>NC_073630.1:27215000-29715000 GCF_029407905.1 Bubalus kerabau | reverse complement strand
TCCACCTAAAAATGACATGATCTTTTACAAAATGTTATATGTCATTTGATCCATCCCCAGGAATTGCCCCTCTGTGGTGAATATCAGGCTGAGTAAGTACCACAAGATAAAGTCATCAGAGGTGCCCACTTGGTAGGTTTCCCACCTTGGACTCAGACTAGTAGAGCTGTGGCTTGAGAGATTAACTTTGCCCAAACTGTATTCTTTCCATTGCTGAGGAAGTCAGAGCCTGGGGCTGGGACTGCCCTCCCAGGTGTATACCTGGTGAGTTATGTCACGCCGTCTCTCAGCAGGATCTAATCTGAACACATACGAAGTGAATGAATCAATTATTGCAACTTCTTGCGTTTCCCAAACCTGTCTTACTGCTCTCTGGACCTGAAGTAGGCAACCCTGCTCTGAACTATTCCCCTTCCCACATGTCATTTGGTGGCAAAGAGCCTGCGTAGCCCAGAGAACCAGCGCTAGGAGGTCTGTTGGACCACTGCCCCACATCTTCAGCCATCCTTGAGTCGCTCAAAGCTTCGACTTTAAAGAAACCCCAAGATTTCCCCTAGTGGTCCAGTGGTTAAGAATTCACCTACCAATACAGGGGACATGGGTTCAATTCCTAGTCTGGGAGGATTCCATATGCTGCAGAGCAACTAAACCCATGCACCACAACTACTGAGCCTAGATCCTAGAGTCCAAGCTCCACAACCAGCCACTGCAATGAGACACCCATGCACCACAACTAGAGAACCGCCCCTGCTCCCCACAACCAGAGAAAGCCCAAGCTCCGCAACGAAGATTCAGCATGGCCATAAACAAATCAAAGGTTTTAAATAAATGAGTCTCCGAACGGGTTTCCAGGACCATGAAAGTGAAAGTCGCACAGTCACGTCAGACTCTTTTCGACCCCATGGACTATACAGGAATTCTCCAGGCCGGAATACTGGAGTGGGTAGCCATTCCCTTCTCCAGGGCATCTTCCCAACCCAGGGATGGAACCCAAGTCTCCCTCATTGCAGGTGGATTCTTTACCAGCAGGGAAGCCCGAGAATACTGGAGTGGGTAGCTCATCCCCCTGGAGAAGGAAATGGTAACGCACTCCCGTATTCTTAGCTGGGAAATCCGACAGACAGAGGAGCCTGGCAGGCTACATACAGTCCATGGGGTCGCAAAGAGTCAGACACAACTGAGCGACTAAACAACAACAACAAAAGGGAGTTCTGTCCTCTGTACTTTGTGCTTTAAGATAACTCCTGCTAACTGAGCCAAATGTCACTAGATTTAAGCTGATCTACCCACGTTGTGAATATTTATTCAACAGAGCCAGGACCAGGTAGGGAAGACAAAGTCCTGAGCAAAGAACATGCCATTTTTTCTGAACCAAACTCCAAATATAGGTCTTTGTTGGGATATTAAAACCTATCACATCTTTCACTGAAGTGTTTTTTTTTTTTTTCTTTTCTTTAGATTCCTCAAGTATTCCTCACTGAGCCAGATTCCCCAGAGTTTGTCCTGATTTGGGACAACACAGGGAATGGAAAAAATGACATGTTCTTTGCTCAGGACTTTGTCCTCCCTACCTGGTCCAAGCTCTATCAAATAAATATTCACAGTCATGGGCAGGTCAGCTTAAATCTAGTGACACTGGGTTCTTTCAGCTTCAGTAAATAGGTTATCTTGAAGTACAAAGGACAGAGGACAGAAGTCCCTTTTACTGTTTCTGTTGTTTAGTTGCCCGGTCGTGTCTGACCCTTTGTGATCCCATGCACTGTATGTAGCCTGCCAGGCTCCTCTGTCCATCGGATTTCCCAGCACATTGCCATTTCCTTCTCCAGGGGATTTTCCTGACTCAGGGATCGGAACTGCATCTCCTGCTTGGCAGATAGATTCTTAACCCCTGAGCCACCTGGGAAGCCTCCAGAGCATGAGCCTTGTGCAATCAGGGTAAGCTGAGAGACTGGCAGTCCAGCAGTTCCTGAGTCTGGGCCATGGAGTCATGCCGACTCTGGCATCTCTACTGTTCCCCTTCCCTCTGCCTGTCTACAGTTAGACTTCAGCTGTCTTTCCTGCTGCTGCCAACTCCCATTTTAAAACATCTGACTATGCCATTTCCCACAATCTAATGTATCTTATTTCTGTTAGTCTTGGTATGGGCTACTGGTTAGTCTCTACACAGCTGCCCTTAGCTCTATGAGTTGAGATCAGGGCAGCTGAGCTACAGGGCTCCAGGCGTGGAGACCTGGGCATAAAGAACTGCCTGTAGCCACTTATCTCATGAGGGGACGGTGTCAGGTGCAGACCAAATGGCCTGTACAGTACAGACAGTTTCCAGGTCTCTGGTGTCTTTGAACCATTTCAAGAGAAACAGCACTTTTGAGACCTATCAGATGGAAGAAACTGCAAGGGCTTTGCACGTGCATTAAGTAGGCAAAGACGTTTCTTCTCTTTTTCAGTTTTCTCTTCTTAACACTTGGGTTTAAAATATCCAATTTACAGAATTGTTTGATGGATCTGAAAGTTCTGAACACAGGGCCAAGTACATAGTCACAATTTGACATGAATGACCATTCCCTTCCTTTGAGGTATACAGTCAGTCACACACACAGAGTCTTTAAACAGGATTGGTTCCACCTTGGTGAAGCCTGGTTGGCCATGCCTTTGGGCTTAGATGAGGGGAAACAGTAACATCTAGTGTTGGTTGAGAGTTTTTCCTGTATGAACACCTTTAATCTCCATATCCTCATTTTTCTTCATAATGCTTGTCTATCTTACATTACATGTTGACTAGTTTGGATATGTCTCCCCTTCTAAGACTTAATCTCCACGAGGATCTTATCCTCTTTAGGTTGTTTTCTTCTACCATCAGCATCCTGAAGAATCTTGACAGTTCTTTAAATATTTGTTGAATAAATAAATTTAATCCCCTAGCAAACTATGCTAGAGGTAATAGGTAATATGATTACTTCTTGTTTCAGATTAAAAAAAAAAAAAAGCTGAGGCACTGAGGAGTCACTTAAGCTGCACAAGGTCACAGAGTGGGTGGTGGAGGCTAGATTAAAACCCAGACTGACCCGAATATCCCCACACTGTGCCACTGTGGTCTCCTGCCTCTGGAAAGAAAGACTGCCTTTCAGCCCCTGTCTCTATGAATTAGACTCACACTTGTGTTTTTTGTTTTGTTTTTTTAATGAAATAATTAATTCCCTTCAGCACTGATGCTATTTATCAGCAGCAGTGGCACAACTTTTACCTCCCCAACCCCACTCTTGAAAGAGGAATAACATGACAATCACTGCAACGAGGAACACGTCTGGTCAAGGGCCATTGCCGGGCCCAAAGAGCCCATGTAGCCCTGGGACCAAGGCTGAAATGAAATGCCAGCAGCTCAGAAAGTTAAGACAGGTGGTCCTGCACAGCGGCTGCCCAATGGGGCTAAAATCTGAACTACTGTACAAAGAGGACCTTCTGACAGCTGAGTCATGTTTTTCCAAAAGATGAACTACCTTCATAAACTGTAAGGAAAAACATGCCCCACATTTCTAGCCCGAGTGAGACATGTAAGGAGCACTTCAGCTGCAGCCTGTTGGAATTGTCATGGCAAGATTGTCTCAAAGGATGAATCTTCAGGTCTATCTCAATCAAAACGAAATCTTCAGAGAACACAAGTGGCTTGAGGCAAAACTGTTGCAGTTGGGCGGTAATACTTTTGTCATGAGTAAACATGTCAAGAGAAGAACAGCCATAGAATTTAAATAGGATCAGAATGATAGAATATGAACTAGACTCATAAAAAACTCCTCATAAAAATTTATTAAATGTGACTGAAATTTATGGAATCTCAAATGAATATCTAGCTCTGGCCTAATAACTACATTCTAATACATTTATTCATTCAACATGATTTACTTGCTTATAGATAAATATATATCACATTATATGGGTTGACTTTCAAAATAGCCTGGTATGGGAGTGGAGGGATGGGGGGATTATCTCTGAAATAAAACTGTACCTGAGTGTTTTGTTTTTCAGTGTCTGGTTTTATTTATTTGACTGTGCCACGTCTTGGTCACAGCATGTGGGATCTTCAATCTTCATTTCAAGGTATGGGATCTTTAGCTGAGGCATGTAGGATCTAGTTCCCTGACCAGGAATGGAACCCGGGTCCCCTCCACTGCGGGTGTGGAGTCTTAGCCACTGGACTACCAGAGAAGTCCCAGCAGTGAGACTGATTTGGTGAAGCTAAGAATGGGTAGCAGGAGAAGGGGATGAAAGAGGATGAGATGGTTGGATGGCATCACCGACTTGATGGACCTGAGTTTGAGCAAGCTCTGGGAGTTGGTGATGGACAGGGAAGCCTTGCAGGCTGCAGTCCACGGGGTCGCAAAGAGTCGGACATGACTCTGAGCGACTGAACTGAACTGAAGCAATGGGTAAGGAGAGATTTATTGTACTATTCAATCCTCTTTCACTTCTTTAGTGTTTAAAATTTCCATAATAAAAGTGAAAAGATCAAGAAAACCTTCACACAAGAATTCTTGAGCACTTCTGATTTGCATGAGCTTTCCTGGTAGCTCAGTTGATAAAGAATCGGCCTGCCATGCAGGAGATCTGGGTTCAATCCCTGAATTGGGAAGATCCCCTGGAGAAGGAAATGGCAACTCACTACAGTATTCTTGCCTGGGAAATCCCACAGATAGAGGAGCCTGGCAGACTATAAAGTCTGATTTGCATAGCACCACTGTGCTTCATGGAGTGGAGAGTCTGCAATCCAGTTCTACCTTGAGGAGTACAAAGTCCTAGTAGGGAAATAGAGCAGGCACTCAGGGATCCCAATCCCAAGCGGGCTTTGGTACCTCAAGAGAGGCAGAGGGAAAGCCCAAGGAGGTTCAACTTCCAGGAGCCTGGTTAGTACTGTGTTCATTGAGACAGCCTCGTTATGAAGATTTGAAATACTATTCCAACCTAACTTACAGTGCCCCTGACACTCGTCACAGAGAACAGACACCTGTTATCTTACACGTCCTGGGATGTGGTGGGAAACGAGAGAAGCTAATTTTCTTCTGGACAGGACACAGCTGTGCTGGAGTATACTATTTGAAAAGAAAGGCAAAGATTTGGCTAGGAAATCAAGCTGGGGGTTGGAATGAGGGATAGAAGGGGTACAGTCAGGAGTGTGTCAGATGGAGATGGTTTTGCAGTGATTAAGTGATCCTAAAAATGTCCCCCAAATGAGAGCTCAAGCACTTGTCTCCTTTATTGAAATCATCTTGCCAAACAGGTAAATACTCAAATCTACTGGACAAAGGCTTCTAATATCCTGGACAGTGCAGGAGAAATCTTGCTGACTGCTTTGGGGATGTTCTTTTTCACAGGCCAGGCCAACCTTGCCCGTTTTACCCTTTATCCACCTGCAGACTGACCTCGGTACAAGTGGACAAGCATCCAGAGCTTGCACCTAGCCCACCGACTGGAGGCAGTGCTCCCGCACTTTCAGTTCTACATCTGCAGTTTCTTGACTTATAATTCAAGGTAACTAATTACCTCTATTATAGGAATTTCTACCAGTTAAATAAGACTGCTCTCGTTTCCCTTTTTTTAAAGTTCTTAATAGGTCTCCTCATTGCTGAAGCTGTGAACTCCTGACATGAACAAATGCCTTGATTCACTTTGCTCTCATACTTGAAAATGAAATGAAGATGCTACATTATAAAGAGGGAGTAAGGGGAATTCTCTGGCAGTCCAATGGTTAGGACTTGGAGATTTCACTGCTGTGGACCGGGTTCAAAACCCAGTCAGAAAACTAAGATCCTGCAAGCCTTGTGGCATGGCTATAAAAGAAAAAGGAAATAAGGTGCATACATATAATCTGGTACATATAATTCACGTACAATTAAACTAACATGCTTTCAGATAAAAACTGCATAAAAACATACTTTTCTAAATTCCAGCTAAATGAATGCTGTGTGAAATATCTCTCATTAGTAATCAGTGGAGTAAGAGACATGTATTTTGTAAACTTTAAATAGTCTCCAAAATTTATTTCTACTTCCGCCCCCAAACATAAATTAAGTTCCTATTATATGCTGAGTACTGGGCACATTTCTCAGATGCAAATGATGAGGATAAACTGATACAATATAAGAGATACAGCAGGTGACTATTAATATTATATGCAGGGCTATGGCATGGAAAATTTTGTAAAAAAGTAAATAAGAAACAGGATCAGACCCTGAAGTAAAGTAATTTTCAGTCTAGTTGATTCTGTTTTATAAATATTTAAAAGTTTTCTATTCCTTTGAGGTCAAATAAGGACACATTCCTGGAATGTTCCATTGTGGTGAAGAGCAGAGGCTCTGGGTCCATCACCTGCTGTGCAACCTTTAGCAAGTGACTTGACCTCTCTGAGTTTTCTCAGCTACAAAATGGGCCAAATACTACTACTCTCATAGTATTGTTGTGAGATCGCAGTGAGGTGACAAATGAAGAATGCTGGGGACAATGCCAGGCACACAATACATTCTCAATAAATATTAGCAAATAGCTAATATTAATACCTACCCAGGCAGCACAGTGGTTAAGAATCTGCCTGCCAATGCAGGAGACATAGGCTTGATCCCTGGGTTGGGAAGATCCCCAGGGAGTAGGAAACAGCAACCCATTCCAGAATTCTTGCTTGGAAAATTCCATGGACAGAGGAACCTGGCAGGCTACAGTCCAAGGGGCCACAAAGAGTCGGACATGACTGAGCAACTGAGCATGCAAGAGCTTGAACAACAACTCTTTCCAAGGTAGAAGAAAGTCCTCTCAAGAAAAGAGTTAGGGATTTAACAGGTTAAAAGTCCTAGAGAATGGAGCACTGTATTAAGACTAGTGAATCAGCACTTTCCTGTTTACTCCCCAGCTGCTCAGAAACACTGATTAACATGCTCAGAGGAAGAGCTCCAAGACAAATTCCAATGACAAGGAAAACAACCAACTTCCCTGGTAGACAGGCAGTTCCTTTATTAAAGTTCCATTCTAGTAACAAACTGGTTATGCGACATTTTGGGTGTCAGAGGCAAAGCGGGAAGAAACAGCATATCTTCACGTGCTAGACCCCAAAGACCCATTCAGTTTTTTCTGGTACATCTGTCTTTGCTTCTCAAAGTGCTGACCAGGCATGGCCCAGGGCAAAGAACATCCAGCCATGTGGACCCACATAGGACAAACCTGTGGCAAAGACCTACGTGGATTACTCAACCTCTGCATGCCTCAGAGAAGAGGCGCTTACACCAAGTAGGGGTGTGACCGCTCATGGCCAAGCTTAGGGAGTGGAAGAACTAGTAGTTTGTCCTGGCCTACCTTTGAGAGGTTATCTAAATATTTGACGGATCTTCTATTTGATTGTTGAAGCAGACTCTTTTTTGGCTGCCCCCTGGTGGCTTATGGGATTTTAGTTCCCTGACCAGGTATTGAACCCAGGTCTTTGGCAGTGCAGAGTCTCTAACCACTGGACTGCCAGAGAATTCACTGTTGAAGAGTTTTATGTGGCATTTCCAGCTACAGTGCAGCTCCTATCTTGAGACCTCTCTTAGAAATGTTAAAGAACAATATAGTCACCACCCTATAATTGCTTCCCTGGTAGCTCAGCTGGTAAAGAATCCACCTGCAATGCAGGAGACCCTGGTTCGATTCCTGGGTTGGGAAGATCCCCTGGAGAAGGAAACAGCTACCTACCCTGGTATTCTGGCCTAGAGAATTCCATGGACTATATAGTCCATGGGATTACAAAGAGTAGGACATGACTGAGTGACTTTCGCTTTCTATAATTGACGGTGGCTCTGTATCAATTCATAATTGATTTTGGAAAATCATAAGAGAGCTTGAGAAACAAAGAGAATACAAATTTTCAGCAGCATCTGGAATATTCTACTTCCCATTTGGAAGCATTATGTATTGAAGAGCTGGTACCTATGGGTGGAAAAAGAGATGGTATTAGTATTATTATCCTTTTATAGATGAAAGATTGTATTAGAAATACATGCATAAATTGAAAATATGCTTGAACTCTCAATGGCTTCGGTATCCTATTTATGATCACAAAAGCCTTAATAAATTGCAGTATCTAGCCCCTGAGCTCCTAGGAGACGTTTGAAAGTCACAGAAGATCAGACATAACAGCTCCTTCACAAAGGAGTCCTGGACTCTTAAGGTCACTTAACTCTGGACATCAAATCATGGCACTTAGCATTGGGAGACAGCTCAGTAATCAATCAATTATTCAAGGGGAAAAGTTCCTTCTTGGTAAAATAGTAAGTGTTCCTTTGAAAGTTTTTAACCACATGTAAAAACAAGAATTTGAAATAGGCCTAAGAACATAGTTACATAAATCTGAAGCAATAGCAGGGTTGCACCCAGGCCTGGCTGGAGAAGGCAATGGCACCCTACTCCAGTACTCTTGCCTGGAAAATCCCATGGACGGAGGAGCCTGGTAGGCTGCAGTCCATGGGGTCGCAAAGAGTTGGACACGACTGAGCGACTTCACTTTCACTTTTCACTTTCATGCATTGGAGAAGGAAATAGCAAGGAGCCTGGTGGGCTGCCGTCTATGGGGTCGCACAGAGTCGGACATGACTGAAGTGACTTAACAGCAACAGCGGCAACCCAGGGCTGGCACAAGGTGCATGCCCAGTTGCTCAGTCCTGACTCTCTGTGACCACCTGGACTATAGACCTATAGGCTTCTCTGTCCAAGGTATTTTCCAGGCAAGAACACAGAAGTGGGTGGCCATTTCCTTCTCCAGGGGATCTTCCTGACCCAGGGATCAAACTTGCGTAGCCTGCATTTCCTACATCGGCAGACAGATTCTTTAGTGATTGAGCCACCTGGGAATATTTGAAAGTGTCAGTCGTTCAGTCATGTCTGTCTCTTTGCAACCCATGGACTGTAGCTCAGCAGGCTCCTCTGTCCATGGAATTCTCCAAATACTGGAGTGGGTAGCCATTCCCTTCTCCAGGGGATCTTCCCCATCCAGAGATCAAAACCGGGTCTCCTGCACTGAAGGCAGATTCTTTCCTGTATGAGCTACCAGGTAGGAGCTCAATAAATGCTTCTACCTATTTGATTATCAAGAGCCCCATCTGCTGGTCAAACAGAATTCATTTGCAACCCTGCAGATACCGTTTAGAAAACCCATGTGTCAGAAAATTAGAAGACATGAAAGGAATATTGAAGGTGAAAGGTGCTCTGGAGGTCACCTGATCCAATCCATTTATTTCACAAATAAAGAAGCTTATTATAATACTGGTGTATTCTAACTAAAGGAAATGGAGAAAATAAAAAAATTTATCAATACTATAGTTCATATAAAATATTGACTGTGAGACAATGAGTATGAACTTTTTTAAGGTGAGACTATTCCACACATTGAAGATGTTTTCTGGTTTAAAGCTGATACCTGTTCTTCTCACAAAAAAAAAAAAAAGGTAAAACTTTGGACTTGGAATTAAACTAACGTGTGAATTGAGGTTTTACCCCTGATGTTTCCTGGTTTAGGTATTTACCTCTCTGGCTTAACAGACTTCATCCTAAATACTTAATAATAATAAATTAACAATCCTTCATAATCCTCCTCTATAAGGATGTAAAATCACCTGTCTAAAGCTTAACAAACAGCAGGCACAGAGTCAGAACCCCAAAATTGCTATTTTTAATATTGTGAACTAACAATAGCTTCCTATATAAGTCTAACACCAGGATTGTCAGAATTTGGATAACGTATATAAAAACTCTTCAAAATTGAAAATTTACAGTACAACTAAAAGTTACAGTTTTAATTTGGACACAGAGCAATGGTGTTTAAAACAACATTTTTAATCATTGATTTAACAAGAAATTCTTTAAGAAAGAAAAAAATGAGGGAAAATTTCCCTGGCTGTCCAGTGGTTAAGACTCCACACCTCCACTGCAAGGGGCATGGGTTCAGTCTCTAGTCAGAGAACTAAGATCCTGCAAGCCTTGCTGTATGATCAAAAAGGGAAAAAAAAAAAAAAAAAAGGAACATTTCTTTGATAAACTACATTCTTAAAACACAAGCTTTCATTTGCTATCTGGAAAGATTGGTCTGGCTTCTCTATTTCTCTATACTCCAAAAACTGAACTGAAAAGTTCCTTCTTTGGTTCGCCTCTCTCTCCTCACATTTCATTAGCTGCAACAGAAGCTATGAGAAGCCAGTACACACTTTCTACTTTCTGCCTGGAAATCTCTCCCTTGGATCCATGGGTTCATTAGGTGCCCTTTCTATTTTCCATGTTAATAGCAGGCAGCAGAACCTGCTGCCTTCCCTTCAGCCTCCAAGGTCATTTTCCTCGCTGTCTTCAAGCCCTCGTCAAACTTCCCTGGAGACCTGTCCCTGGGTCTTCTCGAAGCCCTTCTAGGTGGCATCCTCCACCTTCTCAAGACCCTGGCAGTGTCCATCCATTACTCAGTCCCAAAGCCAAGGCCGCACCCCTATTCCAGTTATCTATGCTGCATACAAAGCCACCCCAAAACATAATACCTAAAAGCAACAGCTCATTAATACTTCTCCAGGTTTTCTAGGCTAGAGGGGCAGTTCTCCCTGGGGTGTTTCGAGTGGCTGCAGTCACCTGCAGCTGGGGCTGGCTGTCCACAAGGGTTCACTCCCGGGCCAGTAGTTGATGGTGGTGCATGGGGCTCTGCTGGCATCTCTAGTGCAGTGTGTTGGTGGTGTGTGGGCTTAGCTGCCTGGAGGTATGTGGGGGTCTTAGCTTCCCAATCAGGGTTGGAACCCATGTCCCCCGCATTGGAAGGTGGATTCTTAACCACTGGACCCCCAGGAAAGTCTGTAGAAGTGACCAGTTTTATAGAGCGAAAAGCATGAAGCAGACCCACAGGATGTATCAGAAGTAAACAGTGGCATCCTCAGAGTCCCATGTTCTCAACCTTGGTACTCTCAACACCCAGCATCCCTGTACTGAGTATCGTCACACTCCAGCATCTGAATAATTTACCCTCTTTGCTTAAGACAGCTTGAGTGAGTTTCTCTCACTTGCAATTAAAAGTCATAGTGCAATAAATGCAAAACAAACAAAGGAGACCATAGCAAAAATCAACAAAGCCAAAAGCTGGTTCTTTGAAAGGATAAATAAAATTGACAAACCATTAGCCAGACTCATCAAGAAACAAAGGGAGAAAAATCAAATCAATAAAATTAGAAATGAAAATGGAGAGATCACAACAGACAACACAGAAATACAAAGGATCATAAGAGACTACTATCAACAATAATATGCCAATAAAATGGACAACATCGAAGAAATGGACAAATTCTTAGAAAAGTACAACTTTCCAAAACTGGACCAGGAAGAAATAGAAAATCTTAACAGATCCATCACAAGCACAGAAATTGAAACTGTAATCAGAAACCTTCCAGCAAATAAAAGCCCAGGTTCAAATGGCTTCACAGCTGAATTCACCAAAAATTTAGAGAAGAGCTGACACCTATCCTACTCAAACTCTTCCAGAAAATTGCAGAGGAAGGTAAACTTCCAAACTCATTCTACAAGGCCACCATTACCCTAATACCAAAACCTGACAAAGATGCCACAAAAAAAGAAAACTACAGGCCAATATCACTGATGAACATAGATGCAAAAATCCTTAATAAAATTCTAGCAATCAGAATCCAACAATACATTAAAAAGATCATACATCATGACCAAGTGGGCTTTATCCCAGGGATGCAAGGATTCTTCAATATCTGCAAATCAATCAACGTAATATACCACATTAACAAATTGAAACATAAAAGCCATATGATTATCTCAATAGATGCAGAGAAAGCCTTTGACAACATTCAACATCCATTTATGATAAAAACTCTCCAGAAAGCAGGAATAGAAGGAACATACCTCAACATAATAAAAGCTATTTATGACAAACCCACAGCAAACATTATCCTCAATGCTGAAAAATTGAAAGCATTTTCCCTAAAGTCAGGAACAAGACAAGGGTGCCCACTTTCACCACTACTATTCAACATAGTTTTGGAAGTTTTGGCCACAGAAATCAGAGCAGAAAAAGAAATAAAAGGAATCCAAATTGGAAAAGAAGAAGTAAAAATTTCAGTTTGCAAATGACATGGTCCTCTACATAGAAAACCCACCAGAAAAGACTCCACCAGAGTCCAAAGACTCCACCAGAAAATTACTAGAGCTAATCAATGAATATAGTAAAGTTGCAGGATATAAAATCAACACACAGAAATCCCTTGCATTCCTATACATTAATAATGAGAAAATAGAAAGAGAAATTAAGGAAACAATTCCATTCACCATTGCAACGAAAAGAATAAAATACTTAGGAATATATCTACCTAAAGAAACTAAAGACCTATATATAGAAAACTATAAAACACTGATGAAAGAAATCAAAGAGGACACTAATAGATGGAGAAATATACCATGTTCATGGATCGGAAGAATCAATATAGTGAAAATGAGTATACTACCCAAAGCAATCTATAGATTCAATGCAATCCCTATCAAGCTACCAATGGTATTTTTCACAGAGTTAGAACAAATAAGTTCACAATTTGTATGGAAATACAAAAAACCTTGAATAGCCAAAGCAATCTTGAGAAAGAAGAATGGAACTGGAGGAATCAACCTGCCTGACTTCAGGCTCTACTACAAAGCCACAGTCATCAAGACAGTATGGTACTGGCACAAAGACAGAAATATAGATCATTGGAACATAATAGAAAGCCCAGAGATAAACCCACATACCTATGGACACCTTATCTTTGACAAAGGAGGCAAGAATATACAGTGGAGAAAAGACAATCTCTTTAACAAGTGGTGCTGGGAAAACTGGTCAACCACTTGTAAAAGAATGAAACTAGAACACTTTCTAACACCATACACAAAAATAAACTCAAAATGGATTAAAGATCTAAACATAAGACCAGAAACTATAAAAATCTTAGAGGAGAACATAGGCAAAACACTCTCCGACATACTTCACAGCAGGATCCTCTATGACCCACCTACCAGGATATTGGAAATAAAAGCAAAAATAAACAAAAGGGATCTACTTAAAATTAAAAGCTTCTGCACAACAAAAGAAACTATAATCAAGGTGAAAAGACAGCCTTCAGAATGGGAGAAAATAATAGTAATGAAGCAACTGACAAACAACTAATCTCAAAAATATACAAGCAACTCCTACAGCTCAATTCTAGAAAAATAAATGACCCAATAAAAAAATGGGCCAAAGAACTAAATAGACATTTCTCCAAAGAAGACATACAGACGGCTAACAAACACATGAAAAGATGCTCAACATCACTCATTATCAGAGAAATGCAAATCAAAACCACTATGAGGTACCATTTCACGCCAGTCAGAATGGCTGCGATCCAAAAGTCTACAAGCTATAAATGCTGGAGAGGGTGTGGAGAAAAGGGAACCCTCTTACACTGTTGGTGGGAATGCAAACTAGTACAGCCACTATGGAGAACAGTGTGGAGATTTCTTAAAAAACTAGAAATGGAACTGCCATACGACCCAGCAATCCCACTGCTGGGCATACACACCGAGGAAACCAGAGTTGAAAGAGACATGTGTACCCCAATGTTCATCACAGCACTGTTTATAATAGCCAGGACATGGAAGCAACCTGGATGTCCATCAGCAGATGAATGGATAAGAAAGCTGTGGTACATATACACAATGGAGTATTACTCAGCCATTAAAAAGAATACATTTGAATCAGTTCTAATGAGGTGGATGAAACTGGAGCCTATTATACAGAGTGAAGTAAGCCAGAAAGAAAAACACCACTACAGTATACTAACACATATATATGGAATTTAGAAAGATGGTAATGACAACCCTGTATGCGAGACAACAAAAGAGACACAGATGTATAGAACAGTCTTTTGGACTCTGTGGGAGAGGGAGGGGGGGGATTGATTTGGGAGAATGGCATTAAAACATGTATAATATCATATAAGAAATGAATCGCCAGTCCGGGTTCGATGCAGAATACAGGAAGCTTGGGGCTGGTGCACTGGGATGACCCAGAGGGATGGTATGGGGAGGGAGGTGGGAGGGGGGTTCAGGATGGGGAACACGTGTACACCCGTGGCGGATGCATGTTGATGTACGGCAAAAACAATACAATATTGTAAAGTAAAAAAAAATTTTTTTTAAAAGGAAGAAAAAAAAAGTCATAGTGCAAAAAGAAAAACAAGAGATTGGGG
The DNA here is from genome assembly GCF_029407905.1 of Bubalus kerabau. Classification (NCBI taxonomy): domain Eukaryota; kingdom Metazoa; phylum Chordata; class Mammalia; order Artiodactyla; family Bovidae; genus Bubalus; species Bubalus kerabau. The sequence goes on along the minus strand of NC_073630.1, from coordinate 29,700,745 downwards.
GGAAATGTATTTGTACCTCGAAATACTTAGGCAGATGAGTAGCCATTGTTCTCGCAACAAATTAAAGGCTTGCCTCACCACAAGTCTGGGTTTAGGTGCTCCTCTCTTGTGTTCCTATGGCCAAGAGAATTGGTCCCTTGGTGTACAGTCAGTGGAGAATAAATTCCACATGAACAAAGGATGTGTTTTTCTTGTTAACATAACCCTGCATCTGGCATTACCTCTTTTATTAATATAAATAAGTGTGTACTCGTTACTACCTTCAGGGACTGATCTGTATCAGAAAACAGTATATAATGAAAAGAACTGGTCTGCTTTGCAGAAGACCTGGGTTCTAGTTCAAGCTCTACAACAATGAATCATCATTTTCTTATCAGCAAAGTGGAGAAATAACCTTTTTCCCAGCGTTACATTTCAGGAATATACCAGTTACTAAGAACCTAAGTTACTCCACACTTCCCACTTCAAAAAGACATTAACAAGCATAGCACCACCCTCCTTTTATAAGCAAGTGAATGTCTGTGAGTCCCACTCTCTGCGACCCTGTGGACGGTAACCTGCCAGGCTCCTCTGCCCATGGGATTCTCCAGGCAAGAACACTGGAGTGTTGCCATGCCCTCTTCCAGGGGATCTTCTGGACCCAGAGATTGGGTCCAACCCAGGTCTCCTGCACTGCAGGCAGATTCTTCACTGTCTGAGCCACTAAGGAAGCCCCTTATAAGCAAGGTACACAGGATTTCCTCATTGTAATCCTATAAAGAGGGTATTTTCTTTCTAAATCTGTGGCAAACAGAGATGTGCTGCTCAGATCCCCTAATGGCTAGCTGCAAGGAGGGGCCAGCTGACAGTCTCCAAGCTTTGTCAGACTTCCCTCACCTTTCCACCACGTTAGTCTCAAGATGGCACCAGGCCAAAACCCGAAGAGGCAGTGAGTGGTACAAAGGCCCAGCTCTTTCCACCCAACATGTTTCTGGCAGGCATTCTTTTCTCTGGAGCTCCCCCTGGGCTGACACCAATTGTGTCAGCTGTGTATCACAGGATGGCAGCGTCTCCTGGCAACTTCTGCATCTTCTTTACCTCTCATTGGAATTGTTGTTTAGTCGCTAAGTGGTATCTGACTCTTTTGCGACCCCATGGTCTGTAGCCCGCCAGGCTTCCCTGTCCATGGGATTCCCCAGGTACCAATACTAGACTGAGTTGCCACTTCCTCCTCCAGGGGATCTTCCCCACTCAGGGATCGAACCCGTCTCCTCCATTGGCAGGCAGGCTGTTTACCGCTGAGCCACAAGGGAATCCCTTCACCAGAGTTACTCTCCACTAAACCATTTTGCCCTTCTAACTCCATTGTAGCATACACATTGTAGAGAATTCTGTTATAAAATCAAAGACTAGTTTGTTTCCCATCTAGGCCACTAATTTACTCTATCTCATTTATTTAACCTCTGCTGATGTTAATACTGCTTAGCAGGCTTTTTATCAGGCTGTTAACATTTTGGCAGTGTCCCCAAAAGCAAAAGTCTAGTTCAAGGCACAACTTTTTCCTTCACATAAAACATTGCAATTTTACCAGCAGAATTATTTAAATACATCTCATTGTGTTTAGTCAAAAACCAAAACCTTAAAAGCTATGACATAGAAACACACCCCAAACCTTAACAGCACCATCTGGTGGTGCTTAACAGGAATTTCTCACTATTCAATCTCAGGAAAAGACCTATGGAAATCATAAAACTTTTGTGTCACCTTGTCCATCTAATCAGGTTTTAAAATAAGGCCCAAAAACAAAACAAAACAGAAAATGTAAGTTAAATCAAGCCTTTAAAGTTGGTGGATACATACAGGTCTTGTTTTCCTTTTTCAGAGCTTTGGATATAGTAACCACCTCTCCCACCTCTCATCACTAATGGACAGTTCTTGCATTGTTTTTGTTGGTTGTTATTTATCAGTATCTGAGACTTTATAAACATTTTTTAATCCTTCAATAATTTGACTTCCTTATAAGCATATAAGCTCTGTGCTCCCTGGCATACAATAGGTTCTCAAAACTTTCTGGATAAATAAATCCATCTTTTTAATGAACAGCTACATTTAGATCAGCCCTGGAATAAGGGGAAAATCCACCTGAGTAGAAATTTTACTGTAAACTTAAGGATCAATCTTAAGAGTTGAGACCCCAGAGAAGCGTCCTCCTCCCAACCTCCATGACAACCACAAGTCTGTTCCCTACGGGCTTCCCAGGTGGTACAGTGGGAAAGAATCCGCCTGCCAATGCAGGAAACACAAGGGATGCAGGTTGGATCCCTGGGTTGGGAGGATCGCTGGAGGAGGAAATGGCAACCCACTCCAGCATTCTTGCCTGGAAAATCCCAAGGACAGAGAAGCCTGGCAGGCTGCAGTCCATGGAGTCGCGAAGAGTCAGACACAACTAAGCAACTGAGCATGCAGGCCCAGCCCGTTGGGGGGAACCAAAAGCCCTGGCTAGAAGCAATTAGAAGACCAGACTAGTCTACAGATGTTTTTATGTGCTCAAAACTGTATTAATTACTGGAAGTGAATGTCTGAAGGGAACTTCATCTAACACAATCACATTTAAAACAGACATGACTGCGTAGCCCGTGCTTGAATATTTATAGGATATGGATATTTATGCCACCTCATAAGGCATCCTGCCACCTACACCTGGAGACTTCAAGCTACCAACAGTAGCTTGATAGTTACAGGATGGGAGTGGATTAATTACAGACTGAAGATTAATACCATCAGTCAATGAAAAAAAAAAACAAAAAGTTAATTAGAAAAATTATTTATTTCTGCTCCTTTCATACATCTTATTGTTCCTGAAACAGTCTTCCATACATATCTGAAACGATGTACTGTCACACACTCTGTTTAAAGGCAAAGCACCATTGCTAAAGCTGATCAGCTGTCCAGAGTTCTCAGCTTATGGGATCACGTGTCCTGATTTTACATTAATTTCTGAAGGTCAGAAAAGTCACCTCCAAAAAATGTTAAGTGGTTTGTAAAAAATAATCACTTTATTCAATATTATAGCTATAGAAATGAAGTACATTTTAAGAAATGAAAAAAAAAAAGAAGAAAATGTCACTTAATATCATTGGTACGTCAGTGAAGGCCAGCAGGAAAAAATACTGATAAGCTTGTCTCTGACACCAAGAAGACATTCTAGTCCATGCTTTAATATGCTTCCTAAGTTTTCACTAGATGTTTCTTTTCTGCTGCTTTTCATCCTTCTCTGTATTTCGTATCTGAGGACTGGTACAGCCTTTAAAATTTCATTAACAGGAGCAAATTCAGTACCTGCTGATTTCTTCTCAAAAGGCACTCTAACCCATCAGATAGCCCCTGTAAAACATAAAATTTATAAACACAAGAGTGAAAAGGAAGCAACATTTCAAAGTGTCCCAAACAAATTTTATGATGAATCAAAGGACAATCTGAAAATATAAATGTGTGATTCCTCGTTATGGTTCTTATTTCATATCTTGCCCCCTCGATAAATATAATACATTACTGGGCCCTGGTTCCATTATCCTTCCCCCTCACAGGACAAATTTACAAACCAATGTCCTAAATGACACCAGATGAAAAAATGTTATGTAAAAGTTAAAGCTAAGAGTTAGAATCAATTTCCTTTGGACTCTCACAATTCCAACAAGAGTCACAAAGCTTTTTATAGAAAGCAGCTCATTTCGATATCCCAGAAAGCCTAATATTACCGAAGGGAAGGATGGAGGGACCAGGAGCTGTCCATGCCTGGGAAGTGAGCCCTCGCACCCTGCACCTGTTTCTTTAGGAAATGTCCTGACGGTGGGCAGGGGCGTCAGCTGTAACTGTTGAGCAAGTCAAACTTCACAATGTTCAAATAGGAGATCCTTTTACTAAATGCACAAGGTAGGCCCTGAAATCCCCTTTAAATTCAGGTAGTAACAGTCTGTTTTATAAAGTTCCAAACTTTTCCTTTTGCAATAAATCCTTGCAACCTATTAGGATCAAGGAGAAAACAGAAAGGCTGTGTAAAACTATCCACATTAAGAAAGGGGTGAAAACATCCTGTCCTCATTGATGCCTTTAGAACTTCTCTGCTTTTGATGTTGTTTCTAACATGAGTAGATAAGCTTGGGCAAACCTTAGCTTCCTCATCTGTAAAATGGAGTTACAGCAAAGAATTTTAAGGATTATATAAGAGAATCTACCAATATAGTAACTGCTATTCACAGCAGTAAGCACTTGAGAAACATTAGCTATTATTAGTTCAGAGTCTCAAGTTTCTTCCTCTCTAAGGTGGTGGCAAAAAACTGCATCATGGGGTTGATACCTCGCATCATGCCTGACACAGCGCAGACGCTCAGAAATGTGATTTTCCTCCTTCCAGCTCCTAGACCCACCTGACTCCCTACAGGTCTTGGGTCTACGTGCAGCCTAAGTGATCTCCTTAGAACTCATTTATCCCTTTCCTTCTGCTCTACCGGACTAGCCGATTCACACTCTGAGCAGAGAGATACAGAACTTTAATCTCACAACCCTGAGACAACCCAGGGTTGAATAAAAAATACAAAAACTCTTTTAACATATATATTGATTTTGAAGACCTCTACGTAAATTTGCTAAGGTAATGCCTGATACTTCACAAAAAGCATACTTTAAGACCTAAGCTTCACAAGTACTTAATCTGAAAGAGAACCGATAGGTGTATGTATATAACTGGATCACTCTGTTGTACTCCTGAAACACAACGCTGTAAACCAATGATACTCCATTATAAAAAAAAGATTAAACCTATAATAAAATAAAATCTGTCAGATAATTCTTAACAATAACAAAAAAAAAGACCTAAGCTTCACAGGAAATAAAAGGTTCAAGAAGATTCTAAGAAGTGTCCACCACCAGTGTCGGCACCAAGGGAAGCTGCTCAACAGCCAGCTTACGCTATCAAACACAAGAGCCGAGGACTCTTCAGGGACAGCTGTCAGTCATCTGCACGTGCGGATATGCAAACACAGGACATTTATCTCTTGATGTAGTTATACGCTGTGGTATCCTTCCTTGTAATTAGTGTGTGACCTATGCTTCCGCATCAAATAAAGCCATCTTTTAATGTGTAAAACTGTGTCAGTAGGAAGGACACCAGGTCTTTTAAAAAGCACAGATCAGAAAATATAAAGCAGGTTGTACCCTTTCGCTGCTATTGTTTTCTCAGGGTACCTCTTGTTAAGGGTATCAGATTCCTGGTGAAAGTGAGTGCCACCCTGCAAGTTATCTTACGGCATAGCCATCTTTTATCTCAGATGCTAGCAACTTATCTGATGTGAAAAAATTCCTGGTTACCGGTGTTTTTTACTGAACTGTTGTTGCTGTCTCATTTATTACATATCTAACTGCTTCTATATGTTGGGACATCAAAGAGAATCTATGCCCAAGACGACACATCCCTTCCTTGCTGGTGGTAGTAACCATACCCGTCATGAGGAATATGCAGGCCCACAGACCTGGCTCATCATCTCTCTGGGGCCTGCAAATATGCCAAAATGCAATACTGTTGTGTCCCTTTATTTTCTAAAACTGTCCATTGCTTCTCCCCACGCCACACTCAAGGTACCAGGCATTAGGAGCTGTAAATGAGAAACTACATCAGAGAGGGGACCATAAAGTCTTTCCTCTTTAAAATTTAAACCTTAGATTTGGCTGCTTGGTAAGTTACAGAAACAGCAATCTTTTGTTTAGACTATTGTTCTGTTTTGACTACATCTATCTACACCTGAAACCCAGAGAGTATACTCCTGTTTCTTATTTCCTATTGTTAGATCTTAGTCAACTATCTTGGAAATTGGCCTACCCAATGCAGAAGACAAATGTTTACATAAATAATTACAAAAGTAAGATGAAACTAATCCAGAGAATTAAACAATTTTCAAAATTTTTTTCTAAGCAGGAGATAGCTCAGCTCTGTTATCCTATCCTTCAAATGCGTTTTCTTTCTTTTCTGGGGGGCAGCGCCATGGCACACGGCTTGCAGGATCTTAGTTTCCCAAGCAGGGGTCAAACACAGGCCCTGGCAGTGAAAGCACCAAGTCCTAACCACTGGACCACCAAGGAAATCCCAAACCAATTTATTTTTGTTCCAAAGATAACGTTAAGCTTTCTGAATGAATCTAAATAATGTAATATATATATATGAAAGTCTCTTTTCTGTCCTAGGCTTAATCGATTTTCCTCCTATCAATATTCAGAAAGCAGCAGCAATTAATGGCTTGAAAATACTCTCTATTATTAGTAGTACTACTATGGGAATTCCTCCATAGGTTACAGATTAACCAAAATGCATTTTTAGAGAAAAGCCTCCATCAGTGGTCACTGATGCTACTGCAAAATAACTGGATTTTCTCATGAACATACATGGAAATAACAGGAAGATCTATTTGTTTCCATTTTGCTACTAACTAATCTCAAGCAAGTCACACATTTCTCTGCTTCTCAAAATGTTCATCTATTTAAATAAGGGTTAAATTAAAACTCCTATGATTTCACATGATCCACATAATTATTTTACTAGTTTGCAACTTAAGATATTGATTATACAAAGCACTGAATAACTTACGGCAGCTTCATTCTCATGAATACTCTAGCCATGAAAAAACTCAATAGGACACATACGAATCCAATGAATAAAAGAAGAAACCTATTGAGTTTGGGAATGTTTGGTGCATTGGATCGGTCCAGGATTATAAAACCTAAACCTCCCATTGTAAACAGGAAGCTGGATGCAAGTCCTTCCATAATGTACTGTCCATTTACTCTGAAAAAGAAAGAAAACAGCAAAAGAGCCAATGAAAATTTCCAGAAAAATAAAGTTTTTTCCCCAGATTGAAATTCCTATTCTGCTAAAACATTTTTGTGTTTATTTTTTATTCTTATAAGTGTTTTACCACATTTCTGGCTATTCATTCCAATAAATATTTATTGAGAGCCTATTATGCATCAAGTACTGTTCTAGGTTCTAGAAATGTAACAATGAACAAAACAAGAGAAAAATCTTTCGTCTTCATGGAGCTTATGCTCAAAAAAAAAACTTTAAAACTCAACTAACACAACTGTCTATGTAAAATCAATATGCACATTTTAATTATTAGCTTAAAAAGTCAACTACTATAGGTACATGAACCTTTTACTCAGAATTTTAGTTTTGCTTTTAAAAGTTACATTATTTAAATGTCTACTATCAATTTCAAATTGTGAACTGGTTAGAAACATTTCCTGAGTTTTATAGTAATTAACAAACCTCTTATTTCAAAGGGAAATTTTTAAAAAGCAAGTTTTCTTAATTAAGGCTTCATGAACTCCACAAAGATTTCCAGAAACCTATAAACTCTTCAGTTCAGTTCAGTTCAGTTCAGTCGCTCAGTTGTGTCCAACTCTTTGCGACCCCATGAATTGCAGCACACCAGGCCTCCCTGTCCATCACCAACTCCCGGAGTTCACTCAGACTCACGTCCATTGAGTCGGTGATGCCATCCAGCCATCTCATCCTCTCTCGTCCCCTTCTCCTCCTGCCCCCAATCCCTCCCAGTATCAGAGTCTTTTCCAATGAGTCAACTCTTCGCATGAGGTGGCCAAAGTACTGGAGTTTCAGCTTTAGCATCATTCCTTCCAAAGAAATCCCAGGGCTGATCTCCTTCAGAATGGACTGGTTGGATCTCCTTGCAGTCTAAGGGACTCTCAAGAGTCTTCTCCAACACCACAGTTCAAAAGCATCAATTCTTCAGCGCTCAGCTTTCTTCACAGTCCAACTCTCACATTCATACATGACCACAGGAAAAACCACAGCCTTGACTAGACGGTCCTTTGTTGGCAAAGTAATGTCTCTGCTTTTGAATATGCTATCTAGGTTGGTCATAACTTTTCTTCCAAGGAGTAAGTGTCTTTTAATTTCATGGCTGCAGTTACCATCTGCAGTGATTTTGGAGCCCCCCAAAATAAAGTCTGACACTGTTTCCCCATCTATTTCCCATCTTAAGTTCCTGTATATACGTGCATATGATTTTTCTAGTGATGCGTGTGTGGGCGTGCTCAATTGTGTCCAACTCTTTGCTACCCCATGGACTATAGCCTGCCAAGCATCTCTGTCCACAGAATTTTCCAGGCAAGAGTACTGGAGTGCATGGCCATGTCCTCCAGGGCATCTTCCTGACCCAGGGATTGAACCTGAGTCTCCTGCATCTCCTGCACTGGCAGGCAGAGTCTTTACAACTGCGCCACCTGGGAAGCCTCTTTCTAGGGGTGAAGAACTTTCAAATTCTCAAGAGTTCATGGGCCCCAAAAGGCAAATTTCTCTGTTAAAGATATGATTTATACAAAGACACATGTAAAGAAAGTATATGCATGCATGTGTGTATGTATGTATATATATACATATATTTGCTAAACTAATTGCTTTAACTGAAAACAACACATGCAGCAGTTTCAAAATTCAAATTCAAATGTCAACCCTGTGAAAAGTCTCCCTACCAGCAGGATCTCCAGCCACCCAGAACCCTCTTCCCCACAGAGAATCACGGTAATCTTTCCAGGAATATTCTCTGCATGGAATACCATTCACATAACTGTAAATACAAATATGGGGCTTCCCTGGTGGCTCAATGGCTAAGAATCTGCCTGCCAATGCAGGAGATGCCAGTTCAAACCCTGGGTCGGGAAGATCCCCTGGAGGAGGAAATGGCAACCCACTCCAGTATTCTTGCCTGGAGAATCCCATGGACAGAGGAGCCTGGCGGGCTCCAGTCCATGGGGTCGCAAAGAGTTGGACACCACTGAGAGTCAGCACAAACACATACAAAATAAAGAGCTATCTTTAGGTAGACAGTTACCAAGTGGACTTTATAAGGCAATACAACAAACACTGTTCAAGGGAAATAAGCAACAGGAACTCTAAAGTCTCAAATATTATTTTTCTTATTTAACAGTATAGGGTCTTCCCTAGTAGCTCAGCTGGTAAAGAATCTGCCTGCAATGCAAGAGACCCCAGTTTGATTCCTGGGTCGGGAAGATCTGCTGGAGAAGGGATAGGCTACCCACTCCAATATTCTTGGGCTTTGCTGGTGGCTCAGCTGGTAAAGAATCTGCCTGCAATGTGGGAAACCTGGGTTCGGTCCCTGGGTTGGGAAGATCCCCTGGAGAAGGGAATGGCAACCCACTCCAGTTTTCTGGCCTGGAGAATTCCATGGACCATACAGTCACACGGAGAAGGCAATAGCACCCCACTCCAGTACTCTTGCCTGGAAAATCCCATGGATGGAGGAGCCTGGTGGGCTGCAGTCCATGGGGTCGCGAAGAGTCAGATATGACTGAGCGACTTCACTTTCACTTTTCACTTTCATGCATTGGAGAAGGAAATGGCAACCCACCCCAGTGTTCTTGCCTGGAGAATCCCAGGGACAGGAGCCTGGTGGGCTGCCGTCCATGGGGTCCCACAGAGTCAGACACGACTGAAGCGACTTAGCAGCAGCATACAGTCACAAAGAGTCAGACATGACTGAGCAACTTTCACTTCACTTCACAACAAACACTGCTCAGGAAAAATAAACAACAGGACCTCCCAAGTCTCAAATATTATTTTTCTTATTTAACAGTATAATCCAGTGGTCCAATTTTTTTTGTTGTTGTTGTTGTGCTGGGTCTTTACTGCTATTTGAGGGCTTTACTGCCCTAGTTCGAGTGACTGGGGGCTACCCTTGCAGAGCCTGGGCTCTAGGTGCAGGGGCTCCACCAGATGCAAGGGCTCTGGAGTGCAGGCTAAGTAGCTGAGGTGCACACGTTTAGCTGCTCCGCAGCATGTGAGATCTTCCCTGACCAGGGATCGAACTGCAGTGAAAGGCAGATTCTTAATCACTGAACCACCAGCAAAGCCCCACACATTTTTCCTTAAATAGCTCAACAGTATATATCTTAGGCTTGTCAGCCATATAGTTTGTGTCACGCTTACCACAGTAGCTTGAAAGCAGCCATAGATAGTATAGAAGTAAATGGCTGTACCTGACTCCAATAAAGCTTTATTTACAAATAAATACATACCAGTTTACTGACCCCAGAACAGCCTATAAATAAATGTAGTTTAAACTGATATCCTCCTTTAAATAAGTGATTATGTCCATCATTGTGAAATATTTTCTAATAAATAGATAATACACTTTTATTCTTATTCTTGTCCACTTCCTACAATCTCTAAATTTAACCTTTTAAAACAGCTATTGTCAAAATACAAATCGACCCAATAGGTTGTGCCATAATTTTAAATATGCAGGCATGCCCCAGCAATCTTCTTTCCCACCATCGAATCATTCAAAATGGTATCTTTTACCTGTAGGCCAAGAAAGCGACTGGTCTCTGATGCCCGTGTTCATCAGTCACCGAGCCGACACTTGGAGGTTCAACAATAACATCATAAATGATTCCTAAATGAAAGGTAACAACATAGATTAGACTGGATTTCTAATGTATTTAGTTTGTATCTATCTCTAAAGTGAAAGTGTTAGTTGCTCAGTTGCATCCGATTCTTTGTGACCCTATGGACTGTAGCTTGCCAAGGTCCTCTCTCCAAGGAATTCTCCAGGTAAGAATATTGGAGTGGTTAGCCATTTCCTTCTCCAGGGGATCGTCCTGACCCAGGGTCAAACTGGGTCTCCTGCATTGCAAGAGGAACTTTTACTGTCTGAGTCAACAGGGAAGCCCATTTGTCTCTAGAGGTTCATTTGTATTTAAATAATATTTCCTTTTGGGGCTTCCCAGGTGGTGCTAGTGGTAAAGAATCTGCCTGCCAAAGCAGGAGACGCAGGTTCAATCCCTGGGTGAGGAAGATCCCCTGAAAAAGGAAATGGCAACCCACTCCAGTATTCTTGCCTGGAGAATCCCATGGACAGAGGAGCCTGGCGGGGTACAGTCGATGGGAGTCATGAAGAGTTGGACACCACTGAGTAACTGAGCAGAGAAATCTTAGAGCCTGAGTGCTGGAGAAGATTGGGAGCCCATTCATAGAAAGATACTGAAGTTAAAGGAAGTATCTGTCTCTAAAGATGCATTTATATTTAAACAGAACTGCTCTAATGTATTATTACAGTGAAATGAGGCCCAGCTTATCTTCTACACTTCAGATAAACCATTCAGAAATTCAACTCAGTGTTTTCAGAATGACTTGTAAATCAGAATTATCTCCAAAAAGAGATATTTTATGACAGAATTCATTCAGTAACTGTTTCCAAACTCAAGAATGACTCCACAATAAAGGAAATTTAACATTAAAGGCTACGTCTAATTCAAGAAAAATGTTACACATATGCTTGGATATGTTTCTATAATTAAGAGGTAACTAGAGAATTTTTATGTCTTAATGACCACTTATGTTACTGCCCATTGACACTGTTTTCCAAATCTCCAGCTGTCAACATCTACTATCTTCTCCACTGTTTTCCACCATCCTCATTTTTAGCTTTTTTTAAGCATAGCAAGACGGTCTCCCTCACCTCTGATAACAAAAGCACCATTTAGGAATTGCCTAATGCTACCTCACCATCAAATCCACAAACTGGAACCAGCTTCCATCTTCACCGCCTTCCCTCCAGCTACCCCAGAGGCAGAGTCCCTCCTCCTATCACCATGGGATCCCCTTGGCAATCATCAGGACTCCACACCCTTACCATTTCAAAGACTGTTCCTCTGGCTAGCTCCTCTCTTTCCTGTATTATCTATCAACCTCCCGTTCCCTACATCAACCTTTCCTTGACACCAGATCCTCCTAGTTAACATTCTATTTCTATGCTTCCTTTTGGAAAGGGAGCCAGGCTTCTTTCTGGAAAAGAAAAAAAGAATTTGGTAAACTTGCTATCTCCACTTTCTCATTTACCCTTCATTCCTTAACTCACTCCAATCTGACTTCTACCACCACTGATATTACCCTTGCTAAGGTGGCAATGACCTTGCTGTGGTCAAATTCAAAGGACACTTTCAGTTCTCATCTTAGGAGGTTTCCTAGCAGCACTCCATCCAGTTTACTAAATCCATTTTCTTGGGGGGTGGGAGGGATGGCTTCTTATGGCTTTTGTGACACTCCTGTCCATGTTTTTCTTGCTGAGCCTCTTCTATAAAACCACTAAACATCGGAGTTCCCTAGGGTTTGATCCACTATTTTCTTCTCTTTTCTACATTCTTTTCCCAACTGAACTAATCCTTTCACATGGCTTTTCTATGCTAATGATCCTCAATGTGCCAATACCTATCAAATGTTCGCACCGTTAAAATTAGATGTAAGCAAGGAGATCCAACCAATCCATCCTAAAGGAAATCAGTCCTGAATATTCATTGGAAGGACTGATGCTGAAGCTGAAACTCCAATACTCTGGCCACCTGATGTGAAAAACTGACTCATTTGAAAAGACCTTGATGCTGGGAATGACTGAAGGCAGGAGGAGAAGGAGATGACAGAGGATGGGATGTTTAGATGGCATCAGCAACTCAATGGACTTGAGTCTGAGTAAGCTCCAGGAGTTGATGATGGACAGGGAAGCCTGGCGTACTTCAGTCCATGGGTCGCAAAGAATCAGACACAACTGAGTAACTGAACTGAACTGAAGCTCCTTAAGGACAGAAATTCTGTCTCTGTTCTTCAATATCTGGCTTATAAGAGGAGTTCCAAAAACATTTGTTATTGACTAACTTCAATACAAACCTCTTTTCTCACTTCCTATCTGCATACTTGACATTTTCAACTAATTATAGTTGGTCTGTCCAACTATTACATATCCCAAAGTGACCTCTGGATTCACCATTCCCCACCAAAAAACCACTTTATTTCTTCAGTCTTCTCAGAAAATGACACTTCCACCTACTCAGTGCTCAAACTAGATACCAGTAAAATAGTAAAATTCCTTCACACCATTCTCCCCCTACATCCAATCATCACCAAGATTCTGCTTCTAAGATATCTTTCATTGTATCTTCCTCCATCTCCGCTGCCACCATCCTAAGTCAACTGTAAAACCCACCTAATTGGTCTCTTAATCCCATATTTGTTCAAACTTTTCCCTCTGCCCAGATACTCTTCCCCCAATCTCTCAGCCTTTGGCTAACACGTCATTTCCTCAGGGTCTCCAACGTAAATGATGTTCCTAACTCTGATTATTTTTCAAAATCTCTTTTTCTTTTCCTTCAAGGCACTTGTGGCAATCGGCAATGGAAAAAATGTTATGGAGAAAAATTTACGTGAGATTTAATGTGTCTCAACCAAATGGCATTATAAGCATCAGGAAGGGAGGGTCCTTATCTGTTACAGTCATTGTTCTCTCCAGTACTTAATGCCTAGAACTTAATAGGGACTCAGTACATTATGTGCTATTTCTCAGCAATAAGTATTGTTAATTTATAAAGGTACACTCAGTATTCAGGTGATTCCTTTCCAGTGGCAAAACCAACTCCCGTATGAGATAGCTCATGGTCTTGGCCACTAAAAGGGGTCCTCTCACTTCCGCCAGAAGTTAGGGCAAAGAATCTCCCCATTACAAAAACTGACAGGGAAAAAGGAGCCAGAATGAAAACTGTGAGGTTTCCAGTTAAGGCCCTGGCTCCAAGGGAGGTAAGGATTACAGGAAAGATTTCTAGCAGATGAAGATTTTTTTTTAAAAAAAGCAACATGCATTTTAAATTTTGTTTATTCAGTCCAGCCCCTATTAATGTGCTGAGCAAATGTTAATACTAATGTTATGCTTGGACAGTATCTTAGCAACATAAAAAGTATTTTAAATGTAACTTATTTTGAACATAAATTAACTGTCATTATCCTAGATTTGGGAGAAGGGTAAACCTAAAGGTTCATGCTAGAACTAATCCCGCACTTCAAATACTTCCCTCTTCAGTGCCAATTATTCTCACAAAACATCTATGAAAATGATGTCTCCGACTCTTCCCTTAAAAATAGTCATCTGCTCTTGCTGTCCCTAATCTGTACAGCTTTAATTTTATCATTTCCAAATTAAGCTCTCCACTTCCCAAAATCCAAAAGTGCAGTAGCACAGTGCGGAGTAAATCATGGAAATGTTGAAGGGGTGGTGGCTATGAAAAGACTGCAGCCGGATTGCCAACTCACCACTATATAAAGCGACGCCCCTTTTGCAAAGAACAGGATAAGATGATAATGCAAAAGTGTTCAAAAGTAATGCTATTCCCCTTATTCTTTAAATTCTCCACTTTTGCTCTCTCAAATACGGCAGCTTCTGAAAATTTATCTCCAACCTCAAATATTTATCAAAACCGTGGGTTTCGGAAGATTCCATTCATATGTATTGCTGGCTGAGGAGAAAGCGACACCAAGCCTTAGGTTTGAGCTAACAAATCGACTGTTAAGGGTCTACCAAAGTTCCAGGGACCACAGACAGAGGAGGTAGAAGTCCCACACCCTCCTGATCAACAGTGGAAATAGAATGGGCCAGAACAGATTTTCCCAGGGCCTTTATTAAGTAACTCATGGCATGCAATAACAACAGCAACAATCTGGGCTTGAAAAATACACTATTCAACTCGGATCGTTTAGCTAAGAGGCCAGGAGAGTGAAGGCAATGGGATACAGAACACGACTCCTCTCAAGATACAAGACAGGGCGTGAGGATAAAGAAACCTTTGGGCGGTGAACACTTATGGCCCCAGAATTTCCCTCCACCCTCCGAAAAGACTGAGAGCAGAGCGATGCTTTCCCCGGCTGAAAGTTAGGAAACTGACGCGCCCCCGGGGCGGGCCGGCTCTCCGAGCCTCTCGGGCCCCCAGCAGGCCGAGTTACCTCCGGTAATGAGGAAGTAAGACACCACCACCAGAGCGTACACCGTCATGGCCGACGGCATGTGCACCCAGGGCGGCTTCTTCAGCTTCAGGTTCGGGCATTCGAGCACTAAGAACGGGACTCGGTACAAACTCTCCATGTTGGCGGTAGCAGGGGACGCTCTCGGCCTCCAGCCCCACGCGCCACCCGGAAACAGGCCCGCCCTCCCTTTCCCCGGCGCGTGCGCAGGGAAGCGACCGGCAGGTCCGCAACGCTCGGAGGCAGTGTGTACACCCCCAGAAGAAAAGAAGGGACTATAAAAACGGATAAGTGACTTGACCCAAAACTATGTATTATAGAATCTTTTGAAACATAAATTTGAATAAGAGGTTCAGTTATTGCCAATGAATAAACAGGCGATTTATGCACCTTCAAGGACCTGCAGGCCTTCAGACGTGGCCAAGCCGGAGAAGCAGAGGGAACGGAGTCTGTCTGAGCCCCTCCCACTCACAGATGCCGCGGATTTTGGAAGCTGATTGGACGCGGAGCGCCCCAGGTTCCCAGAGCCAGAGGATGAATGGGGAAGTTTGGGAAATGTTGTCTTTTTTATTAGCGGGTTTTTCAAGAGTTTGAGAAAGTCCTAGGTTGTTGAGCTTTTACTTCCTGATGTAGCAGTGGTGCTAATAATAGTAACTGTTAATAATAATTGCTAAGTTAATATTTTATAACATTTGAAAATATATATCTAATTTAGAGCTATCACAAATGTCAAGAAGACATCGCCACAAGATGCCTAAAGCGGAGACTTTGAAGTGACCAAAATACTATTTTAAATAACCCGTGTCCTCTGTTCTTTTCGTAAATGCTTTCGTAAAACCTTTCAGGCCGAAAATCTTGAGATCCTCCTGGTTTCTCTATAAAACCTCCATGTCCAAAGTATCAACAAATCTTTTTGGTTTGTTGATAGTTTGGGTAACTACTACCAAAAAAAAAAAAAAAATCTAATTCATCCACTTCTCTCCATTCCATATTTACCACCCTAGTGGAAGGCACCATCGTATATAGCCTGGGCTAGATATTTACAATCCAAGCGAATGAAAATAATTGATGGAGAATTTGTCTTTGGGGATGGACTACATGGCCTAAAAAGTTTTTTTGTTTTCTGTTTAGTTTTTCTTTTTTATATACTCTCTTGAAAGTGAAAGTGAAGTCGCTCAGTCGTGTCCGACTCTTTGCAACCCAGTGGACTGTAGCCCACCAGGCTCCTCCGTCCATGGGATTGTCCAGGCAAGAGTACTGGAGTAGGTTGCCATTTCCTTCTACAGGGGATCTTCCTGACCCAGGGATCGAACCTGGGTCTCCCACATTGCAGGCAGATGCTTTACCTTTGAGACACCATGATTTTTTACAGGATGGCATGAGCTCGACGGTAAAGCGTCTGCCTGCAATGTGGAGACCCGGGTTCGATTCCTGGGTTGGGAAGATCCCCTGGAGAAGGAAACGGCAATCCACTCCAGCACTCTTGCCTGGAAAATCCCATGGACGGAGGAGCCTGATAGGCTACGGTCCATGGGGTCACAAAGAGTCGGACGCGACTGAGCAACTTCACTTTCACTTTCTTGCGTTGGTTCTGCACTTTCAGAGACTCAATTAATGAGAAATTGTTTAAATACCATAATAATAAAAATACTTAAAAAATGTAGTAGCATCTAACTCTAAATATAGACGAGGCTTGCTGCCCTAACTGTTTACCAGTGAGAGTCTCCCCAGAGCCTTACTCAGTGTGTATTAAGGAAGGTATGTTAATGGTAGATTATGAGAGAGCCACTAATAACACCAATAATAAAAGCTGTTTACACCACAGCCAGCATTTATACATGGGAAGTTTTTCTGGGGACTATACAACAGAATATTTCTGAAATTCCCATGCTGCTGCTGCTGCTGCTAAGTCACTTCAGTTGTGTCTGACTCTGTGTGACCCCATAGATGGTGGCCCACCAGGTTCCTCTGTCCCTGGGATTCTCCACTCAAGAATACTGGAATGGGTTGCCACTTGCTTCTCTAATGCATGCATGCATGCTAAGTCGCTTCAGGTGTGTCCAACTCTGCGACCCTATGGACAACAGCCCACCAGGCTCCTCTGTCCACAGGATTCTCCAGGCAAGAATACCTGAGTGGGTTGCCATTTCCTTCTCCAGAAATTTCCATAGTTTTATAAATAAGGAAAACTTTGGAACAATTAAAAATATGTTGCCTTGAAAAAAATAAGAAAAAATGTATAAATTAAAATGTTTAAGCTTCCTTCATATCTTCTGAAGGGAAGCTAATGTTAATTAACCACCTCTTGGCAGATATTATATTGTCATTTACATTAGTTCTTACTTACTCTTCATGACAATTCTATTAGGTAATTACTAATGTCACCACTTTACATATGACAAGACTGAAGCTTGGGAAGTAAAACAAATTCAAAAGGCATATTATGTGATTGGATATGAACTAAAGGCAATTGCCCTAACATAAAGCAGATTTAAGACCTTTGAAATGAGACAAGTTTATATACTTATCCTTCCTTATATATCTTGGGGCCAAATAAGTCCATATACACTGTGGATAAGGCAGAGAAGTTTTAAAAAGTATCAACTTTCCAATAAAAAATAAAACTAAAGTCAGAACACATCAGTTCAGTTCAGTCACTCAGTCGTGTCTGACTCTTTGCGACCCCATGAACTGTAGCACGCCAGGCCTCCCTGTCTATCACCAGCTCCCGGAGTTCACTCAGACTCACGTCCATCGAGTCAGTGATGCCATCCAGCCATCTCATCCTCTGTCGTCCCCTTCTCCTCCTGCCCCCAATCCCTCCCAGCATCAGGGTCTTTTCCAATGAGTCAACTCTTCGCATGAGGTGGCCAAAGTACTGGAGTTTCAGCTTTAGCATCATTCCTTCTAGAGAACACCCAGGACTAATCTCCTTCAGAATGGACTGGTTGGATTTCCTTGCAATCCAAGGGACTCTCAAGAGTCTTCTCCAACACCACAGTTCAAAAGCATCAATTCTTCGGCACTCAGCCTTCTTCACAGTCCAACTCTCACATCCGTACATGACCACAGGAAAAACCATAGCCTTGACTAGACGGACCTTTGTTGTCTAGGTTGGTCATAACTTTCCTTCCAAGAAGTAAGCGTTTTTTAATTTCATGGCTGCAATCACCATCTGCAGTGATTTTGGAGCCCCCCAAAATAAAGTCTCTCACTGTTTCCCCATCTCTTTGCCATGAAGTGATGGGACCGGATGCCATGATCTTAGTTTTCTGAATGTTGAGTTTTAAGTCAACTTTTTCACTCTCCTCTTTCACTTTCATCAAGAGTCTCTTTAGTTCTTCACTTTCTGCCATAAGGTTGGTATCATCTGCATATCTGAGGTTATTGATATTTCTCCCAGCAATCTTGATTTCAGCTTGTGCTTCTTCCAGCCCAGCGTTTCTCATGATGTACTCTGCATATAAGTTAAATAAGCAGGGTGACAATATTCAGCCTTCACGTACTCCTTTTCCTATTTGGAACCAGTCTGTTCCATGTCCGGTTCTAACTGTTGCTTCCTGACCTGTATACAGATTTCTCAAGAAGCAGGTCAGGTGGTCTGGTATTCCCATCCCTTTCAGAATTTTCCACAGTTTATTGTGATCCACATTCACCTATATATCAAATTATTACTGTCATGTCTTTATGCTAAAAGTTTGTTCCAAGAACCAATTCATTATTATTTTTAACACCTTAAACTTTCAAATATTTTCCAACTTGAGTTTGTAATGTTCTACAAGCCAGGTAAAAAAAGAAATCTTTCACGTGTCAAATATGCACATCTATTACCATCTGTGTCCTAACCAGTAATCTTCCTATAGAAAATGTTTTTTTTTAAATACAACATAAACTTTGAGACTGAAAACGAAACAAACAATGAATATAAGCATGGGCATTAGGGCATGCCCTTAAGTAAACAGAATCTAATTCAGTGGGTTAATTATCGTATGTAGATGAAGAAGGACAAATGTTGAAAGAAACAAATCCTTGAAACGTGTATTCATCTGAAGCGAGCCGGGCAAGAGCAATGTCCCTCTGCCTGCCCAGCCGCCAGTGCTGCTGTTCTTCAATAAAATCAGAGTTGATGGATTAAAAAAACACATTTTGTATAGCAGTGCCTATAATTTTAAGCTACATATAAAAGCAAAAATGACTAATTCTTACTGCGCACAATCAAATCCATACTCGAGGAAAGGAGCATAAAACGTATCTACCAAGATTTTCATACTTAATGTAAAAACTTTTAATAAAAAGCCTTGAAGTCAGGAATGGCTGAGCCAGTCAAAAGAGAAGGTAAACCCTACAGATAAGTTTTTTGTTTTGGCGGAGCTTTTTTGCCTGCACAGCGTGCAGAAGCTTAGTATTCCAGCCAGGGATCTAACCCATGCCCCTGCAGTGGAAGCAGAGTCTTAACCCCTGGACCACCAGAGGAAGAGTCCACAAATAAGTTTTTAACTAAATTCTAAACAAACCAGATAATATCAAGGCTATTAATACTACCAACTTCAGTTTATTTAAATATACACTAGAGAGGAAATTAGTAACTTTTTAAAAATCAGAGAATAATATACAATTTTATCCTAGATTTATTTCCAAAGATATTTTACAGTTTAGATAACAGTCTCTTGAACTATGCTCTTCCCTTATGGGTTTTGTATAAGCATGAGAGTATTTGTTTCCCCAGCTCAGTGTTTATTGAGTGATAACTCTATGCCAGGCACTCTGTGAATCACTATTATGTATCATGATCTATACAAACTCTTTGCAACGCAATACGAAATTGTAGATTTTGTCACTATTGCTGTCATTTCTTTTAAACTTTGAAAATTAGCAAGTAAAACATAGGTACATGCCCATTGTAACAACAGAAACACATATGAAAATATTTTTCTTCATCGTGCTCCTGCTAAGTTGCTTCAGTTGTGTCTGACTCTTTGCGACGCCATGGACTACAGCCTGCCAGACTCCTCAGTCCATGGGATATTTTCTGGCAAGAACACTGGAGTGGGTTGCCATTTCCTTCTCCAGGGGATCTTCCTGACCTGTGTCTCTGGCATTGCATTTACTGCTGAGCCACCAGGGAAGCCCCTTTTCTTCATCAGTTCTCTCATTTTAGTTCTCCTTCCAGAAGTAGTGAGGATCATGGAATTAGTTTTGGAATGCACAGTTGAAATAAACATACTCAGGGTCAAAGAATCCCCATCCTTGTTCCTTTTTTTTTTTTTTTTTTTGCCACCCTAAGCTACTGGTGGGCTTTCCGGTGGCTCAGTGGTAAAGAATCCATCTGCAATTCAGGAGACACAGGAGACCTGGGTTCAGTCTCTGCATCAGGAAGATATTCTGGAGAAGGAAATAGCAACCCACTCCAGTATTCTTGCATGGAAAATCCCACAAACAGAGGAGCAAAGAGTTGGACATAACTGAGCACGTATGCACGCAGTACTTTGTAACATGTGAGATATTCCTTCCAAGGTAAAGGATAGTTACTGTATCTGACTTCTCCTTTCACCAAGTTGCACAATGCTTAGGGAACCACTTAGGATTTTGGAGGCAACATATACCTCATTTAATCATACTATTTCAGTCTATTTAGTGAGTAGTCCAATAAGCTGCTTGTTTTGAGTAAGACCCAGAACAAGCAAAGACTATGCAAAAGGTCCAGTCTGCCAGTTTGCTAAACTGCTCTGTCACTTGAGCCTTATGACTCAGCAGATCCAATATCATTTATGATATTGCATTTATGATGTCTGTGGCAGGTAGGGATGCTTTATGAATTTTTTGACAAGCCCCTTGAGGTGAATCACAGCGTGAAGCCCTAGAGTTTTAGAGCAAATCTATGTCATCCTTAGCAGGTAAATAATTTCCTTTGAGAAATAGCTTCTGGCTCACCACTGGATCTTCAGTTCAGTTCAGTTCAGTTCAGTCGCTCAGTTGTGTCCAACTCTTTTCGACCCCATGAATTGCAGCACACCAGGCCTCCCTGTCCATCACCAACTCCCGGAGTTCACCCAAACTCATGTGCATCGAGTCGGTGATGCCATCCAGCCATCTCATCCTCTGTTGTCCCCTTCTCCTCCTGCCCCCAATCCCTCCCAGCATCAGTCTTTTCCAATGAGTCAACTCTTCGCATGAGGTGGCCAAAGTACTGGAGTTTCAGCTTTAGCATCATTCCTTCCAAAGAACACCCAGGGCTGATCTCCTTCAGAATGGACTGGTTGGATCTCCTTGCAGTCCAAGGGACTCTCAAGAGTCTTCTCCAACACCACAGTTCAAAAGCATCAATTCTTCGGCGCTCAGCCTTCTTCACAGTCCAACTCTCACATCCATGCATGACTACTGCAAAAACCATAGCCTTGACTAGACAGACCTTTGTTGGCAAAGTAATGTCTCTGCTTTTGAATATGCTATCTAGGTTGGTCATAACTTTCCTTTGAGGCTAAACTATTAATCAAGGGCAACAAGTCCCCATGAAACCTGAACCGGCCACCCCCAATTTGGCATTGTCTGACCTTAGTTCAGTTCAGTCACTCAGTTGTGTCTGACTCTTTGTGACCCTATGGACTGCAGCACACCAGGCTTCCCTGTCCATCACCAACTCCTGGAGCTTGCTCAAACTCATATCCAGTGAGTTGGTGATGCCATCCAGCCATCTCATCCTCTGTCACCCCCTTCTCTTCCTGCCTTCAATCTTTCCCAGCATCGGGGTCTATTCTAAAGAGTCAGTTCTTCTCATCAGGTGGCCAAAGTGTTGGAGCTTCAGCTTTAGCATCAGTTCTTCCAACTGATTTCCTTTAGGATTGACTAGTTTGATCTCCTTGAAGTCCAAGGGACTCTCAAAAGTCTTCTCCAACACCACAGTTCAAAAGCATCAATTCTTTGATGCTCAACTTTCTTTATGGTCCAACTCTCACATCCATATATGACTACTGGAAAAGCCATAGCTTTGACTAGATGGACCTTTGTCAGCCAAGTAATGTCTCTGCTTTTAATATGCTGTCTAGGTTGGTCATAACTTTTTGTCCAAGGAGCAGCCATCTTTTAATTTCATGGCTGCAGTCACCATCTTCAGTGATTCTGGAGCCCCCAAAAATAAAGTCTCTCACTGTTTCCCCATCTACTTGTCATGAAGTGATGGGCCCAGATGCCATGATCTTAGTTTTCTGAATGTTGAGTCTTAAGTCAACTTTTTCACTCTCCTCTTTCACTTTCATCAAGAGGCTCTTAAGTTCTTCACTTTCTGCCATAAAGGTGGTGTCATCTGCATATCTAAGGTTATTGATATTTCTCCCAGCAATCTTGATTCCAGCTTGTGCTTCATCCAGTCCAGCATTTCACATGATGTACTCTGCATATAAGTTAAATAAGCAAGGTGACAATATACAGCCTTGATGGACTCCTTTCCCGATTTGGAACCAATCTGTTGTTCCATGTCCAGTTCTAACTGTTGCTTCTTGACCTGCATACAGATTTCTCCGGAGGCAGGTCGGGTGGTCTGGTATTCCCATCTCTTTCATAATTTTCCACAGTTTATTGTGATCCACACAGTCAAAGGCTTTGACATAGTCAATAAAGCAAAGTAGTTGTTTTTCTGGAACTCTCTTGCCTTTTCAATGATCCAACAGATATTGGCAATTTGATCTCTGGTTCTTCTGCCTTTTCTAAATCCAGCTTGAACATCTGGAAGTTCACAGTTTATGTACTGTTGAAGCCTGGCTTGGGGAATTTTGACTCATTGGTAGCAGCTAATCATTTGGTAAATGGATGTCTAAAGGGAACTAAAATGAATACAACTGGAAAGATGTTGAGGAGATCTGTAAGAGAGACATATGGATAAACCTCTGTATCAGCATGAAGTATGAAAATATTTGTAACCCATGTGGATTTCCACCAAATAGCCATCTATGTAGAGAAAAAATTTTAGGTAGATGAGATGACCCTTCCTGTGGACATTAGTCATCTTCTTTCCCCAGTCACTCCTGTCCTTGTCCAGCAGGTCCACAAACAAAGGGCCATGGTAGCAGGGATGGAAGTTATGCATGGACTTCACTCATCAAGGCTGATCCGGCTAGAGCCACTGCTGAGTGCCCCAACTGCCAACAGCAGAAATCAACAATGAGCCCACAGTCTGGCATGGATCTCCAGGAGGATGAGCCACCCACTTGGTAGCAGGTTAATTACACAGGAACACTTCCAGTAGCACTTAGTTCTTACTGAAATAGATGTTTACACTGAATACAACTTTTCAATCCTTGCCCACAGTGCTTCTACCAAAATCACTATTGTGTGGACTTGAGGAATGCCTTAATCAGTATCATGGTAGCCCACACAGTACTGCTTATAGCCAAGAAACCTGTTTGACAGCATATGAATTGTGGTGATTGGCTCATGTTACGGAATTCACTGGTCTCATCGAGTGCACCATTGCCTTGAAGCAGCTCTGTGAAATGGTGGAATTGGCCTTTTGAAAACTCAGGTATGCTTCCAGATTAATGTCAACACCTTCTAGGGCTAGGACAATGTCTTCTGAGATGCAGCATATGCTGTAAATCAGTGATCAGTGTATGATGCCTCTTCTCTTAGAGCCAGGATTCACCAGTCCAGGAATCCAGTGTCAAAGGTGGGAATGACTCCACTCACTGTTACTTCTAGTCACGTACTAGTAAAGTTTTTGCTTCCTATTTCCTACAACTTTAGGCTTTGCTGGTCTACAAGGTTTAGTCCCAAGGGAGGAATATTTCCACCAAGGGACACTGCAATGGTTCCATTAAACAGGGTCAATGTGTTTTTCAGCACTGAATTTCTTGGATCTCTCACAGTGCTGGCACATAGCGTGTGCGTGTGTGTGTGTGTGGATGTGTGTTAGTTATTCAGTCATGTCCGACTCTGCAACTCCACAGACTGTAGCCAGCCAGGCTGCTCTGTCCTTGAAATTCTCCAGGCAAGAATACTGGAATGGGTTGCATTCCCTTCTGCAGGGCATCTTTCCAACCCAAGGACTGAACCCGGTTCTCCCACATGGCAGACAGATTACCATCTGAGCCACCAGGGAAGCCCACAGTACGACTCATTAAATATTAGTTGAATGAATCAACAAACAAGCAAACCCTTGGCTCCTCTATCTCTTTTCATCCTTCAGTGCATCATCTTAACAATGGTGCTTAATTAATGTTTCTTTAGTTTGTCCTCTCCTCTCCATCTTCCCCACCATTTAAGTGTCCAGACCCACATTGTCTCCTGCTCCATTTCTCTCAACTTTGCAGGCATGGTGCTCTTTCTAAGAAACTGAACACATTTCAAAAGTGCCCATTAAGACTCCAGCTTTACTGCTAGAGAAGTAAGTTGGATCAGAAGTAAAATTTGGTTTGTTTGTATTCTTTCCTATCTCCTTTCTTTTCTATCTCATAGCTTCTTTCCATAGTTTAATACCTATTTTGTGGAAATTGTGAGTATACTCTTAAAGCATCTGCCTACTCCTTAGGAGAGGTGGGAATCAATGAGGGCAAGCAATAGTGCTAGTCATAATAATGTTCACCATCATTCATTCTTCAAGCATTCGTGGAGCATGTAGCAGAGACAGCACTATTCTATGCAATGAGGGGTGCCTGATTCCTGCCCCCAAGAGACTGGCATTATAATCAAAGGAGAAACACATACCCAATTAATGGCAGTGCTGTCTGAGAAAGGCATGCTTATTGCAGGTTTGCATTGAGAATCCTGGAGGGAGTCATTATCTCAGGGAGGAAAATGCAGGCTTACCAAGGAGTTCACATTTGAGCTGAGCATCGAAGGAGGAGCTGGATTCTTTAAGGGTCAGGAAAAAGCTTTTTAGGAATAAGGACCAGCCTGAGACAAGAAAGAAAGGTGAGAGAGTACAAAGGAAGATGAGTGGTTGTGTATGACAGAAAGTAAAGGAAGACTGGTTGGGGATGCTACTCAAAAGGGAAGGATGGAGCTGGATTGTAGAGGGGTTCTCAGGATGCATTTAGATTTTATTATATAGGCAGTTAAAAAACCACTGAAACTATGGCTTCATGTTTGATAGAAACCAACACAATACTGTAAAGCAATAATCCTTCAGTTAAAAATGAATTAATTAAATTAATTTTAAAAAAGAAAAAAAATTGAAGGATTATTTTTTAAATTGAAATAGTCAGTTGTGTGTTTGAAAGATAGATGAAAGAGCAGAAAGACATGAAGCACAGAGACCTTTCAGGACCTTCATGGGGACTCTAGGTGGGAGATGATGAGTGTGTGACAGACTGGGGAGTGGAGAGAGCAGGGAGGTTGGTGGTGATGGAAAGATTAAAAAAGATCTTTCACAGATAAAATCAGTTGAATTTGGTCAACAAATAGATACGAGGCTTGGTAAAAATGAACTGTGTAATAATGGCCCAGGCAACTCTGCAGCTTTGTCCAAGAGCTGGACCAAACAGGAAGGTTTTCCTGGAGTAGGAGGAGGAGCCTGGGGGAATGGCAGGTGTCATGCAGTGCTTACATGGATACAGGAGCCACGTCGGAGTGCTTTCCTCAGGGACTTTGGTTATAGGTGCACTCCCTGCCCATCACCCCCAGCCCACACAGAGGCCCCAGAGAGAGATGCAGGGGGCAGGAAGCGGAGGTCCTGCCATCCGCTGGCGAGAACTGCTGTTCTAGGAGGACCCAGCAGGGTTGGACCTTAGTAGGGTTGGGAAAGAGGCTGGGTTTAGAGATCCAGAAGTCAGCAGCGACTGGGTAATGGTGGGAGCCATACCAGTGGATGAACTGCTGAAATGTGAAATGGAGCAGGCAGGGCTTTTGTTTGGAGGGATCACAAATTTCCTTGCTGATATAAGCTATGCGCTCTCTTCCCAGAAAAGTGCCCCCACACATCCACCGACTGCTACTGCTGCTAAGTCGCTTCAGTCGTGTCCGACTCTGTGCGACCCCATAGACGGCAGCCCACCAGGCTCCTCTGTCCCTGGGATTCTCCAGGCAAGAATACTGGAGTGGGTTGCTGTTTCCTTCCCCAATGCATGAAAGTGAAAAGTGAAAGGGAAGTTACTCAGTCTTGTCTGACTCTTCGCGATCCCATGGACTGCAGCCTACCAGGCTCCTCTGTCCATGGGATTTTCCAGGCAAGAGTACTGGAATGGGTTGCCACTGCCTTCTCCGAATGTGGCTATAATTATAGGAGGTTCACAGAGTAGTTAAAAGAGTGAGAGGGAAGAGAGCCAAAGACGATGCCTAGGGAATCATCTGCATGATTAAGAGGTTACTACAAAGTAGATACAGCAAGATCAAAGGGCCCAGGAAGAGAAGGAGCAGAGAAAGCTCAGGAGGGCCAGTCTCCAGCAAATCACATAGAGTGAAACTGAACAGAAGCCACTGGGTTTGACCATTGGGCATTGGTAACTTTTGACCAGTGAGTATTTTGTTGAGTGTACAATATTATGGTGGCTTGAGTAGGGATCTGACACCATGACTAGGCACAGTCCTAGAATATGGTATCATGATCAAGGTTTGGTGAATTAATTTGTTAATTTCAGTACTATGGCAGCAGGAGAAGCCAGACTGCAGAGGAAAGAAGTGAATGGGAATTAAAAAAATAATAGTAATTAATCAATATAGAGTCTATCCCTCCCAGTACAGCTGGGTATGAAAGGAAGAGGAGATGGTAGCTGAAAGCAGTTTTCAAGGATGGTGGGAACTTGGGTACATTTGTATAAGATGGGGCAAAGGAAATTGTGGACAGGGAGGGACTGAAGGAGAGGGGGTTAAGTAACAGAACAATATTAGGGCTGTGGTGAGAGTGTGTGGAGGGAGCCCACCAGGGGTAAAGCTTACCTTGGGAAAGATTTGAACCATCTAAAGAAAGAGAGCGGCAAGGTTAGTGGCATAAGGAAGTCAATCAACACTTAATGACCTGTTAAGCTGTCATATGTAAACAATCCAATAGGCATTATTGATTCCACTTTTCCAGGTGAGGAAACTGAGGTTTATAGAGATTCAAAACATACTAACCTCGACATAGTTCAAAAGTAGCCCTGGCTACCTGACTACAAAGCCCACGCTTTTATGTGCATTAAAGTTAAAGGGGCCAAAGAGGGCAGGGAGCTCCAGAAGCTCACACCTAGTTGTTTACATTCAGTTGCATACATTCAGATATTATTAGACAACCTGGAGTGAGTGCTGGGTTGAGGAGAGAGGTAAAGACTTTGAGACAGCCAATGTGAAGAGTGGATTACTGTATAACATAAGGATCAGATTTTTAGGAATTAATTAATTAATATATAGAATTAATTAGATATATATGGACTTCCCTGGTGGTTCAGACAATAAAGAATCTGCCTGCAATGCGGGAGACCCGAGTTCCATCCCTGATTTAGGAAGATCCCCTGGAGAAGGGAATGGCTGTAGCCACTCCGGTATTCTTGCCTGGAGAATTCCATGGACAGAGGAGCCTGATGGGCTACAGTCCACGGGGTCGAAAACAGTCAGACTTGACTGAGCGACTTTCACTCACTCAGCGATGGTAATAGTACTCTTAAATTATTTGTAATATAAGTTATATGTGTATGTATATATATACACAGACTCATTTTACTCTAAATTTATTGAAGGAAAATAACTGTAAATCTGTATTTTTTTTTAGCTTTCCTGCAAAGCTGTTGCAATTCAACTCAAGAACCATTTTTCTGATAGCTGCCCACATGTAATTCCTTTCTGTGGCCACAGCAGGGCAGAAGTTCTCTTTTATAAAAATCACAGTCCTTTATAGTTTTAACTTCACCCAAATGTATTTTCGATACTTTGAGATTTATAAAACAATATTCACTGGCATAATGAAAAGGCAAGCTTATTTAAAAGAAACTTGCCTCAATGCCGTGATCAAATAAGTGCAATGAAATATTACACAAATGAAAAAGGCTGCTTCTCACACAGTCAAGCCTATCTTTAAAATGCGAATGGTTTACTCTTTTAATGATGAAATCTTGTGAAAGCAGTATCTTCAGATGAATTAAACAGCAAACCCAGGATATTTATTTTTATATTTAGTTACTTTGCAAATCTTACACTTATAAAAGCGAGAACAGAAATGTGTATTTGTCTGGCAAGTTTTAGTTATTAAATCCTAAAAAAGGGAACATTTCTAGTTAAGGTTTGAAAAGTGAACTTAAAAAGTTCATTTTCAATATAGAAATTTTTAAAGAATAAATAGCAACAGTGGCCTCCAGCATGTTCATACAGATGATTCCTGCTTGTTTGGCTTTTTTCCAAATAAGATCACCTGTTCAGAGTTATAAAATTCAGAGTACCAAGGATTAAAAACATGAAAATCAAGTGCCATCTCCTGCTTATCATCTCCTTCCTGTCCCCATCCTTTTTCCCTGAAAGTAATCATTATTAGTAAATTCTTGTGATGAAAAATATTTCCAAGGAATGTTTTACCCCACGATTAGGAACGGCATTTAAAGCAAGAGACTTTAATCTTTTCAAAAGAATGCGAACCAGAATGCAGATCACTATTTAGTTGCACATGTGAAATGTGGCAGTGGCCTGAAAACCAAAGGCCTGAGTAAGTGGTTCACTGCCCTGCCGCCACCCCCGCCCACACATATCAGAGTGGAGGAGAAATCAAAGCGCCTTCTCACCTCCAGAAACGATCTTCCCAGAGGTGAGCTATTTGGGGGACATTTGAACAGCAGCTGCTCCTGCTGTCTGCCAGAAGCCTGGAGAAAAGAGGGTTGTCAGTTCGGTCCTTTTAGGCACCGAAACCGATTTAACAAAACAAAACAATTCTAGCTTGGAAATGACAAGGGACTCTGGAAGACATTGATTTATCCATGTTTGCACACAGTGAAGAGCAAAGTATGCTTTATATATACCGAATAAAATATCTAAGTTTTTAAGAATGTTGTAAAATATTTCCATATGTACATTATATCAAAGTACTTCCCCCCTCCCAAGTTCGGTTGAAAGGAAATACCCAGAGCATTAGGCCCATCAGAATAGATGTCTCCAGTTGTGGTTTTCAGATGCCCTAACGTGCTTCTGCCCAGAACTAATCAAATACAGCTTGGCACTTTCAGGCGGGGTGTGGGTATAATTCCTTACAAAGAGAGAAAAAAAAAAAATCATTCTGGGTAAAACATGATAGAAGAGGATATCACTTGCCTTTTCGGTCTATTTCCGAAGTTATCACTTGTCTTTAATCATTCCAAATGAAAAGACTCCATAGTGACCATCTTCATGCACGGTGTTTCTCCTCCATAAATATATGAGAAGGCAGCTTTGGGACCAGAAGCAGGAAAACATCATGCGTTCTATGGTGTGGATAATACAGGATATTTCATTGAACCTCTGAAGTTATAGTATCTTCATTTTATAGGTGAGGCGACTAAGACTTAAGAGAGAGGAAGACACTTGTTCAAAGTCACCTAACTGGTTAATGATCGACTTAAGATTTAAAGCCACATTCATCTAACACCAAATTGTACACAGTTGACCCTTGAACAACACAGGGGGTTGTAAAGCATCTGAGCATGACTTACAGTCAGTTGTCAGTATCTGTGGTTTTGCATCGGTGGATTCAACCAACTGCAGACCCTATAGTACTGTAGTTTCTATATTTAAAAAAAATCCATGAATAAGTGGACCTGCACAATTTAAACCTGTGTTGTTCAGCATCAGCTGTCCCTTCTACCATAACTTGGGAAAGGCTGGTCCAAGATCCATCTCTGTGAGGATCAACTAGGTGATCTTGATAAAATGCAGGTTCTTGGCCCGATCTTCGGAGATTCTGATTGAGGAAGTCTTAGGGGGTGCTCGGGAAACTGCATTTAAAACATCTCCCCAGGGACTTCCCTGAAGATCCAGTGGTTAAGACTCTGCACTTGGACCACAAGGGGCAAGGGTTCAATCCCTGAGATGGAACTAAGATATCGCATCCTGCATGCTGAGCAGTATGGCCAAAATAAATAAATAAATAACAAAAAAAATCTCCCCAGCAGATTCTTAGAGGCACTATGTGAAGACAGCCATGGGCTGACAGAAGTAGATAGTAGATTTATATGGCTACAAGCCAAGAAATGTCAAGGACTGCCAGCAACAACCAGGAACTAGGAAGAATTCTATGCAGACTCTCAGAGGAAGCAGAACCCGGCCAAAACCTTCATTTTAGTTTGCTAGCTTCAATATTATGAGACAGTAAATTCTAGTTCTTTTTTTAAGCAAAACTAACAAACAAAAACTCCTCAGATCAGATCAGATCAGTCGCTCAGTCGTGTCCGACTCTTTGCGACCCCATGAATCGCACCACGCCAGGCCTCCCTGTCCATCACCAACTCCCGGAGTTCAATCAGACTCATGTTCATCGAGTCAGTGATGCCATCCAGCCATCTCATCCTCTGTCGTCCCCTTCTCCTCTTGCCCCCAATCCCTCCCAGCATCAGAGTCTTTTCCAATGAGTCAACTCTTTGCATGAGGTGGCCAAAGTACTGGAGTTTCAGCTTTAGCATCAGTCCTTCCAAAGAACACCCAGGGCTGATCTCCTTCAGAATGGACTGGTTGGATCTCCTGGCATTTCAAGGGACTCTCAAGAGTCTTTTCCAACACCACAGTTCAAAAGCATCAATTCTTCGGCACCCAGCCTTCCTCACAGTCCAACTCTCACATCCATACATAACAGGAAAAACCATAGCCTTGAATAGACGAACCTTTGTTGGCAAAGTAATGTCTCTGCTTTTAAATATGCTATCTAGGTTGGTCATAACTTTCCTTCCAAGGAGTAAGCGTGAATCTAGACTGTCTACACGGCAATGCTCAGATTTTTAGAACAGAAAGGGAAGTTTCCCATGACAATCCTCCTTCAGGCCCCTGACGTCTCTTTGTAAAGAGCTAGTGATCTCAGCTTGCTTTGACCATGACCATGTTAGCTTTGTATTTATATTTAATAGTTTGTGTGATCCTTGACTCCTAGATGACTCCTAGCAGGTTGAACTATTAGCTTCACCTGCTTGAAATTCCTTTAGCAGAAGTCAGTCTTTCAACCCACTGACAGAAATTTTGAAGCTAAAATGTAAATAGTTCTAGAGGGAACATACCAACTCATGTTCACACATGGCTATCGGCAGATGTGTTCTGAGATCAGTTTTTGTTTTTTTTGTTTTTTTAATTGACGTATAGTTGCTTTACAATGTTGTGCTAGTTTCTGCTGTACAACAAAGCTGTATGTGTTAGTCGCTCAGTCATGTCTGCCTCTTTCGGACCCCATGGACTGTAGCTTGCCAGTCTCCTATGTCTATGGAATTCTCCAGGCAAGAAAACTGGAAAGGGTAGCCATTCCCTTCTCCAACGGGATCTTCCCAATCCAGGGATCAAACCCAAGTCTCCTGCATCACAGGCAGATTCTTTACCGTCTGAGCCACCAGGGAAGCCAGTAACAGCTATAGCTATACATATATCCCCTCCTTTTGGTACCTCCCTCCCAATTCCTAGATGGATGACCCTCACCCATCTAGGTCATCACAGAGCACCAAGCTGAGCTTCCTGCACTATATACATGAAAAGATTCTCAATATCACTAATTGCTAGAGAAATGAGGCTAGGTTTTGAAGAGACGTGGAAAGGGACCCTGAACTAATGTCTGTTAATTCCCTGCTAGATACCAAGTTCTTTATAACTTTTGGAAGTGGAGTATTTTTATACTCATTGGTGACTCACACAGTAAAGAATCTGTCTGCATTGCAGGAGACCCGGGTTCGATCCCTGATTTAGGAAGATCCCACTGGAGAAGGGTATGGCTACCCATTCCAGTATTCTTGCCTGGGAAATTCTACTGACAAGAGCATCCTGGCGGGCTATAGTCCTCCGGGTTGCAAAGAATCAGACACAACTGAGCAACTAACACTTGAAGAGCTCATAAAGCAGAGACTCAGAGAATTTAAGCAGCTTCTCAAGTTCACATAACAACACTAGTGGAAACTATGAAATTTTGTCAAATACTCCAAGCCACACACCTGCATGCGTGGAAAGAGGGGTAAGGGAAACAAATGAGAGACTCCAGAAACTCTTTCCAGGGTAAGCACTGGCTTAGTGCCTGCACACAACCAGTGCAGAGTTAATATTTGTTGAATGAATTGATGTCAGTTCTTCATGCCATCAAAGAGAACTCTCTAAACACCAGTGTACTGAAAACACTTTGGAGTCTCTTATTAATTCCCAGAGTAATTCTCTAACTTGCTCAGAAAGCAAAGCACTTAGAAATCATGGTGCTCTTTTCAGAACATGATCAATTTATACATTAAGCCACAAATTAACTTATTGTTAATCAGATATTGTGAAAACAATATCCAGAATCGAAGATTTAAGAAAAAATATAAACCAATACATTCACCCATACGTTTACAATTTTGTCTAAAAATTGTGAATCTTAGATTCCTTTGCAAAAGTTTAAAACTTTATTCACTGCTATTTCTTTTTTCCAAAATGTTAAATTTCTCCAGATAATGTTTGGAAGAAAAATATAATCTCCCTGGTTTGACATAGTGCATTCCCAGAAATTTTAGCATTAAAACGATGCAAAAAAATTTTGTTTATATTCAAATGGTGTTTACCAAGGTTAAGATAATAGTAAGCAGGTTTCTCACCTACACAAAAATCTGATTGGGTACTGGAGAGTCACGTAGGAGTCAGGATGGTTTGTTGAGCAGGACTGTCCTGTACATTACAGAATGTGTCAATCCCCCGACAAAATGCCTCATAGGTGTCATTCCAGTTTGAACCACTGATTTAAACTAATTACCCAAGAATCATAAGTTAAAAAGCTAAACTACAAGCTCCTGGAAGGCACCATGTTATCACATTCACCCTCGAGCCGCATCCAGTGCCTGAAGCACAGGGGTCATAGGGCTTTGTATCTTGCCCTGACTTATGCACAAGGGAGATGTTTGATACTGGAGCAGGATATCCTGGCCCACATTGGGATGACCTGAATTCAGACACTAGGTTGGCCAAAAAGTTTCTTTGTATTTTTTCATGAGGTGTTACAGAAAAACCTGAATGAAATTTTTGGCCAACCCAGTAGAACAGGGTCGGGTAGGGGGGTGATGGTCATTTTAATTTAACATCATCACCTCTTTTATCTCCCCAAATTGTCAAATGAATCATTCTTGACAGAGAGTCCCTTGAAAGCAAAGTAAAGAGAACAGGGTTGAAAAAGCAGTGATGCATTTGCTTTATCCAGAGGACAAATGGGTGTTAAGATTCCACACCTCTCTCGTTTGCTTTTTCTTTCTTAGAGACAGAATTGTGGAATTACTAATCAGGAAAAGACTTCCAACATGAAAACATGGTTTAAAATTCCATAGAGGAAATGGAATGGTAATACAAGTCAAAAAGAAGGAAGACTCTAAAACTTCCAATTGTTAAAAGAGCTTATTCCTTTAAAAAAAAAAAAGGCTGCTGTGTAACTTCCATCTGATATATTTAAAAAGTGATAGAATAATTTTGAAAAGAAATATTCATACCTTTACTATGTTGGAAATGATATCCTTTGAAATGATTTTAAATTTATGATGAAAAATTTTGGATGATAATCTAAAATCGTGCGAGGGTCTGTATAGCTTTTCAAAATTCTTTAAGGAATATACAAGCAAAAAAAATATTTAAAGACCATTGAACTGTTTCAGTGGTATATTGCTGTATAACCAACCACCTTAAAATTTATTGTGATAGAACAATTGTTTTATTTTTTTCTCACTGTCCTTTGGGTTGATTAGATACAACCAGGCAATTTTCTGCTGGTTTTTGCTTGAGGTTTCTCATGTAGTTGGTCAGCTGGCAGCTGTAGCTGGAAGCAGGGCTCATCTAGAGCAGGGAAGGCCCACAATCTACAACTTGCAGGCCACCTGTGACCCAACATCAGTTTTGTAAATAAAACTCTACTGGAACACAGCCATGACCATTCATTTCAGTACTGACTACGGCTGCTTCCACACACTATTGGTAAAGCTGAGCAGCTGCAACAGAGACGATATGGTTTACAAAGTCTTTATAGAACTTACTGTAAAATGTAATAAACATTTGGATTTTCTTTAAGACCATTTGTTCGATAGGCATGTTAAGCTGTAAACCTACTTCCAACCAAAGAGAGAGAAAGAGGGCATAGCCCTGAGGCTATTTGCACAGGCCAAGGAATATAAAAGCTGAGTGAATATCAGGGGAATTGAGTCAATAATTTTGATGCTTTTTCTCCTTAATAGTAGGTTGATGCCTAAATTATCTAGGGGATAGCATAATTTAAGTATCCTCTGATGCACAGGAGTGTCTTTTCTCCTAACTGAAATAAACAGTTAAGGAAAGCTTTTCCTTCACTGGTCTCACTTAGGAAGGAAAAAATGTCACAGATCTTTTGACTGGACACAGGTGGACTTAAAGCTATGTGCTAACACGGATGCTCCTTCTCAGTGATTAACAATTTGCTCACACAC
Organism: Bubalus kerabau; assembly: GCF_029407905.1. NCBI lineage: Eukaryota > Metazoa > Chordata > Mammalia > Artiodactyla > Bovidae > Bubalus > Bubalus kerabau. The sequence goes on along the minus strand of NC_073630.1, from coordinate 29,666,383 downwards.
ATTAGATTTACTGAGCTCTAAATATTGAGAATGAATTGCATTGCATGTATTGTTTTTATGCTTTTTTATACAAATTGTTTCTTGACTTAGGGCATTTGGACATGTTGGTTCTTACATCTGGAATGTTTTCCCTTCTTGTCACTCAGCTAACATCCTTGTTCTGAGCTTAAATGTGACTTCCTCTGAAAAGCCTGGCTTCACTCCCAATGAGGTTCCTTTCTTACATGGTTTCACAGTGCTGTGTACTTCTTTTTGGTTTTATTCTATTGTGTGCAATTACAAACATATTTGTATCCTCATTTAACCAAGTCCCCCATGCAACCATGAGAGCAGGGGAAGAGTTTGCTTTGTTGACAATTGTATTAATGTTTACCCAGCAACATTGTTCCTGGAACGTAATTGAGTTTCTCATAAATATTTGTTGAATGAATGAATGAAATCTGAAACAAGTTATAAAATAATGTAAATATGTGGCAAAATATTTACATAATCCTTCAAATTAACCAGAAACATTTAAGACTTACTCAAAATTACTGACTAGCTAATATTTTGGGAACCAGAAAGTATCTTTTGATCCAGAATTATTGTGGATATCATCCTTTAAAAAGGAAACTCATGGAGTCTTAACTTTTCTACTCTTGGTTTTAAATAAAGTGTTAATCATTGTTAAAAGAGATGAAACTTTCAACATTTCAAGATTCTAAATTCTGTATTTCTCCATATTCACAGAACTGGATTCAATAAAAGACTCATTGTCATTTATAAAATCAAATTTCAGAATATTCATAGATTCAATTTACTACAAAAAAATTTAAGGGAAAATAATAATCAAACATGTACCAGATTTTATAGAGAGCTCCTGGTACCAACAAAATCATACCTAACTTGTGATAATAGACTGTAATTTGAATAATATCCAGTGACTTGCTGGTAATATAACCATCAAGCTCCTTGGAAGGAGAAAAAGAATTTTGTGGCACCTGCTGATTTCCCAGGTGTAAATACTCCTTCCCTACCAATTTCAAGGCACAAAACTGACATCACTGAACACAGAGCTGGAAAGAGATGCACACAACCGATTCACACAGCTGGAATAAGCTGGATCCACACTCCAGTGGTTCTATTGGTAACATCGTATAACTATAGGACTCTTACTGGCAATAAGTAATCTAACTCCGAGAAAAAATCGTAATGTTCAACTCTGCTTCACAGTCTTACTCTGCAGGGACTGTATATGATTTTAATTGCTGTGATAAGATAGTTAACAGTTAAAGCTAGACATCAGATCAGATCAGATCAGGTCACTCAGTCGTGTCCAACTCTTTGCGACCCCATGAATCGCAGCACACCAGGCCTCCCTGTCCAACACCAACTCCCGGAGTTCACTGAGGCTCACGTCCATTGAGTCAATGATGCCATCCAGCCATCTCATCCTCTGTCGTCCCCTTCTCCTCCTGCCCCCAATCCCTCCCAGCATCAGTCTTTTCCCATGAGTCAACTCTTCACATGAGGTGGCCAAAGTACTGGAGTTTCAGCTTTAGTATCATTTCTTCCAAAGAACACCCAGGGCTGATCTCCTTCAGGATGGACTGGTTGGATCTCCTTGCAGTCCAAGGGACTCTCAAGAGTCTTCTCCAACACCACAGTTCAAAAGCATCAATTCTTCGGCACTCAGCCTTCTTCACAGTCCAACTCTCACATCCATACATGACCACAGGAAAAACCATAGCCTTGACTAGATGAACCTTTGTTGGAGCCCTGACTATTAAAATTCTGGGAGCCCAAGTTACAAATCATTAGTGTAAAAACTGTAGGTATGCCATTGACACTGCTGAAAATAAACTTGATTTATTTATTTAAACATATGGAGACTTTCTGCTTTTAAGGGTGAAAGAACTTCCCACCCCCATCCCAATCCTTCTAATATTTATAAGCAGTTCAATGGAAGGAGAAATACTAGACTTTAAAAAGAAACCACTGACTACATTCACATGTCTTTTTAGGAACCTGTCAAGAGTACTTTAAGTCACACACACAGAACTGGATTTAATAAAGGCTTCGTTTTCTTTACAAAATCAAAACCCAAAACAGTGCAGAATCCATTTTGATCATTTGGACGGAGTTGATACTATGTTCACACCAGTCTTCGCTCTTCTGTGTCTACACATCACAAGATGAACTCTGCAGTCCTGCGAGTGCTGGTGTGAGAGGAGGGAACTGGACCAGAGAGTGCAAGAGGATGAGGTGAAGAGAACCTGCCTTAGCGAAGGGAGCATGAAGTGCAGTCTGTGGTTAAAAATGTAGTGGCTAAGACAGGTGAAGAAATGGTCACCAATCAGGCACATTTCACATCCCGTCTTGGAGACTGCGTGTTTGTGCTTCCCCCAGGTTTGTAAGGGCTTCCCAGGTGGCTCAGTGCCAAAGACTCCACCTGCCAATGCAGGAGATTCAGGAGACGCAGGTTCAATCCCTGGGTCGGGAAGATCCCCTGGAAAAGGAAACAGCAACCCACTCCAGTATTCTTGGCTGGAGAGTCTCCTGGACAGAGGAGCCTGGCGGGCTACCATCCATAGTGTCCCGAAGAATGGGACACAGCTGAGCACGCACACAAGAAAAGGCAGAAGGGAGCTTTCTTCCCTCTCCCCTGTCCATCATGTGAAGACACAAGATAACAGCCCTTGGCCTACTGGGAACAGCTGGGGTCCTCACCAAGAGCAATCTGCCAGCACCTTCAGTTTGGATTTCCGTCTCCAGAAATGTGAGAAATCAATGTCTGATGTTTAAGTCACCCATGTATGGTAATTTGTTATGGCAGCTTGAGCTAGGAATCTTAGGAAACATCACTGTAACCCTAATAATTAAAGTTGAATAGTGAAGTACTGTACTCCAGTACAAGTTTATGAATTAAAAAAAAAAAAAAGATTGGCATAAATGAAATAGAAAGCTGTATAAAAATGTGCACAAATGTTAAAACAGAGAAAAATTGGCAGTAGCCCAAATGTTCAAATGAAAGAAACTATTGAAATTATGCTACATAGATTTGATGGCATATATAGTCACTAAAATAATTATTTTGAAAGAAATATGGTCACAGGGGTTAAGAGGGTGGGGGGGGGGAAGGGTTGAATATTTACACATATAGTGCTTATAATTTTTTTTTTTTTTTTTTTTTGGCAGCACTGGGTCTTCATTGCCAGCGAGCCGGCTATCAGTCACAAGCACGTGGGCTGCCCTTAGTTGCAGAGGGCTCTCTAGTTGCCCCTCAGCACGTGGGAACTTGGTTCCCAGACCAGAGATTGAACCTGCATCGCCTGCACTGGAAGGTGGATTCCTAATCACTGGACCACCAGGGAAGTCCCACAACTTTTAAGATACGTAACTTGGGAATTCCCTGGCAGTCCAGTGGTTAGACTTGGCACTGTCACTACTTGGTCTCCAGTTGGATCCCTGATTGGGGAACTAAAATCCCATAAGCTGCACAGTACTGCCAAACACACACACACACACACACACACACACACACACACACACACACAAACCCTATATTTAAAAAATAGTAACTAGAAAACAAAATGGGAGGAGAGATATCAAACTGTTAAAAATGATCACCTGTATACTGAAACTGACCCTGGGAAAAGACCCTGATGCTGGGAAAGATTGAAGGCAAGAGGACAGGATGAGATGGTTGGATGGCCATCACCAACTCGATGGACATGAGTTTGAGCAAGCTCCAGCAGTTGGTGCTAGACAGGGAAGCCTGGCGCGCTGAGGTCCATGGGGTTGCAAAATGTCAGACACAACGGAGTGACTGAACTGATACTGAAACTGAAGGTGATTTCATTCTGTTTTTCCATACTTTCCAAATTATCTATCAAGTTGTTTTTTTAAGACTAGTGGACATTTCGGTTGAACCATCTGAACACCCTTAAAGCGAAGCGTAATTAAAGAGCTTCTTGATGAAGGTGAAAGAGGAGCATGAAAAAGCTGGCTTAAAACTCAATTCAAAAAACAAATATCATGGCATTTGGTCTCATCACTTCATGACAAGTTAGATGTGGAACAATGGAAACAGTGAAAGACTTTATTTTCCTGGGCTCCAAAATCACTGTGAACGGTGACTGCAGTCATGAAATTAAGAGACAACTGCTCCTTGGAAGAAAAGCTATGACAAATTTAGATAGCGTATTAAAAAGCAGGTATTACTTTGCCTACAAAGGTCCATATAGTCAAAGCTACGGTTTTCCCAGTAGTCACGAACAGATATGAGAGCTGGAGGATAAAAAAGGCTGTGTGCTGAAGAACTGATGCCTATGAACTGTGGTGCTGGAATAGACCCTTGGACAGCAAGATCAGAGCAGTCAATCTTAAAGGAAATCAACCCTGAATATTCACCGGAAGGACTGATGCTGAAGCTGAAGCTCCAATACTTTGGCACCTGATGCGAAGAGGCAACTCATTGGAAAAGACCCTGACACTGGGAAAGATTGAAGGCAGAAGGGGACAACATAGGATGAGATGGTTTGATGGCATCACCGACTCAATGGACATGAGTTTGAGCAAGCTCCAGGAAATGGATGGGGAAGCCTGGCATCCTGTAGTCCATGGATCGCAGAGTTGGACACAACTGAGCCACTGAACAACAAAAAAGCCATCTCAAGTATGAAACTTCAATGCTTTGACTTTCTCAAATTTCCAAGTTAATCCGTTTATTTTGCAGAAACTTACTAGTCCTTATTTCTTCTGTGTTCTGTCAAGTTCTTCAGTGGAACTGTCTTTCGTAGGGAGGGAAGAGTCCCGAGAGACAAGAACTCGTGCTGAGCTACTCAAGACTTTTAACACCTATTTACTCTATAAGCCAATCAAGTAATTGAATTTATTTTAAAAGCACCATCTTTTAATTAAATTTTTATCAAACACAATACTACAGGATCACCATGTCCATGCAGTACGCATCAGCCTAGGGCAGAGAAGGGTTTAACCTACCTCAGAATCCAGTGTTTTTCAATTATATCCCCAATAAAAATTTCAGTGATTAAACATAATTTTATTATCCTGGTTGTTTAACAATTCTTGGGATTGGCGGGTGTTTAGGGAAGGCTGATGAATTGTCCCAACACTGAACTTTGACAATAAAGGGCTTCAGCTATCGTTCCTTATGCTAGTGTTTATTGGGGGTACCTCCATCACTGATCACACCACACCACTTCCAAGTATTCTAGCAACACAAGCGGCTCTGGGTAATATATATAACCTACAGCTCAATTTACCTCACTCAAGCCAGAAACCATCACATGATAGTTGGGTCCCACACTAAATTAAGATGTTAAGTGCTGTGGACATGTCATTAAGTATCATTAATAAATTTATAATGGCCCTGAGTTCAAGTGCCACCTGGCCCCTTAGTTTTGCCTTGCCTCTTCTGCAAAAATGTTAAAGGGCATGGTCTTGATTTTAATCAAGAGAAAACACTCTTTATGACACTTGAGTCTCATAAGGCTAGTAACAGTAAACACCTAAATGGAAAAAGGTCAAATTTTACAGAATTCAGATACTTTTCCAGCTTCTAGATTCTCGGCTTGTGAAAATAGCACTTGCTTTCTACTCCCTTGAAATGGGAAATAAGCTTGACATGTCCTAAGAAATGACCTTATAAGAACTTGATCTTGGAAGACAAATCAGAAGAGCTTATGTAGACCACTTTCAAGAATACTTGATAGTCTTAAAAGTGTTAGCTGCTCAGTCATGTCATGTCAGACCCTGCAACCCTGTGGACAGTTAAGAATACTGGCTTTGGTTGCCATTCCCTTCTCCATGGGATCTTCCTGACCCAGGAATTGAACCTGGGCCTCCTGCATTGCAGGTAGACTCTACCAGCTGAGTTACCAGTGAAATAGACTGATAGTCTAAATACTACAAGAATGAGCTATTATTAAAATCTTTAGAGAGTTAAAGAACCCGCAATTAATGCAAGAGACCTGGGTTCCAGCCCTGGAGATGGGAATGGCTACCCACTCCAGTATTCTTGCCTGGAGAGTTCCAGAGCCTTGTGGGCTACAGTCCATGGGGTCACCAAGAGTCCAACACAACTGGGTGACTAACACTCACAGTGTTTATTAACAGGAACAATATAACATAGCCTCTAGGAGAAAATACGTTACAGTCCGTATTTTAATGTTGTCTAAAATTCCAGCAATCACTGACCTCCAATTATTTTCAGAAAAAGTGATCAACTAAAAACTGTAGTGTATGTGTGGGGAATCTCCAGTTACCACAGAAACCAAACCTGTACACTAACAAACCACAACAGAAGTGAACAGAACGAGGCGTTTTGATTTATTACTCAAAAACGGTTCATTTTTTATTTAGCTTTCTGACTCTGTGCTTGTGCTTTCAATACTTTCACAACGATCTTCTGCTCTTCAATAAGGAAAGCGCGCTTGATCCTAGAAAAGAAAATATCAGTTTAAAAGTTTCATAAAAAACTGCATAGCGTGGGGGGTTCAAGAGGGAGGCGATGTACGTATACTCATGGCTGATTCACATGGTTGTATGGCAGAAACCAACACAACATTGTAAAGCAATTATCCTTCGATTAAAAATAAATTTTAAAAATCACAATCTTTTAACACTAAATTAATTTAACTTCCATAAATGGGGAAAGAAAAAAAAAAAAGAGAGAGAGAGAAAGAACTGAGTTGAGCGTATCAGCTAAGATGCTCAGAAGGGTAAAGGAAACCTACACAGGTAGATTTAAAACTTTAAAAGCTGAGATTTTATGGACAGACCTTTTCAGCCTAACGTGTCCTTCCTACACTGGAACTTAAAACAGGTTAATTCAATTTTATGCCAGCAGCACCCCTTCTGAGCCATGATAAACTATAAATTCATCCCACAGGAGACTCTGTCACTTATGACAGCTTTTATTCAACCTCATTTCATCACTGGGATTCAAGACTAATGAAACTACTACATTCGTCAACATGTCTTAGACCTTCCATTTAGAGAGGAAACACGGGCATCTCCTGGTGTTCCAGTGGTTAGGACTCGGAGCTTTCACTGCCAAGGGTCTGGGTTGAGAGAGGAAAGCATTTTATTTATCACTATTATTGCTGCTAAGTCGCTTCAGTCATGTCCGACTTTGTGCGACCCCATAGATGGCAGCCCACCAGGCTCCCCGGTCCCTGCGAGTTTCCAGGCAAGAACACTGGAGTGGGTTGCCACTTCCTTCTCCAATGTATCAAAGTGAAAAGTGAAAGTGAAGTCGCTCAGTGGTGTCCAACTCTTAGCAACCCCATGGACTGCAGCCTACCAGGCTCCGCTATCCACGGGATTTTCCAGGCAAGAGTACTAGAGTGGGGTGCCAAAATAGCCAAGTCCTTATTACCATTTGTTAAAGCTACTTCCACAGATAAAGCACTCATTTAACTCCCACAGAAACCCACCCCTCCATGCGCCCCACTGGTACCCCTGGCTACCCTCAAAACCCTGGGGTTTCTGACTCCTTCAGATGTCCCAGATGAAATCACACTACAGAAATAGTTGATATCCTTCTTACTCAGAGCAAAACAGACTCCCTCAGTGTCACAGCAAACGCTATGCTTTAAGCTATGCTACAGATCTACACCCAAACCTCCAGAAGCTAGGGCTTCATTTTTAATAAATATGCTCATGGGGTTACATTCAGCAGAGCCTGAGAACCAAAGAGACTGGTAATAAGCTCCTGTACCTTGAAATTCACAACCCATTCATCCAATGTACCTTTCCAGTTTCATTTCTCATTCCCTCTGGAATCTCAATGTGTCAGATTGAACCATGCTCAATCTCTGTTGGCAATGCCCTCCTCACCTCTTGTGGAAATTTACCCATCATTCAGGTTCCACCTCAAATACTACCCCCAGATTCTCAGCTACTTTAATGTCATTTCTTCTCCAAACTTCAACCATAGTTAAGTTTTTCTGTATAAGTTATATATATTTTGCTTGTATTTGTATGGATGTAACATACCTAACCTCCCCTTACAAATTAACTCCTGAAAGGCAAAGTGAGGTTAGATTTGGTACAGGGACTGAGCCAGATTATTTCACAGAACAAGTTGAATAAACTAGAAGCAAACCATGTCTCTGAACCAATTTATCTTATAAAGACCAACAACTCTCAAATCTTTCCACTTAAGTCTTTTGACACAATTTAATGTAGCCAGTGGGGTTAATTAATAGCAAGAGCCTCAATAAAACCTGGGATGAATCCTCTTACCAGCTATGAAACTTTAAGCAACAAGCCTTGGGTTTTCCACAAAATATAAGTAAATAAATAAATTGATACCTCCCTGATGGGCTTTTGACAGCTTTTCTTTTTAAAACAGGAAAGGCCACACAGCTCGGCAAGCAGGATCTCAGCTCCCCAACCAGGGATGGAATCTGGGGCCCCTGCATTGGGAGCTCTGAGTCTTACCCACTGGACCAAGTCCCCTAACAGTGTTTATCATAAAACTGCCGAGCAAGTATTATCCTTATACACCCTACTCCTACCTATGCCACTACCTGGAGAAAGCAACGGCAACCCACTCCAGTATTCTTGTCCGGAAAATTCCATGCAAAGAGGAGCCTGATGGGCTACAGTCTACAGGGTTGCAAATAGTCAGACGCAACTGAGCACACACACATGCCACTACCAATCCTTGTGCATATCCACAAGAGCCAACAATCTCCCCATAACCCCCTTTACCCTCAGTCCAGCCTTCGGGTGCATGCAGGTGCCATTTCCTTAGCCTTAACAAAGTAGAGAAACCGTTCCAAGCACGCATCCTTTGTTGAATGCCTTTACTGTCCACACTGGGGCACATTCAGTCTCCAGGACCCCAAAGTTTTCCCAGCCCTGTTCAAACCTCACCAATCCCCACATTTGTAAGAATCAAGCCAAAAACCTGTCCCATAGGGCCCTTCCTGACTTGTGGCATTTCTACCTTTCCTAACATCTCCCACAATGCTCTGCTCCAACCACATTAGAACCATACCCAGCTGTTTCGTTTCTACAATCTTTAAGACTTTCCACTCCCCATCATCAACCAAACCTTACCAGACTCAGCTTTTTAATTTCTACATAGCTTAAAGATGTCCAAACATCATACCTAAATTAATTGGGACTATATAATTAATATAACTTTTAAATTTGTACAGCACCAATTATCTTCAATCAAGGAAGGATTCTAGAATATGCAACTTTTGTTATTTTTTCACTATTCTAATGATTAGCATGCAGTGCCACACAAACACACACACTTGTTTAAGACAGCCCCTCTGGTTTCAGCTACTTACCTGTCGCGGACACATTTAGCACACATGGAACCACCATAGGCTCGGCTGACGTGTTTCTTCGTTTTAGACAACCTCATGAGAACTTTTGGCCTCACAGCACGAACCTGCATAAAGAAAATGTTGAGATTATTTTGTGAAGCGTTAACAGAAATTTTCCTTGATATCTGATGTGTCAAGTGTAAACATTAACGATCTACCCGAACAGCATTTCACTCTATTTGTCTTACAGGCTTTAAAAGAAAGCCTATGTTCTTCATATTTGGATCATAAACCCTTAGTAATTCCCCACCCTCCTACCGGTGACCTCTCCTTCCCTCACTCCCTTATGGAGGAATTAACCTTCAGACGTTCAACCCTTGCTACTCATAGTAAAAGGTTCACTTACGCCTCTCAGTCGGCCTGGGCACACACCACATGCAGATTTTGGTGCTTTCCCAACCTTCTTGGTATAAAGGTAAACAATTCTATTACCAGGGGTTCGGGACCTAGGAAGTGAGAGAGTAGACAACAGCTCAGCATTCCGCAGAATAAATGACAATACCAGTATTAAATTTTGGAAATACTTACAGCCTGGTTTTGTTAGAGGCTGTATTGTAGGACAGCCTACGCCGGTAGGTCAGACGCTGCACCATCCTGAATGCCTAGTTAAGAAATAAAAATGGAATCACAGGGTTTACACATTAGCCATGTATATTTTTACACAGGATATCCTTGCACTAAGGTATCTTATGAGAAGGATTCCATGTTTTAAATCTGGCTGGCCCTGTGTAGGCGCAAATTCTGTATCCACAGATTCAACAACTGCAGAGCCAAAATATTCAAGAGAAAAAAACATTTCATTAAGTTCCAAAGAGCAAACGTTGAATCTGCTGTGTGCTTATAACTATTTACATAACCGTCTACATTGTACTATGTTTTATAAGCAATCTAGAGATGATTTAAAGTATACAGGAGGATTTTATATGAAGGACTCGAGTAGCAGCGATTTTGGAATCCTCCGGGTTCCTGGAATAATCCCTCAGAACACCGATGGACAGCTATACTTCTCATTTCCCAGATAACTACCCAAAACAACATATTAATAAAACACACATTACACTGGAACTGTCAGCCGACACGGAACCGGCCGTTTGCCTCTCCAAAACCAAGACAGAAAACTCCAAATTAAAACACTTTAATTTTCTCTGCTAATAGAAAGCATTTTGAAATGACCCTGCATGCCGCTCGTCGGCCCTAACAGAGCAGTTACAGGCACGGCGTTAAAACGTGACCTTAACATATGAAAATGTTCCGCGATTTCGCAGTTTCAAGAAACCGAAACACAACTCAACAACTCATTTGTTTCCGAACGCTGGACTGCGAAGGCGGCAAAGCCAGGGGTGCTGAGCTCCGGCCACTCACTGATCCAAAGCGAAGGTCTGGATCGAAGGATGTCTAAAGCTAAAATCCGAGGAACAGCTCACCACCAACCTTCCTCCGAAGCCCTTACACCGATGCTAAGTAAACAAACTATGCCTCAGAGATCCTGGCCCCTGCAACTCCCCGGATGGCGGCCGATTGTAAATGCAGTAGCGATAAAGCGAAGAAACAGGCAACCATACCTTTAGATACCGTGCCCGGAAGAGGAAAAAGGAAGTCCTTGCGGGGTGAAGGGTCAAATATGACCGCGCATGACAGGAAATAAGTCATTGGAAGAGGCGTGGTGACAAGGACGCCGCCATGTTGTACGGAAGTCTTGTAGCGGCCCTCGGTCGCGGGGATTCGGAACACCGCCACGTTTGCGTCAAGCGACGCGCCTCCCCTCCGTGGGCCGGGTTGTGTTTCAGCCTACCGCCTTCCTCAACAGCGACACACAGAGGTCATTTGGGGATCGCTGTAGAAACAAATGACAAAGGAGCTAGCTGCAAAAGGCAGAGGTGGGACAGTTCAGTTTAGTCGCTCAGTCGTGTCCGACTCTTTGCGACCCCATGAACCGCAGCACGCCAGGCCTCCCTGTCCATCACCAACTCCCGGAGTCCACCCAAACCCATGTCCATTGAGTCGGTGATGCCATCCAACCATCTCATCCTCTATTGTCCCTGTCTCCTCCTGCCTTCAATCTTTCCCAGCATCAGGGTCTTTTCAAATGAGTTCTGTTCTTCGCATCAGGTGGCCAAAGTATTGGAGTTTCAGCTTCAACATCAGTCCTTCCAATGAACCCCAGGACTGATCTCCTTTAGGATGGACTGGTTGGGTCTCCTTGCAGTCCAAGGAACTCTCAAGAGTCTTCTCCAACACCACAGTTCAAAAGCATCGATTCTTTGGTGATCATCTTTCTTTATAGTCCAACTCTCACATCCATACGTGACTACTGGAAAAACTATAGCCTTGACTAGATGGACCTTTGTTGGCAAAGTAATGTCTCAGCTTTTTAATATACTGTCTAGGTTGGTCATAGCTTTTCTTCCAAGGAGCAAGCGACTTTTAATTTCATGCCTGCAGTCACCATCTGCAGTGATTTTGGAGCCCCCGAAAATAAAGTCTGACACTGTTTCCACTGTTTCCCTGTCTATTTGCCATGAAGTGATGGGACCAGATGCCATGATCTTAGTTTTCTGAATGTTGAGATTCAAGCCAACTTTTTCACTCTCTTTCACTTTCATCAAAAGGCTCTTTAGTTCTTCTTCACTTTCTGCCATAAGGGTGGTGTCATCTGCATATCTGAGGTTATTGATATTTCTCCCAGCCATGTTGATTCCAGCTTGTGCTTCTTCCAGCCCGGCGTTTCTCATGATGTACTCTGCATAGAAGTTAAATAAGTAGGGTGACAATATACAGCCTTGATGTACTCCTCCTATTTGAAACCAGTCTGTTGTTCCATGTCCAGTTCTAATTGTTGCTTCCTGACCTGCATACAGGTTTCTCAAGAGGCAGGTCAGGTGGTCTGGTATTCCCATCTCTTTCAGAATTTTCCACAGTTTGTTGTGATCCACACAGTCAAAGTCTTTGGTATAGTCAATAAAGCAGAAATAGATGTTTTTCTAGAACTCTATTGCTTTTTCGATGATCCAGCAGATGTTGGCAATTTGATCTCTGGCTCCTCTGCCTTTTCTAAAGCCAGCTTGAACATCTGGAAATTCACAGTTCACGTATTGTTGAAGCCTGGCTTGGAGAATTTTAAGCATTACTTTACTAGAGGTGGGACAAGATCTACTTTTTTCCATTCTCATGGGCGCTAGAGCACATTGGACTTACAGAGCATCAATTTTGGGGTTAGGCCTCAGTTTAAATCCCAGTTCTGACACTTGGCACTAGGTCACCTTTGAGAAGTTAGTATCCTTAACTGTTCCTTTTTTCTTGTCATTCATTCAAAGCACAAATTTTACAAATTAGGATTCTAATCCAATATCTGCTGATTATTAGTTGTGTTATGTTGGGTGAGTCCTTTAATCTCCAAAAGGAAGATAGTAACTGCCCTGAAGAATTATGTTCGTGATCAGAGTCATTATGAAGTTAAAGCACTCAGTAGAGTTTCTTATAGAGAGTACTCAATAGATGGTGGCTCACTTTAGGATTATGTGCAAAAAGTTTCTTGAGGCTTCATATGGGTTGTAAAGTTTGAGCTGGGCCTTAAAGATGAGGAGGAAGAAAAAAAAATGTTTACATTAAGTGCCTCTTTTTATTTTTCCAAGAAGAGAGTCCTTTGCTTTCATTATGTTGTCAAAGGGGCTCAGGACGTCCAAAAAAACTGAAGAGCACCTTGGGCTCTAAGGAAAATGGCTGAAAAGGGTCTTTACATACTGAGAGAGAGTTGTATGCTGGTGTATCGGGGAATGCTTTTTAAAAATACATCTTTAAGGAAATAAGAAAGGTAAAATCAGGGACCCACAATGTGGTTACTACTGAGTGTAGGTAAGGGAGTTAGAGAAGGCAAGGTTTGGAAAAAGAAAAAGACCGGCACTTTACAGGAACAGATCGCCTTTAATGAGGCAAGAAGGGGCAGCAGTCAGATTAGTGAGCTGCTGCACTAACCCAAGAAAAGAGTAGAGTATATATAGGCATGTATGTGGAAACTTACTGTCTTAAGGGGGCCTGTTCTTCTCCAAGGTTGTCTGGAGTAGTTATCTCTTAAACGGCTGGCGCAAGAAATTCTGGAGATGGGCCAGAGGCTGGACCAGCTAGGACCTGGGCGTAATCAACCTTAATGTCCATTTTTTTCTTTGGGTGAGAGAGTTCTTTGTTTTGCATAGAATGATGGGGAGGACCTGGAGGGTAGTTTTAACTCAAGGCTATTTTGAGCCATGTAACTTTCCTTCATGGAGGCCTTATCTGTTCGAACAGGAAGTTCTGGAATTGGGGTGGCTCTTCCTCAGTTCAGTTCAGTCCCTCAGTCATGTCCAACTCTTTGCAACCCCATGGACTGCAGTACACCAGGTTTCCCAGTCAATCACCAACTCCCAGAGCTTCCTCAAACTCATGTCTATTGAGTCAGTGAGGCCATGCAACCATCTCATCCTCTGTAGTCCTCTTCTCCTCCTGTCTTAATCTTTCCCAGCATCAGGGTCTTTCCCAATGAGTTAGTTCTTTGCGTCAGGTGGCCAAATTATTTGAGCTTCAGCATCAGTCCTTTCAATGAATGCTGGTGGTGGTGTTTTAGTCACAAAGTCATGTCTGACTCTTGTGATCCCATGGACTGGGAACCTACCAGGCTGCTCTGTCCCTGGGATTCTCCAGGCAAGAATGCTGGAGTGGATTGCCATTTCTTTCTCCAGGGAAAGAATGAATAGTCAGTACTGATTTCCTTTAGGATTGACAGGCTTGCAGTCCAAGGGACTCTCAAGAGTCTTCTCCAACACCACAGTTCAAAAGCATCAATTCTTCAGCGCTCAGCTTTCTTCACAGTCCAACTCTCACATCCATACATGACTACTGGAAAAACCATAGCTTTGACTAGATGGACCTTTGTTGGCTGAGCAATGTCTCTGCTTTTTAATATGCTGTCTAGGTTGGTCATAGTTTTTCTTCCAAGGAGCCAGCGTCTTTTAATTTCATGGCTTCAGACACCATCTGCAGTGATTTGGGAGCCCAAGAAAATAAAAGTCTATCACTATTTCTGTTGTTTCTCCATCTATTTGCCATGAAGTGATAGGACCAGATGCCATGATCTTAGTTTTTTGAATGTTGAGTTTTAAACCAGCTTTTCACTCTCTCACCTTCATCAAGAGGCTCTTTAGTTCCTCTTCATTTTCTGCCTTAAGGGTGGTGCCATCTGTATATCTGAGATTATTGATACTTCTCCAGGCAATCTTGATTTTCAGCTTGTGCTTCATCCAGCCTGGCATTTCACATGATGCACATAAGTTAAATAAGCAGGGTGACAATATACAGCCTTGACATACTCCTTTGCCAATTTGGAACCAGTCCATTGTTCCATGTCTGGTTCTAACTGGTGCTTCTTGACCTACATTCGGGTTTCTCAGGAGGGGAGTAAGGTGGTCTGGTATTCCCATCTCTTTAAGAATTTTCTACAGTTTTTTGACCCACACAGTCAAAGGCTTGTCAATGCAGAAGTACATGTTTTTCTGGAATTCTCTTGCCAACGGATGTTAGCAATTTGATCCCTGGTTCCTCTGCCTTTTCTGAATCCAACTTAAACATCTAGAATTTCTCTGTTCATGTACTGTTGAAGCCTCACTTGGAGAATTTTGAGCATTACTTTGTTAGTGTGTGGGATGAGTGCAACTGTGTGGTAGTTTGAGCATTCTTTGGCATTGCCTTTCTTTGGGATTGGAATGAAAACTGATCTTTTCTAGTCCTGTGGCTACTGTTGAGTTTTTCAAATTTGCTGGCATATTGAGTGCAGCATTTTCACAGCATCATCTTTTAGGATTTGAAATAGCTAAGCTGGAATTCCATCACCTCTACTAGCTTTGTTCATACTGGTGCTTCTTAAGGCCCACTTGACTTCACACTCCAGGATGTCTGGCTCTAGGTGAGTGATCACACCTTTGTGGTTATCTGGGTCACAAAGATCTCTTTTGTATAGCTCTTCTGTGTGCTTTTGCCACCTAATATCTTCTGCTTCTGTTAGGGTCATACCATTTCTGTCCTTTATTGTGCCCATCTTTGCATGAAATGTTACCTTGGGATCTCTAATTTTCTTGAAGGTATCTCTAATCTTTCCCATCCTATTGTTTTCCTCTATTTCATTGCATTGACCACTAGGAAGATTTTCTTATCTCTCCTTGCTATTCTTTGGAACTCTGCATTCAGATGGATATAGCTTTACTTTTCTCTTTTGCTTTCTGCTTCTCTTCTTTTCTCAGCTATTTGTAAAGCCTCCTCAGACAACTATTATTCATTTTTGCATTTCTTTTTCTTGGGGATGGTCTTGATCACTGCCTCCTGTACAGTGTTACAAACCTTCATCTATAGTACTCCGGGCACTCTATAGAATCTAATCCCTTAAATATATTTGTCACTTCCACTGCATAATTGTTAGGGATTTGATTTAGGTCATACCTGAATGGTCTAGTGGTTTTCTCTACTTTCTTCCATTTAAGTCTGAATTTTGCAATAGGGGATTCATGATCTGATCCACAGTCAGCTCCGGGTCTTGTTTTTGCTGACTGTATAGAGCTTCTCTGTCTTTGGCTGCAAAGTATGTAATCAATCTGATTTCGGTATTGACCATCTGGTGATGTCCATGTATAGAGTCATCTCTTGTGTTGTTGGAAGAGGGTGTTTGCTCTGACCAGTGCGTTCTCTTGGCAAAACTCTGTTAGCCTTTGCCCTGCTTCATTTTGTACTCCAAGGCCAAACTTGCCTGTTACTCCAGATATTGCTTGACTTCCTACTTTTGAATCCCAGTCCCCTATGATGAAAAGGACATCTTTTTTCTGGTGTTAGTTTTAGAAGGTCTTCATAGAACCAATCATCTTCAGCTTCTTTGGCACTAGTGGTTGGGACATAGATTTGGATTATTGTGATATTGAATGATTTGCCTTGGAAATGAACAGAGATCATTTTGTAGTTTTTGAGGTTGCATCCAAATACTGCATTTCAGACTCTTTTGTGGCTCTTCGTGGCTGCCCTAAACTGGCGGGAAGCTGGGCCTCTGCACCCCCACATCATCCAGTCTTTGGTCTGGTGGCTCCCTGACCGTGAGCGAGGCAGTCTCTTGAAGCTGAGAGCAATGTCCAGTGACCCAGCTAATATCCTTAGTCCAGAAGAGAGGATTTGAATAGAGCATCCCAGTGTCCACTCAAGTTGCCTTCCAGTTTTTCCAGTCCAGTTATCGAGGTGAGAGAGCAGGTGAGTGACCGAGGGCAGATTCCCTGTCCATGCAGACCTATGTCAGACTGTGAGACCTGTAATTCCATCCTGTTCACATTTGTCACCACGCCAAATGGGAGGCTCTGGTTTTACCCTTCCCTTTGCTGACTCTCACATAGCTGCTTCTCCCCTGACCTTGTCATAGTTCCTTCTCTCCTTCCCAGTCCTTCCCTTTTCATCCCTTGGAAAGCCGTTCATCTCCGTACCAGTCCTTGATATGGAGTCTGGGGCAGAGAGTCAAATGTGGTCTTTGAATGAATGAACAACTGAATGCATTTACTTGGAATATATTCCATTTCTGGAAAGACTTTCCCAGCAGTTGAGTGTAACAGAAGGTGGGAGCCGTTAGTGCACTGCAGTGAACTTAGTGCACTTCACCTATCTTTCCAAGCCCACCTCCACCCCAGGAGAGAAGAACAGTGGTCTCACTATCACAGTTTTCCCTTATTGTACTTAACCCAGTTCTATAACATGACTTTTCTTCTCTTTCACTCTGTATTTGCATTTTTTTTCTCTATCAGACTTGCCAGAGACATGGCACTGTTATTAAACACTTCAAAGAACCTCATTTGCTTTTATTAATCTTTTAGTTTTTTGTTCATTAATTTCTGTGTACACTTACTAAATATCTCCAGTTACACATTGTACTGTTTTTTTAAAAAATAGTAGTTTTATTTATGTATTTATCTTTGGCTGTGCTGAGCCTTTGTTGTTGCACGGGCTTTTCTCTAGTTGCAGCAAGTGGGGCCCCTCTCTAGTTGTGGTGTGCAGGGTTTTCACTGCAGTGGCCTCACCTCTTTCAGATCGTGGGCTCTAGGGCTCGCGGGCTTCAGTAGTTGTGGCTCCTGGGCTCTATAGCACAGGTTCAGTAGTTGTGGCCCACAGGCTTTTTTGCTCTGAGGCATGTGGGATCTTCCAGGACCAGGGATCAAACCCATATTTCCTGCATCGACACGTGGTTTCTCACCACTGAGCCACCAGGCAAGTCCTGTACTTTTTTTAAAAAAAACATCTATTTATTTATTTGGCTGTATCCAGTCTTAGTTGCAGCACTCGAGATTGTCAGTCTTCATTGGGGTATGTGGGATCTGTTTTAGTTGTGGCCTGTGGGATCTAGTTCTCTGACCAAGGATTGAACCTGGGCCCCCTGCAATGGGTGCTCAGTCTTAGCCACTGGACCACCAGGGATGTCCCCACAGTGTATTCTTGTCACTGTATCTCTAGGCCCTTCTTCTGGTTATTGTTTGCTGCATAACAAGCCATCTCAAACTTAGTGGCATAAAATAACACCATTGTATTATGCTTACGGAGTCCATGGGTCAAGCATTTCTGCATGGCATAGTGGGAATGGTTTGTCTTTACTACAGGATGACAGGGGTGCTTCAGCTGCGGGTGACTTGAACAGTTGCAGACTAGAGTCATCTGAAGACTTTTTAAGTTAATTCCTGGGTCAGGATACCTCAAAAACCCAGCTCAGCCTGAGACCATCAATCAGAGCACCTCTACATGACATCTCTGGGGCTTGGATTCTCACACACATGGCAGCTGAGAGGAAGCATCTTGAGAGGGAGCATATAGAAAGCAAGCAGTCTAAGAGAACCAGTAGAAGCTTCATGGTCTTTTATGATCTAGCCTTCAGAGTAACATAGCATCATTTCCACCATATTCTATTGACCAAAGCCATTATGAGCCCCCAGATCCATAGGGGGTGGACATATATTCTTACCTCTTGATGGATAGAAAAAGTGAGAGTGTTAGTCACTCAGCCGTGTTCAAGTCTTTGCAACCCCATGGACTGTAGCCCTCCAGGCTCCTCTGTCTATGAGATTCTCCAGGCAAGAATACTGGAGTAGGTTGCCATGCCCTCCTCCCGGGGATCTTCCTGACCCAGCGGTTGAACCCATGACTCCTGTCTCCTGCATTGGCAGGTGGGTTCTTTACCACCTGGGAAGCCCTGATGGATAGCAATTTTGGGATTCTATTTTAAAGCTACCACAGTTTCCTACACTCTTTAATATTTACTATCCTTTTCTTTTTTCATGCTCTGTTCTGTTTTCTTTTGACCTGTCTTCCAGTTCATTGACTCTCTTTTCAGTATAACTCCAATGGGCTTTTAATTTCAGTTCTAAACTTTCTTTTTCTCTTTTTATACTTCCTATTCTATGCAGACATTTTTATCTTTGATTTCTCTTTCCTTGAATACTTGAGTATATTTAGCAGAATTAGTTTTAATGTTTTGTGACTGATAGCTCCATTATCTGAACCTCCCAACCTTCTATTGTCTGATATTTCTCTTGGTTTTGTTGTCTTGTTACCTCATGTGACTGGTTGCTTTTTGTTGAGTTCAGGATATTTTATATGAAAAATTAAAATAATTTTAGGCCTTGAATATCTACTCATATACAGATTTTAGAATCAACTTGTTTAGGTCCAGATAAAAACTTGTTGACATTTTTATTACATTATATTAACGTGTTAACTTGGGGAGAATTGACCTCTTTGTGATGTTGAGTCATCCTATCCAAGAGCATGAAATGTCTTTCCATTAATTCATCTTTATTTTTAAAGCTTTACTGATATAGATTTTCTGCCTTTTTTATTGTTTATTTTACCCCTTGTTTTGGAGGGGTGTCCTGGAGAAGGCAATGGCATCCCACTCCAGTACTCTTGCCTGGAAAATCCCATGGACAGAGGAGCCTGGTGGGCAGCAGTCCATGGGGTCGCTGAGGGTCGGCACGACTGAGCGACTTACTTTCACTTTTCGCTTTCCTGCATTGGAGAAGGAAATGGCAACCCACTCCAGTGTTCTTGCCTGGAGAATTCAAGGGATGGGGGAGCCTGGTGGGCTGCCGTCTATGGGGTCACACAGAGTGGGACACGACTAAATCGACTTAGCAGCAGCCAGGTATATTAAGAAGGTATATTACTTCTTTCTTTCTAATTCTTACATTACCTGATGCTTCAAACACAATATTAAATAGCAGTGTAGATAATGTGGTTTTTTTTTTTTGCATATTCCTGACTTTAGCAGAAAAGCATCCAGTGTTTCTCTGCTAAGTGTGCTAAAGAGATAGCCATTGATCACTGTTTCTTAATGAATTATATTTTTTGCTATGTCAGGAATGAGTGTTGAATTTGTTGATTTTCTTCCTTGTATCTGTTAAGATGATAATTGAAATTTTTTCCTTAGGTCAATTCTTGTAGTCAGTAATATGGGGTGTGGGGGAAGCAGCATCTTTTCTAATTTGCACAAAGTCACCGTGGTGTTCTTGTTTCACTGGCCATTCCTCTCTTGGAACGTTCTTCCCCCAGATGTCTTACTTGGGGCTGGGGACATGACTTCCTCTTACTTCCTTTACTTCTTTGCGTCACTTTTCAGTGAGGCCTATCCTAACTATTCCACAGAAATCATACATTTCTATCCCTCATTGGTGCTTATAGATGCCCTCAACCCTGTTCTGTTTTTTCCTGTACTTATCATTTTCTAGATACTATATATCTATTTATTATGTTTATTATATGTTTTCTTTCTCCATCAGAAGCATGCTCCAAGAGGTAGGGAGTTTCATCCTTCTAAAAATAATTTTTTTGACTGATGTAGTTTCTTTCTTTCTTTTTTTGTTTGTTTATACATTATTTATTTTCTTTTTTATTTTTTCTTTTGACTGATATATTTTTAATGCCCAGAGTGGTGCCTGGCACATAGCAAGAACTCAAAATAATTTTTGAGTGAATTTATGAGATTGAAGCTTATCAAGGAATGCTGAGAGGGAGCATTTGAACTTGAGCTTTCTGTTACAGAGAGCTTGAAGTTAAAAACTTAACTTTTTTTTTTCTATAAATGAGGTTATATTTATATTTGCAGCCATTGAGATACAGAAAAGGGATTGAAAGACTTTCATTGTAGATCTTGTGTACTTTGTCCTGTTACTGGGTATCACAGCTTATAGTGCTTTATGAATAATGCATTTTCTTAGCATTGTGATTATTTGTGAATAGCTCAAATATGTTACACTGTATTTTGCGTATTAAAAACATTAGTTGGTCCAATGTAAACACTTAAAATGTGTCATGGTTTTGGTTATCTTGTTTTGGCATGTCTTCATTTTTAAACTGATACTTGAGAACCTCAGGCAAGGTGGCCTCAAGCTTTTATTCACCTCTGAGAGGCCCTGATGGAGACGACCGCTCATCTTACACTGAGCTCCGAGTCTTCCAAGCTACTATTGAGTCCTTTGGTTAATTGTGCCATCTGCATCTTTAACTGCTTTGCCAGTTTGAGCTGTGATATAATTTTTGCTACAAACAGTTAAAATATGAGAGCATTTTAACCACTCTAAAATTTAGAAATAGAAACTTGAGACAAATTAGATTTTTCTAATAGAAATGTTCTGAGCCTAAAGCCCTAAAGGAGAGTAAAGAAACCAATTAACTTTAATTTAAATAATCATGTCTTAAGTAGTAAATGAACCAAGTTCTATTGTTAAAGAACAACTGTATTAAATCCCTGAAAGTTTAGCTTCAAAATGGCATTAATGCAGTGGTTTCGTGTCTAACTAATGAAATAAGTTTCTATTGGACATTGTAACCTCTGTTTGTTTTACTAGGCATTGTTATTGAGCATGTGGAGGGGAAAGATTGAGAGATCAAGGACAAAATAATTCCCACTAATGTTCCTATTGTTAGTAACTTTTTTAAAGCCACAAACAAAAAACTAATCATTTCACTCCTGGGAAAAATAGCACAATAAAATGTGAGAGCAGCTTATTTTTATTCAGAAACTTGCATATATATATATATATGATTTTCTGTTTGTCCTTGCTGTTTTAAAATGATTTATGATGATTCAGATCACTATAACTATAATGACTGAACTTCAAAGAATGTCTATAAACATTAAGGCAACCATCAACAGTATATTAATAAGGTAAAATGCTAGAATTGGCACTAGGTTAATGTCTGGAGATGTATTTTGGATGAGTTTATGTAATAGAATAGAAAGAATATGAGTTTGGCAGACAGATAGTTTGAAGTCAGATCATGGAGGGTTTTAAATATTATGCTAAGAGACTTAAACGCTACCTTTGTGACCTTAGGAAGGCCAGGCTAACCTCACTGAGACCATCTCCTTATCTGTATATGGGAATGTGTGTGTGTGTGCATGCGTGCTTGGTCATGTCCAACTCTTTGCAATTGCATGGACTGTAGCATGCCAGGCTTTTCTCTCTATGAGATTTTCCAAGCAAGAATACTGGAGTGGTTGCCATTTCTTACTCCAAGGAATCTTTCCAACCCGGGATTGAACCTGCATCTCTTGCATCTCCTGCATTGGCAGGTGGCTTCTTTACCAGTGCGCCACCTGGGAAGCTCTGTATATAGAAATAGTGGCAACCCACTCCAGTGTTCTTGCCTGGAGAATCCCAGGGACGGGGAAGCCTGGTGGGCTGCCATCTATGGGGTCGCACAGAGTAGGACACGACTGAAGTGACTTAGCATAGCGTAGCATAGCAAGCCTATATTATGGGTATGCTGGGAGAATTACCAGATATAACACATATCATTGAGGCTGGCACACACTGGAAACTAAATAAGTATTGGTCTTACTTTGTTTTCTAGAAGTGAAATGCTGCTTTCTGCCATCCCTTATTAACCACTTCTGCACATCAGTGTTATATCTTGTGCTTGGCTACTGTTTGCTGTGTTCTTGTGAGAATCTTTTCATTTCCTTACGTATATTGGGGAAGAAGTCTAAAAAAACTAGTACAGAATTTATCAGAATGGAAATTAGCATGGATTGACAGGCAAGGGGAAAAAGAGTTAAAAGGGTTGGAATATCAAAGCGTTGACTTTCTGAAGATACTTTTTTCTTCAAAACATAGCCACTGCCTTTGCTAGTAACATGATCTGTATCTTGTTCCAATTATTTATGCAAATCAAAGTAATTTTTTTTTTCTCTGTGAAGGACTCGATGAAACGATTCTATTGAAAAATCCAATGAGTTTCCATTATTGCTTGCTCAACAGCTATGCTTACTCTGTATTAATAGTGAGAGGAAAACAGTTTTGCAGACTGCTTCTCTGCCCCCGATCGAGAGTACATAATATCATGTTTGTGTTGAAACTTTTTCTCCTGAAATGTCATAACCCCATATGGAAGAGAATTAAAATCCTATTATTTTAATTTACATCTCGCCACAAGATAAGTAAAGTTATCATTGAAATTCTAATTAAATGGGATGATTGACTAAGGTAGCACATCAAAGAAGAGAAGCGAATATGATAAGTCAAAGACTTATTAATTAGTCTGCGTGGAAGAAATTCCAGGGATGTCAAGCTGAGCCTGCTGCAAGGAGAAAAAAAGCAGACAAGAAAACGTTCATTTCTTTGAAGTTAGGAACTGAGATAGTGATGGAGGTAATTGTGTCTGACTGGATCCAGTAATGAAGAGCTGTAAATCAGACCTCAGAATCGAAGGAAAGATTCAAGTAACGAATGTGGCTGGCCCGCTCCTGCTGCGAAGAAACAGAACGCAGAGCACACTAATTGACCCAGCCTATTTCCCAGTAGTTCTCTGTTATTATTTATTAATTTTTAATTTCTGAATTATTTACATCCTGGGAAATTATTCTTGACAGCCTGTTAGGCGTGCCAAAGTTAATGGAGGATGAAAGGACTGGTACCAGAATTAGCAGGGATGTGTTCACAGGCTACTGGATTTAATGATTTTGGAAAGAAAAATTGATTTCACACAGCGTGTCACTTTATACTACTTTAGGGATACACCAGCTATTTGATTAATTGAGGAATAACCAATTCAAAGTATATTTGAAGTGTAAATGAGTCACACTGCTCAGCTGTTTATTTTTCCCTCTCTCAGAGAGATCCGAGTTTTCTTGAAGCTGATGATTAAAAGCTGATGAAGACACATTTGAACGCTTTGAATGCACACCTGTTTGATTCGTATTAAACACAGAAGGGAAGAAAACCCAGAAATACAAAAGGAGATATTTTCACTCTTCTCATTTCTTCTAATCTCTTAATATGATTTTTTTCTTTTCTTTTTTTTTTAACTCCAGCATCTTGCACAGCAGCAGTTGCAATCTGTATCTTTTAAACACTACACTCTGGAAAATTTTTCATTTATAGCCTATGAGACAATTAGAAGCAGTGCTTGCTAATGAATAGAAAGAACAAATAGAAGAAAAGTGTATTCAAAGGAAACAATGACATTAATGAATAAGGTAAGAGGATTAATCTATTAGGAAAGTGAGTGAGGAAGAAATAAGCCATCACCTACCAGTCTAAAAGCTCGTGGCATCATGGCATCTCCTTTTTGGCCAACCTTATTAGCTTCGGTTCATCTTCTGATCTCATCTTTGTCCATCTCTCTCTGGCCTAATCCTGCAACTGGTCTTAAGTCAGATTTTCCTCTTCCACTGTATTTCTCAAAGTTCAATGCGCAAGTAGATCATGTGGGGGGCTCTTGCTACTCTGCAGGTTTAGATTCCGTGGGTTGGGAAAGGGGGACTGAGAGTGTGCTGGGGTTCCCAGGTGAAGCTCATGCTGCTGGTCCTTGACCAGTCTTTGAGCCGCAAGGTCCTACAAAACTCATTTTTTAAAAAAAACATTGCTTTTAACCATGTAACTCTCATTCGGACCCGTAAGTTGATTTCCAAATACTGACAGTTAAATTTGGATTCCTTAGAGTGGCATTCAAGATCTTCCTAATATGATCACAACCTGCCCTCCTAATCATATCCTACATTCCGCAGGTCCATGCTATTGTTTATGCTACTTCTTATTCCTGAAATGCCTCTGTCTTTGAGAATTCTACCAGTGCCTCAAGGTGTATTTCAAATATCACATCCCCAGTGTTGGCTATTCTAACCTTCTCTCTCACTCAACAAGCCATGAGTTCACCATTAAGTGCTTCTCTCATATTTTAGCTTTATCTCTTGCTTGCCATGCGATATTTCCACTCTTGCATTATTGCCATTAATATACTTATTTTTCTCTATGGTAATTAACCCCTATAGCTTTCCAAATGTAGAGGAAAAAACATTTTTTAAAAGCCTCCTAATTTCACATATACCATAAAGATTCAGACAAAAATGAACCATAAGAAATTGTGTCATGCATATATGATGGGGAAATGTCCAGGAGTCTAACTAAAAATTTAAAAAGATAAAATTATACTGTGGTTCTTTGTAAGCTAACTCTGGCTAATAAGCAAAAAGAGAAGGAGTCAAGGATTGTCCAGAGAATAGAAGATAGATTTCACTAGAATTGAGTTTAGGTGAGCAAGAATACCACCCAATAAGAGACTGATCTCTTAGTGCCCATGTTAAGAGGATTTACTTGGGTCTAGATCTTACTCTCTCTCCTAGGGATTGACTCATAAGTACAGTCGCCCCCAAAAAGGAAAAGGATTGGAGCCAGGCCATTCCCTTTGGGAAGATTGCTTATTAATCCTATATCCCTATATCCTGTGTTCATTCTTGCTCTTGAGTTCTGGCTGTTCATCTTTTACTTCAACTGATTTTTAACACTGGCAGCTAGAGAACTCTAAGTGATATGAAAGACAGTCACAGCAGTAGGTGTTCAATAGAGATTTGCTCATCATCTACATGGTGATTCAGATATGAATTTTATACATTCTCAGGGACAAGTCTCTAGGCTCTTTGTACACAGGTATATTGCCTTTGTGCCTTTCCACAAACTTTTCCTTCCACCCAGAATGTCATGCTCCCTGCTCCCTTCTCTACTTGTTCAACGCCTACTCTTTCTTTATTTTTTTTAACATTAATATCACCCAAAGGAGAGAATCAGGCTTCCCTGGTAGCTCAGTGATAAAGAATCCATCTGCCAATGCAGGAGACACAGGTTCAGTCCCTGGGTTGGGAAGATTCCATGGAGAAGGAAATGACAACCCACTCCAGTATTCCTGCCTGAAAAATCCCATGGACAGAGAAGCCTGGTGGGCTACAATCCAAAGGGTTGCAAAGACTAAACACACAAAGGGGTCGTTATTCTAAGTTTTATTATGAAAAAAATTCCACATACATCAAAGTTAAAAGAGCCATAAGATGAAACTCACATATCCCCTGCCTGGCGTCAATAATTGTTAACATTTTGCTGTGTTATATTTTTTCAGAGTAAATTTGACATTATTACTTTCCCTGCCTAAGACTCACCATACAACTCCTAAGAATAAGGGTATACTTCTATGTAACACAATTCCTTTATTATGCCTCAGAAAATTAGTAGTAATTCCATACAACAATTCCAGTTGTTTCAGGAATATCTTTTATATGTTTTTTTTTTTAAATAAGATCAAATCAAGTTGTTCACTCGTATTTGATTGTTCAGTCAGTTCAGTTCAGTTGCTCAGGCGTGTCCGACTCTTTGCGACCCCATGAATCGCACCACGCCAGGCCTCCCTGTCCATCACCAACTACCGGAGTTCACTGAGACTCACGTTCATCGAGTCAGTGATGCCATCCAGCCATCTCATCCTCTGTCGTCCCCTTCTCCTCCTGCCCCCAATCCTCCCAGCATCAGTCTTTTCCAATGAGTCAACTCTTCGCACGAGGTGGCCAAAGTACTGGAGTTTCAGCTTTAGCATCATTCCTTCCAAAGAAATCCCAGGGCTGATCTCCTTCAGAATGGACTGGTTGGATCTCCTTGCAGTCCAAGGGACTCTCAAGAGTCTTCTCCAACACCACAGTTTAAAAGCATCAATTCTTTGGTGCTCAGCCTTCTTCACAGTCCAACTCTCACATCCATACATGACCACTGGAAAAACCACAGTCTTGACTAGACGGACCTTTGTTGGCAAAGTAATGTCTCTGCTTTTCAATATGCTTTCCAGGTTGGTCATAACTTTCCTTCCAAGGAGTAAGTGTCTTTTAATTTCATGGCTGCAGTCACCATCTGCAGTGATTGTTAGGTTTCCTTAGTCACTTTTCATATAGAACAGGGCATTATCTTTTTTATGATGGTGTTGACTCTTTGAGAGTCATGTTGCTCCTCTATCTCCTATACTTTTGGTAAACTGAAAGTTAGGTCTAGCAGTTTGATTAGATTCATGCTAAATATTTTTAGCAAGACTGTTTCTCAGTTAATGACGTGTATTTCTCATCATAGCAGGAGGCATATTATATCTGCTTGTCCTACTATCAGTGATGCTGTGTTTGATCATTGACCAAGATATGGCCCTAAGATCATTCCATTTTAAAGCTAAAATTTTCACTATTTAAAAAATCTTCAGCTCAAATGTGATGTTGTAATCTTTTCCCCTTATGTAGTAATTATCCCTTACTTTGTTCACCATATATCTATATCATAATACTTCTACTCTATATTATGGCAATAAGTTTTTAAAGTAATTTTTATTTATTTATTTCTATTTGTTTTCGGCTGTGCTGAGTCTTCGTTGCTGTGAGGGCCTTTCTTAAGTTGTGGCGAGCAGGAGTTACCCTCTGGTTGTGGTGTGCGGGCTTCTCATTGCAACGGCTTCCCTTGTGGAGCTCGGGCTCGAGGGTGCTCGGGCTTCAGCAGCTGTGGCTCCAAGCTCGGTAATTGTGGCAAGAGGATTTAGTTGCTCCATGGCATGTGGGATCCTCCCAGATCAGGATCAAACCTATGTCTCCTGAACAGGCAGGCAGACTCTTTACCTCTGAGCTCCCAGGGAAGCCCTATGGTCATAATTTTGACATATGTTTTCCTGGCTAGATGGTAAAATCCTTAAGGGGGAAGATTGATATTTTATTAATTTTATTTTCTTCACATTCTTTTAGGGGAAAGAAGCAAAGTATAAATGTAAAAATAAAACGCATTTCATTTATATTTGAAACTCCCATGTTCAGCATGTGAAAGATTCTTTATAAGGAATTATGAGCCCTAGCTGCTCCAACCCTCAGAATGATCTATCAGTGAAAGAAATATTTTTGAGTATACTCATTTTTTGTAGACTGTTTCCACTGAACTTTGGAACCACAGTTTCAAATAGCTGGTAGCCGCACCACACGGAATAGTGAAGTCTAGAAGATACTCCTAAGGATTCTTGGCCATTCATTACTGATCAAGCCCCCATACAAGTCTTATATTGAGAGGGTTATTTTACTGAGTTCTGGATTATGTGGTTCATGTATTATCCAGTCTATTCAGCTCATGAGACCAGATAACTCTGTCTAAAATGAATAGGCAGATTTTTACTCATTAGCAGTTCTAAAAACACTCACTAAAAACAACCTCCTTAAAGAAAAGGTAGTCAAAGGGAGTTCTAATGGCAGTGTAGGTTAATAGTATTTGAAAGGTCAGAATCCTTGACAAGACAAACAAAGGGAAAATATAGGAACTAATTTGGTGGATGTTTATAACTGACATCAGCATAGGAATGAGGAGTGATTCAAATT
Source organism: Bubalus kerabau (assembly GCF_029407905.1). Classification (NCBI taxonomy): domain Eukaryota; kingdom Metazoa; phylum Chordata; class Mammalia; order Artiodactyla; family Bovidae; genus Bubalus; species Bubalus kerabau. The sequence continues at coordinate 29,638,339 of NC_073630.1, read as the reverse complement.
ATTAGTTGTTAGGAAATATTGCAGTGTGGTTATGGGGTAGGAGCAAACCAATGAACAGAATGGAGAGTTCAGAAATCTGTGTTTATGGGAATTTGATATATGATAAATATACCATAAAAAATGGAAAAGGATGCCTTGTTTGATATATGATATTAAGAAAACTGGCTCCTCACTGGGAGAAAAAGCAGAATTTATGACTTAACACCTTATAAAGATGAACTCTAGATGGATTACAAACCTAAGTGAGAAAAGTAAAAAGGCAGAGCTAGTAGAAAAAGAATATGAAGTTTATTAAACTGTAAAATTACTAATCATAAAAGAAAAATGGATGATTTAACTGCATCAATATTAAGGTGTTTCTGTTCAATGAAGGATACCAAAAACAAAGTTAGCAGAGAGAAAATAATTTCAGCATTGAAAACTAACAAAGATTAATATCTAGATCAATGCTGTCCATTGAAAATATAATATGAGCCATAGTAATTACATTAAAAAATTAAAAAGTAAAATTAGTTTTAATAATATATTTTACCCAATATACCCTGAATATTAGCATTTTAACATGTATTCCAAAAAGAAAATTATTAATAAATTTGTTAAAAAAAATTTTATACTAAGTACTTGAAATCTGGTATATATCTTACACTTATAGCACATCTCAATTTAGACACTAAATTTTCATTGGAAATATTATATTTCATAAAATATAGACCCAGTTGTTCCAACATATTTAAAAAATTTCCAATAAATATAGTAAACCCTCCAAAATATTTTCTGTTAATATTTATCCATGTTGACAAAACTGGTTCATCTTTTTTAGGAAAATTGATCTGACCTTAAAGCAAAAGCATATCAGTTTTAAAACTACATTAATTCAAAGCAAGTAAATTAACTAACTTTTGTATTACTTAGTGTTAAATGTTGAATTCAAAAAGGTATTGTATAATTTAAAAAGCAACTCTAAACTTACCAATGTTACAAGACATTCTTCAAATTTTCCTTGTGTTTTTTTCTTTTTACAATCAAATTCTCTGATGGCTGTCAAAGAGTAAAAATTATCTGCACCACAAATTTAATTTTCAAGCCATGAGAAACAAGTGATAGAATGGGTGCTGTGGTTACCTTGCAGGTGTCTAATCCCATCAGGACCCTAAGCTATCTTTGCCTTCCTCCTCCCAGTTTCGTGCTGGTAACTTTTTGGCAACACAACCTTAGGGCACAAAGGTCAGCCTCGATGATGGATTAGGGTGCAGAAACAAACTCTTCAGTGCAATAGGTCTTCCCCTTTCCTGACTTTTTCATTTTAGAGGGAGCATATCCTCACTATCTTCTCAAGAAATAGTATATAGGAATTAAGTTTTTGAGACCTTGTATACCTGCAATGGAGAAGGAAATGGCAACCCACTCCAGTACTCTTGCCTGAAAAATCCCATGGAAGGAGGAGCCTGGTAGGCTACAGTCCATGGGGTCGCAAGACAGTCGGACACAACTGAGTGACTTCACTTCACTCACTTCATACTTTATTACTGGAGAAGGAAATGGCAACCCACTCCAGTATTCTTGCCTGGAGAATCCCATAGACAGAGGAGCCTGGCGGGCCATGGTCCATGGGGTCTCAGAGAGTCGGACACGACTGAAGTGACTAAGCACATATCTGAAAACGTCTTTGTTTCCCTCATAGGTATTTGATAGTTTAGCTGAATCTAGAATTACAGTAGGAATACTTTAACTCGGGAAGTTTGAAGGTCTTTCTCCCTTGTCTTACTGCAACCGAGAAGTCTGAAGTCATAGTGATTCCTGATTCTTTGTATATAACCTGTTTTTCTCTCTGAAAGCTTATAGGATCTTCTTTTGGTTCCCAGTGCTCTGAAATTTCAGTGATGTTCCTTGATACAGATCTACTCCAGTGTACTTTTTTTTTTTGGTGGGGGCACTCAGTGTACACTTTCCACCTGGTAACTCATGTCTTTAGTTCTGAGAAATTTTTATTGATTTATTTTATTGATGATTTCCCCGTTTTGTTTCTTCTATGCTCTTTTCTAGGAAAAAATATCCATTATTAAAACATTGAACCCTCAGGTTGGCTCCTTTTATTTTTTTGTCTTTTCTCCTATTTTCCTTTCTCTTTTGTCTTTTTTACTCTACTTTCTCAGATCTTCAAATTTATCTTCCATTTCTTCTACTGATTTTTTTTCATTTCAGCTATTTTTTAATTTTCAAGAGCTCTTTTTACCCTCTGAATTTTCCTTATAAATAGTAAAAGCACCTTTTAAAAAAGTTTTCACAGGGGTAATCTTTTTCTTCTGATTTCTCGGAAGATACTAATAGTTTTAAGTGTCCTTCTCTTTCTACAGTCTCTATTTTCTCCAAGTTACTTGCTTTTGATCTTTGGTTTCGGCCTCTGTCTTCTGTGGTAGAGGTCTTCCTCAAATAGCTGGTCATTCTCTCTTATACGCTCATGATTAAGAATGAGGGGCTGAAATATAGTTGATTGCTCTGATTACTTTCAAAAGGCTTGTTTCCTTTGAATGACACTGTCAGACGATATGGGTGGTCTGTTTGTCGGTTAACTCTTGATGTCAATATTTTCAAGTCTTTCCTCTTAGGTTGGTTATGTTTATCGGAAAATAATCTTCCAATCTCTTGCCTAGAGAGAAATAGTCAGGCTGCTGGCATCCTAGCAGCCAGCTTAGGGAAGAGATAGAAGTTGCCGGCACTCTGCATTCAGTCATGACATCTCTCTGTGTTTGGTATGATAGTAATATCCCTTCAATTATGTCTAACATCTCTCAGTCCAGGGGCCTTCTGCATTTACTTCTGAGAATACACTATTATGCTACGTAGTTTATGTGTACCTAATTTAATGTAAATGCTATATCCAGGCTCTTCAGTACATGGGATTCTCCAGGCAAGAGTACTGGAGTGGCTTGCCATTCTCTTCTCCAGGGGATCTTCCCGACCCAGGGATCAAACCCAGGTCTTCCTCATTGCAGGCAGATTCTTTACAGTCTGAGCCACCAGGGAAGCCCATATTAAAATTTAGCCATGTGCAATGTGAGCAGATATAGAGAGCTAGCCTGGGGGAACAGCTTTCACCCAGTCCTCCTCATTTTAGCCCCCTAGCTATTTCAGCCTCCCCTTTACAGCTTCTGCACAAAGCAGAGGTTGTCAATCTGCTTTCTAGCTTCCAAAATTTTTCTGTTCTTGTGTTCTCTTATGTTCACTTGCATGTGGGTTCATGCCTTTTAAAGAATTTTTTTATTCAAGTTTTAGTGGAATTTTGCAGAAAAATGAGATGTGCAGTTTATTCTACCATCTGAACCCAGAAAACCATTTAGGTCCCTTTTTCTTCTTTTAAAATGATCAATGAAGCAGAAGTTGCAGGTTATTGAGATAAAGACCAATCTAGGGGTTTTTCTGTTTCCTTTATCCTCTTTCCATGACAACGTGAAGCAATATTTAGATAGAACAAGTATTTACACTCTCTGCTATTGAGAAAACTAGTTTTGAAAATTTGAACAGTCTGAACGAACACATTTTGGCCTTTGAAGCTGACTCAGAGGGATTTTCCACCACCCGTGATTAATCTTGATGCACAGGGTAGCTGGTTACTTAAAAAACAGAGGCATTCACCATGTTACCTCTCCAGGTTGGTAGCGATTGATTTCTCTGAGAGCAAATTCAAACTACATTATCTCATTTGAGGGAAATACAGTGTCCAGTTTTTCTCTAACAAAGATGTCAAACAGCATGAAAGTTTAATTTCTGAACAAGAAACTTTTTTGTGTTACTTATTACACAGTTACGTGTGTTAATTATTGAACTATGGATAAATTGTCTTCTGGGAAGGTGTACTTGGGGCTTAATATGAAATACAATAGTAAATAAAAAGTTGGAAAGTATTAATTCCATTCATTTCCCATAGAAATGAGAAAAAAAGTCATTTATTGTATTATAACTGCTGTTGATACTTCAGGACTATAAAACTGAAACTTTGCCTAGGATCTCTTCAGCTGACCTTGAGTAACATTTAGCCTTCTTCCTGTTTTTTTTTGTCCTCACCGTCCTTCCTTCCCTCAAACGTGTTTCTTGATTCTCAATGTGTGCAGGGCTCTGAACTAGTTTCTGGAGCTCTAACTGTGAACAGGGCAGACACTGTCCCTGCCTTCTCGAAACTCTCCTCTGGCAGAAGGGACAAAACACAGCCCAACTTACTGCTATAAGAAGAGAAAAGAGGAGGACAGTGTTCTTGCCTGGAGAATCCCAGGGATGGGGGAGCCTGGTGGGCTGCCATCTGTGGGGGTCGCACAGAGTCAGACACGACTGAAGCGACTTAGCAGCAGCAGCAGGTATAATGTTTGAGCTGAGACCTGAGAGGAGTAAAAGACTTGGCCTTGGGCAAAGAGCAGATAAAGTGGGCAACAGGGGTGGTGAGGGGGGTGGTGGGGTGGTGGGAAGCAGTACCAGACCTAAGTAACAGTACATGTAAATAAATGCCTAGAGGCACTCCTGGATGGCCAGAACCCAGAGAAAGAGAGAGATCAGAGATGAGGTTGGGCAGGACTTCCCTGGTGGTCCAGTGGTTGGAACTCTGCACTTCCAATGCAGGGAACGTGGATCTGATCCCTGGTTGGGGAACTAAGATCCCACATGCTGCATGGCCAGAAAACCCTCAAAAAACAAGCAAAAAAAAAAACTGGGCAGAAAGCCGAGCCTACATCATGTTCGGCTGTAATATTCCCTCAGGAAAAAAAGAACCCTTTGGAGCAGAAACATGATGCAGGGAGGTTTCCTCGCTCAATATTTTAAATGGCCATTCAGCTTTAACGTGACAATACATTTCAATGAAAGTATTTTACTGAGGACATGTCAGAAAGTACATATGTATTAATATATATATTTATTAGACTACAAAGTGGGTTTTCTAACAGGTAAATAAGAACAGTGTCTATTAAGTCTGCCCAGCACCATCTATTATGTTATCTGCTAATGTGTCTACCCCCCAGTGTTTTTGTTCTGTTTTGTTTTAATCAGAATTCAGTGTTTAAAAGATAAAGCTTTTTTTTTTTTTTAATAAACATTCACTATTGCTCACTAGCTGAATGCATGTGCTGTCCTAGATCAAGAGGTTAGTGGTGCTTATTTCAATATTAAATAAAAGGATTCATTTTCATTGAAGCAAGCAGGGAATTAAGCTTACAACTTCAATTACCAATAATTAATTCCCTACACTGCAAGCCATGCAGTTTGCATTTAAACTCCCAATGCCCAACAGAGAACAAAAATCTATTTTGATCACTTTTTATTTTCATCATTTAAGGAGTACATCTTATTTCAATTAGGCACATGCATTTCTAGATTATAAGAGAGAACAAATATCCTTTCTAAAAAACCAGGCGATTGGAGCCTGGGAGACTTTTAAGCATAACAAAGAAATCCTAGGATCTTTTCATTTCTCTTGCTTTTATTGAAGGAGTGCCTGATATTGTGTAGAATTAGCTACCTCATGTACGAGAACCTGTTATTTACAAGCAGATTATTTCCCTAAATTAGTTTTTTTAATTAAAGTATAGTTGATTTATAATGCTGTGTTAATTACTGCTATAATTAAAGTGAGTCCGTTACATATATATATATTTTTTAAATATTCTTTTCTACTATGGTTTATCATTGAATATAGTTCTCCGTGCTGTAGAGTAAGACCTTGTTGTTCATCCGTCCTGTACCTGAAAGCTTACGCCTGCTAACCCCAGCATCCCACTCCATCTCTCCTGCACCCCCCTCCCCCCTACATTTGTTTTTCCTTATGCATTAAGCTGTTCTTTGGTGGCTTTCCACTGTATGAGAAAAGGAAAGAAGTTGAGCACATGATTGAAAATGAGGCAAAATTACGTCCTGCTCCAAAGCCAAGCCCACCAGCTTGGGCAGCAGGCCTCAGGATCAGAAGAACTCTTCAGAGAGGGAGATCTGACCGAGAGATGGATGAGAGAGACTGAGCTCATCAGGAGTTTCCGCATTTTGGGGGGACAAGTTCTGAGCAAAAGAAAGAAACTGCCAGGGTGTCACCAAAGCAAAGGCACAGTCAGAGCCAGAGTTCTTAGAGATGTAAAGAGGCTCTTGAAATTAGGTTTCGCAGGAAACAGGCAGACCTGTGTGGCATGCAGAAAATGAGTTCTAAGAAGCCTTTTCTTTCAAGTTTTGAAGACATTAGTTTTCTTCCTGCTTGCAAGTGTTAACTTTGCTCATTATTTGTGGTAATTGACCATATTATAATAATATCTCATTTAAGTGAACCTCAATGGAGTGAAACCATAATTAACTGGAATCAGCCTCTTCATATGACTTGCAGGAAAAATATTGCAGTGTCAGTCATTTAATAAAAAGTACAGTGTCAAGTTCTAAGGTTAGTACATATCCATTCCAATCTTTAGTCCACGCTGTGCAATGTCCAAATAGGTTTAGAATCTGATTCCCATACCCTACAATATCCTTAATATAGCCATAACACACTAAAAAGATTCCCATTTTAAGGAAACAAACCAAGATCAACCAATATACTTTAAAAATGATTCTCTTAACATGGGTTGAAGCAAAAAGTATTCTCTGGACAAGTGAACCTTAACAATTAAAAATGGAAATAGTTATTCAGCCTAATATTCAAATAGTCTGATTAATCAATCAACATTTTCCATCACTAAGTAAAGATATATTCCACATTGAAAGCCCAAGCCATCATGTCAAATTCAGTCAACAGTTTCTAAATGCAAGGAGAAACAAGAAGGATTTTCTGGTTATTAATATACAAACCAAACAAAAGCAGATTTCATGCTTCTGGAGGCCAAAATTCACATCTATTAAAAGCATTTAAATACAGAGACCCACCACTGGCCCAAGTATGTGTATGCTTGACACATTGTTAGCACAGCCAAATATGTCTGTCCTAGGAAATCAAAGCTAAATAATACAGTAAATGATTTCACATGACAGAGAACACATTTTTTTTTTTTATTGCACAGTTTTTGTTAATAAACCATTCTGATAAAGGAAAGGTGGAGGAGCAGACTTAACTTTCTTGGGAATAAAGATCAACTATGTGATTCATTTCTTGGTTTCTGTCTTGATGACATTTTTAAGGTCAGACCTTCAACAGTAAAGGTGAGTGACTCATCTTAGATTCTTTGTTGCCTTCCTTCTCCACACCATCTGTTAGACAGTCTCTCTCTCTCTGCTGATGCTTTTAACACAGACAAGCAAATTCAACCCAGGACCTTTATTGTGGTGCATACAAATGTAAGTTTCCAAGCACAATGGGTATTATTAGCCCCATATATCCCTAGTGGACCACACAGCTCTGAGACTCAGCCCTTAGTCATTGATAGCCACAAGGAACAAAGAGGAGAGAGAAGGCTCAAATTTGCTTGGAAAGATAGGTCAACTCTGGAGGTCCACCCAAAGCCTGATGGATTTGCTATTACACAGCTGTTCTTGCCTGTGAAGAGAAGCAGGGTACACTTGAATTGCTTTCCAAGATTCTGTAAATGATGAGCTTCTGAAGCATACCCCTGGCTAAAACCATCTGGGTAAGTATATTAGAACTCAAAAAAGATCAGAAAGCCAGCGAGATCTTTGTTGTTTCCCAGTTGGAACTGGAGTTTGGTCTCAAGGTCAGCAGTCAGCCAAAGCTTGCAGATGAGCTACTTTTCACAAGTAAAAGAGAGAGTTTATGACCATTGTCTGTCACTCAAGCATCTTCGAGTTGCTTTCCCACTAGAGAAACACTGCTCTGTGCTCCTTGTTAGCAAATTACAGGTTTAAGTGAATAGCTAGGTAGGGGTACAGGCTTTGGTAGTGCAACACCACTCTTACTGCACGTGCCCAAAGAGTTCAAGTGGCTTAAAATCAATGGAGGTCATAAAACTAGTTAATCATCAAATGTAGGCTTGAACTCAGGTCTTTTATCATCTCCCTTGACCATGCTGATGATCTAAGTCATCCCAGTGTTTAAGATGGATTGCTATCCCTCAAGGTGATGGGTGGAGCAATGCCCTGCCCCCCTCCTAATGTCAACATCCTAAACCTTGGAAGCTACTAATGTGTTTTGTTACATGGCAAAGATTCAATCCCTAGGTTGGGAAGATCCCCTGGAAGAGGGCATGGCAACCCACTCCAGTATTCTTGCCTGGAGAATCCCATGGACAGAGGAGCCTCCTGGGCTCTGGTTCATCGGATTGTAAAGAGCTGGATATGGCTGAAGTGGCTTAGTATGCATATGAAGAGAATTAGGGTTGCAGATGGAATTAAGGTTGCTTATCAACCGAGTTTAAAATAGGGAGATTATTATCCCGGATTATCAAGGTGAGTCCAATGTAATGACAAAGGTCTTGACATGTGGAAGAAAGAGGTAGAAGAGTCGGTGTTAGGGTGATATAACTTGAGAAAGTCTTGACCAGACATTGTCAGCTTTGACAGGAGAAGGTGTCACCAGCCAAGGAATGTGGGCAGCCTCTAGAAACTGAAAAGTCAAAAAACCAGATTTTCCCTTAAAACCCTCAGAAAGGTGGTGTCCAGCCAATTTCCTGATTTTAGCCCAGTGAGACTCATTTTGGACTTCTGACCTCCAGCTCTCTAAAAGAATACATTTGTGTCACTTAAATTTGTGGAAATCGGTTACAGCAACAAGAGAAAACTAATACAGTCTCTGTTGTTGTTGTTCAGTGACCAAGTCTGTACGATTCTTCGAGACCCCATGGACGGCAGCACACCAGGTTTCTCTGTCCCTCACCATCTCCCAGAGTTTGCTCAAGGTCATGACAAGTGAATCAGGGATGCCATCCAACCAATTCATCCGCTGTTGCTCATTTCTTTTTCTGCCTTCAATCTTTCTCAGCATCAGGGTCTTTTCCAATACACTCTCTAAAGTCTCTAAAAATAAACACATGATAACAAAACTCAACAGTACACCTTACTATTTCTTAAAAAGTAACTATTATTTCTCTGAGGTTTGATGTTTAACAAGTTGTAACAATTAAGAAAGCCTTCCCTGGTGGCTCATTGGTCAAGAATCCACCTGCAATGCAGAAGACTCAGGTACCATCCCTGTATCAGAAAGCTCCTCTGGAGAAGGAAATGGCAACCCACTTCAGTACTCTTGCCTGGGAAATCCCATAGACAGAGGAGCCTGGTGGGTTATAGTTCATGGGGTTGCAAAAGAGTTGGACACAACTTAGAGACTAAACAACAACAATTAAGAACAGCAGCAAATACTCAATATAGTATCTATTATTCATGTCAAGAACTGTTCTAGGGCTTCCCTGGTGGCACAGTGGCAAAGAATCTGCTGGCCAATGCAGGAGATTTGGGTTTGACTCCTGGTCTAAGAGAATCCCGCATGCCATGGAGCAGCTAAGCCCCTGCGTCACAGTTACTGAGCCGATGTGTAGCAGCTACTGAAGCCTATGAACCCTAGATCCCATGCTCTGCAACAAGAGAAGCCACTGCAGTGAGAAGCCCGCACACCACAACTATTAGAGAGTAGCCGCCTTTCTCCACCACTGGAGAAAACCCCATGCAGCAGCAAAGACCCAGCACAGCCAGAAAAAAAAGTGTTCTAGATGGTAGATATGTTAACTCATTTAAACATTTTCAGAACACTGTGAGGTGGTTCCATTATCACCCCTACTTTACAGAGAAGAGAACGGAGCACAGAGAAGTCATGTACCTAACTTGTCCATGGTTACACAGCTGGAAAGCTGCAGAACTGGAACCGAACCCAGACTTGAGCCGGTCCACTGCTGGGCCATTCTGCTTCTCTCAGTGGTAGTGGCTCAACAGCTGGCATCCTTACCCAGAGTCAACACATCTTGTCTTTTACACAGGAACGTAACAAAATTGCTTATGGTAATACGTTGTTTTCTAGTTCATAGATTTTTTTTTCCTTCAAAATACTTTTAGCTTTTTCCTATAGGCTTTCCATACTGTTACTCAGCCTTTCTTCTCTTCTTAGCACTGAGACTGTTTTAATGTTGATTACCAAAAATGTCATAGCCTTGCAGATATGGGTTATTCAAGAACTGATCAATATATCTGGTTTCCCAGATCAATTGTTTCTTTTCCTTTTTGCCTCTTGCCCTCTTCCGATTCCTTACCCTACTGACTAGTCTACTTGCAGTGAAGGGCAGAGGAGGTGCAAATAAAATCTGCCGACTTAGATACTCATCAACAGTTCTTGACAAAGAAGGAGGTTCACCCATCATCGCCTACCATGTATTTTCTTTTTTTTCTGCTTTTTTTTGTAAAAGGAAACTTAAGCTTCTTGTGTTCCTATGATGTCTTATATTTAGACATATTTTCTTTTAAATCTTCATTTTAATGTAGGCTTCTGAGAGTTGTTAATTTGATTTGTTCATGCTATGCCATATTCTCCGTTATCACAGATGATCAGGAATTAGCTTTAATCATGTTTTGCTTTGTGTTTTGTTTTGGTCTCTAGACATAGAAAGCCAAAATGAGCCTTGTTCTTCGAGGCTTCCTTCCCATTTTTAAATATGCCTCACTTGGATTGTTCATGAATGGAAAGGGATTAGTAGTGGCTGATAAATCAGCAGAGACTGTCTGAAGTATTTTTGAAAAGGAGTTTATGGAATAGTCTGGACTCTTTTAGAAGAGTTCAGTGATCTAGGTGTTCATTAGCAGATGTAGATGCATATGTTGCAGATGTAGATGCATATGTTGGAGGTGAGCTAGTCTTAGCAGATGTAGATGCATATGTTGCAGATGTAGATGCATATGTTGGAGGTGAGCTAGTCTTAGCAGATGTAGATGCATATGTTGCAGATGTAGATGCATATGTTGGAGGTGAGCTAGTCTTACAACTGCCACATATTTGGCCATGCCTGCTGGCCTGAGTCCAGAACTGTTTCACCAAAAATTCCTACTGAGCTTCTGTGTGGATGAACTTGGGTCTAGGTGGTACCATCTGTTACAACCATCTTCCTGAATCCCCAGAGTTTTCAAAAAACTTGAAACTACCTTAAACCTCATATTGTGTAATTCTCTAAAATATAGCCTAAAATGAATGGAGATAATATTAAATTAAAAACAGAATGTTTTAGGCTTCAAATAATATTTTATCAACTTGAAGGATTATTAGATAATGCAGAAAGTCATTGACAGCTGGTATATACTTTCTTCTGGAGAAGGAAATGGCAACCCACTCCAGTACTCTTGCCTGGAAAATTCTGTGGGTAGAGGATCCTGGTAGGCTACAGTCCATGGGGTCGCAGAGTCAGACATGACTGAGTGACTTCACTTTCACTTTCATACACTTTCTTTTTATAACAATAGTTATCATTTCTTGAGTTTTTTTTAATCGGTGAGGTCCTTTGCTCAGTGAATTTATACATTTAACTTATTTTATCCTCATCCAAGCCTACACATTGGTATTTCTGACTCCCATTTTGCAGAAGAGAAAATTCAGGCCAATGAGGTTAAGTAACTTTCATTTGTTTCCAGAGGAATCTCCCCAGAAGGCTTTCGTGGAGGATTGCCTCCCAGAGCAAAAAACCAAATAATCAGAGGGATGCCTTTCCGATGCACCTCAGCCCACAGATGAAATTGAACCCACTTCTTGCTCTCCCTATTTGAAAAAGTGCGAGTTACCAGAGTAGAAATATTGAGCTGTATGTTTGAAGCCATCGAAGGATTAGACAGGGCCAGACCTCAGCGATGCCTGCCTCTCAGGACTGTGTTAAGATGGAGCAACCAGTCCCTCTCAGTGCCTTTTATCTCCCTTTCTAGGTCAGTCCCTGCAGGGCTTCAATCCTGTCAGTTACTCTTCTCTGCATCGCCTATCAATTATTTGCTGTCTTGCTCTGGGGTTGTGATATCTAAAAGAAGATGCATATCAAGCTGTGAGGTTTTGCCTGAATTTCCTGGGTTCTTGCCTCAATTTTCTGCTTAATTTTTGCTTTAGAGACAAGTTATACAATGAGGGGTTTCCTTTTGCATCGGCAGTCAGGGCAGAAACTTTGGAAAGCTTGGTAATTAACAAGGGCTCTTGAAATCCAACCTCTGGCAGGAACTTAAACCAAATGAAATATCAGTTGAGAGACTATTTAGATGTTCTGTTGAGGCCTTGTCTAGGTTCAGGCTTTCAAAAACACAAGCTTAAAAACACCCATCCATGCTTCAAGTTGGTGCATGAGGTGTGCTGAGCTGGGTCACACAGGCCAGGAAAAAATATTTGGGTGACATTATTTTGATTCACTCCAGTTTTGAGGGTTAAAGTTAAGTGAAAGTTACCATGTCTACCCCCCCCCCCTTTTTTTTTAACAGACAGATGAGTAGAAAAGTACTTTCAGAACTTTCAGAAAAGTACTTTCAGAAAATTTCATGGAAAACTGAATTCAGGCACTTGAGACAGTGATGATCAAACATCATGTTATATAAATGGCTACTGGTTACTTAATGCCTTTTAATTAGAATAGTACTATAAGTATACTACCTAGACTTCTGTGGTGCTTGAGAAGACTCTTGAGAGTCCCTTGGACAGCAAGGAGATCAAACCAGTCAATCCTAAAGGAAATAAACCCTGAATGTTCATTGGAAGGACTGATGCTGAAGCTCCAATACTTTGGCCACCTGTTGAGAAGAGCCGACTCATTGGAAAAGGACCTGAGGTTGGGAAAGATTGAAGGCAGGAGGCAAGGGGGATGACAGAAGACGAGATGGATGGATGGAATCACCGACTCAATGGACATGAGTTTGAGCAAACTCTGGGAGAGGTGAAGGACAGGAAAGCCTGATATGCTGCTTCCATGAGTCCACGGGGTCACAAAGAGTAGGACTCAACTGAGCGACTGAACAACAACAGCAACAACAGCAACTTAGACTTTATACCTACTACTCAATTTAGAGTGAGTAGTGATGATCTCTTGTTTTAAGAGCAATGATGAGATTATATTCCCATTAGCAAGTTCTTGCTGAAGTTATACAGACTGTGCTGTTTGCCATATGTTCACCCAAATCCATTTCTTACCTGCTTTGCAGACAGACAGCCTACATCTGCCAGCCTCCCCTGTACTTAGCTGTGACCATACAAGTGGGTTCTGACCAATGAAATGTGGGTGGAAGTGAGGTACACTACTTCTAGAGCTAGACTCTCCTCCCCTCAAACTGCTGTAATACTCTTCAGAGTCTCTCTGACTTCTGTCCTCTGACTATGTGATCCAAGAGAGGACTCCGAGACCATTCTTTTGAAGCCACATCGATGAAATGATGAAATGATTTGACATTGAACATTGTGTGTGAAAGAGAAACTTTTTTGTGGTAAGATCCTGGAGCCTGATGTAGCAGCTAGTACTACTTACCCTAACTAATAAAGAAATAGTTTATGCAAACTAGATAAAAATAGTGTTTATTAGCAGCCCTGAGTAAGTAAAATTGCATTGCTTTTGCAAATTACATTGGATTTGAATTGAGATCTCAAAATCTATGCTTTTCCTGTTGCTCTAGTATACAGAACCAAAATAACTAATTGAAAATTCAGTATATCGATCATTGTGTTATTTGTTATCATGTCCAGCAACTGGTTTGTCTGATATTTAAATTAAAATTAACAGGTATTTAAACTCAATAAGTTAGTTGTTTACATGACATAAAGAGTTTACAAGTGAGCTCCTTGCTTATGTGAAGAAGATGAAGATTTTATATTTCTCATCTGTTTTCAACAGTAAAATTAGCAGTCTTAAAATCCCTTTTGGAGAAGGCAATGGCACCCCACTCCAGTACTCTTGCCTGGAAAATCCCAAGGACGGAGGAGCCTGGTGGGCTGCAGTCCATGGGGTCGTTAAGAGTCGGACACGACTGAGCGACTTCACTTTCACTTTTCACTTTCATGCATTGGAAAAGGAAATGGCAACCCACTCCAGTGTTCTTGCCTGGAGAATCCCAGGGATGGGAGAGCCTGGTGGGCTCCGTCTATGGGGTCGCACAGAGTCGGACACGACTGCAGCGACTTAGCAGCAGTAGCAGCAGCAAAACCCTTTTAAATGCTCAGTTTACCTGAAGGCATTTGAATAGTCAACTTAAAGTAACAACATTTAATTTATCTTGAGTATCTCAATGATACTTTAACCAATTTAGTTTATTTTTGTACTTAACCTTTTGTTTCCTAGAGAACTGTCCAAGTGAGTTTAAAATCTTTGGGGGGAAAATGGTAGTGAATATGATATAAAACCATCAACTGCTTATTATAACATTAGACTAACCAGCAAAAAGCAAAGTAGCAACAGGACTAGTACTTTATGAACAAATGTGCTTTCAAATAATCTTAAGCTCTGATAAGAGAAAGAAATGGAATTTTTAAAATAAATCTCAATAGGAGAACTCAGATGCGTTTTGGAACACAAATTGGAAGCTACTTATTAAACAAGGGTAATTTGTTCTGGGTCTACACCACAAGATGACTTCAAATGCCTTTAAAGTAGGTCATTTGACTGCTCTAAAATGTTTGGCATATGGCAGCTTTCTTTAGCATATCTGTAATATAGTTAGACTGCATCCGAGTAGCATCCTTGTGATTTCTGACCATATCAAAGCATCATCAAGGAGCTCTAATGAGACAGTTTGTTTAATTGAAATATTTTAAACTACCATGTAGTAGAGCATGAAAAAATATTATTTTTCATTAGTTGAAGTATTTCTCCTAGCCCGAAACTAGAAGTCCTAACGTTGGAGCATGATATAATGCATTGTAAAACCTGTTGAACAGCAGGCCACAAAGAGGAATTTAAATGAAAGAATTCATCTAAAATATCAAGATTTTGGACTTCCCTCATGGCGTGGTGGATAAGGATCTGCCTGCTAATGCCGTGGACGTGGGTTTGATCCATGGTCCAGGAAGATTCCACATGTCCTGGCACAACTAAGCCCATGCACCACAGCCACGGAACACATGCTCCAGAGCCTGGGAGCTGCAGCAGCTGAGCCCACACACCCTCAAGGCTGTGCTCCACAAGAGAAGCCACCAAAGGAGACGCCTGCACCCTGCAACCAGAGAGTAGCCCCAGCTCAGAGTAACTAGCCAACGGCTGAGAGTAGCAACCAAGACCCAGCATAGCCAATAAATAAATACATTCAAATAAATTTTTTTAAAAAATCAAGATTTTGCCTTAAACATTACTCTTGGACATCAATATCTTACTGCCAATTCTGCCAAGCCAGAGGAACTATCAACCAGAAATAGAGCCCATGTATTTTGTTATTGTTCAGTCACTCAGTCTGACTGCAACCCCATGGACTACAGCACGCCAGGCTTCCCTGTCCTTCACCATCTCTTGGAGTGCGCTCAAATTTATGTCCATTGAGTTGGTGATGCCATCTAACCATCTCATCCTCTATCATTCCCTTCTCCTCCTACCTTCAATTTTTCCCAGCATCAGAGTCTTTTCCAGTGAGTCAGCTCCTCTCATTAGGTGGCCAAAGTATTGGAGCTTCAGCTACAGCATCAGTCCTTCCAATGAATATTCAGGGTTGATTTCCTTTAGAATCGACTGGCTTGATCTTGCAGTTCAAGGGATTCTCAAGAGTCTTCTCTAACACCACACTTGGAAAGCATCAGTTCTTCAGCCCTCAGCTGAAGACCATCAGTTCTTTATGGTCCAGCTCTCACATTCGTACATGACTACTGGAAAAACCATAGCTTTGACTAGATGGGCCTTTGTGGCATCACTGTTCAGTCACTCTCTTTGTCTTCATAGGCAATGCAGCTCTCGTGTCAACACACAGCCAGAGTGGGTTGCTTCCAACACAGACCATTTATGAATTTTTATTTGAGTATTTTTATTGCTGAAGATACACTTATTTTGACTTAAGGAAAGCCTGTCTATAGTCAAATGAGAGAATTCACACAGCACTTGTCGTGATTGTCTTTCCATTGAAAGAACTGGCTATCCAACAGCAGAATGTCAAAATGGAATCTCCCATTTGGTTAAAATAGGATCTATCTCAACATGAAGCAGTTTTGTTTTTAAGAAGCACCAAAAAATATCCTGAGACTTGTGCCCCTCACTCAACTGATCTGTTTCATGAGCTAGATCAAGAGGGTCCCAAGGAAATGGGTGGAGTGTGAAAGAAGCTGGATAACAGAGGGGACAGGAATGTCCTTTGTAGGCTAACCTAGCATCACCTAAGGATACACTTTGCTTTAACATGTTAGTCATAACTTCAGAAGAAAAAGAACAAGATTCAGGTCTGCTGACCGAGAAGTGGATATGATTGATTTTTAAAATCTGATGCAGTGTTAACAATAGAAAAAGACTTTCTTTGCTTTTTTTTTTTTTTGAATGATAGCAGAGGTTTGAATTATCTGTTTTTATTTTGTGCAAAGTAATAGTTATAATAAGAAAATTTTATTCCTTGGGGTTAGTTATATGGAGGTGACTTGAAGATTTTTTTCTCATTTATTTTTCTGTAATTTTCATGGGACGTTAATTTTTCTGGTCTGTTTTGCTTTACAGTTAAATGTTTTAGGTGCTGGGCTTCCCAGATGGTGCTAGTGGTAAAGAACCCGCCTGCCAATGCAGGAGACATAAGAGACATGGGTTCTATTCCTGGGTTGGGAAGATCCCTGGAGAAGTTTATGGCCACCCACACCAGTATTCTTGCCTGGAGAATCCTATGGACAGAGGAGCCTGGCAGGCTTACAGTCCATAGGGATCACAGAGTCAGACACTACTGAAGCAACTTAGCATGCACGCACGCATGCCTTTCAGGTGTTATTCCACTAATCATTATCCCAAGAATCAAGTTCAGAAATTTCTTTAGGTTCATACAGTAAGCATCTATGGACAAGGAGAACTGGACCCAGAAATCTGTGTTTCATGAGTGTTCTTATATTTCCGACATTTTGTGTATAATACTTTTATGATTTTGAGGGTCCTTTTTTAGGCACCCTGGAGAAACTCCTTCCACAGAAAAAATATTAATGTATTAATAGATTATGTCAGTTATTTTTTCTCACATTTTATAAACTAGAAAGTTGAATTTTCCAGCTTGTAAAAAAAAAAAAGAAAAATCTCGAATGTTTTGATTGTAAGTCCCTTGAGTCCTATGCTTGGTTGGAGTTTTATTTTCCCATCCCTGATCCAATCTGAAGTTCTTTGTCTGCAATTCAATCTCTGCAGCTTTAATCATTTTGGATTGTACCGATGGCTTCTCAGTAATAAAAGAAATGGGGAGTCAGTCTTGGCATGGGACAAGTCTCTCCAGCTGGGGTAAGACGCTACATATGAGTTGTCTACCCACAAAAGGGCTCACTGTCAGATTAAATTAATGAGCTGCATGTTTTAATCATTAAGGTAGTAGCCACACAGGGATTCATTGCCTCTGTTTTAATCATTTCTATGTTTCTACCAGCTAGATCATCAAATGCTTTCTTTTGAGGTCTTCCCATTTCATTGCAGAGAATGGCTTCTATGTGGGGCGGAAATAAATGCCTTAGATTCCCAAGGAACGCTAAATAACTTTGTCCATCAGGGTTCAGGGCAATTTATAGCCATGTCTTTGTCCTTCAGTGCAGGAATTTGGAGGGACAAGGCTGTAGCCACTATTAGCAAATGGAACCCACGAGGGTCCCAGTTTGCAAAAAGTCAAAGTAGCAAAGGTGAATTGTAGGTTTCAGTAGCTGAGGTCAAAATGAACTATGATGTCATGGCCCATGGGCAGAATTTAGACCAGGTGAGCTGAAAGAGATACTGCCAGCTAAGCCAGTACTGGGGGGCTCTGAATGTTTTGCCTTAGCCTGAAATTGCTCTATGTAGACTTTCAACTTGCGGGTTAGTGTAAACTTGTGAGTCAGTGTCTCCTTGGCAAAGTTGGCAAAGTTGGTGTCTGCTTGGCAAGAGACTTGCTGTTCACAGGAGCGTCCACAGTGAGCAGATCAGGACATGTCCCCTCGACTAGATAGATGTTATCAAGCATATTTCAGGATACTACATACACAGACAAATGGCGTTTTCACACCATTTGTATTCTCCTCAGATATTTAGGTTACAGCCAAGTCATATCTAGAACATAGGTTCAAAAAAGAGAAGAAAATCCAATGTATTGATTATTTTGTTTGGATGATGCCAACACATGACTTGACAGATTTTTCACTTAGTTTTTTAAGTTAAAACAATCCTCATGTTGAAGTTTGACAGAAAACAACACAATTCTGTAAAGCAATTATCCTTCAATTAAAAAATAAATTTAAAAAAATCAATCAATTTCTGAGCTCTGTGGGATTATTGCATTGTCCGATGTGTTACTATAGCAACTGTTTATAGCTTGAATATAGCTTGTTCTAGGTGTGTTATTGGAGAAGGCAATGGCACCCCACTCCAGTACTCTTGCCTGGAAAATCCCATGGATGCTGGAGCCTGGTGGGCTGCAGTCCATGGGGTCGCAAAGAGTCGGACACGACTGAACGACTTCACTTTCACTTTTCCCTTTCATGCATTGGAAAAGGAAATGGCAACCCACTCCAGTGTTCTTGCCTGGAGGATCCCAGGGATGGGGGAGCCTGGTGGGCTGCCGTCTATGGGGTCGCACAGAGTCGGACACGACTGAAGTGACTTAGCAGCAGGTGTGTTATAGTGGATTACACTATTCAAGTGTGAGTTTCTAGAGGGCAGGGCTAGTACCATATGTCAGTGTCTTTAGGTCTTTGCACATAGTTGATGCTCCATAAAAGATTGTAGAACAGAATTGACTTTTCTGTTGTTATTTAGTCACTAAGTCATGTCTGACTCTTTTGCAACCCCATGGACCGTAGCCCACCAGGTTCCTCTGTCCATGGGATTTCCCAGCCAAGAATACTGGAGTGCGTTGCCCATCTCCTTCTGCAGGGGATCGTCCCAAGCCAGGGCTAGATCCCGCATCTCCTACATTGGTAGGCAGATTCTTTACCACTGAGCCACCAGGGAAGTGCCAGAATTGAGTCATGTAGAACCAGAAAGTTTCTTCTTTCCTTTCTGGAAACTGGGTGAGCCCAAGGGATGTGGGGGGAGGATTTAGAAATATAAAATCATAGGTTAGACAGGGCCTCAAAGATCATGTAGTTCAACACACTTATTTTACAGATGAGGCAAGTGAGGTCCAGAGAGGTCAGTGATCTGACAAAGTTCACTTAGTTGGTGGCAGAGCCAGAATAGAGATGAGTTCGCATTCACCAGAACTTGCGATGAGAATGTGCTAGATGTGCGTGGTCCAGTATTGTAGTGTGTTAGCCAAGGTTCTCCAGAGAAACAGAACCTATACTGTCAATTCATTAATTAATTATGAAATTATGATTAATTTCATATTAATTATGAAATTATGAGGCATCACACCATGATGGAGATTAAGAAGTGCTACTATCTGCCGTCTGCAAGCTGGAGACCCAGGAAAGCTGGTGGTGTCATTCGGTCCGAGTACAAAGGCCTGAGAAATGGGGGAAACAATGGTATAAATCCCATTCCCAAGGCAAGAAAAGATATTAGCTATCCCAACACAGCAGGAAGGCAGGAGGACAGAGGTGGATTTTTTCTTCTTCTGGCTTTTTATTCTATCCAGGCCCTCAACAGATGGGAGGATGTCCACCCACACCGGAGAGAGCAATCTGCTTTAGGGTGTAAGCTGATTCAAATGCTAATCTCATCCAGAATCACTCCCATAGACACACCCAGAAATGATAGTATTTAATCTGGGTAATCCACTGGCTGGTCGAGTTGACATAAAGTCATCCATCACCGTTAGCTGTTAGAGTCACCTGGACAGTGAGAGCTGGAAATGTGGCAAGAGAGGTGGAGGCACTGAATTTCAGACTTCACTTAACTTTTTTAAACTTTAATTTAAACACAAACTGTGTAAAATATTCTTCCATTAAAGACAACTTTATTGATTTGGTAGAACCACATTTCACAACCATCATTGAAAATTTAGTGTTTGGAATTGAGACATGATATGATAAACACTGGATTTTGAAGACATCATGGTGAAAAACAGAGTGAAAATTGTTTTCAGTTTTTTATGTTGATTACATGTTGAAATGGCAATATTTCAACTGGGTTATATTGGGTTAAATAAAATATAAAATTAAAATGACCCTCATTCATTTCTTTTTATTGTCTTTAGCATGGCTACTGGAAAATTTAAAATGGTACATGTAGCTTGCATTATATTTCTATTGAATAGCTTTTGCTAGCGTCTGCCTGCAATGCGGGAGACCTGGGTTCGATTCGTGGGTCGGGAAGATCTCCTGGAGAAGGAAATGGCAACCCACTCCAGTATTCTTGCCTGGAGAACCCCAAGATGGAGGAGCCTGGTAGGCTACAGTCCACGGGGTCGCAAAGAGTCGGACACGACTGAGCCGACTTCACTTTCACCTTCAACATACATTATTTTATTTAATCCTTACGACAACTATCTCCATGCTACTCTTAACTCCAGTAGGTAGATGAGGAAACTGAGAGTGAGAGGAGTTAAAGAATCTGCAGAAAGTCAAGCCACAAGGAAACGGCAGACTCAAGATGATGCCCGGTGTGGCTGACGCATGCTCTTTCTAGGGGTTGTTCTGGACCCAGCTTTCTGAAACTGCTTCAGCAGTACTTCAGATATGCAAAACCGAACCTTAGATCCTAACATACAGATTCATCATTCTGCTATTTATTTTCACTAACCACTTCATAGGAAAAAAATAGGAGAGCTCTCTTGGCTGACTACTGAAAACTTTTCAGTGACGGACCTTCAGGTTCTTGGGTTCTGCTCCACAGCAGAACCTTCTAAAACTGTGAAAACTAAACACACATAATTAATTCCCTTTAGGGAGTTTTCTTATAGTTTTGCTCGCTTTTGTTTTAATATTTAAAAAATAAGTTCCTAACTCAACAGTTGTGCTTCTGATTAAAATCATATGTGAAAATCGATATATCTTTTCTTACTGATTCATCCATTTTTCAATGAGAAGTGGGTCATACATCTGGAAAAGAAGTAATCCTATTTTGGAGCTAACATTACCTGGAAAAATTAAGATTAATTAATTAAAATTAAATAGCTTTATTTAATTTAAAAATTAAATTTAAAAATAAATGCCATATTTTAATATTTGTCATTGTTTCCAATATAAGTCTGATTTTTGCCCAAGCAGAAAAAACAAAAGGATAATCCACCAGCTCTGTGTAGAGCATATTTTCTCCATAGGTAAAGATGATTCTTTTCTTACTGCTATTTGAGACTTGGAAATTCTATCACAGTTTTGCTCAGAGCTGCCCAAAGATGCCCAAAGATGTGTCCAAAAAGTTCAGATTCATGACACCACTTTTGATGAAAGAGTAGTCTGATTTTCCCAAAGACTGTAAATTCACCCAGAATTTGTAGTTGTTTAGTCGCTAAATGGTGTCCAACTCTTTTGTGACCCCATGGGGGTGTAGCCAGGCTTCTCTGACAGAGGTCCGTGGGATTTCCCAGACAAGAATTCTGGAGTAGGTTGCCATTTCCTTTTCCAGGAGTCTTCCCAACCCAGGGATCGAAACCGTGTCTTCTGCACTGCATGTGGATTCTTTACCACTGAGCCACCAGGGAAGTCCTGAATTGGTAGAAAGACCTGCAGATACACTCCTCACACACTTCTCCCGCCGCCTACGAAACAACTTGGTATAATTTCACTGCAGTTGAGTTTACCGTCAATAGAGGGCGCCAAAGGATGGAAAAGTAATTATTGATGAATCTGGTTTATTTCTCCAAGTCAATTAGTTATTAAAAATTAATTAGTTAATTTAAAAAACCTTTGAAAAATCATCTTTTCATCTTTAAAAAGGAGGAATCAGCAGTGCTTTTGATATGTGTAATCTCATGTTTCCGATCCAGCCATGGCCAAACTGACCGCCCACCCTGACGCGCGGCTTTGGTATCTGGCTAGTGTCCATAGTGGGGAGATAACTCCTACTTTATGGCTCTTTCACCAGAGGACATGGTCAACGTTTCCCCAGCTGGACCCTGTCCAGTAACTTTGCTTGCACTAGTCCTTTAATTATTAGCAAATTAAGATCCTTCATAGGGAAGTAAATTGATTCGCCAAGTATTTCAGTTCCTGCCACACAGCAGGCACTTTGTTAGTTTCTGCAGAAAACAGGCACTAATGCAGACCTGCCTGCATGCAGCCTACAGTCCAGTGGGCAACAGCGACTGTAACCAAACAATACACAGACTTACAGTAAAAACTTATCTTGACAAAGCGGTGTTCTAGTGGGGATCTGAAGACTGAGTAGGAGTTAATTAGGTGAAGTAGGGAGGGCTGAGGCAGAAGATTCCAGGCAGAGAGAACAACTGGATCCATGTGTCTGAGCCAGGAAGGAACACAGACACTCCAGGAATTGAAAGTCAGAGTGGCTGGAGCCCAGAAGATAAGAGGAGAGTGGCTGAGGCTGGACAGGGAGACAGAGATCACTGATACTAAGACTTGGTGGCAATATTGTGCAAGGATTTTGTTGTATGTGCAATGCAAAGCCCTTGATAAGTGGATGTTAGGATTAGGCTTATGTATTTAAAAAGATTACCCAAGCTGTTTTGTGGAAAACGGATTAGAAGAGGGCAAGATAACAAGGAAGCTATTGCAGCAGTTCAGATGGGAGATTTTGATGACTTGGACCAAGATTGTTGTTGTTACTATGAATAAGTCGTTTCCGACTCTTTTGCAACCCCATGGACTGTAGCCCATCAGGCTCCTCTGTCCGTGGGATCCTCCAGGCAAGAATACTGGTTGCTTGCCCTCCTCCAGGGGATCTTCCTGACCCAGGGATCGAACCCACGTCTCTTATGTCTCCTGTCTTGGCAGACAGGTCTTTACCACTAGCATCACCTGGGAAGCCCATCATGAACCAAGGTACTGATGTTGAAAATGGAGAGATGTGAGCAGGGAAGATCAAATTGGCTGGGCGTAGTTGTGGATGGAGCACGGTGGTGAGGGAGAGGATATTGTTAAGGATAACTTCTAGGCTTGAAAAGTTAAGGGTAACTTCCAGGTTTCACAGGTTAGGTTTTACAAACTTAGAAAGCACAGCTGGCAGAGTTTAGGAAGTATTATCATTACTGATGTGAGTTAATTCACATCAGTCCAGGCTGTTGGTCTTCCCATCACATGTCAAAGCCTCTCTGTTATGAAATGAACATTTCAAGAAGAGCTGGGCATGACCAACAATATCGTAATGTAATATCACGATACATAACCAATAGCAATATGTGCATATATGCATGCATAGAAAAGGTTCTGGAAGAATATAAGCATGTTGCTACTGTGGTTAGTTTTGGAGGGGTGAGATGAGAGGGAGCACCATTTTCAAGTCTAGATGTTACTGTGTTGTCTGAAAAAATTTAAAGTAAGCCTTAATTGGTCTTCTAATTAGTAGAATCCATGAAATCCACCATCATTACTAATAAAAAGCTTTTTTTGGCAGGGAAATTGAAAGCCTTTTGTGGAGCCCCAATCTCCTACCTCCATTAGATCTCTCTCCTAGAATCTAGAGAGCCTTTCCATCTGGGGGCCTTCTAACCCCAGAGAGCATAGATTCTTCTCGCAGCAGCTCATTAGAGATGCTCAGAAAATCAACGTGAGGACTGGCTGTAGAAGCCCTCTCAGCACCATTTGATCTTTTCAGTAGCAAATGTGTCATTTGGAGCACAATTGGTCCAGTTCTTATGTGAGGCTAACATAGAGCCACTCCAAAATGCTTTTGAGACTCCCTGAACTACAACTACCTACCAGCCTTTCTCCCAATTGGTGTATCCATTCTGCCATATCCCTGAGGACATCATTTCCACTTGCCTGGTAAATAATTAGCCTGCCGCAGTTGGCTATAGAAAGGATTATAAATATTTTAGCACGGCAAGTGATTGAAATCCATCTCTATTTGACTTCATCTATGCCTGCAATGCTTTGGGTAACAACTTACCTCTTAACATGAGACACCCTTGGGCAGATAACTGTTCTAGGTGTGACAAGAGTAAGGCTTTGTTTAGACTGCTTTGGTCAGTGGGCACTCAGAATCAGGCTCTGGTAAGCCAATGGTTTTGAACTTTTCCAATTTTGGCTCATACCAGTTGATTTTTCTCACAATGTGAAAAATAAATAACCCCATTTCCTAAGAACATTTCTATACGAATAGGATTTTTAAAAAATTAACTTTAGAAGGGATGCTCTGCTGCTAAGTGGCTTCAGTCGTGTCCGACTCTGTGCGACCCCATAGACAGCAGCCCACCAAGGCTCCCCCATCCCTGGGATTCTCCAGGCAAGAACACTTCTTAGCGACCCCATGGACTGCAGCCCACCAGGCTCCTCCGTCCATGGGATTTTCCAGGCAAGAGTACTGGAGTGGGGTGCCATTGCCTTCTCCGTTAGAAGGGATAAAGTACTCATATAACTCAACAGCAAAAAAAATATTTTTGATTAAAAAATAAGTAGAGTATCTGGACTTCCATGGTGGTACAGTGGGTAAGAATCCACCTGCCAATGCAGGGGATGTGGGTTCGATCTCTGGTCCTGGGGTGCTCGTTCCAGTGCCCTGCAGAGTATCTGTTCTCAGCAAGTCCAGTGTGACTTCTGATGAAAATTGTAACACATGCCTATTGATTGACAAAGTGAAACAGTACAATGGTGTACAAAGCAGATGCTGCCATGCTCTCCTCCTCCAGAGATGACTGCTGTTTTCCTTACATACTATAAATGGGCTTATACTGTACTTCGTATCTGAACGACATGCTGACTTTATCAAATAGCGCATCATGGGGAGCTTCCCATGCCCATTCATAAAGATCTCATCTTTTTAAAGATAGACAAAAATTTATTCCACCAATTCTCTACTGATGGCTACCCGGATTATTTACAAATATTTTCTGTGAAACACTGGCGAATGAAGATTCATGTGTCTCTTTGCACATCTGTTTGATTATTTCCTTAGGATAGATTCCTGGAAGTTGAATTGCTGGGTCCAAAGGTAAACATGTTTAAAATCGTGATACATATTGCCCAGTTATACACTCACCAAAAGTAAAATGAGAATACACATTCTTGCATCCAGATCAAGAGAAAGAATATCAGTCTTTCATCTTTGCTAATTTGTTAGGTTAAAAATTTTAATTTCATTTCTTTATGAAAATATTAATGAAGTTGAGTTTTTATTTCCGTGCTGGTTACCTGGATGTATTTAGTTTATGAAAATTCAATGAGCAGTGTATTTGTGTATGTGCACTTCTGGGGATTAAGTATTATATCTTGGCTTTTTTTGCAGGATGGATTTCTTGTGTCTCTATTAGGCTTCAAGTAGCAGAAAATCAAATATGTATTTAATTAAATACATTAAATTAAATATGTGTATAATCTCTTATACAACAAGAATTCTATAGCCAGCATGGTGCTGTTATTTGTTGTTAAATAGACTCTTGTAATTCCATGGACTGTAGCCTGCCAGGCTCCTCTGTCCATGGAATTTCCCAGGCGAGAATATTGGAGTGGGTTGCCGTTTCCTTCTCCACACTAGCATGGTACCGTTTGACTAATTCAGTGTATCAGTGCATCTCAGTCACCCTCAGGGCTTTGGCTTAGTTCCCCTCATGAATGTAAGACGGCTGCAGCAACTCCAGGCCTCACATGCAGATACCACACTATCCCGTGGGAGCAGAGAGACTGTTTCATCCTATGTCTTTATTGTAGGGTAAGGGAGTTAGAGAAGGCGAGGTTTGGAAAAAGAAGGAGACCGGCACTTTATAGGAACAGATCACCTTTAATGAGGCGAGAAGGGGCAGCAGTCAGATTAGTGAGCTGCTGCACTAACCCAAGAAAACAGTAAGTATATATAGGCATGTATGTGGAAAGCTACTGTCTTAAGGGGGCCTGTTCTTCTCCCAAGGTTGTTTGGAGTAGTTATCTCTTAGACGGCTGGGGCAAGGAATTCTGAAGATCGGCCAGAGGCTGGACCAGCTGGGAGCTGGGCGTCATCAACCTTAATGTCCATTTTTTTCCTTCTGGTGAGAGAGTTCTTTGTTTTGCATAGAATGGTGGGGAGGACCTGGAGAGGAGTTTTAACTCAAGGCTATTTTGAGCCCTGTAACTTTCCTTCATTTATCACTGAAGAAAATCTTTCTTACGTACTTCCCTCTTCCCCAAAGGCTTGCTCTCACATCTAATTGGTACGTCCCCCCAAAGGCTTGTTCTGACATCTAACTGGTACGTCCCCACCCTAGTCAATGGCAAGAGGAACCAGTACACCATCTAAAGGGATAGAGGCTGCTGGGGATGAGGCCCAGCTCCTGGCAGTTTGCTGGAGATTGGGTGTGCTTAGGAGAACAGTGGGAGACCAGATGGAACAGGCAGGTAGGACAAGACTGGGATAGAGCTGGGTTGCCAGTTAGGAAAGAGTTATTTCACAATAACCTCAGGAATTAGGTACTATTATCCCTATTTTGGAGAAGGCAATGGCACCCCACTCCAGTACTCTTGCCTGGAAAATCCCATGGATGGAGGAGCCTGGTAGGCTGCAGTCCATGGGGTCGCTAAGAGTTGGACACGACTGAACGACTTCACTTTCACTTTTCACTTTCACACATTGGAGAAGGAAATGGCAACCCACTCCAGTGTTCTTGCCTGGAGAATCCCAGGGACAGGGGAGCCTGGTGGGCTGCCGTCTCTGGGGTCGCACAGAGTCGGATACGACTGAAGCGACTTAGCAACCTAGCAGCAGCATCCTTATTTTAGGGCTTCCCTGGTGGCTCAGCTGGTAAAGAATCTGCCTACAATGTGGGACACCTGGGTTCGATCCCTGGGTTGGGAAGATCCCCTGGAGAAGGGAATGGCTACCTTCTCCAGTATTCTGGCCTGGAAAATTCTGTGGACTGTATAGTCCATGGGGTCGTAAAGAGTCGAACACGAGTGAGCGACTTTCACATCACATCCCTATTTTAAAGGTGAGGAAACCTTTAAAATAGGGAAATAGTACCAAGAGAGAAATACCTTGCCCTGAGTCAAAGGGCCAGTGAATAGAGGAGACAGGAGTGGAGCCCAGGCAGTGAGACTTCGGAGCCCGTGGTCTTACCTATTCAGCCTGCTGCTCAAAAAAGCCACAGGTCAGGAGTTAGAAGATAGTACTGTAAACACGGGCTGGAGTGGAAGCAGCTGGAATAGAGGGGAGATAGCTATGATTGTATTCGTATCTGACATTGCCGAGTGCTTCCTGTCTAATGGGAACTGTGTTCTGTGCTAGTTATATGTGCTCTCACTGAGTTCTCACAGCTCTGGAAGATGGGCATTCTGTTCCACAAGTAAGGAAACTGGGGCTTCAAGATGGTGAATCAACGGCCAAATTTCAATTGCATTTGAATCTGGGTCTTTAAGACTCCAAAGCCTGTGGAATTAATTAATTTCACTATATTACTATTAAAGTATTTTCCAAACAAAAAAACCAGGGAATTCAGTGGGAAAAAAGGCACTATAAGATATAAAGGTGTATATATCCTTTTTTAAAAAATTTTTTAAATTTAAGGATAATTGCTTTACAGAATTTTCTTGTTTTCTGTCATACATCAACAAGAATCAGCCATAGGTACACCCATGTCCCTCCCCCCATCTCCCTCCCCATCCCACCCTTCAGTCTGTACATATACTTTTTTAAAATAAAAGACAAAATCTTAAAGAAAATCCAATTTTAAGTGTGCTTTTGCACTTTGGCTGATCTGAATCAGTCTTCACATAGTCTGATTGGCCATGGTCTGATACTTTTGAATACCTCGATTTATTTTTTTTCCTCAAAGAAACCTAAATTCAGAATACAGACACTTTTTCCTAGCTTTTTTTTCATGAAAAATGTCATGTATATTAACATTTTATTATATATTTACAGACCTTCAGTGATACTTTGTGTATATAATAGGCACCTTGTATTTATCTTTTTTTTTTTAGATGCAATGCAAATTAGTTTTAATTTGTATAACCAACCAGCCAAACCGCTGCTGGCTGTCCTCACAAGTCAGGAGTTCTACCCCCAGTCCACTCTACCCCCTCTCAAGGACTCTGCCTTGCAGAGTTAGGGAGCAACTGTGACCCAGAGGATTTTTTTCCTTTTCTTAGTTTCCAGGGAGAGTCTCTCAAGCCCTTGTCCAGATGTTAATGCGGCACATACGGTGCGGAGCCTTGACTTAAATCTTCTTTCCTTTAGTAGAACGTCTGGGTGGAGCAAAGGAAATTGTTAAGAAGTATTATGGTTTCTTTCTCTTCTGAGTTGGGTTGGATCCAGCCAACATCCTCAGCGACCTAAGTCACTGCCATCTGTCAGCGGTGGGTGGCCCACACCCAGTGGTCTCCTTGGCTCCCAACAGACAGGTAACTCACATCTGAAAAACCAACACATCACATCTGGAACTGATTGGCAGAGTCGAAAGAGAATCCAAAAATGGAATCAGTCGCAGAGATAGAACACCCTGCTTTTTCTTGGAGCTGGTATCTGCTGGGTTCTGGCTTGTGGCATATGGCTAGAGCAACTCAGGAAAGTTTTCCAATGATATAAGCCAACTGAGCATACTTTTCTGAAGCACAACCTCTGACCAAAAATGGAAAGGAATTAAAAAAAAAAAAAGCCCCAAACCAAACACACCCAAACCAACTCCCATCTCTGGTGTGCCACATAAAATAAAATTGCCTGTTGTGAAGATATTTGAATTTAAATTGTTGCCAGTTCTAAGGAAGGGGTACGGGTAACTGCTTGAGAGATAACCAGAATTGTAACAAAGTCGTCAGGACTAACACTAAAATTAGTATACACAGGTGGTACAACTTCTTGCTTCCTCTTCCTTAGATATATAGAGATTACCGAGGGAATAAGAATGACAGGATGGGGGAAAAAATAGAAAACATTTAAGGAAACCACTGTATAAATAGAATATAATATAGGTTTGCATCAGAATGTTAAAAATAAAAGCATATCTCTTTAAATATTATTTTACTTTGCAAAATATTGCATAAGTATCTCAAGTCTAATTCATAACTGTATTAGGATTTACAGAATATTGTCCCTCTGAAGTGTTTCAGCTAGCAATATACAGTACATTTCAAATATAAATCATGGCTGCTTTCATAAGAATATTATAGAAATAAAGAAACTGGATGAGTGAAGGAAATGGGGAAACTGTATTTGAAAAATACTGTGATGTATGTATCCTTGAAGGGGCTGAACAGGCAGCCATTGTTAAAGGAGTATTTGTCCTGCAGTCAGGCTGGGGGCTTGGGCTTCCCAAGTGGTGCTAATGGTAAAGAGCCTGTCTGTCAATGCAGGAGACACAGGAGACATGGGTTCAGTCCCTGGGTCAGGAAGATCCCCCGGAGAAGGAAATGGCACCCACTCCAGCATTCTTGCCTGGGGAATCCCATGAACAGAGGAGCCTGGTGGGCTATGGTGACTGAAGCGACTTAGCAAACACACACGCAGCTGGGGGCTTACAAGTATGTACTTCTCTCCGAAGCTTGGAGCGTAGAGTGGAGGGAGCCTGGGATTGGGGGGAATTCATGGGCTCTGGCATTCGCAGCCCTCCAATCCAGGGCCCTGCTGCTTACCGTGTAACTTTAGTTGAGTCACTTAAACTCACTGAGTGTTAGTTTCCTCTTCTATGAAATGAGAGCTGTTAACACCCCTTGGCAAGCGATTGTGGTATAATAAGATAATGATATTAAAGCACATGGGGCCTGGCAGATGCTCTGCCAAAGTTTTTCATCTTCCCTCCTTTCCTTGTTGGTGTAGGGGTCAGTGTTATTCATGGGTTTCTCAGAGACGACCGTGGCTTTGATGAATGAAATCTCCTCTATTTTGCTTTGTACTCCTTTTCTTCTCTTTTCTCGCTCTCTCTTTTTTCTTCTGATGATAGTATGATTATTGCATAGTCCTCATGGAAGAGCTGATTCATTTTCAATGTTCCTTTTTCCTAGCCTAACAGTAATGCCTAAAGTATACACACCTTTGGTAAAAGAAAAAATTTTCATAATTGTTAGAAGAAATTCATAAGCCACAGGGCTTGATTTTTCCCTCTCCATTTGAGTATGAAAGAGAAAAGAACAGTAAGGAAGCTTGCCTTGAGGTTATTTAAAGTCCTTTAGGAATTGTGCTTCTCTGTCTCTAAGCCTGGGCTTCCCAATTAATGCTAGTGATAAAGAACCCACGTGCAAATGCAGGAGCCATGAGACACGGGTTTGATCCCTGGGTTGGGAAGATTCCCTGGAGGAGGGCATGGCGACACACTCCAGTATCCTTGCCTGAAGAATCCCATGGACAGAGGAGCCTGGTGGGCTACAGTCTATGGGATCACAAAGAGTCATACACCACTGAAGGGACTTAGCCTGCACACACATCTCTAAGCCTAGGTCCTGGTCTATCTCCAAATGATTGTAAGTCATTCTAACTCTGCCTCAAACTACCAGTTGTATATATCTGCATTGGGATAATGCCATTCCTTCCACATTGCTTTAACATTGTACCATCATAGACTCCTGAAGAAGTCCTTCTTGGCAAGGATGAGTCTACTTGTTTTATATCTTTCACAGGGCCAGCTACATATCTGGGCGTGCAGGAAGTAGTTGATAAGTTCTGAATGAGCCCGTGAGTGATTATTTTTGAAACCTATGCTGTCTTTTCATCAGTACCTCCCATCCCCCAAATGTGGATACTGTTTAAAAGGGTCCTACCCCACAGTCAAGGAACTGTTTTCTGCATATCCCACCAGGTAAAACTTTGTTGAGCATCACGTTTCCTAACCACCCTACCCCATGAGCGTTAATAATACATTAAAAAAATATATTATAGAACATGCTCTCTCCTGCCCAAGGTTTTGATATTTTACCCTGGGTCCCCAAGGATATCTGCATCATTTTGTACCAGAGGCTCCAGAAAGGCAGGGATATACTTATTCAGATATCTGCCATGCAGAAGGTATGCTAGTTCCTACATAAGTGCTTTTTGTTTTTTCATTTTTAATCAAGCCTGGGTTTTTTGTTTTTGTAAACTTTTTATTTTAAATTGAAGTATAGCTGATCAGCATTGTTGTGATAGTTTCAGTTGGACAGCCAAGGGACTCAGTCATACATATATATGTATCCATTCTCCCCTAAACTCCCCTCGCATCCAGTCTGCTACATAACATTGAGTGGAGTTCCCTGTACTATACAGTATGTCCCTGTTGGTTACCCATTTTACATATAGCAGTGTGTACATGTTGATCCCAAACTCCCTAACTATCCCTTTCCCCCATTTCTCCCCTAGGCAACCATAAGTTCATTCTCTAAGTCTCTGAGGTTGTTTTTGTTTTGTAAATAAGTTCAGCGTGCATGCTAAGTTGCTTGCTAAGTCATGTCCAACTCTTTGTGACCCTATGGACTGTAGCTTGCCAGGCTCTTCTGTCCATGGGCTTCTCCAGGCAAGAATACTAAAGTGGGTTGCCATGCCCTCCTCCAGGAGCTCTTTACCACCTGGAAATCGAACCCGTGTCTCCTTTGTCTCCTGCATTGGCAGGCAGTTTCTTTACCACTGAGCCATGTGGGAAGCCCCAAGCAAATTCAGTAAATAGGTGCTTTTGATAATGATACAAATGACAGCCTTCAAGAAGATGTAGTGCTCTACCATCACCAATAATCCAGTTCACAACTGGATTTAAATGCAGAACTCCCAAGAAGGTCCCAGTAGTCAAGTCTGAGATGGAATGCATGGTATTCTTCAACCTCTCTTCCTTAAAATCTGTCCAGCTTATGCCCTTTAACGTCCTTTTGAAGTAGAAAAAAATCATATCCTTCACTAAAACTTTCCCTGACTTGGGCATTTAATATTGCTAATTAAGACTGAAAGGCTGGAGTTTTAATTTTTTTTTTTAATCCTTTCAACCTGAACTATAGGATTCTAGGGAACTGAAAGTCTGGCCTGAAGTTGCTAGAGGCCTGCCTATACTTCTTGTGTGCATGATTATAATATGAAAAACTAAGAAAGTGTAATTTTATAGCAACCAAACACATGGTTTTCTCTTTTCCTTTGGGATGAAAATTCCTTCCTGTCGAAACTAAGGTTATGCCCCTACTTGTGAAGCCCAAGGAGAGACACTTTGATGTGAAAGAGGATCCGGGTAGAGTAACGGATACAGAAACCAGTGTGGGAATAGGAGGAGCCTCCAGAAACAGGAAAAGGCATTGTCCCGAGGAGGGGTCATTTCATCTCCCTCCGTCGTCACTCAGGCTGTCTGGTTTATTTCCTCCCCCAGGTTGGTGTGGGTTGGAAGGCCAGCCCTTTGTTAATGAGGTCAAGAACAAGACTACCCATTTTGTGAGGTGGTCAGGCAGGGCTGAACTTTCAGATTTTCAATTTTATGAAAAGTGACCAAGAATGAAATTAATTTGGGCTTCATCTAAGCAGTACCAGAGCAACTGGCTGGGAAGTGAAAACGCCATCGACTGGTGTGGCTCAGCAACATCAAACAAACATCGGTTGCATCGGTTTTCCAAGGAAATGCTTCCATTGGCCCACAGTTTGGGCATTATGTAGGTGGAAGACTGAAAGCCTGAAGTCAAAAATTTGCTAAAATAAAAAGAACTTTATTTTAAGAGTCCCATATCACATGAATAGCTGCTGCTCAGAAGCACTGATGAACACAAAGCAGTGCTTATAGCTGGGAACTTTCATGAACTCATTTTCTAGGAAGGCATGGGCACTGTCCCTGTGGACGGGTTCTGTCTTTCTCAGGGGCTTTCTCACCTCTCACACACCAGGCTGGACCCTGCAGCTCCCTCTGGGAGCACTGCTGTGTGAGCCCCGGTAGAATGTGCAGCCAGACCTTAGTCATCCGGGAACAGTATGGGAAAGAGTGGCCAAGGCCAGGTCCATCGGGCGCAGGCTGAGCTCTCTGGCCACAATGCTTTCACTACGCTTAGCACTGAACATTGTGAGTGCTTTGGAATGCTTTGTATTAGTTTTCATACCAGTCCATTGCACAGGGCAACTTATTAATAGAGTTTTAGAGACCAATGAGCTGATGATCAAGAGACTTAAGGGACCTGCACCTCATTACCCGGAAAGTGAGCATTAGAGGCAGGATCAGACCTCACTGCCTGACACTCTAATGACTGCATTGTCTATAGAGAGCACTGGCCTCTGTGCTCAGAACCAAAGAGAATCGATTTTCACCTCCAGGACCCTGAAGGAAGCTCTCTCCCTCCCAGGGCCCAGGGAAACCGCAGCAAACCATACCTCAGGATGTGAACTTGGTATGAACTGCTAGAGGTAGTTTTCTGAGCTGAGTGAACTCTTTGTTCTAGGTCACACACAAAGTCTCATGAAGGTTTGAGATGAGTAGGATTTTTTTTTTTCCCTAATCTGGAATATTAGTACATAAAAATAAACCAAAGTACCTTAGGGAACATAAAACTGAGCAATAATCAAAGGCTGATAGTATAAGGTCATTCAATTTGATACAGCAAAATTATGAAACAGCCTCCGTGAGCAAGACCCAGGATGGATAAAATTAGTCCTGAATCTCCAGGAGTTCAGCTTTCTGCAGCAGACAGATACACAGGCAGACCTCAGAGATTCTGCAGGTTCAGTTATAGACCACTGCAATAAAGTGAATATCTCTAGAAAGTGAGTCACACAAATGTATATAAAATTTACGTTTACACTCTACTGTAATATATTAAGTATGCAATAGCATATGCCTACGAAAGCAATGTACATGTCTTAATTTAAAATTACTTTACTGCTAAAAAATGCCAACCATTATCTGAGCCTTCAGTGAGTCCTTATATGTTTGATGGTGGATTGCCTCAATGTTGATGGCTGCTGCCTGATCAAGGTCATAGTGGCTGAAGGTTGGGCTGTGGCAATTTCTTAAAGAAGGACAACAATGAAGTTTGCCACATTGATTGATTCTTCCTCCCATGAATGATTTCTCTGTAGCATGTAATGTAATTTCACCCATAGCAGAACTTCTTCAAAAAATTGGAGTCAGTCCTCTCAAATCCTGTCACTGCTTTATGTAAGTTTATGTAATATTCTAAATCCTTTGTTGTGATTTCAACAATCCTCACAGCATCTTCACCAACAGTAGATTCCACTTTAAGAAACGACTTCCTTTGTTCATCTATAAGAAGCAACTCTTCATTCTTCCACGTTTTATCATGAGATTGCAGGAGTTCAGTCACATCTTCAGGCTCTGCTTATAAATCTAGTTCTTTTCCTATTTCCACCATATCTGTAGTTCATTCTTTCACTGAAATCTTGTACCCCTCCAAGTCATCCATGAGAACTGGAATCAGCTTCTCCAAACAGTTAATATTGCTATTTTGACTTTTTCCCATGAATCGCTAATGTTCTTAATGGCATTTAGACTGGTGAATCCTTTTTAGAAGGTTTTCAATTTACTTCACCCATGTCCTTCAGAGGAATCACTGTCTTTGGCAGCTATAGCCTTATGAAATGTATTTTTTAAATAAGACTTGAAATTCAAAATTACTCCTTGATCTATGGGATACAGAATGAATGTTGTGTTAGCAGACATGAAAACAACATTAACCTACAACTCCATCAGAGCCCTTGGGTGACCAGGTACATTGTCACTGAAATATTTTAAAAGAAATATAAATTGTTTTCTGCATAGTGGATCTCTACAGTGGGTTTAAAATATTCAGCAAACCATGATATAAACAGATGTACTGTCATCCGGGCCTCATTGTTCCATTCATAGAGCACAGGCAGAGCAGATTTAGCATCATTCTTAAAGGCCCTATGATTTTTGGAATGGTACATGAGCAGTGGCTTCAACTTAAAGTCACCAGTTACACTAACCTCTAACAAGAGGGTGAGCCTGCCTTTTGAAGCTTTGAAGCCAGGCTCTGATTTCTCCTCTCTAGCTAAGAAAGTCCTAGGTGACATCTTCTTTCAGCAGAAAGTTGTTTTGTCTACGTTGAACAATCTGTTTCGTGTAGCCACCTTCATTAATGACTGTAGCTAGATATTCTGGATAACTTGCTGCAGCTTCTACAGCGTCACTTGCTGCTTCACCTTGCAGTTTTATGTTCTGGAAATGGTTTCTTTCCTTCAACCTCATGAGTCAACCCCTGCTAGCTTCAGACTTCTCTTCTGCAGTTTTCTCACCTCTTTCCATCTTTATAGGATTGAATAGAGTTAGGGGCTTGCTCTGGGTTAGGCTTTGGCTTAATGTAATGTTTGGTCTTCTGTTCAGACCTCTAAATCTTTCTCTGTATCAGCAATAAGGCTGTTTTGCTTGCTTCTCCTCATGAAGTTTGTAGCTTTTGATTTAAAGTGAGAGATGGGTCCTTTCATTTGAACATTTAGAGCCCATTGTAGGGATATTAATTGATCTAATTTAAAATTGTTGTGTCTCAGGGAAGAGGGAGGCCTGAGAAGAGGGAGAGAGATAGGGGAACAGCTGGTTGGTGTAGCAGTCAGAATACACACAACATTTATTGGTTCACTGTCCTGTATGGGCCTGGCTCATGGTGACCCCAAAAAAGTACAATAGTAACATCAAAGATCAGTGACCATAGATCACCGTAACAAATATAATTATAATTAATAAGTTTGAAATACTTTGAGAATCACCAAAATGTGACCTAGAAACCCACAGTAAGTAAGTACTGTTGGAAAAATGGAGCCAATAGACTTGCTTGATGCAGGGTTGCCACAAACCTTCACTTTGTGAAATATGCAGTATCTTCAAAGTGTAATGAGTTGAAGTGCAGTAATGTGGTGTGCCTGGACACCCATCTATATCACAAGGCTGTGTCATCCTGCAAAAGAAGAAGAAACAAAATGTTAGGAGGTCCAGAGGAGGAAGCAAAGTGACATTGATTTTGACCAGGGAAGTATGGAAAGATTCTCAGAGGAGATGACAATTGAACTGGACCTTCACAAGTCAGACTCTCAGGAGGAATGATGAGGTCCAGAGCAGTGTGATTTGTCCGAGATCAGAATCAGCCCTATAGCCATCAATCTTAACTGCGTCAAAGCCACCATCTGATCACCACTGGGAAACATGGTGTACTGTGAAGTTGAGATGATTTTGTTCTCAATTCTATTTTGTTCAAAAACCTCGGAATGAGGCAGTGGCAGAAATGACCCATTTTTCTCATTTTGCATAATTTTGTATTCAAATTCTCACTACTGGGGACTTTAATGAGATTTATCCAGAGCCTTGAATCAGTCTTAAAGAAGGACTTTCATTTAGAGGAAAATTTTCAAATAGATCAACCATGCATTGAAGTCCATTTACATTTCCTGCGTTTCTAAATGATGTTTCCTGAAATATTTGCTTTTTATTAAATTATTTTAGCATAGAGTGAACCCCCGGTTTTTCTACTTATTTAAGTCAGGATCAAATGAATAGATAAGGCCATGTCTATTATCTCCATGGAAGTAGATTAAGAGGTTATAAACATAGGATTAGCGTTAACTATGGTATTAAGCAAGAAAAGCTGGCCATAATGTATGACAATGAGTTGGGTTTTTTTTCATATGTAAAAATAGAGTACTTGTCAAAGCGCCTGGGTATTACACTGAGAGTGGCTTCATAAATACTTTCTAATAATATCTCCCCTTCAAAGGTGATTTTCCAAGAAATGTATAATGCAAAAAATTAGACAGTTCTGGTTGGACAGATATTAAGTGCAATATTAAGTGCACTTTCTTTTCAGGAATCTGCTTGTGTGGAAGGTTCTACTTAAAACCAGTATTTACAGCTCAAGTTTCCAGATAAGACGTTGGGTACATGTGAATTTTACAGTGAGAATATATGCTGATTTTGTCCAAAAAGCTTATTATGTCAATTATACATAGTATTGTGTACAATAGTGTGTTTTTTGGCTGAGAGCCATACAACTCTGTTCTAAGGTTAATTCATTCACTTGACTGATCATTATTAAGCACATATGATGAGCCAAGAATTGGCCTGCATGTTGGATAAGCAAGTCAGATGTAATCCTTGCTCCAAAAAAGCTTGTGGTTTTATAGGGTAGACTCTTGCCTGGAGAATCCCATGGACGGAGGAGCGTGGTGGGCTGTCGTCTATGGGGTCGCACAGAGTTGGACATGACTGAAGCGACTTAGCAGCAGCAGCAGCAGCAATAAACATGTAAGTAAATCAACACTCAGGGAGTGTGAAGAATACTGTATTTTATTGAACAGAGATACTTCTGGTTATAAGATACACCATTATTTTCTAAAATTGCTTAGAAAGAAAAGACCATGATTCATGATTTATCCCAATTTCAGAGGTGTTAAAAGGTGGGTGGGGAAGGGGGAGGCTGGAGGAGGTGTATATCTTAGAACCAGTGCAGTTCAGTACATTCAAGGAAAAAGATAGAGGATTATGATAGACTATCACTAAGGATCTTTATTTTTTTGATTTATTTATTTTTAATTGAAGGATAATTGCTTTACAGTATTGCATTGGTTTCTACCAAACATCAACATGAATCAGCCATAGGTTTACCCATGTCCCCTCCCACTTGAAATCCCTCCCACCTCCTCCATTGCACCCCTCTAGGTTGTTGTCAAGCCCAGGTTTGAGTTCCCTGAGTCATACAGCAAATTCCCGTTGGCGATCTATTTTGCACACTGCAGTGTATGTTTCCATGTTACTCTCTCCATACCTGCTACCCTTTCCTTCTTCCCCTCCCTCCACCACCAGGTGTGACCATAAGTCTGTTCTCAATGTCTGTATCTCCATTGCTGCTTTGCAAATAGGTTCATCAGTACCATCTATCTAGATTTCATATATATATATATATATATATGCATTAGTTAGTGACATCACTCAGTTGTGTCCGACTCTTTGCGATGCCAGGGACTGTAGCCCACCAGGCTCCTCGGTCCATGGGATTTTCCAGCCATGAATACTGGAGTGGGTTGCCATTTCTTTCTCCAGGGGATCTTCCCAACCCAGGGATGGAACCTGGGTCTCCTGCATTGTAGACAGACGCTTTACCATCTGAGCTACCAGGGAAGTCCATATATGTGCATTAGTATACAATAATTGTTTTCTCTTTCTGACTTACTTCATTCTGTATACTAGGCTCTAGGTTCATCCACTTCATTGTGACCGACTCAAATGTGTTCCTTTTTATGACTGAGTAACAGTCCATTGTGTATATGTACCACAGCTTCTTCATCCATTCATCTGTTGATGGACATCTCGGTTGCTTCCACGTCCTATTGTAAATAGAGCTGAAATGAACATTGGGCTAATGTGCCTTTTTCAATTTTGGTTTCCACAGAGTATATGCCTAGTAGTGGGAGGCTGGGTCATATGGTGGTTTTATTCCTAGTTTTTTAAGGCATCTGCATACTGCTCTCCATAGTGGCTATATCAATTTGCATTCCCACCAATAGTGCAAAAGGGTTCCACTGGAGATCTTTAAATGGGTATTGACTTACTGATGAGTTAGATTCTAGATTAGACCTGAAGAATAGGAAAAGTTGGTACTACTATAGCCCAAAAAAGAATATTCCAGAAAGCAGGACATGGAGGCAGGAAAGCACAAAGCAAGTTTGAGGTGCCCAGAGTATACCAATAATTTTACCAATAACTGATAAAAAATTGCCCTGGGTTTTCTCCAAGCCTCCACTGAATTGCATTATAGAATTCTAAACCGTCTAGGCACCTCCCTCTCCACATGGCCCTCACTGGTGGTTACAGCTTTCCTGCTCTTGTGACGTGTCCTGCCCCTCTGCGGCTGCTCACCATGCGATCTCCTCCCACTGCTACTGTCTGCTTGGGGGTCACCTCTCTGCTCTCTGCCACCACCATCCTAGCCTGTGGCCTGCTCCCAGCTGGAGGGAGCCATCCTCTCAATCAGAGTGAATACCACTCTTTGGAAATCTTGGGTGGTCTAACCTGATATTTTAGTTGAGTGGCCACAGATATTTTAGTCCCCCAAGAGGTAGTCTTACTCCTTCAGTTTTACTGGTCCCACCATTTAAGGAACTTGGAGCGACTTCCCCAGGGACTGGTCTGGAGGTACCGTTGAATAACACCGCAGTGTTTTTCTTCCTTCCCACAAAAGACCAGCTGGTGCCTCAAGACCAGGCCTGAGCGTTTGGCGATCGCTAACTCAGTGAAAAACTGCTTTCCTTCAGCATGCCTACCCTTCCAGGTCAGGCAAAACCTTTTCTTCCTTTGTTGTTTAGGAACTTTGAATCTTTTGCTTAAATTTATTTTTATTGGAGTATAGTTGCCTTACATTGTTGTTTCTGCTGTACAGCAAAATGAATCAGCTATATGTGTACCTATATTCCCTCTTTTTCTGGATTTCCTTCCCATTTAGGTCACCACTGAGCACAATTAGCAGTTGTCTGGGCTTGGATGGGAATGTACATGGGTAGAAGGGCTATTTACAGAGTGATAGAAATGTTCTAATACTGGATTGTGGTGATGGTTACATAACTGTATATTTGCTAAAATGTCATTGACTCGTACATTTAAAATGGGTGAGGTTTATGGTTTGTAAGTTATACCTCAAAAAAGATGTTTGAGAAAGAAAAAAGCATGCTATATGACATCCGCTGTGACATCAACTAGCCATGACTCTAACTCCATCAGCACTCATGGACTGTGCACTATAAGCCATTTCACCAATCGAACCAGATTCTAGAAACCAACATCTAGTGGGCCCCGAGTATGTGCCACTAACCACGTTCAGATAGAGCCCTTTACATAAGTATTGCAAAAACGCATTTCACTTGAAATGGAGTAGGAACAGGGACTCATTTTATTTGCTTATTTATTTGTGTTGACTGTGCTGGGTCTTCATTGCAGTGCAGGCTTTTTCTCTAGTTTCCGAGAGCAGGGAATACTCTTTAGTTGTGGTGTGGACCTCTCATTTCGGGGGCTTCTCTTGTTGCAGAACATGGGCTTTAGGGTGCTTGGGCTTCAGTAGTTGTGGCTCCTGGGCTCTAGAGCACAGGCTTAAAGGTTGTGGCGCACGAGCTTAGTTGCTCTGAGCCACGTGGGATCTTCATGGATCAGGGATTGAAACTGTGTCTCCTGCAATGGCAGATTCTTTACACTGAGCCACCAGGCAAGTCCCCAGAGTCTCATTTTAGATAATACGATCTGTCTTAGAATTTAATGTAGATCAGGGAAAAAGAAGAGAAAGAGATGTAAAGGGAATAGAGAAAAATGAACCAAGCCATGTTAAACCAAGTGTAACTGCCATAATTTCTTGCCCTATTTATGTTCAAATGGTGAATCAGTGATAACAAAGTCTGGAACGCCAACATATATCCCTTCACAGCCCTAGCCTCTGCTTCCTTGTCCATCAGGTTTTCCTGAGTTCATGTGAGTAACTTGAGGACTGAGTCTGGTTGTTCTGTGTGCTGACTGCAGTGGAGGGCTGTTGGCCTTGGGGATTGTCCCCGAAGAGCAAAAGCTAGGATATGTTTCTTCTCCCTGAAGTGGCTCAGTGATAAGACTCTTTGAAAACAGGTTGATTTACTCCCTGTTGCCAAGTTCAATGAAGTTTCCTAGCTCAAGTGTCCAGGGCTCTCTGGGTTAAAACTCTTACCCTGGCTGCTTAGAAATCTCAAGTTGAAGCTAATGGGTTTGATTTTGTTAATTACCACTGGGCTGGTGGGTAGCAGAGATCTGGCTGGTATGGAATTGCTAAATCTCCGTGGTTAGTTCTTTCTGGAAGTTAAGTCATGACCAGGACAGGCAGGACTAAGTCCTGACTATGACTTGGACTAAGAGGGTAGAGACAAGCTTTTCTCATTCACAGACATTTCCCAAGGGAAAGTGATATTTTTCTTGGATTATGTCCCATCACAGAGAATTTCGGCCAGACTCTGGCCAAGCCCTTATTGTTACAGTTCTTAGCAACTAGATCTTTTTGCTTCATGCCCACACTATTGATAAGGGTACAAAGTAAATTCAGGTTGGGTAGATCAAGACTTATTCAGTGCCCCTATTCATGCCCAGAAGTACCATCACTCTTATCTCTGTCTCAGGCCAGGACTAGCCACTGTTCCTCTCTCACTCCCAACTACAGTAGCTTTTGGATCAAGTCACCTTGATGTATTTTCCTAGTTCTATATTTCTCTGAGGAAGAGTGAGTGTTATTAGATCCTCTTTTCCTAAGGGACCTTGGTTCCTTGTTCTATCTCTATCTACTGACTTCTTTAAATCATATTTTTTCTAATTCCTCACATCCTATTCCTCCTTAATCCTCTCTATTACAGCATCCACTTTGACCAGGATTTGTAATGAGAGGCTGTGTAGAAAGAGACAGAAATGCCTTGCTAGCTCCCATCTGGTCCAGTCCTCCCCTCTGAGATCACACACACTGAGGAGCAGAGGAAATGTCCCCTCTCTGGTCTGTTCAAATTCTTGGAAACACAGGACAGAGGTGTTTTAGGCCACTGAGTATTGAGATAGGTATGCAGTGATATAAAGCTGGAAAATATGAGAAGTAATTTGAGTCCTCGAATAGCTTGAACACCTCACTTCTATTTATTGTTTATTTAATAATTCAATTGGGTATAGAGTGTTCGGTTGGAAGAATTTTCCCTCAGAACTTTGAAGGTATTGCTCTGCTGTCTTCCAGCTTTGAGTGCTGCTATTGAGAAGTCTGATGCCATTCAGATTCACATCACTTTGCATGTGATCTGTTTTGCTTTTTCTTTCCCTCTATGGAAGTTTAGGTTTTGCTGTCTGAGCCCAGTGTTTTTGCTTTGTTTTGTTTTAAGAAGTTCATAAACTTTTTTAAAATTTTTACTTATTTTTTGCTGTGCTGGGTCTTTGTTTCTGCGTGGGCTTTTTCTCTAACTGTGGGGTGCAGGCTTCTCATTGCAATGGTGTCTCGTGTTGTGGAGCATGGGCACTAGGGTGCTCTGGCTTCAGTAGCTGTGGCATGTGGGCTCAGCTGCTCTGAGGCATGTGGGATCTTTCCAGAGCAGGGATCAAACCATGTCTCCTGCACTGACAGGTGGATTCTTTACCACTGAGTCACCAGGGAAATCCAGTGTTTTTAAACATCAGAAGGGTATGTTTTGTTGTGAAAGTTTCCACTTTTTCTAAGTTCACTAAGTTCATCTCAGCCAACCAACTCATTGTTTTCGCAAGTTTTATTGTTCTCCTCTACCATTCTCTTGCAGGTTTATGTCTTTCTTTATTAAAAACGAATATTTATTTACTTATTTATTTTTCCTCATCGGGTCTTAGTTGCAGCACATGGGGTCCTTCACTGCGGTGCACGGTCTCTCTAGCTGTGGCGTGTGGGATCTTAGTTCGCTGACCAGGGATCCAACCTGTGTCCCCTGCATTGCAAGGTAGATTCTTACCCTCTGGACCACCAGGCAAGTCCTGGTTTATGTCTTTCTAAACCATTCACTGTAATAGTAACAGGAGTTGGAGAAGCACCAGCTGTAATTGTGTGCATAGCCTCCTTGAACTTCTATTTTGCACTATGTATTATTTTATTTAGGGCTTCCCAGGTGGGGCTAGTGGTAAAGAACCTGCCTCCCAATGCAAGAGATGTAGTAGATGCAGGCTCAATCCCTGCAGAAGGGCATGGCAACCCACTCCAGTGTTCTTGCATTATTTATGATTTTTTTCACACTGTCCCCCTACAAAATTGCGAATGCTGTGGCAGTCAGGACCACTCCTTCTTGTTCACTGCTTATCTTCTTGCTCCCTGATTATTACCATCCTTATACAGCGCCTGACACGTAGCTGTCCTTTAATGAACAGTGTGATGGATGAATAAACATATAGCTGAGGGCAGGGGACAGGAAAAGTGGCACGGGTAGACCCATCACAAGCAAACATCAGAATCTCCCTCAGCATTTTGTCCAGACCCCTGATTTTTAACTGAGGGAGGAGAGTTCATCTCCCAGGGGACACCTGGCAGTGCCTGCAGGGGCAGCAGTCTGCTCCCAGCATCTGGTGCGCAGTGGCCAGGGGTGCTGCTAAACACCGTGCAATGCACAGCACAGCCCCTACAACCAAGAATCACCCAGTCCCAGATGCCAGCTGTGCCGAGGTCAAGAGACCCTGGTACAGATCAAGCTCAAATAGAGGTATTATATACAGAAGTCTCTCTTGAATATGGAGCCCATTTTCAAAATTCCACACACATGGTTCAAAACTCCCAACTGTGTGCCCTCTTCAGTGAGTGGGCTCAGTGGGGAAGTACTAAGCTTGAATGTTCCATGGCTCACCCCTATATGGTCATCTTTTACTTAATATGTACACATTTTTTTGAAAGCTGCTGCTGCTGCTGCTGCTAAGTCGCTTCAGTCGTGTCCGACTCTGTGCGACCCCATAGATGGCAGCCCACCAGGCCCCACTGTCCCTGGGATTCTCCAGGCAAGAACACTGGAGTGGGTTGCCAGTTCCTTCTCCAATACATGAAAGTGAAAACTGAAAATGAATTCGCTCAGTCGTGTCCAACTCTTAGCAACCCGATGGACAGCAGCCTACCAGGCTCTTCCATCCATGGGATTTTCCAGGCAAGAGTACTGGAGTGGGTTGCCATTGCCTTCTCCATTTGAAAGCTGGGATTAGTGTAAAAAATGGAGTAGGAAAGAAATCGACAGAATCTCTACTTAATTCATTATTTTTCTTTCCAACATGCAAAGATAAGTAGATTTAATGGTGTCTTACATTTTTTTTTTTTTTTCCTCAGCTGTTCTTCCACCTTCTCAGAGGAGAGTGCCTACCAGGCTCTTCGCAGTAACCAAATAATGTAATCACAGCCCTTTAGAGGTCTAGAAGGCACCTCGTTTTAAGATAGAGTAATTGTGCCTCATCTAGCTGGCTCAGTAGAGAACCAGAATAAGAATACAGGTCTTTCCTAAGAGGTATTCTGTTGTAGTGGGTTCTTTGAATTAAAAATAACAGCACCTCCCCACTTCCAAATAAAAAGCCTTTGACTACACAGATTCACTTTCAACAATACAGTTTTTTAAAAAATGCTCCACCTTCATCTACTTTGATCAAAACTGAACTCACTTGGAGCAACCATCCTGTGTCATCCGACCATACCCAATGCTACACCACAGACACAGTTGATTATGACCTGCAGACAAAGCATGGATTTCTAGTCATATGTTGTGACATGCAGCCTATTCAGGAGCCTTCTTTAGGCTACACTCTGATGACAGTTATGTTTGCAGAGTGAATACACCAGGCTAAACTCAGCGATTAGTCATGGTTGGTTATTTAATGCTTTACCACTCCCAAGCTCCACCTCTGTCTTCAAATTTCACCATTTAAGCCCAAACTACAGTTGGTACAAAATGGACTCTGCTTTCTTCTCTGCCCTTATTCCACTGAAGATACATGTGATGTGATATTTTAAGAAGTTAGCCATTCTTGTTTTGGTTACTCTCTCTATAGGGGGCCAGATAATGACCCTCTATTTTCTTTTCAAATTTCTGAATGGCAGTACCATCCCTATAGGTTCTTTGACATCTCCAGATACATGAGAAGCTTGGACCAAATCCTGGTGCCCAGCTGCTCCCCCTTT
Source organism: Bubalus kerabau (assembly GCF_029407905.1). NCBI lineage: Eukaryota > Metazoa > Chordata > Mammalia > Artiodactyla > Bovidae > Bubalus > Bubalus kerabau. Next base: position 29,593,770 of record NC_073630.1, on the reverse strand, counting down.
CACAGCTGCGTGGGATGGGAATGCAGTCACACCTTTGTCCCACCTGGCCTGCAGGTGGCCTCTTCCTCCAGGCCCGCAGGACTTCTCTAAGTCGGAATGTTCAACCCCACTCTGGGGCTGGGTTTTCACAGAAGTCACCCAGCCTTCTCAATGGGGCACAGACCAAAGTGGGTAACCTGCCATTATCTGAGGCCATGGAGTAGATTGAAAGCTACTTTCGGCACCAAGGGGCATCTGGGAAGTGGAAGTCTTAGTTGCTCAGTTGTGTTCCACTCTTTGTGACCCCATGGACTGTAGCCCGCCAGATTCCTCTGTCCATGGGGATTCTCTAGGCAAGAATACTGGAGTGGGTTGCCATGCCTTCCTCCAGGGGATCTTCCCCACCCAGGGATCAAACCAGTGTCTCCTGCATTGCAGGCAGGTTCTTTACCATCTGAGCCACCAGGGAAGCCCCAAAGGGGCATCTGGATACTAGCTGCTTCTCCATCAACCTCCACTTAGCACTTCCCTCATTTATGTTCATTTCCTTGTATTATTTATGTGCCTGACTTTTCTGCACTCAACAGTAGTTCCTCAAGAATAGGGCCCTATCTTTTTTATATTTGTATTATTATATTTTATAATGTACTGCCTCATCCTCAATGATAGCCAACTCTTCAGTTTGACCCTAATGAGTTTAATTAGTATTTGCAGTGGGTGACAGGGGAAGCTATAACCAATGTACTCTGTGCCAGCAGTCCCCAACCTTTTTGGCATCGGGGACTGGTTTCGTGGAAGACAATTTATCCATGGATGGGGAAGAGAGGGATGGGGGAGGATGGTTTGGGGGTAATTCGCGTGTATTACATTTATTGTGCACTTTATTTTTTATTATTATTGCATCAGCTCCACCTCAGATCATCAGGCATTAGGGGTTGAGAACCCTTCTCTATGCCATGTCCTTATGTACCTTAATCGCCTGGTGACTTCCTCTTTGGGAGCTAGACCAGCAGGCATCCGTTTCTTTAAGGAGTTATCAGTGATGGAATTAGAAGGGGGAAAAGGCAAATTCGTGGTAGGAAACATTGTAAAGGAAAAGCTGCTAGTCAGAATCAGTTTTCCTCCTCTGCCCCAGCCTCCTCACCATATAAAGATCCAAGGAACAAAGCCTGGGGGAAGAGTACGGGAAGAAGAAGAGAGCTTCAGGTGTGGATGCTTTTCTGGGCCTTGCCTCCTGCCCCAGCGCCCAGAGAGCTTCAGGGGCTCCCTGCTCTGAGCTCCCCTGGGCTTGGCTGACCCCCTCTGAATCTGTCTCGGTCCTGGAGGACAACAGAGGTGGAGCTGAGGGGTGGGGGAGCAGGGTGAGTGCCCGGGAGAGAACAAGGTGCTTAGGGCATCCGAGGACTGGAGACTAGCCTTTCCTCTGGACTAGCCTTCCTTTGGTTCCTTAAGAACATTTCTAGAATTAGGGGGAGAGAGTAGAGGAAAAATGGAGGGGAGAGAGGAAAGGAGAGAGAATAGAGGGGCTGGGGGAACAGAGAGAGGACAGGGAAGAGACAGGAGGGATGGAAAGGAAGGGCTGACTTCTCTAGCCTCTCTGCCTGCCAAGCTTGAGTTGAGATTTTCTACACGCTAGCAAGGTCCCCTGAGAGATAGGTATTAGGTCAAATCTGGATTTTGTTTTTAAATTTTATGATGGGAAGAACACTGAATGTGAGACAGGCCCTCTTAACAGGTGGTTAAGCGTACAACTATTGCTCTCTTCAGGGAGACCGTACAGCAGATCTCCAGAACTTACTCACCTTGCATAACTGAATTTTCTACCCATTGGCCAGCCACTCTCCATCTTGAAGGTGTAAATGTAGGTGTTAGCAACAACATCATATCATTTAACCTATTGCGACAGGCAGGACCACATTACAACTTTTGTGGGCATCAGGCACTTTTTCCTTTAAAGAAACTAAAAATTGCATTTTATGATTATGTTGGGATAAAGACAAATACATGAATATTATATATGAAAACATCTTCAATCTAAAAGTTCATTTTGGGGATGTCCCTGGTAGCTCACTGGCTAAGATTCCAGTGCTCCCAATGCAGGGGGCCTGGGTTCGATCCCTGGTCGGGGAACTGGATCCCACATGCCGCAGCTGAGACCTGGTACAGCCAGATAAATTTATACAATATATTAAACAAAATAAATAAAAGTTCATTTCCTCTTCTGCTTTATAAAAAAAACACAAACATCTCACAGGCTCCTAAAAGCATCGTGTGCCCTCGGCACTGTGCCTACTCTGCCTGCTGGGATGTCCACTCCGAGGACAGTGTCCCGTTGACGCAGGCCTGCAGGGCCTGCAGCAGTGCCCTGGGAGCCCCTCCCAGCCCCCACCCAGCCTGGACTCCACTCTCCCTTTTCTCTCCCTGCTTACGTCAATCCCTCCCTTCTCCAGAGGCATGGGCTTCTCCCACCTTGGCCTTTCCACAGGTGAATAAATCCCTCTAATCTCCAAGGCCGGTCAGAAAGTCCTGCTCATATAATTAGTAGGGATATTTCCATTTCAACTGGGAACTAATTGCAAAGGCAGGGCTTTGTGCAGCTATGTAAATTAGCCTGGCTCTCAGCTTGAGAGCTACTCACTATAATATTAAAAACAAACAAACAAAGAAACCTCAAAACATTACCCCCACCATATGGACTATGACCACCGTCCATGTTATCCCTGGTGACCAGGGAAGGGAGCTCACAACTGATCTTTGTAGCAGGAACAGTTAGGCGTTGGCAAGGTTTCAGACCTCCCCATCCCCTTCCCCCTCCACTAATTGCCCTTCTGAGATGGTGGCAGAAAACACCCTGGCTCCTGCTTTGAAAACCACAGGGGCTTGTATGGGTGAATGACATTTTATTACTCTGCCCTTTAGAAATTAGCCTCTCTACTGTCAGGCCCACCATGGAACTTTTCTCCACTTCTCCCCCAGATGTCAACCACCCAAATTTCAAATAATACTGGAGAATGGTGTGGCTGGGATGATTTGACTGTATAGCTGTGTCTGGGTAGCTCCAGGGGGGCCAAGGCTTTGTGGTTAGAAGGAAATGGGGATTAATAGATAACTTGGGACAACACCTCTGCTCAATGATTCATCATCAGATGAGCTTTGAATAACTGATCCATTAATTGGTTATTTTTGTTGAAACACACACCCACACACATACACAGACCCCTGGTTTTATGAGACTTGCTCTCAAATTGATGTGGGTGGAGGTTTTCATAGCCTTTGGAGTACAATACTCAGTCTGCTGATTCCTACCCCATATAGCATTCCTGTATTTTTAAATTAAAGAGATTTGATTTTTTTCTTCAGTGATTTTTTTTTTTTTGGTGACAATTTCAAGATATCCTTTGAAACTATTTGCAGCATTTCAGACTTTTTCAAAACCAAGGCTTTACTTTTTAAACTATTTGTTCCATCTTTGAGTTAACCACATTAGTTTTTGTATTACAATTTAACAGTTGATTTTTAAAACCATATGGGAACTTCAAGTTAATTAACTATTTTAATTAAAAAGAATATGCATGACATAGATCACTAGTCCTCAGGAATTCTTATAGAGTATCTGAAAATTAAACTATACTGAACTCAATATTTCATTAATGATTATGAAGATCTTTTCTGATCGCAAAACTCTGAAAGTCAGTTTTCATTGTGATATTGATGTGAGTAATTTCCAGGTCAATGAAGAGTTCTAGAGACAGAATGATAAAATATTTCACTCTGGGAACTGACTATAACACCTGGAAGTTATATATATACTGTTAAATTAAAGGACATAATGTATACAAATGAACCAAGCACCAGGGTTGACACACAGTATATGTTCAGTGGCTAAGAGTAGAATTTGAATATGAATCTCACTTATTCAACAGTATTTATTAAACATCTACTATTACATTGCATCAATTCTAAGCCAGATATTTTTTCACTTTTTTTTTTGTGGCTGTGTTGCACAGCATATGGGATCTTAGTTCCCCCACCAGGGATCAAACCTATGCCTCCTGCAGAGGAAACTGCAGAGTCTTAACCACTGAACCACCAGGGAAGTCCCTATTCATATTTTATTAACTCTAAAATTGTGATGTTTCAACATTAATGTTGGATTGCATTACCATCAGTCAGAGCAATCATAGTATACTACTTGGCTACAATTTTTTTTTTTTTTTTTGCCATGCTGAGGCTTGTGGGATATTAGTTCCCTGACCAGGGATTGAACTGGAATCCTTAGCAGTGAAAGCTCAGAGTCCTTACCACTGGACTGCCAGGGAATTCCCACTTAGCTACCATTCTTTGTAGCACAGTTGGATAACTGAGTCCCTTCTTAAGTCTGTCAGTTGGTGTTTCAGGGGCCGTTTAAGGAAGGCACATGAATTGTGCTCATTTGAAATCTAACACACGCTGAGATCAATGAGGCCCTAGCCTTTAAACTTGCAGAATGGTGAGTGTCAATGGCTTGAAAGAAAACCCCAGAGAAGACAGTGGAGCACTTTTTTAAGGAATGGTGCCATGCCAAGACTTGGGATGGCACAGATGGTACTGTGGAAAAAGTCACGGACACTGACCACTGAATTTTAAAGGTAATTCAGCAGAGTTAGACTCTGGAGATGAAGAAGTTTAGAAAACTGAACCAATCTCTTTTGCTTATGTTTTGCTTTTCACACATGTAAGAGAGATATGACAAATATCTATAACTAAATAATTCTCTTGTACTAAATAGAAAAATATCTAAGTATTAGGAAAGCAATAAGCATTATGTTATCATTTTTCAGAGGCTTTTTTCCCATTTCCTAATGATGCATCTCACCATCAGGGGTGCCTTCAGTTCAGTTGTGTCTGACTCTTTGCGATCCCATGGACAGCAGCACGCCAGGCCTCCCTGTCTATCACCAACTCCCCGAGTTTACCCAAGTCGGTGATGCCATCTTAGATTCAATGAATTCTGGGTACCTATCAGGCTCTGTGCTAGGCTTTGAAGACACAATTAATTAAGCAAATATTGGTCAAATGCCTCCTATGTGTCCCAAACCTGCTACATGCTATGAATGAGCCGGATAAGATCTCACAGAAGTTTCCCTGATTGGGAAGACAGACACCGTACAACATACATACTCTGGTGGGGCAGAAACGTGTAAGTCTTATGAAATACATTGCGATAGAGCTAAACACTGGTGTTTAAGACACCATCCTTATTTTCAAAGAATTTACCATCCAATGTCATAGACAGAAGGAAATTTCAAAATTGTGTGTTAAACACCATAAAGTCCCAAAGAATCTGGAGGAAGTGACAAAGTGTCCTGAAGGGAAAGTAAGGATTAACCAGGTGAAGAGGAGAGGGAGAATATTCCAAGCAGAAGGACTGTCACGTTTAAGGGCCGAGAAGTAAGAGGGAGGCTCGTGACTTCCTTCAGCTGTGGAGTTCAGGTGGCAGAGCTTTCACTGTGAGGGGCAACAGAGGAGCCTAGAAAGGTAGGCGGAGCTGGGAGGATGGGGTAGGCTAGGATGAGTCTTTTGTTTTTTATACCAAGAGTGGGTTTTATGCAGGATATAGGAGAAGGCAATGGCACCCCACTCCAGTACTCTTGCCTGGAAAATCCCATGGACGGAGGAGCCTGGAGGGCTGCAGTCCCTGGGGTCGCTAAGGGTCGGGCACGACTGAGCGACTTCACTTTCACTTTTCACTTTCATGCATCGGAGAAGGAAACGGCAACCCACTGCAGTGTTCTTGCCTGGAGAATCCCAGGGACAGGGGAGCCTGGTGGACTGCCGTCTATGGGGTCGCACAGAGTCGGACACGACTGAAGCAAGTTATCAGGAGCAGCAGCACGTGTGATATAGATGTGATAGGATTTGTATTTTAGAAATATCTTTAGAAAGATTTGTATTTTAGAAAGATCTCTTGCTGGAGTATGGAGAGTGAATTAATTTACTCCCTCCGTCTTCCCCCAAGCAAAGAAGCCAATTGGAGCAGGAAGTAGATGTTAAGGTTCCCAATTTCCCCAACTTGATTGGATCTTTGTCCTGCTCGTGTGCGGACTTTGTAGTAAAATGCTGACTTCAGTAATTTATGGTCACTGCCCAGGGGGAGCCTGGTTGCAGACAGTAAAACTGTTTTTAAATGAAGTCCTATCAAGTTATTTGACTAGAAATGCAGGTTGATAAACCCACTGATCCACTGAGCAACTGATCAATAAAAATGCCACCTCAATTACATGATAAAGTCAAGAATCAAAGTGTACGGTTGCCCTTCTGAGCTTCTGTGGGACTGAAGAATTTCCATCTGAGATTTATCAAAGGGTCTTGAAAGCCAAAGAATGGTTTAGATGAAACTCAATTGATTTTGTGTTTCTGCCAGAACTCAGAGCTTTCTACAGGTCACCGCCTGTCAGGTGTAAAAAGTCATAATTTTACCAGAGCCTCCTTTCATGGTTTAGCAGTCTCAGCAAGTGCTGGACTGACAAGCCCTGGTCCTATGTCTGTCTGAGCAGATATAAACAAAAATGCCAAAAGGCTCGCGTTCAAAGGGAAGAGTGTCACTTTATGGAACTCCCACTCTTTTGGAAAAGCATTTTGGCAAAAAGGTTTCTTTAAGTACGGCCAGGAGATGTGCATTCATGTCACTCCCAGCCAGCACGTTGCCCTTTCTTCTTGGAGCCCATGAAGGGCTGGACACCCTGAGAGATGGGCCATCCGGGAAGGCTCCAGAGCCAGGGAGACCACTGGCATCTGTTTCTCAGTTAATTATTCCTTTCTGAATGTAGTTGCATTTTCTAAGCAAACTTTTACAAGGAAATAAGGACAGGGCCAAACAAGCCACCTCTAGACAGTTTATCCTCACGTGTGCTTTTGTATTTCTGGGTGTACATGGGTTTACCCCTGCGGGAAACCGTTTAAAGAATGTAGATAATACCTATCAGTGTTGTGAGTCACCCTGTCAAGAGAATAATGTACAATCGAGCATCCTTGTAAGTTATTTATCATACCCTAAGGCTTGATGGAATACAGTTTCCATGATGAAGAGATAAAGGGAGCAACATAAAAGCAAGGTAAAAGAAGAGCACTTCATTAAAACTGAATCTACCTTCTGGTCGTAATATTTTTTTAAAAGAATTAGTATTATTACTGAAATTTATCATCCCCCAAATTTCCTTCGTAAAACATCTTTTCAGAAAATAAAGAGAACAGTGAGAGAGGGAATGAGATTGGAAGAGGACAGAAATACAGAGAGGTAGAGAAAAAGATGGAGAGACAATTATAGGAGAGAAGCTAAAGAAACTGGCTTGTGTAGAACTGGAATACTGAAAATACAGTTAAAGAGACCAATCCTCCTGAGAATGGAAATAAACAGCTCTGAAAAAGTAATAGCTATTTCTCTGTTGAAATTGGTAGGAGGGGTTTGCAGAGAAGACCACCTCTGCCCCCACCTCACTCCCAAGGGAGGGCTAAAAGTGAGCTTGTAGAGAACAAGATTAATCATTGAGAGTAATGGATTCTAACTTGAGCAAACCAGTCTCTTCACCTTAGAACAAGGGGGTCACAGCAAAGGGCTCTGTTTCTCTCAGGGTAGATGGGTGGCCACTGAGAAGTGGCGGGCTTAGGTCCAAGAAAGGGTGGAGGAGAGATAATTGGTGTGTTGTTCCATGTTGAGATTTAGTTCAAATTCTGCTCTGTTTACCCTCCCTCTTCCATTGCTTTGCGAGAAGAGAACCTCAGGAGTAAATAAGCCTCAGGAAGAAGACTAGCTGGTTTTCAGGGCAATATTAATGGTTAGCTAAATAGAGCATCCCAAGAAATAAATGTTTTAACCTCATAATACTGTGATTGTTTAAAAGGACTTAAATTTGAACTGTATAAATACAGATACGATTTCTTTGTAAAAAAAAAAAAAATGAAAATATTATATAGATGGCTACAGCCCCCTTTCCTAACCTTTCTTAGTTGCAATTCTACCCCAGTCTCTCCCAAGGGTGTCTTTCATCAGTTTACCCATTTTACAGACCTTCTTCTACATAGAAACTCTGAAGTATTGTTTTATAAGTGTGTTTTTTACTATAAGTAGAATGGGTTGTTTTAATAAACATCTTTATTATTGAATAAATTTAACATGTAACTTTGTATAAGGTATGCTGCACGTTACTTGGATATATTTATATGTTGAATATGATTACCATGTAGGGCTATTTATCACATGACATAATTGTAGCTGTTATGTTATTGACTGCATTCGTTTTACTCTGCATTAGATCTCTATGATTTGTCTACTACTCATTACAAGTTGTACCCTTAAACTCCGTCACTCTAATCCTCTTGCCATCATCCCCTAGAATCCAGCATTTTACTGTGTTTTTTTTTTAAAGTTTAACTTCTCTAGATTCCGTATATAAGTGATATCATGCATGACTTGTCTTTTTCTTCTTTAGCTTAGCATAATGTGTTCAGGGTCCATCCATGCTGTCACGGATGGAAGGATACCCTGCTTTCTCATGCTGAATGCTCTTCCATTGTGTCAGCGTGTATATATCCCAAATCTTTTCTATCCATTCATCTGATGATGGGCATTTAGGTTGTTTCTGTATCTTGGCTATTATGAATAGTGCTGTGATAAACATGGACGTGCACACATCTTGTCAAAATCCTGTTTTCATTTTTTTGAGGGCTATACCCAGAAGTGGAATTGCTGAGTTAAATGGTAGGTCTACTTTTAACTTTTTGAGGAAACTCCATACTGTCTTCCACAGTGGTAGGACCAATTTATAGTCTGACCAACAGTGTGTAAGTGTTCTGTATGGTTTTCATTTTTATGGTTATGTCTTAGAGATGGGTCCTTTTTAGTACATGAGTTCCACCTCATTCTTTTTAACTGCTTTATAGTGTTCTGTGTAGGTGTCTGTGTGATAAGTCATAGTTTATTTGGTCACTCCTCTATGATTTGCAATTATGTGGCTTTCAAATTATTTTTAGCTTCCGTAAATAAATGCTGCAAAGACTGTCCTATATAAGCTTCCTTGCTCACCAATCTGATTGTTCATTTTTCTAAGGTAGAAATAATTTGGTTTCTAGCCTCTGGGTCTCCAGGTCTTATAAGGGCAGCTTAAATTCAGTTACGTGCATCAGAGGGTCTTAAAAATTGCCTCAAAATTGGAGGGCAGGGAAGACTTACTCTTTAAACTTAGCAAAACATTAGTTCATTTCCCAGCTACATAAAATGACTATTAGTTTTTCAGTCTCAATGATTAACTATTGGTTAAGAATGCTACACCTGGCATCATCCCCCCAAAATACTAATTAAATGTTCTTTCTCCCTTTTGTAGCCTGCACATTAAACACGTATTTCAGAAAGAAAACGTTTTGAATTTATATGAAACACGCATAAACCAAGACTTTCATCATAATGCTGTGTAAGAATATTGTCTTTTATTAAATGAACATTTAATGAATACATGAGATGAGAAAGAAAGAAAAGGGAATGATGTCAAGGGAACAAAGTGTAGTTATTTCTGCCCTGTGCTATCTGTATTGGCAGCATCAGGATCAATCCAGTCACAAATCCGATGAGCAGCTGTTTGCACATCATCGGACTAATGAAGCCCTTTGAATGCCCTGTTATCAACACGATAGAGCAGGAGAGGGAATAAAGAAAGAAAGACCACGGAGAGACATCCTGAAGACAGACTCCCTTTCCCCAGCCACTTGTGGAAATCTATCTCAGGGCAATGGGATCGATTGTGAGTTCTGGCCTTGGGCAAAATTCCTGTTAGCAGTCAATAAATTAATGGGTGACACTTTGAAATGGGTTGACTTTAGCCTAATCAATGTCTGATATGGCAATCTTCCCTCAGGCCAAACTCCCACTAAAGTTCCTAGGTTGGAGCTGACTGAAGAAATGGAGGGATCCTTGAACTTTCTTTCTCCTTCATCTTTTTCTTTTCTTTTTTTTTTTTTAATCTACTGACAAAGCAGAGTGCTGAATTCCGGCACTAACATTCTTATTTCCTGTCCTTGACTGTCGTCTCTTTGACCGGCGTGAAATAACTCAGGTCCATAGATTTCGTTTGCATCCAGCTCTCCAACTACAGAGTTCTTATCTGGCTGATTCTCGTGTAATCTCTTCCCTCTCAGAAAGCTGTCCAGAGGGCCAAAGAGGGAGCTCTTCTTTCACAGCAGCGCCTTTTGAAAGCTCTAGGCACCAGGAAACAGAGAAGCCTGCTCTGTTGGTTCAGCTGGCTTTTACAGCTGAAGATAACACGGACCGCAAATCTGTCGGGGTTCGTGTTTTCTTGGAGGGGGAGGAGAATTGGGGGAGCAAAATAAAGAGAAGTTTAAGTTTAATATTTCATAACCGTGTGCTCTTTCTCAGGTTTTATTCCTGTAATATTCTCTGTGTGTGGCCAGACCCTTCATAACACAGCTCTATTGAAGGAGGGCAAAGGAAAAAGGAGGAAGGGCGGAGGCAGGGATGAAAACTAGCCTTTGGGGGAAATAAAAAAAGACCACTGCTTTTAAGTACCAACCGTGACCTTGACGGGATGTAGTCAAGGCCTCACAGAATGGAGTTGGCCTTTCAATTCTGAAAATAGGATCGGGGGGCAAGCGTGGGTAGCATTTGTAGCGAGGCCAGAAGAGGGAAGTGACCCATTTAGACTCTTCTCTGGAAAAAGTAGGTTCCTGAGGCATCAGAAAGTTGATGGACTGAGAGCTTTCCTTCCCTTGAGGGTGTGTTGGGTAATGTCTGCTGGGAAAAACAAAAAAACAACAATAAATCTGAGGAACAAAGATGGTTGAAACATAGACGCGAAATCTTTTTCTGTAGTTTGGAATCTTTTTGTGAAATTAAAAAATAGGAGAAAGACTTCTTTATTTTTTTAATCTCTGGAAAAAGAACAAGCATTGGCGCGTCCACATTATGTATGCAACGCTGTTCCTGCCACCAGGCTGGGCGTCTAACAAGCTTAGCCGCTTAGGAGAAGCATATTTTATTTTCAGGTTGGCCAAGCTATTTCCTGCCTTTGGAGCAAAAACCAGTGCAGCTACTGTACCCTGACGATATTTTTTTCTCTCAGAATATCGTAACCTTTTGAATAACAAGCACGCTGCTCTCTCAAGGGCTCCAAACACACGGACGGAGAAATACAACAGCCCCATTTTATCCCTAGCCTCAAGAAGAACACCCCTTTCTCTACATCTGTCCACCCTCTCTGTGATTTCTGAATGTAAACGTAGAAGATGACGAGTGTTTTGATCACGCTAGTGTGAGAAAACATAACCCAAACACATAGTAGTGATTAAGTCACATAGCCTTGAAAAGAGGCAATGAAAATAGGGCCAGTTGCAGTTTCTGGGCTGGGTGGGGTCTGTCCAACCAGGGCAGGGTGACTGGGCAGGGGCGAGGAAAAGCGGGGAGGCAGCTGGCGCCATGATGGAAAGGTTTGTGAATGGTGTTTGGCAGACCACATCCATTGATGAATATTTCTTCAGTGTACAACCATAAGCTCAAAAGACCTTTGATTTCATATAAACCAATGCCCTCATTTTACCAAATAATTTACTAGGGCAAGAATCACAGTGAAGCCAAGATTCCAGGGCTCTTGTCTCCCAGGTTGGTATTTTCCATTGCTTTGAGTTGGGCATTTTACTACTCAGGTTAAAACACAGTCTCTGTCTTCTAGTAGCTTACACTTTAAAATGTCTATTTCCCAGAAAAAGGAGTAGTTTGGGGAATGAATTAGCACTGAGACAACCAAAGAAGATACTTGGTTCTAAGCCTGTGTCGCTGGCCGACCATAAGAAAGCAACTGAGCTTATCTGTGCTCCCAAGGGAACCCAAAGGAGAGGGGGTATTGGGGGAGCTCCTTTAGCATTTTTAAGAGTTGGTGGTTCTATATTAAACCAGTGTGGACTCTTTATGGTGCCATGAGGGCTGTGGGAGTGGTCAGATGTGAGGTTCAGTTGCTCATTTGAAAGTGTGATATTGGAGTAATAGCAGTACCTGTTTCTATAGCAAAGGTCAGTGTGGGTTCTCACAGGGACAGAAAATGGCCTGGCTCTGTACTTCTTCCTTTACAAACGGGCCCCACATGTCAGCTTCCTGACTGACTTCTGGTAAATGATCCTAGAACGGTTCCTGGCATTCACCTCACAGAGGGTTAAAACTTCCTCTCACAAACCAAGGGCTGCACGCAGAGGAGGTAGACTACAAAGGAGGGTGTTGTTGCTTATTTTATACCATTTGGGAGAAGAGAGGGCCAAAAAGAGAAAAATGCTGTGGTAGAATTTTTTAAATCCAGATTCATAAGAAAAAAATTTTACAGAGGTTTTTCTTTTTTTTAAACTCCATTTTCCCCCTCTCTCCTCTCCATCCAACCTAAACCATTTCTTAAAAGCCATCTTATTAGAGTAAGAAGGCTTCCTATGCTAGCGCAGTCTGTTGAGACCCAAGAACTAAGGCTTTGCCCAGAGGTGGCACAGATAAGGGTTGGTGATGTTGGCCTACTGGACTCCCAGCCTTGGCTCCTAAAAGGGCGTGGGGGAAAAGTTTCTTATGGGACTGCTTTCCTCCTTCCCATTAGCAGGACTAGAAGAATATGCTGGAGGCAAAAAAGAGCTCTATCTTCCTTCCTCTGCCCCATTTACTTCCTGAGAAACAAGATGAACAGGACAATCACATCTATTATTGATTCTGAGAATTCCTGGAAAATGGCAGCAACCTGTATTGTTGGGGACTAGGAAGCAATCAGGGACAGAAGCTCAGGTTCAGCTAATATCTGTGTGAAAACGGAAGTGTTTTCTTTAACAGAGACGTTGGTCTTCACCCCTCAAGGATACTGTGCTCATCAATATCGCTTGTAAATGTTTATGGATGTAATTTTTCAGAGGGGAAATACATAGAATGAAGAATTAACATCTAGTTAAAAACACCGAATGAACTGCTGGAAACTTTCGTGCTAATACATTGGGAAATGCAGACAAGCCAATATAGTGCATGTTTAAACAGCACAGAATGAGACAATATTAAAAATACTTATTTGGGGACCTAAAGGTGTTGACATTTATACGAAGGCCACGCAGACCCGCCCAACTGTCTTTCTGTGCATTACCATACTGTTTAAAGGGCCAACCGCTTCTTTTTTTTTTTTAATTAATTTCATTCATTTATTTATTTATTTTGGCTGTGCTGGGTCTTCACTACTATGCAGGCTTTCGCTAGTTGCGGCGAGCAGTGGCTACGCTGCATTGTGGTATGTGGGCTTCTCACTGTGGTGGCTTTTCTTGGTGCGGACCTCAGGCTCTAGAGCATGCAGGCTTCCGTAGAGGCAGCACCTGGGCTTGGTAGTGGCAGCTCAGTTGGGCTCAGGCTTGGTAGTTGTGGTGCGCAAGCTTAGTTGCTCCAAGGCACATGGCATCTTCCCGGACCAGGAATCGAACCTGTGTCCCCAGCACTGGTAGGCAGATTCTTATCTACTGTGCTGCCAGAAGGGGCCAATCACCTCTTGAGAGTTAACATGCTTTATTTACTAAAAATAAGAAAAAAGAAAAAGAAAAAAAATTTGGTACCAGTTTTCTTTCTGGGGTAAAAATTAATTTGTTAGCTGTCAAGACAGCCAAGCAGAGGAAAAAGCTTTCCCCCTCCATTTTAATCTGCTTTGATGACATGGTAACCAAATAACCAAGCTGTGCATCTATACTCAAAATACACTGAATCAGTCTCTAGGGCGGGGATCCTCAACATTTTTCTAAAGCGCCTCAGAAGATTCTGTTGTGCGGTTAAGATGAGAAACTGCTTGTCTGGTTTCACCACTTTGAACTGGTGTTAGTTAGGAGGAAACTCGGTCAGAAACAGGACACAGGTAAAGCTGTTACGAAATAGTACTCTTACTTTATCAACTGCTGCATCGACCTAAGGGCGTGAAAAGAGCTTTGAGGGTCTGATTGTCTCGTTCATGTGCATCTGGATAGGAGCATACTCCAGGAACAGATATTCTGTTTTCTATAGATTTCAGTGCTAGGTATCCAAGTATCTTTTTTTTTTTTAATTTTTGTCAGAGTATAATTGATTTGGGGGCTTCCCTAGTGGCTCAGATGGTAAAGAATCCGCCTGCAAACACAGGAAACTCTGGTTAGATCCTGGGTCAGGAGGATCCCCTGGAGGAGGAAATAGCAACCCACTCCAGTATTCTTGTCTGCAGAATCACACGGACAGAGGAGCCTGGCGGGCTGCAGTTCATGGAGTGGCAGAAGAGTCAGACATGACAGCGACTAAACAACAACAACAACATAGTTGATTTACGATGTTGTGTCAGTTTCTGCTATTCAGCAAAGTGAATAAGTGATATGTATACACATATGTCCATTTTTTAAAAGATTCTTTTCCCATATAGATTTCAAATATTTTGTAATTCATTTCAAAACATTGCAATGGATGGAAAAGCAAGTAAGTAGACCAATGGCACCCCACTCCAGTACTCTTGTCTGGAAAATCCCATGGACGGAGGAGCCTGGTAGGCTGCAGTCCATGGGGTCGCTAAGAGTCGGACACGACTGAGCGACTTCACTTTCACGTTTTACTTTCATGCATTGGAGAAGGAAATGGCAACCCACTCCAGTGTTCTTGCCTGGAGAATCCAGGGACGGGGGAGCCTGGTGGGCTGCTATGGGGTCGCACAGAGTCAGACACGACTGAAGCGACTTAGCAGCAGCAGCAGACCTGTAGTAAAATGCATTCTAGAAAGAGTTTATTTTTATAGAAAATAAAAAGGTAATTAAAGGTGAAGTTAGGATTGCTTTGAAACTGTGCGCCGTGGGTAAATTTTCATGTGTGCATATTACAAATAAAACTGACTTTCACAAAACCAATTTATGAATGCTCTTAGAACTCTCTACCAAAATTTTTCTTCTTAGTTAATGCCAGAGAAGGTGTTTTAGCCATTTCTCTGATCGCTGTAAAAGTATTGGTCTGGCTAGATTTACAGGTAATTTCCAGTTGTAGCAGCAATAACCTATAACTTACTCATATTTAAAAGCTATAATTATTGGAGGAAAAAAATTAAAGGTAAAACTTCCATCTTCATTGAGATACAAAAGGATGAAAACCTTTATGAAAGAAAAGACAAAAAGCAGTCATTTAAATGTTGAGGTCAAATATATAAGGTCTGTTTTCTTAATTAAAGAAATTTGGACACATATAATAGTAAGAAATACTTTCTTTTAATAGCTAAATAGGCAATCAATAGGCTGAGCTTTAAGTTTGATGATCTCCACTCTTTAGTTCCTTTAGGGTCATTTCCTTTTTTTTTTCACTGCACCCAGAGAGTAAGTGGAGGTACTGAAGGAAGGTGTACATGGCCCTGTCTCAAGACCTAAAGGTAGGAATCCATTTAACTGATAACAGGTCTTCGTTGTTTGTGTGGAGTTCTGAACTCATTTGGGAAAGTGCTTCACACAAGGAAGGAAAACAATCACTGAACAGTGACACATGGAATCCAATGGGAGATGCAAAACCAAAAAGGAGGGGAAAATTCCTTAGCTTTCCCACTGCATGGAATAGTAAGACTTTTCCTAGCTCAGCCTGGATTCAGCCTGGAGTTCCCCCAGGTCGCATTAGGGTTGTCATGGTTTCCAGGCACTTTTGCCTTTGTGGGTTCCTTCTTTCACAAAACAAAACACCTAAAAATTATATTCTATGACTCTGTTGGTATAAAGACAAAAATATTAATATTATATATAAAATACTGTCTTTAACCTAAGTTTTTTTCTTCTGTTTTAAAAGAAATGAACAGTTTTTGCCCTAAATGCACTGGGGGCCTTCAGCACTGTGCCTATTGCCTAGAGGAAAAGTTAACCCTGACCGAAGGCGGTGTATAAGGAGACAACTAGCAGAAGAAGGACAGTAGCAAGGGATAGATTGGGAGTTTGGGATTGACATGCACACACTGATATATTCAAAATAGTACCTATTGTAAAAAAAAATAATTTTTTAAAAAAAGGAATAGTAGCAAGAGATGAGTCACATAAAGCTTTCTAGACCATGGTACCACGGTAAGGATGTTGGAATTTATTTTCATGAATGAGAGGGGATGTTTCAAGGGTTATGAACAGAGAGGTAGCATAATCTGATCCACATTTTAAGGAGATGGTTTCTTTTGTGGAGAAAATACTATAGAAGGTAAGGAAGAAAATCACAGAGTGTCAAGCAACTATTCTGGTAATCTAGGAAAGAGATGACGTGGCTTGCACTTAAGGCAGTGGTGGAGGTGGTAAGAAGTGATCAAATTATGAGTAGATATTAAAGATAGATGAACAGGATTTGATGATAGACTGAATGTTGAATTGTGATAGAGAAGATTCAAGATGACTCAAAGCTTTTGCTTGAACAACTGAAATTGTGAATTTGTCACTTATTAAGATGGCTAAAGTTGTAGGTAAAGCACATTTAGGGAGGAAAATATCAAGAGTTCTGTTTGGACACATCGTTTTAGACATGGAGAAGGCAATGGCACCCCACTCCAGTACTCTTGCCTGGAAAATCCCATGGACGGAGGAGCTTGGTAGGCTGCAGTCCATGGGGTCACTAGGAGTCGGACACAACTGAGCGACTTCACTTTCACTTTTCACTTTCATGCATTGGAGAAAGAAATGGCAACCCACTCCAGTGTTCTTGCCTGGAGAATCCCGGGGACAGGGGAGCCTCATGGGCTGCCATCTATGGGGTCACACAGAGTTGGACATGACTGAAGAGACTTAGCAGCAGCAGCAGAAGTTTTAGATGTTTATTAGACATCCAAGGCGGATGGGGGGTGGCGTCTGGAATTTAGAAAGCGGTCCAGACCAAGGATAGAAATTTTGGTTGCTCTTGGGACATTTCTGGTGGCCCAGTGGTTTAGATTCTGTACTTCCACTGCAGGGGCCATGGGTTCAATCCCTGGTTGGGAAACTAAGATCCTATATGCCAGGAGCGGTGCAGCCAAAAAAAAAAAAAAAAAAAAGTCTGGGAGCATCTACTTTCAGGTGGTGTTTAAAGCCAGGAGAGGATGAAATCAGAGAGGGAATGTTATGCAGATACATAGAGAAGTGACCCAAGACTGAAATCTCAGGTGCTCTGATGCTTAGAGCTTGGGCCCATGAAGAGGAACCAACAAATGAGACTTTGTAGGAGCGGCCAGTAGAGTAGGAAGAGTTCTGAGAGAACGGTGCCCTGGAGACCAAGCGAAGAGGCACCTAGGTCTGTGCGAGCAGCTGCTTTCAAACTCTGACAGCCTCTGTGTGCCCAGCACCGCATGAAATGATGGTAGTTCCACAAGCTTCCTTCCTTAATACAGGAGGAAACCAAGTTGCCCCTGCCAAAAATGTGATGGAAAATCAACCGAACAGCAATTCACCCACTCCCGGTATGACCTGCCATAAATAAAGTGATTTAAATAATCTCTTTCCGGTTCAGTTAGGATGTGACTATTCCCAAGAGGGTAGAATAAGTCTTGTAGGTCAGGGTCTTTTCTCCTGGTGTGAGAGTCCTTTTAAATGACAGATGACCTCTTTCGGTCACTTTTGAAGAGGCATTTTGGAGGAAATGATGAGAAATGTGTACAAGTGGCAGTGGTAAGGAATCCAACAATGAATCCTATCATAGACGTTGACTTGGTTGACACATAGACACGATGGAGAAGGAGCTCAGAAAAAGGAAAATACATGGCTTGGAACTAAAAGAGAAGAAAACAAAATGTAATCAGAAAACAATAAAAGGAAAAAAGCATTGTCTTTGCTCCAGATAAAGCCTTCCGCAACCAATTAAAAGCTACATTTAAATACAGTTGTCACAGATTTAGTCAAACATTGACCATAAATCAGCACCAGCACCCAAGGCTGCTATAGGGTTTCAGAATATTTTTTTCCACTTCATTTTTTAAATTGAAGGATATTTGCTTTACAGAATTTTGTGGGTTTTCGTCATACATAACAAGAATAAGCCATAAGTACATTTTTAAAGTCCTGGTTCACATTCTATATTGGGATATTGCTTTAATTTTTTTTAAGTGCATAAGAAGGAAACAAATTGTCATTAGTGGGGGGTGGTGAGAGGCAATGTATGAAGTCTTTGAGTAATTTAGAAATAAAATCTTTTAAAAGATTTTATTTCTCCTCCTTTTGAGAATACATTCTGACACTAGAGTATACAACTGTATTCTCTTCAATAGGATTAGATCATAAAGAGACAAAGAGAGACTGAGATTATGGTAAATTTATATCAATCTTTTAATTTCTTTGTCTCTATGAATCTGTATGCAGGTCAAGAGGCAAGAGTTAGAACTGTATATGGAACAACAGACTGGTTCCAAATTGGGACAGGAGTACGTCAAGGCTGTATATTGTCACCCTGCTTATTTAACTTATATGTAGAGTACATCATGCAAAATGCTGGGCTGGATGAAGTACAAGCTGGAATCAAGATTGCCAGGAGAAATATCAATAACCTCAGATATGCAGAAGACACCACCCTTATGGCAGAAAGCGAAGAAGAGCTAAAGAGCCTCTTGATGAAGGTAAAATAGGAGAGTGAAAAAGTTGGCTTAAGACTCAACATTCAGAAAACTAAGATCATGGCATCCAGTCCCATCACTTCATGGAAAATAGATGGGGAAACAATGAAAACAGTGAGAGACTTTAATTTTGGGGGCTCCAAAATCACTGCAGATGGTGACTGCAGCCATGAACTTAAAAGATGCTTGCCCTGGGAAGAAAAGCTATTATCAACCTAGACAGCATATTAAAAAGCAGAGATATTACTTTGCCAACAAAGGTCCATACAGTCAAAGCTATAGTTTGTTTTTCCAGTAGTCTTGTATGGATATGAGAGTCGGACTATAAAGAAAGCTGAGTGCCAAAGAATTGATGCTTTTGAACTATGGTGTTGAAGACTCTTGAGAGTCCCTTGGACTGCAAGGAGATCCAACCAGTCTGTCCTAAAGGAAATCAGTCCTGAATATTCATTGGAAGGACTGATGCTGAAGCTGAAACTCCAATACTTTGGCTACCTGACGTGAAGAACCAACTTATTGGAAAAGACCCTGATGCTGGGAAAATATTGAAGGTAGGAGGAGAAGGGGTGACAGAGGATGAGATGGTTGGATGGCATCACTGACTTGATGGGCATGCATTTGAGTATGCTCCGGGAGTTGGTGATGGACAAGGAAGCTTGGCGTGCTGTAGTCCTTGGGGTCGCAAAGAGTCAGACACGACTGAGCTACTGAACTGATGATGATATAATATGTATAAATATAAAATAAGATATCAGTATACTAATACTATATTTATCAGTATAAAGTAATATAATCATGCAACAAAACTTTGAAACAAATGAAAAAAAAATCACCCTATATCAAACCACCCAACACACCACCATTTTGGCCTATTTCTTTTCAATCTTTTTCCTAAGCAAATTTCAAAATCTTTGCAGGTATAATTATAAAATATAAAAACATTTATATCTTACTTTCTCCATAGAGTATGAAGACAGGATTTTTAAAATGTGGATACTGCCTTTCTAAACTGGAATTTCTTTACAGCAGGATCTTATCTGCCCCTATGGGCTGTGACTCTCTTTTTTTTGGCTGCACCGGGTCTTTGCGGGCTCAAGAGTTGTGGCATGCAGTCTCTTAAGTTGTGGCGTGTGGGCTTAGTTGCCCCAGGAGTGTGGGATCTTAGTTTCCAATCAGTGATAGAACCCATGTCCCCTTGCTTTGCTGAAAGTTTTATTTTTGTTTTAGTTTCAAAGGATTCATTAACAAAAGAACCCACTCATTATTCAAAAATAAACAGTTTCATTTTTTTATAGGTTATTTGACTTGATTTCAACACACAGTCATTAAAAGAAAAGAAGTAGAAACAACAGAAGCAATAGCATATACAGCACGGAATTAGGGCAACCTACACTCAGGCTTGAACAGTGCTGGAAAGACCCTTGTTTACAGCAACTTGCAGTCCCTGCTGGGAGAGGGTCCTGGGTGGTTTGTCCACCTGACAGGTGAGACCTCAAATTGCAGTTTGGGGGGCTCTCTCTTGTAACTCGGAGAAGGCAATGGCACCCCACTGCAGTACTCTTGCCTGGAAAATCCAAGGACGGAGGAGCCTGGTAGGCTGCAGTCCATGGGGTCGCTAAGAGTCGGACACGACTGAGCGACTTCACTTTCACTTTTCTCTTTCATGCATTGGAGAAGGAAATGGCAACCCACTCCAGTGTTCTTGCCTGGAGAATCCCGGGGACGGGGGAGCCTGGTGGGCTGCCGTCTATGGGGTCGCGTTGAGTCGGACACGACTGAAGCGACTTAGCAGCAGCAGCTCTTGTAACTCCAAATCTGTTATTATCATCAGTTTGCATGCAAAAAGGCAGCTTTTTTCTCCCTTTTAAACTTTTTACAGTGACAATGTTATTTGTTTCACCTTGTGAGTCACAAGGCTTCTTAAACCTTGGGGGCTTGGCCAGAGCTCCAGGAGCTCAAGAATTCCAAGACCCACTCCCTTTCTTATCTGAAGTGCCACCTGACTTGATGTGCTTGCAGGCAGGCACAGAATCTGGGCAGGGTTCCAGGCGAGGCAGTAGTAGGTCAGAGTCCTGCTCTCCTTCTTCTGAAGCCCGAACAAGACTTTCTCCATTTTAAGTTCCCTAACACCCCTGCATTGGAAGGTGGATTCTTAAACACTGGACTGCCAGGGAAGTTCCCTGGGCTGCAACTGTTTCATTGCTCCAGCAATTATTCTTCATCAGCAAATGACAAAAGAGTCTATAAGATGACCCTGTTAATCATCTGCCCTACAGTAAATTCTCTTTTTTCCTTTGCAATCCAAACCCAATTACTGTTCAGATGTCCACATATTCTTTACTGGCATCCATTCCTAACTAAAAAGTGACTGGGTTTAGCTAGTCCTGGTGGTTCATTCCTCTGGGTATAATCATTCTACTCAGTGAGATGTGAGGAGAAACGTGGGAACAGTTTTTCATTTTATTCCAAGAGTCATGAAGGAGAGATGGTCCTCTTCTTCCAGGCATTGTCATGCCTACATAACAGAAAACTCTGGAATCATCTTGCAACAAGGAGGAGAGCTAGCTGAAACAAAGCCAGGATGTTGGGGTGGGCAGAAAAATGACACCGGTAGTAATACTGAGCCACTGCCCCCAGCTGTCCTCTCTCCACTAGGAATTGACCCACTACTTGGGTTTCACAGAGAAAAGGGCCCAGCAAGCGGTGGCCAGTGGACCCTGATTTTGCCCAAGACCTTGGTCCACTGCAATTACTATTCGTTTTTCTCTGATCTATGTCTCTCCTTGTTCCCTTAATTTCAGGAAAGAAGTTTAAAGCATCTCTGGGATCTGGCATTAAATGTTGGAAATCTTAACATTTGGTATGAATTCATTCAGTATATGTGAAGACAGTGAAGGACAGGGAAGCCTGGCACACTGCAGTTCAAGGGATTGTGGAGAGTCACAGACAACTTAGTGACTGGACAACAAACAAATGTGTTTTAGCACCTCTTTTGGTCTTGATTTGGTGTTGGAAGAACAAATAAGAATGAGGCATAATGTCAGTTCTCAGGTTGTTCAATAAGTATATACCGACTGCCAGTCACGTGTTAGATACTGGGGTTATCGGAGAGACCAGAGTCTGACAGGAAGAGAGACTCCCATCCCCTAATAACTCATTTTCCACATAATGTACTGTGTTGTAGCACATAATGTGTGTTGTAACAGTGGCATAAATACAATATTCTAAGAGTCAAAAATTGAGAAGTGGCTCATTGTCAAGGAGGACACATTTCATAAAGGGACTAATATTTATGAGGTGCTTTAGCATGGAAATAATATTGGGTGGGCTTCCCTGGTGGCTCAGTGGTAAAGAATCCTCCTGCCAATGCAGGAGACGTGGGTTCGATCCCTGGTTTGGGAAGGTCCCTGGAGGAGGAAACAGCAGCCCATCCCACTATTCTTGCCTGGAAAAATCCCATCGACAAGAGGACCTGACGGGCTACAGTCCACGGGGCCACAAAAGAGTCAGACACAACTTAGTGACTAAGCAACAACAAATTTAAGTGGATATGATTTTCAAGTGGGTATGAGGGGAATTTTTAAAAAACACACACACAGCTTCAGTTGCACAGGGAAATTTTGTATAACAATGATTTGGTGGGAAGCCAAATGAGAAACCAAACCATGTACAAGGTGATGTTTCTCTGACAATATATTAAAGTTTGAAGCAACTTGACTTTAAAATCCACTTTCTATGCATTGAAACAGCAACTGAACACTGGAAGTAACAAATAAAATTACACATTAAGTAATGGTCTCTGGTCATAGAACTGTTCTGAGGTAGACTGAAGATGATCAAGGGATTGAAGGAAATACTCTGGCACTCACTACTGCTATGGTAAGCTCCCACGCCGTCAAGGTCATTGCATCCATTTGTTTATTGCTGCCCCCATTGATTCCGCCTGATCCTGGGTTATCTGTTGCAATCATTTGGCACACTATATGGAAAACTATTGACCCCATAGACGCTTATCAAATCTTCAGTCCAGACATTTCAAGTTCGAAATGTATTTTCATTCCCGACAGGGCTAAGATATATTTCATGTTCCTGTTATAAGACCAAACCCCAAAGCTCAGAAAACCTCTATCCTTCTCATAGTGGGTGTTCCAGATACAGGGTGTAGTGTGGCCAATGGTAACTAATCCACAAAGGGGCAGACCTTGTTTTTAGGGTTCTGTGGAACAGCTGGATGAAATTTCCTTCAATAAATGCTCCAAAATCAGACATAGACCTATAGAGCATTAAATGGTAAGTGTTTTTGGATAATAACTTTGATGGCTGTGCAGCAGATGGGCTAAGCAGGGGAATGCTGCTGGAATAGCCCAGATAAGACTTGATGAGAGCAAAGGTCATGTCAGGGGTGTGTGTGTGTGTGTGTGTGTGTGCTTAGTCATGTCTGACTCTACAACTCCATGGACTGTAGCCTGCCAGGCTCCTCTGTCCGTGGGATTCTCCAGGCAACCTTACTGGAGTAGATTGCCATTTCCTACTCCAGGGGATCTTCTCAACCCAGGTATTGAACAAAAGTCTTGCATCTCCTCCATTGGCAGGCAGATTCGTTACCACTGCATCACCTGGGAAGCCCCAAGAGCAAAGGTAATGGGTGTGAATACATGAGGCTTATGGAAGAGTGCCTTAACTTTGACTAAGTGCCTACTGTGAAGTGAGATATATATATATATATATATATATATATATATATAATGATACATATGGAAGTACAGTTTTAAAGCTATATTGAATGCATGAAATCAGAACACACACACATACACACCAACCCATGCATTCTGCTTTTTGCTCAGCACTCTGAGTATTTAGATCTTTATCAATACCTCAGATTGTTGAGTTATAAGTGAGAAGGCCCCCAAAGATAATACAAAAACACAATATAGCTCTTGGGGAAATAAAACTACCATAAACTGAAAAAACAATGTGCAAAATAAAATCTTCACAGTCCCGACTGAATAAGAATACTAAATAATGATAACAACAGCTAACTTTTACTCAGTACCAGAATGTATCAGAACCATGCTAAAAGCATGCAGTTCACTCTCATGCAAGGCCTGGAGCAAAGATATATAGCAGAGCCAATTAATATTTTTATTTTATAGAAAAGTAAACCACTTTGGAAGTGCTTAATCATTTCCCCAAAGTCACATGGAGAGTGAGTGGCAAAACTCAGACCCAGACATGGGCCTGTCTGACACCCAAGCCTGTCCTACAGACAGAACAGAACACTGGGGCTGGATCACATTCAAGGCCCTTTAAAAGCACATTTTACAGTGAAAAGCTTTAGCCTCGGGGCACTAGAAATTTGGCAATTTCCAGATACATTTGCCTTGTTTTTAATATGGTTGATCTAAATCATTTTTTAAAACTTTTTTTTTTTAAGATTCGGAAGCATGACTGAACAAGTCTTTAAATCTATCATTTTTGTGGCAGTAAAGTCTGGTTTAAAATGAATACATTTCTTCTTCACTGTATAAAGGACTATTTTACTGTTTTTTCCTCCCATCTCATCTCCAATCTCATTTCCCGTGAAAGTAACTAAATTCTTGGTACACATGCTGTCTGGCAGTTTCCAGTCTTGACTGTGGGTCCGCATCACTTGGCTTTTTTGTTTGTTTTGGTTTTTTGTACTGCTAATATTCAAGGCAAAACAATTCAGAAGCAAAGCTAAACCACATCAAAACAAGCCCTGTGTTAAATTTGTTATATTTACTTTCTCCTTTAATCCTCCCAACAACTTCATGAGTTAGATGTTAGTAAACTGAAGTGCAGAGAGATTGTTGTCAATGTCACACACTTGTAAGTGGCCAAGTTCTTTAACATTGGGCTATGTAACTTCTGCTTACTGAAGGGACCAAATCCATTTCCAAAATAACTCCAATCAGATCCTCCCACAGTAAATTATATTCTCCTCGGTTTACTCACTTCAAATGGTAAAGCTCATCCATCAGAAGAGATTTCACATTTTCATTCATAGGGAGCGTCCTTATCTCCATTGTTTCTAAATTTCTGCCATGCCAAAAGCTCCTTTGCTAGCAGGTAAGACTGACGTATACGTCATTGTTTTTATAAAAAACTGTACAACCAAATGGACATGGAACTGGACATGCAACAACAGACTGGTTCCAAATAAGAAAAGGAGTACGTCAAGGCTGTATATTGTTACCCTGCTTATTTAACTTATATGCTGAGTACATCATGAGAAATGCTGGGCTGGAAGAAGCACAAGCTGGAACCAAGATTGCTGGGAGAAATATCAATAATCTCAGATATGCAGATGACACCACCCTTATGGCAGAAAGTGAAGAGGGACTAAAGAGCCTCTTGATGAAAGCGAAAGAGGAGAGTGAAAAAGTTGGCTTCAAGCTCAACATTCAGAAAACGAAGATCATGGCATCTGGTCCCATCACTTCATGGGAAATAGATGGGGAAACAGTAGAAACAGAGGCTGACTTTATTTTTCTGGGCTCCAAAATCACTGCAGATGGTGACTGCAGCCATGAAATTAAAAGACGCTTACTCCTTGGAAGGAAAGTTATGACCGACCTAGATAGCACATTAAAAAGCAGAGGTATTACTTTGCAACAAAGGTCCATCTAGTCAAGGCTATGGTTTTTCCAGTGGTCATGTATGGATGCGAGAGTTGGACTGTGAAGAAAGCTGAGTGCCGAAGAATTGATGCTTTTGAAGTGTGGTGTTGGAGAAGACTCTTGAGAGTCCCTTGGACTGCAAGGAGATCCAACCAGTCCATTCTGAAGGAGATCAGCCCTGGGATTTCTTTGGAAGGAATGATGCTAAAGCTGAAACTCCAATACTTTGGCCACCTGATGCGAAGAGTTGACTCACTGGAAAAGACTCTGATGCTGGGAGGGATTGGAGCAGGAGAAGAGGACGACAGAGGATGAGATGGCAGGATGGCGTCACTGACTTGATGGATGTGAGTTTGAGTGAACTCTGGGAGTTGGTGATGGACAGGGAGGCCTGGCGTGCTGCGATTCATGGGGTTGCAAAGAGTTGGACACGACTGAACGACTGAACTGACTGTACAACAAAATTGCTGTTTATTCTTTTTCTTTTTGGCAATGCCCAGTGGTTTGTGGGATCATAGTTCCCAGACCAGGGATTGAACCTGAGCCTCATCAGTGAAAAGGCCAAGTCCAAACCACTGGACCATCAGGGAATTCCCACAGAATTGTCATTTAAAGAGGCAGTCAAAGAGCATGCAGTTAAGAGAATAGAAAAAATATTGTGGAAATGTCAGGGAGTTAATTAATAAAACCATTCTGTCCTTTTAGATGTGTGATGTTTATAGACTTTATCACCTCTTCTATGTACTTTTTATACCTAAAAAAGTATTTATATTTTTTAAGTATAATTACTTACTTTTTAAGTAAGTAATCATACTTACTTTTAAGCTTAAAAGTAGTAAGCAATTAAGAACTGTGGAGCAGCAGGGTAAAGAATCCACCTGTCAATGCAGGAGACTCCAGTTCAATCCCTGGGTTGGAAGGATCCCATGGAGGAGGGCATGGCAACCCACTCCAGGATTATTCCCTGGAGAATTCCATGGACAGAGGAGCCTGGCAGACTACAGTGCATGGGGTCACAAAGAGTCGGACACGACTAAAACTTTCATTCTTTCACTTTCAGGGTGCTACAATACAAGAACAATTGCTGTGGATGTAAGTAAGAAAGAAGAAAAGCTATGGAAAGAGGACACGGATCTTAATAGGAATAGAGGCCATTTCGTGTGGGCCAACCAGTCCCACGTAATACAATTGTTCCTGAGGACTTTGTATAGTAAGCGATGTTCATAATAAACAACTCTGGGCCATGAAAAAAACATTTAATTTTCTACAATATTCCCCTGAAAATAATATTATTAAGCATCATGGTGTTTAAAATGTCAGTTATATAGGAAATTTACAAGTTTATTTTACAATAATGTTTTAAAGATAATAAAACTATCAGATCAGATCAGTCGCTCAGTCGTGGCCAACTCTTTGTGACCCCATAAATTGCAGCACGCCAGGCCTTCCTGTCCATCACCAACTCCCGGAGTTCACTCAGACTCACGTCCATTGAGTCAGTGATGCCATCCAGCCATCTCATCCTCTGTCGTCCCCTTCTCCTCCTGCCCCCAATCCCTCCCAGCATCAGAGTCTTTTCCAGTGAGTCAACTCTTCGCATGAGGTGGCCAAAGTACTGGAGTTTCAGCTTTAGCATCATTCCTTCCAAAGAAATCCCAGGGCTGATCTCCTTCAGAATGGACTGGTTGGATCTCCTTGCAGTCCAAGGGACTCTCAAGAGTCTTCTCCAACGCCACACTTCAAAAGCATCAATTCTTCGGCACTCAGCCTTCTTCAACTTTGGAATGCTCTCTGGGATGTTTTTTTCCCAGACAATGCTTGCTTTGCGAGAGTGCTTCAGTTGTGTCTGACTCTTTGCAACCCTATAGACTGTACCCCACCTGGCTCCTCTGTCCACGGGATTCTCCAGGCAAGATTACTGGAGTGGGTTGCCATGCCTTCCTCCAGGGGATCTTTCCGACCCAGGGATCGAACCTGTGTCTCCTGCAGCCTCTGCACTAGGCAGGCGGGCACTCTACCGCTAGTGCCACCTGGGAAGCCCAATGCTTGCTATAATCTTAGCATTATTTGCATTTCCTCCCACACTCAAGAGAGAGTTAAGGAGTCCAAATCTCAGGTTAGAGACAATGTAAGATTAAATAGTACACTTAAATACTTGTGCAGCTTCGCAGGTGGTGCTGGTGTTAAAGAACCTGTCTGCCAATGCAGGAGACATGAGACACAGGTTCGATCCTTGGGTCAGGAAGCTCCAGAAGGGCATGGCAACCCACTCCAGTATTCTTGCCTGGAGAATCCCAAGGACAGAGGAGCCTGATGGGCTACAGTGCATGGGGTCACAAAGAATTGGACATGACTGAAGCAACTTAGCATGCACACATGCACGCCACACAAGATGAACAGTGACTTCATGTTATGTGTGAAGATGAGTACAAGGTCTTCTTCCTAGTATTTAGGACCACACTGGGCTTTCTCTATGATCAACCTAGACAGCATATTAAAAAGCAGAGACATTACTTTGCCAACAAGGTCCATCTAGTCAAGGCTATGGTTTTTCCAGTAGTCATGCATGGATGTGAGAGTTGGACTATAAAGAAAGCTGAGTGCCGAAGAATTGATGCTTTTGAACTGTGGTGTTGAAGAAGACTCTTGAGAGTCCCTTGGACTGCAAGGAGATCCAACAAGTCCATCCTAAAGGAAATCAGACCTGAATATTCATTGGAAGGACTGATGTTGAAGCTGAAACTCCAATACTTTGGCCACCTGATGCAAAGAACTGATTCACTGGAAAAGACCCTGACGCTGGGAAAGATGGAAGGCGGGAGGACAAGGGGACGACAGAGGATGAGATGGATGGATGGCATCACTGACTGGATGGACATGAGTTTGAGGAAGCTCTGGGAGTTGGTGATGGACAGCGAAGCCTGGCGTGCTGCAGTCCCGGGGTCGCAAAGAGTCAGACACGCCTGAGCTACTGAACTGAACTGAACTGGGCTTTCTCATCTCATAAGGCAATGGCACCCCACTCCGGTACTTTTGCCTGGAAAATCCCATGGATGGAGGAGCCTAGTAGGCTGCAGTCCATGGGGTCGCTAAGAGTCGGACACAACTGAGCGACTTCCCTTTCGCTTTTCTCTTTCATGCATTGGAGAAGGAAATGGCAACCCACTCCAGTGTTCTTGCCTGGAGAGTCCCAGGGACGGGGGAGCCTGGTGGGCTGCCGTCTCTGGGGTCACACAGAGTCGGACACGACTGAAGTGACTTAGCAGCAGCAGTAAGTCGACTGAACTGAGCTAAAGTCGCTTTAAAAGCGCCCACTAGATGGCGCTGAACTAGCAGGGAGGACTGGACCAGGAAGCCTCGCTTTCTGGTCCCCCTTCTCTATACTGACCCTCACCTCTCGTTCAGTGTGCTTGATGTTCCGAGAGAGCAATTGTTCAGGAATGTCTAATGATAACAGAACCCTTTTTAAACATTAGACAAACACAAGCCGAGGTGGGTAAACATCATTAAGCAGACTTCTCCTTTGTCTGATATTATAGGGAATGACGCCTAGCAGCACCTCATGCAAGCTGGTGGGCTTGCAGTTACCCTGTCTATAACAAGGCACCTTTTGAAATAGACTGATTATCTGTTTGGGGTGGAAGACAGTAGGAGGGAGGCGCCAGGCAGAAGAACACTTGAAAACTGCGTGTGTTCAGGGACAGAAATGTGAATTTCTCTCTGACAGGAAAGTGGAAGACTCAGACACGAGGAGCCTGGAGTCAGATGCCCTTGTGTTGGAACCTGCATATTCATGCAAAGCTGAAATATCCTACACTTTCATGGACAGTAACAGTAAGTGACGCCTATGTCAATATGGGAAATACATTTTTCTTTCTGATTAAGACCTTTAACTTTTGCAGGGAGAATGCTCGTGGCTGCCTTAAATACATCCTGTTAAAAGAGAAGCCTGTACTTAATTGCTTCTTTATAGAACATGAGTCTGATTTCAAGCCAGGCAAAAACATG
Source organism: Bubalus kerabau (assembly GCF_029407905.1). Taxonomy (NCBI): domain Eukaryota; kingdom Metazoa; phylum Chordata; class Mammalia; order Artiodactyla; family Bovidae; genus Bubalus; species Bubalus kerabau. The sequence continues at coordinate 29,564,567 of NC_073630.1, read as the reverse complement.
AAGAAAAAAAAAGTTTAAGAATAAAGTAATCTTTGTCTCACTTTTGCACTGCAAAAAAGCAGGAGGCATTTGATTAATGTTGATACTTAGGTGTTCATTTTAGAGCAACTTGGGGGATCTAGTGAGTTGAAACTAACTTCTTACCTTATAAATCTTAAAGAACTTCAAGTTGAAAGAATTTTAAATATAAAATAATCATGTCAAAAAAGGAAGTTAAGCATTATTACTTTACTGTTGTTATTATTGCCAAGCTAACTAGAGCAGAATTTCTTGACCAAGACCACGAATCTACAATAGTTCTTTCTACAGTTGACCGAGACTCTTTCTTTATTGCTTCCTCCAGGGAGAAAAGCCTGTGTAGACGTGTGTAGTGTACTATTTCCTGTTGAGGACTGTCTTTGTGCCAGGAAATGTAGGGGATGTGGATGGTGGGATTATTGGGGGCAGTAAAGGGGGAGTGGAGAAAGGGGAGAGGTCCTTACTGTGGTCAAGTGTGACCGTGGGTCTGAAAACACAGGTGGGAGTGAGAAGGAGCTGGAGGAGAGGAGACTGTGGTCAGGAGTAGACATGGGCACCGTGTGTGTGTTTCTAAACAGCCCTGTTCTCAAAGGTACATTTTGTTTTGGGATGGAGACTGAAGAAAGTGAAAACAGGTTCGGGAGGAGGGTAGAGACACACCCAATTTCACGCCCATAGCAAACATCCAAGGACCCAGAAAATTGTCCTGGTACATTTTCACCAAGTGCCTTGCTGGGTAACCACCAGCAAGGCATCACAGCTGCTGTGTGATCACTGATGCCAGTGCTGAGGTGCTCAAGCAAGGGTGTCTGTGGTCACTGGGCTCTCACCTTGGAAGGGAGAGCCCTGCCTCACTCCCACAGATAGGCTCTGAGCTGCTGGGGCCGCTCACCAGTGGCAGATGGCCCTGGGGAGGCAGTGGTGAGGAGCAGAGAGGCCCAGTGCCCCAACATGTTAGGTATTTATCGCTGTGCTAAAATCACTCTAAAACTTAGTCGCTTAAAACAAGAGATATTATCTCATCCAGCCTTTGTGGGTCAAAAACTGGGGAGTGACTTAGCAGGGTAGTTTTGGCTCAGAGCAGCTCTTGAGGCTACAGTCCAGATGTCAGCCAGGGCTGCAGTCATCTGAAGGTGGCTCACGCGTGTACCTGGCAAGTTCCTACTGGCTGTTGGCAGAAGGCCTTTGTTCTTCACCCTGCGGACGTCTCCGTGGGACTGCTTGAGTGCCCTCACAGCATGGCAGCGGGCTTCTCCTGGGATAAGTGATGAGAGAGAAAGCCAGAGAGGGAAAGAGGGAGGGGGAAGCCACAACACATTTTATGACCTGGTTGCAAGTCACATATGGTCACTTTGGCCACATTCTATTTGTCATTAAGTTCTATTCACAGAGTAGAGGGAAATTAGGTTCCACCTCTTGAAGAGAGGGGTACCAATTTACGGACATATTTTAAAACCATCACAGGCAAGGAAGATGGCCATCAGAGGGTGGCGAGGTGGTTATCTCCCAGATGGCTGGGGCAAAGCCCCAGTAGGCTCTCTGTCTCTTATAGCCCCTAGAACAACTGCATATTGTCTCAGCTGGGAGCTTTTAAAAGAAATGCTAGCTCAGAAGCCCCAGCCCAGACAGAATAAGAATCTCTAGGGGGTGGAATCTGGGAATCTGTATTTTTAAAGCTTCTCATATAATTATGAGCACAGAGAATTTTGAGAACCCTTGGTCTAGGTCAGTGTTGTCCAACAGAAATATAACGTAAGTTGAATGTGTAATTAACATTTTTCTAGTTGTCACATAAAAAAAGTAAAGAGAAACAGATGAAGTAAATGTTAATATATTGATGTTTTCTTTCCCCCAGTATATCCAAGCTCCTATCATTTCAACATGTAATCTATATAAAAAGTTGAGTATATAACTTTTTTTATACCAGTTGTTAAAAATACCTGTTGTATAAAATGTTAGTATGCGTTTTACACTTATAGGACATTTCCGTTTGGACTGGCCATGTATTAAGTGATCAGTAGCCATACATGCCTAGTAACAACCATATTTATTAACCAGCACAGGCCTAAACTATAAGCCCCTTGAGGGCAGGGACCTTGTCTGTTTTGTTCACTCCTTTGCACAGAGCCTGGCATATGGTGTGTGTTCAAAACATATTTGTCAAATAGACTAATAATGTGCTGATATGAAATTTAAAATATATTATAAAATATACAATTACTTCTTATATAGTTTTTCTAAAAAGATTTCAGTTCTGAAACTCTTTATAGGAAACCCTTTTGGAGCTTCCTGTCTTGCTGGTCTGGTATTTAATGTGAAGAAATCAAAGTCATTTTATTGTCTGTGTATGTGATCTACATGCTCAGTCACTCAATCGCGTCCAACTCTTTGTGACCCTATGGACTGTAGCCTGTCAGGCTCCTCTATACATGGATTTTCCAGGCAAGAATGTTGGAGTGGGTTGCCATTTCCTATTCCAGGGGATCTTCTCAACCCAGGGATCGAACCCACATCTCTTGAGTCTCCTGCATTGGCAGACAGGTTCTTAACCACTGTGCTGCTTGAGAAGCACATTTTAACATTCAAAACATAGCCTAGACCCATCCTTTCCCAGCCCTACCCATACCCCACAGCCCCTGGTCACTCCAGGTCCATCTCTTCCCAGGCTTAGGCGATCTGTAGCAGGAGAGTTTTTGGATCTCCCAGTCAGTTATATGGCCAGAGGCCAAATCCCTTGCTTAGCTTCTAAAGCATTCATCTGTTTCAGGAACAGTTTCAGCACATTGAAAAAAGCTCTTGGCTTATTCTTTGGGTTTTTTTTACTCTTTAGAATTGAAAGAGTTTCTTAGAATTGCAAAACATCTAAAAACATTGATGATACCTATGACAACACAGCGACAACAAAATAGAGTAGAAGTCATGGATGACAAATCATACATGTTAAAGATAACATCCGGAAGGTGGAGGGCTAGTAGTTCTAAATTATGAATCTAGCGGCCTGTTTTGGTTCCAAATTATAAATGCAATGCTTGAAAGAAAACAATATGCACACTATACTTTAGAAAAGCATGCCCCTGGTGGCTCAACGATAAAGAACCTGTCTGCAATGCGTGAGCCTCAGGAGCCAGGGCATTGCACCTCTGGATCTGAAGATCCCCTTGAGAAGGGAATGGCAGCCCACTCCAGTATTCTTTCTGGGAAATCCCATGGACAGAGGAGCCTCTCGGGCCACAGTCTGTGGGGTCGCAGAGTCAGACACAACTGAGCACGTGCACGCACGTAGGTTTATGCAGAGAAGCACATACAGGTCAGTATTCCAAATACTTCCTGTTATGCTCCCCATAGTCACATATGTATATAAACACATTTTGAAAAATTGGAACTTACTGCTCTATATGAACTTTTTTCCCCTTAACTACATATTGTGATTGTATCCTCCTGATTTCACACAATAATTTACTTTATAAAATTTCATGTAAATGTGTAGCCTTATCGATGTCCATTTATTATTATAAATGTTACATTAAACATGTTTGGACAATAATAAGGGGGTGTGGATAGCCTGGTCTCAGTGGTTACTAGCCCTGAGTATGTAAAGAGAATTTGAGCCAAAGTTCACGAATTTTAATGTTCCACAGACAAGAGTCTCTAATACAACAGTGTGACGCTATCCATTGTGGAACCTACACTTTCTAGACATTCTAAACTATTTCTAGGAGCCAGGAATTCCACAGGTGGGCAGTTAAAATACTCTGCCAAAAGCTGGATTAGCAAAGGCACTCAAAGTTCTGGGTCAAAATCATCAGCCAAGTTTTATGCTGGCTGATTCTGAACAGAGTTGCAATCAAGTGTGAGCACAGCTTCTGCACTGGATATCTGGGCCCAGAGTTCAGATGGGACAATTTGGGAGCACCAATGACACCTGTTAAGCGATGGAATGGCGGATGGGGTGTCAGTAGTAAAGAAACAACAATTCTACACACGCAGCCTTTTAGGAAGTACTGCATACTCCCACATTTGTAGATTTTAAGTTAACAAACATCTCAAGGCAAATATCTTTTAGTGACATGTCATTGGGCAAATCACTTAGTTGCCTCATTTGAAAAATGAGGATCATGGCACTTGGTTATTCAAGCTTTAGTAAGACTAAAATAAGATAATCCACGTAAAGACCTTAGGACAGGCTCTGACACATAGAAAACACTAAGTATCTAGCAACTGCTGCTATTATTTGAAAGGGAGCTAAAGAGGAAGAGTTGGTTATATGGAAATAGTGTTCTGTATAAGACAAATATATTCACTGATATATCAAAGTCGAAGAATGTACCTGTAGGAGGAAAAATTGGCCCATGGTTTAGTGGGAACATATTCCCACCAGATCCACACTAAAACAGTGTTTGACTTGGAAAACATGATACAAAAATAAAGCAGATATCAGATGGAGTGCTGAAAGCTCTCAGAGACAATAGTGTACCTCCCACGTGGATTCCGTTCAGCTTGTTAAGTGCTAAAAGTCGACTCCCTGTCAGTGCTGCACCTTATTCTCTATCCCCGAGGGCACGGTAACCAACCAGGGCATCTGGCCACGAGTCAACGATCCATGTTGTAACGGCAGCCCTGACAGTATACATCCATGGCATCCCTCCAGGGATGAACCAAGCTTTTTCATTTCCTGTTTAGTATCACATGGGTGCTGATTATTTATGGAGTGGCAGGAGGTCAATTTTTTTTTTTTAGGTTGAGCAACCAATCGTGGGTTTTGAAGTCCAGTCCCTAAATAACAATAAAACAAATAATTTGGTTAATCCAGGTTATTCCGTCCACATCTGCTGTGTGGCCACTGAGAGCAATGTCATTGCACTTGGCAATGGGCGGATGCCACAAACACAGCCCCCCGTGCTGTCCTGGGACTGTCCATAGGACTCTGTCTGATATCTCCAGTTCCACTGCTTGCAGCCATTTCCCACAGCCTCTCTATCCCTTTGCCTTAAGTGATTGCCCGTGATTGCTGGCTTGTTTCTGGTTTGGCACCACTCCCCAGGTTCCATCGTCTGCTGAGTTTTCCTAGCTCCGTTTGTACTACAACCTCTGAGGATCAGCCTTTTCTCAGCAAGGCCAAGGCAGCTAACTTAAGGCTATACAAAACAGAATTCTCAGTTGTTCCTGGTCTGGCGTGGTTCATGCGGGTGTTAGTTGCTCAGTCGTGTCCGACTCTTTGTGACTCCATGGACTGTAGCCCCAGGCTCCTCTGTCCAGAATTTTCCAGGCAAGAATACTGGAGTAGGTAGCCATTTCCTTCTTCAGGGAATATTGTCAACCAGGGATCAAACCCAGCTCTCCTGCGTTGCAGGCAGATTCTTTACCATCGGAGTGATGATGTGGTTCATGGGCCAGCTCCAATTCCTATTTTTCTAAAAAAGTTTTCAGGACTCCAGTAGAATCTCCTATGTATTGGGTTGGCCAAAATGTTCTGTTGGGTTTTTCCATAAAATGTTTTTGACCAATCCAGTAGTTTCTAGAGTCAACTCCCAACTGAATGTTCCCAGCCAGAGAAGAGTCTTCCTTCTTTAGTCGAAGATGGGACGAGCTGATATCTTAAAAGTGGCATTGCTTTTTTTGGGGGTGGGGGGGAGAGATTTAATTTATTTTTAAATTGAGCTGTAATTGACATATAACCTTAGATTAGTCTCAGGTATACAACATAATGATTTGATATTTGTACACATTGTGAAATGACCACCATAATAAGTCTAGTTCACGTCTGTTGACTTACACGGTTACAAACTTCATTTCCTTGTGATGTGAAGTTTTCTTGATCAAGGAATAGTTGATTTACAATGTCTCAGTATACAGCAAAGTGATTCAGTTATACACACACATACATATATATGTTCTCTATATATTTATCTATTCTTTTGTAATTAATTAATGTATTTTTTGGCTTCCCTGGATCATTACTGTTGCATGGTGGGCTTTCTCTAGCTGTGGCAGGCGGGGTCTACTCCTCTTTGCAGGTCATGGGCTTCTCATGTCAGTGGCTTCTCTCGTTGCAGAGCACAGGCTCCAGGGCGTGCGTGCTTCAGTAGCTCTGGCATGTGGTTTCAGTAGCTGTGGCACATGGGCTCAGTGGCCCCATGGCACGTGGGATCTTTTCAGATCAGGGATTGAACCCGCGTCCCTTGCAGTGGCAGACAGATTCTTAATCAGTAGACCACCAGAGAAGTCCCAATATTTATCTATTCATTTTCAGATTCTTTTCCATTATAGGTCATTACAAGATATTGAATATAGTTCCCTGTGTTATACAGAAGGTCTTTGTTGTTTTGTGGTGAGAATTTTAGGGTCTACTCTCCTAGCAATTTTCAAATATGCAGTACAGTATTATTTACTGTAGTCACTATGCTGTTCGTTACATTTCTAGGACATATTTATTTTATAAAGAGAAGTTGTGCCTTTTGACCCTCCTTCACTTATTTTTCCCACCCCACTCTGCCTGACAACCACCAATCTGTTCTCTGTATCTATGAGCTTGGTTATTTATTTTTTTTTTTTTTTTAAGATTCCACATGTAAGTGAGATTTTACAGTGTTTGTCTTTCTCTGACTGATTTCACTGAGCATGATGCCGTTGAGGTTCACTTATGTTGTCATAAATGGCAGGATTTCACTTTTTTATGGCCAAATAATATTCTGTTATATAGAGATATATCTAGACATATCTATATGTCTATCCCAGAATGTGTGTCTGTGTGTATAAATACACAAAGTGCATATATACCTTTATCCATTCATCTATTAATAGACACTATGCTGTTTCCATATATTGGCTATAGTAAATAATGCTGCAGTGAACATGGGGGTACATACGCCTTTTCAATTAGTGTTTTTGTTTTCTTTGAATAAATACCCAGAAATGAAATTGATGGATGGTATGGTAGTTCTATTTTTAATTTGTTGAGGAAGCTTCACACTGTTTTCCAGAGTGGCTGCACCAATTTGCATGTCCACCAATAAAGCACAGGAATTCCCTTTTTTTCCACATCCTGGCCAACACTTGTTATTTTTTTTTTTGATCAGAGCCATTCTATCAGGCAGGAGGTAATAATCTCATTGTGGTTTTGATTTGCATTTCCCTGATGATGGTCCAGTGCTTTCTTACATCCCCATAGGTAGGCTTCAGGGAACCAGGTCACACAGAGCTAGCTGCATGTATGCCTTAGATTCAGGACAGGAAGACACACCATGTGCATATGTTCTTATTTATGTATTTATTAAATACTTATTACCTATCTCAAACTATATTTATATTGAATTCAAAAATGAATTAGAAGAATGAAAAGAGCAACATGAATAAATGGTTTGGAAATTTTTTTAAAATTATTTGAAAGCAGGAACTATGCCAGTTTCATTCATCTTTAAATCTTTAATTCAGATGGAGTGAATACTATGGCCTTGGCATTTATTCCCAAGTCCTTTCTTCTCAGTGTGGTCTATTTACCATTTATAGATCATGTGTACCAGAGAGGCTAACTACAAACTGGTTCGAGGGGAGACACATGTGACCTGGGCTAAACCAGCCACTGTGCTCCTTCCTCTGGTCACGGTACTGGCTCACAAGTGAACGTGTGATTTCAATGGCTCAATCACAATGATTCTTCCAAATTTTTGCTGGGCATTATGAGGCAATGAAATTTTCTCTGGGCAGCCATCATTGGACCCATAGTGGATGATGAAGAAATGACAGAAATTAGAGTAGAAAAATAGATGGCAAGAGAATTAGGTTCCTTGTTTGACATTGCTGTTTTGAGTCATGTTTATTTTGCTATGCAACTGAAAGTATCATCATCAATATGTTGTGATGATGTCTGCCACATAGCAGGTATTCAGTAAGTTTGTAAAATGAGCGAGCGATTGATCGGTTATACCACGTTGAAAGTTTCATACAGACTGAAAATATCTTTGTTTTATCTATACTTCACAAGAATTAAAAACAGAAAAATTAGAAAAATCAAAACTAGAGAAAGCCATCAATTTATAATGAAGTATCTTGGTAGTAGAATTTGTGAAACCCAATGAAATGTGTATACAGAAGTTCTTCTGGATACAAACCCTGGTATCCTTTTCACCCTGAAAGATGTTACATAATAAAGATAAGTACCTTAACCATGGGGCCTCCCCAGTGGTAAAGAATCTTCCTGCAGTGCAGGAGACTCAGGTTCGATCCCTGTGATGGGAAGATCCCCTGGAGGAGGACACAGCAACCCACTCTAGTATTCTTGCCTGGAGAATCCCATGGACAGAGGAGCTGGCTATAGTTCACAGGGTTGCAAAGAGTAGGATACAACTGAAGTGACTGAGCACGCACACGCACACTCTAACCATCCTATCTAAAGTTACAACATCCCTTGCTACATTCTCTAACAACATCCCTTCTTAATTCTCATCCACAGCAGTCACCAACATATTTCATTTTACTTATTTTATCCAGGGATATATATGCAGTATTGTAAACTCTATGGGCTTATGGATTTTAACCTCTTTTAATCATTGTTGTATTCCCAACACCTAGAACAGTTCCTAATAAGTAGTAAACACTTGGTAAATATTTGACAAACAAATGAATAAAGTATAACCTTGCTTAGCAAATAGCAATAAAGGCAGATGGTGTATAAATTATCATTTAGAACAGCACAGGGTCTTCTGCTTCAGGCCAGCTAAGGGAGCTTACTTAGGACCCAGAGCCATCCTAGATCTAAGCTTCGGGGAAGTCTAATTCCTCTGAAGATTGGATGGGCAGTATCGATTTCATTTGTTCAGAAGCCATAGAGAAAGATAGTAGGTCAAGTTATCTCTGCATTCTCTCATCTGTATTCTTGTCACTCACCTCTGACAGGCCCTGAGTTGGTGTTCTTTAGAGATAATCTCAGTGACTAAAAAAAATGTTTGGAGGCTAATAAAACAAATACAGGTGAGGCTAGAATACCTGCAATTGCATTTTGCTCTAGGAATAAACAATCCTCTAATTCAGCTGCCATTTTTCAAAATAATCAAGCAATGCAGCAAAATTTAAGAAAAAATTTCAGGTCTCAGGAAATATTTCATCAACCTATAAAATAGGTTAGGGATAGACCCAAAGGTGAGTGTGTAGTCTGTCAAATAAATTTTTTACATCAGAGATGTAGTGACAAAGACCTTCTAGAAATCCTTTGATTAACCAAACCAAACCAAACCAGGAGCTGCATTTTGAAACACTGCAGGAATTTACTGTATATTACATTTGTCTGGACATATCTAAGCTTTTCCCACGTTAGTGACATTCTTGTTTCTATAGAAACTAAGGCAGTTTAAAGGGAAAACTTAATAGCCAAAAGAGAATAAAAAAGAAGCCCTGTGACAAAAGTTAACTATACGAGGGAAGAACTTGTCAAAGGGTTTTCTCTTGACTTAAATAATTAAAAAATTTTTAATGTTTATTTATTATTTTGGCCATGCTGGTTCTTTGCTGCGTTATGCCTGCTCTCTCTAGTTGCAGCGAGCAGGGCTTACTCTTCCTTGCAGCACGAGGGCTTCTCACTGCGGGGCTTCTCTTGTTGCAGAGCATGGCCCTAGGGCACCTGGGCTCAGTAGTTGTGGCCCATGGGCTTAGTTGCTCCATGGCACGTGGAATCTTCCCCGACCAGGGATCAAACCTGTGTCCCCCGCATTGACAGGTAGCTTCTTAGCCACTGCACCACCAGGGAAGTTCCCTTGATTTAAATAATTTTTGATTGGAGGAAAATATCTTTAAGAAGTAGCTCATGAATAGTTGGCCATGCATTTACAGTCATGAATTACTTTCACCTTGAAGGGCTTTTTTTTGTTTTTAATTTATTGGCATATAGTTGATTTACATTGTTGAGTTAGCTTCAGGTGTACAGCAAAGTGAATCACTTGTACATATACATCTATCCACTTAAAAAAAATTCTTTTCTCATATAAGGCATTACCGAGTAGAGTTCCCTGTTGCTGTACAGTAGGTCCTGATTATTAATAGTTATCTATTTTATATAGGATAGTGTGTATATGTCAATCCCAATCTCCCAATTTAGGTCTCTATCCCCTCCACTTGAATTTTAAGCACCAGATCATGCTGGAAACTGGGCAAGAGCAAGTGAAATGGGAAAAATGACTCATTTATTAAGCAGTGATACACATTTCATTGCATGATATGATTTATTATGACTACTCAAAGGCAAATAAAGCATTTATTTAATATAAACTCAGAGGGTTAGTCCTGATGTTATGATAGGTATTATCTGGTAAAATTCTGTACATTGCAGCAAATTATTTAGCAAGGTCAATGAGGTGATTTAATCTATCCTTTCATGACAAAGAAACTTACTGTAAAAAGCGTTTATATATATTCATACATACCTACGGGCTTCCCAGGTGGCACCAGTAGTAAAGAACCCACCTGCCAATGCAGAGATATAAGAGATGCGGGTTTGATACCTGGGTCAGGAAGATGCCCTGGAGGCGGACATGGAAACCCACTCCAGTATTCTCATCTGGAGAATCCCATGGACAGAGGAGCCTGGCAGACTGCAGTCCATGGGGTCGCAAAGAGGTAGATACGACTAAAGTGACTTAGCATGCATGCATACATACATGTATGCATACATACAACTGAAAAATGTGGATGAAGAAACTATCGGTAGAGAAACCATGCAGCATTGGAATCACTTCCAACAGAGGTTCTTCAGGGCATTTCAGTTAGCTCCAGGGAATTTCAGTGTGAGGCTGATGTGTAGACCAGGATGGGCAGGAGCAGGCAGGGGACAGGTGTGAGAGCTAACCCGCGTCACCTGCCGTCTTTGAGCTGTCGTACTTGGGCACTCCTCCTGAGGCTGAACTGCATTCCGTTGTCTTCCCAGGAGACTTCTCACTGGGGTGGGGCTGAGGAGTGATAGTCCACAGCGTACAAGGACCCTGGGTTCACACAGGCAGAGCGAACTGACCTAAAGTATCTTTGTTCAGTTTTAGCTGGAGCAGCACTTCAGGGTAGGTGCATGTATTTGCACAAGTGAATTAAAATCCACATCTTGGTTGACTGACTGACTTGGGGGAGCAGCCCATTCAAACCCATTTACAGAGAAAAGGAGCAAAAGAAATGCAGTCAGAAGGAAAGACTGGAAGAAGAATTTTATATCTGGTCAAGACACTAAGCCATACAACGTGTCTACAGAAATATACTTCATATTCAGAAGGCAGTGGAGATAGAGTCAGTCACGTTGTTCAGGTTAGGCTAGACCAGGCTGTGGTAATGAACGCGCTCCCAAGCCACAGGGCTCCACAGAGTGAAACTTGTTTCTCACGTACACCAAGTCCAAAGTCCGCCGGAGGGGAATCACCTCTTCCCAGAAATTCAGGAAAACAGGCTCTCATCACCTCGTGGTATGTTCTGCGTACACATGGCTCCCGAGGCTGCCTAGTAAGAGACAGAAGGGAAAGGCGCCCTGGCTTTTAAGTGACTCACCCTGGACGGGACATGTTATTTCTGCTCACAGTCGTGTTGCTCCAGTCCAATTCAGAGAATCTGGGGAGTAAAGTAGAGCACATGAATACTCAGCAAATATTAACTGACTTAGCCAAACACATGAAAGGAAATGACAGAAAATGGGTGATAAAGGAGAGGATGAATAAAGGAATTAGACTATTGAGGAATGTAAAGACATAATAGAGCGGGAGACTAAAACCCAGCCTCTCCCCATTACATTAATGGTTGATTAAGGGTTGACTTTAATCTTAATTTGTAAACAATGCCTTTTTTCTTAACTTACAGAGTAATGCATGTGGACATTTAGGAAAATTTTTGAAAGATTGTATGTATAATTTCACCCCTCCCTTTCCCATCATTCAGTTGCAACATGCTTTTTTTTTTTTCCTTTTTTAAAATGTGTCCTCAAATATTCCCTTTAGACAGAATTCCTTATTCTCCCCACTGGGAACATGCTGCTTCTCCCTCTAAAGGATCACTTACCACATGGTTGAACCCAATGCCCATCTGTGTGCCTTGCTGGACTTGAGTTCCTGGGCCCCTTTGCTTCCTCAGGGCCTGGCATGGATCTGGCATAGAACCAAATGAATGAATGATTCTTGCAGGGGTAAGCGAAGGAATGAATAAATAAATGGATGGATTGTTTGCTTGTTCTTTAAGTTTTGTGTTAAAGTTACATATTTTCATGTCTCTCTCCTCTGAATTCTGTAGTAAAATTCTTAATTCTTCTTCAGAAGTCTTAGGGGACCCAGATTGATGGGAAGCCAAGATGTGCAGAGGCCTCAGTCTGTGAGGCTGAGAGATACACAGCCTTGTTAGGACATGCCAGGGCAGGATATGGCCACTGGATGCAGTCAGAAACTCGTGCCTGTGGAAACAGAGGGCTATCTGCTAATGCAGGGGATAAGACTAGAAACCGGGGGCTTTTCATAGGACCACAGGCTAAGAAAAATAGTAAACAGAGTGGGCTGGGAAGATCCAGGATAATCAAGACTGAGACAGAGCTCAGTAGAGATAAAGAGGCTGCTCTGAATCCTGAAATGGAGGTAGTCATCTGTTGGATCCCTTAAACTGTAACTTGTCTAATAAATAATATCCTGTAACCAGCCTTCACTGACTAAGCTCTCTTTAATTGTTCTGGCCAATTGCATACCCTCCAAGCTTCATGTAGCTTAGACAATATGTCACAAGACTCCTTTAACCACCCTGAATAGAAAATACCTCTGGCGTATGGGTCGATTTAGTAACTGTTGCTTACGTTGTTTTTCAGGAACTTGGAGTCAGCTCTGCTCCAGGTCAGGTTACAGCCAGTTAAGACTGGTTAGGACCACTGACCCTCCAGCTGGGTCTGTGAAAATGTCCAGTGGATGACCTTTTGATGTCAGAGGGCTAAACCTCCACCCTCAGATCACAGCAGCACCGTCAGTTTTGGAATATGAGTCCCATGAAGAAATATGTAACTCAGATATGCCTCCACAGAGCACTGATGACTTCACCTTTTCCTTACTTCCAATCCCATTTTTCCAAACCTCAAAGCACCCTGCTTCTCTATCTGTAACTATCCCAAGCCCCTCTCCTTTGAGGAGGCAGATCTGCGACTTGCTTGACTGCCTCATGAATACATCCCTGCTCTTCATTTTAGCATCTGACTTGATGCGCATCAGGCAAATGAACCTGGTTCCATAACCGGGTTTGTTCCAACACGTGAGAGGCCCGTGGGCAACTTCAGAAGGCAGAGTCAGGGTCCATGAGGTCTTCCAGAGGAAGAAAAGGGTTTGCTCTGAAGGTCAGCAGACTGATGTGTTGACCAGACAGAATGTACCCTTGTTTTCCCGGGTAACAAAACATAACTTTGGATGAAAGGCTAAAAACCTCAGCAAGAATAAAGACAGGATAGTGAATACAAAGGACTAGGGTTTGAGATGAGGGGAGGGACCCCTGGGAGAGGGAAACAGCAAGGGGCTGTTAATGTTTGTTGAGTGGAACCCAAGGCTTTAAACTGGTGCCAAGCTAATTGAGTAATGTGCGGCTTTGTGCCTGGAACTCACCTAATCTCTATGTTACCTGGACTTTGAGATTCTCTGGACTTGTAGTATAAACTGTTTGTTCACCTGAACTGATGATATGTTCTAGTTCAATGGCTACAGTGTGGAAGGGACATGTCTGCAAGGTGTAGGGGCGGGAGGGGGGCGGTTGCTGTGAAGAGAGTTAGAACAGCAGGGAATATTCTGTGTAAAGAAAACAGTCCAGGTTTCTCCCCGTGATACTAAGGGAAGCACTCAGAGAAACGATAGAGGGAACCAGAAGGCCATGCTTCTTGTCTGGGAGTTTCAGAGGCGCTTACCTCACCTGCTCTGCTTGTTGGGGCATACTCTGTTCTGAGGAAATGGCCTGACCTTGCTTTGGCTACACAGACTTGGCTTCTCAGAGCCGCTGGGCTGAGTCACCAGCAGCGCCTATGTTATTCCAAAGCAGCAGCAAGAAAGGTTGAGTGAGTCCTGCTACCACCATGAAGCTTTGGATGGTCTCCAAACACTTAGAACTTCCCTAACGCTATCAAGAGAAGGCAGCCAACTGGAATGTCCTTCCAGAGGGATTCCCGCCTTCATCAGGAATCTGGGTGAGATGAGAGATTAAGCAAATGCATTGTCAGTTCAGATTTAGTAAGGCAGGTTGATTACCCCCATAGAAATGGGGAACGGGAGTGGGTAGAGGAACTTCTGCCTGAGGGAACAGACAAGTTACTGAAAGCCAAAAGTTCACCATCAGAAACCCCAATACTTAGAAATCAGATACTGTAAATCCACATTGTAACATTATAGAGAAGCATTCCTTATAAACCTGAGATAATTACAATAATACTATCAATAGGGAGCTGGCATTGAACTTGGGTGAGTGCATGCTTAAGTCACTTCAGTCATGTCCGACTCTTTGTGACCCCATGGACTATAGCCCACCAGGCTCTTCTGCCCATGGGATTCTCCAGGAAAGAATACTAGAGTGGGTTGCCATGCACTCCTCCAAGGGATCTTCCCAAACCAGGGATTGAGCTCATGTCTCTTATGTATCCTACATTGGCAGGCAGGTTCTTTACTACTAACTCCACCTGGGAAGCCCTGGCATTGAACTTACAGCATATCTGACCCAATAACTGAACAAATTGAGGGCTAAGAAAATGGCGATGGACTCAAGGTCACACCATTTTTATCAAAGTGGCTCAACACGTGAAGATATGCAAATGACTCATCAGTATGCTGCTCTGGGACCTTCAGAAAGTTGGAGCTGCCTTTCCACCCAAAGACAGCCCTGTACTGGAAACAAATAATCCCTCTTTCAAACTAACAAACAAAAATAGAACCTATTAAGGAATTCCCTGGCACTTAAGTGGTTAGGATTCTGACACTTAAACTGCTGGGCCCTGTGAGGCAAAAAAAAAAAAAAAACCAAACAAACATATATATATATATATATATAAAACCCATTACAACAAATAAAGCAGCAACCACCAAAAATATAGCATCAAAAAAATAATTCCTCTAGCCCCAAATTTAATTTTATTAAAAGGAGTATTGTTATATAGACATTGGCCAAAACTTATGAGAGGGAGAGAATTTGCCTGTCCAGACTGAACCCATCTGAATCTTAGAACTTGACCCCTTCCACATTTTAACATTGAATTGCTGCCTAGTGTCCACTCAGCAAGGGGCAGTCTTCCCTGTCCTGCCACCTGGGTGGTACTGCTCAGGGATGGGGTCTGTGCCCACAAGGCGAGGAAGCCCACCAGGAGAGCTGACCAGTCCTGGTGGGATGAGAGCTGGGGCTACTGAACGGAAACCAACAGCTCTGAACCGACTGTGCCACGAGGCCAGATGCTGTTTTCAAATAAACACAGTCATTTCTCCTGGGGAGATCTACCACCATGCTGAGGGATCCACAGTGAGGGATACCCTCCCTGGCTCTTCTCAGGAGAAAGAAACCACTACAATATAGAGAATGATTCTCCCAGGTGGGCGTTAAGTTTTCACCCACAGGGGTGACTGAAGACTTCGCAACTGAGTGGAATCTCGAGTGCATCTCAGACGATGTGGTTGTGAGCAGAGCCAGGACTTGGAGGGTTACATGGTGAAAAGAATGTGATCCAGGTTCAAGTCTCAGCTCGAGCATTCACTCGCTGAGTGAACTCAGTTACTCAGTTACCTCATGGCTCCGAGCCTCAGTAACTTCATCTGTAAAGTAGATGAGGTACTTTTCAAGGCTGCTAGGAAGATTAAGTAAGGGGGGCGGGCAGCATAAAGTGTGGCTACAAGGGGAGGGACCACTCCTGACTATTTTTGCCTCCACTTCATGTTCCACCTGGCTTCCCTGATGGCCCAGGTGGTAAAGAATCTGCCTCAGGGGCTTGAGTCACCTGCCTGTGCTAATTGCCTCCTGGTCACTTTGCTGGTGACAGAGGGATCCTCTGGCCTAAATAGTGTAAGATGTCTGGACACACGACACTGACAGCAGTCCCTTAGTCACTTATTCTCCAGGTCTGGGGCAGGAGGACATCGGCTGCTAACCAGGGCCATGTGGGAGTTGCACTTGGGAGCAGAGTGAACTAGAAGGGGCCATGGAAGGTGTGCGTGTGTGCTCGGCTGCTCACGCGTGTCCAAATCTTATGCAACCCCAGGGACTGTAGCCTGCCAGGCCCCTCAGTCCAGGGGATTTTCCAGGCAAGAATACTGGAGCAGGTTGCCATTTCCTCCACCAGGGGATCTTCCAGACCCAGGGATCGAACCCATGTCTCCTGCGTCTCCACCACTGGCAGGCGGATTCTTTGCCATTGAGCCACGGGGGAAGCCTGCAATATGCAAAAGGCTTTGTAATAACAAGAGAGTTACCTGGGAACCAGGGAACAAGTGATGTTCCCTGATTCCTGCAGGAGGATGTGATTGGCTTGTTGGACTAATTTAGTAAGTTGATAGGGTGGTAAATACCACTGGGTTGAAGACCAGGTCAGGTGTAAGCTGGTGCAGCTAATAAAAAGCTAATCAGGTGGGGAGCCTTTCCTACTAGGTCTGGGTAAGCATATCTGGTGAGAACAGGGGGATATCTTGCTTAGGCCTTTGGAACCCTGAAAAACTGAAAGATATTAAGGCAAGCTCTTGAAATCTTAGGGCTTTATGATGCATTGCCCAAGATCTCAAGTCTGTGCTCCTTTGTGTTCTTATGTTCTGGTTGTATGGCCTTCAACTAGCTAGCTTCAAGCGAGTTCTCCCTGAAAAATACTGTTTAGTACTTACCCCATAGGGCTGCTATGAGAGTGAGTATACTGTGCTGAGCACACTGCCTGGTACATAAGAACTGAGTGGTTGTGAGTGATTGCCACCATTATCCTTGGAGATATTGATAGTAACAGTCATGGCTGGTTTCCTCCAATTTTGTTCAGGTTTGAAGAGGTATTTGAGCAAGGGCTTATTTTTAGGTTTGGGGTCACTTGGTGACCTCCTCGGTCACAGGGAAAACGCAGGCTTTACTGCGCTCACAGTACTGACTTGACTTGACTTCCCAGCATCATGAAGGAGCTGTGGGAGGGGTCAGCAGGAGTCGGGAAAGGTTGAGGGGGAGAAACAACTCTAGCTGAGACCGTTCTATTAAGCTGAAGATTTAGACTATTTATAAGTTCTTCCCTTTTACTGTCTAAAAAAAGTTATTTTGATCAGAAATGGAAACAAAGGGATTAAAGGAATCAGAAGAGTGATTTGTAATTGGCCTCCGGACTGCACTCCTGTCTCCATCTGTGAAGAGCAAGCTGGTGAATAAAACTGCGTGGAAGGACTTTATTAGCAGTGGCTTTCCTCCTGCAGCCTGGGATTAGAGGAATACTTTAACCTTGACACATTCATTTTATGATCACAAAGCCTTTCGCCTATCAGTCTATTTTCCCCTTTTCATATTGCCCTGATCCTCGCAGAAGCTCTTAAAATGATCAGAGAATGGTTCTATATTTCTCTCTCTCTCTCCTCCTCCTTCACATCTTCCCTTCAATGTACTCACCAATTGTATTAAGACAAAGAAAAACAAACCCTCAAGGGTGTATGACAGTATTTTCTACACATATTCTAGAAGTCTGCTACAGACGAAAAATACATGTTGCTTTCAATGAAAAGTCAGTGCATGTAGGATTGATTTTCAGAAACAAATTTGTTGAAATTGAAAGATTTCCAGGGAAAGCACAAAAGAATATATAAGAAAAATATCAAATGTATTTAGCCATCAATTCATCTGCAAGGAACAGAGGAAACCAGAAAAAATATGCATAAGATATTTAATCCCAATGGTGATTATGAAAAGGATATATAACTCGTGTAAGAATCCATTTGAAATGGGTATGGGTTAGGCAGCATTGATATGCATAAATCTCTGAGGTTCAAGTGTAAAACTGACTTGTGTATTTATTAAAGTGTGAGATCTATATCAGAATTAAATGTTAATTGGAAAACACTTGACTAGTCTCCCAAAGACACAATATTCTTTGTTGTTTGTAGGTGGAGAAATCTATGCACCGTACACCAATTTATTATAATTATGGAGTTTTACTTTACTTTTTTCTTTATCCAGCAACATTTTTGACTTGTTTTAGATTAAAGTGTATGTCTCGTTAATTACGGCATTTAGTTCTCAGCTTGTAATTGCTATCTGGTGTTTCGAACTTGCTAGAGCTCTTAGTGTCGCTGTTTCAAGGGGGGCCTGTTGAATTTGCCTGAGGTAAACTAAAACGGAAAGTACCGACTCTCTTAAATAATTTCAGTTATTTCTTGTAGCTTCTGCAGCTTACGACTGTTCCAGCGGAGCGGGTGGGAGTGGTGAAAGGTAGGTAGTACTTCTGATTATCTTCCAATCAGAGGGACCAAGATAGGGGCTTTGTAATACTGGCAGGGCTGTGTGCCAAGATGTAATCAAATAGGAAACTGGGTGCCAATGGTAATTTTTTGAAATGTGCTTTTATGACATCCTTCTCCAAGATGAAAGCAGCGTTCCCTAAAACAAACAAACAGCGCCGGACTGGGGCTAAAGCTCTGATATGAAATTTATTTATGTTTCACCAAACCCGACTTGAAAGTAATTGTATATGATTTGAAACTTTTAATAGTTCTTGTTGTTTCTCTCTGCAAATAAGGAAATCCTGGCTTTCTGTAAAAAAAAAAAAAAAAAAACCTCTAGATCCTGACTATTGGTTTCTTTTCAAGGTTTTGCCACACTAATTGCTTTCTGTTTGATTCTGTGCCCTTCTGAAATTGAAGGTTGCCTCGAGGCAGGAGAAAAGCTGTGGTGGTGACTTGTGGGTTTGGGGACTGGGGGAACCCACAGTGGTGGCTGCTAGCCAGCCTCATTATCCCCCGGCTTGGGGGGGGGGCCAACCGGGGGGCCCGTTTTCCTGCTTCAGATCTGGGCCTTTGACTGGAAGGGTTAGAATCTCAAAGCTTTCTCTTTGCATTATTTATCATTTCTGACTGATAACAGCACCACTTTCTTCTAGGAACCAAACACTGGTCATTATGGTTTTGTTTTAATGTGGTATCATGTATTGTGTTTCACTGTTCTTCAACCGCAGATTTACAAACTGAGGATATGTTAAAGGATCTGCGTTTCACAGGAAACAGACATTTCACTTCTTTTCAGCAATGATATGATATTATTGCTTCTACACCAACGGACTCCTACTATTACTACATGATTGCTTCCTTTAAATCTGACTAAACGGGAGTGGTGAAAGTTGGAGTGACTTTATTGGCTTCTGAGAACATGTATGCATTCAATGAAGTCAGAAACAATTTCATCCATGTGTGCCCTGATGGCTTTGTAAATAGGGTTTCAGAATCATAAATTCAAAGTATCAATAAAGGAATTGCTTAGTTATCCAGAAAGGTTTACTCTATAAGGCACATAGGCATCCTTGCTGAATGAAAACTTGACCCAAAGTGGTAGTTAACAGGGAAGGCTGTGGGTCAGACTGCTTGGATTCAAATCCCAGTTCTGTCACTCACCCGCCAGGAAACTTGGCTGGGACATTTCTCTGTGCTTCAATCTGTCCTGTGCCACCTGAGGGTTTTAATGGTGTCTGGGACTTGGCGGTTTTTAACACATACTGGTGCTTAGAACAGTGCCGGGCACCTGGTGGTGACTTAATAAATGCCAATGATGATGATTAATATTTCCCCAAAATGTTAGTGCTTTTGAAATTGTACCCATTAAATATTAATTGGCATTTTCCTTCAGACTCTGGGTCATCACTGGGGACTTCAGGGATGGCAAAGCGATGCGCTCTGGGCCCCAAGCGAACTAACCACCTGCCCTCCAGGGGGCGCTGCTGTTGCCTCGAGCCTTTAGCAGATATCTTCCTTCTGCCCGCCATCGCCCCATCGCCTGCCCATTACTTTGTGGGCCTGTTGGAGAAGGTAGGGTGTTCTTTGTCTTCTCCCACACAGCTTGCTCTGTTTTCTGCTCTCACTGCTCCCCTCCCACGCAACCCAAGCCAGTTAAACCACTAATCTCCCACCCATGCTTCCCTTTGATCATAGTCATCCTGCTTATAATGACACAAGTCAGTCTTTTTCCCCACTAGCTGGTAAGTTCCTGAGACCAGGGGCCCCACGCCTGTCTTGTCTCATGCTCTTCCCTGGAGGTTGGTGAACAGTGTTCCTTAGAGATGGCCACAGCTGCCTACTCCACTTACAAGCATGTGCTCCAGGGGCCAACTTCCAAGGGTTCAAATTCTGGTTTTGCTGGTCTGTATGATGGTGAGAAGGTTACTCAAACTCTCCAGTTTAAAACCTTAGTGACCTCATTAAAAGAAAAGAAAGAAAGAAACTTGCTGACTTCCCAGCAAGGATTGTGAGGATTAGATGAAGTTAGCTAAGCAGAAGGACTAGGATATACTAAGTGCTCAATTAAAAGTTGGTAGTTGTTATCACTGTGGCTAAGCTGAGAAAGTTATCATTGTGGCTGAGCTGACAAAGTTGTCCATAATCTTCACCCGGGAACCTCCACCAGCCTCTGTGGTAGAGGTGGTGGAAAAGGTTGCATGACACTCTAACATGATCCACAGAAAGGAGTTAAAAGGAATAGGAATCTTCAGCATCATGTTGTGACATTACAAATAGGACAAAGCAGAGTTGAAGTATCCATTCCGTTTTCTCAAATTGAGACTAGATGTAATTCTTTAGCTCTTCAAGCAGCATTGTCTAAAGGGCATCTGCTATCTCATTTTATCCTCACATTAAACTTCTTCAGTGAGTTCTATGAGCTATTTGTACAGCTCAAATTCATTAGGAATTCCAAGTGTGGTCCCAATGGTTCCAACCACCGCTCTGACTATAAATTTAGGTAAAACTATTCCTTGTGTTCCCTCTGCATTGTGGTATGATCCGAGAGGATAGTTTTTATCTCCAGGCCACGTTGGTCATGGTCATTCCACCATGGTGGTGGGTCATAGACTCACAGGCCCCCAGATTTGGAAGGAGCCTCAGGGACCACCTAGTTCAGCCCGATCATTTTGCCAGGTGAGGATGAGGAGACCTAAGGAAGTTAGGCCACTTGTCTGAGACCACAGAGCTGATTACCGGTCATGGGGCTCCCAGCACCTGTTGGTTTCTGAGTTAAGATTTGGGAGAGCTCAGTCCTCTGACTTGTCTGTAAGTACATTTCCCACTAAACTTTCTACTTTGATTACAGGTTTTTATTTTTTTAAATGTGTTTATGGAATGAGCACCAGATGAGGGATCCGGAAGACTAGGTTTTCTGGTTCTATCCCTTAGAGGCTTGGGGATAATACTTATTCCCCCATCTTTGTCTGTAAAAGGGACACCAGGGTGTCCACCCTGTTGTCTCAGCAGGGTTGCTACAGAATCAGATGAGCCAATGAAGAAGAAACTACTTTGAAAGAAAGACCAAACAGACCTTTGTAAGAGCTGGGCTTGGGGATCAAAACATACTTGTCACCAACACCAGCTCTGCCATATGTTGACTCTTGGTCAATGTAGTTCATAAGTGGGAATAAAGCCTATCATCTTATTAAATCTGCTCAAAGATGTAAGGAAACGGTATATAAAGTACTAGATACAAGGTGGACTCTCAAGATATGGTTGTCGTTGTTTTTCAGTCACTAAGTTATGTCCAACTCTTTGCAATCCCACGGACTGCAGCACGCCAGACCTCCCTGTCCCTCACTATGTCCCGGAGTTTGCTCAAGTTCATGTCCGTTGAATCAGTGATCCCATCCAACCATCTATCCTCTGCTGCCCTCTACTCCTTTTGCCTTCAACAATAAATGCTAGCTATTATCAGATCATTAAGATGCTTTACAAAAACAGTGGATGGTAACCTGCTTTGTATTACTAGGGATGTGGGCCCTTGTGCTGTCCCATCACGCCCCCAGCTTCGTGGATTTCAGTGTCCGTGATCCTTGTGTGTCTTCAACTCCAGAAACTGGTCACAGTCAATAGCTAGAGGAGCGGGATGCTATTCATGGGGAGCTCAACTGAGTGAACCCGAATGTGTTTATGCTTATCAGATGGCTTGTTAAAGAAACTTTAACTGCAGAATTTATGAAGGGGAAAAAAATGGCTGTTTTGAAAATCAGTTCTGAACGTATTCAGGTTGGTTTCAAAACAATGAACTCTTCTACTTATCCAAATTAAAAATCTAATAAACACTGTGTATGGGAAGATAGAGTCCAAATTACAGACCTGGGTGGGGGGTGGTATTGTCTCCAAATGGCCTCAAGCCACGTTGTCTCCTTTATATACAACGTGTATGTGTGTATGAGTGAGTGAGTGTGTGTGTGTGTGTGTGTGTGTGTGTGTGTGTGTAAACACCTCTAAGAGCCATGTGCAGGTGACTGAAAATCCCTCCCCACACCCGTGCACAGGGGTGAGGCTTGTTGGGAGAGAGGAAGCTCCATGTGCGGGCATCTCCCCACTTGGGAAGCAGGAAGGGCTTTTCAGGCTCTGTGTCATATCCCAGTTCCACTCTCCACTTACAGGGAAGAAGAAGGATTGAAAAATGAAGCAGATGCATAGTTGTACACACACATTCATAAAGTCCTCATTAGAAAGTAAAACCGCAGGGTGGGAGCCATCAAAATAAGTTGTATTGTCATAAAGCAATTAAGAGGAAAATCAGGCAATCATAAGGTGATAAAAGCCTATTAGTTAAAGGGCCTGAAAAACACAGCGGGTTGTAAAAAATTAAATTCTCACACACAGGAAAAAATGCAAATACATGCAATTGTCTCTCTATGGCAAAGAGTCAGATTACTGATGTGGGTGAAGAGTTAAAATCAAAGCCTTGAAATATGTGAGGTGCGATTTTCTTTCTCATCTGTGCTCTGATTTGAGGATTTCTGTCTTCTAAATTCTTTTCTTTCCTTCACAGTAATCTTACAAAACAGTTTTGTTCTTTGACAATAAGAAGATACATTTTTTTAAATGACAAGTAAGAGCATGCAACAAATTTCACAAAGATTTCCATTTTTAACTCATTGTGACCATTTTATAGTCTTCAGATCTCAAGAGAATCTTATTTTTTTTTTTTTTTTTTTTTTGGCTGCATGGCATGTGGGATCTAGTTCCCCAACCAGGGACTGAACCCAAACACCCTGTATTGAGGGTGCAGAGTCTTAATCACTGGACAACCAGGGAAGTCCCAAAATAATCTTATTCTAAAGTCATTATTTGGAGAAGGCGATGGCACCCCACTCCAGTACTCTTGCCTGGAAAATCCCATGGACGGAGGAGCCTGGTAGGCTGCAGTCCATGGGCTCGCGAAGAGTCGGACACGACTGAGCAACTTCCCTTTCACTTTTCACTTTAATGCATTGGAGAAGGAAATGGCAACCCACTCCAGTGTTCTTGCCTGGAGAATCCCAGGGACGGGGATTCCGTCTCTGGGGTCACACAGAGTCGGACACGACTGAAGTGACTTGGCAGCAGCAGCAATGCCATTATTAGAAATGAAGAAACTGAGTCCTGAGAGGGTGAAGTGAGGTTTTCACTTGGCTAGTGGCCTAGTTAATGAAAGCAGATCTGATTCTAGAGACCAGATCACTTCTCTTCTTCCCAGCTCAGAACCCTTTCCACTGAGCTTCCTTGCTTTTTTGCTGTGAGGTTAGTCCTTGAAAGATTTGGTATATATCAGAGATCAGCACACTTTTCTTGCAGAGGGACAGATAGTAAATATTTTTGGCCTTTCAGGCCTTAACATCTTTCTTGCAGCTACTCAATGTCCATGGTTGTAGTTCAAAAGCAGCCATTCAGTTCAGTTCAGTTCAGTCGCTCAGTCATGTCCAACTCTTTGCGAACCCATCAATTGCAGCACGCCAGGCCTCCCTGTCCATCACCAACTCCCAGAGTTCACACAAACTCATGTCCATCGAGTCGGTAATGCCATCCAGCCATCTCCTCCTCTGTCGTCCCCTTCTCCTCCTGCCCCCAATCCCTCCCAGCATCAGGGTCTTTTCCAGTGAGTCAACTCTTCGCATGAGGTGGCCAAAGTACTGGAGTTTCAGCTTTGGCATCATTCCTTCCAAAGAACACCCAGGACTGATCTCCTTTAGAATGGACTGGTTGGATTTCCTTGCAGTCTAAGGGACTCATAGAGGATACTTATACAAGTGAGCATGCCTGCATTCCAATGAACTTGTTTACAAATTGAAGGGCCAGATTTGACTGCCTGTGATAATCTGCTGACTGTGGTCTCTATAATTTTTTTCCATAATTATTAAGGAATTTTTAACCTAAACCAACATTTCTAGATGTCATAAGGATGTTTCTATGGGAAAATTGACCAGTTCCCTAGGTCAGGTGTGTATTTTTTCTGAGCACTCTTCTAAATTTTCTGAGGCCCTCCGCACTGAGCTCAGTCCTTGAACAGCAGTGTCAGAAGCCCCAGTCTTGGGTTAATCTCACCCCTTTCTCCCTGTTTCAGTAGCAGGTGTCTCTGCAATGTAAGCTGGTGCCAGCGCAGTGATCTTGCAGGTGTCCTAGACAGGCCTCTGTTTGTCTGCCATGGCTGATCGGAGCTTAAGGCATGGAAATTACAACCGCTTCTGCAACTGGATAAATAATTGTCCTAACACTTTAGGTAAACAGTCTTTTTGGCACTGGTCAGAAGTGTCACATTTATCATATATGAACTTTCCATATGCCCATGAGTTAGTTTGTAGATTTCCACTTCTGTTTCATTAACCTATTTGTCTGTTTCTCCATGAATCTTTGCAATACTGTATCTTCTCCACTGCTACTGCTGCTGCTAAGTCGCTTCAGTCGTGTCCGACTCAACGTGACCCCATAGACGGCAGCCCACCAGGCTCCCCCGTCCCTGGGATTCTCCAGGTAAGAACACTGGGGTGGGTTGCCATTTCCTTCTCCAATGCATGAAAGTGAAAAGGGAAAGTGAAGTCGCTCAGTCGTGTCCGACTCTTCGTGACCCCCTGGACTGCAGCCTACCAGGCTCCTCTGCCCATGGGATTTTCCAGGCAAGAGTACTGGAGTGGGTTGCCATTGCCTTCTCCACTAGGAAAGTCTTTGTTCAGATGTTCTTTTGTACCTTTTAATAAAAACATATGGTTTTCTTCCTAGGTCTTGTACATTTTCGTAATGGTTTTTAAAAACAAGCTACATGTCACTGATTTCTAACATAGCAAACAGGAATATCAGTGGCTGGAGCCTGTGTAGTGAAAGCATGAAGGACTAAGCTGTAAGCAATTGCATACAAGAGTCTGAGAGTGTTCTATCATTTCCCCATCCTCTTTGGTATGTGGAATGATTGACAGGTGTGTAGCCAAACAAGAAGACAGGGTGGGCAGGGCTGGGAAGAAGAGAACAGAGAGCCAGGCAATTTTATCAAGCACCTGGGCTCAGGCCAGGAGCAAGATGGTCTGAGCCGCGCTTGGTGTTGTCAGCAGCCCCTGGAGAGGGGTCAGAAGGTGCCCCTGGGGCAGGGACTGCAGTACCCTCCTGTTGGGTTACACAAGTTTTGGGGTTTAATTTGAATAAAACTGATCCTTCTACTTTCCCCTTATTCCTGCCTCCTATCAAATCTCGGCTTCCCCTTTCTGGCTAACTTGTACCTATTGATTCAGCCCAGCATGCCTTATTTTTGTTACTTGCTTCTCACTCTTCCATTCGCTTTTGTGCCCGTGTTTATTTGAACTGGTTTATTTGGATTGTGTGAATGTACTACCCGATTCTAATATCTGATTTTATATTAGAATGATCTCAGTTGGGGCCATTTTGCCTTCTGGTTTTCTGTTTTGGGATGTCTCCTAGCTGCTCTGACAATCATTTATTCCCCAGGAACATCTCTCTGCTGGCTTCTTGGGCAAGACTACAAGCTAACCCAGTGCTTTTGTCTTCCCCACAACTCATTACTGTTCTAGTTCCTATTGGTAGCTAATTTTAATTATTCCCGGGTATGTGTGTTTCCACATTAACTATGTACTCCTGCTGCTGCTAAGTCGCTTCAGTCATGTCCGACTCTGTGCGATCCCATAGATGGCAGCCCACTAGGCTCCCCTGTCCCTGGGATTCTCCAGGCAAGAACACTGGAGTGGGTTGCCATTTCCTTCTCCAATGCATGGAAGTGAAAAGTGAAAGTGAAGTCGCTCAGTCGTGCTCCACTCTTAGCGACCCCATAGACTGCAGCCTACCAGGCTCCTCCGTCCATGGGGTTTTCCAGGCAAGAGTACTGGAGTGGGTTGCCATTGCCTTCTCCAACTACGTACTGCTGCTGCTGCTGCTAAGTCGTTTTAGTCATGTCCGACTCCACGCGACCCCATAGATGGAAGCCCACCAGGCTCCTCTGTCCCTGGGATTCTCTAGGCAAGAACACTGGAGTGGGCGGCCATTTCCTTCTCCAATGCATGAAAGGGAAAAGTGAAAGTGAAGTCACTCAGTCGTGTCCAACTCTTAGTGACCCCATGGACTGCAGCCTACCAGGGTCCTCTGTCCATGGGATTTTCCAGGCAAGAGTACTGGAGTGGGGTGCCATTGTACTAAGAGATATCAAATGCATACCACAGGGTAGGGTCACTTCTTACTAACCCTCCTGTTTATTTTATAAAGTCCTATGTTAAATGAAGTGCTACAGGTATTATTGAGGAGGCTTTTCTGAACCAAGTGTATCCAGTCAACATATGGCTTCACTCTCCTAGCAAGTATACTGGGCAGCTCAGGTGAGCAGTGCTCATTAGGCTATGGTGGATGCTGCAGAATGGGTTGTTGTTGTTGGCTTTGCCACATGTGAGGGTGCGTGCTAAGTTGCTTCAATCATGTCCAACTCTTTGCAACCCCATGGACAGTAGCTCACTAGGCTCCTCGGTCCATGAGATTCTCCAGGCAAACCTACTGGAGTGGGTGGCCATTTCCTTCTCCGGGGAATCTTCCCAACGCAGGGATTGAACTAGCATCTCTTGTGTCTCCTGCATTGACAGGCGGGTTCTTTACCACTAGCGCCACCTTGGAAACCTGAGGCTTTGTCACTCCCAGTGGCAATCAACATATCATTGGCTGTATATTCTTATGTATGAACGTTTCGATTGTATAAACTGAGACACATCTATATCAGGTCATGGCAAGTAGTCATGGTAATGATCACCAAAGAATACCAGCTTATATATATGGCCTGAATTTGCATTAATGTAGAGGTCTCAACCATGGTCTTAGAATTAGTTTGACAAGCTTTTAAAAGATACAGATGCCCAGGCCCTACTCCAGACCAATTGGAACATAATCCCTAAGGGTGGGTCCCAAGCTCTGGGATTTAAAAAATTTTTCCAGATGATTCTAATGTGCAGTTGAGGTTGAAAGCCACAGTTTTAGCAAAACCTCTGGAGGCACCAGCTGTCCTGCTCCACACTCTGTTGTTACCAGACTTCTCTCTCTCTTACACTTGTGGAAAACTTATGGGAACCCGGTCTGTGATTTAGGTCACACTAACTTAGCGTTCAAAACCTGAACTTTAAGGGGGGATCTTTTCTCTGTTGTGTTAATTCTTCAAATCCAGAAAGCAATATATCAGAGAGAATTATTTATAGTTCTTAAAAGGACCATTTCAATGCCCAGATCTCATGGGTTTGTCTCCACAGGGAGATGGCTGTGGTATTTTTGAAGAGTCTGGTAGGAGTTTCAACAGAAGGAAAAGTTCATTGAACATTAGTGGAATCGAAGTAAGTCCACAGTGGAATACTGTTGTTGAAACAACATTGTATCAGTCAATCTATCCAGATGTAAAGAGGACACAGTAAAGCTAGTCTAAGCAGAAAAATAAATTATGAAGGAATAGGTTGCAGGAAGGAATTGTGCTCAAGTCCTGTGAAGCCTTCCCAGGTGGCTCAGATGGTAAAGAATCTGAATGCAAGAGACCTGAGTTCCATCCCTGGGTCAGAGAAGATCCCCTGGAGAAGGGGATGGCTACCCACTCCAGTATTCTTGCCTGGAGAATCCCATGGACAGAGGAACCTGGCGGGCTACAGTCCATGGGGTCGAAAAGAGTTGGACAGGACTGAGCGACTCACACTTTCACTTTCCTGCCCTGTGATCTTTTCTATGAAGCCTCTGCTATTGCCACTGGAGGGCCAGACAGGACAGCTCACACTGAGGATCTGGGGCTGGAGCCCTTGAAGTTCTGTGAGAACCTAAGCCCACCCCCAGTGGATGCCTTCACCAACAAGTTTGCTAAATGGTGTCCATTCTCGAGGTGCTCTTTTCTGAGTGGAGATCTTGACATTGTGTAAGATTATGCACAACTGCAAGCCTGGCTGGGAAACTGAGTGATTTTTTTTTAAATACTGAGAAAGCAAGACAGATGTTATGAGAAATTTCTAAGACATAGGAAAGATGTTTAAGATATAGAATGGCCTCTAAGAATAACAAACACCCTGTTGTGCTCTTTCCTTTTGCTTCCCAGAGGTACCCTTGTATGCAACCACTCGATAAAAACTAACTGGACAAGTTGTGTTGTCCATCATCTGTATGTCTACGGGAATTCAAAATTCTGGTATTATCACTCCCTGGAACATGCACACTCTGTCTGATCTCTAATAATAATAATGGGATGGAAGAAAGGCTTTCTTCCCTGCCAAAGACATTCTTGTTCTCAGTGGTGTTGGTAGGGAGAGGTTGTAAATGGGTGTATAAAGAGGTGGAGAAGAACTTCCTTCTAAATTTAAAAAAAAAAAAAAAAAATCAACCTGATAGATTTCATGCCCTGACACCCATGTACTTTCATCTACACCCAAGGTGCCCCTGAGGTCCAGAGCTGGGCTTCACATTTAAAAAGTACTGGAACTTCCCTGAAAATCCAGTGGTTTAGACTCTGCCCTTCCACTGGTGGGGTCCAGGTTCAGTCCCTGGATGGGGAATTAAGATCCCACATGTCATGGTATGGCCAAAATTTTTAAAAAAATAATAGATTGAAAGTTTACCAAGTACTTAAAGCTTTTGAAAGAGCTATGTTAAAATCAGAGAAGGCGATGGCACCCCACTCCAGTACTCTTGCCTGGAAAATCCCATGGATGGAGGAGCCTGGTGGGCTGCAGTCCATGGGGTCGCTCAGAGTCGGACAGGACTGAGCAACTTCACTTTCACTTTTCACCTTCATGCATTGGAGAAGGAAATGGCAGCCCACTCCAGTGTTCTTGCCTGGAGAATCCCAGGGACGGGGGAGCCTGGTGGGCTGCCGTCTACGGGGTCTCACAGAGTTGGACACTACTGAAGCGACTTAGCAGTAGCAGTAACATGTTAAAATACAAATAGAAAAATTAAAGCTTTGTAGAAATGCTGGTAGAAGAACGCTGTGAACAAATGGAAAAAATTTCAAAAATACCATAGATTTTGTGGAGGAGATGGTACTCTTTCTACCAAGGAAAGGAACAAAAAAATGGATTAAAAAAAAATTATAGAATAAGAGCAGGGGTTTCATTTAGACCAAAGAAACAGCGCCCCCACAGTGCTGCCTACAGGGCACTCAGCAAGGCCCCTGGCCCTCACGGTTCTCATGTAACCCAGATGGCTTCCAGGAGGACTTGCCTAGAGACAATATAATGACCCCAAAAACCTGTTCAAGTCTCTTGCAGGTTTTGAGGCTGTGAAAAAGCCTTTCTAGTCCTTCAGTGAAACCAAATTAGTGTCTTCAAGCAAATTAATGAAGCTTATACAGTCAAACGAAGGCTCCAGGTAGTTAGTGGGATGATCAGTAGATACACCTCTGAGAACCTGCCCGCCCCATGCTTCCACCTTGCCCTCTCCCCAGTGTGAGCAGTCGGCATGCATTTGTGTTCCCTTGTCCTCGTACCCAGGGTGGCATTGGGCCCCTTGAAAGAAGCAAAAAGTCTAAAACATAGACTTCAAAGACAAAGGGGATTCTCTTTTAACATTTTAATTTCATTAAACTTGGATGAATCATGAAAGGTCAGCAAACAAGATAAGCATTGGTCTGGATGCCTTCCAGGAAGGCTGAGCAAGGCGTGGCCCCAGAGCAAAGCCAAGTGTAGTGAAGTGTGCCCTGACTGCCGACGGCGCCCTTTCAGGTCCGCCTGCACCCAGCGGGGTGCTCAGAAGCTTAGCTGGGTCTGACTTTTTGCCACCCCATGGACTGTATAGTCTACTAGGCTCCTCTGTCCTTGGCATTGTCCGGGCAAAATTACTGGAGCGGAGCACTTTTCTATCGCAGGCATTTGATTGGTCTCTCTGAGGAAGAAAAGTTACGTGTGGGAACACTTACTTTGTTTTCAAGCTATGTAAAATATGTTAGCATTTCTTGAATTTCCAAGTTCTGTTCTGTCCTTTGCTGTTGCAAGCCTGTTGTAGATGCCAAAGAAAGGTCAAAGTGTAAAAAACAGGGGGCCCAAGCCAACATTTCAAAGGATGTGTTGGTTTCCACTCAAATTATTGAACAATGAATGAAAGGGAATAAAAATATGTTGATATTAGCTTGACCATTTTGTTTACCAACTGGGCCCTGTAAATACATTATTTTACTTTTATCTTCATAAAATGCTTATGCAGTACATATCATTGAGGAAAATGAGCTTCAGAGATGGTTGAAAACTGAATTTACCCATAATCTTTCCATTTTGATACACTGTAAACTTGGGCAGACTTTGCTGCAGCCAGCAGCTGTTGGGTGTGACAATAGACACTCTTGGCCCCCACATCTGCTTGGCTTTACCACTTACATGCATGCTGCCCAGCTTCTAAGTTGGCAGTTCTTTGCCCGAAGACTTTCTCTGGTTGAATTGGAAGCTCATTCTACTCCTGCATCAGGTCCAAAGGGTCCATGCAAAAGTGCTCCACGCCCACCCAAGCAGTTGTCAACCAAGGATTGAGAGGAGCTGGTCTATAAATACCCCAGCTCCTGCATCCATCAGGTGGGACCACTCTAAGTCACATCTTCTATATTGGCACTGAGGTCCTCAGCTAAAATAAGCTTCAGTTGTCCATAGCAGGAACTTGACAACTAAAGAAGATTCTTTCCTTCCTTCTCTCCTTACCCCACTTCTCTACCAGCATTTCCCAGCACCATCCAAATAACTTGCACTTAGACTCTTGTCTCAGGATCAGCTTCTGGAGGAACTCGAAGTAAGGCAGTTGTATGCATGCTTGAGGTGTGGGCTGAGGTAACACTGGTAGTTTGATGACAAACACGGCCCCATTTCTGCAGCCCTCTCTGTTTCCACAACATTTTTAATATGAATGTTTAGCTCTTCCTATCATGAGATGGAGTGTATTTCTCTATCTCCTGAATCTCTGTTGACCTTGATATGTTCTTTGGCTGATAGAGGTGGAAGTGAGTATGATGGGTTGAGTCTAGGCTCCAAGAGGCTTTGTGGGCTTCTGCTCTCTCTCTCTCTTTCTCACAGACACACACACACATGCACACACTTGGATGCTCTCTCTCAGATGTCTGCTACCCCATTTTAAACAAATCTAGGCTAGTGTGCTGCGGGGTATGGAGTAGAGCTCCCTAGAGGCTGAAGCCACTAGAGAGCAGCCCGCACCTGGCTGGTGCCCCTGCCAGCCACAGATAACATGAGTGAGTCCAACTACTCTCAGCCAAGCCTGGCCCAGATTAGCATAACCACTCAGCAGACCCAGAGACATGGGACAAAAATAAATATTGCTGTTGAACGCCACTGTTCTTGGCTCTGCGGCACTTCCATGGCAATAGGTCACTGGTGCAGTTACTGCAAGCCCTTCTGATTTCTCTTCTTTCCACTTCCTTCCTTTCACTACACGGTTTTTGTACATATTCATTTTTCCTATTCCTCTCTGCTAGTGTTTATAAATATATTACGATTTTCTTCTGATCATTGGTCAAGCTGGAATTGCTCAGCAATGTGTAGGGGACCTTGCTGTCAATTTTACTATAACCTAGAATTCCAGGAAATCTTTTGAGACCTTTCCTTCAGTTACTCTGCTTATTACAGGTTGAGTAGCTAGGATATTTTTGTTTAACATAGTAGTATAAGGATTCATCTAAAGAGAGAGTGGAGGGCTGGGGAACGGAGAGGTTTTCAGAGGACAATGGGAAAGGAAGATTGGCTCCAAGAAGATTTTTTTTTTTTTAAACTTTACATAATTGTATTAGTTTTGCCAAATATCAAAATGAATTCGCCACAGGTATACATGTGTTCCCCATCCTGAACCCTCCTCCCTCCTCCCTCCCCATTCCATCCCTCTGGGTAGTCCCAGTGCACAAGAAGATTTTTAAATCAGAAAAGAGAAGCAGGGAAACAAGATGATGCTTTTGTTTTCCTCATTCTGCAAATGAGCCCTCACTACGTGCCATGCACTGTTAGGAGCTGGGGCATGAGGGTGTATGAAAGCATGGTTCCTGCCCTTGAAGAACTAAAGTTCTAGTTGAGGGAAAACTAGAAAACAACAACAACAACCAGAGTTAAGTAATTCTCCGCTTTCTGGAGGCTTGAAAGAGGATTTGGTAAACGTGAATTTCTCAGGTGGGGACGATGTTCAGAGGAGCATGGAGTTCCTCTGAGGCAGTGGCTTCCTAGCAGGGAGCTTGAAGGATATCAAAGTCCAGAGGACCGGCAGGGTGGGGCCCATCCCAGGGGAGGGTGACAGATAATAACCTATAAAGGAATATTGGGCTTCAAAATCACTGCAGATGGTGACTGCAGCCATGAAATTAAAAGATACTTACTCCTTGGAAGGGAAGTTATGATCAACATAGATAGCATATTAAAAAGCAGAGACATTACTTTGCCAACAAAGGTCTATCTAGTCAAGGCTATGGTTTTTCCACTAATCATGTATGGATGTGAGAGTTGGACTGTAAAGAAGCTGAGCACAGAAGAATTGATGCTTTTGAACTGTGGTGTTAGAGAAAACTCTTAAGAGTCCCTTGGACTGCAAGGAGATCTAATCAGTCCATCCTAGGGCACATCGGTCCTGAGTGTTCATTGGTAGGACTGTTGTTGAAGTTGAAACTCCAATATTTTGGCCACCTGATGCGAAGAACTGACTCATTTGAAAAGACCCTGATGCTGGGAAAGATTGAAGGCAGGAGAAGGGGATGACAGAGGATGAGATGGTTGGATGGCATCACAGACTCAATGGACATGAGTTTGGGTAAACTCCGGGAGTTGGTGATGGACAGGGAGGCCTGGTGTGCTGTACTCCATGGGGTCACAAAGAGTTGGACACGACTGAGTGACTGAACTGAACTAATAAAGGAAAATAATCTGAAATATATATATATATATATTATATAATATTATATATCTCCTAGAGAAGGAAATCAGAGAAGGCAATGGCAACCCACTCCAGTACTCTTGCCTGGAAAATCCCATGGACAGAGGAGCCTGGTAGGCTGCAGTCCATGGGTCGCTAAGAGTTGGACACGACTGAGCGACTTAACTTTCACTTTTCACTTTCATGCGTTGGGGAAGGAAATGGGAACCCACTCCAGTGTTCTTGCCTGGAGAATCCCAGGGACGGTGGAGCTTGGTGGGCTACAGTTCATACAGTAGCAAAGAGTTGGACATGACTTAGCGACTCAGCAACATATACATATGTATATGCTGTGCTGTACAACAATGTGAACTGTGGTGCTATACACCTGAAACTACGTGATACTGTAAATCAACTATACTTCAATATTTTAAAATTTAAGTAAAAAATAAGAATTCCCTACCATAGCAGGCTTCATTGCACATTGAGGTTCTGAGAACCTGCGAGGCTGAGGATGGGGTCGAGCATCCCCTGGGCCCTCCTGCCTGCTCAAGAAGGGAAATAAAGCTCCCTGGTTTTTGAGGGAAAAGGGTTTGATAGTCACTTGGTAGTTCATAGATTTACGTGTCATCTACCCTCTTAATAGCAATCAATATGTCATTTGGCATTTGTGTTAATTAAAGTTTTTAATAAAACTTTGGGTTAAGAGTGCTTATCTCCTATTTCAGACATTCCCAGGAGTGCTTAGAATGAGGCTCGGAGTAGAAAAATATGCTATTTGGCAATATTCCATGAAACTAATTACCATAGAGAAGTCGTGAAAATTTGCACAGAAGGGCTTGCTACGAATATTTGAATCAATTCAGAAGACAAAGTACCTTAGTTTTGCCAGATTCTCAGTACAATCCGGTCCTTCAACTTCCATAGGAAGTTTGTGAGAGCATCAATCAATTTGCTTTCCCAAGATTCCAAAAACATAAGCCTGTCCCTTAAAATCTGACTTCCTTTTGGGACCCCACAGAAGCCTGGCTGCTAACACCATGAACTAGGAAAACACTCTTTTCTTTGCTCTTTAGAACATAGTCACCAACGTCAACTGCTCCACTGAAGCTAGATATTCAGGACAAAATTTCTGTGTCATCTTCTGAGACACAGAAAATAATAGCACCCTGTCAGCCACTTGAACGCAAGCCCCTTAAGGGCAAGGATTTTACTACTTTAGGTTAGCTTGACTGTATTTCCAGCACCCACGGTGTATATTCAATAAAAGAATAAAAGGATTATACACCATTTTACACTCAAGAATGGCAAAGCCAATTTAAAATTGAAATAAATAATGAAAAAAAGGAGCTCTTCTCTAGTAAAAGGAAAAAACAACAATTTCTCAATATATGAATTACAGCTACCTATACAAAAAGTGTGGCTTTCCACGTGGCTCAGTGGTAAAGAATCCGCCTGCCAATTCAGGAGATGCAGGTTTGATCCCTGGGTTGGGAAGATCCCCTGGAGGAGGAAATGGCGACCCACTCCAGTACTCTTGCCTGGGAAATCCCACGGACAGAGGAGCCTGGCAGGCTGTAGTCCATGGGGTCGCTAAGAGTCGGACACGACTGAGTGAATGAGCACACACATAAACACACACAGAAAGTATATCTATGTGGCCCAGGGTGTAAAGAGGCCTTAGAACAGAGCAGGACAAATGTCCCATGTCTCATAATTTGAAAGTCCCTAGGCAGCTACCTGTACCTCTTTTCTGAATCACATTCTGCCTCTGCCCATATTCAGAATGTATATGACCCATGATGGTGATGAGAGGGGTAACCTCTTCTTTCCACTAGGCCAGGGCCTTGGGGATTTTGAATATCAGAGGACCAGAGGGTGTGCACTGAGAAAGCAAGCACTGGTCATGGTTCATGAAAAAACTTCAGGCCGCAGCTTTCTCTTGCATGTGCTCTTCTGTCTTGGTTCTTTGATTCCACAAACAGCTGGCCTTAAAATAATAACATTATTTTTGTTGTTGTTCTACAGATTTAATCTGGTTCTAGGTGTCTGAGAAGGGTTTTGGACTTGCTGCTTTGTAAGTGGGGCTTCCCTGGTGGCTCAGCGATGAAGAATCCGCCTGCAATGCAGGAGCCCCGGAAGACAGACAGCTGAATATGGTCCCTACTCAGGAGTTAATATTAATATCTCATTTAGACAAAGTGGAAAAATGGATGATTGAGGCCGATTAGTGTACGTGAAATAACAAATAGATCAAGTACCTGGTTTATGACTCCATTCACAGTCTCAGTCATCAGAAACATGTCTACATGTCATGGACATGTAAAGGAAAATCATTTAAGCCTCTGAGTATAATTTTCTGAGTTTTGTCTATGGAAGACAAAGATGTGCCTATGGCATTTGTTAAGTGTCAAAAACATTTGACTTGATTTTAATTTTGTTCTCATGGGCTTCCTTGGAAACCTATGAGAAATTCTTGAACTGAAGAATCATGAGGACGGATAGAGGTGCTTGTGCTACGCGGTACTGTGGGAGTGAGGAGCAGAATCAGTGGTCATCAGCACAATTGACCCCAAGTCTGGGCTTATCGTCCTGGATGAGAATCTCAGAGTTTTAAAGGACCCTAACAGTTGTAGCATCTAACCACTCATTCACGGTGCTGCCTCCTTACTCAGATAAGCTGCCATCTCTCCTTGTCTCCCCCAACGTGTCCATTCCATACAACAGTGATTACACACAGGCAACCCACTGAGTACTTTGTTCAGCTTGCTTGGTGTTGAGATGTTTTTAAAATTTACCTTGTAACATTTAAAAACATTCCCTGGAGGTCCAGGGGTTAAGACTTGACGCTTGCAATGCAAGAAGTGAGGGTTTGATTCCTGGTTGGGGAACTGAGATCCTGCATGCTGCAGCCAAGAAAATATTTTTTGAATAAAAAAAATAAAAACTGAGAGAGTCCTCATAATTTTTTGAACTCCAACTTCCCCTGAAGATCAGTTCACTGCATTGGATCAGTGTTGCTGCAGACATCAATACCCTGGAGTGTGGCAGCTCTGCCCCATTTAGACAAAGCCTTTGCTTTCCAGCTCATCAGTTTCCATCCAGATTGCTCTTCATTCATTAAATTGCCTCTATGTGCCATGAAGTCTCTGACTTCTGTCTTAGGACCCCTACTCACTGGCTTGACACCATGAGAGGTCACCTCCACTTCTTTGCAGTCTTTCTGCTATTGTTCCAGTTTCCTCCGATCTTCTAATTTGTGTCCCACAGAAGGCAATGGCACCCCACTCCAGTACTCTTGCCTGGAAAATGCCATGGACGGAGGAGCCCAGTGGGCTGCAGTCCATGGGGTCGCTAAGAGTTGGACACGACTGAGCGACTTCACTTTCAGTTTTCACTTTCATGCATTGGAGAAGGAAATGGCAACCCACTCCA
Organism: Bubalus kerabau; assembly: GCF_029407905.1. NCBI lineage: Eukaryota > Metazoa > Chordata > Mammalia > Artiodactyla > Bovidae > Bubalus > Bubalus kerabau. The sequence continues at coordinate 29,527,848 of NC_073630.1, read as the reverse complement.
GTGTTCTTGCCTGGAGAATCCCAGGGATGGGGGAGCATGGTGGGCTGCCATCTATGGGGTTGCACAGAGTCGGACATGACTGAAGCGACTTAGCTTAGCAGCAGTGTGTTGATACTCTAGTCCCTTGGAGTCAGATGTCATTGAGTTCTCACAGGATCTACATTTTCCCATAGATCCTACATAGTTCGGGCAAACAGAGCTGAATATGGTTTCTACTCAAGAGTTAGTATTAATAGACAAAGTGGAAAAATAGATGATTGAGGCAGATTAGTGTACGTGAGATAACAAATAGATCAGGATGAGCTCTCTTGCCCAGCTGTGGAACTCTGCCTACTTGCAGAGAGGTGTGTCTTATTTGCCATTGGCAAGTTGGTTCTGCCTATGCTGAGAGGACAACTGAGGGTCTTTCTAACATCCTGTGTGGATAGACTCGACTTGAGGGAAGAGGGATATATAATTGTTCATATGGGAAGTGAGTCTGATATCTTTGGTTGTTGATAGTATTGAAGGAAAATTCTTAAAGCTCCTATGATTTTTCTGGACTCACTTTTTTATGTGCTTAGTTGGAATCGTGGGAAAGCTAACATTTACTTTACATTCATATTCAAAATATATTAGCAATATGGTTGCTTTTGGGTGGTCTGAATGTCTCCTCAGACTTGGACAGGGCCCACTCAGGTCGTAGGAGAGAGATTACTTTTAAGTAATCAAATTTCCACTTGCAGATCAATAATAGGACTTCCTTCCACAGTACCTCTCAGGAAATTTAAATGTTGTTAAATACAAGTATATAGACATATACAGACAGAGAGAGAGAGAAACAAATGAGGAAACTGTAAATGTAGAAAAAATTATGTTAAAAACATTTTTGTCCCTTATCACAAGTAGATGGGAGCAAGTATATACTTGAACATCTTACTGAGCATTTCCAAAAAGTAGAAGAAGCTGGTCTTTTCCACGGGGCTTCACTGGCTCCTTGACTGTTTCTATCAACAGACAGCGGCATGAAGCACCTACATTTACCGGGCAAATCCATTTTAGCTGGGGGAAGGGAAATAATTAATAAAGGTAAAATAAAAGACAACACAAATCTTTAACACAATTCAAACACTATTCCAATTTCTAAAAATTTTAGTTAACACTTTTTTATAGCAACTTTTTCAAACCTTAACCTTATTAAAGGGTGACTAAGGAATCGTAGCTCCTCCAGCCCACGTCCCTAAGGCCGAGGCCAAGGGCGGAGGCGGGGAGGAGCAACCGCACGACCGAGGCCAGGGGCGGCGGCCGGGAGGACCAACCCCACGTCCAAGCGGCGCAGGAGGGCCTAGAGGAGCTATCCCACCTTGAAGGTCAGGAAGGGCGGCGGTGAGGAGATACCCCTCGTCCAAGGTAAGGAGCAATGGCTGCACTTTGCTGGAGCAGCCATGAAGAGATACCCCATGCCCAAGGTAAGAGAAACCCAAGTAAGACAGTAGGTGTGGCAAGAGGGCATCAGAGGGCAAACACACTGAAGCCATACTCACAGAAAACTAGTCAATCTAATCACACTAGGACCACAGTCTTGTCTAACTCAATGAAACTAAGCCATGCCCGTGGGGCAACCCAAGACGGGCTGGTCATGGTGGAGAGCTTTGACAGAATGTGGTCCACTGGAGAAGGGAATGGCAAATCACTTCAGTATTCTTGCCTTGAGAACCCCATGAACAGTATGAAAAGGCAAAATGATAGGATACTGAAAGAGAAACTCCCCAGGTCAGTAGGTGCCCAATATGCTACTGGAGATCAGTGGAGAAATAACTCCAGAAAGAATGAAGGGATGGAGCCAAAGCAAAAACAATACCCAGCTGTGGATGTGACTGGTGATAGAAGCAAGGTCCGATGCTGTAAAGAGCAATATTGCGTACGAACCTGGAATGTCAGGTCCATGAATCAAGGCAAATTGGAAGTGGTCAAACAAGAGATGGCAAGAGTGAATGTCGACGTTCTAGGAATCAACGAACTGAAATGGACTGGAATGGGTGAATTTAACTCAGATGACCATTATATCTACTACTGTGGGCAGGAATCCCTCAGAAAGAAAGGGAGTAGCCATCATGGTCAACAAAAGAATCCGAAATGCAGTACTTGGATGCGATCTCAAAAACGACAGAATAATCTCTGTTTGTTTCCAAGGCAAACCATTCAATATCACAGTAATCCAAGTCTATGCCCCAACCAGTAACACTGAAGAAGCCGAAGTTGAACGGTTCTATAAAGACCTACAAGACCTTTTAGAACTAACACCCAAAAAAGATGTCCTTTTCATTATAGGGGACTGGAATGCAAAAGTAGGAAGTCAAGAAACACCTGGAGTAACAGGCAAATTTGGCCTTGGAATACGGAATGAAGCAGGGCAAAGACTAATAGCGTTTTGCCAAGAAAATGCACTGGTCATAACAAACACCCTCTTCCAACAACACAAGAGAAGACTCTATACCTGGACATCACCAGATGGGCAACACCGAAATCAGATTGATTATATTTGTTGCAGCCAAAGATGGAGAAGCTCTATACAGTCAGCAAAAACAAGACCAGGAGCTGACTGTGGCTCAGACCATGAACTCCTTATTGCCAAATTCAGACTTAAATTGAAGAAAGTAGGGAAAACCACTAGACCATTCAGGTATGACCTAAATCAAATCCCTTATGATTATACAGTGGAAGTGAGAAATATTTTTAAGGTCCTAGATCTGATAGATAGAGTGCCTGATGAACTATGGAATGAGGTTCATGACATTGTACAGGAGACAGGGATCAAGACCATTCCCATAGAAAAGAAATGCAAAAAAGCAAAACGGCTGTCTGGGGAGGCCTTATAAATAGCTGTGAAAAGAAGAGAAGCAAAAAGCAAAGGAGAAAAGGAAAGATATAAACATCTGAATGCAGAGTTCCAAAGAATTGCAAGAAGAGATTAGAAAGCCTTCTTCAGTGATCAATGCAAAGAAATAGAGGAAAACAACAGAATGGGAAAGACTAGAGATCTCTTCAAGAAAATCAGAGATACCAAAGGAACATTTCATGCAAAGATGAGCTCGATAAAGGACAGAAATGGTATGGACCTAACAGAAGCAGAAGATATTAAGAAGAGATGGCAAGAATACACAGAAGAACTGTACAAAAAAGATCTTCATGACCCAGATAATCATGATGGTGTGATCACTGACCTAGAGCCAGACATCCTGGAATGTGAAGTCAAGTGGGCCTTAGAAAGCATCACTACAAACAAAGCTAGTGGAGGTGATGGAATTCCAGTTGAACTATTCCAAATCCTGAAAGATGATGCTGTGAAAGTGCTGCACTCAATATGCCAGCAAATTTGGAAAACTTAGCAGTGGCCACAGGACTGGAAAAGGTCAGTTTTCATTCCAATCCCAAAGAAAGGCAATGCCAAAGAATGCTCAAACTACCGTACAATTGCACTCATCTCACACGCTAGTAAAGTAATGCTCAAAATTCTCCAAGCCAGGCTTCAGCAATATGTGAACCGTGAACTTCCTGATGTTCAAGCTGGTTTTAGAAAAGGCAGAGGAACCAGAGATCAAATTGCCAACATCTGCTGGATCATGGAAAAAGCAAGAGAGTTCCAGAAAAACATCTATTTCTGCTTTATTGACTATGCCAAAGCCTTTGACTGTGTGGATCACAATAAACTGTGGAAAATTCTGAAAGAGATGGGAATACCAGACCATCTGACCTGCCTCTTGAGAAATCTGTATGCACGTCAGGAAGCAACAGTTAGAACTGGACATGGAACAACAGACTGGTTCCAAATAGGAAAAGGAGTACGTCAAGGCTGTATATTGTCACCCTGTTTATTTAACTTATATGCAGAGTACATCATGAGAAATGCTGGACTGGAAGAAACACAAGCTGGAATCAAGATTGCTGGGAGAACTATCAATAACCTCAGATATGCAGATGACACCACCCTTATGGCAGAAAGTGAAGAGGAACTAAAAAGCCTCTTAATGAAAGTGAAAGTAGAGAGTGAAAAAGTTGTCTTAAAGGTCAACATTCAGAAAATGAAGATCATGGCATCCAGTCCCACCACTTCATGGGAAATAGATGGGGAAACAGTGGAAACAGTGTCAGACTTCATTTTTCTGGGCTCCAAAATCACTGCAGATGGTGACTGCAGCCATGAAATTAAAAGATGCTTACTCCTTGGAAGGAAGGTTATGACCAACCTAGATAGCATATTCAAAAGCAGAGACATTACTTTGCCAACAAAGGTTCATCTAGTCAAGGCTATGGTTTTTCCTGTGGTCATGTATAGATGTGAGAGTTGGACTGTGAAGAAGGCTGAGTGCCAAAGAATTGATGCTTTTGAACTGTGGTGTTGGAGAAGACTCTTGAGAGTCCCTTGGACTGCAAGGAGATCCAACCAGTCCATTCTGAAGGAGATCAGCCCTGGGATTTCTTTGGAAGGAATGATGCTAAAGCTGAAACTCCAGTACTTTGGCCACCTCATGCGAAGAGTTGACTTATTGGAAAAGACTCTGATGCTGGGAGGGATTGGGGGCAGGAGGAGAAGGGGACGACAGAGGATGAGATGGCTGGATGGCATCACTGACTCAATGGACGTGGGTCTGAGTGAACTCTGGGAGTTGGTGATGGACAGGGAGGCCTGGCGTGCTGCGATTCATGGGGTGGCAAAGAGTCGGACATGACTGAGTGACTGATCTGATCTGATCTAAAGGAATCGTATCAGAACCATCATATCACACATAAGATTTTCCCTGATGCCATTTCTAGCTTGGTTAGAAACCTGAAACTTTAGAAATCCACCAAGACTATCGAATTTTGCTAGGTTTTTCTTTTTTTTCCCCCCACTTTTGAGGCTTGCGGGTTTGAAAAATGTCAGAGAAATCTGTGCTATTGTCTCAATACATATATTTTCATGTAAAAATGTTATGAGAAAGAGAGAATGCTAAGTCACTTCAGTCGTGTCCGACTCTGTGCGATCCCATAGACGGCAGCCCACCAGGCTTTCCCATCCCTGGGATTCTCCAGGCAAGAACACTGGAGTGGGTTGCCATTTCCTTCTCCAATGCATGAAAGTGAAAAGTAAAAGTGAAGTTGCTCAGTCATATCCGACTTTTAGTGACCCATGGACTGCAGTCTACCAGGCTCCTCTGTCCATGGGATTTTCCAGGCAAGAGTACTGGAGTGGGTTGCCATTGCCTTCTCCGGAAAGAGAGAATAGAGATCCAAATATATTAAGGGGGAAAAAGGTGATTCCAGTTTTTCACAAGTTCAGACAGTCTTAGTTCTTGTCTAAAGTAACACTGCAATTGAAAGTGAAACAACTCAGGTTGCCTTAGACATGCTAGGTGGTAAGTGGAGTCACTCAGGTTTAGCCTATGTAATCAAGCGATGGATAATTATGTCCACTCTGACTGTGGTCATTCAGAGATGTCTCAAGAATGGCAAGATTCAGGAGAGCACTACGGGCCAGTGGATCCATGGCAAGAGGCTTGGGATCCTACCCAGAAGCCACTGAACCATTCCATGAATGGGTCTAGGCTTCCACAGGAAGTAGAGAGTAGTGAAACCAAAGTACGAAAAAGACCCAGAGACCGAGCTCAATACTAGGATTCAGACAGAGTCTTCACTGGTAAAATTAAAACCGTTTGTAGTGAGTATTTTGGGCTTCCCTGATGGCTCAGACAATAAAGAATCCGCCTGCAATGCAGGAGACCCAAGTTCAATCCCTAGATCAGGAAGATCCCCTGGAGAAGGGAATGGCAACCCATTCAGTATTCTTACCTGGTGAATTCCGTGGACAGAGAAGCCTGGTGGGCTACAGTCCATGAGTTTGCAAAGACTTGGACATGACTGAGCAACTAACACACACACACACAGTGAGTATTCTGGAGGCGGGCATAGCAATCCACTCCAGTATTCTTGCCTGGAGAATCCTATGGACAGAGGAGCCTGGTGGGCTACAGTCCATAGGTTTGTAAAGAGTCGGGCACAACTGAAGTGACTGAGCATGCACGTATGCATAATGAGTATTGGTGCCCTTCACTTCACAAAACAAATTTATTTCTAAGAACTTGCATATACCTAAACAGAAAGGGACTAGAGGAAAGGGGTTCTTATTAGGGAAACAACAGAAAGCATCCTTATGGTTATTTTGCAGAGATTCCTTGGTATAGCAAATAATCACTGGCTAATTTGGTTATTTTGGAAGTCTGAATTTTCTTATATGATTTCTTAAAGACGGCACAACTGTTGTTCATGTATCCAAGTGAGCCACTTGAAAGGCAAAGCTTATATCTTGGTTAATTTATTACTGTTTATCTTTTCTGTGAAGATATTCTTTCTACTCTATTTACAAAACCCAGTTAAGAGCTGCTAGCTATTCATTTGGCATCACAGCTATTGAATAAATAAGTTTATTTTTGATTTTTAAGAATTTCCTTTGTGGAGTATGGCCTCAAAATAAGAGGACAAACGCTTAAATCAGCCTTCCCTCCAAACACCATCATACAGAGAAGTGTGTTGGGGGAATGTTCTCTGGCCTCAATAGAAAACACTGAGGGGAAGGGAGGACCTGGCCAAGCATGGGCCTGATTAACAAACACACATCAAGAACTTGTGACAGACAGAGCCTGGTCTGGGGAAGGAGACCCATGAGACCCACTCCTCTGAGCATTTCCTTCGGAACCACACCACAGGGCTATCTGCTTATTTGCTCTCCGCCACAGCTGTTGATTCAAGGAGATGTGCCAACTGCTGTCTTTCCTGTCGCAAAGCTCGTCTGGCTCCTGAGGCATCGTTCAGGACTGGGCACTTGAAGATGGATGTGGAAAAGCAGAAACGGGAGAGTGCAGACAGGCGGGCATTTGAGAAGTCAGCCTCCCCAGGGCCAGGTGCTTGAAGATGAAAGGATCGTTCTCCCCACGACTGTGCCACAGCCCAGGCTGGGCACAGCTGCCCCCTCACCCATCGCCAGTACGCACCAGGGGTGTTCTCAGGTGAGTGGCTAAAACCACTCATTCGTTTAGTTCAACGAACCCTCCATCATCTGACAGAATGAAAAGGAGGGAAAAATAGGAGGGGTGGGGGGTGGCATGAGAGAAGGGGAAGGAGACCCTCTACTTACAAGTATTTCTCTTTCTCAATCAGCTTTCTCATTTGTCAAGTGAGAACAATGCTATTACACACAAATGATATCAGAAGGATAAACATATACAAAAAAAAAAAAAAAAAATCCACCAAGACCCTGGTTCCCAAAAGACACATAAATAGCTGCCCGGAGTCTAAACCTCACTCCTGGTGCCAGGGCTGACCCCAGACTGTTGGAGGAAGGGTGGCTCCAGAACATGGTGGGGAGCCCGTCATCACTCACAAAAGCAGTTCCAACAACCCCGTGGAGGATTTTGCATCCAAACTGGCCATCCTGACTAAGTGCTAAGTGAGTGCTAGTCACTCAGCTATTGTCTCTCAGCTTCAAAGCCCTCCTCAGCTCCTCTCTGGGACTCTGGAAACTATGTGTTTCCTTTGTCAGCTGGTTCTCTGTGAGAATCAGCCAATAGAGAAAATGAAGAAAGGAAGATGAGAAGAGGAGAGCAGGGCCGTGTAATAGGCTCCCAACTCCAGCTTGGCCGCACCCCCAGCATCAGTCTCAGTGTCTGCCCCTCCCCCTCACAGGGACAGCAGCCCCAGCCAGGGGTTGCCCCTTCTCAGATGCCTGCATCCCAGCTCCAGGAATATCTCTTCACAGGTTCGGATAACCCTGTGTCTTCCCCATGTTTTCTGAACCTTAGAAACGATGGGCACTTTTTGCAGTGAAGTTTGCTGCATTATCTTGGTGCTTCCTTTTTGACTCTACAGTTCTTGAACCCATAGTCTCCTGTACACGCCCTGATGCATGTTGTGTTCTCATGTTACAATATATAATACCTTGTAGACACTTGTGCCTAGAGATCTTCCCCATTTGGTATCTTAGCTGCATTGTATTTCTTTAGGTTGATGGGTCATTATTTAACTAGTCCCTTCTTGGTGTACTTTTGGCTTATTTCAATATTTTGCCAATTCAAACACTGCTTCACATTCCATAACCCATACATCATTTTGCATTGGTGTTGGTATATCTGTGGGACACATTTTCTGAAGTGACATTGCTAGGATCTAAGGATATACTCATTTAGATGGTGCCAAATTGCCCTCCATAGGGAGTATGCCAGTTTACACTCATGCTAACAACATATGAGAAAGCCTGCTTCCCCTACAGAGGGTTATAAACCACTTATGGAGTTGACAAAGTGAGTCTTTCATTGAACCTCTGAGGTCATGGCTGTGAAATTTAAAAGACTCTCTTTTATAGACCTGAAAACTATAGACTATTGCTGATGTGTAAGTGAATTCTTTCTCCATGCAGACAGCTTAGGGCTCCCAGGGAGCACTGTACTTTTTCTTAGGCCCATCTTCGCTATCTCAGCACAGATGTGAAGCTTAGAGTGAGGCAGCATGGGGATCATAAGTCAAAGGCCTGAGGGTGTCTCTGGATGTCAGTATGACCTCCCCACGTCCTCAGCTCCAGATTCCATTTGTGTTATCCTCAAAATGCCAGCAAATTTGGAAAACTCAGCAGTGGCCACAGGACTGGAAAAGGTCAGTTTTCATTCCAATCCCAAAAAAGGGCAATGCCAAAGAATGCTCAAAGTGAAGTTGCTCAGTCGTGTCTGACTCTTTGCGACCCCATGGACTGTAGCCTACCAGGCTCCTCTGTCCATGGGATTTTCCAGGCAATAGTACTGGAGTGGATTGCCATTTCCTTCTCCAGGGGATCTTCCGAACCCACGGATCGAACCCAGGTCTCCCGCATTGTAGACAGACGCTTTACTGTCTGAGCCACCAGGGAAGTCTAAAAGAATGCTCAAACTACTGCACAACTGCACGCATCTCACATGCTAGCAAATAACGCTCAAAATTCTCCAAGCCAGGCTTCAACAGTACATGAACCATGAACTTCCAGATTTTCAAGCTGGATTTAGAAAAAGCAGAGGAACCAGAAATTAAATTGCCAACATCCGTTGGATCATCAAAAAAGCAAGAGAGTTCCAGAAAAACATCTACTTCTGCTTTATTGACTATGCCAAAGCCTTTGACTGTGTGGATCACAATAAACTGTGGGAAATTCTTGAGGAGATGGGAATACCAGACCATCTGACCTGCCTCCTGAGAAATCTGTATGCAGGTCAAGAAACAACAGTTAGAACTGGACATGGAACAACAGACTGGTTCCAAATCAGGAAAGAAGTCTGTCAAGGCTGTATATTGTCACCCTGCTTATTTAACTTACATGCAGAGTACATTATGAGAAACGCTGGACTGGATGAAGCACAAGCTGGAATCAAGATTGCTAGGAAAAATATCAATCACCTCAGATATGCAGATGACACCACCTTTATGGCAGAAAGTGAAGAAGAACTGAAGAGCCTCTTGATGAAAGTGAAAGAGAAGAATGAAAAAGTTGGCTTAAAACTGAACATTTAGAAAACTAAGATCATGGCATCTGGTCCCATTCACTTCATGGGAAACGGATGGGGAAACGGTGGAAACAGTGACAGACTTAATATTTTTGGGCTCTAAAATCACTGCAGATGGTGACTGCAGCCATGAAATTAAAAGACACTTGCTCCTTGGAAGAAAAGTTATGACCAACCTAGACCGCATATTAAAAAGAAGAGACATTACTTTGCCAGCAAAGGTCTGTCTAGTCAAAGCTTTGATTTTTCCAGTAGTCATGTATGGATGTGAAAGTTGGACTATAAAGAAAGCTGAGTGCCGAAGAATTGATGCTTTTGAACTGAGGTGTTGGAGGAGACTCTTGAGAGTCTTTTGGACAGCAAGGAGATCAAACTAGTCAATCCTAAAGGAAATCAGTCCTGAATATTCACTGGAAGAACTGATGCTGAAACTGAAACTCCAATACTTTGGCCATTTGCTGCGAAGAACTGAATCATTGGAAAAGACCCTGATGCTGGGAAAGATTGAAGGCAGGAGAAGGGGATGACAGAGGATGAGATGGTTAGATGGTATCACTAACTCAATGGACATGAATTTGAGTAAACTCCGGGAGTTGGTGATGGACAGGGAGGCCTGGCGTGCTGCAGTCCATGGGGTTGCAGAGTCGGACACGACTGAGCAACTGAACTGACTGACTGACTGACTTTAATATTTGTACTTCAGAGAATTTGATCTTATTTTGCAGGCAGTGGGGACCTGTTGAAAGGTTCATCAGGGTAGTGACTGGGGAGAACTCTGGGGAGGCCTGATGGGGGAGGGGCTTGCACCCAGGTGGTGGGGAATCCATGAGTTTCACAGTGGAGGCCTGATGAGGGCAGCAACAGTGAGCTGGAGAGACCCCAGGATGGAGGGAGACAGGAGATGTGAGGAAGAAGGGAGAAGTTACAGATGATGCCAGGATATTTAGCTTGAGGTACTTAGTGAATAGTGAGTAGAAAAGAAGAAGCAGATGGGAGAGTGAAGACAAGGTTCAAATTACACTTGCGTTTTTTGACTTTTTTTCCTAGATTCTTAAATGAAAAATTTTAAACATGCAAGAATGTTGACAAGGTAAATTGAATACTCCTATACTTATTATCTAAATTTAAAAGCTATTAATACCTTGCCATATCTGATTTATTTTTATTTGTATTGATTGCACACACATGTGTGTTTTTGCAGAAACATTTGAAAGTAAGTTGCAAGCATCATGAAAATTTATCCCTAAATTCAACATGCATCTCCCAAGAATAAGAACATTCTCCTTCATAAACACAATACCATTACCACATTTAAGACAATTTACACTATTTCATTCAGTTCAGTTCAGTCGCTCAGTTGTGTCCGACTCTTTCAGACCCCATGAACTGCAGCACGCCAGGCCTCCCTGTGCATCACCAACTCCCAGAGTCCACCCAAACCCATGTCCATTGAGTCGATGATGCCATCTAACCATCTCATTCTCTGTCATCCCCTTCTCCTCCTGCCTTCAATCTTTCCCAGAATCAGGGTCTTTTCAAATGAGTCAGCTCTTCACATCAGGTGGCCAAAGTATTGGAGTTTCAGCTTCAGCATCAGTCCTTCTGATGAACACCCAGGACTGATCTCCTTTAGGATGGACTGGTTGGATCTCCTTGCAGTCCAAGGGACTCTCAAGAGTCTTCTCCAACCTCACAGTTCAAAAGCATCAATTCTTCAGCGCTCAACCTTCTTTATAGTCCAACTTTCACATCCATACATGACCATTGGGAAAACCATAGCCTTGACTAGACAGACCTTTGTTGGCAAAGTATTTCTTTAATATTATCTAATTTTTAAAAAATGTTCAAATTTTCCACATTGTACCCAAAATATCTTTTACAGCTGTTCGTTTAAAGCAAGATCAATCAAGTTGCATGTATTGCATTTGGTTATCTCTCTTTAGTTATTTTATTCTTGAACATTCTCCACTTTCTAAGTGATATTGACCATTATTATTTATTGCCATTTTGAAGAGACCAAGCAGTTTTCTTAGGTCTCACAATTTGGATTTGCCTGATTGTTACTTTCTGCTATCATTTAACTTGATCCTCTACCCCCAGGGCTTTATATAACAGTAAGTTGAGTGTAAAGGCTTAATTACATTCAGGTTAATTTTTTTTTTTGGCAAGAATGATTTACAGGTAAAGCTTTATAGTTTGTATTTTATCCCATCAGCAAGCGTATAATGTGGAATACTAATGGTGGAACAATAGGGCTTCCCTGGTGGCTCAGCAGAAAAGAATCTGCCTGCCAATGCAGGAGACACAGGTTTGATTCCTGAGTCAGGGAGATCCCTGGAGAAGGAAATGGCAACCCTCTCCAGTATTCTTGCCTGGGAAATCCCATGGACAGAGGAGCCTGGCAGACTACAGTCCATGGGGTTGCAAAAAAGTTGGGTACAACTTAGCGACTTAACAACAATGAATAGTGGAAGAATATTACATTTGGTCACTTGATTAGTTAAGGTGGTGGCCATCATAACTCTCCATTGTAAAGATATATTTCCCCCTTTGCAAGAAGCAAGTGGTTTGTGGAAGTGCTATTTTGGCACCTAGTTATATATTTTAGCACCCATCTATCTTTCATTATAAGTTGTATTTTGGGAAGCTGACCCATGGGACACGGGGTAGATTGTCCAGTGGGAAACTGGCAGAGCTTAGGAAGCTGAGGTTCAGAGATAGGACCGGGGCCACTGGTGTTTGAAGGATGCTGAAGCTGGTGAAGAAGGTGAGCCCATCCAGAAGGGGTGTACAGAGAAGAGGACGAGGCATGGGCAGTGGAAGCAGAGCCAGCAAGCGACTGGAGATGAGGTGGGGATGCAGAACGAGAATATGAACACAAGCCAGGGAGATAAAGTTCCAGGTGGCAGGTAGGGAGGCAGAGACTACATCCAACACTGCAAAGGGTCTGAAGGAGGTCATGGTGTGTAGAAAGCCACCATAACATTCTCAGTAGGTAGGTGAGGACAGAATCTGCTTGACAATGATGGCAAGGTCCAAATCGGGCAAAGGCAGCCACTTTTCAAGAAGCCAGATGTGGGGCTGCTGCTGCTGCTGCTGCTGCTAAGTCGCTTCAGTCGTGTTCGACTCTGTGCGACCCCATAGACGGCAGCCCACCAGGCTCCGCCGTCCCTGGGATTCTCCAGGCAAGAACACTGGAGTGGGTTTCCATTTTCTTCTCCAATGCATGAAAGTGAAAAGTGAAGTCGCTCCGTCGCTCAGTCATGCCCAACTCTTAGCGACCCCATGGACTGCAGCCTACCAGGCTCCTCCATCCATGAGATTTTCCAGGCAAGAGTGCTGGAGTGGGATGCCATTGCCTTCTCCAAGAAGCCAGATGTGGGGCAGAGAGCGCCAAAGTGCATATTCAGAAACAAGGGATGTGGTCATGGAGATTTCATTTTACTCACTTGTTCAGTTGGAGGACGCAGTTTATCTGATCCCATGTGAGGACCGAAAAAAAAAAAAGGAGCAGGGAGGGGAGAGGACAGAAGAGGCCAGGGGATAATTTAGAGGTCATGGAGCCAGAGGAGACAGGAGGGCACGTGATCAAAGATTCAGCGTCTCACCTTTGAAGAGAATTGTCCTGTTCAAGATAAAAGTAGTATGTGAAGATGCAGAAAAGTGTGGATGTACTGGAAAGGGAAGGTGGAGGAGTTCTTTCCGATGACTTCACTGAGGTTGTAGAGTATCTCATCTTCCAAGACAGCAGGTGTGGGGGTTCAGGGCCTTGCAGAGAGCAGAGAGTTTTGAACAGCTGCTGTCGAGAATGGGAAAGGGAGCCGACACGTGTCCACACGACAGCAGGGAAGAAGATTGTCAGACGCCCACCAGAAACACTAATGAAAGGGTCATTCCATATGCACTGTAGTTCATTACGAAGACTGTAGCTTCCTAAAAGGTTCTCATGCGATTCACATCTGCCTCTGCTATAGGTTTAAAAAGTCAGTCAGTGCTGCCTGGAAGTCAGCCTCCCCACCCTGTCTGACAAACACTCCTCAGATGGACCGCCCTCCAGCCCTCCTCCAGGGCCAGTGAGACGCCGGAGCGGTCACACTCACAGAGACCCATTGTGGCATGTCAGAACCCACCGAAAATGTTCCTCCTGTGCATTATTTATGACTTTTCTGCATTTATATAATATCCAGCTTCCTGAAAGTAATTTGTTTTGGATTGTGTAGTGCTGGGCAGCACATCAAAGGTATGCTAAGCAGTGGTAATAAAACATTGAGGTTTATGGTCACTGAGGTATTAAATATCGCTCATAAATTACAGGGTGAGTATTTTAAATGAGCTATGGCTCAGAGAACAGTAGGAGCCCCCTCATAGCACATATTAATTGTTGGTGCCTAGCTTATTAATTATCAATAGTTTCCAAGGCTTTGTTGCTGTTGTTTTCGTGAAGAGCCAATCTCTGCCCTTTCTACAGCTCTGTGAGTGTGTGTGAGTGGATATGTTGTGTGCATGGGCTGGCATTAAGCGTAATAAAAAATGTGAGGGTACTTTAGGATACTGTGGAGTCTGATAGCCCTTCATTTAAGAATCAAGTATCCCTCCATTTGAACCCCTGGCTCTGTGGTTGCTGTATCCTAACCAAGCATGCTGCTTACAGCTGCCGACTCCAAGTGGCAAAGTCAGAAGAACCCTACAGCTCTGTTTCACTTCAGGTTCTGATCAGTTTGAATTTTTGGTTCTAAGGCTCTGTCCTGGTGATTCCCATCCTTTCCTGCCAAATTGAGTCCTGCTGACAACGAATTAACTTTCACAGACTCCATTTCAGCCGGCATCCTCTAATGCCCTTTTTTCTCCGCCCACTTTTCGCATTGCGTTACCATCCTCTCGCGTTGTTTTAACCATCACAGCCTCTGAGTTCCCATCTTCTGTCCTGTGTGAGCCTCAGTGTACTTCCTCTCAGATGAATCTCTGTAGATTCTTGTGTTTGATTATCCAATCTAGAAATTACCGAGTCCCAGAGGATAACCGAGCACCAAAATTGGAAGGGGGCTGGTGTTTCAGTAAAACTGAATGACTGGCACTTTGGGAACTTAACCATTTAAAACAGACACCCCAGAAACAGATGGAACCTCAGGGAATTCTCCCCAGCTTTGCCTAGTGGGAGACCAGAGCTCTAACAGACAGCTGAGAGGGTAAGGTAGCAGGTGGCTGAGCATGTAAATCAGGCTAGACTTCTCTCATCAAGTGGCCTTGAAATCTTGCTGGTCAACAGATACCTTTCACTGCATATGGCTCTGTGTGGCCATCTTTGTCCAGCAAGGCCACTGTATACTTTTTTAGTTTGACTTCAATTATATGAAAAGAGGACTCCCACAGAGGAAAGGTAAGTGGACATAATGTAGGTTAGATCTGCTGTGTTCAGTATATTAATAGCGACTGAGTCACATGTGACTGGCGAGCTCTTGAAATGCAGTGAGACCAAGGAACTGAATTTATTGTTTTATTTAATTCTAATTATTTAAAACTAATATTTGGAAACCATCACTTGATGCAGTTCCATGTATGCTTGAGATAAATTGGGTTATTTTAAACCTATCTTTACCACTTTAAATTTTATGAAATCTAAATACAAATATTTCCAGTGAAAATTTATCAATCAAACAGAGATACACTCTAGGTGTAAAATGCACACCATATTTTACAGACTTCGTGTAAAAAATATTTAAAATCTCTTGTTTACATATAGGATATTTTGAATATGTTTAGTAAAAAATCTATTATCAAAATTAATTTCACTCATTTATGTTTAATTTTATGTTTATGTTTAATGTTATAAAACATGACTACTAGAGAATTTTAAATTACATATGTGGTTCTCATTTTGTTTCTGTTGGATAGCTCTGGGTTAGAACAAATGTTTTTTGGAGGGACATGGGGAATCCCTGAATTTTACACAAATCTCGGTTGTAGCCATTAGTGTAGACTTGGCACTGCTGCTGCTGCTGCTGCTAAGTCGCTTCAGTCGTGTCCGACTCTGTGCGACCCCATACATGGCAGCCCACCAGGCTCCCCCGTCCCTGGGATTCTCCAGGCAAGAACACTGGAGTGGGTTGCCATTGCCTTCCCCAATGCATGAACGTGAAAAGTGAAAGTGATGTTGCTCAGTTGTGTCCGACCCTCAGCGACCCCATGGACTGCAGCCCACCAGGCTCCTGTGTCCATGGGATTTTCCAGGCAAGAGTACTGGAGTGGGGTGCCATCGCCTTCTCCTAGACTTGGCACTAGCAGGGACAAAATTTGAAGAACGTGCTGAAATACTTAACAGAAACTGCCAAGACTGGGAATTCAGCCTCTACGTGCAGATTGAGGATGAATTTCTCTAGAATAATACCAGTCATCTTCTTTTGAATATTTTAAAACTTTATGTAAATGATATTCTTCCTCTATGCTTCTGTGTCTTTTTTTCCCTCTTTTGTCCTGAACGGTGTTTTTGGAAAGTTCTCCACAGAGATTGGAGAGACACTTGTAGGTCTAGTTAATTCAGCTGTGCTCTGTCCAGTGTCTCCTGTACTGTTACAGGAATACATCACCGTTTCTCTATTGAGGGACATTTGCATTGTTCCCACAATTGAGGTAGATCCGTAACCGTTACAAACAAATGGTGTGATGACCGTTGTTGTTTATAGCTCCTCGGACACACGTACAAGAGTTTCTCTAGAGTGTACGTCTGAAAGTGGAAGGCTGAGGGTTCATACCTACACACTTCAGCTTTGCTAGAGAGTGTTCAGTTATTCTCCAGAGGTTGTCAGTTGTATGCTCCCAACAGCAGTGTTGCTTCACTCTCTTCTCCATATGCAGCATTCTTTAAACAAAAATGTTTTGCAACCTAAAGTGTGAAAGTGTCTCTTTATTGTTTCATTTGCATTTCTCCAGGCGTCTTTTCATATTTATTGATCAGTCAGGCTCTTTTCTTGACATGTATGTTCATAACAATTTGCCTGGTTTTCTACTGGGTGATTTGCCTTTGCCTATAAAGGACTCGTCTACCAGTCCTCTTGAAGCAGATATACAGGTGACAGCTGAGCTATTCAGTGTCTCATTGTTGTTCCTTTCTCTATATTTGTTTTTCCTTCTCTTTAAATGTTTATCTTTGAAGTTTGTCATCTGAGATCAAAGAAAGGCCTCCCCCTTCCCTACTCCCCACCAACGTCTGCTGTTTCTCTTGGATAACTCCACAGAGTGGAGGGAGAAGACTAGAGCAGGATGGTGCAGCCCTGAGATATGAGCACCAGGAGAGGGGATGAAGTGAGGCCGTTTTTATTTCTCCATCATGGTCAACAGCCATTCTTATGTGTTCTTCCTACATTAAGGACAAAAGCTGCTGCTCTGTCCACAAGAGAAAAAAAAAAAAAAGATTAAAAACTGTCACATTTAGCATATGTAAGCGTTGAGAAGGTTCCACTGAGACTATAGTTAGATAACAAAAAATGAAATAATTTGAAGATTACAAAATTACTGCTAGTTTAAAAGTAGTCATGAAAACCTGTTTGAGATACTGCACAAATGCTTTTTAAAGCCTCTGTTAAATCTACTGCTAAATATCAGGTTGAATCCATGGAACTGCAATTTTTAAGCTCACAATAAGACACAAAGCTTTCTCAATAATTCTAGCTTATGTTTTCATAGACTCTGTGAACAGTCTTTGAAAGCTTTTCTGTGGCCTGTAACAGCTTTTGTTTCTTAGGACACTCGGTATCATAAGTATAGATATGGTCATTAAATGTTAATAATGATACCTAGTATTTATATAACACCTTTCATCCAAGGACCTCAAAGAACTGAGCAAACATTAACTCACTAATTCCCATAAGAGCCATGAAGCAAGAGTTATTATATCTGTTTTACTGAGGAAGGAACTGAGGCACAGAGAGCTAAAGTAAATTAACTTACTTAAGGTCATATGAGATGTTAAAATTGTAGCTGAGAATGGCCCCGGCTCTCATGCTCTCTATTCATGGTGGTCTGAAACATTATCTACTTCTGAGGTTTCTCGGCCCTTCCCATTTTCTCCTCTGAGTTGTGTTAAGTAAACAATTATGAAAAGGGAAAATTTTCAGTGCTTAAATGCAAATTTCCAGCAGCACAATGTCATATAATTTTGGAGACATGTTTATTGAGCAAAAGAATAGAGGTGTGTGGCAGAAGATGACAAAGAGTTTATATAAGATGTATTACCATTTTCCCCGTAAAAGAACCCTCAAGTCATTCTGTAAAAGAAGTTGCTCCTTGGGACTTCCCTGGAGGTCCACTGGTTAAGAATCCACCTTCCCAAACACAGGTAGGTATAGGGTTTGAAATCCCTGGTCGGGGAACTAAGATCCCAGGACTAATCCTGTGTGTGCTACAACTAGAGAGGAGCCTGCGCTGCAATGAAAGACCCCACACACGGCAAGAGAAGCCTGCACGCCTCAACCAAGACCTGACACAGTCAGAAATAAAATAAAGTAGATAAATTAATATTTCTTAAAAAAAAAAAAAAGTTGTCACCCATTCCTTTAAAATTGACTAGGAAAGTTCTACCATCTCTACTGGTATTTCTACCAGGCCCACCCTAATAAGAATATTCTGACATTCTTGCAGCTTGACAAGCCCCAGGAGCCTCCATTAGTTCACTTGCCCCTGCCCCGTTTTTACTAGATTCTGAATTTCTTTTTATATTGAACTGACACCTGACTTTGAGACCTTAGTGCTGCCCTCCCTGGCATCGTACAGAATAAGCCTAATCCCTTGCCAACGTGACAGACCATCAGAGCTCCGAACCCAGATCTTTTGTCTCTCTCAACTTTTTTCCTCGCAACAGCCAGAGTTCCAACAACTGTAACTCACATGTGGCCGTCTCTAGGGACCTTCCGTCATGTTCGTCCCTATCTGGCACACTCCGGCTGATCAAGGTCTCTCTTCAAATGTGGTACTCAGAATGGAAAGTCATATTCCAGATGTGATTTGAGATTGGAGAGCAGCTGCTTCCACTAACCATACCATAGTTCTTCCTTTATTTCAAAACTGTGGTTTAATCTTCCTACAGGCTTTTCTTCTCCAGGCAAAAAGCAAAACAAGAAAAAGCAAAAATAATCCAATTTATATCATCATTTCTTCAAGATTTATTTGTCATTATTTGAATAATTTATATGCCTATTTCCTCTCTTTTTCTAATGTATTTCTAAATTTCATAGAAGTGAACATTATGATCAAGTAACATTTTTAAGCTGATTAAAAATGGTGAGCCTCAATTTCAGTAAATCTCAAGTTGTTTCCTAGCCAGCTGTCAGACCATAACCTTAGTAGACGTGCCTGAAATTTGGGCATACATTTACTCTCATGCAAATTATAAGCTAAATGCAGCAGTGAGGTTTATTGTTTGTTTTTAGTATACAAATTGCATGTGTGTGTTTATGATTACAAAAACAATGAAGTTTAGCACAGCAGTTGATAACCCAAGTCCTAGAATCAGATACACATGGGTTTGAATTCTGACCCTACCACTTATGAGACCTTGGATAAATTTATTTAAACTCTTTAAACATTCATTTCTTCATGTGTAAAGTGAGGATTATAATAGGACCTCTCTTATGAGGTTATTGTAAAGATACTATGTAATGATGATCATAAGAGACCTAGCACAGAACCTGATGTAGAGAAAACACTCAACAAATATAAACATTCTTACTGTGGAAATATTTGGAACATACAGAAAACAGGACAAAAGAAAAGTCATTTGTAATCTCCAGCTTGTTTTGGCGATAACTACTATTGCTATTTAGAATATATTCAACATTTTTCTGTACTTTAACTACTCTTGAATAAAGGGGAGTTCTTGCAGAACAACAAGACTATGAAAATGAGCAGGGACATTTCTAATGTCTCAAGATAAGCAATAAACCAATAATAATATCATATTATGATAGACTTAAAACTTTAAGAAATACACAAATACATATATTTAGGTCATTATTATTAGAAGTTGCCAAAAATGATACATAATGGATAAGATATTCTGTCTTTTATAAAAGTAATCAGAAGTGGACATTATTGATACAATGGGCGTGGTTACGGAAAGCCTCCCAGAACATCACACATAAACACTGGTGCCCTGGCCAGGTGTATGTATATGTCAAGACCAGATTTCACCAAGTAACTTGTGGTTCTTAGAACCCATGATTTTATACAATAAATGAGAGATTTATCAAGTTTTGGTGATAATGCAAAAGTAGTACTTTGAAACTAGTAATATTCATCAGATTTAAATTCCAATAATAGTTTATTCACATTTACTTTCCAAATTTACTTACAAGATTTGTTGCTGTGTTATTGTTTAGTCACTAAATCGTGTCCAACTCTGGCAACCCCATGGACTGTAGCCCATCAGGCCCCTCTGTCCATGGGATTTCCCAGGCAAGAATACTGGAGTGGGTTGTCATTTCCTCCTCCAGGGGATCTTTCCAACCCAGAGATTGAACCTGCATCTCCTGCATTGGCAGGCAGATTCTTTACCACTAAGCACATACAAGGTTTAGCTTATTGATAAATATATTTAAACTTGCACTAAATTGGTTTATTTCTTTTCCCCTGATTCCTTTCCATAATGTGGCCTCTACTCTAGGAAAAAGGATCTATGGTTTTCAAAGAAAGTTTATTTCTGGTTTCTTGGCTGCACCTGATGTATGAGAGCATTATTAGACAGGGGACCACACTTGTTCACCAGAATGGAGCCTCCAGTGTCTTTTCACATCCCCTTTAGACAGCCTCCTGCAGCTGCTAATAACATCCGGCCATTACCCTGCAAGACTGGATTCCAGCCAAAGTGGAGAGACTCCCAGCACCAAGACCCCGAGGCATCCCTTACCATCCCTTTGTCAGCCCCCTGAGCCATACCATTCCCACATAATAAAACTTCTAAGCAGGGCACTGAAGCCAAGGGGGTGGCATTGACTCAGACCAGGCCCTTGCCCTCTTCGGCTCCTGGGCCACAGGTTGGGTCAACATCTCAAAGGCGGAACACCCGTCAGACAGTCCTGGGAGCCGTGAAGGCCTCCTGAGGCTTGACTGGGTGCCAGGCCAGAAGAAAGTGGGGACAGTGGGGCATAGGGTGGGGGATGTAGCTTGAGACACTGCCGTGTTTTTATGGCTCAACCATATCAGTGCAGAGGCAGATGGCCATGGAGGCTGTTTGAAGAGCGGCCTGTGACAGACCAAGAGGGTGCGGGCTCTGAGTCATGCCGAAAGGTGTGTTATTACCAAAGTGATGTAGGGGATCTGGAATGTGACTTAAAAGGCAGTAATGAAACATTATCCATAAACATGTTAACTGCTTCAAGTAATACGGCTCTAAAAAGTGAGAGCAATCCCATTCTTATGAAATCTCTGCTCACTGGCCATGAATGAGCAAATACAAGTGATGCACAAACAGAAGTAAGTGAAAGGGCAGGGTGCCATGTCTTTCTGAAGGAAGGCAGACAATCCTTACCCTCCACACCTCTCTCCTGCTCCATGTAATTTCACCCATGTAATTCCCATGACTATTATAAACAGCCTTTCCACATTGGATATCCTCTTAGTTCTTAATAAAATCTTACCCTTTCTTGTCATCCTGACTTGGAATGTAAAGCCTTCCTCTTACTTGAAGTATTATTAGACTTTATACTACAGGGCAGAGAAGGGCATGGCAACCCACTCCAGTATTCCTGTCTGGAGAATCCCATGGACAGAGGAGCCTGGCGGGCAACAGTCCGTGGGGTTGCAAAGAGTCAGACACGACTGAAGCTGCTATGCACACATACTACATATAGGGCAAGCGGTCCGTCACTATCCCCTCTTTGTTCCTGTCTTTCAGGATCATAAAGCATGTGTTTACAATCCACTTTTCAGGTGGAGAAAGCTTCTCCAGCCTGGGGCCCTGGACAGTAACCAGTAGCAGTTATTTCCAGCTTTACGATTGCCGAGTGTCCTCCCATGGGAGGGGCAGTGACTGGCTTCGAGCCTAGCTTCCACTAGCTACTGAGGTGGATGGTGCCCTGAACCAGGCTTTTCTGAACTCTACAAGCCTGTTTTCAGCTGCTAACCCAGCAATTTCACCCAAGAGCCCCTCAGATACCCCAGGGAATAGTTTATCATCCCCAGAATCACCTCAGCAAAGACAGACTCAGGAGGTTGCCCTGACCAACCAGACCTGTAAATAGGATGGTTATCTATTACAGTTTTTCACATCGTATATGTTTCCACCTTCTGTTTCTCTGCACATGGGATTAGGATAGTTCACAACTTGAAACATGCTTCATCTTGTTTCTTCTTTTAACGTTATTATCATCCTCAATAATAATATTAAAACAATAAGCAGCAGCAGCTTATTGTACCTATTTGCCCATACTTGTTACTTTTTTAGTTTTCATAGCTGTTGCATGTTATCTCATTATTATCACTAATTGTTTCATGACAACTTTATATACAATTGATTTATTTTGAGCAAATTCAGTATATTATTAAAAAGTATCAATGTAGGTATTAAGATTGTGCTTTATTCTCCTCATACAAAAGATTATTAAATGCTGTCTTTATAGATTGGTTCCAATTTTGGCTAATGTCTGATTAAGAGAATAGTTAGTTCAGATGCTCAGTTGTGTCCGACTCTTTGTGACTCCATGAATCGCAGCACGCCAGGCCTCCCTGTCCAACACCAACTCCCGGAGTTCACTCAGACTCACGTCCATCGAGTCAGTGATGCCATCCAACCATCTCATCCTCTGTCGTCCCCTTCTCCTCCTGCCCCCAATCCCTCCCAGCATCAGAGTCTTTTCCAATGAGTCAACTCTTCGCATGAGGTGGCCAAAGTACTGGAGTTTCAGCTTCAGCATCATTCCTTCCAAAGAAATCCCAGGGCTGATCTCCTTCAGAATGGACTGGTTGGATCTCCTTGCAGTCCAAGGGACTCTCAAGAGTCTTCTCCAACACCACACTTCAAAAGCATCAATTCTTCGGCACTCAGCTTTCTTCACAGTCCAACCCTCACATCCATACATGACCACTGGAAATAGTTGCCCTTAAATATAACTCATTGCTTAGCTAAAGGCTTTTTTCCTGACTAGGACATTTATTGAGGCCTAATATATAACACGGAGAAGGCAATGGCACCCCACTCCAGTACTCTTGCCTGGAAAATCCCATGGACAGAGGAGCCTGGTAGGCTGCAGTCCATGGGGTCACGAAGAGTTGGACACGACTGAGCGACTTCACTTTCACCTTTCACTTTCATGCATTGGAGAAGAAAATGGAAACCCACTCCAGTGTTCTTGCCTGGAGAATCCCAGGGACGGGGGAGCCTGGTGGGCTGCCGTCTATGGGGTTACACAGAGTCGGACACGAATGAAGCAACTTAGCAGCAGCAGCAGGAGCAATATATAACAGGCAGGGCTTCCCTGGTAGCTCAGTGATAAAGAATCTACCTGCCAGGGCAGGACACGTGAGTATAACTTTGAAATAAATGTAAGTTACTGAGGTAATATCAGTGTTAATCAAGGGTTTAATTATTATATAATTTAAATACTTCAGCTTACCTTTTCCAAAGGGTTCACCTATATTTCTGTTTTGTGTTTTAATTCAAGATTCTGAGATTTTATTAGCTAAATCATTCCGGCTGCCAGAGACTAGTCATGTCTCTACAGGTGAGAAAATGAAAGTCCAGTGAATGTTAACTAACTACCATATTGCCTGCTTTACACTTCTGTGACTTCTTGAGTCTGGAGCAGAAACTCAAATTTATTAAGCATGGATTTTGGAAGAAACGTTTAGCTGGAAATTAAGCTCAAGCTGTAGAGGAACGCTGCAAACAGCCCTTGCCCCTACAGAGTGGGTATCTGTTTTTTGTAGCCTTAGGCAGATCATTAGACCTTTCTGCACCTCAGCTTCTACACTTGGAGGACAGAACCATCCATTTCAAACGTCCATGATTCTGTGGTTCCCAGAAAGGTCATAGGCTAAGTTTTGCACGTGCTTTTGGGTTTAACAGTTGCTTCGGGATTTCTAGAACCCTTTCCTTCTTCTCTCAGTGATTGCAACTGCACCACTCTTGCTTAGGTAACTGCTCCCCTCTCCTCACCACTCCAGCAACCACTTGTCCTGTAATTCTGGTGTGGCAGCCACTCAGAGCTCTTCACCCACCTGACCGCAAGGATGAGCCGGTGGTGAACACGTGACCCAGCCAGGGCCAACCCCAGGCTGTCTCAGATTTTCCAAATAGTAGCTGGCAGGGATATTTCTCTTTCCCCTTTGGAACTCTAGTCACAAGGATGGAGCCCTGGAGCTACCTGTCTTCAAGTCCCCTAGTAAGCCAAAGGGCTGCTGAGCAAGAGGCCAGGCCTGAGGTGGAAGCTAAGATGAGAGAAGTGCAGGAGGAGACAGACTCCTGATGGCACTCCTGGCACCTGATCCAGATGACACTGAGGCCAGCTCCCTGGTCCCCTTCCTGTGATCTGGTTATGGCAGTTCATCACAACCACATCTTTGCTTAAGCTGTAGAAGAATGGGGTCTCTGTCACTAACAATCAAAAGGGCTCTAAGCAGCACAATTCTCCATCTTCCTCCAACTGCCCATATTCTATATTCCAATTCAATTAAATTGGGTGAAAGTAGTTTTTATGGTTCTACCTGCTTAACAATTCACCATGTCCTCAGAGCTTTTACTTTCAAGATGGAGCAGTCAAGTGACAGACTTACATCAGTGCTGTAAAATGCCGGGATTTTAGCTTTAAAGCACTGAGTTTTAAGAAATGGATACCTTTAATCACAAACCAGAGAAATCTCTTTCTCTACGAAAAAATCTGAGACCTTCTTCAGTATCTGGATTTTCCGAAAGAGAAAATCGAGCAAGAGGAAAACATCAAATACTAAATCACTGGATAAAACTTCTCTGAAATTCAGGGCTGGGGGCTGTCCTCGGTCATGTAGGATTTGACACTGGAACAAGTGGTAATGATGTGGCTTTTCCTGGTGGCTATGCTGGGGATCAGGAAGACGGGGGAGAGCAGCAGCCCTGGCAGTGTGTGTGAGCTCAGTCACTCAGTCGTGTCCAAGTCTTTGTGACTTCCTGGACTGTAGCCCACCAGGTTCCTCTGTCCATGGGATTCTCCAGGCAAGAATACTGGAGTGGGTTGCCATTACCTTCTCCAGGGTATCTTCCTGACCCAAGGATCGAACCTAAGTCTCCTGCATTGCAGGCAGATTCTTTACTGCTTGAGTCACTGGGGAAGCCCCCAGCCCTGGCAGACACCTCTGCAAACTCGGACTTGGTGTCGTGGAGATTTTCTGATCAACCCTGGAGAGACTGCTGAGCAGGGCATTCTATCTGAAGGCGTAGAGTCGCTCCAGAGCAGCAACGGCTCCCTACTGCAGGGAAACTGGGATGCATGTGTGAAGGGTGCCATTCAGCACCTCCATCAAGTATAGAGAATATAGAGGGGCATTTAGTCTAACGGCAGGGGAAGAAAACCACATACAAAAAAACCGCAATCTACGGCCAAAAGGCTAGCTGGGAAGAGAGGTCTTTCTGCCTCACTAGTAAGAATAACTCTAGAAAACCCAAAGGAAACCGCCAAGCCTGTGTTTGGTGCATGGCAGAACTTGTGAAAGACACAAAAGCCAGTGAGTGGCTGAGGGTTCAGACCAACTCTACAGGCCGGGGGGAGACAGCTCCTGAGAGAGCAAACCAACTAGAGCTACTCTCCACCACAGATATTCAAAGATCAACAAGGTTGTTTTCCATTTTAAGTACGACTTATTTGCTTTAAATACAAGTAAGCCTGATTCCCACTGCAAGATGTCATGTATAAATCCCAGGACTTCAGTTCCCCTCTTCCTTCTCATTCCATTTCTACAGTCAGTGCAGCAGGCAGTCCCGTGGTTGGGATTTGAATCACACACATACACTTAACACTGCAACGCGTGCTAAGTCACTTCAGTCGTGTGCAGCTCTTTTCAACCCTATGGACCAGAGCACACCAGGCTCCTCTGTCCATGGGATTCTCCAGGCAAGAACACTGGCGTGGGTTGCCAAGACATCCTCCAGGGAATCTTCCCGACCCAGGGATTGAACCCACATCTCTTATATCTTCTGCATTGGCAGGTGGGTTCTTAACCACTAGCACCACCTGGGAAGCCCATGCAGAACACTGCAACATATTAATAATATTTAGGCACTAAAGTTTAACAGTGCCACAAAGGATTGTATAAACTTACTCTAAGCTTCCATGTATATTATTGTATATTATTTGTGCCTCATCCTCTTCTCCATTTCTTTAAGTAGTTTCAAAAGTTACACTTTGACTCCAGGAGATACCCTTGAAGTCATCTGGCCTTATTTCCATGTCATTTGAAGACCAGGACACCAGGGCTCAAAGAGATGATGTGACTTGCTCAGAGTCACACAAGATATTAATGGCAGAGACAGAACTAGAAGGTCTGTCCACAGGTCTCCAGAACACCAGGTCCTAACCCAAGCCACGGCTCCAGGGGCTCCTCTACAGAAGACGGGCATCATGACAGGAGAGTTCACAAGAGGAGGTGAAGTGGACCGGCATACCAGTTCACACTGACCAGAGTGGAAACCTGGAGTGAGCAGTCAGAATTGCAACAAGATGAAGACAAATAATGGGGCCTCACTGGTGGCTCAGTGGTAAAGAATCCACCAGCTAATGCAGGAGACACAGGTTCCATCCCTGATCTGGGAACATCCCACACGCTACGGAGTAACTAAGTCCGAGAGCCACAGCGACTGAGCCTGTACTCTAGCACCTGGGAACCACAACTACTGAGCCCTCACACCGCAGCTCCTGAAGCCTGTGCACCCTTAGAGCCTGCATCCACAGGAAGAGGAGTCACTGCAATGAGAAGCGTGACCACAGCAACTAGAGAGTAGCCCCCATTCGCTGCAGCTAGACCAAAGCCTGAACAGCAGCAAAGACTCGGCACCGCCAAAAATAAATAAAATTATAAAAAGAAAACAAACAACAACAGCAAAACCAAATAATGTTTACTCAAAACTCATCCATCTCAAACTAGATGTTGAAAAGTTTAATAACTATTGTTGCCTTTAAGGCTTTGATAGTAGCTGTGTCCAACTCTTTGCAACTCTGTGGACTGTAGCCTGCCAGGTTCCTCTGACCATTGGATTCTCCAGGCAAGAATACTGGAATGGGTTTCCATGTCCTCCTCCAGGGGATCTTCCCAACCCAGGGATCGAACCTGAGGCTCCTGCATTGCAGGCAGATTCTTTACCGCTGAGCCACTAGGGAAGCCCGACACTTTCATAATATTTCATCTGTAAGTTCTCAAAATATTGTAAAGCTAGTATGATTTTTACATTACTAGTATGACTTCCATTTTACAGGTGGAGAAACTGAGGCACTAGGTGGAATAAGAAACTTGCCCAAAGTTATACAAAGAAGCAAGAGTGGAACATAGCCTATGACCCACACATGAACCATGGAATAATGGAGGTTTGAAGTGTAAGAGTCTGAATTAAAAGTTTTAATGATCTGCCTAAGATCACAAAGCTAGTTAGTAAGTGAGCTGCAATAAACCCGAGGCCCCGTAGATCCCCCGTGGATCCCATGTGATCCTTGTTCACATGCCTGAGTACAGTCCTGCTCTGGCAGATGTGAAGTGAGCCCCAGAATGGACTTCCCAGTGGAGCTTGCTAGCTGCAGGGTCATGCTTCTTTCCTCGTTCCTCTCAAGGGATGATCAGTTCTAGGAGACAGCCTGTCTTGCCTGGTGGTGAAGGCCCTGTGTGGGACCAGCGTGAGAACAACCCACCGAACAGCCCTCATTTCAACGGGTGAGTGGCACCCCCCAGACACTGCAGGCTGTATCCCTTGCCAGGGGCTGTCAGTCATCAACCTGGAGGTCAAGTAGTGGCCAAAATGGCCTGGCAGCATTTGGTGGCCGCTGATCAGACTTGTCAGTTGCATTAGATTCTTAATAGTTTCTTCTTCTTCAACTTGAAAATATTTAGAATTCTTCCCCTTTAGGAGGACACCCTTAAGCAAAAAAAACACCCTCTTACTTTTCTTTAAATATTCTTTTGACAGCCCCAAGAGATGGCAGTTGAAAAATCTGCTCCACATCAAAGCCACCCTTTCTTTTCACCAGACTCACAGAGCTTTTCATTCCCAGCCCTCCTGAATATTTCGAACGCCACCAGTGTTTACATTTTTGTCCAGCCTACACGTCTTTTCCTGCTTAAGAACCATATACCCTATCACTTTGGTCATGTGGCTAACACGCCCTGCTTCCTTCCTTTTCCTCCGGCTCTTCTGGCCTCTGACTCTGTTACACCCATCCTGGCTGGTGATACAGTAGGGAATGTTTAAAACATATCAGCTCTTGCCAATGCCCTCTGACACGGTTCCCCTGTTCAGGACTGAAAATACTCCAAGCATTCAATAGCCAGCCTGAGAACCACCAGTGTTCCCTTCATACCTAATATTTCAATAACTGTTCTCTGATGGTGACCATTCTGGAATCTGTTTCATCTCAAGTCTGCTTTCACTGCTCTTGTTCCTAGGGAACTAGAGTCAGAAAGTAAGGTAGTGATAACTGGGTTTGGAAAGAAGGTAAAACCCTAAGAGTTTATAATCCATGTTTTGCCTCAAAGTAAAAATAGAAACCCTGGTCTACCCAATGACTCTGGGTGGAAAAAAAGCAACAGCCGTATTTGGGTTAGAAAAACCATTAACAATCTCCTTCAGCATATTAAAAAGCAGAGGCATTACTTTGCCAACAAAGGTCCATCTAGGCAAGGCTATGGTTTCTCCAGTGGTCACGTGTGGATGTGAGAGTTGGACTATAAAGAAAGCTGAGCACCGAAGAATTGATACTTTTGAACTGTGGTGTTGAAGACTCTTGAGAGTCCCTTGGACTGCAAGGAGATCCAACCAGTCCATCCTAAAGGAGATCAGTCCTGGGTGTTCATTGGAAGGACTGATGCTAAAGCTGAAACTCCAATACTTTGGCCACCTGATGCAAAGAGCTGACTCACTGGAAAAGACCCTGGTGCTAGGAAAGATTGAAGGCATGAGGAGAAGGGGACGACACAGGATGAGATGGTTGGATGGCATCACCGACTCAATGGACATGTGTTTGGGTGGACTCCGGGAGTTGGTGACGGACAGGGAGGCCTGGCGTGCTGCGGTTCATGGAGTCGCAGAGTCGGACACGACTGAGCGACTGAACTGAACTGAAATCTCCTTCTCTGATCCTACTAAAATGCAGGGGAGTAAATTTTCAAGAGAATTCTGCATTCTTCCATAGGAAAAACCTTTGAAAGATCAAGTCATGCCATCTTCTTAGGTTGTGGCTGGACTCATTGGCTCTGTCATTTAACAAAATATTGTTTTTGACTATCTATCATGGCTGAGGATCCATGCTAAGTTCTCAAGATAAAGTAGTACGTAAAGCACATATGGTACCTGTCCATGGAGCTTATAATCTAGTAGGAGACAATGCGCTGGATGCCCACCTCATCCACTGGGTCTAGTCACTCAGTTGACACTTTTGCAAATTAAATAT
Organism: Bubalus kerabau; assembly: GCF_029407905.1. Lineage (NCBI taxonomy): Eukaryota > Metazoa > Chordata > Mammalia > Artiodactyla > Bovidae > Bubalus > Bubalus kerabau. The sequence continues at coordinate 29,498,699 of NC_073630.1, read as the reverse complement.
CCATGGATTACTGTGTATTATATAAGGATACAGACTGTTCTGTTGAGACAATTATTAACAAACTCTGCTAAATCTCAAGCTGCAAAACGTCCTATCTTTGGGGTCAATTGCCTCACCAGCAGGGGGCACCATTGTGCACTTGAACAGAAGTAGCCACAGTCACGGGGGTGCTCTCTAGGAGTGGGACGGACCAAAGGAGGCTTCTAGGCAGCTTAAGAGCTATGGAGTGCTCCAAGGGGGCCCAGCACTCTGTGCTCCGTACATAATCTCATTTAAAACGTATAGTGACCTATTTTGTTCATGCTTTCTGGAGAAACGGAAATTCATTAAGGGAAAATTATTGGTTCAAGGTCAAGAGCTACTGTCAGGCCTCAGCTCAGATCCACTGACTTCAAAGTTCTTTTCTCCCCCATGACACACTATCTCTCAAACCACAGAAATTAAGATCTACAATTCAATAACTTAAAGCTAAAAATCTGCCAAACTCATCATTTGTGCAATAGAGGAGATGTATTTTTATAAAAAAGCTATTTGATTTTTAGATCCCTAAAGCTAGGGTTTCTTCATTTCTCCTATTCTTATCTAGAGGTCTTTAACTACAGACCCTTTGGGAAAAAAATAGATGTATATATATATATGTCTACATCAGTTTCAAAAGTTTCATTTCACATCTGGATCTACTATTGCATTTTTGCCCCAGTCTACCCAGACCACAACAAAAACACCAACACAAAAACATGAATAAAAGGGAAATGCTGCAGGAGCATTCACATGGGAATTGTTATTTAAAAATCATGTCCCTGAGCTCCACTTGTCCTGCCTCTCTGATCCAATTTATCCCCAATTCTCAAGACAATGTAATAGTTTGTCATACCCCGAAGGGGAACCAAAAACCCAAAAACTGTACTTCAAAGCACAGAAACTCCTTACAAACTTAAAAGAAATGATCAAGCAATTTAATATGAAAATGAGTCAAACTTATTTAAAAAAACAAACATAATTGGAGGCCTGTTGAATGAAGCAAAAGAAATAATTAAGTCTTAAAAAAAAAAAAAAAACAGAGTTGTTTTGGGGAGGAAATCTGGCTTTTCTAAGAAAACCTATGCCTGTTGAATGTGGTCAGGTGGTTGCAACATGCACTTGAAGATGTAGAATTCATGACTCCCTTCTCCAAATTGTGAATGCAGGATGGACTGTAAACCTGTAGAAAAACTGTTTATTAACTGTGTTGTTGTTTGGCTATCTGTAATATCAGTATGATTATTACAATTTGATTTTAAGCTATTGGTTTTCTCTCTTTTTTTCTTTTTAATTTATTTTTTATTGGAGGATAATTGCTTTACAGAATTTTGTTATTTTCTGCCAAACTTCAACATGAATCAGCCATAGGTATACATATATCCCCTCCCTCTTGAACCTCCCTCCCATCTCCCTCCCCATCCCACCCCTCTAGGTTGATACAGAGGCCCTGTTTGAGTTTCCTGAGCCATACAGCAAATTCCTGTTGGCTATCTATTTTAAATATGATAATGTAAGTTTCCATGTTACTCTTTCCATACATCTCACCCTTTCCTCTCCTCTCCCCATGAGTCCATAAGTCTACTACGTCTGATTCTCCATTGCTGCCCTGTAAATAAATTCTTCAGTACTGTTTTTCTAGATTCTGTATACATGGATTTGAATACAATATTTCTCTTTCTCTTTCTGACTCACTTCACTCTGTAGGATAGGTTCTAGGTTCATCCACCTCATCAGAATTGACTCAAATGTGTTCCTTTTTATAGCTGAGTAATATTCCAATGTGTATATGTACCAGAACTTCTTTATCCATTCATCTGTCCGTAGACATCTAGGTTGCTTCCATGTTCCAGCTATTGTAAATAGTGCTGCAATGAACAATGGTATACATGTGTCTTTTCCAATTTTGGTTTCCTCAGGGTATATGCTTAGGAGTGGGATTGCTGGGTCATCAGTTCAATTCAGTTCAGTCACTCAGTCGTGTCCGACTCGTTGCGACCCCATGAACCACAGCACGCCAGGCCTCCCTGTCCATCACCAACTCCCGGAGTCCACCCAAACACATGTCCATGTCGGTGATGCCATCCAACCATCTCATCCTCTGTCATCCCCTTCTCCTCCTGCTCTCAATCTTTCCCAGCATCAGGCTCTTTTCCAGTGAGTCAGTTCTTTGCATCAGGTGGCCAAAGTATTAGAGTTTCAGCTTCAACATCAGTCCTTCCAATGAACACCCAGGACTGATCTCCTTTAGGATGGACTGGTTGGATCTCCTTGCAGTCCAAGGGGCTCTCAAGAGTCTTCTCCAACACCACAGTTCAAAAGCATCAATTCTTCTGCACTCAGCTTTCTTTATAGTCCAACTGGAGAAACCATAGCCTTGACTGGATGGACCTTTGTTGGCAAAATAATGTCTCTGCTTTTGAATATGCTGTCTAGATTGGTCATAACTTTCCTTCAAAGGAGTAAGCATCTTTTAATTTCATGGCTGCAATCACCATCTGCAGTGATTTTTGAGCCCAGAAAAATAAAATCAGCCACTGTTTCCACTGTTTCCCCATCTATTTGCCATGAAGGGACGGGACCAGATGCCATGATCTTAGTTTTCTGAATGTTAAGTTTTAAGCCAACTTTTTCACTCTCCTCTCTCACTTTCATCAAGAGGCCCCTTAGTTCTTCTTCACTTTTGCCATAAGGGTGGTTTCATCTGCATATCTGAAGTTATTGATATTTCTCCCAGCAATCTTGATTCCAGGAAGCTGTGCTTCCTCCAGCCCAGCGTTTCTCATGATGTACTCTGCATATAAGTTAAATAAGCAGGGTGACAATATACAGCCTTGACGTACTCCTTTTCCTATTTGGAACCAGTCTGTTGTTCCATGTCCAGTTCTAACTGTTGCTTCCTGACCTGCTTACAAATTTCTCAAGAGGCAAGTCAGGTGGTCTGGTATTCCCATCTCTTTCAGAATTTTCCACAGTTTATTGTGATCCACACAGTCAAAGGCTTTGGCATAGTCAATAAAGCAGAAATAGATGTTTTTCTGGAACTCTCTTGCTTTTTCCATGATCCAGCGGATGTTGGCAATTTGATCTCTGGTTCCTCTGCCTTTCTAAAACCAGCTTGAACATCTGGAAGTTCACAGTTCACGTATTGCTGAAGCCTGGCTTGGAGAATTTTGAGCATTACTTTACTAGCATGTGAGATGAGTGCAATTGTGTGGTAGTTTGAGCATTCTTTGGCATTGCCTTTCTTTGGGATTGGAATGAAAATTGACCTTTTCCAGTCCTGTGGCCACTGCTGAGTTTTCCAAATTTGCTGGCATATTGAGTGCAGCATTTTCACGGCATCATCTTTCAGGATTTGAAATAGCTCAACTGGAATTCCATCACCTCCACTAGCTTTGTAGTGATGCTTCCTAAGGCCCACTTGACTTCACAGTCCAGAATGTCTGGCTGTAGATGAGTGATCACACCATCATGATTATCTGGGTCTTGAATATCTTTTTTGCACAGTTCTTCTGTGTATTCTTGCCACCTTTTCTTAATATCTTCTGGGTCATATGCTGGTTTCATTCCTATTTTTTTAAGGAAAATCCATACCGTCTTCCATAGTGGCTGTATCAATTTACATTCCCACCAACAGTGCAAAAGCATTCCCTTTTCTCCACATCCTCTCCAGCATTTACTGTTTGTAAACTTTTTGATGATGGCCATTCCGACTGGTGTGGCGTGATATCTCATTGTGGTTTTGATTTGCATTTCTCTCATAATGAGTGATGTTGAGCATCGTTTCCTGTGTTTCTTAGCCATCTGTATGTCTTCTTTGGAGAAATGTCTCTTTAGGTCTTTTTCCCACTTTTTGATTGGAAGGTTTGTTTTTCTAGCATTGAGTTGTATGAGCTGCTTATATATTTTGGAAATTAATTCTTTGTCAGTTGTTTCATTTGCTATTATTTTCTCCCATTCTGAGGGTTCTCTTTTCACCTTGCTTATAGTTTCCTTTGCTGTGCAAAAGCTTTTAAGTTTAATCAGGTCCCACTCGTTTACTTTTGTTTTTATTTCTGTTACTCTAGGAGGTGGGTCATAGAGGATCTTGCTTTGATTTATGTCATTGAGTGTTCTGCCTATGTTTTCCTCTAAGAGTTTTAGGGTTTCTGGTCTTACATTTAGGTCTTTAATCCACTTTGAGTTTATCTTTATGTATGGTGTTAGGAAGTGTTCTAATCTCATTCTTTTACATGTAGCTGTCCAGTTTTCCCAGCACCATTTATTGAAGAGGCTGTCTTTGCCCCATTGTATATTCTTGCCTCCTTTGTCAAAAATAAGGGACCCAATAGGTGCATGGGTTTATTTCTGGGCTTTCTATCTTGTTCCATTGGTCTATATTTCTGTTTTTGTGCCAGTCCCATACTGTCTTGATGGCTGTAGCTTTGTAGTATAATCTGAAGTCAGGAGGGTTGATTCCTCTAGCTCCATTCTTCTTTCTCAAGACTGTTTTGGCTATTCAGGGCCTTTTGTGTTTCCATATGAACTGTGAAATTTTTTTGTTCTAGTTCTGTGAAAAACATCATTGGTAATTTGATAGGGATTGCATTGAATCTGTAGATTGCATTTGGTGTATAGTCATTTTCACAATATTGATTCTTCCTACCCAGAAACATGGAATATCTCTCCATCTGTTTATGTTGCCTTTGATTTCTTTCATCAGTGTCTTATAATTTTCTGTGTACACTTCTTTTGTCTCCTTAGGCAAGTTCATTCCTACATATTTAATTCTTTTTGTTGCAGTGGTGAATGGGATTGATTCCTTGATTTCTCTTTCTGTTTTTTCATTGTTAATATGTAGAAATGCAAGTGATTTCTGTGCATTGATTTTGTATCCTTCAACATTGCTAAATTCACTGATTAGCTCTAGTAATTTTCTGATATTATCTTTAGGGTTTTCTATGTACAGTATCATGTCATCTGCAAACAGTGAGAGCTTTACTTCTTTTCCAATCTTGATTCCTTTTATTTATTTTTTTTCTTCTCTGATAACTGTAGCTAAGACATCCAGAACTATGTTGAATAATAGTGGTGAAATTGGACACACTTGTCTTGTTTCTGATCCTAGGGGGAATGCTTTCAGTTTTTCACCATTGAGAATAATGTTTTCTGTAGGCTTATCATATATGGTCTTTACTATGTTGAGGTAGGTTCCTTCTATGCCCATTTTTTGAAGTTTTAATCATAAATGGGTACTGAATTTTTTCAAAGGCTTTTTCTGCATCTATTGAGACTATCATATGGTTTTATCTTTCAATTTGTTAATATTGTGTATCACATTGATTGATTTGCATATATTAAACAATCCTTGCATTCCTGGAATAAACCCAAGTTGATCATGGTGTATGAGCTTTTTGATATGTTGCTTAATTTTGTTTGCTAAAATTTTGTTGAGGACTTTTGCATCTATGTTCATCAGTGATATTGGCCTGTAGTTTTCTGTTTTTGTGTTATCTTTGGTTTGGGTATCAGGGTGATGGTGGCCTCGTAGAATGAGTTTGGAAGTGTTCCTTCCTCTGCAATTTTTTTGAAAGAGTTTTAGAAGGGTAGGTATTAGCTCTTCTCTAGATGTTTGATAGAATTCTCCTGTGAAGCCATCTGGTCCTGGGCTTTTGTTTTTTTGGGAGGTTTTTGATCACAGCTTCAATTTCAGTGCTTGTAATTGCGTGTTCATAATTTTTATTTCTTCCTGGTTCAGTCTTGGAAGATTGAACTTTTCTAAGAATCTGTCCATTTCTTCCAGGTTATCTCCATTTTATTGCCATATAGATTCTCATAATCATCTCTTAAAATCCTTTGTATTTCTGCATTGTCTGTTGTAACTGCTCCTTTTTCATTTCTAATTTTGTTGATTTGATTCTTCTCTCTTTTATTCTTGATGAGTCTGGCTAAAGGTTTGTCAATTGTTTATCTTCTCAAAGAACCAGCTTTTAGTTTTATTAATCTTCACTATTGCTTCTTTCATTTTTTTTTCATTTATTTCTGCTCATATCTTTATGATTTCTTTCCTTCTACTAATTTTGGGGGTTTTTTGTTCTTCTTTTTCCAGTTGTTTTAGGTGTAAAGTTAGGTTGTCTATTTGATGTTTTTCTTGTTTCCTGAGGTAGGACTGTATTGCTATAAACTTCCCTCTTAGAACTGCTTTTGCTGCATCCCATAGGTTTTGAGTAGTCGTGTTTTCATTACCATTTGTTTCTAGAAATTTTTTTATTTCCCTTTGATTTCTTCAGTAACCTGTTGGTTATTTAGAAATGTGTTGTTTCCATGTGTTTGTGTTTCTTACAGTTTTTTTCTTGTAACTGATATCTAGTCTCATAATGTTGTGGTCGGAGAAGATGCTTGATATGATTTCAATTTTCTTAAATTTACTGAGGTTTGATTTGTGACCCAAGATATGGTCTACCCTGGAGAATGTTCAATGTGCACTTGAGAAGAAGGGGTATTCTTCTGCGTTTGGATGGAATGTCCTGAAGATATCAATGAGATCCATCTCATCTAATGTATACAGAGTGAAGTAAGCCAGAAAGAAAAACACCAATACAGTATACTAACGCATATACATGGAATTTAGAAAGATGGTAACAATAACCCTGTGTACGAGACAGCAAAAGAGACACTGATGTATAGAACAGTCTTATGGACTCTGTGAGAGAGGGAGAGGGTGGGAAGATTTGGGAGAATGGCATTGAAACATGTAAAATATCATGTATGAAACGAGTTGCCAGTCCAGGTTCAATGCATGATACTGGATGCTTGGGGCTGGTGCACTGGGAAGACCCAGAGGGATGGAATGGGGAGGGAAGAGGGAGGGGGGTTCGGGATGGGGAACACATGTATACCTGTGGCAGATTCATTTTGATATTTGGCAAAACTAATACAGTTATGTAAAGTTTAAAAAAAAAAAAAAAACTTGTGTTTCCTTATTAATTTTCTGTTTTGATGATCTGTCCATTGGTGTGGGGTGTTAAACTCTCCTACTATTATTGTGTTACTGTCAAGTTCTCCTTTTATGTCTGTTAGTGTTTGTCTTATGTATTGAGGTGCTCCTATGTTGGGTGCATAGATATTTACAATTGTTGTATCTTCCTCTTGGATTGATCCCTTGATCATTATCTAGTGTCCTTCCTTATCTCTTGTAGTCTTTATTTTAACATCTATTTTGTCTGATATGAGGATTGCTACTCCAGCTTTCTTTTGCTTCCCATTCGCATGGAATATATTTTTCCATCCTCTCACTTTCAGTCTGTATGTGTCTTTAGGTCTAAAGTGGGTTTCTTGTAGACAGCATATATATGGGTCTTGTTTTTGTATCCATTCAGCCAGTCTGTGCTTTTGGTTGGAGCATTTAATCCATTTACATTTAAAATAATTATTGATATGTATGTTACTATTGTGTTTCTTAATTGTTTGGGGTTGATTTTGTAGATCTTTTTTCTTCTCTTGTATTTATTGATTATATAGGTCCATAATGAAGCAGGGCAAAGACTAATAGAGTTTTGCCAAGAAAATGCACTGGTCATAACAAACACCCTCTTCCAACAACACAAGAGAAGACTCTATACATGGACATCACCAGATGGGCAACACCGAAATCAGACTGATTATATTCTTTGCAGCCAAAGATGGAGAAGCTCTATACAGTCAGCAAAAACAAGACCAGGAGCTGACTGTGGCTCAGACCATGAACTCCTTATTGCCAAATTCAGACTTAAATTGAAGAAAGTAGGGAAAACCACTAGACCATTCAGGTATGACCTAAATCAAATCCCTTATGATTATACAGTGGAAGTGAGAAATAGGTTTAAGGCCTAGATCTGATAGATAGAGGGCCTGATGAACTATGGAATGAGGTTCGTGACATTGTACAGGAGACAGGGATCAAGACCATCCCCATGGAAAAGAAATGCAAAAAACCAAAATGGCTGTCTGGGGAGGCCTTACAAATAGCTGTGAAAAGAAGAGAAGCGAAAAGCAAAGGAGAAAAGGAAAGTTATAAACATCTGAATGCAGAGTTCCAAAGAATTGCAAGAAGAGATAAGAAAGCCTTCTTCAGCGATCAATGCAAAGAAATAGAGGAAAACAACAGAATGGGAAAGACTAGAGATCTCTTCAAGAAAATCAGAGATACCAAAGGAACATTTCATGCAAAGATGGGCTCGATAAAGGACAGAAATGGTATGGACCTAACAGAAGCAGAAGATATTAAGAAGAGATGGCAAGAATACACAGAAGAACTGTACAAAAAAGATCTTCATGACCCAGATAATCACGATGGTGTGATCACTGACCTAGAGCCAGACATCCTGGAATGTGAAGTCAAGTGGGCCTTAGAAAGCATCACTATGATCAAAGCTAGTGGAGGTGATGGAATTCCAGTTGAACTATTCCAAATCCTGAAAGATGATGCTGTGAAAGTGCAGCACTCAATATGCCAGCACATTTGGAAAACTCAGCAGAGGCCACAGGACTGGAAAAGGTCAGTTTTCATTCCAATCCCAAAGAAAGGCAATGCCAAAGAATGCTCAAACTACCGCACAATTGCACTCATCTCACACGCTAGTAAAGTAATGCTCAAAATTCTCCAAGCCAGGCTTCAGCAATATGTGAACCGTGAACTTCCTGATGTTCAAGCTGGTTTTAGAAAAGGCAGAGGAACCAGAGATCAAATTGCCAACATCCGCTGGATCATGGAAAAAGCAAGAGAGTTCCAGAAAAACATCTATTTCTGCTTTATTGACTATGCCAAAGCCTTTGACTGTGTGGATCACAATAAACTGTGGGAAATTCTGAAAGAGATGGGAATACCAGACCACCTGATCTGCCTCTTGAGAAATCTGTATGCATGTCAGGAAGCAACAGTTAGAACTGGACATGGAACAACAGACTGTTTCCAAATAGGAAAAGGAGTACGTCAAGGCTGTATATTGTCACCCTGTTTATTTAACTTATATGCAGAGTACATCATTGGAAACGGTGGACTGGAAGAAACACAAGCTGGAATCAAGATTGCTGGGAGAAATATCAATAACCTCAGATATGCAGATGACACCACCCTTATGGCAGAAAGTGAAGAGGAACTCAAAAGCCTCTTGATGAAAGTGAAAGTGGAGAGTGAAAAAGTTGTCTTAAAGCTCAACATTCAGAAAACGAAGATCATGGCATCCAGTCCCATCACTTCATGGCAAATAGATGGGGAAACAGTGGAAACAGTGTCAGACTTTATTTTTCTGGGCTCCAAAATCACTGCAGATGGTGACTGCAGCCATGAAATTAAAAGACGCTTACTCCTTGGAAGGAAAGTTATGACCAACCTAGATAACATATTCAAAAGCAGAGACATTACTTTGCCAACAAAGGTCCGTCTAGTCAAGGCTATGGTTTTTCCAGTGGTCATGTATGGATGTGAGAGTTGGACTGTGAAGAAGGCTGAGCGCCGAAGAATTGATGCTTTTGAACTGTGGTGTTGGAGAAGACTCTTGAGAGTCCCTTGGACTGCAAGGAGATCCAACCAGTCCATTCTGAAGGAGATCAGCCCTGGGATTTCTTTGGAAGGAATGATGCTAAAGCTGAAACTCCAGTACTTTGGCCACCTCATGCGAAGAGTTGACTCACTGGAAAAGACTCTGATGCTGGGAGGGATTGGGGGCAGGAGGAGAAGGGGATGACAGAGGATGAGATGGCTGGATGGCATCACTGACTCGATGGACGTGAGTCTCAGTGAACTCTGGGAGTTGGTGTTGGACAGGGAGGCCTGGCGTGCTGTGATTCATGGGGTCGTAAAGAGTCGGACACGACTGAGCGACTGATCTGATCTGATCTCATCTGAACATTTGTTGTAAAGCTGGTTTGGTGGTACTGAATTCTCTTAAATTTTGCTTGTCCGAAAAGCTTTTTATTTCTCCATCAATTTTGAATAAGATGCTTGCCAGGTACAGTAATCTTCGTTGTAGATTTTTCCCTTTCAGTACTTGAAATACATCCTGCCATTCCTTTCTGCAGAATTTCTGCTGAAAAATCAGCTGTTAAGTGTATGGGGTTTCCCTTGTTTGTTACTTGTTGCTTCTCCTTGCTCCTTTTAATATTCTTGGTGTTTAGTCTTTGTTAGTTTGATTAGTATGTATCTTGGCGTGTTTCTCCTTGGGTTTATCCTGTATGGGACTCTTTGTGCCTCTTGGACTTGATTGACTATTTCCTTTTCCATGTTGGGGAAATTTTCAACTATAATCTCTTCAAAAATTTTCTCATACCCTTTCTTTTTCTCTTTTTCTTCTGGGACCCCTATAATTCAAATGTTGGCGTGTTTGATATACTCTCAGAGGTCTCTGAGACTATTCTCAGTTCTTTTCATTCTTTTTACTTTATTCAGCTCTTTAGAAGTTATTTGCACTATATTATCATCCAGCTCACTGATTCATTCTTCTGCTTCAGGTATTCTGCTATTGATTCCTTCTACAGTATTTTTAACTTCAGTATTTTGTTGTTTGTCTCTGCATATTTATTCTTTAATTCATCTAGGTCTTTATTAATTGATTCTTGCATTTTCTCCATTCTGTTTTCACGGTTTTTTATCATCTCTACTATGATTATTCTGAATTCTTTTCCAGGTAGTTTGCCTATTTCCTCTTCATTTATTTGGACTTCAGTGTTTCTAGCTTGTTCCTTCACTTGTGTAGTATTTCTCTGCCTTTTCATTATTATTTTTTTAACTTATTGTATTTGAAGTCTTTTCCCAGGCTTCAAGGTTGAATTCTTTCTTCCTTTTGGTTTCTGCCCTCCTAAGGTTGGTCCAGTGGTTTGTGTAAGCTTCATATAGGGTGAGATTTGTGCTGAGTTTTTGTTTGTTTGATTTTCCTCTGATGGGAAAGGCTGAGTGAGGTGGTAATCCTGTCTGCTGTGATTGGGTTTGTGCTTTTGTTTTGTTTGTTGTTTAGATGAGGTGTCCTGCACAGGGTGCTATTGGTGGTTGGGTGATGCTGGGTCTTGTATTCTAGTGGTTTCCTTTGTGTGAGTTTTCACTATTTGATACCCCCTACAGTTAGTTCTGGAGAAGGCAATGGCACCCCACTCCAGTACTCTTGCCTGGAAAACCCCATGGGCAGAGGAGCCTGGTAGGCTGCAGTCCATGGGGTCGTGAAGAGTCGGACACGACTGAGCGACTTCACTTTCCCTTTTCACTTTCATGCATTGGAGAAGGAAATGGCAACCCACTCCAGTGTTCTTGCCTGGAGAATCCCAGGGATGGGGGAGCCTGGTGAGCTTCTGTCTATGGGGTTGCAAGGAGTCGGACACAACTGAAGCGACTCAGCAGCAGCAGCAGCAGCAGGGTTGGTTCTCTGGTAGTCTAGGGTCTTGGAGTCAGTGCTCCCACTCCAAAGGCTCAGGGCTTGATCTCGAGTTTTGCTTGGTTCTATATATTCTTTTCCACTGGTCAGGTACTCCTGTCTGCTCTCAGCTGGTGCTCTGCATGCACTTCTGTGTCTGAAGGTGTATTCCTGATGTACCCGTGGAGAGAGATGTACTCCATGTCCACCTACTCCTCTGTCACCTTGTTCTCAATAGATTTCATTTTTAAGCCTATGAGTCTTATGTAAAAAAGATGCTTGATCAATTTGACCATATGAAAAATTTTTTTTGAAAATCTACTTGGTGAATAGATTGCATCAAGAAGGTGGGGGAGTAAGATGTGGAGCTTACCTTCTCCCACAAAATACATTTAAAAATGCATTAATGTGTGGATTGGTTCTCACAGAACATCTACTAAACGCTAGCAGAAGACCTCAGACTTCCAGAGGTGTGATAAAATCTCTACATAACTATGGGGTTGGCTGAGGTCTTTGTTGGGATGCAGCGCAGCTCATTTTCCACAGGTGCTGATCCATAGAGTACCTCCTTGGGGAAACAACTTGCACTTTATAACTGGACAGGAAAATCTTTTGGTGAGCGAGAAGGCTAAAGGAAACGAAGGCCAGTGGCATGACTGTGGCAGAGGCCCGCAGTTACTCTTGAGGAGACCGCCTCAGCCCCAAACCACTGTGACCACCTAACAAGACTGCCTTTCCTGCAGAGTCTCTATTGGTTCTCTTATGATGACAGAATTTATAGCACAAATGGAATTCTCCGCCATGATATGGTCTGGCACTGTGTGGTAACAACAGTGACCAGGAGACACCAATGAAAAGGACGTGTGTGTTTCCAGCAGTGTCCATACATCTCATATGAAATGGATCACTAATGAGTATGTAACCCAAACAAGCATAGTGACACAAGGTCGATTTTTGGAAGGAGCTAAAGAGACGTGTGGGAAAGAACTGTGTCTTATATACAGCCTGAGCTGTGAGCTGAACTGCAGGAGAAATACAAAGCCTGTGTTGGAAAGAGGAGCCCGCTAGAAAAAAGGAGCAATAAGGACAGGGTAGAGACCAGGACTGAGAGTAGGAGCGGTTAATGTGAAGTGCAGGAAGAAATTCTTTTCACCATACTAATAGCTTTGCATTATTATTGATTTATAAGTATCCATTAGATTTACTAGAGTCAGTACTGAGCATGACTATGACATATTCCTTTGTAAGCTAAGGGCCCCTTACCCATGGCTTATTAATCTAACATCAGTAACAGAGTCTCCAGCACGAGTCATAACCCAGAGCACTTCCCTGCACGGGAAGGAGCAGGAGAACAGCTGGCATCGGGCATATTTCATGGAAATACTGAGAACCTCGGGAAGTGCATACAGACCCGCCTGGAGCTGGGGAAAGACACCCTAGCTAGAGTAGGAATAAAAGAGTGCCAATTAAGCAGAGTTACTATCCCAATTAAGCAACTGTCATGGCCATTAAGAAACTCAAATGAATTTGCTCTGTGATGTTCAGTGAGCTTGCCTGGTGACGGCCTGATTAAGTGCATTCACTGATCAGGGCGCTGTAGCGATTATCAATATTTCTCAGCTCTTCCATGCCTCTCTGAGTGCTCTGGGAATGACCATTGGCATGGATCCTTGAATGAATGAAGATGGAAATGAAAAGGACATCACAGTGAAAGGGAAACATTCAAATGGCTAGAACAGGTCTTGTTGAAACTGTTGATGTAGCTAGCTGCCTGAGCTTTTCTTGGGATTCTGGGCCATTCCCTCTCTCTGGCTGTCTCATGTCTTGTGATCTAAACAGCTCTTGGGGTTCTTTGGTCAAACAGGCTGGCCCTGCTTCCTCCTTTTGCTTGGCTGGCAACTCTCACATAGACTTCAATGGCAAAAAGCTGTCATCAGTTCATAAAAGGATCAAACACCTTAAGATGTTGTATACAAGTCCCAGTGATGTTTTCAAATACACTTCCTTTCCTAGTTCCTCATAGATAACCTTTTGGCATGCAGTGAAGTAATTTGGAAGGCAGATAGCCAGTCCTGGTTTGAGGGAAGTTTTTCCACCCACTAGTTGTCATCATACATAGCTTGGTTGGAGAGACATCTCATCAATGGAACCTTGTAATATTCCTGTTAGCCACCTTCCTTTTCCTAGGGAACAGAGGTCAAGGGAAGGTCTTTCAAAAGAGGCCAATTGTCAAGGCTGGGGATTGCTTTCAAGTCTGCCATCACAGTTCTTATTCTTAACTATTTCTCCCCAAAGAGAAGCAAAAGAAAACACAGCTTTTGATGATGGTTATTCTTTTCATGCCAGCCTAGTTCCTAGCAGAAGAGTTTTCCAACTCTGAGGCTAAATATTGGTTGAAAGTTTAAAGAGGACTTAGAAGACACAGAATGAGAATATTTTGCTACCATCCTATCCATGGCTAGTGGAGCTTTCTTGCTCTCTGGGACAGGAGGTAGAGGATGGATGAGTTGGCTTGGGAAGGAGGAGACTGACCCACTATTCAGAGAGTCACAGTCTCTGGTCAGACTGTGGAAAACTTCTTCTAAGACTTCTTTTGAGACCCTGAAGCTTTTCTCCATGGGGTTCCTCCTGTGAACCATGAGACAGAACATGACTTGAGTGACTATATTCTCAGTTCTCCCAAGAATGTCAGAGAGCTTGTGTTATTCTGGAAGGTGCAAGAGAAGAGAAGTTAGTTTGGTATGGGCAAGTGGTATCTCTTCCAGCAATTAGGGCTTAATTCCATCTCGGAACTGGCTGATGAAGGTCGTAAGAGAAACACCACACCTAAAGGCCTGGAGTCAGAGGAGCTAGATCAAATGGCCTTTTCAAGAAGCACAGATGATTAATGTGCTTTAAAAATAAATGCATGTACTTAAAATTTATCTTTCACACAGTTGCAAAGTTTAGGAAATTTTTTTCAGATGAATCCAAGAAAAACTCCAAAAGTCTCTCAAAGCTCTAGATGGGAGGGTCACAACAAAAGGAAATAAAAATTGCTCCACTTTGGATTCAAATGACCAAAAATGAGCTCATTTCCCAAAGTAATAACTCTGCATCAAATGTGTTAATTTCTCCTTCTTTCTCACAACAAACATTTTGTAGGTCACTATCTGGGTGATGGTGTTAGGGACCTAATAAATGTCTTAGCTGCAAGTTAGACACTGTGTCAAGGCATTCACAGTCAATACAGGGAGGGCAGGCATACAAGATGGCCCTGGGAAGGCAAGACAGATGGATGCGAGAGCTATTCAGAAAATAGAATCCTCATGAGTTGATAATCAGCTGGATTGGTAGATTGGAGAAAGGTGCTAATTTGTGGGAGCAGCTTTTCTAGGCCTTAAATGAGAAATATATGAGGTGGGATTGAGTTGTGGTTGTGACTATTGAGGTTGTTACTGTTACATGGGTGGGGGTGAGATGGTGATGACAAGCTTAGCGTTGGAAGAATTTGAGGTCCGGGTAAGGGATCCAAGTGAAGGCACAGTGAACAGCTGGACACAGGGCTGGGTCTTTGAAAGGAATCTCATCAGGAGATGCAGATCTGAGAGTTCTCAGAAGTTGTGGAATATGTATAGCTCATTCACGGGGGATGTGTTCACTGAGGAAGGAACTTGGGAAGCAAAGATATGTTTGTGGTAGCAGCATTTGTCCTGCACATTCAAAAGATGACATAAATGCAGCCATCAGAGGGATTCTTGGCCTTGACTCTGACCCAAGGAAACCTTTGCAGGCTTGCTGCTTTAGGTACCAAATCCAACAGCTTTGGCACTTTGCTTGGAGACAACTCTTTTTTCTCCCTTCAAATACTATAATTCTCTAGTTTTCCCCAAGCTCTTGACTTCCCTGAGAGAGACCAAAAAGCCATCTGTGTTCCAATATGTTCTCTTTGCAAATCCACTTGATTTTGCAGCCCATTGCAGGAGGAGATTAAGTAGGAAGACCAGTTGATAGATTTTTTAATATAAATTAGCATCCATATAGCCAAAAATTTGTGAGTCCTCAAAGTTAAAAATATCTGCATAAATTCTTTTGAAAAAAGAGACAAGTATGATGATAGGAAATTTTAAACCATTACACAGAAAAGTATGCACAACAAATACTGAACTACTGCATTTATTGAAAATAATCAAGAAAATAATGTAATGTGAAAAGCAAAATCTAGCACAGAGAAAAAGAAGAGTTACTTTCACCTAAGTAAATGAGTGAGAAAATTATTCATAATAATATTCAACATTATATGTAATAATTTGTTCAGAAAAATCAATGAGCCATGTAGACTAAAATAGCAGTTATTTATAAATGAGGCAAAATACTTAACTCCAATATCTTCATAAATGTATTGCACCTCAGAAAGGGTTCCTGACTACTGAGGGACCCAAATATTGCACCGCCCTGGGTGAAAAGGAAGTTTTGTGAGAAGTTGTACATAGTTTGGCAGTTAAGAAGTTGGGCATAAGAGTCAGAGTGGCTGGATTCAGATCCCTGATTGAATTCAGACAGCCTGATTGTGTGCAAATTACTTTTCCAAGTCTCCATTTTCTCATCTATAACTCAGGTATAACAGAACTTTTGGTTAGTGCCAGTATAAGACATAAATGAGATAACACGGAGTTTGGGATGTAGTTCAATAAACATTATAAGGCCACAATGATAATGTTGACTGAGAAGGATTTTGTTGCTTGTTTTTTTAAAAATTAATTTTTACTGGAGGATAATTGATTTATAATGTTGCGTTAGTTCTGCTGTACAGCAAAGTGAATCAGTTATGTTGTTCAGTTGCTCAGTCTTGTCCAACTCTTTGCCATCCCATGGACTGCAGCACACCAGGCTTCCCTGTCCACCACCATCTCCCAGAGCTTTCTCAAACTCATGTCCATTGATTCAGTGATGCCATCCAACCAACTTTCCCTCTGTTGTCCCCTTCTCCTCCTGCCTTCAATCTTTTCCAGCATCAGGGTCTTTTCTAATAAGTAAGCTCTTCAAATCAGGTGACCAAAGAATATCCACTGTTTTAGATTCCTTTCCCATTTGTTCATTACAGAGTATTGAGCAGAGTTCCCTGTGCTATACAGTAGGTTCTTATTAGTTATCTATTTTATACATAGTGCTGTGTATGTTTGGAGAAGGAAATGGCAGCTGACTCCAGTATTCTTGCCTAGAGAATCCTGGGGACAGAGGAGCCTGGTGGGCTGCTGTCCATAGGGTCACACAGAGTCAGACACGACTGAAGCGACTTAGCATGCATGCATGCATGCATTGGAGAAGGAAATGGCAACCCACTGCAGTATTCTTGCCTGGAGAATTCCAGGGATGGAGGAGTCTGATGGGCGGCCGGCTATGGGGTTGCACAGAGTCGAACATGACCGAAGTGACTTAGCAGCAGCAGCAGCAGTGTGTATATGTTCATCTCAACCTCCCAATTAATCCTTCCCACTTTTTCCATTTGGTAACCATAAGTTTGTTTTCTACATCTGTGACTCTGTTTTGTAAATAAGTTCATTGCATCATTTTTTAGATTCCACATATAAGCGATATCATTTGATATTTGTTTTTCTCCATCTGACTTACTTCACTCAGTATGATAGTCTCTAGGTCCATCCACACCTGCAAATGGCATTAGTTCTTTTTATGGCTGAGTAATATTCCACTGTATAGATATACCACATCTTCTTTACCCATTCATCTGTTGATGGATATTTCGTTGTTTCCATGTCCTGGCTATTGTAAACAATGCTGCAGTGAACACTGAGGTGCCTGTATCTTTTCAAATTATGGTTTTCTCTGGCTATATGCCCAGGAGTGGGATTGTCTGGTCATACGGTAGCTCTATTTTTCGTTTGTTAAGGAACCTCCACACTGCTTTCCATTGTGGCTATACCAATTTACATTCCCACCAATAGTATGAGAGGATTCCCTTTGACTGAAAAGGATTCTGAATTGAGATGTGACTCAAAACCACATATTATTAAAACAGGACATTGAGGAACATTATTTAAATACACTATTTTTACAATATGATACAGACGGAGAGTCAGAGCTGCTGCATATGGCTGCACAATCCTGGGGCTCTGTTCGTGAGAGGGTAACACACAGAGCCTTGATTTATGCTGTCTCTACTCAGAAAGTAACCCACAGGGACGAGGACTTCCCTTTTCTTCCCTCTTTAAATTAAAAAAAGTTGCCTTTTACCATTGTATCTCAGAACTCCTAAGCCTGTATGTAACTCTCATTCCTGCCACTTTGCTAAGCCACAGATCCCAAATAAATGCCTCCAGGGGCCAGGCAGTTAAAGAAACCCCAGGTGAACTGAGCTGGTGAGCATCAAAGCAGAGAAGACATACTTACTGAAAGGTATTCACAGTCGAATGATTTTGAAACACTGCCTAGCCCAAATAAAACATCTGGAGGGCTCCGCACGCTAACTAGCTATGTGGCCTTGCTTGAGTCACTTCATCAAAGTTTTCTTAATTTAGCAAAATGAAAGATGGGACCAGTCTTTCACTGAGACTCAGAGGGATGATCACAGAGACTCAGGGATTCAGCTCGTCTTCAGGCTTCTCAGTCTGTCCCCAGAAATCATCATCTCCTGAGTCAAAGGAAAGATGTTGGCCTGAGAAAGAACAGACTGTCCTCCAGGAGCGGCCCATCTCCCTTTCCCCACTGCTCCATTACATGGTCTCCTATTTATTTGAGCATAGATTTTAAAATGGTTTAAGTAATATCTATTTGTTGTAAAAGATAGCATTTGAGAAATACAGAGATGCATAAAGGAGAAAAAGTCATGCCTCTAAGTGTACACACATACATACTTGGTTTTCCTTTGGGTACACACTCAAATACAAGTTACAAGAAATTGGGGCCAATCTGTAAATGTTTGTTTATACTATATCTTATGTGGTTAGTATTTTCAATACATTTTAAAATTTAAATAAATATTTCATTGTAGAATCATTTACAGAAAAGTTGCACAGAGAGTACAGAGAATTTCCATATATTCTTCATCCATTTCCTCTGTTGCTAACATCTTACATTACTAAGGTAGCTTTGTCACAACTAATCAAACAACACTGATAGATTACTAGTTACTAACTTCATACTCTATTCACATTTCACTAATTTTTCCCTAATGCCCTTTTTCTGGTTTGGGACTCCCTTCAGAATATCACATTGCATTTAGTTTTCATGTCTCTTGTTTTTTTTTTGACTATGACAGATTCTCAGACTGGTCTTCTTTTTCCCCCTCTATGGCCCTGACATCAAAGGAATAGCAGTCAGGTATTTTGTAGGATGTCCTGGAACTTTGATTTTTCTGATTTTTTTTTTTTTCATGGTGAGGTTAGGATAATGCATTTGGGGGAAGACGATCATGGAGGTGAAGTCCCATTTTCATCACACGATGTCAGAAGTACATGCTTCAACAGGACTTATCACTGGCAATGATAACTCTGATCACCTGGTTGAAGAAGTGTTTGCCAGATTTCTTCATGGTAAAATTATCTTCCCCCTCTTTTCTTACTCTTGTTTTTGTAAGGAGGTCACTAAGCACAGCTCACTCAAGAGGTGAGTCAAGCTTCACCATCTTGAAGTAGGAGAATGTACACAAATTATTGGGAATTTTTCTGTACAAGAGATTTGTCTCTTCTTCATTTATTTCCTCGTTTAGTCATTTATTTGCATCAGAATGGACTCAAGGATATTTACTGTAAATTTTTAATTATAATCCAATATGACATTGTCTATTTAATTGCTCACATTGTTGCAGATTTTGCTCCTGAGTGCTTTTTCAGATTGGCTCCTATGTCTCTCTGATGTGCTTACATCCTTTGAGCTTTCTGAGCACTGCAAAAATCTTCCCAGCTCATTTTGTGTACTTCATGTCCCAGCCCTAGAATCAGCCAATTCTCCTGGGAGCCCTGGTTCTTTTTCTTTTTTTTTTTTTGGATAATCATATTAGGAACCAAGATTATCTAGGTGAGCTCAGTGTAACCACAGGGGCCTCTCTATGAGACACAGGAAGACGCAGTGTCACTGGAGGAGGCAATGTGATGGTGTAAGTAGAGGCTGGAGTGATATACTTTTGGTGGAGGAAGCTGTCAAGGAACACAGGCAGCCACCAGGAGCTGAAAAATGCAAAGAAATGGCCTCTCCTCTCAGAGCCTCAACAACCAGCCATGTGAAACCTTGACGTTAGCCCAGTGAGACTGATTCCAGACTTCTGATCTTGAGAACTGTAAAAGGATAAGTTTGTGTTGTTTAAGTCACTTTTTTAAAAGAGGAAGAACCACTGTGGCTGAAAAGGCAAAACCAAGAAGGAGTTTCAGGGAGACTATACTGTTCATGCTACCATATTTGCTACTGCTCAACCTGAGGCCAGAGGTTAGTCTGAAGGTACCTGTGCCTGTTTGATAGCTCCCTGGCAAAGAGTGGATCACTCAAACTGCTGTTGAACGTAAGTCTGCAGCTACCACTGCCCAGAGTAGCAGAAATAAATTTCTGGGATGGAAAATAAATTTCAGTTTAGAAGGGCATTAGTTCTGGCTTCTAGAATGAAATGCCATAGACTTCATTACTTAAACAATATTCTCCCATTTTTGGAGGTTGGAAAGTCCAAGATCAAGGTGCCAGCCAATTTGGTTACAAGTGATAACCCTCTTCCTGGCTTGTAGATGGTCACCTTCTTTTTGTATCTTGATTCACATGATAGAGAGAGGGAAGTCTCAGTTCAGTTCAGTCACTCAGTCATGTCTGACTCTTTGCGACCCCATGGGCTGCAGTATGCCAGGCCTCCCTGTCCATCACCAACTCCTAGAGTTTACTCAAACTCATGTCCATTGAGTTGGTGATGCCATCCAACCATCTCATGCTCTGTCATCCCCTTCTCCTCCTGCCTTCAATCTTTCCCAACATCAGAGTCTTTTCCAATGAGTCAGTTCTTTGCATCAGGTGGCCAAAGTATTGGAGTTTCAGTTTCCTCTTTAAGGACACTAATCTAATCATGGAGGTCCCACCCTCATGACCATATCTAAACCTATTACCTCTCCAAGGCCCTGCCTCTAAATACCATCAAATTGGAAGCTGGGGTGTTTGTTTTTTTTTCTTAACTTTTTATTTCATATTGGAGTGCAACTGATTAACAATTTTGTGATAGTTTCAGGTGGACAGCAAAGGGACTCAGCCGTATATATACATGTATCCATTCTCTGGGAGTTGGGATTTTAACATATGAATTTTGGGGGAACATGTTCAGTCCATAACAAGTCTATAATAATAACAAATGTAATAGTAAGATTTAAGGATTAAGTTTAAGAGATTTAGAGTAGATTCCACTCCATGAAAATAGTAAAATGAAGAGAATAAAATCACATTTAATGTTTATTGAACATTTACTCTGTACCAAAGGCTTTTAGTTGTACTTTTCCAATTCTCACAAAAAAAGTTCTATAAAGTAGACATGTCCCTATTTATTTATTTTACTTTCCCCATTTTAGAGATGAAGAAATGGAGATATAGAAAGGTTAAACAACTTGCCTGGTTGTTTAGGTTAAACTCTTGCCCTCGCAAAGAGTCGGACACAACTGAGCGACTGAACTGAACTGAGAGCTCAGTTGCTAAACAACTTATAATCCCTTATAATGTCAAATAAAAGTTGCAGAACTAGGAGATGGTCTGAATCTCCATAAAACCATCATGAAGAAGGCCACTGGAAGCCTAGTGTTTTCAGAGTGAAAGGGACCTTAAAAACCATCCATGTCCTTACTGTAAGAATAAGGAAATGAACACCCAGTGCCTGACATCACTCAGTTATTCAACAATTTATTTCAGGACCAGAACCAAAACTCAGGCTTGTCTACCTCAAGTCCAGTGCAGTTTCTACAGTTCTACAGATGCTATTGGAGAGAGTGAGATTTCTCTTTCTGATGAAATTCAGAGATTCGCTTTCCTATCCACGGTATACTTGCCTATACCCTAAAGGCAGACCTACAGCAAACAGCATATACATGTGTTCAAGCTAGTCCCATTCCTGAGATGAATCCCAGAAGACTTCCTGGGAGCCCATTTCAATCTCATCCTACCTTCCATGTATCTTCCTTCCCTGAAATCTTCTTCAGTACTTGTCTCTACCCTCTACTGGTACTCTGAGCAGGTGGTTCAATGAAAAGGGTTGGGGTAGGGGAGGTGCAGAGAGGAAGGTGAAGTGGGTAAATAAGACGGAGACTAGCCCACCAAGGGAGAATGTCTGTGACCATCCCAAAGACGAAGGAAGTTAAAAGACATGTCCTGAGCACAGATGACAATGTAGAAGTTAATTTGAATCTTCTTACAAGGCCTACTGAAAGGATTGTATTTATTTGGATGTTTATAGACTGTTATAGTACTTTAGATATAAAGTAAGTTTATATCTTACTTTAAAAAAAAAAGATCCTTATTATTTTACAGTCACACATCATAATCCCTTATAATGTCAAATAAAAGGAAAATAATAATACCTTGTGTTTATATATTGTTTTACAGCTTACTAAGCACTTTTACAACCATGATCTCTTTTAATCCTTACAGTAATGTTGTGAAGTAGCCAAAGAAGGTTATTATTAATCCCCATTTTACAGATGAGGAAACTGAGGTTCAGAGAGAGTAAATGAACATGCTCCATATCGCCCAGCTAGGAAGGAGGGGCCAAGACTGGACTCTACAGCTGGGAACGGAGGAGTACTCTGAATGAAAAGGATCACTGAAGCATTAAGTGTGGCCAGGAGTAGAAATTTTTTTCTGCTTTACCAACTCAGGATTCAAATTGAGTTTCCAGTTTGACTATCGAAGGAGACTTAGAAGGCACACTGACATGATGCAAACAACATACGGAGGGATTAGGAGGTGATAGTTCTCTACAGATGGGGACTGGGGTATACAGCTTCAAGACAGACACAAGGGTATAACATCATTGCTGTAAAAAAGGGAGGTGTGAGTGCTAATGAAACGAAAGCCTTAGGAAGGGCACAGAGAGCCAAATAACTTGAACTCCACTTTTGCCTACTCAGGAAACAATTTTAAAGGGAAGAAAGGAAAGGAAAATGGAAATGATGAAAAATAGCAAGACAGAAAGACATTCCTGGAACTCTTTCTGCCAAACATAATCAAGTATTTCTAATCTCCTTACAAGATGCACACAATTTCAGAAAAACTAAGCATACACTTATTTTCAGGCTCAGCTGCTGGTGAATATTTACATAATTTTGGAGTATAGGAAGTTATAAAGCATAAAATTAAAAGACAAAATCATTAGGAAAAAATTTATAGATATGATTATACAAAATTCAAACACTTCCTCTCTTAAGTCAGAATAAAAGGAAATGCTATAAACAAAATTGTAAGTGAAAAAGGACAAACTGGAAAATATGTAATGTTTTCATTTTAAAAACTCAAATAAATTAATGATAATAATAATAATAATAATAAAATGAATTCCACATTTGAGAAATATGGGCTTGGAACCTGTCAGAAAAAAATTATATAGAGACAGCCAGGAAGCACATGATAATATGTTTTACCCTTATTTGTTAGTTATACCAATTCACACCAAAACATTTTACTGATGTGGAACATGTTATAATGAGTGTATAAAAGAGGTTGCTAAATCTTATTTCAGTATCATTCTTTTTTAAAAAATAAACATCCATGTTCTGGAAGAACAATGGTACTCAGACATTAGCAGTGGTTACCTCTAGACAGAAAAACATGGATACTTTAAATGTACAGTATCTTTCCTTTTTCTTTATTTAATTTTTAAAGTAATGAACATGAATTACTTTTGTAATAAAGAAACCAAATTGGCCATTACACCTGTAAGCAGGGACATAATTTCTCATTATACTATTGTTTCTATTTAAAAATCACATTTAACTTACAGCATTTAGATTTTTCAACCCCCATTTCAAGAACACAATCTGCCATGAAATGGGAAGACTTTGTACCCTCCATTTGGATAAATAATTTGAGTTGGCTTGTTCCCTACCTGCCCTTCAGGGTAATTTGCATAGTTACCTCCTGGCCTATTCCATATAATTACAAGGAAAAGAAGTACCTTGATTATTATATAAACAAACAGCATAATCACATATGGTATCTTCTGCAATTTGGGATGTTGCCTATTTTTATTTTGGAGAAAAATTAGATTGACATCTATTCTGTATATGCTACATTAGAAACTTAGAACTTCTGAATAAATCACTGACAGGGTCTGATGTAGACTCTAATGCAATAGATTGTTTTTCCCCATTTAGACCTTTCTTTAGTAATCTTGCCACAGGAGTCCTCTCATGCTTAGCCCCATTACCAAGTATAACCAGCTGTCCATACCGTTGTTTAGCCAGACACAGATCAAGAAAACGAGAAAACACTCCCACCATCAGCCAAGGGACACTTCAGTCGTGTTTGACTCTGTGTGACCCCATGGACCATAGCCCGCCAGACTCCTCTGTCCATGGGATTCTCCAGGTAAGAATACTGGAGTGGGCTGTCATTCCCTTCTACAAGGGATCTTCCCAACCCCAGGATCGACCCGCGTCTCAATGTCTCCTGCATTGGCAAGCAGGTTCTTTAGAACTAGCGCCAAAAGGACACTCGGTTCAGTTCAGATCAGTCACTCAGTCGTGTCCGACTCTTTGCGAGCCCATGAATCGCAGCACGCCAGGCCTCCCAGTCCATCACCAACTCCCGGAGTTCACCGAGACCCACGTCCATCGAGTCGGTGATGCCATCCAGCCATCTCATCCTCTGTCATCCCCTTCTCTTCCTGCCCCCAATCGCTCCCAGCATCAGACTCTTTTCCAGTGAGTCAACTCTTCTCATGAGGTGGCCAAAGTACTGGAGTTTCACTACTGGAACCCAAATCAAAGGCAGTGTCACAGAACTTTATTTTCTGTCTCCTATATTTCAGAAAGTGAGATCATAATCACTGGAGAAGAGGGATAATCTTGAGGAGAATGAAATTCTGAGACTTTGTTTTCTGTGGCCCCTCATGGAAGGCATTGGGTAGTTTCACTTCATCTTGGAGAACATCACGGTAGCATAGATTTTATATGCCCAACCTGTTATGTTTCTGGTACCACAAGAGTAAAGAAAAAATTCTTGGTAGTGAAGGCTTCGTTATGTTGTATACACATGAAGAGCACGTGGTGGAAATGGACATGGCTCTGCTACTGCTGACTCGTGCGTGGTAGGTGACTGTGTCCTGGGACCACTAGGCACTGCCCCTCCTCCTGGCCAGGTCCCCTGAACACTCCCATAAATGGGAAATACCTTTCCTGGGCAACAGTACTTTCTCTGCCTCCAGACACCCAGCTGTGTACACACACGGCCTGTTCACCTGGGCCCCTATGAGGGTCTCATTTAGAACCCAGGTTGAAATGCTCTCTGGAGTCAGGAAGAACCTGGCCAGGGAGCAGTGGAAGATATTTCACAATAATAACGATGATGCCACCTCGCACTTTTCATCTTCAAAGCACTTTACAAACAGTAATTAATTCCCATAAAACTCATGAGGTAAGTAAGTAAACACCATTATCCCCATTTTATGGATGGAGAAACTAAGGGGGAAATAACCAAGCAAATGGCCCCAGGCCCAGAAGAGACAGGGCCGGGGCAGGGATGAGAGGGCAGGAGTTCTTGGTATCTGCCCGTCCCCTCAGGCTCACACTACCAGACCCGCGTCAGGGAAGAGTGGCTGTGGAGCCTCCCCCAGCAGGCAGGGTTCTGGCCTCGCTGCCCGGGGAGATGAATGCGGCTATTCATCGCGTGGGCAGTTTGTGGGCATTCACTTCAAGATCCTTGCAAAATAACAACAACAAAAACCCTATTGAGGCTCCTTTCTCCTCGGACCACGTATTTCCTGAGTTTTTCCTTGAAATCAGGGGATGTGTGGTCCACACACGCCCTCAGGAAGCAGGATTATTCAGCCCACCCTACAATTCCTGGGCGGCGGCATTCAGAAATGTGACCACAGATGAGGCTGTGCTGCAGGAACCTTCCACGGGGCTTCTGGCCGGGCTCCTTCACGAGACATTTAAGAGCCATCTGGCTGGCTTCACCCTGGAACACTTGTCTGGCTGCCTCCTCTCCGTGGGCCTCCCAACTCCCTGTGTTCAAAATGGACACATCTCAAGTAGCTGGCAATTGGACCAAAACCTTATTTCAATGCTGATGGAGATGGGCCTGGGGAAAAGTCGACTTGAAATGAAAATGGCTTATCAGGGAGGAACCTAGTCTCAGGGGGAATGAAAGGTGCTGACCAAACTACTGCACCACCCCTGACTCGAACTTTACCCAGACCACCTTGCTAGCCAGTGGTGGTATCATCCCTGAGGACTCCAGGATGGATCCCACAGGGCGCTCCGATTCTTTAACCCACCAAAATAACACTGCCACCAATTCCCTCCTCTGCACATCCACTCCCACCACTTTAGAGTTCCTTCAACAGCCTAAGGGTTGCCATGACCACCCACCTCACCTTTGTGGCACATGTAGAAGCTGCTGCTTTAAGCGTTATCTAGATGGTGGTGGTGTCCTGCCCTGGCCCCTAATGAAAGCTAATTGCCGTTGAAGTGCTGAACCAAAGATAACTGACAGTTACCCCAGTCAGCCCCATCCTCCCATCCTGGCTCAACCTTTTGCCTCCCACCTCGCGCACCCTGCAGAGCTTTAGAGAAAGGGACACTTTCCCTCTGCTGCTCTCCCTGGTTCTTTGGGGAGACCAGACCCAGGGAAGTTGGGAGGGTCTCTTGGAAAAGTATTGGCCTGAAGAACATAGGAAGGGGGCCCAGGAAAATAGAGGGCGGATGCGCAGCGGTGGCGGTCCCAGCCCTCAGGGCCCTCGGAGAGAGGCATTTGGTCCCCTGTGGCGTTTCACTGGCTGACCAAGGACGGCAGTATGTTGGTCCCAACCACCTCACCCGTCTCATCTGCTAGAACAGGTGGATTTAGTAGCGCAATGGTTTATGCAGTTCATACACGGCCTTTCAGCGAGAATGTAGTACCTCCAGGCAGCAGACCTATTGAATGAGACCGGTGTCCTGAATGTGTAGATGACATGAATCCGACAAGATGACACGGAGGTTAGAAGTGGCCATCCTCTTCCATATGATTGCAAAATTGAACAATCCTAAAAATCACCCCCAAAGCCTGAACAGTATCGTTTACAATAACGCTTTAGTCCTTTGGTTTCCGGGGCTGACAAAATCCCCGCCTTTGACCAAACAGTACGTGCAAGCCCACAGGACGGATTCTTTATCTGCCTTGGAACGGCCACCACTTCCCCTGGCGCTCTGCGCCCCTGCAGCCCCACGGCTGGGCGTGTGCCTGACTCGGGCATCACCCACGCCCGCTCCCTCCGCGCTGACACGCTCCAGGTGAGCGCTGAGAGGAGCGCTGAGCCGCTCACCACATAAAAGCGGCAGCCCAGCTCGCTGCCAGAGCGCTGGCTGCGCAGCAGCGAGGCACGTCACACCTTGGATTTTGAAGTTCAAAAATAGATCGACAATGTTGATACTTCAGGGGGACGGTGGGTGGGAGTTGAATTTCTGTTTCTCCAACTCTGTAATTAATTTATCCAGCAAGGAGGCTCTAATGATGCCAGGAAGAGAAAAGAACCCCTGGAGGGGCTGTCTGTGGCTTTTCCTCAGAATGATTGGGTACTGTTGGGTTGGGGCTGCAGCAGAGATGTGAATGAACTCAAAACTGTGTGTGTGTGTACACAGAATATACAGGATGCATGTGATGTGTGTGCTGCGTGTTTATATGTGTGTGACGTGACTGCAGTGTTGTGTCTGTGTGCTCTGGTGTGATGGGTATATCTAGCGGTGGTGTGTGTGTGCAAGTGGTGTGGTGTGGGTATATGTGCTGTGAGAATGTACAGTTTGGCATGTGTGTGCTGTAGTGTGTGTGTGTTTACATGTGGTGTGTGTGTGTTTACATGTGGTATGTGTGCAGTGTGGGTGTGTGATGCTTATAGTGTATGGTGTGTGTACTCTGAGAATCTGAGGTAGTGTGTATGCAGCATGTATGGTGCAAATGTCCTGTATAGATGTGTGTGAAGCATAAGTGTGTGGTGTGTAAACATGCATGATGTAAGGGGTAAAGTGTGATATGAGTGTGCCGTAATGTATGTGTTGCCTTTATGTATATGAGGTGTGGTGTGTGGATCATATGTGTGGGGGCGTACATATGAGATTAAGGGTGTGAGGTTTGGTATGTGTTCTGTAGGGTGTGTGGGCTATATGTGGTATGTATATCTGGTGTGTGGTGTATTTATGTGTGTGGTGTACACATGTGATACGAAGGTGTGAGGTGTGGTATATGTGCTACCTGGGGTATAGAGGTGTGTGGTGTGTGTTATTAATACAAGTTGTATGTATGTGTGTGGTGTACATTGTGTGTGGTTTGTCTGAGTGTGTATGTGTATTATGTGTAGTTTGTCTCAGTGTGTGTATTTTATGTGTGGGATGTCCTTGAGTGAGTGTGTGTGTGTGTGTGTGAGAGAGCATGTGTGTGAGAGACGTGTGCGCGGGTCGGCCGGCAAGCACTTGTGCAGGCAGGCCCGGCCTTCGTCTTTGATGTGAGCGCGGAGGTATCCTGGCAGCTGCCTCTGTGTCCCAACGCTCTTGCTGGAGAGCTAAAGCCCAGCGAGGGAAAAAAGAAAAAGCGCTGCTAACGCACCACGCCCTAAGCCCCTCGGGGAAGGGTTTGAATCGCTTAGCTGGGATCCTACCAAGCTTCGGCCTGCCCCTGGCTGTGCCTCCCCTGAACTTGATCTTGTCTGTGGGAGGCCAGGGCGCTGGAGGAGGGGCGGGCAGGAGGCCATCCTGCCGAGGTTCTGCCCCCTCACGAGGCCGGGGCTTCGGCCTCTGCTGTGATGTCTGTAAAACTTCCATAACAAGGTGCTCCTCTGGTGCGAGAGCTTCACACAAAGAGCTGCACGGCTGCTGTTTCCCGCCCTCGCCTTCAGTGAGGTGTGAGTGTCCTCCTCACTTGGGAGGATTCTTTGGCTTTCCTTGGCTTTGCAGGTTTCTAAAAACACCCTAAAACCTTTGGAGGTTTCCTAAAAACACCCATCTCACCTAAAACCACCCATCTCTGAAGCTCAGAAGGAATTGGCGAACAACAGACGATGATTTCTCTTTTTCTGTTTCTAGCACCAGTGGATAGGGCCTGAGGATAGGCACTCAGCTTCCTCATCTCCGCCAGCAGGAAAGGGAGGGAGCAGAAATTCCCTGAGGCTTCCACGCAAACCAGACCCCGGGGCCAATGGGAATGGTTAAGGGCATGGACTTTGACTTCTGCCTATCACTGCTGTGTGACCTTGGACAAATTCCTTCTCTGAGCCTCAGTGTTTTCAAATCTCTAAATTAGAGCTAATAGCAGTATCCCATTCATAGGATTATTTGAGGATTAAGTGATATAATGAATAATAAACTCTAGCATGGTGCCTAGCACACAGTAAGCCATAAATATGCTTTATAAGATAATTCCTCCATTCCCCTGGGTAGGTATTATACCTATAAAGAAAGAGGCTCGGCCAGGTCACACAGCTAATAAGTGGTGGGTTTGCCATTCATGCACGACCATACTGCTAGCACCCCGTGTGGCCACGCTTGTTGCCTTCTACTGCAACTGCTTCAAGTGGCCTGCCTTTGAGACCTCTCCCTGGGGGACTGCTGTGTGTCACAGACACTGTCATACCGTTGTCCTTTAGTCTTGAACATATTTTAGGAAGAAGCCTGGGAAGAAAGAAGAAAACACCATAGACTGACAACATGAGGCTACTTCCTTCAGTAGGAGCTGAGAAGTGTATTTGTAGGTTGGTAGAATCCTACATGATATTGTGGGGGTAAAGAATTTGTTACTAAGGGAAAACACACGTGAGAGCTAGACTCTGTTTTTACATTCACTCAGAACAGAGTCCACTAGAGTCTCTCAGGCCTCAGAAGGCCCTTGCTCCTCCCTCTACCACCACCTCCACTGCCCGACTCCCTGCGTCCTCACACTTTGAATATACCTCTCTTGCAGTAGTTAGCACCTGGATCTAACTAGTTGTTTATGTCTGTTTCCTGCCCCTGAATTGTGCGTGCCTAGGGACAGGTGCCCTGTCCCACTCACCCATGTTCCGCTCACCTGGCAAGGGCCTTGATGAGAAAGCACACCAGTGCTCACAGAGCACCGTCATTTGGTGAAGCAACACATGTGCAGTGTCCGTGGCGCTGACATTATCCAGGTGCCATGCTGACACTTCAGGTTCAAAGTGGAATGAGGCACAGGCTCAGGGCTGTGGGCACTGCATCACCAGGGTGTCCACAGAAGAGAAGCCACTTCAAGTGTGCACAGCAAAGGGAACATAGTGCAGATAAGTGGTTTCCACAGGTGCTGAGGCTCTAAGAAGCCAAACAGAAGAAAAGAGAAACCAGAAATTAGCAACAGGTGGGAGCCGCTGATGGCACCAGGAGACAAAGACAGGAGGTGACAGTTCCCAGAGCCCAGGAGCAGAGGCAACCTGCAAGAGAGGCTGTCCTGGGAGTGGGTGCCACCAAGGGGACACAGACAGCAGGGCTTTCTGCCCTCCAGTCTCCGGCCAGCTGCCCCACTGGCCTCTCCCAGCTGGTCCGGGAGCCTGGTGAGTGCCAGGTCAGCCTCTCTTGTGCAGAGCAGAGTTTGGGGAGAGGGAGAAGGATGAGACCATACAGGTGTGCTGCACCCATGGGAGGAAGGCCACTCTGGAGGGAATGCAGGGCCAGGCCAAGGATGGGCTGAAGGAGGGAAAGCCAGAGTCAGGTAAGCTCGCTGCTTTCAGGGCAAGAAGGTAGGTTAGTTGCCATATATATATATATATTTTTTTTTTTTGGCCACACATTTAGTGGCATAAAACAATATACATTTATTTTCTCTAGTTACTTCGGGTCAGGAGCCCAAGCATGACTTAGCTGGATTCTTGGTCAGGGTCTCAAGTAGCTGCAATCAAGGTGTTGACCAAGCTATGCTTTCATCTAGAGACTCGACTGGAGGGACATCCATCTGAAAGTTCATGCAGGCTGTTGGCAGAATCAATTCCTTATGGCTGTATGACTGAGGGCCCAGCTTTTTGCTCGTTGTGATGTGCTAAGTCACTTCAGTCATGTCTGACTCTTTGTGATCCCAAGGACTGTAGCCTGCCAAGCTCCTCTATCCATGGGATTCTCCAGGCAAGAATACTGGAGTGGGTTTGTCAGGGGAGTGTGAAATTTCCCCGGTTCTGTCTTGTCTCAACAAAAATTTGAAGTGACGGACGTTAAAGCCCTTGGCCTGTCACAGCTCTCAGACAGACCGTCTTATAGCTCTCAGCTCTCGGACAGACCGTGTTATACCTCTCGGCTCTCAGACAGACCGTGTCATAGCTCTCGGACAGATCAGTGTTACAGCTCTGTGTTACAGCTCAGTTTTATTTAGAGAATAAAAGGAAAATACATCCTTGAGGCGTGAGGGCATGCTGACCCAAAAGACGCGAAGGGAAGAGAGGGAGAGAGACAGAGAGTGTGTGGGGGAAAGAGACCCCTGGCCCTTTGGCTCTTCTTTTTATGTTTTTTTCTTTTTCCTCCCCCTGGGTCTGCCCTATGTAAATTGGGCTAGCCAGGACGGCTGTTTGTTTTACCTGAGGTCCACACTCCGGTCCTAGGACCTTCTTTGTTCTATTTTCGCAGGCTTTTCCCTTCTTTGTCTTTTAGCCACCGCCATTCTCAACTCCTTTTTCTTATTCTAACTACCTAACAGGTTGCCATGCCCTCCTCCAGGGGATCTTCTAGACCCAGGGACTGAACCCACGTCTCTTACATCTCCTGCATTGGCAGGCAGGTTCTTTACCACGAGCACCTTCTGGGAAGCCCCAGGCTAGGTGTCAACTGGGACCATCCTTAGGTCTGAGAGCTAACATTGCTGTTGGCAGCTACATGGGCTCCCTCAGTGGGGCCATTTACTTGATGAAGCCCACAAGGAGCATCTCTTACTCCAGTTTGCTGAGAGGGAGTCTCTTATAGCATAACACAGTCACATATATGACATCCCCTCACTTTGCTATATGGGTTGGGAGCCTGCACTCAATGAAAGGGGGTTACACAAAGACATGAACTCTAGAGATGTGATCACTGGGGTCACCAAGGGTCTGTACATCATACAATGGATCTCTGCATACCTTGGTTCTGGTTTTCTTCTTCTGCAGGTCTAAATTTTTAAGAGTACTCACTAAAGAGTGAAACAGTCGGAACAGTCATATGAATCTTCTGTCCTCTGACTTAGAAAATTAGCAATAAAATCTATAGACATTGCAATTAGTGAAAGCTCAGAAATATTACAAAAATTTGCTAAAACAAATCCCATGTCAAATTAAACTTACCTTTTTCTTACTATCTAAATGCATCTTAAAACTTAAGTATTTTGCAAGTGTTTTGACCAATAAAATCCAGTTCTAGGAATTTATTCAAAGAAAATTATCACAGACGTGTGCAAAGATTTAGCTACAGGGATGATCACCTCAGCATTGATAATAATTACAAAACACAAAACCAAAAAACCCCAAACTACAAACAAACTATTATTTAACAATAGGATATTAACTAATTAGGCTATGATGCATTCATACAATAGAATACGATGACTCTTTTGAATATGATGTGGAAGAATATTGAAATGCATGAAAAAATGTTAACTACATAATAGTGATTTAGTACTACATGGATGTGAGAGTTGGACTGTGAAGAAAGCTGAGCGCTGAAGAATTAATGCTTTTGAACTGTGGTGATGGAGAAGACTCTTGAGAGTCCCCTGGACTGCAAGGAGATCCAACCAGTCCATCCTAAAGGAGATCAGTCCTGGGTGTTCATTGGAAGAACTGATGCTGAAGCTGAAACTCCAGTACTTTGGCCACCTCATGCGAAGAGTTGACTCATTGGAAAAGACTCTGATGCTGGGAGGGATTGGGGGCAGGAGGACAAGGGGACGACAGAGGATGAGATGGCTGGATGGCATCACTGACTCAATGGACGTGAGTCTGAGTGAACTCCGGGAGTTGGTGATGGACAGGGAGGCCTGGCGTGCTGCGATTCATGGGGTCGCAAAGAGTCGGACACAACTGAGCGACTGAACTGAACTGACTACTAAAAAGAGGGAAAGGCCCTAACACACACCTCATGGCTCCATTTTGTCTTTGTTTTATTTTAGCATATACAGGCATGGATAAATGACTGGAAAGATTTACACAAAATTGTGACAATATCTTTGGATAATGAAATGAGATGTAACATTTCTTTTGCCTTATTTTATTCTCTAGATTTTCTACCATAAACACATATCACTTTTATATAGTAAGGAAAACATTAACTTAAAAATATCTAAGTTTCCACTATCAGATATTAGGAACAAAGGGTGTATTGGAAGCCGTCTAAAAAACTGGAGAAGGAGGTAACTTTGGATCTTGGTTCTCCTATTTGGTGACACTGTTACCTCAAGCAAATCACTATCTCACTAACCTTGGTTGACTCGTGTGTCATGAAAACACCCTTTTCTCTGGCTAAAAGCAGTGTCTACTGTAATGATTAAGACGATGTGTAGGAAAGTACTTGCTAAATAGTAAAGCATGAGTAACAGCATTTTCCCCTTTGACATTCAAATGAAATAAGATCCACCATACAAAGAGAGGTATGAGGAAGGATCTGGTGGTTAAAGTTGTTACTGAATGTTACTCCACGGCAGAGTTTTCTCCAAAACCCTACATTCAATTACAGTCTCCCTTGGCGTCTGGGTGTGTGTCTGCGTGTGTGTCTTGCTTACCGTTAGCTGCCAGCATGGTCTTGAGCCTGTCAGTTTCCTCTCTGACTTTAGCTCCTACCGTAAGCTTGTAAGGGAAACATTATGTTACGCGTATAGATTTCTTACCAGGCTCTCTAGGGCTTTTACAAGCTCTAACATTCTATGATTTGGAGAATCACTGACTCCATGGACATGAATTCGTGCAAACTCTGGGAGATAGTGAAGGACAGGGAGGCCTGGCAGGCTGAAATTCATGGGGTCACAAAGAGTTGGCCATGACTTAGCAACTGAACACACACAACACCTATCTTCCTAAGTGGAGCACAGCCAAAGAAAACGGGGAATAACAGGAGTCAGGTTCCTTCTTTAAGGAGATTGCTGTCCGGGCTGGTTACATTCCTAGGAGAGGAAAGACTGAAGGATTTTTGATGACACATTATATCAGTGATATAACAGCATACCTCCTGAAGTCCTGTCGTGCTGGCATGAGTGGTGGCTTTGGAGAACACAATGAAGAATGTGAGCTCTAGCATCAGACTGGCCTGGGTTCAAATCCCAACTTGGGCTCACCGTCTTGTGATCTTGGCAAGCTAAGCCTTGGTTTCCTCTATTATCTTGAAGTCTCATGTGGCTTTTACCTTACCTTTGGGGACAATTAAGAGCTGGTAGTACAGTGTCTGGCACATAGTGGATGTTTAGTAACCAGTAAATTTAATTACTATTTGGAGTTCATTGGAATAAAGCAGTAGGACAATATTCTTGGTTTAATCTAGCTCTTTATTTCTCCTGGGTCACCAGAGGACATCACCATCTAAAATGTGTGCTTGTCTTGGTTTAAGTGTCCTTTGGTGATGCCCAAGTTTTCCAGGGTCAGCTTTTTAGTCACTGACTGCACTCAAGTGTTCAACTGTCAAATTCTGAATCTGTGGGGAAGGAACGTGTTAAGATGCCATCTGGTTGTAAGTAGTTCCAGCAGGTGAGAGTTTGTTTCTATCCATTTAAAGACGTTTTCTTGAGCTTCCTAATGATATTCTCGTGTGAGCTTTTCTACAGATATTCAGAAGATGTGTGATTCCGATGGTAAAGAATCTGCCCTCAACGCAGGAGAACCAGGTTTGATCCCTGGGTCAGGAAGATCCCCTGGAGAAGGGAATGGCTACCTACTCTAGTATTCTTGCCTGGAGAATCTGATGAACAGAGGAGCTTGGCGGGCTACAGTCCATGGGGGTCACAAAGAGTCGGACACAAATGAGTGACTCAGCACCATATATCCAACCACCTTTGACACTTTTTGTCAGAGATTGTGTTGAGATATCTGAGAAACTCTTTGTGGAATAAAATTATATTTCATAATCTTGGAAGCTAACTATATTTCATAATCTTTCATAATCTTAGTTGGGGTGAGTTTCTCTTTAGAAAAACTAAATTGAAGATTTCCCTCTCTAAAAAACTGAACTCAATATATTTCCTAAATACCAGGGTTGCTTGTGCCAAGAAACTTTTTTTTAACATGGGACGTGCAGAAAAGATTCTCTTTAATCATAAGTGAATGTGGTTTAATTTTTTTTAATTTTATTAACTTGTTTCCTTCCATTAGAAAAGTAATACATGTTCATGTTCAGAAATTTATTTTCAAACAATTCCTAAGGAAATAAAATGGAAACAGTCCTGTCTTCACCACCCCATGACCCTCAGAGGAACACATCCATCTTCCCAGAAGTAATCTCTGTTAAACTGGGCACACAGCCTGCTAGAATTTGAGGAGCTTATACACATGATACAATATCTTGATTTTAACTAAACTTTATTTGAGATAATTGCAGATTTATGTGCAGTTACAGGAAATAATATTGAGAGATGCTATGTACCCTTTGGGTCTTCCCAGTTGGCACTAGTAATAAAGAACCCACTTGCCAATGCAGGAGACATAAAAGATGTGGGCTTGACCCCTGGGTTGGGAAGATTCCCCTGGAGGAGGGCATGGCAATCCACTCTAGTATTCTTGACTGGAGAATCCCATGGACAAAGGAGCCTGATGGGCTACAGTCTATAGGGTCGCAAAGAGTTGGACACAACTGAAGTGACTTAACACACAGCACACACACAGGTGCCCTTTACCAAGTCTCCCCCCATGGTAACATCTTGAAAAACTGTAATGCAATATCACAGCCAGGAGGCTGGATACAGTCTGTCAAGAGACAGAACATTCCATATCCACAAGAATCCCTCCTATGGCCCTTTTATAGCCAAATCCACTTTCCTCCTATGACTAGCCCTTCATTGTGTGTTAGTCACTTAGTCGCGTCTGACTCTTTGCGACCCCATGGATGGTAGCCACCAGGCTCCTCTGTCCATGGGATTCTCCAGGCAAGAATACTGGATTGGGTTGCCATTCCCTTCTCCAGGAGATCTTCCCAACCCAGGTACCGAGCCTGGGTCTCCCGCATTGCAGGCAGATTCTTTACCATCTGAGCTACAGGGAAGCTCTTACCCCTTCATTAACCCCTGGCAATTGCATACTTTCATCATTTCAAAATGTCACATAGGGACTTCCCTGGTGGTCCAGTGGTTAAGACTTCGTCTTCCAGTGCAGAGGGTGCGGGTTCAATCCCTGGTCAGGGAGCTAAGATCCTACATGCTGTAGGGCCAAAAAACCAAAGCATGAAAGGGACAAAATATGGTAACAAATTGAATAAATACTTTTAAAATGGTCCACATCAAAAGAAAAAAAAAATACTTCATGTAGTGGAATTACACAGTACATGACATTTGGGGGCTGGCTTTTGCACTCAGCATAATTTCCTGGGGATTCATCCAGGTTGTTGCGTGAATGACTAGTTTGTACCTTTATTATTGCTGAGTGGTAGTCCATGCTATGGTTATATCACAGTTGGTTATTTATCTGTCAAAGGACATCTGAGTTGCTTCCAGACTGGGGCTTTTACAAATGAAGCTGTTATAAACATTTATGTACAGGTTGTTATGTGAACACAAGTTATCGTTTCTCTGGGATAAATGCCCGGAAGTGTAATTGCTGGGTCATATGGTAGAGCCAGCAATGAAGAAACACTTTGTAGAATAAAATTATATTTCATAATGGGTGGATCTTGTGAGCTAAAGGTTTTTATTTCCATCTGGAAAAAATGGAAATTGGAATCGTTTTTCCACTCACTGTAGGTTAGGTTTTGTTGCTCTTGGGCTGTTTTCAAGGTTTTTCTTTTGCTTCAGAAGTTTGATGATGATGTGTCTTGATATAGATTTCTTTGGAGATTCTATCTGAGCTTCATTCAGTTTCTTGAATCTACAGACTTATGTCTTTTACCAAATTTGGGAAGTTTTCATCTTTTTTTAATCTTTTTTTCTCCTCTCCTGGAACACTGCTAACAGAAATATTAGATTTTTACATATAGTTCTACATTAGGTCCTTAAGGCTCTGTTCTTTTTCCTTTTTTGCCCCGTCTATTTTTCCTGTTTTTCAGAATAGATATTTCCTTATTGATTGATCTGTAGGTTCACTGATTCTTCCCCTGTCCCCTCCGTTCTGCTGTTGAACTTATCCATAGAGTTTGGCTGTTGTTGGCTACTGTATTTTTCATTTCTAAATTTCTATTTGGTTCATTTTCACATTTTCTATTTCATTGCAGAGAGTTTCTGTTTTTTGTTTTAAGCATTTTCATAATTGCTCACTGAAGCATTTTTATGATGGCTCCTTTAAAAATCATGTCAAATAAGTCTAACAGCTGTGTCATTTCAGCGTTGGTATCTGCTGATTGTTTTTTATTATTCGATTTGAAATCTTATTGGATCTTGATTTTCACTGGAAGTGATTTTCTATTAAAGATAAAGGAGAAAGATAGTGATTTTTTACATCAAAACCTAGGCATTAGATGAGACTCTGGATCTTATTTAAGCGTCTAGTTTAGCTGCCTGTGACTCTTCTCTGGCATGGGTGGAGGGAGCATTGCCTTTTTACTACCCAGGGGAGTAGACATCCAGGCTTCCCTCTTGGCCACTATCGACAGTCCTCGTTACTGCTGGGCAGAGGTGGGAGCTGTGCCCTCTACTAGCCCTCCACGGACCCTGCCTGGGCGAGGCAGGAGCACCTCCTACTGCACGCCACGTGGCCTCCACTGACACCGCTGGGGGTGGTGGCCTCGCTGCCTCTGGGCAGTGGGGAGAGTCCTCACCCCCTTCTGGGCCTTCTCTGGCAACATTTTGGCACAGGAGTCGGGCATCTCTTCACAGGCTGATGAGAGTGGATGTCTAGGCGCTCCACTCTGTCGGGACTATTGTGGGAGGCGGTGAGGACCACAGCTTTTTTCCCCACAGATTTTGGCTGGAGCAGAGAAGTTATTGACCGAAGATTTTCTGTTTTGCTACACTTCCCCATTCCTGGACCAATGGTTAGAGACAGTCAGCTTTTGTGCCTTTTTTTTTTTTTTTTTTCTGTCTGTTCCCGTTGGTATCTCCAACTGCTGCAGCACCTAGTCCAGGATATACGAGGCAAGAAGAAAACCCAGGCAACCGACCACTGCATCATATCTAGGGTCCCAAACTCCTTAGCTGGTTGGCCCTCATGTCTCTACCTTTCAGAGTCTTCTTAGGCTTGCTGTATACACAATGCTGGGGTATTAACTGTACCCAGTGGGAGGAATAGAGAGAAGCGTGTCTATTCTGTCTTCCTGGAAGCGGAAGCCCATGGTTTACTTTTAACAGGGACTCAAATAGTACAAGTTTTCCCTTGAGCTATAAAGCATGCAGTTTTAGCAACTACAAAGAAATAACAGAAGACTACAATTAAGGAAATCTTTAATCTTGAAATTAACTAAATAAAATCATAGTGTCTGTACATTCTAATGTATAACAGGGAAAACGGAACAATGACTGTGTGTTAAAGGCCCAGAATTATGGAGTCAGAAGAGCTTAATTAATATTTTAAACCAAGAGTGTAAATCGAACTGTCTTATGAAGTAACGCCAACCATCAAAGTGAAATTAAGGAGCCAGAGTGCTCACAATCTATATTTTACTCTGTAGAACCCATTTTCTCTTTCTCTCTCCTTCTTTCTTTCTTTCCTTCCCCCCTTTTTTCCTCCCTCTGTCCCTTCCTTCCTTCCGTTCTTTCACTTTTTAAAAATTTTAAATCTTTGATTTTTTTTTGCCCCCTCTCTTTTTTGACCCCTACACTGCAGCTTCTTGCCTTTATTTCTGGGCCAGCCATTAGACTCAACTGATTGAAACTATTGTTTAGTAAAATCTATGGATTATTCTGAACTAATCTTGAGAAAACTTTAGGTAAGGAAAATTCTACAGACTTCCTTTGTGGTTGCTTGAAATAGCACTCTATAGCATTTTACTTTCTGACTTTTCTACATACTCTGCTTAGACCAGTATTTTGCAAATCACATTCACTTCCCATCTTCAGGAATTGGGCCAAATTTTCATTTAACTCATTCTAATTTTTAGTTAATTTTTCTTAAATCAATTCTTTTTTAAAAAACTTGTTTCAAAAGAAAATTGTAAAAAAGAAAGAAAATAGTACTGGTAAAGTATCTAAAAAAAAAAAAAAAAAAAGTAGAAAGATACCACAATCTCCCATAGTAAACAAGTTCATATCTTGTAAATTTTGGAGTGAGAACGTTCTCTATGGTGTCCAATCTGCCTCCCTATCTCTGACTGCACTTTATGTTAGTTTCTGTAGATTTTATGAAAATAAATCTCACCAATGCAATAAGTACTTGTCCCATGGAAGAAAACCAAAACTTAATCTTATTCTTATCTCTCCTTTAAAACATATCTCCTCAAATCTTGTCTCCTTTAAAACTTATTCCTCTGCCACTTGGGGGCTCCCAGGTGGCTTAGTCAGGTTAAGAATCTGCCTGCAATGCAGGAGACTTGGGTTCGATCCCTGGGTCAGGAAGATCCCCTGGAGGAGAAAATGGCAACCCACTTCAGTACTCTTGCCTGGAGAATCCCATGGACAGAGGAGCCTAGTGGGCTATAGTCCATGGGGTCACAGAGAGTCAGACATGACTAAAATGACTGAGCACGCTTACACACACAGCCGCTTGATGAAAACTCAGGCCCCAAGAATTTTCTACTCATTCTGGAATAATAAGCCATCCTCAAATGATTAAGAGAGCTGTGGTCCCCATTCATTCCAAATCAGTAGAGAGAAGGTATCAGGCCATGATGAAAATCAATTCTTGGATTTTGACCTGAAGACTGGACTGCTCCTCCCCTTTCTGCTTCTTGAGGCCTGTGGTTTGAGGCTGGCAGCCCCAGGGGAAGGGAGTGGGGGCGGCTCCTGCTCACCTCCTTTCTTACTCCTGGTCACTCACACCAACCCCAACCAGCTGACAGAGGGGCAGGATAGGCCCAGAAAGCAGGGGGACAGTTCTTCTTTGGTCACTGGCTTTGTGCACTCTGACAATAGCAGATGCCTCCCGCTCACCCTTTCCAAGGTTCCCATCCCTGAGATCGCCGTCTTGCAACCCCCACTGGCAGCCTTTCCCCATGGGCCTGCCGTTGGAGTCCCCACTCTCCTGGTTGGTCCTCTAGTGTAACATTTGACAAGGCTACAGTGCACCCCTCCTCTCAGATGTGGCCCACAGCTAATCCCTGCGAAGTGCTCATGTATCCTTTACCCTGAGAAATCAGACGCACAGCCCATCCCACTCAGCATCACACTCCCAAAGCTGCCATCAAAACCGTTCACGAGCTTTCTCCTTCCTCCTAGATCTCCCCAAGCACCAGACCCAAGCCCACCCTGTCCTCTGACCCATTCTCTGGCAGCTTCTCCTAAAATCCAGGGAGGAGATGCACCTCTGCGTTAGAGTGAGTGGGGATCACAGCTCTCGTGAATGGAGAGGTTCTTACAACATGCCCTGTTCCTCTCCTACTCTCGCTAACCCAATTTGGGCCTCTGGCTGAGGGAATCCAAAACTGTAAAGCCAATTCTTAATTTTTTTTTTTTTTCCTTTAGATCATCTGTAAGTGATGATCTGGTATCTCTCCTGGGGATTTATATATTTTCCTCATTCAAAACTTTAATGTTAACAGCCAGCACAGGAGAACAGCAACTTTTTGTGCCCTCAACTTATTTATGAATATTTCAGGACTTGTTATTAAAGGTTATAAATCTTCCTCAGGCCTCTTCTTTCAGGAGCTAAATGAGCCCAATTCTCAGAGAGTCATTTCTCCAAGGTCCTTTAATAATTTGGATTTTTCTCCTCTAATTTCTCTAGTTTTATTACGTTTCAAATAATTTGTGCATCAGAGAAATGAACATGCAAGATGTGTGCATGACTTTGATAGTTTCATTTTTATTTCACTTCCAATTTTTCGTAGGTAAAAGTGTCATATATTTTAAACCCCGGACCTTACAGAAGGGTGTACAAGTGGCAGCTTCTTTACCATCCGTGTCCCAAGCCACCCAGCACCATCCCCCACTCCCAGGAATGAGTATAAGTAGTTCCCTGAGAATCCTTCCAGCGATACTCTGTGTATATACAAGCGATCGTGTATTTATAATCTGTCTCCCACTCACCCTCACACTTTCCCTTTGCTTTTGCCCCTTATAAGAATATCTTCAAGATCCTCTAGATCAGAAAAGAATTTCCTCATTCTCTTCTGTAGCTATATTATAGTCCTTTGGCTGGATGTCCCAGAATTTAACTAGTTCCCTCCTCTTTTTTATTAATTTTTAAAAAAAAAATTTAGTTATTTTTAATTGAAGGATAATTCTTTACAGAATTGTGTTGGTATCTACCAAACATCAGCATGAATCAGCCATAGGTTTACCCATGACTAGTTCCTTACTCTTGAACATTCCAAAGTCTATCACAAATAATGCTGCAATGAATAATCTAAATACATCATTTAGCTCATATTTGAATATACCTACAGGATAAATTCCTAGAAATAAAGTTGCTGGTCAAAGAAGGCATGCAGTTATAGTTCTAAAGATGCTGCCAAATTGTTTTGCATCAGAATGGCACCAGTTATACCCTTCCCAGCAATACAGGAGAGTGCCCATCTATACAGACTCGCCTCCATGCCATGTTGCAAAACTCTTTAATCATTGACAATCCAAATGGTGACATATTGAATCTCAGTTGAGTGAGGCTGAGCAAATAACTTCCCTGCACTTCAGTCACTTGTATTTTCTTATTTTGTGAACTGTCTTGCATATGATATTTGAATGCTTACCTGGACAGGTCTGGAAATGGTGGAAGGATTACTTCATTGGCCACACAGGTGAACAGTAGGAGATGCTGTCACAGAAAAAGGTACAGGGCTTAATTAAGACAGTGAAGCTTCAGGAGCCCATGTAGCAAGAAGCATGGACTATTTGCCACACATAATGCAACGTGGACAGTGGTAACTTCAGCCTGGTGCAGAAACAGTTCTAGGTCATGTCTCCCATGCAAATTCCTAGGTGGGTAATGATTTCAAAGAGAAAATTATTAGCAGATAATACGCTCCAGGAGAATCTAGCAAACAGGAAGTTACAAAACAAGCAAAAAAAATCTTGAAAATATTTGATACCCCCAATGTAAGAATTTATAATATATTAGCACTAAATAAATTTGGTCTTGCAGTTACTGAATCTAGGGAGGGAAATACATGTAGATAAACGATGATAGATAACAGATGAAAATATACATGTTGACTTAAAATGTACAACATAGAAGCTGCTTCCCTGATGGAGCAATGGTTAAGAATCCGCCTTGTAATGCAGTGGGCACCGATTGGATTCCCGGTCAGCAGTGAAGATCCCATATGCCGCAAGGCAACTAAACCCATGTGCCACAGCTACTGAAGCCCAAATGCCATAGAGCCCATGCTCCACGACAACTGGAGTAGGAGCCACAACTAGGGAGTAGCCCACGCTTGCTGCAACTAGAGAAAGCCTGCGCACAGCAATGAAGACCCAGCACAGTTTTTTTTTTAAAAAGAAGCCTAGTTTAAAAAAAAAACAAACACGAAGCAGCAGCTGTGAGTTGTGTTTATTCAGTGTCTTGCTGAGGACTGTAGCCTGGGAGACAGCATCTCAGGGAGCTCTGAGAAGTTGCCCCATGTGATTTTGGTGAAGGGAGTATGTGCATGCAACAAAGCACATAACTCAGCAGAAGGTTGCGGCTCATCACCAGGGACACATATTTTAGCTAATGGTTTTAGTGCTTTTCTTTCTAAGTACAGGAAAATGC
Organism: Bubalus kerabau; assembly: GCF_029407905.1. NCBI lineage: Eukaryota > Metazoa > Chordata > Mammalia > Artiodactyla > Bovidae > Bubalus > Bubalus kerabau. The sequence goes on along the minus strand of NC_073630.1, from coordinate 29,456,246 downwards.
AAAACGTTGGAAAAATCTTAAAGGTTTCTCCTGAAAATATCTAACTATCTGAAGGCCTGTTCTGTCCGTTTTCCCAGAACACAGAGTGCCTCATTCCTGATCTCTGCCCTGAACTCCTTTCAGAGGCTGTTGAAGGTCAGTGGCTTCAGTGGCAAACAATCCTTGTAGAGCTGGATGGTGAGTGCCATTCTTTAGTTGGCACAGATACATACAGTATATACTATATTTGGTATATAATAACACATACCCTGGGTTTCCCTGGTGTCTCAGATGGTAAAGAATCTGCCTGCAATGCAGGAGACCTGGGTTTAATCCTGGGTCCAGAAGATCCCCAGAGAAGTGAATGGCTACTGCCTCCAGTATTCTTGCCTGGAGAATTCCATGGACAGAGGAACCTGGCAGGCTAAAATAATTGGGGTTGCAAAGAGTCAGACACAACTGAGCGACTAACACTTTCACTTTTTTTCAGCATATACATTGGACTGCAAAGAAATTGAAACAGTCAATCCTAAAGGAAATCAACCCTGAATATTCCTTGGAAGGACTAATGCTGACGCTGATGCTCCTGGCCACCTGATGCGAAGAGTGGACTCATTAGAAAAGGCCCTGATGCTGGGAAAGATTGAAGGCAGGAGGAGAAGGGAGCAGCATATGATGAGATGATTAGATAGCATCACCAACGCAATGGACATGTGTTTGAGCAAACTCTGGGGGATGGTAGAGGACAGAGGAGCCTGGCATGCTACAGTTCATGGGGCTGCAAAGAGTCAGAGGCGACTTAGCAACTGAAGGACAACAACAAAAACATACACATAATATAAAAGTATTCAAGTATTTTAAACCTTAAAACAGTAAATGTAATTTGTCCTAAGAGTTAGCTCAAACATTGGTCATTTGATGGTAGAAATGTTATCATCTATTTAAGAATGATATACAATACCTACAAAAGCAAAAACAAGCAAAAAAATATTTCTGCCAATTAGTGTGTGTATGTGTTTGTGTGGTGTGGGGGTGATCTTTCACTATAAGAGGCATTTGCTTTCAAACGTAAAAGATTCATTGTGACTTAAAAAAATTTTTCATTTTATATTGGAGTATAGTTGCTTTGTGGTAGTTGCTCAGCTGTGTCCAACTCTTCATGACAACATGGACTGTAGCCCACCAGGCTCCTCTGTCCATGGAATTCTCCAGGCAAGAATACTGGAGTGGGTAGTATTCCCTTCTCCAGGGAATCTTCCTGACCCAGGGAACAAATTCGAGTCTCCTGTATTGCAGGCAGATTCTTTACCATCTGAGTCATCAGTGGGTTGATTTAAAATGTTGTGTTAGCTTCAGGTGTACAGCAAAGTGACTCAGTTGTACATGATATATACATACACATATATTCTTTTTCAGACTCTTTTTCCATATAGGTTATTATAGAATATTGAGTTCCACTGTGACTTTGAGCAAATTTGTTTAAACTTTTAAAAATATGTATCTAAAAGGTAGACAATTCTTCAGCTACTCACAGTGTATGTGATGCTTGTAAGGCTTTAAAATCAGACAAGCAGAAAGATTTCTTTGCAAGTCATTCTAGCTCCTTTCACCAATCTCTGGGCAAGTCAACCCTGGAATAACCCGAGGTCCCTGCAGTTGAGGATATCTGCTCACCTGTCCCACGTGGGCACTGATAACCTGGGAAGCTGTGACTGATCGCAGATGCAGCACCTTTGAGGCTGGAAGGCCCCTGGGCCAATGGAAGCTGTAGGGGGCTTTGATAAACTCTCCGCTGTATGGCATGAGATGACGAGAGGGCAGCACCTGAGAATGTCCCGGCTTTGATTCCAGAAGGGAGAGGGGGCCTGGCAGCCATGTGCATCCCGTTAAGAATGGGAATAAGCACGAAACAATATTAACTTTAGAAATGAGATGAAAGCCCATGTGTGCTAGCTTTCACACAGAAGGGGAGACCCAACGAGCCTCCCAACCCCCTTCAGCCCTGCTTTTAGATGGAAATGATTTTGTTGAACACTGACACAAAAGGAAGATACAGATGTAGTGAAGAGCCTTAGCGCAGAACAATTATATGCAAGTAGGTTACATGAAAATATAGTCTCAAGTGGATGATATCTTGTGAATATTAATTAAGGAAATTATTCTCAGAGCAGCTAGTGTTTAAAACAAGATCTAATCTCTCCTGAGTGGGCCTGCCGCCCTCTCTCTCAGTGTTTAACTTCAAAGGGCTTTGGAGTTGGGGCAAATGAGATTATTATTACTTCAATCTAGAGAGGAAACCTATTCTAACCAACACGAGAGTGAATTCTAGAATTACATATAGCAGTTAATACAAAGAAGAAAAAAATATTCCACACTTAAAATGCCTACATGGCAAAATGTTTCTTAACCTTTTTCATCTGATTTGCTTCATCCTCCTATAAAAATTGCACATTTCAGGTACAGAGCTGGAGAAGCGTGTGGGCCAGATGAAGACACACTCTTATTCACCTATTCTTTTCTTTGACTCAGGGCCATTAGAAATAATACTATTACCATTAATATTAATAATATTATTACTATTCTTAGCTAAGACTTAAATGCATCTGTGAGTCAGGTACTCTTTTCCTTATATTAGCTCATTTAATGTTTTAAAAATCCCTGTGAGGTTTTAAAGGTTAACAGACCTAGAAAGGTAAATATATTAGTTTACCGTAAGAAAATACCACAGACTGGGTGGCAGAAACAACAGAAATGCATTGTCTCACCATTCTGGAGGCTGGAAGATCAAGTTGAAGGATGAGATCATGGCATGAACAGGGCTCGTGTCTCCTGAAACCACTCTCCTAGCCTCACAGGTGGCCACCTCCCCTCTTCGTCCTTATTTCTCTGTCCTCTGCACACACAAATCCCTGGCCCCTTGTGTGTCAAATTCCCTCCTCTTATAAGGACAGCCAAAGATGGAAAAGCTCTATACAGTCAGCAAAAACAAGACCAGGAGCTGACTGTGGCTCAGATCATGAATTCCTTATTGCCAAATTCAGACTTACTTGAAGAAAGTAGGGAAAACCACTAGACCAGTAAACCAAATCCACTAAATCAAATCCACTAAATCAAATCCCTTACGATTATACAGTGGAGGTGACAAATAGATTTAAGGGACTAGATCTGATACACAGAGTGCCTGATGAACTATGGAGGGAGGTTCGTGACATTGTACAGGAGACAGGGATCAAAACCATCCCCAAGAAAAAGAAATGCAAAAAAGCAAAATGGCTGTCTGGGGAGGCCTTACAAATAGCTGTGAAAAGAACGGAAGCCAAAAGCAGAGGAGAAAAGGAAAGATATACCCATTTGAATGCAGAGTTCCAAAGAATAGCAAGGAGAGATAACAAAGCCTTTCTTAGTGATCAGTGCAAAGAAACAGAGGAGAACAATAGAATGCGAAAGTCCAGAGATCTCTTCAAGAAAATTAGAGATACCAAGGGAACATTTCATGCAAAGATGGGCTCGATAAAGGACAGAAATGGTATGGACCTAACAGAAGCAGAAGATATTAAGAAGAGGTGGCACAAATACACAGAAGAACTGTACAAAAAAGATCTTCACGACCCAGATAATCACGATAGAGTGATCACTCCCCTAGAGCCAGATGTTTTGGAATGTGAAGTCAAGTTAGCCTTAGGAAGCATCACTACAAACAAAGCTAGTGGAGGTGATGGAATTCCAGTTGAGCTATTTCAAATCCTAAAAGACAATGCTGTGAAAGTGCTGCAGTCAATACGCCATCAAATTTGGAAAACTCAGCAGTGACCACAGGACTGGAAAAGGTCAGTTTTCATTCCAATCCCAAAGAAAGGCAATGCCAAAGAATGCTCTAACTACCACACAATTTCACTCATCTCACACGCTAGTAAAGTAATGCTCAAAATTCTCCAAGCCAGGTTTCAATAGTACGTGAACCATGAACTTCCAGATGTTCAAGCTGGTTTTAGAAGAGGCAGAGGAACCTGAGATCAAATTGCCAACATCCGTTAGATCATCAAAAAAGCAAGAGAGTTCCAGAAAAACATCTATTTCTGCTTTATTGACTATGCCAAAGACTTTGACTGTGTGGATCACCACAAACTGTGGAAAATTCTTAAAGAGATGGGAACACCAGACTACCTGGCCTCTTAAGAAACCTATATGCAGGTCAGGAAGCAACAGTTAGAACTGGACATGGAACAACAGACTGGTTCCAAATAGGAAAAGGAGTACGTCAAGGCTGTATATTGTCACCCTGCTTATTTAACTTCTATGCAGAGTACATCATGAGAAATGCTGGGCTGGATGAAGCGCAAGCTGGAATCAGGATTGCTGGGAGAAATATCAATAACCTCAGATATGCAGATGACACCACCCTTATGGCAGAAAGTGAAGAGGAACTAAAAAGCCTCTTGATAAAAGTGAAAGAGGAGAGTGAAAAAGTTGGCTTAAAGCTCAACATTCAGAAAACTAAAATCATGCCATCCAGTCCCATCACTTCATGGCAAATAGATGGGGAAACAATGAAAACAGTGACAGACTTTATTTTTGGGGGCTCCAAAATCACTGCAGATAGCGACTGCAGCCATGAAATTAAAAGACGCTTACTCCTTGGAAGAAAAGTTGTGACCGACCTAGACAGCATATTAAAAAGGAGACACATTACTTTCCCATCAAAGGTCCATCTAGTCAAGGCTATGATTTTTCCAGTAGTCATGTATGGATGTGAGAGCTGGACTATAAATAAAGCTTAGTGCTGAAGAATCGATCCTTTTGAATTGTGGTGTTGGAGAAGACTCTTGAGAGACCCTTGGACTGCAAGGAGATCCAACCAGTCCATCCTAAAGGAAATCAGCCCTGAATATTCATTGGAAGGACTGATGTTAAAGCTGAAACTCCAATACTTTGGCCACCTGATGCAAAGAACTGACTCATTTGAAAAGACCCTGAAGCTGGGAAAGATTGAAGGCAGGAGGGGAAGGGGACAACAGAGGATGAGATGGTTGGATGGCATCACCGACTCAATGGACGTGATTAAGTAAACTCCAGGAGTTGGTGATGGATAGGGAGGCCTGGCGCACTGCAGTCCATGGGGTCACAAAGAGTCGGACACGACTGAGTGACTGAACTGAATTGACTGAATTGACAAGGACACAAGTCAGACTGGGTTAGGGCCCACCCTACCAGCCTCATTTTAACTTAATCAACTCTTTCTCATCCCTGTCTCAAAATACAGTCATGTTCCTAGGTTCTGAGAACTAGAGCTCCAAAACACAGATTTTTGTTGGGGGCAGGGGATCACCATTCAAACCAGTGAAGTTGTCACCCCAGGCTCTCACAGCAGGTCAGATGTGGAGCTGGGATTTCAACCCTAGGACTAGAGTCGTCCTCAACCATCTGCCCTATCGGTACCGGCCTGTGAGAGGAAAGGCAATATACATCTATTTCAATCAGGATAATGGTCTCATGATCTGTAACAGCTCTGGGTGGGAGGATAAAAGGTAAGACACTGAAAGAAACATCTTTTCAGACAGGACCAGTAAAATGGAATCATACCGATTATTAAGGCTCTGGGGCCTCCATGGTAGCCCAGCTGGTAAAGAATCCTCCTGCAATGCAGGAGATCTGGGTTCCATCCCTGGGTTGGTAAGATCCCCTGGAGAAGGGAAAGGCTACCTACTCCAGTGTTCTAGTCTGGGGAACTCCATGGACTGTATAGTCCATGGGGTCGCAAAGAGTTAGATACAACTGAACGACTTTTCACTTCCATATGAATTTAGCAGATTTTTTTTAAGTTTGTGGGACATTAGCCAATTACCTAACATTAGAATTTTAGCTTTAGCTGTTGGTGAAGGCAGTGCTGCCGCAGGCACCACTCCTGCACGACTGGAAACAGATGCTGGGGGTCGATGGGTACTGGCGAGCCCAGATGCTGAATGGACACGCTTACCACGGACAAGAAATGCAGATGGCGAAGAGAGACGGAACAGCTACGGATGTGGCTGGATGTGGATAAAGGCAAACACATCCGTGTGGGCTCCCCATCGGTCACTGAGGCAGCCGAGGTGCCCCAGGGAGAGTTGGAGTTAAGTGGAAGGGTGTTCCGACATTTCTGGATCAACCTAAGACCCAGGAAATTCAGGCTGCACCAGGCAGCGCCAGCCTCATTACCTGCGATTTGCTCTGCACTCAGCTCAGCAAGCCCACTCCTGATTTTCCAAATGTGCTGTGCACGCCCCACACTTACCCATGCCTCTCTGTCCCCTCTGCTGTGAATGCTCTTAATCACCACCACCTTCCCCATCCCTCCAGCAGGTGAAACTTCTGACGACCTCCTGCCTTGGAAACTAAGATGGGTCCCTTTCTTTACTGTCTCGTTGATCTTTATCATTTCATCCCATTCCAGCACTTTCTATGTATTCATTTGTTTCTGTGTCTCCTTTACTTAACAAAATACTTGAAAATATGAACCATTTCTTTTGCATTTTTGTATCTGCTGCCCCTAATACAGTGCCAGGCACATCATAGGTACCCAGCAGATGACTGCAGAATAAATGTCCATCTCAGAGAAACCTAAAGTCCCAGAGATATGTTTTACCTGGTCAGTATGCCACTTGAAAATAATAATAAATATGTTGCTAATGTTTACAACTTCAGAGATTTCACAGACAAAAAGGATTATCTGCTTTAACAATCCAAAGGGCTGGCTATACCAGGCTTGAATTCCCACACACAATGAGTTAAAATTGAGGAGTGGCCATCCCTTTTGGGGAAGATGTTACTCTGCTGTTTATCCTATTTATCCTATCCTACCCTATTCTTAAGTATTCCTGCCTCACACCTGCCCTCTTCATGCATGTGGGAAACCCACCTCACCCCATTAGGCATTCTGTAACCCCGATCCCCTTAGACCAATCCATCAGATCCTCCCCTGCTTTTGACCGCCCATGGCAGCACATATGGACTACAGTGGTTTTCCATCGTCCGGCTCTGCCCATACCCACGTCTCGCTCCCTCAGTGTATCCTGAAAGGGCAGAAGAGGCGGGAGAAGGATGCTACTTTCGGTTCGTGGAAAGGGAGCTAAAGAGAAGATCTGTCTTCTTCTGGCATATCAGGTGTTGGCACCGGGGAGAAGCAGGATACTGGCCGGGATGGGCAAACAAGCCAGCTGGGAATGGCAGCCCCTGTGTTCCAGCCAGCAAACACCTTTTCAAAGCCTACTTTGCATAAGACAGTTCCGCTGACCACAGCGGAGTCACAGGGGAACAGTTACCCCTGGAACTTCCTTTCTGCAACAGTAGCACCCTGTGTAAGGGAACCAAAGATGGAACATGATCGTCTCATATATATGCTGCCATGAGGTTTCAGACCACCACACTGGCATGAGCTTTCAACGTTGAAAAAATAAATGAAAACTCTCTGGAAATAATAGGAGCACTGTGTCCTGGAACCCGAAGAATAATAATCCCAGGCCATCAGTCATCCAAGCTGAAAACAGTTTCTTCCTCTCTCTTGGCTGGGCCTAGGATGGCAGGACACAGACCCTTAGCCCAGGAGTGATTTGCATCGCTGCCGGGGACACAGAAGAGGCTGCGTCCACCACGGCTGAAAATGCCAGGAAGACGGGGGTCTTTTCCTTTTTAAAGAGTTAGAGTTGCTTGCTATGTATTAGTGTGAAGTGCAGTTTGGGATTGTGCTTCATGGGCCCCAAATATGTGGACTCACAAGGGACTTTTGTGTCCAGATCTGGAGGATTTGCAAGAATATGAACCATGTATGGAGAATTCACATATTCAGAAGGCCACTAAGCCTTTCCCATGCATGGCCTCCCAACAGTCTGAAGCGGTAGGCACTATCCTTACACCATTTTACAGATGGTAATGCTGCAGCTAAGCAGGCTAATCGATGCCACCAAGCCCATGAGTACAAGGTTACAGTACAAGGTTACAACTTGAACTTAGGTCTGTCTGTCTGACCCCACAGCCCTACTCCCAGCTCTCACTCTCTGTTACTTCCTCATTCATTCTCTTATGCCACAAATATTGAGCACTGCCTATGAGTTAGACACTGCCCTAGGTGCTTAGGATACAGCAGTGAATAAATCAGATAAGAATGCGTGCATGCTAAGTCGCTTCAGTTGTGTTTGATGAATTGCAACCCAATGGACTGTAGCCCACCAGGCTCCTCTGTCCATGGGATTCTCCAGCCAAGATTACTGAAGTGGGTTGCCATGCCCTCCTCCAAGAGATCTTCCGGACCCAGGGATTGAACCTGCATCTCTTATGTCTCCTGCATTAGCAGGAGGGTTCTTTACCATAAGAGACACCTGGGAAGCCCCTGGATAAGAATACTTGCTCTCAAGGAAGTTATGTTCAACCCAGCATAGACTGCAGTGCTGTGGAGCCAACATCCCACAGTTGTGAAGACCGTTACCTGGTGGACCTCACTTCCAAAGCGCTCAGGAAAAAATATGCAAATTTGGGGAAAGGCATGATCTTAGTTGCTGTAGGTGCATTTTTAAAGTAAGTTCAAGGGGCTAAAAAAAAGTTCCTGCTCAACTTGAAAATGAGACTGGGGTGTGTTCTATCAGTTTTTCCTGAAGGGGAAAAAAAATCCCCCAATTTTAATTCCCTTCTGAACTTAGCCACATGTTGAGATAAGGAAGGTGGGGTTAGAAATCAATTCAGCTCCCTTGGGAGAAAAATTATAGTAATAAGCTTTTAAAAAACGATGATAATAATAAGCTATATGATTTCAAAGTGACTCACCACCACTCCCCCCTTCTTTTTTTTTTTGACAACTGAAATTGATTTTGAAAGGAAAGGCTGTGGAGATTTTCGTTGAATACAATCCAGACGTTCTAAATCTAAACCCTCTCACCAAAGAGACTGCAGATCTGGAGAGCCTGGGCTCTGTTGATAATGCCCTACTCTCTGCCCGACATACTATACCCACCACCACATGTCACTCAACATGCCTGAGAGCTCGTAGATGAAGGAAATAAAGATGGAACGATATTAAGACTGAAATCAATACAGCTTTCTTTTACATTTCCCAATAGTCTCAATAACTTCAAAGGAGCAGATATGAATATAATTAATGAGCAGAACAAACACCAAGTGCAAAATAAATCTGGACCTTGTTTTACGAGCAGTGTTGGAATGATAGATTTAGAACTGTAGACACGTTTGTTGGCAAATCTGACGACTCACTCATTTCCAAATGGTATAGCCTTTTAGAGCAACTGGAGTTGCATCAGCCTGGGTGCCCCTTAGGAAAAATACTTGCTGGAACCACTTGGTACCGGACTAAACAGAGCCCTTGTACTTTGATGCATTCAGCCGCTGTTAAAATTTATGTTTGAATCAGTATTAGGAGGAATCCTCCGATCAGCTCTCCATTTGGCTGTTTCTGCAAGCTAATCCTGTTTTAAAATATGTATATTCTTAGGAATCTGACCAAACTGAATAACAACAATGCTCAGAGGAAATTCACACTTGTATTTCGAAAAGAAATAAGAGCTCTCGCTAGAGAACAGGCACAAAAGCTACGAAAACAAAAAGATGGCCTTGGCCATGGTGCTCTGCTTCTAACTGTGTGCCTTCTTCTGGGAAATCCCTCAACAGTTCTGCTCCTCCGTCTCCTCATCAATGGTAGCAATACAAGTACATGTATTGTGTGTTCACTATGTATTAGACTAATGACCTAGTAAAAGGTTCATGCACCCTTTTAGACTAGTCCTATGAGCTACAGTCATTCTATTACAACCCCTTTTTTATAAATGAGGAAACTGAGGCTCAGACAGCTGCAGTGACTAGCCTGTACTTTTAAGAATGTGAAAACTAGCATTTTAAGTGAATGTCCTGACTGCGCAGCTTCCATTCTCAACCACTATTTTCTTAGGGCTGGCAGTCAGGAGGTACAGATAGGAGTTCATTTATACAATCCTCACGACTTTAAGTCCATTCACTCATTCTTTGCCTGGTCTCTAAAATGATATTAATACTTGCCCACCTTACATCTTGAACTTCGCACATGAAAGTCAGAAGATGAGGAAGAAATGAATAACAATTGTGACTGTCTCTTTATATTTGGTGGAAAGAGAAGCAGCTGGGGGACAAAAAAGGTCTTTCTAATTTCTTCTCACCTTTTACCACAGGCCTCATGAGTTACAAAGACCTGGGTTCTCTAGTCCTTTGCTTAACAGCCCTCTTAGCCCACTGTGGCCAATATTATCCTTATTCAGGTGTCCTGTAACAGGCCTACGTAGCAAAAACAGAAGCATTCTGGTAATTCTTCATGAATGTAAACTGTGTGGACTCCAACCAAAGCATTCAGGCCTTGGAATGACAGTTTAAAAGCTAGATTATTAACAATGACTTCCTGTTTAGGGTCAAATCCACTAATTTGTGCTCCATAGTATTGGTCTAACATTGGGCCCAGGGACAATCCTATTTCTAACACATCTGTCCTCCAAGGACTATAGACACATGAATTTAGCAGATAATGTCCCAGGGAACAAAGAAGTCTCATCACAGTCCTTACACACAGACAAAGAGAAATAACAGTTTGTTCTACTGATTGTCATGAAACACACCCAAATGTCTTGATATTCCATCTTTTAAGTCAGTTGTAAAAAGAGAAATTGTTTGCACCTTTAATAGCATCATGAAGATGTATAAATCTTGATCCAACTGGCTGTTGGAAGTGAGAATGGCTCCAGGGAGGATGGCTCTGTGGGGAGGGGTTGTGGTGGGGGGTTGGGAGTTGGGGGGGGGGGGGTGTTCCGGGATGGGGAGAGGGGTGAGGTTAGAAGGATGGGGGGTGTAATCACCTTGTTCCTGGCCCAGTACAGAAAGGGCATCTGGGATGCTTCCCTCTGCTCCAGCAGCAGCGCTTGGTTAGGCAGGGCAGCAAAATTAAAAACACCCGGCAGAGCCAAGCGGGGACGCGGGTCGGGGGTGGGAAAGACAAAAACAGAAACCACCACTCACAGGAGCGAACCCTGAGTCTTTTTTTATGTGGTAAGGAAATCTAAGATCTAATCAGTAGCCTTAATTGAAAGGCTCAGTGAGGGGGATCTCTAAGCTCCTCTTCCTGCCATTAATTTTAATTTTAGCCTTTCACAGGGTATGGATAGGAGTGAAGGTGATGCGTAGGGCCCAGCCCTTTAGAACCGTGAGGGCCCCTGGAGAGACGGTGAGGCGCTTCCCCTTTGGAAATCTGCTGAGACCCGATAGGCGCTGGGCGGGGCTGTCGGGGTCCACAGAGGTTCTGTCCCCTCAGATCTGCAGAGGAGGGCGTTCCTCCTCCACTGTGCCCAAGTGCTGCACCGCCCGTGGAGGGAGCCGGCCCGTGGTTCCCCTTTGCCTCCTTTCCTAAAGGCCACGCACGTTGAGGAGTTCCGGGGAGAGGATAGGGAGCCGCGCGGAAGGGCAGAGAAGACAAGGAGGTGGGCAGAAAACAAACCACTAGAGCGGCAGCAGGGAGTGCCGCTGAGGAGCTTTCAAGGACTTTCAAATGAATGCCATCCACTCTTTCCTCGCTGTTTCTGCCGTTTCGTTGACCGTTCTTACTAAGTGCTCAATTAAAATCGGTCTCCCAGGTTCCTCAGTAGTAAAGAATCCGCCTGCCAGTGCTGGAGACTCAAGGAGACTCGGGTTCCATTCCTGGGCCGGGAAGCTCCCCTGGGGAAGGAAATGACAACCCACTCCAGTTATTCATGGGCTTAGCTGGTAGCTCCGATGGTAAAAAAAAAATCTGCCCGCAATGCAGGAGCCCCGGGTTTGATCCCTGGGATGGAAAGATCTCCTGGAGGAGGGCAAGGCAACCCACTCCAGTATTCTTGCCTGAAGAATCCCCATAGACAGAGGAGTCTGGTGGGCCACAGTCCGTGGGGTCGCAAAGAGGCACACACGACTGAGCATGCGTGCAGACGGTGCATTGAAGCCGCACTTCGGTGCACCCTACTCACCGGGTATACAGGATGAACTTTCTTCTGCGGGCGAAAGACGTTAATAGTGTCTCCTTTGTGCTTTCACCAGTTTAAAGCCAGAGCAAAACATAATTATAGCAAAGGCTGTTAATGGACTAGGTGGCAGGTTTGCCACCTTCCTCTGTACCTCTTTTTCCGTCCACCGGGCTATGTGCTAGCTCTCATCATCTTCTAATTATCTCTTCCTCTTTTTGCTTCACAGCTTTAGAAGTTACAAGGGTATTAGCTGAATCCAAATTAAATTTCTTCTTCTTTTTTTTTTTTTTTTTTGCTTTTAAAGGAAATGGAAAAAAAAAAAGAGTAGGTTCTTTTTAGGAGTGGCGCATCACTCCAGACAATCTAACAGGAAAGATATGTAATAGGGTCTCTGGCTGAAAAATCTATGAAGCCAAATAAACCCCAGATCAACTGTAGCCTGCACTGGGTGTAGGGAGTATATTTCAGTCTCTTTTCCACCTCAGGATTTCCACCTGAAAAAAAAATGAAATAATCACACTTACTAATCTCAGAGTGGCAACCGGTGGATTTAACAGCGCCCTGAAAACGAGACTCCTCTGTTTAATGAAGCAGCTCATTCAGAGGTTCATTCGGCTAATAAAACCCCCGTTTTTCACTTGTGTTTGAAGCTAGTCCATTATTCTTTTGCGTGTGGTTTGAACCAGTTTTCCGTGAGCTGTGGTTGCTCCTGAGGATGGATATGAATGGCACTTATTAGGAAGGGAAGAGCTCATGAATTCAGATCATCCTTAATGCTGAAATGAGCTGTAATGAAGGCCTGAGATCAAAGTGCTTGAGAAGCAACGGCAGATGAATGGGCCCCAGAGCCTGGGTCGCTGCAGAAAAGGATTAGGAAACTTCACTTAAGTAGCCAGAAAGGTTTCCACAGGCTAGCCTGCTCTGCATTTAATTGTTTATGGGATTCGTGGTCGAAAGATATACAAATGGCCTCCCTCAGAGAAAACGGCGTTATCAGATATTTTCCACAAGGGAGAGGAAGGGCTTTAAATTAGTAGCAAGAAGAACAGAAGCGAGGCCATTCTTAACTCCCAGGGAGGGGGCCAGGGTGGGGGAGAGGGGCTGAAGGAAGAGACAGATCCAGAAAGAGGGGAAGAAAGGGAAAGGAAGAGGAAGAAGGAGCAACTGCCTAGCCTTCAGGATACGCATAGACCCTCCGTCCAGGGAGAAGCACACCCCTCTTTTCCTAAATACTGAACATGAAGCAAAACAGAGCGCCTGCACTGCAGCGTGGGTGCCTCCCCACTGCGCATCGAAGCAGCGAGATGCAGGGCGAATGGAAAGCAGATGCAGTGGTGGAGTGCTCCAACTTTTTACTCTCCTCCCTTGAAAAGATGTCAAGGATTATTTGTGTTACCTCCCTGGAAAACGCCGAGACGTCTTCTTAAGGGGTGAATGAAAGATGAGTACAAAGAGTTAATTTGAAACCAATCAAGCCCTGTGTTCGTCGACTGCTTCAGAAATCCTTCTGTTTTAATGATGAATTTATTTTCAAAGCAGTGCCGATCCTTTTGAGGGGAATTCCACCTCTCACAGCTGCACAACATGCCCTGCAGTGTTGAGCTTTTTTGCCCACCTGCTCTTTGTAAAACAGCGTGGACTTCCCAGAGCTGAGAGTGTGCCAAGCTGGCTGAGCCCGCCTAAGAGCCATCCTCAGCCTGCAGCCACCGAGGTGTCAGTGAATACACCACAAACCCCTGCAAAACAGTCAGGGCAACTTGGTGGAGCCACACAACCACATGGCAAAGCCACAGACTCCCTCTCACCCAGCAAAGGACCCTCTTGAATTTTCTATGGTTGATCTGTTAACCTAACTTGGCTTCCCCTTGCTGCCCTGTTCAAAAGCAATTGCCTTGAAAATATTATTCGCAAAAATTTTTAAAAACATCACACCTGAAAAACCCTACACAAAATTCCCATTTCGTTGTCCAAGTACAACTCTTGAAGAGACTGGAGGATTTTATCTGCTTTAACTGGGATGGAACTGACATGTTTGTGTTGAAATAGCACCTGGCCATGACTTTAAAAAGCTCCACTTAATAGCTTTGGGTTCCCTGTTTTTCTTCTTTATTCAAATACATCTTATTGTAAGGTTCTGAAATTTAAATGTGGTTGCTGTGCATCTGTTTATCAACAAAGAACTTCTGGATTAATGCAGAAGCACATTTAATAGGCAGAATGCTATCCCTTTGTGCCTTTGAGGGCATCCACAGTTCTCTTAACTAGGAGGATTATGAGATGGAACCCTTAGCAGTGAAATACGCCCTGTTCCCCTCTGTACAAAGATTTGTCCTCCTGGACCATTGAGTCATCTGAGGTCCGCTATTATTCATCCACTCCTAGTGTTGTAGCAAACAGTTAAGAGGGAAATATTGTGCCAAAGTACCTACTTTATAATTAGGATTCATTGGGAAAATGAAGCGTTTGTTCTAAACTAACTTTCATGAAATGTACATGTCATAACCTTTAATCTTTTCAACTCCAATACCCAGTTTTTCATATCTTTACAGTTCTCTCAAATTTGAGAATCTCAAAATAAGGTGATGAACAGTTCATGTGTGTGTCACGGTAGTTATAGTAATAGTAACTGGCGATAGTAATAGTAATAGACTAAAGGCAGGGGACTGAATTTTAAGGAACTTAATTGAGTACGATTTGACATTATCATCCTAGAGCATCAAACTTCATATGCTTGCTTTCTAGCAGTCTTGGCTAAGACTGTGAATAAGACAAAGATCACTGTTTCTGCTATAGCATCATATAATTTAGGAATCTATAAAATGCAACTCAGGAGTGGTACTCAGATAGCAATTTAAGGATTTTCAGGAATACAGCATACTTCAGTGAAATATGTTCCTATTGGATAGATAGAACTTGCATACCCTCAGGTATTTATGAGCAACAGAACTTTCCGGGTGCCTCTGCATTCTTATCAATTCCAGCCTCAATGTCCTGGTGACCCACTAGTGACCACAGTGTCACACGTGCAGGCTGCCAGGTGACCCCGCAGACACAACTTGTTGCACAGAAAATGACCAGACAGCTGGAAAAATGGACAGACGGCAGTGCCTTCTCCCCTTTGCCGAATACCAGCTTGCTTAAGACTTGGGTTTAACACACAATGCAATAACCTAGATCGATAGTTTAGTTTGATGTATCTGAATATTTAAAGGTATTATTCCCACTAGGAAAGCTTATTGCTTCCAACTGAAAGCATCTCAAAGTTGTGCTATGAACATTTTAAAAATCTGCTTATGGGTGTTTGGCTAGAGCAGATTGTTCACAGTGATACTACCACAGTGTATGGCATATGGTAGCTTAAAACAGAGTTGAGCTGCTATCCAGCACCCATTTCTCCTCCATGGGGCGTCAGTTGTGCAGTTTGTATGGGACTGTCTACCTCTCCTCCAGCAACAGGGGTGAGCCCTAAATAGCCTAGACCAATCAGTGTAATCCCAATTTCTTATCCACAGTGATTGGTCTAGAGAAGGCACATGACCCAAGATGGTCCAATAAGAATGAAGCCCAGACCTTTGCTGATTTGGAAAGAAATTCTGTCTCAGTCTAGGGTGGTGTGCAGATAAGTACACAGGCTAAAGTAAACAGCCATTTTTTCTACTTGGAGAAATACCAGGCCAAGAATAAGGCAGTAGCCAGAGGAGAGACAGGGCTGAGAGAAGTTTAAAAAACAGAGCCCTGATCAGACCATTCTGAAGTTTGAAATAACCCTGAACTTTTTCAGTTATGTAATCCAACAAATTATATTTATTGCTTAAGCCACCTTGAACTTCAGTGATTTGCAATTGAAAGCTTCCAAATGAACACAAAGTGATTCAAATAAATATTTGTTGAATGACTGGATAGTTATACATATTGTAATTTAGTCCACATAAAATGTAACATTATTAGTGATCATATTTCTGTTATTAAACTTTCAATCATGAGCAAGCTCTAGGAATGACTTGAAAATTGTAAAGTCTTGCATTTTCCATCAACAGCAATAGACCATTGCCTAGAGTTAATGGACAGAAAAAAAGATGCTATCAATTCCTGAAAGGTTACTGTACGCTTCCATAGAAATAAAACACGTTACATGTACTCACTACACAAAGATGAAGTGAGGCACAGAGTTTTAAATTGTTAAGGTAAAATCTTTTAAACAGATCCCCTAATGGTTCACCATAAGGAAAACAGAGACATCTCAAAAACAGTCACAGATTGTTCTAGGTCACCCATCCTCTCGCTTGGTCTTCTGATGACAAATGGCTACAGCCGCAAGGCAGCTGGCCAGGATACAGACCAGCTCAAAGCCCTCTCAAAACTCCATCTACGCAGAGGCAACTGGTCCACCCACTGGCCCTCGACTGTGACCTCTAAGAGGGCAGGAACTTGACTTATTCTCTGCAGTGTCCCCACACCTAGTATGTGACACATGGGATATCTATGCATGTGATCAGTTCATGACACACAGTAGGCTGTCAATCATTATTTGTTGAGTGAATGAATGACAATTTACGACTTGGGTCTCATTTGCTCTTGTCTTATTCTGTTTCATATAAGAAGGAGGAGGAAGTGAAAGATATAATTGAGTTAATTTGGGTTTTCCCCTAAGCTGCTCTTTGATCACTTTGACACTTAATTGAGTTCCTGCATCCATCTAAATTCTCTTCAAGATAACCTCACACACCCTCAAGCCATTTTTTTTTTCAACAGAAAATACAGAGCTTGACTATCAGGAGAGAAACCAGTGAGTCTTTGACTTAAAGAACAGGGTGTAAGTGACCTTTTTTTTGAGTGCTGATTATGAGATCTTAGGAAAGTCATTTTACCTCTCTGGGTTTCAATTTTGTCACCCCTATAAGAGGAGAGCTGGAGAAGGAAATGGCAACCCACTCCAGTGTTCCTGCCTGGAGAATCCCAAGGACGGGGGAGCCTGGTGGGCTGCCGTCTTTGGGGTCGCACAGAGTCGAACACGACTTAAGCGACTTAGCAGCAGCAGCAGCAGAAGAGGAGAGTGGAACTGCATGAGTTGCTTTTCCAGCTGTGCTTTATAGAGCCCAAGGTGTTTTGTAGAGCAAGAGGGCGTTGTCATTTAGTCACTAAATCATGTCCGACTCTTTTGCAGCCCCACAGACTATAGCCCGCCAGGCTCCTCTGTCCCTAAGATTTCATAGGCAAGAGTACTGGAGTGGGTTGCCATTTTCTCCTCCAGGAGATCTTCCTGACCCAGGGATCGAACCCACATCTCCTACAGTGGCAGGCAGGTTCTTCACCACTGAGCCATCTGGGAAGTCGAGAGCAAGAAGAGAGAGGGATAAGGCCAGGACTCAGAGCCCTCCACTCCCACATTAGCTTAAGAGGGTCTGGAGGCTGGCTGGCTGGCTTCCAGTCACAGTCCTCCTATTTCCTAGCCGCATGATCTCAGACAAGGTATCTTTCATGCATCTCGGTTTCCCTCCCTGTAAACAGAGATGACAATAATATTTCTTTACAGGGTGTTATGAGGATTTAATAAATTAATATCTAAAGCTTGGTACATGAAAAATGTATAAATTTCAGATATTACTATCTGTTTTATATATTGGAGTTCTGATAATGTTTAGGCTTAAATGGTTTAAGGGTCTTCTGCTGCCAACAAAACAAAAATATTTAATTAAAAGAAAGTGTTTAGGGTTTGTAATTAGGATGAAATAGGGGAGAGTAAATTGCAAAGCGTCTGGCAGACAGATATTAACCTCTGCAGCCACCATTGTCATTAACACCACACCTCGCCAGCCAGAGTCTGCAGCGTGTTTAACTCAGCACAAGGGGCTGCCGCCACTCGAGAGAGCTGGCTTTTTCTCCTGAAGATTATTCTGCGGTCCCGTTCAAATGGCCTCTGCGTCGCCGGGCGGCTGATGCCTGGTGCTAGACAGAGAAGGGCTCCGTGGCTAATCGCTCGCATTCCTGTGAAGACTGAAGGAAAAGATAAATTTCCTTAACAGTCAACATTTCAAGGGAAGGCATTTTCTTAACAGAAAATGGTGAATATCTGAAAAGATTGAAACCTCAGGCAGTTTAAAATTTGCAAGGAAGGAGTGCCTGGCAGTTCAACTGCTTTAAAATTCCTTTTCCGAAGATATCATATGAATTTAAATAAAACTTGAATGATTATGGTAATTATCCACACTAATAACCTTGCTCAGAAACTCCTTTATCTGTCGTTTCACTTCCAGAATGCTGTAGACTGCCAGGCATCCCTTCTCTCCTTTACCTGGAGAAGAGGGTTTCGATTTCTCGACATCGTGCTCTGGAACTACAATTATGGGTCAGTCTATTTTTGGACTCACCCAGGCTCTTCACCCCCTCACCTGGTACTGATACTGCCCTCACAAGCCCCGTTCTCCTAGTTTGCTCCCCGAACACTGAGCTCAGATCTCCTTTGACATTTGGCTTACATTTCAAAGCATTTGTCTACCCCTTCTCCTTCCCTTTTTCTGTTCCTTCCTCCCTACTCTCCTTCTCTCCTTGAGACTAATTGGTATAAAGACGGGGCCGGTGGGTTAGAAATTGCTCCTCCCTATTCCTCAGGACTAAGGTTGGACAGGCCCGTCTCTGTCCCAGAAATATGTGAAGATTAATCCCATTTGCAAGGGCATGCAGGAGCTGTAAATATTTATGGGCAACAGAGAAGGAACTGACCCAAGCACACAGAGTAAAGGAACCAGGCAGAGGGCTGGCCAAACACCAGTGACCCTAGATGCTGCTCCCTGGGTGCCAGGTACAATTAACCACCCAGGGGGCCTCCCTTCTGGGTGGGAGGTGACAGGAGTGTGGGAAGTCGATCCTGGCATCAGGAGCAGCAGAATTCTTTTCTCTCCCTTTCCTCTACCCCCAGCCCATTTCTAACTTCCAACCTCTTGGAGGTTTTAGGGACCAATTTAGTAGCCAGAAACTTCCCACACCTCCAACCTGCCTGTTGCTGGCGTGGATGACTGACTTGTACTTCTGGGAAGAGGAAACATATGCTCACCCTCCGCTCTCCACCTCCACCATCTTCTCATCTGTTAGAAAACATCAGGGGATGCATAACTTTTCCCACCTTTGTACCCAAGCACATGCAAGCTGTTTTAAGGTCTAAGATTTAAGAGTTTCTTGAATATTCTCCTTCTTTGTTACAATGCAGAGAGAATAAGTTAGAAAGAAATACACTGGTTTACAGCAAGATGATTTCTTTTTTCTGGCCTTGCCACCCAGCTTTCGGGATTTTAGTTCCCCGGCTGGGTTGAATCCCGAGCTCACAGCAGTGAAAGCACCATTGAATCCTAACCACTGGACTTCCAGGGAATTCGCTAGAACTCGATGACTTATTATTAGAAATTCATTGTCACAGAGAAAACTTCACCAAGGGTCACCAGCATTTTCTTGCATTCTGCCAGGAATGGGGAACTCCCTACTGCCAAAGGCAGTTCAGTCGTGTTGGCCCAGTTTTGTTCATTAGAATCATACTTTGAACAAATGAATACCTGCTTCACAATTGCATGTACCTATCAACCTTTTTCCTACCCCTTAGGGTATTACAGAAGTAATCACAGATAGCTGCTTTGTACCTGATTTTGCTTTTTCATTTGTTTATGTGTGCCCCAGTGTGCCTGCAGGTTCCCTGATAGCTCAGTTGGTAAAGAATCCACCTGCAATGCAGGAGACCCTGAGCTGATTCCTGGTTGGGAAGATCCGCTGGAGAAGGGACAGGCTACCTACTCTAGTATTCTTGGGCTTTCCTTGTGGCTCAGCTGGTAAAGAATCCATCTACAATGTGGGAGACCTGGGTTCAATCCCTGGGTTTGGAAGATCCCCTGGGGAAAGGAAAGGCTGCCCACTCCGGTATTCTGGCCTGGAGAATTCCATGGACTGTATAGTCTATGGGGTTGCAAAAAGTTGGACACGACTGAGCAACTTTGACTTCAGTTCACTTCAGAGTGCACATGTGCTCAGTCGTATCCGACTGTTTGCTACCCCATGGACTCTAGCCTGCCAGGCTTCTCTAGTCACGGGCTAACTCATCTTCTTCTGTAGCTATTCTTCATTTTGTGAGTCTTAGAGGAAGGCAGAGACCTACTTCCCATCACAGAAGCCAAAGAGGACTGGGGATTCCCTCTTCTCATCTGCAGACAGCCAGCACATGGTCACATAGCCAACTGGAAGCACCGAGTAGGGTTTTTAATGTGAAGGGGGAGGGGCAGGCTCAGTCGGTGGAAAACAGAAGGATCCAGCAGTGATGACCACCGTGGGCAGTGGAGGAGGGGCTAGCACAGCGTCCTAGCTCGATCTGCTGCCGGCCTCATTTGGCTCTTGAGTATTCTCCCCACCAGACTCTCCAGTCTCCTGGTGATGGTACAAGTCACCCAATAATGTTCCAACAAATTCCTCTTTTGCCTACGATAGCCAGAGTCGGTTTTGGTCATTAGCAACCGTGAGCCCTGGCTGATACATTCTCTTCCTCCCACATTCTCCCAGATGGCCTGCTCACAATCATTGCTCCCCTATCAAAGGGAGCTCTCTCTGTGCACCCTGAGGAAGCAGGACTAGTGGAGCCATCCTCTTTCTACACCTGGATAGGACACATCTAGTGATGCTGGTGCTCCCGGCGGTGTATAACCACATCGCCCCACTGGCTTGTACTCAGTCAGTACCCGACTTTCTCTGATATTATAGTTAAGCCATTATCGCCCTCATTCCATAGTGCATGTGAGTGTTTTAATCTGGAACTCCTAGTTCATTTCCAGTAAGAATTTCTCTGTCTTGGGGGAACCCCAAACACCCCAATAATTAGGTTCCTGCCCATTTTCTCCTATGAATGAATCCTACCTCACACCCTATACTCATGAGTGAGTTTCCTGCCCCCCTTCTCTATTCTTATGCCCCACCCCAGGGCCGGAAGGCCTGCTGTGAATCTCACATTCCAGCTGAGTCTCCAAATGACACGGGTGACTATCCACCCCTCATGAACACCACCCGATGGTGCAGCCATCATCGAGTCCCTTGCTCAGCCTCTGCTTAAATGCACGTGCTGGATGTCAGGCTCTGGAGATTGTTGTTCAGTCACTGAGTTGTGGTCGCCTCTTTGAGACCCTGTGGACCGCAGCATGCCAGGCTTCCCTGTCCCTCACTATCTCCTGGAGTTCGCTCAAACTCTTGTCCATTGAGTCAGTGATGCTATCTAATCATCTCATCCTCTGCTGCCCCCTTCTCCTCCTGCCTTCAGTCTTTCCCAGCATTAGGGTTTTTTCCGATGAGTCGGCTCTTTGCACCAGGTGGCCAAAGTACTGGTGCTTCAGCTTCAGCATCAGTCCTTCCAATGAATATTCAGGGTTAATTTCCTTTAGGATTGACTGGTTTTGTCTCCTTGCTTTCCAAGGGCCTCTCAAAAGTCTCCTCCAGCACCACAGTTCAAAAGCATCAATTCTTACTAGTGGCTTTGGACACAATGCCCATTCTTGTCCTCACAAACTGACCTTCTAATTTCTCTTGAGCTTCAGGTTGGAGTCAGACCAGTCAACCCCATATTTCAGTGCCTTTTCTTAATTGGTCATGGACATAGAGAAATGGGGATGGGGGGGAAGAGGAGATTACATGTGTTGGGTGCTTATTATAGACCCACCTTATTAAAGGTCCTTGCATACTTTATGTAGATTATCTTATCAGCTCTCTACCATAGACATGACTGCTCCAGTTTTCCAGATCAGGCAACCACATCTCAGAGAGGACCCAGAGTGCTAAACTAGACACAGGTCTAACCCTCTTCTTGGCCTCACAGTGGCTTAAGCTGAAAGAAGCAAGGAGCCTGGGACCTGCTCGGCCAAGCCTTCAGTTCCCTCTCCAATTTCTCTCCAAGAGAGCAGAGCCATTTATAGGCACACATGGTCTGCAAACTGAATTCTGGTCGGCAGCTTGAATGACTTCAGCAACCAAGCTCTTTCTATAAAGTGCTTACAAATAGAAAAATTGTCCCATCTGAATTTTGTTTTATTGATTCTGCCAAATAGGAAGGCAAGAATAAAGGTCTGGGAAATCCACAAACTCGAAAATTGGTGTCTGATGAGAGCTGATGGTATCTTCTTGGAGGCAGAGCAATGCCAGCAGCAGTGGCCTAGTTTTGTTTTGAAACCTCCCTTCCTGGAACCACAATTGCTACCACTTTGGTGGCAGAAGGAAGATGTTTACCCTTCACAAAGACGGCGAGCTTTCCAGCCCTTTATGTAATCTCCTGGGCCACCAAGGGGCCAGCCACGTGGTGTCTGCAGATGGGGAGAGAGGCCGACAATTCTCATACCAGGCATTCCTCCACTGTCCTTCCAGCCTGCGTAACAGGTCGCTCCCCTTCCTTCCAGAGAACCTGAGGCTCCACCACTGACTGCCAACTCCCCAGTCAGGCCTGACAGCAATTTGTAACTCAGCTTACACAGGCTCTCCTACTGTCTGCGTTTTTGTTTGTAAAATGAGCAATTTGCTGTTGGTCGCTTGGCTCCTCTGTGAAGTCGGCCGCGAGGGCGGCTCACCCAGGGGGACAGCTGGGCAGTGAAAGCAGAGGGCGATCCCCTAGCGCTTGGCCTGCGCCTTTCCCCTCCTCCTGGATCCTGCAAGTACTTTTGTCACATGGAGGCATTCTCGGTTCTGCATGTGTGGTATTTGCAGCAACAGAGAAATCAACCCAGAAGGAAGGGTTTTGATGAGACATTTGGGAGGTCTGGGCAAATGCAGTGCCCTTCTGGACAGCTGCTTTCTTTGGAAAGACTTGTCTTCTTTTCTGTGAGATGAGGCCCGGGGTGTGGGGAAAAGAGGTGGCAAAAATTTGTCCTAGCTCACTCCAGGGGTGAAACACACCGGCTCACTCATCAAGTGATAAAGACATGGTGAGGAAATCAGAAACCACAGCTGACGCTTATTGCCTCAACGGCCGCGACATTATCTCACCACTCATTTAGAACATATGTTCAACAGCAGCATTGGGGTGCGGGGTCTCAACTGTGCTCTCAACACAGAGGGGAAGAGGTGAGAAGCGCTGCATGGAGGAGGCTTCTGTGACAAGTCCTCCAGAAATTCAGAGACCCGCCTTCCCCTCCCTTCTTCCTCCTGATGCCATCACCACCATCTCCACCACGTGCAAACTATTTTGTCATCAGGAACAGTGATAAACACGCGTGGCGGTTCCAGCTACCTGTGTTCCACGTTGGCCGAGGGGGAGGTAATGGTACCTTCCTCTCCTCCCTGTCCCCTTCCCCCAAACGCTCCATCCAGAGGGAAAGGTGCAGGAGCACACTCTTAGCAAGCATTCAAACTATTTCATGAGAAGACCACACTTGGTTCTATTCTGGCCTCCCTCATGGGGGCGGGGGCGGCACGGCACATCTTCAAACGCCTGCTGGCTTAAATGGTGACAGCTGCATGCAGCGGGCTCGCGTACAGCCCGCCGGGTGCAGTGGGAGATAACTGCAGGGTAGAACTTCAAAGACAGACCCACTGCACTCATTCCAACAGCCTGGGGCTGCCGCCTTCAGCTGCTGACTCCCTGCCTCCCTGCATGCACCAAGTGAGTCGAGGGAAACTCAAAAATCGGACTTTGCCTGTGTGCCTGGGGAGTTCCGATGCAAGGAGGCAAGAATGAGTCAGGAGACGTATCTAGGGCTCTCTGCAAAGCCCTAATTACATTTGTCCTAGACAAACGTTTTTTTCTTGGATAGATAGTGAGGGGAACCAACTCATCCTAGCACTTGAGTTTGACCAAACGTTTATGTTTGTAACAGATTATACATTTTACAGGCTGAAAGTGAGTTGAAGTCTTTATTTTGTAAACGTGTGCCTTGCTACAATGTCATCTGAATTACCCATCTTTGCAGAAATCACTTATTAAAAGTTGGCTCTATGTTAAAATGGATGGTGGCCTTTGATCTTCAACTGAGGAGCCGTTATGGGAGAAACTGTCACACGGAAGATTCAAGAGATGACTTGAAATCCTCGGTTTCTTGCAATGGGTAGCACAGATGGCTGTTTAAGGAACCACATTAAAGAGCCACCATGAAAGGTAGTTATTTCCTGTCTTCTCCATCTGCAGGTCCTAACGAAATGCACTCCAAGGAGCAGACTCAGTGTGACACTGTGTCATGTGTGGCTACTGATGCTTTGGGTGAGGCTATTCCTTTCTATAAATTGCCTCCTGCTGCCCTACCATCCAGCTTGGTCCCTGGTTCTCCTTTCTGTCAAAGTCCTAACTGGCACATGGGCAAGTTCGTATAACCTCTCTAAGCCTTGGTCTTCTCATCTGTGAAATGTGAATGAAAGCATCTTATAATAAAAGTAATAAGTATGTTTTGCTTCAGTTACATTAAGTTGGTTCTGCAATGTAAAAGAAGCTACTTGCAAAAATGAATATCCCCGTAGTACATGTTCGTATGATGCGATATATATAGAATTCAAATGACAGAAAATAACAGAGCCAATCATGTCTTAAGACATGGGGAAAATATCACACTGTGCTTGTTCTGTGAAAGGAGCAAAGGCTTTGAAGAATAAGACAATCTGTGTAAGGTGATTAGTGTGTCACGTGGTCTGCACTTAAGACACTGAAGTCACTATCCCGTTCACTTCGCCTTTGTGCCCACACCAAATACCACCTGCGTTCTGAAGCCCTGTCCAGTTGTTCCAGTCAGAGATCCTTTCTCCTTAAGCTCCATGGAGTCACCTTGCCCTTGGCACTGATCGCCGTATACCTAGGATTGCACTAATGTACGTCACATTTTATATCACACTATAATAAATACTTCCCCTTGTCTTGCGTCACTTAGGTTGAGTTGGCCCTACAACTTGAAAAGGAGCCTAACTAATAAATTATGATGTATTCATATGATAGAACATAATATAACCTGAACGAAATGTCTGAAGACACAGGGAAAGCATTTTGTAACTAAGTGAAAAAAGTGGCATAGAAAACTGTAATACAGTATGTTGGCAAGTAAAAGGCTATGGTTTTTCCACTGGTCATGTATGGATGTGAGAGTTGGACTGTGAAGAAGGCTGAGTGCCAAAGAATTGATGCTTTTGAACTGTGGTGTTGGAGAAGACTCTTGAGAGTCCCTTGGACTGCAAGGAGATCCAACCAGTCCATTCTAAAGGAGATCGGTCCTGGGTGTTCTTTGGAAGGAATGATGCTAAAGCTGAAACTCCAGTACTTTGGCCACCTCATGCAAAGAGTTGACTCATTGGAAAAGACTCTGATGCTGGGAGGGATTGGGGGCAGGAGGAGAAGGGGACGTCAGGAGATGAGATGGCTGGATGGCATCACCGACTTGATGGATGTGAGTCTGGGTGAACTCCGGGAGTTGGTGATAGACAAGGAGGCATGGCGTGCTGCGATTCATGGGGTCGCAAAGAGTCGGACATGACTGAGCGACTGAACTGAACTGAACTGAATAGAATCCCCCAACTGTGTGTATATACACACATATATGTTCAAAAAACCACCAAATAATAACAAATATTTACGATTAACAAATAGTAACAAAAATTATTTGGTATTTATTATACCAAATAATAATTGCATATTATTTTAGCATATGTTTGTAGCTGATATTTTATTGCTTCTCTTCATATTTTTTTTTTTTAATTTTCCTATCTCTACTAAACAGAAAAACAAAAAGGGTAAATTGTGAAGTATGAATGTGGGGTTAAAAACACACACACACAAGGAGTTAGGGAGAATTTAATAAGTTTCTAACTTCATCTGGTTCTTTCAACTCACACTTTTAGAACAAACTGTTTCAAGTACAAGGCTCTCATAAACACAACAGGAGAAAACAGACTGAAGACAGGTCCTGGCCTTAAGAGGCTTAATATTTAGCTGGGGAGATGAGCCATACAAATGGGAATGGTGACACTGGGGAGAGGTAGGGGAAGACGCAAGACGAGTGCTTCTGGGAGCAGGGGCGGGACTCTGCTGTGTCCACCGTGCTAGAGGAAGGCTTAGTACAGAGGGGCCTTCAGGACTCCTCAAAGGCAGGCTCCATGGCCATGTGGATTGTTACACTTATTGCTTAAAGAAGTCAGGGATGGAATGATTACAATAAACTCATATAATCTAGCATTTTTATTTAAATCATTCATTTCAAATGTTTTCTGCACCTACTTTTTTCCAGAGTTGCTAGCAAGCAGTAACATCCCTTGAGTGTGAATTCCACAAACTTCTGGTGACTTAATGTGAAATGCAAGCAGCAGGAAGAGAAAAAAAGCAGACCTGAATGTCCTCAACCAGACTTTCCTCCTCACAGCCCATGAAGAGTAAGAAAATCGGATTTTTTTAAATGCAAAAATATTTTCAATTAAGGTTAAATTTTATGGAAATTAAACTTTTCTGTAGTGTTTCTGAATAGAACGTTTATCTGATTTTCTCAAAGCTAACAGAAGTATTTTGGGCTTCCCTGGCAGCTCAGCGATAAAGAATCCACCTGCCAACGCAGGAGACGCAGGTTTCATCCCTGGGTCGGGAAGATCCCCTGGAGGAGTGTGTGGCAACCCACTCCAGTATTCTTGCCTAGGAAATCCCATGGATAGAGGAGCCTGGTGGGCTACAGTCCATAGGGTTGCAAAGAGTCACATAGGACTGAGTGACTAAACAACAGTAAGAGTAATTTAATCCTCTACTTTGTTCTAGCCAAAATTATCTGTCATTTTTGCAAAGCATCTTGAAATTTACTGTCAAGATATCCAAATTTACCTCATAAATAAAAGTGAAGAAAGCTCACAACTTTACTTTGAGGGAAATTGTATCCATGTCCAAAGTTCCTAGATTTTCTATTCTACTGCTGTTGCTGCTGCTGTTGCTAAGTTGCTTCAGTCGTGTCCGATTCTGTGCGACTTCATAGATGGCAGCCCACCAGGCTCCCCCGTCCCTGGGATTCTCCAGGCAAGAACCCTGGAGTGGGTTGCCATTTCCTTCTCCAATGTAGGAAAGTGAAAAGTGAAAGTGAAGTCGCTCAGTCGTGTCCAACCCTCAGCAACCCCACGGAAAACTCATGGCAAAGTTGGGAATCTCAAACCATGGCAAATCCAAACAGTTATTTGTTTATAACACATGTAGGCAGGGTGATAAGAAAGAGAAGTGATATCCTAACGATCCCTTACAAAGAGGAAATCAGAAGTGGTCACACAGAAGCAGAATAGATAGGCAGGTTGTTACCTTACCTGACACAATCTGCTCTATCAACTTAACCAGAGGTGAAATTTAGGCCACAAATTCACTTTCAAGAAAGTCAGAGGCTTCTCTGGGCAGGGCTAGACCTTTTTGGTACTTCCCACTAACTCTCAAGACAGAGATTTTGGCTTTCAGAAGGCTCTCCACATCAAAAAGTTTACTAAGGAAATACATATTTCTGGGTTCTGGAGAAAGCCCAGTGGCAATGTTTAAATGAAGACAATGCAACCATTAGCAAGTTTTTATCACGTTCTTATGTATAATATTTGAAGGCGGCGACTCGATGAATTCTCATTTTGGGGCACAATCAGGCAATCAAGGGTCAGCGATGACATCCCAGTACTGAATTCATCCCAGCCCACAGTGCCAAACGACCTTCAAACAGAGTCAGCCAGCAGAGGCCAATGCCAGTAGCAGCTGAATCTTGGCTGCCGTCCAGGCCTCACCCAGCCCTTCTCCCTTCTAGGGTCCCCTCCAACTTCTGTTTCAAAGACAAGGCCAGAGGCTGCCCAGCACTCAACCAGAAGCTTGAGCAGACGTTGGAGGAGCTCAGCCCAAGGAAGCAGAGATTCACACGGCTTAATCTTATCACCCCTTGAGTTACAGAACTGAAACTATCGCCTCCAAGGCAGTTTTCTGAAAACATATTTTTTCGAGTCATTAGAAATATGCATAATATTATCAGTTACCATTTATAGCTTCTGTATTTCTAGTAACTGGCATTGTTGTTACTTCAGGCAAGCCAGAAAATAAGCATGCCAGGAACTGACAGGGTGTGTTATGTCACCAAAACAAAAGAGCTCATGCTGATAAATGTCAGGTTGGCTTCTTTGTGGGTTTCCCCTTTCCTTCGGCAAAGTTGCAGCTTTTGCCTTCTTTTCCACTCTCAGTATGGGCTGAAGTGTTGAGCAACTCAAGAAGCTGGACTCTTTCCAAGATATCTGCCTTCTAAAGCTATCAGGCACATCAGATGGCCACGACTTTACCAGATACAAGGACTCCGGCCATTTCCTTTGTCTTAGAGCCAGTAATCTAGTAATGTTTTTAAATAACGGATATTCTTGGGTGTCTTGCTCATCTGGCATATTCATCGTGTAGAAAGGAAAAGACAGAATCTTTTTTTGCCACTAAAGACCTGGGTGGTCAGGACTGCCTGAAGGAGGGGAGGACAGAGACTTTCTCAAGTAGCAATGAACAAACAGAAATAGATGTCAGGAGGAAACGTGAAGGAGGAGGGCGGCTGGTGATAAAACTCTGAAAGAGGAGGTTGCAGAAAGCCTCTCCCTTTAGTCCCTCCGCCTACTAATCTCTCCCTCTTGATCACTGTTTCTTTTACCTTTTGATTTAATGCCATTGCAGACAAAATAGGAAAAGGCATTCTCTGCCAGGGCCATTTACATTGGCTTTCGTCTTCCCGAAACCTAATATACGTTACTGCTTTTGTAAAAGAGGAACTAATATTATTCCTGGGTTTGCATAAATGTGTGTGTGTGTGTAATTTGTTTATACTGATTTCTGCGCCAGGTAGATGCCCACATGCTGCCTGAACACAAACGAGTATGCACATATATTAGACATATACAACTACCTACGGTTGTAAAGACTGCTAGACATTGACTCCAGGTTTCCCTTCCTCTCTTCCTGGACACTATGGAGGAAAGCCACTGTCTGGCCAGGGTCATTCACCTTGGACTCTTACTTGAGCAAGAGATTAACTCCTGTTGTGTTTAAACCATAATACAATTTTGGTTCTACTTATGTAGCAGTTTAACCTAACTTGCAAAAGCCCACAGTCATATATATAAACACACACGACTTAGACCTACAACATAGTACATGACTCTAACCGTCAATACACCACAATGGTAACTTGCATGGCTCCAAAAGTATGAGAATAATTTGAAAGGAGGCTTATGATGGTGCAAAAGCAATGTTTCCTTTGATAGAATTTAAGCATGATTAACAAGCCAAACACATTTTTAGAAGTTACATATGAATCAACTAGGCTTTCCTAATTTTGAAAGCTCGCTGGAACACAGATGATTCCCGTTTGGGCCAGAATTGCATTAATCTGCTTAGACTAAGCCAGTTTTGACAATGGGAATGATATTAAGCAGTCCTAAATATTTCTGAAATGCAATTCTGTGAGTGAGCATGAACGTAAATACGCATACAAGCACATCTAGCCACACGTTAACATGAGAAAAAAATACTGTGTTCTCTCTGTTAAAAAAAAAGTCTCATTCTTTTAATCTGTTTATCCCTGTTAAAGGAGCCAAGTGAAGATTATTGAAATTAATGCTTCACATGACCTCACAACACAACCTACACAAGTTAGGAGCAATGATGTTAACCGAGTGTCCACTTGATTATAAGAAAGCATTTGGGGGAGACACCCATTGCATTTCCACGAGCCAGGCAAGCAGTCTGGCTTAAATCTTGTAGGCTTAAATCCTGGCAGCAATATTATCAGAAATAACTCTCACCTCTTTCAATCAGAGATCTGAGACTTTGAAGTAATGCTCAGGTTTATGAAGGCCAAGGAAAATGGAGGCGGGGTCTTTGTCTGCTGGAACTGCATGCGAAATTCTAAAAAACCCACTGATCGTCATTCCCAGGAACAGAACTAGGAAGGGTGAAGAGAACTTTTGCCAATGTTAGTTTTCTAGAACATGCCTTGGGCATAGTAGTGAGAAAAAAGAGAGGGAAAAATCAACTGGTGAGCATTACTGGCTGCCAGACAAGATTCAAATAAGCTGTTTAGCCTTTGGTTTCAGCATTCCCAAACATCATAAAGATTTCAGCTCTTGTAAAAGGGGAGCCAATTGTTTACAATAGACTATTCTGGAGGGAGTGGGTGTGTCCCAAGAGGCAAATATTTGCCCATAGGAGGTAATAAAATTGTATTAAGCTCTTACCCCACTGCTGTACGTGGTCATCAATGTGATTAGCTCACTCAAGTCTATTTTAAGATCCTGACAGGCACAAACATTAACAAGAACCTGGCATTTCTCCTTAAGAATATATAATCGACCTTTCAAGTCCGTAATCTTGTTTATCAAAGCGGATGGCAGGGATTTATGCAGAATAGTTTGCACACCTCTTTGATTTCGGCCCCCTGAGAACCCAAACAGGCATCCCACCCAATCCTGTTTTATTTTCGCCATATCCTGTGTTGTTGAATGGGCCTCTTGTAAAAATGCAATGTAAGGCCCTCCCCTTGCAGCTTTTTTCTGAAGTTCTGAACAAGTCTTACATCAGTTTTGTAAAATGTGCAGTTCTCTTACATTCCTCAGGCAGACTTTAAAGGTCACGGTCCTAAACAGTTAGGGAAGTCTGTTTGCATAGACAGGGACCCACATGGATGAAAGGAAGAAAGCAATTTAATCGACAGTTAAGCTGTGTGGGCAAACACAGCATTCCAGAAAATGGTGGATAGAAGTGGGTGGGAGTATGTGGACCTGGATTCTCTTAATCAATCACTTTTAACTTGTGTTACAATTTTTAAACTAAACCTTCCAGCAAAAAAAAAAAAAAAAAAAAAATGCACTCTTTCTTCATTACAGCAATAGTGAAAAAGAGCCAGAGAACTTGTGAACTACTCAAGATGAACCTAAATGACAGTGGAAGAGCTGGAAAATGAAACAGGATCAGGACCTGACTGCCCTCATCAGAGCTAAATCCAGTCATTAAAACTCCCCTTACCATTTCTGATTCTGTGCTTTAATTGTTGAGTTCAGCCCCTTCTCATCTCACAGTATCTCCAAGCACCATCAAGGGAAATAATTTTTTTAATCAACAATCATAAAACAATGTTTCACATAAATATCCACGCTTTCAATTATCTTTCAAGTTAGTTCAGGTGCTAACGAAAATCCTAACCACTCTTTCTATGGGGCTGAACAGCGTGCACAATCCAAAGAAAGACACCAAAGAAGAACTCGGCTCTGTTGCTATAAAACTAATAAATAGTGCGATAAACACAGAATGCATTCCAGAGAAAGCCTGTGCTCGGAGGTTAGATGCATGACTCAAAGCAGCAGGCTCCCAATACCAAGAGTAGTCGGAAGATCCGGGTGTGAGGCTAGGAAAGGGATTACATGTCATAAGAAAAAGGAAATTATGTTGATAATGATTCCTGGAGTCAGTGCCAGCAACTTCAGCCAACTTGCCTGGAGCTTCATCAAAATGTGCCAAATGTAGGTCCGATGCTGCCAGGATTAAGAACATGTCCCACGAAGATCAAAGGAAGACCCTTGGAAAATATATATATATATATATCAGTACAAATATGTCCCCCAACTATGAGATCTCCAGACTGGTAGACTTAACAGATAGTAGAACCATTTCCCAGATTACTGTTTTAATATGAAACTGGGGCTAATCCTTAATACTACCTGAGCCCCGTGCGTTCATTCATTCATTGACTGTTACTTGTTGGGCACGCACAGCAAGATATTTTGCTCTTTCTGTTCAGGATCCAGAGCTGGGAGACGGGATAACAGGACTGCATTAAAAGATACAGGCTCAGGTAGAATTCAAGTGGTTGGCCAGTCAGTTACTAGATGTGTTAGTTAACCTCCCTAAACCACACCCATTTCACAGGATCGTTGTAAAGATTAAACAAGGATTTGTGTAAAACACTTGGCAGAGCCCCTGGCACACAGAAGTGCCCAGTCCATGCCCAGCCATTATTTCAGGCCAAAATTTCTAGAGTATGGGCAAAGTTTCTGAAGAAGAAGAAAATACGCTAGAGTATTCCCAGGTACTTAACACTCTATCATAGTTCCTCTTTACACGCACACAATACTCACAGAACTCTCAGGCTTCCTTCAAATAAATATTTGCAATGAAGTGTGTTTACACATGTGTGATCAGAATCTTTTTTTTTTCCTTCAACAGTCTGGGAAAGGAGAGAGCCGGATTGTGTGGGGCCAACTCTGGACTGGCATTTGAGCCCCAACAAATACCATATTGTCTGTGCTGCAAAGAGGCTGCCGCTGGCATCTCCGGGAGAGTATTTACTCGCTTCTAAATTACACCATTGTCCACGCAAGGAGAAAGTCAGCTACCGAGGGGAAAACAGAGGATGGGAAAACAGTTCTTTTTGACAGGAAGAGGAGGGTTCTTCCGCGCTCCTGGTGTCGTGAGGCAACGTTCAGTGATGAATTTTCTCGGCAAAGCCTGGGCTCCCTGAGCTGGTCCTCACTGGAGCTACCTGCGAAACCTTTTCCTGAAGTGACCGACGTGGCTTTTGCAACCAGTTAGCACCTGCTCTCAGAACTCGATCCCCCTCCCTAATTGGTTTCAAGTGGAGCCAGGGGATCAGGACTTAATTAGCAGCGATATAGCTCATACTGATCGGTTCCCCCCTGCTTCCCCGGGGCCCCGAGTTTGTCTCCATTTGGAATCCCTGTGCCTGCTGGACATGTGTGTCTGCAGTGTTCAGGCAGCAGTGTTTGGGGCAGCACCGGGCAGGGTAGGGACCCCCCTGGTGGCAGCTGGTCTCAGGCCACCCTCTGCCCGTGCCCCTCACCCCCTACCCTAGCCAGCCCTGCACCACCTCCTTGCCCCACTTTGGAGTCGCCTGCTACGCCGGAGCCCGTCACCTCGGCCACCCTGACTAAGAGGCTGACTGGAGTGGGGTCACCCTCACAGGCTGCTGGACGGGCCACGGAGGCCTCAGCCCCTTGTCTTTGCTGGCCCCTGGGCTGCTGAAGAAGGTTCTTGTTTTTGTTTTTTTTTTTTTTCTTCACCAAGAGAGGAAAATGCCTCCTGCTCTGTACCAGCTTGAAGCCAAAATAACATGTTTTGGCAACCATGATTTGGCAATTAGGGCCTCAGCGCACTGAAAGCATTCTTCCATGCAAAATATGCCTTGGAAAGAAAACACTAAACCACATCTGAGTGAAAATGTAGGAAGTGAACAAAGGGGTGACAAAGCAGTGAGAGTCAGGAAGGGGGAGCGTTGCGGGGGTGGGGGGCTCCGGCACGTCTGGGGAGGCCAGACCACGGCTGGACGCCTGGATGTTTCTACAGACCCAACTCTGGAGCAGTCCAGGGGAGGCTGGAGGCTGAGCCCGGCAGGATCCCGCATCTCTGTGGTGAGCGCACCCTTCCCTGGCCCTCAGACGAAGCCCTGGGCAGCACTTGAGCAAAAGTGAGACAGAGCAGTGGAGCTGAGCCTGAGCTCACACAGTCGCAGGGGGTGCAGTGCCCCTCCTCACCCAGCCTCCTGAAGGCCGCGCACAGGCAGGGACTGGCTCCGACTGCCCAGAACAGAAGCCTCCTCCAGGGGTGCTAGGTCTCTCCTCCTTCTCAGTCTGGCATCACCCCATTTGAGGGGAGGATTTTCTTGCCTGGAGAATCCCAAGGACAGAGGAGCTTGGCAGGCTGCAGTCCGTGGGGTCGCAAAGAGTCGGACACGACTGAGCGACCACCACTAACTGTGGCAAGGAAAGAGACTCCTCTTCCTGCCATTCCAGGGCACCCACATTCTCTGATAAAGAGAGAGCAGGAGAGACTCCTGAATGATATAATTTCACCCAAACAAAGGGTGGTTATGACACAGGGCACATTGTCTTAGGTCAGTGTGTGTGTGTTTGCTGTGTTAACTGATGTCACAAACATACATGTTGCCACTTGCTGGGGTCTTCTATCTAGAGCATCTTTCTTCCCTTCCCCTGCCCAACTCCCTGACTTTAGGGGAGGGCAAGAATTTAAAGGCAGGAAACCATGCCCAGCTAAACCTCCCACACAAAAACACAACTCTGCAGTGGGCTCACAAAACACTATCCTCAGATGCAGTGGCAGCAGAGGGCTACAGGATAAGGACCAAGATGCTGGCTTCATCTTCCTTATGGCCCTAAACTACCATCTGAAAGTGCACAGAAAGTATAAATGGATTTCACTGGTGAGTCTGATATTACCAAGGAGGTTATTTATTACCCTATCTGTGTGCAAATATCCCTTGAACACTGGTTTCATTTTACAATTGTGAATTACGTTCCCCTCACTATTAATTAACTTTTTGATAATTTTTCTAATAACACAGACTGTTAGCATAGAAAATTTTAAATCCTGGTTTGCTTATGCATGACCACTGGACGAACCATTTTAGTTTAATCACAGAGATATGTCCATTTCTACACGACTTATTTCTGTATAATCATTCACCTGATAACTATAATATAGTCATCGCAAAGACATTCTGAATTTAGCTTTCATAATGAAAAGAAAGTGTTGGGATTTTAAAAGCAAAGTATTATTTATTTTGGTTAGCGTATCAAATTTAAAGTGTCTTGTGGTCACAGACTTTAAGATTTTTAAATACATTATGAATAATATTTGGTGTACTACCTTATAAATCTTTTGTGAGCTATAATTTTGCATAGATAATACCTATAAGTAAATGAGATAGGAATATTATCAACTTTTCCCCCCTTTGTGTATTATCTTTTTAGCTCACTTAAATATAGAGTGGCAAGGTAAATCAGACCATGCAGACTTGGAAGAAAAGTCTCATCAGCTTGGCGCTGGTCTTGCCAGCTCTCTGTCCCTCTTTTTCTGGGCCCCCTTTGTTCTGTTTCAATGTTCACAATCTGGAAAAGTTATAGAAGCTTGGTGGTGTGCCGGCACATTTTAGCTCGCCTTTGAAACTTTCAGAGAGAGTTCTGCCTGCAACTGAGTTTGGACCCTGAAAAAAAGCAAAGTGCATACCATTTTCCATCTGGGCACTTATTAGGAAAAATATTTATCTCTGGTATTGAGGTCTCAAGGTTCTAAAAGGGTTAGTGTCTTTCAAAGGGGGCAATGAGGGCCCCCTCCCTTATTAATTCAGCGACCTGCACTCGCATGGGTGTATTCTCCTCGCACAGGGGAGGCTGGTTCTTGGAGGGTGATGAGTATCTACTGTCAGGAGTAATAGGAGGAACATCGGACAGGACTAGGAAGTCCCCCCATGTATGTTTTAACATAAATTTCTTTTCCTTTAAAGATGGTAGCTAGAATATTATGACAGAATGCTGCTCTCCCCTTGGAGTATTCCTAGGAATACCTGGGATGGTATTCCTACCCCAGCAGAAACAGATGTGAACTAACGTTTGCTGAAAGGATCGTGGAAGCAGAGGAGATAGCATATATTCCCCTCAGAATAACTTTTTAAATCAGTTACTCTATGTAGTGTCAAAAGCCATGTAAATCCATATTGCATGCTGTAGGAGTGAAATAAATCATTGTTGAATGAATAGATGACAGAAATTGCTTCTAACCCAGGCTTTTGGGGTACTAAATTTTTGCAGGAACATGAATCCCACTGTATCATTGGATGACATCCTGGTGTGTTCATTATTAAATAACCCAATACATGGTTTTAAAGAAAAATGTGCCTAAACTGATTCCCCTTCTTCTTAATTGGTTTAAATGCAGTCAGGAAATGGGTTCCCCAAGTGTAATAGATCTCTTCTTCACATGCCTGTGGGTGGGTTACCTGTTAGAATCTTCCCCCTTTGTCCACATCTCACAAGTTAAGACCCTTGTTCTCGTGGCGCATAGCATGGATGTCCTGTGTCTTTAGCGTTGACCTTGACTTCTACGTCTCCCTTGCCTGGCGTCGCTATGCATCAGGATAGTGTATCCAAACGACTTGCTAAAGAGGTATTAGAGTTTACATTAGGTTAGTGAAAGGCTGCAGCAGTTTTAAAAATTAAGCTGAAGCAAGAAACGAAGGATGAACACCAGGCATATCCAGTGAGGCGTGGTGGGTGGGGAAGGAGGCAGTCTTAGCCATTTTGTAAAACTGTCTGAGATGCAGTCAAGCATCGGCAAAAGAATCTGACTGGGAAAAGTGCTTATTAGAACAGTGATGGCATTGACCTCCCAAGTTTGGGAACTGAACTCTCCTCCACAGGAAGGGCTCCCAAAACAACATAAGCACTGGTGTGGATCTCTTGAGAAATTGTAACAATGCTGCTTTGCCCAGGGAGAAGCTGTTTTGCCGACCCTTGGGTAAATCATTTAACCTCTGTGGTTTGGTTTTTGAATCTATAAGGAATACTCATTCTGTTTGCATTCCAGGAGACATGAGAACGATGAGTGAGCTGTTGTTTAAGGGCCTGCAGTGCCTCGGATATAGCTTTCACGTAAAGTTATTTGGCTGACTAGGGGGTGGGATTATGATTTGTTTGGTTAGAAGTCATAAGTATGAGAGACTCAAACTACACACCAGTGTTGTTCTTATTTCCAAGACATTGGTGCAAACAGTACCCTGGAGTAGGATTTTATACTCTTTCTTCACTGAAAATAAACTTATATAGTGACCTCATAGTATCCTTGTGCACTATCTGAGCTGGTCAGAGCTAGGCGGTCTCCGGCTCCTAAAAGCAAGGGCTTGTCTCTGTCTGAATGTGGGAACAGTAACATTTTAATTCTCTGCACAGAGTTTGAGAGTTGTCTCCTTTATTTCCTGTTGACTCAGCTATCTTCTTCCCACATTTTGGGGTTTGTGGTAAATGAAGAATTTGTATTTGGCCACTGGAAACAAGGCCTTTGAATAAGCTGAGAATCATATGGACCCTGTGATCTGCAATTCTCTTTTGCTCATTGATTCACCAATATTAATAAGAATTACATATGCATTTGGTGAAGTGGGTCTTCAGTGATAGGGGAAAGCTTAACTAAATACTGTATATATAAAAACACAGTTTTAAGATTCCTTACTTCCTTGAAATTCTTTCCAAAACAAATCAGCCCTTGTGAAGGACACACAAAGCCTCGTTTTGTTTCTACAACTTTTCTCTCTTGATGGATACTAGAACTCCACCAAGGGAAGAAATAAAGTGGGAAAGATAAAAATAGAAATTGTCTATGCAAATCCAAGTGCACACTGCAAAAGGATTTCATAGACATTTGACCCAATTCATTTAATAACTTTGAAGGATGTTACAAATACTTTTCTAGTTCTCTTTCCCTATTCCTTCGCAGTTATAAAAAAAAAAAAATTCTTTAAAATTATGTAAATATTTACAGTTTTCCTTTTATATGTCCTAAATTGAAACAATTAACTCATTTTAATCATTTTTAAACTGTTTTAACCCACTTTTAGGTGTATAGTTCGGTCATGTGCTAAAATTATCACCATCTAGCTCCAGAATGCCATTTTCTTTCAAACATCAAATTTTAAAGCTAAAATCTAGAAGAATTGTTTTCCCTCCCAGTACAAGACTGGGGATTACTGGATCTCAGTACAAAATTAGGAGGCTTGTTGGGGGCTGGGTCTAGTTTGGGGTGATTAGAGTTTGGGTCCTGCTGGTAGAAGCCTGTTTTGAGCAGAAGGAAGAGGCAAGCATGTGGGCAAGACGCAGCCAAGTCTCTCTCTAGCAGATGAACAGGATGAGTTAAGTCTGAGAGACAAGCAGACCATGAGGAGAGGGTAAATGGTGAAACCAGTGGCAAAACTCCCGAGGAAGACAGAGAACAAGGCACAAGGTGCAGCAGGATGTGGAAGTTGTGATGTCTTTGCTATACTTTGATATCCCAAAGATGGGCATTTAAATAGCTTTGTCATGGGCATTGCTGTTCACCTCATGGGCAGTGGCAGAAGCAACACTTTCAAAATGGCTTCATGGCTAACAGACATGGACACTCTATACCCAAAGGCAGAGATGAGTGCAGTGGGTATCATGTGGCAACAATACCTAATAGCCCGATCTGTGGGTGCAAATAAGGCATCCCTTAGGGATTTCCATGAGTAACTTCTGGATACTTTTTGGAAGGACTAGAAACCTATTATCACAAAGATAAAGCTTTGGGTTAACTAACATTTAGGTTACATTATATTATTCCAAAAATGTTATATTATTATTTCTAAATTTCTTCTGCCAAATGGCAAATACACTAGTTATTGTCTCAAATGTGAAACACTAAAATGAGATGATTATATTTCAACAAATGTATGTAAAGGTTTATTTGCAAGCCAAAGATATGAAACACTATATTGTTTTAAAGTGGCAGAGATGCTGCGAAATTTCAATTCAGTGAGGATCCACAAAAGGTCACTCATTCAACCAAGAAACATAAACATACTCTGAGATTCGATCATAAGTCGGGCTCTGTGGGTAAAGTTATGAAGCAGAATCTGTCCACTCAGAGTCACAAATTTGAGAATGATCTGTATAAGACAGGAGCTGAGTGTAGGGCCTGAGGAGAGGAAGCCTGGCGAAAACCTCGGCGTTGAAGGGCTGTGCAGAGGAGGCATCCTTTACCCTCTGGTGCCAGGTCGCCTCTACCCCCTGCCTTCCCAGCTAGATAACCTCCATGCACATGGAGGGGACGGGAGGATCCAGCCATTACCAGGACATCCCTCTACTTAAACATGGCGTTTTCCCTTGACTGTGGCCGCTCCATGCTACCAGGATCACTATACCTCTGCTATCAGGAGCAGCCTTCTTTCAGAGTCCCAGTCCGGAAGGATTATGCAAATTCTTTCCGCTCCAGGGCTCCCAAATCTCACCAGCAGATCTGCATTCTTCCTCTGTCCCCCTCCACCCCTACCCTGCTCAGCCTTCCTTCCATACTCGTATCTTTCTCTCCGCTGGCCCTCCACCCCTCTTATCGGGCCCTCTGGGCATCTGTTGTGTTTCCTCAGCTTTGTCTTGTTGCCTTCCGGGGTGACAGGAAACCCTCATACGTGGGAGTGTACCAGTCAATCTCCCTGCTCTGTGCTGATCTCTATCAACTATGTTCTAGTTCTTGATTTTGTTTCCTTGGAACCCACACATCCTCTCGTCTCTCAACAAAGCCTGGCTCTTACAAATGAAAATCTTGGCTTTCAAATCTATTTTCCCTGAAATGAGCTTCAAGAGCCTATTTTGGAGAAGCTCAACACTGATGCCTTTGTTCTTGGCTGGTTACTACTGCCTTCTCCCTGCAGCTAGGAACGCCCTGGGCTTCCATGGGGGCAGCGGGAACTACCAGCAAGGGAAAGTACATCCAATAATATTTTAAAATATGGTCCTGTTAGAGAAGAATGGCAGGCAGCAGCTGAGGTTGGAAACTGTGAATTCAGAGTAGCGCTGCTCTCACAGTTGCACGGTCTTCTCTAGCAAGGCTCAGAAGGCTGAGCTTGAGCGGATCGTCGCACAGAGGCTGCGGTGTGGAGAGGCATGTTGTTTAAAAAGGTACGGGATGAATGAGTTGAGACGGTTGACAAGACAGTGATTGCTGGACAGTGGAAAAAGTAAAGTCAGAAAGGGCCTGGAGGAAATGTCAGGGTCAAGGGGCTAGACATTTTGGTAAAGTTGATTGGAAAGTAACTGAGTGGGAGTAAGTGACATTTTTTGATCTTAGAGATTTAGAAATGAAACAGTTAATGGAAGTTCAACTCAGATGGGGTCATGCCCAAGTGTGCAGAAAAACATCTTGCCAGTCTCCAAGTTAGGCTGTAAATACTAGATGTCACCTTAAACCTAGTGCATTATTCCTTTTGCATTCTCATTAGAGTGCCTCTGTAAACTATAAAGCTTCCCTTGGGTGGCTGGTGCCAGCAGGAAAAGGCCTACCACAGGCTTCCCAGTCCCTGTCTGGTCTGTGTTCAATCCCCATTTGGGGAACTAAGATCTTGTGAGCCAAGTGGAGCAGCAAAAAAACACCAAAACACAAAACAAAACAAAAGCAGCAACAACAACCTCCTCCCCTCCCCACCAAAAAAACCTCGGGAGGGTCTTACATGCCACATCTTCACTGCTTTCCTTACAGAAGGTAATTCAAAGATATAATTCATAATCAATATATACAAAGCATCTTATAATTTGCAAATTGCTTTATTTATCTATTTTATTAGCCCTATGTCGTTATTATCCCTGTTTTGTGGATGAGGGAAATGGAGGCATCATGAGGTTAAGTCCAAGTTCACAAACTTAGTTCATCCACTTCATCCCCCAGACCTGGCCCGGATATATCTCCTCCAATGTGGCTCTTCGTTCTCTCAGCCGCAGCCCACAGTTCACCTGTCTCTGAGCTTCCTCTTGCCCTATACACACTCTGTACACAGCTCTATTTGCCCAACAGCACTCCAGCGTGATGTGAGAACTCGCCTGTATGTGCAGTGTGTTAGGCCAGCACAGCAGGCCCAGCTCCTCATACAGAGTCCCTGACAAACCCTCATGGGTGGTTCTCCAGTGAAGCCATGGACAACCCTGGGAAGAACAGAGGAGCTAAAAAGCATCTGTGAATCACCAGTGCTTCCCCTGGGCCATCTCTCACAAGCCTCAAGCTGCTGGGTTTCCCCGTTTTCTTGGGTTTTCATGGATTTGTGAAAAGGGAAGCCCTGAGGGCTTGGATGGGTGGTCCAGGTACACTGCGGGTGATGCTCCTGGGAGCCAGGCATGTAGGAAATGGAAGTCTCATAGGCAGATAATCTCTCCCGGACCTTTGGATTTGAGGAAGAAAAAAGCAGGAAGGAGAACAGAATTTTTACAGCCTTGTATATAAAGATTTTCTTGTAAAAGCCAACTTCAAAGGGAGAGAGAATAGTGCTCCTTTCCAAGGAGTCTCATTAATTATCACAGCATCTTTTCAAGGAAAGCACATTGGAAGGAGTATTTCTCAAATGAGGAAACTGAGTGTGAAATGGCTTGATTATTGGCAAACCAGAAAAATACAACCCAGGGCATTTCCAGACTCCTCGTCTAAAGGGCTAGCAACCTCCACCAGGCCATTTAGCCACTCATTAAAGAAACATTTATGGAGACCCTGCTTCGTCCCGGGCACCAGGCCAGGAGCCAGGAAATATGGTCCCTGACCTAGAGGATTTCATACACCACCTGATCACCAGTGAAGTTTGCAAATAATCCGAACAGGCAAATACATTTCTGTGACACAATGTGCTAAGTACCATAACAGAATGATGAACCAAGAGCAAAGAGATCACAGGGAGGAGAGTGATTATTTTTGCCTGGGAAGATTAAATAAGACTTTAACTGAAATCTTTAGTCTATCACGAGATTTAAGAGCTGGCATTAGCAAAGTTCTGGATTAATATTTTGAATGAATTTGTTAAGAGCTCCCTCCACAGAACTCTGTTTTCATAATCTTACAGAATTAGTGATCCACAGCAACCCCCACCAGCATTGACAATGC
The DNA here is from genome assembly GCF_029407905.1 of Bubalus kerabau. Classification (NCBI taxonomy): domain Eukaryota; kingdom Metazoa; phylum Chordata; class Mammalia; order Artiodactyla; family Bovidae; genus Bubalus; species Bubalus kerabau. The sequence goes on along the minus strand of NC_073630.1, from coordinate 29,414,873 downwards.
ATTTTGTAGAGGGTTGCCATAATCCCTAATATTTATTCAGTAATCACCATTTAATATTGCCAATGTTGATATCTGAGTTATCTCATTTAATTCTCACAACAAAAAATATTCATTTGTCTGCCCATTTTACAGATGAAGCAGTTTAGAGAGATCAAGCAATTTCCCATGAGTTCACACTGTGTTTTAAGAACAGCCCCTGCTTGAATTAAGGAGGGTCATTAGTTGTTTGGGGCACATGTAACTCAATAGTTACACAAATTAGCATTCATTCTTGTGGCTCAAATTCAACATCCTTCATTTAATTAAATTACAGTAACATTGATCTTTCACACAATTTTTTTCCTTCTTCTCCCTCAGGGACACCTAAATTGCTCCCCCCTCCCCCAACCCTCTGACTGGAAATGTGAGTAAAATAACTATTTTCTTGTCATTCTATGGGTGACATAGTTGAGCTGATGGACCATGGTCCCAGAGGTTCAGAATACCTTTCATCTAAGCATTAATGGTGAGTTATACTTAAAGAGGCAGCATTTTTTAAGCTTCAGCTCAAAATATCCTTGACTGGGTGTGTTAAACCAAAGTACCTAATTAGAGATGACTTAAAGTAATACCTTCCTTTGTCACTTAATATCCTCTAACCACGAAAATCCAGAGGTATTTTACCTATACCACAGAAACCTCACTTCCAAGGACATGATAATCACTCTGCAGACGTTTAGCCTCCTGAACTCCGACAATGGAAACTGTGGGACTCATCTCCACTATTCCCACAATGGAAAATTCCTGATTACCTCATTCTTCCTGCAGAGCCAAGTAGGTATCCGTTTAAAGGAAAGTAACTTGCCAATGAATTAATTATTCAATACAGCTGTCAATATAGAATCGGTATAAATGGTCCTTAAATGCTGACCCTTTAGCCTCAGATTGCCTGGTCTGAATCTCATTGCCTCTGCTTAGTAAGTGTATAACATTTGGGCAAGTTATTTAGACTTGCTAAATCAAACTTGCCTCAGTAGTAAAATACAGGTGATAACTGGTAGAGACTGCAAGTTGCCCAGAGACTTGATGGGTTAATAAGTATAGTTAAGATTTCAAAGAAGTGTGAATATCTATAAATAAGATAGCAGTGCCAGCGTTCCTTTCTCTCCTTTTTCAACAGTAGAATAATAGTTGAATACATGACTGCTGAACTGGACTATATTTCCTTGTGTTCCTCATGTCCAGGTGTGGCCAGGACTAAATTATCTCTGTGGAATATGAATCAAAATTAGATGTGTCACTTCTAGGTCAGGATGTAGGGATGCTGGAGGAGCACCCTCCTGCTCTCTTTCCTCTTCCTGCTGCTAGAAGTGGTAACAACAGTAACATCAGCAGCAATCATGAGGAACCACCCCACCATCCTAGGTCTCTGGTTGACTCTATGGAACAGAGGCAGGTATTTGCTGGATTCATGAGAAAAATATATTTCTACCCTGTTTGAGTCACTACATTTGGGGGGGGTGGGTATCTATACAGTAACTAAGATTACGGTCCCGTCGCTTCATGGCAAATAGAAGAGGAAAAAGTGGAAGCAGTGACAGATTTTATTTTCTTGGGCTCCAAAATCACTGCAAATGTTGACTGCAGCCATGAAATTAAAAAACATTTGCTCCTTGGAAGGAAAGCAATGACAAACCTAGAGAAAGCAAATTAAAAAGCAGAGATATCACATTGCTGACAAAGCTCTGTAGTCAAAGCTATGGTTTTTGTAGTAGTCATGTATGGATGTGAGAGTTGGATCATAAAGAAGCCTGAGTGCCAAAGTATTGATGCTTTCGAACTGTGGTGCTGGAGAAGACTCTTGATGATGCCTTGGACTGCAAGGAGATCAAACCAGTCATTCTTAAAGGAAATCAACCCTGAATATTCATTACAAGGACTGAAGTTGAAGCTCCAATACTTTGGCCACCTGAAGTGAAGAGTCAACTCATTGGAAAAGACTCCAATGATGGGAAAGATTGAAGGCAATAGGAGAAGGGGGCAGCAGAGGATGGGATGGTTAGATAGCATCACTGACTCAATGGACATGAATTTGAGCAAACTCTGGGAGACGGTGAAGGACAAAGGAGCCTGGTGTGCTGCAGTCGATGGGGTTGCCAAGAGTCAGACACGACTGAGCGACTGGACAACAACAATACAATAGTGAAGTGAAAGTGGAATTCTCCAGGCCAAAATAGTAGAGTGGGTAGATGTTCCTTTCTCCAGGGGATCTTCCCAACCCAGGGATCAAACCCAGGTCTCCCACATGGCAGGCAGATTCCTTACCAGCTGAGCCACCAGGGAAGTCCAAGAATATTGGAGTGGGTAGCCTATCCCTTCTCCAGTGGATCTTCCTGACTCAGGAATAGAACTGGGTTCTCCTGCATTGCAGGTGGATTCTTTACCAAAGAAGCTATCCGGGAAGCCCAACAATAGAATAAACAGTATCTAAATCATAACATAAAATAAGTATTGAAAAAGATAATACATGAGATTTTAGCCCAGTGCTCAGCACATATCATTACTAAGCATCAGTTTTTCAAGTGAGAAGATTGTGTAGCAGTTAAACCCACGAGCTTAGTACCCTGTGTGTATTGAAATTTTGATTGTTTTCCAGATCAGATCAGATCAGTTGCTCAGTCGTGTCTGACTCTTTGCAACCCCATGAATCGCAGCATGCCAGGCCTCCCTGTCCATCACCAACTCCCGGAGTTCACTCAGACTCATGTCCATCGAGTCAGTGATGCCATCCAGCCATCTCATCCTCTGTCGTCCCCTTCTTCTCTTGCCCCCAATCCCTCCCAGCATCAGAGTCTTTTCCAGTGAGTCAACTCTTCGCATGAGGTGGCCAAAGTACTGGAGTTTCAGCTTCAGCATCAGTCCTTCCAAAGAAATCCCAGGGCTGATCTCCTTCAGAATGGACTGGTTGGATCTCCTTGCAGTCCAAGGGACTCTCAAGAGTCTTCTCCAACACCACAGTTCAAAAGCATCAATTCTTCAGTGCTCAGCCTTCTTCACAGTCCAACTCTCACATCTATACATGACCACAGGAAAAACCATAGCCTTGACTAGACGGACCTTTGTTGGCAAAGTAATGTCTCTGCTTTTGAATATGTTATCTAGGTTGGTCATAACTTTCCTTCCAAGGAGTAAGCATCTTTTAATTTCATGGCTGCAGTCACCATCTGCAGTGATTTTGGAGCCCAGAAAAATAAAGTCTGACACTGTTTCCACTGTTTCCCCATCTATTTCCCATGAAGTGATGGGACCGGATGCCATGATCTTCGTTTTCTGAATGTTGAGCTTTAAGACAACTTTTTCACTCTCCACTTTCACCTTCATCAAGAGGCTTTTTAGTTCCTCTTCACTTTCTGCCATAAGGGTGGTGTCATCTGCATATCTGAGGTTATGGGGATTGTTTTCCAAGACCTGTGTAAACAGAGAGATGTTTTGTAATAGGAAGAAAAAGAAGTGAAGTCTCCTTCCTATTCAGGGTCTGAGAAAACCTGAGGTCAAAGCTGGGAGTTCTCAGCATTATGACCATGAGGCAAGCTCCCTGATGTAGAGAAAGCAAGCTAGTGCAGAGTTCTCAGTCCAGCAACTCAGAAGCCTTCATTTGATCCAGAAACCCTCCAGCCAGATTAGAGGAGGCACAAGGTCAAAGAGATAAAAATCTAAAGGCCAAACAGAAGTCTCTAATTAATGCCAACAGTCTGCCCTTTATGGCTTCAGTTTGGTCGCTAGTTGACAGTCAAATTAACTATAGTTCATTTCCTAGTACAGTCAACTTACAATTAGGTATAAGAATGAAGGGAAGTAATGGCACTCACGATTTAAAATAATAAGTAAGCACTACAAAAAAATTTTATTTGGCTTTGGAATTGTGTGCATGTAACATTTACCATTTTATCATCTAGAAGGACTTGCTCTCTCCCAAAAGAACTGGGAAAAATTGGTCCGCATCTCTTTTTAGTTGTTAATTTTCTATTCCTGTGACTCACTTCACACAGAACTAAAATAAAATCATTTGCTTCCTTACCAGTGTAATTATGTAAAATTATTTCTGGACTGTACTTTATTTAAAGACATTCAAGCATCTTTTCAGTCTTAATGCATCGGGTCTCTGGGGAATGTGAAACGTATCCATTATAGCACAGTATAAGCGCTGCCGTGACTAAGGCTAAAAACGTGTCCAGGACGCAACATTGTCTACCCACCCTTCTCTACCCTTTCCCTTCTGTATGCGTGCCCTGTTACAAAGGAGCATCCATCTCAAGACGTGAAGTTCTTTAATGAACCATTTTCAGCCTGGCTGTTTTATTTTTAGGAGCTTCGTTTTAGTGGGGGTGCCTCAGGAAGAAGAGTATTTAAGGACCGCAGGCGACTATTTGTTTCCTAACCTCTTGACCCAAGTTGAGTGTCTGGTTTTCTCCAGGCACGTTCTATTATCAACACTGGGCTGTACCAGGACCACAGTCCAAAGGGGTTAATTGACACAGGGAGGAAAAAAATAACCTGCACTCCATAGCTGCTTATAAGAGAGCAGCCATTATCGCCTCCTAAATCGTTTCTAGAAACTCAAAGAAAGTTGGGTGAGTAAACTTATTTAATATATTCCCTTCCATATAAATATCTCCCTAAACCTTCATACTCTGCTAGTGGTAAAAACAATTTGACAATATTTTAAAAAGATGAAAATGTACGCCCTGAAGGAGCTAGCAGTTCCACTTCTAGATACACGCCATAGACAGGCACTCGTATACAAGAACACACAAAGATTAATTCTGGAATTGTTTCAGAAAAGAAAACTGGAAAGAGCCTATATGCCTACCAATAACAGAATGAATGAAAGTCTACACCATAGTAAAAATTTATCCATTTGGATTTACTAAAATGTACAAGTATGAATAAATATAAAAACACAATATTAAATGAAAAAAGTCAGTGATGGACTTTTCAATACACCATTTACATTGGTATAAAACAAGGCTAAATGTTGCTTCTGGGCATATATAGCTATTGCTTCAGCTATATAGAATTTAAAAACATATCTGGTAATAATTAAGTGGCACTAGCGGTAAAGAACCTGCCAGCCAATGCAGGAGATGAGGATTTGATCTCTGGGTCAGGAAGATCCCCTGGAGGAGGGCGTGGCAACCCACTCCAGTATTCTTGCCTGGAGAATCCCATGGACAGAGGAACCTGATGGGTTACAATCCATAGGGTCACAAAGAGTCAGACACAACTGAAGCGACTTAGCACACATGCAATGGTAATAATTAAAGCTCAAATTCAGGACAGTGGTTATCTCAGAACAGAGATGAGAAAGTAGGAGGAAGAATGGGCTCAAGGAGGGTAGCAAGTAACTCAACCAAATGTCTAACATTTCATTTAAAAGATCTGAGTAAGTATGGCAAAATATTAAAATTTGTCAAAATTCTGTGGTATATCCATGAGTGTTCATTATACTGTTTTCTAGATTTTGCTTATGCCTGAAATATAGGACTTTCCCAAGTGGTCTCTTGATAGTTGAATATAACTGGATGTCACTGTATCACTGATGTTTACAACAAAAAATTTTATCACTGCTTTTCCAAACAGCAATAGCTAAGAATGAGCCAGCATGTGGTGGAAGGAAGGTCCCAAACCATTCTCAACTGCCACGAACTACAAGCAATAGCTAATAATATTACGTGTGTATATGCGCAGTCACTCAGTCGTGTCTGACTCTTTGTGACCTCATGGACTGTAGCCCACCAGGCTCCTCTGTCCATGGGATTTTCCAGGCAAGAATAGTGGAGTGGCTTATGACAGCTGGATCTTCCCCATCCAGGGACTGAACCTGGGCCTCCTGCATTGGCAAGTGGATTCTTCACCACTGTGCCACCTGGGAGGCCAAACAGTACTATAGATCAAGCATTTATACCCAGGCTAGATTGAATGTTTAACATGCACTATCCCTTGTATTCCTTGCAATAATTCCAGAGAAAAGACACTATCACCATCTCCTTACTGTAGATGAGGAAACTGAATTGTAGAGAATAATCTGGTCAAGATCCAACGTTGAGCAGAGAAGCCAAGAGTCAAACCAAGCCCTGCTGGACCCTCTCCACCACTCTATACTGCCTCCTCATGATTGGTGTCCACTGTCTTTACAAAGAGTTATTTTCCAGAATTGGGGGGGTTCAGAAGTTCATTGGGGTTCCCAATATAGAAGGTGTGGGAATCACTGTGGCCCTCTGCACTGTGTGAGGCTCTGCACAGAACGATCCCCTGCTACACACCTGCCAAGCCCAGCTGCCACTGCTCGCGCTGGACCACACCTCGGTGAACTTGAAAGCTGTCCTGTCAATAAGACCTTGACTCAGGAGGCAGGCCGGCATAGGCCTCTCCTCGTGACCACTCTGGAGGCAGAAATGTTCATTCACAGTTTAGATCTATTCAGCATCTAGCCTGAAACAGAGACGTTGTAAATCCCATCAAAATCTCCTCCATTATGTGACACACTTTGTTAGAACAGAATAAGGGGTTCGGCTCTGTTGGACCAGATCAAGTTAGTCTATGTCGAGTATCACATTTTAGATTCAAATCCCTGTTAAACCCTCTGCTTAGGCTCATGGTTAACAATATTTTTATATCTGTCTGCAGAGATGACAGGCAGCCCCACTCTCGAGTGGGCCCAGCGGCCTCCGCGCGGCTGATTTTAGAGGCAGGCTCCATAGATGAAAGGCAGAAATCCCACCACCCCAGTGTCTCCTGATTAGCCTGGAGAAAAGCTGAATGACAAACATGTTTCCAATCTGCCTGGCCCATGCAGGGAAATGGGGCAATCTGGCCTGAAAAGGGATTTAGACTTTTGTTGTGTGCAAGGGAGGAGGGATAGAGAAAAAAGCTGATTTAAATCCATCCACAATGCTTTCCCACTTGGTGATCTCTCAGATAAGAAACAGGCTGGCTGTGGTTCAGACCCGTATCACGCCCAAGCATCTTCCCCCTGCCCGCCTCGCTCACCGTTAGGTAGCCGTGGACCTCTCAGATAGAGTCGTGTACGGCAGAGATTATTGCAACTGGTCGTTTCAGGCCACTTGCTCTTTTGGCCAGAATCTTATGATGTGTTTGTTGATTAATAAAATTGGCCTACAGTAAAATTCTCTATAGGACTTCTGGATTAAAACAAGCATCAGTAACAGTGTATGCATTACCCAGTTAGCTGTTCACTTACACTCATCATATTACACTATGTTAATTGCAAAGCCATATAAAATGTGACGTCCAATGTTCGCAAGGCTCATGTGGCAAAGGCTAAGGGTTAAATAAGTGATTGATTTATTGGAGACACTGCATTAGACAGAATATTTTCATTTCTCTCTTCCCAATAGAGAGAAGAACCCCCAGATACTGAAAATATACACAGTTGATGCAGAGCTTCTTTAACTATGTAAGTCAACACATCATTGCCACCTTTCATTACATAATGTTTATTACACACTGTATGTTCAGGTGGGCAGGGTTTGGGTGCTAAATATTTTTGAAAAATCCACAAGCAGGTAAGATAGAAATACATCCTCTAAAAGCAGAAGGTCTGATTTCAGACATACCGTTTTTTTCCCTTTTCAATGCACTGTTAGTATTATGCTGATAGGATGAAGGGTCAGGCTTGGGGAATCTTCCTCCTCAAGAGTCCCTTTCCTGGGTGTGGACAGGAGGGGAGCACCTATAAGATAGCTGCTGCTGTACCTTGTGGCCGCCAGGCTGAGTCCAGGGCATCTCGTTTTGTGGGCATCAGTACAGTGCCTCTTCAAACACAATTATCACAGAGTCTTCAGTGACCTCTTATTGCTGCCGTATTTGGGAAACCGCATTCAGATGCAGATTGACCTAAATCCTATCAATCCGTTCAACCATGTGTGCAAGTGTGCATGCGTGCACGCACACGTTTGTGAACAAACATCACACACGTATCTGTACTTATATAAATTCTCCCTAGGACATTTAAACCCCCCACCCCCACTCCCCAAATTTTCAAATGAGGAGAAATGCTTCTTTTTCCAGGCAACTTTGTCAATTGCTCTTGTGCTCTTCTTATAAATATTTCATAGCAAATATTTAACATGATTCTTTCCCCAATCGGATCAGCTTTGAAATGCTCCTCAAAGTGAATTCTCCCCTAACAATAGCTTGATGCAAAAGCTTTTTTTTTTTCTCTCTCTCTTAAGCATGGGTCTGCTGCCATAGCAGCAGGAATAGTTCTTCTTTAATGGAAAGAAAAGATACTTTAAATCAGTAGTCGGTGAAGGCGGGGGCGGCGGCTGGCATAGCACATGCGTACCTTGCGCTTCCAATATGGAGGCCCAGCCTACCTTGACCTCCCCTCCCCTGACAGCAGGCCTGCGATTACTGCCCAGCCTACATTAGAACTGTAATGGGAAGTGACAGGTTTATGTAAATGATCCACATACGGATTTTGCTCTTGTAAAACAGAGCAGTTACTTTGGGCTTTCTAATTATTTCATGCCTTGTGGTTCTCTGATGCGGCTGAGATGACTATACTTGAAAAGTACCCTGTGATTGACAGACTTCTGTCCCCCTGGAGCTCATTAGGGCTCCGGCTTTGGAAGATGGGAAATAACCCTACCAGGCGCCAAAAGAGAGAAAAAGAGTGCACCCCAGCACCAGTGATTCAGTAGATCCATTTGTTCAGATTTATGTTTTGTTGGGGAAACAGTGTTATCAGAAAGTGTACTCTTGCCTTCCTGATCCAAACAGACTCTCTGCTTTGGTGCTTTTGATTTTTAAAACCAGCATTTAGAGTCACACAGGCTGTATGATGTAGAACTTGAAGGGTATGAAATGCCAATAGGATTTTTCACAAGAAAGTGGGAAGGACAGGCAGGTGAGAGGAGCAGGAGGCCACAAGGAACAGTTACAGACTTGAACCAGCTCTAACCGCTGTGGCCACTCTGCAGTCAGCAGGACCGCTGCCTAAGTCAACTCAGCAGAGAAATCAGTGAAAGGGCCAGATAAAGTGGAAAAAATGATCTGGAAAGTCTGACCTTCCCTTCAGTTTACATACACTCTGGTGAGAAGAAGAAGGTGCTAGGATGCAGGAAAGATTGTGAAAAGAAAAAAAGAAAATCCATAAAGCTGGAAAGACTTTAAGCTTCATTTACCTTAATCTTCCCATTTTATGGATCAGAAAATTAAGAGGCAGAGCAGTCACACAGCCAGCTAGCAGGGCGGCCAGAACTCATCCATAGTTTTCTATCCGATACCTGTCTCCTCTCTGGCAGAGCCAGGAAGGGATAGGATGAGGGGGGACCGGGTGACATAAAGTCTGTTGGTGGATGAGATTCCAAGATAAGGAAGCCAAGATCTGTTGGTTCATATATAAGATTTTTATCCAGTATAATGAGATGTGTAAAAATTGGACCATTCTTTATGTTTCTATAACTGATCTTGTTTTCAAGCCACATACCACTGGGTAGTAAGGAAAACAAACACTTAAATCTCCTAATTAAAGTAAGTGCAATGTCTCTCAGTTTTAAAAAGGAATTCATTCTAGTTTATTTTCTTTTGGATAAATATTTAGTCAAGTTCAATGTCCAAACTTCCTACCGGGACCATTTGTCTTCTTTTCAAAATTCCCCAACCCCCAGTGTACTTCTCTAAGAAAGCACCTGGGTATGTTGTGTGTCTTCGAGTGACTAGAGGAGCTGCCTGGTGTCAGCTCAGGTGTGTCTGCTGTTCTCTGGTCTCTGATGCCTCTTTAGCTATGTCCACTGTTGAGTAAATGCCATGCAGATAAGCTACCAGCCTCCTTTCCCCTCATCACCATGAACACAAGTCAGTTTCCCTTGGATCCAAGAAGCCATCTTGGAACCTAAAAGGGAGAGGGAGAATATTTCTTCACAGTGAGGTTATTATATTAAACAGTAAAATATAAAGATACTCTTTGATATTTGGCAAATTTTAGCACACCACATGGCTTCATATCACTTCCCCTGCCTCCATCATTGACAGTGAAGGGTTCATGAGGAAGCCTGAGTCATCTATGCAGAATAAAGCAGTTACCATTAATTACCATTAGCTTCCCTGGTGGCTCAGATGGTAAAGCGTCTGCCTGCAATGTGGGAGACCTGGGTTCGATCCCTGGGTTGGGAGGATCTCCTGGAGAAGGAAACGGCAACCCACTCCAGTACTCTTGCCTGGAGAATCCTACGGACGGAGGAGCCTGGTAGGCAAAGGGTCAGACATGACTGAGCGACTTCACTTTCACTTTTAATTACACATCTGACCCAAATAGTATAAATTTAGACCCCTGCTGTATACAAGCATATTTTGTTTTATTGTACTTCGATTTATTGCACTTTGCAAAGATCTCAGGGTTTTTCTTTTTTTTAATGAATTGCAGGTTTGTGGCAACCTTGTGTTGTCAGATGATAGTTTGCACTTTTAACAGTAAAACATTTTTTAATTAAAGCATGTACATTTTTTTAGACAATGCCATTGTACACTTAATAGACAACAGTATAGTGAAAATGTAACTTTTTTAGGCACCTGGAAACCAAAAAAATTGATGTGACTCACTTTATTGCAATATTTGCTTTATTTCAGTGGTCTGGAACCCAACCTACAGTATCTTTGAGCTGTGCCTGTATAAGCAACACAGAGCCAGGAAAGAAGGTGCAAACCATGAACTGGAAGTGAGGCAGTAAGTCAGGGGCCAGAGGAGCAAGTAGACCAGTCAATGCAGATAAACGGGTGCATGGAAAGGAAAAGGCCAGCCTCCCGCGGAGGCATGCTGCAAGACTTCCAAGGGGAAGAGCAGAGAAAGGAGGAAACCTGCCCAACTCATTTTAGGAACTAATGAAACCTTGAGTCTGAAACCAGTATGGATAGCACAGGAAAAATGTACAGATCTATTTAACCTATGAACATATAGGGGAAAATCCTATATAAATTACTTTCTAAGTGAATCTAATTTTGTGTTAAAAAACACAACCCTACTGCAGTTTATCCCAGGAATGCAAGAATGGTTTACTATCAAAAAACCTATCTTAAAAGAGAAAACAGAAGAAAAGGGAAGAAAAGAAAACCTATGAATGCAAAAGGTATTTCATGAAGTTTAGTATTTAGTTATGCTCAAATAATAATAGTTTCAGTAGTCAGGAAGAGAAAGGAACTCTTTTAATCTGATAGACTTTATACCAAAAAACTAAGGTCAACATGGTAGTGGATGAAGAAACCTCACAAGCTATCAGTTCCTTTAAGGTCTTGAACAAAATAAAGTTATTATGATCTCTGATTCTATTTAACCTGTTATTGGATGGCCTCAACAATAAAAATTTCTAAATAGAAGACAAAAAGAGAAAAGATTGTAAGATGTGGTGATTTAAATATGTCCATAAATTCTAACAGTATTTTCTAAAAGTGGAACCTAATTTCTCTCCCCTTGATCTTGGGCTGGACTTAGTGAATTGCTTCTAACAAATAGAATAAAATGAAGTAATGCTGTGTGATTTTCAATACCAGACCAGATTCCTTGATCACTGACCTCAGATATTGTATGATACTAAATATCTGTTGTCTTTAACTGCCACGTTGGGACAATTTGTTTGCGGCAATTGATGACCGATACAAACAAGCATTGGAATACAATATATTAAATCATCCTTCTTTGCTGACAACAGAATCATCTATGTAGAAAATCCAACAAAGTATTAAAATTAGTGAGAGGTTAGCAAACTTGCCTTAACACAAAATCACATGGATTAACACAAAAATCCATAGCGTTCTCTTCCAGCAACACCCAAATAAAGTATCATTCACAATAGTGGCAAAACTGCAGTGCGTCTGGGAGTCAACTTTACAGTGAATGTACAAGACATTGTTATGGAAAAATATTAACATTCTATTAAAAGACATAAGAAGATTGAATAAATGGAAATATATACTACATTTGTGGCTGCTGACTTAACAGTAAAAATATTTCATATCTTCCTCAATTAATGTGTAATTTCAATGCAAAGACAATAAAAATTCCAGGCAGATTACCCACCTGCCTGGATGGCTCACCATGACCCATCACTATCCTCTGAACACGCTCTGCCCTGTCACTAGAATTCCTCAGGCTGCCTTCGGCTGGCTCTATATCCAGGGCCTATCTGGCCGCAGTGGCCACGTTGCTCCCCTCAGCCCATCTCAGAGCTGTGTGCTCTGGATCTGCCTGTTGTTCACTGAGCTCCAAGTTTCTGTTGTGCTATGATAAGAGAGGGCAAGAGAAGCAGGAGGAGAAGAGTGAGGAGGAGTGAGGAGGAAGGAGTCCATGGGAACAATAACATTTGGATCCTGTGAAGCCAGGACCCCTCTGAACACAGTTGCATTAAGAAACTTATGAAACTTTCACTATGAGACCAGAAGATGGGAGCCTGATTATCAATTCGTCTGAATAAGCCCATGGGGCATATGTATTTACAATTAATGAAAACTACTAGAAGGGAGAACTGTTACACAAAGTTTACAAAATATATTAGAAGAAAAATGCCCAAACTGTGTGATAATTCTAGTTAGCAGACCAATGCAAACATTTTTATTGTCTTCATGAATGTAACAGTAGGTTACAAATTTATATGCTCATTTAGATTTGGTATGAAGAAAGGGAGAGATAAATATGAAATAGGGCTCTATCAATAAAGAACATAGGATCACCAAACCAGAAGTTCTTTTGATTCATTGGCCAAGAAAGGCTATAGTCGATGAGGAATGCAGTCAAAGAAAAGACATCCTGTAGCTATGCGCTGAGAATCATCTGATCGCACTGAGTACTCAAGTGACTCAGCAGTGCAGGATTTGACTCGATGCAAAGGCAAATATTGACCCCTTACCTCACATCCCACTTCTCCTGACTTATTCCTATTCATGCTTCAAAACAACTATGATGTCAACAACTGTGGAATGCTTTCCTCTATACCTCTTCCTTCCACCTCAATTTCCACTAATTGCCCCCTCAGTTCACCCTGCGTTGCCCCCTTCATAGACCTATCCCTCTAATAGGATTAGTTTATTCACCTCTTTCCCCACTAGATTTTGAGCTCTTTAAAGGCAGGGACTGTGTCTTTAATTTCTGTCTCCCAAAGACCCAACCTAGCACCTTAAAGTTAGTAGGCTCTCAATAATATTCGGAGAAGGCACTGGCAACCCACTCCAGTATTCTTGCCTAGAAAATCCCATGGACGGAGGAGCCTGGTGGGCTGCAGTCCATGGGGTCGTACAGAGTCAGATACAACTGAAGCGACTTAGCAGTAGCAGCAGCAATAATATTCACTCAATGAATGAATGAGTGAATGAATGAGTGAATGAATGCTACTGGAATCATGGGAATTAGATATGATCTCTACAAAGATAAAGGGAAAGTGTAGGCATTAGAGAATAGTGTCACCAAGGCAGATGTGAAAGACAAGTAAGAAGAAGAGAAGACATAGCACAAGTGCCCAAAGGCATGGAGGGAAGTCATCAGCCACTGAAAGAGAAGAAGGAGGTGGGTGCAGGAATTTTAAACAATAGAGAAAGATAACAGAGATATAGTTCAGGCTGTGGTAGAAGGAAAAGCAAAGGAAAACATTTCTGAAACCTGAAGATAAACAAGAAAAAGTGTAGCAAAAAGATAGGAGGAAGAACATAGCTTATTGAGAAGTGAAGACAGGGTGGGCAAATTTCAGAAGACGTAACCGTATTTGAGGTTCCTCCATAGGAAGGTGAAGGAGGACAAAATTAGGGAAACTAAGAAATGGAAAGGACAAAGAGAAGTGAGACAAGGCATGCCCTTCCAAGAAGCCATTTAAAGAGCAGACGTGCCAAATGGAAGCGTGAAGTAAGAACTGTTAACATTTCCTCAGGCCACTGTACTAATTTATGTCTTACTTCATTTTTTTCTTCATAGCAGCTGGTGGTATTCTACAGATGAGGAAACGATGACCCAGAAAAGTAAAGTTTCATGTTTAAATTCACACAGTAAGCAATGGAAATGGGACCCTGAACCAACTCTTTTGGCCTCTGAAGCTTAGAACCTGAGACAAAAAGGAGGGAGACAAAGAAACCATGGGAGGAGGGGAGGAACAGAGGACTTCTGGAGGAAGCTCAAGGGGAGCAACACATTCATCAAATAGGTAACGCAGGACTAACTCCAAGTCAATTGCATAATACAAATAGAAGGTTAGAATTCGGCCCTCCATGTTCTGAGGGAGTAACTTAAGGATAAAAAAAACAAGGAGTGTTTTCTTTTATGCATTAGAGTCTGAGAATTTCTCTCTAGGAAGAGACACAAACTTGCAACTTAGAGAAGGCGGTATAAGCTAAAAATAAACTCCTGCATCTCTACAGGAGGCCCCAGTAGGCAGTTCTCTGCTTGTAAAGTGAGGGAGGAATTTAACTCTGGGAGGTGGGGGGAGAAAATGCATGAAGGAGGAAGGGAAATGAGTAGGCAAGGAGGTGGCTCTAGGAGAAGAAGGCTGGGGCAAAAAAAGGTCCCCTAGCCAAGAGAGCAGCCTGAGATGAAACGGAGAGCTGAAATGTCTGCTTGGGATTTATGAAGTGTAGCTGTAGGGCTGAGTCAGAATTAGGGTTAGAGACCCCTATGCAGTCTTCAGCCAAGGCAATGAAAAAGAAATTTTAGCATTCTGAATATGGTTGGATTTCTTCTATAAAATGTTGAAGGGAGCCAGGTCAGAATATGGTTTTATGTGGAGTCAAGACAGTCTGTTGGACAAGAGTGCTAAATCTGAATTGCATGCATAAGTAATACTTTTCAAACAAATCCATGAGGTATCGCATATCAAAAGCCTGGAAAACTAAAAGTCATACCTATGTGCCAGCAAACTGTACTGCTTGGACTTCATCATATGGAAATAATAGATGATGTGCATAAAGATTTTGCCTGCCATTATTTCATTAGAGAAAGAATGTGAGGAAAATGAACAGCCCAGTAATAAGTGATTGGTTAAATAAATGATTGGCCACCTGATGTGAAGAGCTGACTCATTTGAAAAGACCCTGATGCTGGGAAAGACTGAGGGCAGGAGGAGAAGGGGATGACAGAGGATGAGATGGTTGGATGGCATCACTGACTCAATGGGCATGGGTTTGGGTGGACTCTGGGAGTTGGTGATGGACAGGGAGGCCTGGCGTGCTGTGGTTCATGGGGTTGCAAAGAGTCAGACACGACTGAGTGACTGAACTGAACTGAAATAAATGATGATGAATACTTAGAGTTGAGTACTACCCACTCACCAAAAAGTTACATTGCAGAGTCATTCATTCATTTGGCAAATATTTACTGAATGCCTTCAGTGTGGTCAGCACTGTTCTAGACACTGATGACTCAACTGAGAACAAATAAATATCTCTGCCCTCCTGGAATTTACATTATGGTGGAGAGAAAGACAATATCCAAGTAAACAAATAAGCAATATAATTCAGATGGTGCTAAGTGCCAGGCAGAGTAAAGAAGGAAGAGATTGACTCAAGGGTAGAAGTTATGGCTGTTTTGTGAGCGTGTCTGGGAGGGTCTCATTGCGCACAGAATTGGCTACCCTACAGGACAATGTGTCCTCTGACCAGAAGGCTTCCTCTTTGGGGAACCAGGATCTCTATACCTGAAGAGCTCAGAGCTGAGAGGACAAAAACACAAAGTCCCCAGGCTGTAACCAGAAGTGATGGTAGCAGGACCACCCCTACTCCCAGCCCTTGGTTCCTAGGTTCATTTATTCTGCCAGTGGAGACAGTCATCATCTAAGGCGGTTGATTTAAAGTTGAGCACTG
Source organism: Bubalus kerabau (assembly GCF_029407905.1). Lineage (NCBI taxonomy): Eukaryota > Metazoa > Chordata > Mammalia > Artiodactyla > Bovidae > Bubalus > Bubalus kerabau. The sequence goes on along the minus strand of NC_073630.1, from coordinate 29,399,039 downwards.
CATTCTCAAGGATGGCCCCCATCCTTGCAAGCACCTCCAAGCTGACGCTTTAGCTGTGAGTTCAACTCGTCCCATCGTTCTGCCAGGCTGGCAACTTCTGGTTGGTGCGATAGGTAATAGGACTGTGGATCCCATGGACCTAGAAAGTGGGTTGCTGGGTCTAATGTGATGATGTCTGAGATCCTGTAGAGGCAGATCAAACATGTTGTAAGCTTTCAGGATCTGCTCGTGGCTGAGGTCCTGAGGGCAAATCCATATTCCAAAAACTTGTCTTTTCCCATCAAGACAACGCTGCCTTTCCAAGGCATGAGGGTTTAACTTGCCTGAGGTAGACTGTGCTGCCTCTGGGATTCAGAACTTGTCTCTGCTACAGACAACTTGGCTCTATGGTCCTTGGTTGGTGAGATTGTGTAGGGATCCCTCATCCTAACCCAGGGCCATAGCAGAACACTTCATAAGCTTCAGTTCAGTTCAATAGACATTGCAGTTCTCTCTAAAGGTCTCTCTAAAGGTTGACTAGGGAACCTTTTCTTGCCCAGCCCTTTCTTCACAGAGCCTTATTCTGGCTTGCTTACTCCTCTTCTACTCTCATCCTCTGTCCTTGCCTACATGGCTACTGTGTTCATACATTCATTGTACCAGCACCACAGTGATGACAGATGGAGGCTGGCGTTAGCTGCTCCAGTTCTGCCTGCTTGGTTGCTGGGTTCCTCTTCCATGGTTGGTGTTTCTGATGGGCATTCACTAACATGCAGTATGAAGGTTGTCTTATTGGGTAGCAGCTCATTCCCATGTCCACCTACCTGCCTTTACGCCTCATCTCCTATCTTCTAATCTTCTTTCCTGCTAGGTTCTTAACTGGCTGGTTAAGTTATTTGCCACTGTCTCTGCGTCTGTATTGGGCTTCCCAGTTGGCGCAGTGATAGAACTCGCCTATCAAGGCAGGAGATGCAGGAGACACGGGTTTGATCTCTAGGTTGGGATGATCCCCCTGGAAGAGGAAATGGCAACCCATTCCATTTTTCAAAATCCCATGGAATTGCAAAGAGGCAGACATGACTGAGCACATAGCACTGAGTGTATATATTCTAACCTAGGGCCGCTCTGTTTCCACACAAAGTGGGTGCTTTGGGGATGATTTTCTGCCGTCCCTGGGGAGGGTGGGAGTACAGCAACTATCCCTTTGCGGTTTGCACACCTGTACCAGGCTGGCCTTCCATAAACCAAAGAGTGCTTTTCCCTCCTTGGTCAGTGGGTCACACAGGGTTCCCAGAGGGCCACACGTGCGAGCTGAGGGCGCAACACAGCAGTGGGGTGGCCTGAACCCAGCCCACGTGCGCAGTGCGCTCCTGCTCCCAGCCTCACTCAGGCCTGATCCTGGATGTGCCGTGGGCACCATGGGCTGATGCCTGCTGGGCCCGTTGGGCCGTGTGACTGGGTGTCTGACTGGACCAGCACTAGAGGAGCTGTTCTGGTGGCCTGCTCAGTTGGCATCCTGTAGTCAAGCAGTCCATCTCTACCAGGCACGAGGCCAGGAACCATTTGCAGAAGATACACAGTTCTCCCCCGCAGAAGACATTCTCCGCTCCTGATCCAGCAACCCAGGGGCTCAGGGTCATGACTCTTCCACCGGGGCCGGCCGTAAACTCCCCAGGATGTCCTCTTCCACCGTGACTTCTCTGCAACCACAGGGGCTGCTGGAGAGTAGGGCCTGAGTGGCAGCGCCGCTCACACCTCGGCCTGCACCTACTACAGAACTCTTTCTAAATTTCCACTCAAAGAATGTAGCTTTTTGTGTCATCTAATCAGAGCAGTGTTCAGAGGTATGGAATATACTTTCATCAGAATCCAAAGAGGCTTCTGGGGTGTTATGCTTTCTTCTTTGTGGTGGGAGACATAAGATACAATAATTTTTCCTTTATTTTGGAGGGGACTGAGGTGGCTCAGCTGGTAAAGAATCTGCCTTTATCAGCGGATTCCGTTTTACCAGACCTGTTGCATACCCTGAACACAGTCTCTCGGGTGACCACACAGAAACCTGAACCTGAGGTCACATGTCCACGGTCTCCATGGTGACACCCCTCACACACGCTGCAACTGAAGTTATACGTCCGAAGTCTCCAGGGTGACTTCATGTCTCCAAATATTGTACCTCCGGTCACATGTCCTCAGTATCCTGGGTGATCACATATCACAGTGATGTACGAGACCCCGGTTTGATTCCTGGGTTGGAAAGATCCTCTGGAGAAGGAATGGGCTACCCACTCCAGTATTCTTGGGCTTCCCTGGTGGCTCAGACGGTAAAGAATCCACCTGCAATGCGGAAGACCTGGGTTGGATCCCTGGGTTGGGAAGGTTCCCAGGAGGGAATGGCTACCCACTCCAGTATTCCTGCCTGGAGAATCCCCATGGACAGAGGAGCCTGGTGGCCTACAGACCTCAGGGTTGCATAAGAGTCGGACACGACTGAGCGACTAAGCATGAGCACAAGGTAGAGAAGAGGAGAGTTAACAGAGCCCTAGGTCAAGATTGTAAACTGCTATCCATTCCACATGGATTTGAACTGGTTTTGATCATCTTTCGTTATAGAAATGGGAAAAAAATATGTGCCAGATCAATGGCCACGTATCATGTAGTCGCGGCCTTGTTAACGTGCTCTAGCAAAGATAGCACAGCTGGGACAGCAGTGAGCTGTGGCCACTGCACAGTTGAAGTCTGCAACAGTCCCCTGTCATCCTCCAACACCTGCCTGGTTTTCTCAGGGGCCGGATTGATGAACTGAAAAGAGATGATGGGGCCCACCAACTCTGCATCCTCTGGTCTTAAATTACTAAAGACCAGCTGGGATGGGGTTTTGGTTTCAATATACTATGTTGGCTCAGAGTAGGGCGGGTGGGCTGCATGATTCAGAGCTTCCTCTTGGCCTTCCCACCAGGAGAGGTCTTATTCCAAAGGCAAAGAAACCAATACAGTGATTGTGCCAAATACAAAGTGTATCTTCTCCTGATAGACATTTGGGGCAGGAGATGACCAACTGGGTGGTTCCATGGACCCGTGATGAGTCAAAGCTAGGCCAGGATTCTGTTAATTACATGACGATGATGCTTCAGGTCTCTGGGTGTTGTTAACTTCAATCCTGCAGGAGAAAGGCCTCTGAAGTATCGTCAATCAAGGAAGCAGTGCTCTTCTTCAAGAGTGAAGGGGATGGGACTTCCCTGGTGGTCCAGTGGTTAAGAATCTGCTTTGCAATGCACGGGACCCAAGTTCAATCCCTGGTCAGGGAACAAAGATCCCACATACCTTGGAGCAACTAAGTCCATATGCCTCAACTCCTAAGTCCATGTGCCACAACTAGAGAGTCCATGCATCACAACAAAAGATTCCACATGATACAACAAAGACCTGATGCAACCAAATAAATAACTATATTTTTTAAAACAATAAGAGTGAAGGAAAGGAAAGGGAAGTCGCTCAGTTGTGTCCAACTCTTTGAGACCCCATGGGCTGTAGCCTACCTACCAGGCTCCTCTGTCCATGGCATTTTCCAGGCAAGAGTACTGGAGTGGGTTGCCATTTCCTTCTCCAGGGGATCTTTCGGACCCAGGGATCGAACCCGGGTCTCCTGCATTGCAGGCAGACGCTTTACCATCTGAGCCACCAGGGAAGCCCCAATAAGAGTGAAGGGGACACTATTTCTGCTAGTTTGAAGAGTTCAGAGAACCCTATGACCCACGATTTTTGGTTTGACAACCCAGAGGTCTCCATTTCTGCCAAGGACCCATACTTTCCTGGCCTATCTGCCTCTGTTGAGAATTAAACTTTCTTCAGAGCTCTGTGAATTTTATGATTAACTCCTGGTCTTGGTCCTTAGCTTTCTGTAGCCTTTGGCTTTAGAAGACTAGAGTACTTTATCAGCAGCAACCAAGGAAGCCCTCTGACTTTCACTCTTACCAATTTAACTGTCAAATAATCATTCTCAGCCTTTTACTGTCTTTTTCCAAAGCATCAGTTGAGCTTGACAAGAGCTACCCAATTCCACCGGCCTTGTGTTATTTCTTTCATATTTACTAATACCTGATACCTCTCACTAGCTGCTGCATTTTCTCCCACCAGTTTCCCATCCCAGAGTCCCAGCAGGGAAAGTCTTAACAATGCTCTGCTTCCTTGGACCAGGGCTTGTCTACACTTCATCCACCACCTCTCACGGGGTCTTCACTGCCAGTTAGGGGGCAAGTGATCCAGCTCCAAACTTCTACCTTGGTGTCTGCTTTCTCAGACCACTTCCAGTACCAACTGTTATAGACCAGGTTCCCCAGAAAGAAAACCCTGGGACAAAAATTAGCATGTGAGGTTGATGAGGGAGCACTCTTGGGACTGGGTCTCTGGAAAGGAAGGGATGGGTTGAGCAGGACTGAAGAGAGAAGTGGGGCTGTGATGCAGTCCCAGCTGAAGGCCTCGACCTACCCCACAGGGAGATCTGATGCTGAAATAGCCATTCAAAAGTGATCAGAGTCAGGGCATGGGAGCCTGGCCTTTACACCCTTGCCTCTTGCAGTCCCTGGAAGCCAGCGGCTGATGAGGCATGCCCTTGGGCAAGGGGCATGCCCTTGAGCAAGGGGAATCCCTTCATCCAAGACTTCTAAAGAGAGCTGAGGGCTCAGGGCTGTCTGCCAGCAGCCAACAGCTGGGTAAATAAGTCTTTAGTCCTGAAGGGGATCTGGGTGGTACATCATAGCATTGGTGCCAATTACTTTGGATGCACCAGAAAGATGTTCAAAATAGATTTAAAAATGAAAAAAAAAAGGGGGGGAGTTATAAAAGAATATTGTCTATGTGATCATTAATACACGAGGTATTAATGAGGGTTCTGTCTTTGTGGTGATGGATTCTGATTCGTTTTTCCTCTTGATTATCTACATTTTCTAACATTCCTTTAGTTGACTACTTGTAAAATGGGGTGTTACTTTTAACTTTAAAGTTTTCTGGAGATAAAATCAAACATGATATAAGAAATTAGAAATAAACTATTTGAAATTCTTCTTGTTATTTTAAGCTATTTCATCAGAAAGATTTAGGTTGTGACTTTTTAATTTAAGTAAGTAAATGCATAAAAGTGAGCTGAGGAACACATGCTGTCTTTTACAATTAGTAAAAATAGTCACACTGACCAGTCATTGCTAAACCGGAAATTATATTGCTGCCATATTGTGGCTTTCATCTGGACACTCAAAAACTCTTGATGAGAAATTATTCTAAGTCCTATTTAGCTGATGGACAAAATGAAAAATAGAGAAGTAAAGATATCCAGCCAAAGCTGCACAGATTACTGGCAGAAAAGACACCCGCAGCTTCTTATTTAGAACCCCGTTTTCTAATTATTCAGCAATCCTTTCTCCAAGTAAAGTTTAAGTTAAGACATTCAATATCCAACTCACTTGTTCTAAAGTGGCCCTCTTAATTACTAGTGCTCATTAACTTTATGTGTCATTATTGGAGCAGGAGGTGGGGAGGACGGTGGGAAATGTAAAGGAAAGAGGAAGTAATAAATTAATTTCTAACCAAGGTCAGCTGTTCCCCAGAGCACAAAGCAATGGATGGTGGATCATTCCAGGGGCTTATATTGGCACAAAAAGTTATTTTGACAAAGTTCTTAGGAAGTGGGCAGAAAATTCTGTCCAAGATAGAAAATATTCATCAGCTAAAAACTATGGTGAAAAAATATTTGAGTTTAAATATTTCTCTACAAGTTCTTTCTTCTATGTTTATTCTTTACAGAACAAGTTGAACCTAAAGCAGCCTCTAGGTAAATGGAATGAGAAGGCTTAATAAAAAGAAATCAGAAAGAGACAGAAACAGATCTCCGAGCATTCTTTCAGTTTGCCAGGCAGCTGGGACAGCATTTCAATTTTTATAGTCTCCTTCAAGCAGCCTTCAATCTGTTGGGGAGTCACATATTACTCGGTCATGTCCAATCTTTGCGACCCCATGGACTGTAGCCTACCAGGCTCCTCTGTCCATGGGATTTTCCAGGCAATAGTTACCTGGAGTGGATTGCCATTTCCTTCTCCAGACATATTACTAGTCATCAGTAAATCAGTAATTCATCATTCATCAGTTGAAAAGTAAATAAAACAAACCCACATGACACAGCTCATAGTAGTTTGGTATATGAGATACATAGATACTCAAGACATAAGATTCTCTATGTAATCAGATGCTACAAACTTCACAGATTTTTGTGGACAAGGACAAAAAACACTTTCAAAAGCTAAAGTTGATACGAATAAACACAAAATACCTTAAACAAGTGATCAAGACTAACACCCAACCACCATTAAGGGCTTCCTGATGTGTTGCCAAGGAAGACATCCTCACCTGTGTAATATTCTTACCAAAGTTTCACCTGGACTGTTAGCAAGCCAAGTCCAAAATGCTGGATTAGACGCTCACAATGTCACTGCTATAAAAGAAAAAATAAATTCAAAGTTAACTAAAATGGCATGACCACTAAATGTAGTGAGGGATATTTGAGGGGATCCTAGATTTTTAAAAGGGTTATCAGGTATATTTTTAATTGAGCAAACTTGAATATGGACTATATATTAGATAATATTAGTTAGTTAGTTCAGTCGCTCAGTCGTGTCCGACTCTTTGCGACCCCGTGAATCGCAGCACGCCAGGCCTCCCTGTCCATCACCAACTCCTGGAGTTCACTCAGACTCACGTCCATCGAGTCAGTGATGCCATCCAGCCATCTCATCCTCTGTCATTATTTTATTACTTGTTTGTGATAATGGTGTTTTGGCTACAGAATGCCTTTGTTCTTAGAAGAAGTGTGCTGATGTATTTAGAGGTGAAATGTCATATATCTGCAACTTACTTTAAAATGGTCTGGAAATAAATGTCCACATATAAAAAAGAAATGTTTATACATGTATATATATATATGTTTATATTCACATACATAAAATATATACATATATAAAAATGTTTGTGTATGTGTATATATATACATATATATTTAGAGAGAGAATATGACAAATATGAATAACTGGTGAGTTTAGGTAAAGTACTATTTTTCACATTCTCTATAGGTTTGACCTCTTTTTTTTTTCCAAAAAGAAATAAAAAAATAAACTCAAAATGAAGGTGATTATTCATCAGTGGAAGTGATTATCCACCAAAGAAAGTGTAAGTGACTTTTATACACGGGGCATTTTGCGCCACATTTCCCCCACTATGTCCTTGAATCACAAGCAGAAAGTTAAAAAAAAAAATCCTCAGGTTGGAGCCCTTTTCAAAGAATTAATGTTGAAAGTGATGTCAGTCTTTTAATTTTCACTCTTTGGTCAAAGGTAATATATTTCAAACAATTTTTACATCTATATGAAATTCTGTCTATCGGATATACTCTGTTATGATTTCTTTTTATTTTTAAGGAATTAACAAACTTTGAGCTTCAGTTGCTTCCTCTAGAGACTATGGAAGGAGATTTTTAGCAATACATGGTTTATAATCAAAAGCAACTTATAATCTGGCTATAGAAGTCTAATGGCAACCCATTCCAGTATTCTTGCCTGAAAATATCCCATGGACAGAGGAGTCTGGTGGGCTGCAGTCTGTGGGGTCGCAAATAGTCAGACATGACTGAGCAACTGAGCATGCATGCATAGAAGTCTAAATTTTACTTATTTTTTCCATTTAAAAAATTTATTTTAATTGGAGGCTAATTACTTTATAATATTGTAGTGGTTTTGCATTACATTGACATGAATCCACCACAGGTGTACATGTGTCCTCCATCCTGAACCCCCCCTCCCACTTCCCTCCCCATCCCATCCCTCTAGGTCATCCCAGTGCACCAGCCCTGAGCCCCCTGTCTCATGCATTGAACCTGACTGGCAATCTATTTCACATATGATATTATACATGTTTCAATGCTATTCCCTCAAATCATCCCACCCTCGCCTTCTCCCACAGAGTCTAAAAGTCTGTTCTTTATATCTGTGTCTCTTTTGCTGTCTTGCATATATGTTTGTTGTTACCATCTTTCAAAACTCCATATATATGCATTAATATACTGTATTGGTGTTTTTCTTTCTGACTTACTTTACTCTGTATAATAGGCTCCAGTTTCATCCACCTCATTAGAACTGATTCAAATGCATCCTTTTAATAGCTGAGTAATATTCCTTTGTGTATATGTACACAGCTTTCTTATCTGTTCGTCTGCCGATAGACATCTAGGTTGCTTCCATGCCCTGGCTATTGTAAACAGTGCTGCTATGAACATTGGGATACACGTGTCTCTTTAAATTCTTGTTTCCTCCATGTGTATGCCCAGCATTGGGACTGCTGGATAATATGGCAGTTCTATTTCCAGTTTTTTAAGGAATCTCCACACTGTTCTCCATAGTGGCTGTTCAGTTCAGTTCAGTTCAGTCGCTCAGTCATGTCCGACTCTTAGCGACCCCATGAATCACAGCATGCCAGGCCTCCCTGTCCGTCACCAACTCCCGGAGTTCACTCAAACTCATGTCCATCGAGTCAGTGATACCATCCAGCCATCTCATCCTCTGTCGTCCCCTTCTCCTCCTGCTCCCAATCCCTCCCAGCATCAGGGTCTTTTCCAATGAGTCAACTCTTCACATGAGGTGGCCAAAGTATTGGAGTTTCAGCTTTAGCATCATTCCTTCCAATGAACACCCAGGACTGATCTCCTTTAGGATGGACTGGTTGGACCTCCTTGCAGTCCAAGGGACTCTCAAGAGTCTTCTCCAACACCACAGTTCAAAAGCATCAATTCTTCGGCACTCAGCTTTCTTCACAGTCCAACTCTCACATCCATACATGACCACAGGAAAAACCATAGCCTTGACTAGACGGACCTTTGTTGACAAAGTAATGTCTCTGCTTTTGAATATGCTATCTAGGTTGGTCATAACTTTCCTTCCAAGGAGTAAGCGTCTTTTAATTTCATGGCTGCAATCACCATCTGCAGTGATTTTGGAGCCCAAAAAAATAAAGTCAGCCACTGTTTCCACTGTTTCCCCATCTATCTGCCATGAAGTGATGGGACCAGATGCCATGGTCTTAGTTTTCTGAATGTTGAGCTGTAAGCCAACTTTTTCACTCTCCTCTTTCACTTTCATCAAGAGGCTTTTTAGTTCCTCTTCACTTTCTGCCATAAGGGTGGTGTCATCTGCATATCTGAGGTTATTGATATTTCTCCCGGCAATCTTGATTCTAGCTTGTGCTTCTTCCAGCCCAGTGTTTCTCATGATGTACTCTGCATATAAGTTAAACAAGCAGGGTGACAATATACAGCCTTGACGTACTCCTTTTCCTATTTGGAACCAGTCTGTTGTTCCATGTCCAGTTCTAAATGTTGCTTCCTGACCTACATACAGGTTACTCAAGAGGCAGGTCAGGTGGTCTGGTATGCCCATCTCTTTCAGGATTTTCCACAGTTTATTGTGATCCACACAGTCAAAGGCTTTGGCATAGTCAATAAAGCAGAAATAGATGTTTTTCTGGAACTCTCTTGCTTTTTCCATGATCCAGGGGATGTTGGCAATTTGATCTCTGGTTCCTCTGCCTTTTCTAAAACCAGCTTGAACATCTGGAAGTTCATGGTTCACGTATTGCTGAAGCCTGGCTTGGAGAATTTTGAGCATTACTTTACTAGCATGTGAGATGAGTGCAATTGTGCAGTAGTTTGAGCATTCTTTGGCATTGCCTTTCTTTGGGATTGGAATGAAAACTGACCTTTTCCAGCCCTGTGGCCACTGCTGAGTTTTCCAAATTTGCTGGCATATTGAGTGCAGCACTTTCACAGCATCATCTTTCAGGATTTGGAATAGTTCAACCGGAATTCCATCACCTCCACTAGCTTTGTTCGTAGTGATGCTTTCTAAGGCCCACTTGACTTCACATTCCAGGATGTCTGGCTCTAGGTGAGCTCTAACACCATCGTGATTATCTGGCTTGTGAAGATTAGTGGCTGTATTAGTTTGCATTCCCACAAACAGTGTAAGAGTGTTCCTTTTTCTCCACACCCTCTCCAGCATTTATTGTTTGTAGATTTTTTGATGGCAGCCATTCTGACTGGCATGAGATGGTACCTAATTGTGGTTTTGATATGCATTTCTCTGATAATGAGTGATGTTGAGCATCTTTTCATGCGTTTGTTAGCCATCTGTATGTAGGAATCTAAATTTTAAACCATGGAATAAATATCCAAGACTAGTACCATACTTAAATACATTTTCTAATTTATGGTGCCACCGAAAAATAATTAGATTTGGTTGAACATATGAACTTGACATATGAACTTGACATTATATAGAAAAACAGTTAAGTAGAGGTAATTTTGTCCGGTTCTACTACACATTTTCTATTTACCATACAGACCCAATTATAATAGGTGCTTTTATTTGTTCAAAAAATTATTCTTCTAAAAAGAAAGCACTTATTGAAGTCGTTGGAAGTTCTCTCAACTTATAGGGAGCTCTTTACTGTATTTTGAGCAATAAAATGTTTTGCGAGAAAAACACATTCACCTGAACAGACCTTCACCACTGCCTACTTCGGGTGTTTTTGCGGTTTACCTGGCAGGATCAAGTTTTTTTTTTTTAATTAAAAAATTAGGGATGTAGGAGGGGGCTTCAGGATAGGGGACGCATGTACACCCATGGGTGATTCATGTGAATGTATGGGAAAAAACCACCACAATATTGTAAAGTAATTAGCCTCCAATTAAAATAAATAAATAAATTTACAAAAGAAAATGTTAAAACAGATCTAGTAGCTGTTCAGAAGAGGTCGAGCCCACAATTGTAAATGTTCATTTTATCTTGCTTCATTTTATTTTTATGTATTTAGTTGTGGTGAAATACACATAATGTGGAGCTTACCATCTTCACCATTTTAAGTGTACAGTACAGTAGCATTAAGCATATCTACACTGCTGTGCAACCACCCGTCTCCAGAACAACTTTTGTCTCATAAAACTGAAATCCTGGGATCTTTTAAATCATAACTTCTCTTTCCCCTTTCTCCAGCCCCTGGCAACCACGATTCTGTCTGTCTATTCTAAGTGCCTCGTGTCCTTTTGTGACTGGTCTACAAGGTGCACTCATTATAGCATGTGTTAGAATGTCCTTCCTTTTTAAGACATAATAATGTTCCATTGTGTGTGTATATATATATGTGTGTATTTATACATATATATGTATGTATTTATATGTATGTAAATATATGTATACATATATTTATACATATATATAAATACACACATATATATACATGTATATATATACACACACACAATGGAACATTATTATGTCCCATATATACATATATATATACACATATGTATGTATAAATACACACATATATACATATATATATACATGTATATATATATATATATACACACACAATGGAACATTATTATGTCCCATATATACATATATATATACACATATGTATGTATAAATACACACATATATACATATATATATACATGTATATATATATATATACACACACACAATGGAACATTATTATGTCCCATATATACATATATATATACACATATGTATGTATAAATACACACATATATACATATATATATGCATGTATATATATATATATACACACACAATGGAACATTATTATGTCTTAAAAAGGAAGGACATTCTAACACATGCTATAATGAGTGCACCTTGTAGACCAATACTCTTGCCTGGAAAATCCCATGGACGGAGGAGCCTGGTAGGCTGCAGTCCATTGGGTCCCGAAGAGTCAGACATGACTGAGCAACTTCACTTTCACTTTTCACTTTCATGCATTGGAGAAGGAAATGGCAACCCACTCCAGGGTTCTTGCCTGGAGAATCCCAGAGATGGGGGAGCCTGGTGGGCTGCTGTCTGGGGTCGCACAGAGTCGGACACGACTGAAGCGACATAGTAGTAGTAGTATATACATACTACTACATACACCACATTTGTTTATCCCTTTATCCATCAATGGATATTTGGGTTGCCTGTACCTTTTGGCTATTTTGAATAATGCTGCTATGAACATGGGTGTACAAATTTCTCTTTGTGATCCTGCTTTCAATGTTTTTGGGTGTATACCCAGGAGTGGAATTGCTGGATCATATGGTAATTTTATCTTTAACTTTTTGAGGAACTACCATGCTGTTTCCCACATCATCTGTACCATTTTGTATTCCTACCAAGACTTACAATTAGAAATTGGAACCACATCTTCCCTAACATTTGTTATTTTATGGCTTCTTTTGCTTTTTTTTTGATAGCAGCCATCCTAATGAGTGCAAGGTGTTTGATTTTATTTTGAAAAAGATTTTTAAAACATCATTTAAATGATTGTATTATAAGATCACAGATATATATCTTTGAAAAGATTGTGGGGGAAAACTGTTATTAACTAAACAGGCTTACAAGAAAATTTATAATGACAACATCAGTTCTGAATTTCAAAATTGACAGAATATGCTCTGAAAACCGTATTGGAGGAATAAAAAGATGGCTCTATGAAGAAAACTACACTAATACCAAAGTTGCCCATGAAGAATGTGAATAAAATTGCTTCATGAAATGTGTAAGTAAAAAGAAGCGATATTTCTAAATTAATATTTTATGCATATAATGTTAAATATGTATGTGTAAGATTAATAAACCATAATTAGGCAAATAGCCTGTTTTAATTATATCCCCAAATTTATATATTCAAGTTGGCCAAAAAAATGACTTAAAAGTTTATATATTCAAAACAGCCCAAAATATGAGCTTAACTTATATTGGGGGCCACCTTCCACCCAACTGTGCACAGTCAGATCAGATCAGATCAGATCAGTCGCTCAGTCGTGTCTGACTCTTTGCGACCCCATGAGCTGCAGCACACCAGGCCTCCCGGTCAATCACCAACTCCCGGAGTTCACTCAGACTCATGTCCATCAAGTCAGTGATGCCATCCAGCCATCTCTTCCTCTGTCATCCCCTTCTCCTCTTGCCCCCAATCCCTCCCAGCATCAGAGTCTTTTCCAATGAGTCAACTCTTCGCATGAGGTGGCCAAAGTACTGGAGTTTCAGCTTTAGCATCATTCCCTCCAAAGAAATCCCAGGGCTGATCTCCTTCAGAATGGACTGGTTGGATCTCCTTGCAGTCCAAGGGACTCTCAAGCGTCTTCTCCAACACCACAGTTCAAAAGCATCAATTCTTCAGCACTCAGCCTTCTTCATAGTCCAACTCTCACATCCATACATGACCACAGGAAAAACCATAGCCTTGACTAGACGGACCTTTGTTGACAAAGTAATGTCTCTGCTTTTGAATATGCTATCTAGGTTGGTCATAACTTTCCTTCCAAGAAGTAAGCATCTTTTAATTTCATGGCTGCAGTCACCATCTGCAGTGATTTTGGAGCCCAGAAAAATAAAGTCTGACACTGTTTCCACTGTTTCCCCATCTATTTCCCATGAAGTGATGGGACCAGATGCCATGATCTTCGTTTTCTGAATGTTGAGCTTTAAGCCAACTTTTTCACTCTCCACTTTCACCTTCATCACGATGTTTAATAGTTCCTCAAGTACTTGTGGGAGAAGGAAATGGCAACCCACTCCAGTGTTCTTGCCTGGAGAATCCCAGGGACGGGGAAGCCTGGTGAGCTGCCGTCTATGGGGTCGCACAGAGTCGGACACAACTGAAGCGACTTAGCAGCAGCAGCAGCAGCAAGTACCTGTGATTGTCCTTCTCTTTGTGGAAAGAAACTGGCGACCTAGGCACCTCCTCTGAGCAGAGATCAGAGATCGATGTTTGGTAAAGGTGAATTTGAAAACGACTAACTAAATCTTTAATGGAAGATAATATGAAGAAGTCCTGGTTAGGCACCAGGAATGAGGCTATGAGAGTATTACAAAATCATTCTCTTTAGGGGCACAGAGCATTCTGACGACACAGTCTATAGAGTGGTGGTCCTGGAAAGGAACAAGGGCAAGTTTGTGGTAGACCACATCACAAGCCCACAGCACAACCGGGCTGGACTGGGCACAAGAAGAGATTACTAAAACAGATGTGGTTCTTTCTTCTCCGAGAGCTTATTAACCTCTGAAACGGGTGCAGACAAGGGTCTCAGAGTTTGCTGCTCTCTAAAACAAAACAAAATCCACACACACAACAATGAAAGAACTAAGGATGTATATGCTTAGTTCAATAAACAAGTACTGAGTACATAGTATATATATACTAGGACTTAAGTTCAATTCAAGGAATATAAAGGTAAGCAGGACACGATCATAGAGAGATGATGTTGACAGCAATTCCACCGAGCGCCGACTATGTGCCAGGCACGTCCGTGAGAGATTTATGTGCATCCGTCCAAGGGATCCTCGAAGCGTCCTACCAGGACCTCGGAAGCCCTGCATGATCTGGCCTGAGGCGCGCTCCGACTCATTTCCTAGCACTCTCCCCATTGGCCTTTCCTCTTCAGCCACACTGCTCTTGGATTCCCCAACCACATCAAGGACATTCCATCCTCGGGGTCTTTGCACTTCCTGATCCCTCGGCTTGGTGCGCCCTTTCCCAAGACATCTGCACGGCTCCATCCTCACCTTCTTCAGGTCTCTCCTCATAGGCCACCATATCAATGAAAGTAAAAAGAAGCATTCCACCACCTTGCTGAGTGGCAAAATATTCTGGATTCCAAGTAAGACCCATTAATGCCTGCTGCTGCTAAAGTTGCTTCAGTCGTGTTCAACTCTGTGTGACCCCATAGACAGCAGCCCACCAGGTTCCTCTGTCCCTAGGATTCTCCAGGCAAAAATACTGGAGTGGGTTGTCATTTCCTTCTCCAATGCATGCTAAGTTGCTTCAGTCGTGTCCGACTCTGTGTGACCCCATAGACAGCAGCCCACCAAGCTCCTCTGTCCACGGGATTCTCTAGGCAAGAATACTGGAATGGGTTGCCATTTCCTTCTCCACATTAATGCCTAGCCCATCCTTTTTATTCAGACCCAAAGTCATCCAAAATTAGGTGTTTCCACTAAATTTTGACTTTTTTCCCTAAACCATCATTTAGCTAATATCTCGATCAAAATAGATTTAAATCAAATTTGTGATGTCATCACCTGTGTTCCTGGCTGTTCCAAGTTGACCGGGGCTCCGTGGCATAAGAAAGTTCCTTGTCATAGACACTAAGAATTTCAGTGACACCAATGACTGATGGATTGCAAAGCTGTGGAAAATATATTCTTAGAGAAGCTTCTACGTTGTTGTTGGTTTTTACTGTATGATTTCGTTAATTTGGAAATGTCCAGAATGTGTAAACCTATAGAAACTGAAAGTAGCTTCATGCTGGCTGGGGAATGGGGGAGTTGGGTGATGAGAGCTGGGGGTGCCGAGTTTCTTCTTGGGGTAATGAAAATGTTCTAAGACTGATTGTGGTGATGGTTGCACAACTCTGTGAATATATCAAACACTATTGAATTTTATACTCTAAATGGGTGAAGTTTATGGTATGTGATTTAGATTTAGGACTTTTAAGACTTAGGAGTGTCTGCCTGGAGCTCCCAGCTGAGAATGAGGTGGTGAGCTGGGCTCAGTGGGCACAGTCCTAGGGTTGCTATCCTGCCACAGGCATGGGGATGGGGCAAGGATTGTCATATCAGGCTTACAGGGACATTTTTATTCTAACACTCCATCTTTAGGCAACTGAAGAGTTGCTCAACAAAGTTACCATTTCTCTGTCTTTTTTCTCTTGTTAGAAGAAAATAGGAATAATAATAATAAAAGAAAGAACAAAGTCTCCGTCACATAGCAAAGTAGTGGAAAGTCACACTATTTTTTGGAAGCAAAATAAGGAGTATGGAGGACCTGAGTGGATATGATGTTGGGGGCGAGGATGGGGATGAGGGGTTGAAAGAAAGTTGGATGTCCGACAACCAAGAGAGAGTCTTGACTGTATTTTTCCTAACAAAGAAACAAGTGGCCGTTACTTTGACCTTGTGGGGATATTTCAAAGATCACAAAAAATTTACAGTACAGAAATGTGGATGCATAGAAGAAAATCAAAGAAGAGCACATGACTTTCAGTGGCTTGCAAGAAAAAAGATAAAGGAAGCAAGGAGACAAAATGAGGTACACCAGAGAGTTGGGGAAAAACATATATATAATGCTTTTACAAATCTATCAAAGGGAATAAAACCACCAAAGGGAAGTGTACCACTAAATAGAGGAGGAAGAAATGAGATGAAAATCCAAACTATTAAAATACTTAACAGACCATACCTAAAACCAAAAGCTCTTGTGCTCATTAGAATTGTCTAACAGTATCTTTTTCTCTAATTATTGAGATCTCAAGTTTGACCATTAGGGAATTGAATTCAATGTGATTACAATTTATTCATTCACCATTTCCCTTCACTAAAGTCTAGTTTGGAGCTGAGTTAGCTTCAGATCGGGGTACCCACTATGTGAGTCTGGGAGGCACAGGCCAAAGGCACCTAGTCCTGCTCCTGTTCTTTCCAGA
Organism: Bubalus kerabau; assembly: GCF_029407905.1. Taxonomy (NCBI): domain Eukaryota; kingdom Metazoa; phylum Chordata; class Mammalia; order Artiodactyla; family Bovidae; genus Bubalus; species Bubalus kerabau. Next base: position 29,382,484 of record NC_073630.1, on the reverse strand, counting down.
GGCTGTCTTTCCCCACAGCCCACCTCCCCACTTCTCCACCTTCTCCCCACTTCTCCCCACACACATCTGCAGACAGGACTTCACAGCTATTACTGTGTGCCTGCTAAGTGCAGGGCACTGGGCTACGTCTGGAAAACCCCAAGAGTGAACAAAACAAACCACTTCCCTGCCTAACACAGAGTTACATGGAAACAGAGACATTAATCAGATGATCACACAGGTTATATTATAAATTGTGATAAAGGAGCACTGTGAGAATGCACCCGGTGAGGCTCAATCTAGCCTGGCAGGCCAGGGGAAGCTTCCCTGAGGAATTAAGGTCTATGCTTAGAACTAAAGGACAAATAATAGGGGTTTGATTCAGGGGTGGAGGTGGGGCTTGGAAAGAATATTCCAGGCAGTGGAAACAGCTGGTGCAAAGGCGGATGTGGTACAGTCGAGGACCTCAAGAAGGCTAGAGTGAAGATAGCAGGAAGGAAAGTATCACAACATAAGGTCACATAGGTGGACTAAGGTCCAACAAACCAGGACTTTGTAGGCTGTTTTAAGGAATTGTGCCTATTCCAGGAATGGTCAGGAAGGGTTTTAAGGGCCAGTGGGTGTTTAACCTACCAGATATTATCTATTCTGTTAAGTGGAGCCAGGACCAGGTGGGACTCAGTGCAAAATAAAAATGCAGGGCCCTTTGTTAAAAACTATTAAAGGACATCAAGGAGGTGACAGCAGAGTGTTAAACCAAGTCCGCGGCCCTCCTAAAGCAGCCCGAGGGGCAGTGGTCCCTGAGTCCCTGGGATCATGGCTCAAGTCAGGATGGCTCCCTGATGTTAGTCAAGCCATCTCTGAGCAACATCATAAAAGGTGGTCCCGTCACTATGTGCTTTAAAACACCAAGCACGCTTTCTGGTCTCCAGGTTTTTTTAACTAAGCTGCAAAAGAAAGAGAAGTTTTTGCTGAGAAAAACAGAAATGAAAAGAGCGATCAAGCTAAATGAGAGACTTGGCTATGAGATTTTTTTCAGTTCAGTTCAGTCGCTCAGTCGTGTCCGACTCTTCACAATCCCATGAATCACAGCATGCCAGGCCTCCCTGTCCATCACCAACTCCCGGAGTTCACCCAGACCCATGTCCGTCGAGTCAGTGATGCCATCCAGCCATCTCTTCCTCTGTTGTCCCCTTCTCCTCCTGCCCCCAATCCCTCCCAGCATCAGAGTCTTTTCCAATGAGTCAACTCTTTGCATGAGGTGGCCAAAGTACTGGAGTTTCAGCTTTAGCATTATTCCCTCCAAAGAAATCCCAGGGCTGATCTCCTTTAGGATGGACTGGTTGGATCTCCTTGCAGTCCAAGGGACTCTCAAGAGTCTTCTCCAACACCACAGTTCAAAAGCATCAATTCTTCAGTGCTCAGCCTTCTTCACAGTCCAACTCTCACATCCATACATGACCACAGGAAAAACCATAGCCTTGACTAGACAAACCTTTGTTGGCAAAGTAATGTCTCTGCTTTTGAATATGCTATCTAGGTTGGTCATAACTTTCCTTCCAAGGAGTAAGCGTCTTTTAATTTCATGGCTGCAGTCACCATCTGCAGTGATTTTGGAGCCCAGAAAAATAAAGTCTGACACTATTTCCACTGTTTCCCCATCTATTTCCCATGAAGTGATGGGACCAGATGCCATGATCTTTGTTTTCTGAATGTTGAGCTTTAAGACAACTTTTTCACTCCCTACTTTCACTTTCATCCAGGGGCTTTTTAGTTCCTCTTCACTTTCTGCCATAAGGGTGGTGTCATCTGCATATCTGAGGTTATTGATATTTCTCCCGGCAATCTTGATTCTAGCTTGTGCTTCTTCCAGCCCAGCGTTTCTCATGATGTACTCTGCATAAAAGTTAAATAATCAGGGTGATAATATACAGCCTTGACGAATTCCTTTTCCTATTTGGAACCAGTCTGTTGTTCCATGTCCAGTTCTAACTGTTGCTTCCTTATCTGCATACAGATTTCTCAAGAGGCAGGTCAGGTGGTCTGGTATTCCCATCTCTTAAAGAATTTTCCACAGTTTATTGTGATCCACACAGTCAAAGGCTTTGGCATAGTCAATAAAGCAGAAGTAGATGTTTTTCTGGAACTCTCTTGCTTTTTCCATGATCCAGCGGATGTTGGCAATTTGATCTCTGGTTCCTCTGCCTTTTCAAAAACCAGCTTGAACATCAGGAAGTTCACTATTCACGTTTTGTGGAAGCCTGGCTTGGAGAATTTTGAGCATCATTTTACTTGCATGTGAGATGAGTGCAATTGTGCGGTAGTTTGAGCATTCTTTGGCATTGCCTTTCTTTGAGATTGGAATGAAAACTGACCTTTTCCAGTCCTGTGACCACTGCTGAGTTTTCCAAATTTGCTGGAATATTGAGTGCAGCACTTTCACAGCATCATCTTTCAGGATTTGAAATAGCAAAGCATCAATCTCTCTGCAGTGCATGCGTGCTCAGTCGTGTCCAACTCTTTGTGACCCATGGACTGTAGCCCACCTGGTTCTTCTATCCATGGGATTTCTCAGGCAAGAATACTGGAGTGGGTGTCATTTCCTCTCCTGGGGATCTTCTAGACCAAGGGATCGAACACAGGTCTCCTGCTTGACAGGCAGGTTCTTTTGCCACTGAGTCACCTGGGAAGTCCCTAGCTGCAGAGATTAGACCTTCTATCTTCAGGGCACAGTCAGCATCTAGGAAGAGGCAAGGGAGGCTCCCAGGTGCAAAATTTAAGGAGGCACTTATTCTCGGGGGCATGCATGTATATAGTGGGCCCCTGAGACTGGTGCCTCCTTAAGGCTTGCACCCTCAGTGGCTGGCTGGACCAGACACATGTAATGCTGAAGACTTTAAGACGAGTAGGCAGCAAGTGACCCTAGGCCAGGGCTGGACGGAGGCCTGAAGATGAAGAGAACAGGTCAACCTGGTTGGGGAACACTTCCTGGTATTCAGCCTTTGGGGGTGTCCTGCTGCCAATTCTGGACAAGTGAGCCTGAGCCAGGTAAAGAGCTGGGGATCCCACAAGTAGCTCTGGTGTGCTGCACTCTGCACACGGCAGTGACTTGTGTAGGCACTGGTCAATCAGAGACAGTTCAGCTGACTTACTTGTCTAGGAATTCAGACAGTCGATTGCTGATATAAAAACAGCTCCACCTGTTTTAGCTGAGCTTTGTTTCATCAACACTGTATTCATTTCAATCACATCTCAACAACACACAGGCTCCCACTAGTTTATGTGAAGAGAAACAACATGGTAATTCTGTTGATCCAATCTCTCTTTCTTTTTCCATTTCCCTGTCATCTCACCACTCATATTCTCCTCCGTCCCTCTTAGTTCCTCTCCCATCCCCTAACATAGCTTCTACGTGCCCTGGTGACCATGACAAAGTGCGGAGGATGATTTCATTTGTGGCCAAGTTAAAAAGCCCTCTGCAGGTCCCACCAGAGCCCTGGCTGCACACCAAGATGACAGATTCCCGAAGTGCAGACTATCTTCATACAGAAGTTTGACCCTGGAACCCTGTTCCATTTCATCTTTCCTCTGTCTATTGCTTTGTCTGGACTTTTGTTCCCTTTTGCCTTGAAAAGTGCAATTATTCCACAGCGACTGATTTCCCCGGTAGAGGATAGAAAGGCCGTTATTAATTTGTCCTTGCATTAATATACTTCATTTCCTTTCATCTTTATTACCCATCTATATCTTCCTCAGAGGTCTTGTTTACATAAAACAGGACTCTTGGATGCAGAAAGTGCTTAATGAGTCTCAGCATAACCACTACAGAGAGCAAACACGGTACACTCACCCTTTATAATTATGAATCATTTGACTGTATTAAAAAAAACGTCTTCAGCGAATGGTGCCAGGCAGCTTCTTTTGAGATTTTTTTTTTATTACTATAAAGATCAGCCGTAAACTAAATTATGAGCTTGGTCTATGACATTCTGGCATTAAAGCTCTAAGAGTGAGGGCATATATATTGAACTGTGCTCAGATTACAGGCTTGAATAATTTGATTCTTCTTACTCTCACAAGTCCCTCCTTTCCTCCCTTCCTCCCTTCCTTCCTCCTGTCTCCCTCCCTCCCTCACTCCCTCCTTCACTCCCTTCCTTCTTGTTTTAGCCATTTGCACACAGAGCACTACACAAAGAGAAATAAGGTTTCAGGGGCATCAGCCCACTCAAGCCTACGCACATCCTATTTACTCACCAAAGGATCTCTGCTTCAGCAAGCTTGGTATGAAAGCCTGAGTTGCTGCCCAGTGGATTTCTCTCTGAGACTGTATCATGAACAAAGAGCTGGGAACAACTGGTTTGGTTTTAATAACTAATTACTAAGCTCCTACTATGCACCTTGAATAGCGTAGGTATTATTCAAGCCTGTAATCTGAGCACAGTTCAATATATATGCCCTCATTCTTGGAGCTTTAATGCCAGAATGTCTTAAGTGCTGATGAAAATCAGATGTGGGAGTAATTAATCCTGTCCTGATGTGGTGAGAAAGCCTATGGAGTTTCAGAGATATTTGACCTGGGCTTTGAAGGATGACTAGGAGTTTGCTAGATAGATAAGGAAGAAGGTGACATTAGACAGAAGGTCCAAGAAGATAAAGACAAGGAAATGTGAGCGCACACCAGGGTCTGGGCTGGTTGATGCACAGGGATTCCAAAAAGGCATGACTGCATTGGAAGGTGAGACTGGGAATGAGTGACAGATAGCTTGTGAAAGGACATACAGTCCATTGGGAAACTCAAAGGCAATAATGGGGACAGTTCATTCTTTCACAGACTTTTTTTCTGAATGCCTTTTACATAAATGGCATGGAAGTAAGTGCTAGAGGGAAATAGAAAATGTGGCCCTTGCTCTTCAAGGATTCACAATCTCCCTGAGAATACAGAGGTACATAAGTAACCATAGCTCAAGGCAAAATGAGAACAAGGGAGCTACAGGAGATATATAAAGAAAGCTAATGAGTGCGAGCAATGAATGCAGTCTGGGAAAGCTTCAAGAAGGGTTGACTGGTGAGAAATATGTTTGGGGTACAAAGAATGATGTAAAACAAGGGCAAGAACATTCCAGGCAAAAGGAATGACCTGAACAAAATAAACAGTATGAGAGAGATCAGTCTGTATTTAGGAGAAGGTAGTGTATAGAGAGGCTGGCTTTGAGGAAGAACACAGTGATGGAAAGATCGGTTCGGATGAGTTAAGCGAGGCCTTGCATGCCTTAACAAGAAGTCTAGGCTTTATCTAGTAGAAGATAGAGATCAATAGAAGGTTACTTAATAGTGATGTCAAATCAAAAGCATAGTCCAGGCGAATATATTTCATTTTGAGAAAATACTCTTTTAATTTAGCAATGGCTGCCAAAGATATTGTCTTGGGAAGGAGTCTGGGCTCAGTGAGGAAGAAATGGGTTCATTTATCCATTCAGTTATATAACCAGCCTAAAGAGTACACCCTCTTCTTGAATTGTAGAGAACCTCTGGGAAAACAATGGTTTAACTGTCTTTGGGCATATCTCCCGTTTATTCACCTCAAAGATCTCAGGAATAGTGGAGCAACATTCATCAGAGACTTTTATAAGAAGGAAATCCTACCCTAATCAACTCAACAGCAGAACTGAGACATCATTAGTTAATCAGACTGGCCTCGTCCTTTGAAGTTCAAAAGTACCATAAACACACTACAAATTGTTATTAGGAGCCAGGGGAGAGACACCTTTCCAGAACCCAACACAAAAGACCATCTAGTAGCTGTGAAGGTTCTCTAGGCAGCACTCCCTCCACCTCGCTCACTGCAAGTTCTCACGGCCTTGCTTTGCTGATGCCAGCGCGGCTCTGCTTCTCCTGACTCTGAAACACGGGGAATAAGCAGGGTCCGCTGGCTTCAGCAAACACTGGCATTACTTGACAGAGACAAAGAGAAAAAGAATCCAGCTCGCTTGGGAAACCTTGGTGCTCAGACGGTAAAGAATCTGCCTGCAATGCAGGAGACCCAGGTTCAATCCCTGGGCCAGGAAGATCTCCTGGAGAAGGGAACGGCAACCCACTCCAGTATTCTTGCCTGGAGAATTCCATGGACAGAAGAGCCTGGTGGGCTACAGCCCACAGGGTGACAAAGAGTCAGATATGACTGAGCGAACAAACAGCAACAATAGTAGAACCTAAAACCAGGACTTTGGTGGTGATGTGCCAGTGTTGGTTCATCAATTGTGACAAAAATTCTGAGAAGGGGTCGGTCATTGGGTTCATTGGGCTCCCAAAGAGTCTAAGGCAGAAATAAGTTAAAGAACTTCTCCCAGTTCTCATCCTCAGGGATGGCATCTCCTCTCTCTCCTCCAGCAGGCAGGCTTTCTTCCTCCACGTTCCCCTTTGTAAACCTCTCATGCCTCCTTTTTCACATAAAGCGACCTGACTATCTGACTTTGTCCCAGCCTATCTAAACTTGCATGCTTAATACTTTACACTGAGGTTGAGGAATTTGTTAGCAAATAAAAGATTCTCTGGTTATCAACATCCATCCTCCTTAAAAGCAGTGGGGATTATACATAACATTTTTTTTTCCTGTCGTATGTTCAGATTAAAAACTAGAGATTTATTATATGTCCAGAACAGAAACCAGACGATTTTACATTTTGCCAAATTCCAAAAAGAGTAATGTGGGATAACTGCAGTTGCATGACACCATCTTTCTAATTTTTTTCCAGGGATGTTTGTGTGCCCTTTGTAGAAAGGTACCTGGAAGCTGGTGGCCTGCCCGGCCCTTCACTCACTTCTGCCTCCATCTGGAGCACCGCTTTCCCATGCTACTGGCCTTGTCCATCTGTCTGTTAAGTAATACCTCTTCTAGGAGATGTTTTTCAGCTAGCCCTTCAGGTACCATCTCCTCTGTATGGACCCAACATTTATGTCTGTGTGTGCTCAGTCGCTATGTCGTGTCTGACTCTTGTGACTCCAGGGATGGACTGTAGCCCACCAGGCTCCTCTGTCCATGGGGTTTCCCAGGCAAGAATACTGGAGTGGATTGCCATTTCCTACTCTAGGGGATCTTCCCAACCCAGGAATCAAACCCATGTCTCCTATTTAGCAGGCAGATTCTTTACCACTGAGACATGGAGGAAGCCCCTAAATATGTATTATATCATATTATAATTGTTTGTTTAGTAATAATAGTTAACACTTATTAAGTATCTACATGGTAGATATGTATATATGCCAGGCACTTTTTTTTCCCACCATCTCAACAGTGGTTCATTAAATATTTAACATGTGCCATGTTATAATAGGACTTTATAAACATGATACTCACAATAACCCTAATGATACTGTGGTCATCCCGAGTTCACAGATGAGGAATTTGTGACCCACAAAGATTACATAATATCTCAAAGGTTACACAAATTTGCTCAGCTTAACTTTAAATTCCATCAACATCTAAAGTTTGAACATTGAGTATTTTATGACATTTAGGAATTATTGTTAACTGTTCTTTTAGGTGTGATAATGGTATTATGATTAAATTATTTTTTACAGTTCTTATCTTTTAGCAATACATTCAGAAACATTTACTGGTTAAAAAAAAAATCAAAAAGCCAAGTCAGTAAGTCATATCAGTCCCAAAGGACTACCCCAGTGTACAACCCCAGGGTCACCACAGCTTCGAAAGAACCAAACCAGTGGGCAGAGCAGGGTCTTTCTCTAACAAGCTTTGTGTCCTTGGATGAGTTACTTCACTCCTTCCTTTTATAGATGAAGGAGTGGAGCACGATGATTTCCAGGGCCCTGTTCAGCAGGCCGATTCTCAGACAAGTTGATGATTATTTAACTCTGGCTTCAGAACAATTCCATAGTCAACGGTGGTTCTTGAATGAAGACAGACTACAGTCAGATATGATCCAATCTGTCTGGGTTTAGACATAAACTTAATCAAGAAAATATTATCTTATTAACCCTTCCTTAAAATTAAATATTTCATAGATGTCTAATTTATCAAACCTTTAAAGAGAGTTGCTCTGGTTTAAATTATAGCTGAGAATCCGCACCCCCCCCCCCCCCGCAAATGGCAACCTATGAAAGCTCACTTGTCTGTACTGTCCAGAAAGTGTTTTAATGATTTTTATTTATTTACTAATTCATTTAATTCTCATATCTATATAGATGGATACCATTGGAAGATGAGAACTCTGAGGCATAGATAGGTTAAGACACTTGTCCAGTGTCATAAATATAGGAAGTGCCTGGGATGGGATTCAAACCGGGGCAGCCTGGTCCTAAGTCTGTACTCACAGCTGCCGCACATATATGCCCCCCTCAATGTGGCCACACGTTTCTCTTCCATTACGCTGCAGGCTCCTTGGAAAGGACAGGGGTATGCGACTTTGTATTCCTGCTGCCCATCCTAGTGTTTGCTCAAGCACAGGTGTTCAGTGAATGTGTGCAGAATGAATGAAATTTATTGGATAATTTTCAGAGGGTAAATCAAAGCTCATTAAATTTTATGGATATGAATGTATGGGAGAGATCCAGCTAGGTTCTTTATTTTGAAGATGAAAAGTTAAGTGATTTGCCTGGGACCAGCTGGTTAGTAGTAGAACCAGAGGTGAGACCTAGGTCTTTTGACTAGTAAATCATTAAAAGAATCAAAATCATAAAGGGATTGGATTAACAATTGCTGATATCTTTTTTTCTTTTTAAAGCTGTCCTTTTTCTAGTCATGGGATGGTGATGATTAAAGGAGTGAGAAAACTGTCCTGGCCATGGCAGAGACGGTGAAGACCCTAGGGTTGGCTTTAGGGTTCTTTTGCACCCCAAATACCCTTATATGGTAACGACAAAGTGTCTACTTGCCAACATGATCACTTACGATATTGCCTGATTCCCTCAAGTTATCTCTTTCTCTCATAGCGCTTGAGCTAGGAGACTGCAAACTATAGCCTCAGCCCCATTTCAGACTCCAAAACAAACAGGATATAATTAGAGTCCTAATTCCATATTCAGATGGCTTCAGTCAATATGTATGTCTAGTCCTTTTCTAACCTGGCTCTTTCTTTTGAGACCAAACCCTAACATATAACCCAATTCTGATTGGACTCTTGTTCTTTCCTGATTGGGCCTAAGATACAGACTGGATAATTGGCTTCTGCAAAACGCAGGACAACAAACCCCTGGCTCACATTCTCCCACTGCCCACCCCTCCACATCAGCAGACATCACTAATTATCACAGTAGCTCTTCTTCCCAAGCCTGGAGGCGGCCTCAGGATCGTTCTCTAGGAAGCCCCCGCCCTCAAGAGGAAACCTATTTGCCACAAGCTTTATTCCTGTCATTTGCTTCATTCTGGTTTCTCTCCCCTGAAGGAACAGGGGTTCTATCAGTTCCACGGGTCTTGCTGCCTGTCAGATGACATTCCTGATATGGAGCACCACCTGCATTCCTGAGATCCATCTCTGCAGAAGACACAGACTCCGCCCTTCCCTGAAGGAGTGGTTTACAGAGATCATTTGGGATCAAAGCCAGAGAAGAATGTATACCTCACTCAGAATTCAATGAAAGTTAGAGATGCGTATGCAGTACAGGAAGGATAAAAAGAAAAATGTATTAATAAGGCCAGAGAAAGAAACTGAGGAAAGCCAAAAGCAGAAATTGGCAGTAGAATAGATCCCTGGGTCAGGAAGATCCTCTGATATAGGAAATAGCAACCCACTCCAGTATTCTTCCCTGGGAAATCCCATGGACAGAGGAATCTGGTGGGCTACAGTCCATGGGGTCACAATGAGTCAGACAGGACTGAGTGACTAACACTTTTTTCACTATACAGACAAAGGGAATTGGAAAACAGAGAAGACAAGACTATAATGTAACAGATCAAGTAAGTGGATGTGTGGTGAGTGGGACAGAGTTACATAATACATCACATTTCTCTTATTATTGCCAGGAAGTTCAAGTCAAATTTACTATTTGGTAACAATAACAGTAATAGCTCTCATAACTAGACTTTCTGTGCTCAGCTCTCATTAGAGGCTTAAATTTTTTGTTTTCTTTTGAAAACTATGAGGTATGTCTAAATACACACACATTATATACATATTAATTTCTGCATTTTTATCTACAATAAGAAAAGATCAGTCCCATTTAAAACCCTAGCTGAAAGCCCACAGGACCTTAGATATCCATCTGGAAAGGGAAATACAAACGTAACAAGAAATGAAAGACTAAACATCTGTTGATCCTCCTCTCTCAGTAAAGCTCAGCGAGTCTTTCTGTGTATGTGTGTCATGTCTGACTCTTTGTGAACCCGTGGACTATAGCCCACCAGGCTCCTCTGTCCATGGCATTTCCCAGGCAAGAATACTGGAGTGGGTTGCCATTCCCCTCTCCAAGGGATCTTCCTGATCCTGGGATTGAACCAAGGTCTCCTGCATCAGCAGGCGGATTCCTTACCACTGAGCCACCTGGGAAGCCCCCAGCAACTCTCTACCGGTATTAAGTATGTGTTGAGCTCTGAATTGGATGCTGGGAAGGACACAATATTGAAAATTGACCCATGTCCTTTAGAAGATTATCTTCTTAGGGATACTGACTGTACAGAAATGTAATAGTTTATTTTTAAAAAATCTGACTCATAATGGAATGTGGTGTGGGTGAGATGTAAACCTCTGTTGTCTTAAATTATTGATATGTAGTTGTTGCCTGCCACACAGCAACCCTAACCCAGTGATTCTCAGAGTGGGGGTGGGGCGGTCCAGACCAGCAGCATCTGCAACACCTAAGCATCTGTTCGGAGAAGGCAATGGCAACCCACTCCAGTACTCTTGCTTGGAAAATCCCATGGACGGAGGAGCCTGGTAGGCTGCAATCCATGGGGTCGCTAGGAGTCGGACACAACTGAGCGACTTCACTTTCACTTTTCACTTTCATGCATTGGAGAAGGAAATGGCAACCCACTCCAGTGTTCTTGCCTGGAGAATCCCAGGGACGGGGGAGCCTGGTGGGCTGCCGTCTATGGGGTCGCACAGAGTTGGACACGACTGAAGTGACTTAGCATAGCATAGCATAGCAAGCATCTGTTAGAAATGCTAGTTCTCAGGCCCCACTCCATACACACTGAATCAGAAACTCTGGGGGCGGAGCCCAGGGATCTGTGTTGTAACAAGCACTCCAGGTGATTCTCTTGTGTTAAAGTTTGAGAAGCTCCACCTACAATAATCTCTGCCATGGATATGCCACACTTCCCCTTCTTCATCCTCCCACAGTATAAGACCCGGTCGTGCAACCTTATATACCCCAGCGGAACGGAATTAGTAATGAAGCCACCTTGCCCAAGTTCTAAACTACTAGTTCCCTTTACAAAAGTTTAGACTCAAATATTTAAGCCAGAGGCCTTGTTTAAAAATGGCATCTGCTCAAGTGAAGCTGGCCTATGCATCCTGAAAGAGGGGAATTCCAAGAACACGGGTGACCACAGTTACTGATAATTGCCTGTTTTCAGTTGATTCACCATCTCCCAACCCCTCTACCTTTGCAAAAAAAACCATTAAGAAGACAAAATTATCATTCCCAAATTATAAGGGAAAACACAGAGGCTAAGAGCAGAGAAGCAACTTTCCTAAAATCCCCCCAGTTTGTGAAGAGTAGAGTCAAATTTGAACCCAAATCTGTCTGACCCCAGAGCCTGTGTACTTTCTCACTCACCTTTGTTACAGGAATGAGCTGTTTTCTGGGAGTGCTTGAGAACATAAATATCTAATAGTAAGACTACCCCACTATCACCAACCCTGCTACCAATTTGCTGGGCATCATTTCATCATTATGCCTTTAACAATTTTTTTGAAAAATGAGAGATTTTACTACTTACTACCCACTTGCTTGTAAACTGGAATAAACTGAGGTATGTAAAAGTGTTAGAGAACTAAGGATGAAAAGTGTTATAAATAGTGTGATTACAAGAAGCAATAAACTAGCTAAAGAATGTAAGGTGCAAGTTGAAACATAAACTGCAATTATGCCTCATAGATATAAAAGAACCCACGGCATTTGGTTCTTTGAATTCTAATAGTAAAATGCTTAACTTAAATTTTACATTAACAGGGCACCCAAATAGCCACTTCAGAAAGACATAATTTGACGAGGATAATCATCAGGAATATTTTTTGAATAGTGGCTAATCTGATATGTAACTTGAACGTTTTTTAGAAAAAATTCTAGTAATGAAATTTAACAGTTTACTAAATACCAGAGACAGTTTCTATGGTCTTTACATGACTTATTTTACTCTTCATGACAATCCTATGAAGTAAGTCATACTGACATCCTCTATTTTAGAAAAAAGGAACCCTCATACACTGGTAGTTAGAATGTAAATTGTTGCAGCCACTAGGGAGAGCAGTATGCTGCTACTGCTGCTGCTAAGTCGCTTCAGTCGTGTCTGACCCTGTGCAACCCCATAGACGGCAGCCCACCAGGCTCCCCATCCCTGGGATTCTCCAGGAAAGAACACTGGAGTGGGTTGCCATTTCCTTCTCCAATGCATGAAAGTGAAAAGTGAAGTCGCTCAGTCGTGCCCAACTCGTAACAACCCCATGGACTACAGCCTACCAAGCTCCTCCGTCCATGGGATTTTCCAGGCAAGAGTACTGGAGTGGGGTGCCACTGCCTTCTCCGAGGGAGAGCAGTATGGAAGTTCCTTAAAAAAATTAAAAACAGAGCTACCACATGATCCTGTAATCCCACTCCTGGGCATATATCTGGAGAAAATCATAATTCAAAAAAATGCACACACCCCAACATTCACTTCAGCGCTATTCACAATGGCCAAGACATGGAAGCAACCTAAATGTCCATCGACAGAGGAATGGATAAAGATGTAGTATACTTATATAATGGAATATTATTCAGCCATAAAAAAGAATGAAATAATGCCATTTGCAGAAACATGATGGACCCAGAGACTGTCATACTGAGTGAAGCAAGTCAGACAAAGTATTACATGATATCAGTTATATGTGGAATCCCCCCAAAATTATACAGATGAACTTATATACAAAATAGAAATAAACCAACAGATACAGAAAACAAACTTATGACTACCAACGGGGAAAGAAGCGGGTGCGATAAATCAGGGATTTGGGATTAACAGATACACACTACTGTATATAAAATAGATAACCAACAAGGACCTACTGTATAACACAGGGAAATTTACTCAATATTCTATAATAACCTATATGGAAAAAGAATCTGAAAAAAAAAATATATATATATATATCAGTTCAGTTCAGTTCAGTCACTCAGTCGTGTCCGACTCTTTGCGACAACACACCAGGCCTCCCTGTCCATCACCAGCTCCCGGAGTTCACTCAGACTCACGTCCATCGAGTTAGTGATGCCATCCAGCCATCTCATCCTCTGTCGTCCCCTTCTCCTCCTGCCCCCAATCCCTCCCAGCATCAGAGTCTTTTCCAATGAGTCAACTCTTTGCATGAGGTGGCCAAAGTACTGGAGTTTCAGCTTTAGCATCATTCCTTCCAAAGAAATCCCAGGGCTGATCTCCTTCAGAATGGACTGGTTGGATCTCCTTGCAATCCAAGGGACTCTCAAGAGTCTTCTCCAACACCACAGTTCAAAAGCATCAGTTCTTCGGCTCTCAGCCTTCTCCACAGTCCAATCTCACATCCATACATGACCACAGGAAAAACCATAGCCTTGACTAAATGGACCTTTGTTGGCAAAGTAATGTCTCTGCTTTTGAATATGCTATCTAGGTTGGTCATAACTTTTCTTCCAAGGAGTAAGCGTCTTTTAATTTCATGGCTGCAGTCACCATCTGCAGTGATTTTGGAGCCAAGAAAAGATAAAGTCTGACACTGTTTCCACTGTTTCCCCATCTATTTCCCATGAAGTGGTGGGACCAGATGCCGTGATCTTCGTTTTCTGAATGTTGAGTTTTAAGCCAACTTTTTCACTCTCCACTTTCACTTTCATCAAGAGGCTTTTTAGTTCCTCTTCACTTTGTGCTATAAGGGTGGTGTCATCTGCATATCTGAGGTTATTGATATTTCTCCCGGCAATCTTGATTCCAGCTTGTGCTTCTTCAAGCCCAGCGTTTCTCATGATGTACTCTGCATATAAGTTAAATAAGCAGGGTGACAATATACAGCCTTGACGTACGCCTTTTCCTATTTGGAACCAGTCTGTTGTTCCATGTCCAGTTCTAACTGTTGCTTCCTGACCTGCATACAAATTTCTCAAGAGGCAGGTCAGGTGGTCTGATATTCCCATCTCTTTCAGAATTTTCCACAGTTTATTATGATCCACAAAGTCAAAGGCTTTGGCATAGTCAATAAAGCAGAAATAGATGTTTTTCTGGAACTCTCTTGCTTTTTCGATGATCCAGCGGATGCTGGCAATTTATATATATAAAACTGAATCACTTTGTTATACACCTGAAACTAACACAACATTGTAAATCAACTGTACTCCAATAAAACTAAATAAATATATAAAATGAGACAAATTAAGAAAATGAATTTAGGCAATCTGACTCCTCAGTGTATGTGTTAACTGCAATGTTATTTACTAGTAGTTCTATGTTAATAAATCACTATTTTTTAAATCTCTTCCTCTTTTCCCATTACCTTGTTCTTTCTTCTCTTTTTACCATCATTATCTCTGGCTGGGGGGCTTCTCTGATGGCTCAAGTGGTAAAGAATCCTGCAATGCAGGAGACACAGATTTGATCCCTGAGTACAAAGCTCCCCAGGGAGAGGAAATGGCAACCCACTCCAGCATTCTTGCCTGGGGAATCCCACAGACAGAGGAGCCTGGTGGGCTACGATCCGCAGGGTCGAAAAGAGTCAGACATGACTGAGCATGCACACACACATCTCTGGCTGGGCTCATGACTCAGAACTCCAGCAGTAGGTCAATGGCAACTGCAATAAACTACAGCAGAACAAACACCACCACAATGACCACAATGACCACAGCCTTTGTAGTCTTCTAAATGAAGCCATCTAGGCAAGGATGCTCTTTAAGCAGGTTCTTGTCAAGGAACCTCAAAAGAAGCAGGGAGCATTTTGCCCTGACACATAGTATAACAAAAGGAACTCTGGGTACATATATAGACAGCAATTCTTTGTACTCAGCGATAACCCTTGCTCTTCTCAACCTCATGTGCTTCCTTCCTCTGGCAAGTTTCACTCAGTTTCTCTTATCTAAAAACTCTGCCCCAAATTGATGCCTGCCAGATAACTTTCTCAATGGAATCCCATTTCATTTTAGCCTTGGTCAAATTCTTAAAAATCAACCAACTTGATGCCATGAAGCCCTGAGAACAGTAAATGTGCCCAGCGTAACTCAGTGGGCTGGTGCACAGCATGGCTCTGAACCCCAGACCTGCCCCCGGGGTCTGGCTTCGGGGAAATGCCCCTGAATCAGAACCGGACTTGGGAACATGGGCTCTGCTCTCCAAGAGACCTTTCCTACTGCCAGTCCCAGTTTTACCACTTACTAGATCTGTATCTTGAGAATCATTTAATCAGATATTACTATCAGAAAGAGATTCAAATGTAGTTACTTGCAAAGGGTATAAGACTATAGTTTAGAAAAGCCCAATACATCCAGTAAAAAGCTATTTACATTCAAAGATAATCTGTTATTTCTCTTATGCATGATAAACATGCAAAAATGGACATTTCTGTATACCAATAATAACCAATTACAATGTTTAACTTCTTTTTCAAATATTTACCAAAAATACAAAATACAGATTTAGGAAGTGATATGCTTTTCTGGTGGCTCAGCAGTTAAAGAATCCACCTGGAATGCAGAAGACATAGGAGACACAGGTTCGATCCCTGGATCGGGAAGATGCCCTGGAGGAGGGCATGGCAACCCACTCCAGCATCCTTTCTGGGAGAATCCCATGGACAGAGAAGCCTAGCAGGCTACAGTCCATGGGATTGCAGAGTTGCACATGACTGAAGTGACTGAGCACAACTGAACATCCATCACCAATATTTTAAGAAATAATTTAATTGGTTTAGTAGAAGGAGAAATATTTCTACTTCCAAAAAAAATGTATGCATATATATATATATAAAGGATGCCTAATTCTTCCATATACAACATATATGTATCTTTAATGTAATCCCAATCAAAAGCCCAATAAAATTTTTACTAGAATTCTGCAAAATTAAAATAAAACTCATCTATAAAAACAAATGGGTCAAACTATAAAATTTTGAAAGAGATGAGCAAGGATAAAAGACTATTTTATCAAATAGTAAAATATAGTATAAAACACAAATCCAAACAGTGTGTTAGTTCTAATACAAAACTAGACATAACACCAATGGGTCTATATAGGAAATTTGTTATGTATACAAATGTAACATATGATATGGAAATTTAAGATGCTTTTATACATGGTATTGCGTTATCTCATTAGAAATCGTGGGAGAGAAATAAACTTAAGTTTATACCTCACACAAAACCCAAATAAGTTCCAAATGCTGTTAAGAATTAAAGAAAACATAAAATAAAAACTAGTATAAAAGATCTAACAATCAAATATTAAGAGGAAGAATAACTTCATACATTTGAAAAATAGATAAAATTTCCCTATACAAAGACAGCTTTCCTTTAAAAAATTTCAAATTATAAACATTAAAATAAAAAAGCATATGGATTAAGAAAAACAATTTCAATAAAAATGGCAAATGATGATTTTCATATCATCTTGACAATATAAAAACCTGCTCAAATCAATTTTTGAATGATGTCAAAATAAGCTAAAATATGTAAAGAGTTCCCACACATAGACAAGAAAATAAGGTGCTAATAAATAATTAGGCAAGGGATAAAACAGACAATTCATACAAAGAAGAAATACAATGAATAAACAAGCCTCTGGAAGATATATTAACATCGCCATTAATCAAAGAAATGCAAATTAAGGCCACATTGGAGCACTCTTTTCTAACTGTAAGATTAACAAACATTGTCTTTCGATAAAAATACTCAGTGTCAGTGAGATCATAATGAAATCAATCACACACTCATATTTTTGGTATCAAGAGAGAGGTACACAAGCATTTGAGTCACAAAGTAGCAAATCACCTATGTTAAAAAAGAAGAAAAAAGTTTTTAAAATAGGAAAACTGCAAGCACAAAGGTGTTTACAGCAGTGCTATATTTTTATTAAAAATTCTGACAATTACCTAAACGTCTTGGTGCGCACTTGCTCTAGGAAGCTTTGCCATCCTGCCTGCCCTGCTGCTTCCCAGTCTTCAGGCTTCAGTCTCTCCCGAGCATCCTTATCACGGATATGTCCCCAGCCTTTGGCATGGGACCTGGCACATGGTAGGGGTTTAGTAATTACTGACTGAATGAGTGAATAAATGAATGAATCCATGTTAAACAGTAGCAGATTGTATTAGTATGGCTCTTGACGAAATATGAAGCTATTAATTTGCTAATTATGAAGATTATGTTGCAACTCAGAAACTGCTTCGGGATAGTAGTGCCAAGTGGGGGAAAGAAACAGAATACCTAAGTGCACATATATTATGATTGTAACTAGATAGTTGTTGTAGGCACATGGACAAACCCTGGTGGATATGTAAATCCAATAATGTTTTTCTGTTGTTGTTGTTGTTGGAGCCATAGTATTATGGATATTTGTCTTTTTCTTTTTTAAAAAAAGCATACTATTTTTTCTCTTTTTACAACTATAAAAAGGCGGGAGGTGGGGGTGGAATTCACAAGCCATGAGTTAGGATATTTGGCTGCCAGTCCTGACTCTGCTATTTAATAGCTTCCTGACCTTGGACAACCTGCTGGAACTCTTTGAGCCTCAGTTTCCTCATCTATTAAATGAGGAAAATAGCTACCTCTCAGAACTGTTGTGAGGTGTAAATGGCCTAATGCATGTGAAAGGATTTTATAAACTATGAAAAGCTGTATAAATGAGATGCCATTATTATTAAAGCAGCCTTTGTCTCCTAAGAGAAATGGTCTTTTTTCTTCCAAATTGTTTACATTTAGTCATTTACATATGACACACAAAAAATTCCTAAGTTACTGAAATACACAATATCACAAACTAATATTAGACAGACCCTAAAGGCGCATCAGGCAGTAATGGATTTCCCACTGGGGAAGTAGAGGGACCCATGAGGTGCTGGAGGTGAATGGGAAATGAACCCAAAGGGAGACGGATTCTCCACGTAATCAAATAAGGAAAGTCACAGAAAAATGTAAAGCCAACTTTTCAACATTAATTATTTAATTTTCAACAACCCATTCCTATCCCTAGTTAGCCAGTCCTCTTCCTTCTAGATGGCGACTATTGTTTTATTATGCGTTTTTCTAGGATACTTTATGCACATGTACGCGAACACGAACGTGTTACTTTTTTCCTTTCAGAAAAATTTAACTATACATCTTGGTGCTTTTTATATATTGCTACATAGAGAATTTCCTCATTTCTTTTGCAGCTGTGCTCTACGTCATTCATTGAATGGATGTGCCTTTATTCGTTTATTTTATCAATCCCTTTTGAAAGAATATCTGGGTTGTTTCCAATCATTTTCTCTGCCCTCTGAGGAAGGAAGGCTTCATTCTGCCTTAATGCCTTAAGCTGTGACAATGAGGCAGCTAGAGATCAGGTCTAGAGCAAGCCCAGCCCAGAGACACCCCTGCTCGCTCCTCTTCTGAACAAGCAGACAGACCTTTGGAATCTTCGCAGTTATTTTTCTTGCCCTCAGTCAAAATCACACAGTTGCAAGGACCTATTTCAGTTAGCCCTCTTCTTAAAAGTCAGTATAATGCTATAGTGAAGATTCTAAAACCAGACTACCTGGGTCCAAGAACTGGCTCTTCCCACTTATTATTCAAATTCTGTCTCAAAATGGGGATAATAATAGTAAACACCTCACAGGGTTTTATAAGGCTTAAGTGAGCTATGTAGGTATCAGTGGCTCTTATAATGTCCACATCTTTCAAGGGGTATTTAGGAAGGAGCAACCAAAACAATAAAAGGTGTCTTTATCTCAAGGAATAAATCCTAAATCAGTGGTTCTCAAAATGTGGTCTGTGGACCAACCGTGCCACCTGGAAACTTGTGAGAAATGTAAACCTGCCGAATCAGAATCCCTGAGGGTGGGAGGGACAGCCCAGCAATCTGGTTTTTAACAAGCCCTCTAGGTAATTCTGATAAGTGCTATGGTTTAAGAACTATTGTTCTAAAATGTAGGGTTTGGCAGGGGAGGGTGGTTTTAAAACATACTCAGTTCATGGAATGCCTGAAAATCACGTTCTTTATGGGACCTCGTGAGTTGGTGACACAGAATTTCATGCATTTTACTACCGGAAAAATATGCCTATATTATTTGTATGAAGTTTTCTGTGTCTCAAAAAATATACCAAATATATTGTTTTCTTTTAGATGACATTTCCAAAGTTTTCTCTCAGCATCTGTTGGCTACTTATAGTTCAGTAGCATCAACAGATCAAATAGTAGCAGGTGTCCGTTAATTAAAAATATGGAGGTGAAAAATTCAAAATGGAAAAATTCTAACTCTTAAACTTAACTCTATAATTACAAAATGGGACTGAACCACTATGATTTAACTTTAGTCTTGTCTTCATTTGTTTATTCACTCAGTGTTTACTGACCACTGACTACATTGTCAAAGCTTTCCTGAGCTCTTGGGATTTTAGTGAATAAGACCGGCAAGAGAAAGATATTATCTATCCATTCATCTATCTACAGGAAATCACAGCCCAACTTGTACTATACCCATGCTTCCAAGCCATTGCGCAGAGTTTTCAGAGAGAAACAAGCCATTATGGTCCCCGTCCTCCCTGGAACCAACACAGTGCTTTCTTCAATGAAGAAATTCTATTATCCTGTACTATAAGCAAAGGATGTCAAGTAGGTCTGAAGTTAATTTCAGCCAGTTGGGGGGGCCTCTCTGGGGCATTATTTTGAGGAAGATTCTAAAACAATATTCTGACTGGGCAGGAAAGAGTGCTGGACACAAGAGAGAAGAGCATACCAACATAAGGGTTTTTATTTGCAAACTGCTGAAACTCCAGTACTTTGGCCACCTCATGTGAAGAGTTGACTCATTGGAAAAGACTCTGATGCTGGGAGGGATTGGGGGCAGGAGGAGAAGGGGACGACAGAGGATGAGATGGCTGGATGGCATCACTGACTTGATGGACGTGAGTCTGAGTGAACTCTGGGAGTTGGTGATGGACAGGGAGGCCTGGTGTGCTGCGATTCATGGGGTCGCAAAGAGTTGGACACGACTGAGCGACTGAACTGAACTGAACTGAACTGAAGAGTATAGCCTTTCTATTCTTTTAGGAAATAGCCTCCCATTTTCCAAAGGAAAAGCAAAGCTATTTCCCAGCATTTCTTGGGTGATAAAATCATACCTTTTGCCTTGTGTCCCTCTGAGGCTCCTGGTATCATTGGCATCCTTTTCTGTGGTGCTTTCCTTCTCTAAGAGCCTTTGGGAATGGCCTGGTCAAGGTCAGAGTCCGTGAACAGTGCCTGCCTGATGTCAAATATATTAGCATAAGACATAGAGAACAGACTTACGGACACGGTGGGGTTGAGGGTAAGAAGGAGAGGGTGGGACGAGTGGAGAGAGTAGCATGGAAACACACACACTAACATATGTAAAATAGATAGCCAGTGGGAATTTGCTGTATGATGCAGGGATCTCAAACCTAGGCTCTGTGATGACCTAGAGAGGTGGCGTAGGGTGAGAGGTGGGAGGGAATCTCAAAAAAAGGGAGGGGACATATGCATACCTATGGCTGATCCATGTTGATGTATGGCAGAAACCAACATAATCTTGTAATTATCCTTTGATTAAAAATAAGTAAATTTTAAAAATACATTAGCATGGAATGATGTTCTCTGTAGTGTCTGTGCTGAGGCCCCAGTGCCCATCCCTGCCACTTCCTTCCATTGGCTTCAGGACACCTGGCTTGCTCCTAAGTGTGAAACAGCAGGGTTTGTTTCCCTGAATGAGAGAGCACACCCCTTCCCCTTTGCTACTTGGTTGGCATTACACGGATGTGAACAAATGGTCCTTCCTTTCCACCTCCATGTCAACCAGCCCCTTGGAATAAACATAAAGAAGATTCCCACTCAAACTTCATGGAAGAGAACACAAGGAGACAAAATAGGCATTAGGGTCAAGAATCACCTGGTTGGGCTGGGTCTCCATTTGCTCTACAATTTAAAAAGGTGTGTGTGGCATTTCTACCTTACTCTTTATTTGCTTACATGCCTCTCTGACAAGGAAATCATGAATCCCTATTTAGGGTTCATTAGGCTCAGAGCTCTGGGGAAGTAAGTCTGAACTGAACCAACCTGGCTCATGTGGTCAGCTAGAGCTATAATGTGGAATGTGCTGCAGAAAATCCATTCAATGCTTTAAATGACAAAAACCCTGGCACTCCAAAGATTTTTATTTTCCAGCCCATTTCCTTCAAGAAAAACCAATATGGAAACATAACCAGAATATCTTTCAATTAGTTCTACTGAGAACAAATGGAGATTCTATTTATCCTGATTTGCTGAAGATATTAGAAATCATGTTTCTCTCCCTCCCCCCAAAATGTTAAAGAAGTTCGCCATATTTGCTCATCACCTGATTATTTTCTGGTATTATTTGGATTTCCTTTTCTTGGTCTTCCTTTTTAAATATTTCTGTTTTCTTAACAAGTTTCTTTAAGTGTCTCAAACATAGTGTTTTTGACCTCTTTTTTTTATAATTTTTTTTTTTGTACTCATCAAAAAGTGCATATATGTTCTGGAACTATTTAATTCTAAACCCCACCACAAAATGATGCTTTATGATATGTTTAAAGTTGTAAACTGGAAATCACATCAATGTGTTCCATAGAAAACTAATTGTAAAAACTTATTAGATCTTCACCCAGTTGATTCTAATTTTATACCACTGTGATATCTGATTAAAATGTGGCTAACTCTCAGTTAACCCTAATAATGGACAAGAAGAGTACTGTTAAATTAAATCACAGATTACTGTTTCTATGTTTCTATAGTAATATCAATCTCCCCCCCATCAGAATGCAGAAGTGACACTAAAGGGGAATACTGACAGGTTTATTTTTTGTTGTTTTTCTTCCTATCTTCTTTTGGAAAACAATGGGCAAAGACAAGAGGAAAAAGAGTATAGGATGAACACCATGAAAGTGCCATGAACCATCCCTAGAGAGTAAAAAAAAATGGCTTTTGTTGGGACTTTCAAGATTGTGGATATAATACGCCATGTCCATTCACTGGCTTTAGGCACAGTTTTTACGGCCAGTCATAAAATGGAAAGTAAAGGTTCATTGTGAAACAGTTGGCACATATTTAACAAAGGTAAGACAAGCTGGCACCACTATAATTTATACCCATTAGCATGGGGTTCAGTGGTGATCCTATGGTAGAGGGCACAGCTAATAAAGAACTTCAAAAGAAGAGAGAACAAATTACGAAATATAGATTTGTATAAGCAGTTTACATTTTCAACGATGGTGAAATTAAATTTAACTTGCAACGGCTAGCAAATTTCACTACTAGTTCATATAAATAACCCAGCAAATCTATAACTGGATAAAGATTTCACACGAGTTTTTCCATAAAAAAGACCCAGTTATAATATCTAAGATCTATTTTACTTTCAAAAGAATTAAAATGATAGCTCTTGAAAGCACTTAAGAAAGGTTATCTGTCAAATCTACACTTCTAAAGATTTTCTTTGTGAAGACAGTGACTAACTGGATCCTTCTGCCTTGTAATAATAACCCCCCCCCCCACCATAGTTCTAAAAATAGGAACTAATTGACTCTTTGACCCTTACATTTACAGGTAAAACAATTCCATCTCCATTAGCCCATTTTCCGGACCCGTGGTTATCTGGTTATTTTTCTCTGGATCTTTTCACCATTCCCACTTTTCTCTCAAAGTAAGACAGTCAGTTAGGTCTCAGTGAAGTTTCCTTCAAACCCCTCAAGAAGCATTTCCATTTCTTCCAACTTTTGTGTGCTTTCCTTTAGTTTGGGCAATTCCATCAAAAACATAACCAGGCACTTCTGAATTCCTAAGAGAAAAGATCTGAACACAAAGATGACAACTAAACCTTTGAAACCATAAGAGCACTAATCTCCATGTTAAGAGTACGGAGGGCCTGCAAAACCACACAAGCTCCTCTGGAGAACATGTTCTTTACCTGAGAACTAACAGCCTGCTGCAAGACAGGCTCTCTGCTCATCTTAGGTCTTGCCATAAGAGCTTATACTGTGATGCACAATATAGGAGAGGAATGAGCAGAATGCTATGATGGAGATACTTAAATCAGCTGCTTTTTCGTGCAATAAAGCACGAAAGTTGGTAAGTCCAGTTCTTTCTGAGACCCCAGAGATCAGAAAGAATTCAGTGAGGGGCAATAATTTGAAGAGCAATTACTATGGTATTCTTTATCAGAAATTTTGTGAAATGTAGGTTTGGCACACTTATTTCTGTCATTCTTTCTCACATTTCAAATGCTAAGGTAATCCACTGAAAAATATCAATTTGATAATTAAAACTTGAATGGCCTGGCGTGTTGCATCAGACCACGGAGCAAACCGAAGGTCCATCTCAATGGTATTTACTAGTATCACAATGGTCACACCAATTACACCCCTCACAAGTCATGGAACAAATAAAGACAACTGTGAATGCTTGGCAGTCAAACAGAAACAGCGACTCTTCTATTTAACCACAGGGGCTGAAAGGAGTGCTGTAAATTCAAGATTCGTAAGCCCCTATCTACTTCTTTATCACATGTCCTTGTGTGCTTTACTGCTCAAAATGTGGCCCCCGTACCTGCAGCATGGGCAGCACTGGTGAACTGTGAGAAACGCAGAATCCCTGGTCCCACCTCAGACTGATTAAACCCACACTTTGACAACATTGCCAAGTGATCTGTATGTATATTAAAGTCTGAGGAATACTACCTTCGTGTGTGTGTGTGTGTGTGCGCGCCAACTACTAGCTATAAAATGATTTTGTCCTCTTAAGCTCCCTCACCAAGAAGTTAAAAACACTAGTTTAACAAAAATATAGCAATCACAACTCTCCTGTAAAGCCACTGGCAAAGCCTTTTGTCGTTAGATTCATAGGAAGGCCAGGGGAAAACCAGTTAAAAGACGGCTCTTGGCAAAACATCAAATACTCCCTTCCGTGTCTTACCTTGTCTAGTGAGGAATCTCCCTAGAATTGACTTCTTTATTTCACACACTTTTCTACCATTCAGAGTCTAGAAAAACTTCAAAGGAGGACCAGGTGCTCTAAAATTAACAGCTGTTTATAATTTTAATTAATTTTCTGCAAGACTTTAGTTTCCTAGCAGTCCTGAGATGATTCTGAACACAAGTGGAAGAGCAAGCAGCCTATGAGCATATTCACCCAAGGGTCAACACGACCCTACAATCACAGCAAGGGGACTTGGAAAAGGTAGGGGGAGGAGGGAAGGTTTTGTCACACAAAGTACTTGGAACCTTCTTTCACCTGTTTAAATGAACACAACAAGAGATCTAATTTGAGGTGAATTATAATACCTTTCTTTGAAATGCTACATGGCTTCCAAACCAGGCTGCGGTTTAGTTTTCCATGATGTCAGAACTTCATGGATAGAACATTTTAGGAACAGAAGCATGCATTCTGATGGAAAAGGGACAGATATCTATAGATGAGATTTCAAAGGATATGGAGAACAATTTCTCACACTTGTAGCTTATTTTCATTGGAGACAAAACAGCAACTGGTAGAAATTCTTGCTCATTCCCCAAACTATCCCTTTCAAGAAAGTACTTATATTTTCAGGTACCTTAAGGAATCAGGCAATGGCACCCCACTCCAGTACTCTTGCCTGGAAAATCCCATGGATGGAGGGGCCTGGCAGGCTGCAGTCCATGGGGTCACAAAGAGTTGGACACAACTGAGCAACTTCACTTTCACTTTTCACTTTCATGCATTGGAGAAGGAAATGGCAACCCACTCCAATGTTCTTGGCTGGAGAACCCCAGGGACGGGGGAGCCTGGTGGGCTGCTGTCTATGGGATCTCACAGAGTCGGACATGACTGAAGCAACTTAGCAGCAGCAGCAAGGAGTCATTTGTACATGGGCTCTTAAATTTCCCCTTCCTTGTTTTCTCTGCCTAGCATATACTGTGTCTCAGTATCTGCACAGAACAGTCTGAAGACATGTACTGTACAGGATTCCTTAGAGTGGTGCTTCCTAAAAAGTGGACCAGAGGTCACCCGCATCACAATCAACTGGAGTTGTTACAATGCAACTCAGGAGCCTCTGGATCTAATAAGCCAGGATCCACAGAAGTCAGGTCTTGGAACCTACATTTTAAAACAAGCTCCTAAGTGATGTTACCTACATACCAATTCTTACAGTTGAAAATCAGCTGAGTTTTGGATTATGAGAGCATCCCAGCCTATATAGTATTCCATAACTATCTCCAGCATGTAGGGAGGGGTACGAATGAGCCTGAAGTGTCTTACCATCTTGGGAATTACAAGCAGCCTGGGTGCTAGGGGGAAAACAAGGTGTATCAGTGGATATATGTGCTGGTGATTTAAATGAAGGAATGACGTCCAGCCCAGGTCCTGTCCGTCCTGTGAAAGGACATTTCCACAACCAACCATAGCACCCAGCAAGTTCTCTTGAACTTTGGGAACAATCACTGTCAGGAAGAAGTGGGATGTCAGCTAGATGGTTTGTATTGTAGAAACCCCTAAAGTAACACACATCACTTCAATTTTGTACCTGTTGGTCCTTGCCTGAATTCACTTTGCAACTGATTTTCATATCTTGGGTTGTTTTAGAATTTGCAGGGCCACCAGAATTAAGCTCCCATTTGTTAGCTTCTATGCAAGAAATTAGTAGGTTTAAATTTTCCTTCTGGATCAGCAACAGACAATTCTCTAAATTGTCTATTCACAAAGCTCTAAATTCACAGTGCTCTTGTCACATTATTGGTGTTTTTTGGTCTTTTCCAGATAGAAAGGAAATATTTATTTGAATAGTAGAATAAGAAGGTGATCCAGAAAGAGAGGGCTTCCCTGATAACTCAGTTGGTAAAGAATCTGCTTGCAATGTAGGAGACCCCGGTTTGATTCCTGGGTCGGGGAAGATCCCCTGGAGAAGGGCTAGGCTACCCACTCCAATATTCTTGGACTTCCCTTGTGGCTCAGTTGGTAAAGAATCCGCCTGCAATGTGGGAGACCTGGGTTTGATCCCTGGGTTGGGAAGATCCCCTGGAGAAGGGAAAGGCTACCCACTCCAGTATTCTGGCCTGGAGAATTCCATGGACTGTATAGTCCTTGCAGTCGCAAAGAGTCGGACACAACTGAGTGACTTCCACTTCACTTCACTTCCAGAAAGAGAACCATTACAACATTCAGTGTTTATAGGAGAATATTAATGCACATTTTAATTTAAACTCCAAAGACGACAAACGAATTAACTGGTACATATTTTAAACCACTCTTATAGTAAAAGAGTCTCTTTGAATTTTGTTTCTTATCAAGATAAGTTCATTCTTCCATTGAAATCAGCAATGATGTAATAGATTTCTGATACGGTTTTTCCACCAACCCATACACCCAGCCCAGATTCATAAACTGTCATCTGGACACCTACAGATTATGATCAATAGTTAACCATTTCATGTTTCATTTAATGTGAGATTTCCTCTTTGAGGTCTTATATAAAAAAAAAAATTACACAAGGAATTAAGTTTCGCTACAAAGGAGTACTAGAGGAAGGTTATGTCTGGCCCATGAACCAAATGATTTCCATCCTTATGTAAAGCAGACAGCCCTAGGTGTACCACCAGGCTCCTAATAGATAACCATCGATTCTTTTTCCCTAAAATGACTGACTGCTGCCCCTATATACTACTCCAAACTAACTATACTCAGAATGAATTAAGGTTGGTATTTGCATGACAGGAAATGAACATATGATCTTTGAGTGACGTATGCAGCCACCCTCACTTACATTTAAACCCTATGTTCCTTGGGTTCTCAACATTACTGATATGCAAACAGAGATTTATGCTGGATGCCTGTTCTCCATGCCCCCAATTTCCATCATTCCATAGAGCTCCATGTTCAGTGTCTGGTGTTTCTGGATCTGAAGTGGCCACACAATTGGCTGATCCATATAGAGTGCTTTAGCACAATTTGGTGTGTTCAAGTTACAAAAGCGTAAACAGTGTGAGACAGCAAGTCGGAAGGTGAGGAAGATGTCTTTTTTTAAAGTAAGCTTTGTGAAGCATACAAGCACCAGCAGGTAGGAGTGAAGATGTATGCCTGAGCTTTCATAAAACTACATGGAGACAAAGTAACTGTTTATTCCCAGTTCATATGGCTCCCAGCAAAGGTGTACAGCTCTCACTGGCCATCAGTTTATGAAGTTACTAAGGGCTTGTTTGCCCTTAATTTCCTAGAGGACTGGTAGGAAATAAAATCAAAGACTGTCACAATTTACTCAATAGAGAACTTATCAAATAAGTTGAATGATTTTCCTCAAGTGTTGTAATAATTCCACTCTGAGCCTAGATTAAAATTCAGAAGATAGACAAGCCTGGAAAGACAGCATAGGGTGTGTCCTCTGGACCCAGACCTCATCAAACAGGATCTCCCACCATCCTTACAAGAATCCTATAAAGTTTTCTTATACCCATTTTACAGACGAGGAATAGGTCGTTTGGCTAACTTCACATGGTTGGAAAACATCAGAGGAAGGAATCGAACACACACCTTCTTTCTTCAAAACCCATGCATGTAAGCTCTAAGTCTAGTGTTGTACAAAGTATGGTATGCACACACTCCTTTAGGTATCTGGGAGAAAGCTTCACTTGTGCAGAAGTTCTCAAACTTGACTCTGAGTGAGACTCATCTTGAAGCTCGTTAAAATGCAGAACCCCAGAGCCTCCCCAAGGGTTGACTTTCGAGTCAGCACCACACAGGTGATTCTGCAGCATGTGTTCTGACAGCCTCACTCTGAGAAACTCACTAGAGATAGAAATATTAACACTACAAAACCATTTCACAAACTTTTTAAAGTCTTCCTTTTAAAATAAACTTAAGTACAAAGTTGGGGGTGGTATTTTAAATCCACATGTTATTTTTTTGAATTTCACTTTATTTAAAGAAATACAACATTAAAGAAATTACTGTAGAGGGGGATGGCAGATCTCTCAAAGATGATATTATGGAGCTTGGTACTGTGAAGACTGATATCTGGGAAAACCCAGAGATTAAGATTGAAAAGAAAGGGCTGTGCTTCTGTTAGTCCAGATACAGGCATAAACTGAAAAGCAGAGACTGTCTGGGAGCTCGGGGACCGTCTGCTGCTTCCATGGCCCAGTCCTACCACTGGACAGCGTGGGGATAAGGACACAAAGAAGACCACCGGGATCCAGAGTGGGACCTTCTCTCTGGTTAACAGGGGGCACCCTCCCTCACTGCCGTGCTCCAGTGGCCGGAGGGACCTGACAGCTTCGTCAGCTTCTGATAAACATTCTAGACTGTTAGAGGCCAGAGACCACTTCGACGGTCAATAAAAGCTTTGCATCCTTTTCCCAGAAAAATGTTCACATACACACATACAGAAGTATGTCGCCCTATTTCACGGGTTTCTCAGTTCATCCACAGACTCCAATTTAAGTACTCCTTTATGTCAAAATGAAGAGTTCGTTTCAGCTCGTGGCAATTGTTTGAATTCCACTTATCCCTCCTCTGAGTAAAAAATTCTAAACAGGAGTTCTCAGGGCTCCCAGTAGGGTGGAGCTGGTGGGGGGGTGTCAAGAGTTAGAAGGAGACTCCCTGACTCTACAAAGAGGATTCAGATGTTCACACATTTTGGCAGAATGCCAAAGGAGCTCAAAACTCAGAAATAGCTTTTTTTAAAAAATGCGCAGAGTCGGACACGACTGGACGACTGAACAACAACCACACAAACGCCTTTTAAAAAATACACTTCTAAATGTAAATAAAACACACATAACAGAAAGCTCCTACAAAACAGAAGTATGGCATAGTGAATTATCATCAGGTAACAGCCTATGACCAATACTCAGGTCAAAAAACAGGACTGCCAGCTGCCCAGCAGTCCCTCAGCCCAGCAGCCCATCACAGCTCCTTCCTCCCTTCAGAAGCAACCACTATCCTGAGATTAAGAGCAACAATTTCCCGTAGCTCCTTCTGATTTTATCATCCAAGTGTCCGTCCTGAGACACTGTCATTTAATCTTGTCCATTCTTTAAAATCTGATATATATTTTCAACCTCTTTTAACCTACCACTTAACTTCCATGCTGTTTCTTAATTCCTTATAATTTACCTCTTGAAAAAAGTCTTAGGCTCTTTAACAGTAGTGTTTCCCATGGGCTGGATTTTACTGATCTACCCTTGGTTTAGTTCATTTTGCTCTTCTGTCCTTGGTATCTCCTGTAAACTAGCAGCTGAATACAGAGAGTAGATCAGATTCAGTTTGGCAAAGTTCAATTTGTGCTGTGTTCTTCCATAAAAAGGCACCCAATGTCTGGTTTTCATTCCTTTTTGATGTAAGCAGCCACTGACTCAGTGCCTGGACCTATTCATTTATTAGGAGTTACAAGATTGTGACATTCTAATTTTATTATTTTGTTTTCATTTGTTAGCTGTAATAATTTTATAAGGAGATAACCTAGTGGTATGGTTCACAAAGGAGAAGCAGATTTTTTCCCTTTTATCTATCCAGATTTTAAATAATTGAATTGGTACCTGCTATCTTCAAAAGGTGGCCAACTAGTGCCTTCCATATATATAAAATTATGAATGCACAGATTTCAAGGTATTTGATGGATTTAAAGCCTTTACAATTCTTATCCATTCTGAAGTTTAGATTGGTCAGTGGGAACCTTGTCTTCAAGTTGGTTCTCAAGTCCATTGCACATGACCCTATCTGTCTTAGAGAGCTTCTTTGCTATCCAGTATCACAAGGCATTCCAGGCTCTTACTGTATCTCCTTCCCCAGACTTGGGATCAGCTTTTCCAATAAACCCCAATTTCTTTTAGAGGGAATGGTATTTCAAGACCACATCTAAGCCCTAGAGATATTCATTTTTTCCTGAGTTGGTTATTTTCAATGAACAGAGCTAGGAAATGCACATACTAGATATGAATATATGTTTTCAAAATACAATACCTCATAAGCTCATACTGGTACTTCCAATTCAAAACTGGGTCCAAAAGATTTTTACAGGGTTCAGGGAACAATATTTCCTAAGTTCTTCCATGTTGATTATAATTTTTGATGCCCTATCTACCCAAAACTCAGTTTTACTAAATATAAAATCTTGGTGCATATTTTCCTTCCCTCAGTCCTTAAATATTTTACACCATTTTCTTCTGGCATAAAGCACTGCTGTTGAAAAGTCTGATGATAACCTAATTGGATTTTCCTTCTATGTCATATGCTTTCTTTGTTTATATATACAAAGGATTAGGATTTTTTTTCTTTAAAGTTCAGTAATTTTACAAGTTTTTTTTCTTGATGTTGGTCATTCTGGGTCAATATTCTAAGGTTCACAGTGTGCTTTTTTTTTTTTAAACGTAATTTCAATTTTTCTTTCAGAAGTATTTTCTGTAATTTTAGCATTTGCTTGATTCCTGTCCATTGGTTTTCTTCTTTAGGGACTCCTGTGATCTGCAAGCTTAATTTTCTTTGCCCGTCTTCAAATATCTGTCTTATTGTCTTGGGTCTTTTCTTATTTCTTCATTTTCCTTAATTAAGAAATTTTTCTCCTTTTTACCTTCTACTTCCCTTAAGGAATTATCTCATATTTATTCACTCTTGCACTTCTTTTAACTTTATCTTCACTTTTTCTTTTAAGCAATTTTTGGACACCTATCCTCTGATCTTTGAATTTTTCAATCTGTGGTTTCTGTTGTTCCTTTATGTTTTGAACAATTTACTTAAAATATTTAGCTTTTTAAAAAATAGTACGTTATTATTTTTATCTTTTTTTGCATATGTCTTCCTGGTATGTTTTATTGCCTGCTGAGACATTATTCTGCTCTCAATTCTCATTTTATTTATAGTAACCCTGTATAAAATGTGATCGCAATAATTTCCTACTGTTATTTTTATGTAAAATTATTTACCTGAACTTTTTGGAAGAGATTTGGCTCATATAATTTTCTTAACAAAGATCTCTCCTCTGTTGTTTGTAAATTGTTCTAATAATTATATATAGGCTCAGACAGTAAAGAATCTGCTGGCAATGCAGGAGACTGTGGTTTTGGGGTTTGGTCCCTAGGTTGGGAAGATCTCCTGAAGAAGAGAATGGCTACCCAGTCAGTACTCTTGCCTGGAGAATTCCATGGACAGAGGAGCCTGGCGTGCTACATACAGTCCATGGGGTTACAAAAAGTTGGGTACAACTAACACTTTCACTTCACACTCATGTATATATATGACAGCTATAAACACCTGACCAGTCCTCCTTAAAACTGTCAAGATCATCAAAAACAGGGAAAGTCTGAGACACTGTTATAGCCAGGAAGAACCTGCTGCTGATGCTGCTAAGTTGCTTTGGTCGTGTCCGACTCTGTGCGCCCCTATGGACAGCAGCCCACCAGGCTCCTCTGTCCACAGGATTCTCTAGGCAAGAATACTGGAGTGGGTTGCCATTTCCTTCTCCAGGAAGAGCCTAAGGAGACATAATAGCAAAATGTAATGGTGTACCATGAATGAAACCCTAAAATAGGAAAAGGATATTAGGTAAAATTTTAGGAGATGTGAATAAAATATAACTTAGGCAATAATCATATATTAATACAGGTTTATAAATTATAAAAACTCTACACTACTAACATAAGATGCTACAGATGTTATTAATAGTGGAAACTGGGCAG
The DNA here is from genome assembly GCF_029407905.1 of Bubalus kerabau. Taxonomy (NCBI): domain Eukaryota; kingdom Metazoa; phylum Chordata; class Mammalia; order Artiodactyla; family Bovidae; genus Bubalus; species Bubalus kerabau. The sequence goes on along the minus strand of NC_073630.1, from coordinate 29,350,462 downwards.
GGAGTATATAAGAATTCTCTGTACTATCTTCTCAATTTTTGTGCCAATCTAAAACTGTTCTAAAAAATGAAGTCTATGATACACACACAGACACACCAGTTTGCTAAGAATTCCTGGCTCTGTTTTCATCCATTTTCACCTGAACCTTCTCTTTCCTTCATCTCTTCAGTGTGAGGCCCTGGAGAAGGAAGAGAGGTCTGGTGGGTCCGTTGCAAGAGCTCACAGAGGCCATACTGCTCCTGTCACTTAGAGCCTTTACATGAGCCTCGAAAACCAGCACGTGGGCTGGGCAAACACCCGACAAGATCAGCTGTTGTTATCAAGTTGACCTGCTTTAGTTCGAAATTTCATCTATTTTGAGGTCCCTCAACTTTCATATTCATCAAATAGAGCCTCACTGCTTCCCTCTGTTTCCTCTTATACAGATATCAGAAGGCACAGGTCTTGTAGCTCATATTTTAGGATTCACTGGTTCATCTTATTTCCTGCCATTTAATACATACGTATTGTCCGAGGATTTTTAGTTTTATGATTCAGTTGCTCTATTTTTTTCCTTATAGTTTAGAATATATATATATATGAAGAGCTTTGTTGAGATAGAACTCATGTGGCATATAATTCACCCTGTCCTTTTTGTGGGGAATTTAGGAAGACCCCCAAAATCACACTGCCACCATTTCCCCAAAATTTTAAAACCAAACTTGAAGGCCATTATCAACAACATAGATTACTGAGATAAAGAGGATTTTATTATGATAGAAGATCCGATGGCTCGTTTACCTATAGACAGGCTAAAATGTGCTGTGGGTGATAGCGATGTGATACTGTATTTTCCCATGAGTTTAGAAGGAGAAACTCTAGGGCTTCCTGTCACACGTGGCATACGGCCAGTTTACAACTCTTGACAGTGCTATGGCACTGAGAGTATATGGCAGTTTTGGCAAGAACATTTAAAATCCATCAATCATTCCAATAATCTCAGTAATTTTGCCTGAATTTCTCCTTGCTGGTTGGTCTTTGAGGAGTTAAAGGAAAAATACAAAATGTACACAAGTATAATTTCGCCATCTTACGCCAGGGCATGCGTATGTCTGTAGGATTTTCCTCCTCTTACCCAAGACACACAGCTCTGCGCTGGAGGAGGGAGGATTCAGTAATACAAAATCCAGGTGATGCTGGAACAATCAACCCACTGTGAAACAATAATGCCTCATTAAAAAAAAAATTTTTTTTAAACCCACACTCTCAAGGTCTCCTTTCTGCCTTCCATGATTTGAGCAGAACACCAAGAACATACTATTGGCTCAGGCCCCATGAGCCTGATGCTACTACTAATGTTGACAGACGCTTTTCAAAGGACCTGCTCGTACAATAGTCTGTAAACTGCCAACTAAGTAAAATTAAACTTGTTAGGAAGAATCCATTCGGCCTCCAAGGACTTTTTCCCCAAGGTGTTAATAAGTCTCACTGTGAACACACATTTCGTTTATTCTGTCTGCCTTGACCATTCTTTAGGCAGAGTGGTAAAAGGCAGCCAATGATTAAGTACTAGGACCTGCCCCCCCGCCCCCCGCCCCACACAATCCATAGCCTGGATAATCAACCCCTAAATAATAGACAATAGGCCTCATAATATTTTATTTGAAAGATGCAACTAGACCTCTTTGGAGTTAGACAGAGGCTCTTTCTTCCCAGAACACTATAAGGATGAGAGGCCACCCTTAAAATGCCACCCTAACACAGACTGATCCCCATACACACCACCAGTCATAGTTTGTTTTCTTAAATAGCAAAAGTTTATTTTATTTTACTGCTCCATCAAAATTATTTATCTCATTTATCATACAGTTCCTGCCTAGTGTGTTTTGCCAGAACTAACATGCATGAAAATTATGTTAATGGGCCTTGGCCTGGTTTTAACGTACTTCATATAATCAAGAAACTAAACAGAAAGGGCTCTGAAAGGTACCCATTCTACTTGGAAGAACCGCCTGCTCTTGTAAGACACGTTTTTGAGGAGAGTCACTGCCAAGGATCAAACCACCAGCAGGGCCCTTAGAAAAGACCTATTTATTCCAAGAAGAAAACACTGAGGGACTTATCAATGTGCCCTACTCCATCAAGTGCCTGAGGTCTCCATTAACCCACAGCGGTTTCATGGAGAGAGACTGGGAAGTGATTTGGAAAGGATTCTTCACACGAAAACTGACCCAGAGAGAAATTAAGTTTCAGTTTTTGAGGAGAAGCCAGCTTGGTGAAAACCATCCATTGCTTGAGGAAATCAGTGTGTGTATACACAGGGATGTCAGATAGCGCTGGCCTGGTGGTCCACTTACAGAACACAGTGACGCAGGGAAAAGCCATATTATAAAGACGTCTTTCTGCTGCTTCTGAGAAGTGAATATCCTAAGACTTAGTACAAGATAGACCCATAAATTTTCCTCCATAAATAGGTCATATAGAAAAACTCCATTAAACTTGCCAAAGAACTGAAATTCTGAAGAGCAGTTTTAAATAGCTTTGTGATGTTGTTTTGAATATTTATATTTGTATGCTATTTTTTAAAGAAACAATTGCAAAACATTTCTTAAAGGCCAGGAATTGGGGTAACTCTGGGATACAACAACAACAAAAAAATTCTATTAGTGATATAAAAATAATGATAAAATCAGATGAAATCTATGTGACTAAAATGGAAATCTGTATGCAGGTCAGGAAGCAACAGTTAGAACTGAACATGGAACAACAGACTGGTTCCAAATTGGTAAAGGAGTCCGTCAAGGCTGTATATTCTCACCCTGCTTATTTAACTTATATGCAGAGTACATCTTGCAAAATGCCAAGCTGGATGAAGCACAAGCTGGAATCAAGATTGCCGGGAGATATATCAATAACCTCAGATATGCAGATGGTACCACTCTTATGGCAGAAAGCAAAGAACTAAAGAGCCTCTTGATGAAAGTGAAAGGGGAGAGTGAAAAAGTTGGCTTAAAACTGAACATTCAGAAAACTAAGATCATGGCATCTGGTCCTAACTCTTCATGGCTGGTGGAAATAGTGACTTTATATTTTTGGGCTCCAAAATCACTGCAGTTGGTGACTGCAGCCATGAAATTAAAAGATGCTTGCTTCCTGGAAGAAAAGTTATGACCAACCTGCTGCTGCTGCTGCTGCTAAGTCACTTCAGTTGTGTCCGACTCTGTGCAACTTCATAGACGGCAGCCCACCAGGCTCCGCCATCCCTGGGATTCTCCAGGCAAGAACGCTGGAGTGGGTTGCCATTTCTTTCTCCAATGCATGAAAGTGAAAAGTAAAGTGAAGTCACTCAGTCGTGTCTGACCCTCAGCGACCCCATGGACTGCAGCCTACCAGGCTCCTCCGTCCATAGGATTTTCCAGGCAAGAGTACTGGAGTGGGGTGCCATTGCCTTCTCCGATGTCCAACCTAGACAGCATATTAAAAAGCAGAGACATTACTTTGCCGACAAAAGTTTGTCTAGTCAAAGCTATGGTTTTTCCAGTAGTCATGTATGGATGTGAGAGTTGGACTATAAAGAAAGCTGAGCGCAGAAGAATGCTTTTGAACTATGGTGTTGGAGAAGACTCTTGAGAGTCCCTTGGACTGCAAGGAGATCCAACCAGTCCATCCTAAAGGAAATCAGTCCCGAATATTCATTGAAAGGACTGATGCTGAAGCTGAAACTCCAGTACTTTGGCCACCTGATGTGAAGAACTGACTCATTTGAAGAGACCGTGATGCTGGGAAAGATTGAAGGCAGGAGGAGAAGGGGAGGACAGAGGATGAGATGGCTGGATGGCACCACCGACTCGATGGACGTGGGTTTGAGTGAGCTCCAGGAGCTGGTGATGGACAGTGTGCTACGGTCCATGGGGTCACAAAGAATCGGACATGACTGAGCTACTGAACCGAACTGAAATGAAAAAGGAAAGAAAGATGCTAATCTGCTCTTTTTAATCTTGAATGATAGTATCAGACGGACTGATTGACCCATTAAACATACGGAGTTGAACTTGTTAAAATGGCCAAAATGATTTCAAAAGGATTGCTGCTGCTGCTAAGTCACTTCAGTCGTGTCCAACTCTGTGCGACCCCATAGACGGCAGCCCACCAAGCTCCCCGGTCCCTGGGATTCTCCAGGCAAGAACACTGGAGTGGGTTGCCATTTCCTTCTCCAATGCATGAAAGGGAAAAGTGAAAGTGAAGTCGCTCAGTCGTGTCCTACTCTTAGTGACCCCATGGACTGCAGCCCACCAGGCTCCTCCGTCCATGGGATTTTCCAGGCAAGAGTACTGGAGTGGGGTGCCATTGCCTTCTCCGCAAAAGGACTGCAGTATGTGAAGTATGTAACTTTCACCCTTTTCCCAGACACCATCAAGGACATTGGTGTCACCTCTATTCCAGTGACAGGAGATTTTTGTGCATTTCACAGGAGAAATGGTGCTGGCTTCCAAGTTTTTGTTTTTGTTTTGTCTTTGTCTAATATTTCTTCCATCGAGAACAAGAATTTTGTTTCATTAAGAATAAGAAGGCAAAGATAATCAGCAAGGACCCACTATATAGCACAGAGAACTCTGCTCAATATTCTGTAAAAACCTAAATGGAAAAAGAATTTGAAACAGAATAGACACATTTATATGTATCACTGAATCGCTTTGCTGTACACCTGAAACTAACACAACACTGTTAATCACCTATGCTCTAATATAAAATAAAAATTAAAACAACAGCAACAAAAAGGCAAAAACACAGCTGGACATCGAAGAGCAGGCTGTGCCTGTGAGAGGAGGCAGTGGGACAGTCGTGGAGACTGCAGGCTAGCCAAGACTCTGCAAGCAAAGTAGGACCTGAACAATGACATGATCTTAATAAAGCACCCTATAGAAGGGCACCTCCCCAGTGGTTCAACCCCAGATAAAACTCCACAATTGCAACTTCTGTCTGTTTATTCAAATTAGACAAGGCTTTGCCTATGGAAATAAAAATGTATATACTTGAAGAGAGGTGGCACATGAAACTTATTGTTTATTTTGTACTTCAACCCAATGCTGCTGCTGCTGCTGCTGCTAAGTCGCTTCAGTCGTGTCTGACTCTGTGTGACCCCACAGACGGCAGCCTACCAGGTTCCCCCGTCCCTGGGATTCTCCAGGCAAGAACACTGGAGTGGGCTGCCATTTCCTTCTCCAATGCATGAAAGTGAAAAGTGAAAGTGAAGTTGCTCAATCATGTCTGATTCTTAGTGACCCCATGGACTGCAGCCTACCAGTCTCCTCTGTCCATGGGATTTTCCAGGCAAGAGTACTGGAGTAGGGTGCCATTGCCTTCTCTGACCCAATACATGAGTCAAATTCTTTCTTTGCTATTTGTTGTAACAGGAGCAGCTGGGGTTTGAAGGAGAGCAGGGGCAGAGGCAACAGTGGTGAGGCAGAGATGGGGATAATTAGTGAGAGGACCCCTGGGCAGAAAGAGAAAATAAACTCTGACGGGGTGAAATAACAGAAATAGAAGATTAAATAAAAATAGAAATGGAAGTCAAGTCTTAACCTTGTATTTTACCTTAGCATTTCACTTACAGGCAGTCCTGCAGGTAGAACAAGAGAGTAATCCTTCTCTATTCTGCTTAACCTTGTGATAGGAAGGTCTAGGAGTAAGCCATATCTTAAAAAAGATGTTGACCAACTGTTGCATGTCCAGAAAAATATGACTAGGAGGATGAACATCATGAAGGGTCTTTGAGGAGACTAAGTATGTTTAGCTAGTGAAGATTCAGCAGAAGCATGATAATTATTTCAGAGTCTGTAAAGGAGGCAGGAAGACAAATATGTACACTTATAAGTGTTGCCATTGACAACACATAGAGGACCAATGAAAGGAGATACATTTGGGATCAATGTAGAGTATTCTAATATTCATAATGATCAAAAGGGGAATGAACTGTTTCACAAAATAGTGAGGGCTCTATCTCTAGATGTATTCAACAGTCAGCTGCTGAGTACTCAGAGCTAGTATAGAAAGACATTATGCATTATCAGTGAGAGCTCTCAACTGCAAGTGACAAAACAAAATTATATGGCTTCAACAAAAAGGAAATGAACTGGTTCGATGAAACTCTAGATTCAGCACAGAAGGATCTAGATGCTCAAGTAGTATCATTAAGAATCTCTCTTTAAAAAATTTTTTTTCTTTTGATGTGGACAATTTTTAGTCTTTATTGAATTTGTTACAATACCACTTCTGTTTTATATTTCGGTTTTTTGACTACCAGGCATGGGAATCTTAGCTCCCCAACCAGGGATCCAACCCACACTGGATCCAACCCACCACACTGGAAGGCAAAGTCTTGACCACTGGACCACCAGGGAAGTCCCAGGAATCTCTGTCACTCAGTTCCACCTGCCTTCCTGCTGGCTTCATACTAAGATGGTGACCAAGATGGCAACCACAGCTTCAGTCTCACACTCTACCAACTAAGCAATGGAAGTGGACTTTCCCCTTTTTTGACAGCACCAGCAATTTCTGGAATTCACTCTAGATCAGGTCAAGTGCCTCCCCTGAACCTATTGCTATGAACATGGGGAAGCAGCAATCCCATTAGCCAGAACTAAGTCACGTGCTCGCCCTTGCACAAATCCAGGCAGTGGTGTGCAGCACTCTCTTTGGCCAACTCTGGGTCATGCACACACCCCTAGAGCAGGAGAGGAGACTGGGTATGGACTCAATGGTCTCTCCCTCCCAAACCATGTGGACCTAGAGCCGCCAAGGGAAAATCAAAATGCTATTAATCAGTGAAAGAGGGAGGGTTTCAGGGCAGACAAAAATAATGGCTATCTTGTATGAGGATAGGAGACAGGCATACAAAACTTTTATGACCTTTTTCAGTTAAAAATTTTATTTGTTGACTTATTTTATAAGTCACACTTGCTAAGTCAACAACTAGCAAGCAAATTACTTTGTCTCTAGAATTTAAAGCTGAATTTTGACTTTTTAGTCATTTAACCCCTTAGATATTCAGTAATATTGACACAGAAAATGAATATTCAAGTAGTAGTTATTCATCTCCTTTTGCAAGATGTATGCAGATAGAAACCACTGGTGCACTGGCAAATGGCTTTCTGTAAAATAAAGCCCTGGTATAGTATCTGCCAATTTCCATGGTGTAAGTACTCTCCCACAACAGTCAATTTCAAGCTCTCAACCTGAGGTCACTAAACAGAGTTGGGAAGAGATGTGTATTTTCCTGTTCCTGAGTGGTGCCATCCAGCTGGAGCACATCACTTCACAAGACTTAATAAATGTTCCAATCCTGTGAAACATAATCTCAATTGATGAAGTCCAAGGCTTTGTTTTGTTTTTTCCATTTCTTTTGATGATACAGTAAGAGACTATGGATTTAAAATATAGCATTGGGGGGGAAGGGGGGGTGGTTAGTCGCTTAGTCGTGTCCAACTCTTTGCAACCCCACGAACTGTAGCCCATCAGGCTCCTCTATCCGTGGGATTCTCCAGGCAAGAATACTGGAGTGGATTGCCAGTCCCTTCTCCAGAGGATCTTCCTGACCCAGGGATTGAACCCAGGTCTCCTGTGTTGCAGGCAGATTCTTTACCATCTGAGATACAGGGAAGATCTAAAATATATAGCTATATAAAATATAGCATAAAATATTTAAATTAAGTACATCAATTTCCCCATAATGGATACTATTCACTATGACAGTGGATTTTTTTCAACATGGTATGGAATTTCCTATTGAATTCTTCATAAAATAGTTCTCATTTCTTATGGTTTGATATGAATGATCTTGAAGGGTAACAGAGGCACTGATAGATGGTGGCCTATTATGATACTTCCAGACTAGTTCGAAAAGCCTAACATTCCTCTAACTGCTATGAAAGCAAACCACTGAAAGTGTTAGTCACTCAGTCGTATCTGGCTCTTTGTGATCCTATTAACTATAGGCCACCAGGCTCCTCTATTCATGGAATTCTCCAGGCAAAAATACTGGGACCAGTAGCCATCCCTTCTTTAGGGGATCTTCCCAACCCAGGGATCAAACCCGCATTTCTTGCATTGCAGGCAGAATCTTTACCATCTGAGCCACAAGGAAAGCCCCTGCTGCTGCTGCTAAGTCACTTCAGTCGTGTCCGACTCTGTGCGACCACATAGACAGCAGCCCACCAGGTTCCCCTGCCCCTGGGATTCTCCAGGCAAGAACACTGGAGTGGGTTGCCATTTCCTTCTCCAATGCATGAAAGGGAAAAGTGAAAGTGAAGTCGCTCAGTCGTGTCCGACTCTTAGCGACCCCATGGACTGAAGCCTACCAGGCTCCTCCATCCATGGGATTTTCCAGGCAAGAGTACTGGAGTGGGTTGCCATTGTCTTCTCTGGAAAACCCCTAAACTGCTATAATTTTTGTAAAACCAAATCTAATTGGAAATAGAACATATATCTATAATAGTTTATCAATGATGTGACTTGTTTGTGATAAATACAAAAAAACCCACAAAAACAAATACAACTGTGCATGAATGTCATAGGGCAGCCATTCGGCAAGAAGGGAACTGACTCTGAGGAACTGGCACAGAAAATCAATAAGAGAGGGATTTCCCCTCACAGTTCAGTGGTAAGGGCTCTGTTTCCACTGCACGGGGCATGGTTTCAATCTCTGGTCGGTGATGTAAGATTCTGCAAGCTGCACTACAAAAAAAAAGTCAATAGAGTCATTCCTCAGAGTGTGAGAACACGTAAAAGTACCTCTAGCAGGGTTTCTCACTATATTTCTTCCAAAAAGGCTTCAGTTCAAACTTCAAGCATCCTATATATCCCAGATAGACAATGCCATTATTTAAAAGAAATTGCTCAGAATTCAACCTTCTCAAATATTGTAAAATAGAATATCAGATCAGATCAGTCGCTCAGTCGTATCCGACTCTTTGCGACCCCATGAATCACAGCATGCCAGGCCTCCCTGTCCATCATCAACTCCTGGAGTTCACTCACACTCACGTCCATTGACTCAGTGATGCCATCCAGCCATCTCATCCTCTGTCGTCCCCTTCTCCTCTTGCCCCCAATCTCTCCCAGCATCAGAGTCTTTTCCAATGAGTCAACTCTTCGCATGAGGTGGCCAAAGTACTGGAGTTTCAGCTTTAGCATCATTCCTTCCAAAGAAATCCCAGGGCTGATCTCCTTCAGAATGGACTGGTTGGATCTCCTTGCAGTCCAAGGGACTCTCAAGAGTCTTCTCCAACACCACAGTTCAAAAGCATCAATTCTTCGGTGCTCACATCCATACATGACCACAGGAAAAACCATAACCTTGACTAGACGAACATTTGTTGGCTAAGTAATGTCTCTGCTTTTGAATATGCTATCTAGGTTGGTCATAACTTTCCTTCCAAGGAGTAAGCGTCTTTTAATTTCATGGCTGCAGTCACCATCTGCAGTGATTTTGGAGCCCCCCAAAATAAAGTCTGATACTGTTTCCACTGTTTCCCCATCTATTTCCCATGAAGTGATGGGACCGGATGCCATGATCTTCATTTTCTGAATGTTGAGCTTTAAGCCAACAGAATATAGCTATATATATATATACACACACAACATATATATATATATATATATATATATATATATATATCATTTTTTATTGTATCCTGTTAGAATTTTAGAAATTGATTTTGTCCTCACCATCAGCAGCCTCAACTATTTATCCATTTTGAACTGTGAAAAGGCAAATTTCAACACAACACTTGGAAATAGTACAGAACTCTTACTTTGTCCCAGCCACTGCTCAGTTTAACATGAGTCCTTTGAAACATTCAGTCGACAAACAGTATCACACCAGACTGAGGTCTACAAGCCCGATAAGAGGGTTCCAAGAGGCATCCAAACAGTAAAGGCCTGAGTTGGGCTTTCATGGTGGCTCAGTGGTAAAGAATCTGCCTGCCAGCATAGGAGACATGGGTTCAATCCGTAGTCTGAGAAGATCCCACATGCCTCAGAGCAGCCAAGCCCAGGTACCAAGACTACTGAGCCTGTGCTCTAGAGCCTGTGAGCCACAGCTACTGAAGCCCAAGCGCCCTAGAGCCTGTGCTCTGCAACAAGAGAAGCCCCCACAATGAGCAGCTCATGCACCACAAGTAGAGAGTAGCCCCTGCTTGCTGTAACTAGAGAAAGCCCAAGAAGCAATGAAGATCCAGCATAGCCAAAAATTAATTAATTAATTAAAATTTTAAAATAGAAAGGCCTGAGTCCGAGCTCAGGAGCTGAAGCCTAAGCGCATAGAATGAACGAGTGAGGGGGTGCAAGGCCACCCAGGGAGGCCAGAAGAGGATCACCCTGCTCCCTGGAGCTGTGTGGGCTGTTTGTTCCATTTAGCACGTCAGAGAGAGAACAAATATAGAACATACTTCTGAAAATCAGAAGTCTGAATTTTAAAATGTATGGGCTTTTTACAAAATCTGTGGGGAAGTTATTTTTAAGAAAATCATAAAACCCAGAAACCATAAATGAAAAAGATTGATCCACTGAATCTGTCTCAAAATTTTTAGATTCTATAGGAAAAAATACTACCAATAAAGTACAAAGACAAACTTGAAAAAAACTTTTGTAATCATACTGCTTGGTACAAAAAGACCTTTTATAAGTCAGTAGAAAGAAAAGAAAAAAAACAGAAGGAAGGAAAGAAGGGAGGGAAGGAAGGGAAAAAGAAAAGCAAAGGACAAACATGATAAGCTTCTCACAATTTTATATACATCACTCATAATTAAAAAATATAAGCACCACTCATAAATTTTAAAACACAAATTTACACAACAATGATGTATCCTTTTTTAAGGATATATCTAAAATTAAAGCAAGCATGTCAGCCAGTGTGTGGTGGCAGATGAATTATGCAACTTTTCTCCAGGACAATTTGGCAAAACATCAAAATTTAAAATGCATATATCCTATGACTTCACAATCTGATTTAAATCCAGAATTCAGAAAAATAAATGAAATTAGATTTTGACTAATGAAGAAGCAAGCCACCCAAAACTGAACACTATTGTGATGATATAATTTATGAGAGAATGTGAGGTTTCTTGAACTGGCCTGATGGATGGCAGGTCAACTTAGAAGAATATTTATGAGCAGAGCTAATAAATTCAGAGCCTACTTTGATCTGTGACTTGCTTGAATTGGTTCTGCCTTACCTTCCCCCAGACTGATCATCCTGTAGAAACCAAGACTACTCAACACCCAGTGTATCACACAGGTAAGCAAGCTCTGTACCAGAGCAGGAAGAGGAGAGTTAAGTATGAAGCAGAATAACAAAAAAAGCAAATGCTGTGTGACTGCATGGGTGGGAATGGCTTCAGAGAAGAATATTACCCGAAACCGGCCTTGAACAACAGGAGAAATTGGAGAGTCGCAGAGGACTGAAGGACGTGTGCTTATCTTCTCCTGTGAGAACTCCAAAACTACAACTCACTACTGAACAACCGTCAACTGGAGAATGTTGGATCCCACCAAAAAAGGATACCCCACGTCCAAGGGCAAAGGAGAAGCCCCAGCAAGATTGTAGGAGGGGTGAAATGCTCAGAGGGCTCACACAAACCTTGTGTGCACCAGGACCCAGAGACCCCACAGAGACTGAGCCAGAATTGTGTTTGAGTGTCTCCTGTGAAGGTATGGGTCAGCAGTGGCCCGCCACAGGGGCAGGGGCTCTGGGTGCAGCAGACCTGGGTATGGCATAAGCCCTCTTGGAGGTCACCGTTAACCCTACCATAGAGCCACCAGAACTTACACAGGACTGGGGAAACAGATTCTTGGAGGGCACAAACAGAACCTTGTGTGCACCAGGACCCAGGAGAAAGGAGCAGTGACCCCACATGAGACTGACCCAGACTTGCCTGTGAGTGTCCAGGAGTCTCCAGGGGAGGTGCAGGTTGACAGTGGCCTGCTGCAGGGTTGGGGGTACTGAGTGGGGCAGTGCATGCATGGGACCTTTTGAAGGCAGTCGAAATTATCTTCATTACCTCCACCATAGTTTGGCCCCAGGTCAAACAACAGGGAGGGAACACAGCCCTGCCCATCAACAGAAAATTGGATTAAAGATTTACTGAGCATGGCCCCGCCCACCAGAACAAGACCCAGTTTCCCCCTCAGTCAGTATCCCCCATCAGGAAGCTTCCATAAGCCTTGTATCTTTATCCATCAGAAAAGTGAAGTCGCTCAGTTGTGCCTGACTCTTTGCAACCCCATGGATAGTAGCCTGCACCAAGCTCCTCCATCCATTGGATTTTCAAGGCAAGAGTACTGGAGTAGGTTGTCATTTCCTTCTCCAGGGAATCTTCCCAACCCAGGGATCGAATCCAGGTCTCTCACATTGTAGACAGATGCTTTACCATCTGAGCCAATCAGAGGGCAGACAGAATGAAAACCACAATCACAGGAAACTAACCAAACTGATCACATGGACAACAGCCTTGTCTAACTCAATGAAACTATGAGCCATGCTGTGTAGGGCCACCCAAGACAGATGGGTCATGGTGGAGAGTTCCAACAAAATGTCCACTGGAGAAGGGAATGGCAAACCACTTCAGTATTCTTGCCTTGAGAACCCCATGAACAGTATGAAAAGGTAAAAGATAGGACACTGAAAGATGGACTCCCCAGGTCGGTAGGTGCCCAATATGCCACTGGAGATCAGTGGAGAAATAACTCCAGAAAAATGAAGAGACGGAGCTAAAGCAAAAACAACACCCAATTGTGGATGTGACTGATGAAGGAAGTAAAGTCCAATGCTGTAAAGAGCAATATTGCATAGGAACCTGGAATGTTAGGTCCATGAATCAAGGCAAATTGGAAGTGGTCAAATAGGAGATGGCAAGAGTGAACATTGACATTTTAGGAATCAGCGAGCTAAAATGGACTGGAATGGGTGAATTTAACTCAGATGACCATTATATCTACTACTGTGGGCAGGAATCTCTTAGAAGAAATGGAGTAGCCCTCATAGTCAACAAAAGAGTCTGAAATGCAATACTTGGATGCAATTCAAAAACAACAGAATGATCTCTGTTTGTTTCCAAGGCAAACCATTCAATATCACAGTAATCCAAGTCTATGCCCTGACCAGTAATGCTGAAGAAGCTGAAGTTGAACAGTTCTATGAAGACCTACAAGACCTTCTAGAACTAACACCCCAAAAAGATGTCCTTTTCATTATAGGGGACTGGAATGCAAAAGTAAGAAGCCAAGAAATACCTGGAGTAACAGGTAAATTTGGCCTTGGAGTACAGAATGAAGCAGGGCAAAGGCTAACAGACTTTTGCCAAGAGAATGCACTGGTCATAGCAAACGCCCTCTTCCAACAACACAAGAGAAAATTCTACACATGGACATCACTAGATGGTGAATACTGAAATCAGATTGATTATATTCCTTGCAGCCAAAGATGGAGAAGCTCTATACAGTAAGCGAAAACAAGACCAGGAGCTGACTGTGGCTCAGATCATGAACTCCTTATGGCCAAATTCAGACTTAAATTGAAGAAAGTAGGGAAAACCACTAGACCATTCAGGTATGACCTAAATCAAATCCCTTATGATTATACAGTGGAAGTGACAAATAGATTCAAGGGATTAAGAACTGACAGACAGAATGCCTGAAGAACTATGGACAGAGGTTCATGACATTGTACAAGAGGCAGTGATCAAGACCATCCCCAAGAGAAAGAAATACAAAAAGGCAAAATGGTTGTCTGAGGAGGCCTTACAAATAGCTGAGAAAAGAAGAGAAGCTAAAGGCAAGGGAGAAAAGGAACAATATACCCATTTGAATGCAGAGTTCCAAAGAATAGCAAGGAGAGATAAGAAAGCCTTCCTCAGTAATCAGTGCAAAGAAATAGAGGCAAATAATAGAATAGGAAAGACTAGAGATCTCTTCAAGAAAATTAGAGATACCAAGGGAACATTTCATGCAAGGATGGGCACAATAAAGGACAGAAATGGTATGGACCTAACAGAAGTAGAAGATATTAAGAAGAGGTGGCACAAATACACAGAACTGTACAAAAAAGATCTTCATGACCCAGATAACCACAATGGTGTGATCACTCACCTAGAGCCAGTCATCCTGGAATGTGAAGTCAAGTTAGCCTTAGGAAGCATCACTACAAACAAAGCTAGTGGAGGTGATGGAATTCCAGTTGAGCTATTCCATATCCTAAAAGATGATGCTGTGAAAGTGCAGCACTCAATATGCCAGCAAATTTGGAAAACTCAGCAGTGGCCACAGGACTGGAAAAGGTCAGTTTTCATTCCAATCTCAAAGAAAGGCAATGCCAAAGAATGTTCAAACTACCACACAATTGCACTTATCTCAAACGCTAGTAAAGTAATGCTCAAAATTCTCCAAGCCAGGCTTCAGCAATATGTGAACAATGAACTTCCAGATGTTCAAGCTGGTTTTAGAAAAGGCAGAGGAACCAGAGATCAAATTGCCAACATTTGTTGGATCATCAAAAAAGCAGGAGAGTTCCAGAAAAACATTTACTTCTGCTTTATTGACTATGCCAAAGCCTTTGACTGTGCAGATCACAACGAACTGTGGAAAATTCTTCAAGAGATGGGAATACCAGACCACCTGACCTGCCTCCTGAGAAATCTGTATGCAGGTCAAGAAGCAACAGTTAGAACTGGACATGGAATAGCAGACTGGTTCCAAATCGGGAAAGGAGTCCGTCAAGGCTGTGTACTGTCACCTGCTTATTTAACTTCTATGCAGAGTACATCATGCGAAATGCCGGGCTGGATGAGGCACAAGCAGGAATCAAGATTGCTGGGAGAGATATCAATAACCTCAGACACACTGATGATACCACCCTTATGGCAGAAAGCAAAGAACTAAAGAGCCTTTGGATGAAAGTGAAAGGGGAAAGTGAAAAAGTTGTCTTAAAACTTAACATTCAGAAAACTAAGATCATGACATCCAGTTCCATCACTTCATGGCAAACAGATGGGGAAACAATGGAAACAGTGACAGACTTTATATTTTGGGGCTCCAAAATCACTGCAGATGGTGATTGCAGCCATGAAATTAAAAGATGCTTACACCTTGGAAGAAAAGTTATGACTGACCTAGATAGCATATTCAAAAGCAGAGACATTACTTTGCCAACAAAGGTCCATCTAATCAAGGTTATGGTTTTTCCAGTAGTCATGTATGGATGTGAGAGTTGGACTATAAAGAAAACTGAGCGCTGAAGAATTGATGCTTTTGAGCTGTGGTGTTGGAGAAGACTCTTGAGAGTCCCTTGGACTGCAAGGAGAGCCAACCAGTCCATCCTAAAGGAAATCAGTCCTGAATATTCATTGAAAGGACTGATGCTGAAGCTGAAACTCCAATACTTTGTCGACCTGATGTGAAGAACTGACTCTTGGAAAAGACCCTGATGCTGGGAAAGATTTAAGGTGGGAGGAAAAGGGGATAACAGAGGATGAGATGGTTGGATGGCATCACCAACTCGATGGACATGAGTTTGAGTAAGCTCCAGAAGCTGGTGATGGACAGGGAAGACTGGCGTGCTGCAGTCCATGGGGTCACAGAGAGTCGGACATGACTGAGCAACTGAACTGAACTGAACTGAGAGGATTAGAAGGGGCTTCCAAGGTGGCACTAGTGGTAAAGAACCCATCTGCCAATGCAGGAGAAGCAAGATACTTGGTTTCGATCCCTGGGTTGGGAAGATCCCCTAAAGAATGAAGTGGCAAACCACTCCAGTATTCTGGCCTGGAGAATCCCATGGACAGAGGAGCCTGGTGGGCTACAGTCCATAGGGCCGCAAAGAGTCAGATATGACTGAAGCAACTTAGCAAGTATGCAAAGGATTCATAAGGGCATTCCAAGAAAAGGAAAGAGCCAGATCAGGAACCAGGAATGGGCAAGAAAATTTGAGACAAATCTGGAACACATCAGAACATGAGCAATAAGATTTTTGGCACTTATCTACTGATACATCCATCAACAGACCAAGGGAAGCAAAACCCCTGGGTCTCAAGATATTCTATACTGGTGTGTCCCAAGCTTTGTATATTTATGACTCTCCCTCAAAGTTTTCACTTCATTGGCTGATAGACATATTTACTCTAAATTTTTCCTTTTAAATCTATTCCTTTTCTTTTCAGCCTTATCTTAAGGAATAATATCTATGGAATAACAGGCTTGGTATGTTAGAAGTGGTTCTTCTAATACATCTTAAGTAAACATAGAGCTAACGAAATGTTTTTTAAAGTTCCCTGTATACCACCTCATATCATACTGTGAACCAACAAAGAAATACATGACCTACTTTGAAAAATGTGGGTCTTCAGAGATAGTCCCTTCAAATTTAGCCACGTGAAAGTTGTCATTTGTCCGTGTTTACATCACAAATGACAACCTAGACCAAACATGAACTGTGAAATTGACTGTACCAGATGGCATTTTTAAACCGTGCTGAAACATACCTTAATACACTACAGTAGAATGAGAAATGAGTATCTGGGCGCAACTCCTGTGTGTAGTCTATGTACTTGTTGTCTAAAAAATCCTGCGAATCCTTATAATAACCTATAATAGAAAAGAATCTGAAAAAGAATTCAAATCACCTTGCTATACACCTGAAGCTAACACAATTGTAAATCATCTATACTCAATTTTAAAAAATCCTATAAATAGACAAAGAATTTTCACAGAATCAAATACTGTAACCAAGCAAGCAGCCTCCTAAACACCTTTATATTCCAAAACCCTGACAACCTGATATTAAATAGCATTTCAAAGGAGTCTGGGCTCAGTTTTAACTTCCAACCTTTGAGAAAGGTTGTTGGATCCCACTTAAAAGCATGACTATCCCCTAAGGAGAAAGACCACAATACCACAAGAAACAAGAAAAAAAAATACAACCATCAATTATCTTCCAACATTTACTAAAGGAGGACAGGTTTCAAAATAGTGTGCCGGCTGGCTGGAGAGGTGGGGTGCCTTCCCTACCTGTTCATTTGCTTAAGGTCTCACCAGCATAACTTTCTGGGTGACCAGGGAAGATTTTTAAGTAGATTATAACTCTGTCAGTGTAAACCTCTCTTCATGGAAAATGAAACAACTTCCCTTCCATTGGTCACCGGAAGGAATCAGGGGATCATGGTTGCCTTGCCCTTCTGGTTAAATGGTTATGGTTTTGGCGATCCAGGCTGATTCTGTTTCTATTCCCCCGTTTGTCCGTAAACCATACAAAACCCCACTTCTTCTTCATGCAGCCAGTGAGGCTGAAGTGGGAGCTGAGTCTGGGGGTACCCAGTGAAGCATGCTCTGGGGCACTTGAAGAAAATGACAAAAATGATGGATGGTTTGGGAAACAGTCCTCACAATGAGAGAAGTCAAAGAATTTAGGTATATTGTGCTGCGAGAGAAGAAGACTGAGAGCAGTAAGGGGACGCGATGGCTATGGACGGGCGCGTGACAAGGGTCTGTCGGACCATAGGCTCCATAAGAGTGGAGCCACACCAAACTTGACAGGAGATGTTTCTTGTGAGCTGCAGCTCCCTGCCTGCCTTCTAGAACATTGCCAGGGTAGAAGGCAGGGCACCAAGCGGTGCAGGCACAGACTCTGAGCCTCCGTTTCCTGGCCTGTAAAATAACAGGAATGGCGCCTACCTCATCATTTCCATGAGGGTTCTCTTCGTCATTATATGTAAAATGCTCGAGCCCAGTGTCTGGCACTCAGTAAGTGCTATGCGTTTGCTATGGTTGTTGTCTTGTTAGCTTTATGTGAACTACAAGCACCTGCTCTATCTCCATCAGGACAAAGAAGGTCAGGGATTCAATTAAAGTGCATGAAGTTGAGGTGAGATGTTGAGTGTAACAACATTAGTTATCAGTCAGGAATGGGAATTTTGTCCTTTGGGATGGCCTGGTTTTGCTGTTGTTTGAGTGAGTTGGTGTGAACATAGTCTTTTCTAGAGGGTAAGGTGCATACAGGATGACCGTGGAGTTCTTCAGGCTGGCTGATTTGATATCAACAAGGTGACCACACCAGCCCTGGATACAGAAATTTCTCATCAATGTATCTCACAAGAAACATCTCTGGTCAAGATCTATGTTGTTTTACTTGCGTGCATATGGCTGACAGATCTTTGCCGTCTACCAGTCAATAAACATGTGTGATGGCGTCTCTCTTTATGGCACGGGGGCTGCGGGCGTGGCGGTAAGAAGTGTCTCTGAATCCAAACTTTACAAAGGATGTGAGCAGGCTCTGTGTGTCTCTGCTGTTCATGTCAGTCAATAAAATTAGATCCTTACACTTCCCTTTCCTTGAAGGCATTTAATGAGTTACACATTCATTGCTTTAAGAAACACACTTGAATACATTTGTGGGCAGAAAAAAGAACTACTTGGGCTGGGTTTTCATGCCATAAAAATTTGGTGATAGGAAGTAACCTCAAACACTGGTGAAATCTTCTGAACGAAGTGGGAGTCTGTCTGCTGAAAGACTGCAGAATCCCTTCCTATGGGGAGCTGCTTCTTGGTAGACAGATGTGGCTCAGTGGGCGTTTAAATCCTGGAGATCCTTGACATTTGCATGATTCAACTGTTCGTAGTAGACTGCGGGGAAGCAACCTCAGTGGTCTGTGTCATGTAATCATTTGTAATTCTGCTGCAAGGCTGGAGCTCCTGAGAGACCGTGTAGCTAATGATGGGACACGGTGGACTTCTGTAGGGCAGTCCAACATATTGTCAAAATTGGGACCAACGAATTACTGGACATATTGGGACCACTTTTGAGAGTAAAACGGGTGCTATTAAGAATTACAACAGGACCACAGGCATGAACAGAGTCTGTCCTGGGCAAGGAGAAACATGGTCTCCCCAGTGTCCAGCATTGGAAATCTTCTATTTGTGCAAGTTGCATCTCGGATACTTGTTGTTCAGTCACCCAGTCATGTCCAACTCTTTGCAACCCCATGGACTGCAGCACACCAGGCCTCTCTGTCCTTCACCATCTCCTGAAGTTTGCCCAAGTTCATGTCCTTTGGATTGGTGTTGCCATCCGGCCATCTCATCCTCTGATGCCCTCTTTTCCTACTGCCCTCAATGTTTCACAGCATCAGGGACTTTTCCAATGTGTTATCTGTTCACAATAGATGATCAATTACTCTTAAAAACAGTCTTTATTTAAAACAGCAATAAAATGAGAAATTCTAATTCAGTTTAGTTAACTTGTATGGTTTGCAGACAAAGCATATAACTAGCAAAACAGGAGGCTATCTAAACATGTCCATTTTGGAGATTCATCAAAATCTTGCCCTAGAACCCTTGTGAATCTCCCAAGAATTTGCTGTATTTTTAAACAGAGCACAGATCTGAATACTGTATGTCCTAACTCTATTTCTATCAAATTAGGTCACGACACACATACGAAGATGACCACCTGAGTGCAACTCCAAACAACATCACTGGGTTTGTTACTCAGCTCACCAAAGTAAATGATCAAGTGGGTCACTGGTGATATTGATATCTTGTAAGAAATTAATCATTTAACTTGGAAAATTTTGGAATCTGAAGCATCGTATAAAAATAGCCCTACATCATATGAAAACAGCTTCTGGGTAAGAGGAAATAGGCCAATAATTACCATGTGCTGTACATTCACTGTATGAGGCTGTTTGCTAGACTCTTCATAGATGTGCTCTGATTTAATCTCCACACCTCTATAAAAGAGATATTATCCTCACTTAGCTGCTTGAGAAATTAGAAAGTTTGCGTAACTTGCTCAGGGAAAGTCATTTATATTTTCAGTAAGCGTTTTTACACAATCATGGTCAGGAGGCATGCTTAAAGTTGGCAGCAGAAAATGAACTTTAATCTTCTGCTCACCTGGGAAGGGGAAGAGAAATTATTTGCTGCCTCCAAGAAACTACTACTATTCAATCTATGATGCGCCGACAAAATTCTAGAGACTAATTAGACTAAGATCAGTTCTTTGCTACAAACTAACCTGTCTATTTGTTGGCTGTGATGTTGTTCCTCATACAATTTTCAGGAAGTCTGGAGGAATTCTGGGACGTCCTAAGTGACATGAACAGGGTAGTGGTTTGCAAATATTTTACTATCAATATTAAGAAAGTCCCTGGGAACTTCCCTGGTGGCTCAGTGGTAAAGTATCCGTCTGCCACTGCAGGGGACATGGGTTTGATCCTTGATCTGGGAAGATCCCACATGCCTCGGAGTAACTAGCCCTTGATCCACAACTTTTGAGCCTGTGCTCTAGAGCCCGGGAACTGCAACTACCGAAGCCCACATTCCTAGAGCTCAGGCTCCTCAAAAGAAGCCACCACCATGAGAATCCCGCAAATAGAGAAAAGCCCTCGCAGCAACAAAGACCCAGAACAGCCAAAAATAAAAAAATAGATGAATAATCTTAAAAAAAGAAAGAAAGCCCCATTTGGGGTAATCTCTTTCCTCGTCTTCAGCAACTGTATCGAGTCATTAAAATGAAGAGGAAGAAAATGGTATGAAGAGGTGTAGTGGGAAGAAACAGTGACTACAAACTACAGCCAAGAAGTGACTGAAAAGCACTTTGTTACAAACGCAATGGTAAAGAAGTGTGGAAAGCACCAGTCTATTTCAAACTGGACACCAATATGCAGTCAGGGACTCCCAGATGAACTCAGTTTAGGTTAGGTGAACAGACTGAGGTTTCCACTGTAGTAATTACCTATAATTATAATTTTGGCTTTTTTTTTTTTTTTACATAAAAGGAAATAGGTTAAAGTGATGTGGCAATAATACACTGTTTTCATGAATTCTGTCTATGACAGGAGACACGAGGATGTGAAGAGGATATTCTTTGACCAAAGCTTTAAATGAAAATATGTTTTGTGTTCCCACACATCAGATAAATACAATGATGTGGGACTTTTAATGCATATGTGAAATACTCAAAGTCTGGCACTGCTGCTGCTGCTGCTGCTAAGTCGCTTCAGTCGTGTCCGACTCTGTGCGACCACATAGACGGCAGCCCACCAGGCTCCCCCGTCCCTGGGATTCTCCAGGCAAGAACACTGGAGTGGGTTGCCATTTCCTTCTCCAATGCATGAAAGTGAAAAGTGAAAGTAGAGTCGCTCAGTCGTGCCCGACTCTTAGCGACCCCATGGACTGCAGCCCACCAGGCTCCTCCGTCCGTGGGATTTTCCAGGTAAGAGTACTGGAGAACGGTGCCATTGCCTTCTCCAAGTCTGGCACTGGCAGATTTCAAAAGTAAAAGAGCAACAACTTGACAAACCTAGCAAAGATGGGATCTGTGAGTCCAGCTGGGTGGTGTGTTCAATGATGAAAAAGTGTGTGTGGCTGACTTTCTCCAGGACACACCTTCACTCTGGAAACTCCTTTGGTAGGAACAGCCTTCCCAAGGCATCTGGCAAGCTCCTGCTCATCCTTCAAGATGCACTTCCAGTGTCACCTCCGCTATGAAGCATTCTGCAGCCTCAAGGCAAAGGTTTGTGATCTCTTAGCGGGTTCCTTCGGTCCCATGTACAGGATACCTCTCCCACACTCTAGCACACTGTGTTAGTATCAAGAGTGGTCTGCCTCCAGCATGTCATTCCACTGCCCTCGGGGCTGATTCTAGTGAGCGAAGGACTAGACATACAACCTGTTCTCCATTCAACATCCAAGAAAATGACGCTCACACTTAGTACAGCGCAAAGAAGTAGCTGGCAAATAAATTCCTGTTCATGTGTGTATTATCCACTAGGCTGTGAGTTCCTTGAGCCCAAGTTTTAGGACTCATTCAATTTGATTATAATCTGTGCTTATATACTATAGATTACATGTGCCGCATACATAAATGTTTGTACATGTAATAAACAGCAATGAAAATAATATAACCAGTGTCCTTTTCTAAAAATGCCATTTCTCAAGTCTCTATTTTCCAGAATCTATCCAGATTTGTTAAGTGTGTTTATATTTACTGTAATTGAGGTAGCTTCTGATTTTTTGAGGAATTTGAATTTATATGTCCATCCCTGAGCTCCAGGCACACATAAGCAACTTCCGAGTTGACTCTCCACTTGTATTTCTAACAGGCATCTCAGACTGTCACGGCCAAAACAGAACTGTGGATTTCACCCTCACCCCACCCCAGAGTGATCCTCCTCACTCTTCCCATCTCAGTACCTTCAGTAGGTATCTTGTATCACCTTTGTCCAGGCCGTCATTGTCTTAGCCCAACAACTTCCACCTAGTCTCCCTGTTCCCATCCTTGTCTCCCTAATACACACAACAGTTACAGTGCCCTTAAAGCAGTACTCATATTGTGTTACTCACAGTCCAACACCTCCAATGGTTTCTCAAGATGCTTAGAACAAGCTCCTTGTCAGGGGTTCCAATTTTCTACATGATCTGTGGCCTGCTGCTTCTCTGATCTCATTTCCGACCTCTCCACCATATCCATGGGGCCCAAACCCTTTTCTGCCCCAGGAACCTGCCAGGCTGTTCTCCTCTGAGAACTCTGAATTCCCCCTTGTTGTCCCTGGGCACTGCCAGGTCTTCTCCTGGTTGCCGTCTCTAATCACCCCAGTCTCAGCTTAGGCACTGGTCTTCCCCGGCCAACCCTCTAAAGCAGATCTATCTCCAAGTGTGCTCTAGAATATGCCCTATATCGTCTGCTTTGAAAATTATTTTGTTTATTGTCTACTTCCCTTGCTCACATCCAGAACACAATCTCCATGAGAGCAGGGACTTGTCTATCTCATTCACTGCTGTATTCCCAGCTTCTAGAATGGAACATGTGCTTACTTGTGGAAAAAAGAGGGAGAAATTCTGGGGGAAAAAAAAAAACCCCACAAGGCCAAGGAGAAATCTGAATTTTAGGATAGTCATCAGGAAGCGGCTCTTCTGTAGACACATGATGCTTTCTTTGTTGTCAGCCAGAGGAGTGAGGACGACACACAAAGATCAATCCAGAGACAAATGTGTGACAGTTTGCTCTGCCGGCACGGCCAACACGGAAGTCTGTCAGTGTCCTGGCAGAACAGGTGTTCTCCAAGCTGCCTGCAGGGCCAGCACAGCTGTGGGGGACATGCCGCTCGCTCAGAAGGGAGTGGGCAGGACTCTCACCTCACAGGACAGAGCCTCACGGCCCGAAAGCCCTGTAGCAGACACAAAACACGCTGTGCCAAAGAGACAGCCCGACCGTTCTGTACAATGGAAAGAGTGGAGAGAGCCTGAAGAATCGATCTATTTTAGGGATTAGGAAATGTGATTCTATCCCGCCCCGAATCTGGGTCACTGTGACTAATTAGCTCCCACTTTGGATACATATGTTTACCTTTGGTTTCCCTAATTATGACCTCCTGATACTGATATCATACCCTCAACCTCTTTGAGATGCAGTTAAAATGGTGTTTACGTACCAAATAAACTTCAAAGGCCATCCTGCAATGAATTTCATTGCTTTGGGACATTTTAATGTCCAATACAAAATGTAACATAATCAGTATAATGAAAATGTGATAACTGCTCATCACTGTAGAATTATTGGAGCCCCTAGCATGGTACTAACCACAGCTCACGTGGCCGAAACTTCTTACAGAATGATCCAGCCTCTTCTTCAGAAGCACATGCTGCTGCTGCTAAGTCGCTTCAGTCGTGTCTGACTCTGTGTGACCCCATAGGCGGCAGCCCACCAGGCTCCTCCGTCCCTGGGATTCTCCAGGCAAGAATACTGGAGTGGGGTGCCATTTCCTTCTCCGACGCATGCATGCATGCATGCTAAGTCGCTTCAGTTGTGTCTGACTCTATGCAACCCTATGGACAGCAGCCCACCAGGCTCCTCTGGCCACGGGATTCTCTACGCAAGAATACTGGCTGCTGCTGCTGCTAAGTCGCTTCAGTCGTGTCTGACTCTGTGCGACCCCATAGACAGCAGCCCACCAGGCTCCGCCATCCCTGGGATTCTCTAGGCAAGAATACTGGAGTGGGTTGCCATTTCCTTTTCCACATGATGTACTCTTAATTGAGAATTTAGAAGACCCACTACTCTCTCCCTCCGTCATCATCTACCTCATTAAAGATATCTAATTTTTTGCTTTCTGGTCATTTCTAAGGGAGTCAAAAGTGCTTATCCTGCTTCTGGTTGAATCCTTAATTTGCTGTGGTGTGGAGGAAGCATGGGGGCTTTGAAATCATGCACGCTGGGTGACCTAGACCAGTTAGGACACTTCTGCCACCTACGATTTCCTCTGATGTGTGATGCTCCTGTTTTTGGCCCTTCTATGGTCAGCAAGTCACAGTTTGGCCATCACCTCTCACAAGCAGGAAATGCTTCTCTGTGGTTTCTTGTATCACACATCACACCTACTAGTTATGGGGGGGCTGTGACGGAAGAGATCCACCCCAAAGTTCTGTGATGAGGTTACTGGAGCAGGGGACTGTGACCAAGAGTGGAATGAAAGACAACAGCCCACTGAGCTATGTTTTGAGATGAGATAGTTAGGAATAGTCTGGAATTAAAAAAAAAAAAAAAAAGTGCCACTTTCTGGCTATGTGGTATCAGATGACTAACAACTTCTATAGTCCCCATTTCTGAAAATGACAAAAAATATAGCACTTGCCTTGTAGGCTGCTGAAAGGATTAAATTAGGTGATACAGATGAAGGGTTTAGCATAGTCCCTGGCATTTGGTAAGTGTGTCAATAAATCTTAGCTTTCACCTTAGCAGTATGGAGAATTTGACTTTCCAGATGCCATTTACTGATAAATGGTGATTAAATGCATCATTAGTTGTAGTTTGAAGACTTGGTTAGAAGGATTTGGTCAAGAAAGTCCAAGGCTTTTCCTGTGCAGCATTTCCAGTATTCCTGGAAGGGAAAGGAGTCCGTCAAGGCTGTGTATTTTCATCCTGCTTATTTAACTTATATGCAGTGTATATCATGCGAAATGCCAGGCTGGGTGAAACACAAGCTGGAATTAAGATTTCCAGGAGAAATATCAATAACCTCAGATATGCAGATGACACCACCCTTATGGCAGAAAGCAAAAAAAAAAAAAAAAAACTAAAGAGCCTCTTGATGAAAGTAAAAGGGGAAAGTGAAAAAGTTCGCTTAGAACTCAACATTCAGAAAACTAAGATCATGCCATCTGGTCCCATCGCTTCATGGCAAATAGATGGGGAAACAATGGAAATAGTGACAGTCTTTATTTTGGGGGGCTCCAAAATCACTGCAGATGGTGACTTCAGCCATGAAATTAAAAGACGCTTCTTAGAAGAAAAGCTATGACCAACCTAGACAGCATATCCAAAAGCAGAGACATTACTTTGCCAACAAAGGTCCGTCTAGTCAAGGCTATGGTTTTCCAGTGGTCATGTATGGATGTGAGAGTTGGAAAGAAAACAGAGCACTGAAGAACTGATGTTTTTGAACTGTGGTGTTGGAGAAGACTCTTGAGAGTCACTTGGACTGCAAGGAGATCCAACCAGTCCATCCTAAAGGAAATCAGTCCTGAATATTCACTGGAAGGATTGATGCTGAAGCTGAAGCTCCAATACTTTGGTCACCTGATGAGAAGAACTGACTCATTCGAAAAGATCCTGATGCTGGGAAAGATGGAAGGCAGGAGAAGGGGACGACAGAGGATGAGATGGTTTGATGGCATCACTGACTCGATGGACTGAGTTTGAGCAAGCTTCGGGAGTTGGTGATGGACAGAGAAGCCTGGAATCCATGGGGTTGCAAAGAGTCAGACATGACTGAGTGAGTGAACTGAACGGAACTGGAAGGGTTAGAGGAGGGAGGCACAGTGCCAGCAGAGACGTTATTTCACAAAACCAGTTACCTGGGAGTCCAAGGCCTAGGTGCCCTGGCATGGTTACTATATGAAAAAGTAATGACAGAAATACCCACTTCATACGATAACCATGAGTATTAACTGAGATCAATTATTTGAAACTACCTACAGTCTAGGAAGTCATATTCTTTTCCTCTTTACATGGTTTGGAAAATGCTTAAAATCTTTATCTGGTAACTTACAGAATTTTTTTAAAAAATCAAAAATCTAAAGAGATTGTTTCTTTCCAGGATAAATTCTTGGCCTGCTATGTGTTTACTAAACATTTTTTTCTAATAATCTTCCCTTCCTTTCTCATCCCTTGATCCTTTCTTTCCTGGTAGTCCCTCCACTTCTCACATTCCTTTAATTTACATTTTGCTGCAAAATCCTGGTGCAAGAGCTTTATTGTAGCACCAATAAAAGAATAACTTTTTTAAATGGTCAGTCTCTACAGAAAAGAGTAGAATACTAGCAAGATGCATCCTGCCACACTCTGATAGATATTCTTTTCTGAATTAAAAAAAAAAAAGACTCTTGGTATTCTATGCAAATGAACTTGACTCTAAGTTGGAAACACATTGAGCTGCCTCCTCAAGCAAACATGTCTTTTCAATGTCAGAATTCTTGAAAGTCCTTGAATAAAAATTCACTTCCCTCTAGAGTTGTATTGATGTATTTTTAATATTGCCATTTTTCTTTTATTGTTGCATAAAGATGCATTCTAATTTTGTTTGTAGCTTATAATAAAGAGGAACCAAGGGAAAAACTAGTAAGGGTCTATTGAAAGAGTTAAATCATTTCCCTACAGCTTTCCTAAGCGGAACTGATAGTCTTAGTCTGACTTAGAGAGCTGGAATAGAAAGGCTGCCAACATCTGTTTTGGTCAGAGACAGATAAAAGAGACTAATTCATAGCGGGAATAACCCATGTATGGCATTCTGTATTCCATTACCCTTTTCACAAAAAAAATACACATGATATAGATAGATATATTTCTACCTAAACTTTTCCACAGTGAAATGAAAGAAAGGTGAAAGGCTCAAAGAGCTATTATTGATTTATTTACCTAGAATGAAGCCAGGAGCCATAGAACATCAATAGCACCACCACCACGTTGCAAGGTTGGCTGTCAGACATTTAACAAAACATTTTACAATCTAAAAATGCAGAGGTGAAAATAACTTTTCAAATACCTGTAGAAACATGGGTTAGGGCTGACCTAAACAAATGAAATGCAGGAATAATGTAAAGTCTTCATTTTATCCATTTGTTTTAACCTTCTCTCCATTAAAACTAGTTCAAGAATTGTTAACATATAGCCAAGTAAACTAGTCTGAGACCCTCTTTTCTCATTATTGACAAAGGTGCTAACAGGTAGGCCAGGGAAGTAGTAAGCTATGTGGATAACTGATGAAATCAGTAAGCCACACAGAAATAATCAGGACTTGCCTTATCAAGAGATCAAGGCCAGAAGGAAAAAACAGTTTACATTTGACAGGAATGCAACTGTGGAGGTGAGGGAGACAGATATTGTTTCTTTGGTTGGTTAGTTGGTTGGCTGGCTAGGAATGAAGACTGTTAGTTCCATTTCTTACTCAAGAATCCACAAAAAGCCCTCAATACCCAGGGTCATCAAGAAACTTTAACTGTGAATTACTTCAGGCAAGTAGTTCTGGTTTAAAATCTATTTCACTTTCGACATGAATCTTTGCATCAGTGAAACAGTGATGTGATAAGTAGAATGTTTATGATATACTCTTGACAATGAATGGGAAAATCTTGAGTCAAAACAGCCCAGAGGATGAACTACATACCACAGGTTTCACATCCAGAGCCTGCGATTCCTCTTTTATGTGAGAGGAAGAGCTCCACCTTGGATACTCCAAAAGCAAAGGGGATGGGCACTCTTGATCTCCTTGGGGCTTGAATTCTCTCCTCCTGTTCAAAATTAAGCACAAGCTCTTCATGTCTAATCCTGCTCCTTCACTCTTCTACATCTTTCCCTCTTTCTTCTCTTCTTGGTCCTCTTTTTCACCTTTCCTTTCTCTTCCATCACCTCGGAAACTGTCTAGGTGGGAAATATGTCTTATGCCTAAACACTGGAATTCAAGCTCAGTGCAGGCTGACATTGTACAAAGAGAACACAGAGAAGATACTCAAATAGGCACAGTAAAAACGAAACCAGGACCACCCCTAAGGTTTCATACCGGGGAAATAGTTATGTCAGAAGGGAAGCAGCCCCTGGACAGGGAGATTCAGACTGATATGGTGTATTGTTTCTTACACCGCACGATCTGAAAACATTTGCTTATGAGCAACTGCTTTGTTAAACAACAACTGTAGTCTTTGATACTCAGCACATCTTACAAATGTTTTATGTTTCTGAATTCTTTAAATATCTAGAGCCTTGATTAATCAGAAATCAATGAAATGGAACATTACCACAACTACTCCCTCAAAATTTTATAACTTTTTGGTCATCCCACTTTATAAGAAAATCATACACTTTAAATAACTCACAGAGACCACAGATATGATTGATAAATACGTCCCCATGTACACTTAAGGCAGTGTGCATTCAGGCCAATCTCTTAAACCTTCTACAGGCAGAGCACACAATGCCGAACACATTCATATTCAGAATCTTAATCCTGAAGCAGAACAGAGCCGTGATAATGGAAGAAATATTGCTATGTTCTCTCTTCTTACTAAAGCCAGAAAAACTGCTACTGCCCTTCAGAAAGATTTTCAACAAGAGAGAATATTCTTTTTTCTTTGCATTCCAGATAATTGAATTTCTTTTTTCATTTGCCAAAGAATGTCAGCGCTCTGATCCTTCTAAGAAATCTGGGAGTAGTAGCCTGGAATTATTTATGATTTATGCCTACTGCCATAAAGGATTTGAGGCCTGGAAATCAAAGAACTGATATGACCAATATGCTAGACTCTACTCTTGACTTTTTGACCAAAGATGTGTGCTTCATTTACTCTAACAGTAGAACAAGAGACAGAAAGTCATAGGATGACAGAGTTCAAAGGGACCTTTACTACTGGAAACTGTAGATCATTTTATAGAAAACTAAGTCCCAGGGAAGTGAAATAACCTATGGCCAAAGGGCTCACCAGTAGCAGAACTGGGAGTAAAACCAGGTCCTCTGACTCCAAACTTTCCCTACTGCCCTGTACAATCTCATCTCTGCTTAGGAATTGTTATCAGGGTGAGACCATTTTGTAGTCTGTGAATGCTGGAACATACCCTGGAAATACAAAATAATGTCCACTTTTCCTCTAAACACCAAGTTCTACCTTGAAACTTAGACCACAAATGGGTCAGAAACCAACATCTCAGCTACCATGTGGCCACCACCGCATTCTTCCTTTCCCTGACATTGTCGCTGGGGTTCCTGTCCCTGGAGAAGCCATTGATCAAATGGGGTCCAAAGAGCCCCTGCCTCTGGAAGCATCACGCTCACCTTTAGGCTTCCACATTACCTTCCCTGGGTGGTGGAGGTGGGAGTGTGGGGAGAGTCTGGCTCCCGTGCTGTGGGCCAGAGCTGCTAGATTGTTAACCTAGGGGTAGGGGTGCATAAAAAGAAGGAGGGATAATAGGCTATCAAACTGAGGAGGGCCTGAAGCAAGTGCTGGGAGATGGAATATAGCTCCAGAGTACCATAGTAGAAGAACGCCATAGGAAGGCAGTCCAAATAAATAACAAATCTTTATGCTTTTCACATGTAGTCTTATGATGAATAAGATCCACCCTTAGGACCTGCAGAGGAATGGCTAGAAAGATTGTCTCTTTCTTCTCTCTGTGAGGTCCCAAGAGCCAGCTCAAGCAGGCCAGGTACCTTTGTCCCTCACTTGTCCCATAGTCCCTCCTCCAGTGTCTAACACAGAGAAAACTTCGGCTCTGGGAAAATTCCAAGCGGGAGTAGGAAACAACTTCATCGATGGGCAGTGGTGTGCTCGAAAAAGTTTAGCAATCAGTTCTCTAGGAAAAAAAACTACGTATTAATATAAGCTAAGTATAAGTTTTACTGATACAAAGAATGTGTGGCTACAATTTATAAATATAATAAAATGTATAAAACCTACAAACAGAAGGGGAAATTGGAAGCAGTGACAAATTTTATTTTCTTGAGCTCCAAAATCACTGTGGACAGTAATTTCAGTCATGAAATTAAAAGACATCTGCTCCTTGGAAAGAAAGCCATGACAAAACTAGACACTGTATTAAAAAGCGGAGACATCGCTTTGCTTACAAAGGTCCATACAGTCAAAGTTATGGTTTTTTCAATAGTCATGTACAGATGTGAGAGTTATAAAGAAGGCTGAGAGCCAAGAAATTGATGCTTTCAAACTGTGGTATTGGAGAAGACTCTTGAGGGTCCCTTGGACTGCAGGGAGATCAAGCCAGTCAAACCTAAAGAAAATTAACCCTGAATATTCATTGGAAGGGTTGATGCTGAAGCTGAAGCTCCAATACTTTGGCCACTTGATGTGAAGAGCCAACTCATAGGAAAAGACCCTGATGCTGGGAAAGACTGAGGGCAGGAGGAGAAGGGGGAAGCAGAGGACAAAATGGTTAGATAACATCACTGACTTGATGGACATGAATCTGAGCAAACTCTGAGAGACAGTGGAGGACAGAGGTGTCTGGCATGCTACAGTCCACGAGGTCACAAAGAGTCAGACATGACTTAGCGACCGAACAATAACAACAAATAAACCTATATTATAAATTCTACGTAGTCAATTGATTTCTCACAGAATGTTTTCCTTGATTTTTATCTAATTCTTGTATTCTTAGCCAACCTGCAGTTGCAATTATCAAACAAGTACAATTCCCACAGGAATGCTGGTGAATATTTTCATGTGTCTTAAGGAGTAATAAACAACAAAGACATATATCAGAACCACACTTGTTCATTAATGACATAAGCAACTCCTTTGCTGAATTAGACAATGGTGTTTGAACACTGGAAGAATATTTCCTCAATTTGGGGGGCTATTCACAGTGTAACGAGTACAGCTATGACATTTGATTAAAATTAACATGCATTAACATTTTCTCCAACACTTTCCTAGTCCAGATAATCAACAAATCAAGCTGTCATTTGTAGTCAGTCTCTGTGATGTAAATACTACCATCATGCTGACTTATGTGACATCCCTGAAGGCAGACACACGGCAGCACACCGTCATATGACCTGTCCACCATACAGGTATGACAAATATAAGTGACCTCAAGAGCAGAGTATATTGAAAAGTGGTCAAATAATCAGAAAGGGGTAAGGGTAGGCTATTTGCTACATTTATTTTTAATTTTTTTAATTAAAATTTTTAATTTTTTTTTTGGCTGCCCTGGGTCTTTGTTGCTGTGTGCAGGCTTTCTCTAGTTGCAGAGAGTGGGTCTACTCTTCACTGTGGTGCACGGTCTTCTCACTGCAGCGGCCTCTCTTGTGGCAGGGCACAGGCTCCAGGCACACGGGCTTCAGTAGCTGCAGCACTCGGGCTCAGGAGCTGAGGCTGATGGGCTTAGGTGCTCCACAGGATGTGGAATCTTCCTGGACCAGGGATTGAACCCATGTCCCCTGCATTGTAAGGCAGATTCTTATTCACTGAGCCACCAGGGAAGACCTATATAATTTAATTTTAAATAGTGACTGTTTGACAGCTGGCTCACACAATTCCTAAACCTTAACAACCAGCTCTTATATACTGGTATTAGCTGGCTCCAGCACTCCACAAAGGGGAAAAGATATTCTTTGGAAAACAAAGCCTCAGTAAAAAAAAGCTCGCTATTTCATAAGACATATGTTCATATTAAGTTATAAAAGCCATTTATTAAGAAACTGAATCTTCACAACCCTCTTCCAGTCAGTAGATTCAGCACGTCTGTCCAAGCGTGTGTGGGGTTCGAGTCTCCCACTTCCCCCACAGCCTGTAACCACCCTCACCAACTTACCCACAGACTCCCACTGCACAGAAGGGATTCATTTAACACACCTCATGAGAGTTTCACCTTGTCCTATCCAAAATAACTTTTTCTGGAGCCAATTTTTTAGTGTAATTTATTCCAAACCTTTGATGGGGAAACTTGTACTCTTGAAGCCGTTCAGATGTGCAGCCAGCGGGAAGGCTCCTGGGCCACATTGGCTGCTACAGCTACAGATGCTGCAGCCGGCCCGACAGCCAGGGACACTACGTGGGTTTGAAACATTCCTTGAGGGATAGCTGATCCATAGCCTACAAATGAATGCATTATGCTTATCCACGTACATGTTTTTCATCTGTGACAGGTATTTTATGGATTGGAGGCTTCGTTTAAATGTTATATAATCCTCCTTTAATAAGCAATGCGAATATTCAGTATAATTGAAACAAGAAAGACAGCCTTTGTGTCGGCATAACTGGCTCAGAAATAAAGGAACTCACCACAGACTAGAGCTTCATCATCAGTTATGTTAGAAGGTACGACCACATGTCTGTCATAGTTTAATCATCATGAAAGAAGGATAAATAATATATGGATTTTGGCCTTTTTATATGGTCATCCTGAACTTCTCCAACATAATAACCTAGAGAAATACACTGTTTGGTCAACTTACTAATTTGGTTTAACTAAATGCAAGGCCAGGATGAATCAATGAAAAATACTAAGTTACAAAATGCTTTTTACCAAATACATTTTTTAAAAAAAATTAAGTTGTATTACCAATTAACAAGCAGAACTCTTATTTCAACAGCTTTAATGTGGGGGAGATTAATGTCAAGTAGAGAATTGAACCTAATCTTAAAGACTTTGACTTGGAGCACTTAGGACAATGTCTGGCTAAACACTCAAAAGGAGTTCCAAGAATGAATGAATGAATGTCTTAATAACTAAAGGCAATTTATTAACATTATTTTTAAAATTTCTTTTGTCCTGTAGATTAAAAATACATTTATAATTTTACTTAAGATGCTAATTTTAAAATATACATTCTATTAATATTATTAAAATGTAGGACCTCATTAAATTATCATATTTTCCATTATAGGAGTAGATAACTCTTTTGTTTTGTCATATCCAGAATCCATTTCCCTTTATGCCATTTCCCTGATTTTCTCTTGGGAAACTGTCTCTCCCCTTCACACAGTCCATCAGGCTATGCTTAGGTTGACTCCAACCTCAGTCCACAGAAGGGCATATGATCCAGACCTGGCCAGTTAGATCCTGCTGTCCACAGTAACTGATTTGGGTATGGGCACGTGACCTGCTCGGGACCAATAAAATATATTCTGAAGACTTTTGCTGGAACGATTATGAGAGAAATGCTCTCCTTCTGTAGTGTACTCACTTGGTAGGGTGGAAGCCTGGTGTTGATGGCAGCCACATTCAGCTTAAGCTTAACCAGACTGGGAATAAGCCCGTGCAGGAGAATGCAAAGCTGAGCGATACATACGAACTCTTGATGGATGACATTATCTGTATCCGCGCATGACTAAACGGTCCTCTACTCTTGGACTTTCCAGTTTCATATACCTGTAATTGAGACGGGTTTCTGTCACTAACAACCAGATGAGTTTACTCTACGAGTTTCAAGTATGCCTATTTTCAAAGCATGTTCTCTTTGTTATATTTTAAAACCCAGTGAAAGCACACAGGTTTCTTCAGTTGACAATATGCATAATTTAAACTCTTGCTAACCATTCTGAACATTTTAATTAAGGGCTTCAGCAATTCTGAAAGCCAAGAACTGAGTTTTAACAGAATCTACAAAGTAAAGGTTTCTCTGTTTACCTTGATGGCCTCAAGAAGCTAAGACAATAAATAACTCAAATTTTGGAAGACTTATTTATTCAAAAAGTCTTTTCTCCATACAGGGCTTTGTGGTTAAATAATACCCATCACCACCGAAGACAGGGATCTAGAAATACAGCATTAGGATGACCAGAAGTACACAGATTCACAAAATGAAAACGCTAGAAGATGGCTATTCTTCTAGGATTCACGGAATGCCTCACAAAACTCTTTAAAGGGAAATTTTAAGATGCCTATTCCAAAACAATTTGCTATCCCAAATACTATACTGTGGAGTCAAAGGGAACATAAAGGTGTGGAAACAGGAGTCCTAAACTGGACATGGTGGTTCCCACTTGCTGTCTGTGTGATCCAGTATGTCAGCTCTAGTCTCTCCATCTAGAAAACAAGGAAGCTCTTCCTCATTTCTTCCTCATGAGAATCAGTGCAGCTGGTGGACTTTAAGTACTCTAATAGCTCCACAAATGAGCTATCAACTATCACTTTCAACATATTAATAATATTGCTGTATGTATTGACAGAGTTCACATACTTTAAATCTGGTGTGGTAAGCAGTACACAGGGAGTTTATCCCCAAACTCCCTACCTGTGTACCTGAGACAGACTTACACAAGGCCTAAGCACTTTGCAACGAGAGGATTAATGGCACTCCTCTGCTCTGCGATCTGTCCTTTGCTGTGCAAGCAGCATGCTAAGCACTATAAGAGTTATAAAGATGTGTGAGACAGTCTCTGCTTTCTAAGAATATAGAGGCCAGCTGTAGAGCCAAACATATCTTGCAGCATGAGTGCTAGAGCAGATGGGCAAGCAAATGGCTATCTCAGTGGCAAGCAAGAAGTGGTTAAATCTAGTTACCCTTCATTAAAAAATGGGCATTTTCAGGCAATTTCAAAAATGGCTTGTGTTCTAACAGGTGCTATGGAAGAAGACTCACAAGTAAAAGGAAGGCTCTCTGGAAAGACAGTGAGTAATCAAAATGCATCAGGGATCCATGAAAGTTTGGAGTTGGGGAGCAAACCCTGAAGGCTTTGTCAGACTGGGGAGAGCTTTGAACATGAGCAAAGAAGTTGGGCTTTATTCTGCAGACAATAATGAGCCACGGTAGTTTTTAAATGAATGAGCTACAAAACCAAGCTAAAATTTAAAAAGAAAAGGCAAGCATCAGAGTGAAGGATTTCTTGAGTAAAGAACGTTGGCAGGCAGGAAAAGTTAGAGAGTGTTGTAATTTATCCAAGTAATAGAATATTAGAATCTGAATTTATGCAAGTGACACTGGGCGTGAAAATGAAGGAAGGTAATTTAGAGAATTCTGCATATAAACTAAAAATATTATTTGATAAAAAGTTGGATATGGGAAATAAAGGGAGGCGCCAGTACTTCTTTATAGAGTGGCTGGGAAGTTGACAGCAATACTGGTCAAGTAGGAAATTCAGTGGAACAACACAATTAGAAATAAAGGCACATTTTGTACCTTCAGGATTTGAGGTGATGGTGATGTAGCATAAGAGATATTGAAAGGCAACGGAAAATTGAGATGTTTGGTCAGGATGAAGGTTAGAGCTAGAGACAGAACTAGAAACCATGAGATCTCGCAAGGAGAGACTTGTAGAATAGTATAGAGGGTTATATGAGAAAGGAAGAGCCAGAAGTGACTCACTGTTCCAGAAGGGAAGGAATTTTTCACTTCAGAAGTGAAAAAGTTTTAAGAAGGGAGTGTTCCCTGCTTAACAGACTGCAGAAAGAAAGAAGATGGAGAGAATTTGCCCATTGAAAGCTCATTTTGACTTTAACTGAAAGCTTAAATTAAAAAAAAAAAAATTTCATTTTATATATACAGATACTTGAGAAATTTTTCATCCCTAGGACCAGGGCCAATTAACATATGAGTTGTAAAACTTGGTACTATAGAACGTTGGTTTAAATAATAATCATTTACATTTCTTAAATCCTAAGCACTGTCTCAAATGCTATTTTCCTAGGTTTTCTTCCCCCAAATTACTCTTTTTTTCCCAAAACATACCCCCAAAAAAGTAACATTAGGGATTTGAGTGATTATTTTTTAGTTTTACACATTTAAGTGTGTTTTTTTAATTTTTAAAAATATATTAATCAACTTTATTTTCAAAACACTAACCTAGGAATTATAATTCAACGAAGTTTCCATTTGAAAAAATACTGAGTTGGTGAAAAAGTTCACTCGAGTTTTTTCTGTAATATCTTATGGAAAAATCCAAATTAAATTTTGGACAATAAAGCATGCGTGCGTGCTCGGTTGCTCAGTCATGTCTGATTCTTTGCAGCCCATGGACTGTAGTCCACCACGCTCCTTTGCTCATGGAAAGCAAAGTATTAATACTGGAATGGGTTACCATTGCCTCCTCCAAGGGATCTTCCCGAAATAGGAACCAAACCCATATCTCTTGTGGCTCCTGCATTGGCAGGTGGATTCTTTACCACCGAGATAATAGTGAAAGTGAAAGTGAAGTCGCTCAGTCGTGTCCAACTCTTTGCGACCCCATGGACTGTACCCTACCAGGCTCCTCAGTCCATGGAATTTTCCAGGCAAGAGTACTGGAGTGGGGTGCCATTTCCTTCATAAATTTACTTTAGAAAAGAGACAAAAGAGCCTTAGGATTCCTGCTGTGTTCTGGTAGCTCAGCAATAGAAGGGAGTCCAGCTTATGGAGAGGGAAACAAGGAGATCTCCTCAGCGGACACATCTTTATTTTGACAGAAGGATGTTGCAGGCTAGCAAAATTGCTTAGCAGAAAAGACCCTCATGCTTGTCCTTAAAAGCTTTCTGGGAAGGCAACAGGATAAAGTCCCAGTGTTACGAATGTCCCCTTGAATCCACCAGCACTGAAGAAACTCTTTGGGAGTTAGAGATGGAGGAGCAAAACCTAGCCACCAAGGTGAGAACTGGAGAGGAGGAAAAGGGAAAAGTCTTCTCTCTGATGAGGGATGACCCTTTGAGGAGGACCATACTGGGTGTTCTAATGGGGAAGTCATGATAATTTTATGGACTTGATTTTTGTCCTAGTGACTTTACACTTCAGAAATCAGTCTTCAATGTATCCGGATACAACTGCTTAGATTTCTTTGCTTAGCTCTTCTACTATAAAATATATTTCACTCTGAAGTGCAAGAATTGCTTAAACGGAAAAGTTCAATGGAATTAACTTTCACTGGTCACCTCTTTCCTGTTTCTGGTCACTTATGATTAAGGCTTCTTTTAAGCCTTAATCATAAGGCTTAAAAGAACTGTACTTTTAAGGATACTTCTTCCTGTACTTCTTTTAAGAATAACTTGAGGTCATTAATGTCCATCTATGTTTAAACATTAAAAAAATTTTATACTTACTTCAGAAAGTTGCACAGCAAAATGTTTCTCTATGTGTTAGTTTTTAACTGAGTGAAAATTTTGCTCCAAAAAAGAGAATTATATAAAATTCAAGGGTGGGTGCCTGCCCATTCCATCATTTCCCAAAAAAATATGCAGTAATGACAGCTAGACCCAAGTTTTTGGCTGCCAATCTTACAGAGTTTCTCTGGAAGCAGCCCAAGGCACAAACCCAAGGCAGTCACAGCCTCTTTATGGCTCTGATGCCCAGCACAGGGCTGCCATCAGTTTCCAGTGTCCTAAGAACCACAACACACTAGCAGAACCACTCCACAGAATTCAGTCTGGATCCAAACCTGCCCCTGGTAAAAGGGAAAGCCCATCAGTTGAGCAGGTCAATGGCAAAAGAAAGGCACATCAAAAACGGAGAGAGCTTTGCCATGGGTATATCCCCACAGAACTGTCACTACAATTGAGAAAACAGACATTTCCATCACCCCCCAAAAGTTTCTCTGTGGCCCTTGGTAATCCATCCTTCCCCCCATCTCCACCCCCAGACAACCACTGATCTGCTTTCTGTCACTATAGATCTGTTTGTATTTTCTAGAAAGGAATCATGCTCTATGTATTCCTTTTTTTGCCTAGCTTAAAGCATAAGGAGTTTAAGATGTATTCATGTCATTCTGTATATCGATGCTTTGCTCTTTTTGTAGTAGGGTTCTACTCGCTGGATACACAACAATTTAACTATCTATTGATGAGTTCATGGGTTATTTCCAGTTTTAGAAATAAAGTTGCCACAACATTTGTATACAAGTATTTATGTAGAAATATGCTTTCCTCTTATTTTAGTTAAATCAGATCAGATCAGATCAGTCACTCAGTCATGTCCGACTCTTTGTGACCCCATGAATTGCAGCACGCCAGGCCTCCCTGTCCATCACCAACTCCCGGAGTTCACTCAGACTCATGTCCATCGAGTCAGTGATGCCATCCAGCCATCTCATCCTCTGTCGTCCCCTTCTCCTCCTGCCCCCAATCCCTCCCAGCATCAGAGTCTTTTCCAATGAGTCAACTCTTCGCATGAGGTGGCCAAAGTACTGGAGTTTCAGCTTTAGCATCATTCCCTCCAAAGAAATCCCAGGGCTGATCTCCTTCAGAATGGACTGGTTGGATCTCCTTGCAGTCCAAGGGACTCTCAAGAGTCTTCTCCAACACCACAGTTCAAAAGCATCAATTCTTCGGCACTCAGCCTTCTTCACAGTCCAACTCTCACATCCATACATGACCACAGGAAAAACCATAGCCTTGACTAGATGAACCTTTGTTGGCAAAGTAATGTCTCTGGTTTTGAATATGCTATCTAGGTTGGTCATAACTTTCCTTCCAAGGAGTAAGCGTCTTTTAATTTCATGGCTGCAGTCACCATCTGCAGTGATTTTGGAGCCCCCAAAAATAAAGTCTGACACTGTTTCCCCATCTATTTCCCATGAAGTGGTGGGACCGGATGCCATGATCTTCGTTTTCTGAATGTTGAGCTTTAAGCCAACTTTTTCACTCTCCACTTTCACTTTCATCAAGAGGCTTTTGAGTTCCTCTTCACTTTCTGCCATAAGGGTGATGTCATCTGCATATCTGAGGTTATTGATATTTTAGTTAAATACCTGGGAGTAAAATGACTCATGTCATGTGGTAGGTATACGCTTAACTTTTAAAGAGATTTCTAAGCTGTGTGTGTAGAATTTGTACTGTTTTTCCATTAAATCTCTGATAGAATTTACAAATAAGGCATTCACAAATAAAGCCATCTGGGCCTGAGGTTTTATTTGTGGGAAAATTTTTTTACTATCGACACTAATTCAATTATCTATAATATGCTTAGATTCACTTAAATGTTGTCCTAAGTTTCACTGATGCTCTGTTTTGATCTTCTTATCTCTCTCTTTTCTTTCTGTCTTTCCTTTTGGATATATTGCCGTGCCTTCAAATCTACTAATCTCTTCTGTATTGCTTAATCTGCTACTAATCCCATCTGGTGTATTTATTCTCAAGCCCTGGTTTTTCACCCCTTTAAGTTTGATTTAGATCTTTTTGATCTTTTCCGTATTTCTCCTTGTCATGTTCATGCTCTCCCCTATTTTCTTAAACATATGAAGCATATTTCTAATAGCTCTTTTAATGTCCTTATCTATTAATCTTATGATCCATGTCATTTCTGGGTCTGTTTCTGTTGACTGACTTATCTCCTTGTTATACTGTGAATTTTCCCACTTGTTTGCAGGCATCCTCATTTTTCACTAGTGTCAGCCATTGTGACCTCTGGCTGTGAAGTGACAGATTCTTGTGGCTGAATTCCTTTAAATATTCTTGAACATTGTTCTGGGCAAGTTAAGTTACTTAGAAACAGGTTGACCCTTTCAAGGCTTGCTTTTAATGTTTGCTAGGTGAGTCCACAATGACATTTCATGTAGAGGAAATACCTTTCTGAGCATTTACTGAACATTCTGTATTAAGAGGTCTTTCTACTTTGAATAGGGGAAAATGAACTATTCCTTGCTCTAGGGAGCTCTTCCATGAGCTCTGGGGATTGTTCTAACTACTTCTTCCCACTGATTCTTTCCCTGGCCTCAGGATTTTCCTCACATACATGCACTGATTAGTACTTAGCTAAAGACTTCAGGGTGGGCTTCCCTGGTGGCTCAGATGGTAAAGAATCTGCCTGCAATTCAGGAGACACAGGTTCGATCCTTGAGAGAATGGCAAGCCACTCCAGTATTCTTACCTGGAGAATTCCAAGGACAGAGGAGCCTGGTATGCTACAGTCCATGGTGTCGCAAAGGGTCAGACATGACTGACAGACTAACACACACACACACACACACAAAGACGTAAGGGTACTCTGAATATCTCCAGAGCATTCTCTCTCTCTGCAGCTCTCTACTCTCTGGCACTCTGCCCATGAATTCTAGTCACCTTGGCATCCTCAAGTTACAAACTCTTTCCTCTCATCTCAGGAGGTTGCACCTCGAAACATTCACCAGACAATGAGTAGGGCCAGTCACAGGATTCACTTTATTTGTTTCCCTTTTCTCAGAGATTATTGTCCTATACTGTCTATTTTAAAATAACTAAACATGATTGTTTCACATATTTTCGCCCCCCACCCTTTTTAGTTGTTTAAGGCAGAAGGATAAACCCAACTGTACCCCACAATCCATCACAGCACAATGTGAAACTCTGATTAAGGGGATATAATATCAGGTTTAGAGATTTGAACTATAAATTCCAAAGGTTAATGCTGAACAGTTCCCACAAACTTCACCATCTGACCCAGAGCTTCCCAACACATGTGTGGACCAAGCGGATGCAGTGTCCCTGATAGGAATCTTATTTTCATTTCCATAAGTTAAGATTCAAAGTATAAGTTTGTATTGCTCCATATTTTCAGATCCTACCCCAATGAATTGGAG
This sequence comes from Bubalus kerabau, assembly GCF_029407905.1. Taxonomy (NCBI): domain Eukaryota; kingdom Metazoa; phylum Chordata; class Mammalia; order Artiodactyla; family Bovidae; genus Bubalus; species Bubalus kerabau. Next base: position 29,309,971 of record NC_073630.1, on the reverse strand, counting down.
ACATTTTCTCTCTAACTCTGCATGCGTGCGTGTATGTGTATGTGTGTGGCAGGGGTGGGCACGGGAGGGGAGGAAGTGTTTCTGTAAAGACACATGCGTATATATTTTGCATCCAGCTGTGTGACTGGATTTAGGCTTAAAATATAATTTATGAGTAAACTTTGTTTAATGCACATAAACAGGAAATAGACACTTGTGAATTCATTAATTAAAATCCTGTTTGGAGAAGTATTGTGAAGGCTAATCCTTTGCTCACATGAATGAGATCCGGCTGTCAGTATGAAAAATATAGAATGAGGTCCTGCTAAGGAACCACCTTGGAACTTCATACCGTTGGGCAGTTTCACTCAAGAGCCCTCTGCGTTTCCCCTGTCCTAAGACTGGGTCTTCCTCTCAAGGAAGCAAGCTCTTGACGGGGCTAGAGCTTTGCATGAGAATTCATCACAACTCACCGGCCCCCATCCCGTCCTTTCCTCCGACTCTGTTCCTAGAGCTGCCTTGGCTGCCTGCCCAGACCCTTGACTTGTCAAACTTGGGCCCTCCTTGTTTCTCATGCCCGGCTGAACCCAAGGCCGTCCACCTTTCCCTGACCTTTTGGATAAATTTTCTGGGCTCCTGTCTGCCTGTCCACCTGGCCGTCGCTTGGCCCAACGCCCAGTATATGTTAAAAGCAAAAGGCAGGATAAAGAAATCTACTTGTTTCCTCTGAACGATGGAAAGGCAGCCAGCGGTCAGGAGAGATGGATATGGTGCGTACTTATAAAGTTAAATGAACCACAGATGCAGCTACGATACTAATGCAGTTCAACAAAACACCTCTTAACCCAGGCACTGTGCAAAGGTCTGGAACACAAGCTGAATAAGATGCTGGCTGCTCACCTTCCAGTTTGGGAGACAGACAAGAAAAGAGATTATAATTCAGCACATGAGAAAATAACAGCTTCTCCTTGTCTGTCTAGTTTTGAAGTCTCTACTTTAATTTACATATATGTTCAAACAACAGACTGTATATATTACTGCCAAATGACAACTGGGCTTCTCTGGTGGTTCAGCTGGTAAGGAATCTGCCTGCAATGCAGGAGACCTGGGTTTGATCCCTGGGTTAGGAAGATCCCCTGGAGAAGGGAATGGCTACCCACTCCAGTAATCTGGCTTGGACACTTCCATGGACTGTATAATCCACAGGGCCACAGAGTCAGACACCATGTTCAGATTAATTTTCACATACAGTTTATATGTTTATCTTTCTGACTAAACTATAAATTCCCTGTCACTCCTAGTGACTAACATAAATTTTCCCTGAATTAAAATATATTCAGCTCCCATATATAAGGGCCAACTCTTTTGTTGTTGTTCGATCACTAAGTCATGTCTGACTCTTTGCTACCCCTTGATTGCAACATGCCAGGCTCCTCTGTCCTCTACTATCTTCCAGAATTTGCTCAAATTCACGTCTATTGAGTCAGTCTTGCTGTCTGACCTTCATCCTCTGCTGCTCCCTTCTCCTCCTGCCTTCAATCCTTCCCAGCATCAATGTCTTTTCCAATGAGTCAGCTCTTAGCATCAGGTCTACTATAAAGTAATAAATTAATTATACAAGCAACACATAATAAACTAAAGCATACATCTTGATAAATAGCAATAATTCTAAATATTTGAGAAAATAGTTACAATTCACAATGCTAACAGGCTAATTAACTAAACGATTTAAAGGTTAATGAATATTCATTGTTTGCTCGAGCTTTATCTTTGATGTGTGTGTGTGTGTGGCGAGGCCATAGCCACATATGAGCAACTATGGCCCTGCTGGTACCATTCATTCAGGTGACTGACGAGATGACAGCTAGAACTCATACTGTCAAACAAGAAAACGTCTAGATTCTGCTCTTGTTGCTTAATTTTTCATCTTTTGGCTACTACTTTCACCTACCACAGTTTCACTCTGTGTAAAGTTGCCTGAAAGAAAGAAGATAAGCCCAGATAGCTTTATGCCTAGTAGAGACAGGAAGGATTTAGCAGCAGCCAAGGAGGGGTAGGAGGTGGAAGGGGCAATCCAGCTGACGCTACTGGTTAGGATTCTTCCAAGTGGGGGGCGGGGGGGGGGAGTAATAGTAATTGGAGTGTGACGAGCACTGTACCATGCACGCTGCCTGTGGAACCTCACTGGAACCTCACAGTAATATTGTGAGGCAGGCTTGATTATTCCCATCTTATAGATGAGTAAGGGAGATTCATCTACCTACCAAAGTCACATTTACCTGCTAAATGCAGAGTCTAGATCTAGATATTTATATGTACTACCCAGCATTGTATCAAATCATTGTGAAATGAAGATCTTCAAGGTGTGCAAGATGGATGCACTGCAGCAGATTAGACTGGAACGAATACCTTGATTGGCACTGGGATACACTGAAGCTCAGCGAAAGCCAATATGACAGTGTTACAAACCCCACTGCTGCTGCTGCTGCTGCTGCTGCTGCTGCTGAGTCGCTTCAGTCATATCCGACTCTGTGCGACCCCATAGACAGCAGCCCACCAGGCTCCCCCATCCCTGGGATTCTCCAGGCAAGAACACTGGAGTGGGTTGCCATTTCCTTCTCCAATGCATGAAAGTGAAAAGTGAAAGTGAAGTCGCTCAGTCGTGTCCGACTCTTAGCGACCGCATGGACTGCAGCCTACCAGGCTCCTCCATCCATGGGATTTTTCAGGCAAGAGTACTGGAGTGGGGTACCATTGCCTTCTCCTACAAACCCCACAGGATGTCCTAAAGACAACTAAAAATGTCTCATATAGTTCATTATGAATCATTTTGTGAAGCAAACGACCCCCAGCAGCCTCAGGTATCAGAGGGTGAACATCACTTCGCATACACCCAGAAGTGAGGACCACTGTGTGGTTGAAATAGTGCCGGTGCGAGGAAAGCACGCCTGAGCCCACATTCAAGTGTTCTCCTTCCTGACAGTATTCCCCCAATTCTCAAGTCCTCTTCACTCCAGATGATAACCTTTTGAGCTCCCCAAGGAAGCTCTTGGTGCTCAGTTGAAGTCCCTGTTGCCACCTGCCCTGTTCACCGCTGACTCACTCTACCCCCAGATATAGGATGAGTCTGACTGTCTCTGCTGCATGCCAGATGCTAACCCAGAGGCCCCTCTGCCTTTGTTGAGCCCTCTTACCAGGCAAACATGTGACACCATTCACAATTTAAGAGTATATGGTCTGCGCTTCCTACAGTTTTGTTGCCATAGGGAAACATTTAGTTCTGCATCGAGTGCTATCAAAAACATACCTCCACACACAACTGTAAACTCTCCTACTCTTCAACACATGCATGCACACACCTGTACGCATGTGTGCACCCCAGACAACAATCTCTTCATGGAAGTTAGTCAATGCCCTTGTCTTTTTTAGCCTGTGATTAAACAAGGCATTTTTTTCTTCCATTAGAGGTATTTTCCATAATTATCTAGGCTTCCTTAGCAAAGGAAAAAAAGAAACAAATCAATAATCTATACATGCTGCGATTGTCTCAGTCTTTGAGGTGCTTTTCAGGGCAGTGATTCACTGTGGAGCTTTGAAGATCACCCACCCCAGGCTAAACAAAAATGAATGTCCTTCTGATTACCACCTCAAACAACACAGGGCTTGACATCTTAGAACTTTCTCCCTTGGATGACATGTGGCAAATGCCTGTGAAAAAGCAATACTACGTGTTGGAACTTGGGGGTTTATTTTGGAGACTGGATGTGTAACAGTTCAGAGGACAGGCTCTGAGAAGTGAATCCTAGGCCTGCTAAAGTATGGCCTTAAGGAAGCTACTTTGCCTTCTAGAAAACAGAAATGGTATTTTTTTTCATCTCACATGACTTAATGAGATAATTCATAAAATTATAGTAGACTATTAATACTTTAGTATAGTATCTAGCACATAATAAGGCTTCAATAAATGTTAGTTATTATTATTCCAACAAACTCTGTCTGTATCACCAGGGCATCTTCAGCCGGCTTCCCAGTCTCCTTCCTATCACTGGAATATTGCCCTAAATGGAAATTTCCATTCTTTTCCTCTGGCATCACTTCCCACACCCTCCTTCCAATCTGGCTCAGCTCCTTCCATCCCCACATCATGAATTCCTGCACCTCCCACCTCCACTATGTCCTGGGGAACCTCTGTCTTAATATAAACAAACATCCTCTTTGTCCTTTCTCCTCCGTACTGGCTTGTCCCTGTAGATCCCATTTCCCTTACAACCCATTCTAATAGAGACCACTCATTTACAACCCATCACCTTTGAGACGAGCATACTCTAATCACAAACCTACTTCTTCAGTTGTCTCCCAATATCTACTTACCTCTGAAATCACATATATCACCTTTCTCCATTTTGTTGCATCTCTGTTTTTTAACTTTTTCATAAATTACACCTAGTTCAAAATTTGTTCTTACTCCTATACTTAATAATTATGCTCCATTAATAGGCTCATGAAACCCTGCATCAGGCACTGGGAATACAAAGATAAATAAGACCTTATCCTGCTGCTGCTGCTGCTAAGTCGCTTCGGTCGTGTCCGACTCTGTGCGACCCCATAGACAGAAGCCCACCAGGCTCCCCCGTCCCTGGGTTTCTCCAGGCAAGAACACTGGAGTGGGTTGCCATTTTCTTCTCCAGTGCATGGAAGTGAAAAGTGAAAATGAAGTCGCTCAGTCGTGTCCGACTCTTCGTGACCCCATGGACTGCAGCCTACCAGGCTCCTCCGCCCATGGGATTTTCCAGGAAAGAGTACTGGAGTGGGTTGCCATTGCCTTCTCTGAGACCTTATCCTAGCTGTACGAATTAGTCTAGTGGGAAGGCAGACATGTAGTAAGAAGGGAACAGTGCTGACACAGAGCTCAGTACTGGTGCAGTGAAAGATCAAACTCTGTAGGTACCTCAATGTCCATGGTGTCAACCCTCCCAAGCCCCTTATCTTACATGTTCTTAATCACCTCCACCTCCTACTTCCCCTTCTCTGAAACAGACCCCCACTTTAGACTTGTTCATAATTTAAAGCAGCTCACCTCCAAGATCTTAAACTCTTAAATTCCCCTCTTAGATGATAACCTCTGATCCCTGTTAAAACTGCTCTTTGTCCTCATTTTCCTTCAATTCCTAAGACATTCCCTATTGTCATTACTCACTGACCCCTTTTAAGTCTTATAGCTTCTAACTGTACCACTAATTCTATCAGCCCATGTTCTCTAGTCTTGATTTACTTTAAGAATCCCTAACCTGTGTCTTCAAAATATCCCTATTCACATTTTCTCCTCCCAAGGTACTAGCTCTCCCTTGATTAATGGAGGCATTAAAAATAATTTTAAAATGGAATAATCCCACTATAATCTATATATCCAATCTCACCTAGGCCCTTTTCTTACTCTAATAGTACTTTTACTCAATGAAACCCAATCATATTGCCTACAAATCAATTCCACATCGTTCCCTTTCCTCAAATCCTCCCACCACTTTGCCTCAGCTGAGGCCACGTGCGTGCATACTTAGTCGCTCAGTTGTGCCCAGCTCTTCATGACCCTATGGACTGTAGCCCATCAGGCTCCTCTGTCCATGGGATGCTCCAGACAAGAATACTGGAGTGGACCGCCATGCCCTCCTCCAGGGAAATCTTCCCGGCCCAGGGATCAAACCCCCATCTCTTACTTCTCCTGTACCAACAGATGGCTTCTTAACTACTAACGCCACCTGGGAAGCCCTGTCAATTTCCCCGTGCATGCATGCATGCTAAGGTCTTTCAATCGTGTCCGACTCTGTGAACTGTCCCCCTCCCCACCCCGCATTCCTCCTCAAAATATTTTTACATTTTCACCCATTTTCTCCTCCGTTCCTTCCCAGTACAGAGAAGGACTCTCTGCTCTCCAAGGCTAACTGCTATACCTATGACCTTGATTCTATCCGCTTCATCTGCCTCAAGTACCCAAGATAATTGTCAGATGACTTTATTCTTCCCTTTCATCCTCTCCACTGTCCTTCCCCCTCAGCCTATAAGCAAGCCGAAATCTCTCTTCCTATCCCCAAAGAGCATTCCCTTGACATAATATCCCCCAAGCTCCTGTCCTTTCTCTTTTCTTCTCTTCACTGCCAACTTCTGGAAAGAAACAGACTCACTGATTCCCACTTCCTGACCACCCACTCATATCTTAAGCCTTTGCAATCTGGCGTCCAGCCAAGGGGCTCTAATAACAGTGTTTTAACACAGATCACCGAGGAAAGTACAGGATGCTAGAGGAATCCCTTGAAACCAAGGTTAAAATAGAATAGAGTTAGGCCTATTCAGGGAGATTCTCACAGGAATTAAACACCACCCAATTCTCATGGTTGTGTATTGTTGATTTAAAAGGAAAAAAATGTTCTTAATTGTTTTTCTGAAAGAGGAAGAAACTTCAGGATATAAATTACAAATCATGTGGGCTTTTTCCTCTTCCTTAAAATACTCTAATTTTCAGAATGTAATGACAATATTTGGTGTTTTATAGATCCATCTTGATTTTATAATCTATAACTTTTCTGTTTTGTATGAAATGAACCATATTGGGTCTTACAGTTCATACAGTGCTCTTTATTTATAAAGGAATTCCCAGGAATAGCAATGAATCAATTTAACTAATTTTTCCACTATTCTGAAGAGAAGAATAAAAAATTTGGGGAAAACATGTCTGTAATGAAGTTGTGTCTATAATCCCCAGTCCTTGCAATCAAGGACAATGACATGCCCTTCTAACTATGGCAGAACAAACTTCAATATTAATATCATGTTTTCCTGTGTTTTAGGGGGGAGTTGCAGAAGAAGGCAATGGCACCCCACTCCAGTACTCTTGCCTGGAAAACCCCATGGACGGAGGAGCCTGGTGGGCTGCAGTCCATGGGGTCACTAGAGTCGGACACGACTGAGCAACTTCACTTTCAGTTTTCACTTTCATGCATTGGAGAAGGAAATGGCAACCCACTCCAGTGTTCTTGCCTGGAGAATCTCAGGGACGGGGGAGCCTGGTGGGCTGCCGTCTATGGGGTCGCACAGAGTCGGACACGACTGAAGAGACTTAGCAGCAGCAGCAGCAGCAGGGGGTTTGTACATGGTTGGTTCTGTTCACACCTTTACTGTGACTCACTTTCACTGGAATTCTGCTGACAATCTGTTCTAAAGCACTCTTGCCTTGCAAAGAGCTGTGTTATTTCTCCCTTGACACATCTCTATTAGTGTCATCAATTAACCCCATGCTTGGTAGTTTCACAATATAAATGCCTTATAATTAGGATAATGACATTCAATCATAGTATAAGAATCAACTGAGCCTTCAGAAAACTGAGGGTGTGGCCTCTCCCCACTTTCAGATAAGTAAGGACATTTCTACTTCTGCCTTTTGCTTTACACTTCTTGCTATTCAGGGTGATATCTGAGAGTATCAACAGAGTAAGAGTGCTTCTCTCATTTGCAAAAAACAAAAAAAAGTGTTAGATTTTAATTATTTTAGAAGCAAGTTTGGAGGAAAGTACGATTTTGAGAATGATAAAAATTCTTGATTCCTAGATTTTATTTCTTAGAGTCCTCCTTTTGTGGGCATATTCTGAAGTAAAAGGAGCTCATCACAACGACTATTCACCGTCACACAGTTGAGCAGAAAAGAGTTGAATGCTGTTTGCGAGTACCTAGAAAATGCCAGAGCCAAGTAGCCAAGATGCATAGAAGTTATCCTTTTTACTGCAAAATCACAAAGGTGGCAAAATGCAGCGAGCCAGGGCTGTCTTTTCGTTCTAATGATCTAAGTATTCGGATTAAGAAATTGCCTTTCTCTTATATTTCACCAGGAATATATCCAGCTAAGAACTTTAGATATGTTAGCTATGGAACAATAATGCACCTTTCCATGGCTCTTTCCTGACAAATGAAGTAAGAAGCCTAGGGTAAAACTCCTCTACGCTGTAATTAAGACTGGAATACATCTTGTTCTTTGTCCAACACTGCTTACTTATACATTGTTATTCACACACCAAAGGGAATTCTAGTTACCATGAAAAACAAGCCACAGGGACACTATAGAAATTTCCCACAATTATTTGTTCCAAAGTAAATACGTTTCCTTTGATTTTGACAAAACCATAACACACAGAAGTGTATTGTGAAGCTCTGTCTAGCGGTGTGTTTACCAATACCCTGGAGGCTTCACTCTTTGAAACGCAACAAGATTACATCATGCTGCTTCATCTCTCATCATTTGACATGCATATATATTATACCTAACAATCAGACATCAGCAGAAGAAAACAATACACTAATTCTTGAATCAGGGTTCTGTTTTATACTCCATTTGAAAAGGGTAATCATGACTTAGCTTAAATGAGGCTCTATGCCTCAGTTCAATTCAGTTCAGTTCAGTCGCTCAGTCATGTCCAACTCTTTGTGACCCCATGGACTGCAGCACATCAGGCCTCTCTGTCCATCACCAACTCCGGGCATTTACTCAAACTCATGTCCATTGAGTCAGTGATGCCATCCAACCATCTCATCCTCTGTTGGCCCCTCTCCTCCCACCTTCAATCTTTCCCAGCATCAGGGTCTTTTCAAATGAGTTAGCTCTTCACATTAGGTGGCCACAGTATTGGAGTTTCAGCTTCAACATCAGCCCTTCCAATTAATATTCAGGACTGATTTCCTTTAGGATTGACTGGTTGGATCTCCTTGCAGTCCAAGGGACTCTCAAGAGTCTAGATTACAAGTTTGAAAGCATGAAAGTGTTGACCGAGCCTGGGTCCCTGATATAATACGGGAAACACAGAATGTTCATCCAACATTTTCTGAAGGCCTTCATGAGTTTTAGTTCATGTATAGCACAGGAATGGACAACAAATTATATAGAGATTTCTAAACTTTACCACCATTCCTCTCAGCCATAATAACAATAACTTCATTTTCACTGAACTTTCTTTTCTCTTCCAATCCAACAGGCCTGTCTTCCAAATATTTAAGCCTCTATGATTCTACTCTCCACAACCAGAGAGTCACTTCAAGGGAGTACTTTGTTTTCAATTTAGATGACAAATTCCCTCTTCTCTCTTCATCTATTAATGGTATACTGGGATTATAAAAGAATCATACATGCTCACACACCACACAAGGAAAAAACTTCAGTACTTTATAGTTTCTCTTTGTGTTTATTCTTTTATTTATTCATTGACTCTGTAGATGTTGGACATCTAAAATATGCTAGACATTAACTTTCCAAGGAATAATACAGAAGTATCTTGTACTTCTATGACCTCCTTCATTCTGGTTTGTTCACGACCATTCACATCCATTCCCATGGCTATACCTTAGCTTTAACACCACATGGAACTGGGTCGCCCTGAACCCATAAACACAAACTGCATCTTCTGATCTATGTCCATCTGCTATTCTTTTACTTTTTAAAAATCTGTTCTTTGATATTACTGACACCTTCAGTTCCCCACCACTTAGAGGTCTGAAAGCACATCTGGATTCAGACACTAGCTTACCTGGAGCCCACAGTTACAGCACAGAAGCCAGTACCCTTGTTTCTAGTCTCCTTTGTCCTTTCGTGGTCTTCACCATGACCATCCCCAGCTCAGTTCAACCCACCTGGACCCACAGAAGGATCAGTGGAATGATGTGGCCCCAGACAAGGTTCTGGGCTTTGGAGTCAGCCCGCAGTTTGCATTTGCTTCTGCCAATTGCCAGCTGTGTGGCTTTATTAAGCATTTAACCTCTACAAGCCTTGGTTTCTCTATCCATATGATATAAATAATGATTCCTACATCACAGGCCTTATTATGAGGACTAGAGAACAGGCATCTTAACCACATAGCATAGCCTTCTTCTGGCACATAGAAGGCATGAATAAATAGAAATGTTTGTCTGTTTCTAGTGCAGTTCTGCTAAGTCTTTCTGGAGAAAATTGCATATTCATGTTGCTGGGCTCCATTATAAATTTATGAGCTCCATCCTTCACTTGCCCCTCAAGGGTTTCTCATCTACTCCATTTCCGTTCTCCATAACAGCTGTTCCAAACCTTTATGCCTTTTCTCAAGGGTCCTGCCAGATTCCTGCCTCCCCTGCTCTCAGCAGGTGGCTTAACTTCCTGCTGAGAAAGCAGGTGCCTGTGAGCACGTACAACTTCCGCTTCTGTCCTGATCTCTCCGATCAGCTCTATCATCATGCCTCCTCTCCTGCTTCACTCCAATCTCAGGAAAAGAAGCATCCCCGCTCACTCCATCATTAATGAAATGACCCAGAAAGTATTTGTTGAATGTTGATTGATGGACCGACCATATGTCAGAGCCTGGGCTGTGTGCCAACCTGGTCTCAAACAGCTCTAGCCTCATGAAGAAGTCAGATCAGTGCACAAACAAGAAACAAACAACAGGATTCATGCTATGATAAATGCAAAGACAAGTACTAGCCAAGGCTTTCAAGGTCAGCTAGGACAGCTTCCCATAGCGGGCTGCATCTGAACCGAAGACTGAAAAAGAAACAGTAGTAGCCAGGTTAGAGGGAAGGGGAGAGTACTTATAGACAAAGAAAGCAGGCTGTGCAAATCATGGAAACATGGAAGACCCGGGTGCTGGGCTCAGATTTCATCACAGATGTAAGGAACCTGGAGCACATAGCTGTTGGAAACAACCACTGGGCCAGACACTCAGTTTGTGTCACCGAGTGGACAGGAATGAAGAAGCCAGAGAGACCCTCCTGCTGCTGCTGCTGCTGCTGCTAAGTCGCTTCAGTCGTGTCCAACTCTGTGCGACCCCATAGACGGCAGCCCACCAGGCTCCCCCGTCCCTGAGATTCCCCAGACTTGCTCCAAATCCAGATATCTAGTGTTAGAGAGGATGATTAGGAACACTTCCAGTTTTTTCACATCACTTCTGTCCTGGAAATAGAATGTCTCATATGACTGAGATGAGACACATAGATTATGACCACAGGCCTTAAGAAATATGGCCAAGGTGCCTGAACCATTTTCTGTCTGCATTGAAGGAAATTTTAAACACTTTTGTTTAAAAATTCTATTTGCTTCTGTTTTCAATATGCATGCTGTGCTGTGTGCTGCACTTAGTCACTCAGTCAAGTCCGACTCTGTAAGACCCCATGGACTGTAGCCCGCCAGGCTCCTCTGCCCATGCGGATTCTCCAGGCAAGAATACTGGAGTGGGTTGCCATGTTCTCCTCCAGGGGATCTTCCCAACTCAGGGATCGAACCCAGATTTCCCGCATTGCAGGCAGATTCTTTACCATGTGAGCCACCAGAGAAGCCCTTCAGTATGTGTACCTCCACAAATAGATAAATAGGGACTTCCCTCATAGTTGAGTTGGTAAAGAATCTGCCTGCAATGCAGGAGACCCAGGTTCAATTCCTGAGTTGGGAAGATCCCCTGAAGAAGGAAATGGCAACCCACTACAGTATTCTTGCCTGGAGAATCCCATGGGCAGAGGAGGCTGGCAGGTTACAGTCCATGGGGTCGCAAGAGTTGGACACGACTTAGCGACTAAACCACCAAACCACCATAAATAGACTACAGAGAAACTTCTCTTTTTGTACCCCAAATAAGGCAAAGAGAAGTTAGTAATAAGTAGCTTTGAAAATATGGGCTTACATTTTTCTTTCTGCAAAGTACTTTTAAAAGATTGAAAATGCCTAGAAGAAAACACAAGCAATAAGTTCCTTACCATTAGTCTGGGCAATGAATTTTTTAGATTTGACACCGAAAGCAGAGGCAACAGAAGCAATAATAAACAACTGGGACTACATCAAACTAATGCACAACAAAGGAAACCATTAACAAAATGAAAAGGCAACCTACCGAATGGGAGAAAATATTTGCATATCATATATCAGATAAAGGGGTAATATTCAAAATATATTAAGAGCTCATACAACTCAAAATCAAAAACATGAACAATACAACTTAAAAAAAAAAGCAGATAATCTGAACAGACATTTTTCCAAAGAAGATACACAGATGGTCAATAAGCACATGAAAAGATGATCAACATCACTAATAATCAGAGAAATGGAAATCATCTCTCTGATTTGCCTTGGAGGTTACAGTCCATGGGGTCACGAAGAGTCAGACATGAGTTGAGTGACTAATACTTTCGCTGTATGTGGGATTCTGGGGCCATGGTCCTTTTTCCTTTAGAATACAGTGTTGGCTTATGAATTGAAAATTTTCAAGGTAAGAAGTATGAAGTAAGAACTTTTTCAAAAAGAAAGCATTAATGTCTGTCCTAAGGATTTCATGATTTCATAAAACTGATCTAGGAATAATTTATATTCTACTAGAAAAATGATGGCTAATTTTTATAAAGGTATAATCATTAGTTTTTTGTTTTTAAACTGAGAAGGAAAACAGCAAATGTGATTAACCTCCATGATTAAGAAAATTAGTTTATGCAGAATAAATTATTTTCTAATGACAGTGGTTTTGGGGAAAGTGTATAAAATTAAGTACTGCAAAATAAGTTCCTCAAGAGTCCCGGAGAGTCCCTGGAGTTGGGAAGGCATTCTGGGTTATATAACATACAGCAATGGAAGAGGATGCATCAGGCACTTCACCTACACTATTTTCTTCAGAACAGATTCTCAGAGAATTAAACACTTACCTGAGATCCCAACACTAGTAAATAATTGGCAGAGCTCAAATTTGGACCCAGCTGTATGCCTCTAGCACACATGCCCTTTGCAGTCCGCCCCGTCACCGGGAGCGTCTGTGTTCACGGCGCTGGGCTAGGTGCTTCGACAGATGGAAGGGTGAACATCCCTGCCTGCGTGTTGTTAGCTGACGGACCCTATTTAATGTACCTAGCTGAAAAAAAGAATGAAAAGAAAACTAGCATTTCTCTTCCTGCCAGTAAAAATTAAACCATGAATCTATGATTCAGAAGAAAAATGTCCTTATCCAGGTGCATTTTTATACATTAGCATTTAGGGCAAATTGCCCAGAAATCCAATACTAATTTACCCTTAGGATCTCAGCCCACAGTTACTGTTGGAATTTTTGGCAAGTAGATATCCCTGAGGGTAATAGTCAAATTAAGAAGCCTTCTTAAAGAAAAGGTGTGAGAGTCTTAGGCAACAGTTCAAAGCTTAGTGTTCAAAGGTGGGGAGGGGTACTTAGCCAGGGGGTGCTCCAGTGGGTAAACGAGGTGAGAGAGTGCCTGTTTCCTTACTATGAACCTCTGCTTAATGGAGCAGTGATAGACTTGGTACGCAGTGGTGATAATCTTTACTTTGCACTCAAAATAACAGTGAACCATAATTTAAATTCTAATTTCAAAGTTATTACTGCAGATTTGGGAGGTGAACATTTCCAGGGTCAAACTTGAACTCTTTGCAACTATAAAATGCCAATGTGAGTTTAGTAGCCCAGAAAAGCACCTCCCACGCCTGTAATACTCTCAAATTCATGAGTTTAATTCCTATTGCACTGACAGCCCCCTTAGGTTAACCAAGAAAATAACAATAATAACAATAGTTACCTTTTTGATCACTTACTATGTGAAATGTACTCTTCTTAAGGTTTTACCATTCAGCGAATCCTCATAGTAACTCTATGTTTACATACCTATGTTATAGATGAAAAAACTGAGGTCCAGTGAGACTAAGTGATTTGCCAAAGATTATAAAGCTGGTAACTAGCAGATCCAAGATTTGAACCTACACAGACTAGGCCCTGACCAAGCATTACTGACCACTGCCATTTACAAGGTTCCACATGGTCACATATGACCTTTAATGAAAATTTTCTTATTACTTGGATTAATAGTGCTTGGGCTGAGTGTGAGTTTGGCTGAGGAAATTGACTTGCTTTTAGACGAACTCCTACAAAGTTAAGCAGTATCTTTTGTAGACCCCAGAGGAATCTATAAGAAGAAATGTCAAGGAAATTTAGACATCAAGATGGAATGAGGTGGAAATCAGCAGGACAATATTAAGGGGAAGCTGCTACTGAAGCCTGGCGTGCTGCAGTCCATGGTGTCGCAGAGTCGGACGTGACTGAGTGACTGAACAACAATAACTACTTAATGGGCAGGTCCCCACTCATCCCCAAAACAGTTTGCAGTAATAGGATTAAGTCATGCCCCACTACCTCATAAGCCGAAGGTATTAAACCTGCTCACTGCTCTGATCAGAACTGATTTAAGAGTTGGGTATGGCTGGGCTGGGCTTCCCAGGTGGGTCAGTGGTCAAGAATCTGCCTGCCAGAGCAGGAGGCGCAGGAGATAAGGGTTCCATCCCTGGGTCGGGAAGATCCCCTGGAGGAGGAAATGGCAACCCACTCCCGTATTCCTGCCTGGGAAATTTCATGGACAGAAGAGTCTGGAGGGCTACTGTCAATGGGGCACAAAGAGTCAGACACGACTTAGCGACTAAGCAGGCACATATTCATGGCTGGGCCTCTGAATGCAAAGGCATTATGGGTAAGGGGCTGAGAACAGAGAGACTGGAATTAGAATAAACATAACAATTCCAAACTTGGGAAAATATCTACTTCCCAATTTGAATTACATTTCTACTGTCAAGATACCTGACCTACCTTAGTGGCGTGGGAAACCCCCTTCCTTTACACATTACATACAATGTAATGTAATGTATAATGTTCAATACAAGTGTGTTGACTGATGTCAAGTGTAAGGTAAAGGATCGCCCTTCATCTTCTTACTGTCCCCCAGTGATCCTCTTGGAGAATCACTTCCTCCATTTTGCCAGTGAGCACCTCCCCAGAACACGACACCTACTCTAGACAGCCTGCAGCTGGGCTGGTTAGGAGCTGGCTGCATATGCTCCAGCTGGCCCGACCAGCTTGACCAGTGAGACGCAGGGTGAGGCAAACCTAGGACTCAACAGTCCTGTGCAAGACAGCCAAGCTGGCTTCTTTATTAGGCCCACAAAAGACTACAGTTCCTCTTCAGCAAAGTGGAACCGACCAGGAACTAGAGGTAAGAAGCTCAGGGATGGGTTTTCCTGGTTGGCTTTTTAACTTTATACGGCAGTGAAAGACCAGAGTGTTTTAGTTGTTTGCATCTTCCCACATTCAAAGTCTTCCGTCAAGGATGTCTTTGGCTATCAGAGAAAACATTAGCAGCAGGAGGGGGAGATTGGCCACCTTTTATTTCTATCAACTTCAGAGGCATTGCTTTTTGCCAAACTGCCTACCCCACACGAAAGGATTCTCTTTCTTCTGGTTTTGATGTGGTTATCTGGCAAGATAGATGTGACTTTTCTTAGCATTTCCCTTTCTCCAGCCAAAGCACAAACACATGGTCTCATTTCTTTAATTCTTTAATCTACAGAAGACTTGTGCACTTGGGTTGATGGCAGGTCTGTTGGGGTCCTTCCTGGAACAGCTGAAGAATCGGGGGTCACTTCCTCATAGGCCACGTGTCCAGACAAAGACATAAGCCCCATGAGATGAGGGTCTGCACATTGGTCTTACAAGCCCTGTGTTCCCAGCACTGGTCATAATGCCTGGTATATAACAGGTATTCTGAGTATCTAATACTGTAGATTACAACATCTTTCCCCAAATTTTCTCATGGGACACTAGATCCAAAGGATGCTCAGCAAAAAAAAAAAAAAAAAAAAAGTCTATTTTTTGATAAAGTGAGCTTGATAAGGGGCTTCCCTGGTGGCTCAGCAGTAAAGAAACTGCCTGCCAATGCTGGAGATGTGGGTTTGGATCCCAGGGTAGGGAAGATTACCTGGAGAAGGAAATGGCAGCCCACTCCAGTACTCTTGCCTGGGAAATCCCATGGACAGAGGAATCTGGTGGGCTACAGTCCATGGGCCCACAAAGGGTTGGACACGACTTAGTGACTAAACAACACAATCTTGATAAATTCTGCACATCAGAGCCCCTTTCAAGAATCCCCATTCAAGTTAACCTACTTAAGAGGCTTTTCAGTTTTTCTGGAAAGAAATACAGATTCACCCTCTACTGCTTCCAATAGTCCTTCAAGCGACTATTCCAGACTTTCCCCTGAAATCATTAATACACAAGCCTGATGAACTGTAATTTTCAACTCATCCTGGGTGCAAATAGGGATAACAAGCTCCCTTCTGCCTTCCTATGGTGTATTTCAATGCCTAGGCACAACCAGGTGGATTTATTTCTGGAGAATGATTGTCTTCAATTTAATTAAAGTTTCATAGCCTAATAGTATCTCAGGGCATTTACTTTGCATTTAAGATGAAGACCACAGATTTGTATATATTATGGAAATAGACTATAGTTCCCATTTTGATAAGGAACGTGAAAGCCCAGCCTAGTCAACAGCACTGCCATAAGGGAGTGATGGAATGTGTCCATACATTGACATGGACGGTCTTTGCCTAAGTATAAGGAGGACTTTCATTTTCATGCATGCATGCTAAATCATTTCAGTCATGTCAAACTCTTTGTGCCCCATGAACTGTAGCCCACCAATCTCCACTTCCCATGGGATTCTCCAGGCCAGAATACTGGAGTAGGTTGCCATTTACTCTCCACAGGATCTTTCTGACCCAGGGATTGAACCCATGTCTCTTATATCTCCTGCATTGGCAGGTGGGTTCTTAACCACTAGTGCCACCTGATAGATGTTTAAAACCCCAAAATGTTTTAAACATCTCAGTGATTCCAGACCCAAGAATTTATCCTGAGGATATGTGTAAAGTTATCTTATAAGATTTCTTATCAACTGTGAAAAATTAGAAGCCATTTAAATGTCCAACAGTAAGATCTTAATAAACTACAGTACATGATATACAACAGAATAAAATTAAAAGCCATCATTTATTGAATGGTCTGCCAGACACTGCTCTGTAAGGGTTTCATATGTGTTAACTCAATCCTCACAACAAACCTATAAGGCAATTCTATCTCCCTCTTTTTACAGATGAGCGCACAGAGTAGCAGAGTAAACTGCACGAAGCCACACGGGGTGGAACAAGGATTCCAGCCTGGGGAGCCTGGCTCCAGGGCCCATGCCCTGCATCTGAACTGGACCTCACTTTCAAGGATGCATTCAGTTCAGTTCAGTTCAGTCACTCAGCCGTGTCTGACTCTTTGCGACCCCATGGACTGCAGCACGCCAGGCCTCCCTGTCCATCGCCAATTCCCGGAATTTACTCAAACTCAGGTCCATTGAGTCAGTGATGCCATTCAACCATCTAATACTCTGCGTCCCCTTCTCCTCCTGCCTTCAATTTTTCCCAGCATCCGGGTCTTTTCATATGAGTCAGTTCCTTGCATCAGGTGGCCAAAATATTGGAGTTTCAGCTTCAGCATCAGTCCTTCCATTGAATATTCATGATTGATTTCCTTTAGGATGGACTGGTTGGATCTCCTTGCAGTCCAAAGGACTCTCAAGAGCCTTCTCCAACATCACAGTCCAAATGCATGGGTGCGTGCTAAGTTGCTTCAGTCATGTCCAACTCTTTGAAAACTCATGAACCATAGCCTGCCAGGCTCTTCCGTCCATGGGATTCTCTAGGCAAGAATACTGGAGTGGGTTGCCATTTCATTCTTCAGGGGATCTTCTGACCCAGAGATACAACCCACGTCTCTTACATCTCCTGCATGGCAGGTGGTTTTTGTTTTTTACCACTGAACCACCTGGGAAGCCTCAAGGAGGATGATGTTACTTCAAATATCCATAACTTCATAACATATATACAAAACACAGTAACAGCAAAAATGGAAAGTTCTCCACTTTAAAATCAGTAATCTTCCTTTTTGCTTTATTGCTCATCTATATTTACTAAATTTTCCACAAGTATCTGATATTTTAGTTCAAAAATAAAAACAATAAAAATTGGTGCTATTATTTTGACTGGAAACCAAACTCCTAGAGTCAGCTCAACATAAAATGCAAGCCAATACATTCCAGAAGAATGGGAGCCCGGCAGCACGGGGAGGGCTCCTCCAGGGCCCAGGGTCCAGGCCTCTAGTGGTACACACCACCCACCATCCAGTAAACCAACAGGCTCTCTGCAAGGAACAGAGCTAAACAGAGACCATCTCTTGGACCTTCCTTCAGCTAGCTTCCAAACCTCAATTTTTCTCAACCCAGCCAGGTTTTATGATTACCAACAGTGACAGTGAGTTTCAAGTCCATAGTCTTTTGAAAACTTATGAAATAAGGTAAGTAATAAATGGGAGGAGTTGGGACTTCACAGAGTCTGTGTGGACGTGGTCTCCTGCAAAGAGTGCACTCAATATGTAAAGGTTAGAACTGCATAGAATCTTAGAGATAAAATTCAAATATCTTCATTTAGCAAAGACTGCAAGGCTCAGAGAGGTTGAGTAACTTGTACTTGGTTACCTGGACTGCCAGGGGCCAAACCAGAATTAAAAACCAACTTTTTAGTGCCTAGTCTATACTCCCGCCATTCAGCCATAACTACCTCAGGGACTTGGGCTCAGCTGAAAGAAGGGGAAAGGTATTGATTTAAAAAAAAAACAAACAGATATTTTATGAAAGCCATTTTCTATTCACTCTTATTACACTACCAGCATTTACAAAAGAGAAGCATACAGAGTAAAACGTGAGGGCCTCCCTCCACACACCATAACTCCCCCACCAAGAAGTGATTGCCACAGTCAATAATTTCGGGAGTTACCTTCCAAACCTCTTTCCATCAATGTCATACATGTATTTAGCAGTGTGCTAGAACCAGTCTGAACCGGTCGTTGAGAGTCAAATTTTCAGGAAAGTTGTGAGCTGGATGATAAATGCTGTCATTATTAAAAATTAATTTATATAAACTTACAATTTAATTACATATTTAAAAAGATAAGTCCTCAAAACTTAAAAAAAAAAACACCAAAACTGCATCACTTCCCTTTTCGTTTTTTTTTAAACTACATTTTACTATTACCTATGTTCTTGGGGTTATTTACATTTATCACATCTGTGTGGTGGATAAACGAACAGTGCATTACTGCTCATCTCTTTCCAACTTCACGTCCCGTGACAACGCATTGTAGAATCCACCGGAGTGGAAGTGTTTACAGCAAGAAACTGACATACCCTACAAATCAGGGCCTGCCCCACCTCCTCCAAACAGCCAGTCTAGTCTCCAAGCATTTATTGGCACACCATGATAAATATATTTTTTCAAGTATTTTTTTCTCATCATAAATAGACTATAGAAAAAAATTTAAATCTGTTAAATGTATTTCTTTTCCCTGTAGAAAATAGAGCAGAAGCAGGTGAAATATGTTGCCATGAACCGTTTTTCTAAACTATTCTTCCCTTCCTTTTCTCTCAATTACCTCCTCCCTTGTTGCTCTAGCCAGTTTTAACTAAATCCCAGTTCCTTTTAACTTCCCTCTTCAAGGTATCCTGCCTGCCCTCTTCTATTCACCCCATACCTCTCAAGTCTTAAAGAGAGAAAAAGCATTTTTAAAGATAAAGGTGACGTTCTCCTAAGGTAATTAAGAGACAACACAACAAGAATGGCTGGGTTGGCTTTGCCGTGGTCAGCGCTAGATGCGGCTTACTGCAGCTCTGACCCTCCTAGGCTCCTGAGTGTCAGAGGGAAGCAACATACTTAGTCCCCTTTGTTTACACACCAAAAGATTAGGTTTCCTCAAATTCCTAAGCAACTTCAGAAGATTAGCTTTTAGATAGGAAACTTCATAGGCTGAGTAAGCTGAGAAAAGAAAAAAGAAAAAAATCATGTCACCCTCAAGCAGTTCCATCAAGGGATGAAATTTTAAATCACATCATGTCTCACACCCATTTCTTAGTGCAAAATAAATCACTCGAACAGAGTGCAAGCCAATTTTTACTTTAAAAATGTTGTGTCCTAAGGCTGTCTTCTTGAACTTCAAAAGCACACTTTGTAATTACTCTACCTATCAAAGGAAACTCAACACTTCACCTCCAATCTTCTTCAGCTTGTGTTATCACTTTTAATTGTTAATAAACCACATTAATTTTAAACTGATTATTCTGTTTGGGAATTCAGTGTTTTCAAACAGAATACACTGAATTATATATAAATGAGCTTATTTACGTACAAGCTAAAGTTAAATGGGGCTTTTTCTCACTACCTGTCATTGGTTTTATTTTTAGAAATTTCTGGCATTTTGGAGACAGCAATTCTTGCCCCTCACTTTTTAAAGGAATAGTTTTCTGGGAATGAGAAAGATTTAAAAATGCCAGGGATTTTATCAGGGTTTGTGTCCAAACTGGTATCATTTGATCCTGGCTGGTGAATCAGCTTGCAATTATTTTAAGGAAAGTGAAGGACTAAAAAATAATTTGCCAAATTCAGGCCACAGTATCAACCTGTATAAATCATTCAGATTTATCTGAATGTAAGCAATCATTACATGCCTTCTTTGCTTAACGAGTTTTTCCCCACCTGGTGCTTGTTATCAACCTTCCCACCACTGTGGGCACTGCTCATGTCTATCTGACAAAAGCGTTTGTTCGCAAACCATATTTTTCCAGCCTGGCCAATTTCCTCTCGTGGTTACTAACACAGTGTTCTTGAGATGGAAGCACCTCGTGTTTGTGCTCACTCTGGCACCAAGCTCACAGTTCAGGAGCTCTCAGAACATCCTTCTCTCTGCTCTAACTGCAGCCATGGTGCCGAGCCTCCGCCTGAAGGGCGCTCTCTCTCCTCTGCCAAGCGAGCCCAGTTCACAGTGCCCTTCCCACTCTCCCGGGTAGCACTGGCAAGCCTGCCTCCCAGTCCCACGATGCAGGGCTAGCGCCTCCACCGCCACCAACATCCCCACCAGCTCTGTCAAGAGCTTTCTGTGGTGCCAGACGCTATTCTGCGTGTTTTATACGTGTCAAGTAATCCTCACCACGACCTTATTAGTAAGCGCATTCTTATTCTCACTTTGTAGATAAGAGCCCTGGGGCTTGAGAGATTGGTGCCTGAGGTCACCAGGCTGGTAGGAGATAGGGCAGCCAGCTCCAGGGACAGCACACTGAAGCCCCCTACCACACCTCCCTGCTCCATCAAGCAACCGAGTCACCTATGCAATGGCTTCTCCACTGGCCGTGCACCTGCAGAGGGCAGGGGCCACCTCCTGTCCATTCCTGCAGCACCCAGAGTGCCTGCCATAGTGCCTGGGGAGTGATAGGGGAACATTAACTAGGTATGGAAGGAATGGACTTTTCCTACCATTTCTAGGTTTGTGAATCAGGAGATGTCTCCGCAAGAAGATAGCCTATGATGGCATCGGGAAAAGAGCTCACCAAGCTGGTGGCCCTTGATGTACATGGCCTGAAGCCCAAATCTCTCCATTCATGGGCTATGTAAGGGGAGTAACGTGACTGACTGTGTCAAGCGGGTACACATGGATCAAGGATCACCTCCCCTTGAAAGTTATAGCAAGTAAGGGGCCACAGATGGTACTTGACATAAGTCAGTGATGGGAGCTGGAATAAGCTAGCAGAGCTGACCCTGGACGTTGGAATTAGCCTATCTTTCTGATTCTTTTATCACTCTACTAGCAAAATTATAATTTAAATGTATTCAATTACTTACACATACCCTATCTTGTACCCAGAATAGTTTATATATTCTGCAGATCTATAAATTGGAAATGAAAAGAAATAAGAAAACAAAACCTGGGACAATAAATGGAACTCAGAATGAACCTAATACAAAAAAAAAAAAAGTACACAACAGAGTTGCTGCATATTTGCTATGACTGCAGCAAAAGAATGAAATGTATGTAGCCCTTTATGATGTACATTCACCAAGATGCTCATACTGGATCTTCAAAGAGGACATTCCCTAGTGCTAATGTTATTATGAGCAGATTCCAGGTGAGGAACTGGGAGCTCAGAGAGAAGAAGGAGCTTAACTGAGTCCACACAGTGAATGTGAGTGTGACCAAGGCTAGCCATGAGGTCAGGAACTGATTTCGAAGTCTGTTCTGAGAGGTCTCACAATCAGCCACACCTGAACCATCTTCCCCACATGAGGGGAAATAATTAACTACAGTTGAAATACCATAGTTATTTGTCCCCTTTACCTACAGTTAGTACAGCATAGTCAGAGAAGGCAATGGCACCCCAGTCCAGTACTCTTGCCTGGAAAATCCCATGGACGGAGGACCCTGGTAGGCTGCAGTCCATGGGGTCTCGAAGAGTTGGACATGACTGAGCGACTTCACTTTCACTTTTCCCTTTCATGCATTGGGGAAGGCAATGGCAACCCACTCCAGTGTTCTTGCCTGGAGAATGCCAGGGATGGGGGAGCCTGGTGGGCTGCCATCTGTGGGGTCGCACAGAGTCGGACACGACTGAAGCGACTTAGCAGCAGCAGCAGCAGCACAGCATAGTAACAATAACTGAGGCTATGCAACATCTGCATCTGGTTCTAGAACCAGTGTTTTGTGAGTCTGATGCTGTGTCCTCGCTCACTTCTACTCACCCGAGTCGCAAGCCCTCCCCGTCACAGCTCAGGTCTAGGCAGCACTGTTTTCCTGAACCTGCTTTCTGGGTTAAGACCAGAAACCTCACCTCCACCTCTTTACTCTAAGTTCCTTGGTTAGAGAAGTCTTTTGAGGAGGACTGCTGGGGGAGGGCAGTGGTCCCCGGACAGGGCAGGTCTTCACTCTGCCCAGGGCACGGGGAAACCTGTGGACCAGACTCCTGGTGTCTTGTCATAATCCTGATACCCCTCTTCCCTCTAGTTAGATAGGAACCAAAATATGAATCAGAGGGTCTCTGACATAGGGATCTGAAAAAAAAAAATGTAGAAGAGATGCTGATAACAGAGAAAAAGAACGACTCACAGGCAGGTGATTTCTGGGAAGGCTGCTTCCAGAGACAGATCTGCATCTTACAAGCCTCAGTGGACTCTCCTCCCTTCTGCCCCTTCAGCCCTGGCTCTCGCTCCATCACTCCTGCTCCCCCACATGCTAACCTCCTTTCCCAGGACAGCTCCCCACCTGAGCAACCCTAAGGAAGGTGCTTCAGAGGCTGCCTTTCCAGAAGTGTTTCTGAGCACTTGCTGCCGCCGCCAGCATCTACACAGGTTTCACTGCGGGGTACAAAAGTAGGCAGAGTGAAGAAACATAATACGACCCACTTAGATGTGGGATTAGTGGCGGCCAGACACACGGAGAGATAAAAATCCCTCGGCCTCCCGCAGGCTTACTGTGTGGAGCGGTCCAGCTGATGTGCTAGCCATCTTCCCCGAACAATAAGATAACCAAATGCTTTCTATTCAGGGACAGGGTCACTAGTAACGCTCTGGCCAATGGCACAAACAGTCTGGCTGCCCTCACTTCCCTGACTCTCCTTACATGGCCCTTTCCTGGCTGCGATAATGGACTGACATATGCACTCGTAGATCCTTCTCTTCAGAAAACTGGGAGGTTGAGGGGGGAGCCCCGATATCATCTTCAGGCTATCTGGAGTCCAGCCACTTCGTCTCTTTATAAAACTACCTACAACCAATAAACTGTGGATTTAAAAAAATGCTTGTGAGGGAACAGGAAATAAAATCCAAAGACATCTCAAAAAAAAAAAAGGGAAAAGAGACTTTGGGAAATAGTTTACTCATCTTCTTACTCAAATACCCTGATAAGATGACTGCAAGATAGCAGACGACTCATTTACTGGAACAAACTTTTGAGATAATGCAGGACACCTTCATTTTACAGATGAAGAAGCAGAGGCCCAAGGAAGGTAAATGACTATCTCAAGGTCACAGCACATAGTGTTAGGACCAGAAGCTAAGTGACCAAGACAGGTGACAGGGATAGAAAAGAGGTGACAGACAGCTGTTTGAGAACCCAGGACTGCTGGGATCACCAGGCTCCTGCAGAAAGGCAAGGCATCTGCACCCTGTTGTCCCCCGCTGGTCCCATACATTCCCTCCATCCCCGTGGCCTTTCCTACCGCTTCCACCCTACCCCCCCAACCCACCCAGCCTGGGGTGGGTGCCACTTCACATTTACATCGGGGGATGCCGTCACAGATGATAAGATGCAGATTGGAGGACACAAGTCATTTGAGCCCCGTTCTACACAGTGGGCCCTTTCCACTCCAGGAATGGGCGCAGGCGTGACCACAGCAAAGAGAGACTAGTTCTTTTATTTATCCTTATTCATACATGTCCCCCTGCCCACCAAAAAAATAAACCTGTCACAAAAAGATCTTAAGGCAGCTTATTTTTTTAAGGCTTAAGCAACAAAAGTATATGAACTTGAAGTGTTTAAAAAAAAAAGTGCCAGAATGAAGAATGAGCTCAGGATGTCATCATCCCATGGCAAACAGCAACAACACCAGCTTCACCTTGCTTACAAAAACACGTTGCAGAGGAATTGGAAAGAAGACTACAACAAATGTTATTGAGTTTTAGGGGTTTGTTTTTTGTTTTTTTATCAATGTTATGACTTAAGAACTAGCTTCCTTTTCTCTTTAGTCGAGGACTTGTAGCTTGAAGTAACAGTTGGCCCTTGATGACAATTCTCTAAAAAAGCCTCATCTGCTTCTAACGAGCCCCTTGGAGACCTCAAGGGATTCCTAAAGACTGGATTCCGATTTACTCACTATTGACTTAATTTACAGACTTTCTTTTCTAAACTCTTTGGTGATGTTTAATAATACATAGTTAAGTTTTACCATAGAAATAAGACTAATCACCACGATGAGATGTATCAAAGGTGGGTAACCTTTGAATCTTCCCAAAGAGGGGGAGTGTTCAGAGCCTGGGTATGCAGATGAGCATCTAAAATCGTATGTTGAGTAACTGAACACATCTGGGAAAAGAGACTCACTGCCACTTAAAATACCTACTCTAGTCTCCAGCACATCTGTGGAGCAATTAAAGAACCAAGTGCACAGTTAGAATTCAGGTCAGCACACAGCAACAATGAGGCTCTTTGATGTGAGGTCAGCTTTGGTCATTCTCATATACTCATTAAACAGGTTAATCAACTTAGTGCAGGACACAGGACAGGAGTAACCAAAAATTTATTTAATTACCATTACCCTGAAAGCATCAGCAGAAAGATCTGCTTTATTTGTTGGATGCAGTGATCACTGTTTCATTGTCAGTGCATTCTAGAGCTAACGGTGCCATTTCTGGAATTGTGTGCTTTTTTTCTAGCTAATGAAATGTAGATATTACACAAATATCTGTTAGTATTTATCACTTTTAATTAATATATTACAAAAATAGGTGGTCTGGTCCTTTTTCCATCCTTGCAAAGATTTCTCTTTCTTGGTTTACATAATAAAGCATGGGTTGAATTTGTGGATATGTGAATATGTAGCAAGTTCTTTACATTTGCTTTCTTCCCTTGAGTTCGGAAGGTGTTTTGTTGCTGCTGCTGTTTTATTTTTATTTTTTAGCTGTGCTGAGTCTTCCCTGCTGCACACAGGGCTTCTCTAGGTGTGGGGACTGGGGCTACTCCCCGGTTGTGGTGCGCGGGCTTCTCACTGTGATGCCTCCCCTAGTCGTGGCTCTCAGGCTCCAGAGCACTGGCTTCCGGAGTTGTGGCATGGGGGTTTAGTTGCCCTGAGGCAGGTGGGATCTTATTTCCCAGATCAGGAATCGAACCTGGCATTAGTAGGCAAATTCTGAACCATGGAGCCACCAGGGAAGTCCCAAGAAGGTGTTAATGCAACACATTCAGTTGAGTAAACCTCATTCATGTTCTCCTAAGATGTCTAATGGATTACCCTTAAGGAAGGCAGTTAATACAAACGGCTAGTGCTACTGTGAATGCTTTCCTTGAGAGACCTGGACTTCCGGTCAACCAAGCTTGGATTCTAAAGCAGCTCCCTGATCTGCAGATGCGCTTTTGCGGACTGAAGATGATGATAATCCTACTCTGCAGGACTGTTGTGAAGATATAAGAAAACAATGCACATAAAATGCTTCGCGCAGTGTTTGGAACACAGTAAAACGTAATGTTAAAATGTTAGACCTGAGTGGGAGCCTAATAGTCACCTAATTGAACGCCATCTTTTTCAGAGGAGAAAAGTGAAGCTGACTGATGTTAAGTGCAGAGTTAATTAATAACATACACGTGAACTCATCAGTTGGAAAAATTATAATGTCATAATAATAGATGTTGAAAGTAATTTCATGAAACCCACTACTAATTTAAAAGAAGAGAAATAAAGATGGGTATTTGCCTATTAAAATTAAAATATGGTATAAAAGCACATCGTTTTTTAAAACGTGGCACTGAAGAAAGAATAAACAGACTGGTGAAATGAAATACACAGCCCACCAAAAAAATTGTGTTTTTGTATAGATAATCATCCATGGTAATACTTGAAATTATTCTTCACAATAGGATATAAATGGGAGTATAAATGGGAGTATAACTCCCATTTCTGCCTCCATCATCACATCTTCTGCTCTGGCTCTGAGCTCTTGTCTGCTTTTAAAGACTCCAGATAAAATATAAATTGATATTTATCAGATCTGTTTAAGGAGGGTATTTTAATTTTTCAATAGTGATAAAGATTACAAAAGAAAATATCTACAGTGTAAAATTGTAATCATCCATTTAAGAAAAATGACTAAAAGTTAAAGTAAACAAAACAAGAAATACATTTTAGCAGACTCTGACGGTTGCCTATCCTGTATCCATTCTCCTTTTTACTTACTAACAGAACTCTAATTTTGTTGAAGTAACAATGCATCTAGCTAAAAATCCTGCTTTAGACATCTTTGCAGTGAGGGTTGGGGAGGTGATAAGTCTGGACAGAAGGAATGTATTGGAGATTGCCAACCGAGGGCGTCCAGAAAGGCATCACAGAAGAGACAAATCCCAGCTAGTGCTTGGTGCTCGGCCCAGAGCTCTCAGAAACTCTTTATCTGTTCCGTGCACCCTGGCCTTCTGTCCGTGCATCCCGATTCTAACAGCTGGCACCTGTTACTTTCTTCAAACAGCTCTCTTTGGGCGACTAGAGCCGCTGTGTCCGACGGCCTGGTGCTCACATCCCCATGCCTCCCCCAGCGGCTGGGGCGGGGGTCTGCTACTTTCTTGGAGATGGAAATGAAACAGACTTGTGTAGCTCGTGCTGTGTTCCCCTTGAACTCAAGTTGAAGCACTCCCTTGCTTGGCTGTATAGTCTTCTCTGGGCTGCTTCTCTCATTCCATCCACTTACAGACTTCTCCTAGAACTACTTGCTCAGAAAATCACTAACACGTGAATAGACCAGGGTCTGCTTCTGGGGAATCTGACCTAACACATTCCCTTCTATCTTTTGTTCTTTTATCCTTTATAATGGCACCTTTTCCCTTCCTGGAGCAGAGAAGAAATGCCCAGAGGTTCAGCAGCCATCTGGCAACCATGAGGCAGTAAGTACCTTGTCAAAAGTCCATACACTAAGGATGACATAGCAGAAAAATTAGAAGAGTCTGAATACAAAATGATATGATTGTCATGCCAGTCCTGGACTGACACCCTTAGATTTATTTTTTCATAAGACAGGCAACATCTAACTCATTTATATGCCTGAGTGGCATGTAACACTAGCCCCCAAAAGATGTTCATATTCTAATCCTTTGGAACGGTGGTTATGTTATGTTACATAACAAAGAGGAATTGAGGGCACAGATGGAATGAAGGTTGCAATTCTGGTAACCTTAAACAGGGAGGGTATTCTGGATTACACAGGTGGGCCCAATGTAATCACAAGAGTCTTTAAAAGCAGACAAGAGCTCAGAGCCAGAGCAGAAGATGTGATGATGGAGGCAGAAATGGGAGTTATACTACATGAGAATGACTGAACCTGCCATCACTGGCTTTGAAGATAGAGGAAAAGGTCTCAGCCAAGGAAAATGGGTAGGCTCCAGAAGCTGGACAAGACAGGAAAACATCCTCTCCCCTAAGGCTTCCTGGTAGTTCAGCAGTAAAGAATCAGCATGCAATGTAGGAGACGCTGGGGATGTGCGTTCACTCCCTCGGTCAGGATGATCCCCTGGAAGAGGGATGGCAACCCACTCCAGTGTTCTTGCTTGGACAATCCCATTGGCAGAGGAGGCTGGTGTGCTACTGTCATTGAGGTTGCAAAGAGTTAGACATGACTGAGCACGCACGCTATGCTAGGGCCTCGAGAAGGGAACACGTCCTGCTAACACTTTGACTGTAGCCCAGTGAGACCCATTTTTGGACCTGTGACCTCCATAACTATAAGAGAAAACACTTGCATTCTTCAAGCAACTGCTGCTGCTGCTAAGTTGCTTCATTCGTGTCCGACTCTGTGCGACCCCATAGACAGCAGCCCACCAGGCTTCCCCGTCCCTGGGATTCTCCAGGCAAGAACACTGGAATGGGTTGCCATTTCCTTCTCCAATGCATGCAAGTGAAAAGTGAAAGTGAAGTTGCTCAGTCGTGTCCGACTCTGGCGACCCCATGGACTGCAGCCTACCAGGCTTCTCTGTCCATGGGATTTTCCAGGCAAGAGTACTGGAGTGGGGTGCCATTGCCTTCTCTGCTTCAAGCAACTAAGTTTGTAATAATTTATTGCAGCAATAATGGAAAACTAAAACATTTATATATACTTGAAATTTTCTAAGAGAGCAGGTCTTCAGTGTTCTCATCAAAGAGTCACGATGTGAGACAATGGAAGTGTTATTTAACTTAAGTGTGGTAATGATTTCACAATGTTTCAATATCAAATCATCATATGGCACACTTTAAATGTATGCTATTCTATTTGTCAATTATACCTCAATAAGACTTTGGCCACCTCATGTGAAGAGTTGACTCATTGGAAAAGACTCGGGTGCTGGGAGGCATTGGGGGCAGGAGGAAAAGGGGACGACAGAGGATGAGATGGCTGGATGGCATCACCGACTTGGACCTGAGTTTGAGTGAACTCCCGGAGTTGGTGATGGACAGGGAGGCCTGGCGTGCTGCGATTCATGGGGTTGCAAGGAGTTAGACACAACTGAGTGACTGAACTGAACTGAACTGAAGGCTGAGGAGCCAAAAAAATACACCTGCTTTTCTGTTCCTTTCAGCCTAATTCAGTCTTAAATGATACTTTTAAATTGAAAATGATTTATATTTTTGATATAGAAAAATCATATAAATCAATGAAAAACAGTAAATCTAATAATACATTTATGGAAAGACAACACATGTTAGATAAAACCTACCTAGATAGCATATTTAAAAGCAGAGACATTACTTTGCCAACAAAGGTCCGTCTAGTCAAGGCTATGGTTTTTCCAGTGGTCATGTATGGATGTGAGAGTTGGACTGTGAAGAAAGCTGAGCACCGAAGAATTAATGCTTTTGAACTGTGGTGTTGGAGAAGACTCTTGAGAGTCCCTTGGACTGCAAGGAGATCCAACCAGTCCATTCTAAAGGAGATCAGCCCTGGGTGTTCATTGGAAGGAATGACGCTAAAGCAAACTCCAGTACTTTGGCCACCTCATGCGAAGAGTTGACTCATTGGAAAAGACTCTGATGCTGGGAGGGATTGGGGGCAGGAGGAGAAGGGGATGACAGAGGATGAGATGGCTGGATGGCATCACTGACTCGATGGACATGAGTCTGAGTGAACTCCGGGAGTTGGTGATGGACAGGGAGGCCCGGCGTGCTGCAATTCATGGGTCACAAAGAGTCAGACACGACTGAGCGACTGAACTGAACAGGTCAGGAAGTTAAGATGCTAAGAAATAGCATGGAAATAGGGTTTTCCATAAAAATACATGAAACATTTTTAAATATCAAGAGTCATTATGTTACAATATTTCATGAAGAAGCAAGACACAGAATTTATATTGTATCAGTATGTTTCCAACTATATTTTTAAAATAAGCCTTAAAAAAAGATTAAAGGGAAAGATTTTTCAATGGTGAGATCTAGGGTGTTTTTTCCTTCTTTCTATTACTTTTTTGTATAAGTTATATTCAAATGGCTAGTTGTTTCACTTTATTCAGGTCTCCTTGCTAGGAAAAAGAAAATAAACTGCTTAAAAAATAATTACAATGCAGTATGCTATTTGTAATAATACATGGAAGGAAGTGTAAAGCCAAGGGCTGGCAGAAAGGAATGGAGAACACTGGGAGAGCATTACAGAGGAGCGGGTAACTGAGGGGAGTCTTATCCAGGAGCACCAGGGGAAAAGGGTGCTCTAGACACAGGAAGGGCCGTGTGAGTCCAGGGTTTGCATAAGAAACAGCTGTGAAGGCTGTACAGCTGCCTCAGGAGAGAGCAGCACAGGATCCGGTACAAGAAGCCACACCTGAGAGGGGTTTACAACACAGACAGCAGAGTTTGACCTTGACTCTGTGGAGAAGTACTTTTTGGCAGGAAAGAGCCATGATCATGTTTGTATTTTATAAAAGTTTTTCTGCCACAGTGGACAGGGGACCCAGAGGCATGGGGGTAAGTCTGTGCTATTACAATTGTCCAGGCAAGAGGTCTGAAATGAAGAGCAAATAAGGGAGGTAAAAAGAACAAACTCAACAGATACTGAAAGAAGAGTCACAGAGGACTGAATCAGAGGAAGTAGTGAGGTTGACTCTCAGCGTTTATTGAGCACTTTTCTACCAACTTTTTCCTAGTTTTAAAAATAAATAAAATTTTTAAAAAAATTAAAATAAGAGCCAACATGCACACAGAAAGCCACACAAACAAATGCACGCCGTGCAGCTCCATGAGTGATCACAAAGGGAACACGCCCGTGTGATCACCATGCCACCAATCACTTCTTGGACTACTGGGGCTTCAAAGGACGTGATATCCACGTGCTCAGGCCAAAAACCTAGGAGCCATCTTTCATTCCTTTCTACCCTTCATATCATACATCTCAGCCTTCAGCAAGTCCTGTCAGCTCTACCTTCAAAATATACTCAGAACTCAACCTTTCTCACCATCTCTACTGTTACCAGCCAACCCCAAGCCACTGTCACTTCCAGTCTGGACTCTGGCACAGGCTCCTGCCCATTCGCTCTCATCCCACTCTTGCTCTCCAGATCTATTCTCCCTGCAACCATTGGCATAGTCCTTTTCACATGAGGATTGCATCCTGTCACTGTCTACAGTAGATCATCTCCATGACCCTAGTTCTTTACTCCACTCTGTACTGGTGTCTTTTGCTATGTAACTTCGCAGTGAACTGCTCACCCCTCTGATTCTGGGCTCAGGTGTGTGTTATGCAGAGCAGATATGATCAAGAGGAGGCTGGAAATGGCTTTCAGTATTTAGCAGTTTTTGTTTTTGCAAAATCATCCCTGAACGGAGAACAATCCAATTCATGGTATTGGCGCATCCTCCTGATCTAACATGCCTTTCCAGATTGCCTTGCACAGTCTTGCCCTATACCCGCCGTGGTCTCTGCCTCCCCGGCCCTACTCTCTGGCTCTCAGAGTCCAGGCCAGGATCCCACCTTTCCCCTGGGCCCTTCCCTACCCACACTGGCCCATGTTGGTCTCGCCCACTCTGCTAGGTGCCTTTTAGCAATCTCCCCCCCAACTCCACATTGGCATCAGATAAAAGGGAATCTCCAGGCTCTCTCACTATGTACCTGTCTCCCTCCCCACTTCAGTCTAGACTTTATTCAGCTGCCCTTCCCATCTCTGCCTTGTCCTGGAAATTGACCACTCAGCATCATCTTTGGGGCTCATTTTGAGTCCCTTACAGCTATGCTGCTGCTGCTGCTAAGTCGCTTCAGTCGTGTCTGACTCTGTGACCCCACAGATGGCAGCCCACCAGGCTCCCCCGTCCCTGGGATTCTCCAGGCAAGAACACTGGAGTGGGTTGCCATTTCCTTCTCCAATGCAGGAAAGTGAAAAGTGAAAGTGAAGTTGCTCAGTTGTGTCCGACTCTTAGCGACCCCATGGACTGCAGCCCACCAGGCTCCTCCATCCATGGAATTTTCCAGGCAAGACTACTGGAGTGGGGGTGCCATTGCCTTCTCTGAGAGGCTCACACACGTTTATGTAAAAAGGGACTTCCCTGGTGGTCCAGTGGTTAAGACTCCATGCATCCCATGCAAGCGGCATGGGTTTGATGCCTGGTTGGGGAACTAAGATTCCACATGCCATGCAGTACAACCAAAAAAAAGAAAAATAATAATAATAATAAATATATAATAATGAATCCAGCCTGGATTATATTCCTCTTTGTTCCCTATGTTTGTAGAATATATATATTTTAATATTTCTTTAATGGAGGAAGAGGCCCACAAAGGGAAAAATTTCTAAGACGACCAAAAGTCATAATACTATCCTGGTGGTTTCTAGTATATTATCATCTTCTGTGGGCATGTAAGTGTTTCAACTTAACTATAAATGCCTTAAAAATGAGTATTGCCTAGACTTCCCTGGCTGTCCCAATGGTTAAGACTCTGTACTTCCACTGCAGAGGGCACAGGTTCAACTCCTGGTTGGGGAAATAACATCTCACATGCCTCATGGCATGGCCAAAAAAGAAAAAAAAAAAGTTAAAAAAATATATATCGTTGTTGTTCAGTCGCTAAGTCGTGTCTGACTCTTTGTGACCCAATGAATTGCAGCATGCCAGACTTCCCTGTCGGAGAAGGCAGTGGCACCCCACTCCAGTACTCTTGCCTGGAAAATCCCATGGATGGAGGAGCTTGGAAGGCTGCAGTCCATGGGGTCGCTAGGAGTCAGACACAACTGAGCTACTTCACTTTCACTTTTCACTTTCATGCATTGGAGAAGGAAATGACAACCCACTCCAGTGTTCTTGCCTGGAGAATCCCAGGGACGGGGGAGCCTGGTGGGCTGCCGTCTATGGGGTTGCACAGAGTCAGACACGACTGAAGTGACTTAGCAGCAGCAGCAGACTTCCCTGTCCTTCATTGTCTCCTGCTGCTTGCTCAAACTCATGCCCATTGAATCAGTGATGCCATCTAACCATCTCATCCTCTGCCACCCCCTTCTCCTCTTGCTCTCAATCTTTCCCAGCATCAGGGTCTTCTCCCATGAGTCTGGCCTTTTTTTGCATATTCATTTTCCCTACAGAAACTTTCTTATCAGATACTTGTTTTAATTGGCTGAGCACGTGCAACATGTTGCCCATAACACAGAAAGGTCATGGCTGCATATTCTCTATTCTAGCGTCAAAGCTACAGATGACAGACCATGTGAGCCCCACACAGTAGCTTAATCCACATAAAGACAGTGGTGATCTCCCACTGTTGGTGGGAAGTTCACAGTCAGGTAGCATTCTCACACATTATTAGAGGCAAACGAGAGGAGGCGGTGATTCTGCTCATTCATTCATTTAGGGGAATCCTGGCTCCTCTCCTCTCACTAGTTATATGGCCTAGGTAAGTAATTTAAGCTCTTTGCCTAGATTCCTGAACTGGAAACTGGGGAATAAATAAGGCACTCACTTCAGAGGGCTGTGATGAATAATAAATGAGACAATCCACTTCAAGGCCTAAAATGGTGCCTGGTGAACATGCTTGAAATGGTAGCTGTCAATTAATTAGACAAAAAACTGAGTGCCAATATGTTCATTGATTGAATGAACCAAACATCTAGAGTTCATGTCTCTGAGCTCTCTTTCTCTGCAGCGCTCCTCCGCTAAGCACACCAGCTGTGGGAACCCTGCATCAGTCTGACCCAGCCACATAAACCAAGCACACTGGTATTCCCTGGCCTTTGGCGGAATGAAGGCGCTTTGAAGGTTTCTGACCCTGCCAAGTGTTGCTGGCTAAAGAGAGGACTTGTCAGCGTCCCAAGGGTGGGAGATGACTGCAACAGCCATCTAGCCGGCCTCCCGTGCCCCAGCATTGCCCCCACTTCAGGGCACTCTCCACAGAGCCGTGGGCAGATCTTTGTGAAGGTGTGAGTTAGGTCACATCACTTCCGTGATCATCTTTGAAAGGCCTCTCCCTGAGTTTCAATGACAAATCCTCAATTGCTGACCAAGCTCTCAGCCTCCTACCCCGCGCCTGCTCTCCACCATCTCCCTGCCCATCCCCCACCCCAGTCCATACTCCAGACTTGACCTTTGTTGGTCAGCTCTCCAAGCAGCACTTTCTCTTTATCCATAGATAAAGGCCTGCCTCGACCTTGGAGTTCCCTCTGCCTGGACTGTTTCCTCTTTTCTCATCACTTGGCTAGCTCTCACTTCACCTGGGGAACACTCTGATTCCCAGACCAGATTACATTCTCCCGCTCTGCTCTCCTACAGCATCTAGCTCTTCCCCACCATCACTGCAGTCTGTAGTAATTATCTGCTTAAAGTCTGTCTTTCCCAACAGAGCATAATCTTGCTGGGGTCACCAGAATGCCTGCCTTGGTCTTGGTGGAATCCTGAAAGCCTCCCATAGTGCCTGGCTCACAGTGTCTCTCAACACACTGGCTGAAAGAATGAGTTAAAAAATTAAAGAATAAAGTCCCAAAGGGTGGGGGGAACCAAAATGAGTCTCCACTCCAAGCATAAATCTGCATTCACTAAAACAGAGGGGGAGCAGAGAATAAGAGGGATACACAGGCAGCCCCCCGTGCCTCAGTTTCCCCATCTGTAACTGAGGACGCTGAAAAGCCTATCTTACAAGGCTCTTGTGAGGATTAAATGAATCAACAGGAATAAAGCACTTAGAACAGGATGTGACATATGCTGGCACTGTACATGATTATTATTTTCATTATTCACATGGGGCATTTTTCCTGGATGGTGTAACTCATTCCACACAGCAAATGCGTGAGCAGCTTACTGAAGCATGCATGCCCAGGAAGGGGAGCCTGAGGACTGGCGGGCAGTGTGCAATGCCCCATCCTAGAGGGGTACCAAACCGGAATGGCTGAGGCTGCTCCTCCCTGAAGTGTCCTGTTATCTCCAACATGGTCCTGATGTGGAAGTTACGACCCTGCTCTCAGGAAATGCACATAACTCACTGCTGTATTTTCAGCCCATCTGGAGAGCTGGGACCAATGAGTATTCTGTCTTTATCCTTCCCAGTCCCCAAGAATAACACATCAAAGAGCATGTTTGCATCCCTACAACAGATAACAGCACTGCCATAAGCTTCAGGGGCCACGCACGCTACAGACAGAATGAATTAATAATTTCATGTATTTATAAAATATAAATTAACCCAAGAAATGTATAACTCCAAGTGAAATTCCAGCTTTTTAAAAGTGAACAGAGAGAGACACTTTGATAAATAAAAGGTTAGTAAATGTTCATCATGTGGCATCACCAAATTGGAATTTATCACATGGAATGAATCGTTCCTCTCTGATAGATAAATGTAGTTACACAGAAGCATCAGTCTCTGGGGATGAGGAGGGTACAGAATCCAGACAATTGATTTTTTAAATTACATTTGATTATTTGATGCCCTTTTTAACAATAAAAAAGCAAACAGAATGATCAGTAAGGATTCTGAAGGCTCTTCTGCATTTATATAAGCACAGCAAATTACCTGTAAAAACCATGGGCATTT
Organism: Bubalus kerabau; assembly: GCF_029407905.1. Classification (NCBI taxonomy): domain Eukaryota; kingdom Metazoa; phylum Chordata; class Mammalia; order Artiodactyla; family Bovidae; genus Bubalus; species Bubalus kerabau. The sequence continues at coordinate 29,274,534 of NC_073630.1, read as the reverse complement.
ACCTCTGTCTTCGTGTATAATATACCATGTCTGTGTGGGACCCAGTTTGCTTTGATGGTAAACAGCTCTTTTCTCTGAAACCTTGCTTTCTCTTGCTCTGCTCTGGGTTGAGAGGTTCCCTTAATAGCCAAACTAGTTCTCCTGGAAAAAGAAAAAGAAAGTAGTGAGAGAAATGTATGTATCAGACTTCTTTCTTTTCCATAATACTGTAATGATAATTTACATTCATATTCAAAGATATAAAGATCCATATACTAGCTTTGTAGAGAAGTAGTCAAAACATAAAGCAGTCCTCTACCATATATATTTAGTGTTATACTAAATATATCACAGCAAAGACAAAAAAAATGTATGAGTCTATTACCCAAAGACATAGTATACTAAAAATTATCCTTTTTCCTTCCTGGGTCTCAACTCCAAAACAGAACAGTATGCATATGGACAAAAATCCTGCAGATATTTATTTACATTGATTATTTATTACTGAGATTGGGGATTATTTTGTTGCTAAATAGGCTTGAAGGGCTTCCCTGGTGGCTCAGTGGTAAAGAATCTGCCTGCCAGTGCAGGAGACCTGAGTTCAATCCCTGGGTTAGGAAGATCCCCTGGATGAGGGCATGGCAACCCACTCCAGTATTCTTGCCTGGAGAATCCCATGGACAGAGGAGCCTGGTGGGCTACAGTCCATGGGGTCACAAAGAGTTGGACATGACTTAGTGACTAAACAACAACAAACAGGTTTGAGGAGAAGGCAATGGCACCCCACTCCAGTACTCTTGCCTAGCAAATCCCATGGATGGAGGAGCCTGGTAGGCTGCAGTCCATGGGGTCGCAAAGAGTCAGACACGACTGAGCGACTTCACTTTCACTTTTCACTTTCCTGCATTGGAGAAGAAAATGGCAACCCACTCCAGTGTTCTTGCCTGGAGAATCCCAGGGGCGGTGGACCCTGATGGGCTGCCATCTATGGGGTCACACAGAGTCAGACACGACTGAAGCGACTTAGCAGCAGCAGCATGTTTATCTATGAGCTATTTCCAAACATTATTAAGGATATATCATTAGAAAAGAGAGCAACTAAATAACTTAAGTTTCTATTTTCCTCATTAATAGTTTCATTGAAAACCTGAAATAACATTAATAACAACAGTTTATATATATAGCAGGATTTTTTAACTACAGTAGAAAAAAAATGAAATTTAAAAAAGAAGGCATCATTAGCATCACCTCCAGGTTCAAAAAAAAAAAAGTGAGCTGAGATGGAAGGCCTTACTATATAAAAATCAAGAATTCTTTTTTCCATACTGAAAAATGGGTCAAGTTTTGCTGAGGTTAACACCATTGACTGAAAAATGTTAATTACAATAAATCTCCAGAAACACCCTGAGCTGGAATCTCCCCCTGTAGCTCAGGAGGATCTGTGGAGCAGATCAAGGAGCTTGCCCCTGCCCTCTTCTCCTGTTCTCTGGCTCTTTCTGAATGTTCCCAGGTGAGCTAGAAAATTCCCTTTTGGCAGCAGAGCCTGGAAGTGGCACCCAGAAGGGCCCACGGTTGCCCTTAGTGGAAGCTCCTTAAGGGCTCCCTAGACACACAGCAGTGAGCCAGAGACTCACCCAGAGCCAGGCCAGTGAGCTCGGCCCCAGTCGGGCCGCCGGCTTCTCGGCAGTGCCCGCCAGGGCAGACACTCCCACGCTGCAGCCACACACCTAGCCGCCTGAGAGAAGGGAGGAGATCCTTCCTGCTCCACACTCCTCCACCCGCCTGGCGCACCTGAGCCAAGTCCAACTTCCCACTGCCACACCCAGGAAATCCAAGCTGCGCACAGAATCGAATAGCAATGCACGGAAAGGCGAGGCAGCGGATCAGTGTGTGGCGTCTATACCTCACAGAATCCCGATCACTGAGGCTTCTCCCCAGAACTTTCCCTTCGCGGCTCACCACATATGTGCTAATACCAAGCTGTGGCCTCAAACTGTGTGCTAGGTATAAAGCTCATGTGAGACCAGGGAGAACGGGAGTTGGCCAGGGATACAAGCTACCTTTTATTAGAAATTTTATTGTACTGAGAGCTATGCATACATTATCTCTGGAAGTTTCTGTGATCACTCTAGTCTATATAATTGATGCTCAGAGACATTAAGTAACTTGCCCAAGATCACACAGTTGGTAACTATCTGAGCTAGGTTTGAACCCAGATTTGTAATACCTCGTGCCTTTAACCACCAGGGGAGGGGGAGGGAGGGGAGCCCATCCTGCTTATCTTGGTAGGTTACGCAAATGTGGACGGTAAGAAAAAGAACCCATTTATTGACTTAACAAGCAACAGTTTCATCAAAATACGTACAACAGCGTTATCAACAGCATGTGAAGGCGAGACATTAACAAAGGCCCAAAGAAATGTTGGTTTGCCTTTATATTAAAAACACACACATACATACACACACACACAATTAGGTGAGACTAATGGAACAGTGCAAATACAGCAAGGCACATGTAGGGCAGAAAGAGCATGAATCATGTGATCACATGATCTGATTCTGTGGTCATAAGGGTTTTCCTCCAGCCATACAAGAGCCTGCATGGTTAACCCCAGAGACTGTGAAGAGCAAGGTTGCTGCCTCCCTCTGTGGGTTAACCAAAGAGCAGTACTGCTAAGCACGACGTGGTTTCCTGATGGGATCCCAGAACAGAAAATGACATGAATGGAAACACTAGTGAGAGTTGAGTGAAGTCTGCTGCTGCTAAGTCGCTTCAGTCGCAGTGTCCGACTCTGCGACCCTATGGACAGCAGCCCTCCGGGTTCCTCTGTCCACAGGATTCTCCAGGCAAGAATACTGGAGTGGGCTGCCATTTCCTTCTCCCAAGAGTAAAGTCTAGAGTTTAGTTAAAAGTAACGTACCAATGTTAGTTTCTATTTTGACAAATGTTCCATAGTTGTTTACAATGATTGATATTAGGGCGAACTGGGTAAAGGGAATACAAGAACACTGTACCACTTTTGAAGCTTTTCTGTAAAATAAACAAGTATTGCAAAATGTAAGATTTGCTTTTAAAAAGTTAAGTAAAATTTAAATATAAAAATGAGAGAGAGAAAGAGAGAATGTAATCCTAGAGACTAGAAAATTATCTTGCTGTCCTCTTACTATATCCAAAGGGGACCACTATGCAGGGTGATTTTGCAAATGTTTTTCATTTTTTATGTTACTAATAGTATCATACGGATGCAAAATCCCTGGCTGTGTATATTTAAATAAAGAAGAAGATGATTCTCAAAGATCAGAAATATTTATATATGTTAAGTCAGTCAAAATCTTGCTTTGTCTGAATAACTCTCTGGGGAGCTTACCCTCTTGCTAGTAAATCATTAGCAGGAATTCTCTTTCCAGGAGTGAGTATTAAAAGAATCTGCCACTAGACATAAAAGAAGACTTGGAAAAAAACGGCAAAAAATACCATGTCCTGAGATAAAGACTTCATATTCTAAAATTCAATTCTCCCTATATCAACCTGTAAACATAATGTGCTTCCAACAAAAGGCTAACTATTTTTGTGGGGGAACTAGACAAGCTGATTTCAACAGCCATAAGCAAGCAGTAATAGCCATGAAAATCTGGAGAAAAAATAGTAATAGGAGAGAGCCAGCTCTACAAGATTTAAAAGTACATAAAGAAACTACAGTTTTAAAAGCAAAGTGGTACTGACTTTGACTAGAAAACTGATCAATGACATAAAACAGAATATCCAGAAACAGAACTAAATTCCTGAAGTAATTTAATACATATAATAGTAACTTGTCAAAACATTAATGGAAAGATATATTATTTAATAGGTGATGCTGAAGCAAACAGATGGCACTATATATAATACTAGTTAGGCTGGTTTTCTACCTTATACCTTCCATCAAATAAATTCCAGACACACCAAATATTAATTCATAAACAAAAAGATAAAAACACGGAAGGATTTTTTAAAAATAAACTACAGTATTTTGGGAAAAGTCTCTTTAAGTATAATATAAAACCCTTATGTCATAAAAAATAAAGGCCTGGATATCTGACTACATGAAAACAAAAATTTTCTGCATAGTGAAGGGAGAGGGATAAACAAAGTAAAATACACTCAGCACACTGGTAAATATGTTTGTGATTCATATTCCAGGAAAGAAGATGAACATTATTAATATATAAAGAGCTGTAACAAATCAATAAGGAAAAGAACAAAATTCAACAGAAAAATGGGCGAAAGGATATATATGTACAGTTCACAGAACCGGAAACACAAAGAACCCTTTAAACTGAGGCAAATATGTTCATCTTTAAGGGGAGTCAACATTAAACTGCATCAAAGCTCCATTTCCACTTTCTAGACTGGCATAAATCCAGAAGTGTAATATCATACAATGCTACAAAGGATGTGAAGAAAGAAGCGCTCCCTTATACATGACTGGAGGGGGTATATACATGATATTCATGTAAAGCAAGGCAATACAATCTCAAACAGAAGCACATTCTGACTTGGTAAGTCCAATTCTAGTTGTTTATCCTCTAGGCATACTCTCACAATCGCAAAATTCCACAGCTAAAAGAACATTAATTGCCACATTGTTGGTGATAGCAAAAGACTGGAAACTACCTAAATATCTGTTGATAGAGGACAAATTAAATAAACTAGGGTACATATAACGGAATGCTATGCTGCAGATAAAAAGACTGAAGCAATTCTATGAGGACTGAGAGGAAAAAAACCTCCAAAATATGTTAAGTGAAAAAAGCAAACAATTGAACAACATGCTGTTGTTTGGAGTGGTGGTGGGGGGCGTATATTTATAAATGGATATAAAAATCTGTGTAGGAGAACAGCTGGCTAGGGGGACAAATGTAGAAAGAGATTTGGTGACAGTACTCTGTAAGATTACTCTTTTGGCCTCTTGAATTATTTTATAATGAACTATAAGTCCATTTTAAATAAGGAAGATAAACAAAGTTAATTTTATATGAAACTCCATCAAATGCTCTGTAACTACATAAATGCATTTCTGAGAAGAAAGTGAAAACAAACAAAGCCACCTGGGTCTTCAGGCCCCTGTCCCTGATCCTCAGCAGTCTCCACCCTCTCCCTAGGAAAACAATGCAGTGTTAAACCCTCAAAGCCTCTCAGCTCCGTTGTTACGGTAATTGTGTTTACTCTTTTCCAAACAAAGTCATTAGAATCAGAAAAGTAAACGTGCTCAGTCCTCATGTTCTTTGATGTCATCTTCCTCCTTGCTCCCAGTGTGGGACTCCGCAGCCCAAGGCACCATGGCCCAGAGCCTGATACACAAATTCCATAAGCACACAAAGCCTGATGCACAAATTCTATAAGCATTGCCATAGCTACACCATACGGCTTGTGATCGTGATGCAAAACAAACAAAACATAAGGAAAAACTAATCTGAAATAAAAAAACACAAGCTATGGGGATTTTTCTGCCCTTTGAACACCTGCAGAGATTATGAAACTGTGGAGTGTTTTAAAATTTCAGAACAATTTTTCAGCGTGACCAAGTCCCAGATACAAGACCATTCTCTTTCCTGAAAATAATATCTGATCAAGGCAAATGGTATGTTGAAACAGTAAGAGCCAGTGTCTGTGCCACCTGAGCCAATCAGATGCTTTCCCTCTAGGTGACCCTTGTTAAACATCACCTCAGCTCTAAATATGATTTTAGGATTTCAGGTTCCTAAGACTCCAAAGCTGGTGGCTGTGTAGTCATGCTGACTGGATCTACACAGGGGAAAGATAGAGCCATCCCTGCCCTATCAGATGAGTTATTCGACTCATCCAGATAAAGCACTCTGGTCAATGGGACACCTACGGGCTCCTCCACTCCAAACCTCCCAGGGATCAGTCAGTTCTCACTTTGTGGGGTCCTGAGTCTACTTTCCTGGAGCTTCGGCTGCTTCTTTTGTTGTTTCTCCCTTTTTAACACTCCCTTTCACCTCAATTCCTTATAGCAAAAAGTTTGAAGTTGGAAGGGATTTAAGAAGGAAAAAAAATAGAAAACAATCCAAAAGAAATTTGCTAGAATATCTTTTGCTCATTTAACACCCTGAGGTTAAGCTTCTCTAACGGCATGTAAATCCTTGGGCTTTTTTTCTTTACTTTATGTACTTGCAATAAAAACATTCCTTCAGATGTTAGAAATTCTAACTAAAACAAGAACAAAGAGTGTTCCTTCTTTTCAGCTCTCCACCCAAAGTTATCATTGTAAATCAAGGTAAGAAAGTAAATTAACTACTGGCATTTAAATGTTTGCTGTCCCAAATATTTATTCTTTCCCACTCCCCCAAATTTGTTTCATACAAAACAATGCTCATAAAAACAATAAATATTCATTCTTTATCTACCAAAATTTTTAGATCAAAGTCCTGTGTGGCCCAAATCCTGAATAGCAAAAAGTAATGCTGTTTGTTCAGCAGGAAGCCTTCAACTTCCCAACAGCAACCTGACCAAGTTTGCTTTCCACTTAACTTTTAAGTGCTGGTGTGCTAGGAATAAACGTAAGAACATGATGAGCACTTCACATTTGCATAGAGCATTGTGAGTTTCTTGTTGTTGTTTAGTCGCTAAGTCCTGTCCAACTCTTTTTTGACCCCACGGACTGTAGCCTGCCAGGCTCCTCTGTCCGTGGGACTTCCCAGGCAAAAATACTGGAGTGGGTTGCCATTTCCTTCTCCAGGGTATCTTCCCTACCCAGGGATCGAACCTGGGTCTCCTGATTAGGCAGGCAGATTCTTTACCATTGAGCCACCAGGGAAGCTAAACGTCGTTTCACTTAGCTCTTCATGTACGGTGTGCCAGTGTACGGCAAAGCCCGCGGCACCCTCCGCCGTGTGGTCTGTCCGTATCTGCCTCCCATTACTAGAATGTAAACTCCAGGGAGGAACTAGGTCTACTCTACCTGAGCAATCTCAGAGCTGGAACCACATGCATTTTTTAAACTGACAAGAGTGCTGATGTTTTATTCTTTTCTTGGGCTCATAAAACTGCTACGGGCACCCACTCACGCTCCCCAGCAAAGAACTAGGGTCTCCATTTTCCCTGCCGCATTCCTACTTCTCTGCCAGCTCCATTTAGGCTGAACATTTGTGGAGAGCTGTTGAGAACCTCCGAGAAGAGGCTCCCCTACCCCCAGTCCTGAGGGGCACAAACCATCCCCACCCTTACCAGCTCTGACTTGCCAGAGCCTCACTGTCCTCCCTGACTTGTGGTGCCCCCGAGAGTGCCCCCCTCCAACACGGGCACACACACACACATGCACACAATTGCCACACTCAGATGACCAGACAGCCCCTGGCTTTCCATCCAGATCTACAGAAGGATTCCCATGGTGTGTACACCTTTCTGCTGGTCCCCTAAGAGCTCTGCGTTTCCCTGAGAAGTACCTGTTCCCAGAGATTTTGTCTGTCTCTTTGCCTTGTTCAGGGACAAAGCTGTTGTCTCTGGGGACATGGTCTTGTGTGATGAACTTGGCAAACAACTTTAAAATGACTGTGGAGGATCCAGCCAGGGCAGATTAGTCAAGGGTAGATACATGTGCCCACCCCTGCAAACTGCTTTGTCTTTCAAGCGCCCTGGGGCATCTCTTTCAGAGAGTACAGAAGAGAGGATGGAGATTAAGTCATAGACCTGGCGGCCTCCCAGGTGGTGCTAGTGGTAAAGAACCTGCCCGCCAACGCAGGACACCTAAGAGACATGGGTTTGATCTCTGGGTCAGGAAAACCCTATGGAGGAGGGCATGGCAACCCACTCCAGTATTCTTGCCTGGAGAATCCCCATGGACAGAGGAGCCCGGGGGGCCACAGTCTATAGAGTCGCAAAGAGTTGGACAAGACTGAAGCAATTTAGCACACACGCAAACACAGAGACTTGGTAAACTGCTTTTAGTGAGATGGATTACCATCCCACCAAATTATTTAGGGACACGTACATATTGCTGGACTACTGAGCCATCATATGTTACTTGCTTCCAGTGAGTCAAATGTAAGACACAGCCTCCACCTTCAATGTCCCTCATCAGAGGCAGTAGAGGGCACAGGCCCCAGGTCTCAGATCTGCCATAAATCCATCTGGATGACCTGTAGCCTAGCTTTGAGCTTCAGTTTTCATTCCGTGAGATGCTGTTACTCTGCTTTGCAGATTACTTCCAGGATTGGACATGACGTGTGACACACAGGGCGGAAGGCAGGAGGGAAAGATTCAGCAAATAACAGGCCTACTTACATTGTTTTTTAAGAGCTTGCTGAGATGCATGGTCCATGCTCTCAGGAGACTTACGGACATAAGTGGAGGGGGCAAAAGTGTAAATATTACATAGGCCCCAGAATGGACCTCGCCATAGGGTGAAGCCCCAGGATGTGGAGCAAAGGAAGCATGGGCCTGCCTTCTGGGGTGGGGAAGTCCTTCATAGAAGAGGCGACAAGGGGACTTCCCGGGAGTCCAGTGATTAAGACTCCACACACCCACTGCAGGCGGTGTGGGTTTGAACCCTGCTCAGGAAATTAGGATGCCATATGCAGCACATCTTGGCCAGATTGGAAAAAAAAAAAGAGGTCACACAACCTGAGCCATGAAGGATGTTTAATTGAGGACAAGCGAAGACTGGAATGGCATTGCAGGTGGAGGGAATGGCATAAGCAAAGGCCTGGAGGTTCAGAACACCTGGAGCCTATAGGATAAGCCTGAGTCATGTGGCATAAGCCTGTAGGGTGGGAGACAGGAAGCCTGAAGAGAAGCAGAGGCAGAGTAGAGTGAATTTTTAAGCCCTTAGGTGCAACAGGGGGTATTCATTGAATTGTGTTTCCTCTTGAAAGCCTTTCTTTTTATTTTTAATTGGAAAAATAACATGCTCATTGTTTAAGAAAAAAATCCAGTCATATAAAAGCAATAAAATAAACCATCCTGCCCCATTCCCTAGAGGTTAACAGTTTAGTATTTATCCTGGACTATTCACTGAAGGGTGTTTTAGAAACACTTTTCAGTGTGTTTTTTTAAAAAAAATTTTATATATAAAAAAAAATCTGATTTTTTATTTAAAATAAAAATTACTCTTGGTATAAGGCAGTGGGTAGGGTGACTGAAGGTGGGGAGACTTCCCCAGTGCAAGGGGCTCAAACACCACAGGCCCTGTGTGGAGACCGTGCTGTGGGGCAAGAGGAGGGAGCTTGAGTCCTCATCAGCTGCAAGAGTGACAGAGAGTGAGAAGTCAAGCAGGACATTTTGATTTCTGCTTAAATTAATGAGACTGGATCTACGAAGAAACACAGGTATGTGGGGTGAAATTATGAGCATAACTCTGGACATGAGAAGTGTGGTGTGGCTTGGGACATCCAGGAAAGGAAGTCATATATCTGGGGTTAAGGATAGGAATCGGACTTAAATAAGTAGGCGTGCAGGAGATTTCGTGTGATGGTGAGATTACTCAGGTAGAAGCAGAGGAAGGCCCACATTTAAGAATTGAGCAGAGATGGGGGCCTTTACAAGGATGAAAAGGAGCTGACCCAGGAGGGGAGATAGGAGAGCATGCCACAGTCAGTGAGGCTCCTTCCAGAAGGATCTGCAGTGTCTAATGCTGAGTAATTTGACTCAAGTGAAAATGAGCTTTGCTCATAGGAGTCAGGGAGCTTTACTGGAATGGCTTCAGCACATCATTTGCATATATTATTAGAAAAGAGCAGGAAGGAAATATAACACAATGTCAACAGTACTTATTTCTGCACGTTGAGGTTATGGGTGATAGCTATTTCCTTCTGTTCCTAGAAAAAAGATGAGGGGTAACAGAGGAAGAAGAAGATGCTGTATTCCAAAAGGAAACATTTAAAAATTATATCATTAAAGCAAATTTATTCAATATGTCCAAGCATTTAAAATTGTAAGGGAAGACAATAACTTTATGGGGAAAACAGCATAAAATAATATTGCCACTATGTTACTGCTTGCTGTTTTGCAAAGCATGAAGCATGAAGCGTGGCAGAAAACTCCCTACACAAAGCATGGTAGGAAACTCTCTGCTTCCCCCAAAAGATCCCACAAAGTCAACTCAGGAACCCACAGCAGGGTGTTCCCCAAATTTCAGGCATTTAGTCCATGAATTTTGTCAATTCCCTTTACCACTAGTCCTGCTATTTAATAAACACTGCATTTAAACAAACTCATTTTTTAAACTTAAATGGATTCATTTCTGTCACAATAGTAAATATAAAATAATTAGCATAATACATAGAAGATAACTGAAAAATTAGTATACTGAAAACAAAACAATTGTTAGTAATTCTAGCAAGATGCTCTCAATAACCCAAGATATCCAGCTTGAGTCCTGAACTAGCTCTCCGGTAATAAGGAAGATCAACACTTATTGCTGTTGTTCGGTCGCTAAGTCATGTCCAACTCTTTGCACACCCAGAGACTGCAGCATGCCAGGCTCCTCTGTCCTCTACTATCTCTTGGAGTTTGCTCAAATTCATGTCCATTGAGTCGGTGATGCTATCTAGCCATCTCATCCTCTGCCACCCCCTTCTCCTTTTGCCTTCAGTCTGTCCCAGCATCAGGGTAAGAATGACTGGGCTCTTTGCATCAGGTGACCAAAGTATTAGAGCTTCAGTTTTCCTGGTCAGTGGTAAAGAATCCGCCCACCAATGCAGGAGACACAGGTTCCATCCTTGAGTGGGTAAGATCTCCTAGAGAAGGAAATGGCAACCCACTCCAGTATTTTTGCCTGGGAAAACCCAGGGACAGAGGAACCTGGCGGGCTACATGGGGGTGCAAAGAGTTGGACGTGACTTAGTGACTAAACAACAATAACCATCAACAGCACTAGAAGTAGTTAAAGCCTTACTGGTAGTGTAGTTTGGGTTTAAGAATTCCATTGCAAATCATTTACTTGAAAGGAGAAGGAAACATAGAAACACAAATAAAAGAGTTGGGAAGCGAGAGAGAAAAGGGAAGGAAGCCAATAAATGATGTATTATCAAGCCAGTGATCACTCTGGACAACTGGGGCTTAACCCCCCTGAGCAAACTCTGGGAACCAGTGCAGAACACACCTCAGAACCAACCCACACCGTGGGTGAGAGAGCTGGGGTAGCTGAACACCAAACACTGTTAAAGGTTGATCGTGGGGATATGAATTTCCTAGCATTACCAGGCTGTCTCGAGGGCAGCAAAGCAGGCCCCAGAGGCAAGAGATGAACTTAGGCAAAGAATACAAGTGCTGCAGCTGGAAGGCACTTGATAAAGGTGGCAACGTGGACAGGGCTCCAACAGAGGCTGCTACATACCAGACTGAGGCTGCAAGAGAATACAAAAGGAAAGCGTGTACATTTGTCAATGCCAATCTCCCAGTTCATCCCACACCCACCCTCCCCCTTGAGACTGACATTGAGATGATTTACAACTACCATATATAAAATAGACAACCAACGAGAACCCACCGTATAGCACAGGGAGCTCGATTCAATGTGATGACCTACATGGGAAGGAGATCTAAAAAAGAAGTGATATACATATACTTACACTGATTGACTTTGCTGTATGGCAGAAAAAACAACACTGTAAAGCAACTATACTCCAATAAAAAATTTTTTTTAATAAATAAAAGGAAGTTCTCTCATTGCTTGAGTCAAAGGAATTTACGGAGAACCTGTTAATCACTCAAAATCATCTCCCACACCACCAAGCTAAGGTTCCCCTAGCCCAGGAAATCAGATAACCTAGTAAGTCTGAAGTAATTCGGAAGGTGTTGAGCCTAACCCAACAACTGTCCTGAGGAGCCTGGTCAAATCTCATCCATACCAGCTTACTGAAAAAACAGTAATATTTTCCAATATTTTAAAATTTAGGTTTATTTTCCTCCCTATCCATTAAAAATAGCCTCATCATATCTGCCTGCCCAACAGAGTGGTCAAAAAGTGTCTTCTGTATGGGAGCAAGTCATTAGGACGAAAATCTGTGTTGACAACATAGACAAATGAGAGTATGCTCGGTCATTCTAAAAAGGACTTTTTAACCCTTAAAAGAAAAGACAGTAAATTCCTTCGAGTAATAGCTCCCTGGATTCATTTAAAATATGATTTACTTATAAATATCAAACTCCACAACAGACATAGCTCACAACTATAACAAAGGATAAGTTCCAGGTGCTACCAGTGTTTGTAATTTTTATAGATATTCTTTCACTCAACAAATATTTGTGGGACTGTTTCTGTATACCAGGAACTGTTCTAGGTGTCTGGAGATACAGCAATGAAGGAAACACAAAAATCCCTTTCCTCCAGGAAACTACACCCTAGAGAGGAAGACAGTCAATAAATAAATGAAAAATAGGTACAGGATGTCAGCTGGTAATAAGTGTTACAAACAAAGGAGGAAAAGAGTATAGGGGGGACCCTTGGCTGGGGACACATTCTAATTTTAAATAGGGTGATCGGAGAAGACCTTACTGACAAGAAATATTCAGAAAGACCCAAAGGAGGTGAGGGAGTAAGCTATGTGAAGATCTAGGAAAGATAACTACAAAGAGAGCAAATAGTCTATGTGGGGATCGTGGGGCAAGAACTCACCTGAGATTTGAGAAACAGTAAGGAAACTGGTAATGCTGGTTCAGAGTCAGAAAAGGGAAGAGCAGGAGGAGACAGAGAGGAGAGGAAAAAGGGGTGAGTGGGGATCACGTAGAGGCGTGCAGACCATTGTGAAATCGTAAACTAAGGGAGAGTTCTGGGCAAGGGAAAGACCTGACCTGACTCAGATTTAAGAGGATCCCCCTGGCAGCTCTGCAGATGATAGACAGAGACAGGGAGGCTAGTTGGGAGGCTGTTGTCAAAATCCAGAGAGGTGATGGCAACTTGAACCAGGATGGTGAGAAGTAGTTGGTTCTGGTCACATTTTATAGGTCACAAAGTACAGGCATTGGAGAGAGATTAGATAACGGGAAACAATAGAAATGTTAGGGTGAAGGATGGTGCTAAGGCTTTTGGCATAAGCAGTAGAGAAACAGACCTATTGTTTCCTGAGATAGAGAAGACTAAACAGGTTTGGGGAAAGATCAGAAGTTGCATTTTGAACATGTGAAGTTTCAGAGACCTATCAGACATCCCAATGGAGGGTCTGTAGGCAGTTGGAACAAGTCTGTGCGTCAGGGATGAGGTCTAGGTCAAAGCAAAAACTGGGAGTTGCCAGCATCTACAGTATATTTAAAGGCATGAGACTGATGAGGTCAGCAAGGGAAGGAATCAGATAGAAGGGGCTGAGGGGCTGAGCCACAGGGGCAGTCCACAACCAGAGGTCAGGGAGAACACGGGGGACGAGCAGAGGAGACTGAGGGGGCGCCCAGAAGACCAGGAAAGAACCAGAAGCTGAGGGTATCCTGGAAACAAAACAGCTTTGAAGAAAGAATAGTCAACAGTGTCCAAAGTTGATGGTGGTCAAATAAGGAGACTGAGAACTGACCATCAGATTTAGCAGTTTCAGTGAAGAGCTGGGACCAAATACATGTCCACAGTGTGTCCGGGAGAGAAGGGTGAAGAGAAATGTATTATATCTACCACCCTCTTTGTGTTGGTGATTTTGGAACCAAAAGAAATGTCTGATTTTCCCCCCAACAAAATTAGGTATAATTATTAACTCTGCTTAATTTATCAACTCAGGTTAAAAAAAACCAACTAGCTTTTTCTTCCACAGTAGGGTGTTTGCCTAAGATTTTTATAATTTGCTTAATTTTCTGCTTTACTTTTTACATGAACAAAAATACTGGCTACACACTATAATATGTGTGGTATATCTGGTAAATATTCTTCATGCGTAGTCTCTGTAGTAAGCGACCTGAAGTATATTATTTATATAAGTCAGTAAATATGTATCTCTTTCTCTTCCCATCTGGTGGGGTATCCATAACCTAGAAGAGGGGTTTCCCTGATGGCTCAGTGGTAAAGAATCCACCCACCAGTGCAGAACACACAGGTTCTATCCCTGATCTGAGAAGATCCCACATGCTGAGGAGCAACTAAGCCCTTGATCCACAACTGATTAAGCCTGTGCTGCAGAGCCCAGGAGCCCAACTACTAAAGCCTGTGTGCCCTAGAGCCTGTGCTCCACAACAAGAGAAGCCACCGCAACGAGAAGCCCTCACACTGCAAGTAGAGAAAAGCCCTAGAGAAAAGCCTGTACAGCAGCCAAGACCCAGCACAGTCAAAAATATAAATAAATAAGTAAACATAATCTAGAAGACAGGAAAAAGGAGATGATAGGAATAAAAAGAAAAGCAAGCAACATTCTGAATTTTCTCCAGCCTGATGAAGGAGTCAGCTCCATTTAAATTCAGTATCCACACATGGGATGAACACACAAAGTCACAATCATCAGTGTCCACAGTATCAGAGGCTGGGAGTATAGTTACCTGACTCATGTACATTGTGAATTAAGTTACCAAAATAAATAGATAAATTTCTCTTTCCTTTTCAATTAAATCTGTGCTCTGTTGATCTGAATACAGTCCTGAGTTTCTTTAAACTATTTAAATTAGTTGTAATGGCTGCTGTATCATTTTTATTTGATTTTGAATTCTTCTTTCATCTTAGAAGAAACCATGAGGAAATAGGATTTCACTCACTCCCTGGTTAACTAGAAGTGAGAGCAGTTTTACTCAAAGGATCATAGTCCTAGGCTATAAATTATTGTTTCATTTCTTTTCCTTTTCCTTCTTTTTTTCCCCCCTTCAATTAAAAAAAAAAAGAACAGAAAGAGACAGTATAGCTGAAATACAGTTTATTTCCATAAAATGTTTCTCCCACAGTGCTGGGAATCCTAAGATAAGAGTCCTGTATTCAAATGTGAGAGGTAGAAAATGTAATTTACTTCAAGCATTATGTGAAACAGAATAAGCTCTTAAAAAAAATAAACCATAGTAAGTGAGATACTCACAGTAACTCATGTAGTATAATGTCCACTTGATTTTCAACCCTTTTTCACGTTTAGTAAGTAATCAAAAAATAAATAGATATGATGATGATGATGATTTTCATTTAAAGATCATTTTTGCTGTTGCTGTTGTTGGAATAATGAATATAATTAATTATAGAACATTAACTCTTGCATAGAAAACAAACCAAAAATACCCACTTTGGTTTATAAGTGAACAGGAGAAACAAAAACTATTTAATAAGTAAACTTTTTTCACAGATTACGACAATTTTTACTGTCTCTCTCTGTATCCAACTGGCCTTCTCATAGACATGGATCTTTCTCATTATCTTAATTTTCAGCTCATTTATAACTTATTACCAACACAGCCACTATACAAAGGTGTTTTCTTACCTAAGTGACTCTTCGTGGTGACCAACTGAGCACCTTAGGCACCAAATCATCCTTCTTGTCAGCTGTTAATTCCCTTCATTTTCAGGGATCAAACTATGAAATTCTCATAGCTCACCAGTGCAGTTTATCAAGCGATTTCACAGCCACATGCTGCAGGGCTTACGGCAAAAGGGGGACAGATGAAGGCAGTGAGAAGCATGATGGCAACAGGGAGCGTTCTGCAGTACATACCTGGGCTAAATCCTGAATGTTGCTTTCACATTTTTGTTTTTACTTCTCTCACAGCATGCCATGTCTCTTTGGACTACCAGGATAGTAATCCAAGAAGTTCTGACAGTTAGGAAATCATTTGACCTGAAACTTACTGCAGTTCATGCCACAATTTTGACCTGTTTACTGGCTGGATTGTTCTGGCATGGGCATCTGAACCCATATTTTAGTTGATAAAATTTTCCCTTTCCTGGAAGTCCAGGTTTATCTTCATATTAGAGGAAGAAAGAGACAGAAACAGAGAAGAAGTCAAAAACGTCAACTACTTCACAATAAGGGGAAAAAACATCAGACTACATCCTGTCTGTATATTTTAACACTTCCTATAAGAGAAATCCAGGAAATATGCTTTTTTTTCCCCCCAGTGAGTACAATTTTGTGTCACAGTCAAGAGACCCTCCTGTTTGCTGAGCTCAACTGCATTATCCAGTAGACTAGACCAGACAGAGGCTGGAGGAATGTTAAACTCAGTAGCATGCGCTAGGGGGACGCACAAATCTGCTCTCTTGCTCTGCTGTGTTTCTACACCCACCAAGGATCCCCATGTTCCCAAGTCTCTGGGATCCAGCTGCCTCTGGAAATCACCCCATCACTTCTTTCTCAACTTACCCCACAGCCTCCTCCGCCAAACGTCCATATCTAAAGTACCCAGACCTGTTCTGACTGCTGTGTCTGTTGGGACCACAAATATCATTTCATCCATTATACTGGAAAACAATTTGCAACACAAATATTTCAACAAATTCACTTGGTCCGTATTTCAATTCAGCATTTCAATTGTATTTCAACCAAATATTATGAGTTTCATTTCTTCCCTTCCTATAATGTACATTATCAACACATTTCCTGGAAAGGCATATTTCAATCTGACAAGTTTTTCAAATGGAGAAATTAAATCATAGAATTTAAAGGAAATGTGCAAAGCAGTCAGTTAAGAAGTCTAACAACACATGACATGTCACCAAAAATGTAGCTTAAAAAGTTGCTTCAAAATAAGCTCATCCCAACCTAGAGTCTGTCATACAGACTGAAGTCAGTCAGAAAGACAAAAACAAATACTGTCTATTGATGCATATATGCGGAATCTAGCAGAATAGTACTGATGAACCTATTTGCAGGGCAGGAATGGAGACACAGATGTAGAGAATGGACTTGGGAACAAATCAGGGGAAGGAGAGGGTGGGGGGAATGGAGAGAGCAGCACCGCCATATATACGCTGCCGTATGTAAACCAGATGCTCGTGAAAAGCTGCTGTTCACACAGGAGCCTAGCCTGGTCCCTGACGGCGGGACGGGAGTGCAGGTGGGAGGGAGGCTCAAGAAGGAGGGGATACACGTATACTTAGGACCGATTCACCTTGCTGTACAGCAGAAACCAACACAACACAGTAAAGCAATTACCCTCCAAGTAAAAATACATTTTAAAAAAAGTTCACCCCATAGCTCTGGGAATTTCTGACGATTGACATGTTCTGTATCTTGATTGGAAGGATGATGTCACAAGTGTGTATATATATATATATATATATTTATTTATAAAAACTCATTGAATTGTACACTTAAGACCTGTGCATTTCACTGTTTAACTTTTAGCTTAGAGATTGACAAGCCCATCTTTCTCACTGCTGTAAATGATCAGAGCCCCTTGCATTAGTTTCCACATACCTACTAGCTGGCCTTGAAATTAGTGCCTCATCCTCTTCTTTTCCTTGCTGATTAATTACTTTATGTTCTTTCTTTTTTATTATTATCATCAAAATTCCCTAGGATCAGTTCATTTTTTAAATATTTATATCATATCACATTTAACATTGTATTATCTTCTTTTACTGTATATAACTACTGATTCACTGTATATAAATGTTTCTGAAAGTACAAAGAAGATAAAAACCATCCATGTCTCTACTATTCAGAAAAAACTACTCTCAGTATTTTAGTTTCTACACTTCTGAGTATATTCAATAGACACTGACTGAGTGCCCACTTTGTGGCAGGACTTGTCCTAGGCACCATGTACTGTGCTAAGCAAACAGTACCCTGCCATCATAGAACTTAACATGCTAATAAATTATACATACAGAGGGATTTTAAAAAAATGAGGCAGGATTGTGCTTATTCCTTTATAATCTGATTTTTCCACTTAGCAAGACACCACCAATATTTTTTCAAGTGAACAAAAATTGTATGATGTCATTTTCATAGCTGCACAGTGCTCTATGATATGGCTATATTAAAATTCATTTAATAAACCCCCTAATTCAAACAACTAGACGTTTCAAATTTATAACTTGCATTTCTCTAAACATCTCATTACAATTTAAAAAATATATATATCTCATGATCTTGCTGGTAAAATACTTTTAGGAATCATGGCTAACATAACTGTTTTCCTTTAAACACCCTTCACTTCAGTGGTGGCACAAGCTTAAGCCTTAATTTTCTGTACTTTTGAGGAAAGACTCTATAGGTTATTTTCAAAGTTACAGTAAAGGACGACCTGTTCATGTACTTACACCCAAGAATACTTTCTACTATAAAGGTGCACCAAGGCCTTGGAGGTAGATACTGTACCAGAAGGTTCTTTACCCATTTCTTCCAGGAAATTTTCCTGCTCTCTCTATTGCATCAGGATTTAAATATCTGAAATGGGTGGAATGATTTTTGCAACTATAAAGCATTTGCCTAAGCCTGGGGCTAGTGCCTTATGAAGGTGTTTTGGTTGAAAACTCCAGGCACAGGACAGAGGGAGATTTACCATCTGGCCCATGTGTGGTCAAGAAGCCGCTGAGGAAGTAAAGCTGAAAATGCAGTCTGGGTGGGAGTGAGAGCGCTCTACATTTCCGGACAAACCTTTGATCCTACAGAACTTTGAGCTTAGCAGTTTTGCAGGGGAGGAGAAAGTCATTCTCAAAAACATGATACAGGAAATCTTCAACTTACATATTTCCCAAGGTTTAACAGTAAATTTATTATTTACAATGTTAAAAAAACACTCAGAGAAACAATTCAGCAACACACTTGAACAACTTTTCACTCAGCCCCTACTACGTGCAAAGCATTGTTATAGTACACTTAAGAAGATGATCACAATCTCAAGCTGGTTCACAAAGACTTATTTCACTCTCCAATGAAGTTGAAAGCCTATATTTGCAAAGAAAACAGTATATAACAATATATTGCTATAATATTCTTTAAGGAGATCAGCCCTGGGATTTCTTTGGAAGGAATGATGCTAAAGCTGAAACTCCAATACTTTGGCCACCTCATGCGAAGAGTTGACTCATTGGAAAAGACTCTGATGCTGGGAGGGATTGGGGGCAGGAGGAGAAGGGCACGACAGAGGATGAGATGGTTGGACGGCATCACAGACTCAATGGACATGAGTCTGGGTGAACTCCGGGAGTTGGTGATGGACAGGAAGGCCTGGCATGCTGCGATTCATGGGGTCACAAAGAGTCGGACACGACTGAGCAACTGAACTGAACTGATGCATTTTTTGATCATTTACTGTTTTGAGGGAATTGTGCAAGGTATTGGGGAGAGGTGCTTGACAAAGATGATCCAGACAAAATTTGTCATTAAAGGGTTGACAGACTATAGTCGTGTTACTACAGATGTTCTTCTGAGCCCTCCAAATGACCGGCGAGTGTGACCTGAGAGGCACACTCTCAAGTGTTGTGGACAACACACCAAATTTGAAAAACTTAATATAAAATAAAGAATATAAGATCTCTCATTATACATTGAAATGGTAATATTTTGGATATGTTGCTTAAATAAAATGCACTATTAAAATTAACGTGTTTCTTCTAGTTTTTTAATTTAAAATTAAATTGCGTGATAACTTGTATCGGCAGTGCTGATCTACACAATTATAGTTACTACCTACTCAGTGCTTATAACATAGGTCAGTTAACTTTATACCAATTATATGTGACCTTCCACAAAGGAGGTATTACAGATGAGGAAACTGAGCATTAAAAGGCTATAATAATTCATTTTATTCATTTTTTAAAAGATTTTTTTTTTACATGGACCATTATTAGTCTTTATTGAATTTGTTACAATATTGTCTCTGTTTTACATGGCATCTTAGCTCCCTGGCCACAGATCAAGCTCATACCCCTGCATTGGAAGGCAAAATCTCAGCCACTGGACTGCTGGGGAAGTTCCTATTTCATTATTCAATACATACCTGGTATATTTTCTGTGCACCAAGGGCTGTTAGAGGCAGTGGAGATATAGCAAAACAAAGTCCCTACTCTCATAGAATTTACATTCTAGTGGGAGAGAAAGGTAATAAATAAGAATAAAAATATATATCAGGCAGTGAGAGTGAGGAAAGACGAAACCTGTAAAAGATGGAGTGCCCAGACTTGCGGTGAGATGGGATTGGACTATTTTTCAGATGACAAGGTCTAAGAAGTTGTCATCCGAACAGAAACAGGAAGTGGAAAAGGGAGTCCTGCGAATATCAACCTAGCCGGGAGCTTCTGGGCCGGGGCAACAACAGGTAAATGACCAAGGGGTGGGTGGGCGTGTGTGTGTGTGTGTGTGTGTTTGTGAGCACACACTTGACACACTGGAGAGAGTTGGAAGCCACCACAACTAGGAAATGGCTCTGCCTGCACTGTGATGCGTGGCTGTTGTGGGGCACGTTAGGAGGTTACTGCAGGAGGGCAAGAGAGGTCTTACGAAGTTTGTCTGACTCAGCCACTGGAGATTTGCTGTTCCTGCATTACAAAGTAGAATAATCTAAAAATTATCCAGGGAATTTAAACAGCAAAGGTCAAATATCTGGACAATTTAAGCCTCAAAGCATATTTAAGAGTCTGTAAAGTTATCTTTTGGCAGTCAAAAATCACTATCAAACTTCATAGAATAGTAATTTATCTCTGTCCTTTGCTTTCTGCCAATTTAACCTAAGGGAAGTGGACTTGAGATCTGTAATTGGCAGAATGAGACTGCAGGACCTTTAAGTCAGATTCAGATCAAGCAAATTAGTTTCATTTTTGCCAAAGAAAAGCATTTTGTTGAGCCAGATGACAATTTTGAAGCCTAAACTATTTGCACTGGCTCTGTCTACCTTCTGAACTACTCTCATAATTGCTAATTCTGAGTTTAAGGATAACAGCACACACAAGACAGAGTTAAGGAAAGAACTAGAAGCTGTATCTTGCATAAATGTATAAATGAGTCTGAATAACTCCACTCACTAAGTTTGTTTTTATGGACAGAAGCAGTTCAAATAAAAGAAAGCATCCTCAAGGTTAAATGTTAGGTAGGCCAAGCCCTTCCTCTTTTGAGTGGTAGATGAAGGTTTAAAATAGGTACCCAGTTTCAAATGAAAACAAAAAATCAATCACAAGGAACCCCAAAAGTCATGTCATGATAAAAAGGAGGCTCAATCCTGACCCTCCAGGTTGGTTTATTTACTTTGATGGAACTCATTGGAAAATTGTTCAGCTCCACGCTTCACTATGCCTGTGTAGATGTGTTTTCTGGGTACTGGATGTAGTTCCTGTCAGTCAGGCACTTTCCTGGAGCACTAAAATGTACAGATTACGCACATCAAAGGCAGGCTGCAACCACTGTAGTTGAAATTTACACAAATCTGTGCTAGGAGTAACTGGATAAACAATGAGACTTAATGACCTTGTTCTGCATTAATCTCCATATGGCTCTGTTGGTTCTGCTCTTGCCTTTAGGCAAGAAGGTTGTGGCTTTGGCTTCTAGCCTCAAACCAGGGATTAGGCGCTGGCCCAATGCTGACAGAGCCCAGAGCCCTGCTTCTACAGCCCAGGAAGCCTGAGCAGACTACAGAGGCTTCCATCTTAAGAGGTACGTTTACCACGATTCAAGAAACACCCTTATTACCATATTCACTGAGGAAACAGATTTATAAAAATAGGAAAAATCCTTTAGTCATGCCCCCCCCTGCCACCTTCAGAGAAATTACTTTCTTCCAGAGGGCCCCAGGTTTTCCCTGAGTATTTTCAGGGCCTCTCTACTGATCCCCTCAAAATAAGACAGAACCCTCAGTGCCTTGGCCCCATGTTCCTCTTTCAGCCAAAAATAAATTTTAAAAATGGCTGTATCCATAAAGAAGAGTGAAAGGAAGGACTGAAGTGCACTGGCTCAGTATTTCTGTCTCATCTGGGACTTTGGGGAAAGGATACATTAAAATTTGAAGGTTCCCCCTCCTAAGTGCTCCCCCACCCCAACACTGCGGTAGAGTCCCTTCAATACTGTTTGTGAAATTTGCATGGTGCTGGTAGAACAGTCAAAAGAGTTGGAACATCTCAAAAGGGTGCTATACCTGAGCAGCCTTGGGCCACAGTAAAAGGAGACCAGGACACTGGAAACCACCCCTTACTCCTGCTTTCATCACTTTGTATACAGGTCACAGTGAAATATTTATACTGGGAGGTGGAGCTCAGGAAATGCCTCCATCTGTGGGGCTACCCTGGGTTAGGATCACGCATGAACTACACTCAGCTAAAGGCCCGAAGTGCTACACGTGTGGCACTCCTGTCACTTCACACCCAGCCCCAGCCGTAAACTTTATTGCCTTGTAAACTTGAGATGCCTCAACCTAAGACATGTAATCACATTCAATTCTGAAACAATTTTTGGTGTCCCAAGAACACCTCTTATATACCCTTCTAGTCACTCTCCTTGTGTCCTTACTTCTGTTGTTTTGAGTATATTATCCATATACACGTTGCTCCTTTCATAAGTGAGTGAAGTCGCTCAGTCGTGTCCAACTCTGTAGCCTGCCAGGCTCCTCCGTCCATGGGATTTTCCAGGCAAGGATACTGGAGTGGGTTGCCATTTCCTTCTCCAGGAGATCTTCCCGTTTCAGGGATTGAACCCGAGTCTCCCGCACTGCAGGCAGACTCTCTACTGTCTGAGCTACCAGGGAAGCTCCTTTCATAGGCCATCACATTACCAAAGCTGTTTACAAAGTCATTGCAGCTGTGTCAAATGCCTCACAAAAAAAAATCATCTAGGGAATCCCCTGGTGGTCCAGAGGTTAGGACCCCTCACTTCCATTGGAAAGGGCACAGATCACTGGCTGGGGAAACTTGCATGCCATAGGCGCAGCCAAAGAAGTCTGTACCAGTGCCATTTTTCTTCATCCATTTATCAGTTCATTAAGAGTCCATCGTAAACATGAGGAAGAGTTAAAGCACATTCCCTCTCTTCCCATAATGTTCGTTCTCCCACCATACTCACTTCTAGGATGATAAACACTAAGGTGATTCTGATGCCTTTACAACACAACTGTTGAAGATGTGGCCAGGGTCACAGCAAGAGATGTCTAAGTGTGAAACCATCCCCATTTGGTCCTGTGGTAAAGGTGCTTAAAGATTTTTGTTTGACACTTAGAGAACTGCTTGAAAGTCATCTTTGCTTCATACCTGACATTTGCATATACTTTCATATGCATTACCTCACTGAACCATTACAACAATCTCGTCACATACGCTATTATTATACATATTTTGCAGAAAGGAAACTGAGCCTGGATGAGGTTAAATGGCTTGCCTGAGGTCACCACAGCATGAGGGGAAGTGGCGGTACCCACCTCCAACCCAGGATTTCCGACGCTTCGCAGCACACTATTGCAAAGCTGTCTCTTTATGTTGGTTTGTTCTGAAAAACAGAATATTGCTCAAGAAGTCCATTCAATAAGAGACGTTAGAGGGTTTTTCTTTGTTGTTGTTTTTGCTATAAAGACAGAAACTTTCTGGCTAGTCAGCATGTCAGAAAAGACTTCCAAAGTCGATCAGTAAGAGGACATCAAATCATAGACACCAGTTTTGATAGTGAGTGCTTTGGTAAAATAAGTCTTAACACTGGTTTTCCAGACTTCACGGCACACTGTACAGTGTGTAGAAAAAGCAGCACTGTGCACAAGGAACATGTGCACACGTGTGTCAACGTTCTCTCCCCAAATGCAGAATAAAGCGCTAAGCAGACTGAAATAAGATAATATTTATGGCTGAAGAAATTCAACTTCACATAACGGCAATTATGAACAAGATATTTTCCCTAATAAAATTACTGCAAAACAAAATCTGGAGAAACTAAGTGTTTCCCTATGTCTTCTTTATTTTACTCCATGTGTCCAAAAATGGTTGCGGCAAAGAAAGAGTATAGCAAGCACAGGCAGAAGAGTCCTAGCCAGACGGCCTCTGCTGAGGGTTGCTTTTGCTTTAGAAACTGGAATGTGTCCAGGCTTGATTTTTATTTTCAATTCACATTTCAGATCCAGCTCCCCAAACTCTTTGATCTTTCTCCCTGTCTCCTTACCCGGAAGAGAACCCTTGGCCTTCTCAGCTGGGAGCTGGGAGCACACGTGGAAAGACTGGCTCGGATCCATCTTCCTTCCAAATTTAGTCACACAAAGGGGCCTGTAAGGGAAAAAAGAAAGGATGAAAGCGGCAGCCGCCAGGACTTCAAAGGCCGCGCCGCCGCGCCGGCCCGGCGCAGGCGCCGCCCTCCGCGGATATAAGGCGCGGCTCGCGCGCGCGGGCGGCCTTTCTGCGCGGCGGCTCCGCGCGCGTCCCCGGCCCGAGGGCGGGTGGACTGGGGACCCGGCGGCTGAGGGAGGGGCCGGAGGGCGGGCCGAGACAGGTCCTCACACCAAGTGAAAGACGCCTGAGAAAAGTTTTCAGAAAGGAGGGAAAAGACTTTCACGTCCAGCCCAGGAGGCGAGCCGTCCCGGCGGCCAATTGTATTCCAGCTCCCACACCCGTGCCATCCCTTCCTGGGGATCCCCTTCCAGACTTTCATGCCGACTCCTTTGCGCCGGAGGCCGGGTCCCCGCGGGGGGTTGGCGGGGGTTCCGGACGCGAAGCCGAACCGCGAGGGCGCGTGGCCGGCCTCTTCCCGGGCCTCCGCCGCTTCTCTGAGCCTATCGTGGGCTCTCGTTGTCCTAGTCCGCGAACACCCCGACTTGCCTCTTCTCGCTGCGCGTGGGCAGAGGGTCGGCCGGCCGAGCCCACAGGTTGTGGGGTGGGATGCGGCCCTCCCTCGCGGTCAGTGGGAGGACCCGGCCCGCACAATGGCAGGAGACGCCAACGGGGGACTCCAGGGGCGCGCGGGCGCGACGGGCTCCTGCAGGCGACCCCGCGGGGCTGCGTTAGGCTGCGGGCGCCCAAGAGCGTCGGCCCCGCGGGAGCCGGGCGTCCGCAGGCGGCCGGATTGGGGAAGGACGTTTTCACGGTCCCCCGAGTTCTCGGTTACCCCGGAGGGTGGGGGGGGGGAGGCTGGGGGGCTGAGTTTGCATTCGGAGGAGGCGAGAAGAGGCGGAAGAACCCCTGGGACACAAACTGCCATTTCCCGCCCCCAGCTTTCCGAAAAGCCCGTTAAACTGAAGATGCCCACAGCTTTAGTCCCCTGGTGACGCAGGGGTGGGAAATGGAGGGGTGTTGGTGTTCCGTCCCTGGAATCACATTATTCGTTTTTCTAGTCCTTCACGCTCGCGTCTCTCTCTTCCAGCATCCTCTTCCGTACCCCCTCCTCCGGCCACCTCCTTCCTCTGGGATCCCACCAAAGTTGTCGCTGGGAGAGAGTCCAGGCCACACAAAGGGGGAGACCCGGAGCCCGGGCGGGGGCTTAGGGCTGAGGAGGCGGAGAGGGCTCTTTAGGGCACCGCGCTTTTCTCTCTTCCCTGTAATTAAGTACTCATTGGCGTGTCTACAGCTGACTTGACTTGGCAACGACCCCTTCCCCCCACAGGTAGGAGGGGTCTCTGGTGTGGGTGGGGGTCAGTCTAGTTCCCCTGTCCGCAGCCGCGGGGGGCTGAGCTGTATGCACCTTGCCGACTTCGAGAACCGTCTTTGCAGCCCCCCTCTCCCTGTTCTGGCGCAGGGTGGGCGCCTCGTCCCCCATGCGCAGCGCGGGCGTCGGCGCCCGGCTTAGAAGGAAGTGTTGCTATAAAACAAGTCACAGTTCGCTCCCAATGTAAACCCCAACCAACCAAAGCCACCAAAAGGGGAAAAACCAACAGCAATCCAGTCCTTAGCAATTGTTTCACGGTCGGAATTAAATCACATCAAAACGCCCCCTGAAACCCACATCCTGAAGGAGTGAACCTGCAACAGCTAACCTCCAGTCGTTCGCTCGAGTTCACACGAACAACCTGCCTCTACATCCGAGAGAAGGGGGCGGCGATGTCTCTCGCTCGCAACACCCACCAGGTCCCGGACCTTGCGCCCCCAAAGGCGGCTGTGTATGTTACTAGCAGCCCCACACGAATTAGAAGAGACCTTTCCGCCACACAAATACCTTTGCCAGGAACTTCACTGAACCTGTAAAGGAGGGAAGGAACGTCTTCCCCGGGGTTGCCTCGCCCGTCCAGTGTCTCCCAGCTTTTCTCCCTGAAGAGACAGACTTCGCGTGGAAATGTCAATCTCCCTCCCAGACAGAGCTTAAAAAAAAACTTGAATGAATGCTTTCTAGAAAAGCCCCTTTTAAATGCACCTCGTCAGAAGACTTGCAACAATGCTAAGGACCATCAGCGAACGAAACACCCCGCACGCCACGGGGAGGGAAAACAGTCACGCAAATAGAGTAAGAAGCTGGGTGATTTCGTTAGAAACAGTCCTTCCAAAGGTGAGGTTTGCCGCAAAATGCAAAACGCAGCCACCTACCCTCAGCCCTTATAGCAAACAGTTCCCACTAGTTATTGTTCCCCAAATTCCCATCTTCTCGAGCTCTTAATCTTCAGGACACCTGGAGCTGAGCTCCAAATGACTCAGGGAGTCCAGATAATTAACATGAAGGAATAAATGGGATTCGAATTAGTTGCGACACTTTAACGGGGAGGGGGGCAGATGTAGGAGTCGTCATTTAATCTCTTTGGCTTCCAGAAAATCCCCCCACCCCCACCCCTTGACAGTCTGATGAAAAGGAATCTCTACTCTGGCTGTTTTGGTGAAACTGCATTTTCCAGTTCTTTTCCTGTCCGTCGAATTGGCGCATTTATGGGAGGATTTTTACTTTGTTTTCCCATATTTCTTTTAGAACAGAGGGTATGTGTGCTCAGTCACTAAGTCGTGTCTGACTCTGAGACCCCATTGACTGTAGCCTTCCAGGCTCCTCTGTCCATGGGATTTCCCAGGCAAGAATAGTGGAGTGAGTTGCCATTTCCTTCTCCAGAACAGAGGGAATAAATGTCTGACATAGCTACATGTTCACATCTCTGAGACATCACACTCACTGGTGCATAGTGAAGTTGCATATTACCAACCAAAAAGTAAAATTGAGTTTCCCCCCATCTTTTTAGTATTGCCTTACACATTGTAGAAAATATTCTTTAAGGCATAGCATTCTCACCTATTTGCAGAGGATTTAATGCTTTACTCTATCTGGCTCCCATCACTAGCCCTTTAATGTTACCCTAACCTAAGACACAAGGAGTGGGACACAACTGAGCGACTGAACTGAACAGAACCTGAGAGAAATTTTCCCTGTGACTACTGGCTATGCTCTATGAGACCAACTGAATGCTTTAAATGATAGTTTTAAAAATTGTTTCCTAGTGGATTCCCATCTCAAGTAATTACCAATAAGCGATATTTTGAGTGCTCATTTAGAGCATTGTTAACGTCTTTACTTATATGATGTCTAGCAGCATGCAATTTCTCCCTTACACAAAAGAAGAGGGATCTTTACATGACTATTCCTATATAACAGAGCTAAAGTCTGATTCTGTAATGTTTTCCCCATTTTCAATTTAAGGGAGATGGAGACACATTTCTTCCTGTCTCTTGTTTACTGTTCTGAGGTTTTACAGATGGCTACTGTATTGGGTATAATAATTTTGCCTGGATTTTTAACTGAGGGAGTTTGAGAGCCAAGGAACAAAATGTGATGTTTTCAAACTTCAGCTTCGTTTATACTGTAACTTTCACAAAGCATCTCCTTAAAAGTCCTGTCCTTGTACAAAATGCATCAAAGAGACGGTAGAGGCTGGGAAATTTTTGAGGTTGAATTTGGATTTGCATCTTCAAGGGTCTCTTTGAGCCCGAAGTCTGAGGTGCCAGAGACTGCCCTGTCCTCCCTCCTTCTACCGGCTTCACTCTCCTGGGTCCTTTTGCCTCCCCCTCCCCAACTTGGGTGGTTTTTTTTTCGTTCTTTATGAGGTTCCCACACATTGTGGCATGTATCTTCGAAAATACACGAGCGACCTAGTGTAACTGTGTGTGAGCTTCCTATGGTGAGGATATAATGAAAAAGATCTTGCTTAAAAAGCGATAATTAAGATTCAGTCTTCGGTTTTTTCTTCCTATTTTTCTCGTTAAGTCTGGAGGTTTTATTTTTGTTAGCATGTGTTCCCTTGTCCTTTTACATGTATTTAGGAAAGCCACAACTCTTTCTTGTTCTTCTTGCTTCCGTTCTCTCTTATTAGTTGAGCAATGTGTTATGTTTCCCCTTTTCCTTCTCTGTGTCCCCGATTCCCGCCTCATCCCCTCTGTCAGAGCATCTATCACTGTGGTGTCGATCACAGCTGCGGCGGCTTCTCTTTCATCTTCTTCCCACTGCCAGAGCAAGGGAGGGAGAGGGAGAGGCGGAAAAGAGGTGGGGGAGAGACTGGCGGAGGAAAGAGGGGGGTGGGTGGGAAGGGAACAAGAGAAGAGACACTTAGATGATGAAGTTAAACCGCTGGGGCAGAGTTTCTTGTCAATTTCACGCAGGCAAAGCGTGCCTCTCGTGGGTTACAAGAAACGCCGGGTCCTTCCATCCCTAGCCAAGTTGCCTGAATCTTCCCCCTAGGCGCGCGCGCACACACACACACACACACAAACACACCCCCCAAAACCTAGGACTTGTCCTACAGGCTCTGGGAAAAGAAAAAAAAAGTCCTCAATCACCACCTCCTCGCCGTCCCCCTCCCCCCAGCCCCCCCCCCCCGCCCCCAGCGGGCAGCCAAGGAGAGCTGGAGGCGGGGGAGGGGAAGGGGAGGAGAAGCGACGCAAGTGGGCAGCTTTTCAGCGCCGGCGAGGCGCGGGAGGAGGAGAGGCGGCGGGGAGGCGCAGCCGCTCACCTGCGGGGCAGGGCGCGGAGGAGGGACCAGGCTGCGCGCTCTGCGGCGGAGGAGCTGGGACGCGTCCGCAGCTCCGCACGCGGCCAAGCTCCAGGCGTCTCCCACCCCCCGGCCGGGGGAGCCGGAGGGGTACAGCTCTTTGACAAGCGGCCCGGCGGAGGCGTGGAGAGCGGCGAGCAAAAGAGCGAGCGAGCCAGACTGAAGAAACTCGAGCCGGGAACAAAGAGGAGTCGGGTTGTGTGTGTGTGAGTGTGTGTGCCGGCTCCAGCTCCCGGCAGAATCTTTTGGGTCCGAGGTCCCTGCTGTGACGCCCAGAGACCCAGTAGTGCCCTCCACTGCCGACTCCCTGCGCTCGCCGGCACAAACTTTATTCTTGGCAAACTTCTCTTTCTCTTCCCCTCCTCCTCCGCCCCCCACCTACTCCTCCGGCAGATTGAATGCGCCTGGAGAAGGAAAACCGAAGCGAAAGGGAAGGAAATAAGAAGCTTTGAAACGGACATCTCCAACCCGGGTGGCTTTTTTTTTTTTTTTTTTTTTTTAGTCTTCCAGGAAGTGGACATTTCATTATCTTCTGATTCTCCTTACACCGTCTCTACTGGGGTTAACGGGGCCGTTTTGCCCAGCTCGCTGCTTTTCTCGGGAAACAAACTCCTGGATTGTCATCCAGGGAAGCTAAGGTGGAGAGATCTGCGAAGAGTCGCGCCGACAGACCCTCCCCTGCACTTTGGAGAGTAGAAATCTCCTCCAGAACCGGCGTCCTCCGCGCGCAGACCCCGGAGACGCCGGGGCCGTGGGGCGGCCGCCCGGGCAGCCTAGCCTAGCGCGCGGCACAGACGCCCCCAGAGGCGCTGGCCGCCGTGGTCCTCGCCGCCCTGTGTTGTTCGGCCTCGGGGACGGGCGCCGGCGTCGGTCTCCGCCGAGTGCTCGGAAGGGGCAGGCGGCCACCGGGGCTCGGGTGCCGCTGCAGCAGCTCCGGCCGCCGGCTGCCAGCCCAGCGCTCTCCAGCCCGGCTTCCGCCCGCTCTACTCCCTGACGCATCCTTCCAATTCTCCTTTTCCTCTCCCCTTTTTCGTTGATCCCTTCTCTTTTCTGCTGTTGCCTGGGGTGCTCCCCCGGCGGAGCGGAGATTACACAGTGGTCGGGATGCCCCAACTCTCCGGGGCAGGCGGCGGCGGTGGGGGGGACCCGGAACTCTGCGCCACGGACGAGATGATCCCCTTCAAGGACGAGGGCGATCCTCAGAAGGAGAAGATCTTCGCCGAGATCAGTCACCCTGAAGAGGAAGGTGACTTAGCCGACATCAAGTCTTCCTTGGTCAACGAATCCGAAATCATCCCGGCGAGCAACGGACACGAGGTGAGCTGGCCGCTGCCCCATCCCTGAGAGGCGTGCCGGGTCCTGGGGAAGAGCCGAGGGAGGAAGGGAGGGAAGGCGCCGGGCAGCCCGGGTCCCGGGTAGGTCTGCTGGGAGCGGGATGGGGGGTGGCTGGGCTTCTGGTCTGCGTTCTTCCTGTGTGTGGGGTGGAGGGGAGTGCAGGGAAGCGTCCAAGTGTATCAGTTTTGGCGTTCGGTGACTAAACCGTTGGTTTGCGGCCAGGAGAACCTGCGTTTAACCCATTGACGTTTCGCCTTCGGCCTTTTTGGTGGGGTTCAGAGGGTGCCGTGCATTAAGGCGAGGATGTCTGAACAGCGGTCCTGAGAAGTTCTTCCGTAGGACGGAAAACAAAGTGCACCCGCTATCTCTCGGTAGATGTCTCTGCAAAAGTGCGTACACCACCAAAGGCTTAGGTACAGACCAGCAGAGCCGCAGGGAGAGAGGAAGGGGTGGCGGGCCCAACCGCCGCCGAGCGGGGCTAGCGCGGGGCCGGCCCGCGGAGGGGGCGCGCGCCCGGGCGGCGGGGGCGGTGCGGTGCCGGGTCCTCGCCGCCGCCGCGCCAGCTGCAGGAGCCGTGGGCGCGCCGAGCTGAGCCACCCCAGGAGGGCTCTCTCACTACCGGCTGGTTTTCCCCATCCATCGCCACTTAAAGGGGAAAAAAAGCACGCTTATGTTTGGGCCCGAATCAGGCCTTAAATCTATGCAGAAGAAGGGCGAGTCAGAGAGAGGCAGCGGAAGCCAGGGCACCCACTCAGGGGAGGGTGGAAAGCGCTTATCTGATCTCTTGGCCCGCTGCGGGCGATAGCGTTGGTAACCCGAGTAGAGTAAATAGAGACACGTGGGTGCTGGCGCGAGCAAGCCGCGAGCGGGACCTCGCGGAAGGGCTATTTCAGGCCTCGCGGGGAGCTTCAGAGGTGGGGGAGGCGGATGGACCCTGATACCCGACACTCCACTGGCCACCGTTGTTCAACAACTGGAGACGCTTTGGAGGAAATCCGGTAGAAAAGTCCTGACACTCAAATGGTTTCACCAACGCTTTTTCCCTCCAAAGAAATCTGGAGGGTATATTCTTTTTCCTTAAATGGCATCCTTCTGCCCCCAAAAAGAAAGCCTGTGGTTTTGGGGGCGGAGACATTTTGTGTTTTAAACAGCAAGTTTAAGAGCACCTCAGAATTACCTTCTTTATCCCAATGGCAGGGGTGAGTAACGCGTTTTGGAAGGCCCAGGGCCTGGGTCCTAAGGAAAACATTGGGGTGTTCTCTCTCCCCTGAATCTTTCATCTCAACATGCCAACTTAGGGGGGAAACTGGGGTTGCCCAGAGCATACCTAACTGCACTTAAAAGATTTGTGACTGTGTATTGGGCGGGGAGAGGAGGTCACTGGGAGGACACATGTCCAAGGAACCAAATAGCCTCCGAAACACTTGAGGCCAAACTCCTATTTGTAGAATAGCCTTTTCAAATTTCTGCCTTTTTTCCTTGTCCTTCCTTTTTCTATAAATAAATTTGCCACCCACTTCACATTTTCTACATGTTTTTGCCTGGGGAGAAGGGAGCTGTGTTTGAAGCCCTAGAACTCAGGTATTAGGGCTCTGTTAATCTTTGCTGGTGATAAGTGGGCATGGGGCAGACCCAAGGAAGATGGTGAAGGGTAATACCACCGATTTGCACGTGGTTGAGTCTGGGTGGATGGTGGTTACCAGAACTGATATTAGCTGGGCTACCTTTTAGATGTCTGTAGCTCGACTCTCAAGTTTTCCTCCCTTTAACCACAGAATAGTTCACTTTTCTCTTGTAAGCTCGCACTGACAGCCATGGTAGCTTAGGAGTAGGGGAGTTCCTGCTGTAATTGGTTTGGGACAATGGCCTAAGACCCCCACTTGTGAGTCATGGGCTTGTTTTTATTTAAAATGTCATTTTTGATTGCAAAATGATATTTCAGCCTGCTTTTAATCAGCTCTGACTGAAGTAAATAGTGGTTGAAGAAGCTATCAAAATGATCAGCCCCCGTAACTGAAATTCCTATCATATTAGGTATCCAAGTAGTCTTGATGTATTTTAGTAAACAGTGGTCAGAACAGCATGTGGATTGTTGACAGGTTCAT
Source organism: Bubalus kerabau (assembly GCF_029407905.1). Classification (NCBI taxonomy): domain Eukaryota; kingdom Metazoa; phylum Chordata; class Mammalia; order Artiodactyla; family Bovidae; genus Bubalus; species Bubalus kerabau. The sequence continues at coordinate 29,242,381 of NC_073630.1, read as the reverse complement.
TTCAGTTGTTATTGTCATTTGTAGTTTCTAGTACCGTAGAGGTAGTTTTCAGGAACACATTGAAAAGATTTCCCAGGACTCAGTCCTAGCCTGTCCTCTTAGATTAATAAAACAGGTAGATTGAGTTGCATCCAATCCCCCTTTTTTGAGTTACCAATGGATATGCACTTATATCATCATTGTCACAAACTCTAAAGCAATTTTCTTTCTTTTGGGGGTGGGGATTTGTGCTGGTAGGTGGCCAGACAAGCACAAACCTCTCAGGAGTCCTACCATGACAAGGCCAGAGAACATCCTGATGATGGTAAGATGCTAATTCTACTTCTCCCAACTTTATTATTTAACATGTACAATTTGTGAATATTAGTACATTTGCTATTTTTATTTGCATCCAAAAAACTCGAAGCATATGTAATAAGATTGTGCCCATTGTTTGACCAAAATGGTAAAAAAAATCCAGAAAACTTATTGCTTACCTCTAATACATATTTCCATAATTATAAAACTGAATGAGTTAAGGGCTTTTGAATTTCCTTTGGCTTCCAGATTCTTTATGGAAGAGAAATGTCTATAATGAGTATTTCTCTTTTCCTCATTTTCCCTAATATTCTAATTGTCATACATCTTTAGTATTTTTTTTTCATGCATTTTTACAAAGAGTGACAGTCTACACCGATTTATTTTCCAACAGGAATAGTTTTAAGTGGGTCTTCATTTGTTTGCAGTTTCTTGTTTTAGTGAGAAGCCAGACACTATATGCACAGACTAAATATAGCTCACTAAAGAAGAATCTAATATGTAAAAATATAACACTTTAATCTTAAAATTAAGAACTGTGCCTATGAAACATGATGGATTTTCTCCCCATTTCTGATTCTTGCTCAAAACTGTAAAAATCCTGCATGTTTTTTTTTTGAGACTTAAGGAGAACTCCCTGTGACTTTAAAAGAATCTGTGATCTGTAGGGTTCCCTTGTTGAACCGCCTGCATTTCTGTTCTCCTTTAATTACTTACAATTGGCCTGACCAGAATGAAGGGTTCGCACATACATGTCAGCCAGGGGAAGAAAGAGAACTATAATATCAAGCTTCCTTCTGAGCTACAAAGTAGATACACAGATAAAAGGGAAGAAATGTATACACTGAACACACACACGCAAACGCACTTTTCTTTGGCAGTGTGATATAAATGTAGCACATAAAATTAAGTCTCCTGGAGTTAATCCTTCATAAATTTGGGTAGTTGCCCATATGCTAGACACAACTTGCTCTGTCAGTAAAATCTAGAAATTTTCCAGAAATCCAGAAGTACAGGTAGAATTTTTTGAGTTTGCCTATAAAGTGGAGCATAACTTTAGGTGTATAAATATGTATGTGTGTGTATAGCTGAATAGCCTAGTGTATTTATATTATAGCTTTGTATGCCTATTTTCATGTGTCTGTATTTCTTAGTCCAGTTTGTTAGTATTAGAGCAAATTAAGTTAGATGGATAACACTTATTTTTGTAAAAACACCAGTCAGTACTGGAAGTAAATTGAACCACATGTTTTTAAAACATCTGGTTCACTGCTAAGCCATTTAAGAGAGTAAATACTGTCAATATAAAATAGAGCATAATAACCCAGTTACAATATTTTGTAAAACAAATCTCTTATGTAAAGTCTAATTTATAGTAGAACTATTAACTTTTCAGTGAAAAATACAGTGATATAAAAGGAAGTCAAAGCATCATTGATTGTTCTTTGCCTTCTTAGGAAAGCATCCAGATGGAGGTCTCTACAATAAGGGACCCTCTTACTCGAGTTATTCTGGATACATAATGATGCCAAATATGAATAATGACCCATACATGTCAAATGGATCTCTTTCTCCACCCATCCCAAGAACAGTGAGTAACATGCTGATGTTGCAAATTATTTTCAGAAGTGCAAATTAATTTGTATTTTTGGCAAAATGTTTGTTTTTTTAAACTTACTGGAAATGCTTTCATTATATATGACCAGTTGTTGCTAAATAAGACATGCTATAAGCAATGGCTGCCTTAAAATGGTGCTACTTTTTGATATTTTGACCTTCGGATATTAGCTTTTGGTTTATTGGTTAAGATGAATAAAAAAACAGATCATGAGCTATCATGATATAAAGTGAATTTAAATCAACAAACTCATGATTTTATGAGTATTATGCTTTCTACTCTGATGAGAGAGAGAAATTGATTTAATCTTTCAATTAACTAAGTGGTCTATGGCTTTCACTGCTGGTAAGCTATGTAGAATCAGAATTCCTTTGGCTCACCTGGAACTGAACATTAGGAATGTTACTTCAGCTTTTAAAACAGTGTCTCATTTTATTGTGTTAGCTAATGTTTCTTTAAAATCAGTTTAGGTGTGGGGGAGCAATGAGCTATTTTTACTTTATTGTCAGTTGCTAAGAAGTATCGCTTGAAAATAACTCTTAATGAAAAAAAAATTTTCTTTTAAGTGGTGGCTCAGTTAACTTTTAAGTTCTAAAAATGTGGAGGCATTATAACTGCCTTATACATTATGGTTAACATGGAAACCTCAATTTATATAGTAAGAAAACATCCAAAGGGTAACTTGTGTAGTACGTGAATGTGAAATGGAGTCCTCCCTGAGGTTCATCTCTTTGGAGGTAGTGGTGAATTTTTACTGATCCATCAATATGTTTACCTTCTTTCTGGCCTCACTCTCCCTGTGCCACCCAAACCCCAATGAAAAACATGTATGTTTGGGTCTTGGGGATGATGTTTCAGTCTAACTGGCCCTCCTGCGAGTCAAATCTAGGATCGTAAAATGGAACCTGTATCTTTGCTTTATTAGCCCAGTGCTTTCACCAAGTGAAAAGAAAAAAAAAAAAAAAAATCAGTGGAAGACATCTGGGGCAAGTACTGTCGTTGATATCTCAGTGGACAGAATCTGGGAACCATGAGATACTCCAAAGTAGAAAAGAGAAATATTTCCTAATCAGTCATGAACAAATAAAGAGTATGTGTGGTTATCTTGATTATCTGTGGACCTCAGCTGTTGAAGAGATCGATCTAGGAAATATAACCACTTTTTGGGGGGCACTGTGATTTAAAAGTTACTTTTTCCCATGAATTTCAAAAAGATATTTGACCTCTTAAGTAGGGGATAAGATTTTTCCAATTTTCACATAGAAGCTAAAATGGAGATCTAGGAAATCTTATGATGGTTGTTATAGGAAATAGTGATTTCACATTTTATTTTAAAAGGCTTTTCAAATATTTAATGATAGAAATGTGTGTGCGGTACATATGAATCTCTTGCCTAAAAAGTGAATGAACTAATAAAAGCAAATACAGTTTTTAACATTTAGAGGCCACCCAGATAAATGCTTCTGAGTTTTAAAATTTGTAGGAGACTTTGTTTCTGTTGAATTAAATATGCATACATATCAGATAATTTAAAGTTGGGCTATTTTTTTCTTGTTGATGTTTTGAAGGGGTGGGGGAAGGAGACTATATTTTAGATAAGAAATAACTGAAGATTTCTGCTGAAGCCTTTTTAGAATAACAAATAATCTTTCCAACAAATCAAACTATAGTCTCTGACTTGGTAACAATAGAAAATAGCCACTAAAATAATCTTACACTTTTAGGCTGTGAACACAGTTAACGCTTAATAAGTATTTGTGGAATTTGTTCTTCAGTTCAGCCAGTTCTTCTTTCAAGGCAATAATTTTTTAAAAGTCAATATAATAAAAATCTATTGTTATTTATATTGCTTTTCCCAAGAATATTGAAAATTAAGCTGCTCTTCCTCTTTAAACCAGCCTTTTTCCCTAGCCCCTCAGTATACTAATCATTTTAAATTGATAGAATGGAAAGTATTTATTGTTAGTGTATATATTAAAATTTTGAGGTCAGTGAATTGAACAGTCATTCATTGTTTAGGAAAGATTTGTGGCCAGAATAAATGTTGGTGGGGGTAGAGTGGAGGAAAGGGGTGTGGTTAGGAAACAGTTACCTTACCCTCCTATCTGCTGCTTTGCTTTTATTCTGTTCCATTTTAGAACACATTTATTTTAGGCACCTTTTCTTGCCAGTATTCTGCAGTTCGCCCAATTCCAGAAGCTTTGCAGTTTTAACCACAAGACTATGTTCAATTTTTCTCTTTTAGGGTCCAGCCGAAGTGGGTCGCAGTCTTTGGTTTTTAATGTGTAACAGCTGTTTTTAATGCTAAGTCCCAAAGCACTTTAACCGGAAGGCAACCCCTCCCCTTCATCCCAACCACACTTGTGCCTCTTGCTCTTTAACTCTGTTCTTAGCAGGACTGAGTGTTTGCGTAGCGGACATCCACAGTGATAGGCTTGCATCCAGGGTGTCAGGAGCAGGGTGACCATTTGTGTTTGGACTTGGGGTGGGAGCTGTCCCTAGTCAGCCCAGCTGCTTGGATTTGCATTACAAACAACCCCTTGTTTACTGTATCTGCTGCCCTCAGGTGTTAGGATTAGAAAAACATGGGGGGGCGGGGAGGTGAGGGAAAACCCAACTGCCCCTTCCCCACACAGAATCTTCTGTTTGCTTGTAACCTTAGATAATCCAGAGAATACCAGCCATGGCCAATTGGCACACACAGGAGTGTTTCTGCTGGTAGCTCATTTTAACAATTCTATATGCATTTGCTCTTTTTAAGACAAACACTGACATATATTTGCTCACACAGCCCTTACTTATGACCTAAATATAGAGTTACCTGCACAGGAGAACCACTTTTGCCATCCAAGCTTCCCCCCCCCCCCCCATCTGAAGGAAAATTTTAATTGGCTAATTACATCCTTCCAGAACTGGAATTCTTAGAGGTGTGTCTGTACTAGAAATCTTGTGAATGGGTGTCTCATAGAATTTTAAATAAGAATTCTTGTTCAGATAAATGAGGCGGGCCTAGCAAGAAAGCACCTATAATAATAACATGTTTGGTGTCAGTGTGAGTTCTTAAAGCACAGTAAACCTTGGCTTGGGATGGTCATTTTCACTGAGTGTGAGAAGATGCAGCAGCCTCTTAAATATTTCAGAGCAAGGGCCCTGGAGAGTTTATTAAAAGCATACTCCCAAGACCTTCTTTCTCTGAGTCTCATTTATGAAAATCCTTGGAGGCCAATGGCGATGTCCTAAAAAGGACTACATAGTTGGTTGCCTCCTGTGCTGGGTCCTGGCCCTGTGTGCCTGAAAGCCGTGAGACAGTGAGCTTGGCTGCCTTTACATAGTGAAAGTTCCCATTGGCCTCATGCACTGTGGTTATTCGTCTTAGGTGTCAAACTTCCATTTGTCCCTCAAGCAACCCAAATGTTTAACACCTCTGAAGAGAAACGACTCGGTTCTCTTCAGCTGCTCAGGGAAGGAACAGTAGCAGACTCAGCGCAGGAAGCAACAGCAAGCGTCGCTGCTCGGCTCACACCAACCGCAGCGACACCTGGTCAGGACAGTGTTGCTGACTGCGTCGCTGGCTTCTTTGTGATCTTTCTCAGGATGGATTTTCAGGTGGGAAAGGAAGATGTCTGTGTTTGAATTTCATCATCTTTTCTTATTTTTAGTAGATTTATTTTTCTTATTTTTGCTCTTAAAATGCTTCAGGGTTCTTGTATAATTATTTTGAGCAATTCACTTCTGTGGTATGGTTTTTACCTGGAGGGGGTCAACATTTTGACATCTAATGAGCAGAATTATCCCTCTTAGAACTTTGTCTTAACCTGCCCCCACCAGCCTCTGCCCATGTTTGTGTTTGCTTACAGTTAAAATTAGATTTTTGTCATCGTTCACATCTGGAATTAAGGAACTAAGTGAACATGTCTGATCACTAAGGCAACGCTTACCCATCTGTCTCTCACACTACTGCATAGCTTTGAAAACAATCACAGAAATAGTCATCGATAGGAAGACAATGACTTATTAACAGTTCAGAGAGACTCTGGCTCATATTTTCAGCAGAATTTTTAAGTGTCTTTTCACTTTCCTTGAGGAGCTACCTCATGTGACTTGCTGATTAATGATTTAAAATTTTCTATTATAAGTTGTCTACTTTTTGAAGCTAAGTACATGGAATTTTCCTCTTAAGTTCAGGAGAAGTTAAAGTTTTAGAAAGTGTATTCTATCTCAGATTTGAATGTGATCTCAAGAGAATATGTGGGAAAGCTCCTCAGAGCCCCAAACTCTTCTGTTTGATTCATCTTAATTGTACTGCTACAGAGTAGGGAAAGGATCACAGTCAGAATAATTGGAAGTGATTGCCATTCCCCCTTCAGATAATTCAGGTATCTTATGACTGACTGGCATGCTAATTCAAGTGTCCCAGGTGCCATGCTGACGTGACCTTTCAGGAGCTGATATTGCCTTGCATGACTGGTGCGGCAGAAGTGTGATCGTTAGTCAGATAGGTTTTTTCGAAATGACCCTTGAAATTTCTTGTTCATTCATAAAGGCATGAGAACAACCCAGTTTCACTAAAACAAGACTATTAAGCCAACTTGCAGAAAATCTTGCTCTTTGAAGTTCCCCTCCCCCTGCCCACATGCAGATCCTCAACTTGGTCTCATCAATCCCATTATTTTGATCCATTTCTTTCTTGCAGACAGACTTCTGTAATTCTAACAGGACAGAGTAAGGACCTCATAAATGGCTCTATCTGGACTTCAACTTGTTACCTCACATGTATTTTTCATAATACCAACTGAGAAATTTTTTACAACTTTTGAGTCTTGTTTTTAACTAATCCTGTTAGTTCTTTAGGCAGAACTGTTTTTGGTGTATGTGACTGACATTTTTTTAAGCAATGGGATCATTGCATTCCTCTCTGACTCCCCTTGCTCCTCATTTACATATTATAGATAGAATTTTATGACACTGGTTTCCCTTTGATTTCAAGATGAACTTGAAATTTAAAGAGAAAATATGCCAGCACTGTCCTTGGGCCAACAGAAAAGCACATATATTTGATTCCAAGGCAAAAGTAGAACTCAGCATTATGTAGGTGCTGCTGTTGTGGAACTGAATGTTTTTTTTTAAAGAAGATACTCATTTCAAGCTTGTATCTTAAAGTTATCACTTAAGTGATCATGCCAGACTGATCCAGTCTGTAGAAAGCTAATATTGTAGCATTTGAGAGACTTGGTAATGCTTTGTACTGTCCCAGAAGGTCCTTACTCAATTTTTTTTTTTAAACTCTCAGCTTTATAACCAAAGATACACTCTCAGACACTTCATTTAGGCCTCAATTCTTATGAGATTTTAGCTATATGTATTGTACCAGCCATTGGACTTTATTTAAATAATTTTAAAAATATATTTTAAATTGATGATCACTTTTTAAACATTAATTGTGACCTTATGAAGTTCCTGTAGGAACTGTCGATTCTGCTGTATGAGGGGTGGATAAAGGGAAGGTACTATAATTTAAAAAGAGGAGTGGCTCTAGCGTAGTTTTAATTTTCTTTTATTATTGTCAGATTCTGTATGAAATAGTTACCAAAACTGTTAAAAGCTGACATACAAAGGTATTTTTATAAGTCCTTTTTTTAAAAAAAAATTCTGAACATTTTTGCAATAAAGCCTATCCAACTGCAAATGATAATTGATCAGTTAATCAGAGATTACTGATGAACTTTGAGATAGTTATGTGTTAGGAAAGCACAGAATAGACACTTCAGTAGATTTGCTGAATAAATAATGTACTAGAAAATTTTCATGTATGGTTTTCAGATATGTCCAAAGGATCTGTCTTTATTCAACCAAATCCTATATGAAAATCTGAAGGTGTCTACTAAATAATCCTTAGTGTTTTATTATATTACTTTTTATGATTTGTTGCATCAGTGAAAAAAAAAAAAAACACATTTAAACCATGTCTTGAATGAAGAAGTCAGAGTCATTGCTTGCAGAATGTCAAGTTTCCAAGTAATAGCTGAAAACAGTCAGCTGGAGAGCTCCCTGCTAGAGTGAAAAAGAATGGGACTGGGTCCTCATTTGAGGACTGATCCTGAGAAGTACTTATCTTTACTTAGGTCCTGGAAACCTAATTGAACAAGAAGAGATGATGGAAATGCTTTTTTTCAGAAGGGTACTTGAGACAGAAATGAAGTCATAATAAAAAGAAAACTATCTTCAATTATGTTGCAGTATCATATGGTCAGTGCTTCTCAATTCATTTTTATTCTTTCCCAGATAGAAAGGATATTTCTTTTTTCAGTAACATGTGACGTATTTTGAGACACTAAAAAATTCTGCATGTATTTTCTAAATACGTGTAGTAGCATCAGTGCTGAGTTTTCTAGACCAGTATGTGTTGCAAATTGATTATATCCTTTGGCAATATGGAGAGCAAAATTTTTGAGTCTTTATTAGGTGGAGGTAGGCAGTCCCTTGTGAAGGCTGAGCCTGTGGAGGAGGGAAGTCCTGAGCAAGATGTCAGTAGATTTGGGGTCTAGTCCCACGTCCATCACTCTCCATCACTCTCCATCAAGAGCCTTGGACCTCCGTCAGCCTTTGTTTCCCTGTTGATCTTATATGCTTACCTTATATGATTGACGTGCAATTCAGATGGCACAGACCCTGCAAAAGCACTCCGTTTTCTAGCTAAGGAAGCAAAGCTCAAGTCTCATCCCAGCCTGGTGGAATCCTGCCACAAAAGGTGCTTGACTGTATTTAGGAAGCTCCTGAGAAAGGGGAGAAATTTTTGTTTCTTACCATGTCACCGTGCTGACCTGGAATCTGGATGACTAGGTAAAGGCCCTGCAATAACCCTAAGAAAATATCTGTGTAAATAAAAGTTTTGGGGAGGCAGCTTTCTTCTCTTGGGCTCTTTTTTTCTCTCCTAGTTATTAGGAGAGCACCATTTCTTCTACTAAGGGAATGAGATGCATGAGGGAACAGATTTCTAAATTAAAGATTTGTTAAAATTCTTACATCCTTCTAATATTTGGTATGAAATTGCCAGATGACTCTTAAGTCCTTGGATTGGGGTAATAATTGATTTTTATTTAGGAGACTTTTTTTCCTTCATCCTTTGAGAGCTGGGTTTCTTCTCCCCACTGCGAACAATCTATAGAGAAGAGATTTAAGAATGTCTTATGAATGTAGAGGACGACAGGCGAGTTATTTTTCTTTCCCCTTGGAATTTTCTTCTGACTTAAGTCTTTCTTGCTTTCCTGGCACCTAAAAAAATCAGGTCCAAGGGGATAGGCTGGCTGGGCAGCAAGGAGAAATCAGTGCTTTTCTAGTCTCATTGGAAAATTCCAGCTTCCACCTTTTCACGACTTTTCTTTTTCTCTCAGTAAAAGGCAATGAATGTTAAATATATATATCAATGTAGAGTTAGCTTTCTCCAATTTTAAACATTATATATTATACCTTGTAATAATTATGAACATATAGCATCTTGGCACTCTAGTTCATATGACTTGGACCACGGAAAAAACGTATTGTGATGTTATCTCAAGTGTGTCAAACTTTGTCTTAGACTCCAAAACTTAGATTTTTTTTTTTAAAGTCTGAAAACCAGCAGTACCAAAGTAAAAATTTTTACCAAAGTAAAAAATGTTTACTGTTTACTATAACTGGGCTAACCAGCTAAGTAGCTGACAGGGTTAGGAAAAGAATCAAGTCTCCAAGATGTTGCTTGAATTGGTTTTTACTCAATTTTTTGGTATAAGTAAAAAGTTTAAAATTAAAACGCAAATTCTTTGGAAAGGGAGAACAATTAACTTTTTTTTTTTTTTAAACTATTACCATGTGCCAGGTACTGAGCTAGGCAATTTACACAAATGAAAACTGGCTGGGTGTAGTAATCTCCATGCTAAAGATAACAACCCATCCTTGGTCAGTAGGAACCTGCTTTGGTTTAGTAAGCAATGGAGTCATGGCTCTTCCCTTTTTAAGGTCTGAAGACTTGTTAATTGTCATTTAAAATAACCAACCATTACTGCCTTTTGGAACATAAAACACTGATTAAGTGAATCATATGTTGATTAAAATATAAAACCCCAAATTATTACTTTGAAGATTTTGTTGGCAGTTTCTTTTCACTAATGCTTAGCTATTTTTTATGAAAATAAAAAGAAAATACTTTCATTTAAAAAAGCAGTACACTAGAAAACTCAGATGACCAAAAGGAATAAAAAATAAGAAATTCCTAGGATCCTGCTGTCAGAGATGGTCATCAAAGCTCACCATGCAGCCTTTTAGACCTCTTCCTGTGCACATTTAGAAATACATGTAAACATACATAAATATATATGTTATATACTCATGGCCATGGGAGCATAATATACCATTTTTTTCCTGTTTTCCCACCAGTATACAGTGGATATCTTTTTTGCTCTTCTGTAACAACATTTTTAATGATGGCTAATGTATTGCCTAATTTATTTAATCCGTCCTTTGTTGGTAAAACATTTAGATATAGTATCACTTTTTTTATCTCTATCTTAAGCAACATTTGATGGAATGCGTATTTTCTAAGTATGTCTTAGCACACATTCTGTTTCTTTGAAATGAATTACTAGAAGTGGAATTGTAGAGTCAAAGGCAATACACCTTTTTAAGCGAGGGATGGGGGTAACCCAACAATGTGATTTAACCCTAAAAAATTTTGAAGTCAGTATTTAAAAGTATTATTAGATTACATTCACATTTGGTTATGGTTGATGTTTTGAGGCCCTCTTCCAGTCAAGAATCAGTCCAGCAGGAGACAAGGAGCTGGACAGATGGGGAGCAGAATATGAGCTTCATTATTAATCAGGCTGGAGAAAGTGGCCTGAACCATGACACAAGTTTGGACTTTCTTTGACTTCCCCACGTGGAACACCACTAAGTCACAGTCGTCCCCAACAGGGGCAGGGAATTTACCTCCAGTGGAACTGGAGACAAGAACAAACTCATGTTGGGGCAAGCTGGCCCCAAGAGAGAACAAAAGGTCAGCCTGTCCTTGCTCAGTTCTTCCTCCAAATCACCAGATACGAGTCGCTCTCCCATGTGGAAGGTGAATGAGAGTGCGGGAGAGACGAAGGCTACAGCTGCTGCCGAGGAGCAGAAGTTACTCCTCGATGCGCCAAGCTTCGAGGAGGGGACGATGAGAGCGTGGTTATCCCGAGTCATGATCACAGATCAGACCGATGGCCACGGCCAGTCGTGGTGACACACGTGCGTACACACGATGGGAGCTGCAGCAAGCGCTGCTGTTGGAGTCAGAAGAATCTAGATCTCGGTGTCTGCTGCTGAGTCTCTGAACCCTGGTTTCTTAACCTGTAACATAGACTGCCACTTCTTCTACTGATCCTGACAAAAGTACAATATAGGGTACTCTGCATTAGTAACAGTGTTTATGGAAGGCAGGCCAACTGCATCTGAGTTTACTGGTGTTCTTATTAAAAAAGCAAATCTGTAGGCCCCTCTGTAAATGTCCTGAACCAGAGGCTACAGATGGGTCATGCGTGTACACTTTAACCCAGGTACTTCAGTGATTCTTACCTAAGGTAAGGTTTAGAAAAATAATGACCAGGTAGACTTTCAGTAATTTAACTGAGGTTCAGATATCCTCAGTGACTGGTGCAAGGTCTTATACCTAGGCAGCAGTCAGGCGCTATGGCCCCAAAGCTCACTCACTACCACTCAGCCCTGTCCCTCACAGAGACCGCTGGCACTCTGTTCGTGGAGACCTCAGGGGGTTTGTATCCTTCCTCCACGGACCCACGTTCTTTAGTGTTCTTTTCAAAGCTTTCTGCAGTCTGGGCTCATCTACCTTTCAAGCCTTGCCTCCTTACCCTGCAGCTTACAAGTAAGCTACATTTCCACACCCGCATCCTATCACTTTCCCAAATTCCTGTCTTTGGGTTGTTATAGCTTGCTCTCCCTGGAATGCCCTGTTTTTCCTTCCTGCCGGCATAGTCTTGTTCATCCCTGAAGATCTGGGCTACATGGTATCTCCTCCAGGACGTTCCTCCTGACTTCACCACCAGGTAAGACTCTGCTCTCTCCTGGATCCCACAGAACCTTCTTCATACCTGTTATCACTGCTTACAATTGTTGTTGTCTCTGGGTCTGTCTCACTCACTGTTAGTTCCTTTAGATAGGGAGCTTCTCTTACTCATCTCTGTGCTCACAACCAGTTATACTACTTGGCATTAGAGCAAGTTACTGTGCAGATATTTGTGGAATATATAGAGCAAAACTTGTTAAAATGTATTAATGTAGAGCAGTAACAGCAGATATCAATCTATATTTAAATGGAGAGCCTTTAACAAAATACAGACTAATACAGAATCACAAACCTGAAATTGAGCTTAGAAATTATCTGAACATGAAGTATATAGTCCATGGACTAGACATTAGCTGTTAGTTTTGAGTATTTAGTAAGTGCCAGGACCTGTTCTGAGCACTTAATGTATATTAGGTGATTTAATCTTCACAGGAACTCCGTGATATCCTGAATAGCCCTATTTTACAAATGAGGAGATTGAGGCATAGGGATCATACAAGTGGTTAAAGGACTGCGGTAAAACTAGACCAAATGCTCGGTCAGATAAAGTAGGTAATTTGGCAGGATCACACAGCTGGTAAGTAGTGGTACCATGCTTGGACCAGACTTTGACCCTTACTGCAGGGTGCTTTGGAGAAGGAAATGGCAACCAACTCCAGTGTTCTTGCCTGGAGAATCCCAGGGATGGAGGGGCCTGGTGGACTTCCGTCTATGGGGTCGCACAGAGTCGGGCACGACTGAAGCGACTTAGCAGCAGCAGCAGCAGGGTGCTTTCTGCAACTTCAGCTATCACTGCCGTCACTGGCACTCAGAACATGCTAGATGATTGTTGAATCCATGTATTTCTCATCAGGAAGATGTTAAAGATTTTTAACGTATTTGTTGTTCAGTAGCTCAGTTGTGTCCAACTCTTTGTGACCCTGTGGACTGTAGCATGCCAGGCTTTCCTGTCCTTCACCATCTCCCAGAGCTTATTCAAACTCATGTCCATTGGGTCAGTGATGCCATCCAACCATCTCATCCTCTGTCACCCCCTTCTCCTCCTGCCTTCTAGCTTTCCCAGCATCAGGATTTTCCCCATGAGTCGACTCTTCCATTGGGTGGCCAAAGTATTGGAGCTTCAGCATCAGTCCTTCTGATGAATATTCAGGGTTGATTTCCTTTAGGATTGACTGGTTTGATCTCCTTGCTGTCCAAGGGACTCTTCAACAGTCTTCTCCAGCACCACAGTTTGAAGGCATCAATTCTTTGGCACTCAGCCCTTTTTATTGTCCAGCTCTCACATTCTACATGGCTACTGGGAAAACTATAGCTTTCACTGTATGGACCTTTGTAGGCAGAAGAATGTCTCTGCTTTTTAATGTGCTGTCTAGGCTTGTCATTGCTTTTTTTTCAAGGAGTAAGCATCTTTTAATTCCATGGTGGCAGTCACCATCTGCAGTGATTTTGGAGCCCAGGAAAACAAAGTCTCTTACTGTTTCCATTATTTCCCCATCTATTTGCCATGAAGTTATGGGGCTGGATGCCATGATCTTAGTTTTCTGAATGTTGAGTTTTAAGCCAGCTTTTTCATCTCCTCTTTCACCTTCATCAAGAGACTCTTTAATTCCTCTTCGCTTTCTACCATAAGGCTGGTGTCATCTGCATATATGAGGTTATTGATATTTCTCCCGGTAATCTTGATTCCCGCTTGTGCTTCATCCAGCCCGGCATTTCACATGATGTACTCTGCATAGAAGTTAAATAAGCAGGGTGGCAGTATACAGCCTTGACTACTCCTTTCCCAATTTTGATGTCCATTGTTCCATGTCAGGTTCTAACTGTTGTTTCTTGATCTGCATACAGGTTTCTCAGGAGGCAGGTAAGGTAGTCTGGTATTCCCGTATCTTTAAGAATTTTCCACAGTTTGTTGTGATCTACACAGTCAAAGGCTTTAGAGTAGTCAATGAAGCAGAAGTAGATGTTTTTCTGGAATTCTCTAGCTTTTTCTATTATCCAGTGGATGTTGGCAATTTGATCTCTGGTTCCTCTGCCTTTTCTAAGTCCAGCTTGAACATCTGGAAGTTCTTGATTCATGTACTGTTGAAGCCTAGCTTGGAGGATTTTGAGCATTACCTTGCTAGCATGTGAAATGAGTGCAATTGTGCAGTAGTTTGAGCATTCTTTGGCATTTCCTTTCTTTGGGATTGGAATGAAAACTGACCTTTTCCAGTCCTGTGGCCACCATGATTTTTCCAGATTTGCTGCATATTGCAGCACTTTAACCTGTAGAGGGTTTGTGAACATAAAAATGTATCAAATTATAAATGTCTTTAACATTACTTTTGGTAGTAATAACTATGGTGCTAGTAAAAAGTGCTAGAGTTTAAGGCAACAAGTTACATGCAGTGAAGGGAGGAGAAACTGGAGGAGATACAAAACAGATGGAGAAAGTTCTAGCCTGATGATGGAGGGGCAGTGTTAGTGGAAACAATAAATATAGAAAGAGGAGCAAGTTTTAGGACAGATGTACATGAGTTTGACTTAAGGACTATTTTGTGTTTTCTCTTCTATGTTAAGAAAACAAAAAATTAACCCATATCTGCAACCCAGCATTTTACATTATGGACATCATTTTGGTCTATAATTTATCTAAGTCAGCAATGCCTCACAAGTATCACTTCACTTCCCTCTAATGCTGCATGAACCTTGTGTAGAAGCCTCTGTGTGATAATAAAAAATAGAAGTGCATACTGACCACAGGTGAGGGAGGAATAGTATTAATATACTACTGTATAATATCTAATGAATTCACCTTACTTGCATTTTTCTTATTAAATACTCACTATATCACTGTGAAAGGAACACTACCAGTTTTCCCATCTTTTCATTCAAGATAGTGACACACACAGAGGTTACCTTGTTCACTGTAGTCTCAGAGTTTAGTAAGTGGTAGAACTTGGATTCAAAGCCGCATAGCCCTGATAAAGAAGCTGCCCATTTTATAAATAGTTCCTCCCTCTAAAGAATAATGCTGAGTCAGTGTCAATAAATTATATTGAAGATTAAAAGCGTCTTTTATATTTGTGTTTTATTAAACAATGTAAGTGGTTTGGCTCTAGTGGTGGCTTAAATAAGTTCTCAGAATACTTGAAAATTGTCTTCTGGTTTATTCAACACATAATCATGTAATTGCTCAATGTATTCTTGAAAAGTCCCAGGAAATATTTGTTTCTTGGGTGTATCAGCCACATTTTGATAAATGCTTAATTTTTATGGGAATTTCTATTGCTTAATTCTAGGGTCCCAGTGTCCACATATCTTAAGGACTCAATATATATTTTTAAAGTTAGGGGAAGATTCATTAAAGAACAGAAAAAAATGCAAGTGCCTTCTGTCACTCATATAATGGTTTCATTTATGTTTTCCTTAAAATTTTCTTTCTCCAACACTACGTATAATACAAGTTTTTTTTAATAAGATGGCTCATAAGGTTACTGTTAAAATTTTTCATCAAAAATATGTTGTTGCTCATCTTCCCATATGAATAAGTAAAGATCTATATCATCATCTGTTGCCATGGCTGGATACTACCCAGGTATATGAGTATTTTAGTTTATTGATTTTATCCTCAATTATGAGTGCTTTTTGTTTTTATTTTGAACAATGCTAAAATGAAACCTTGTTAAAAATACATATTTATAATCTATTTTTATAAGCTATACAGAATTAAATAGATTATAGAAATGTCTATTTAAATAGACTTCAGATAAATGTGTTTTTCCGTATTTATGTTTATCTGAATCAGTGGATCATATCTTTCTTGATTTATGCAAGCTTTTTATATATAAATATATATATGGCTCAGCAGGTAAAGAATCTGCCTGCAGTGCAGGAGACAGAGGAGACATGGGTTCAGATCCCTGGGTCGAGAAGATCCCCTGGAGAAGGAAATGGTGACCACTCCATTATTCTTGTCTGAAAAATCCCATGGACAGAGAAGTCTGGTGGGCTATAGGCCAGTGGGTTGCAAAAAGTCAGACATAACTAAGCAAATAACACATGTGTATATATAAAGCATATGAACCATTTTGATAACAAGAAAATGCTTTCCAGCACTAGCTTGGCTCATTTCATGTAATTTATTTCAGAAGAAAGACCCTGTTTTGACTCTTGTAGGATGGTACGGTAACCAGAGAAAACATGTTATTTCCTTTCACTATCAGAAGAAGTTACCTGTTGTAGCAGTCTCTGAATTAGCCTTCAAGTGTAGGGTTAAACGAGTTTCCTGGTAGGATGAAGACAAACACCAAAGAATATTTATTTGAGGAATGATTTCTCATTCATCTCAACAATACTCACTGAAGGTACTTGTTTTGAACGTCATTGTGCTGAGCCTTATTGTTAGGATATGACAGCAGCCCCTGAAGACGGTAGTTTTCGTGTGTGCCAGCCTTTCTTGACCTGCGGACCGTCTGAAATCTGATAGAGAGTATTTGATTTACTTGTTTTAAAGTGGTTATGGAGATAGTTCTATTTGGGTTGGGCCAGTAAAGTTGCTTTAATAAACACTTTTTTAAATTAAAAGGTTATGCATAGTAAGTAGTCTAAGACTTACTTAAGAAATCAATTTATAGAGCATTTTGTTTTATTTATATTTAATGTAAAATAAGTTAGGACATCCATCATAAAGCATTTTAAATTGGCAAGTGTATCAGCATGGCTGCCAAGTTAACTGATGGTTGGTAAGAAGGAAGGCTAGGAGTCAGATCTCCTCTGTGCAGTTGTTGGTACTATGTCTCTTTCATTAGCACCATCACCAGGAACCTTTACATTGACTCTGCTTACTCTCTAACTACATTTTAAAGAGCTATTGTTGGACTTAACCACAATTAGAATTAGGGAAACAGGATCTCAGGAAGGTAGACAAGTTTACATTTGCTTATATCACGTAGGGCTGAGAACACATGCCCTGGATCTTGAATGCCTGACCCAAATCCAGGATCAGCTACTTGCTGCTGTCCAGTAGGCACATTACTTTTACCTCTCTGTTTCCATTTCTTTACTCACACTTTGAAGATTTTCCTAATAGTTGGAAACACAGCAGGAAACTATTGCTTTGAAAATAATGTTACTTAGTTATCACAGATAGGAAATATTTGGTCAAAATCCATGGCAGGGAATCACTACCTGCTAGGAATAGGTATCAGGATAGATCTGTGAATTAAAGGCCTGGGGATGTTTGTTTTCATGTCTTCCATACTATTTATTAAATAATTCTAAACTAAAACCACATATAAATAATGTAAGTTCTTATTAACTAGATTTTTGAGGCAGTCTCATGTATTTAATTGGGGAAATTAGAGATTAAATTTTTCAAAAGGAAATGTTTCCTCCCAAGATGGAAAGAGCAAGAAAAATGTGACATTTAGCCTACAACTGAGAAACTGGTTCATAATTCAGGGACATGTGAGGTGTGTATGTAATGTTTATTCAGAAACTATTCAGACAGCCAATAAATTCAGTAATGTGTATGCAATGAGAAATTTGAAAATAGTTGGCTACTTGTGGAAAAATAAATTTTAAAAGGCTTTTAATTTTTTCTTTAAGTTCTGTTGCTAATTTCATGGGAACTGGGTGGGGGTAGTATTGACAAGAAGTTAGGCAAGGCATTTACTGGCTATTGGTCTTTGAAGGAGCTCCTAACACTTTGGAGTCTTGGTTTTCTTGTCTAGAAGTGGTAACAAGTGGGGATGGCACGGACTGAGCGAGGTACAGTCACATCCATGTGCTTTCTTTGTCTGAAAGCCCCTGGGCTTCTGGGTGCCAGACCCCTGAGCTCCATCATATTTGCATCTCTCTCTTGCATTGCTTTATCAATATTGAAACCATCAGAACTGACATCAGTGCTTTGGCAAAGGAGTTTTTCTGCTCTAGGAGTACAGTAAGGTCTGATGGTATGAGAATTGGAGAAAACTGACCCAGTACTGCTTTTGCCTGGCTCTGGGAAGGCATTCTGTTGTCCATTAGTAAGTTCTGGGGGCACCCCCAGTACAGACTAACCATACACATGAGATCTGGGCATCTAATTTGGATGGTTCCATGCAGTTGAGTTGCTGATTGTTAAAGGTCTGCCTTCAGAGAACCAACTCATACCTCTCTCTGCTTTTCCTTTTCTCACAGCCCAGTATATTCCTAGACTTCCTTGCCCACAGTTATCACCCAGACACTGCACTTCACAAGCAAGCATCTTGTCATTTTAAAGTCACAGTTTAGCCCTGTGGACAAGGATTAAGCCACATAGCACTTTGACGCAGGGAGAACATGTCTGGGAGGGTTTTATCCTCTACCTTCTTTTTTTTTTAATTGGGAAGGAGGAATTTACTCATGTATTTAGCATTTATTCAATGATTATATATTCTAAATAGCTCTACTGAGATGTAATTCACGTGCAGTACAATTCAGCCATTTGAAGGGTACATTTAATGGTTTAACATATTCACAGAGGTGTGTGACCATCACCACAGTCAGTTTTAGAGCATTCTCATCACCACGGAAAGTAATCCCACGCCCTTCAGCTGTCACACCCATCTCCCTATTCCCTTACCCCACCACCCCAGGTCTGAGCAACCAGTTAATCTTGTTTTTTTTGGTCTCAATAGATTTCTCTGTTTGGGACATTTTATAAGAATGGAATCATAATAGGCAGTCCTTTGTCACTTGCTCCTTTGATTTAGCAGAGTATTTTTAAGGTTCATTCATGTTGTAGCATGTTATCAGTACTTCATTCCTTTTACCCTCTGGCTCCTCATGGCTGAATCTCACCTTACAGAGGTTGGATACTTTCCCTGACACAGGTATGAGCATCGGTACAGAGAGAAGATGAGTTAGGTTAGTCTATCTGGCAAAGGGGGAAAGGTAAAGTCAGTTGATATTACAGATATATATAAATATAATATATATATAAATATAAATCAGATACATATATATAAATCAGTGATAGAATATTTTTGATTGCAGTTCCCAGTCAGTTAAAACATTTGACCACTGTAATTATTTATGAATTACCTACATAAATTACACATTTATCTAATAACTCAAGAGTATACACTTAAGGTACTGTTTATAGTCATTGATGGAAGCTGCAGATTCTTCTTTCAAATAAAACAATCTCTAGTTATTTTGGTTAGCTTCTTGTTAGATCTCATCATAGATTTTAGCACTAAGGCAGGCTCTAGTTATTATAAGTCAGGTAACTGTCAGCTTTGCCATTTTCTTGAGTCTCCTTGTGCTTTTGTTGTTAGCATCTTCAGTGCACTTGGTACTCTTGCCCATCTGACATACAGAGTAAATGCAGGCCTTTTCTGAGATGGTCTGTATATTAAAAATATTTTGTAAAGCTTAAATGTTTTAATATAAATGTGAGTGTTGACATTGTGATGTTTTCTTCCTGCACCTCAATGGCTGATGCTGTGTGCTCTTCCTGTGCTACATTGTAGCCCACTGTTCTAGACTGGTGGGAAAAGTAAAGGGAAGCTATATTCCTGTTTGAGCCAATGAGATATTTCTGACAAGCTGGCTGCTGTGTTTCCTGTGAAGGTTTTTTTATGAGACAGGCACATTCTGCACACATGTGAAAAAAAAAAAAAAAGTCTTCCTCTTTTTGGCCTGTTAAGGAGGTTCTTTTCTGTGTAGGTCACTTGCAGATAGTTCAGAATCCCCTGGGCGTGCTGCACCCTGGGTTGGGGGCTGAGGCTGTGTGTGACTCTGCCGTAGCCCCACTAAGTCACCTCACTGGTGGTTGTGCTTCGTGCCAACGGTGCGGGATCTCCTGCTTGTCCCTGTGGCCCTGCCCTCTAGCAGCAGCCCTGTGGGAATCCTGCTGCCTTCCCAGAGATTAGATGTCTGTGCTGGGCTGTTTGCTATTTTAAACCAAAAATGTACAGTGTGTGCAAGTGATGAAACTGCTTGAAAAGAAAGCCCTCTGCTGCCTGAGACAGTCCTCAGTCATCCTGAGCACAGTGGAAACTGGGCACCATCCAAATCTTGACATATGGATGTGGCTGTCAATGGTAGATCTCTCTGCTAGTCCCCAGAGGACATGCTCGATAAGAAGCTGGTCATTTGACTCGGACAAGGCAGGGAGGCCGCTTGAAAGCATCTCTGGGTATAAGACTGTTTCTTCAAAACAAGTTTGTGACCAGCTTTGTTCTTCACTGAAGAAATATCCAAAGAAAATGGGCTTAAACTGTTGAAAGAATTTAGGTTGGGAGAATTACTTCAGAGGGAGGGATTAATAAACCCTGGAATGGTTTATCAAAGGAAAAGCATAGAATCTGATTATTGAAAGGTTTTAAGAATAAATGTTTGTATGAAGCGATTTAAATGCCTTACCTGGAGGGATCCAGACGGTGGGCTGTGCCTCTTCCTCCTGGGCCTCACCCACCTTGCCTCCCCCACTCTTCACCTCTGAGTCAGTTGTATTTTCTTTTCTGTCAGCAGCATGCAAACCCTCCAGGTCCTCCAAGAGATTATAGTCCTTCCTGAAGGGAAAAATAAATAGGCCAGCATATAGATTATGCTATATAACGAGTCTCCTGTGTATTATTATAGTGTTGCCACCCCAACTCTCAATTATGGCAATTTTTGCTGAGGGGCAGTCTTAGGAGTGTGTGAGCCCCCGGCTCCTGAGATTTCCTTGCTCTCAGTGCGTCTCTGCTTAGCCACGGAGGTGTTGCTCTGAAGGCTGCAGGCTGAGCAAATCGTGCTAGCTCATCTCACATCCTGTTCAGGTGACTGAAATTCTGAAATTCAAGATTTCTCTGAAGAGAGCCTTAAAGAATATTGGACTCACTAGAAAGAGCCTAGAAAACGTAGGCTGCTCGGTCGTGAGCAAGGGCCTGGGTTCAGTTAGCCGGCAGTGACTGTCCCTCAGGTATGAATGAGAAGCGGGGGATGCTTCCAGTGGCTATTCAGCTTGATTGTTTGCTGGAGAAGGCCAATGACAGAATCATAAAAGAAATGGTTTTTCTTGGTAATCGGAAATTAGACTGGGGCCTTGGGGTCTAGAAAATGTGATAAGCTTATTAGGAATGCAACATAGAAAAAATAACTGGAACTTACGTCTGGCAATTTCTGAAAATGGTAAAATTCAGGAAAGATAGCATTTTTCCAAGAGAAAAAGGTCTGTATTTTGAAATGTCATTATTCGTGTTTTCTTGCTGAACTTCATTGTTGCAATTCTAAGTTCATTTAGTTTGTACCCCTTTCCCAAGCGCAAAACCAAACAAAAAATAAACTCCAAATAAAATAAGCATCAAAACTGTAACCCAGTAAACTGAGGTAGAATTTTCCAGTTCAACAAGTTTGATACAAATTTTTCAGAGAAGATTTACAGCTGGGGACCTTACAGCCATGCCTGTTGGTTCAAAATCCTGTCAAACACACAGAGGCAGTTTTTGTTCATCAATTACTTGGCGTTTCAGAACTGAGAGATTTTGTACAGAATGAAAGGACACAGTTATTTGATGATCATTTCTTCAGTGTCAGTATGTTTTAGAACTTCACAGACTTGAAAAAGCAAAAGACTCATGGTTCATGACTAATAGCTACATAAACTATATTAAATCTTTTTGAGAAAGGGGCTTTAATAAAGGAGATGCATTCATTTTTGTAAGGTTTGTAAAAGTTCTGCTTTTCCACTTTCTCTATCCTAAAGTCTCATCCTGTATTACGTTTGGAGCTTCTTTATAGATATAAATGGGGGCAGATATTTTCAAAAGCAGAAATTTAAGTATTGGAAGACAAGGGGGTTTTTTGGTAGCCAATGAGGAGAGATTACTGGACATGCATAACACTGTGTGTAACTCAGGAGATATAGTATAATGATTTATGGTTGAGTTGCTTGTTTTCTGTGTTGATTTTAAATGTGGTAATGGATATTCCCACAGTGTGCTTAATAAGTTTCCAAAATGCCTTAATTTTTAAAAAAAATCAGAAATACCTTCACTCTTATTTGCCAGCATAAGAAAGCTTAGAATATTAGTGTTGATACGTTTTGGTTGCTGTATCCTTAAGAATTTTTCTGCCGTTTGGTGGCTTCAGGTTTTGATTGAAATGTCAAGGTGTAATCATGGCAGACTGATGTGTGTTTGTGTATCTGGAGCCAGAACTGAAAAACTTCCTCTGACTTTTCTCTTTTTCTTCTCTTAGTAGTAAAGAATTACGCATTTACAGTTTGCCAGATGAACGTGTAATTTATCACTGATGCAAATTTTAGCTCTCCTGGATATAAACGGGAGTGGGGAGGAGGCAGTTCTTAAGCTGCAAGGTTCACCTTGCTTGCATCAGGTGTCTGCAAAGTCTTTAGACCCAGTGCACGTTAGGGTCCCTTTCCCAATTGGAATCACTTACCCCATCATTTTCATTTTACTCTTTAGGCTGGAAGAAGTGTGTATTTAGCCATCAGTTCATTTTGTGTGGTCTGAGTTATAAAAATGCCCCTGCTGGTTTTTCCATATGAAAAACATGTTTTTCATTTGTGGAAACTTATATAAATTTTTTTTTTTTGGGGGGGGGCTGGGCTTTCTTTTGTGCTGCTTTAAATTAAAAGCAAATGTACTTCCCTCCCCTTCATTCTTGATTCCCCACCCCCATCTTTGCATGTTCCAATTACAGAGTTGTGAAAATAAGTCATCTTTCGGCTTTTGTTACTTTAAAACAGCTCTCGGTGATGTCAGAGTCAATACTAAAAGCATTAAGAATGCTGGCAGACTGCAATGCAGCTGCAATCCAACATGGTGCTGGAAATGGGGTTGAGAGCATAAAGGCTTTCCATATTCCCAGGGCGCACAACTGCTTGCGGCCTTGGCTTTGATCTCTTCAAAGGCTGCTGCCTCCTCCTAGATGGAGAGACTTGGCTGCCACTCGCTTGCATTGAAAAAAGGCAGAGGTCTCTATTCAGGCAGAAATCAATCACTGTGCAGAAACAATTATGTGTAATTCAACCATCATGAAAACAGGACGAGATTACGGGTTTGTTACCTGAGTGACTGTGTGGAGACAGGGAGCAGAGAACACTGGAGTCCTGCTGACATGCCACATCTCTATGACAATTATAGACATATGAATGATGTGGCAGGCGGGGGAGGCACGATGACAAATGCTGGTCACGCTGTCCAGCAGAGCAGAAAATGAGGTTACAATTGGGAGATAATGTTTGCATATGTAACCATATTTCAGCAAGCCGAACAACTTCAGGCAACAGACCCTCAGAAACTCTTGTGGGTATTTATATGTATGTATACTGGCATGTGAATGTGATATTAGCTGAATTAAGACAAAAGTCATCCTAATAATTTGAGAATTAGGCTGGAAAAGAGAAAGTAAACTTTGGGTTATTACATTTGCTAATTTGGAATTTATACTGCTGACACCAAACTCTGAAAACACAACTAAGTTCCTAACCTAATATATGTGAGCCTGACTTTAAACATGTTCTAGTTTGAGGAACATTTTTGTTTTGAATTTGGTAATCTGCCTCAAAAAAAGCCTTTTGTTTTTTTCGTCTTAATTTAAACCCTTTGGGAAAATGATTTTGTCAGTTGTTCTGTCTTCCCTTGTTTTCACATGTTATTTTTCTAAAGCAGGCTTCTGAAATGTGTTGGAAGTTTCCTTTCATTGTGAGTAAAAACAGGGCCTTTTTTCTAGGTAGGAAATAGCTTTCTGCTTTAAGTAGAAGTATATTTAATCTCAGAGCCCTGACATGCAAAGCTGTCGAGGCATTTATTTTTATTTTAACTTGCTCTTGTCACCTAACAAAAGCTTGGGAGTAACTTCACACTTTGCCAGCTAGCCCAGCTAAAGGGCGGGAAAAGGCAAAAATAAGACGAAAACCTAGATGGCTGATTATAAAACGGTATTGCTGCTGCTCAGCTTGCTACCCAGGCCTGGGTTTACCTTTCATGCCGCTCCAGCTTAGACATCAGAGGCGTGAGAGCTGCTTTGAGTTACAGATCTTCAAACAATAAGTCAAAACAAAAAAAATCAATCCCCTCCGGTCCCTGGGTGCAGTTATCAAAAGATAAAAGAGAAAAATAAAGTTATGCTAAAGCAGATAGAGGAAAGGAGTAGATATGCCAAGGAAACTCGGAGGACAAGTGCAGAGTTGAAGTGGGCCTCGTGTGAGCCAACATCAATGAATTTTTATCTTATCAAAAAGTTTTAGGGTTGCCAGTTCTTTTCAAACTGGATCCAGTCTGCTTGCTCCAGGGCTGCCTGGAGCATTGGCTTTTATACGGTTGCTTCCCACCCTCTCCCCTTTTAAATATAACCACATAGGAATTAGACTGCTTTTCACTCAAGGTATAAAACTTGCCACAGACTTCAACAGCAAATTAGGGGTTTCAATAATCCCTTGATATTTTGAATATAAATTGAGAAGTTTTTTTTTTTTTTTTAATGTTTATTGAAAGCTGTAGATTTACATGAAAAGTAAGGCTGATCTCTACAGTGTGTATTCTTTCTTCAAGCCAAATTACTAAGGAGAGCTGGAAAGCCCCCATGAATTCTTTTGGAGGTAAGAAATCTGTGTTTTCCCTCTGTTTTTTGTGGGTAATGTCAGATATTTTTGGAGATTAACTTTAACTATCTTTCTGAAGCCGTTTGGCCAGCATTTTGATATATGAGCCAGTACGTATTTTTATGAACCCAAGTTAGAGTTTAAAAGGCTTATATTTTTAGGTATTATAGAAAACTGAACCTATTTGCTCACTAATTTTATAGCTGTAAACATTTCTGAAACCAGTTCCTTCATTAACTTCCCTAAAGGTCTTTAATAAATGGCAGCTCAGATTCTCTTTTTACCTTCCCCTTGGCTTCCCTTTATTTCCTCAGTGATAGTGCCCCTGAGCTTCTGCCCAGGGAGCCACCACGCTCAGCGCCTTACCCACCGTAGAGCCTGACCCGTCCCTTGCAGGGCAGTAAGTCTCTATATCTCAAGAGAGAAAAAGATAGTTTGGCTTTATAGAACTGGATGCCCTGCTATTTAAAGAAACATGTTCTATATATAAACTGTAATCACTTGAGTACAATCATCATAGCTTTCATTTGCATAGTTCAGATGACTCACTGTTTTGAAAATTAAATAAACTCAAATGGAAAACAGCCACACACTGCGGGTTGCAACTTTTATTTCCTCGTATAGAGTTAATGAGCAGAAAAATGGCAGAGCCATTTCCACACATCTAAGGCTTACAATTTTCTTGAACTATTTAATGAATGTACTTTATTATAAACGTTGAAACTAGCGAGTATGTGCTGTAGGCCCTGAGAGGAAAAAGTGAAGTTTCTTTTTAGTTTCTTATAATTAAGCTATCGTCAAGAATTGCAGTCTATATTTTTAGGCCTTTGTCCTCTGACTCTCCTTCAGGCTAGATTTGGCTTACATTTCTACTCTAGTCTCTCTCTTCCATTTCCTATCCTTAATCCCATCTTGTCATCCTTCCAGGCTACTTAGCAGATGTTGTTGTGAGTGTCTTCACGTTTACATGCGAGGAAAGAAAGAAGACTGGAGGAAAATGGGTCAGGATGTATGTACATGCAACGCATGCATACTGTGCTCTAGCAAAGTCTGGTCTGTCCCAGCTGGGAGAACCTGTAAATTCCTGACATCCCAGCCCTAAATACTGAGCTCAGAGCTTTTACTCTCACACTGGCAGTAGCAGCTCCAAGGGATTAGGAGGGGCAAGGGTGTAGGGGTGGACTATACCCGCTAATCTCCAGCGATATCCTCAGCCTCCCCAGATAAACACCTATGCTAAGTAAAAGCATTCTTCAAGCTAGAACCTCTAATCCCTTCTTCCAACTAGATTGCTGTCCCTAAGCCCCTTTTATGTAGAAATGTACGTGCTAGGTAAATTGTCAGGCATCTTCCCCTGTGTGTGTGTATACACACACATACACATACATGTACATGTAATGCAGTGTTTCAAGCTGATGAGTTAGATTGCCTGCACTTGAATCCCAGCTCCACCATATCATGGTTGAGACCTTAAGCAAGCTACTTGAAATGTTTTAGCCCTTCTTTTCCTTATCTGTATAATGGGAGTAATAGTAGTAACTGCTGTGGGGACTCTGTAAAGGTAATGCAGATGCAAAGCTTTGGCGACATTTAGGTACTATGTTAGTGGTTCTTGAGTTCCTCACTCAGTCAAAGCATTCTTTGCAGTTTGCTGCTCATTGTGAGATGTTTTATCATTTATGCATTTTTGATATTTGAATTTCTTTATGACCTACTTCCAGAGTAGACCCCAGGCTGTGGAGGGAGGTGTGGAGTCCAGCATGTTTCATCTAAGCTTGAATGTCTATTGAAGATGCAATAATGAGGGGTTTTGTTGTAATGATCCTAAGAACTGCATAATCATGGGAGAAAATACATGGTTAATATTTTGTTTAACTCTTAGGTTTCATAATTTGGAGTTGAGGAAAACAATCATAATTCACATTTTCCTAGCCTTTTTAGTATACTAAAGGAAATAGCTTATCTCTTTCAAAGGAAAAAAATTTAACCACATGAATGTTATATTTTCACATCCTATATTTGTTAGTTGGATATATTCCATAGGATGGTGTTAAGTTCTTCTACAGAGTCTATGCATATAGCCTTCACTTGCATTTAGAGTGGTGAAAAGGAGAGCCATATTCAAATATTTTGAGATATAAGTGAAAAATGGGTTAAAGATGTAAAGTTTATAATATTTAGGGATTGGGTGGATGAAACAAATAGGATTCCGGTGACTGGATGACTGTAAATCCTCCCGGCTACAAGCAGAGTCTGGACAGCACAGAAACGACTATCTGTCCTTCCTCCGTTCAGCCTGCTCCTTGCCTGCCAGCACTCACGGCCTCCCACCATCGAGCCAGCCATCATCACGAGGCTTCACCTTCCTCCTTTCAGGTCTTCAAGGGCAGCTTTATCACAGACAAACTCCAGAATTTTAAATCTCAGTTGCAGTGTGAAGATACCCATATGATATTTAAAACATTACTTGGACACTCTGTTTTAATAGGAAACCTCCATTTTCTGTGATTTGTGTTGTTTTCGTAAAAACTGTTGAAGTTAACTTATGTAACAATTTGACTCCTTTTAGCTTCAAAATTCTGTACTGTTAGAAGAATAATGATTCAGGAGAAGGGCACCAAAGTGTATTTTAATTAATGTTAATTAACATAAGTTTTAAAATATTTGAAATAAAACCTCTGAAATTTTGACAAGCCAAACAAACTTCGTGTGAGTAAATAGCTTTATCCTTAGCAGAAAGGAACAGTCTCTCAATTTTTTTTCCAATTTGTTTGAGGTATAATTGACAAATTAAAATTGTATATACTAAAGGTGTAAAAAAAAAAATGATGTTTTAGTCAACTCAGAAGTTTAAAGGAACACTCAGAGCTCTTAATTGCATTCATTTAGTTTTCAGTGATTATGTACTTATGTAGCGACTTCACAAAAGTTATTGGCCAGTATCTCCTGTTTTACTCTTGGCCATTCGGAGTTAGAACATTCTTTCAAAATCTTACAAGCATAGCAGGGTAAACAATCACAAACATTTATGCTTTTGAAAGAAAACTACAAATCTTACTGGAGGGCACATGACCCTAAATGATTTTATAGGACTTCTTCAGGCTTGCTAAGAATTAAAAAGCGAGTTTTGTGAAACATGTAAATGTTGCCTCTAGCTTTGCTGTTATCAGACTTCTAAAAGGCAGACTTTTGGCATTTGACCCTGTTTGTTGCTTTCCAGATTTGAGTGGGTTTGCCAGAGTTGGAATGTTACTATGCAACATAGGCACCTAAAGTTTAAAAAAAAATAAATAAAAAAGGAAGTTAGGGAGATGTGCGTTATTTCATTAGAAGTATTGAACTGGCAGTTTAGCATACGTATTTCTTTCGAGATTAATGCTTTGATTTTGGAATATTCGGTTGAATAGCCAGTACAACTGAAGTATTGAAAGTTTGGGGGGATATCTATAGTAGAAGGACAGAGCAGACATAATAGAAAGATAATTTATAAATTGTAGAAAATGCTCAGTCCACATGATGTTGAAATGTAAAAGGTAAGGGTTCTTCAAAGAACTTGAGCACGTAGTGTTTTCCTGTGTGTCTTAGAAAAGATAAACTATGCCTTCTAATTTCAGAGTTTTTAATGCCATCTTCTGGAAATCATTTTGCATTTAAATTCAGAGGTGTTTCTTTTTTTCTTGTCTGCCGTGTTTTGTTTTGTTTTCCGACCTGAATTTTAGCCTTTGAAAGATTTGCTTTTCACTCCACATCATCACCTTCCTATGAGTGGCTACTGCTTTCAGGTAAAATGAGACTGGTTTTTGTTCAGTTGGCCTATTTGTCTAATAACTTAGTAATTGACTTTATGAATGGTAAGGAAGAAGTCAACCTAAAGAATGTTAAAAGGATGTACTTAATCACACATACCATTTGATGTACATTTGGGTAGGGGGGGTGGAGGGCAGTGATGAAGCCAAAAAGAAGAGATTTTTTTGGAGCCAGCCTGTGGTGTGAGCAGGAGGCTCCAAGTGGGGTTAGCCCCTGAAGGATTCAGAGTGGATAATTACCTACACTATAGGGCTTGAGGAGGCCTACAAGTCTCTGCTTGCCTAAAAATCTCTCCCCTGCTGGCAGCCCATTGAAGTGTCACTCAGCCGACCTACTTGCTCCCAATTCCCACTGTTAGAGGATCTTTACAGACAAAGCAGGGGTGCTGCTGCCTCAGGCCCCTAATCTGTGCCTTAACCCAGACGCCGGGGATGGGGGCACCTTAGAGGTAGGATGGTCTAACGTCCTGGCTGGTAGACGAGCTTTACGCCTCTCCCCCGGTGAGGCCAGCCCTCTGCAAGAGTAACTCCATCACCTCTCACTATCCCGCCATCTCTCACCCCCACAGGGAGAGGCACCTACCTTTTTAGGGCCATCACTGAAGATAAATGAAATCACTCTTGCGTGTGTATTTGAGACCACTGTCATTTGCCTTCCTCTCACTCTTTTCCCCATTTTCAGGCTGAACATTCTCTGTTCCTCTAAGCTTCTGCTTTTAGAACTATTGCTGTTCTGGCCCCCCTCCTCGTTACATGCTTTGTTCTGGTTCAATAAAGGCTTGAGGTTTTAATGCCTCAGTGCTTCAGATTGGGTCTGACCACTGCAGCATAGAGCTGGTATGTGGGGTTCTTCATTCTAGGCATTAGAGTTCTATTAATGCAGCCATTAATTTGGAAAACTAAGCAGTAGCCACAGGATTAGAAAAGTTTTCATTACAATCCCAAAGAAAGGCAATGCCAAAGAATGTTCAAACTACAGTACAATTGCACTCATTTCACATACTAGCAATACTCAAAATCCTTCAAGCTAGGCTTCAGCAGTACATGAACCAAGAACTTCCAGATGTACGAACTGAATTTAGAAAAGGCAGGACCAGAGATCAAATTGCCAACATCTGTTGGATCATAGAAAAAGCAAGAGAATTCCAGGAAAATAATCTACTTCCGTTTCATTGGCTATGCTAAAGCCTTTAACTGTGTGGATCACAACAAACTGTAGAAAATTCTTAAAGAGGTGGAAATACTAGACCACCTCAACTGCCTCCTGAGAAACCTGAATGCCGATCAAGAAGGAACAGAACTGGCATGGAACAACAGACTGGTTCAGAACTGGGAAAGGAATACATCAAAGCTGTATGTTGTCACCCTGCTTATTTAACTTATATTCATAGTACATTATGCAAAATTCTGGGCCAGATGAATCAAAAGCTGGAATCACGCTGGTAGAAATATCAGCAACCTCAAATATGCAAATGATACCACTCTAATGGCTGAAAGCAAAGAGGAACTGAAGAGCCTCTTGATGAGGGTAAAAGAGGAGAGTGAAAAAGTTGGCTTGAAACTCAGCATTCAAAAAACTTAAGTTCATGGCATCGAGTCCCATCACTTCATGGCAAATAGATGGGAGAAAAGTGGAAACAGTGACAGATTTTATTTTCTTGGGGTCCAAAATCACTGCAGATGGTGACTGCACCCTTGGAATTAAAAGACACTTGCTCCTTGGAAGAAAAGCTGTGACAAACCTTTACAGCATATTAAAAAGCAGAGACATCACTTTACCAACAAAGTTCCGTATAGTGAAAGCTATGGTTTTTCCAGTAGTCATGTACGTATATGAGAGTTGGCCCATAAAGAAGGCTGAGCACTGAAGAATTGATGATTTTGAACTGTGACGCTGGGGAAGACTCTTGACGAGTCCCTTGGGCAGCAGGGAGATCAAACCGGTCAATCCTAAAGGAAATCAACCCTGAAATATTCACTGGAAGGACTAATGCTGAAGCTCCAATAGTTTGGCCACCTGTTGCAAAGAACCAGCTCATTGGAAAAACCCTGATGCCGGAAAAGATTGAAGGCAGGAGGGGAAGAGGGCAACAGAGGATGAGATGGTTGGGTGACATCACCCATCCAGTGGATGTGAGTTTGAGCAAACTCTGGGAGATAGTGAAGGACAGGGAAGCCTGGTGTGCTGCAGTCCCTGGACGTGACTTAGCAACTGAACAGTGAACA
Organism: Bubalus kerabau; assembly: GCF_029407905.1. Taxonomy (NCBI): domain Eukaryota; kingdom Metazoa; phylum Chordata; class Mammalia; order Artiodactyla; family Bovidae; genus Bubalus; species Bubalus kerabau. The sequence goes on along the minus strand of NC_073630.1, from coordinate 29,211,782 downwards.
GCAATGCAACCATAGGTTTTAGTCATTTCTTGACATCTGGACTCAAAGTTAATTTGGGGCAACTAAAATTCCTCTCTTCTTCCAACATGTTGGTATAGGGACCCATCATACTAATCCATATTAAAGCCTCTCTTCTCAGTGTTACTTGGTCATTTCTAGCTGTTTGGGGTCATTTTGGATTCAGTGATAGTGTTTTTTACATTTGCTATTTTCTTATCCTATTGGAATTTGAAAGGCAAGCATCTTCTTTTTCTTTAAGTCATTGATTAAAATTGTGTATGGAAACAGGGCTAAGAACAGACGTACCAAGCCATTCATCAGTACCCTTCGGGTATTTTGGAAGGATCTTGCTTGGACTTTGGAATCAGGTAAGAATCCTAGTTTTAGTTTTGGCTTGCAGTGTGACCTTGAGCAGTTAACTTCTCAAGATGTTAATTTCCTTATATGTAAAGTGATGATACATACCACTTGATAGAACAGTTGTGAAGACTGGAGATCATGTATGTCAATTATCAAACATAGTGCTTGGCACATAATAGTGGTCAGCAAAGATTAGTTCTCTTGTTTTCCTGTGCATTGGAATCATAAAGTTTTTCTTTTTAATTAATTTAATCGGAGGCTAATTACTTTACAATACTGTGGTGGTTTTTGCCATACATTGACATGAACCAGCCACAGGTGTACATATGTCCCCCATCTTGAACCCCCCCACACCTTCCTTCTTATCCGATCCCTCTGGGTTGTCCCAGTGCACCAGCTTTGAGTGCCCTGCTTCATGCATCGAACTTGGGCTGGTCATCTGTTTCACATATGGTAATATACGTGTTTCAATGCTGTTCTCTCAGATCATCCCACCGTCACCTTATCCCACAGAGTCCAAAAGTCTGTTCTTTATATCTGTGTCTCTTTTGCTAGCTTGCATATAGGGTTGTTGTTACCATCTTTCTAAATTCCATATATATGCGTTAATATACTGTATTGATATTTTTCTTTCTGATTTACTTCACTCTGTATAATAGGCTCCAGGTTCATCTGCCTCAAATGTGTTCTTTTTTAAATAGCTGAGTAATACTCCAGTGTGTATATGTACCACAGCTTTCTTATCCATTCATCTGCTGATGGACATCTAGGTTCCTTCCATGTCCTGGCTATTATAAACAGTGCTGCAATGAACATTGGGGTACACATGTCTCTTTCAGTTCTGGTTTCCTTGGTGTGTATGCCCAGCAGTGGGATTGCTGGGTTGTATGGCAGTTCTATTTCCAGTTTTTTAAGGAATCTCCACACTGTTCTCCATAGTGGCTGTACTAGTTTGCATTCCCACCAACAGTTTTAGAGGGTTCCCTTTTCTCCACACCCTCTCCAGCATTTGTTTGTAGACTTTTTGATGCCAGCCATTCTGACTGGCGTGAGATGGTACCTCATTGTGGTTTTGATTTGCCTTTCTCTGAGAATGAGTGATGCTGAGCATCTTTTCATGTTTGTTAGCCATCTGTATATCTTCTTTGGAGAATTGTCTGTTTAGTTCTTTGGCCCATTTTTTGATTGGGTCTTTTTTTTCCCCTGGTATTGAGCTGCATGAACTGCTTGTTTATATTTTGAAGATTAATTCTCTGTCAGTTGTTTCATTTGCTATTATTTTCTTCCATTCTGAAGGCTGTCTTTTCACCTTGCTTATAGTTTCCTTCATTGTGCAAAAGCTTTTAAGTTTAATTAGGTCCCATTTGTTTATTTTTGCTTTTATTTCCATTCCTCTGGGAGGTGGATCATAGAGGATCTTGCTGTGATTTGTGTCAGAGTGTTCTGCCTCTATTTTCCTCTAGGAGTTTTATAGTTTCTGGTCTTAATTTAGATCTTTAATCCATTTTGAGTTTATTTTTATGTATGGTGTTAGAAAGTGTTCTTGTTTCATTGTTTTACAGGCAGTTGATCAGTTTTCCCAGCATCACTTGTTAAAGAGATTGTCTTTTCTCTGTATATTCTTTTCTTATGTCTTTTCTCTTGTATATTTTTGCCTCCTTTGTCAAAGGTAAGATGTTCATAGGTGTGTGGATTTATCTCTGGGCTTTGTATTTTGTTCCATTGATCTATATTTCTGTCTTTGTGCCAGTACCACACTGTCTTGATGACTGTAGCTTTGTAGTATAGTCTGAAGTCAGGCAGGTTGATTCCTCCAGTTCCTTTCTTCTTTCTCAAGATTGCTTTGGCTATGGAATCATGAAGTTTAATCCTCCATCCTTATGTCTTGGGTTAACTGATTCATTGTCTCCCCATCAGTTTCACAAGTCTTCTCTTTTCTAGGATTGAGGGCTGCTTTTGACTGTTCCTCTGGTGCTCTGTATTACTGCACATTTGAACCTTAAATAAAGAACTTTGGATGAGTGGGTGACTTGTTGCCTAGGCCTCTTTCATTACACTGGATTAATTTATCAGTTGATAATTTGGAAGAAAGGTGGCATAGGAGGAGATATAGTGGGTAGGAAGGAGCGGTGTGATAGCAGTCTTCAGGTAGTTGAGGAATATGGAAAAGGAAGTAGACTTACCTTGTGTAATCATAAAGGAAAAAATTATACAAGTCCACAGTCCTTTATTCATAAATTTGGAATTGAAAAATACCTACAAATTGAGTGTTTTGGTAAATTTGGTAAATCTGACTGTTAATTGATATGAAGTTATTTATAATCTTTATTCTACTGAGTGTGAATATTCATATGCCTCACTGCACAAATAAAAACATGTTTGATTATAGAGCATTGCCCTGGACCCCACTGAGGACATACATGATATGTAGTGTGTGTCCCATTTTACTTTTCTAAAATCTGAAAAATTGAGTTATAAAACATACGATCCCAAGGGTTTTAGATGGATTGTGGACCTGTACCAAAGGGTAAATAGAAATTTTAGAAGAATACCAGTGTAGCTTAGGGAAGACTTTCTCATATACTTGGCAGTAAACCGGGATTATTTTCCAACATGATGACATCTCTAGCACTGAGGTCATTCATGGCAGCGGTGGGGAGGGGCTGTGCAACCATGTCTTAAAAATGTTGTCAAGGGAGTTTTATGAGTTTTTGGACCTATAAAGTCTTCCAACCCTGCATGCCAGAGTGCCAGCACCTAATGACAGAGAAGCTCATAATTGCTTTACATTTATTACTTATGTCTCATGATTACTCAAAATGTGATAGTCATTGTAAAGTTTAAAGTCTAAATAAAAGTTATATGATAAACTCCTGTTTCATGATGTTGATCTGGCCCAGACGTTCTCACAGTGGGGTCTGGGGAATCAGCAGCATCACCATCCCCTGGGAGTTTCTTAGAAAAAAGCAAATTTCTGTTCCCGTCTCAGGTCTGCTGAGAACTCTCTAAGATGAGGTCCCGAACCCCATGTTTTATTAAGCCCTCCAGGTGATTCTGGTGCATGCTAATTCAGTAAGCAGCACTGAATTGCCATGACAAAAACACCTGGGGGGCCCATGGTGCCTGCAGGCTAGGCCCAGGTTATTCTCTGGGGAGTAGCTATTTCAAAGGGGCTATAAATGAAACTCAAATACAGAAGGGAGAGTATGGGGGGAGTAAAGGAATTGTAACTGGGACACGGAGAAGAGGCTCATTGGGAAGAGTGTGCTTTTAGGACAGGTAGGACTTTGGGGTACAGATGGGCTAGTATTCCTGGCTCGGAGGAAGGAACAGTTATCTGCCCACTGGGAAAGCAGTTGTCTCTAGATTATCAGTGGGGATAGAGCACTGACAAGAGAGGACCAAGGCAATATATGAGCCAGAATACTATATTACATGTTTCACATGCTTTTGGATGTGAAATCAATGTTGGACCCAAGTGCCTTAACTTATTTATCCATGTTAAATTTCATTTTGCTCAAATAGGCATGTCAGTTGAGTCCTGCAATATTTTGGATTCCTGACTTTCTCAACCCCATTGCCTAATTAGATCCTCATCCAGGTAATCAATAGAAACTTTGAACTTGTATTTGCAATCTCCCTCCAAGTTGACCTAAATCCTAACATCGTGTTAGTTGCACTTGCCGAACTACAAAGAAATAGTCTTGATTTCCTGTGTGATTTCCAAAAAAAAAAAAAAAAAAATCCCTTTGTTTAATCAGCATACCCTAAACAACACACCACTAAATGTTTTACTGAGAACTTTTTACATTTTAAGCTTTTTATTATAAAATATGCTTTACACTATATGGTCAGCTGCCCAAGGGCAGAATTTTGTCTGATTTTCAGCCTGTCAGAAACTCTGAATTTTTATTTTATGTTCTCAAAGAGCCCATGCCTCACAAAAGCCATACTGCTGACAAATAGCATGAATTGGCTTGTGCCAGAAAGCTACCGAGAATAGGGGCTCACGAGTAGGTTTTCCATAACCTCCTCTTAGCTCATTCAGGCAGTTTGTGGAGACTGACTTTGATATTGTTGCTCAAGAGTTGACAGTGCTTCCAGATGCCTTTCTTTTGGCTGAAATTATGTCTAGTGATATATGGAAGTGTGTTTTTGTGATGCCTCTTGCATAATCATGTAGGCATTGCCTACGTACTTTTGAGTGGTTTAAGTTAGAAAAAAACTGTTTCTATACAGCACCTCCCACCACCATGTAATAGTTTCATCCTGTTTAACACAAAAAAATACATGTACCTTACTCATTTTTTTTCTTTGTTGGTTAAGGACGAGCCTAAGCTCCAGGAAGCAACTTGGGAAGTCAGGGAAGAGAACATGTTATTTTCACTTCATAGCAAATTAACTAGAAAGCCTTTTGATGAACTGTAAACAGTTAATAATGTAATCATAGGCTAATAACACTGCATCATAGGACTGTCAACATAGAGAGCCTTCTTGTGCCTTTAAGGATCTCATCAACGTTATCCAGGTAGATAGTTATCTGTCAAGCTCTTAATGGCTTCTTTTAAAGAGAATCATATAAGCGTTGTTAATCATTGGTTCTGGTCACCTGTGTTACAGGCTGTCATTCCTCTTTTTTTAAACTAAATTCCAGCTGCTGATCTAAAAGTTCTTGTATGAAGGGAGGGATTTGAAGGGCTATTTCAGCTCATCCTGGAATGCAGAGAGAAGTGAAGGAAGTATTTTAAAGTGATCTTGGTAGTGATGATGTTATGGAAAAAAGAAATGAAAAATAAAATCACTATTGACTACCTCAGTGACTATTCACTTTGAATAGCACTGCTACCCATTACATGGTTTAAGAGGACAGTGTTTCTTTCCTAAATTGTTACCATTTATTATTGGTACTTCAGTCAGGCTAAGAAAATTGTTCAAAGAATACACAAGGTGATTCCTAGGATTATACCCTAGTAATATTGATATCAGGCTTCCCAGGTGGCTCAGAAGATAAAGAGTCTTCCTGCAATGCAGATCCCCGGGTTCAGTCCCTGGGTTGGGAATATCCCCTGGAGAAGGAACTGGCAACCCACTCCAGTATTGTTGCCCGGAGAATCCTATGGACAGTGGAGCCTGGTGGGCTAGAGTCCTGGGGTCGCAAAGAGTCAGACACGAATGAACAACAGCAATATTGATATAACATTTTTTATCTAGGATATTTGCAACTAGCTTTTAATAATATAAGATAAAATAGTGTATTTCTAACTTCATTAAAAGAATTCAGATACCAAGATATGACCCTGAATTAACTGGAAACATTTTGTTGTCGGATAGACTTATGAAGAGTGAGAAGAACTACCAAAGATAGCGTTGTCATTTGTTTTTTAAATGAAATACCCAGGGCAGGATTTTTGTTCTATATCTGAAATTTCCTCGGAATCTGAGAAGAGTTATTTCACTTGGGTTGTTCTCTCTTCTGCCTCTCCTTTATTCTTGAATGACCATGTTTTTGAGAACAAAGCATTCAACATTCATGCAGTCTATACATGGTTTGAGCTTCTAACCTACTCCTTACCAAAAACAAAAAAAATTATGACTCTGAAGCTTAGAGAAACTATGATTCAGAGATACTCTTTCCTCCAAAATTATAATTTTCTTTGGAATTCCAGTGCTCTTATAATGCTGGAGGCAAAGGGAACGTTCTAACTGACCATTGGTTCTTGGGAATGGAAAGATTTAGTGTTCTTCTGTCCCTGGTGAGCTGGTTGGAACTGACCAAAGTTATATAAAGGTCAGAAAGACTGTTCAGTGGCCCAAATCCTGCAGGGTGTTCAGGGAAACTGGATTTTCTGTATTCCTTTCTTCTGCCCTTGAGAGCAGCAGGTTTGATGATGTCAGAAATTGGAGAAAGGACAGAAACAGAAGGTGGGACAGAGAGAGTGGTGAAGATGGTGCCCAGTGGATGCTCTTTGGGGTTTTCCCTGGCCGCCTTTTCTGAAGTAAAAGTGATGCCTGTGATTTCGTAGTGTGAGAAGGTTTCATTTACTTTATCTGTGATATTTATTTGATTTCTACAAACAACCATTTATGATAGATGTTTTTATGAGTTCTTTTCCTCTTTTATTTTTAATATATCTTAAAGCAACAGCAAAGGAAATCAAATGAACTGATTCATACATAGCCTTACTATCCTAATAAATAGCTCTTTCATTATTTATGATCTTTTCTATTTTCTAGTCCTTGCCCACATACACAAAAGTATTTTTTTTTTGACATTTTTGTGATCGTATCTGTTTAGAGATTTATCCCTGATGGCTCAGACAGTAAAGAATCTGCCTGCAATGCAAAGGCCTGGGTTCAATCCCTCGGTTAGGAAAATTCCCTGGAGAGGGGAAAACTACCCACTCCAGTATTCTTGCTTGGAGAATCCCATGGACAGAGGAGCCTGGCCAGCTACAGTCCATGGGGTTGCAAAGAGTCGGACACGACTGAGTGACTAATGTACACACACACAGCCTTTCAATAAGAACGGGTGTTGTATATTTAAAACTGTATAGTTACTTTCTAGTTGAAAATATTTCACAATTTAGAAAAGGACAGTTTAAAGTCAACTTTAAGTTATTTTAGACAATTTATGGTTACTAAAGGGGATGAATTAGGAATACAGAATCAAACTACTATACATAAAATAGATGAGCTATAAGGATTTGTTGTATAACAGAGAATTATGCCCAATATCTTTTAATAACCCATGATGGAATATAATCTGCAAAAAAACAGAATCTTTATGCTATACACCTAAAGCTGACATTATATTGTAAATCATCTATACTTCAATTAAAAAGATAAGTAATGTCTTTCCAAAGGCCAAAAAATGTTCCAACTCCTTACTTTCAGTCACACCAATTTATCCTTAAAGAAAAATACATCCTCTTTTTTTTTTCCCTTGATATTTGAATCCCACCTTGTTTTTCTACAAGTGACAGATTTCTTGTCAAGCTTTTATGGTTACAGTTTTTTTTTCCATGACAATGAAATAATTTTGCTTATATTGTTAATATTGACATTTAGGAGCTCTTGTTCCAGTTTTATCTTCTTTGTCGTTTTTATTGAACCTCTAATTTGTCTTTGAAGGGCAAAACTAAAGATCTTTGTGAAAGTCCTGACTGGTGGACTCTCCATTAGTAAGAGGTCCTTTTGTGGGAACTCCACAACCATTGAATATTGTCACTTTTATACTGGGGTTTGCATGTATATTTCTTTCTGAGACTACTGCCCCTCTTGAGAACTGTATGTAATTCACTTGCTATTTTTCCCCCAACAGTCATATTTTATGAAAACATACTCTGCATGTGTTACATTAGCAGACCTTCAGTGTCTGGAGAGAGAAAGAAATAGGACTTGTGGGATTGAAATGTCTAGCCCTGGACCCTGCAGAGGAGATGCGGGGCCATGGTCTAAAGTGCTGGAAAAGGGGATGCAAGGACAGGCACCCAGCCTTGACCTCATTCTCTCTGCCTGGCCTCAAACATTTGAAATTTTAAATTTTCATTTTCTACTGTTCATAGTCTACTGACTATCTTGACAAGTTATACTCCATACATCCATAAGCTGTCTGTGACTTCCTTTTTCCCTCTACGTATTTATATTCCTAAAATCTCTGATTCCTTACAGTGGCAGAAATACTACAGTACATTTTCTGCTTAAATGAGATGTGGCTACAATACATGCTCTGTTCTAGTACGTGAAATATACTGTAAGACCAGTTCGGGAGACTGCCCCTTGTCCCTGAGGTAGATTGGTGGGTGGTTTTCAGTTGCATGGAGAAGAAACCATAAAATGTATGCCAGTACAATGGCAATTGTAAATAATGAACCTCTGTGCTGGCTTCTCTCTACCCTGACTTCTCCAGCCCTCTTCAGCCCCTCTCTCTGGAGGTTCACAAGATTTGACCTCAGCAATTTATATAGCCAGCTTCCTGTGGTCAGCATTGCCTTAGGTATACAACTTTATAAATGAAGTAAGTAGTTTTTAGATGTCTTTCATTCCCTTACTAGTCCCCCAAATTTGGAGGACTCAAATAACCTCAGGAGCCCTGCTGAAATGTAATCCAGAGAATCAACCTGTCAAATGCGAAGTGTCCAAAGTGCAGTGGCGGGTCTAACCCAGGTTTCCATTTGTTATTCTTTCTGCTAAAGTGCCCCCTCCCACACAGTGAAAACTCCTACCAGCTCACACATCATCTCTCCTGAGGGGCCCTTCTTGGGCCCTAGTTGGCCTTAATCACTCCTGTAGAATTGTTTTTTTTTTTTTTTAATTCATGCCTCACAGCATTGTACACATTGTATTGAAAGTTGTTAGTTTACATCTCCTTCCTTCCTCTTATTAGACTGTGGACAGATTCTTCAGGACAGGGGCCACCTTTATATGCTTAGCCTCTAAAATAGAGCCACATGTACACAAATCAGCAAATGATGAAGTAAATGAATGGCACTGTCCATCTCATTTTTTGCCCCTAAGTATAAAAATTAAGGAGATGAATATGTTCAGAAACTGTTAAATTACAGTTTCGATTACTTCCGTGGCCATTTATCCTAACTTCTGCACGACAAAAGCAAAGACAAATTCTGTCTGGAAGCCCTACCTTTAAAATAAGTCTCAAAGAATTTCCATAAATAAACAAAAGAAATAGGCACTAATAGTAAAGAAAGAAAAGCATAACACACAAGAGAACATGGCCCCATAGTTAGTAGATTCAGTGGAATCCGACACCACGGTCTTTAAATCAGCATTATTATATGTATTATCCAGTATGGTGGTAGTCCTTACATCTCTGTGACTCTTGAGCACTTAACTGAGAAACTGAATTTTTAATTTAATGTAGGTAGCCATATAGTTAGTGACTTCTATAATATATGGAAGAGCACAGGTTTAGAAAATAGAATTATTATACACTTAGTTTAATATGTTTAAGAAATCAAAAAGGAATTGAAAAACATGAGCAAAGATCAAGAGACTAGAAATATGATGACAGCTCGGAAAAGGAAACAGTTTTTAGAAGGAAAAAGTTGAATGTTTAAAGCTGAAAATTAAAATGGGTGAGTTTAAGAGCCGATTGGACTTAGCTGAAGGGAGAATTAATGAAATGGAAGAGAAATTTAAAGAGATTTTCCAGAATACATAGGAAGAGACCAATAAAAAGGAAAATTATGAAAGTTAATGTAGAAGTTATTACATGTAAAGGCCAGCCCGGAATAAGCTGATAGAATATGATAATATCAGACAAAGGATGGTAAATTCTAAACTGTCATGCTTTTAATAATATAACTTCAAAATCTATAAAGAAAAAATAGAAACACAAGGAAATATGGACAAATCTACCTTTCAGTAAAGGATTTCAACATATCTCAATAATTGATAAAATCACCAGATGTTCCTCCTCCTCAAAATAATTAAACTATAAAATATTTGAACAACACAATTAACAAACTTGACTGAATTATGTGCGTTGTTGTATCCAGCTGCTTCGTGATACAGAATAATAGGCCAGGAATCATTTCAAAGGGTTAGTTATCATACAGCTGTATTCTTCCACCAAAAAGTTATTGGGTTGGCCAAAATGCTCATTTGCATTTCTCCATAATGGTGTGACAGGAAAACCTGAATGAACTTTTTGGCCAATCCAATATTAATTTAGAACAAAACTAGAAAAACTTTCTAGTCTTGTATCGATAAGGAGAACTTTTCCAAATGCCTCGAGGGTCAAAGAAGATACTTAGGACTGAATGGTAATTAAAAGTTGACATATGAAAACCAGTAACATGCAGCCAAAGAGATTCTTAGAAGTTTATAGCCTTAAATGCTCCTAACAGCAAAACAAGAAAGAGTAAATAAAGGTGTGGTAAATATGTGATGAATCAAAGAGAATGACTGAGACGTGAGAAGTGATTGCAGCACAGTGCAGGTGAGGGGATAACCTCCATTGGCCGCTAGCGGTCATTCATGCCTCTCTGAGAGATTAGTCTTTCAAAATCTTGACCGGAAGATGTTGTCCAGGTTACTGGGAACAGCTGGTCCAGAGGGTGAGAAAAGGAAAGTGTTTACTCTGTAATACTCAAAATACTAGGACATGCTTCGTTTGTGCTTTGGTATCTCTATTTGTTCACTCAGAGCAAAAATGAAACCAACTTAGTTGAGTGGATTTGTATTAGCAGGTTTGGTAGATAGGTTCTCAGAGTGTAGTCTCTGAACCCCTGGGTCCCTGAGACACATTTGAGGGAGTCTGTGAGAATGAGATCAGAATAGTTTTCATGATAATATTGTCCTTTTTTTTTTCTTTTTTGCTGCTTAACTGTTAACATTTGCACACCAGTGTTATGAAGGTAACAATGAATAAGACTGGTGGCAGCACAGATCAAGGCAGTGGCACACCAACTCTATGGATAGTGATTATATTCTTTACTATAATGAATTCAGTTAAAAAATGTTGGTGTCCCTTGATAAATTAGTAAAAGTTATTTTATTATTAATAATATTTGTTTTCTTTTCTCAAGAGAATGCCTGTGTGATTTTTTACTTTACAGAATGATTAATGATCAAGTATGGCTATTTAGACTTGACTTTTGGTAGACTTTTTATCAGAACTAAGTGAAGTGAGCCTGTCACTTTCTAAGGAAAATATACATTTATTACCAATAATAAAATTCAGACTTTCAAGAAAAAATTAGAATTTTGGAAGTCTGGTATCCTTCTCCATAAGCTTGAAGCCTGAATCCTTAGAGACTTTTCTAATAAGATCATTAGTGATATTGAAAAATGTGATTTTGATATTGTATAATGAAATATGTCAATATGTGGAAGATCTGCAATGACAAAGTAAACCAATGTTCTCAAAATGATCAATACTTATCATACATAGATGAAAAATCTATTCAATGTGCAAGATAGACTAATGGATTTTCATATGACAGAGTAGGGAAAGTTCACTTGTATGGTTTCGAATTTCATTTTGCAGCTAACCCTTAAGTGAAACCATCGTTTGTCCAATGTAGTATAATACCTACATTAGCCTACAAGTATAAGAAGAATATTCAAAATTATCTAAAAAGGCTATTAAAATAATTCTGTTTTCACTACATATCTGTGTGAGGCCAGGTTTTCTACGTTTATTTTAATCAAAACAAGATACCATCATGCATTTTATGCTGAAGCAGATATGAAAATGCAGCTGTTTTCTATTAAGCCAGATGTTAAAAGGATTTTCAAAAAGGTAAAACACTAGCACTTATTTTCCATACTAATATTATTTAAAGTCACATGTAATGAATTTATTGCTATTGTTTTTATAAACAAGTAAGTACTTTTAATTTCTATAGGGTAATTATTAGTAGATATAATCTATATAAACAAAAGCCCTTTGAGGTCCTCAATAATTTTTAAGAGGAAAAGTCTCCTGAAACAAGAAAATTTGAGAACTACTTTAGTAAGTCAGACTGTTAAGCCCTTTCATGGGAAAGACTGTATGCTGCCAAAAGCATAGGTACATACTTGGGGTTTTTTTGTTTTTTGTTTTTTTAATGCTATTAAGTGTCCTTACTTAATGATATTAAGTTATGTACCACACCATTCAGAATAATCCCAAATAGGCCACACTGGCAAGACGTAAGACATTTTATTGAATGCTTTGAGCTTTTCTTTTTTTGTTTTTTGTTTTTTGTGTGTTTTAAGTGTGGGTAATTTTTCCTATCATTTTGTACATGACTGTAGTTTAAATAACATTTGGAACCCTGTAAATCTGAACCCTATCATATATTTGAAGTAGACTTGGAAATTTCTTAAGTGAAAATTTATGATGCGAATCCATCATGTCCTTTTCTAATTAAAATAAAATTTCAATGTGTTGATTCAAAGATCAAAAATAGAATGATCTTTTCTAAATGAAAGTAGAAAGGAAAATTTTCTCATTTAATAAAAACAAAGGATTTAGAACCCAAAGACTTGCTCTTTTCCTCAGTATGTGATTTTTGGTAACCTGATGTTTGTGCTTTCATCCTGAATGTGGGTGTTGGCCTTCACCTCTACAGATGGGGCTCTGATCACTACCTTTTCTCTTGGCCTTTAGACCTCAGAATTCCACAGGCACAATCAGGAGATGGGAGTGAGAAAGAGGAAACAGTCATTTTACCGTGTTACTCATATGATATTCTAGAAAGTGAAAAAATTAATTAAGACTAGGAAGCCCAGCTTCCTGCAGAATTCGCCTCTATAATCTACATGGTTGATCTGGTGAGAAGGCAAAAGAAATTGAGTAAAGTCCTCCTTTTTAACTTTTATTTTTATGTTTCTTTCCTTGGTGTAAGTTACTTGAATGTATTTGGTCACAAAGCACGCACGGCGAGGGACAGCTCCCTCAGAAGGTGTCACCTACACACACCAAAATACATGTTGGGAAAAAAATAGTTATAAAGGTTTTGCTTCAACCAACAAGAAGCTCAAGAACAGAGTTGACCATAACAACCAGTGTATGTGAAACAAAACCCAGAGAACAGGTTGGGTGAACGTTGTGTTACACTGTCTCATTAAAGGGAATGAGCCAAGACTGATCTAATTAACCGACACAGATTCAGCACATTTACCCACCAAAGCAGGCAGCAGTGGCCGTCTCCTGCCACAGCTGTTTGTTTAAATTACTCACATGAGTCATTCTGAGAAGAGACTCTGCCTTTAAACAAATAAAATAAGTAAACAAACTATTTGAAATCTTTGTCTTGTACCTGATAATCATCTAAAAGAACAGGGTAATTTTGTACTTGGGAGAGTCCCTGGCCTGAGGCCTTTCCAATCCTGAAGTGGCCTAGGAGGAAATTAGAAGAAATGTCTTTGTATTTGTCGTTCATAGGAGACACCGTTTTATCAACCTCACCTTCCTTGCTGGTTCATCTATAGCATTGTAGTTGGTATCACATTTAGCCTAAACTTCACAGACGAGCTGTTCAGAGCCAGTATATGAAAAATATGGAGGTTGACTGCCAACAGATCTGTTGAGTATTCTTATGTCATTGTTTAACCAATGAAGAAATGTGGATTTGTAAAATGATGATGAGAGAGATGAATAAGCTTATCTTTGAAACAAACAGTGCAGCAGAAATAATCATCGCTCTTCCCGTATGCTTGGAGGGAACCTGTCCAGTGGTGTCAGATATGAATCTCACTCCTACCTCTATCGTGTACCAGCTCTGGGATCTTAGGGAACTCATTTCGCCTTTCCGAGACTCACCATTCCCCTCTCCTAAAATGGGGATAATTATAGCAATCTCAAAGGGCTGTCATTGGGATTAAACATTTGTTTAGCACAGTACTTGGTGCAGAGTTAATGCTCCAAATGGTAGTAATAGTAGTTGTCACTGTTATCTTTGCTAATATTAAGTTGTATTTCCCAAGTACTAATTAAGTCCTGTTATCTTCTAGAGCCTTGGTTCTCTTATCTCTACGATGTGGGGTTGGTGGGTGAGCTCCAAGTAACTCTTCCCGCTGGACATTCTGAGCCTGGTTTAGGAGGTTAGCAAGCTGCCCAGTGGAGGGTCCATGACACTCCCAGCATCCTTGCCTCCTCTTCCGCCCCTCCCGCACCCCCTCCCCGCAGCAGCCCTGGCCAGTGAGCTCCCAGCGGGAGGCTGCCAGATCAAAGCCCTGGGAAAGGTCAGGCATTCCTGGCACAGCGACACTCAGCTGGCTAATAGCTGCCCTTCCCTGGTCTGTCCCTGGTCTGGTCCTGCCGAGCACCAACCCCTACAAACAGAGGCTTTTCTGGAAGCCGCTTTCTGAGTACTGGGGCCCACCTGAGCTGGGGAGAAACTTAAGGGAGAATTCTTGTCTGGAGGTCACCATCAAAAAGCTTTAACTATGCTTTTGCTTTCTTCTGGGATATATAAGATATATAAGGTGAGAATAGGATGGTGGAGGTCAAGTCTTGTCAAAGATGTTAATGAGTGGTTAATGATGGCACAAGAGGTGCCACTATTAAAAATGGTGTCCTAAAACATACTAAGGGATTCTGTTTACAATATACTGAGTAAAAGACTAGATTGCAAAACATCCATCACAGTCCTGGTTTTTACATGTATGTGTGTGAAACCAATAGAGAAAAGGGAGGGGAAGAGCTTTATCTCTGTGTCAAAGTGTTTTTCTGGGTGGCAGTGTCAGGTAGTTTTTATTTGACTTTTACTTGGATTTTCTAAATGTTTTACATACGCAGAGAATTCTAGTAAGGAGAAACAAAAGCTGTTCTTGCCTTTTTTTTTTTTTTTTTTTTTAAAGAAAGAAACCAAATTGTCTTTCAGACGAAAAGTTTTAACCTTTCAAAGAAAAGAGGATGTGTGCATGTGAATTGTGTGTAGCAAGGCCTGGAAGCCACCTGTTGCCACTCTGGGAGGCTTGTGAGCTTGAAGCTCTGAAAGGAGCAGGCTCCTTTATGAGTGTACACTGTGTGCCCAGCACTGTTCTCAGTGCTCTGGGTCTGTTACCTTCATGGAAGTTCTGTGTGTGTGTGTGTGTGTATATATATGAGAGAGAATGCCATGGTGAGGTGAACTGGGGTGCTGTAGCCAAATGCAGTTAATAGTGGATGTAAAGGGCTCTCTGGATCCTTTTCTCTGACCTGTTGATTCTCTGTCTTGTTAGCTGAGTCCAGCCCATGTCCTCCCACTCTCTTTACTGGATCCCAGCCCTCACTCCACACAGCAACCTTGGTTTTCAGGGTCTACTGTTCATTTTACTTGAAGCTCAAAATCTTACCTGGGTGTGAGCACATCAATGAGTCTGTGGCTTCACTCAGAATTGAAACCACCATTTCTTTCCTTTTTGTTTTAATGGCTTCACTTCTGTCTACAAAAATAACTCTTCCCTAACTGCTTCTCATGGACGGAGAGAAAGCAAGGTAACAAGGAAGGGGTACCCTTGGCCTGAGGGCTTCAACCCGCAGACATACCTAAGCCGTCTCTGTGTGTTACGGGCAGGCCTCTTAACTCTCTGGGCCTCAGTTTCCTCATTGGAAAAATTCAAGGACAGAATTGAATGAATTTCAAGGTCTCATGCCCAGGCCTGCTGCTTGGTGTAGTATAGTCCTGGGTGGCTCAGGACCACGTTCACTGAGAAGGCGGATACTTCCACTGATGAGGATAACCGATGTGTCGCACAGGACGTGTGCCGCTGACCATGGTCCCAACTGCCCTCTGTGAACCCTTTTCCAGGGCACAAGGTGTTTTCCTTGGCCCTTTGGCTGCTGCTCACTGCTGTTCAGTGTCATCAGCTCATGGAGTCTGTCTGCTCGTATGAATCAGAATTGTCTTCAGTTTCCTAGAGAATATTTGTTTCCATATCACTTTGGGCTATTTCCCCCAATTGTATACCTTTTCACTTCTGTGCTTTTGGTGCTTTCCTCATTTTCACCTTTCCCCTTTAACACAGGACCCTTGGAGTGGTTGTTGGGTGTTCAGTCACTCAGTCGTGTCTGATTCTTGGCCACTGCATCGACTGCAGCATGCCAGGCTTCCCTGTCCTTCACTATCTCCTGAAAGTCACTCAAACTCATGTCCATTGAGTCAGTGATGCCGTCCAACCATGTCATCCTCTGTCACCTCCTTCTTCTCTTGCCCTCGATCTTTCCCAGCATCAGGGTCTTTTCCAATGAGTTGGCTCTTCATATCAGGTGACCAAAGTATTGGAGCCTCAGCTTCAGCATCAGTCCTTCCAATGAATATTCAGAGTTGATTTCCTTAGGATTCCTTTAGGATCCTTTAGGTTTGATATTCTTGATGTCCAAAGGACTCTGAAGAGTCTTCTCCAGCCTCACAGTTTGAAAGCATCAATTCTTTGGCTTCAGTTAATTCTTAGAACGGTAGGGGTGATGAAAACTTGCTTTCTGAAAAACTGTTTTCTGGAACAGCCCAGTTTATATTTCTTATTTTCTTGCTTTATCGGCAACAGCTATGATAATGGTGATACCACTGTTTGTATGGCTTTTTTTTTTTTTTTTTTTTTTTGCAAAGTCTTTCATGTAGGCAAGCTTGGTCCTCCTCCCTGCTTGTACTGATACATGGGCTATAGTCCACAGGGTCATAAAGAGTCAGACATGACTGAAGGAACTTAGCACACAGTGTCCAGAGCTAAATCTTTTACAGCTAAAAGTAGAACAAGCCAACTTTCAACTCGAATCTGCCTTTTCTTTTATCCTAAACGGTGGTGACAGCGGTGGCCAAAGGGTAGAAATAGCCGCATATGGCTTCATCCTCCCTTCTCTCTGTCGACACACCCCTGCCGTGTGTTCGTGACCCCAACCTCCCCACACGGCGACTGCTGTTTTGCATCTGCCCTTCCTTCCTTTATAAAGAGTGCCAGGGAAATCTTGTTGAATTCTTCGAAGAGCAGATTTGTAGATGTCTTATGTTTTGATATTTTGACAGCGCAAGGTGCAGACTTGGGTAAGGCGCTTGTGATCTGCGGCAAAAACAGGATGTTTTAGGTGAGCCTGACTGTACAAGTGGCAGCTTGTGGCAGGGTGGGTGCTCCCTGACTGCAGTCCCCATTTCCCCCTCCACGCCCACAACAGTTCTCTTTGTGTGCAGGTTAGTCATAGGACTTGTCAGGGGGCAAGTCACTCAGGAGGTGCTCCCCAGGGCCCCTGTCACACTTGGGGGCCGGATGGACCCCTCCCACCTGCCTCCTTTCCGCCTTCATCAGAAAGTTTCTGTCCCGTGTGCTCTCTCCCTGATTTCCAGATTGAAAGCTCCGGGTTGGTGGGCTTACTGGCTTAATGTACTTCTTCCTCGTTGGTCATGTGTGACACTAAACAAAGAGAATGGCTTCCACCAGTACCATTAATTAAACACATGGCGTGTTTTTCAGTTCAGTAACATCTCACCACAGCGCGTGGGCTCATGGCGATACCAGGCTTCCATTCCTGGGCTCCTCCCTTTGCAGTGTTGTTTCTACCGCACCAGCGCAGTTTCTGACAGTGGTGTTTTTGACTTTGCCTAACCCTGTACTTTGGGGATCTCTGGAGGATGTCTTAGGGATAGATAACACTTTATTGTGTGGAGTTTGACCCTGGCTTGACTCTACCGTTTCTGAGAGGGCTGTTTCTATAAAGGACTCAGGTGTAAAAGGAGGTGTGCATACTTAATCACATTCCTGTTAAGCCATTTGTGCTAGTTACGTTTGGTTACGGTACAACAAATGTTGACTTATTTTTACGTTTTACCTATTTAACATATATGAATGTATGTCAGTATTATGAGCCAGGAAGTGATCCAGAAATGTAACTGATAGTAGCTTACTTAATCCTTAACAGCCTGTGAACTAGGAGCTGATATCGTGGGTAAGAAGATGTAGTGCCAATAGTCCAGCTTAAGCGTAGAGCCTGAATCCATCTGCCTCTCTTTCATATGCCGCACCGTTCTTGTTCAGTCCTCCTCTCGCTCATCCTTTCCCAACTCTACCTCTTGTTAAGTGGAGGAGGTAAACGTCAGAATCAGGACTGGGAATCCATGTGGTAGCTGTAGAAGGGAATCTCTTTTTGTAGCCATCTCTGGTTTTTCCCTCCTGTCTTCCCCTCAAGCAGGAGTTTGTAGGGACTCGCTAGAGTGGCCTAGTTGCTGAAAGGTGACTTAGCCAACTATGCATTTCATTAACTGGATCTGCAGGTACACTCAGCAGGTGGTGCTTTCAAAAAATCGTTACAGGCCAGTATGCTGGGAATCAAGATTAAAACACAGCTCTTATGAAGTCATCAAAGCGGTAGCTACATTCAGGAAAAAAAAACAATGGAAATGGAAAGAAAGTCGAGAGTTGAGTCCACAGGGATGGGCATGCTTCATTTACCTTCGTAGGCGTCTGCTCAGATCATCATCAGCATGATTATCTTCTCTTCTTCCTTTGGTGACTCGTGTTCTTCGGTGTATCCTATGGAAATACTGGGTGAGAGAATGGTAATGTGTTGATTAGCCCTATATTGTGTTTAAAAAGAATTTAGAGGACTTCCCTGGTGATCCAGTGGCTAAGACTCTGCACTCCCAATGCAGTGGACCTGGGTTAGATCCCTGGTCAGGGAACTAGATCCCACATGCTACAACTAAGACCCGGTGCAGCCAAGTAAATAAATAAACTTTTTTTTTTTTAACTTTGAGGAAATTTCCCCAGATTTCAGGAAATTCAGCATAGAAAGAAGATTCATCTTTTCTTCCAATTAATAAATGCTCAGTATGGACAAGTACCAGAGGCCTTATGGTTGTAGGACCCATCCAAGTTTTCAAATAATATTAAAGATTGCCTTGTCCTGTTGAACAGCTACTAAGGGCTATGAATTTTCTATACATTTTTCTTAATTCTTTTCATAACACTAATATTTAATGTTAACATTAACACTAATGTTTAATGTTAACATTTCCATTTTTCAGTGGAGGAAACAGAGAGGTTAAGTATTTAGAAAAGGATTAGGAACAGGGCAAAGTCAAGATATGAACCTAGATCTGCCAGCCTTGCACTACACCTGGAGGCCTGTGCAGAGTGCCCATGCAAAGTGAGGGGCAGAGATTAGCTCAGATGCTTTCATGAGAGAAGTGGAGAGGGGAGCATTTGTAGGAGGGTGAAGAAATAAAGAACACTGATGTGTCTGTCTCCTTGAAAAATAACATCCTTTGGTTTTTTCTCTTTTTTTATTAAATGCCAGTAGCACAAGTGTCAGTCTCAAAGACAGCTATAATCATCCTATTAGCAACGTCTAGGCGGTATACGCATGGCTGCATCACCAGCGGCAGATTGAAGCTATTACGTTGCACCAATAGTAAATACCCATAGTGTATGATGCTTGTGAGAAATTCTGACCTCAGAGAAACAAGTATAAAATACTGAAATGTGTTAATTTTAGAAAGTGAAAACATGCCCCCATAAGGAAATGATTATAATACTTAGTGACCCCTATTGCTGTACTCAAAATAGCAGACAGAAAAATTTAACAATTACGTACTGTTTGGAGGATGTTAATTTTCTACCCAGAAAACTATTCAGCCAACATTACCACCTGCCTTTCTTCCCCATCTCCCCTCCCTACTGGAGGCTGCTCACCCTTGCTGAATATAAACAATTGAAGGGAAAAGCAGCTCTGATACAAATCCTCATTATTCTCTCTTTCACACCCTTCCCCCCAGTAGACTTTAAAAGTGATAATTGCTTGAAATACTGGGAAAAAGTAATTTGTATTGGTAAAGCTCCAGTGAACTTCAAACAAATCTGTGTTCTGTAACGGTGACTTGTTTTTAATTATGGGGCTGGGTATTTCCATGGACCTGCTGCTCCTGCCCCGCACCCTCATCCTGAGAGCTTGGGACTTGATGGAAAATGACTTGTCTGGATTGTTAAGAATCTATGTATATACAGTGGGAGACCATAGTTTAGAACCTCTGTGAATGTCTTAGTGTTCAGGAGGCTGAATGTTTTGGCTTCTGTTGCATCTAATGCTCATTGGCCACTATTCCAGGTTCTTCACATACATCTATTTCTATTCGACATTGACACGGTTACTTACCATGAGCCAGGAACTGTTCTAAGGGGCTTGCAGATACTAACACATGTACTCTTCATGCAGTCCTGCACCTGGGCTTAGGTGGCGCTAGTGGTAAAGAACCCACCCACCAGTGCAGGAGACATAAGAGACAGTAGTTCAGTCCCTGGGTCAGGAAGATCCCCTGGAGGAGGACATGGCAATCCACTCCAGTATTCTTGCCTGGAAAACCCCATGGACAGAGAAGCCTGGCGGGCCACAGTACACAGCGTCGCAAAGAGTTGGAAATGACTGAATGACTTGGCACACACACACTCTTCATGCGGCCTTTTAGGGGTGCTCCTGTTCTGATTCTCACTTTCCATGTGAAGAAACTGGGCTCATGAAGATGGAGTGACTTGCCAAAGATCATCCAGCTGTTAAGTGACAGGTGTGACATTCAAACCCAGGCAATCTGGTCCAAAGTCCACACTTCAGCCCCTTTGTATACTAGAAGACAACTTGTTTCTCGTCTCAGAGGCCTTTCTAGATGACAGCCTCCAGCAGGGCACCAGCATTTAGCTTTCATCTGCTAAATATTGAAATAAATTGAGCAATGAGGACGTACTCAGGCTAAAAAACACTACAGGGGAATAGTTGATGGCCATGCAGGGAGTGGATTTGTCTTCTTTCTTCCAATTTAATTAGTTCTTCCACACAGGTACTCACTCAGATATGCCCAAAGATCAAGTAGCATCTAGCAGATGTAACAAATTATATTTTGTCTGCCAACCTCCTTTGTTATCCAAACTACATCCTTAGGTAGAAATGGAAGTTTTTACACCTCAAAGTTTGTATGCTAAGGTGGGGACAGGAGGGACCTATTGCATTTCATACTTGGTCTGGATCTGATCCTGTATTCCTGGTTCACAACGAGTGAAAAACACACAGAAGTCACCCTTAATTATTAGCAAGATCTTTACTCCAGATCCTTTTAATGTAATTAAGAGGTTTAATAGAGATAGGAGTGTGAGGGAAGAGAGAGAGAAACTTCCAGCTCAACAGGAAGGACTTGTTTGCTTGTTTTCTGTTTATTTTCAAACCTAATATTTAACAGTTAATCCTAACCTCGTGCAAGTATACCTCATAAATAAGTTAAGAAGGTAGTGATTTGTACAAGTATTGCGGGTGATCCTGTTTACTTCATGGGACAGAAAGAACTGGTGGGATGAGGTGGGAGGTCTTTCTGGTCACTTGTTTCTCCTGACCATGTGACTGTTTGTATTCTGATGGAACTGTTCCCAGTGCCAAGGCCATGAGACATCTCCTGTGTTGTAATACACATTCAGTTACTGTACACATTCAGAAGGCAACTACCAATTGTTACGCATGCTGTTGCTTTAACTTGGGTAGGAAAAACGGAGCCCAGTAGAACATTACTGCGGCACCTCTTAACCAGATCAGGTTACAAGGAGACAAGGGTGTACTGTGAGTGAGTCAATCTGGAAGAAGTCGAAAGTAAGAAAGAGGTGCTATGACAAACTGATCGCAGATAAGATGATACACTGAGACCTTTTCATTACCAGCATGATGTGATGGCTTGTTACACAACTCATCTCTTGCAAAGCACCTGAAGGTTGATGTGGAAAATCTGAGCTATTCTGAGAGAAGACCTCAAAGTTGAAGCACACTGTTATAAAGCCACAGAGCAAGGTTGAGGTCCCTTGCAGCTGTACACTTTCCAGAGTGATTGAATAGGTGATTGGGTCTCAGTTAATACTTCCATCTCTCTCTAGAATTCAGTGCCATTGAGTTTCACTTCATGGCTCTCTCTGTCTCCCCTACCCCTTCCCAGGGAGATGGCCCTTTGTAGCCAGCTTAGCTGTGGATGTCTGGCTCTGAGTCGTCAGAATTGTGCTTTCTGAGTATATCCTGGCTCCCAGTATAAGACCTTCATGTGGTAACTGTCCTCATGGGTTTTGTGCCTGTATTAGGTTTTCTGAATTTTCTTTCTCTTATCAATATAACAGGGGAGGTGGCAGTGGGAGGCAGCGAGGATGGGGGGAAGGAATGAAAGTGGACTATTGAATTCCACAATCAGTTCAGTTCAGTCGCTCAGTTGTGTCTGACTCTTTGCAACCCCATGGACTGCAGCATACCAGGCTTCCCTGTCCATCACCAACTCCTAGACCTTGCTCAAACTCATGTCCATCGAGTCCGTGATGCCATCCAACCATCTCATCCTCTGTTGTCCCCTTCTCCTCCTGCCTCCAATCTTTCTCAGCATCAGGGTCTTTTCCAGTGAGTCAGTTCTTTGCATCAGGTGGCCAATGTATTGGGAGTTTCAGCTTTATCATCAGTCCTTCCAGTGAATATTCAGGACTGATTTCCTTTAGGATTGACTGGTTTGATCTCCTTGCAGTTCAAGGAACTCTCAAGAGTCTTCTCCAACACCACAGTTCAAAAACATCAATTCTTCGGTGCTCAGCTTTCTTTATGGTCCAACTCTCACATCCATACATGACTACTGGAAAAACCATAGCTTTGACTAGATGGACCTTTGTCAGCAAAGTAATGTCTCTGCTTTTTATTATGCTGTCTAGGTTGGTCATAACTTTTCTTCCAAGGAGCAAGTGTCTTTTAATTTCATGGCTGAAGTCACCATCTGCAGTGATTTTGGAGCCCCCCAAAAATAAAGTCTGTCACTGTTTCCTTTGTTTCCCCATCTATTTACCCTGAAGAATTCCATGACAGTCAAAGCATATAACACCCTGGTTTTTTTCTTTTCATGTGCTCAGTGTGTTTGTGTGAAGATCATCATTTTCTTGACAGAAATATAGGGGAAATTTGTGTGAAAAATCTATACCTGAAGCTGACTTCAGTGGCTCTCCAAAATCAAATTCATAATATACTGTTTCTTTTTTTATTTTTTAACATTTATTTGACTGCACCGGGTCTTAGTTGCAGCCTACGAGATTTTCATTGCCATTTGTGGGATCTTTAGTTGGCACGCTAACTCTTAGTTGCAGCAGGTGGGATCTAGTCCCCTGATCAGGGGTTGAACCCAGGCCCCTGATTTGGGCGTGCAGAATTTAGCTACTGGACCACAGGGGAAGCCCCTGAAATTTCTTTTATACAGGAAAGCTCAAGTAACACTAAAATGTCACTTTGTTCTAAAACTGTTTTTCTTTGACTATAACGCTAATACATAACATTCTTAGTGGAAATTTTAGCGCAAACAGAAGAGCACCAGAGACAAGATCACCTCTCGTGTCACAAGTTAACCTTGAGGTTGACATTTCAGTGTATGTGTTTCCAGTCTTTTTTCTCTTTATAGATACTATGGGAACTTTCACTTTTCCCAGAACAAAGACTGCTAAATCTGTGGGACATTTCCTGAAAACCCCTTTCCCTGTCAGTGCCCACGAGCTCCGTCAGGTTTGCCTACAGAGGTCGCTGGCCTCAGCCCCTCTTCCAGGCATGTGTTTGTATTCATCTGGGAATAAAAATGACACGGGGCATAAAGCAGACAGAGTGGACAGGTTAAAGGCCAGTCGGCCTTTTCACGAAGACCAGTGGCCTTTTTACCACAAAAGGCCTGTGAGGTGTGGGTTTTTTTTTTTTATAGTTTCTGATCAGGCTCAAGTTGGACTCTGGCTGACACGCTGTCAGTGTCTGGCGTGCTGTCTGATTTCTACTTGTCCCTCTGTTATTCCCCATTTTTCAGCCTTCTCAGTCAGGTGGATTTCCTCTCTGATCACTCAACAAAAGTTGAAAGCAAATATAAATATGTAAACTGCCATTCATTATCAAGTGTTTTTTGATGATCGTGTGATGTCGCTTTTTCTTATCTATCTTTCTACCATTTTCCAAGTGGGCTTGGGAAAATGATTACTACTTCTGCAACCCATCTTTGAAGCTCATCCACAGTAGAGGTAGCAGTATGGAGGTAGAGGATGACTGGGGCCAGAGCCCAGATCCCTGGCCACGCTGGGGGTCTGGGGTCGGCTCTACCACTTTCTCGCCCAGTGACCTCATGAAAATCGCTTTGTTAATTTTGTTTCATTGAAGGACAACAAAAGTGCATACCCACACTGGTACATGAGCGTGTGGTCTTGTATAACAGGGGGAATGGCGCCGAGAGGCTGCGGGGGCGGGGGGAGGGAAGGGGTGAACCTGGTCAGTTGAACTTCATGGCAGTCAAAGGCCATGACACCCCATTTTGTTTCCCTCAGTGGACCTAAAATGTTCTCAGAAAGTGTGTGCTGACAGAGCCCAGTGTCATTCTTCATCCACCTGCCTCCCTCGTCCTTGCCAACAAAGGCGTCCTCTCCATTCTCTGAGGCTTCTGTGTAGAAACCCGGAAGGCGGTTCTCCTGGCTTCTCCCCTCACGCCGTACGCAGCCTGCCGTCAGGCGCAGCTCGCCGTCCTCGGCCTCCTCGGAGGCACTCGCGTTGCCACTGCCACCCCTCCATCCTGTCACCTCCTGCGAGACTCGCTCGTCTCCCCGCTGACCTAGCTGTGCTTTGAACACTCCATGTGATAGTTACTCACGTTTGGGTCTCGCCTCCAAGGCCCTTGAGAGCGGAGATGAGGTTTTCTTGTGTTTGGTCCCTTTGCCATCCTTCCTTGTCTGGCCCTGCTCCTTAATATGGTAGGTGCTCAATTTAAAGTTGAGTGAGTTGAGCAGAAGTGAACTGATTGAACTGTTTATTCCCTGAGCCAGATTTGGCTCACTCTCGAGCCTTTCTGGTGGATTTGGTGGCTTCGTGCTCTCGGAGGAGGAGCGAAGGATCTGAATCCCGGCTGTAGACAACCACACCCCCAGCTTTCCCCGACTCGCTCTTCAAACAGACCGACTGAGGGTAGTCAAACTTGGAGCCCTTAGGCTTCTTCCAGCTCTCAAATCCCACTTTAATAAACTACTCTCCTCTTGATCACTTTGAAGTGGCAATTTTCCCCTCTCGTATGACATAAAATGAATATTTCATCTCAAGCCCAGGAGTCACTCTGCACATATCCGGTGATGGGAGGCTAATGAGAGCGCTGACAGAAACTCCACATTGGAAGAATGGGATCGTTTCCACTGTTCTCTCGTAAACATTTGGCCAGATCCTCCATAGAGAAATGAGAAGACTTAAAATTTTCATACATAATGGTTAAATGTATGAAATGTATAAATGGTTAAATGGTTGAACATTATTGAAGTTAATTTTGAAACCACTTGGGATTGGGAAGATGGAGATATTTGAAGTGAAAACAGTTTTTAAAAATTAGAGTGTAGCCTTTAAACTTTTTATTATAACCCCAGTAGTCCTCTTAAGGAGTGGATAATACATGGCAGTGGATTATTTACACACTTGTAACTTTAAAACTCACTGCCTTTTTAAGTATGCTTTGCTATGCTAAGTCACTTCAGTCGTGTCCGACTCTGTGTGACCCCATAGACAGCAGCCCAACCAGGCTCCCCTGTCCCTGGGATTCTCCAGGCAAGAACACTGGAGTGGGTTGCCATTTCCTTCTCCAATGCATGAAAGTGAAAAGTGAAAGTGAAGTTGCTCAGTCGTGTCCGACTCTCAGCAACCCCATGGACTGCAGCCTACCAGGCTCCTCCGTCCATGGGATTTTCCAGGCAAAGTATCTGCCATAGTACTTAGAACTCCAGGTTGCACACACAGGCTTCCCAGGTTTCTGCTGCCTGTAAACCTGGCCTGCTGGTTGGGCCTGGAGATAGTCCTTGGAGGCTTTCCTTCCATGCCTGCCCTGATTCTGAGTCTAAAAGGTATGCTCCCTTCAGCACCCATAAAGCATGCCTTCCTGTCTGCCTGGCAGCTGAGTGCAACCTGAGAAGTCCATGCCAGTTCCCTGGAGGCTTGCACACGCCCTAATCATCCTCTGGCAGGTTGGAGAATGCCTGGAAAATTCTCCGGCTCCCTAGTGTCCTTTTGCAGTGGTGCCCACAGGGAGTCAGACTGATGCCTTCTATGGACCGATCCCAGAGAGAGCTCCTGGAAGGGCAGGGGCACAGCAGGACCCACAATAGCCCTCCTGATGGCTTGTGAGAAAGGCCCAGGGGTGTGTCTGTGAGGGAAATGGAGACTCACTCCTTGCTGTGTCCTCAATATGAGTATCTAGGTGACATCTGTGTCCCTAAACACACAATGTGTCATGCTGTGGGCTGTGCTCTGGTTATGTATAATTCCAAGTGTAGCCTTTTGAGACTGCCCTGTCATCATTGCATGTAAAATTATAAGGTTCAGAGATATAATACACATACACAGTGAATATCACTGGTATTTGCCTTACATATGTAGTCAAATTAGCCTTCATTCAGTCCATATCAGTTATTGCACCTTTATTTTATTTTTTGAATTGAGGTATAATTCACATACCATAAAATTGCCTATTTAAATTGTACGGTTTAGTGATTTTTAGTATATTCTCTTAAGTTGTGGAACTGTTACACTGTTTAATTCCAGAACATTTCTGTCACTTAAAAGGATCCTTACCTACCAGTAGTCATTTCTAATTTTTAACTCCCCTCAGCCCCTGACAACCACTTTCTTTCTGTTTCCATGGATTTACCTGTTCTCGACAATGCATAGAAACATGCTGGTTTATTTCACTTCATATGTAGTTCTTAAGGTTTAGCTCTATTCTGGCATATATCAGAACTTCACTCTTTTTTCTAACTGCATAACATTCCATTGTATGGATGTTCCACAATTTGTTGATCCATTCATCAGTTGATGGACATTTGGATTGTTCTGCATTTTGGCCATTATGAATAATGCTGCTATGAATATTTGTGTACAGTATTTATATGAACATATGCATTCAGTTCTCTTAGGTACAGTGGAATTGCTAAATCATACGGTAAGTCTATATTTAACTTTTTGAGAAGTTGAAAAACTATTTTCTTACCTATTTCTTTGAAAGATTTTTAAAGGCCTAAATATCACCCAGTTAAAACATTTTTAAGGAAAGTAGGAGTTAAACAAGTTAATATATATTGTTAGAGGAAATGTAACTGAACTAGGAATAAGCCGAGTAGGAACATTTTAGATTGTGTTAAATACAAGAAAGCATATTATTTACAATGATTTATGTTATCTCTACATTAAACTGGCTTAAATAGGGTTGGTGGAGAAAATGAATTTTAATGGATTTTTTTAATAGACATATTCAAAGTCTGGTGAAATAAAGCTTAATTATTTTCAAGAATTAGCAGTAATAATCAAGGTTGAGAAGGTATCCTGAGCATTGCTAATTAACTGCAACACTTGAGAGCCTGAGGAAATGACCCTTGTTAACATAAACTGAAAGTTAAAGGGAAGGTGAAAAAGAGGCACGTAGGTTCCCTAAAATGATGCTTTTTGTTTTATAGGCAGGAATTTTCTAAATAGAATGATAGCTTATATTCTTCCTTGACGTTCTGTTCATCAGCTTGGCTTGGGAAATTGCAAGGTTCATGGATAATGTATTGATTGATTTGATTGATTATGCTATTCATTAGTATGTTACATAACCATTCCTAAAACATAAACACAGATGATGATGGGGCGGGCGGTGGGGGCGGAGAGTGGCAGGTTCTGTGTTGCTTTCTCGTTTGGCTATTTGCTTGACATTTCTCACACCTGTGTCTCAGGCCCTGTGGCCTGTTCCAGGTCAACTTTTCCAGCCTAATGAGAGAAGTTATTAACCACTGGATAATCAGAAAATGGGCTGCATCGTGGTTAGATGAAAGAAAATAGGGTTTAGTCCTGCCTTTCTTATTGACTTTGTGGTGTTGGACTTCCCTGAGCTTTCTTATCCTTGTCTAAAAAATGGGGATATTAATAATACTTTTCTTCCAGGGTGATACCAAGATCCAAATGAAACAAGGAACATGAAGACATCTTGTAAACTAATGTAAATTGGTTTTGTCATAGTTCAGTTGGGGCTTTTCCCCACCAGGATATCAGCCTTTCCTTAGAGTGCTCATTCATAGCTAGACCAAACTGCCAATGCTGCGTCCTCTTTGCAGTAAAGTACTTACAGAAGACCTGGAATCTAGATTCCGGGGTTCCTCAACATTTGTTGTTTTGTAGGACCATCACTCTGTAGCCATATGACTAACAGCACTTACAGGTACTGAATATCAGCTCAGACTGCCAGTGTAGACTCTGGGCTGGCCTTCTGGTGCATGTGTTCCTAAGTCAGGAGGCCACTATCTCCCTGCCCAGTGACAGGGGACTGCCACTTCTTAAGTCAACTGGGTTTGTCTTTGAAGGTTAATGTAGTGGTGGAGAGTCCAGGTAGACTTGGGGTGCAGGAGTACACAGTGGTACCTGTGTTTGCTGCAGAAAGGGAGAGCCCTCAGTGGAATTTTGGCAGGATGACTCATCTCATCTGGAAGTTCTGTTTCTTAATCATAATTAGCACAATCTTACAGGTCCTTGGCCTGGGAAAAATTGGTTTAAAGACAATTAAAATGTTCCTGCCCTCTAATGTACATGTGTTTTATAAGCTTTATGAATGTTCCTTCAGATTACCAGTACACACTGCCAGCAAGCCCATGCCCAATCAGAAGTGTGACATTGAGCCATCTTCAAACTGAGTTTTTAAATGTTCAGGTAAATAAGTCATCTCTGATCATACACAGTTCTTTCTTCGCTTCTTGACATTCTTCTTCCTTTCTCCTGTTTACCCCTAGAAGAAACAGAACTTCAAAATATAAAACTATTGAAATTCAAACTTCAGAACCCTTGGGATCACAGAATCAGTAGTGCTGGAGAGAGCATTGAAGATACTCAGGCCCACACTTTTATCATTTGTTGATGGCAAGAATCCAACCCTCAGACTCAAAAACATTAAGCTGTTGCACCTGATTCCTGTCTGCCCACCCCTCACATGTGTTCACCTCTCTTGCTACCTCCTGTGTTGTGAATCATCTTTGGTCTGTCTTGGCCCCCCAGTATATATATTTGCACTTTCTGTGTTATCAGGTCAATCACTAACTTCAAACATCATTAAAATATTGGCATTCAGATGGAGTAGGTGACACGTGCTAAATTGAAATATTTATAAATTGAAATATTCTTTATGTGTTTAGATGGACCATATTGTAGTATATTTGCATCAGATAAAAAACATTCTTAAACAAAGAAGTTATCTTTTTTTAATACATTTTTTAATATATTTATTCTCGGCTGTGCCAGGCCTTTGTTGCTGTTGGGCTTTTCTCTAGTTGCAGCGAGTGGGGGCCGCTCTGTTGCTGTGCACAGTCCTTTCATGTAGGTGGCTTCTGCTGTTGGCAGAGCATGGGCTCTGGGGTGAATGGGCTTCAGTAGTTGCTGTACATGGGCTCAGTTGTGGCTAGCGGGCTCTGGAGCGCAAGTGCGCTCAGTATTTAACAAACCAAAGCTTTGTTAAAGCAAAGAGTAGAGTGTCTTAAGGATATTCCTTAATTAACCCTTAAATTATTTTTGCTCCTTTATACTTCTCCCTAAAACTCATAATTGCTTTCCAGTATCCCTAAGTTGATTCTCAATTCTCTACAGAGAATTTATGTCCTACCTCTTGAATGAATGTGCTGTAAAGACAGCAGCCTCTCATCTCCCTCTTCATTAGGATTTAGCCCAATACCAGGTTCTGTGCAGTTGACCCGCATAGTTGCACTGTGAGATACTGCCCTCATGCTGGAAGCTGCATTTGTTAATGCATGTATGACATAGTTTCAATTATTTGCTTTTCTGTGTAAAATTCATCTGTTATGGATAACTTTGAAAAATATTTACATTAGGCATTTTATACATTTTTGGGATACGTGAACTATTTCCATTAGAAGAGGGAAAAAGATGCCCACAAATCTTCTACAGATCTCTTCTCACTCCTGTCTCCTGACTCGCCCAGTGCTGTTGAGGCCCAGGGGTGGGGAACCAGGCAGAGTAATCGATGACCAGTGGCTACGTGTTCCAAGTGTTCACAGGGCCTGGGGACATGGATCAGGTCACCTTCGATCATATAAAATGATAATCTTTGGAATTTCTTATTCTGAAATGGTTTCAGACAAAGTAAGGATATGTTCCTGTTACTTGCAAAGAGAAATAAGGAGAGAAAAGTTTGTTTCACCTGGCAATTTAGGAAGGGATTCAGTGTTTGCCAGTGGTGTGCTGTTTCGTGTTTAACAACCAGCTTGCGGGGAAGTGGCACTGACTTTTCACATTTGCCAATTTTCATGGTATAAATAATCCCACCATGGCCAATTTCAAGCTACCAACATAGTATTAACAGGTTCTCAAAATTCCTGAAAATGTAGCAGTCAGCTCTAGAGAGCTAGGAGAAGCCAGCTCCAACACACTGCTGTAAGTTAACAGTAACCTCGGTTGCTGTGGGAAAGGTTGTAGGTCAGGCATTCAGTATCTGCCTTCAGTTCATCGGCACGTTTTCCAAAAAAAGATGCAAACTAATTTCATAAAGGACATTTACTATTCAAGTAGATGCTACAAAATGTAGTTTATCTTTGATTTTATATTCACGGGAGTATCCTTTTTCAACAACAGAGAATAGTTATTGTCATCTCTGCTACTCTACTTTTCCACTGGCTATAGGATATTTTTCTTCATAATACATAAGTAGAACTGAGTTTTTAGAGTCTTTACATTTTGCTTCCTCTTTTTTATACCATTTAGACAAATATTTTCAAGGAAAGTTTGCTATTCTAGTTTGACTTATTTGGGGGCTTTTAGATGAATCAAAATGTGGCGAATTACGTAACAAAATCCTCTTAATGTAATCTACTTCGTTGTCACTCAGGTTTTATGCCTCAGTTTCAACTCATTTCAAGATTTTGTCTTCAAATTCAAAACAAAAGGTTCTTTTTCCTTGACTCATATAAGTATATCCTATAAATAGTGATGTCTATAGCATCATTTTCACTCAAGATAAATTCTAGTGGTTTTTGTTTTTTTTTTCAGACAATATACTCTGATGTGAGATGAGAAAGATGGTTACCTATCAAAGACTTGAGTTAATCATTAACTCTGAAAATGTGTATTAGGTGTTTTTTAAAACAATCTGTGCTGACAAGTTGAAGAAGTTATATATAACTGCTGTGCAAATCACCATTTATTCAAAAGGCTCACTGACCTATAAAACACAGATATTCTTCCTTTTGTGCTATATAATATGAAATGCTATAGTTTTGTATTATGTCATCTAAATATTTGATTTTAAGCTTACTGACTTGGCCCTCAGTATGAGATATTAGAACCTAATGTTTGATTGCCAGCTCTGCCATGAAACTTTTCTGATTTTCAGTTTCCTTATCCATAAGTTTCCTTTTCCATAAAAGGAACTTTTGTTAACAAACATGCCCTTTTTTGTTTATTTGTCTTAAGTCACATTGGACTACAGTAGGAAAAGGTACATTCTTACCTACAGATTTTGAAACTATGAAGCAGAGCTGCCTGTTAGAAATATAATGTAAATCCGCAACTGTAAGTCATACATGTAATTTTAAATTTTCTAGTAGCCCCATCAAAAAGGTAGAGAATTTGTAAAATTAATTTTAGTAATAACTTTAACATAGTATAACCAAAACGTTATTTCAATATATAATCAATATGAAAAGTTACTGAGATATTCTACATTCTTTTTTTCACAGTAAATGTGTGAAATCCAGTGTTTTATAATGATAGCACATCTACGTTTGGACTAGCTACATTTCAAGCCCTCAGAAGCTGGTGACCACTGGCTACCATGTTGGACAGCATGGCTGCGTAGCATAACTTTATAAAGCTTATCTTTGAGCATAAATGTGACATTCATACATTCATAGAAAATGAGTTGCTTTTCCTAATAAGCTTTAGCTTTCAATTCAAGTTATATAGTTAGTAGCCAAACCCTAAATAATTTGTAGTTTTTCCTTTGATTTCTGAAAGACTTTTCAGCAAATTCTATAGAAAAATGAGGATTCCTGCAGACTTAAATGTTCCTTTTTTTTTTTAAGCTGGGACTATTTTACACATATGGTACTTACTGAAATCAGACCACTTGATGGGACAAATTTGGCTCATAAGCCTTCTTACTACTGTGTGTAAATGCTTCAAACCTGATCTTAAAAGTCAGTTTTATTTAAACTAAAATAAAGCAAATGCTTTTCATAGTTATTTTACATGTCAAGGATCCCTTTTCAGTATGAAAATACCAGGTTTAAGCCTGTTGGCCCTTGCTGCTATGGAATTTTGTACCATCCATTTGCAGCCTGAGCACAGGTAAGCTCATCTGCCCTCCTGGGTAGCTGTGGGACTTCCCTGCCCTCAACGCCACACAGTGTCCCCAGTTCCTCCTCCCCCGAGGAGATCTCGAGTCGCCCAGGGTCGTGGCCTGGACCTTCTGAGTGCTGTGGGGAAATCTTCCAGCCCCCTGAAACTGCATAATAGATCCTTCTGTGGTGACAGCGGGAATTTACCTTCCCTTTACATATGCTTTCCCTAGGGTAGTGGGTGGAGAGTCTCTAACCAGCCTGTGCTCAGACCAGCCCCAGAAAACTTGCTGGAGTCCGTTGAGAATGGATGGCTGGTGAGGTTAGAGGAGAACTTGCAGGGGTCCACTTGCCCCAAAGCAGTGTCCACTCTGTGGTTTCGGAGTTCCTGGAGTTGCCTCAGTGCGCCCTCCCCGTTGCCTTTCGTCATCACGCAGCCTTGTCACAGCGACAGAGGAGACACCGCCTGCCGCTCCTGCCCCACGCGCTCCGTGGCAGACACAACGCCCTTGCCCTGCTTCTCACCTGTCCTCACTGACGCGGTTGCATTCCATTACTTCCCAGTGACCTACACAAACACCACTTTCAACAAGCTGAGTAAACTCCAGCTTAGTAATAAGAATAGATTTTTATGCAGTGATTGCTGAAGCGCTTCTCTCTTAGGACAGTGTTTAATCTCGGTCCACGGACTGCTCCGTTCCCTCTCCTCCCCTGCACACACTGAAACCTCCTGCCCTAGTCCATTGCTGTTTTTGTATAAAAGCTTCCCTCAGATCACAACGTCTGTGATCCAGAAAATGTTATAAACCATTGGAATCTCGCTCTACCCATGACCTTCCTCTGTAAAATGTTACGTACACATATGCAGCCCATAGCACCCATGCTCCTCCAGCCAAGCGCCCAGGCAGGTCCTCCTCCTCATTCTGCCTCCTTGGAATCTAGTGACCCTTCCTTTCTCCTGTGCCTCATCGCTTTATTCAATTTCTGAATTAGCCACCGTCAGGCCTTGCTCATAATATTTTACCACTAACACAGTAAATCTCAAACCTGTTTGTTTTGGTTTTTGGTTTATCGACTCTAGTTCTTCCTCTTATACTTTTCAAAGAGCAGTCTTTAACATGAAAAGTAAAGGCAGTGTTCAGAGGATTAGGGGTGTGGTGAAGGTGTTGTGAAATCAAATAATAGGATGTTGCAACTTTACATAATTATAAGTCATTTTCCCTTTTACTCTGATCTTTTCTCAGCTTCACCCCAGTCCATCTATTTATAGACTCCAGTTACTGAAAAGTGGGTCTCTTTTAGGCTTCCAGAATGAGTTATTGCCCTTTGTTGCCATTCTTTTCAGCAGTTCACAGTGATCAGTTCATCTGTTTGGGGTAGAACAGATCTGTATTTAATCCAGGTTCAACCATTTACAGGCTAACCTGTGTGACCTTGGGCAAAACTTAAACTTAGTAAGTCTCAATTTGTTTCTTTATTTGAATATGGAGATCCCAAGTATAAAAGTATCACTCATAGGCCACAGAATACAGGAGACACTCAGTGAACATCCCTTCTCTTGTCTTTCTCACCCAAGCATCCAAGTTTTAACCTATAGCTGTGATGTATTTCCCTTCTACCATGTTTATTTTCTATAGAATTTAGTGCATTACTGCTGCTGATGCTGCTAAGTCGCTTCAGTCGTGTCTGACTCTGTGTGACCCCATAGACGGCAGCCCACCAGGCTCCTCCGTCCCTGGGATTCTCCAGGCAAGAACACTGCTGTGGGCTGCCATTTCCTTCTCCAGTGCATGAAAGTGAAGAGTGAAAGTGAAGTCGCTCAGTCGTGTCTGACTCTTCACGTTACTAGTGATTAATAAATGGTATGGGAGTTATCTGACTCTTTATTCACCCTAAAGGGTCAGATAATTAAGCCAAAAACTTTAGGTTAGACAGAACCTTGTGATAAAAGAGTTGCACTTAAATATAAAATAATGATTTCTCTAAAAAATTTTCTTAAAAGGCAAATAATTGGCCAGAATCTTATATGTTGGTTGTTATCATTCTCTTCAAAATAAATCTGTCCAGAGCCCCAACTCTGTTTAGTTCTTGCTCGTTTCTGATCCTTAAGCCATGACCTGTTGTTAATGTGGAACTTCCCTTGCACATAGCTCTCCCTGATTCCCCTGACACTGAGAGAAGGCAAGTGGGAGATGCGAGAATCTTCTCTTAACCCTCCCCTCTGAGCCACCACCGCTGTCTGCTCTTGTGTGTGAGTAACACACTGTTGATGACATAGTCCCCAGGTTAAAAAAAGTAAAAAGGAGCGGAGGAAAACACAAAACTAAATCTCAGAACTTTCCAGTGTAATCAGAATAACTGTAACACCAGATAATAACATTTGTAATGGTACTTCATTTTTATCTGCTGAAAATCAGTCAGTGATAACATTTTGCAAACGGAGAAAAAAATGAGAAAGTGAAGTGGTTTATCTGATGACATCAGGTCTTGCAGCGTCCTGAGCTGATCAGAGCCATCCTCCATCCGCTCTCTCACTCTCACTGTTGGCTTTAGGAGAGAGTGGCTATGGGGGAGCCCTGACATAGTCACGGGAGCCCTTAGAAAGTGGGTTTTTCCAGTGGTTGTAGAAGAGGAAGTCAGTGTACGGGCTGCTTGACAGGGAATATGAGTCGGCCCATCTGACAAGCAGAAGGGACATGGGACCACCACAAGGAACAGAATTCTACTAGCAGCAGGAGTGAGCTTGCAGAGCCTCCAGACAGAAACTCGGTCGAAACCTGTGACACCCTGAGCCGAGTGCCTGGTGACGCCATACCGGATCGGTCCCCTGGAATCTGTGATTTAAACCCCCACAGTACATTGTGATGTGTTAAGCTGCTGAGAAATTTGCAGTAACTTTAGGCAGCAATAGAAAACATGAGGATCAATCCCTGTTTTTAATTTAAGGGTGTGAATTCTTTCTTAAACAGACTTCTTAGTGTTGAAAGCCTCATTCGGAGTTTTAAGTCACAAGAAGTAGGTATTGAATGTCTCCACTTCACCAGGACCTCTGCTCGATGCTAGGGATGAGTTACCAAGACCCGCCCTCTATCTAGTGAGAGGGGACAAGAGGTAGCAATATAGTGTGGCGAGCGCCTGGCATCCTGTCCTGGGGCTGCAAGCATGAAGCTGGTGGTAACTGAGTGTACCCAAGGAAGGTGACGAGGGCTTCTTACAGCAAAGGGCACAAGTCTGTATTCCCAGCCAGTATGTATCAAGGATTCCTTTGAAGAAAATAATTCAAGTTGAATGAACGAACATAAGTTTAGGGTTTTATATTGAGTTAAAAGAGTTGAAGGAGTGTGAAAAGTTTTAATGTCATTTTAAAAGATGTGGTGTATATTATGTTTGATTGTTTGCTTTTCAAATTTCTCTTGTAGATTTATAACACCAGCAAATAGAAAGGAAAAAATGATAACTTAGTACATCATGAAAGCATTTTACCTTTGTACCTCATTAATCAATTTCTTTCTGAGCTTAACTTACCAAATATGGTACTTTTCACCTTGTTAGCTCAGATCATCCACAACCAACATCTCTGTACTGTTACTTTACCGTAGGCCACGGTTCTCAACGTGTGATCTGTGGCCCCCAGGACTCCTTGAGATAGGCGGTCCCGAGGGCAGAACTGCTCTCATGGTAACAGCGACACATTCGTCTTTTCTCCTGTGTTGGCACTTGCATCAATGGCCCGGGAGCAACAGTGGGTAAAACGATTGATGCTTTGGCACCAAATGATACTAATAGTCATTGAATTCTACGTCACAACACCCTCCTAGAGGAAAAAAATGCCAGAGTCATTTGTAATATCCTTGATGAAGCAGTAAAAAAAAAAAAAAAACAAACAAACATCTTGACCCTTTGACTGCATGACTGGCAGACAAACTGTGGTTTTTTGGACTCTGGCACCTGGCAGATACTTTCTCACAAACGAGCAAGCTACGTCTCTCTCCTCAGTGAAAACAGTTGATAGCATTTGTTGCCAGTGATAAAATTTGAGCTTTCAAGCAAAAATTAAAATATGAGAAAACGTGTAGCCACTCCTTGTGGTGGTGGTGGTTTAGTCACTAAGTCCTGTCCGACTCTTGCGACCCCGTGGACTGTAGCCCGCCAGTCTCCTCTGTCCATGGGATTCTCCAGGCAAGAATACTGGAGTGGGTTGCTGTTTCCTTTTCCAGGGGATCTTCCCAACCCAGGGATTGAACCCCAGTCTCCTGCATTGCAGGCAGATTCTTTGCCAGCTGAGCTACGAGGGAAGCCCATAGGCTTGATAACTTCTCAAATCCTTCAAGCTTTTCTGATGAGTGATGATATTAATGAATGTGAATTTTATATTGTATAACAAAATATGTCAACTCAGTGAACACTATTTTCCATATACCCAATGCAAAATGATACATGGATATATTCAAAGCACTCAATAGAACAATCAATTTTAATATAAGAGTAGGAAAAGTGTATTGATAAGGTTTTTGATTCTACATTGCAACTAGCTTTTGAGAAACTACCACTTGTTGAGTTTTGGTTTAGTATCAAAGAAGAATATCCACAGTTATCTGAAGAAATTATTAAAATAATCCTTCCCTTTCAACAGTGTATCTTTGAGGTCAGATTTTCTTCTTATACTTCAGTCAAGATAACATATCAAAATGGAGATCTGAATGTAAAAGCAGATATAAGAATCCAGCTGTCAAGAAAACAAAAAAAGAATCCGGTTGTCTTCTATTAAACCAGTTGCAGAAGGGAGAGTTTGAGGGGTGATTCACCTGAAAGAAAGCACAGTTCTAAATTCTAAACTGTACGGTGTCTTAGAGATGAGTGGTTTGAATTTTGAAGAGCAGAGTATTCATTTATTGGCCCTCTTTCCCCCTTCCTCTTTCCTTTATCCATTCCGCAAATATTTATTGAACATATATTCCGGGACTTGACAGGTGTTTTATTTGCATTGTTCAGTAAGCCTCACCTTCATCTTGTGAGGTATAATTCCACCCACTTTACAGGTGGGAATACTGAGATTCTGAAAAGCTACGTGAAGTACCTAAGTAAGCATAGCGCCTGAGTGGCATTTGAATGTTTGGGATTTGAACTCTGCCTCCAGTTCCCATGTACTTGAGTATTCAACTGTATTATTACTCATTGCATCCACTTGGCAACAAGAGGATGCCCGCACTGTTGTTAGTTCCTTGGGACACAGGCTGTGGACTTCAGGGTCACCAACTTGGGTTCAAATCCTGTCTCTGCTACTTAACATCCTGTATGATCTTGTATGAACTACTTACCCTCTCAGAACCTTGGTTTTCTTCTCTGTGAAACATAAATCACAACACCTGACTTAGGGGTACCTTCTGGATTAAGTGAGGAAACATATGGAAATCGTCACCATATAGGGAAGTGGGAACATGGAGGGCCCTCCACACCGTTTGATTTTAGCAGCTGTTCCAGTGCTCTGCTTGGAGTCCTGCTGGTGATATCAGCCTTCTCCAAGTGGCCCATGGTCCTTTCCAGGCTCTTCATCACCGTAGGGCCCAGGGCAGGCCACACTCAGCTGGCAGGGTGGTTTGGAGCAGCAGTGGAGAGAGGGGCTGAGTGGTGAGTAGTGTGGGGTGGGATGAGCAGGACGTGCGTGCCTGACCGTGCCAGCACAAGTTCTCTCCCCTCTGATTATGACGTAGCTGTGTCCAGAAGGACTCTGCCTTCTCATCTATAAATGTACTCGCCCACCTCTGTGGGAGAGTGCCACAGATGCAAAGGCACGGCTATAAGGAAGGCACTTCCTGGGTGTCCAGTACACATTAATTCCTTTCTCTACAACATGTTCCTTCATTTCTTTGGGAGAATATTCCAAATGTCCAATAGAAACCATTCCTTTGCCTCCAGAATTGGGCTCATGGAATATTTGTCCTTTGTGAACCTTAAGAGTTTTTCCAGTTCTGCTCAGGAAGTCTGCAAAGTCCTGGAGCTCATCATTATCGGGGGGTGGGGGGGGGTGGGGAGGGGGGGGCGGCGGGGGGAGGGGAACGGTTGCATCACAACCAGTCATGGTCTTAGATGTGACAGTCACATCAGATCTGAGTCAGGTGTTTACTGTGGTGGAGCTTAGGAAAGTTGTCCAGGTTACTTTAGAGTTCTCATTAACACAAAAATTATTGTATCCTTTTGGGGTATATTAAATCTGTTCTTTGTGAGAAGGCTTGAGAAGCTCAGATTTCTCAGACAAGGAAGGGAAAGCGTGATACGAAATAATTTGGCTACTATTTCACAAACGCCAGACTTCTTCAGAGTTTAATACAAAGTAAAGTGCCACAATAACAATTCAGGCCAGGTGAAATTCCTCATCACAATAAGTTGGTGGAGTGTTAAAATTCCCTTGGCTTCAGCTGATCAAACGTACAGCCAATTGAAATGGAACCCAAGACCCTCACACACAGCCTGTTCCTGCATGGTGAGTTTAGTGGAAATCTGGTTACATGAAAAATGGGGACTGGCTCCCTGGCCAGCAGGTTTCTCCCTGAATCCCTCCACTTACCAGCAGGCCCACG
The DNA here is from genome assembly GCF_029407905.1 of Bubalus kerabau. Classification (NCBI taxonomy): domain Eukaryota; kingdom Metazoa; phylum Chordata; class Mammalia; order Artiodactyla; family Bovidae; genus Bubalus; species Bubalus kerabau. The sequence goes on along the minus strand of NC_073630.1, from coordinate 29,173,065 downwards.
GCCTGAGCCAGGAGGAAGCTGAACCACTTTTTAGTCCTTCCCAGAACCGCATCCTCAGAGGCTGCCAGCAGGTACGACAGCCCGAGTTACTGCCAGCCGCGAGTGGGTCATTTCTGGGAATGCTGCTTTGGGGGTGGCTCTCAGGGTCCCTAAGTGGCACACACTTGGTGTCCACAGGAGGTGTGGGTTTTATTGGCTATGATGTCAGAGCAGTCTTTACCTGCAGGGACCAGCCTGGGTGGCAACCAAGCTGGCTTTCTCGGAGTGTTTTCCAACCCCGGACAGAAAGGTGGCCGTTGAGCGGGTGCAGCTCTGACCGCTTCGGCTGAGGTGCCTCTTTGTCTGACGTGATTCCTGTGCCGGGGACGGAGACCACACGCTCATTTCACGGGTGTCATGTACTGTCAGCTGTGGTCCACTCAGCATCCAAGATTTTATGAACTGGGCACTTCAGGGAGGCCACGTGGTGTACTGGTAATGAACATGGTCTCTAGAGCTAGGAGTCCTGCATCTGAACCTGGCTTTGCCACTGGCCAGCTCTGGGCCTTTGGGAAAGTTACTTACCTTCTCTGTACTTCATTTTCCTCCTCTGGAAAAGGCGGATAATGGCATCTATAAAGTGTTGAGTACATAAGAAGTACTTGGCTAAGTGTGATTTACTGTAATCATTGTGTGCTACATGGGTAGGGTGGTCTGATGATAGGTTTTCCAGTTTGGGAAAGTACGGTGGGCTTCCTCCTGTGTGGGTGCTGAATATAGACAGGAGAGCTGTCTTCTCAAATCCATCCTTGATATTTTGTACCCACCACCCCACCCCGGCTTCCAGTACCTGCTCGTTCCAACTTTTACCTTTGCTCCCTGCCGGGGATGTGTAGCTGGAATCAGTAGATGAAAGTCTGTGGCCTGACTTGGCCACGTGCTGCTATGTGAGCTTAGACAAGGTATTGAACCCCTTTCTGAGCAGGCGTGGAGGATTTGGGACGACTTGAGGCTGCCAGGTATCTTGTAAAGGTGGAGTAATTGTGCATTCTGTTTTCCCAAGATGATTGAGGAAGGAACACTTGTTGGGACTGTTTGGTGGTTCTCTGGAAGCTAAGACTTACCTGATTGTCCCTTTGAATGAAAAAGAATCCGCCCCCCCGCCCCCAATACAGGGAGACATGTGCTGGGAAAAGCACAGGGCAGGGTGGGGGAGGATCCAGAAGACTAGGGTCCACTGGTGCCGTACCGGCTGCGCAGGACCCAGCAGAGTACCAGCCAAAAAAGATGGAGTTTCCCTCCTGCTAGGTCTAGTGGTACTGAGTGCGTAGGGTTTTCTGTTCCCACTGTCTTCGCAGTGACCCTGTATTCCTGGAGTTGTGCAGCGAGTGGAGCCGTCTTAAGTGCTGACAGTAGCCACGACGTGAGTACCCATCCCTGTTGACCTCTGATTCTCAGCTTCTGTCTTGGCAAATAAAAATCTTGGCCCAAATGAACTTGTGATTTCTTTCAGCTTTAATATGATACAAAGGGATACAGATATACACTGCCTATTCTTGTCACCTGGTTCTTCTTCGTAGTACTTGATGCAGTCTTTTTAGGTTTTGCTTTGGGTTTTTTGTTCTGTTTTTTTTACATACTTCTTTTGTGTCTCCAACACCTGCATCCCCATTTTGAGACACCTAGAAAGGACGCTGCCGTGTACAAGGACAGCAGCACCAGATCTCGTCTGGCACATTTTAGGTGTTAATGAATATACGTGTATGCCCACATAGACACCTGTAACCAGGCATTATAATACAGTTTCATAAATTTGTCTGTAGAAACTGAGTGATCAGTTATTCTTTCTCTCCTCATGTACTCCCCTCCCCAATATACAGCACATTGTTACTTGGAGATTCGAAGACTAGAATTAAGAATGATTATATAGGGAGTTTGGGATTGGCATGTGTACACTGCTGTATTTAAAATACATAATCAACAAGGACCTACTGTATATAGCACAGGGAACTCTGCTCAGTATTATGTAATGACCTAAATGGGAAAAGAATTTGTAAAAGAATAGATACATGTATATGTGTAACTGAATCACTTTGCTGTACACCTGAAACTGAGACATTATTCATCAACTATGCTCCAATATAAAATTTAAAAATTAAAAAAAAAAACCCAAGGGCAGATGGGAAATCAATGGTTATATTTTCTGTCTTAAAACTTGCACAAAGTAGCGGTGCCCAGGTTCTCACCTTGTGTGAGCAGGTAGTATCAAGGGACAGTAACTCCTGACGTCAGAGGAAGCCCACAGTTCAGGGCTGAGGACACTTGATTGGGAAGGTGCTGTGCCGAGCGTCTGTGGTGTCGGTTGGATCCTTCTATATACACAGCGGAGGTGGTCAGCAGGAGGCAAACTCTAAACCTTAGAATTGTGCTCGCTCATATTATTGAGATTTCATATTGCTTTTATTATTTGGCCACAAAAATGGACATAATCCTTGTTGGCTTTAACACACCTACTAGTACTGCTTTCGCTATCCATCTTGCAAAGTATAAGACAAGGCCAGAGCTTAAATTAAAATCCTCAGCTTCTTATCTCCTTCCCACAGGAAAGCAAATCTGTGTTGAAAACCGTAAAATTAAGAGGAGAGCAAGGATAGCATAATTTAGCAAAAATTCATGGCACCAGATTCTGAGCTATATGACTGGAGGGATAGGTCAGACATTAAGAAGATGCTGCCTGCTAATGCAAGTTCCTTAAGGTGGTGCTCTGAAAATAAGAAAGGCACATAAAATGTGTGTGTGTGTGTATAATATATATATATATATATATATATATATTTGCAGAAGATTTCTGCAATGCTTTACTCTTTTTAACTACCTTAAGAAAATATCTTTGTAGATCGTTTGGCAATTATGCTTCTTATGAGACTTCTTAAAGGAAACTCAAAACAGTTATTCTCAAGTATAGTTGAAATGCATTCATTTTAGCATTTGAGTGTTGAGATTTTTGCTTCCATATATAAAGGGATTTATAATAATAACATCCTCACACCCACCCCCCCCCACTTCCTCTAGCACTCTGAATTCCTTATATTTGAGAAGCTCATTCTGTGTACTTGGCACACTGTATCATTAACACTTGAAAAGCATGGAAACATTTTTTTTTTAACCTTTTACACATTTATATGCATAGATGTCTGTGCAGAGGTGTGTAGAGAAAGGCGTGTGGCTTTGATAATGGTGCTCTACTTAATAAACGCCAAGGGCTATAGGAGCTGTGTGAGCTCTGCTGTTAGAGGGGAGCTGGTAATTATAAAATAGGGGGAAATCTAGCAAGGAGAGCATATCATTGTCTAAAAAAGTGTGATTTTTTCCCCCCTCGCTTTTTTTTAGTTCATAAGTTTCTTTGGGTGGAGGTTGTAATGATAGGGTATAAAGAATTACTTACCATAAAGAGAATTAAGAGTTACTAGGATAATTACTCCTAATTTTCCTGAGGATGGTTCTTTCTGTTGGAACCACGTACTTCTTATACCTAATTTGTAAAACAACAACAACAACAAAAAGTGACATAATCAGTGTGTGTAGTGGGTGCAGCCATCATACACAGGTGTGTCATGGGTTCTCAGCCATTCAGATTTGTCCCTACACTTTAAGCAGTTTACTGTGTAAGTCCCTGAAAAACTGTGCATTTTTCAGGGACTTACACAAAAAAATTTTAATAATACATTCTTTTCTGGAGAAAGTGATTTCACATGTATTTTAGTCTGTAGAATAGTAACAGACTATTTAAACTAGCATGATGAAGGCATGTTTGAACTAGTGAATTAGAGAATATTTAGAATTCATTAGAGTTTATTCCTTTTAAATTCATGAGTTACTTATTATTAGATTTCTAAATAGATATTTTTCTGAGACAGCCTAAATTAGGAGATGAGTTTAAAATCAGAAACATATTGTGCATATAATTGTGTTGAATTGTGTGTGGGGGGGTAGTTTCTTTAAAACAACCCTCTAATTAGGTTAAACTGCCTTAGTCTTGTTTGTATTACTGATTTGCTTAGTTCACTTTATTGAGGGGGCAGTATGCATGGGAGATTCAACTTTAACCAAACAACAGAATTCCAAATTTCAAATTGAAGTCCAAATAAATAACCTGAGCCTTTAATAAGTGTTACTATTATGTAGTCTTAGAATTTCAAATTAAATAGTAAAATTTATTTTTAAACAAATAAGAGACATAAAATATGTTAAATATAAATGTCAACAATTTGAAGTGTTCTTATAAGCTATACTTCACATTATGCAGTTAAACCCAAGATTAGAAACTCCGTTTTATCTGTTAATACTTTTGGAACCTAGAGGAACTGAAGATGAGCTAAGCAGCTCTAAGGCATAATAAATGATGGTCATGTTTGATTGACGAAACTATAGAACATGAAAAAATGGTATAATTTGGTTCTTAAGGATGTACAATTCTGTTTGTGTGCGCATGAGCACACGCACGTATGTGCACATGCCCAGTCATGTCCAGCTCGTTGCAACCCCATGGACCCGCCAGACTCCTCTGTCTGTGGGATTCTTCAGGCAAGAATACTGGGGCTGGTTACCATTTCCTCCTCTAGGGGATCTTCCTGACCCAGGGATCGAACCCACGTCTCTTGTATCTCCTGCATTGGCAGGCGGGTTCTTCACTAGCTTAGCCAGATTTACTGCTCTACAACTCTAGGATTATGAATTTTATAAACTAAGATGATGTCATTACAGCAAATTTATATATATGAGGTTGTTTAAAAAGTTGCCTTTTAAGTTGGAATATTTATTCATTTATCTATTCATAATGTTTATTGAATGCCCATTTTATGCCAAACATATGTAATGAATAGAGTTACTAAAACATTCATAACTTTTGCTCCAGAAACCGTTTATTGACTTTAAGCTAAGGAGATAATCCAAAAGGGGTGTAAATATGTATGTATAGAAAATTGATGTCATGGAATAATAGTGACCAATCTAAATCTCCAAAGGGGCCTTGGTTAAATAACTGATCGTTTTCTTGGTGGGATATTCATGTACTCAAGGCGTATTTAACATGAGAAAATCCTGAAAATCTTAAGTGGGTAGAGCAGATGATTTCAGTTGTTTAGGTCTGGAGATAATTCTTGGTTGACTTTTGAGGAGAGAGGAGACAGGAGCTGGGAGTCCGTATTAACTGTTGTCCTTGTGGTTACTTTGCAGTCAAATAAAGTGCCCGTGGTGCAGCCATCCCATGCGGTCCATCCTCTCACCCCTCTCATCACGTACAGCGACGAGCACTTTTCTCCAGGATCACACCCGTCACATATCCCATCAGATGTCAACTCCAAACAAGGTGAGAGCCTCGCCGCCCAGGCCTCTTTGGAGAAGGAAGAGCCTCGTTTCACCAGTCTGAGTGACCTCACCGGTGCCTCTGCTCATGTTGTAACACATTTGTAGGAGATAAGAGTAATTTATTTGATAGCAATTTTTTAATAAGCATACAAGAATTTGTTGTTGGCCTTTTCTTTTTCGGGATTAAAAAAAAAAATAGTGAAGGGTCATTTTCAACGTGAGAGCTCTGAAGATCTATGATCCCAATATAAACCGATATGTTGTGAAAATATATTACAAATTCAGTCCTCAGCGCCCCCTGCCATATTCATTTATTTCAGCATGTACTACGTACGTGTTGATGATAGTACTGGAAAAAAAAGTTAGAAAAGGGACAAAGTAGGAGGTGTTTTTCTTCAAATGTTATATTTTTGAGACTTGTGATTTCCTTTGGTTTCAGTAATATCCCTGTTGTGTTTTCTTTTCTTTTGGTTGTTTCTCAACAAAAATTATATTTAAAGTACAAAGGGTTTCCCAGGTGGCGCTGGTGGTAAAGCATCCACCCGCCAATGCGGGAGACCTAAGAGACACAGGTTTGATCCCTGGGTCAGGAAGATCCCCTGGAGGAGGGCATGGCAACCCACTCCAGTATTCTTGCCTGGAGAATCCCATGGACAGAGGAGTCTGGCGGCTACAGTCCATAGGGTCACAAAGAGTCAGACACGGCTGAAACGACTTCACACACACACACATAAAGTGCAAAACCATTTCTGTCTAAAGTCAAAACAGACTAAGCGTTGGTCGCTCAGCTGTGTCCAGCTCTTCATTACACCATGGACTATATAGCCCACCAGACTCCTCTGTCCATAGGATTTTCCAGGCAGAAATACTAGAGTGGGCCTGCATTCAAAGCAACATGGATCTTATTTTGCTTCTTTACACTGTTACCAAGTTCTGCTTCTGTATCGTTTACAGGGAAACATACATCATAAGAAGTCTCAAAAATCAAAATGCCTGTTTCTAACCTGAGGCATTGAGGGTTGGTTTGGTTGTTGGACGGACGCAAAGCACAGGTTCTCGCAGCCTTCTGGTCCCAGCATCCTCGGGCAGACCTTGAGAGAGGGGCAGTGTGTTCACAGGGGAGCCCTTGCTCTCTTCATGCACATACACATTTGGACCTCAGCAGGATCTTGAGGTGTTCAAAATGAAAAGTCCTGTGAAGCCATGTGAAGGCAGAGAATGTAAAGGGTAAAGGGGTCAAACATGCCTTCTCCAGCACTTCTCCCTTTTGTCCAGCCCTATCTTTGATGGATCGTGAACAACAGTGTTTAGTAAGTGTGTAAAACAACAGTGAAGTTCAGAGGTTGAGTGTTTTTCCCACCTCTGTGAACACTTTTAGGTTAAATATGTATCATCTTCATTTCCCACCTTTATTAAAAAGATGACTCTTTGACAATTTAGTAGGACTTTGCTTGCTTGGAGCCCCAGTACATCTTCTTAGAGAAGGCAAGACTCCTTGTGGCAGATGTTTCTGGGTTTGTCTCTATTTTATTCTCATTTCCAGCCCTTTCTCTCCTCTACTTCCTTTTGTAAATGACCTCCAAATAATCAGAAACAACAGAGGCAGATCTGTGAATATGTAGTGAGAAAGGAAACTTAAGACAAGTGTCTTAGGAGGAAAGCTGAGTTTGAGAGGAAAGCTCGAGAATATGACCTTGGGTGTGGCAAGTTTGAGGTCCCTTTGGGATGTCTGAAGGGAAATGTACAGGTCATAATCCCAGAGCAGGCCCTAAGCTAGAGATGCACATCTGGGGACCATAAAGATGCAGATGACAGTTAAAGATAGGTGTAAAAGCCCCAGACAAGCTATTATCAAAAAGAATCCAAGAGTATGTTTTATTTAGTTTTAAACTATTTATTTACATAACAATTACATAGTATTTACCTTATCCCATTCCCCATTCAGAGCACTATGAAATGAATTTATTTAAAAGAATAACATAATAAAAAATTTTAAAAGTAACACACGATAGTTCAGTAGTTTTTCTCTCACAAATTCTAGGAGAGTTTAGTTTTTAAAACAGAAATTTTTCTAACTGGCTACCAATTACAGTTGCATTTTCTCTTCTATTTCCATATTTTACTGCTACCCTACCTTGTTTTACCTTAATAATTGTAATTTATCATTACTCCTCAAACCTTTTCTTTAAACAAACTTTTCAGAACTAGAGAAGGGACTAGTGGGCATGACCAGAAATTGTCTGCTTGTAATTTCTTTGAAATATTTTGTGCTAAAAATCTGTGAATTCTACTCTATAATACTGTTTGCTTTTGTTGTAATATAAAAATCGTGTTTTTAATTACTTTTTTGTCATAGACTTAATGTATCCCATCACTATGTAGGTAGGGGAATATAAAACCTTGGTTTAAGAATCAATTTACATGATCTTGAGTTTATATCATTCCACTTGGGTACAATCATCACCAAAAAATAAGTATGAGGGAGAAAAGTCTAACACTTACCAGGTCTCTTGCCTTTACTCTTCTCTCCCCTGCCTGCCTTTTGGTTCTATCATGTACAGCTGGTTACAGCATGGTGGTACTAAGCTGCTGATTTCAAAGTTCCTGGGAGGCTTGTTAGCTTTATCCCCCAAAATAAAAAAAAAAAAGAAACTCATGTTCATACTCTAACTCTAGTTGGGCTTATTCAATAAATATAAACAGTTTGTTAGCAGAGCCCATTCTTATTTTTAAGAAAATAACTTTAGGTTAATTTCCTGTTAGGAATCACACTAGTTTTTACGCATGTGTGTTGGGGTAAAGTAGTGGGTGCAGGTGTAGTTCTAAGAAGAAAGGAAGCTAATATCCATCATTTTGTTCCTCTCATTGTGTCTGATAAAAATGTTAAGAGGAAGAGCTTTTAGGAAATACTGGGTTTATGTACCTGTTTATGTATTTGTGTCCTTGTAAATAACAGCAAACACTCAACACAGCACTTACCAGGTACTTTTCTTTATTATATATGAATGCATGTACTTCTCAGAACGACCTCTATGTCGTTTTTATTCTGATTCTGCAGAATAATAATTAAATAACTTCCTCAAGAACATACAGTTAGTGAGTGGCAGAACTGCTGTATCCGTGCAGTCTGACACCAGAATCATTTTAGCTGTATTTATAAAAGTTAAAAAAAATTAAGGATGTATTGCATATAGCCTCCAGCATATGTGCTGTGCTTAGTCACTCCGTGGTTTCCAACTCTTTGTGACCCCATGGACTGTAGCTCTCCAGACTCCTCTGTCCATGGGGATTCTCCAGGTAAGAATACTGAAGTGGGTTGCCATGCCCTCCTCCAGGGGATCTTCCCAACCCAGGTCTCCCCCATTGCAGGCAGATTCTTTACCATCTGAGCCACCAGGGGATCCCATATAATAAATTCTCAATAAATACTTGTTAAATAAATGATGTGTAGCACAGGAGTTTGGAGAAGGAAATGGCAACCCACTCCAGTGTTCTTGCCTGGAGAATCCCAGGGACGGGGGAGCCTGGTAGGCTGCTGTCTCTGGGGTCGCACAGAGTCGGACACGACTGAAGCGACTTAGCAGCAGCAGCAGCAGCAGCAGCACAGGAGTTGGTAGAGAGGCACACACTTTTAGGAATCTTTGGAAACGGGATCTTAAGACAACAGTGAGCTATTTAGAAAACACAGATCCACTTTCTTCTGCTCGTGTAATGACCTAAGCCATACCACGTGTGTGCGTGCAAATGGCTTATAGTACTGACCCAGCGTGGGAAGTGTGTCCCTTTGTTTCACTTGTTCATGTGTTTAGTCACTCAGAATTGTATTCAGAGCCTTCTCTGGGAGACAGCCATGGTTTGATACACAGATAAGGGAAAAAATGTTCTCTTTTTTCCTAGCAGTGTGTAAGCTCACACAGGAAATCATTTGCACAAACTCACTGTAAAACATAATGAAGAACATCTTAAGTACCGTGTTAAAAGTACAAATAAAATGTTGTAGATTCTAAGAGGAAAGATTTCTCACAGCAGTAAGAGTTAGAGAATAGTTCATGAGAGAAAGTTATCTGAAATATGAGTAGCATTTTAATAGAAACAGTCAAATTAAATACCCAGCACAGGAACTAGCATGTAGCAGGTGCTAAGTAAACGGCAGTTCCCTTGTTTGTTTTTAAGCAGTAAAATCAAATCCAAATATGAAAAAAAATTATGTGTTTTGTTCTGTCAAGTTATTCCTACAGCAGATCACAAATGCACTGTTGTCAGTGTGCGTAAAAACACAGGTAGTGTGGAGGGCAGGTTTCCAGCTCCTCTGCTCAGAGACATGTGACTGAAAGCAGTTTGCTTCTCTGCCTCCCAGAGATAAGATCCCAGGACAAGTCATATTTTTTAGGCACCTAAACAATCACTTCATCTCCCTAACAAAGGGGTTAAAGTAGACCATTCACACAATTCAGCCTCTAATTATGATTTCCAAGCTCAAGTTTCCACAAAGTTCCCAATGTTCTTCTGTGTTGGTCAGGTTTTTCTTTTCAAGACTGAGCAACCCCCCTGCAGAACGAGAGCTGTGGAGAATCTGGGATGAGGGAGGCAGCAAGTTGGAGAAACTGCCCTATGATTCTGCTATGTCAAGAATCACTACAGCAGGCCCCCTGGTGCCCCTGCCTCCCCAGCCCTAAGTTAAAACAAATCCCAAGGGCTCCTCTGTGATCAAAAGAAGCAGTATTGACAGCTTTTTTATAAAGGGAGATTTTTATGGTAACTCTGCTAAAGTGAACTTCCAGCTTCCATAAAAACAGTTGCCAGGGGCTCTGCTTCAGTGAGAGAGAGTAGATCCACAGAACTGCCTTAGGTCCTATTGTATGCAATGCTTTTGGTGCATTGATGATATAAAGGAATTAAAAAAAATACTCATTAAATTTGAAAGTGATAAGAGATCAAAAAAGAAGATTTTAGACTCCTTTTAAAAACAGCAAAACCTGAGATGATTTCATGTAAACTCCGTCGAAAGAGATTAAAGACCTTTCTCCTTCCTAGCTACTTCTTCTAAGAGTTAAAGAATAGTTTGTCCTAACCTCAAAGTCAAATTAACATCAACTTTGAAGACAACACTTCTTAACGCATTCCCATATGCTCAAGGCCTTCAATATCTTTTAATATCCAATTGAAATTCACAGACATTTTGAATAGTAAAAAAGCAGAATACATAAGGAACATCTTCTGTATACTCACCTGATTTTGCATATGAGGCAATATAATTATAGCCACTGAAATGTATATTCAGGTTGTTAAGCCTGGGGATATATGTTTATACAGGATAATGCTCTTTTAAAGCCAGATTAACTGTGTAAAGAAACTCCTGTGGCTGTCTTCTGTTCAGAATCACTTTCCCCCAGATATGAACGTAACGTTTTGTTTTGCGTTTTTACGTATGCACCGTACCCCTTCTTTCCAGTACCCAAGGTAAGATGTAGACAGAGATGTCAAACGGGACTAGGATTAGGCGTGTTCTCTGGGTGGTTTCACAGCAGCAGGGTAGTGTGCTCCAGGGAGTGTGAGCTTGAGAAACAGTGTGGCACACTCGCTGTCTGTGGAGTACAGCTGATCCAGACCGGCCTGACCTCGGAGCCCAGGGGACTCAACCCGGTGAAGAGCCCCGGTTGGAGCTGCAGTGCCAGAGACCAGATGAATCATATCACGTGCGACCATTATGGGGCTGCAGATTATTTCCAATTAATCTTTGATCCTCTGAGGTATCACATTTCCCAAATCTATGTGCCCATAAGGGAGCCAGTGAAGATCTGAAACGAGCGATTTACCTAATCCTTGAACACCATGGCAGGCCTTCTGCTTATGAAGTGCTGTCGTTCTACACAAAAACAGTTGTCTCCCATTTTCCTGACCGGCGTGAAATGATGAGCGCAAGCTTAAGTAGTTTTACAGTCTCGTTTTGATGCCTTTTTACTAGCAGTATATTTACTGTTTTAGGAGCCCCTCAAGAGATACTGCCTTCAGACGTGTTTTCTCAGATGCTGAAATCTTGAGTAAAGATAACAAACTGACTTCTGTTAAATCAGAAAAATAAATATTGTCTCATTCTACACCTTAAGTTCTAATGACATAATGCATTTTCTTGCCTTTCTATTTCTCTCAGAAATCGAATGTCCTGTGAATCTGCCTCTCCATTGTTCTTTTTAATAGGCATGTCCAGACATCCTCCAGCTCCCGAGATCCCTACGTTTTATCCCCTGTCTCCGGGTGGTGTTGGACAGATTACCCCACCTCTTGGCTGGTAAGATCCTTCTTGCAACCTGCAGCCAGGTGTCTGAACATATTATCTTCTACTCCCCGTTTATGGAAATTAGCTTTATGAATAATAACACTTGTGGAGTTGAAGAAACTTCAACACATGAGGTGCTAACTTTATTTCATTTCAATTTAAAAGATTAAAAGACATACAGACTTTGAAATGGACTGAGTCCGTTTGCTAATATGTGTAGAAAATGACTGTGTAGCATTCGCTTTGAAGCTTATAGTTTTATGGATTCAATTTGTGGCTCTGGGCATTTACTATGCCTGTACAAAGTGTTCACTGTGGTCTTTCTTTTCTAGTTCTTTATGAACAACTTATATTTTTGAAGCACAACCTTAGATATATTGAATATCGATCTTTGCTTATAAATGGGCAAGTGACGTAAATGGCAAATAACTGTAACAAATGCAAAAGCATCTTTTGAACTTTAATAAAGTAAGCCCCAGTTTGAGTTCAGAGGAGTGAAAAACAGACAAATGGACTTTATCCTTTCAGAATCCACATGTTCTCTATTTTGTTGTTTCTGAAAGATCCATACCACTGTTTTCCGGTTTTTTTTAATTATAAAGGTAAAGGAAAAGAAATGTATTTAGGGAAGAAAGAATCACTTCATACAGTGGAGCCTATTTTTATCATTTTATTGTTAGTTAGCACATAGCTTTCCCTGCCCTCACTCCCATCCCTCTCGCCCCACTGCTCACTCCATGGACGAAGGGCTGCACCTTCAGCAAACGTTTTCTCTCCTTTCTTTCCTGACTCTGTGTCCTTACAGACCCCTGGAGAAAGCCCCAGTCTCCCTCCCTCACATCCGTACATTATCTCTTCTTCATAAGGAGGGCTTATCCTGCCATGGATATTCCAGCTTTCTCTCTTCTCTTTAGCATTAACTCTCGCAGTCAATAACTCTGTTTGAATTTAATTGATTATGCAAACACTTCCAAACCTGCATCAATTATTCTGTCTGAACTTAGCTACTTAAGGGCAATAATCCTGGGCTGAGTTCCATCAGTGGCATCTGGAAATAAAGACTGTGTAAATGAAAAATGTGACATGTAGGAAAAACAGAGGGAGAGATGGAATTCTTAGAGCAGAGACAAAATAACTCCAATGAATTGATCTTTTATTTCTTGCCTGCAGCATGGGCGTAAGGGTGGGAGGTGGGGTGCAGGGTTTTCAAAAATGTGTTCATTTTTATATAAACTTTTATCCTCCTTTCTTCCCTTCCCTGAAGTTCTCAAAGATTCTGATAAAGAATACATTATCCTAAAAAGAATAGTTCACCATTCTTAGGTTCTGTTATATTCAGTAAGAGCTGTTTACACACCTACTTTGTTTAAAGCATCAGTGGGGCTGGAGAGGGGCAGGGGCAGAAAACGAGTCATCCATGGACTGCAGTGGGAGAGTTCCTTCAAGGCACTAGTGATGCTTTGGGTGGGCGGAGGGTGAGGAAGGGAGGCAGTTGGGTGACTGAAGCAGTACCCCCTTCGTAACACGCCCCAGATTCTGGTTGAGGGCCTCCCTTCATCAAACTCTGGTTGCTGGTTGGTAACTCATGTTTTGTCATTGATGGGTTCCTCTCTTCTGTGACCTCAGGCAAGGTCAGCCTGTATATCCCATCACGGGAGGCTTCAGGCAGCCCTACCCATCCTCACTGTCAGTCGACACTTCCATGTCCAGGTAGGTGGAGGTGGAACCGGGCGTGCCAGGACAGGCTGCTCTTGCGCGCTTGCGTCTCGTGCGCCTCTGCTTGCCTCTCGGCCCAGCGGGTGCACAGCTCAGCCCGCGTCTGTCTGCGCAGGGTGCCTGGCTCCCACACTAGGCGTCCTGGGGAGTCCCGGTAGGAGCCAGACTCCACGCCCCACAGCACCAGCCACACCCGTCAGGCAGACGGAGCCAGCCCCGCCGGAGACCGTACCTCCTAAAGACTGGACCGCCCCCCGACGGCGGGAGGAAAAACGTCCCCAGAGGGGACGTCCTAGGAAGAGCTTGTTCAATTCCAAACATGCTGGGGGTGGGTCAGCGGGAGAATTAAGACTGGCTTTTTTTTTTTTTCCTGTGGGGAAGGGTGTCTCAGTTTCATGTGACGGTGTCTGAAAAGGCCCAGATAGTCTAGAGCCTTCCTGGCCCGGGGCCGTGAGAAGAGAAGGAACGGGGCCTCCGGCTGTCAGGCCGTCCGGGCTGTGTGTCCTCGTGTGTGAATCAGGCCCCGTGTGGACGTAGTGGTGTGAAGCTCCGCGAGCTCTGCTGTGCCACACCGCTCTGTGTAACGCTTTTGCCTCTGGAAAGGACGGCTTTTGTGCCCTGTGCTTGATGTACACACACATTTGTGGTGTATCATCTGTGTGTTCAATGTGGCTTTTTCAAGGGAGCTAGCATTAACATGCTGGAAGTCAAACTGTTGGGTTAGTAACTGGTTGTGAATCTTAACTTTTTTACCTATGTATGAAATTTGCAGTTTTCTTTGGTGAATTTCAGCTTTTTCAAAAATCATTTTATTCGGTAAATTGTACACCTAACTGGTTGAGAGGGAATGAAATTAATACCCTTCCTCCAAAATATAGTTTATACATATATTTTAACATTGGATAAGAATTGTGTGATGATAGGATTTTCTCATAGGCAAATAACCAGCATCACGTATTTTTACAAATTGTCCATTTAGCAAAGCATCATGATTCGATTGAATGTTTGTATTTTTCCCATGCCTCCTTAATTTTTAAAGATTTGTTTCTGAAATATTACATATCCAAGCAGAGTCCCTTCTTTCCTTCCCAGAAGAAGGAATTAACTGTACAGACGGTGATGAAAGACCTGAGAATGTTTTTTGTTGAACTCTACATGTTTACTTTAAAACAGTTTGAAAGCAGAAATTTCTAAAGCATATCCAAATTTATCAAAGAGCTTGTTGAAAGTACTGTCTTTGTTTTATTTTCCTTGCATGGCAGTTTCCCTCCTTTGTGTTGAACGGTGGTGGATATTTTGAGATCTTTTAAATGCTCTATAAGCATACTCTGGGAAAAAGCCTTTATTTGAGCTTGTGTAGTTTTTACCTTGAAGCAGAACTGTATCCTTCCCTTTAATTAAATTCTTCCCCTTAATTTTGTTATCAATTTTCCATGAGGCTAGATCTCTCAAACAGTACCTTCTTTATGTGTAGAAAATTATTTGGAATGATGCTGATGGCAACCTTATTAAATTAGAGACTGAACAAATCTTCCTGTCCCTTGTCTTCTCAGTCGCTCTCTCCCGATATTAGGGAAAAAGCCAACAGGAGAAGACTTAATATGAAGGTCCACTCAGGGATGTAGACAGAGATTTTAAAATATGATGTCTTTAGATTTTAAAATCATTTTAAAAAGCTAAATCTTCATAAAATATTGTATTTCCAGTAATTATTCTTACTGAAATTCTCTGAAAACTGCTTTGCAAGAAAAGTGACTCACTTTTTTTTTTTTTTTTACTCCTATTGCCTAGAGCCTTCCCAGGAAAAATGCCAGATTCCACCATTAGCTTGAAAAAAAAAAATCTGTTCGGTGGTGTGTAATTATAAATATTTTCCACCTGACTACAGAAAGGAAAGAAATTAATCATCAGCCTGCTCTTATAGTTAATATGTCTGTGTGTGAAGATGTGTTTTTACTCTCAGCCAATAGCAGTTAGTGAGTTGTTTCAAAATTCCAACCAGCTCTTGTTACAGCAGTACATTTTGTTTTCTCATCTTTCCT
Organism: Bubalus kerabau; assembly: GCF_029407905.1. Taxonomy (NCBI): domain Eukaryota; kingdom Metazoa; phylum Chordata; class Mammalia; order Artiodactyla; family Bovidae; genus Bubalus; species Bubalus kerabau. The sequence goes on along the minus strand of NC_073630.1, from coordinate 29,157,684 downwards.
TCTTTCAGGTTTTCTCATCATATGATTCCTGGTCCTCCTGGTCCCCACACAACTGGCATCCCTCATCCAGCCATCGTAACGCCTCAGGTCAAACAAGAACACCCCCACACTGACAGCGACCTAATGCACGTGTGAGTGCGCCTCTCTCTCCACCTGTGAACGCCTTATGGTACCAAGGACTTAAACCCCACAGTTTCTCCTTTGCTGTTGCCGAATCGTACCCCTATCTGTTATCCTGAAAGTCAGTGTAGCTCCACCCTGAAAGCTCTGCCCCTGAGGACACCGAGCAGCTTGATTCTCAGTGCTCTGATTTGGTTCTGAGACGGAAAAGGAGCACAGCTCTCAAAAGATGAAGGGAAACTCACTAAAGAGAAGTGATCTTCAGAGCAGAGAGACTGAAGAAATGGAGCTGTTCAGCCATTTAGTGCGAGGCTTTAATTGGGTTCCCACTCTTGGGGAGCCTGAGAGTGAAGTAGATTGGGGGGTTCAGTGCATTTCCTTCTAGAAATACAGTCACCCTGCATCTGCATCAGGGCTTTGGAAGCACTGAATTGAAAGGAAGGGGGCAAACCAAAACCCAGGATTTCCTGTCGGACCAGGGTTGTTGCAGGCTGTTACAGCGCAGCTGAATTCTCCCAAAAGATTAGTAATTAATTGAATTTCTTAGTCTAGAGTCTGTACTGGAACAGAAGGATGCGGTAGCAGGGAGCATGTGAACATTGTCCATAAGACCCCTGCAAGTACAGGCAAATCCAGCATGCATTTGTCTGGGGGAGAGAGTCTAAGGTTTCATTAGCTTCTCAGAGGAGCGCTGACCCACCGAAGTTAAGAACGCCAGTTCTAGAGGAGGACTGACTTCTGCACTGTATGTTCAGCTTTTCCTAAGGTGACCAGGGAGCATCTAAAATCTAGATGCAGCATCTGCACAAGCCCATATAGGTAAGCTTTCGCAAACCAAAGGATCCTTATGTATCAACAGTAGATGAGGCACTCATTTAAGTAGACAGTGTCCTGGGGGCTTATAGAGAGTTCAGAGGGTGGTCCCAGCCTGAGGTGGACTCATGAAATAAGCGGATGCTCTGCTCCTCTCCTCCCATCTCTTCCTGATTCGTCTAACCCCTTCCCCACTCCCAACTTTTAGGAAGCCTCAGCATGAACAGAGAAAGGAACAGGAGCCAAAAAGACCTCACATTAAAAAGCCTCTGAATGCTTTTATGTTATACATGAAAGAAATGAGAGCGAATGTCGTAGCTGAGTGTACGCTAAAGGAAAGTGCAGCTATCAACCAGATTCTAGGCAGAAGGGTAAGTAGTGGGATGGTATGTAAATGTTTATGGTAACCATGGAACTGGTTCATTAACAGCTGCCCAAATGCACTTACACATCAGGTAGTCATAGAATCATCTGTATAGTCACCAGTCACTCGGGGAGTAACAGAACATGACAACCTTTAGGAGGAATGATATAATGCATTGTATCAACAACTGAGATTGTGTCTGGTACTTGGAACATTTCCTGTAAATGATAACTCTTTTCCTATTATCATACGTTAGATGAGTATATCTTGAGTGTCTTTTATGTGCCAGGCAGTGTAGTAGGCATTGCATAATTATTGCTGAGTAAAATAGATGTAGTCCGTGCCTTCACAGATCTTGAAGTTTTGTGACAGGATACTGATATGAAATAATTCCCTATTACATATATATAATTAAAATTGTGATAAATACTGTTAATATGAAGAGCAAGAATCAGAGAATAATGGAGGTGGGGTGGGGCTTGGGAATGGCCCCCTGAGAAAGTAGTTGAGAGATGAGTGGGGGTTAACCCCTGATGAAGGGGGTGAGGTGGACTCTCCCCACATGAAGCAGTGTGTGTGTGTGTGTGCGCATGTGTGTGTGCAGACTCTGAAGCAAGAAAGCAGCGAGCTACAGCAAGGCCTGTGGGGCCAGCCACGTTTCTGGATAAACCCTGGCAGTCAGCAGTGGCTGCTCCTTCCAAGACGTAAGCAGATCATTCTACCTTAGAGCTTTACATAGAAGAATTGGTGTGGGCCGGAGAAGTCTTAATTCTAGAAGCATTGTTCTCTGACTCTCCAGGTGTACATGGGCCAGGTTTCTCGATCGCCCTCCTTTGCTGTTGATGTTGTTGCTTCTTTCACCCATGCAGAGGTATTTTTCTGAGCACCTGTCATGTCCCAGGCACTAGACTTATAGCTAGAACAGATACTCTTAGATTTCTTTGTGCAGCCACCAGCCCAGAGATGAGTCAGTCCTTCCCAGTACTTTTCTCAGGGTTAAAATGGGTTTAGTTGGGTATCTGAAGGGTGGTGGAGAAAATTGGAATTTTTCTCATTGAAATTGCATTTTACTATAATTACATTGAAGTTTTAGAAATGCTTCAGCTTAACTTGTATGATGCTCTTCATATACGTGTGGTGACTTCTTAAAATATGACCTTGTGTATTTGTTTTTGCAAACTCTCAAGAAATTCATGGTTTGCAAATGAACATTCAGGAGAAGGAAGGTCTTGACAACCTTTGTGGGACTTAAAGTCATGTTTTAGCTGTTGCTGATGAACATTTTCATCATGTTTGTTAAAAACCTCATACATTTCAGCATCCATGACAGAAAACATTAGGAGATTTCCAGTCCGTGTGAAGAAAGCAGATGGTGGAGAGCAGGCGTTGTTGAATTATAGATTCCTGTTGGATGGCATAAAAACGCAGCTATTTCCAATCTTCAAGACACCAGGGTTTCAGGGGTAGGATGTGGTGGCAGATTATAGCTCTTTTGGTGCCCTGTGTACAATACTCTATCTCCCTGTGGATTCTTAAACACTTAATAACAATAATTACAATGATTTTCAAAGCCAGATCATAGCAGATGAGTGATTCCCATCATTTTTTTTCCCCCTGAACCTTCAAAAGAAGAAATTAGAGGAAAAGAAGGGTTCTTTTTTTAGCTTGTGTAAAATCTTATTTTTTTTCCCCCCAAGTTAAAGGTCCATGGTCCTCCAGTGGGATTTATTTTCCTGCTCAAGAGAGTTAAGGATATGATATGGATGTATGCTTCCTATTTTTAATGCACATTTCCAACAGTTGCTACTTTGTCAGCTCCCTTAACAATCCCCAGATCAGAGCATGTGTCCTAAAGGATGGTTCTCATTTAGGGTCTCCCTCTGTCTTTGATTTGGACACCTGTTTCTATTTATAGGTTTCTGAGATCTTTGATTAAGATCAGGTTTTTTTATCCTTTCATAACTCCCCTCTGGCAGGATAGTTCTTGCTAGTTCTTTAAAGTTCCTAGCTTTAAAATCATGAAGTTTTACACTAGGATAATTAGAATTCTTAATAGTGGAATTGAAATTCATGCTGGAACATTTTATCTTTTGATTTTTACTCACCTTTATCTCTAACATAGAAATGTTTATTCATATGAATGACTCAGTTTTCTTCTTCATACTATAAATAATAACATAAATATTATTTTATGGTTTTTCTTTTCAGACCTTCTAGACTATTGAAGTCCATTTATTGCATATTTAGTGTCAGAATTTCTAAATCTTGGACCTGTGTTAAGTTTCTTCAAATGGGTACTTTCCCAACAACTTGATGAATCTTTCAGTAAGGAAAAGAGATGGAAAAACGTTTTTAGTCAATATGTGTTTCAGAAATGCCTGTTGAGATCGTCTTTCTAGCTTGCATCAGACTTTACTTTTGTTTTCAACGTAAAACTTTAATATCATAATTTTACTGAACTGTTTTACTCTAGTAAATGATGCTTCGTTTGTGAATTGCATTTGTGAATTGTAAATCCCTGGGAACTAAAAGCAGTTGGAAAGGCAGGTAAGCAGTTTAGTTTGTGGTCTGTTTTTTCACTTTGAATTTTGCTCAGTTTTGTTAGCTGGGGTCTTGTCAACCTAAGTTTCCTGCTGGAACTGAAAAATTCCTGCTTGTTTAACCAGTTGTTTGGGCAGAAGACCCAACCTCCATATGTATTTTGGGAGATAAGTTTTATTTACAAGTCCAGATAAAATATATCTCTATACTGACATATTGCAGTAGTATGAGAGATTATTGATCAAATGAATGAACAAATTTACAAAGTAAGACTTCTTATCTTTTTTTCTTCTTAGTCTTCTTTTTGTTCCTTTTTGATAATGCTTTGCCTCTTGCCAATCATGTTAGCACCAGAACTATCTAAATACAAATGAGGAGTCTTTTTTTTTTTTTTTTTAAGGTAGGCTGATCTCTTCCACTGTGCCTGGTGTGGCTTTTTCTCCCCGTGAAGGGCTCTAGGTCAGAACCTCAGGTTTAGAGAAGTGGCTTCCCTTGTGGCTCAGCTGGTAAAGAATCTGCCTGCAATGTGGGAGACCTGGGTTCGATCCCTGGGTTGGGAAGATCCCCTGGAGAAGGGAATGGCTACCCACTCCAGTATTCTGGCCTGGAGAATTCCATGGACTGTGTAGTCCCTGGGGTCACAGAGAGTTGGACACAACTGAGTGACTTAAACTTACTTTCACCTTCAGTGGACAGAGGCAGTGTGACTTTTGCTGCCTCAGCTTCCACTGCTCCCCAGACATGCCTTCTTAGACTCAACTTGACTAATTGTGATTACTCTGCTGGTACAAAGAATTGTGTCTCAGGTAACTCCTTTCAGGTTTTGTACTTTTTCTGTCACCTCCCCATCTCCCCTCCCTCCTTCCCCCACCTTTTTTTTTTTTTAAAGAAAAGTATATTATTTGATTTGCCTGTAGGCTCAGGCCAAGTCCACTGAGTGTCATGGTTCTTAACTTTACACTCTGCACTTTAAAGCAATTAAATCATTGTCCTATCAACTTAGAGGCTCTGGCCGCAAGGGGCGGTTTGAAGGAAGTGGAATCCGTTGCCCTGCCTGTGGGTCCCACCACCTCTGGGCCGGAGGCTGGAGGGGAGGTCAGGATGAGGCCACAGGCGCTTCGGTGCTCTCTTTGAGGTGAGGTCCCCTCCTGCCAGGGGCAAGGGCAGCAGTTGTTTGTGCCCTTGAGGAGGCACGTCCCCATTGTGCTGTAGGGCCTGTGTCCTGACCACTGGACCACGGTCCTCGAGCACAGCCTCTTGCTCACCGGCCTCTCTCCCTCACTTGTCCTTCCTTTCTCCAGTCCAGTCATACCTTTCTTTCCATAAGTAAAACAAGAAGAGAGTAATTAAAATCAGTATGCACAGTAGACATGAATGAGAAAGAACCACTCAGCCTTTAACAGGAAGTGAAATGGAAGCAGTTATACTCTAGAATTGGGAGCGCTGGAGTGGAAGCGAGACTCATACAGAGTGTGTGCAGGCGCGAGTGGTGTGGGCTCTGGCCCATGCCTCCTGCAGCCACTGCCCCTGTGCCATCACCTCTGGCCAGTGGGTCCCCCAGAGTGCAGCCAGTTCTCTGGGAGTTGCTGACAACAGACCCTGGCATTTGGGAAGTAGGAAGACGCACTAGGAAACTGCTCACAGGGGGCCTGGGGTACACACACAGGGGGCCTGTGTGTGTAAACACACACAGAATGTCAGTGTTGTTGTTCAGTCGTGCAGTCGTGTCCGACTCTTTGCAACCCCATGGACTACAGCACGCCAGGCCTCCCTGTCCCTCACCATCTCCCGGATTTTGTGATGCCATCCATCCATCTCATCCTCTGACATCCTCTTCTCCTGCCCTCGATCGTTCTCAGCATCAGGGACTTTTTCAGTGAGTCACTCTTCACATCAGATAACCAAAATAGTGGAGCTTCAGCATCTGTCCTTCCAGTGAATATTCTGGGTTGATTTCCCCTCAGATTGACTGCTTTGATCTCCTTGCTGTCCAAGGGACTCTCAGGAGTCTTCTCCAGCACCACAGTTCAAAGGCATCAATTCTTTGACATTCTGTCTTCTTTTTTCTTCTTAGAAGAAATGTAGTAGCCCTCATAATCAGCAAAAGAGTCTGAAATGCAATTCATGGGTGCAGTCTCAAAAACAACAGAATGATCTCTGTTCGTTTCCAAGGCAAACCATTCAATATCACAGTAATCCAAGTCTATGCCCCAACCAGTAATGCTGAAGAAGCTGAATTTGAATGGTTCTATGAAGACCTATAAGACCTTCTAGAAATAACACTCCAAAAAGATGTCTTTTTCATTATAGGGAACTGGAATGCAAAAGTAGGAGATCAAGAGATACCTAGAATAATAGGCAAAATTGCCCTTAGAGTACAGAATGAAGCAGAGCAAAGGCTAACAGAGTTTTGCCAAGAGAACACACTGGTCATAGCAAACACCTTCTTCCAACAACACAAGAGAAGACTCTACACATGGACATCAGCAGATGATCAATACCAAAATCAGATTGATTATGTTCTTTGCAGCCAAAGATGGAGAAGCTCTATACAGTCAGCAGAAACAAGACCGGGAGCTGACTGTGGCTTAGATCATGAACTCCTTATTGCCAAATTCAGACTTAAATTGAAGAAAGTAGGGAAAACCACTAGACCATTCAGGTATGACCTAAATCAAATCCCTTATAATTATACAGTGGAAGTGACAAATAGATTAAAGGGATTAGATCTGATAGAGTGCCTGAAGAACTATGGATGGAGGTTCATGACATTGTACAGGAGGCAGTGATGAAGACCATCCCCAAGAAAAAGAAATGCAAAAAGGCAAAATGGTTGTCTGAGGAGGCCTTACAAATAGCTGAGAAAAGAAGAGAGGCTAAAGGCAAAGGAGAAAAGGAAAGATACACCCATTTGAATGCAGAGTTCCAAAGAATAGCTAGGAGAGATAAGAAAGCCTTCCTCAGTGATCAATGCAAAGCAATAGAGGAAAACAATAGAATGGAAAGACTAAAGATCTCTTCAAGAAAATTAAAGATAACAAGGAAACACTTCATGCAAAGATGGGCTCAATAAAGGACAGAAATGGTATGGACCTAACAGAAACAGAAGATATTAAGAGGTGGCAAGAATACACAAAAGAACTATACAAAAAATATTTTCATGACCCAGATAATCACGATGGTGTGATCACTCACCTAGAGCCAGTCATCCTGGAACGAGAAGTCAAGTCGGCCTTTAGGAAGCATCAGTACAAACAAAGCTAGTGGAGGTGATGGAATTCCAATTAAGCTATTTCCAATCCTGAAAGATGATGCTGTGAAAGTGCTGCACTCAATATGCCAGCAAATGTGCAAAACTCAGCAGTGGCCACAGGACTGGAAAAGGCCAGTTTTCATTCCAGTCCCAAAGAAAGGCAGTGCCAAAGGGTGTTCAAACTACTGCACAATTGCACTCATCTCACACGCTAGCAAAGTAACGCTCAAAATTCTACAAGCCAGGCTTCAACAGTACATGAGCCATGAACTTCCACGATGTTGAAGCTGGATTTAGAAAAGGCAGAAGAACCAGAGATAAAATTGCCAACATCCATTGGATCATCAAAAAAGCAAGGAGTTCCAGAAAAACATCTGCTTTATTGACTACGCCAAAGCCTTTGACTGTGTGGATCACAACAAACTGTGGAAAATTCTTCAAGAGATAGGAATACCAGACCACCTGACGTTCCTCCTGAGAAATCTGTATGCAGGTCAAGAAGCAACAGTTAGAACTGGACATGGAACAACAGACTGGTTCCAAATAGGGAAAAGAGTACATCAAGGCTGTATGTTGTCACCCTGCTTATTTAACTTACATGCAGAGAACACCATGAGAAACGCTGGGCTGGATGAAGCAAAAGCTGGAATCAGGATTGCCAAGAGAAATATCAATAGCCTCAGATACGCAGATGACTCCACCCTTACGGCAGAAAGTGAAGAAAAACTAAAGAGCCTCTTGATGAAAGTGAAAGAGGAGAGTGAAAAAGTTGGCTTAAAGCTCAACATTCAGAAAACTAAGATCATGGCATCTGGTCTCATCTCTTCATGGCAAATGGATGGGGAAAACAGTGGAAACAGTGGAGACACTTTGATTTTTTGGACTCCAAAATCACTGCAGATGGTGACTGTAGACATGAAATTAAAAGACACTTGCTCCTTGGAAGAAAATCTATGACCAACCTAGACTAGACAGCATATTAAAAAGCAGAGACATTACTTTGCCAACAAAGATCTGTCTAATCAAAGCTATGGTTTATCCAGTAGTCATGTATGGGTGTGAGAATTGAACTCTACAGAAAGCTGAGCACTGAAGAATTGATCCTTTTGAACTGTGGTGTTGAAGAAGACTCTTGAGAATCCCTTGGACTGCAAGGAGATCCAACCAGTCAATCCTAAAGGAAATCAAACAGCTCTGAATATTCATTGGAAGGACTGACGCTGAAGCTAAAACTCCAATACTTTGGCCACCTGATGAGAAGAACTGACCCATTGGAAAAGACCCTGATGCTGGGAAAGACTGAAGGCAGGAGAAGGGGATGACAGAGGATGAGATGGTTGGATGGCATCACCGACTTGATGGACATGAAATTGAGCAAGCTCCAAGAGTTGGTGATGCACAGGGAAGCCTGGGTTGCTGCAGTCCATGGGGTCACAAAGAGTCGGGACACAACTGAGCACCTGAACTGCCTTCTTTATGGTCCAGCTCTCAACAACCATTTTTGACCATGGGAAAGACCGTAGCCTTGACTGTATGGACTTGGTTGGCAGAGTAATGTCTCTGCTTTTCAACACCCTGTCTAGGTTTGTCATCGCTTTCCTGCCAAGAAGCCATCGTCTTCTGATTTCATGACTGCAGTCACTGTCCACAGTGATTCTTGGAGACCTAGATGAGGAAAGCTATTTCCACCTTTCCCCCTTCTATTTGCCACACAGCAATGGGGCTGGATGCTTTGATCTTAGTTTTTTTAATATTTAGTTTTAAGCTAGCTCTTTGACTCTACTCCTTCACCTTCATCAAGAAGCTCTTAGTTCCTCTTCGCTTTCTGCCATTAGAGTGGTATCATCTGCATATCTGAGGTTGTTGATATTTCTCCTGCCTATCTTGATTCCAACTTGTAACTCATCCAGCCCAGCATTTCTCATGATGTGCTTGGTGTATGGTTTAAACAAACAGGGTGATAGCAGACATCCCTGCTGTACTCCTTTTTCGATCTTGAACCAGTCAGTTATTCCATACAGGATTCAGGCTGCTTAAGATCCCAAACAGTGCCTTGCAGTTTTGCTTTGTATGATTTATAGATATCTGTTACCTAAAGGGAAATGGAAAATTTGCAAGGTGTCAAGTGCTACATTCTGCAAATTAGATCGTACAGTCTGAAAGTGTAGATGTCAAAATAAATTTAGGCCATGCTCCTTGTTTTCCATCAGAAGACCAAAACACAAAGTGCGCATGGTGATTATACAGTGTTATCTGCGTTCTCCCTGTGGACAACTAGTGTTTCTACAAGTGTGAGGAGAGGGTGAAGAGACGGAGACAGACTGACTTTTGATGTCCTGCTTTATAGACAGGATCATATGATGAAGGTTTCAGATTCCTCATATGACAGAGTGGGAGAGTGTGCATGTGAGGTGAGGAGATATCTGTGTTGAAAAGACCTGTGGAAATTTTGCATTAATAAATAGCACTTGGACTCAATGGCAGAATATGCCACAAACTATGAAAAAGGGGTACATTGGGTGTTGAAGCTTACTGGTGAACGTTCCCTTTAACTGGCCCTGGAGAAGAGAAAGGCTGGGCAAGAGACCACTTCATTTTGGGTACTTGGACAGGTTTCATGTAATGTGAGAGCAGGACAGGAAAACAAAAGTTGGAATCTCATTGCAGCCACCAAACTCCAGATGGATTTCTGCAACACGTGGTCTTCTGCCATTTAAAAATCAAAGTTTACATTCTTAACATTTTCATTCTCCACTGTCTGAAATATGAAATATATAATACTATTGCTGTTTTGCTTTTACTTGAATTTTTTCCCCTCCTTCCCCTTTGTTTTTCAGTGGCATGCCCTCTCTCGTGAAGAGCAGGCTAAATATTATGAATTAGCGCGGAAGGAAAGACAGCTACATATGCAGCTCTATCCAGGCTGGTCTGCAAGAGACAATTATGTAAGCGCCTTCTGCACACCGACGGCTCTCTCTTCTCGCTCGCTGTCTCCCTGTGTTGCTCTCCTAAGGGAAATGTGTTGTAGAGGGGAACCAATGCTGGCATTGTTTTCTATTTTTGGAAGTTAATGAACTTTGTAATAAAGACTTCATGGTTATATTTCATTTTGAAAACTGCGCTGTCATAATTTTTTGGCTATATGCTAATGACATTTTTAAGAAAGATTTTTTAATCAAAAAATCCTTATCATTAAAATGTTGGTGAAAAGATTGTTTTTAAAGCCCGCAGTCTCATCATGTAAATAATGATGAGATTATTATTATTAATAACTAGTTAACTATCTTCCAGTATATTTTCTGTGCATGTTTTTCCATTTTTACTTGGATGTATGTGTGAGGGAGGGTAGGTGGGTTTGTATATACATACACTTTTGTACCATGCTACTTGCTCTTATATACAATATGCATTTTTCTGTTATGGCATAGTGTTTCTATGTATCAGTTTTAATAGGTATACAATATACATTGAGTGAATGTCACAATTAACCATTTTTCCCTGCTTTTTAGATATTTGTTATTTTTTTTAATAAGTGGAAATAATCCTGCGATGAACTGTGCATAACAGGGTTTTTTCCCCTGTATTTAGGACTTATTTTTATAGGATAGATTCAAAATAGTGAAATTGTTGAGTACAGATTATAAAGGCTTTTGATATATAGTCAGATTTCTTTCCCAAAAGGATTATGTTATTTTACACTTATTACAGTGTATTCATGTGACTGTTTTGCCACAGACTAATTAGAACTAGGTAAAAATCCACTTTTTTGTTTCATATTAACATACCCTGATGTCCATTATATATTTTATTTAGATGGAGTAGGTATTATCATAATTTTCAGTTCAGTTCAGTTGCTCAGTCATGTCCGACTCTTTGCAACCCCATGAATCGCAGCACTCCAGGCCTCCCTGTCCATCACCAACTCCCAGAGTTCACCCAAACTCACGTCCATCAAGTCAGTGATGCCATCCAGCCATCTCATCCTCTGTCGTCCCCTTCTCCTCCCTCCCCCAATCCCTCCCAGCATCAGAGTCTTTTCCAATGAGTCAAGTCTTCGCATGAGGTGGCCAAAGTATTGGAGTTTCAGCTTTAGCATCAGTCCTTCCAAAGAACACCCAGGACTGATCTCCTTTAGAATGGACTGGTTGAATCTCCTTGCAGTAAGCACCTCATTTTAATTTCCAGTTGTTTTATTACTTTATAGTTTGAACATCTTGTTCTTGTCTTGATACAACAAAAACTACTTCTGAGAAAGAATATTGTAAGTGATATCAGTTGTATCCTATTTTATAGAGGGGAATGTTTTTGGTCACTTAAGCTCTTAATTTAAAAATTTGAAGATCATTTTCATGTTTCTTGTGAGGCTCGCATTCAAAGTGCCAGCTAGGACAGTCTTCTTATTAGATGTAGTTGTCCTTTTCAAGAACGGTGAAGCCATGAATCAACATGTAGATTACCGTGTGACCATTGCTGTGGATGATCCTGTGGGGCCACAAGTGTGAGGTCGTACATCCCATATAATGAGGCACAGAGACTTTGGGAACACAGTCTCCTATAACATGTTGAAGAAAAAGTCCCTACTGGTCAGGATTTGGAGCCTCCTCATTGGATACAAGTCTGACATAGGAAGTAAGAGTCCTGCTGTTTGTGACTTGGGAGCAGCAGCTTCATCGACTCTCCTGGATTGTGTCTTGGTGGTTTTAGTAACTGTCGCATGCCAATTGTCAAGAACTATCTTAAATGCTTTGTGTGTTGTTTTCTAGTCCTTAGGATAATCCTGTGACATAAACAGTATTGTTACATTTTACAGATGAGGGAAATTGAAGAGTCAAAAGGTTAGGTAACTTGTCTGGGACTATGTAGTGGCTAAGGAACAGCCAAGTCCCCCAGACTGCACAGTCTATGCCGTTTCCCTCCCCCAGACAGGCCAGCTTGGTCTTCCAGGGCCTCCTTAGGAAGACAGCTTTAGTTGAAGAGTTTCCTCTCAGAACTGGGCTTCTGTTCTCTGGACTGTATATTCTGGATAGAGCCTCTGTGATGCCCTTTAAGTGGGAAGATCAATCCCCCACCTAAACGGTTTCAGTCCTAAAGTATACGCCTTTAACCCTGTCCTGGGTCTCTTCTGGATGTGATTGGCCTGTAGGGAAAAATGGTCTTCCTTCTTTGACCCCCTGGGAGAGCTTTGCTGTGCTGAGAATTTACATAGATTTAAGTGTTGCATGTTGAATGTCTTTTTTTTCTTTTTACGTTATTGAAGTATAGTTGATTTACAGTGTTCATTTCTGTTGTACAGCAAAGTGATTCAGTTATCTGTGTGTGTGTGTGTGTATATGTATATATATATATATACTTTTTTATATTCTTTTCCATTATGGTTTATCACAGGATACTGAATAGAGTTCCCTGTTCTGTACAATAGGAACTGGTTGTTTATCCATCCTCTATATAATAGTTTGCATCTGTCCCAAACACCCAATCCTTTCCTTCCCCACCCCACCCACCTTGGCAACCAAAGGTTCCGTATGTCTGTGAGTTTATTTCTATGTCATAGATATGTCCATTTGTGTTGTACTTTAGATTCTACATACAGGTGATATCATGTCTTTGAATGAAGTTTCTGATCCTTAAAGAGTGAGTTGCCACTTATAAAAAGAGATAAAAGAAACATATGTTCTTTTTCTCTCTCTACCCTCCTCTCCATGTGGAGAGATGGGAAGTAGTTTTTAAGGAAGACCAGTGTAATGTGAATTTTCCTTTAAAGATTTTCCTTGGCACAACTTTTAAAGGAAATTGTTTGCACAATTTGACTTTTAGGATCTTTTTGAATGAAGGGGAACCCCAGCTTTGTAACTTAAAATTTTTATAATAATCAAAATAAGCCTGTTAATTACTAAGGCAAACAGAAGTCAATCAAGTGGTATCAATTTAGCTAAAGATATTACAGAGTATTCTTAGAAGTACATGAATACAGTCTAAATAAGATATATGCCCTGTAACTTAGCTTTTCATTGTCAGAATGCTATCCTAATGCTCACTGAGATCATATTAAATATATATCTCAATATTTAATATTAAAATGCCCTAAGGCATCACAGATTGTAAAGCTTCAATTTGTTTTTATAACTTTCATTTTTATAACTGGCTTTCATAAATCAACAGTGAACATATATTGTTAGGTGTATTCTTATATTTGTATTATTGGAGCTTCTAAATGTAGTGCTTAAAACCCCAGTACTATTTATGATTTTCATGAAAAGTTTATTTACTACACATTAAATTTTGTTTGTTTTTGTGTAATCTAACACAGATATATCCAAAGTCCTTAATTTTGTCTACCATAAAGGTAAGCTCTCTTGAAGCACAGGTGTATTCCTAGAATATAGTACAGGTGATTTCACAACAGCAACATTAGCCTGACATGTCAGGCCACAGTTGCATGTTCTAAGCACATGCTAGGCATGTGCTGGGTGGCAGAGACGAGCGGAGATTCAGGCAGTGCTAACAGCCCTGTGGTCAGGGGCCGAGGGACACAGCTCATCATGGCCCCTGTGAGGAATCAGGCTATGGTGGGAAGCTCTCAGAGAAGAGCCCTAAATGACACTGGAGACGAATCTTAAAAGGGTGAATGGGAGCTCGGAGGAGGAGGAGGTGAGGAAGAAAGCTCCATGTACATGAAACCACCTTATTGCCCCTTCTGGAAACCATAAGTGATTGCATCTGAAAGGGAGATAGGAGATGCCTGTGAGAAGTATGTGCTTCCTCTGTCCGCTCCCCTCTCCCTGGAGTACCTTAATCATCTTAGAGACGATGCCACTATTTTTGGTATGCCATTTCCCAAGGCTACTAATATCTGTTGTTTGCCTTAGTGTTTAAGAGGACAGTTTCAGTCAACTTTCCCAAGATCAGGTCATGTGACACAGAAAAAAACTATCTTGAGGTGCATAAAAATACATACTTTTATATATGTATACAATATACTCGATATAATCTTATGGTTTTATTTTTTGTGAATGTGATTTATTACAACAGACAGAGAAACTGGATGTGATATGTGTTCTGTTATGCTTATTTGAAAAGACCATCCTAATCTAGGTTGGCCATTTACTATTCATATAAGTGGAATACATACTGTGTCTATGCCTTGTTACAATTATTTTTGAGAGGAAAGTAATTATGAAGGAAAACAGAAAATTAAACCAGGATAAATAGACCTAAAATGCAAATATGTGATTAAGATGATTTTGAAATGTATTTTAAATTGCAGGCATATTCATGTTGTTATGTCTTTTAGGAAGCAAGGTCTTTAGCTGCCATAAATAAGTCTCTACAATTACCTTTTGAGTTTTCTCAGGTTCTGTCTTATCCTCCTACTGCTGTCTCGGTTATGTCGTGTCTGTGCCACAGGGGCTGAAGATCCTGTTAACGTTGTGGATTTTTAATTAGATGGTCGAATTCATAGTAAGGAAGATTTATCATCACCTCTACCAGAAGTGGATTCTAAGTGCGATGGTTAGCAATAAAAGGAGTACTGGAGTAGCTCCTTATGTGGGCTTCCTCGAGTGGGAGGTGGTGTCTGTGGCCACAGCCCTTGTTGTTGTTGTTTAGCTGCTAAGTCATGTCCAGCTCTCTGCTACCCCGTGGACTGGAGCTGCCAGGTTCCTCTGTCCATGGGACTTCCCAGGCAAGAATACTGGAGTGGGTTGTCATTTCCTTCTCCAGGGGATCTTCCCGACCCAGGGACTGAACCTGCGTCTTCTGCATTGGCAGGTGGATTCTTTACCCCTGAACCACCAGGGAAGCCCACCACAGCCCTAGGACATCATTATCCTGTGTGCGTGTGGTCACTGCCAACTCAATACCTATGACATTAAATGTTGAAGCCAAAAAGACAAAGGTCACAGATAAGAATTGTTCTCTTGCTCTCGGTTTCTAGGTACAGATGGTAAAGAAAGAGATATTGAGGTGTCTTACCTCTCCGTTGACTGCCTGCCTGTCCTTTTGTATCACATTCATCCATGTGCTCACAGTACAGTCTGTGACAGTGTGCCTGTCTTCTTCCAGGGTAAGAAAAAGAAGAGGAAGAGAGAGAAGCTACAGGAATCCACATCAGGTAGGCCCCGTGTGACTTTCCAGCCCGCTCTGCTTCTGAGGAACACCTTTAAAGCAGTCTGCATCTTTCTATACACTGCTTTATTTTTCAACTATACTGTGATTCCTAAACTCGGCTTTTCCTCTTGAAATTCTTTTAAAATGTTTGAAAGAGCTTTCTTTTAAATGTGACTATGTGAAGGTACCTCTAAAAAGCTCCCCCAAACCCTGTTACCAGGAATCCTCGTTGTTAACTGTGATTGTTTTCTTTTTTCCTTAGTTTTGTTTTTGCTTTTGTTGTGTGTCTTCTCTTTGCTTTAACACTCCTGTTCTTCTAGTTGCATAATTCCTCACATTACAGTTTTTTATGATGACCCTGTGATATGCCACCTTGAATCCCCTGGAGAATCTTTTCTATGGTTTGGGGTTATTTAAAAATATAAAACATGATGCTAGGGTTTATCTTTCCTGTACAGTAATTCAAGGCATCAATCAGTGAGGTCCTATTTATTTCCCCTTTTCTTTCATTAAAGATAAGGCCTCTACTTGTACTGCACAAATGAAAAACGGCTGGTATAAGAACCATAAAAAAGAAAGCAAAGAGGTCCACATTATATTGTAGCTACTACGTATTTGGAATGTACAAAAACCTCTTCAATAAAAATTTGTTAAAGACACAATTTTCTGCAGGTACAGGTCCAAGAATGACAGCTGCCTACATCTGAAACATGGTAAGAACGACTCTCTGGTCCTACTGCTGACGTTACTTACGAACAGAGGCACTTGCGTGTGAATCTTCTTGCTTATCCTGATGCCGTTCAGCATGGCTCCTTTAAAGAGGAAAGACCACCAAAATCCAAGCAGTGCTTTAAAACATCTCATGGTTTTTATACCGGCTATAGACTTGCAATATAGTATGTGTCTCTCTTCTTCCCTTTTTTGCCCCTTTAATCTTTCTCCATTCCCTTTCCCCTAACTCTTGTCAACCATTCCTTACTAACCAATGGCAATCTGCCTGCTTAAAAGACAAGTAACAAAACCCAGCAAAATGCCATCTTACTCTGCAAACCCAGGGCTGTGCTGGAGGAACTCAGGCCCACACTAGCCCAGGACTTGGAAGGTTTTGCTCTGTAGAGACTTTTTCTCAGTTGGGATGATATATAGAGGCTTACAAGTAATGTATTTATTTCTAGGGAGAAAGAGGCTTCATTTTTTTCTATTATTTAAATATATGGCTTGAGGACTTATTAACTATATTGTACTATCAAGTTCGTTACTGGTAACCATTGCTAGATCTCGCTCTCATCTTTATAGCTAAATTTATTTCATTTGATTTTTGACCATGTGACCAGCATCCCTGGTGGAAACCTGGCTTTGTAAACTGCCTCATTCTTTGCCAGGCTTCGATTTCATAGTGTGTCTGTGAATTCTCAGTTCTTCTCAGAGGCACTCCCTTTGATTCTCTTCTCTCTAGGAACCCGTATCCAGTCCCGTCAACTCAGTCTTTGGGGTCTGTCTCGAGTCTTGCCTCTCACACTCAGCAGTCCACAGCCTCAGCTCAGGTGCTCTAACTTTCCATCTGGGTTACTGTACTAGCTTTGGATGACTGTCCTGCTGCCAGACTTCATTTCTGCCAGTTCTTTGTGTTGCTCTCAGAGGGATTTGCTGAAACACAAATGAATGGTCCACTTCCCTGCTTGAAAAGGGCCAGTGCCTCCCCGTCTGAAGGACACAGTGCAGACCACGTTAGCGCGGGCCTGCGTCTACCCTCTGCTCGAGGTTCCGTGCTCTGCCTCTCCTCACCTCCAACCATGCGTCCTGTGCTCCGTCCAAGCAAAATCATCTGCGTCCCCCAGACAGATGGAGGCTGCTGCACATGCTGTCCCTGTGCTCAGAAAGCCCATTTCCTCTGCCTGAGTGTGGTGTTTCTCAGGAGAAGAGCATTAGCTTGTGGGTCATTTAGTTCTTTACTAGAACAAGATGACCACTTAAACTTTTAGAACTTGATTTTGGTGCTAAAATTTCAATGGGTTTTCCTAGGAAAGCCTGCAGAGATTTTGGTACCAAATAGATATGAATTTTACATCCACTGTTTTCCCAGCTTGAGATTCTTAATCTTCATTTCCCTCCACTCTAAAATGGGAACAGTAAGCGCCACCCCTTAGGGTTCTTTGTTTATCATCAGTGGCCTCCCTTCATCCCTCCACCCCACACCAAGACCCAACTCAGCTGTCCTCTTCTCTGTGAGCCTTTCTTCATCTTTATTCAGAGTCTCAGAGTTCTTCACAATTTCATCATTGTTTTATGATATCAAAAGTCTTATAAACTAGTAGTTAGTGGCAGGCTTTTCTCCAGGTATAAAGATCAGACCTTCATACAGGTGACCAAACAGGTATCAGAAAAATAATGTCACAGTTGATGTTCATATTTAATTTAGCTTAATAGCTATTACTGAGGACCTCTTCTGAGCTGGCCTTGTAGCTGGGTTACCAGGAGCACAGGCCCAGCCCCCGGGTACTTACGGCATCATAGTTTAGAAATAGTTCTAGTAGTAAACACATGCTTTTGTACCTTTTTTGTCACGTTTTATTTCTTGAAGACTATTGTTCTTTTAATTACTGAACACCTGGGTATGGACAGCAGCCCCTTTAATGCTTGGTTCTAAATGGAAAACCCTCATAAGCACAACATGCTAAGGACTGATAATGGTCTGGTTTACTCTGTCCTCTGTTTGCACCACCATCTTTAATGCTGTTTCTATTCAAAAATCATGCAGAAATCTGTTTCTATACTTTTGTTTCTATACTTCAGACTTTAATATTTGGTTTTGTGTCCTTTATGATTATATAGTATTTTAGATTTGAAGATTAGCGAAATGCCTTTTTGTCCTAGAATGTACCCCAAATATCTCCTTTTTAAAAAATAATGTTACAGTAATCATTATGCTTCCTTGTCACTTTCGTGTTTGCTTTTTTTTTTCTTTTTTTTTTTTTTTTGAGGTCAGGGTGTCCCCTCTGCCCTGCTCCAGAAAAGCACAACAAAGCTTACCTTCCCCCAGCCCCAAGAAAAAAATTCTTGGCTCTTGTCAGCTGGGCTGCACTTAATCAGAGTCTTGAGTGTTCCTCTCCCCTCTCGGTGCTGGATCAGTCATGCAGCCTTTGAAGTCCTGTCCTCCACACTATCCTATTTTAGAGAACGGCACTGCCAGTCATTTGATAAGAGTTACTAAGCAGAGAGGAGGTCAGATTTGCATTCATAAAGATTTCAGCAAATTAGGAATGATACTACCCCTACTGTTTCCCCACCCCTTTCTTTGTTTTAAGAATTCAGAAACTTCTATGGGTAGCAGTTGACTTGTTTAGTTACTATTCAGCATTTATTGGGCACTTTATAAATGCCAGTTAGCGCTGTAATACCTAGAAATACACCACTGAACGAGGCTCCGGAGGCCCCTGCTCTGTACTGCTTACATTGCTGGCAGGGCAACTGATTAAAACCAGAAGTGTGTGCGCGCTGTACTACAAATAAGCAGAGTGACGGAGGGTTGGCTCTGGGCCGATGACGACACAGGGCCTCCTGAGGAGGTGACACTCGGTAATAAGCGATTGTCTTCCATGGAGGGTGTTCTGTGTATTGTTCTAAATGGAAGACCAGGGCAACAGAGCATCCCGCTGTTAGAAAGAGCTTAGACTGGGAGTGAGGCCACCCAGGCTCTCACATTAGCCCTCCCTGTGCCATGTGATGACCTGGGGCAGTAGGTTTAAGTCAGGAGCCTCCGGTCCCTCAGCAGAAGGCAGAAGTGAAAGAGGGCTATTTCCTGGCCTCTAAGCTCCCAGCTGCCTCCAGTCCCAACTTTTCCTGGTTTGCTTTGTGCTTCCGCGGGCTGCCCTGCCTCCCAAGCGTTAGTAAAGGGACTCGAAGTCTCTTCTGTTTACTAATCTGTCCTCATTCTAGGTGTGAGTGGGGCGGCTCTGTAGAACTAATAAGGCGCCTGTATGATCTTGAAAACGACTTGTGCACGATGTGCTTGCTGTTCAATCCTGTGCAGGTCACCTCCCCCCGCCCCTGGAATGAGCGACAGAAGCACTGCCTCTCGTTCGAGGCTTCGCTTCCCTACTGGTGCCGCCACGTGGCCTCTTGTCTGCCAGACTTCAGTCCCACCTGTGCTGGCCCCACCTCAGGAGCCCAAGGCAGATGGAGTCTTTGGTTAGGCGCAGTCCTGCCCACAGCGGGTGTGAGGTCTCTTAGGGCTTGCTCTCAGCTCCGAAGGGAAATCCTGGAGTCAGGCTATCCCTGCAGGAAGGCAAAGCTGATGGAACGCAGTGCCCAGATGGGGAAGATGCTGTGACTCCAACGTGAAGAGATTTTTGAGAGGGTTTCTCTCTGTACAATGAAATTTACCGTTACCCTGCTCTCCTTAAAAGAAATTCCCGTTAAATTAGATCACTGAGCTTAGAAGTCTGTGATGTAGCTCAAATGGTAGGGAGCTCTCATTACTCTGAACTAGCATGGGATATGGTGGATTATAGGGAAAAGACTCCTCTGTGAACAAAAGCCGTCTGAGAACTTGTCTCTTCTACTCCTTAAAAGACACGCGCTTCATTTAATGCTTTCACTTTGTTGATGAGAAATGCCATTGGAGTTGCTTCATACACCCAGCTGTGTCCCCATCTGCCTGTGTGTTTCAACTTTTGTGCATTATATAAAAATAGTCATTCTGGTGAAATCAAGTTGAAACAAAGAAATTAGCATTAACCCAGTCTCAACATCTTGTAGCCAACTTTAGGAATAATTAGAATTAGGATCTACAAAAGACATTCCTCCAAATCGGAGGTGATTTCCAAGCTGTGGGATCTTTCAAGAAATCCAAATTCATCCTTAGCTTTTTTTAAACTAACTCTTCACTTGTAGGAATGCCGGGAGCCCAGGGCCCCAGGCAGTGAGACTGCACACACACTCCCGTGAGGGCCGGTGTCCTAAACACCAGTTGTTTGCTCACTTTGTGAACATCCAATGAGGTCTACTCGAGCAAATCAAGAACTGCTTTAGGCAGTGGGGTGACCTGCTAAATGAACCCTGCCCATTCCCAGAGGAACTCTCTGTTTAAGAGGATACAGACGTATAAATGAATAATTACAAAATAATATGTGTACGGTAGAGAGGAAGCACACACAGTACACTGTGTTAACACAAATCAAAACGGGATCAAGGAAGGCTTCCTGGAGTGGGAAGTCACACTTGAGCTGTCCAGTCATGGAACAATTCTTGGGTTTGAAAGAACAATGGTCAAGTTGTGAGTTTCCAGTATTCTGGTACATGTTAGATTTGAAATATGTAACATCTCAAGGTTGTCAGAAGTCAAAGATTATCATCAAATACTTGCCTTTCTTCCTGACTTAAGATTCATGAGGAATTGAAGCAGCAAAGAATTAAAAATTTTTGAAAAGGTGGAGAAGATTATTATTCTCCATTTACTAACTTAAAAAACATTACTGATTGGTTTACTAATATTTACTTTAGCAAAACATATAAAAAGTCCATTATCTTAAAATTATATAGATTTTCAGTGTATTTCCTTTGATCATATAACACCAAAAGGCTAGTTTAAAAACAAGCTACCTTTTTTTTTTAAAAAAAAAAAAGAGTTAAGCACACCAAGAGATACAGACAGGCACCCATATAAAGACACACTACACTATGATTTTGGCCTTGGAATAATCTTTACCTTATACACTTGCTAAACTGAGAATTTAAAATATTTTTTCCTAAATGAAAACTTTAGCCTTTATTTTCCTGGGCCAACAAGTGTGTGGGAGAAGTAATTTCTAGTATAGTAGACAGCACCATAGTTAATTGTGCAGTGCTTGGATTTATATCTTTTAAAATTTTTTCTAGCCTTCCATTTGATTGGACTGGAGTCCTCTTCAGAACTGACTGAAGGTCTCCAGGAGACTTGCCTGAAGCCCGAGACTTGGCTGTGTGCTCCTGAGAGTCAGGGAGAGGTCTGAGTCTTTTCAGGAGTCTCCTTGAGAAAAACGTTTACTTCATACAGTTTTTGAAGCTCACCCTAGTGAGTGTGACACTTTTGCCTAATCTTTGCCCTGAACTCTGTTCCCCGAGGACAGATGTAGTCACCCACATTAACTATCAGTGAGCCTCTGGTTCCCAGATTGGCTGGTCAAGTTAGAAAGCAAAGCCAACTGGTTACAGACTAGTAAAACTGGAAATACCTAGGAAACAGGAAGGCTTATCCAAAGTCTCAAAGTAGAAATGAAGGCTTTGATAATGAGAAAGTGAAAAAACCAGGGGTGTGTTGGCGTTGGAATAATCAAGAGGGGGGCAGGCAGATGGCCGCCTCGGTGCACTACACACCGGGGGCTGGGCTGTTAGTCTAGCACACGTGGTGGTTTGTCTCGGCGGCTGTACACTGGTGAAGGAACAGGGAGAGGATCGTGCTTACAGCGAGAGCTCGGAAAATCTCTGCAGTGCCACAGTGTCCTTCCCATCAGTTCTGTGCCGCTCTTGAATGGTCACAAGAGCTAAAATCAGGTTTAAGTTGCCTTGGGAAACAAATAGGAAACTGACCCCTTGGCTAGTGGGAGTGATCACATGCCATTAAAAAATGCTAGTAGAGAGAAGAACAAGGCTCTTACAACCCTCGAGACACATGGTCTTCAGTATTGTCCATGGAAACCTGTGAAATTAAGATCCAAGCACTTAAGAATAGTTCACAGAATAAAATGTTTTGGACAAATTTGGTTGTCTGAAACAGAGAATTTTCCTTCTGGATAATGGAGTTTGCTAGCGAACTCGAGGTTTACCTGTTTAAGTATCAAAACATGTACTTTTAAACTCTTGTGAGTACCGCTCTTTGTTCAGCAGAGTACATGTTATTTAAATGTTTTTTAATACCTCATGCCATTATTCTGTAGAGTAATGTACTGTATGGTATATGGCAACAAGGAATTGATGGTATCTGACCCTTGTAAATGACCCCAAATAATAGGGGATTTCTAAAGATCTGCTCTTTTTCATTTACTGTCTTCTCATTCTGACTAGGGACTGTACCTCTCCCTGACAGTAGTAAATATGTTCCTTCAGATCCATTTTGTGGATTTGGGAACCAGAAAATAAAGCTTATTTGAATAATATATACATTAAATAGAGTCTGAGTTGGCGTATGGAAGGTGCTCTTATTAGGAAGGGTAAATGTGCCTTTTTTTTTTTTTTTTCATGAATCTTTTGTTACTGCAGTGAGAGCTTAAGGCCCTTCCACTTCCTCAGCTGTGCTCTGTGGGTCTGAAGCTGCCAGGTCTTAGATCCGAGGAGTGAGTCTAATAATCTGAGGTGATCCTGCCTTAGCAAAGTCACTCTTTTTTTTTTGACAGAATGAGGGGGAAGAAATGAAAGCATTTCAGTCAAACAGTAGTGCCCACTTTTTTAAGTCCTAAGTCAAATCTAACTTGAAGTTTTCTAAATTTTCAGATATATCCTCTGTAAATATAACAACAAAATTTTTGCTGCCCTTTGGTATTACTTTTCCCAGGTATCACTGTATTTCTGTAGACATTGTAGAAGATATTTTATAATACATTTGATAAGAGAGACTTTGCAGAATTCTCTATTCTTAATTTTGCACCAGAAATTCTGTAAATAATACAACAGTTGCTTTTACCCCCAAACGTGCCACATGAGGTCGGAACAACAAAAACAGAACTAACACTGCTGGACCACGTATTCTGTCCTGGACGCGCTAACAGAAGCCTCTACGCCCCACTTTGTGGCAGCCCTGTATGGGGAGGGGTCTTGGCGCTGTGTGAGGGGTGAGAAGATGTCAGTAACTTGCCTAGGGCCGTGCAGTCGGCGTGCAGCAGCGTCAGGCTCAGACCTAGCTCTGTTTCTCTTTAGCTCACATCTCCACCCGCCACAGTAACCAGCACTCGCTGCACCGTTCAGATGCTAGGCATGTAATGTCATGGGTGATTATCTCCTTTCATCCCCCTCAGCGTACATTATGAGGTGTAATGATGTACTATCAATATTTCTATTTTACAGGTGAGGAGACTGGGGTTTTTACGTAACTTGCTGAGGATAATCAGGTGATGTGATAGAGGCTGGGGCTCACCCAGCCCAGGACTGACTGTTCTCAGAGCTCATGCTCAGAACCCGTAACGCATTGTCACCTCCCTAGGATACTTAAGACTCACAGACTCCTACACATACAGAAGTGACAGTGGAAAGAAAACAGAGCGCACACTAGTTCTATTGCCTCACTTTTAGAAGGTGAAGTTAGCATCTTTAGTGTAGGAGAACTTGTAGAGAGAAAAAGTGAATTGGATAAAGAATTTAGAAATGGGTATGAGTCTCCATAGATACTGTCCTCCTGAAGCACTTTGATATACAGAAGTAAAATGGATTTTGAGGCTCTCTTATTCAAAACTTTCCTCAGGAATATTTCTGCAGTGTTTCTCGTGGAGGTAGGGGTCTAGGGTGGGATCTGTGAGGCCCCGCCAACCAATGTGATGTGCTTCCTCACAAGGGAGAGGCAAAGGGCTGATGAGAAGAGGAGCCAGTAGCTGCAGATGGAAATAAGAAAGTCCCCTAGAGCAGTTTATTAATAGTTACAGGCCTGCCTCAGAGTCATCTTAACATTGCCAAAATCTGCTTGCCCAGATAATGATTCACTCTGAATAACCACAAGGGAAGAAACCACACACATGCAGTGACCTTGCCTTGGTCTATATGACCTGGGTCCAAGCCCAAGGCCAGTGACCCCTCATGGCCCTGCCCTCTCCCTCCTTCCTCCACATTGTGGAATCATCTTGCATCGGGGCTTATAGCTGGGGACTGGGGGCCGGCTAGCTTGATGCTGGGACTTAAGGGCTAACTCCACTGTAGAAAGAATAGACAGCACCAACCTTCCCAGCCACATATTATCGTTCTTTCTTTTTCTCAAATACTGGGTAATCCTTTCAAAGACCTGAATCTGCCTTCTGTAGGTGATACTTTAAATCTTAGAGATTTAATTTCCCAGTTACTTTCTCACGCTCTTTGTCCTCTCATCCTGCTCTGAGAGCAGGTCATCTTGGGGTGGACAGTGGTCTAGATGTAGACCACCACCACCTCCACTGTCATAACAGTGCTGTTGACTGGCTCATGGGTATGGCAGGCGGCCAGGCGAGAAGCAAGGGAGTGATAATTCCGCTCTGCAGTACGGTGGAAAGAAATTGGGTTGAAGGCTCAGAAGCTAATTCTGCCCGCTATGGTGACCTTAGCCAAGGCCATTCGCCTCACACAGCCCGGTCCTTCTCTGCAGATGGGCCGAAGTCAGCGGGGCCGTCGCGGTTACATGACGCCGTGTCTGTCCCAGCCCCTGGTGCCGCCGGGCTCAGCCCACACTGTCCCTTCCTCCTCGCCAGCTCCTGTGACCTACGGGGAACCAGGAGCCCCAGCGAATCTCTAGGGGTCCCTCAGACCAGTCAATGATGAGCAAATGCCTCCATCCCCTCTAGAAGGACAGGGCAGACCAGCTCTGTCTTGCTCGCTCTCTGCTCTAGAAGTCTGCTGTGTAAACACATGCAGAGGGGCGCCCGCCCCGAGAGAGCAGGCTTGTGTCGGTTTGCCCAGAGGTGAGGCAGGAAAACTTGGCCGTGCCCAGGAGGTGTGTGGTGTGCTGCGGAGAGGCAGGCGCTCTTTACAAAGTCTCTGCTTCTGTTCACCTTTCACAGACTCATCTTTGATGCTGTCTCCTCAAACTTCACATTGTAACTAAAAACATTTTAAAGTTCCTGCTCTTTGCTAGTAACATTTGGGAGGGGAAGGATCTCTTACTCCAACCACCTTTGTGTGTTCCTCGCGGTTTCTGTACGAGGAGGTGCTGTTACATGACAAGGCATCTCTCAGCATGCTGTGCCCACGTGGCTGCATCTGACCGGGTGGGTCCTCATCACGTGTCAGGCCTCCTCTTCTCCACCTTGGCCCTGCTGATGGGCTTGGTTCCTTGCCCCTTCTGCTGGAGGACAGACTTGGGGGAGGGCTGGGCCACAGAACCCCAAGGATAAGGGCTGGCAAAGCACTTGGCTTCCAATAGAGGCTGATGTTTGCACTTAAGAAGACATCTCCCCTTTCCCTTTCTTCACATCTTTTGAGCCAAGGTCATCTCCCAGACGCAGGTCTGTCTTGAAATTGAGATTTCCCTTTAGCACTTGGGCTCTTAATAAGCAACTCTGTCTGGGCTCCTGGTTCCATTTGGTTAGCAGGATATTCTGTCAAGACTGGAGTTCAGTCCAGGAGCGAGTGCTGGATTTCAGCTGGATGGTGGGGGGAGGGTGTTTTCTTGTGCCTCCTTCAGAGTCACTCAACAAATGGCCCACGTGGTGACTCCTCACGGAGGGAGCCCAAGCCTGACATGTAAGATGGGGCTCCAAGCTCCCTTTGAAGCGGGCACAGTAATTGCAGCTTTGATTGTACCGACTCCGCTGCTGGGTTGGGCTGCACTGGGGCTTGCCTGGCCAGCCCAGCCTCAGCCACAGGCCCCCCAGTGAAGCCTTAGATGTGGAAGTCTCCAGTCTCCCAAGCTTCATGCCTGTGGTTTCTTGAAAAGAATCTTGATTTGACCTGTTTTATATCTGTAAAGCAACACTGGAAGGCCCCCATTTTTCCCATTTGGGGTAAAACTGGTCTCCCCTGACCACCTTATATTTTAAAGGACCAACCAGATTCAAATAAGGTGCTCATTTGATAGACAGTTTCTTTACCACTTTATTTAAACACTAGTTACACTATTAGAGCATCCAAGGTGGAAAAGAGGCACTTTTTGATTGGCAGTTGTACAGAGCACCTCTGGAACCAGCTTTCCAGGAGGATCCTGTAAGAGGATACTGTGGTAATAAAATAATGGTGGGAACGTGTGACACTACAGAAAGAACTGGCTTTTTTAGGAAATGGACCTGGCCCTGGGAGTCAGGGGTGCCCAAGCACCCTGTGACTAGGAATCTGTGGGCAGTGCCTCCACCCCTTGCCCAGGCTCTGTCCGTCTCCTTGGAAAGCCAGGCCCTTTGCAGCGCTTCCATCCTCCTGTGTGAAGCATCTGTATTCTGCTTAAACTTTTAAAAACCACAGAGCTGTTGCATGGTTTTCCTGTTAATTGGGCGAAGGGCAGTCTTGCAGGAGAGGAATTGAAACCGTCCCTGAAGACCTCGCTGTGTTGAAGGCAGCATTCTCTGGCTGCTTTCCTCCCCTCGTGCTTCCACTTGCCTGTTCACCAGCCACCAGATAAACATCTCTTCACAGTTGTGATGATGCGTCATCTGGAGGGACAGCACTGGTGGCGGTGGCCGTAATGATAACGCTCACACGCGGCTGGTCAGGGCCCTAACGCAGGGGCTCACTGTGCGCTCTGCGCGTCCCTCCAGGGTACCGGCCGCGCCCATCCTCACCACAGCCCACGGCCCGCTCCTCCCAGCCCCTGGGCTCCGGACCGCTCTCCTCTGAACAGCACCATGTGGATTGGAACTCACCATCCTGAGTTTAGTTTCTCATTATTAAGCTATTTCAAAGTTTCCTTTTACTTCTCCTCCAAGGTTTCTTTCTACTCAAAAAGCATAAAGGAATGCACTCCACTATTTAGAATTTTTTTTTCAAGGAAATGTTTGCTAATAAGAGGACATTGCAGCACAGACAGTTGAGATTCGTCTGAGCTGCCAGGGGACCAGGTGGGGGAGGTGACCTCCCTGCAGCTGGACGAGGCCGTCTCCCCAGTTGCAAAGGAGGGGCATTGGATGCTGTCCACAGAGGAGCTGAACTTGGGGGTGCTTTTGCTTTCCTTTCGTCTCTGATTCTGTTGCAATGTTTTATTTGTAATCACTCTTTGGGTCTAAGATTATTAAAACTTTTGGGGTTTAGGGATTATCCTTTTTGAATGCTCTTGTCATCAGCAACATCTTTAAATACTTGTTGAGTGTACATCCCAAGCATAATATTAGAGATCCTAGTTGTTATAAAGGGAAAAAAAAATACTAAGAATTGAAGCCTGAATATTGGAGAAGCTTATGCTCCTCAGACTGAATATGAGCGGACAGAAGCCATCCCGGCTGCACGGCTGCTTGTTGTGGGAATGTGGGGCACTCACTCACTTGAGTGTGCTTTTAGTCTCCTGTCAGGGTCGCAAGGAGTGCGACACAACTGAAGTGACTTAGCACATACGCACGCGTGCAGAGTCCTACGACAGCTCCCCACAGTGGACTGAAAAGACCGAACACTTTAGAATGACAGACCCTCCCGAGCTGGCCATGGCCCGCCATTACGGTTCATGTTTGGCCATTCTCTTCTGACGTTTTTCAGATTTATTTTTAAGAACGGTGATCCAAAGTATTATGTGTATTTCCCATCATAACTCTGTACATATATATACATATACATGGAACTAAGGTAAACACTTGAGTAAAGTACACTTATTCTCTAACGTAATCTCAGGATTTAGGGCTACCTTAGGGCAATCTGTCTTAGCTATCACCAGATCAACAAAGAGGATTAATTAATTAAATGCAGAGCTCTTAAGAGGTTGCAGCTGAGGTTCAAAATCTGTAAAGGTCTGTGGCAAATGCGCATTAACAGCATTTTATTTGTTCCTTCTCGAGGTGGAAAACGAAGCTCATTCCCAACGTGCAAAGCCAAGGCAGCGACCCCGGGACCTCTCCTGGAGATGGAAGCTTGTTGAAAACCCAGACTGTCTCCACGGCTTGCCCAGTCGACCCCAAAGGAGAAATGACACCAACTTCACCCTGAGGTCACTGCTAGAGACGCTGATCCATAAAGACAATCACTGCCAACCCCCGTTCATCTACTGCAAGAGCCAAGTTCCACAGTAAAGCATATAAGGTTTTTTTAAAAGAAAACGCACGAGAATGCTAGCAGGCCCTGGGTCAGCTGAGCAGCTTTCCTCCCCCCTCCGCTGTGCACTTCCCAGAGCGTCCTGCATCCGTATCTGTAACCTTCTGGCAAGGACAGTAACCTGGCTGCTTCCGCCTGCCCCAAGCACCTGAGCACTGGAAGCGGAAGCGGGAGCGGCTGCAGCAGAGCCGCCAGGTCCCCGCAGGAATGTGGGGAAGAGTTCCCTCTGTTTCCGGCTTCGTGTTTCTTCTCCTCAAGCTTTTATTTAACAGTGCAAAAGGATCTGTCTTGTTTGCTTCTTTTTTTAAACTTGAATTTTTTTAAATTGACACTTCTTTTTTCTTGTATATTTTGCTAGCTATGAGCTTTTTAAGTAAAATTCAAAGATCTGGAACTGTTTGAAATAAAAACGAAATGAAAAGAAGCCTCCTCCTTTTGAGAGCGATCTCGTCTGCTAAGTGGCTTCTCCTGAATTACCTGTAACAATAGCGGCCTCTCTGTCTTTGTAAGGTGTCTGATAGAGCTAAATAAACGTAACAGCCAGTCCACTCTGTGGGCAGCAGTTGGCAGTCCTCTTTATTTTTCTTACGATCTCTCTTTTTTTTTAATGGTAACCTTAACAGATACTTTCAGCAGACCAGTTTGCAGTGAATTTTCATTTCTTTCCTTCTCACCCCCTTGTTGTAAAAAGCCCAGCACTTGAATTGTTATTACTTTAAATGTTCTGTATTTGTATCTGTTTTTATTAGCCAATTAGTGGGATTTATGCCAGTTGTTAAAACGAGCATTGATATGTACCCCCCCCTTTTTTTTTTAATAACAAGGCACAGCCTTTGCCCCAAATTGTCAATCTAACGTTTGTCATTCCAGTTTGAGTTAACGTGCTGAGCATTTTTTAAAAGAAGCTTTGTAATAAAACATTTAAAAAGTTTTTTCTAAAGAGTGAAATTCCTGATGCTCTACAGTTGGTTATGGTGACCTGCATCCACAGGCCAGGCCAGGGCTGGGACGGAAGGCCTGCCGGCCAGCCTCCGTGAGCAGGCCCATGGCTGCCCCGTCCACGGGCCGCGAGTCCTCAGAGGCCCTGCGTGCGCAGCCTGGACCACCACCGCCGCGGCCACGCGCAGGGCTCGGGGTGAGTCAGGGCCGCGGGATTCAGCCAGGAGCCTGCCTTCCTTCCTGGGCCTGCAGGCACCCTGACGGGCTCTGCCGGCAGCGCTCAGCACCTCGGCTGGTGCCGCCCACGGTCAGACCCCCTGCTTCTCAAACTGGGCTCCCCCGTCAAGGATCCCTGTGTCTAACTCCCACTCACCTCCCCAGATGGACAGTTTCCCAATTTGGAGTCCAGAATTCTCTCTCCCTTAAGCTTCTGATACTATTATACAGCCTGGTATCAGGTTTAGCAAATCCTACATATTTTAAGTTTAAAACATCAATAGTTCATGATCTTCCACAAAAATTCCACAATCCATTGAGCTACTTTGAGAACCACTGACACCACTGGTCTAACTTCAATCTCCTGCTGAAATTCTAGTTCTGTTTCCTTTTTTCAACCTTCAATACAGCTGGATAACAGCTGGCTACCATACTTGTAATAACCTCCACATACTGTACTTGAAGATTGCCATTAAATCACCCCTCAAATTTCTCTTCTCCAGGCTAAGTAATCCCAACCCCTTGAACCTTTCATCATTGGTCCTTTAATCATTTTCATTACTATCCTCTGGACCCTCTCCAATTCCTCCTAATTTAGTCCTAAACTTGAACCAGGGGAAAATATCTATTATGTTCAGGGGACCTACTTGTTAAAGGTTTCATATTCATTTGAAATTCTCTCCATTTTCTTAACATACATGAACCAAGTGGTTGTAACTGTTTAAAGCTGCCACTATGTTCTCTCCAGAGTTAACTAGAAAATGCTGTAGGAAGTGACACTGTACTTTGGAGGGAAAAAAGGTAGAAGCAACACATTGTCCCTTCTGAGCTTTAGAAAGAAACTGATTAGCAGTAAGTCTGTCCACCAAGCAAGGAGAGCAAGGGTACAAGAGAGACTTGAGCCTCAGCCACACCGAGCAAGGAGAGCAAGGGTACAAGTGCGACTCGAGCCTCAGCCAAAGCCACTTGAGTCTCCTCTCCCGGGTTCCTCCTCTGCATTTTTATGACACAAAAAATAAATAAACGATATTGAAAGAAATGGCTTGTTTGAATCTCCTGAGCCAGTTGTTTCTTCCACAACTTGGTCCCTCCTAGTTCCCTGGATTTCCTTCAGAATAACTTTTCCCAGGTAACCTGGGTGTTCTGGCAGTGCCCACCCTGGCCCATTCTACCCAAATCCTGCTTCTGCGGGCAGGAGAGTCCAGAGTGCCCTGAGAGGCACACACAGGCCAGGGCTTCTCTCCTGAGGCATCTGGGCAGAGGGACTCCCTTCCGGCCCCTGCTTCTCTTCGGTCTTGCAGTGATTCTGCCTCCTTCCCTGCAGTGAGCTCGGAGCTGGCCTGGGCCAAGAGGAGGACAGGCCCGCCTTCCTGTGGGGGTTCAGCCTTTTTCGAGGTCGCGGCTGGTCCCCATGGATGGGTGCTCTCCTCCTGGCTTCAGTTTGTTTGCTTGCAGGGTTGCCAGCAACCACCTGTTTAGCTGGAAGAGATGTTCAACAGTTTCACTGTCCTAAATGTCACTTGTTTCCTCCATACTTTGGTCTAAGATTCCAACAATACGTCTGCATAGGTTTCCTTTTAAAGGAGAGAAGTCACGAGGGAGAGAAGAGAAAACAAATTCCACGTGACATAGTAGTTGTACCAAGTACTACATCTGCCACAGGGTGTTATTGTTCATACATAGAAATTTTAAGAGCTGCCCCGTGAAACCTAGGGATACATACAGATACATGCACACAAGATTTGAACTACTTTTTAATAGAAATTGAATAGACTAACAAAGGTCCATCTACTCAAAGCTATGGTTTTTCCAGTAGTCATGTATGGATGTGCGAGTTGGACTATAAAAGCTTGAGTGCCGAATTGATGCTTTTGAACTGTGGTGCTGGAAAAGACTCTTGACAGGCCCTTGGACTGCAAGGAGATCCAATCAGTCCATCCTAAAGGAGATCAGTCATGAATATTCACTGGAAGGACTGATGCTGAAGCTGAACCTCCAATACTTTAGCCACCGGATGCAAAGAACCAACTCACTGGAAAAGACCCTGATCCTGGGAAAGATTGAAGGCAGGAGAAGAGGATGACAGAGGATGAGATGGTGGGATGGCATGACCGATGCAATGGATATGAGTTTGAGTAAACTCCAGGAGTTGGTGATGGACAGGGAGGCCTGGCATGCTGCAGTCCCTGGGGTCACAAAGAGTAGGACAGGACTGAGTGACTGAACTGACTGAACTAAGTTAAGCATCTTAATACTAATAGAAGAATGTGGTCCTCAGCAGTGTCAGGCATAGTAAACCAGCATTAAACACAAATGGTTGATGCACTCATTCAATACCTATTTACTTGCCCACGGGCTCTATTGAAATAACTTGCCCCCTAGGAAAATGTTTTTTGCTGTTGGTAAGCTTGTTCACCACCTGTATTTGTTATAACACAGGCATCCTTCTCTTCCAATAGTAAACTTTAAATATCAAGTTTTTATCATGGAAAGAGGTTCACAGTGGGGAAAGCCCAGGTTTGGAGAGCTGGACAGTGTCCTCCAACCCTCAGTTCACACCTCCTCTTGGGCTGAAGACCTCACTGACCTCTACAAATGGACAGCGAGTGGAAAATGAGAGATGCTCCACACACACAAAATAACTAGCAAATGAATTTTCTTTGAATTGCTTCATAATCTATTATTAAACAGGTTTTTCCCCCCTCCCAATGTAAAAAAATACTTTGTTTTCATCATGCCTATAGCCATAGAACATGGGAACATATTTCTTCTATCCATGGAAGCAGTTAGTAACCAGACCTAACTATTCTCTTTTGGACCAAAGACCAAGGAAATACTTACACAAAGGGGGCAGAGTCTGGATTTTATTGGGTCATTTACACTGGTGTATTTATTATTTTT
Source organism: Bubalus kerabau (assembly GCF_029407905.1). Taxonomy (NCBI): domain Eukaryota; kingdom Metazoa; phylum Chordata; class Mammalia; order Artiodactyla; family Bovidae; genus Bubalus; species Bubalus kerabau. The sequence continues at coordinate 29,125,558 of NC_073630.1, read as the reverse complement.
CTTTACCTATAACATCTTGAGATTATTATTAACCACCTAAGTTAATTTTTCAGAGAAGGCAATGGCAACCCACTCCAGTCCTCTTGCCTAGAAAATCCCATGGACGGAGGGACCCTGGTAGGCTGTAGTCCATGGGGTCGCTAGGAGTCGGACACGACTGAGCAACTTCACTTTTACTTTTCACTTTCATACATTGGAGAAGGAAATGGCAACTCATTCCAGTGTTCTTGCCTGGAGAATCCCAGGGATGGCGGAGCCTGGTGGCCTGCCGTCTATGGGGTTGCACAGAGTCGGACACGACTGAAGCAACTTAGCAGCAGCAGCAAGTTAATTTTTGATCTCCATTAAATATATGGAAAATCTGGTAGGAGATGTATTATTTGCTGGATGGAATGAGAAAACTGCCTACAAACAGACAATCACACAACGGTTTCTCTTTGTAGTCACAGAGGGATTGGTAGATTAGTCTCTTCTGTTTGTAACTTAACTGTCTCAGAATTTGAACTGAGTAGAATCAATGACTTATGTTCTACACTGTAATTATGTTTTCTCCCATCAGGAAAATGGTATAAAACAAGCAAAGTAAAACAGAGCCTTATACAAAATGGCCTGTAGTTCTGACAGATCCCATCAACCTTGCTCAACTGGAGAAAGGCAACCCACACGGTTTTAAAATCTAGCCTGCTCGAATACTTAGTTCTAGCCATCAAGCTGTACATAAAGCAACGCCTGTGCAGTGCTCACGGGGGCTTTACAAAGCCCAGAGGTACCTGCTGAACAGCTTCATCTGTTCCCATGCCAGCATCTAGCACAGACTGTGCCTGCTCCAATTCCAATGGTCCAGTTAGCTCGCATTCTTCCCTCAGTGCCTGATCTCAGAGAGTGCCAACCCATCCAGACACCCCTTACAAAAACGGCCCATCTTCCAGAAGACCTAAACAAACACTTCTTCAAAGAAATACAGATGGCCAATAGGCAGGCATATGGAAAGATACTCAACACTGCTAATTAACAAAGAAATACAAATCAAAGCTACAATGAGGTACCACCTCACACCACTCAGAATGGCCATCATCAGAAAGCCTACAAATAAATGCTGGAGAGGGTGTGGAGAAAAGGAAACCCACCTACACAGCTGGTAGGAATGCAAGTTGGTGCAGTCACTGTGGAAGATTGTATGGAGGTTCCTTAGAAAATTAAAAACAGAATTACCATATGATCCAGCAATCCCACTCCTGGGCATATACCCAGAAAAAAACTGGATAATTAAAAAATATACATGCATGCCTATGTTCACAGGAACATTATTCACAATAGCCAAGCCATGGAAACAAATGTCCAGTGGCAGATGAATGGAGAAAGAAGATGCAATATACATACACAATGGAATACTACTCAGCCAGGAACAGAGCAAAATGCCATTTGCAGCACACGGATGGACTTACAGGTTATTCGTAATAATGGAATTCAGAAAGAGAAATAAAAATACCATATAGTATCACTTACATGTGTAATCTAAAATATAACACAAAGGAACCTAAGAAACAAACACGCTCAGGGACAAGCAGAATAGACTAGTGGGGGAGGGATGTGGGAGAGGGATGGAGTGGGAGGTTAGGGTTAGGGGATGTAAGATTTTATACAGAGGACAGATAAACAACAAGGTCCCACTGTATAACACAGAGAACTATATTCAATATTCTATAATAAACCATAATAAAAAAGAATACTAAAAAAAGAATGTATATATATATAACCGAATCACTTTGCTGTACAGAAATTGTTCAGTCGCAAAGTCATGTTCAACTCCTTGCAACCCCATAGACCCTGGCCTGCCAGGCTCCTCTGTCCATGGGATTCTCTAGGCAAGAATACTGGAGTGGTTTGCCATGCCCTGCTCCAGGGGATCTTCCCGACACAGGGATCCAATCTGAGTCTTCCTACGTCTCTTGCATTGGCAGGGAGGTTCTTCATCACTGGGCCACCTGGGAGCCGACCCCCACCCACCCAAAGGGCAGCAGATTCTCTCTAAACATCCCCACACGCGTTGGTTCTCAGCCTAGGATATGCGGACATCTGCTGAAGCTCTGCCAGGTGTGCAGGCCCCCTCTCAGGATGACGGCTTCCCTCCCTCACCCATCACCTTTTCCCTGACGCCAGTTAAGCAGGAGCATCACCTGGGGGCACTCAGGGCGGACAGCCTCTCCCCTGGACGCGGCTGGAGGATGGAAGGCCACAGGACCAAACGGGGCGCACCCGCTCTGGCTGCCTGGACTGCCCGAATCCATGCGGTAAGGCAGGCTGCCGCTGTACCCGCACACTTGCCTGGAACTCCAACACGAGCGGAAAAGTGCTGGAAATCCACCTCCCACGAGCAGGTGGTGAAACCTCCACGGGGCTCCAGAGTTCAGCCCTTCAAACACTGCGACCAGAAAGCTTGGCTCAAACACGCCTTACTCCCCAGGTCTGTTGGGGATGCTTCTGTTTCCTGTCTTCTAAACCTCAGGGAGGCAAGTGATTATGAGTTCTTTCAGGTTTTCCCTTCCGGCACGTGCTCGCTCGCCTGAGAATAGGCTACGTGTTAATGGCAGGCACGAGGCCTGGACACCCAGCCCCACCGCAGCCCTGTCCGTGTAAGGCCTGCTCTTCGCTCTGCCTTGCTGACCAGTGGCCTTCGCATTGCTCCTGTTTGCATACCACCCCTGCCCTGATTTCCGTCTCTGTTAGGAGCCTTTTTTCCGGGGTCTTAAATCATCCTCAGTTTACCAAACACAAAACATCTAATACCTAGGAGACAGCCACCTCGCCTGCTCGCTAGATGCTTCCTGCGAGTTTCTCTTTCCGGGTCAGCTAGGAAGGGTCCGCACCCCGCCCACAGCTTTGGGAAGCACTTCCGGAGCAGCAGCGGAAGTGGCCCCACGTCTTCACTTCTAGGACTCTCTTTTCACTAGACCCGTGGGGCTATTCCCAATCGTCAGCCTACTCCCCCAACGGTAAAAGTTCAGGCTCTCTGTAAACCTGTAGGTTCGAGGTGAACCGTGGCTTCCTTTCAAATAGGGCGCAGAGGAGGGAGGTGGTCGCAATCCGTCTATTAAGCCTGGCAGAGAGCTCATCACCTAACATCCATCATCTTATTTCATCTCAGCCACCTCGTGGGACAGGACCCACCATTCTGCCAGCTCTCTCCAGAAGGCAAGTAACCCCGCACCCCACCCCCCCCACCCCACCCCCACCCCCGCCAAGGTTAGGCTGCATAGGTAAAAGAGTGGAGCTCAGCTCTAGATCCCAAGTCTGTTTAATTCCAAAGCCCTTTGTGTTAATCATTTATACCAATTAATTCTGCAACAGCCATAGTTGGTCATTTTAAATAAAACATTAAATAGAATTAGATTTTTGTCTTTCAGGAGTTAAATTTTGTTCTGCCATAGAAATAAAAATGTGATTATGAAATATTGAGTGATTTTAAGAACAATTTACACAACCAAATGGGTTGAAAATGCAGCAATGCTTCCATTGTTCAAAGCATTTTTGATTAATATTTATGTACCATCAATGCCTGTTTACAGGAAAATTGGTTCCACAAAATTACAGCCATACTTTGTATTTTGGTAAGACTTAATTGGTTACTTAGATTGAAATGTTAAAGGGATTAAAATCAAGGTGGGTCACGACAAAAGCTTGTTTCAAAGTGTGAAAAGTGTAATTTGCAAACTATGGAAGTGAAACTAGTGTATGTTGTACAGGTGTATAGGTGTGTAGTGTATGTTGTATAGGTGGTGACTACACAGTAGCCGGTCCTGATTTGAAAGCAGAGGACCTGACTGACCACAAAGACCCTTCTCCCCTCGCAGCCCTTGGCAGGCAGTAGCTGTGCTCACCTGAGAAAGCAGAGACTGGAGCACGGGGCTGAGAAAGCCACTCTCCACTCCTGTGTGTAAGAAGATGTTCAAAATTCCTTCCCAGACCCAAACATGACACATGCAAGAGGATTTTCGAAAATAACAAAATATTCAGAGGCCAGGTGTTCTGACTTTCTGGCAGCCTAAGAGCACACGGAGAAACGTCAGCCAGGGAGACGGCTGCAACCCCCCACCCTCACCCCAGGCAGGCTGATGGCCACATCCCTGAGTTTGCTCTTTCCTGGAATCCAGTGGTCAAGAGTGAGCCCTGCCATTTCCAGGATGAGGGCCCACATCCTGTGGGCAGTCCAGTCAGAGAATGAGAAGGAAAGGAAGCCCCTCCTAAGCCCAGGGCTCCTGTCAAAGGTCAGGAGCCAGCCTGAGAGTGAGCAGGGGGCTGTCAGACCACAGGGTAACCTTAAGTAATGGAAATGGTGAGGGTGTCACAGGTGCTTCCTTTTTTTCGTTAGGAAATATAAGAATAACCTACAAGTTTCCTAAACCAGGTTCTGTGTGTGGTAGAAATGTATGCACATAGTTATTTTTCCACTATGCTGTAGTTAGATTCAAGTAAAAAAATTTAATAAGCTCCCCTTTATCCATCATGAAATGGGTGGAGGACAATCTCTTAACCATGAGCACCGTGACCAAGAATTCCAAACAAGGATGCCCATTTTAGGGACAGTACTGTAAGGAAGTCTGGATTTGAAATTTTCAAATTTGCTGTATTTTATCAAAACCTAGTTCTAATCCTGGCTCTGTCACAAAACTTCTGGTCACCTTGAGCACATCACATCAGCTCTTTGTTAATGAGGCCACTGGACCTCAGGGTTTCTGATGTCTTTGCAGCCTCAAAATTCTATCTTGGAAGACACTTTCTCAAGCCAATGATTAAAAGAAGCTTATGTTACACTATTTCTTTCTGCTGGCAAAGAAGAAACAGATGTTCCTTAAAAACTGGTTTTTGTGCCTTTATTACTGCTTTCCTGGTAAGAAATCTGGAGTGACAGCTACAGGCAGGCTGTACATAAACACCTTCTTCGGCCACTCCTTCCTCACCATTGCCACTCAAAAAAGCAACCACAGGCCGAAGACGGCACAGCTTCCACCTAAATAACCAGCCTTTACTTTTATAACCATTTAACATATTATGATTTTAAATTATACATGTTTATTTCAATTCAAATTTTCAGATTAAAAAAACTGCATTTTATTAGAGTCAATTTGCAGCAATGATTTCTCATGGGAAAAAAAAAGAGAGAGACAGACAATAATCATTCAGATTTTGGATTTGAACAAAACATCTTCCTGCACTTGGAGATCTTCCCACTAATCCAGCAGCAACATCTCAATGATGAGTTGAATCAAGACATGATACCTGACATCATGCCCAAAGGAGGGTAAGGCTTGAGGCTGCAGGCAGGAGATAACCCGGTAAAGGCAAGAGGCAGGTGCTGCCTCGCAGCCCTCCACAGACACAACACAGTGTCAGTGGCTGGAGACTTTCCCGTGCGCTAACAATGGACACAGGATGCTCTCGCTATAAGTAAACGAATTCAGGTTCTGGCAACTCTTCATGAAAACAACAGGTTCAAAAGAAATGTCTGCTCCAAGGCACCAAGGGTGTAAAGCTTTTTAGAAGATACACAGAAATGAACAGACTAAAAAAGGGAAAGGGAATTAGCTTCTCAGTGGAGGAATCTGCCATTACTCTAACTCTTGTAAATGATTAATTCAGATAGATTACAATCAAAACGTACATCAAACAGATCATGCTGTGGAAGGGAACATCTGACCAAAGACCATTCCCGTGGGCACTTGGGGAGCTGCTGGTATGTGCTTACGGGGCTTCATCCTCGAGCCAGAGAAGCTGCTCACTTGTATTTGTAAAATCCTTCTCCAGATTTCTTGCCAAACTTTTTCTCTGCCACCAGCTTATTCAGGAATGGGCAGGGCTGAAACAGGGGGTTCTTTGAGTCCATTTCATGCCAACCTATTGAGAGAGGGAAAAAGAGCTTAGGATGAAGTGCTGGGTTTATTTTACATCTCAGCATTCCCAGGGTGAGTCTGTTGGCCTGAATCGCATGAGTGAGGCCCGTGGGCCTCTCCCACGTCAGAGTAGGAACCCTTCTCCCCACGCTCTGCCTCCAGACTCGCAGAGGCAGAGGGAAGGCTGAACATGAGCCTCAAAGCAGGGTTGCACCACTGGGCTGTGTCTCGCTTGAGGCCCAGCTCTCCCATGGCCCTTCTGTTCATCCAACCCCTTCCTGGAAATAGCTGATGCCAAAGGTGTCCATTAATCTGGTGGCTGGACCCCTCAGTGACACAGTGAAATGACTTTCAGGCATGTTAAAAATCTGAATTTGCTGCTACTGGTATTTTATATCCTCATAAAGTTCTTGCTTCCACTAGAACCTCCCCTTGCTCCTTCCCATAGGTATTCTTCGTACAACTTGGTACTATGAGCTACATTCAACTTCAGTAGCCACTACAGTAAAATGAATACACAGTTTTAAATGGTTCTGCATCTTGAATGCAGTGGCTACACAGATCAGCATGCCTGACAGAATGACTGTGTACCAATGCCAGTTTCCTGGCTCTGCTACCACTGTGGCTGCTAGGAGATACAGCCCTAAGGGGAAACTAGTACCCAGGCCCTGTCTGTGCTGTATTTCACTGAATGTGGGACTTCCTATGAGTTCACAATTCTTTCAAAACAGAAAGATTTTTTAAAAGTTACCTTATGAGACTAGGCAGTCATATTTTTCCTTCAGTCATGTTACTTGAATCTTTCAGCTGGTGGGACAGGACTTTGGAAGGTCTACTAAGGCTCCTTATCTATTTAAATAGGCATTTAATTTAATTCACAGTTGAAAGAGACTACCTCAGCTCAACTCTAGACAGACAACAGAGAATTCCAATTCTTACCATCTAGGATGAACTTCGTAGTATCCAGCCCAACATAATCAAGAAGCTCAAACGGACCCATGGGGTAGCCGGCGCCCAGCTTCATCGCCGTGTCGATGTCCTCCTTGGATGCTTCACCTGAGCAGCAGAGGGCAGCACTGAGCCACCACCACCCTTCCCATGGCCACGCTGTCCGCGCTGAGTCCCTGAATTACCAGTGTTCTACATGTCATGCACATTCAAGAAAGTTCTGGAGTCAGGATTTCCGGCTTGGGTAAGATTTTTCTAAGAGGTCACAAGATTTTCAAAGCTACTACATGAAGTTTTACTCTGTGAGGTAAATTCTCAAGCACTACCATTCTGTTCGTGGAGAGAGAAGGCCCCAGAGGCCGGGAAACATTAGTTACTTTCTAATGGATTGGGATTCTCCTTCTCTGGAATAACTTACCAAAAAGTCCTTTAAAGCTACAGCATGTTTGTGATTGATAAAGGGACTGTTTTTTAAAAAAGGAAACAATGAAGCTATATGTTTTTCTATGTATTGTATGTATACTTTTCTTTTTTACCTTTCTTGGTTTTGTAAGTAATGAGTCATTCCTTTGAAATCCCACGCAAATAAACTCTTTAGTCAAGATAATGTTTAAAGAAAAGCCGAAACCTGACTTAGAACTGCCACTCAAGTTTGAAAGTGTGTTGAGGAAACTAAGACAAGAACCAAAGTGCTTTTTCCGTGGAATATTATCCTTCACATAATGTCTGTGGACCAGAGGTCTTTAGAGAGAGCAACCTGTCCCCTTTCTCCAAAATCAGGAGCACAACTAGCCTGTAACAAGTGTCTGTCTAGAATTTTGTTCCAAAGCATAAAGAAATGGTCAGTTAAAACAAAGCTAAATAAAAAAAGTGATTAAAAAACTTGAGAGGACATCACAACCTAAATATTTCAGATATTTTAGGCATGAAGAACAAGAACTACTTAAACATGCATAAACGTTCTATTTTTAAAAGCATATGAAGTACTAAGATAATGCCAAAGGATTTCAAGGTGGTTCAGGATGATTAAAATACCAACCAATTATTTCTCCTGGGTGACTTTATCGGTACTCCTCTGATTAGTCAACCAGAGGTTCCTGAGAATGATTTGAGTTTCAGGTCAGAAGAGAGCAAAAATGATCACACAGACATTGGCCTTATCAGGCAGCCTCACTCATTCATTCAATTTCTGTTTAATATCTGTTATGTATCAGGCACCAGAGACTTGGAATGAAACAAAGAAAGACAAGTACTGCAGTGTTCATGATCTAATGTGAGGATTCAGATGGGCAAACCAAAACTTTCATCTAACAAGTGCTGAAGATTCAGGAAGATTCACACGGCTATGTGGGCAAAGATGGAGAGGTTTACTCACAATGCTATGACTTCACCAAAACCACCACCCAGGAATGGGTCCTGATGGTCCTGAAGAGAATCCCCAGGGAAGAGCGGGCAAGGAAGGGCATTCCAGGCAGCAAGAATAGCATGTGTAAAGCAGGAATGAGAAAGCACATGGCAGCTGATAAACGAGTCTGCTGAGAGGATTTCATTAGGCTCCCAGGCTTCTGCGGTACAGAGGCCGAACACTGAAGCAAGCCTAGCATGCTCCTGGGGCTCGCTCCTGCTGCTCCTTGCACTGGGATCCTGTCCTCAACATCTGCAGAACTCTGCTCAGGTGCCAGAGCATCAGAGACTCCCCTCCTCTCTGCACATAACCTAAGAGCTATCAAGACTCCAGGCTAGGACTCCTGCCACCCCCTAGACCCCCTATATTTACCTTTCTCAAGGATTACTGGTCACAACCTAACATGTTATCTATTGGTTCACTCGCTATAGGCCGTCTCCCCTTATTAGAATATCAGCTTCCTGCGGATAGAAATCTCATAGCATAATGGTTCCAACTTACCTTAAAGCCATTTAATCAAATCAATATTCAGGAAAGACAATAAACCCTAGAGTCAAGAGTGTTATCCTAGATTCAGAGACTCACTTGACTATTTTATTTCTAAAAAATAATATGAAGACATAGCACATTATGGGGAAAAAAATCTGAACAGTTTTACAAAGTCAGCACAATTCTAAAAATTCTGTTCTGAGTAAGAGAGTAAAAGGAGGGGGGAGAGAGAGAAATATATAAAAGAGACTGGAATGCCAAGTGGGAGTTAAACATGGTATCATGCTTTAGATCATTAATTCCTAATTTTTAGAGTCAAGCACTTCAAATCTGATACCTTCTCCAAAAAAAATGTGCATACACACGAAATTCTGCATCAACCTTAGAAGGTTGATAGGGCCCTCCACCCCCACTCCCTATCCCCTAACTCTGGACAAAGAAAAGCATCCTCAGTGAACTCCCAGCTCTTCTACAGACCTGGGAACTGGGGACCTGCCCGAATAGGCTTCTTCTGCTGGCTCATCAGCACCACCTACCGACCATTCTTGGCAAAACAACAAACCAGGGTCACAGGCAACAGGATCAGAACTTCGCGCAGCCACCATTCCTTTATCCAACAGCAGCTACCTAAAGCCTGGCTTACACAAGCACCTTGGAAGTACGAAGATGAGGACCCAAACACTGAAAACGGAGTACAGTCGGATAAGAAAGATGTGTGCCATGCGGCAGGTATGTGCCCTGAAGCAGAAGCAAAGCATAGAGAGTTATGACAACAACAAAGATTACATCCAGCTTGGAGCACTGGGGACGGTCCAGTGGGGCCTTGAGAGAAGGTGGGAGTAAGGCGTGAGGCAAGACAAGAAGGCAGAAGGTGAGGAGAAAGAAGGCTCCCTGGCGAGGGCACTTATCCGGTAGGCTCCGACGGAACCACTGAACGTGTCCCGAGCACGGCAGGGACACTGTGAGCAGGATGTCACACGGTGACTGGGGCACAGGCTCGTGACACTCCCAGGTGTCACCCAAGAAAAGCTAACCACTCAGCCCCACCACCCTGCCAGAGCTGCCTCTGACCCGTCAGTGGCGTCCGACAGCAGGTGCTGTCTGCTGCGGCCACCAGCCTGCTCAGAGGTCTGCAGAGACAGCCCTGACCCCAGGGATGAGATTACAATGGGAATGCCCGCAGCACCAGGAGTAAGGACAGAGGCTGCGAGGCACTGCGGAGGAAGGCCTGACCTAGGAGCAAGGAGGCCCACAGCCAGGGAGCGTGGTGAGCGGCAGCGGCGTGCCCGAGACCCCACGGACAGTTGGCAGATGCACCGCTAAGGGCCTGCGAACTCAAAGCTGTTCAGCTGCCCAGGAGGCCCGAGTGGACAGTGATGGAGCGGATTCTCTGTTCTAACACCCCACACATCCTTCCGATGACCCCCTACCACTCAAAGCAGCGCTCCACCCACCTGTCTTAGAGGCATGCTCACCTCAGGTATATCAAGTATTTGTTATGTGCCCCAAATTCACAACGGAACCCTACTCCCTAAATACAGTGGTATAAGGAGGTAGGACCTTGTAGGAATTGGAAGAGTCACGGGGTGGAGCTCGCAGGGCTCTTCCCAGAGTCACAGGAGAGCTGGTTTCCTCGCTCTGCTCTCTACCATGTGAGGACACGAGAAGTCAGTGGTCTGCAGCCAGAGGAGGGCTCTCACCAGACACTCGATCGTGCTGGCACCCTAGTCTTGGACTATTGTCTCCAGAAATGTGAGAAATAAATTGTGGTCATTTATATACCACCCAGTCTATATCGCTATTTTTTTTTAAGAGCACATAAGCTGACCAAGATAATGTCATACAAAGAAGTTCTCCACCATGCGTTCGGAAAGGGGTGGGCTAAGCTGCCTTCACGGTCCAACTCTGCTGCCGTGCAGAAATGGAACACACTGTCCCCTCACCCTCCTGGACAACACGATATTGAGGAGAGCAGTTTGGAAAAGACAGAAGCTAAGTGTGGATCCCTTGTTGCCTGAGGAGCCGCACTACAGGCAGGCTGACTGGCACGGGGAGACTAGATGACAGGTGGGAGTCAAGTGACAAATGAACAGACATGGCAGGTGAAGGAGGGTAATCCATAACACTTTCAGATTTCAAAGGAGAACGGAGGCAGCTCAGTCAGTCACTCCAGCAGGTGAATGCAAATGGGATGGCAGGCGGGCATGTGAGCACGCTTGCTGCTGGCAGAACCGTGAGGTGGCAGAAGGGACACAGTAAGAAGCCTGAGGCTGAGGAGTCCAGACCACAGTGCGGCTTTCCAGGAAACAGCACCCACCCACTCCAATACTCAGCCCTCCAGCACACTGAAGCAGCACCAAGGGCAAATACAAGCACTTCCCTGTGGGGTCAGATCCCCCGCCCAGTTTCATCTCCCGGGTGGCTATGATGGTAAAGGTCAGAGGGATCCATCTGTACAGAAAAGGACCACTGCTGATGGGAGGAAAGCGGAAGACAAGAAAGTGACTTTCAACTTACAGCCAGACACGCGGTTCAGGTGAAAATGTATCAGAAGTGACAGTATGTGTCAGTGAGAAGAACACCATTCAGAGGTGGATCACCCATATGCTATATTCTAAAACATTACATTACCAAGAAAACCCCTGTCTTTCAAAGGAGGGCAAAACGCTTCATGCTGTCTTTGAGGTGCAATTAGATGTATTTGTTGATAGAGAAACACAGAAGTGTTGGTTTGATCTTGAAGCAAAAGTGAGGCAAATGCCTCCATAAAACACAGAGAAAAGTTTTAATATTTAAAGCAGATTTTGAGGAAGCAAATATGCTTTCATCTCTCTAGAAGAGCTGGTATAAATGTTTTGTTTCAAAAATGACATTCTCAGGAGCAAGCATTTGTGAATGAAGTAACTGAAAACAATTACAGTTGCTTTTCATTCAGTCCTATTAAGGCCTGTTTGCCTTTGAAGCAGAGATGAAACAATTACCTTCCACAAATGCCATAGGGAAGGTAGGCAGGAAGATACATGACATTTTCTAACCTTGGATCATGTCCCAAGTCTATTTCTACAACAGGGAGAATCATTCTTTGTCAATCTACCAGTATTGACAAAAAACCATTTTAGACCATTCTTAAGGTTAAAAAGAAAAATGCATCATAACATCATTCAGGAAGGACGGACACCACAGTCAGAAACATTCCTTGTCACGTTACAAACTTGTTACTAATTTCCCATCTCCTGTCACAATTTTACACCCTTAGGGAATTTCAAAGGTTCCCTAGCCCAGTGATTTTTGTATCACTGTCATCGTTTTAAGCAATAAATCGCTTAGCCAGAGACCCAGGATATAAACCCACGTTGGCCTATGACTGCTCTGGCTGAGACTGTAGTTGGAGGTGGCGGAGGGGGAAGTCCCCAGTCACCCCCTAAGCCTCCAAGGGAATCGAGGGGGTCCTGGGAACACAGTGACAAAGGCACCGGGCTCGGGGTGAGGCTGATTCACAGGAGTCGGAGAACAGAAGCTCCTCCCTGCTCCACAGGCCCTCCCCACAGAAGGCCTACACGCCTGCTGCCCGCGGGCCGGGCGGGGACAGCTACCTCGCTCACACAGCCTGACTGCTTCCATGAGGTACGGCACCAGAAGACGGTTCACGATAAACCCAGGCGTGTCCTGTCAGAGGAGAGAGAAAAACGGACAAGTGAATTTCTGTGAACTTTATCTTTACATAAAGTCACCAGCTCCTTCTCACCCTGGATTATCACACACATTCATCAAGCTGTACATTTTCAATGTTTCAAAGCACCAAGACAGCCTCGCTTCTATGCCACATGACAGTTTAACCAACTATTACAGTAACCAGAAGCCCCTACTGCACGGGTCCTGAAAGGAGTAAAGGCGGAGCCCGGGGGCCACTAGAAAGAGCACAGCTTTGGGAGCGGGCGGGTCTGGGCTCAGGTTCGAACACTCTTTGACCCTGCATCATTCTGAAACTCAGTTTCATCATCTGTGAAATGGGAGCAGTAATTTCTACCTCACTAGTTGTGAAGATAAATGAAAGCACATAAAATGCTGCACATATAGCATTATTATGCTCCCCTCAAACAGTAGACCCTTTACTCCTCTCCTGCATTTCTTAACGAGTCTAGAAAAAGTCACACTCCATCCTGAACGCGCCTTGGGAGCACAACTTCCCAGCTGTTGAGGATTTCCTCAGGCTCTTTCTATGTGCACTCTGGCACTGGGCACAGGACTCTGGAGCTGGGGACAGGGCCCAGGACAAACTAGCAGGTCCCAACAGACGGATGGCCTCTCCCAGCTCACCGACCAAGACTCCTCCCAGGAAGACGCCTTTCTTTGTTTCCCTCCTCACTCAAACACTTAACCATCTCTCCTGGAGGGATGGTGGGAATGCGGATTCTGTCTACTGAGCTCTCCTGGGAGCTTGTGAGGCAGGCTCACTTGGTAAATCTTAGTGGTTTTTATGGGAAGTTGATTTCCACTAGGTAAACAGAGTTCCCCTCTTTTAACAAAAGGCTGTGACCCTCCCTCAGGAAAAGACCCTCACCCTGGCCCAGGCTGTGAGTCCCGTTTCAAGCACACACTGGGCACTCCATACACATCTGAACAGAGATGCCCAGGCTCCTCTGTTACTCTACTCACCTGCCTGCATAATGTAGCACAGGGCCGTTCCTCCTTTCACTCTGGACCAACTGAAACCACCCCTACCCTACCTCCCAGGAACACAGAGATGCACAAAAGAGCTTTATCTGTCTAACCAAGACTATTCATATAATTATGTTGATTTATTAATAATAACCAGGGCAAACCTGTTTTTTAACTTCAAAAATTAACTGCAGAAATTCAGGACAGGGTAGGGTATCTGACTACAGGAGGCCACACCATACACAAGGTTAGAAATTAGAAAGTAGTCTGGGAAAAGTATTTTCTCCAATATACGGAGTGTTCATATACCGTTACAAGGCTGCTCTGGTGGCTCAGTGGTAAAGAATCTGCCTGCCAATGCAGGAGACATGGGTTCAGTCCCTGGGCTGGGAAGATCCCCTGGAGAAGGAAACAGCAGCCCACTCCAGGACTCCTGCCTAGGAAATCCCACGGACAGAGAAACCTTGTAGGCTACAGTCCACGGGGTTGCAAAAGAGTTGGACACAGCTTAGCGATTAAACAACAAAAAATCGAAGAAATACTCAGTAAAACAAAAGAGCACGTTACCAGTAAGGTTACTGGCAAGGGGCTTTGTCCCCATTATGATATTCAATGCTGTTGAAGATACAGAAATACTCTCATAACACTGGAATGGAAAGAGACGCGGCCCTTTGATAAAGCAATTTAACTTTATGTACTCATACACCTTACATTTTTCGTACTCATTTACTTATTTATTAAACACACTTTATTTACTGTACTTATTATATAGCAGGAATTGTTTGTCCTAAGTACTTTACAAACAGTCATTCACTTATTCCTCACAGTAACCCTGTAAGGTCAGCTCTGTTGCTGCCTCTGTGTGAGGGAGAGGATGCCGAGGCACAGGGAGGTTATGAGACCCCCCAAGGTTACACATCCAGTAAGTGCCGAAGCCAGGGTGTGAGCCCAGGCAGGCTGGTCGAGTCCACGGCCTTCACCTTTTCACACCACACTTTGCCTGTGAAGTCTCCCTATGAAGAAAGACACGTTTTAGGCACACTGATGTCATTCTTCTATGTTGGGTGTTACTACCCTATACTCCTGGAGTTCAAATCCACATCTATTTGTGTAAATCACGTTTTAGTGGAGCAGACGCACACCACTCCTTGCAGGTATGGCCCACGCTGCTTCCCTGTGACAGCAGCAGAATCCAGCAGTTGCAGCAGAGACTGTACACCCTAGAATACTTCTATCTGGCTCCTGAAAGAGAAGCCTGCTGACGTTCGTTCTATGCGATTTCCTCTACTATCTGGATGCCACACCAAGGGCCTGAATAACTGACCCTGAGAGTTAGTCAGGGTCTAAAAGACTCCCTGAATGCCTAAGGTAGCACCTAAAAAGAGAGTTCTGCGACGACGTAACAAGAGCAATTTCATGAGACCACAGTCCCCAGGCCTGCACCCGCCATGGCCATCCCGATGGAAAAATGGATCAACGCTCTCCGTGAATTAATGACTTTGCTGCTAAAGACCACCCCTGGCTTGTTCCTGCACTCTCATTCACACCTAGCTTTTTCTCACACAATGGCTACTTTTTGCCATGAACAAAGCAAAAACTGGTAACAAAATACAACCATACCCTCTGGTTATTAATGTGATATATATTTTTTTAATACAGAAGATTTAAAACCATAAAACTAAACCAACAAAAAATGAGTGTTAAAAAATGAGATTCCCTAATATAACACTCCAGTCCTGGAATGCGGGGGACTGGCATGTTTAAGTCTGCTCTCTTTGGTTGTTGGGGTCCACACTGACATATGACTTATTCAGATGATTCATAAACCACTGGAGTTTTCATAGATTAATTCAATACTGTGAGTTCAAACTTGAGACTATTTTGGAAAGTAAAAGTATGCTATGAGAAGAACCACCATGATATTTAAAAGATTACAGTCAACTAGCTATTCCACACCTGGGTATATATCTGAAAAAAACAAAAACACTAATTCAAAAAGATATGTGTGCCCCAGTGTTCATAGCCAAGACATGGAAACAACCCAAGTGCCCATCAACAGACAACTGGCTTAAGGAGACATGGCATATATACAATGGAATACTACTCAGCCATATAAAAAAGAATGAAATCCTACCATTTGCAGCAACATGGATGGACTTGGAGAGTATTATGCTAAGTGAAATAAGTCAGACAAAGACAAATACTGTACATCGCTTACATGTGGAATCTAAAAAATACAACAAACTAATGAACAGAACAGAAGAGCAGATTCACAGATATAGAGACCAAATTAGTGGTTACCATGGGGTGGGGTGGGGTATGGACAGTACAGGGGTGAGAGAGGGAGACACAAACTAACGGATGTGAGACAGGTCAAGGATGCATCACTGTACAACAAGGGGAACATAGCCAATATTTTGTAGTAACTGTGAATGCAAAGTAACCTTTAAAAATTACATGAAAAAATAAAAACTTTAAAAAATGTAAAAAAAATTAAATTACGGTCAAAACGATAAATGACATATTTACAAATAATTGGGATTCCCTGGTGGCTCAGTCAGTAAAGAATCCACCTACAATGCAGGAGACCACCTGAAACGTAGGAGACACAACCCCCTCCCGTATTTTTGCCTGGGAAATCCCATGGACAGAGGAGCCTGGCAGACTACAGTTCATGGAATCACAAGGGTCGAACACGACTTAGTGAGTAAACCACCAACCATCATAAAAATTTGTAATGGCATCTTGTCACACAATTGTCCTTTCAGAAAAACTACCAAGTCATGCAGAAGTGCCGTTCCTAAATTTGGGGGAAACTAAACAAGAACTACAGCAAATGCAGAGACTGAAGGTAATCAGAGCAAAGTAGGTGAGAGCACCAGGGATAACTTTACATCTAATCACCAGGACTCCTTGCCAGACGCAGCTCGCCCTCTACAGCCTGCAGACAGACCTGCAGGAAGAGTGCCCCTCTCCCACATCAGCCCACAGCAGAAGACTCCCTCCTGGAATAAGTCAGGGTCCCAGAAAAATCACCCCCTCCCTGCAGGAAGACTGCCCCTCTCCCACATCAGCCCACAGCAGAAGACTCCCTCCTGGAATAAGTCAGGGTCCCAGAAAAATCACCCCCTCCCCGGGCTACCCATACACTACCTTGCAAGCAACAGGATGCTTTCCCAGGGCTCTGCTGAAGTCTAGCAGAGATTCAAACGTCTTCTGGCTGGTCATTGGTGTTTTAATGACCTGGAGATGCAAAGCAGAGAAGAATTATAACCATAAAATCAGCAAACAATTTCAATAGAACGGTTCAAGGAAATATAGAGGGAAAATGGCCATACAGGTGGCAAAAATAATTTTTAGTTTCAGAAAAGAAGGATCTCAAGCCAGAAACAAAATGTCCACTTCAAGACACTGGACTATCACAGAACACACAAAATCAAGGCTAAAAAACTGATATAAATGTGTGTATATGCATGTAGGAGGTTTCACAGACTTTGTCACTGAGACTTGGGCTCAAACCCCAATCACACCACTTACCGGCTCTGTGACTCTGGGAATGTTTCTAGAAATTGAAATAACATTGAAATCACTCTACCTACCCTCAAGGAGCTGAGGTGAGACTGGAATTAGATTAGGAAGTAAAGCATTAAGGGCAGCTCCAAGAAAATGCTCAGTAAATACTGGCTCTTTTTAGGGTTTTACTTGCCACTGTTAATGAGTTCAGGGAAGTAACTGGAAGTCTACTAGAATATAATGCTTGCCTTTAACACACTCGGCATGAAGATGCACCTTCTCCTAGTCCAAAGATGAAGAGAAGGAGCCCCAGGAAAACTGAGTGACGCGCCCAGGCCACCAAGGTCCTGTGGACTCTGAGGGGTACCTGTAACCCCCTATTACTCCACCCTCTCCCACACAGATGCCCCAAAGGCCAACAGCTCCCTCTGCCTCAGAACAGGCTCATCCCAGAGGGAGGCCTTCATACCCAGCAAAGGCAGGCCTACAGCTGGGGTGTACCACCTGCCCGAACCCCGGGAAGGCCCAGGCCACCCCCCAACCCTCTCTGTGAGGTGCACGGCAAGAGCACACCTGCTGCCCCGCTCACGGTGGGCTGCAGGGCTCAACAGGGGTCGGCACCGGGCACCACACCTGGCAGTCAGCTCGCAGGAAAGAACTCGCCTGTCAGGAATTAGATTTCAGCAAATGAAGAGAGACCCAGAAGAATTTATATACGTTAAATATATAATTGAAATGCCAGTTAAGGGACTTCAATGAGAGTCAAAGCCAACAGGCTTGGCTTCTACAGCAGACCCTTTATATAAGCTCAGGTGAGGTGAGTCAAAGCAACCCCTGGTGCCTCAGCTTTCGCATATGAAATAGGGATGACAATATCTGACACATCCTCTTTCTTCTAAGAGGACTGTATGGTGTAATGAGATAGTGTCTGTGCAGGATGGAAAGCGCTATATGAATGAAGAGAGTCATCAGCATTATCATTCATGCTTTAATGTGATCACAGCTTGGGATGTGCTGGTATGCTACGACACGGAGGGAAGCTAATGAATGAAAACAGACCAAAGGCGCCATTAAGAGGGGGTTGAGGATGGCATGATACTGCTCTGCAGGCACCACGAATCAAACAGGAACCCGAGGATTATTCAAGAGGAAGCGGAAACATCACCTCCATCTGGACCAAACAGACTGGGCCGTGACAAGGGCTGCGAGTCAGGGAGTTTTAAAAATAATTTGGTGACTTAAAGGAGTCAACAGTAAAGAGTCTTGTTTTGTTTTTAACAGGATGAATGCATACTTATTCATTCATCCAACAAACAATGTGCTGCAGATACTCTGTTCCAACACAGGGTCTGAAAAATTACACACATACACATATAAATGTGCCCAGTCCCAAGTAAGGGAAAAGAGCCACTCAACTCACAGTTCATTTTGGTGTTTACCACCAGGGACATACACTTGAATGCTCAAGTTAAAAAATAAAAATTGCATAAAGAAGAGCACTTTTAGAAAACATTTTCTAGAAAATGTTAACATTTGTCAAACATTAACTGTTAATAATCAATGTACCATATTTCCAAAGACACAAATGGACATTATCAGGTAAATGCAGTTGAAAACAGTATTATAGTTGGAATATGTCCATCTTCAAAACACGTACATACATGACATAGTAACTGAAAACGTGGAAAATTTCATTTCACTTCCTTGCTATTTCCTGCATTAGGAAACATGCTTTCTTCTATTCCCTATGCCCCTTTCGTTCCTCAACTTCTTCAAAAACAGCCTTAGAGATTGGCAGTAAATTAGAAGCCAAGAAGCAATGTTAGTGGAAGAGAGAATTCCTATCATAGGATGGTTTAGAGTAGTCCCTGAAAGAAAACTGTAGGGAAATTTAGTCATCCTTAAACTAGATGCTAATGCTTATAGAGGGGAGGGGCTGAGCATCAGGAGGTGGCAGAAACAAGGGGACACCGGAGGGAAGCGGGCCTGGAGAAGGCAGCAGTGGAAGACCACATCTCTGCTCTCTCCCAGGGAGCCCCAGCTAGTCTCTGGAGGTCTGCCTGGATCCACAGCCCCCACACTTCGCACGGCAATAACTCCTCAACCTCAGTACAAATGCTGTTTTAATAGAAGCTGCTCCTCGGACTCTGTAATTAGCCACTCTATAAAAGGCAAGTTGCAGCATTTCAGTGCAAATTATCTACTGTGACTCCACCTCCCTTGTACCCGAGTCTTGAGCAAGCAAGTGGCGGCAGCAGCCCAACAGCCCTCCCTGGCCACTTCCCTCCGCCTCCTAGGGCTGAGGTCAGGAGGTTCGAGGCTCTGAGGAGCTGCTTCATAGCTGTGGTCACAACACAGAGGAGCTGTGCCTCTGTGGGGACAGTACAAAGGCCCCGTCACCGGAGCTGACACCAGTGTGACCCAGCAACAATGGACAGTGTAATACAGAGGCTCCAGGAGGAAACCAGGCTTCTAATAAAATGCCTCATCCAGCCTGGATAAGACAACACGAACGTGTGGTTCTCCCCTCCGTGGGCTCATCAGGCCAGTGATCTTCAGTACCACCTTCCCAATCTGATGCTTCTCTCTGCACTGCTCATCAGCTATAGCATAAACAATAAGTGATATTCCACACAGGTAACAGCCCTCCTGGACACCACTGGTCAAAAGAGAGCTCTGCAGAGAAATAAAGCCCAGGGGCCTTCCTAGATATTAGGTGCTGTTTCTTCCTTTGGCTCTGAAAGGAGACTCTGGCTAGAGAAACCCAAGCACGAGCACAACCAACCTGCCAACTTCCCACTAAAATTCCCGGTGGAGTGCAATCCCCACTCAGAAGCAGGGCTGAGAGCGGGCAGAGCAAGCACGCATGCACAAGCAGACCGCACTGACCTCCACAAGCCTCATCAAAGGCACCGGGTTGAAGAAATGGAGCCCGGCGAACCGGTCCTGTCTGGTGGTGGAATTGGCTAGGCTTGTGATCTGCAAAGAGGAAGTGTTGCTGGCAAAGATTGTGTGTCTGTGGAGAGAAAGACATTGGAGTGTTGGAATGAGTCGCATCTTTGGAAGCAGTCAGGGAAAAGACACAACTTCATTAACATTAGGCTGAAATCAAGTGACCTGCTTCATTTAAATTCTAGTTACCTGCTCCAAAAGTCTGCTTAGTCTTTGCTAATCCTTCCTTAATTTTAGGCAACACAGTTTCTCCTGGCTACTTGCATTATTTAGTTTATATGGTTCATGAAGAATACAAGGAGGCAATTACGGCATCACAAGACGCAACTGCGAATGAACAAACGCTGAGGAAAGACAGCACGCGTCACAGACCCTCAGAACAAACAAAAACTGTGAAGAAACACCCGAATCCTCCGTGAGAAACATCCGACATGAACTAAAATCATCTCCCCTCAAATGAAAAGCTTTACTTCCCCACTGATTGGGAATTAAAATGAAAACAGAAGGAAGCCAACATGGCCCAAAAGAAGTTTTAAGGCTACACTGGTAGGTTTGGGGAAGGAAGGACACGTGTATACACATGATAAACATGGTTCAATGCATTCTTATTGCAGCGAAAGTGTCAGTCACTCAGTCGTGTCCAACTCTTTGCAGCTCCGCAGAATGCAGCCCACCAGGGTCCTCTGTCCATGGGATTCTCCAGGCAAGAATACTGGGGTGGGTTTCCACTCCAACCGTTTCCTTCTCCAGGGGATCTTCCCAACCCAGGGATCAAATCCAGGTCTCCTGAATTACAGGAAGAATTTTTACCATCTGAGCCACCAGGGAAGCCCTATTCTTATTATAAAATCTCCTTAAGAAGCAGTACCATCTTCTTTTGTGTATATAAAATATTAAATTATTAATTAAAAAAACTCCATGCTGATTTCAACCAAATTTAATTTTTAAAGACCTCAGTAAAGTGGGGTGCCAAAGGCATGACAGGCAAATCTTTAGAGATGGGCAAGACTGATCAGCTTTCCTACAGCACCACCTTGTGGATAAATATACACTAAGTCTACTAATAACAGCAATCACAAGGGCTTGGCCACAGCACAGGAAGGGCGGTGATCCCTTACGACCAGATTAGGGTGTTCCTGCTTGCCCAAAAGGCAGTACTCTAATCTGTCCGAAATCAGGAGCGAGTGGGAGGAGAGAAGAAGGGAAGGGAGCAGAAACCAGTAATGTGGGAAGAGCAGAGAAGAGTGAGGTTGCGAAAGCAGCTGGTGTGCTGGTGTGCACTGGTGCAGCCATGCGATGGAATACTACTCAGCCACAAAAAAAGGAGAAAATCACGCCATCTGCAGCAACGTGGATGGACCTACAGATCATCATACTGAGTGCAGTCAGTCAGAGAAAGACAAGTATCACATGGTACCACTTCCATGTGGAACCTAAACTGTGACACGAATGAACCAAGCTAGGAAACTAACAGAATCATGGACAGAGCGAGCAGCCCAGGGGTTGTCAAGGGGGCAGGGGTCTGGGAGAGGCACAGGATGGGAGAGTGGGGTTAGAGATGTGAGATTCCATATAGAGGATGGATAAACTGCACAGTGCTACTTTGCAGCACAGAGAGCTATATTCAGCATCCTACAATAAACCATAATGGAAGAGAACACATGTATAACTGAGTTACTGAGCTGCACAGCAGAAATCAAACACTGTAAATTAACTGTGCTGCTGCTGCTTAGTTGCTTCAGTCAAATCCGACTGTGCGACCCTACGGACTGCGGCCCGCCAGGCTCCTCTGTCCACAGGGATTCTCTTGGCAAGAATACTAGAGTGTGTTGCCATGCCCTCTTCCAGGGGATCTTCCCAACCCAGGAATCAAACCCGGGTCTTCTGCAATGCAGGCAGATTCTTTACCACTGAGCTGGTATGCTTCGATTTAAAAACACTGATAGAAAAACACTGACCCATTTCATGAGTAGGATTCACTGTATCTATGTACCACATCTTCCTTATCTTTCCTCTGTCAATGGGTGTTTAGGTTGCTTCCATGTCTTGGCCATTGTAAACAGTGCTGCAATGAACACTGAGGTGCATGTATCTTTTGAATTATGGTTTTCTCCGGATATATGCCCAGGAATGGAATTGCTGGATCATATGGTAGCTCTATTTTTAGTTATTTAAGGAACCTCCAAACTGTTCTAGAATCCTCCTACCAATGCAGGAGAAACAGGAGATGGGGGTTCAATTCCTGAGTTGGGATGATCCCCTGGAGGAGGAAATGGCAACACACTCCAGCATGCTTGCTGGGAGAATGCCATGGACAGAGGAGCTTGGTGGGCTACAGTCCATGGGGTCGCAGAGTCAGACATGACTGAAGGGACCGAGCATGCGTACTGTTCTCCACAGTGGCTGTACCTGTTTACCTTCCTAGAACAGTGAAGAGGGTTCCCTCTTCTCCACATTCTCTCCAGCACTGACTGTGCAGATTTTTTGACGATGGCCATTCTGACTGGTGATACCTCAGTGTAGTTTTAATTTGCATTTCTCTAATAATTAGTGATGCTGAGCAGCTTTTCATGTGCCTTTTGGCCATCTGTATCTTCTTCTGAGAAATGTCTATTTAGATCTTTTGCCTATTTTCTGATTGGGTTGAATGGTTTTTTGATATTGGGCTTCATGAGTTGTCTTCCCTTGTAGCTCAGTCGGTAAAGAATCTGCCTGCAGTATAGGAGACCCGGGTTCGATCCCTGGGTCGGGAAGATCCCCTGGAGAAGGAAATGGCAACCCACTCCAGTATCCTTGCCTGGAAAATCTCATGGACAGAGCAGGAGCCTGGTGGGCTGCAGTCCATGGGGTCACAAAGAGTCGGGCATGACTGAGCGACTAACACTTACTTACTTCATGAGTTGTCTGTATACTTTGGATGGCCAACATTTTATTGGGCTTCCCTGATGGCTCAGACGGTAAAGAATCTGCCTGCAATGCAGATCTGAGTTTGATACCAGGATCGGGAAAAATCCCCTGGAGAAGGAAATGGCAACCCACTCCAGTATCCTTGCCTGGAAAATCTCCTGGACATAGCAGGAGCCTGGTGGGCTGCAGTCCCTGGGGTCACAAAGGGTCAGACACGATAACATCTTATGGAAGTACTTTTTCCTCATTCTGAGGGTTGTCTTTTCATTTTGTTTATGCTTTCCTTTGCAATGCAAAACGTTTTACATTTAATTAGGTCCCGTTTATTTTTGTTTGTATTTTCATTACTGTAGGAGGTGGATCGAAAAAGATCTTGCTGTGATTTATAGATCAACAGAATACAACAGAAAGCCCAGAGATAAACCTACGCACCTATGGTCACTTAATCTATGACAGAGGAGGCAAAAATATACAGTGGAGAAAAGACAGTGTCTTCAGTAAGTGGTGCTGGGAAAACTGGATAGCTACATGTAAAAGAATAAAATTAGAACGCTGTATGCAAAAATAAACTAAAAATGGAGTAAAGACCTAAATGTAAGGCCAGATACAATAAAACTCTTAGAGGAAAACAGGGGCATAACACTCTCCTACATAAATAGCACTTCACTTTTAAGGCACGAGAACAGTGACCTTTCTCAACAACTTCCAAGTTGGCTGATTTAAAGGCCAGGCAAAGGGGCTTCTCCTTAAAGAAAAAAACCTTTTTAGCCAACACTCCTAACCAAGACAGTCTGGTTTCTGTCACATGGTGCTACAACCCCTAAGAGAAGTGAAGTTGCTCAGTCGTGTGTGACTGTTTGTGACCCCATGGACTGTAGTCCTACCAGGCTCATCCGTCCGTGGAATTTCCCAGGCAAGGGTACTGGAGTCGGTTGCCATTTCCTTCTCCAGGGGATCTTCCCAACCCAGGGATTGAACCCAGGTCTCCTGCATTGCAGGTGGACGCTTTACCCTCTGAGCCACCAGGGAAGCCTGTAAAGTACGTGAGCATGCTGATCAGCTGAGTGACACTTGGGAGACAGAAAGACAGGCCTCTCCTCTTTGTCAGGGTCACCAGGCCACACCGCCCTAAGGGCCGTCAGGCCAGCAGGCCAGCCACTGCTTGCTGGTGGCTGCCTAAGAATTACTGTTGTCATATAATCTTAATCTGACTTGAGTCCCAATCAAGACGGGTGGTGCATGGCCAAGCAAACATAAGATGAACATGAATGAGCATGTCAGGGGCCAACATCACCAGGAGCCACGGCAGAACTAGAGCTGTACATGTGCATGGCTCGCTGATGCCCCACAGTCCTGAGCAGGGGCCCTGCGTCTGACCTGCACGAGGCTAGTTCTCCTCACCCACCCTTTGCCAGGAAGCTGGGTAACAACTCCGTGCTCCTTAAAGGACCCCTACTGTTTTGACTTAACCCACAGAAGGCTCAAAGCAGGAGGACCCTGGAAAACCATGGAAACAGAAGGCATTCCCTTCAATTACATTATTCTGTTGGTTTCATCCAAAAGAGGGGACACACCAAATTGCTCTGAGGTTGCTCAGCAGACATCTAGGGACATGACCGAGTGCCTCTACCCTCTGGCCTGGGAGGGGCCATGACGCAGACGCTGCAAGAGACCAAGACCTGTCCCTGGATGGACCCTCCAATTCACGTGGGAAAAAACTACCCTCCTCTGGGGACAAGGATCAGATTCAGGGCAGCCCACACCTCAGGAAACAAACTGGGGGTGGAGGACAGAGAACAAAGGAAGCAGTGTTGGCTCTTCTGGAAACAGCTGTAGAGTAATAAAAAGAAGTCTTAGTGTCAGGAGACTCCTTCCCAGGAGGAAAGCCCAAGCGCCAGGAAGGGAGCCCCCAGCACCAACGAGGTCTCCCAGACATCACGTACTCGGCGGCAAACTTGTCCAGCCTCTTGAACAGCTCGTTCTTCACCTGCAGATTCTCTACGATGGCCTCCACCACCAAGTCTGTGCTGTGGACCACGGATGCTGCATCCGTGCTGGTCGATATGCTGCTCAGGGTCTTCGCCACAAACTCATCAGCACCCTAATGCCGTGGGGGAAGGAGAAGAGAATGGTCACTGGGCTCGCTGGAAAATGGTCGATGCCTGCAGAGGGGGAAAGCGGGAGGGCGAGGGCAGGGCAGGACACCCCAGACAACCTGAATGCGCCCTGGAATCCCGAGAAATAAATTCTCTACGTCTCTTCTTAGGGTAGATGGCATCTCAATGTGCTTCTGCACCCTAGGGCAAGAATCAGCCTGTGAACAATCCCAAGTGCTGGTCAGCACACTGTTGTGTGTCAGTCATAACCTTTCAAGCTCTTAGCCAGCTCTGCTCAGGTTACTAAGCTGTTTGTTCACAGCGTCGGTGTTGGCCTGTTCTATCTGCTCTGTGTCAACAGACAGCCATG
Source organism: Bubalus kerabau (assembly GCF_029407905.1). Taxonomy (NCBI): domain Eukaryota; kingdom Metazoa; phylum Chordata; class Mammalia; order Artiodactyla; family Bovidae; genus Bubalus; species Bubalus kerabau. Next base: position 29,100,331 of record NC_073630.1, on the reverse strand, counting down.
TACTGTTCCATGACAGTACAGGCTTGAAGCCTGTGATCTGTCTTCCAGAAAAGGGTAAAAGTGGCTCTCAGCCCCATCCACGAGTCTGAGAGGTGGTGCTGACTATTCCCCCTAGCAGGAGGCAGGGAAGAGCTGCCAGACTCAGCAGTTGTTTATCAACTAATAGTCACCCATCATGTGCCGGCAACTGGTAGTTCAAGAGCACACGCCAGATACAGCCTCTGCCCTAGAAGAGCGTACAATCCTGTCTTTTCCTCATTTGTACCTCCAGGTTTCCACAAACAGATCTCAATCAGGGCAGAGACAGGTGGTCCCCTTATTAGCTGCTATTTTACCTCAGGATATAATTTGCCCATGAGGATTCAAAACGGTCCAGCAAAGGCATCCAAAATCATCAAGGAATAAATAATTCTCGGAGCTGTTCCAATGGTATGTGGCAGCCTAGGTGGGAGGGGAGTTTAGGGGAAAGTAGATACATGTATATGTGTGGCTGACTCCCTTTGCTGCCCACCACAAACTATCACAACATTGTTAATCGGCTATATTACAATATAAGATACAAAGTTAAAAAAAAAACTATCAGAGCTGATCAATAGAAATGTAATGCAAGATGGTAGCTGATTTTAAATTTCTATCAGCTGCATTTTAACATGTGAAAACAGGTAAAATTAATTTTATTTAACCCTAAGATATCTAAGCTACTATCGTTTCAACATGTAATCAATATAGAGATGTCTTGTGTTCTTTTTCTACTCAGTCTTTGAAATCTGATGTCTATCTTACAATGCACCTTGGTTTGGACTAGCCACAGTTATCGTGCTCAACAGCCACCTGTAGCCAGTGGTGACTGTCCTTATCAGAGGAGAGCTAGATGAATACAGTTCATGTCAAGTCAGTAAGTGGAAGCTGACCCTTCAAGCATGTCCCTGGCAGAGGTGGGAAACACCAGGAGACCAGACTCCTGAGGAGTGACAGTCAGGAGCGAAGCGTCTTGAGAACAGATGCCACCTTTTTACCCCCAGGGTGGGGCCCAGAGCCTCGGCCCAAAGAGGGATAATTGGCAGAAGTGTGCACAGTAAAAGTGCAGGTTATCTGGATCCACTCACTCTGTCCTTGCTTCCCCTCGGCCCTCTTCAAATCCCGCCTGACCAGACCCTCGTCATAACATGCTCCTCTCTATCGCGACCAGTGAGGACATATGAAGGAGAGCTTAACCTGCCGTGATACATACTGCTCAGATTTCTTTAGGGAGAACATAAAATGATCTCCTCCCCTGCTCCTCTGATTTTTAAAAGATGACTAGATTTTAAGAAGATGCAAACCCAAATCACAATGAGATACCACTTCATAGCTCCTATGATGGCTGTTACAAAAATAACAATAATAATTGTAGGCCATGATGTGGAGAAATTGGAACCTCCTTGTAAATTACTTGTAGGAATGTAAAATGGTCCAGCCATTGAGGAAGACAGTTTGGTGGTTTCCCAAAAGGCTAAACCTAGGATTGCTGTATGACCCAGTGATTGAACTGCTAGGTATATACGTGAAAGAACTGAAAAGAGGAACCTGAACAGACTCATGGTCACTACGGCACTATTCACAATAGCAAAAGGTGAAAAGAACCAACAATATGGCTATTTACGTCTCCTGTTCTGTTATCAGTCCCCGTGGAATATTTAGTGATTATGTTATTATACTGGCCTAAAGTTAGGCCTGTTTTATTGGCCTCAAGTTTCAATTCAAACATTTAAAAAGCAAACAAAGGCCAGAACCCCCTCACAAATGTGAAGTGGTCAGAGAACTGGTCTTGAAGATAATGATGACAAGAAATCACCTTGGGGTTTTCTGCAAACTTCTTCTTGGCCACTTTCCGAAGACTTTCCTCAATTCCCTTTCTAGATTTTTCCAGGATGTCCTCTGTTTGGTCCACCAACACTACTGTGTGGCCAGTTGCTGCAGCAACCTAGAACAAAACAAAAACAAAAACAAAAAGCAAGAAAACATAAAATTAAAAAAAAGTTAGTAGATAGGAATTCTCTGCAGTCCAGTGGTCAGGACTTGGCACTCTCACGGCTAGGGCCTGGGTTCAGTTCCTAGTTGGGAAACTAAGAGCCTGCAAGCCACTCAGCGCAGCCAAAACAAACAAATAAAACCCAGTGAGTTTCATATTCTACATGAACTCTAGCACTATTCTACTCAAAATACCACATAAACATAATAATAAGCCAACAGAAATTAAACACACACTTCTTCTCAGGCACTGCTTTAAATCCTTAACATGGATGACAATTCTCAAAACAACCTTACAAGAAGATCAAGAGATGAGCCCACAGTCACACAACTGGTGTCTGGAAAGGGACATGTGGAGAGGGTTCATGCTCCATGTGCCTAAACTGTTTGCACAGTTTAGGCACACACTCACACCTGCTTTCCTTCCCAGAGTCTGAAATTTTGACACTGGCCAGGCAGACAGTGCCTGTGAGACCAGCCCCAGTAAAAATTCTCGGCTCTGCATCTCTAGTGAGCTGAAGGGAGGTATGATAACCACCGGTGGGGTACTCTGTCCACAAGGGGGCAAGCCGAGGTGCTGGCTCGGGGACCTTCCATTTTTGTCTCAGCTCCTGTGTGGCGGACCCTCTGGAAAAACAGAAGTGATTTTCACCTTCCTCTTAACCTCTGACCTAGCTCATCCTTTGAATAGGCCAAACAGGATTCCTCAGATTCCTCCCTGCCCAGTCCCAATACGCTTTCCCTCACTTCCACTTCCAGCATCACTCAGCCTTTTTTTCCCCTCAGGGGCTTGGGGAGGAAAATTCAAGCACTTTTGGAACATGTGAAAAAGCTGAAGGCAACAGAGACAAAGAAAGACAGCAGAGGTACTTCGCTGGTGATTCAGCGGCTAGGACTCTGTGCTTCCACTGCAGGAGGCACATGTTCAATCCCAGGTTCGGGAACTAAGATCTCAGAAGCTGCAGCGAGTGGCCAAAGAAATAAAAAGAGAAAGTTAAAGCAGTGTCCTTTTGTTTTGAAACTTTAAAATCCCACTGAGAAAACACGGGAGGAAAAAAAAAAACACTCAACAATACAAAGCTCCGTATGTCAGATGTCAATGAAAATAAAAGCCGCATCATGAAGAACTCTGTCAGGAATCAGGTCTCAGAAGGCTGAGTACACCTTCTGTACCCAGAAGGAGTACACCTGGACGATGCCATTCTGCCAAGGAATAAGGCATTAGCCTTAAAGAGGTGGAGCGGAGCCAGCGAGGGAGGGGGATCCACCATCTCCCTAGAAAGCCACTTGCAGAGTTACTGTAACCGTGTGAGACTGTGACAGTCACAGGGCATCTTTGGTTATGCTGCAGATAAGCTATGATGCATCCCCTTAAGACTACTTTTTAAAAAAACTGCAAACACAACCAATCCAAGAGATGAAGCAACCCTCAAAAATCCAAGTGAAGCAAGACAGACTTACAAGAACACTAAAATTCAACTGGGAAAATCCGTGGCCAAGAAGTATTTTCAGCCTAAATGAGGACTTATCCAAAGTCCTCTGATAAACACCCCCAGCTCCCCCACCCCCACTCCCGCCCATAAGGAGACACTGGGCAATTCAGTCCTTGCTTTTCTTCATCCAGCGTCTGCATGGCCACATTGGAGATGATACAGTATGCAGACACCAGCCAAACTCAGCTATTAAATCAAAGCCCTCCAGGCAATGTTCTGGAAGAACAAAGTGCACATGTCAAATGATCCATGTCAAAGTTACTGTGTGTGCAAAACGTCTGCTTACTTTCCCATATCAGGGGCCAAGTCCCAGAAAGGTAGCAGACAGACCTTCACAGTGCGCCACTGATCACATCTCACTCTGCAAAACGTCCCTCAGCCGCACAGCGCCTCATCGGTCTTTAAAGAGGCTGCTCTTGTAGGAACTTACCTTAACTGTTTTCCCTAACTCAATTGCCTCGAACATTTTCTACAATTTCGGGATCTTCAAAATGCCTAGACTAGTATTTCTGGAAAATCCTGAAAGAGATGGGAATACCAGACTACCTGACCTGCCTCTTGAGAAACCTGTATGCAGGTCAGGAAGCAACAGTTACAACTGGACATGGAACAACAGACTGGTTCCAAATAGGAAAAGGAGTGCGTCAAGGCTGTATATTGTCACCCTGCTTATTTAACTTATATGCAGAGTACGTCATGAGAAATGCTGGGCTGGAAGAAGCACAAGCGGGAATCAAGATTGCCGGGAGAAATATCAATAACCTCAGATATGCAGATGACACCACCCTTATGGCAGAAAGTGAAGAACTCAAAAGCCTCTTGATGAAAGTGAAAGAGGAGAGTGAAAAAGTTGGCTTAAAACTCAACATTCAGAAAACGAAGATCATGGCATCTGGTCCCATCACTTCATGGGAAATAGATGAGGAAACAGTGGAAACAGTGTCAGACTTTATCTTTTTGGGCTCCAAAATCACTGCAGATGGTGACTGCAGCCATGAAATTAAGACACTTACTCCTTGGAAGAAAAGTTATGACCAACCTAGATAGCATATTCAAAAGCAGAGACATTACTTTGCCAACAAAGGTTCATCTAGTCAAGGCTATGGTTTTTCCTGTGGTCATGTATGGATGTGAGAGTTGGACTGTGAAGAAACCTGAGCACCAAAGAATTGATGCTTTTGAACTGTGGTGTTGGAGAAGACTCTTGAGAGTCCCTTGGACTGCAAGGAGATCCAACCAGTCCATTCTGAAGGAGATCAGCCCTGGGTATTCTTTGGAAGGACTGATGCTAAAGCTGAAACTCCAGTACTTTGGCCACCTCATGCGAAGAGCTGACTCACTGGAAAAGACTCTGATGCTGGGAGGGATTGGGGGCAGGAGGAAAAGGGAACGACAGAGGATGAGATGGCTGGATGGCATCACCAACTCGATGGACGTGAGTTTGAATGAACTCCAGGAAGTGGTGATGGACAGGGAGGGCTGGCGTGCTGCGATTCACGGGATCGCAAAGAGTCTGACACGACTGAGCGACTGAACTGAACTGAATTGAGAAAGCAGTAATTGTATACTCTAAATTGTTATCCCTTTAAACACTTTCTACTTCAGCTTTCCTTATCTTGGTTTACTCATAAAGCTTCAGTAAAATACAAAGGAAATCTTATAGTATTGCTATTCCACAGGCAGAAAAAGATATTCTAGTTTAAACCCAAAGTAGACATGGCTATTGGGGAATTTCCTGGAAGTCCAGCAGTTAGGACTCTGGGCAGATTTCACGGCCATGGCCTTTGTTCAAAGCCTGGTCAGGGAACTAAGATCTCACAAGCTGCATGGCATGGCCAAACAAACTACACCACCACCACCCCCCCACCACACAAAGGGGATACAATTAAGACTGAATGGAGAAAATATAGGTGAAAAAGATACAATTCTCGAAATATTATCAATTTTATGATGAAGTTCTTGGTTGCATAGCAATAAACTACCATTTCAGCACAACTTCAAGCAATTTCAATGAAAGCAGTATTTTCATTCTACCCACTTGTAGACAGCAACCCAATCCAACCTAAAGAACTTCCCTTAGAATCATTTGTTTGCAGACATACCCAAGAGACACAAGGTTGGCAACATCTTGAGGGTAACTTCCTGTCTATTCATCTTCACAAACCCAGTGCCTGGTCCATGGTGGTGAGAGGGTAATAGGCAGGAAGACCAGGGGTCTCCAAACAGAGGAAATAGGCTGCAAGTGTCAGACATTTTTTTCTCTCTTAAGCAGTAGGAGGAAACAAACAAGTGTTAGATTTTTTTCCCCTTCTCTACACAAATTTTAAAAGAGGTTTCTTCTGTGTTGCCATGACAACACATGGTTCCACCTGCACTTAACTTCTCAAACCTTGAGCTAATCAATGCATTTTTTCTATGGAAATATTTGTCTTAAGCTATGTTAATGAACTATGTATTTACCATTGCCTAATGGCCCTGGACAACTCACCTTCTGCCAATGTTATGCCAAAATGCATGTTGTGGGTGAAGGGCTTGGTGACAGTCTCTGAGTTTTGAGACGTTTCCTTTCTCCAATTAGCAGACTGCTAGTAGCTATATAACATCCGGCTAAAGACTAGCAGGGGGGCACTCTTTCAGCCCACTTCTGATGTCTATGTCAGAAGCTTTCTATATCTCTTTTATACTTTAATAAAACTTTATTACACAAAAGCTCTGAGCAATCAAGCCTCGTCACTGGCCCTGGATAGAATTATTCTCCTCCAGAGGCCAAGAATCCCAGGTCTTTCATGGCTCAACAACAACCTTTCAGCAGGCACTCAATGTATATTTGCTGAATAAGTAAATGAACAAACAAACCACAGGTAGCCCACTGCCTGGTATGTGTCAGGTACCTGACAACATTTCCTGGGATGAGTCCAATGTTCTGATTTTATTCATCTACTCCAAGTGGGGCTGGTATTCCTCCCTACTGTTATAGGCTATCGTCAAGATAGAGTGAGGATGCAGGCAGCCTATCCCTTGTCCCCATGTAATCCATGTCAGACCTGAAAGGTACATGACTGCCTCCCAGGCTGGCTCAATAAGCAGATGCAACCTTAAGCATGCCAGTAGTTAGATCTTCACTCATAGCTTCAGCTACATGCTGGTTTGAAGGCTAAAGCCAGAAAAAACATAACAAGAAGTGCTGTGTTTTTCTTGGAAGCCAAGTAATTGTACTGGGATATACAATCTGGACAGTGGGGAAGCTTTCAAGTAGTTTGGGTGAAAAAAATGCAGATTATTTCAAAATGCTTTGCACCAAATGACCGAGGGCCACACAAAAGCTTTGGCTTCTCTGAGGTGAGCACTCTTGCCCCACCACCCCAACACCTGAGCTCCCCTGGGGTAGAGAGGAACCACCCTTACCGCAGCATGCTGGGCACAGCTCTGCATTCATTCCCGTCACTACTGCTCCCTCCTCTCAACTCAACAACCATGCAGGGCCTGTTCCTGGCCCCGGGACAAGGTGATGAACAAAACAAATCCCCTGCTCTCAGAGAGCTTCCACTCCTCATAAATCATCCTCTTTGGTCTTCATAATAGCCTTTGGGGGAGACACTGTAACAGTAAGTGAACAAAGTCTGGACGTGAGGGGCTTTGGAGCTAGGCCTGCCTGTATCCCGAGCTCACACGCTGGCTGTTGATCCTGCAAGGCATGGCTGGGTCCGAGGGGAACAGTCTGAAACAGCTCTGGACTGGGCTAGAGCCAGACTCTGGAGCCTGTCTACCAACTATGAGACAGAAGAATTCCTTAACTCTCAAAGGCTGTCTCCTCATGTAAATTGGAGCAGAAGAGTTGTTGAGAGGATCAAAAGAGTTAATACATGTTGAGAGGATTAAAAGAGTTAACACAGTAGAATTGCTGAGAGGATTAAGAGTTAAAGAACATGTGATATGCTAGGCACCCAGAACAGTGCCCAGTATATCACAACAGCTTCATGATTTTATTCTAGGCAGGCCCCTTCTTCCTTCTGTAAGGGTCCAAGGCTTAATAATAGATCCAAGTACTGCCTCTAAAGGAAAATATTTTACTTTGCCTTTAAAATTACATCTTCTCACGACTTGCCCCCTTTCTGGTTTTCATTTTCAGGTTTTCTTTCCTGTGTCCTTGCATTTTTACAAACAAGTTAGGAACCCTCTTCGTTTAAAAAGCAGGGGGAACACCCACAAACTTCCTTAGCCACCTGAAGCTGACGTTTGCTTCACTACAAAAGTCCTTCAACCGCCGGGGGACACAGCTGTACGCGAGCACCAGAACTGCTGAAAGCAAGAAAGAATCAAAGGCCTTCCAGGCGCTAAAGCCAGCGCCTGTTCTTGGGCCTCATCTACTTTCCCACAGCCCTACTCGCTGCCAGCTAAGCCTTCCTTTTTGAAATTCTCCCATTTCTTATCTCTATCTGTTCCTTTTAGCCATATTAATTCTCTCAATCTTCTCAAAGGTATCTTTCAAGGTTCTGCCTTCAGTATTCTTCTCTGTCTTTGCATCTTTTCTCGCTGGAACCTTAATCATTCTCATAATTCCAGCTAGGTGTGACACCAGCACATTCTGTCCTAAGCTAGTCTACGCCATGTGCGTGCATGCTAGGTCGCTTCAGTTGTGTCCAACTCTGTTACCCCATGGACTGCAGCCCGCCAGGCTCCACTGTCCATGGGATTCTCCAGGCAAGCATACTGAAGTGGGTTACCAGGCCCTCCTCCAGGCGATCTTCCCGACCCAGGGATTGAACCTGTGTCTCTTGGGTCTCCTACATTGGCAGGTGGGTTCGTTACCACTGAGCCACCTGGGAAGCCTGCAGTCAATACCTTGTGACCCTAAAACCAGTTCTCTTGACCTCCATTAATGTTACCACTATCCTGAGGGTCACAAGAGTTGCTGGACAACACTTTTTTCTTAACCTCGGCCCTAATTACATCCAAAGAAGTTCTATCCATCATTTAAGGCCCATTTCAAAAGCTACCCTCCCCAAATGAATGTGTTTTTTCTTGTTTTAAATCTTAGAGCTAGACTTTTCGGAGAAGGCAATGGCACCCCACTCCAGTACTCTTGCCTGGAAAATCCTGGTGGAGCCTGGTAGGCTTCAGTCCATGGGGTCGCTGAGAGTCGGACACGACTGAGCGACTTCACTTTCACTTTTCACTTTCATGCACTGGAGAAGGAAATGGCAACCCACTCCAGTGTTCTCGCCTGGAGAATCCCAGGGACGGGGGAACCTGGTGGGCTGCCAGACGTCTATGGGGTCGCACAGAGTCAGACACGACTGAAGCGACTTAGCAGCAGCAGCAGCAGCTAGACTTCTACTGCTGTTACTAGGCTGCCTGACACCAGTCAACGGTGCCACGCGGCCGCTGCTCTTAGACCTGACTGCCTTAGTGGTGACACTGGTCTGGTCCTTGTGTCCCCTGCCACTCATCACGTGTACGTGGTCTTGTCCGGTAACTCACTGCTCAACACCAGGTTCCGAGAGCAGGGTGATCCAAGCCTGTGCCCTCCCCCAGCCCCATCACAATGCTCCTTGGGCTGCTTCCCAGCTCCACAACCCGGCCCTGAGGTTCCCTCCCTCAGGAAGCGCCTCCACCTCCCTGATGCCAGCCCTCTCTCCCTCGGAGAATGCTCTCTCAACCTCTAGCACAGGTAGTCGCTCCTTTGTGCTCTACTGACTTACAGACATAGCAGGTCCTTCCTGCAGGACCCTAAACATAGGAAAAAAAACAGTGTGGAGCTGGTGAGAGTCACAGCTACCAATGATCACTCAGTTATGTTAACAGCAGCCCAAACCCCAGGACATGAATATAAGAGAGAAATAAAACACAAATGGTTGTAAGCGATTTCAAGTTGTAAAAAATCTCACGAATTTTAGAATAAAGGTCATAAACCAATGACGATGTAGGAGGTATTCCAGATGTGAAAGATAAATTAGACATGGAAAAGTTAACTAACACCAGCTTTTGATGATGAACTCAAAATACTGAATAATAGCTAGAGACCTTTTCAAAAGACCTGCCACATCGTCCACTTCTTCAGAATCCGAAGTAGCTGTTACCACAAAGCCCAACATAGGGTAGTTCTGTCATACTCTGAACTTCAGTCCAACCAAAATTTCCAGTAAACGCAATTTCATACACATATATGTAGTGCAGTTACATACATACGCCTTTTTTTAAACACATACTTTTGAATGTCCCTTTTTCCTTACCTAGGAAGATATATCCTATATATCTATAACATCATATTTTAAGTGTGTAAAGGCCGTATCTTAAGGTAAGGTATTTAACCCACTAAAACCTTCATCTGTGTCAGATGGCATCCCAGATATGGCAAGCGGGGCATCTGTGCCTTCATGACGTTAGCTGTTCACACTTGTGCCTCTCCTGGATGGTGAGCAATTCAAGAGCAGCAACCACATACTACCTCTCACCCACCTCAATGTCTAGCACAAAGGCACACTTAATCTTCATGAAAAGAATGGGTGAATAATAGATCTAGTTTTTAAAAGCTTCAGTTTGTGAACTATCTTAGGAATAAGTTCTCAAGAAATCATGACTGGTTTTGCTATTAGAAACTCTTTATAACAAATTTTACATAATCAAGTTATTAATAGAATTATGAAAAATCACACATATAAAAGGATAGACAGAAAAAAAAATAACTGGATTCTTTAGTCAATTACCAAATTAAAAAAAAAATACCACAAAAATATCTCTCTTATTTTGGTGGGCAGACCAACCATTTTCTGGCACTGGTGGTGGAGATGCCAGGCAAAAGGGGAACTAGAGGGCAACTGCCGTGTAATATGACCGCCTCTGTACTTTCAAAACTGGATTTATGCTTAATTTCCTCCAGCATGTCAATGAGTCCTGTACCATTTATCAAAGGGGCTGTGGGCAAAGAGACACGCAGACCCTGTGTGTGTCCGTCCATCTGTGAGGGACACGTGTGAGCCAGGGCAGGGACGGCGGCAGACACACAACACAGGCTTCCCTCCAGTGTAGCTTTCTTCTCTATCACAGCAGGGAGAGGGTGAGAGGCACCTTAGTTTCTCAACTACTGCAAGGTCAGAGAGAGGGAAAATTATTTACTGTTCAGCTTTATTAGCTACAGATAATCCAGATCATCAATTACTAGAGCAGGAAAATCAGTGCAACCGTTTTCAGGCTTTTTAGCCATGAAATTATTCCTCCTAAGAATGTATACAGAAGAGCAATACATAAAGCACAGGTCAGGAGAGAGGGGTTTGGGAACCGCCAAGGACCCACACTGAACTCCTAACCCTAAAGTCATCAGAGTGTAGTGTTAAAAACCTCTGATCCGTAAAGTAATTAACCTCCAATTAAAATTAAAAAAAAAAAAAAACCTCTGATCTATTCAGACCTACTATGATGGCTAATATTTTTAAAAAAAGAAACAAAAACAAAAAACATAAAATAAGTGTTAGCAAAGACATGGAGAAACTGGAACTCCTGCACACTGCTGATGCAGTCCCTGTGGAATATGCTATAAGAGTTCCTCAAAACACTAAAAATAATTACCATATTATCCAGGAATTCCACTTCTGGATATATATCCAAAAGAAGTCTAACACAGGCTTAGAAGCAACACTCTAACATAGCTGCAGACCATGTTCATGGCAGCATCCCCAATAACTGAAAGGTGGGAGCAGCCTAAGAGTCCACTGATGGATGAACGGGCAGACAAAATATGCTACAGACACGCAATGGAATATGACTCCACTAAAAATATCCCGATGCAATATTATTCCTCAAAAAGGAAAGAAATTCTGACACATGCTACAACACAGATGAACCTTTAACGTTTTTAGATGAAATAAAGCAGTCACAAAAGGACAAATACTGAGTGATTTCTCTCATATGAAGAATCTAGAACAGTCGGATTCACAGAGACCAAAAGTAGGACGGCTGCCAGGGGCTGGGGGAGAGATGGGCGATTATTATTTAACGGGCATGTACTTAAATGCCACTGACCTGTACATTTTTTATGTGCATATTTTCAGTTTTATTAGATAAATGCCAAAGCATTTCCCAAACAGTTACACTAATCTATTGATACATTCCCACCAACAACAGGAAACATGAACTTCCTGTTGCCCCATATCCTTACCAACACTTTATCAAATTTTTCCAAGCTGATGTGTGTGTATAGTATTTATTTGTAGTTTTTATTTTTTTAATTAATTTATTTTAATTGTAGGCTAATTACTTTACAATATTGTAGTGGTTTTGTCATATACTGACGTGAATCAGCCACAGGTGTACATGTGTTCCCCATCCTGAACCCCTCTCCCACCTCCCTCCCCATCCCATCCCTCTGGGTCATCCCAGTGCACCCTGTCTCATGCATCAAACCTGGACTGACGATCTGTTTCACATGTGATAATATACATGTTTCAGTGCTATTCTCTCAGATCATCCCACCCTTGCCTTCTCCCACAGAGTCCAAAAGACTGTTCTATACAACTGTGTCTCTTTTGCTGTCTCGCATACAGGGTTGTCGTTACCATCTTTCTAAATTCCATATATATGCGTTAGTATACTGTAGTGGTGTTTTTTTTCTGGCTTACTTCACTCTGTACAATAGGCTCCAGTTTCACCCACCTCATTACAACTGATTCAAATGTATTCTTTTTAATGGCTGAGTAATACTCCATTGTGTATATGTACCACAGCTTTCTTATCCATTCATCTGCTGATGGACATCTAGGTTGCTTCCATGTCCTGGCTATTATAAACAGTGCTGCGATGAACATTGGGGTACACGTGTCTCCTTCAATTCTGGTTTCCTCAGTGTGTATGCCCAGCAGTGGGATTGCTGGGTCATATGGCAGTTCGATTTCCAGTTTTTTAAGGAATCTCCACACTGTTCTCCATAGTGGCTGTACTAGTTTGCATTCCCACCAACAGTGTAAGAGGGTTCCCTTTTCACCACACCCTTTCCAGCACTGATTGCTTGTAGACTTTTGGATAGCAGCCATTCTGCCCGGAGTGAGATGGTACTTCATTGTGGTTTTGATTTGCATTTCTCTGATAATGAGTGATGTTGAGCATCTTTTCACATGTCTGTTAGCCATCTGTATGTCTTCTTTGGAGAAATGTCTGTTTAGTGAACTGTACATTTTTAAAGTAAGTTTTACTTTATGGTTTGTTTTTTTTTTTAACCACATACAACACACAAAAACCTTTAATCCAACATACCTTCATTTTACTGAGAAAAGCAGCAGCAACTAAAGCAAAAATATTATTTATCTAAGATCACATATCTATCCAAAACATAATTCTGTAAAAGGTACTTCTGTCTAGATTACTAACTAAACTTTTCAATGGCTCCTGGTGATCACAAAATAAAAGCTCCTACACATGGCACGCAAGGCCCTCCAGGAAAAGCAAAAATCCTCCTGGATTCTGACTAAATGAGACCCACACCAAGACGCACTAGAATTAAAATCTCAAAAGTTAAAGACAAAGATTAATGTTGTAAAACATTAAAAGCAGCAGGAAAAAACCAACTTGCTACACACAAGGGAATCCCCAATAAGACCAACAGCAGAAACATTGCAGGCCAGAAGGGAGTGGCACAATGTACACAAAGAACTGAAAACAAAAACAAAAACTTCCAACCAAGAACATTCTCCCTGCAAAGCTCAGAGTGAAGGAGTTCATCACTACTAAATCTGTATTACAAGAAACGTTAATGGGACTTTAAGCTGAAAAGAAAGGGCACTAATTAGTAACAAGAACACATATGAAAGAATAAATCTCACTAGGAAGGTAAACATATATAACAAAGGTAATAGATTACTCATTTATAAAGCTGGTATGAATGTTAAAAGACAAAAAAGCAGTTAAAAAAAAAAAACCCCATGATTACTATAATTAGTTAAGGGGTTGTTATTGTTGTTCAGTCACCTAATCGTATCCAACTCTGTGTGACCCCATGGACTGCAACATGCCAGGCCTCCCTGTCCCTCGCCATCTCCCAGAGTTTGCTCAAGTTCATGTCCATCCCATTGGTGATGCCATCCAGTCATCTCATCGTCTGATGCCCTCTTTTCCTTCTGCCCTCAATTTTTCCCAGCATCAGGGACTTTTCCAATGAGTCAGCTGTTCACATCAGATGACCAAAATACTGGAGCTTCAGCTTCAGCATCAGTCCTTCCAACAAGCATTCAAGGTTGATTTCCCTTAAGGTTGACTGGTTTGATCTCTTTGCTGTCCAAGGGACTCTTGGGAGTTTTGTCCAGCACAACAGTTCAAAGGCATCAATTCTTTGGTATTCTTCCTTCTTTACGGTCCAGTTCTCACAACCCTACGTGACCACTGGGAAGACCATGCTGTTTCGCTTCAGCCTTGACTATATGGAGCTTTGTTGGCAGAGTAATGTGTCTGCTTTTCAACACACTGGCTAGGTTTGTCATAGCTTTCCAGCCAAGAAGCAGTTATTTTCTGATTTCATGGCTGCAGTCACCATCTGCAGTGATTTTAGAGCACAAGAAGAGGAAATTTGTCACTACTTCCACCTTTTCCCCTTCCATTTGCAATGCAAATAGATGCCAGATGCCATGATCTTAGCTTTTTTAATATTTAGTTTTAAGCTGGCTCTTTCACTCTCCTCCACTCTCATCAAGAGGCTCTTCAGTTCCTCTTCACTTTCAGCCATTAGAGTGGTATCATCTGCATATCTGAGGTTGCTGATGTTTCTCCTGCCTATCTTGATTCCAGCTTGTAACTCATCCAGTTCAGCATTTCTCATGATGTGCTCAGCATATAGGTTAGACAGGTTGACAGCAGACAGCCCTGTCGTACTCCTTTCTCAATCTTGAACTAATCAGTTGTTTCACACAGTGTTCTAACTGTTGCTTCTTGACCTGCATACAGATTTCTCAGGAGACAGATAAGATGGGCTGGTATTCCCATATCTTTAAGAGCTTTCCACAGTTTATTATGATCCACACAGTCAAAGGCTTTAACACAGTCAATGAAACAGAGGTAGATGTTTTTCTGGAATTCCCTAGCTTTCTCTATGATCTAGCAAATGTTGGCAATTTGGCCTCTGGTTGTTCTTCGTTTTCTAAACCCAGCATGGACATGTGGAAGTTCTTGGTTCACATAATGCTGAAGCCTAGCATGCAAGATTTTAAGCATGACCTTACTAGCAGGAGAGATGAGTGCAATTGTCCAATGGTTAGCACATTCTTCAGTACTACCCTTCTTGGGAATTGGGATAAGAAAAGGTCCAGTCCTGTGGCCACTGCTAGGTCTTCCAGATTTGCTGACATATTGAATGCAACAGCTTGATGGCATCATGCTTTAGGGTTTTGAATAGTTCTACTGGAATAGAATAGCTAAGGGATGCACAAGATAAAAAAGTATGAAACGTGACATCAAACACATAAACCAAGGAGGGTTACTAATGTTGAGCATCAGAATAGAATCAAACTTAAGTTGTTATTAAATCGAATACAGACTGTTACACATACAAGTTACTATATGTTAGTCTGATGGTAACCACAAAGAAAATTAAAGTCAATGCAGGAAATTGAAGATATCTGAAATACATATCAGAATTCATAATCAGAATTCATAAACATTTCTTACAAATCAATTAGGGGAAAATGTACAACACAATAGTAAAATAGGAATGAAATCTAATAAGACATTATATAAGAATATATATGGCCAATAAACATATGAAAAGGGGTTCACCTCATTAGTAAACAGGAAATTCTAATAAAAATACAATGAAATACCACGAAACCCACTAGAATGACTAAAGGAACAACAACATAATCCCACAGAGCAAGGAGGACCTTCACGCCCTGATGGCAGAACTCTAACCTGATATAACCACTTTGGAAAACTGTTCAGCATTATCTGCCGAAGTTGAATATATTCATCTTTTGTAATCCAGCAATTCCACCCAACAGAAACATGCACATATGTGTGTCAAAAGACAGGACCATGGCTGTGGATAGCAGCTGTGCTGTGCGGGTCGGCCCAGGCAGGGATACAATTAGCCTGAGCAGTTCTGCTAAAGCTCGAGCATCACGATGGTCCCTGTTGAGGCGCGAGACCTACTGCTTTACAGAGCTGCTCTGCAACATTAAGAAGCTTGGGGGTGGTTTGTATCCACTTATCAGCACTGTTCATAAGACTGATATTGACGATTCACACCTGGTTTTCAAAATTACATTACTGAAGGTTCTTACTTAGAAAAGAATTTCACATGTCTTGGATGCAAGGAAACCAATCACACTCATTTTTCTCAAATTAATCAATGAATTATTCCCAACTTTCCGAGTGGAAGAGTAGATCACAAAAATAACCGATCCTTTTTCATCTCCCATAGATATATTTTTAATAAATAAGGAGGACTTTCCCTGGCACTTTAACCTGAGTGCCAATAATCTGAATCAACCCACTGAAGACCCATTGAGGACTCTAGTTTTATACGATAGTGACTACAAGACCTTGAGGACAAAAAGTCTGCAACGGGAAAAAAAAAAATGTATTTGACGGCTACGTCCTCAACTCCAACTGACTCCTCTAGCTTTGGTGGAAAGCAGGCTTAGCCAGAGGGAAATATTTTTGGACAAGGATGCTTCAGAGCTATAAAAATAGGCCCAGTAAATAGCACACTTGTCAAAATGCCCAAGTACTCCAGTCACAGGGCCAAGGAAACATGCCAAGCAGAAGTGTGCAGGATTTCTATATTTTTGCAAACATACCACTAGATTTGAAGCCCCTTCTCTGAATTATTACCTGAGTTATCAACTTGTGAGAATTGCAGCAACTGGTCCAGTGAGGGGTTCCATGTGCCTTTACACTACAGGAGGGCAACATTTCGACATTACATTCTCTCTGAAAACCGCTAAGTTTTATGTACCCTCTGCCACAACCAAATTTTGACTTCTCGATACCCAGAGGAAGTGTTCACCCAGAATAAGTACACTGAGTCACTGCTCCCCTGAGGCTGCTGCACCTCTGCATTAAGACCTGCCCTTGGGTTCTCAGGACGTGATCCAGGGAGGAAAAAAACCATAAATCAGTTGCATCTCCCAGAGCTGGCAAGTCTGGGTTCATGATTATCTCTGGTTATGCAATGCCTTGAACTTTGCCATCAATACCAGTTGTGTTCACTTACTTTAACACTCAGAAAAAGGCATTCTGTTGAAGCATTCAAGTACCACCACAGCTGGTTTATACTTAAAACCGTTAAGTTTATTGGTTGGTCTCTTTTTTTAACTTATATTTTTATACTTAAAAAACTATTTCTAAAAAGCCAAAGGAATGTGCCTCCATTTTTAAGTGAGTCTGTTAAATACACAATTTTTTAAAAAATTCAGTAAGCATCTGGGTTTGGTGATGGAGAGAAAGAATAACTTCTCTTCCTGGACTCTCCACACCATCTCCCACAAATTCTGGAAAGGAGATGGGATGGACGGACACATCAGTGGTATCAACCAGCTCTCAATTATATTAAGAATCTCTGAAGGACATTGCCAGAATGGATACTTTCTGAGTAGAGAAGAGAGCTGCAAATCCTAACTATTCTCTAGGAAGATTAATATGGCAATGGTTATTAGGAGGGTTTTTTCCTCTATTAGATTCTGCTGAAATGAACCAATTAAGATGCTTCCTCAACAATTCAGGTATCAATCCTTGTTCTAGGAATTAGAAAGGAAAGAACAGGGGCGGGAGCATTCCTCAGAGCCTTCTGCAGAATGGTGGACATTCTGACAGCAACCCCATCTTCAGAGGTGGCCACAAGGTCAACAGTGGCAACCACAGAGGGAGGAAGCTCTCTGGGAAAGCTGGAGAGAACAAAGAAGTCATGCCAGGGGAGTCTGAGTCTATTATGGGCAGAAACATGGTAGCAGAGTATGGAGATGATCAGCTAAATCTGGAGCTGAAGAAAGGACAAGATGCTAACTGTTGACTCCAGACACCCACAGATCCCCTTGCCCACGGAGGCCACACTTCTCCCCAAAGACAGTAGAGGCCAAAAGGTACGTGTAGAACGGTGGTCATCTCAGCCACAGGAATCTCCAGCCAGCAGAACCGTAAGTGAAAGACCTGAGTTCCAGCCTCAGCTCTGCCGCTGACCCTTGAACCCAGGTGACAGCTCTGCTGGGATGACTATTGTAAGGGCCACAAGAAATGACCGAGACGTTCAAGTGCTCAGAACAGAAAAAAGTGCACAACACACACACACGCACACACATCTGTAGTGTTTTTTAAGTGCCAGGCTCAGATTTAAATGCTCTGTGAGTATGAACTTACTGTATTAACCAAATACGAGTACAGAAAGCACTAAGGTTATCTCTCAACAACCCACACAATTAGTCTTAAAATCTTTAGAATTTTAGAACTCTCCCAAGCTGACTATCAGATCTTTAAGCATTGCTAAAAGAATCTAAAATAAGAGAAGTCCTCACCAGATTAGAGCTGATGGATCTACACCAAATAAAAGCAGCTAACAATTATTAAACAGCTTCCACTGAACACATTAGTACAGTTCTAAGCACTTAGCTCATTTCCTCCCTCAGAACACTAAGAGAAGTAACACTATTTGTTGATAAGGGAAGAAGCGGAGAGAGGTTAAGAGACTCGCTCAAGATCCCCACAGCCAGGAGGAAAAGGGCTGGAACCCAACTCCAGCAGGCACCTTACAGCCTGCTCGCTTTCAGTCACACTCAGCAGAAACCATCACACACTCAGCATATCCTGGAGGAAGATACAGCACAGCGACCAGCAGCATTACCTGCCTGTGGTTCCAGGAGAGCTAGGCAGTGAGGTATGTGCCTAAGGCAGAACTGGGGAGAAGACGGAGGGAGAGGAAATGAAATTAGAAACTCAAGAAAGGGGCAGATAATTGTGAGGTCTATCCAGGATACAGCAGACAAAACCCAAAACCTGACTGAGGTACCATTTCTGCTCCTCAATGTCCAAACATATTCCATGGCATTCATTTTTCTGCCTGTCAGCCCTCCCTCTTCTAGAGTGTTCCCAGCCACACCCCAAGTCCAAAGACTAACATGTCGACAGAAGCTGATTTTACTGTCCCCAATACATCATGGAGATCAGAGAACAGCCCAATTAAGAACCCTGCGACAACACAGAAGTGAGGAAAGAACTTCACAACAAACACACCCCATGCGCCTGAGGACAAAGTTAACACCTGGGAATAAAACTATTCCCTCCATAAAGATGTCTGAGTCCCAAAGGAGAGCTTACAACTTAATGATGGTGCCAGGCTCTTGAGATCTTAAAACTTCTCCTAGGCCCCTGCTCTGCTTTCAAGCAAATTTCAACAGAGACAAATTCACTGAGGCAACAGGGAAAAAGTAAAGCTAAATAACACAAAGCAATTCTGATCATTCTTCTATTCAGCATCAGAAAATTCAGAGTTGGGGGGCAGGAAAAGAGATGGGTGAACCAATGCAGAGCCGAGAGAGGAGACTTCTAACCCACTTGAGTCCTCAGTAATACAACGTCAGGGAAACATATATTTGTAGTTTAGAATACGGCTCCCCCAACCCCATCCTGTTTTAACAGCCCAAGGAGTTCTCCCCAGAAAAAATGTGCACTTTTTGCTCTTTAAGAGGGACCAAAAAAAAAAAGTCTTTGGGTGCAAACCCTGCTCCAACCCCCTTCAAGATGCCAATTCTCACTTCCTCAGAGTATGGCATACTAAAAGCAAGGTAAATCAGAAAGCTAAGAAGTCCACTCCTGAAATGTCATTCCCAGAAATCCCACTGGCTGCCCACCGGTAACTAAATGAAAGCCATAAACTCTCTGAGCTCCTTATATGAAAAAAAGGCAATGCAGGAAGCGAAGCTTAAACTCATTCTACAAATTGAAGAAATGCACAGCTAATAACTTTCTTCCTTTTTCCACTTCTTTACAAAGCAAAAAACAACCCATCCCCTACTCAAGGGTCAATTACTGGTGGAAGTTTCTTTGCTGGCCTAAATATCCAGCTGAAGATAAACTGGCAATCAGACCCAAGTAAGAATAATGTGTGAACACACAAAACAAGTTAACCTTACTTAAATATTAACCATGAGTCAGTTGTGTGTGTGTTTTTTTAATTTAAAACAAGCAAAGAACTCTTGGACAAAACAAATATACATATGGTCTGTGCTCTGATCAACTTCATATTATTAAACACAGAACTCACTTGTCTTAAATTGCTTAATTGCTTGAGAAACGTTGTCAGGCTCCCACAAAATCTAGGGTTTGTTTTTTTTTTTTTTTCATCCTACTCAACATGAACTGGAACACATGCCAAAAATGACAAAATTTTAAAGTATTAAAAATGTACATAGAACTACACCTTGATTAAAATTTAAACTACTTCAGAAAGAGTTCTGGAGAATGAAGCTAAATGCAAATTAAGGGCGTAATTTAGGTGTTACTTTGTGCTTATGCTTTTAAAGCTTTACTGAAGAGGATAAAAAATGCCTTCCCTCTTTTCAGAGGTCCCTGAACAAACTGCATTGCCAACTGGCATTCACCTTGAAGATCAAACAAGAAGGGACAGAATCACAACCAACACTCTCCATCTGAATATTACAGTCCTACCGCAGCAGCAAGATCAGAGACGGGAACGCTGTGAGGGGACGACAAAAGGACAAGGGTAAGGCCACAAAGGTAATACCCTCAAGACAGCGAGCATTCGAGTTCCTACTAAAGCCACTGCGCTAAAGGCTTGATGTGTGCTAATCCATTTGATCCCTCCACTCTCCCGGAGGCTGCTCCTACCTCAAAGATTAGTAAAATAAGGCCCAGAAGCACGTTTCCCATATCAGTACAACCAACGTGAGGCAGGCCAGCACAGGCCATCCCAGCTCCCCACAGTGAACTGAATACAATCTACAGTCGAGATGTAGCAACTAAGAAGTCTATGGCACTAAATAAGCAAAACAGATTTACCCAGTATCAAAAGCTGTAGGTCAAGGAGCATAAAGAATGAGGCAACACTGCCTCAAATGGCATGATCTAGGGTAGAGGGCAAAAACAGATCAAAGCCAACCAACTGGGAGAAAGTGGCACAGAGATATTCCTCAGGAAAGGGTGGTTCCCCTCTACAGGATTAAAACTGCCACCCACAGTGACTGAGGCTCTTTTAAACCTTGTTATGTAAGGACAGAATTACTTAAATCTTTGGTCTTTATCAACTTCTTGAATGACAGTTCCATTATATTTCCATTCTGAGGGGTAAACAGCTTTCTTTTTAACACCTTAGGTTTCAAAAGGCACACCTTGGTCCAACTATGCAAGGATGTGATCCACAAATCTGAACTGTGTCAGTGTCAAGCTCCTCCCTTCTTTCTCAGATGAAAGCTCCAACATTATACTTATAATTTAAGGTTCTACCTGTGTGCATTTTTGTACAACATAACACTCTTTTTTGGCCAATAATGGATACAACATTCTAAGAACTGAACAACTTGAATTTGTACAAAAGCTGAAATGACACTTTCAGCTTAGCTTATAATCCTCGTCTACTGATGTCTTGAAGGGACCATCAGCTTTAGTTTCTAACCCATTTCCTGTATTGTTATTGGGAGCTTAAGGCTCTAATCGGAGAAGGCGATGGCACCCCACTCCAGTACTTTTGCCTAGAAAATCCCATGGATGGAGGAGCCTGGTAGGCTGCAGTCCATAGGGTCTCAAAGAGTTTGACTCAACTGAGCTACTTCACTTTCACTTTCCACTTTCATGCATTGGAGAAGAAAATGGCAACCCACCCCAGTGTTCTTGCCTGGAGAATCCCAGGGATGCAGAGCCTGGTGGGCTGCTGTCTATGGGGTCGCACAGAGTCGGATACGACTGAAGCAACTTAGCAGCAGCAGCAAGGCTCTAATATCTTGCTACTAAGATGCTGTTTACAGGTTTTTAAGCAAATATAGTATTTTATACCTGCCCAAGATAAATCTCTCTCTCACGGCACAGGGAGATTTGGGTGGAGCAGGGATATACAAATGCACTCAACCTAAACTTTCTTTTGAGTATCATGTAGTATATAAAGTGTGGAACTTTCAAGGTTAAAGGGACTTACTCCTCCCACCTCACATATAATAAAGATTCCAGAACCCAGCACCAGGCATGTACACGATAAACAGGGTGATCTGAGAAGAAACAGGAGCATCTCAGGGTAAAACATTAATGAAATACAGATTTCAGGAGAAACTGCTCTCAAATTAATATGTTGCAAAAAACCTGCAGTGTAGGAAAGTTTAAGGTATATAGTACTACTAATAAAATATTTTTCTAAAAAGGAAGCACAGAAAACAGACGCTGTAGCTAGAAACAGACACTAAAAAAAAAAAAAATTAAACTCTATCATGATCACTCCTCCAAGAAAAATTAGATAAATGCTCCCTGCCCACAATACAAGTAGCAAAGGGCTGAAATGCTGAGAATATTATCAGCTAAGCTATGAAAATCAGGGCTACCTGATCTGATCTAGAAAATAACCGTTAAATATCAGTAAGTAAAAATACAAGTATCACAGCGTGTGTGTGTGTGTGTGTGTGCGCGCGCGCCTGCTCAGTCGTGTCCGACTCTTTGCGACCCCATGGACTGCAGCCCGCCAGGGTCCTCTGTCCATGGGATTCTCCAGGCAAGAATCCTGGAGTGGGCTGCCATTTCCTCCTCCAGGGGATCTTCCCAACCCAGGACCCAGGTAATAACTGCACACCTGACCCTGAATCACAGCTCAGCTGGAACCGGGCCGAGTCCTGCAGATGCAGCGAGATTAGAGGCTTCTTCAGAGCCCTCAGTCGCCCCCTCCCCCAGTCTCCCCAGCGCCAGAGGGCACTGGGTCAAAGACATCTCGTGCAGCTGTTAGTGAAGTCTCAGGGCCTCACAAGCTCCGATTGGGTAACTTTACAAAATGCTACAAAAGTGCTGACTACTATTCTTTTCAGCAAGCAAACACTCGGAGGGGAGAAAGACCATTTAGGAGAGCAGAAAACTGCTCTGACTAACGACTGAAGAATAACTGATAAAATTAAAACTGATCGCAGTCCGGGTCTCGGGAAGCAAACCCCGAAACTGAGGCTCGGCCCAAAGACACTAGACCTTTGGAGGAGTGGAGACCCACAGGCCCAGAAATTTCAAACTACTCGGGGGAGGGTCGGGATGAAGACTCCCGTGGCGCTGGCCTCGGGCCGGACACTCCACTCCGTGTCACGGCCCGCCAGCGCCTTCCTGTCAGGACGGGCAGAGAAACAAGCGGGCAGAGGTGCCCGCGGACGGCCCACCTGGGCAATGCCGGCGCCCATCAGCCCACCGCCGATGACTGTCACGTGCTTGACGAGGATTTTTTTCGCCGAGGCCGCGGCGCTGGAGGAGGAGGACATGGAGCGCACGAACTGCCTGGTTACGAAAGCCATGGAGCAGATGGCGAAGGCAGCGACAGGCACAAGACCTGGCTGAGTAGCAACCTGCACGGAGCCCAAGAAACAGCGGCGACCCGAAGTCAGGGGGCGGAGGTCCAGGCGCCCAGGAGCCCGCGCGCCCTGGGCGTCTCCGTGACGTCATCGACGGCGGGGCGTAGCCTCGCGGCCCGCTTTCCCCATTGGCCGAGGCCCCAGGGACGGCGTTCGAACGTCCGAGCGCGGCGTCCAAGCCCCATTGGGCTGGTTCGGGCAGCCGCCGGCGTCTGGAGAACCCGAAGACCTGAACTCAGTCACCGCCGCCAGGCCAGACGCGAAGGGGCGGTTAGCGCTCGGGTACCGGCCCAGGGCAAGTGTTTCCTCGGAAAAGCCACGGACCCCTTGTAAGGGGAAGTCGGTGGTGTTGCCTTGTTGACTCCTCGCTGTTAGTCCTCGTGTATAATTCGGCGCCGAATAAATACGTGCTATTTTGCAGTGGTGATGGGGGAACCAAAAATGAGCACCTTCCATTCACGTCAGCAAATAACCAAGTCTAGGGAATATTCTAACCCAGTGCGTATTGTTCCTGCTAAAAACGGAAGGAAATAAAGTGCTCACAGCCAAAGCAATGTCTACTGACACATGAGTTTTAATGTAAAAATCAGGCCCACTAAGCGAAAGAGAGATTTAACCTTTAATTGCCCGTTTCAACTTTACATCTTTATCAATGCAGGGAACGAACGTGTGGACAGTTTAGTCAAAGAGCAACCTTTGTAGTGTAACTGATAACAATAGGCCAATTTTCTCGTGTGAGTAATTTTTAGTTACTGTGCCTTAGTAATACAGAATTTTTAAATTTTATTTTTAAATATTTTATAACGATTCGCCAACCCACCATCAAAAGTCGGCCTTTTCCTATTGGAAGTAACTTACATAGTGAATCCCTTGTTCACCATTCCTTTGCTTTCGTCTCATTTCTAATTCTGTAAAAATACGGGACAAGTGCTTGTGTTGAGCACTCCGTTAGGCTTGGGACATTTTTACTGCTGCTGCTGCTGCTAAGTCGCTTCAGTCGTGTCCGACTCTGTGTGACCCCATAGACGGCAGCCCACCAGGCTCCCCCGTCCCTGGGATTCTCCAGGCAAGAACACTGGAGTGGGTTGCCATTTCCTTCTCCAATGCATGAAAGTGAAAAGTGAAAGTGAAGTCGCTCAGTCGTGTCCGACTCTTAACGACCCCGTGGACTGCAGCCCACCAGGCTCCCCCGTCCCTGGGATTCTCCAGGCAAGAACACTGGAGTGGGTTGCCATTTCCTTCTCCAATGCATGAAAGTGGAAAGTGAAAGTGAAGTCGCTCAGTCGTGTCCGACTCTTAACGACCCCGTGGACTGCAGCCCACCAGGCTCCTCCGTCCATGGGATTTTCCAGGCAAGAGTACTGGAGTGGGGTGCCATTGCCTTCTCCGGGGACATTTCTAAGGAGATCATTATTGGCTGAAGACACTGTCACATCCAAATAAAGTCTGTTAAGTGCCATAGAGAAAGAGAGAGAGAGAGAGAGAGAGTGTGTGGGTGTGTGTGTGTGCATATGTTAGTTGCTCAGTTGTGTTGGAATCTTTGCGACCCTACTGACTGTAGCCTACCAGACTCCTCTTGCAAAATCCAACAAGACTAGAATTGGAATGAGTAGATTACCCACTCCAGTGTTCTTGCCTAGAGAATCCCAGGGACGGGGGAGCCTGGTGGGCTGCCGTCCATTGGGTCACACAGAGTCGGACACGACTGAAGCGACTTAGCAGCAGCAGCAGCAGATTACACAGAAAACCTAGTAACTTGAACAGATGAGTTAATTTATGAAGAAAAAAGCATTCCAGGCACAGGAAGCAGCACATGTAAAGGTAGCAATGTAAAAAAAATATTGTCCACACAAAAAGGATGAGGAATTAGATATATTTAGGGGTGAAGCTAGGATGGTAGAATAGGAGGATGCACAGATGATTCTTTCAGTGGATTTTCATTCTTATTTCAAAGTTGTGTTTAATGCTAAGCCAAACATATTGTCATCACCACATATTTTTTTTAATGAGTTTGAATGCTAAGTCACTTCAGTTGTGTCCAACTCTTTGTGATCCTATGGACTGTAGCCCACCAGTCTCCTCTGTCCGTGGAATTCTCCAGGCAATACTGGAGTGGGTTGCCATGCCCTCCTCCAGGGGATCTTCCCGACATGGATGGAATTCATGGATCTCATTAGCAGGCAGTTTCTTTACCACTAGCGCCACCTGGGCGTTTTATTGTGTGTAATGTAAAACATGATGCCTGAGTAATTGGTATGTTTTCAGATCTCTGAAATGGCAACCCACTCCAGTATTCTTGCCTGGAGAATCCCAGGGACAGAGGAGCCTGGTGGGCTGCTGTCTATGGGGTCACACAGAGTCAAACATGACTGACGCGACTTAGCAGCAGATCTCTGATTTCCTTTCCTCGGAAAAGAAAGAACAACCACTACAGTATTTTTCAGCAAATCTGAGGCCGTCTGTATTATGTGAAGAAAGGAGCACTGGAGTGAGCATCAGGAGTCCTGCTCAGCCCCTGGTGTGGAGTATGATCATCTGCAGACAACCTGGGCTTCAGGCACCTTTCCAGCTGTATCACACTCAGAGTGTAACCCTTATTTACGCTCTTCTGAACCAGGAAGACCACACTGACCTCTATTCCTGCCCAGTCCTGATCAGATGACAGTTACAATAGAATCATTCTTCTTTTTGCCAGAACTGCAATTCTTTTCCTAAGTACAGCCTTGGGCTTCTGGGCACCTGGTAACAGTTTCTGTGGCCCTTGACTTGCACCTTCACACTGTTCTTGGGGTGCTGCTTCATTTCTCTCTGCAGGAAGAGTGGTATACTGGGAAGCATGGCCCTGGTCACTGATTAATTCAGAAACAGCAAAGGAAAGGGTATCCTTTTTTATAGGTAAGGAAACTGAGGCCCAGAGAGGTTCAGAAACTTAACTGAAGCCACACAGCTTAATGAATGGCACCGTGTAATTCAACCCCAAGACAGTCTGTTTTAAGGGCTCATGTTCTTGACCACTATGTTTTTTTCCTCCCTTCATAGCAACCCTGAGGTGACCACTGCTATACAACTCCAAAGGTGAGGAAACTGAGGTTCTGAGTGGTTAAGGCATTTGTTAAATGTCACTCAGATTAATCACTGGCTAGGCTTGGATTTGAATCCATTCTAACATCACTCCTTTCATAATTTCATACTCCTTAGAAAGTGCTGCTGCTGCTAGAGGGGAAAAAAATGGAGTGGGCTCCAGTAACACATATGTATGTCTAGATTTGGTCCTTTAACTGTTACATTAATGCAATCATTAAAGTTAAGCAGATTAATATTTTTAGACCTGCCTGCTAATTAGCCCTGGTACTGTAGGTTTTTCACAGTGATTCCAGTATTTACATCTGAACACTCTATACAGCCATGTGTTTTATGCCATCCTGATTTCTAGCATGTGGACTCGTGCCTCTCAAATGGAAACATCCATTAATAATTTTCTACTGATCACCTCTACTTGGAAACCCCTCAGCTACTTCACTGTAACTTACCAAATTTGAACCTATTATTTTTCTCCTCCCACAATGCTTTTTGCCTCCTCTTGCATTCATCATCTCAGTTCATGATGACCCTGGTCATCCACCAAGAGCGTTTCCCTTCCCCCTCACCACCATGTTGGTTGGTCAAATGTCATCGATTCCACCTCATTGATTCCATCCAGGATTCCTCCCTTTTGTCCCCCTCTGCATTTATTCAAACTGTCTCCCAAGTAAAGGCTGAGCCCATTCCTAACATGCCTTGATGAAACTAATGTCTCTTCCTCCCAGTTAATGTTTCACATTCTTCTCAGACTGATTTCTCAAGTTATAAACTGGATCACTGCACTCCCATCCTTTTAAAAACTACCCACAGGATAATGACCTAACTTCTCAAGTCCTGGCCCCAGTACTCTAAACTCACTTATTTCCTTCTACTCCTTCTCAAATACTTTAAATCCTAGCCACAAAGAACCAAGTTGATTTCCTAGCTTATAAATTGGAAACTATCTGATATAAAGATCCTAATATTTATAAATGAGTTGAAGGGCAAAATATATTTTGACTAACTATACTTCTGAGATTTTCAGAGCCAGGTATTTATTTATTTATTATTTTATTGAAGGGGAGGAAGCAAGGGTAAAACAAGCATTTAACGAGTGCTTAATTTGCCAGGCTCTGTGCCAAGCATGTGACGTGTATCTTCCCATTCAATCTCATCAGTCTAATGTTACTGTTTCATAATGTATATGTTTATTTATACTCATTCATTATATTCATATAATTATATATAATAATACATAATTATACTCATAATGCATATATATATTTCATAATGTATATGTTTCACATACGGGACAACTGAAGCTTAGAGCAGAAAATAACTTGCCTGATGTGTGATAGGGAGAGAGCATAGAGCCAGGTGTTGAGCCCCAGGCTACCCGAGTGCAAAGCTGTTGCTCATAACCGATGTCCTAACCTACTTCATCATGATGGATATGTTACAGCAGAGTAGTGAGGATGATTAGAAGGTTTTCAAGCAGAGAACATTTATAAGGACATTTCAGACAGAAAAGTGTATATGTAGCCTGTAAAGGAACGAAGAATAGAGAGTGGTCTGGAAATACAATGAATGCAGGATGGATAACAAAAGCCCAGGGAACTTTCAGGTGAATGAAGATGAGATTGGAAAGGTAGGCAGGGGCCAGATCAGAGTGGATGTTTTTATGAGAATCATAATCACAGTCATATTCTTTTCAGTTTTTTTTTTGTTTAGAAATAACTGAACTTATAGAAAAGTTTCAAGAATAGTGCAAAGAAACCCATATACCTCTTACCCACATTTGAAAGTGAAAGTGAAGTCGCTCAGTCATGTCCACCTCTTTGCGACCCCATGGACTGTAGCCTACTAGGCTCCTCCATCCATGGAATTTTCCAGGCAAGTGTACTGGAATGGGTTGCCATTTCCTTCTCCAGGGGATCTTCCCAACCCAGGGATCAAACCCAGGTCTCCCGCATTGCAGGCAGACGCTTTACCATCTGAGCCACCAGGGAAGCCCAACCCACTTTTACCTATTGCTAATATTTTATCAAATTGCTTTATCTTATCAATTGTCTATATCTATTTTTCTATAATAGATATTTTATATACATATGATGAATAATTTCTGAACTGCTTAAAGGTAAGTTACATACATCATGGTCCTTTATAATATTTCAATGCATGTTTCCTAGGGATAGGGTGATTCTCTTATATAACGATAGTAATCAACTTTAGTAAATTTAATATGATACAACATTTCTATCCATTTGGGCACCTGTAATCCAATTTAGTTAATTGACCTACTAATGTCCTTTATAGTTCTTTTTTCTTCTAGTACTTAATCCAGTCTAGAGTCACGTATGGCATGACTCTAGACTGTTTCTGTCTCTCTCTCCCCCTCTTTACAATAACAGCTTTATTGAAGTTTTAATTTGTTTTTATTTTTATGTTGAAGCGCCGGCTTTCCCATAAACATGAGTTTGTATACAAGGAAACCATAGAAAGGACCAAATACCCTTGGAAGATATCTTTCAAAAACTATAATAATCATCAAATCACTACAAGTCTTTGCATTTCAAGTAGGAAGAGGACTGCTAAACAAACTCAGATTGGAAAAAAAGCACAATGAGAACAAATGCTGCCAAGTGGGGTATAATGGGAGAAGAGAGTTTTCAGTGATGGAACTTCCATCTTTAGCATCATGTATTAGAAATGCCAAATTGATATATTTGTTGTGGAAAATTGTCTTTTAAATGAGGCACAACCTAAAGTAAGAAAACTGAGTAATAAATCTGAATAAGAAGGAACTATAAGATATAGGTCATTTAGTAGTAGTCTTTTCATTGTTGCATTAGTAATTTAATTTTAAACATGTTTGAAAAAAATAACCACAATCTTCTAGTCTGTTTGACATTCTAAAATATTTTCTTGGGCTGTTTCGTCAGTATTTGTGCTGTGCTGTGCTCAGTCGTGTCTGACTCTTTGCAACCCTGTGGAATGTAGCCTCTAGGCTCCTCTATCTGTGGACTTTTCCAGGCAAGAATACTGGAGTAAGTTGCTATTTCCTTCTCCAGGGGATCTTCCTGACCCAGGGATTGGACCTGTGTCTCCTGCGTTGGCAAGTGGATTCTTCACCACTGTGGCACTTATACCCCTTGTCAATATTTCTTTGAAATAAAACTACAACTCGAGATGAGCCATCCTTGCAAGACATATTTTACATGATGAATATGCTCATGTGATGTATCTGAGATTTGCTTCATAATAAATCAGTACAGAATGGGGCTGGTGGGAAGTGGGATAGTGTAGATGAAACAAGATTTGAGCTTAACTTCTGTACGTGTTTCAAAATGTCCATAACTTTTTTATGCTTGGAAAAGTCGCTTCCCATTCCCATATATTTCAGGAACACATACAAATGTATTATTTTTACTTATTATACCTCTTGGGATTAATTTGCGTGTTTGGAAAGAGGGAAGAGTTGTTTAATTTTCTAAGTAATTAACCAATTGCCCTTCCCAGGTTGCGCCAGTGGTAATGAAAGCACCTGACAATGCAGGAAACGCAAGAGATGCATCTTTGACCCCGTGGAGAAGGAAACAGCAACCCAGCCGGCATTCTTGCCTGGAAAATTCCATGGACAGAGGAGCCTGGCAAGCTACAGTCCACAGGGTCACAAAGAGTGGACACGACTGAGCAGGCACGCAGCAACAACCAATGGCCCCAGCACTGCTTTTTAAAATATTTTGTTCTTTCATACTGTGATGCCAGAGGAGACTCTTGAAAAGTCTCTTGGATAGCAAAGAGATCAAACCAGTGAATCCTAAAGGAAATCAACCCTGATGTTCATTGAAAGGACTGACACTGAAGCGCCAATACTTTGGCCACCTGATGCAAAGAGCCGGCTCATTGGAAAAGACCCTGACACTAGGAAAGATTGAGGGCAGGAAAAGAAGGGGGCAACAGAGGATGAGATGGTTGGATGGCATCATTGATGCAGTGGGCATGAATTTGAGCAAATTCCAGGAGATGGTGAAGGACAGGTAAGCCTGGTGTGCTGCAGTCCATGAAGTCACAAAGAGTTGGACACGACTGAGTGACTGAACAACAGTGTGATGCCACTTTTATACACTAGAGGATATGCTGTTTTGTTTCATTGATTCGTCTGAAAATTCTGGTGTTAGTACAAAACTGTTTAGTGATTCATTACTTTAAAAGTAGTATCCAGGGACTTCCCGGTGGTCCAGTGGCTAAGCCCCCACACTTCCAATGCAGTGGATACAGATTCCATCCCTGGTCAGGAAATTAGGATCCCGCATGCTGGCTGTGCAGCCAAAATAAAGAGACAATGAAAAAAAGAAAAAAAAAGATAGTATCCACAAAGAAAGAAATCCTTGTGTATATGGTCAAACAATTTTGGACAGAAGTATCAAGATCATTAATTGGGGAAGACAGCCTTTTCAAAAAATAGTGTTGGGGAAATTGTTACCCACATGCACAAAAGTTAGACCCTTACTTACACCAAATACAAAAATCAATTCAAAATGGATCAAAGACCTACACATAAAACCTAAAACTATAATATTCTTAGAAGAAAACAGGGGGAAAGCCTCATGACATTGGATTTGGCAATGATTTCTTGGATATGACACTGAAGACACGGGCAACAAAAGAAAAAATAGACTGCTGCTGCTGCTGCTAAATCGCTTCAGTCGTGTCCGACTGTGTGACCCCACAGACAGAAGCCCACCAGGCTCCCCCATCCCTGGGATTCTCCAGGCAAGAACACTGGAGTGGTTTGCCATTTGGACTTTATCAAAATTGAAAAGTTTTGCATCAGTGGTCCTCTGGCCAGAGGTGGAAGAGATGATGGAAACTGAGGATTTTAATAAACAGGGTAACTGTAAATAACGAGGAGGTCTCTGGAGGAAATAAACTGGGTGATAAATCAGAAGTATTTTATCCAATTATGGTATTATAACAAAAACACCATAGACTTGAGATTTTTACAAGTAAATTTATTTCGTATGGTTCTGGAGGCTGTTTAGTCGCTAAGTCATGTCTGACTCTTTTGTGACACTGTGGCCCACCAGGGTCCTCTGTCCATAGGATTTCCCAGGCAAGAATGCTGGAGTGGGTTGCCGTTTCCTTCTCTAGGGGATCTTCTGACCCAGGGATCAAACCTGCATCTCCTACATTGATTGGCAGATTCCTTACCACTGAGCCACCCTTCTGGAGGCTAGAAGTCCAAACTCAAGACATCTGCAGATTCGGTGTCTGGTGACAGCCTGCTTCCTGGTTCTTGGACGGCTGTCTCTGCACTGCGTTCTCATATGACACAAGGGACCAGGCAGTTCTTGGGGCTCTTATAAGGACCCTAATCATTCATGAGGGCTCCACTCTCATGACATAATCACCTTCCAAAGATTCTACCTCCAAATACCATCACACTGGGGATCAGATTTCAACTAATGAATTCTTGGCAAGGAACACATACATTTAGTCTATCCATTTCCATCAGTTTCCATCATCTCTTCCACCTCTGGCCAGAGGACCACTGATGCAAAACTTTTCAATTTTGATGAAGTCCAAATAGCAGAGAGTTCTCAGGAAAGGCCACTTTAGATTGGACTTTAGTGGAAGTCGTGCCTGAGGAGGTGACCTCTGAGCTGTAACCTGTAGGAGGAAGACTGGGCCATGGAAAAAGACTGGCAGTGGGCTCATCTAGAGGAAAAATCCATAGGGTGGGGTATTTTAAAAACTCGTTTTCCTGAGCTAAGAAGTGTAATTGAGATAAGCACTTGATACTTTGCCACCATGGGCTTATACAGATTCATCCATCCTTCAAATCATGCAGGATTTTGATGTGGGAAATAAGAAACGTGGGCTTTAAGACAGCCCTGAGAGTAACTGTGTAAAAGAGAGCATATTTTAAAAGAATTATCCTCCTGCCTGGAGATCATGCTTATATGTGGCCATCTCTCTCTCTTTCTGGAGGTCTGTTCCCTCTTCCACTTCCTAACTTGACATCTGGTAAGAGAGAATTTTGCTTAGCAACTGAAATAAAACCCCAAAAACCCAGAAGTGACTATCTTAGTTAAAATTAAAAGTTTAATAAAAACATCAAAAATCATGTTCACGATGAGGACTAAAAGTAGGTATCAGGCAGAATTATAAAACAAAGTACTATTCTTTTTACACTTCAAGTAAATCATAAAATACAAAATCGTAAAACATCAACACACGGGAGGAAAGCACTAACAGTCTTTGCAGTGATTTGCCATAAACAGATGTTTTTAAAGTGCTACAGTTTAAGGCATTATGTTTTAAAGTTTAATAAACATCTTATTTCAACATACTCTCACAGAATAGTTTTTTTTCTCAAATTAGCTGCAAAGTGTCTAGAAAATACTGAAAATGTATTTATAAATTGAGGAGTAATAAATTTGCTAATGCAGAGTTAATAGTGCAATTCCAAAGCATATGCAATTCCAAATGAGGAACAAACTGCCCTGCTCACAACGCAGGGTAACCCACACCATCCATCCAAAATCTGCACAACAAACTCTCCATTCATTCACAGTGCCTAGGTGTTTCATTCATTAGGTTTTCTATTTTAATTAACAAAAAATGCTCAAGGCACCTAAAGATTGGCCTGTATGTCATTTATCCATGTTGAAAATGCAGAGAGATAGGCTGCTATGGGATCTAGTGGAGGAAGTACCAAGAAGTGGTACAGGAAGAACTCTCCTGTTATAAACTGGTAGGTTTGAAACAAACAGTGGTACTTCTTATTAATAACTACAGGAAGTCCTTAGCTTCTCTAAGCTTGAGCTTCATAGCTACAAAATATCATCCTGTGACTGGACAGTCTGTAAGAATTACATAAGTATTCAACTGAAGCATAAAGTATGTTGCCAGAATGAGGAAGGCTCAAAAAGAACAGCTGCTCATATTATATCACAATTCCTTCTATATACGGAATACAATGGGAGAATAAAGGAAAGGCCTGGCCACTTTTGGGGCATGTTCTCTGTGGATAGGTCTGCTCTTCATTGTCTAGGACCGCTCAGACATTTATCATCCTGGCTTTGTGGCAGCAAAAAAGGCCAGTAGCACCCCCATGATTGTGATAACGAAAAACACACCCCCATATTTCCAAACACCTCCTGAAAGAGGGCGTTACCTTTTTCGAGAACTGCTCTTTCAGAAGGAGCTTATTTATTAAGAAACAATTTAGTTATCTTAATAAGCAAAAGAATGCCTTCCTGTCTTTGCGAGTCTTCAAGGATGAGATAATGTTAGGCTTAGTGGCAGGAAGGAAGAACAGGAAAGGAACGTGCAGTACAGCTCAACTCCTTCCCTTATAAATCCCAGTATCAAAATTCCTGAGCTCACTATTCAGGGCTCAAGTTAAAAGCTAGAGCTACATCCTTGTGGGTAAAGACAGCAGAAAGGAATCCTGCCATGAAGCCACTTCTTCATCTAGGCTCACTGTTGATGTAGTTGAAATAGAAGGCAGACACATACATTCAGACCATATCCATTCCTCAACATACTGAACAAGGGTTCTCTTCATCCTATGTCTACAAAAAGTAAAAACTAAAATCGTAAAAGGGTAATGATAACAAGTCCCCTAAAACTGACATAAAACTCTGTTCCAAGATAAGTTCTAATTCATTGTCACTCAAGCCCACATCCTTCTCTGATGAAGTATTAAAGTCTGAACACCACTATCATGTTGCCATGGGTCTTAAACAGGTAGGTCTTCCTTCTCCCGGATTTGTTCTCCAGAACTTAACAGCATCTTAGTGATGTCAGTAAAGATATGGGGCATTTGACCATCGTTCAAGCCGAGATGAGTGTCTGTAGTAGCTCAGTGGTCAAGAATCTGCCTGCCATGCAGGAGCCACAGGAGACCCAGGTTTGATCCGTGGGTCTGGACGATCCCCTGGAGAAGGGAATGGCAACCCATTCCAGTATTCTTGTCTGGAGAATTGCATGGACACAGGAGCCTGGTGGGCAGTCCATAGGATCACAGAGTTGGAGACCACTGAAGTGACTTAGCATGCACACATGCATGCCAAGATATGAGGCAGGTTTTTTTATCACTGCCCTCCATGTGGAAAGACTGAGGCACTGAGAGATGAGATGAAATGCCCACTGGTGGAGCCCACTGGGCATAAAAATCTGTATCGCCTGCTTCCTCATCCACTACGTTCGTCGCAATCCCCCAAGTCACATGCATTATTGAAATGGCTGAAGTTTCCTGCAGAGGAACCCCCCCCCCCCTCAAAAGGAAAAGTCCCACATGTTCTACCTCTTTTCAATCTCTCTCTGATCTGAGCCCAACCTAGATTTTCAGAGTTGCCAGATCCACTGTCAATTACAGAAGGAAGACTCTGTTTAGAAGGATGTGTATTTACATTCTCTGCACCATCTCTTCATGGAGATGTTCTTTATCTCTTTGAAATGATTATATTAAATGGATGTGGGGCTAAAGTTAGACCATATTTCCCAGTCAGGATTGGCTTTGAATCCTTAGGCAAAACAAACGTGAAACTCTGCATTAGGCTCACGAACATCAGGAACAACTCCATCTTTGCCAGCTGCTCTCCCATACACACCCGCTTCCCTAAAAATAAGACCAGAAAAAAGGGATTACAAGAGCACTCCTTTTCCTACCTCAAAAGGGATACATTTATACAAAAACTCTAAATTGAGTGTTTTAAAGGCAGACACAGAGAGGTTTGAAATAAAACTGCCACATATACCCCAGGGCTTCCCAGAGTCTACCAGAATTTTTACCAAGTTCACATTTTAGCTGACTCCTCACAAAAATCTATGCTCATCCTAGATAGAAACGGGAGATTGACCCAACAAGGCGAGCTACCTCGTCTCCTCCATACCTACTTATCTCTTTCCCTGCTCTTATCTGGAAGATTGAAGAGAAAAGACATCACATGAGAATCTCCGGAGCATTCCTTTTCTATAGAAAGAAGCCTCCTTGCCCTCATCTAGGGACCTAAAAGAGTAACTGCTGAGATCAAAGATCCCATCCTCTTACCCACCATTCAGGCAGGTTGAAAGCTGCTCTTAACTCTAATAGGTCTCTGGGACTTCAACAATCACTTGGACAATGCAAAAAGGAAGATTTCTAGTCACATTTAATGATTTAAAATCAACTGCTTTCATTTTTTTAAATATGAAATGAACATAGTGGAGATGCATTATCTAAATTATTTCTCTCATATATTGGCTTGTCAAGAAAGACACATTTTTAAAACAATATCATGAAATAATAAAAGATTCTTCCAGTTCTACTTCTTTCTTAATTATACCATTAAGAAAATAAAAGTTTAACTGACCTATCCCAAAAGGAATAAACGTTTCCTTTTTCATAAGTTGTCCTTGATCATCCAGAAATCGATCAGGGTAGAAATCATTTGGTTTCTCCCAGATGGCTGGGTCTCTGTGTACTGACCATAGGTTGGGTAATATTATTGTGCCTTTAGGAATGGTAAATCCTTGGAGCACTAAAACAGAACAAAACCACAGAATCATTCAACATGCTTTTACTAATAGCTCTCAGTAAACATCACTGTTTGAAAAAAAAAAAAAGAGCTAGTTATGTATCTAGGTTCTTAAGCTGCTGAGAGTAAACTTTCAGGTACTTTGAGGGCAGGGAAAAGACCTTATTAACTGTCATCGTCTCCATATGATCCCTAGACCCAGCCTAAGACAGAGCACAGGAGCTGCTCTGATGCATGCTGAGTTAATAAATCCAATCAAACCATTAAAAATTATAATTAAGAGAAACATTAAAATAGAAATCATGTGGCATGTCAAGTAAACTGTTCCAAAAAATTATAAACTCCTCCCTGGTGGCTCAGTGGTAAAGAACCCACCTGCCAATGCACGAGACACAGGTTCAATCCCTAGGTTGGGAAGATCCCCTGGAAGAGGGCATGGCAACCCACTCCTATATTCTTGACTGGAGAATCCCATGGACAGAGGAGCCTGGCAGCCACACTCCATGGGGTCACAAAGAGTCGGACATAACTTAGAAACTAAACTCAGATGGTAAAGAATTCGCCCGCAATGCAGGAGACCTGTGTTTGATCCCTGGGTTGGGAAGATCCCCTGGAGAAGGGAACAGCTACCCACTCCATTCTTGTCTGGAGAATCCCATGGACAGAGGAGCCTGGCAGGCTACAGTCCACGGAGTCGCAAAGAGTTGGACATGACTTAAGCGACTTTCACTTCTCTTCACTTCAGACAACAAAAATTCTTATATATAATTTACAGCTCACAGAGTCTTTTATGTCCACACAATAATGCAACGAAGAGGGTAAACTAAAGGGATATAACAGGACGTCAGCACTGGCTCTCACCAGCCGACAAGATCATATGTACTTTAAACAATGCCCCAAAGATGCCGCACATACTTCGTATCTAATTTCCACCCAACTGGTGAGTGATCCAATGTCATTTATAAGTGATTGCCTCCTACAATTGTCTTATAAGTAGATGTAAGGCCATTTCATCACAGGCTGTCTCCAGAGGACAACTCCTGGCTATGAGGGACATTTACAGTCTGAGAGCCTATATGTCACTGTAGGTGAGAGGCTGAAACATGTGCCCTCAGAATCAGAGGGGCTCTTCTAATTCTTCACCATTTGTGCTTCAGCTGCAGAACTGTTAAAAACGATGCAGGATAATTCCCAGTTGAACTCCTTAATTCCCAATTTAGGCTAGCTCTTTGGAACCTCCAAGAACAGGAGGACTGAGAGGGACCTTTGTTAACTATTGTATCTGCCAATACAGCCACCTGAAAGGGCAGCAGAATTTGCCTGACCAGTGTACATGAGCATGCTCTGAAGCCGAGAGAGCTGTTTACCAGCCAGCCAGTGCTGGAATGCCAGCCAGTACAGCAAACAGGGGCAGCGAGGCTGAAGCATCCCCTGGACATTTGATTATCCATGACCATGCCAAACCCCCGCTGCACCCTCACCTCAGGTCCTCTGGGTGAAGGGGCTGGGTTCCCCTCAAGGGCATTCCAAGGAGGAAGGCCCTGGACTTGCCTGTTTTCTCTGAGGTCATGTGAGGGATGGAGAGCGGCACCACAGTGCTCAGCCTCTGCACCTCCATGATGGTGGCTTCTGTGTAGGGCATCTGTGCCTTGTCAGTGAGGGAGGGGGCGCGGTCAGCACCAATGACCCTTGCAATTTCTTCATGAACCTTTTCTATACAAAAAAAAAAAAAAAAAAGGAAAGCAGAATCCAAAGGATAAGCCAGGAGAGACTGCCTTCCCATGCACACTTCCCATCACCACACCTGCACAGCTGGGAAGTCGGCAGTAGAAGCTGACTTAGTCTCCGTGAAATGAAGCACTGGTCAGATATCCCAGTAGAGGCAGCTGGTCCCAGGGACTCTGTACCAGCCTGGGACTCTTAATGGAGCATGGCAGAGCAGACAGAGGGGCCAAGGGGAAGGTGCACTGGATTCAGGACCAGTCTGAATCACTCTCTCGTATCAGCTTAGAACTGGCTCTCTAAACTTTTACCTGTGATGACGTGTGACAGCTCAACATGACCCCCAGTGACCCCACCTCTTGGTGGTCACATCTTTGTGCTGTCCCCTCCCACTTTATACCAAACTGGTCTCTGTGACCAACAGAATATGGAGACGTAATGGTATGACCATTCTGAGCTTGGGTTAGAGTTGACCACCATGGCTTTTGTCTGGACCACTCACTCTCGGGTCATTCACTCTGGGAGAAGCTGGCAGCCAAGTCAAGGTCTGAAGGGCAAGGTCTGCCAGCTGTCATGTGGGTGAACCATCTTGCTAGAGGATCCTCCAGTCTTAGTCAAGTCTACAGGTATTTGTCACCCCGGCCAACATCATGATTATAATTTCATAAGAAATCCTATGCAGAACATCTGGGCTAAGCTGCTCCAAATTCCTGATCCTCAGAATCTATGTGACATAATAAATGGTTGTTCTTTTAAGATGCTAAATTTTGGGATAATCTGCTACTCATCAATAGTTAATGAATGTGGGTAGGCAAAATCCCATCTGTAGTAGGCAGACAATGGTCCCCCAAGATGTCCATAATCCCTTAGAACCTGTGAATATGCTATCTTATATGGTAAAGGGACTTGGATTAAATGAAGGACCTTGAGCTGGGGCGATTATGCTGGATGTTTTCGGTGTGCACAGTCTAATTACATGGGTTTTAAAATTGGAGAACTTTTCCCAGTTGAGTTTAGAATCAGAGGGAGATACGACTACGAAAAAATGGCCAGAGAGATACAAGATTGCTGGCTTCAAAATGGGAGCAAGCGGGCCACCAGCCAAAGAAGCTGGAAATGGCAAGGAGATGGATTCTCCTCCAGAGTGTCCAGCAAGGCATGCAGCCCTGCCAATGTCTTGATTTTAGCTCACTGAGACAGTGTCAGACTTCTAAGGTACAGAACTCTAAGATAACAAATTTGTGTTAAGTCACTAAGTGTGTGGTTATTTGTTGTAGGAGCAATGAATACACTTCTTCCCCCTGTCCTTCCACTGTGAACTTCCACTGATATTCACTACCTACTGGTATTGATGTGGTGGAACTAGCTCTGTGACCTTGCGAAAACCACAGAACTCTGGGCCTCTGGTCTCACTTTCAAAAAAGATGGATGGGTTCAGATGATTATGATTCAACTCTAAAAGAGTCTTCTCTAAAGTTCTTTCTTCATCCTAGATTTCACACAGAATCAGACCTGTAGAGATTTAGAGCAGATGCATGCAAGCTGTGGCCTTTGTGCCACTGTCTAGAATCTTGGAGTTTCACTGTTAACACCTTACCAATTCCCTAGGAGATGCAAGCATTTCCATTTTGTTTTCCAGCCTGAAGACGTGGCTTATTGATAGGAGCCACAGGATCACCAAGGTTGTTGATCCTGATTTAAATATCCTGGTTTTGCCATGAATAAAGGAAACATCTGTTTATTACCTTGAATGTTGGGGTGCAGTGACATATACAGGAGGCACCAAAGCAAAGAGTTAGTTGTGGTATCAGTGCCAGCAATGAAGAGATCGCCAATGATATAAAATAAGTAATCTTCATCAAAACCACTATTGCTATTATTTTTCTTCTCCTCCTCCACATGGAGAAGATACATGTCTATGAAGTCCTGAGGGTTCTCTACATCCAAAGACTCTCGATGGTCTTTGATGATTTTTTTAAGGAAAATGGTTAAATCCTTTTCAATCTGTCTTAATTCCTTAAATGGTCCAAAAGGAAGGTAATAAAGCCAGGAGCATATGTTGACCAGGAGGAGCTGGGTGTTCAGACAAACTTCTAAGGCTCGTGACATAAAATCAAGCATTTTCTTAAATTCACTATTGGTGTAATCAAAGCGCCGACCAAAGCACAAAGAGCAAATGATGTTAGAGACAGCGTTGTTGACAATGGGGAAAGGATTGAAAGGGGCATCTCCGTGCTTTTGCATTTCCTCTTTCACATATTTGAACTCCTCAATAATCTTGGGCTCCAAGCTAAGCTTTCCCAAGCCAAAATGACGAAGAGTTGAATGAGAGAACTTCCTCTGTTGTCTCCAGACTGGACCATAATGTGCAAATACAATCCCTGCAAAAAGAAACCAAGTAAAGAAGGTGAGAGACAGCAAAGATTGATTATTAATACTGAAGAGGACCAACCATGAAGTGGACTTGTATTTCTCAAGTCACTTGTGCAAAGCCCATATACATATAGATAAGGACCACCAGCCAAGAAGAACGACTGGCAAAATTTAGTTATCCAGATAGTGTATGTTTCTAATAACAAAAATTATATCTAATTTCACTAGAAAACTTTGCTAAAAAGCTTATTATTATAACTCTGGGTGAAATAAGAGAAAACAAGATTCGATTTCTAGAGTTACCTAAATTTCAAAATCTTATTTTCTTAAAGTGAACCCAGACTTAGAAAATATCTCAAGCTGCTGCTGCTGAGTCGCTTCAGTCATGTTCGACTCTGTGCGACCCCATAGACGGCAGCCCACCAGGCTCCCCCGTCCCTGGGATTCTCTAGGCAAGAACACTGGAGTGGGTTGCCATTTCCTTCTCCAATATCTCAAGCTAGGTACACGCATATTCTAAATATTATGAACAGAAGAAGCACAGTAACAGAGCACACATGAGGGCAGGGATAATATCTGAGTTTGCTCATCATTAAAGTCCAAACTTCTGACATAGTGCTACATACAGAGGAGGAGCTTGTTAAGTATGCGCTGAATACATCAATGACCCAACTGAATTAGAACAGTGCTCACCAAAGCTTGGATCAAAGAACGGGCAAGTAATCTAAAATGTCTGTTGTTGCAAACAGCCCTAAAAGCCTCCGAACTCTAGGACATTCACAACCACAGCTTATTTGATTCTCACTTATGTTATAATCTTTCACCATCAACCCCAACAGAATTGCTCTCAGATGTTGTATCAAATTGTTCTCAAATATTCCTTGCTTCCTGTCACTTATTTCATCCTCCTCTTTTCCGTGGTGTGCTTTATTGTTTCAGCCAGCTCTCCTCCTTCCTTCCCATTTTTCATCTACTTCATTCCTGCTACCTTCAAGGACATGCTTCATTCACTTAACGAATATTTCTGAATGCCTACTATGTACCAGACACTGGGATGCTGTGAATACAGCTGAGAATGAAATAAAGACCTCTCTCAGTGGTCTGTCTATGTAAAAGGATTCTCAATTAAAAAAACAGTCATATGGTCTGTTTTGAATGATTTATCAGGTTCATTTTCCTGCCTGGAATCTTCCACACATCTGCTCAAATACAATCTTCTTTCTAGGCCTTTTGTTTAGGTGTTTCATGACTTCCATTTGTCATCATCTACAAATTTTTCTAGGGGCTTCCCAGGTGGTGCTAGTGGTAAAGAACCTGCCTGCCAATGCAGGAGACGTAATGAGACACGGGTTTGATCCCTGGGTAGGGAAGATCCCCTGCAGGAGGGCAGGGCAGCCCACTCCAATATTCTTGCCTGGAGAATCTCAAGGACAGAGGAGCCTGGCAGGCTACAGTCCACGGGGTCAAAAAGAATTGAACGCAACTGAAGTGTTGCAGCGCACCGTAGAAATCTTTTTGGACCCTCCTGTGTTGAACCCATTTCCCTGGAATCTATGTCTTTTTCTTCTTTCACTACTGAATTTTGTTGAAGCCTATCCTCTAGTAGTTTCCTGGGAAAGGATACATCAGAGACAGATTTTCTAAAGATTTTCAGCACATGTATTAATTGTACCTTTCCCCCTCCATCAGAATTTTGAAAACATTGCTAACAGTATGTTGATGTGTCCTAAAATACACATACCTTCAATGTGACTGCTGCTGCTAAGTCGATTCAGTCGAGTCCGACTCTGTGCGACCCCAGAGACGGCAGCCCACCAGGCTCCCCCGTCCCTGGGATTCTCCAGGCAAGAACACTGGAGTGGGTTGCCATTTCCTTCTCCAGTGCATGAAAGTGAAAAGGGAAAGTGAAGTCGCTCAGTCGTGTCCGACTGTAGCGACCCCATGGACTGCAGCCCACCAGGCTCCTTCGTCCATGGGATTTTCCAGGCAAGAGTACTGGAGTGGGGTGCCATTGCCATACTGCCAAACTCCTCTCCAAAGTGGAGAAAACCCCAAAAGTGTGCCTACCAGAAGTATATTAATGATCTCTTGTCAAATAGTTGCCATCATTTGGCAGTTATCGACATTTTATTTTTGCCAATCAGAGGGCTGAAATGTATCTCATCTGATTTTTATCTGCATGTCCCTGACTGTTACAGTGAGTTGGAACAGCTTCTCATATGGCTTTTGCCCAAGTTTCCTATTCTGTGATTTGTGCTTATAAACTGTGCAATTTTCTTCTTATACATTCTACATGCAAAGCAGATACTGTCTTTCATCACATGAATTGCTTTTTTTCATGTTTTCATGCTACTACTTGATAAACAAGTTTTAAATATGAAGGTAGTTGCATTTACCAATCTTTTCTTAGTGGTTTGTGCTGTGTATCTTATTTTAAAAATCTTTTCCTACCACAGGTTCATAAATACAACTATTTTCTTGTAAAATTAAAACATTTTGCTTTTTGACATTTAAGTCTCTATAGCCTACCTGGAGTTTATACTTATGTTAGGTATTCCTGGAGAAGGCAATGGCACCCCACTCCGGTACTCTTGCCTGGAAAATCCCATGGATGGAGGAGCCTGGTAGGCTGCAGTCCATGGGGTCGAGAAGAGTCGGACACGACTGAGCGACTTCACTTTCACTTTTCCCTTTCATGCATTGGAGAAGGAAATGGCAACCCACTCCAGTGTTCTTGCCTGGAGAATCCCAGGGACGGGGGAGCCCGGTGGGCTGCCATGGGGTCGCACAGAGTCGGACACGACTGAAGCGACTTAGCAGCAGCAGCAGTAGGTATTCCTACTTGTTGTGAAGAAGGAATCCACTTTACCCCCTATTCTGATAATCTGTTATTCAAGCACCATTAATGGAACAGCTTCTCCTTTTCCCTACTGATCTACACCACTTCCTCTGTCATACATTTGCTGTATGCTGGCAGCTCCATTTACAGGTTTTCTAGTCTGCTTTCTTGTATATTGTTGCCGTTGTTTAGTTGCTAAGTTGTGTCCAACTCTTTGGGACCCCATGGACTGTAGCCTGCTACGCTTCTCTGTCCATGGGATTCCCCAGGCAAGAATACTGGAGTGTATTGCCATTTCCTTCTGCAGGGGATCTTCCCGACCCACGTTTCCTGCATTAGCATGCCGATTCTTTATCACTGAGCCACCAGGGTAGCCCACTAATTTTCAGACCTTTATCCTAATAAAGGGTAGTGAAGGCGCTACAAGGGTTTCCCAGGTGGCTCAGTGTACAGAATCTGCATGCCAGTGCAGGACACACCCCTGGCTTGGGAAGATCCCCTGGAGAGGGGAATGGCTACCCACTCCAGTATTCTTGCGTGGGGAATCTCATGGACAGAGGAGCCTTGGGCTACAGTCCATGGAGTTGCAACGAGTCCGACACTATTGAGAGACTAACACTTTCACTTTTCAAGGCTCTACAGTCGCCTTTGAGATCCACTTTAGCTGCGGTCCACAAGTATTGTTTGCATGTCTTTTCAATACATTTGAAGTATAAAGTTTTTCTTCTGTTACGATTCTCTTTTGCCACCTAGGTTAACTGGCTTATGCTGATTTTTTACATCGATGAGGCTTTTTAGTCTAGAATGTGATCAATTTTAATAAATCTCCAAATAAAGTAGGGAAGAATTTTTATATAAGCAATTGTTGGGTATGCTGCTGCTGCTAAGTCGCTTCAGTCGTGTCTGACTCTGTGCGACCCCATAGACAGTAGCCTATCAGGCTTCCCCGTCCCTGGGATTCTCCAGGCAAGAACACTGGAGTGGGTTGCCATTCCTTCTCCAATTGTTGGGTATAAGGTCCTCTTTTTTCGAAATTTTAAAAAAACTTTTAATTTTATATTGGAGTATAGCCAATGAACAATGTTGTGATAATTTCAGGTGAACAGCCAAAGGGACTCAGCCACACATATACATGCATCCAATACAATTGAAATTTAGCACTGTAAAATTGTCACTTTGAAACTAAAGAAGAAACAGAAAAGATAGTGATTTTTGCATATTGTTACATGACCTTATTAAATCTTTTTTTCATATGAAGGATGAGAGCACTAAAAAATGATCCACTACAGGTGATAAATACACTAAGCCTGCCACTGTAAGGTCCTTTCCAACAAAGAAAGCTAGATAACTGTTAGAATCAATTCTTCTTTATCCTTACCAAATTTTTATCTGCCTGATCTCTCAACTATTCAAATACTTTTGTTAAAATATTTTGCTCTAATGGTACTTGTCAATTTCTTTATGCAATTATGTAAGTTTTTGTTGTGTGTGTGTATATATATATTTTTTTAATAATTAAAATACACAAAAATTTTAAGTATCTATGTTGTATATGCCAGACAACATTGTCAGCTACATTCAAATTTAGAAATATTTTATCTTCCTGGTTAAAAAAAAAGGGTTCCTGTTATCATCATGTAATGCATTCCTTATTCTTTCTTTCTTTCGTTTCGGGGCTGCACTGGGTCTTTGTTGCTGCGCTCCGGCTGTCTCTAGTTGCGGCGAGTGGGGGCTGCTCTCTAGGTGGAGTGCACAGGCTTCTCATCGTGGTAGATTTTCGTCTTGCATGGTACAAGGTCATCTCTCTCTGCCCTCATTCCCCTCTCTACTTCAAATCACTGGCTGACCAAGAGGTCACTAAAATCCAAAGCTCTTCAAAAGCATCTATTTTCTGCAGGGAAGGTGGTGGTGATAAGGAACTGGTCTAACTACAGTTTATATGCACTTCTAGCAATTGCTGTTTTCAGCTCTCTGGCTCATCCCTATCTCCTGCAATCACTGGTACCTCCGATTCCTGAGCCTTTCTGGGATTCCTTAGGAAGAA
Source organism: Bubalus kerabau (assembly GCF_029407905.1). NCBI lineage: Eukaryota > Metazoa > Chordata > Mammalia > Artiodactyla > Bovidae > Bubalus > Bubalus kerabau. The sequence continues at coordinate 29,055,749 of NC_073630.1, read as the reverse complement.
CTGTACCACACTCCATTAGCACCTCCCCCTGCAGAAACCTAAGGGTGGTCACCCACCACTCTCTGAAGTCATTTGCCAATCCTGTCTCTGTTTTCTGTCTTCAGATGTTGTGGTACAGGGTTATAGGAACATTTCATCATGGATGGGGTAGGTGCTTCTGTGAAAAGTTCCTCTGGTGTAGTGTGTGATTTTCAAGAAGGAATAAAAATTTATTAACTACCCCTGAAACTAGACTCTCTTTGTTTACTAAACCCCCATGAACTATTTTCTAGGGAACCACAGCTTAGTCACACTTCCTGTCTTGAGCCCAACCTTTACTGCTGTCAGCAGTCAGAGGCTGTGTTATTGGGCTCCCTTCTCTTTCCTTGGAAAGATATGGTCTCTCACTTAACTTCAGGATTGTATCCTAATTTTAACTGCCATCTAATTTAAGATGTCACATTGTCACATATGACATCTCTGGTCTGTCTTATTCTCAAGGGATTTTATTTTTTGTTAGGTCTTCAGTCTGTGTCACCTACTCATCTTTCAAACTCTCACCTTTAAACTTATCTTTAAATCCATACATTTGGATTTTAGAAACATTTTATCTAGCAAAATGCCCTCTATTAGTTTTTCCAATATTTATTTAGGGTCCCCTATGTACCAGCTACTAAGGGCATATGGATTTAAAAGACACAGTCGCTGTTCTCGAGATGCTTTCAGTTTTTTGAGGAACTGGATAAATCAACAACTCTACTGTTCTATGCTGGACTCTACTGAAGTTGCATAGCATATTGAAATGTTGTATGGTGGGTTGCACTAAAGCTGCATAAGTGGTATGTATGATATTGAGTTGTTGCATTGTTGGGCTGTATAGGATTGAACGCTGTATGCTGGACTATACTGAATGTTCCGTTGTTGGGATACATTGCATTAAATGCTGTATGTTGGAGGCTATTGAGGTTTCAGTGTAGGCGGGGGAAAGAGCATCCTGTCAGCTGAGTGAAAGCAGTACTTCTCAGAGAGGACATCTGGGTGATACTTCATTTGTAAATAAGGATGTATATGAAGGCACATTTTAGAAAAATAAAGAACTTGGGGAAAGTTAAAAAGGGGCTGGTTTATCTTTAGGGAAAAATTCAGGTTTAGATAAGGTGGGGAAAAGGAGGGAACCCTCTCAAGAGAGGCTGGTCCTTGGGCATTGGGTATTGACACCAACTTGACAGATATGAGGACTTCCCCAGTAGCTCAGATAGTAAAGAATCTGCCTCACATGCAGGAGACCTGGGTTTGATCCCTGGGTCAGGAAGATCCCCTGGAGTAGGAAATAGCAACCCACTCCAGTATCCTTACCTGGAGAATTCCAGGGACAGAGGAGCCTGGCAGGCTACAGTCCATGGGGTTGCAAAAGTCGGACACAACTGAGAGACTAACACTTTCACTTGGACAGATATGAAGTGCAAGACGTAAGAGGTGTCCAAGGAGACAGTGTCTGAGAATGTCAGGGATGAGAGGCATGAGCTAGCTGACTATAGTCTTTATGTTTAAAAACAACATCAACTTGTCTAAGCACAATCATTTGAAAAACTCAAATTTAACTTTCCTACATGCTAGAACTCGTTGACAATGTGTTAAGTGAACAATTTCCAGCACATCACTGTTCATGAAACATTCCTTTTCTGCTAGTCTCACCCACTTTAGTAGCAAAATTCTTTAAAAACAATTTCTTGTAAGAAACATTTAATAACACTATTGGTCTCCAGTTCCTAATATCACCTTCTCTTATAGACTACACATCCTCCTTCTGGACAATGTCACATTTTATAAGGTTGCCGTTGGAAACGACACTGAAGAGAGTGAGCAGGGAGTAAGGAATGCCTGGGCACTCCTCAAATCTTGCTGAGTCTCTCAGCCTTTCATTCCTGTGGCCGATCTCCTTCAAGCTGACCATGCCATCCACTTCTAGATCTATGAAGTCAACCCAGAACTCATCTGCTCCTTTATCCCTTGATGGGCATCTTGAGATAAATTTACCTTCTCCCGTTTTATTCTTCACCTTTGAAACAATTCCATTAAAAGAGTCCTTGACTATCTACATTTTCCTGTGCAGATGGCCTATTGTTTATTTCAAGTAAAATCTATAAGCATTTCCCTTGTTACATATGGTTCTTGCTTTACCTTCTCCTGTCAATCATCTTAACTAGCAACAGAAATTTCTTCCAGCACATTTGCCCAACATACATCCACCAGAACACCAGAGCAGCATCGCCTGAGACGTCCTAGCTGTGTCTTGGGGGAATTAATACTTTCAGGTCAGACACTGAAGCAGCAAATTATCCTGGGCACCCAAGACTTTCCTAAATAAGGAGGGATCTAATAACAAGCTGTGATCCAACTAATACTTAAAAACTGCCTTGTTATATATAACAACTACCTTATATATGTAATAATAACCACCTTATTATATATAACTGGGAGAAGGCAATGGCACCCCACTCCAGTACTCTTGCGTGGAAAATCCCATGGACAGAGGAGCCTGGTAGGCTGCAGTCCATGGGGTTGCTAATAGTCAGACACGACTGAGCGACTTCACTTTCACTTTTCACTTTCATGCATTGGAGAAGGAAATGGCAACCCACTCCAGTGTTCTTGCCTGGAGAGTCCCAGGGACGGGGGAGCCTGCTGGGCTGCCGTCTATGGGGTCGCACAGAGTTGGACACGACTGAAGTGACTTAGCAGCAGCAGCAGCATATATAACTACCTTATTATGTATAATAATAAATGCCTTACAATATATTTATGTATAATAACTGCCTTATTATATTACATATAATATATATCTAATAAGGCAGTTTTTAAGTATTAGTTGGATCACAGCTTGTAATTAGATCCCTCCTTATTTAGGAAAGTCTTGAGAGCCTGGGATAATTTGGTGCTTCACTTAAAAGTATTAATTCCTCCAAGAGACAGAGCCTATTATACAGAGTGAGTGAGTCAGAAGGAGAAAGACAAACATTGTATATTAACGCATGTGTATGGCATCTGGAAAGACGGTGCTGATGAGCCTATCTGCAGGGCAGTAGTGGATACAGACACAGAGGACAGGCTTGTGGACATAGTGGGGGACACATGGAGAGAGCAGCACAGAAACACACACTACCATACACAAAACAGAGCCAGTGGGGATTCGCTGCTGACACATGGAGCTCAGCCCAGGGCTCTGTGACAGTCTAGAGGGGTTGGACGAGAGGGCAGATGGGAGGGAGGTTTAAGGGGGAGAGGACATATGTATACCTGCGACTGATTCACGTTGATGTATGGCAGAAACCAGCACAGTATTGTAAAGCAATTATCTTCCAATTAAAACAAAAAAAAAACTGCCTTATTATCGATTATTGACCAAACTATACATCCACCAGGAAGGACCTCAACGAAGAAAATCTAATTCTTACCTTTAAAAAATCAGGAGGAAAAAAAAAAAAATCAGGAGGAAAAGACAGACAAGCAACAAAAGTGACAATACAATGTGGTAAGTACAACAATAGGTGGTGCTTGGGTGCATGCATTCATTCATTTCTTGACTACCTACTCTGTGCCAATTAGTGGGGGTACAGTGGTTAAGATGACCTAAGTCTTCACCCTCACAGAGGTCACATTCTGGAGGAAGGTGGGGTCGGTAATAGGCTAAATGCTTTCAAAATGTTTAATGAATGAGTTTGGTGAAATATGAATGAGATTAAGTTATGATATTGGACAGTGTCTAAACTAGAAGTGAAAGGTGACATTTGACCTAAGAGATGATAAAGAGTCAGCCAAGTACAAAGTTATTCCAGGCCCAAGGATAACAAAACCCAGTAGCCTGAAGCAGTCACCAACTTGCCAGGAATCAGCTTAGTGTGTCCAAAGCAGACACTGTACTTGAAATGTACAAGGAAGGTGTGAGTAGAAAAACATAAAGTCCAAAAGGCAAACAGACGCCAGACCCTTTAGGGTATAGAATGGGGTCAGAAGCAATTGGTTTCAGTGGCAGAGTGACATGATTTGTTCTGATTCGTGGCTTTTTGTTTTTCTTTTAAGAGATCCCTTTGATTGCTGTATATATGAATGATCAGAGCAGAAGCAAGCAGGCTAGTTAAGAGGTTTCTGCAGTAAGAGATGAGAACTGACTGTAGCTTGGATAAGCTGGAGATGGGGAAAAGTGAATGGATACAGCACACGGATGTATCTGCAGTAGGAACTGACGGGACTTATTGACTGACTGGTAGGGAATGGGATGAGAGTTTAACTGAAAACAGTGGTATCACAGAGAAAAGAGTAGCGCACCTCTGCCCGGGAGGGTAGAGAAATATGTCATAGAACACATCCTCGGAGAGGAGACATTGAAGCAGGTATGAGAAAACAGAGCGCAAGTGTTGGTGAGGATGTGGAGAAACTGGAATGTTGGCCGTTGCTGGTAGGAATGTAAAATGGCGCAGCTGCTATGGAAAATGGTATGGCAGTCACTCAAAAATTAAACACAGAGTTACCTATGATCAAGCAATTCCATTTCTGGATTTACACCCAGAAGAACTGATAGCAGCACTTTGAGCGGTTATTTGTAGATACACCACGTTCACAGCAGCATTTTTCACAATAGACTAAAGACAGAAGTACCCAATAGTCCATCAAGGAGGAACGGATAAAGAAAGTGCAGTGCAAACGTTAAATGGAACAGCAGTCACTCTTAAAAAGGAAGAAAATTCTCACACGTGCCACAAGATGGATGAACCTTAAAACACTGTATGAGGTGAAATGTATCAGTCACAAAAGGATAAATACTGCATGATTCCACTTAAATAAATTACCTTGGAAAATAGAATGGTGGTTGCCAGAGGTTAGAGACTTTAATGTTTCGTGGGTGTTTAGTGTTTATTTAATGGGTCTAAAGTTCCAGTTTTGAAAGATGAAGAGGGTTCTGGAGATAGCAGAGATAGTTTCACAATGTTATTGACTTAATGACGCGAAACTGTATGCTTAAAAATGATTAAGATGGTAAGTTTTATGCTATCTGTACTTCACCACATTAAAAAAAAAAAAGAGAGAAGAAAAGCAGGCAGTTCTCCAGGTGGCCATGAGATCGGAAGAGAATTCCAGGTAGAAGCAGCAGCCTGTGTGAAGGCGTGCAGAGGGTGAGGTGTGGACTATGACATGTGTAATTTGTTTTTCAGTAATATCAAAATTAATGTTTTAAACATTAAAATATTAAGATCGTCTTTACTATTCATTTAAAATCCTGATGCAAAAATCTGGCTTAATCAGGGTCTAAAAAGCCTGAATCTCTTTATGCCACATTCCAAGAAGGGGAAGCAGCAGTTCATTTACTTAACAGTTACTGACTCCTACTTCCAGGTGGCACAATGGTGAAGTATCTGCCTGCCAATGCAGGAGATGCAAGAGACAAGGTGTTCAACCCCTGGGTCAGGAGATTCCCTGGAGAAGGGAATGGCAGCCCACTCCAGCGTTCTTATCCGAAAAATTCCAGGGACAGAGGAGCCTGGTGGGCTACAGTCCATGGGGTCGCCAAGAGTCAGACACGACTGAGCACACACACACACTACACTACTGCGTGCCAGGAAGGACAAGGAATTACTCTGTCCTCCTAGATGTCAGTCTAGTGGTGAAGGCACAACTTTGGGCCCAAGGTTATAAAATCCTGAAGTCTCAGGACTTATAACTGCAGCGAAGGAAAAGTACTTTTGCAATTAAACAAGTTCTAACAAGGGAGCCTAACCTACCTGCTGCAGAAGTGAGGGGGGAAAAAAAAAAAAACAAACTCCCTGCAGCAAAGACATTGAAATTAACACCTGAGTTAAGGATAGGATTGGCACAGATGGAAAAATAGTCTGGGACCCGTGCCGGCCAATACAACAGAGGGAACACTGATAAATAAAGGGCAACTGTGATATTCGACTGCAGCAGATAAGATGTTTACCAACCCTCAAAACTGCCCAACTTAGACTTCCATAAGCAGGAATCAGAGAGACTCTGAACCTGATGTATTAGTTTGTCAGTTGGCTCCTATCCTATGGGAAAATAATCACATTAAATTCTTGCACTCCGAAGGCCAACGGTGTAAATATCCCTCTCTCTTTTTAACCAGGCCAAAGTTTCTCGTCGGGAACACAGCCTGAAGAGTGAGGCTCCGTTCTGGGAAGGAGTGATTACTCCTGGGGTGGATGGAGCCTATCCCAGCGGGATGGACGGGATCCGGGAGTGGGAGGCGCGCCTCCCTCCACCTCCGGGTACAGGTGCGCGGCGGGCCGGGTGCGCGGCCCCAGGGGCACAGAACCCACAGCCTCTGCGCACCTGCAGCCCCAGCCGCGCGTTCACACGGCCCGTGACCCCCGAGGCGCGGCCCAGCTCACCCTTCCCCTTGGTCATGATGGAGGTCAGCGGCATCCGCGGGCGGTCGCTGAAGACCTCGGCCTGCTGCACCAGCGCCTCCCGCACGCTGTGGAAGTCGTTGAGGACCACCACCAGGTAGTGGCCGATGAAGAAGCTAAAGATGTTGCCGTACACACGGCCCAGGTCGGCCAGGAGCAACTGCACGCCCTGGCCCGAGGCATTCATTCCTCCGTTTCTCGCTCGGCGATACGGCCAGCTCTTCCTTCGGAGAAAACGCGGCAGCAGCACGAAGCCGAAGTTGCCCACCACGGGCCAGGGCGCGGGCCCGGGGGGGATGCCCCGCTCCGGGAGCCGCCACAGCCAGCTCCAGCCCAGCAGCGCGGCGAGGACGAGCAGCAGCAGCGCGCCGCCCGTGGGGTCCAGCCGCAGCAGCCCCGGGGGCGCGTGCAGGAGGCGCAGAGGCCAGGCCGCGTCCTCGGTGGGGGGCGGGGGAAGCCCGGGGGAGGCCATGGCCTGTGCACCGGTGTCCGTAGCCTCTTACCGCAGACCCCACGAGAGTCTCCCAGACACTGGTGCCGGGCCCCAGGGCCAACTCCCCTGGGCTCCCAGGGGCGGGGAGGAGACGCGGATGCCACTCCGGATTGGCTGCACCCACCGCCTCCGCCTGTCCCTCCAATCAGCGTCGCCCGAGCTGAAACGGGGACGCGCTCGCAACCGCGCTGTTGAGGTCTGCGGACCCGGCTGGGCTCGCGACCTGAAAGTTGGTTGCCTAAGCCCGGTCGCGCCCCTCCGCTGGGTCGGACTTAGCAGTGACCTACGCCTGAAAAAAATATACTGGCACATATTTACGTTCTGTTTGGTTATCGGACTTCCTGTGTCCATTGTCAGTTGCGTGCTTAAACCGTGCCAGGTCAATAGGCCCCTCTTATGACTCAGCTTAAACATTAGCACTTTTACCCTGAGCTGGGAGAGAGGTCCTCGCCCCGTCTCCTGGAGCAAAAAGACAGGATTGCTGCTTTATCTAAATCGGGATTCGGAGAAAGAAAGGACCCTTTCTTCCACCCAGAAACAGCAGGGTGATGGAAATGCAATGTGTAGAATTTGTAGATGTAGGTGACCAACGCTTTGGAAAGGATGGGTGGGGAATAGTCGAGAGAGGGTGGGGGAGGGCGGGTGATCGAGTAAAGCGCGTAGAACTTGCTGCAGGCGGTGGTAATATCTCTTTTGTGCGGAAAGTGAAAGCTCAGCGTGCGTTTCAGCGTGTGGCCGAGGTAAAGCACGAGACCTAATCCAGAAATTTGCTTGGAGGGTTTAATTAGCTAACAATATAAAAAGCAAATTGGGCGAGGAGGGGTGACAGTATCGTTCTAGCTATGATACCAAACCAGAAATGCTGAGGTTGGCATATTAAGAATTGTGTAATGCTTTCCAAGTCTGTCTTTTTCATAATTATGGCTCTTCCCTTTTTTCTGACAGCACACAGGATATAATTGCATTCACATTGTTTTCCTAAGTAAGTCTCTTCTGTGATGCAGCTAGGAAGTATTATGGGCTGAATTGTGTTCACCTGAAACTCATATATTGAAGTCCTAAGCCCGAGTACCTCAGAATGTGACTGTATTTGGAGACAGGGCCTTTAAAGAGGTAGAGTAAAATGAGGTCATGTAAGTGGGCCCTAACCCAGTATGACTGGTGTCTTTTTAAGAAGAGATTAGGACAGCAACAGACACAGAGGGAAGACCAGGTGAAAACACAGGAGGAAGATGGCCATCTACAAGACAGGGAGAAAGGACTCAGAATGAGATCAACCCTACCAACACCTTGATTCTTAGATTTCTAGCCTCCAGAAATTGAGGAGGTCTGTAGTACTTTGTTATGGCAGCCCTTGCAAACTAATTCAGAAAGGGAGCCCTTGTTCATAATACATACTATGGATAAATTATTTTAACATGAAACATATAGCTCATCCAGTGCTTCTTAAGGATGAATTTTCCCAAATGATGTTCAGGCCTTTCTTGTCAGAAAAAGGAATACTGTCTACTTCATCCATCCTATTTTAAATAGAGGAATAATATAATAATCAGTAGCAGTAAAGGAAAGGAATACCAAAAGATCTTTGGGGTGGGGAGAGAGGGAAAGGAAGAGGAGAGGAGTATTAAGGGAAACATTTTTAAATGGAATCCCCAAAGATCATTTAAACCACTCACCTTTCCACTGGAATCCTTCCTGCTGGATTTCAGCCAGAATTGTTGGTAACAGTATATCCAAAATATCTAAGTACTATTATTTTGTTATCAAGAGTGGTGTTAAATCTTTAAAAGAGAGGTGTTAAATTACTCTATTTGTAAAACTACAATTGTCCAGCCGGCTTGTAATTCCCTAGGAGGTAAATGCTACACAGGATACCCATCCAGGGTCAGTGAACATGAACAGAGAGAGCTTACGGCTTAAGAAGAGTTTGCAAAATGCTAATGAAAGGAAAAGTTGAAATACTAATTATATTATTTAGTTGCACAACTCTACTCGCCATTTAAAAACTAAATCCTTCATTTCCTTTAGGTTCCTATGATTTGCTTCATATATACTCCTTCATACATACTTCCACATATGGTATATAGGTACTTCTATGCATGTTCTCTGAGCATCCATTTGCCCTACAGGAAACTGGGTTAACCAATGTGCCTACATCAAGTGTAAGGATTACATGAAGTAATTAGCACAATGTCTAGCATTTAGTTCAGGCTCAATGAGTACAAGCAGCAATGGAAATAATTATCTCTGGGCCCTGACTCTACAGGTTGGTGGTACTGCCTTCCTTTTTCACCTCTTGCAACTTTACCTGCCTTTTCCAAAATTAGATTGTGAGGCTGGCCAGTATATTAACTTGCTTTCTATATTCAGCCTTTCAGACTTGTATGATGAATAAATAAACTGGCCCATCTTCAATATTACCCATATCATTCTTCTCTAGTTGAATGTATTATGATTTTCCTGGAGAGGAGATGAGGGGAGGGAGGACCCTGAAAAGTATTGGTAGAAGGCAGAATCTCAATAGTAACAAAATCCAATTCTCAAAACTCTTTAAAGTAGGAGCGGAACATATAGTTTTGTTTACTGCCCAAACTGGTCCAGATGTCCTTCAACAGAAGAGGATGGGGATTCCACCTCTTTGTAAAATAGACTGCTGTACTTAGTTGCTTAGTTGTGTCTGACTCTGCAACCCCATGGACTGTAGCCCACCAGGCTCCTCTGTCCATGGGATTCTCTGGGCAAGAATACTGGACTGGGTGGCCATTTGCTTCTCCAAGGGATCTTCCTGGCCCAGAGATCAAACCTGGGTCTCCTGCATTGCAGGTGGATGCTTTAGCATCTGAGCCACCAGGGAAGCCCAAAATAGACTACTGCTGCTGCTGCTGCTGCTAAGTCGCTTCAGTCGTGTCTGACTCTGTGCGATCCCATAGACGGCAGCCCACCAGGCTCCCCCTTCCCTGGGATTCTCCAGGCAAAACTCATCAGTAAAAAGGTATAAGTTATGATACACCCCACAGCATGATGATTCTAAAAAACCACTATTCTGAGTGAAACAGCCAGGCATAAAAGTCTACATACTGAAAGAACTCATTTATAACAAGTTCTAGAAAGGCACGCCTAACTCATGGTGGTATAAACCAGGGCAAAGGGCAGAACTGACTGAGAAAGGGACATGAAACACTTTTCCAGGGGGTGAGGTGGAAATGTTCTATGTCTTGATTGGACATAGAATCTTGTTGGTTATCATGGGCCTACACATTTGTCAAAACTGAACTGTGCATTTCACGGAAGGTAAATTTTGTCTCAGTAAAACAAACTAAAAAAAAAAAAAAAAAAAGAAATCCAGTATCTTGGAAAGAAAAGACACAGGTGAAGTAAGAAGACTTATCTACCTATTGTGAAATGCATGCCCAATAAACATGTTATGGGATGTATTGTTATAACAAGAGTGACCAGTACTTTAGTATGTAAATAGAGATAAGAAAGAAAGTGGTTAAATAGTAACATTCCTCTTAAAAGATAAACATCAGTTCAGTTCAGTTCAGTCACTCAGTCATGTCCGACTCTTTGTGACCCCATGAATGGCAGCACGCCAGGCCTCCCTGTCCATCACCAACTCCTAGAGTTCACCCAAACTCATGTGCATCAAGTCGGTGATGCCATCCAGCCATCTCATCCTCTGTCATCCCCTTCACCTCCTGCCCCCAATCCCTCCCAGCATCAGGGTCTTTTCTAATGAATCAACTCTTTGCATGAAGTAGCCAAAGTATTGGAGTTTCAGCCTCAGCATCAGTCCTTCCAATGAACACCCAGGACTGGTCTCCTTTAGGATGGACTGGTTGGATCTCCTTGCAGTCTAAGGGACTCACAAGAGTCTTCTCCAGCACCACAGTTCAAAAGCATCAATTCTTCAGCGCTCAGCTTTCTTCACAGTCCAACTCTCACATCCATACGTGACCACTGGAAAAACCATAGCCTTGACTAGACAGACCTTTGTTAGCAAAGTAATATCTCTGCTTTTTAATATGCTATCTAGGTTGGTCATAACTTTCCTTCCAAAGAGTGAGTGAGAAGTGAAGTTGCTCAGTCGTGTCTGACTCTTTGCGACCCCATGGACTGTAGCCTACAAGGCTCCTCTGTCCAGGCAAGAGTACTGGAGTGGGTTGCTATTTCCTTCTCCAAGGAGTAAGCTTCTTTTAATTTCATGGCTGCAATCACCAAAATAAACATAACCTGACTTTAATTAGCCTGGCCATATGGTTACAGACTGTGGACTTTGGTTTTTATGTAAGCCAAAGCAAGCTGGAATCCCTGTTCCTTTCTTCTCCCTCATTTCCATTTATTTTGCAGAACTCAGCATAGAGTCTGCCTAGATCTAAATGGGCTGCGTGGACAAGTTGTTAACCTTTCTGACTTCTTCACTGTAAAATGAGGGAGCTTAATCCAAGGCTCTAAAATGCCTCTGGTCCCTAAGATTCGCCCTCTTAAGTAGATTGTCAGGACCTTGAACTTGGCCCTTGATTAATAACATGTTTAGTTAATAAAATCTGAAAGAAATAAAGTACATTCCCAAGGTCAAGTATAAGCCCTTTGCCTCAACAAAGCATACGGCTTTTACTTCCTGATGGCAGTCAGCATGCTTTGGCTAATAATGAAGCCTCGTTTCTAAGTCTCATGTAGAATCATGTTTTAGGAGGGACATGAGTGGGTAAGGAATCCATCTGCAATTTGGGAAACCTAGGTTCAATCCCTGGGTTGGGAAAATCCCCTGGAGAAGGGAACGGCTACCCACTCCAGTGTTCTGGCTGGAGAATTCCACGGACTATACAGCCCATGGGGTCGCAAAGAGTCGGACACAGCTGAGCAACTTTCACTTCAAAGGTTACCTACTCTTTCCTTTAGGCAAGAACATACTCACAGCAAATAAGATATTTGAAAGTTGATAGTTTCACTCTGATTTTAAAAATGGCAATACATAGTTTTGTAGAAAATTTGAAAATGCAAGAAACTGTAAAGGAGAAAATAATAGCCTTTTTATTTTTTCCACCTAGGGTTAATTTATTATATTTCTGTATGTATCCTTCCAGTCTTTTAATTCATATATCTATGATATTTTTAATTTTTATAAATAAATATGTATATGTGTCATTAACATTTTTCATGTTGTTCTCCCACAAATTATTTTTAATTACTCTCTTCTAGCCCAAGGATTCAGCAACATTTTCCTGTAAAGGACCAAACAGTAAATATTTTTGGTTTTGTTGACAATTTGGTCTCTGTCACAACCGTACAATTGTGCTATGGGAGCCGGAAAGTAGCCATAGGCAATAAAGAAATGGTCATGGCCATATTTCAGTAAAACCTTATTGAGAAAACAGGCAGCCAGCTGGACTTCTGCAGGCCATTTTCTGCTGACTTCTGAACTTTTAAAAATCTTGTTCATTGTTTAGGAATATTTCAAAATTGATCTGACCCTTAGCCTATTTTCAACATGAGCTATTTTCGATTTTTTTGCTATTGTGAACAATAATGTGATATATATATACCTATGATTATTTCAGTAAGATAAATACCAAGAAACAGAATTGGTACTAAGACCAAAGTACCAATAGAACAAAGTACATACACACATACACTCATGCACTTTGTCCTTCTACCAGTGAGAGATAATCTCTGTTAAAAGTGGGATGTATTTCCTCTCAGATTACTTATATGCTTACATAGATTCCCCCTGCTGCCCATAAATGGCATCATACTAAGTTTTTGGTTTACTAATCTGCTCTTCTTATTTAACACTGATGTTTTAATAGAATCATTTTGACTGTCCAGTAAAGGGGCAGAGACGAAACCAAGACTACAGACACGTCACAATGTTAGTCCAATTCTCTGCTAAGAAATACCTAGTTTATTTCCAACTTCTATTAAAATTATACTGGAATAAATATGGGGGGGCTTGTTTTTATCTAGTGTGGTAAATGTGGGGAAGGTAGGTGGTGTGGGGACTTTAGAACATAAGCTCAAATACCTGACACTGTTCTCAACTGAAATCCAAAAAGCTTGTACAGCATGACAAACATATGTATCTTGTATTAAGTAGAGAATTATTAAATTCTTGCAATTTAAAAATTCTAAAACTACTTCCAATAAAATTTTAAAATTCCATGAAGTTTATTTTCTAATTAGGCATTATTCCTGACTCTGGGATTGAACCCAGGTCTTCCACATTGCAGGCAGACGCTTTAACCTCTGCGCCACCAGGGAAGCCCCAATGTATAATAGACGTATATAATCAGGCAGTATCAACTGCTTTACTGTACATTACCTCCAATCTGCAACATGATGTTAGGAGGTAGAAAAATATCATTCAACAAATACTTGCTGTGGTAAGAACTTAATTAGACACTGGGACGAATACTAAGACAATTCTTTCTCTGAAGGAACTTTAATTTGGTATATTAACAGGGCTTGTCTTTTAAGATCTTAAACCAGTGGGTGTATCTCACATTTTGACAATTTTTTTTGCATATATCTTTTAGGGAGGAATTCAGATTCAGAGAAGTAAGGCAAAGCTTTCAGGAGATGAGACTTCTGCTGAACTTTTAGGACAAGCAAGATCTGGATATACACGAATAACTTCAGAGCTAGAACTACTGCACCCAGAAGATTTAAGTGCATGTGGCTAACACTGAATGTGTCCCTTGTAACAACCCCTTTCATTTCTTTCAACAGTTCTGTGAGACAGGGACTGTTACGATTTCCATCCCACAGATAAAGAAACCGAGGCGCAGAGGTTAGGCAACGTGTTTCAGGTCTTCACCTCAGCCAGTACTGGAAGAACCGAGATTCAAACCCAGAGAGCACAGGGCCACCGTGTCCCCTGCCTTCTTCAGCAGGCAGGTGACAGTCTGGGGAAGCACCTCACGTGGCTGGACTGGGCACTGCAGCACAGCAGACCAGGAGGAGAGCAGCCTGACCAGGACAGAGGGGCTGCTCATTGAAGCAGCGGGCAAGTGCCTTGCATTCATCAACAGGCTCCCAGATCAGAAGAGACTCGGGGCCCAAAGAGCTTCAGAGCTGATAAAAAGTGCACTTTGCTTTTAAAAAATGTATCTGTGTAAAATCAAATGTCTGATTTTATACAAATTTGAAACCCAGATGTTATGGACTACATGTTTGTGTCCCCCCACACCAAAAAAAAAAAAAAATCCATCATGTTGAAATAAAACCTCTAGAGGACTGTATTCAAAGGTGTGGTCTTTGGGAGGTTATTGGGTTTAGAGGTCAGACGGGTAATGAAAGGAGGGTCCTTAGAAGAAGAGAAAGAGATCAGAGCTCTCTCTATGAGCCATGTCCCACGTGAGAGGAAACAGGGAAGACGGGCCTCACCAGAAACTGACTGTGGCAGCGTGGCCTCCGACTCCCCAGCCTCCAGGATCAGGAGAAGTGTTTGTTGTTTAAGCTACCCAGGTTATGGTATTGTGTTAAAACAGCTTAAACGACTAGGACATCAGGGAAATGTCTTTCCCCTGGTGTCAAATGTAAACATTCCCTTCAAACCATGGACTAGGAAATTGACCCGATGTAATACAAAGTATGTTCAAAAAGTATGGCGTCCTCCCTGCAAAGCCCTGTGTGCCTGGGGACCCTGGGGTGTGTGCTCTGGGTGGGGGGAGTCTCCTTGCAGACCCAGGGCTCCTGCCATCTGCCGGAGGCAGGTGTGTGATGAAAGGAGAGGGAAGATGCTATCATTGCACATCGGTTACAGGGCATGGGGTTATAAAGAGGAAAAGAACAGAGAGATGAAAGGACTAGAGTTAATGTGGAGACAGGACATTTGCAGAATGTGGGTCATAGCATCTTATAGAGCTCAGGGTCACGCACTGCTTAACTTTGCTCTCAACAACATAAAACTTGGTTGTCAAAAGATTTCTGCAAGAGGCCATTCTTCTCCTCCTTCATTCCTCCCGTGTGGGGTGATTCTTCCATCCCACTGGTGCAATGGGGAAATTACGGGCTTCGGACAGTGTGTGCCCATCAGCAGTTGTGTGCCCCGTTTATGTCTCTGAGTCAGAGTTCCTTCAAGTGTAAAAGGAGCGCAAGGAGACTCGCCTGGTGTTAAACAAGAGGACACCAACTTGCAGTGCCTGATCCATGGTAGCTTAAAGGAATTTAGGTAGAGAAAGATAACTTCTTGGAAACAAGAACTGAGGCAAAGTGTGCCCAGACACTTGGTCAGATGCAAGCACATGTGTTGGACAGATTTTTAGTACGGAGAACTCACCAGTTCACACTAGGGCCAAACAATCCTATGGCTTCACTTTGGTCCCTTGGGGAGCCCAGAATCAACCCAGACTACGACGTGTCCCAAGACTCAGTTCCATTTCCTCAGAGCTTTGCTGTCCTTTGAAAGCAGGTCAATGTATCTCTTCCTCCTTTTGATTTCCCCTCGAGACTAATCCCTGAGAGTCACATTTAGAAATAAAACGTGATGCACACCCCAACCACCACCACCCCAACCTGTGTAAGGCTAAGGTGCATGACAGTAATTATGTACTATTGGAGGAAATGGCAACACACTCCAAAGTTCTTGCCTGGAGAATCCCATGGACAGAGGAGCCTGGTAGGCTATAGTCCATGGGATCGCAGAGTCGGACACAACTGAAGTGATTTAGCTTTAGCATCCTATAAGGGATACTTGTAATAACTTTGTTTTATTGTAACAAATTTGTAAGCTCAAACCCAGAGATTCATTTGTTTTCAAGGCCATTTTGCAGGAGAAGAGTTGACTTTTCTCCCCCTCTGAAATGTAGTAAATCCCAACTATAAGAAAAAATCAGCAGCATTGGACAAAGAACTTGTTCCAAGGATCAGTTTCCCTCTCAACAAACGAATTGGTCGATAAGAGAATAAACTTCTCCAAAAACAAGCAACAACAACTACAAAAACAAAACCTCTGAACAGTGATGGTAACCATAGTAATTATCACAGGGAGGCAGAAAACCAGAGAAAACAAGATTCAGGTTCCAGCTGTAACACTTCTTAGCTCTTTCATCTCACAAAACGAGGTCACCAACTCTTTCCTTGTCTACCTTGTGGGATTTTGTAAAGATTCAAGAACGTATGTCAAGCATAAAAACTGTAAAATGAGACGGCTCATTGTACATCTGCCACATATAAATTAAATATGCTTTAGGCACACAGTAGTGCATAATCCCGGAGAAGGCAATGGCACCCCACTCCAGTACTCTTGCCTGGAAAATCCCATGGACGGAGCAGCCTGGTGGGCTGCAGTCCGTGGGGTCGAGAAGAGTCAGACACGACTGAGTGACTTCACTTTCACTTTTCACTTTTATGCATTGGAGAAGGAAATGGCAACCCACTCCAGTGTTCTTGCCTGGAGAATCCCAGGGACGGGGGAGCCTGGTGGGCTGCCGTCTATGGGGTCACACAGAGTCGGACACGACTGAAGTGACTTAGCAGCAGTAGCAGCAGCAGTGCATAATCCACTATTCTAACACCCATTATTACTCATTATTTGGTGAGTAATCTAGTACTATGCTTCTGATAGTCTTACATATTTTATTAGAAGAAAATGAAATGTAAGGACTTCTCTGGTGGTCCAGTGGTTGAGAATCCTCCTGCCAATGCAGGGGACATGGGTTCGATCCTTGGTCCAGGAAGATCCCACATGCCACGGGGCAACTGGGCCCATGGGCCACAACTGAGTCTTCACTCTAGAGCTCATGCTGAGCAAGAGGAGAAGCCACACCGCAATCAGAGGCTTGGGTGCCAAAACTAGAGAGTAGCCTCTGCTCTCTGCAACCAGAGAAAGCCACGTGCAGCAACGAAGATCCAGTGCAGCCAAAAACAAAACAAAAAAAATTTTTTTTAAGGAAAGGGAAAAGTTAGTGTCGAGGTTTGTCAGACAGCACGTTGGTTCCTTGTATCATGCATTCTTGATAAAAAAAGGCAATCTTTGAGGCTCTGGCCAGCAAAATCAGCAAGCCAATATTTCAAACAGAAGGATGGAACAAGTTTTTCATCCAAAACTGGGGTGGAGGTGACGAAAAGACTACTGTGATTTAGACTCACTCTATCATTTCCAGATAATCCAAAGAAACCTGAATTATCCAACAATTTGATCTTTGAACCATATTATCTTACCCTTGTCCCCTTATCCCACTGAGGTCCTTTGAAGGTCATGCCTTCATCTTTTATCAGGGGGCCCAAAACAACTTATAGCAAAGCTCTGTTGCAGTGACTACTGAAGTCTGGCTAAGGACATTACCTTGGGGCTCACTTTGTGAAAGAAGAGGATGATAATTTCTTTCAGAATTGAGCAACAGAAAGGACTCTGCTTTCCTTGAAGAATGAATGATTTATCATTTTGTTATTTTTTACTCTGTGAACAATGAGACTCTGAATTATGGAGCAGGGACCTGATTTTATACCTTTCCACGAATGACCTTACACTGTTGTGAATTATTTCTCACCTTAAATCCAAGGGCAGGAAAATAACACACCCCAGTTTAATTAGTATGCTGTTATCAGCTTATTTAAAAAATAGTGCTTGAAGAAAATAACCCTCCTGTGGTTTTAATAACTACTTAAAACTAAATACTTTTTACAAACATTTAAAGAAAGCAATAATCTGTTTTAATTGAAGAAAACCCATAATACTAATTTTGAAAAGACTGTTGATGTCACGGTGGTTTATTAGGTAAATACAAAGTATAGGCTCTTGTTTTTTTTTTTGTTTGTTTAAGCAAAGCCAAAGAGATTAGAAACCAAGTAGACACATTCTTTTATAGAATAGAAACATAAATTAGTTTTAACTAACAATTAGGCACTTAAAATGTAAATGTAAAATGGCATTTTGAAGTACAAACTATAGTTAACATGCCCAAATTCCTCCTGAAATGTTTCAACAAACACAAAAGCACAAGCATGGAAAACATATTTCTAAACTAAGAGAATTTCCCCTTTTGAAAAAAAGAACCTGAATTCAAATCTGTATGACAGACCAATGATTAAGGTACCAGTGGGTAGGAGAAAAGAGTTTCTGAAATTTACATATTTAATTAAAACATAAGCATTTAATAAAACTATTACAATAATATACAGTATATATCATAATGAAAAATATATGTCAGGAAAATAACGAATTCTAGACTTAGAATTTTACTTTACAACAAGGCACTTAACACATTGAAACAGTACAGTAAATTTCCGAAAGATGCAATTAGCTACCTCTCAAACCTTGTAATATTTCTTTTGTGAATATAGCAAAACATAACCATACATTTTGCAGCATTAATCATTGCATAGGAGGTAAACTAAATAATGAATTCCAACTTGGCAATTAGATTAACTTATAGCTTCTTCTTTTTCTTTTAAAGGACAATTTTAAATAAATCCACAATAAACAGCTATTCTTATTCATGATTCATTCAGAACACAACATAGTTAGATTAATGAGCAATAATATAAATCAGAACTTACAAGGTGTGTATCTGTATAAAAACTTATCTTTGGGTACCTTTCAACATGATTTTCAGTGTTTAGGTATTGAAGTCAAGAGCACTTCTTAATAGAAGAAATATTTTTAGCAAGTAAGTCAAAGGAGTTAAATTATTGCAACACAATGACATTAAAAAAGGACTATACATACAAATAGAAAAGCCTTCAACACATGGCATATTAATTATAATATGTCCGATTTAAACATGTAAACTTTTTTATTAAGAAATTCCTTCGCACACTTCCTTACACTACAGGAGTGAGGGTATTAAGACTGGCTAACATTTGAAATCAGCTTTCCAGCACAAACCAAAGTCAACAATATAAAAGAATTTTAAGAGAAATATTCAAAATGTTCAAGGAACAAGATGTTAACTCTCAAAAAAGTAACTGCATGAATTCTAGCATGTAAAAAAAAAACAAAACACACACACACACACACACACAAGAAAGATGGCCAACTTGGTGTTTCAAGGTAAACAAAGAATAGGAAGTTATAAAGGGAGACATTAATGATTGTGATAGTGAGAGGTAAAAATGGTCTGCACATTTTCTTTGATCAGATGGATAAAAGATTAGAATTATATAACCCCTGTGATCTAAGCACATTTTCCCTTTGGAAAAGGTTTAAAATGCCTTTAAAATAATCCCTTTTGAAAAAAATTATTACTTTTGCATGATGCTTTCAGATTACTGGTAAAAATAATAATTTTAAAATGCCTTTAAAAAAAAAAAAAAAAAAAAACAAACCTTGGAAATACCCTTGTGTCTAGTTTGTGTTCCAAGTCATATACCATATTTCCACAAGAGGGCGCTGCTGTACAGCGAGGACCCTCACGTGCTGTCATTATCCACCACCTCAGTCACAGCCACCGCCCCACCTTCCTTCCATAGCAAAACCTGTTTCCCAAGATGCCAGGAAATTAAATACCAAATTCCAAATTACCTTGGGTGGAACTGAGTGGGTAAGAAGACTTTACTTTCAGAGCTAATGTAGGAACTCAAAAAAAAAAAAAAAGAATCTGAAAGGAACTCATTTTCACTTGAAAGATTTTTTTTTAAATGTGGCATCATTCGTAGAAATTATATATTATAGAAATATTGCACCAAGGACTTAATCACAGAAAAAGCTTCAAACTGGAGCACTGGCTTAAAAAAACAAGGATAATAGATAAGATCTTATGTTGTTTCAAAAGGCAAGCTCATAAATTACGTTTTTTTCAATCGAGGTAAAATTGACATAAAACATTATATTAATTTTAGGTTTACAATGTAATGATCTCTTTGTACATATTGTGAAATTATCACCACAATAAGACTAATAGTTGTTTACGTTTTATATCCCCAAGAGGCATATGGGGTTGAACCTCAAGTTTGGTTTCCTAAATGTAAATGGGTTTTGCTATTTCTCTTATTTTCCCATCTAGAAACTCTAATATTCCCCTCTCCCCTTATTGTCATACCACATGCTTCCACAGCATTTATTAAAGAGCAGTGGCATATACATGGGAGCAGTAGTGTCCTTACATGGGGTCATAGATGTTTTTAAAGTTCTTCAAAAGGTGATGGCATTTAAAAAAACAAAAACTGGATTACTTGATTAAAATGCAAAGTTTATACTGTTTTCAAGGTTGTCCAATAATCAATACACCATGATTTTTAAAGCTTAAACACCTTTCCTTACTTAATTTGAAAAAGAGTGGGTTATACCAGACATAGCTGAATGAGGCTCTAAGGTATATCAAGTTGTTTTATTTGAATTCAAGGGTCAAGGACTATATCAGTGTTAGGAGAACAAAACTCAAGCTTCTGTGTCAGACACTTTTCCTCACAATTAGGAGAAATTTAAAATCAGTATTTTCAAGTAGAATACATTGTCTTATCGCAAGCGTCAATGTTTAACAAATGAAAATTATGGAGAATTATAGCTAAATACACCACATAAGCTGTACATATGGTTCTTATTGACTTACTAATAAATACTGGAAAGACTTCTTGCATTTCAAAACCTGCCAAGGATGTATAGGGTTTCAATTCGTGTTTTAAATAAGTAAGTTAGTCTTTCTGCCTTCTGATTCAACCTTTAGTGTTTCTCTTTTACAGAAAGAATTATACTGAAAACATGCACAGAATTTTAGCACCAAAGGATGATGACCCTTCTGAACAGAATTGTTTTGTGCTTCTCTTAGACAAGGTAAAGTTCAATTTTGTGTATGGAGTCAAGGCTGACTCATCGACAATGACAAACTTAGGGATGTTTTCCATCCTAAGTGGGGAGAATTCCTCACCATCAATATAAATGTAACTGCCTCCTGCTACCCATACTGACTTCTCCCCTCTCTGACTACTGTTGATGATTTTGTAACCTTAAATTGTTTTCTATGATTACTAGAAGTTTAAAGAAATCAAGCCAAGAATTATCCAAAAGATTCAACAGCATTAAACAATGCACTAAATCTGGCCGGATTTTTTAAAAATCCATCTTTTTTTTTTTAACATCACCTGAAAGAACTTGAGAAACAGCTACCCCCTTTTCCTGAGGAACCGTCACCATCTAACGCGCCCATTCCAACCGCAGATTTCAGTGCAGCACCGTGGTATCATTTCAGGGTCAAAGTAAAATTACTCAACTGTGGCATGTGTCCTTAGGACCAGTACATAAGAAACGAGTCTCTTGCTAAAAGGCAAGGATGAGATCAACTTTTGGACCCCCTCTTGGTTTTTCCACAAAGCACAATGGAACTAGGAAGAAATGGTTTTCAGTGACATGTGACCAATTGGATTTCTGAGTTCCAATTCACAGCTCCATGACAGATCTCAGCCAGGGTGTGTGTGACCTGGCAGAAAAACACAGGCTTGTTCCCCACAGGGCAGGAGTGTCAGTTCACACACCCATGTATGTTCAGCCTGTGCTACACTGTTGGCTGCCTTGGGGGGTACAGGTGCGAATCTACCAGGTGGAGAACAGAAGCCCCCCTCATTCGCATACACAGCGCCATGTCTCCTGTAAACCTGTCATAGGGATCTAGAAATATTTACACACATGTGAAATCTGCGGGGTGTCTCAAATACTTCTCTATTGACTTAGTTCACTTTTTAAGTTATAAAATTATCAGTTAAAAAAAAATAAAGTGAAAATGACACATAGTACGTTGGCTGGTAGCAGCAGCACATATTCCCAGACCTGACCCTGACCTCCCCTGAGGCAGGGCAGAAGCAAGGTTCACCCAAAGGTCACTCACAACCCACGGCTGCGAAGCCGAACGCTAAAAACCACTCTCAACATTTGGAGATTTTATTTACACAGTAGCTGTCTATATCCAGATATCTTTATTTATTTAAAATTTTAACAAATTCTTTTGACCTTGGAGGGAAAAAAAAAAATCCTGAAAAAATTCTGAAGTAGAGAGCTTTCCTGGAGAAAGAATAAGGAAGGAGTAGCATGTTCTTTGGCACCTCTTTTAACAAGCTCATTAGTAAAATCCCCATTGGAGGGCTTGTCACCAATGAATGAAGAGCCGAAGGAGAATTTTAACTTTCTCAGGATGAATTAAAAAAAAAAACCAGTCAAAGGGTAATACTTCGTTCATCTTTCTAATCACTTGCACAAAACTTGGTCCGCTTCTTCCTTTAGTGATCAGTTTTCCTAAAATAAAAATCAAAACTATACCTTTGGTTACAGCGTTAACTCTTTTGGTGTAAGAGCTGATGCCTCTGCTCTGCTCCTCAGGTAGATTTCTCATTATCTTCACCAATCTTCTGAACCCGTGAGTACTTCTTGCAAGATGATTTGAAGCAGCCAGGAGGCCAGGACAGAGGCCAGGAAAAGCAGCAAGGGATCGAGCCTTGTACGTTTTTCTCAAAAAAATAAAAGATGGGGAACCACCACGCTCGAGACAAGAAATTAGTCTGTGACGACACCTTCAAGTTCTGTAAAAGACAAAGAACAGGAAAATGAGACATATTTTTCACGATTTGCCTCCTACTTTGCTTCTGAATTGAACTGTCATTTGCTATAACTGAACAGGGAAACCAGCAGAATCTGGATCTCAAGCCAACAGTCGTCGTTGTTCCTTTCCCCAACTCTGATAGGGCTTTCCAGGGGGCGCTAGTGATAAAGAACCCGCCTGCCAATGAAGGAGATATAAGAAACACAGGTTCAATCCCTGGGCTGGGAAGATCCCCTGGAGAAAGGCATGGCAAGCCACTCCAGTATTCTTGCCTGGAGAATCCCCATGGACAGAGGAGCCTGCCAGGCTACAGTCCATGGGGTCACAAAGAGTTGGACAAAACTGCAGCGACTTAGCACGCGTGCATCAACTCTGACAAGACTCTGGCTCCACCCTCGAACCCCTCCCATCTTTGTGGCTCAGGCAAATCTGCCTGAGATTCCAGGAAGAATGGAGACTCAGGAATGGATGTGAGAGATCTCCAGGAGGAAAAATTTTCAGGATGTGTGAGTGGTCAGATCTATGGCTCAAGGAAGACGGAAGAGTGAAAGGAGAGCTCATAAGGCTGACAGTCTTTAAGGGGAAAGATGAAGATTTCGGTGCAGTGGCATTAGTAGATATCTAGATGGGACCGGAAGAAGGAAGACGTAAGTAGGAAACAGAGCCACAAGGACAAATGAAGTAATCCATAGAAAGGGCATTTATTAGTGGGCACAACACTAACGAGAACTGGAGTTAGATCCATAGGGAATAGCATATTTCATTGTTCACAAATTCTCATAACACTGTAAGCATCAGACAATATGGAAAATGTGGTATCGGACAATAATCAGATATCCCAAGATAAGTGGGCTTCGCTGGAGGCTAAAACAGTAAGGAGTCTGCCTGCAAAGCAGGAGACCCAGGTTCAATCCCTGGGTTGGGAAGATTCCCTGGAGAAGGGAACGGCAACCCACTCCAGTATTCTTGCCTGGAGAATCCCATGGACAGAGGAGCCTGGCGGGCTACAGTCCTTAGCATTGCAGAGTCAGAAACAACTGAGTGACTAACACTTCTCACTTTTTTTTCTCACATCCCCAGATAAGTAAATCATGGCACGCAGACTAACTCTGTTAACACCAAGGACATACACTAAGGCTAGGAAGACACGGTGAAGGGATCATTCTGTCTTGAGACTAGAGGCAGAGAGCAGGAGATAGGCAAGGCTTCTCAGAAGAGATGACATCTGAGCCACCTCTTTGAGAATGAATGGGAGAAGAAAAAGACAGTCATATGGGAACAAGAGGCAGCAGAAATAAGGAAGGAAGGATAAGAAGGGAAGTCAGAGAGCATAGTACCACTGAAAGATGTACAAAGTCCAGTTATTCATGAGTTACTCATTTTTGCCTGACTTTAAAAGAGTTGGTGTCTTCTTCAAAATAAGTTCTCTGAGTGCAAGCACAGTCCCACCCAGCTGCACAACAAAGCCTCTACAGAGAAGGCTCCTAAATTTTTATCCAATTTTAATTCTCCTATACGTTACCTGATGAGTAAAACACTGTGCTTTACAATTACACAGCATTTTACCCTTAAATGTCATTTATATGTGTGACATTCTTTAAGAGGCAGTCATCCCTATAAGGCAATTGACCTCAACCACCCATTTAGGTGGCAACAGCAGCTATTCCCATTAAGTAAGTAAGTAAGTGAAGTCGCTCAGTCGTGTCTGACTCTCTGCGACCCCATGGACTGTAGCCTATCAGGCTTCTCCGTCCATGGGATTTTCCAGGCAAGAGTGCTAGAGTGGATTGCCATTTCCTTCTCCAGTTATTCCCATTAAGCTACATGAAACCCCCGCTGTGTGCAAAGGGGGTCCCCTGCCTTTAAAGAACTTATCCAAGGATAATTTCACTGCTCTCACCTTTTCGTTGGCCATGGAATGGTACCACCAGAAGAGCCGAGTTGTGATGTAATAGGCAACGATCACATCGACGGTATAGTGTTCGTGTGCTACCAGAATGCAGATGATTCCGGCAGCGCTCAGCAGCCAGCAGATTAAGTGATACCACCAGAAGTGGCGAGGCGAATCTGGACAGCAGAAAAGTGGCAGAGTTAAGAAGCATTCCCCGAGATGAACTGAATGAGGACAGTCTACCCTAAAGACCTGCGAGAAGTCTTTCTAAGGCCAAGAAGTCACTGGCGGAGAAAATGGATAACCCAAAATTATGAGTCACTGTGAACTGCCCAGGATTTGCTCAGGTTGAGGGTCAGGGGGGCAGGGGAGGCTGCTGGTAGCAGGTCTGATAGTCATTTCCCTGCACAGGTTGCTAACACTGCTCTAGGTTTGCTCACGCAGGTTAATAATAAGGAAGAGAACAGAATTATTTCACATTAGGTTGGCATTGGCTCACACTGGCTCCCGTAGGGACCCCACTGGAAAGAAAAAGGGTAGAGGTCAAAAGAAAAAGGTATTGTCTATGAAAACAAGGGATGACAAAGCAAGAGTGATTTTCATTCTTACATATAAACTTATTTTCATTTCTGCAGGAGAGAAAAATGGCATTTGTGCCTAGCAATATTTTGATTCTCAGCAATTTTATACTGTTATTGCCGATAGCAACTACAGGACAGTCCCTATATAAAGCTTGGGCTTCCCAGGTGGCTCAGTGGTAAAGAATCCACCTGCAGTGAAGAAGATGTGGCTTCTGGAGAAGAAAATGGGAACCCACTCCAGCATTCTTGCCTGGGAAATCTCATGGACAGAGGAGCCTGGTGGGTTACAGTCCATGGGGTTGCAAAAGTGTCAGACATGACTTAGTGACTGAACAACAACAGCAAAGTAAAAGCTTAGGATTCTTGCTAACTCACTTATGGGTTTGAGCCTTACCTAGTGAGGCCACTAAGTTCATGACACTGATCAGCTTTAAGAGAGAACTAAAGCCTGTCACCGGAGAAGATAATGGCACCCCACTCCAGTACTCTTGCCTGGAAAATCCCATGGATGGAGGAGCCTGGAAGGCTACAGTCCATGGGGTCGCTAAGAGTCGGACACAACTGAGCAACTTCACTTTCACTTTTCACGTTCATGCATTGGAGAAGGAAATGGCAACCCACTCCAGTGTTCTTGCCTGGAGAATCCCAGGGACGGGGGAGCCTGGTGGGCTGCCGTCTACGGGGTCGCACAGAGTCGGACACGACTGAAGTGACTTAGCAGCAGCAGCAAGGCCCTTCACAGGTTAAACATGATCCTGCACCCCCAACCTTCCCACACAGGCCGTAATGACACAGGTATAAATGGAACCAGCACTCATTTCCAATAAGTCTTCTTTCTCTTGAATAACTGTTTTTTTTTCTATTTTAAAGCTTTATTAGCTCACAAAGATAATAATTTAATACTGAAATTTATTTCATATTTAACTGTGATTATTTTTATGGTGATATTTACTTTGAAGTGTGGAAGAATGGTTGAATAGCAAAAAGATCCATTTCCAGAACTTTACATGATACATCAAATTAGGCATGGTTCAAATAAAAAATAAAATAGCTACTGCTCTTTAGGTCCAACGTGGAACAGTAATATGATAAACCTGTATTTGTATTTGAAAGTCTGATTTCGTACTTCTGAATGTACAACTCATCAATTCTTACTTGCTTCATCCTGCCACCAGGTTCCAGCCAATAGCTCATGGAATCTGAGAATTTTATAGCCGGGAATAGCCTTACTTCCGTAATGTGGGGGGTCAGATCCAGTCCCCATAACTGTTCTGTTAGGCTCTGAATGTTAAAAACTGAAGTAACATGCAGAAATCTGGAGCTCTCACTAAATATGCATTCTCCAGCACCACAGCACCCTTACCCTTCCCTGAAATCTCACACCAGCCTTGCTTCCTTCCCATCCTCACGGGTCACCTGCTATTTACCTTAAAAGTTCAAAATGCTTGAGCAAACCAGAACTACTTTGTGTTGATTTATCCACAAGAGGGGCTTCCCTGGTGGCTTACATGGTAAAGAATCTGCCTGCCAACGCAGGAGACCCTGGTTCCGCCCCTGGGTCAGGAAGATCGCTTGGAAGAGGAAATGGCAACCCACTCTAGTATTCTTGCCTGCAAAATCCCATGGACAGAGATGCCTGGTGGGCTACAGTCCATGGGGTTGCAGAGTCGGACACGACTGAGCGATTAACACTTACGCACAAGAAGCAAAGCTGAAGTAGGTGGGGAGTAAGGAGGTGGCCCGAATGACCAATTTGCTACTCACAGAATTGAAAATCAGACTTTAGGAATATCTAGACACCCTAGCACTGCTCTCCCATAAACATATATTCCCTTCTAGCTACTACATTGGGACCACTGCTCATTAATTGAGAACACTGGTGGACCCAAATAAAAGATCTAATACAAACTATTTTGAAACAGAAATGGCAAAATGGCAATCCTCTCTGCTCTCTGATTCCATCGCCAGGGATAACCTTGAGCTGAGAGATGATGACAATTCTTAATGAACTCCACTCTCTGTGTGGGACCCCATCCCTGCTTGTCAATGACTACCAGAGACAGTGGACTCTGTGCAGTAGCAAGGTGAAAAAGAAAAAGAAAGGAAAGGTTTTCTCAACTAGTAAGACATTTGGTACTAAGAGCAAGGTGGATTTCTCCAGGCTAACTTTATAAGGAAGGAACCTAGGTCCCGATGATAATCCACTCATGACAACAGAATGTCAAACAAGGAGTGTCCCAAATGATCAAAAGTCGGGAAAGCAAAAATACACAAATGATGCATCTAACTCTAGCAGCAGAATCTTCAAAGAAACCACTGGATCCACTGCTTACTCATAACAACAATACATGGTATAATTTAGAAGCTGACTGTTTCCCCTAATTGCATAGGAAGCGGACCTAAACATGGGATACGTGGCCATACAGAGCAGATCCTAAAGTTGGGTTTGTATCCAGTGTTACAGATTTGCCCTTTTCTTTCTCACCAAAGCTTAGAGAAAGCAGAATGTAATTCTTTCCCTGCTATATGCAAACTTACACAAGTTTAAAGATCTCAAGCCCAAACCATCATACCTTTGGAAGGAAACGTGTCTACGTCCTGCACTTGCCTTTATTAAAGTAGAGAAATAATTATGAAGTTGCCCTATTGCGCTGAGGTAAAGGAACAACAATAAGCCAACATCCAGGCTGCTGCTGCTACTGCTGCTAAGTCGCTTCAGTCGTGTCCGACTCTGTGCGACCCCATAGACAGCAGCCCACCAGGCTCCCCCGTCCCTGGGATTCTCCAGGCAAGAACACTGGAGTGGCTTGCCATTTCCTTCTCCAATGCATGAAAGTGAAAAGTGAAAGTGAAGTTGCTCAGTCGTGTCGGACTCCTAGAGATCCCATAGACGGCAGTCCACCAGGCTCCCCCGTCCCTGGGATTTTCCAGGCAAGAATACTGGAGTGGGGTGCCATTTCCTTCTCCAATGCGTGAAAGTGAAGTTGCTCAGTCGTGTCCGACTCCTAGAGATCCCATAGACGGCAGCCCACCAGGCTCCCCCGTCCCTGGGATTTTCCAGGCAAGAATACTGGAGTGGGGTGCCATTTCCTTCTCCAATGCATGAAAGTGAAAAGTGAAAGTGAAGTTGCTCAGTCATGTCCGACTCCTAGCAACCCCATGGACTGCAGCCTACCAGGCTCCTCTGTCCATTTCTTACCAATTCTACCAGATCAGACAACTTGGGTTTCCAAAAATTCTAAACAGAGCCACGAAACTGATAGTGGAACTGCTGAAGTCAGCCTCAGTTACTAACTGTGGACTGTGGCTAATTCACTCACTTTCCTTATGCTTAAATTTCCTCTGAAAAAATGGGAGAAAACAGTGCTTCCCTCCTGGGTGGTTGCAGGGATTAAATAAGCCAATCTGCACCAAGGGCTTAGAATAGTGCCCAGCACAGAGGAAGTACTCTACTTGTTGTTATTGGTAATGCCACCTCGTCTTCAGTTATCAAACTGACCCTCAGTTTCCTGGGGGTATTTTCTCTTCATTACCTTGTTTTCCACCCACAGTAGCTTCACTCTTAACTTGTAACATCTCCCTGCCATCATCCTCATCTTCTATAAGCTTTTATGATGTACAGATTAGAGGGAAGATTGTACCACCCAAATGAACCTCTAAACCGGAAAGTGACTGACCTTACACAGAGATGGGACCTTTCCAGAGCAGAAGTTAGAATGAGACCCACACACAACATAAATCGCTCTGCCCACCACCCAGAACCAACAACCAGGTATTAGAAATTTCAGAAGACTGGAGTTGAAGGAGATACTGGTGCCCAGCCAGAGCTAGGTTCCTGTCTTCCGCCACTTCCCCAACAGTGTAAGAACATAAAGAAGACAGGAAAGGTGCCGAAGGCCCTCTGCCTTCAAGGCAGACAGTGTGACAAAGGCCCAACACTTCACAGACTGTTCACCCTACTCAAGGCTTGTATGTAGCATTTAGAAAGAAAACAATTCAGAAGATATACAATTGCCATCAAAAAACAAAAAGACTTCATCTACTACAGAGACTCTCATCTCTTTGGCATAATGCCCTCAAAGCAGAATTAAAACCTATATATCCCAGGCAATCTAAGGGCAAGAATTCACCTCTGCTCCACTGGAAGATAAACCTTGATGGGTCTAAACCTGTTTGGATTGATGATGGTTAAAAGAAGAAGGGAGAGAACTGAGCAAAGGGGACAGAAGGGAGGTCTCCTACCCCTGCTTTCTGCCCAAAGACCCTTATGATATGCTTTGCAAGTGAACAGAATTGAGACAAGACTCCAAAAGAACACTGGCATGGGGATGGGGTATCTTGCAGTTGAAGATGAAGGGTAATACTGACCAGCTGGTAAAAATGGAAGAAGAAGCATCACTACTTCAAAAGAATTTTGAAATAATGGGCCCAACTACACAAAGCCTCAGAAATCTACAAGGGGATGTGCTGGCAGCCAAAATCAAATACAGTCCCCACCCCTCTGTCCAATGAACAAGATATTATTCTAGGCCCGCTCCCCATGAAGTTATTGGAATACACAAGAATTTTGTATAATGAGAATTAAGTATATAAATATGGAAAGATATTTCACATTCTCATCTCCATGTTGCTTTTTTTTTTTTAAATACTATAAAATTTCTACAGCCTAACTTAAATCAGACAGTTAAACTTCAAAATATTTTTGAATGGATGGAAATTTTTTTTTAATTTTATTTTATTTTTAAACTTTACATAACTGTATTAGTTTTGCCAAATATCAAAATGAATCCGCCACAGGTATACATGTGTTCCCCATCCTGAACCCTCCTCCCTCTTCCCTCCCCATTCCATCCCTCTGGGTCGTCCCAGTGAAATGGTCAGAATTGGCAAAATGTTTCATGAAGATGCCTATTAAAGCATAGAAAGCTACTAGAAGTGACAAAATTAGAATAAAGTGGGACAAGGAAAAGTTACAAAAGAGGAAAACATTAATCAAAGCATTGGGGATGATGAAATGAATCCGTAAAATGGAAATTTCACTCAAAAGTCCTTCCCATTTGGCTCTGGAGCACACTGATTCTTTTTGCAATAAACTTAACAACGATTCCTCTTAATTCCAACATTAAAATAGCCTTTCATACCTTGGTAGCACTAGTGGAAAAGAATCCACCTGCCAAAACAAGAGACTATAAGAGACTCTGGTTTGATCCCTAGGTTAGGAAGAGCCCCTGGAGTAGGAAATGGCAAGCCACTCCAGTATTCTTGCCTGGAAAATCCCAGAGACAGAGGAGTCTGGCGAGCTACAGTCCATAGGGTTGCAAAGTCGGACACAACTCAAGTGACTTAGCATGCACACACCTTAAGTACTAACCAAGGAGGGAGACATTTTGGAGACATGCTGAATGTTAGCAAGAAGCCAGGGCTAAGATTTAACCCTTCAGTGTTCATGACTGGTTGAAATGATTTTTAATATACACACACACACCCCTCTTTCCATGGCTCTCCATTTCAACAGAATAAGCGCTCATCAGTTTCAGGGCCTAGGGATTGCAGTCACTGCGAGAGTCAACAAAGCAGCAATGAGTTATCACTTACATTCTTTGATGAACAAATAAGTAAGCGTCAGCACAACTGTGTGGCCGCTGAAGAGGAAGTCCCCACACAAGATGTGTGATCCCGTTATGGACAATCCACCGCCAGAGATCAGCCGTAGAATCCGCTGTACTTTGGCCTGAGAGTCTCCGTTGAGCTGAATGACACAAGAAGATCAGGAAGAAAATTCACAAGCTGATCAATCAAGCGTTAGCCTAATTTATGTGACATTTACAAAGGTCATCAGTTGTGATTTTTTTCCTTTTTAAGTCAAAAAGAATCCAAGGGGGAAGCTCCTCAAACTGGGTTTTATTCATTGCATTGGCCAGTTTTAGTGACACGTTTTAAATTATTCAGTATGTTACTAATAATACGTCTTGGTGGTGGTGTGTCCTTGGGCAAAGCTTTTAAAAATATTAATAACCAATGACTTCACCACAGTTATGCACTGAAAAGATCAAAGCTCCTCTCTTTCCTCTTTGCAGGGGAAGTCGGGGTTTCGGATAGTTAATATTTGATTCGGCTGCCCTCCACATTACTAATACTCTACAGAGTATTCCTACCTTGTGTCAAGTGGGCAGCCTAGGGGGTGCATATAGTTGTATTAATGTCTGATCCAAACATCTGCAGTTAAAAAGAGCTGCAATTTGTTAAATAATTTAAATAGGTTTGAAAATGATGGATTAGCGATGCACTGGTTGCTTTAAAAGGAGTGGCTTGATCAGGAAAAGCATTCTCAGAGCAATAATCTGTGTGCCATGGCAGGGGGTCAGCGAAGGGCTCGCCTGGGCGAGGGTGGAGAAGCCCCGAGAAGCCATCATGATGACACAGGAGACAATGACGGACTAGGGCAGGAGTTTGATACAATAGTCAAAGGTTTATAACCCATTCAAACTTAAGCATACAGATCTCTCTTACATGTAGAATCTACTACAAAATGCAACAAACTAGTGAATATAACAAAAAAAGAAGCAGACTGACAGATATACAGAAGAAACTAGTGGTTACCAACGAGAAGACAGAGCCGGGGAGAGAGGCAACACAGGGGTGGGGACGTGGAGGTACAAACTGCTGGGTGTAAGAAACGGAGATGCACTTGTGGGCACAAGCCATCGTCAACCCAAAGGTTTAGACCCATCAACTTTTATCTTTCAGTGGAGCACAAGTGATGACTTCTTGCCCCTAGATTGCCCAGGATTACAGGTTTTATGGACGGACTTGCAGACACAGCGGGGCAAGGAGAGGATAGGCTGAACTGAGAAAGTAGTGGGAAGCTGCTCTACAACATAGGGAGAGCAGCCTGGCGATCTGTGATGATCTAGAGGGGTGGGGCGAGAGAGGGGAGGGAGGTTCCAGACGGAGGGGGTTTATATACAATTTTGACCGCTTCCCATTGTTGTATGGCAGAAATCAATATAACATTGTAAAGCAATTATCCTCCAATTTAAAAAAAAGTCTCAAGGATGTATTGTACAACACAGGGAATACAACCAATATTTCATAATAACTGTAAGTGGAGTGTAACCTTTAAAAATTGTACTAAAAAACAACAACAAAACCCAAACCTTAGGTATACGGGAAGGAATAGTGGACTGAGCGGGAATACATGAGAAATTGGAATACTTAAATGCTGGGCCACGGGGTGGAAGACTTCGGATCAGCCTAATATCAAGTGAATAGGTTTAGAAAAGCAAAGAATGATACTCAGAAATAAAACGAAGTAAGAGTAGACATGAGAAGAGAAATATAGAAAGACGGTCAATGACTATTCACTTGGGGCCTGTGCACACACCTATGTGACACGCTGCCTTTCACACTCAGTGACAATCCTTCTAGGCAACTGGCCCCTGACACGTAGCCAACCCGATCACAGTGGTGGTTCAAGTCTTTGGCAGTGTAGACAGGTAGTGTCTAGTCCAAGTAGACGTGCAGTGGTAAAAGAGGGTAAGATGTGTACAGATGGGTAAGAGGACAGTCCAGTCTCCAAAGCAGGTGGAAAACCATCCTGTTCAGTACCATAGGAACGGGGGCAGGAATCTTTGTCTAAAAATTTTCCAATGAAAAGTATCTTATGGATCTGGAAACATGTCTGGTATTCAGATGACCCCTGTAAAAAGCCAAACACACTATGCTGAGGTGACAGTTAAGTGTAGGGTTCTGTAGCACAAGATGATGGGAAATAGGATTAGAGGTCAAGGTAAGAAACTGGAGGTTTCAAGGAAACTCCTTCCAAAGTTGGCTCAGGCCAAGCCCAGGAGGCAAATCCGAGAGAACATACAGGTTTCATTGAGTTGACAGTCCTTAAAACAAAAATGTAAGTAACACGTGACCCTGCCTTGAAAAGATAGAGCTAGAAGGCAGTAAAGGATCCACAGGGGATTCCCAGGGCATGCTAGTGGTAAAGAACCTGCCTGCCAATGCAGGAGACATGAGAGACACAGGTTCAATCCCTGGGTTGGGAAGATCTGCTGGTGAAGAGCATGGCAACCCACTCCAGTACTCTTGCCTGGAGAATCCCATAGACAGAGGAGCCTGGTGGGCTACAGTCCATGGGGTCACAAAGAGTCGGACATGACTGAATTACTAACACTTTCACTACTTTCTCGCTTTTCAAAGGATGCATACCCGGGGAAGAGAAGGACTGTTGACAGAGCTGCAGGACTCACTGCAAACCACATGAAATGCTGTGAAAGCCCTTGATGTGCAGGATGGAATCCAGCACGCGCTTTATCAGATCTGAGGTGGACCTTCAGGAATTTCTGGTTGTGCGGTTGGTACAGACTGTCAACACTGAGATCAAATAAAAAGGTACGTACACTCCACCCGACCATTGTGTTCTCAGTTTTAAGAACACATTATTCTTCACTTCAAAACCATAATAATTTTTTTTTAATCCACTCACCTACCCCAATTCAATGCTTGGATTTTCTAAGTGCAAAAACACTTAATCCAAAGGTATAACCAAACCAGGAGCGAAAATACTACCGCCACCCATTCTCCCCGCCCCCCTCCCTTCCAGCAGTGTTCAGGTATGAAGATCTGCAATAGCAGTTCACAGGACAGAGCAAGGGCTCTCTTCTGCTCCTCCTGTACTTTCTCAGTTCTTAATCTCTCAATCCTGTCACTGCTATCTTAGACGTCAGAACACGCTCGGCATAAGTGCCAAATAGAACTTCAAGAAAGGAAGTGTAAAAAGAGGGTGGAAAGAAAACTGGGGAAGGGGTGGGTAACAGAGCTGAGATTAGTGGGTTTTTTCCTGTGTGTGTGCATCCTCAGTCGCTTCAGTCATGTTCGATTCTTTCAGACCCTGGGGCTTGTAGCCTGCCAGGCTCCTCTGCCCATGGGATTCTCCAGGCAAGAATCCTAGAGTCAGTAGCCATTCCCTCCTCCAGGGGATCTTCCCGACCTAGGGATTGAACCTAGGTCTCCTGCATTGCAGGTAGATTCTTTACCTTCTGAGTCACCAGGGAAACCCTGCTAAGTCACTTCAGTCGTGTCCGACTCTGGGCGACCCCATAGACGGAAGCCCACCAGGCTCCCCAGTCCCTGGGATTCTCCAGGCAAGAACACTGGAGTGGGTTGCCATTTCCTTCTCCAGTGCATGAAAGGGAAAAGTGAAAGTGAAGTCGCTCAGTCGAGTCTGACCCTCAGCGACCCCATGGACTGCAGCCTACCAGGCTCCTCCATCCATGGGATTTCCCGGGCAAAAGTACTTGAGTGGGGTGCCATTGCCTTCTCCGAGGGAAACCCTAGATCTGTTCTATTTCATTGGGACCTCCAGCATACACCACTTAAATTCTAGTTCCTCTTAATTTCCTCATTTTTTATACCATTCTATGCTATTTCTGAATATAGACTTGAAGATGTAAAAAAACAGAAAGAGAAGCATTGATCATAATAGCCAAAGCAGACAGAGCTCAGTGTTCTCAAGGGCTCCTCCACCTATGACCTCCACACACCATTTCCCACAAAAATAACTTATGTACAAAAGAGATCAACTTGGCTGCTGCCAAACCAGAAACCTTCCCATCCATACATTCCCTTCAATTTAGAAGAGAAGAGGTCCTCTGGACCTCTACAGCAAGGATGAGAGGGCAGCTTTCTTGGGAAAAGGAAAGTAACTGTGCCAGCCCAACAATCCTGTGGAAAAAGGGATTTGAAAACCTGAAGCATTTCATGCGAGTCCTCATAACTAGGCCAACATCCATCTAAACACAACTGTCAGAACTCAAATGTTGTGCCTGAAAACTGAAGTTTGGGTGGGTGGGATGAAGCAAATCATAACCTAAGGACTTAAACCCTAGGATGGAGAAGGAAGGAAGGCAACCAGAAGACTGCAAGCCAACGATTCTAGCGAGGGCCTTTCACTGCAGTGGCTTCTGTGACCACACCCCGTGAGTAACAGGTGACGTCAGGCATCACTGACCGGTCAGACATCCTTCCAGGGCAAGTGGTTTCAGAACACACAGTCGTGTCATTGCTCTCAGTCACTAAGGGCATTCTATAGAGTCAGCAGCAAAGGAGACAGGTATATTATCTAACAGTTTTGTAACCACAAATCTAAGGAGCGCTGGAAGCCGGAGGCTGGACTACATTTAAAATGCAATTCTGCTCCCTGTTCTGTCAAACCACGTCATCCCTAGTCAAACAAACTGATGGGTGTTTGCTTTACTGAGCCACAGTCTAGGCACCCAAACCCTGCTGATGCTTCAGAAAGAGGGTCTGGGTCTTGACAATTGAACACAGGGGCCAATTGGCAAGGATGTCCCTAGAGCTTCCCTGCAAGTCTTTGCACCTCAGTTACTCAGCAGTAACATCTGCTCTTGTGGCTTCTGAAAATTGTACATTTTCCATAGAAGATAATCTCCAATTTACTTCTTTCTGTAAACATAGCAATTCATCCCTGTAAATCACACCTTTTACTAGGATGGGCTTGCCTTCTCTCCTGTGGCCATTTCCTCATTTAACCCACCACAATAACCCCTTAGAAGTATTTATTATGCCTCTGAACTTCTCCCATGCCTTAAATTAGTTTCACTAAAAATCAGCCAATGTTTAATTCAATATGTACACTGTTTTAATTACACACACTTTCTGCCTTGATGGCTTTAGAAAATTAGAGCTTCTCAAACCACATCTATATTTGGTGAAGGAGACTGTTGACTTCTTTAGAACAACTCTATTTTTTCTCTCCACCTTGGACATCTGCTTAGTGTTCAGTAAAAAATGTTAGGCTTTACTCCCTTGCCCAGAAAGCACATGATTTGCACGTTTCCTTTTTTATAAACCAGGGCACACTGGAGTCTAAGATGATTAACAGCTCTCTTGAGAAATGACTCTACCTGGAGAAACTATAAATCCTGCTTACAATAGTCTCAGTATCCATTCTCACATTCTGTCTCAGTAAATGGGTGAATTTAATTCAGATGACCATTATATCTACTACTGTGGGCAAGAATCCTGCAGAAGAAATGGAGCTGCCCTCTTAGTGAACAGAAGAGTCCACAATGCAGTACTTGGGTACAGTCTCAAAAATAACAGAATGATCTCCGATCATTTCCAAGACAAATCATTCAACGTAACAGTAATCCAAGTCTATGCCCCAACCACTGAGGCCAAAGAAGCTCAAGTCGAATGGTTCTATGAAGACCTACAAGACCTAGCACTAACACCAAAAAAATATATGTCCTTTTCATCACAGGGGATTGGAATGCAAAAGTAGAAAGTAAAGAGATAACAAGCAAGTTTGGCCTTCGAGTACAAAATGAAGCAGGGCAAAGGCTAACAGAGCTCTGTCAAGAGAACAACATACTAGTCATAACAAACAGCTTTGTCCAACAACACAAGAGATGACTCTCCACATGGACATCACCAGATGGTAAATATAGATATCAGACTGATTATATTCTTTGCAGCCAAAGATGGAGAAGCTCTATACAGTCAGCAAAAACAAGACCTAGAGCTGAGTGTGGCTCAGATCATCAGTTCCTTATTGCAAAATTCAGACTTAAATGGAAGAAAGCAGGGAAAACCACTATGCCATTCAGGTAGGACCTAAATCAAATCCCTTATTATTATACAGTGGAGGTGACAAATAGATTCGAGGGACTAGATCTGGTAGACAGAATGCCTGAAGAACTATGGACAGACGTTTCTAACACTGTATAGGAGGTGGTGACCAAAACTATCCCAGAGAAAAAGAAATGTAAGGAGGCAAAGTGGTTGCCTGAGAATTTAAAAATAGCTGAGGAAAGAAGAGAAGCAAAAGGTAAGGGAGAAAGGGAAAGACATACCCAACTGAATGCAAAGTTCCAGAGAACAGCAAGGAGAGATAAGAAGGCTTTCTTCAATGAACAATGCAAAGAAATAGAGGAAAACAATAGAATGGGAAAGACTAGAGATCTCTTTATGAAAACTGGTGATAACAAAGGAACATTTAATGCAAGGGTAGGCGCAATAAAGATCAGAAATGGTAAGGACCTAACAGAGGCAGAAGAGATTAAGGAAAGGTGGCAAGAATACACAGAGGAGCTATACAAAAAACATCTTAATGACCCAGATAACCACAGTGGTGTGATTCACTAACCTAGAGCCAAACATCCTGGAGCATGAAGTCAAGTGGGCCTTAGGAAGCATTACTACGAACAAAGCTAGTGGACATGACGGAATTCCATCTGAGCTATTTAAAATACTAAAAGACGATGCTGTTAAAGTGCTGCACTCAATATGTCAGCAAATCTGGAAAACTGAGCGGTGGCACAGGACTGGGAAAGGTCAGTTTTCATGCCAATCTCGAAGAAAGGCAATGGCAAAGAGTGTTCAAACTACCATACAATCACACTCATTCCACACACTAGCAATGTAATGGTAAAAATCCTCCAAGCCAGGGTTCAGCAGTAAGTGAACCAAGAACTTCCAGAAATACAAGCTGGGTTTAGAAAGAAAAGGCAGAGGAACCAGAGATCAAATTGCCAACATTTGTTTGATCACAGAGAAAGCAAGAGAATTCCAGAAAAACATCCACTTCTGCTTCACTGACTACAATAAAGCTTTTGACTGTGTGGATCAAAACAAACTGCGGAAAATTCTTAAAGATATGGAAATACCAGACCATCTTACCTATCTCATCTCTTTCCTGAGAAACCTGTATGATGATCAAGAAGCAACAGTTAGAACCGGACATGAAACAATGGACAGCTTCATTCAAAATTGGGAAAGGAGTATGTCAGGCTGTATGTTGTCACCCTGCTTATTTAACTTATATGCAAAGCACATTATGTGAAATGCCAGGCTGGATGAATCACAAGCTAGAATCAAGACTGCTGGGAGAAATATCAACAACCTCAGATACGTAGATGATAATAGTCTAATGGCAGAAAGTGAAGAGGGATTAAAGAGCCTCTTGCTGAGGGTGAAAGAGGAGAATGAAAAAGCTGCCTTAAAATTCAACATTTGAAAAACTAAGACCATGGCATCTGGTCCCATCACTTCATGACAAATAGAAGCAGAAAAAGTGGAAGCAGTGACAGATTTTACTTTCTTGGGCTCCAAAATCACTGCAGACAGTGACTACGGCAATGAAATTAAAACACACTTGCTCCTTGGAAGGAAAGTTATTACAAGCCTAGACAGTGTATTAAAAAACAGAGACATCACTTTGTCAACAAAGGTCTATATAGTCAAAACTATGGTTTTTTAGTAGTCAGGTACAGATGTGAGAGTTGGAGCATAAAGAAGGCTGAGTGGGAAAGAATTGATGCTTTTGAACTGTGGTGTTGGAGAAGACTCTTGAGATTCTCTTGGACTGTAAACAGATCAAACCAGTCCATCCTAAAGGAAATCAACTCTGGATAGTCATTGGAAGGACCGATGCTGAAGCTGAAGCTCCAATACTTTGGCCACTTGATGTGAAGAGCTGACTCGTTGGAAAAGACCCTGATGCTGGGAAAGATTGAAGGTAGGAGGAGAAGCAGGTGACAGAGGATGAAATGGTTGGATGGCATCACCAACTCAATGGACATGAGTTTGAGCAAGCTCTGGGAGATGGTGAAGGACAGGGAAGCCTGGAGTGTTGCAGTCCATGGGGTCGCAAAGAGGTAGATACGACTTAGCAAATGAATAACAACAACAATCTGAGCAAAAGGCCACTCTATCTTTCCAGTTACTAAAAACTCTGAGTTTATCCTTGATTTCTTTCTCTTAAACCCATGTCCAACTTATTAGTATATCCTGTTTGCTCTACCTTCAAAATCTATCCCAAATGGAATGACTTCTCCTCACTTCCGCAGTCACCACCAAGGTTCAAGTTCCTACAATGGGCTAAAGGTCCCGTGAAATATGCGACTGCATCATCTCAACTTTTCACAACTCTGCTCAGCCACTCAGGTCTCCCTGCTGTTCTGGAATGCACCACAACAGTTATTTCCTTGTCCTGGAGTTCTCACCCCATCCACATGGCTCACTCCCTAAGCCTGGTTGTCTAAAAGCTTTCTTATTGAAGAAGTTTTCCTGACCACTCTGCAAAATAGTGTTGTTGTGTTTTAGTTGCTCAGTCATGTCTGACTCTTTGCGATCTTACGGACTGTAGCCCACCAGGCTCCTCTGTCCATGGGATTTCCCAGGCAAGAATGCTGGAGTGAGTGCTCATTTCCTTCTCCCCGGGATCTTCCCAACCCAGGGATGGAACCTACGTCTCCTGCATTAGCAGGCAGATTCTATACCACTGAGCCATGGGGGACACTTGTATAAAATAGTACCTACCCTCAGAGTCCCTTTCACCCTTACTCAGCTTTGTTGTTCTCCAACTGACAGCTACTTGACCTACCACCGCGTAACAAGTTATGACTATTTATTCACTGCCATCCTTCCATAAGAACATACATTCTCAGAGGAGGAGAACTTCATTTTGGTCATTGCTATCCTACAGCACCTGGGATACAAAAGGAACTTAATACTTTCAAAATGATTGGATGAATGAGAAAATGAGATGGCAAAAAAGCAGAGTCCAAAATCCGGCAGTAACTTCCGGGTAGCAGAAAATAAAAGTTTTATGCACAAAGACATACATTTTATTACCACATTTTCATTCCCCCCCCACCCCCAAAATCTAAAGCAAAGCAGAAAATGTGTTAGATTTCAGTTAACACATATGAATGTGTCTAGGAGAACGAATAACAGAGAGCAGGTGCTCAATCACTGCTTAACATCCTCTAAAGGGTAATTCGGAGGGGCTTACCTTTGGAGCACACTGGAAATGCATTCCAGGCACCGGGAGGGTAGTGACATACATTGTGATACAGCGATATAGGTATAAAGTTCCAATGATAAAAAAGAATCTGCGCCCCACTATTGACCTAAGGAAAAAATAGGGATGGGGAAAAAATAGGTTTACTGGGGCTTTTTGATCCTAAAGGCAATATAAAATAAGGTTTAACAAAAAAAATAAAATAAAATAAGGTTTAACAGAATAAAAAATATCTGCAGTTTTCTGAACTAAAGATTCACGTACTGCGATCAATCTAGGTGGGTTGGGCCCCAAAGGTGTGATGAGTCTCTGGTGAGTTAAAGTAGTTTAAAGGTTAAACCACCACCACTCCTTAAAAAAGCACTCTTTGCCAGAGAATTCAATGAACCTCTCTATGTTGTCAGTCAATCCACTGCATTAATAAGCCCTCTCTTGGGAACACAGCAGTGGTATAAGCGAGCCACAGCCACAGAGGAATTTAGTAATGAGCTAAGGTGATACTACATAATTGGGCACACAGGGAAATGGGACAACTCATTTAACCTAAGTTATATAAGCAAGGGTTATTTGGGGACCATCCAAAAATACTCTGACAACTTCGGCATGAACTATTTTGTCTATGACTATAGATTTTCAGAGAATTATATTTTGAAGACGGTCAAAGGGTCCTCGTGCATTTAAGGATATTTAAGAGTGAAGCTGTAAATTTCACCCTTATTTTATGCATTCTTGATGAAAAGAGGCAAAAAAATTTAAAAATCTACAAGTCCTTTTTCACTTTGTATGTTTTGACTAACATTAGTCCTGTCCTTTGCCCTCTGAGTCCTTAGTCTAAGGCAGTGGTTCCTAGAAGCTGGCTCTGAGCACATTGTCTCCAAAGGGAAAGGCTTTGCCTGTCTGCACCACTGCCTCATGGGCTCCTGAATACGCATGGGAAGTTCTGAAGATGGGACTTCTCTAGTGGCTCAGGGGCTAAGACTCCTTGCTCCCAATGCAGGGGGCCTGGGTTCGATTCCCAATCAGGGAACTAGATCCCACATGCCACAACCAAAGCTCCTGCATGCCACAACAAAGACCCAGGACAGCCAAATAAATATTTTTTAGAAAATAAAAAAAAAGAGTTCTGAAGATGGCCCTGCTGTGCAGTCAGAGATGGGTCTATAAACTCTGGGCTCTGGGGATTAAGACATGGGTGAGACCCACAAAGCCCTTAGAATTACTAGTTGTAACTTTCCTAGTACATAAACTATATTACTCCAGGTCCCCCATTTTCAGAGCTCTCAAACTTCCCAAACCAGATCTTCCCAAAGATCTCTGGAAAAACAGACAGTTCCAGGCATGTGGCATATTTTAAGTTTTATCTGAGACTGCAGTCTGCTGTGGATCATGGTCTAATTCAGGTAACTGTTGAGACTTCTAATTTAAAGAATTATGTACAGATATAATTTTAGCTGTCTGTCTCCAAGAGCTATTTTAAGAAGATTCCAGGGTTTCTGGGGTCAAAATATATAGAGAAAAACCACCTTGACTAGTTGATGAAAGCATTTATTTATTGCAAGGCATCTCTTTCAAAGGCTTACTATTCTAGCATTGCCTTTTCTAGCACTGAAAAGGAACAGGTGATAAACACTGCTGACTGTCTCCATTTGGTTAAGTGAAAAACTATTCTCCCTTTGATTCAACCCCAGGCTCAAAAGGAGCGCTGAACTGTGCTCCATGCTGTTAGACAAGGTGAAGTAATAAGCAGGAATTATTATGAGTCAATTATATTCACTCCAGTATTCACAGTTCAGCAGTGCTCAGAACAGAAAATTAACTTAGAGGTGAAATATGCATTCTGCAGTCTTATTTAGTTTAAGAACTACTGCCAATTATTTTTCCCCCATCGCTTTGAAGGTGCTCTTAAGTGAGAGAGTGAGAGTACAAGCAGAATTTTTTATTCAGCTGGAATGTGCAAAACAAGTTATAAACATTACTCCACCAGTTACTAAAATGTTAGATCCGAATCTACCTGAAAAAGAAAAATTAGTGCGATTTCCCCCAACAAGTTTTTGCTGGTGGACTGTGACCGAAACAGTGGATGCTATTAAAATGCGTGGCTGGCTTATGTGACTACAAGTTTTGATGTGGTAAAACCGAAGATGGCCATGGAGAGGCAGGTAACAACAATCCTCTGGATGAACATTCAAACACACCAAGGCAGTACTTCAGGCTGGAAGCCAGCTGCTAACCAGACCCTGGAACATTTCTATTTTCATGGACATATACGAATAAAACTTTGCTCTAAAATAAAAGAGAGCAAATACCTTTGGCCTGAGCAGTCTCTCTTATATTGTGTCAATTCCAGACACTGAAAAGAAAAATGCTAAAAGTTTTTTAGCTTTTAGCGTGAAGCATGTCATAACTAACACCTCCTGTAAGAAGTTCTAAGACAACTGACAGCTATGTGATTCACTTATACATATTGAGAGACATATTTTATTTACAAGAGAATGCTCAGGAATTACTTCAGTTTGTGGAACAAGTTTTCAAAACTGCAAACTTGATGTAGAACTCTTTAGCAAAGATATATTGAACTCTTCAAATCTCAAAGCAACAACCAATTGAAAAAATAATACAGCATAAATTCCCTCTTCAAAAAATGATCTTGTGGCATTAACAATGAAATCCTATTTGACTCTGAAGTGTATTGAATACATTAGCATATATTATACTTTCAAAAGCCTTGTTTGTGGGCAATGTTTTGATCAAATTTATATTTGTGACTTAATTACTAGAATCTTAGCAAGAAAAAACATCTGAATGATGGCTGAGAAGAAAAGAGGAACTGAGGGCCCCCCCTCTTTTTTTTAATGGGCTAGCAGTCTGAATTCACAGGGAAACAGAAATAACCACTTCAGAGCTATGTCCTATTTTTAAGTGTCTTCAAAGCAAAAGTACCTGGCTTACTACACTTCCTGATTTCTGCTATTTTAAAAAGGGAAGACTGAAGCCAGTGAACTAGCTGCTCCTTTGTGATGGCGTGAGGAAACTAGAAGGCCTGTTTACTACAGGTATGTAAAACCCAAACTGCATGGACCCAGGTCTAAATGCAGTTTATTAAGCAAACTCTTGTGGTTGAATTGCTAATAGGCAAATGGAAAAGAAATGTAAAATCTGAGAACTCTTGAAGAGAGGCAAACCTCAAAGCCTGCTGTGATTGACTGTAGACCAATATAATCATCACATTCTGAGTAACAGCCGACTACTTTCCCCACCTGTCAAGAGCCTGGAATAACACAAGCATGATGAAGTGAATGTATTCCTTTCCAAGCCTCTGAATGTATCATGCAAATACCATAGTGCCAAGTTGCTTGAAATCAGAACTGCACCTTAAATTTACAAGCTTTGAGTCATCCACCACAGCATTCCTGCACCTTTACACACACCTGCCACTTCCATACAGATGCTCAATAAATGCTGATGGAATAACGACTGGATTTACTCAAGGTTGTAGATCTTTCTATCTCTTCTTTTCATCAAGTGCCTGGATAAGACTGAAGTTATCAGATAAAACCGAGAAAGAGCATTTCGATTACACATCTACTCACTTAAATATAAACTCCCATGGCAAACCCCCCAAAACATGTTAGACCTTACTTACTTGTATCTCAAAAACAGCCACTGGGTGATCCATAATCCAACTAATATAATCCCATTTATTTCTGATACAGAAAATGCCCATTTCACCCGATCTATGTAATCAAAAAACTTGTCTGGGAGTGGAGGGCTGAGTTCCTTGGGAGGGACCCTCTCGTGCACAACCGTGATCATGACGGTTGT
The DNA here is from genome assembly GCF_029407905.1 of Bubalus kerabau. Lineage (NCBI taxonomy): Eukaryota > Metazoa > Chordata > Mammalia > Artiodactyla > Bovidae > Bubalus > Bubalus kerabau. The sequence continues at coordinate 29,012,252 of NC_073630.1, read as the reverse complement.
CAGGACAAGGTTGAAAAGAGCGTACACGAAAGCAATGCCCGTTTTCCACCACTCGAGGGGAAATTTGTTCCTGGCTTCTGTGGGCATAGCAATTTGGATATAGTCCGGGTACTTTTTGGTGCTCTTCCGCAACCCATTGGATAAGCTCTTAGGTTTACTGTTGCCATTTTTGTTCTCTTCTTCGACAGGCTCAGGAGGTCTCGCGTAAGTGTTTGCAGGGTCATTGGTTTGATTTTCCATATGTTCCTCGAGTTTTGCTGTCTCTATGATATCCATTGTCCCCTGGTCTTCAGGTCAAAAAGGAGATGGTAAAGTTCTTGTTCTTTGCGGAAACTTGACTTTTTTTAATCCTTCTATTTCCAAGATCAACATGGACTCTTAAGACTGATCTTGTTTCCTAGTGGAAAACATAGATGGTCTCCATCTCTCTAGTGTTCCTCCTGGGCCATCATCTGCTATACGTTTACCACTTTCAGGAAAGGAAGCCAATTTTCTTTCCCCCAAAGATGTTACTGTCCCACCTGGAAAAACAAAACAGAACTCTGTTCAGAAACCATGCTTGTCCACTTGCCAACCATCCAAAACAAAAACATTATCAAAATAAGGAAATAAATACCAAAGCCATTTGCTTTATAAATATATCGTCAGAACATAGTTAAAAGCTGCTGAGATGGAGTTTATTTATAAAACATTGAATTGTTTCATCTTGGAATTCTTCTCTTTTTGAGCTGATTTCAGTATAAATAGGAACATTCTAATAAACAATTCCTTTTCAATTTCTTTAAATAAAAGTCAGGACCCAGCATTGCAAACACTTCATCAGACAGTATCCCTTGTTGCTAACCATGAAGTCATAATAAGCCAGAACCTCCCCAGAGATCATATCATTCCTTCCTAAGACTGCATCTTCTCTATGAATCTTAAAAAATAAAACACTGTGATGAGTTGCTTACACGTATGGAATACTTGTTACTCTCTGAATTTGTCGACTTTCTATTTTCATAGTAATCTTTAAGTGACTACTTTTTAGAACATATTCAAGACATTTTAAACGGTACTAACTCTGTTTATCCTTTTGCAGTCAGAGATTCACACCATACAGAAGGAACGCGGACAGCCTACAAAATAACACAGTGAAAAGATACCAAAGCCTTACTAGCTATGTCTCATTTAGGGAGCAAACTCTACTGGTTTCTGGAAGAAGAAAATAATTCACTACAACCAACATAGTGAATTAGTAACTGAGAACATTTCCATGCATCATAATTTCTGTCCAACTATAGAAGCGGGCACCCAGAGGACCGGCTCAGACGACTTACCCACCAGGACACCAGGGACGAAAGGTGCTCTCTGCTTGAAGCTCCACAGGCCCCAAAGAGCAGAGACCTCTCTCCACAGCACAGAGCACCAGCACCACCTCTTTTATACGGGGCAGCAATACAGCGCCAGCTGTTCTCAATTTAGGAAAGCAGTATTTTCGTCCTGCTGGAGATCCCAGCCACCTGAAGAGGTTTCCAAACCTCGTAATTAGTCCCCACGCAGAGGACACTGCACAACTTAAGCACAAGCTTTTGCATTTTAAAGACCTCCCTTTCAGAGTGACCTCAGGGGGTGGAAATTGGGAGAAGGAAAAACTCAAAGTGATGACAGCCAAGCCTTTATTTAACGAAAGAACAAGGAAAGAAAGTTAAAATGGCACAGACGGTATAGACAGGCAGTATTTGTTGACAGTTGTGAATGGCAAACAGATCAACCAGAAATGTTCATTGTGCACCTAAATGTCCCGACACTGATGGATATGTAGGGGCAAATAAAAAGAAGTTAAAAAAAAAAAAAACATACACGCCAACCAGAATGCCACCCAAAGAGCTCAACATCTAACTGAAGAGGCAGAACCGAAGTGATGAAACTTTGAAGACTGACTGGCATATTGTAAGAAGAAGAAGAATGAGATGGATGGCTAGATCAGAATGTAGCTCTAGTTGTGTCCCAAAAATGTGTCCAGAGAAAGGCACTGTCCGTTTCCGAGGAAGTGAAAGCAAGAGGAAAGTTAGCCTACAGGGCTAGGTGGATCACTACGAGATGAAGATCCGCTAAGAGCGATTACCCCTCACCTTTCTCCTGGCCCTGGGAAAAGCCTCCAGATACTAAGGCATCAGAGCACAGTGAGAAAGGACCAGGGCCCCTCTCTGTAAAACAGGCCTAACAGAGACTCTTTGCACTGCCCTGGCGCAGTGTTGTGGGAAGACTAGGTATAATGAACAGGTGACTCCGTAAGGTATTTTACAAAACAGACCATCAACACCATGTCAACTCCTTCTAATGGAGGTACTAAAGCACTGGGTCAGCCAGAGCTTGTTTCTTTTTGCCAACTTCAGGCTACACCACTCATAGCATCCTGCCAAACTATCATCCAAATTCCATCCAACTTTACTACTCCACAACTGCTCTGCGTTTGATGTTTGTAGGGGAAAGAGGCTTGTAATTTTGAAGCCCAGGTCCACTCTAGCAGACATACAGATGGTCTTTAAAAGGTAGCTACCTAATTCTGGAACATAGAATGTAGAACAGAAGAAAATAGTTGCCTTTTTTTTTTTTTTTTTTAAAGAGGAAGCATCCAGCTATCTACCTACTGGGACAAGTGTGGGAATGACTGAAATAATTAATCATAAAGAGCTTTGTGCTCCTGGGAGGAAGAGCACTCTGTGAGTACAAAGCCTGTTTATTGTCATTAGTGGCAGGACTGATGTTTTCCTTGGGGTTTCATTAAGAAGATTAAATACACAAAGCACATCATCATGTGTCAACCAATCTTGGGACGCAATGTTCATCATCACGACGATCATTACAACACACTCATTCCCACGGTGAGACTCGCCTACCAGCAAGTATCTGGAAAGTGACAAAAGCCACAGCAGTTCCTCCTGAGGCTGGCAACCCCTTTAGGTCATTTGTTTAGGGTATACTCTGCCAGAGCTCAAGCAGATGAAAAGCTTTCCAAGTCTTCTTACATTGCAAAACACTGCAAGTTAGTCTAGATAATATTTTAAAAGTTTAAGATCCCTATAGACTAATCTTGCTTTTGAAGGCAAGTGCAAAACTCAGAAACTGTTAGTTTAATAACACCGCTTTGCTAGGGCTTTTTTTTTTTTTTTTTTTTCCCTTTAAGACCAAAGTATAATTTACTCCAGAAATACAAGCTTGCAAATTAGGAGATAACTGTAATTTGTATTTTATTAAATACAAAGAAATGTAAACCAAAAAGATATGATCATCTTGCTGCTGCTGCTGCTGCTAAGTAGCTTCAGTCGTGTCTGACTCTGTGCAACCCTATAGACGGCAGCCCACCAGGCTCCCCCGTCCCTGGGATTCTCCAGGCAAGAACACTGGAGTGGCTTGCCATTTCCTTCTCCAATGCATGAAAGTGAAAAGTGAAAGTGAAGTCGCTCAGTCGTGTCCAACTCTAGCGATCCCATGGACTGCAGCCTACCAGGCTCCTCTGTCCATGGGATTTTCCAGGCAAAAGTACTGGAGTGGGGTGCCATCGCCTTCTCCGATGATCATCTTGAGTGATGTTTAAAAGGCACTGATAAAATTCACTATCCACTTGATCTGGGGGAGAGAAAGCACTCAACAGTAGGAACAAAATATATATATATACAGCTATGGTCTTTCAATGCCAATATCACAATTTTAGCTGTGTAATATGTGTTCTAATATCTAGTGGGGAAAAAAAATCCTACACTTTTCATCCCTAAGGGAATTTCAGGATCTTTCTGTCAAATTATAAAAAAATACATACTTTTGTTTATATGTTTTATTTTACCTCTGTTATACCATAAAGGGTTTGATCTTACCATATTGAAATACATTAATCACTTTCTCTTAATAATCCCAATAGTATTTTTCCTGTAATTTGACAAAATGATTCTATGGTTCATCAAGGAGTAAAAATGGGAGCAGCAGAAGCTTTGTACCAGTAGATATTGCACAACACAACTAATATTGGGGCAATGGCACCCAGTTATTCTATTTTGGGAATTTATCTCAAGGCGATAAGGATGCACACAAAATATTTCTACAAGTATGCTTTCAATACATTTATAAGCAGAAATTGGAAACACTCTAATGTCCAACAATAGGAAGTTAAATAAATTACAGCCATCATAATATACTTAACATACTGTTTTTGGATACAGTAACTACAAAACTGTGAGACAAATACATAAATACTATATAAGAAGGATGCAGTATCACATTAAGTACAGATTTAGATCTGGAAAAGTGTAGAGGCTTCCCTGGTAGTTCAGACGGTAAAGAATCTGCCCACAATGCAGGAGACCTGGGTTCGATCCCTGGGATGGGAAGATCCCCTGGAGGAGAGCATGGCAACCCATTTCAGTATTCTTGCCTCAGTAATTCCTATCAGAGCTTCAGTTCAGTTCAGTCGCTCAGTCATACCCAACTCTTTGCAACCCCATAAATTGCAGCATGACAGGCCTCTCTGTCCATCACCAACTCCCGGAGCGCTCCCAAACTCATGTCCATTGAGTCGGTGATGCCACCCAACCATCTCACCCTCTGTTGTCCCCTTCTCCTCCTGCCCCCAATCCCTCCCAGCATCAGAGTCTTTTCCAATGAGTCAACTCTTTGCATGAGGTGACCAAAGTATTGGAGTTTCAGCTTCAACATCAGTCCTTCCAATGAACACCCAGGACTGATCTCCTTTAGGATGGACTGGTTGAATCTCCTTTCAGTCCAAGGGACTCTCAAGAGTCTTCTCCAACACCACAGTTCAAAAGCATCAATTCTTTGGCGCTCAGCTTTCTTCACAGTCCAACTCTCACATCCATACGTGACCACTGGAAAAACCATAGTCTTGACTAGACAGACTTTTGTTGGCAAAGTAATGTCTCTGCTTTTGAATATGCTATCTAGGTTGGTCATAACTTTCCTTCCAAGGAGTAAGCATCTTTTAATTTCATGGTCTACCAAAAATGGAAAAGGAGTAATGTAACAGAGTTTTCAAGGCTTGAAGAAAAGGTGCAAGTGTGCGGTTTATGACTCACTCCCAGTTCTGATCTGAGGCTCATGGCCGCATTCCACAGAGGAGACCAAGCACAGACATGAGCTCCAGTCAACAGGCTAAGAAGCACTTTGCTTGTTAAAGTTGTATGTTGACCTGGTTGGGCATCTGGAGTGGTTAAAAAGATAAGATGTATTAAGTGTGTAAATATAGTTTAAAAATTAAGGAAACTTATTGAAATCTATGCCAAAGCCTTTGACTGTGTGGATCACAATAAACTGTGGAAAATTCTGAAAGAGATGGGAATACCAGACCACCTGATCTGCCTCTTGAGAAATTTGTATGCAGGTCAGGAAGCAACAGTTAGAACTGGACATGGAACAACAGACTGGTTCCAAATAGGAAAAGGAGTATGTCAAGGCTGTATATTGTCACCCTGTTTATTTAACTTATATGCAGAGTACATCATGAGAAACACTGGACTGGAAGAAACACAAGCTGGAATAAAGATTGCAGGGAGAAATATCAATAACCTCAGATATGCAGATGACACCACCCTTATGGCAGAAAGTGAAGAACTCAAAAGCCTCTTGATGAAAGTGAAAGTGGAGAGTGAAAAAGTTGGCTTAAAGCTCAACATTCAGAAAACAAAGATCATGGCATCCGGTCCCACCAATTCATGGGAAATAGATGGGGAAAGAGTGGAAACAGAGGATGCCTTTATTTTGGGGGCTCCAAAATCACTGCAGATGGTGACTGCAGCCATGAAATTAAAAGACGCTTACTCCTTGGAAGGAAAGTTATGACCAACCTAGATAGCATATTCAAAAGCAGAGACATTACTTTGCCAACAAAGGTTCGTCTAGTCAAGGCTATGGTTTTTCCTGTGGTCATGTATGGATGTGAGAGTTGGACTGTGAAGAAGGCTGAGCACCTAAGAATTGATGCTTTTGAACTGTGGTGTTGGAGAAGACTCTTGAGAGTCCCTTGGACTGCAAGGAGATCCAACCAGTCCATTCTGAATGAAGGAGATCAGCCCTGGGATTTCTTTGGAAGAAACAATGCTAAAGCTGAAACTCCAATGCTTTGGTCACCTCATGCAAAGAGTTGACTCATTGGAAAAGACTCTGATGCTGAGAGGGATTGGGGGCAAGAGGAGAAGGGGACGACAGAGGTTGAGATGGCTGGATGGCATCACTGACTCGATGGACGTGAGTCTGGGTGAACTCCGGGAGTTGGTGATGGACAGGGAGGCCGGGCGTGCTGTGATTCATGGGGTCGCAAAGAGTCGGACACGACTGAGCAACTGATCTGATCTGATCTGATCTGATTGAAGTCTATATGTGGGTTTCAATGTTCAAAAAGATGTAATCTGTTGAAGATAGAGGTTAAACACTGACCAAAGAGAATGTGTTGCTAACATCTGCAAATCACAATTATGAATGAAAGAGATTTAGATGTTGCTTAAAGGCTTAAGAAAAACAAGGTCTTGAAACAGAGTTGAATGATCAATGGAAACAAAAGAGCTGATGAGTTTCTTAACAGACTACTAAAGCTTTGTTGCTGCTGCTAAGTCTCTTCAGTCGTGTCCAACTCTGTGCGACCCCGTAGACGGCAGCCCACCAGGCTCCCCCGTCCCTGAGATTCTCCAGGCAAGAACACCGGAGTGGGTTGCCATCTCCTTCTCCAATGCATGAAAGTGAAAAGTGAAAGTGAAGTCGCTCAGTTGTCTCCAACTCTTAGCGACCTACCAGCCCTTAAAAAAGAAAACCCAGGGGCTTTCCTGGTGGTTCAGCGTAAAGAGGCTGCCTTCCGATATAGGAGACACAGGTTCGATCCCTGATCCTGGAAGGCCCCACATACGGCAGAGCAACTAACGGCCTGCCCCACAATTACTGAGCTTGTACTCTGCAGCCTGGGAGCTGCACCTCCTGAGCTCACACGGGCAACTCCTGAAGCCTGCACACCCTAGAGCCTGTGCTCCACACGAGAAGCCACCACAGTGAGAAGCCTGAACACAACAGTTAGAGAGTAGCCCGTGCAGCAACCGAGACCTGGCATGGAAATCAACCAATCAATCAATAAAATCTAAAATAGAAAAAAAAAAACCCCAATGTCACCATAAAGCCATGAAAAAGTCAAGCTGTAGAATAAAACGGACACAATATCATAGTTCCCAAATATGTGTCGGGTACTGTGCTTTGGGTATTATATAATTAATCTTTAGAACAACATTAGGAAATATTTTTAAATATTTATTCATTTAGCTGTGTTGGGTCTTAGTTGTGGCACACGGTTCTTCCTTGCATGACTCGGGATCTTTCAGCATGGCACATGGACTCTCTAGTGATGGCAAGCAGGCTCAGGGGTTGTGGCACATGGGCTCCAGCGTGCACAGGCAGCATACGGGCTTAGTTGCTCCGGGCCATGTGGGATCTTAGTTCCCCGACCAGAGATCGAACCTACCAAACCTACCCTGCATTGCAAGGTAGTTTTCTCAACCACGGGACCACCAGGGAAATCCCAGGAAATATTTTAAAGAAAAGAAGTTGAGGTCATGTGAAGTGCTCAAGGTCAGACAGGTAGGAAGTGGCAGAGCTCAGATCTGAACCAGGAATTCGATCTCAGGAGCCCCTGTTCTGTCACAGAGGTCAACAATATAGTCAGTGAAAAAGATTGAGACAATCAATTACAAGCTTTTTTTTAAAAAAAAGGAGAGATGCATAAACACATAGCAAAGTCTCCAGAAAATATAGGCATTTTAAAATCTTTATAATTTTGAAGAAATTAATATAAACTTAGAAAAAAAATTTAATATATAAATCACCTCTCTTGAGGGGAGAGGGGAGGAGCCTGTGAAGTATTTCCCTGTTACCCATATTTCCCTTTTAATTGTAAGTACTGTAACAAACACACCACTATATTAAATTTATAATATAGATATATTGCTATGTTAACAGGATTCCAGTTTAGCTAAGAAATTTTACGCCTATAAAAGTTTTTTCAGAGACCAAGACATCTCAGCTTTTCCTTACTAACATTCTTAGAGCTTAATTTACTTGTAAAAATCCTCCTGCCTAAAATGGATAGGCATTGTTAGTATGATTACAGAAACAAGGGTGCCTGGTGAGTCACGGCATTCTATTTCAGAAATGCCCATAAAATTTGCTAAATATTTTTACTAACAAGTTCTTGAAAACTGAAAAGAAGACCCACTATTTAATTAAAAAAAAATCATCATGTATATTTGTGAAATACTCTCCCAACAAAAGTTACATGGAAAGGCATCCTTGCCAGACCCTTACAGGTCCCATGTCTGTATAAGAGTGACAGATTTAAATCAGGGAAACGGGCAGGCCTGGAAGGTAGCTTTGTGACACTATTCTGAGGATGGACTGGGAAAAAAGACTTAATTTAAAAGACAAGAATTAAAAAAGCAGCTACTGTGATGACTGTAATTATGAACTTGGGGAGAGTGATGCTTGGGTAGAGAATAAACATTTTGATTTCTGGTACTAATTTGCTATCCCACACTAAGAGAGACTAGACAACTTTAGTTCTATAACTAGTTGTTGTAAGAGGAAGACTCAGCCTATCAGTGGTGGTTGCTGGTAGGAATGGAGAGAGACTACAAATAGGCTGCCGTTTTCTTTTCAGGGTGATGGAAATGTTGTAAAATTAGATCATGACGGTGGCTGCACAATTCTGTAAATTTACTAAAAATCATTCAACGATATACTTAAAACACATACATTTTATAGGATGAAAGTCATAACTCAATTAAGCTTTACTCTTTAAAACAAAAAAGCCATAGCCCATCAAGACACATAGTTTCTAAAGACTTAGAAACCAAAGACTAACCCATGTTCTGTTATTATAGATTCCAGGCTCACTTATCCCTTTAAAGTGTTGTTATTTACCAGCTGAGCACTTCCTCAGCCGTGACTGAAATAACATACATTTTAAAGTTTTCTACAGATAGGATCAAGAACCCTCCAATAAAATGCAAACTGTTTAACAAAATTTGTGTAAACTGTGCTCCAAAAATAAACTGGTAAGTAAATAAGATGAAGTGACAAAAAACAGATGGGTTTTCTAACAGAATTCATCAAAATTTACTATGAGTTGGACCTCAAGGGGGAAAAGTGAGGGTCTGATTTCTTTCTCACTATTAAAAAAAAATTGGTCACTTTAACTGGCGAGGTAGTTTAATACTTGTTGAAATGAATATTTATTGACACAGAGCAAATATTAGCTGTGCAAATTTGAAAACAATAAATTTGGACTCAAGAGTATTTCACAAGAAGTGATCATCTGGGGTCTGTCCACAGGGCGGTGCCGCACTCAGCCAGCAGTAACTGTTTCTGATGCCACTCAGTTTGATAGAATAAAATACCTTCACTAAAATCTGCTTTGCAAAGTGTTCCATAGGATGTTTTCAATCTTGTCTTCTATTTCTTGTTCATATTTTTATTGATGGCTGGAGAACTCTAAAGATTAGATCCAATTCCAGGAGAGGAATCTTAGAGGTGGAGTCCCAGAGAAAGACAATTTTAACAATCCCTGGTACATTGTAGAACATGTAGTAACAAGGAAAATGAATGAACAAATGCATAAATAGGGGAATGAGCAAGTAGATGGACAGATAAGATAAGTAATCAGACAGACAGATGAGACCCTGAAGATAGAAGAGGGCTATAAAACAAGGTCCAAAGCTAGGGAATATTTTAAATAATCCTTTATGTTTCTTGGGGATATACTCTAAATCAGAGGTTCTCAGAGTTAAGGGGTAGAGTGGGGGAACACATGTTTTTCCCAAATACTGGATGATGTCTGCCCCAAGCCCCTTTCCCCGCCTCCATTCCTGATACATCTAGGAGTTCAGAGAATTTCTGGAGGGTGAGGGTGGGTGGACTTTCCAGGTGGGTTCTCCCTCCTTTGCCTGCGTGTTTGCAGGGTTTAGAAGAAAGAACAAGGCAGGAAACTTCTGCTTCCCACCCCTTTATGTATTTACAGCCCGCATGATAAACCCAGGACCCTGGGGAATAAGTAAAGAGGGTTGAAGTCTGGTATTTGTGGTAAAATGCTTACATCTACTGCAGCAAGCAAGCAAGAGACCTTCCTGATAATTTAAACAGACATTTCTACCTTTAACACCCTGAACTGTGATTCTATTAATTTCCGGGCAACCCTGTCCAAGAGGTGTTTGGTCAGAGAATTATTCCGCGCTAACTGGTACCACCTGCTCCTTGTTTAATGGTCAAACAAAAGTCGAAAGCACCAGCTTAGCAGAAACGCCCTGGGGGCTGTATCAGAAAGGTTAACGCTAACAGCCTAACTGAACAACAGTGGTAATTATCTGCTGCTTCATCTCTAGCTTCCGTATATACCCCAAAGATTTACACACCTAGAAACTGATTCCCGGAGGTTTTAATAATTATTACTCTGTAGTAGGAGTCTGCACAGATTACCTACTCAAGTGAGAGGTTTCTAAAAATCATAAAAAACACATTCCATTTAATATTTTCAAAAGAGAGTGGAACTTACATTTTCTTCTAACAGTGGCTGGTCTGGGAGCAAAGCAGAAGCTGGGTCTAACAGCTTAACCTTATACTCTCTAAAACATACATTTTCTAAACCATATTAGAGATCTCATTCTAAATAAATAAATAGATCACAGTTAAAGTCAACAGCATATTTCATCAACATAAACAACAACAAACTTTCTAGATTTGGAAGCGTAGTCTCTTACTCTAGGAAAACCATGGGAAGGAAAAAAAGAACAGTTTCTTCAAAATAATTTCATAACTCTTTCCTTTAATAAAGCTCCTTTACTACATGCCTTTCAGATTATTTTAAAATCTACCTTTTGATTTCTCCCTTTACCATTTCGTGACCAAACTTGGTGTCTGATTTATACAATTTCAAAAAGTTTGCACACAAAAAATTAATAGGCTATTTAAAATGAGTTTTCAAAAAACTGACATCTTGGAACTTTGCTTGATGTTTATGAATACATTAGAAGAAAGTCGTAGCACTCAGAGATTTGAGTGAAGTCATCTTTAAGCGGGAATCTATAGGAAGGAGTTAAAAAATCCTGCTCTAGGGTGGAGGCAAAGGGGAGACTTCAGGACAAACATTTAACCTGGGGCTGCGGTTAGCACATTTTATAGTTGTAAACAGAGGCAAATGCCTAAGAACAGGAAGCTTACTCAATCCCCAGGGCTGCTGTCGGAAGGGCACCTAGGTACACTTGAATATAATTTCCTTGTAGAGGTCTAAAGTCTAGAATCAGACATTTTAATATGCATTTAAAATACAATGGGTTCCTTGTTACTATATTTCTGCTTAGTGCACTGTGTCAACAAAACAAGAAATAGCTTAAAACAGCCTCAGAGACGAAGGGGAACACTTCCTGTTAGCAAGAATTAAAACACTGAAAAATGAAGGAAAAGGGAGGTTCTAGAGTCTGCACCCTCAGCAGGTTGGTCTCATCTGCTTGCTGCAGTTGGGGTGTGGTGTTCTCCAGGCTTTGGCAGAGGGCAAGGAGAGCAGGAGGGCTAGACAGCTCTTCAAGTCCAGTGCTGTAGCCCCTCTGGTGTCCTCAAGGCAGAGCATAGTTTCATATAAGGAAAGGAAAAAGTAGGAGAGGAAAGCAGGCATGGAAGAGCCAAGAGAAGCCTGTATAAAGCCTCCATTTCTCATTCTCTTATGCCAACCACAAAAAGGTTCTTTTGCATGACTGGCTGAATAAGCCACTGCTTTCAAATGGTATGAGGCTATAAAAAGGAATACTTTCTCCAGGGCCATTAAGGTCACTACACTTGGCTTCCAGAACTTAAACTACTATGTTGTAGTTCAATAAATTATTTCTTGCTCAAAAGCACTTATTTGACCAATGTTTCCAACCTTGGCTTTGGTTTCTGCAAAGAACTCCAACACAAGGAATGGCACCCTTGGAGAAAAGGCAAGAGTAACATAAAAGATGAAAATCCTGAGTCTAACAATGCCACGTTTAACAAGTTTGAGGAATGCCAGTGAATGTTAGAATTGGGATTTGAAATAGGTCTCTAAAATATTTATCTACTGAATTTTTACTTATCCTAATAAATTAAGGAAAAGAAGAGATGGCACAAACTGTTTATTTCTTTAATTTTCACCAGAAAGTTTGCATATTAAAAAAACTCACTTGAAGAAAATAAAAAGAAATTTGGTTTATACATCACAGCACTTAAATATTATTTTAGGAAATATTAGTAAATAGTTGGATATTCAGAATAACTGCCAACAGACATGGTTTGCTAAGGAAAACGAGGCTGTTCAGAGGTAAAAGTTGGAAAGTTGCAAAGTCTCATCAACAAATGTGTCTTCTCTTGCCTGTTCTACTAAATGTTCCCTGTATGGAGCTTGAACCCTCTACGACAAAGCGTAGGTGGCTGTTGGGATGATAAAGACCATATCTGAGTGATTATCTACATACCATTGGTTTTGTAGTAACCCTTAACCCTTAGCCAACTGCCCGTTTCCCTTAAACAAAAATCCGGAACAGAATACACAGTTCTATTTTGTATTTCTCTTAGAAATACCATAACACGAGAAATTTTGTTCTAAGATACCCAAGCTGTCCCTCCAGGAGGTATTTAGAGAAAGAGAGAAAAGAGTTTGGAAAGAAAGATACAAGAAAACGAGTCAGAGTTTTTACAAGGAACCCTGAAAAGACAAAGACAAAATAGAAAAGTATAGGTATCAGAGCTGACTCAAATGGCTTCTAGGGGCCCAGAGTATGTCCCATAAAAGGGCACTTACAGCTTGGGGAGTGCAGAGGGGCACTGGAGGTGAGTGAGCATCAGTCCTTCTCAGCAAAACCAGGAGAGCTCCAAGGATTTGGACAGAAAAAAGTGTGGTAGGGATGGGGAGTGAAGGGGGAGTTGACACTGTTAAACAGAAACATAACTTTGAAAGTATGGGGACTACCTTTACTGAAACATTTCTTTCTGAGCAATAGTAAAGAAAGATAAGTGAAAGTGTTAGTCAATCAGTTGTGTTTGACTCTTTGCAACCCCACCGACTGTAGCCTGCCAGGCTCCTTTGTCCATGGAATTCTCCAGGCAACAATACTGGAGGGTGTTGCCATGCTCTTCTCCAGGGAATCTTCCCAACCCAGGGATTGAACCTGGGTCTTCTGCATTGCAGGCAGATTCTTTACCATCTGAGCCACCTGGGAGCGAGTGAGTGAAAGTCGCTCAGTCATGTCTGACTCTTTGAGACCCCATGGACTGTACAGTCCATGGGATTCTCCAGGCCAGAATACTGGAGTGGGTAGCCTTTCCCTTTTCCAGGGGATTTTCCCAACCCAGGGATCAAACCCAGGTCTCCCACATTGCAGGCGGATTCTTTACCAACTAAGCCACAAGGGAAGCCCGAGCCACCTGGGAAGCCCCGAGCAGTAGTAAATACAACCACAATTGAGTCAGCATATGAAACAATCAGATATTCTATTTAGCACAAATGGTTAGTTATCATATGTAAATAAACAAAAATATGTCATTTAGCATGTATTTATATGATCTATATTATATCTATAACTGGCTATATTATTCATTATAGATAGATTCACTACAAGTAACATGTAAAATCCTTTAATTATGATGATCTGTTTAATCAAGGCTTTCACGTAGGGCCTTGGCTTTCATCTTTCTTTCTTTGCATATTAAATCGGCTTTTCGTTTCCACAATCTTTGCAGTAAGGGCAGGTGATTTGATGAACCCAATCCCTGAAGTACACCCTCAAAAGCCACTAGAAGAACTTGGAAAAAGACAAGAGAAACAGAGAATGATTTCTGCTGGTTTATCCATGCAGTGAATGAAGAATGGTGAGGAAAGGAAACAGAAGTAGAAGATAAAATTCTGCGGCTCCATCTCATAGCCAGAGTTCATTTCCTTATTTTCTACACCTGCTCTGACAAATCCTAAGAAAAGAATTCCTGTGACTAAATGTCTCCCAGTTACTAATAACAGAAACTTCCTACAGAATGTTTCACTGACAGATTAAATACACAAGCTTTTACTCTATTGTAACCCATGGATAAGAACACTGGAAAGTTACCTTGAAACAAAGCCTATTAAAATGTAATTTAAGCTATAATCAGAAAGAAGCATAAAAAATACAATAAGGATCATAAATTGTACAATTTTTATGAAAATCTCTCTTTTTAAGCACATGAGTTTTAAAAATGCTTACACTTCTTGACATATTAACTACTACTGAGAATTTATTTTGGAACAGTTTTAAATACAGAAAAAAACATTATCCAAAAATATATTTGGTTAAACATTAAAGCAATCTAAATGTCTACAGCAGACATTTTGAAGGATCCAAGAAATACATTAGGGATTCCCTGGTGGCTCAGACAGTAAAGAGTCTGTCTGCAGTGTGGGAGACTGGGTTCAATCCCTGGGTCGGGAAGATCCCCTGGAGAAGGTAATGGTAACCCACTTCAGTATTCTTGCCTGGAAAAACTGATCCTCAGTCCATGGGGTTGCAAAGTCAGACATGACTGAAATACATTATACTTTCTGTTTAAAAAACAGCAACATATTTTTATTTTCATAAAAATTTAAATGCATGACATTTAAAAAAAACAAGCTAATAAATACACCCTAAAGAAGGTAAGGTGTTAATGTTGGTTGTGGGATTTACCAATTATTTTCTTTTCCTCTGGTTCTTGCCTACTTTCTCCAAATTTTCTGTGACAAAAGTATTTACCCATATATCTATTAATAGATGCAACTGTATTCTCAGTTTATAAATATTATGTTTAAGATTTTAATGATGAGGAAAATACAATATGATTTCAGCAATGTAAAGATGTATGTTACATATATACTTTTAAAACTCTGAAGAAAATGTACCATATATTAATACTGCTTAATGAATTTATGGTTGATTTTAACTTTTTTATTTTGATTGTATTTTCTAATTTTCCATATTAATCATTGTTGGTTAGATAGCATCACTGACTCAATGGACATGAATTTGAGAAAACTCCAGGAGACAGTGAAGGAAGGAAGCCTGGAGTGCTTCAGTTCATGGGGTTGCAAAGAGTTGGACACAACTTAGCAAGTGAACAACAACAAATAATCAGGAAAATGCTAATGGTGATTTTAACTATAAGAGTATTGACAGAGTTAACAGGGAAAATGTGCTTCTGTTCTTTAAAA
This sequence comes from Bubalus kerabau, assembly GCF_029407905.1. Classification (NCBI taxonomy): domain Eukaryota; kingdom Metazoa; phylum Chordata; class Mammalia; order Artiodactyla; family Bovidae; genus Bubalus; species Bubalus kerabau. Next base: position 28,997,005 of record NC_073630.1, on the reverse strand, counting down.
AGGTATTTTGTTTTGTATAATTTCAAGTATGCAAAAAATGCATCTACAGAAAAGTCAGAGCACTAAAACATTAAGAACGGTTGTTCAAGTGGTAGGAGTATGAGATTTTTTTCCTTCCTACATCTGTGTATAGTCCACATTTAGAAATATTTTCATTACCAATGTGTCATTTTATACCAATAGCTAAAAGTATTGGAAACCATGTATAGCTGTTGCTGTTATTTTCACAGAAATATTTATCCACTGAAATCTTTATTTCATGTCTTCACTCAGCCTCAATTAACTGCAATAAAAAGCATATGTTTAGGGACTTCCCTGGTGGTCGAGTGGCTGACTCTGTGCTCCCAATGCAGGGGATCCAGGTTCGATTTGTGGTCAGGGAACTAGGTCCCACATGTTGCAACTGAAAGTTTAAATGCCGCAACTAAAACCTGGCACAGCCAATAAAAATTTTTTTTCAGTATATGTTTAGAATTTTGCATTTTGGACAAGTCTGCAGTATTGCTGCTGTAGAAAAAGCCTGGTAAACCAGTAACTATTTTTGGATGTTACAATCCTAACCTGAAGTAAACACGCAATTAAATTAGTCTTTACTTAGTGTTCAACTTTCAAAAACAGATGTCACTGTACTAAAGTGTGATATCTTCTGCAGGGTTTATTCCCAAGAAGGGTGAAGACTGCTTTATAAATTTCCATATAATGGATGTCAATCATTCTCTCACAAAAGAAAACCAGCCAGTCATTTAGCAAATCTCCAAGCCCTCTGGGTGAATATTGGTAAATTTTGTGCACCACAAATGTTTTAGGAAGCCTGTGTATTTAAGCACTGTTGAATATCTTTTTCCTGTTATTTGGTGGAGTTTGGCTTTGTTGTGGGCTTCTCCGGTGACTCAGACATAAAGAATCTACCTGCAATGCAAGAGACCCGAGTTTGACCCCTAGGTCAGGAAGATCCACTGAAGAAGGGAATGGCAACCCACTCCAGTATTCTTGACTGGAGAATCCCATGGACAGAGGAGCCTGGTGGGCTATAGTCCATGGGGCTGCAGAGAGCCGGACACAACTGAGTGATTTAGCACATATATACAGCACATATTAGGTCATATGGCTCACCACGATCACCTTGATAGATCTGGAAAACACCAGATATTCAAACAGTAATATATCTGAATGAGACATCAGATTAGATCAGATCAGTCGCTCAGTCGTGTCCGACTCTTTGCGACCCCATGAATCGCAGCATGCCAGGCCTTCCTGTCCATCACCAACTCCTGGAGTTCACCCAGACTCATGTCCATCGAGTCAGTGATGCCATCCAGACATCTCATCCTCTGTCCTCCCCTTCTCCTCCTGTCCCCAATCCCTCCCAGCATCAGAGTCTTTTCCAATGAGTCAACTCTTCCCATGAGGTGGCCAAAGTACTGGAGTTTCAGCTTTAGCATCATTCCTTCCAAAGAAATCCCAGGGCTGATCTCCTTCAGAATGGACTGGTTGGATCTCCTTGCAGTCCAAGGGACTCTCAAGAGTCTTCTCCAACACCACAGTTCAAAAGCATCAATTCTTCGGCGCTCAGCCTTCTTCACAGTCCAACTCTCACATCCATACATGAACACAGGAAAAACCATAGCCTTGACTAGACGAACCTTTGTTGGCAAAGTAATGTCTCTGCTTTTGAATATGCTATCTAGGTTGGTCATAACTTTCCTTCCAAGGAGTAAACGTCTTTTAATTTCATGGCTGCAGTCACCATCTGCAGTGATTTTGGAGCCCAGAAAAATAAAGTCTGACACTGTTTCCCCATCTATTTCCCATGAAGTGATGGGACCAGATGCCATGATCTTTGTTTTCTGAATGTTGAGCTTTAAGCCAACTTTTTCACTCTCCACTTTCACTTTCATCACTAAAAGAGGCTTTTGAGTTCCTCTTCACTTTCTGCCATAAGGGTGGTGTCATCTGCATATCTGAGGTTATTGATATTTCTCCCAGCAATCTTGATTCTAGCTTGTGTTTCTTCCAGTCCAGCGTTTCTCATGATGTACTCTGCATATAAGTTAAATAAGCAGGGTGACAATATACAGCCTTGACGAACTCCTTTTCCTATTTGGAACCAGTCTGTTGTTCCATGTCCAGTTCTAACTGTTGCTTCCTGACCTGCATACAAATTTCTCAAGAGGCAGATCAGGTGGTCTGGTATTCCCATCTCTTTCAGAATTTTCCACAGTTGATTGTGATCCACACAGTCAAAGGCTTTGGCATAGTCAATAAAGCAGAAATAGATGCCTTTCTGGAACTCTCTTGCTTTTTCCATGATCCAGCGGATGTTGGCAATTTGATCTCTGGTTCCTCTGCCTTTTCTAAAACCAACTTGAACATCAGGAAGTTCACAGTTCACATATTGCTGAAGCCTGGCTTGGAGAATTTTGAGCATTACTTTACCAGCGTGTAAGATTAGTGCAATTGTGCAGTAGTTTGAGCATTCTTTGGCATTGCCTTTCTTTGGGACTGGAATGAAAACTGACCTTTTCTAGTTCTGTGGCCACTGCTGAGTTTTCCAAATTTGCTGGCATATTGAGTGCAGCACTTTCACAGCATCATCTTTCAGGATTTGGAATGAGACATAGGGATATATTGACAGTGACTTGGGTTATGAAGAGGAGGAGGGAAGGAAGGACCAAAGCGCCTTTTTATTTTTAGAAGTTTAGATTTTTAAATTGCAGATCAGTGATTCTGAACCTATACAACTCAAATCACATTATCTATCAAGATGGGACTGCTGCTGCTGCTAAGTCGCTTCAGTCGTGTCGGACTCTGTGCGATCCCATAGACCGCAACCCACCAGGCTCCGCCATCCCTGAGATTCCAGTTACATTATAATTACTTGTACAATAAAATTGTTGCTGTTCATTTGCTAAGTCATATCCAATTCTTTGCAACCCCATGGACTGTAGCCCACCAGGCTCCTCTGTCCATGGGATCTCCCAGGCAAGAATACTGGAGTATGGGGCCATTTCCTCCTCCAGGAGATCTTCCCAAACCAGGGATCGACCACATCTCCTGCATTGGCAGGTGGGTTCTTTACCACTGAGCCACCAGGGAAGCCCATACAATAAAATACCATCCCACTAATACAATGTTAGGTGAAGAAAGTTACAAAATGGTAAATATAGAAAATTTTTTACTGTGTGGGAAAATTGTGCTATGCATAAATAAACTAGTTACTAGAAAGGTGATATTATATGCAACATTTACTTCACTTTTTACCTTTTTGTGTTGAAAAAATAAGCAGCATATTTTTATTTTACTGCCTAAGAGCAAAGATAATTGTTGATTCAACAATATTTAGTGAGTATATACTCTGTATTAGGGGCTGTTGTAGGGACACAACAGTTTTTTAAAAGTCACTTCTTTCACAGAGTTTAAATTCTGCTAATGTTTACTACAACAACAATAAAAAAATTTCAAGTGCTATGAATAAAAATAAAATAAAAGGGATGTTTAAAGTAAGATCACCAAGCTTATGAAGCAATATTCAATTTTAAATTTTTAAATGAACACTCATTATGTGGAAAAAAAATCAGTACCCATCAAGTCAAATGAATATCAAGAACACTTATGTTCCAACTTGCTGAAACTCGATCCCAGTAAACAGCTTCTAGAAACCTGTACAAATAAAACTTCTTGAAACTAAAAAGGAATCCCACTGAAGATGCTCCCCTACATACTCGATCGTAGATTTTTGCCTTTGAGTTCTTTGCCATTTCTGATAGATTAAAATTATGTATATATGTATAAAGTATTCTAGTTCTCTTGGTCATAATGGACTTTTATGACTGATCACCCCAGTACACTCTTTAAAGAAAGGTTTAACCCACATGAGGCTTTTAAGAAGGAAAGGTTAAAGATGCAATATTGTAAACACAGGAAGATTGTAAACACAGGAAGATTAAAAACAAAAATATTATGTGGGAACAGAAAAGTTGAAGCTGTCACATAGCTAATAAGGATTCAGAACTCAGTTTGAGTTTTGATGCAGAAATTATATTTTACCTTAAATAAGGAGAGAAACTACAGATATTAAAAAACTTATTTAATGAAACGATGACCAATCTCAAGATAAGCAATACATGAGGGTTAGATATGTAGTCAATGTTGTCCCCACTGCTGAAAGCTTAGATGAGGCAGATGAATGGTTGGCCAATCAGAACAGAGAATTATTTCTGGCTTTCTGTTCTGTGTGGAATGCGGCTCTAAGTGCTCAGGAAGGTAACAGAAGGCTGGCTCCTGTGTCCTCAAGAGATTTTTGATTAAGTAACTCCTACCCTCCACCCTTCTACCCAGAAGCCACTTAAAAAGACGAATAAGCAATAAAAACAAATTTTATAAATTAGAGAAGAGCCTGAAATACATTTGAAGTTTAGTAAGCCCCAAACTGTGTATCAGATAGAAGTAAAAGTGAAAAGAAAATTCAAATAATGAACATAAAGTGGGAGATGAGGGAAGACATATATATATCTTACAAACTTTAAATCTAGGGTACACAGATGAAAACTGAAAACAATTTTTTTTTTTAATGTAGAAGTCTTCTTTTTTAAATGCCAAGCTCCACAGATCAGTAACGAATAGAAAATCATTCTATTCCGTTTAGCTCTGGTCTATCCTTGGGAATGAACTATGGTCAATGTTTTCTACAGAGTGAAGCAGGTTTAGAAAAAACACAGGATGATTAAAAGCATTCTCTGAACCCGAACCTCATGCTAAAAAGTAGTCAGGAAACGCTATAAACTCAATGCTCAATTAGCATCCGGAAACTAAAAGATGTAATTCCATATTTAATCTTATTTCCATTAAATGCAATTTTCGTTGATGAGTCTACATAAAGATTACTCATTCGAAACTGTCTTAAAAACATGCTATCAAAGTGAAAGTGAAAGTCGCTCAGTCATGTCCAAATTTTTGCGACCCCATGGACTATACAGTCCATGGAATTCTCCAGGCCAGAATACTGGAGTGGGTAGCCTTTTTCTTCTCCAGGGGATCTTCTCAAACCAGGGATTGAACCTAGGTCTCCCCCATTGCAGGCAGATTCTTTACCAGTTGAACCAGCTGATTCTTTACCACAGAAGCCCAAGAATACTGGGGTGGGTAGCCTATCCCTTTTCCAGCAGATCTTCCCAACCCAGGAATCAAACCAGGATCTCCCACATTGTAGGCAGATTCTTTACCAATTGAGCTATGAGGGAAGTAAAACAAAGTAACAGTCTAGAAGTTTTTCATATTCTGACTTTGAAGGTTTTTTGGTTTTGTCTTTTTTTCTTCTAACATCTCCTGTAGCATAATATACAATAATAAAGATATTAGAAGACTGGGAGCCCGTTTCCAAGGCTTATACTGAACAAGAGCAAAAATGACATTCCAGTTAATATGTTTCTATACTCTAAAGTAAGGCACATCTTAAGAATGTCAAAAGGGATGATGGGCTGATGAGGGGTATCTTCAAAGGACATGAGTGAATTTCATTTGTGGGTGAGAGGGCCTTCCCTGTGGCTTAGAGGTAAATAATCCACCTGCAATGCAGGGGACTTGGGTCTGATCCCTGGGTTTGATCTCTGAGTTGGGAAGGTTCCCCTGGAAAAGGAAATGGCAATCCACTCCAGTATTCTTGCCTGGGAATTCTCATGGACGGAGGAGCCTGGCGGGCTACAGTCCATGGGGTCACAAAGAGTCAGACACGACTGAGCACGCATGCAGGAGGGTTATTTACAGGGTAAACAAAACCTTTCATACTCTTCATGGCAAGAATACTAAAGTGGACTGGTTCCAAATAGGAAAAGAAGTACGCCAAGGCTATATATTGTCACCCTGCTTATTTAACTTTTATGCAGAGTACATCATGAGAAACGCTGGGCTGGAAGAAGCACAAGCTGGAATCAAGATTGCTGGGAGAAATATCAATAACCTCAGATACGCAGATGACACCACCCTTATGGCAGAAAGTGAAGAGGAACTCAAAAGCCTCTTTTAGTGATGAAAGTGAAAGTGGAGAGTGAAAAAGTTGTCTTAAAGCTCAACATTCAGAAAACAAAGATCATGGCATCTGGTCCCAGCACTTCATGGCAAATAGATGGGGAAATGGTGGAAACAGCGTCAGACTTTATTTTTGGGGGTTCCAAAATCACTGCAGATGGTGACTGCAGCCATGAAATTAAAAGACACTTACTCCTTGGAAGAAAAGTTATGACCAACCTAGATAGCATATTCAAAAGCAGAGACATTACTTTGCCAACAAAGGTTCGTCTAGTCAAGGCTATGGCTCTTCCAGTGGTCATGTATGGATGTGAGAGTTGGACTGTGAAGAAGGCTGAGTGCCGAAGGATTGATGCTTTTGAAGTGTGGTGTTGGAGAAGACTCTTGAGAGTCCCTTGGACTGCAAGGAGATCCAACCAGTCCATTCTGAAGGAGATCAGCCCTGGGTGTTCTTTGGAGGGAATGATGCTAAAGCTGAAACTCCAGTACTTTGGCTACCTCATGCAAAGAGTTAACTCATTGGAAAAGACTCTGATGCTGGGAGGGATTGGGGGCAGGGGGAGAAGGGGACAACAGAGGATGAGATGGCTGGATGGCATCACTGACTCGATGGACGTGAGTCTGGGTGAACTCCAGGAGTTGGTGATGGACAGGGAGGCCTGGCGTGCTGCAATCTATGGGGTCACAAAGAGTCATACACGACTGAGCGACTGAACTGAACTGAAATAAAACCTTAGCAATCCTCTCAGCTTCAAATTCCTTCTTCTGCTCCCCAGACAGTTAGCCCACGTCCCATCCACTTTAATCCTGAATCTATCTTACCTAACTCTTATCTCTAAAACTCGTGTGAGCTTAGCTCAGCTCACAAACACCTTTCCTTATAGAAAGCATGAATGAGTCCAAACACATCAATAGCCACAACAAATTTCTAATGGATTCAATTTATCTACCAGAAAGATACATTTAAAAAATGTTTTTAATAACAATTAAAAAAAAAAAAAAAGCTGGGACTTCTCTGGTGGTTCAGTGGTTAAGACTCCGCACTTCCACTGCAGTGGGCACAGGTTCTATCCCTAGTTGGGGAAATGAGATTCCACATGCTGTGTTGCACAGCTAAAAAATAAAATAAAAATAAAGAATAAAAAGAAAGCCGAGTTGGGTACTAGGTATATGGAGCACTACGAGTACTTTGGACTGCTGGATACACAGTGAAAGTATTGCTATTAAGAGGAAGTGGGCAATCAGGAACAGGCTACTAAGAAGACATAAATAATCTCGCAGAAGGGAAAACTGGAGCCCCACAGACACTCACTGGGAAAGGAGTGAACCAGTACTTCATGCAGCACGCCCTCCCTCTCTGGTTTTGTTCCCAGTCCCTTTCCTGCTTTATCGGCTCCTATAAAGCCCTCGAATGGCTTCTATTGGCCAAAAGCCCATTGCTTATTTTTGCTCAAAAACAAAAACACCTTATAATAGAAATTTTTTCAAATTTTGTATTAAAAGCAGAGAGAACAGTATAGCAAACCTCATCAGTTGCCATGATCATCATGGGAAAGCTATTCCAACTATCCTCTACCCTGAGTTTTTTTTTTTTTGGAAACAATCCCAAGCATCATTTCACTTGTAAATATTTCAGTACGCCTCTTTGACGCTATCTTTAAAAAAAAAAAAAACTAATGCCATTATAGGTAAACAAAATAAATTTTATTTCCTTAATAACAAATATCTGGTCAGATCACCTTTCCCTAATTATCTTTTTTCTCTGGACTGCTTCTTAGATGCTGGTGTGTCCTTCTGCCAGGTAACACGGCTTAAAAGGACCTTCATAATCTGGCTTCTGCCTTCCTTTTCAGCCCCACTTTGAGACTCACTTTTTTCCCTTTCCCTAAACCCTGTTTCCAGACAGAGTTGCTTTATTTCTGTTAATGCTTAATGCTTAATGTTCCCTTCACATGCAACACCCGCTTTCCATATAATTTTTGAGCAGCCCGCTTACATACATGCCAAGAAATCTTTCCTGCTACAATTCCTGGACCCAGAAATGCATAGTCAAACACTGCACTCATCTTCCCGGGAGGTTACAAAACCTAGTGTACCCTTTCGTCAAGTTCCCACTGAAACACAAATGCCAATTTATAACTACAGCCTGTTAAGACACAAACCAACCTTTACCTCTGGGGTGCTTTGTGTGTGATAATTTCACCATTTTTTACTTTGCCTTTTGACTGTATATTCCTGTATAATGATTAAAACTCTTATACATGGTATTCTGGAGGTCAAAGAAGACTTTAGTGCAAAGATTTCAGTAGCAAGAAAATCCACAGAATTACTTAAACATTATATTTAATAATCATGAAGCTTTCAAATGGGAATGAGATATTTGGCAGATATCTAGCTGCAGAAGTGCCAGGGACAAAAGAGCTAGTAGCAAAAGAAGACCCCAGGGCTTCCCTGGTGGCTCAGAGGTCAAGAACCCACCTGAGGGGTGAAGGCCCCCTGGAGAAGGGAATGGCAGCCCACTCCAGTATTCCTGCCTGGGGACTCCCATGGACAGAGGAGCCTGGCGGGCTATAGTCCACGGGGTCACAAAGAGTCGGACACGACTGAACTCACATGCTATATTTTAGGGCAGCATGTTCTGACCCCCATGATATTAACTCCTTGAGGCAAAAAAAGAAAGCCTCTGATGGACAGCATGTAGTAAGCTTTTAAGCAATATTTCCTTCATCTACAAGGACCTACTGTATAGCACATGGAACTCTACTCAATGGTATGTGCCAGTCTTGCTGGGATGCAGGCTTGGGGAGAATGGATACATGTATATGTACAGCTGAGTCCCTTCCTTGTTCACCTGTAAATACCACAATATTGCTAATCAGCTGTATACCAATTCAAAATGAAAACTTTAAAGCAAAAAAATAAAATTCAAAAAAAGTAAAGAGGAAGAAAAAAAAAAAGATTTCCTTCATCTAATTACTTTGGAAACACCAAGTGTTGGAGGAGTACAGAGAACCACAGAGGAAGGAATGATTAACTTTTTCTACAGGTGACGTGGTGTTAAATGAGGCTGGACCAGTATTTGAGCCGGTCCTTGAATTTACTGGGCTAGGGAGAAGGACTTTTTACGTAAAAGGAACCATGTCATCAGCGTAGGGAGAGTTCCAGCATTTCAGGTGTAACTTTCTCCGAGCTGCACCAGTTGATCAGTACACTGAAAGAATGCAGAGACCTCTAAAGGCTAGTGTGCTTCTTTGAAATAAAGAGGTAAATAATGTTTCCTTAACTTTTGATTAAATAAATCACTGGAGCATAAGGAAAGGCAAGGAAATGTTTTAGCTAAGGTGAAAATTACTAAGCTCACATCTGCACCCTCAATAAACTGAGGTAATTTTTTTGGTCAGAACTTTAGTAATCAAGATCACAAATTCCTACTGCAAACATTTTTGCAACAAATAAGCAAAATAAGTGAACTCCAAAATTTATTTGAATTATTTGAGACATTTATGGCTTCCTCTGTTTTTGAAAAGAAGTTACATATGTTCAGTAAGCTTTTATGAATAATGGTTAATACAGTTTTCCATCAAATAACATAAAGATTCCTGATGAAAGACTGAGATTCTAAATTAATGGGAATTAATCCTAAAGGAAATCAACATTGAATATTCATTGGAATGACTGTCTCTGAAGCTGAAGCTCCAGTAGTTTGGCCACTTGAACCAACTCATTGGAAAAGACCCTGATGCTGGTAAAGATTGAAGGCAAAAGGAGAAGGGGGCAGCAGAGAATGAGATGGTTAGATAAGATCACCGACTCAATGGACGTGAATTTGAGTACACTCTGGGAGATACGGGAGGACAGAGGAACCGGGTATGCTGCAGTCCATGGGTTGCAAACAGTTGGACACGGCTTAGCAACTGAACAACAACAACAAAATATCAGTTATAAAATAAGCTACAAGGATATATTGTATAAAAGAGAAAATAAAGTCAATATTTTATAATAACTATAAATGGGGTATAACCTTTAAAAATTGTGAATCACTCTACTGTACACTTGTAACTTATGTAATATTATTGTATATCAACTATCCTTCAATCATTAATTACTTCGGTTCTTTTTAAAATAAGTCAAACTTAAAAGCATTTGCCCCAAGTCAACATTCTACACTCAGAAAATTATTCAAAGTATAAGACTGCATATGAAATAAAGCGACCTTCAATGAAAAATTCAGTGAATGAAGCACTGTATATAGTGTGGCTTATAGAGTTAAATGGGTTTTTCTCTTACTTTTTACAGAGATCCTAAAGTTAACCTTGGTTGCTTCCCTGGTGGCTCAGATGGTAAAGAATCTGCTTGCAATGCAGGAGACACGGGTTCGATCCCTGGGTCAGAAAGATCCCCTACAGAAGGGCATGGCAACCCACTCTAGTATTCTTGTCTGGAGAATCCCATGGACAGAGGAGCCTGGCAGGCTACAGTCCATGGGGTCACATGGAGTCAGACACTGAGTGACTAACACTTTCACTTCACACACACTAATGTTCTACCATGGACTATGAGGATGAGCTCTTGAGCCAGCCCTGAGAGCCACTCCTGTAATCTCGTTCTTCCTCTTGATTTCACAGCAGATCCTTCCCTGGGAAACTCCTCCACCTGACAGAACCAGAGTGCAAACTCAGGAAGAAGAATGACTCCGAATTTCACAACTCTCTCCCATCACCCAGCCACTGCTGGGCCAGTAGCCCAGTGTACAGCAACACAATCCAATCTGCTAACATTCTGCTTTCCTTTCAAAAAATAAATTCAAGAATGCTTAAGAGATCAGACTGGGATTTAATGTCAGGACTTCCTCGCTTTACCAGTGCTCCTCCCATTTCTTTCGTCCAGCCTATGGGTTTGTAGTTTGCAGCCTACACAGGGGTTCCCCTCTGCTGGCTTAGAAGGTGCGAGGCCAGTCCATGTCTGATGTGCATCAACGTCGCTGGCCACCAGCCAGGTGCCCAGCATTCAGAGGCGCTAAAATGGCTGTGAATGAATGTGTCATCTCACACACTGAGAGACTCCAGCCCTGTTGCACCCTTCTCCACAGTACCATAGGCACCTTTCTTTTTCCAACAACATGTCTGCATAATTATAATTTCCATATGGGATACAAGACTCCAAAATTTCACCCGACTTAGAATGCTTTGTGTGACTGCATCTTTAAAAAAAATTTGTTTATTTATTTGGCTGTTCCTGGTCTTAGTTGCAGCATACAGGCTCTTGAATTTTTGCTGCAGCATGTGGGGTAGTTTAGTTATGGCTTGCAGGATCTTCAGTTGTTGCGTGCAAAATCTTAGTTGTGTCATGTGGGCTCTAATTCTCTGAACAGAGATTGAACCCGGGCCCCTGCATTGGGAGCGCGGAGCCACTGAACCACCAGGGAAGTCCCTGTGTAACTACATTTTTATTTTTATTTAATTTTTTGGCTGCGCTGCAAGGCCATGTGAGATCTTAGCTTCCCAACCAGGGATCGAACCCACGCCCCTGCATTGGAAGGGCAGAGTCTTAACCACTGGAATGTAAGGGAAGTTCCCTGCATTTTTAATTATAATGTATCTTACATAAAGAGGAGGATAAAACATAAGGTATAAAAAAATAATAAAGCAAAAAACGCATATAGCTGCAGATACCCTGGAAACCCCCAACCAATCTCCATGATTATATCCTCCTGCACCCACCTAATCCAGCAGTAGTTTTTTGATATATAAATAATTTTCTAAGTAAGAAATGCTGAAAACCCTTGGAGAGGTTTCTTAAATGAGGCTGCAGTGTCTATAATTGCAGTTCTCAGCATGATAAAAGAATAGATAAATCCCTAAAAAGTTCTCACCTATCGTTGGGTGTTCCTTCATCCCTACACAGTTCTACCTTTCCCCACCCTCACCCGCCCCCACTGACCTCCCCACCCCCCACCGCTTACTTAGGGAGTTGCCTGGAGGGTGGAGGATGTGATTGGAGCTTCCCCAATATTAGCTGGTTAATATGCACAACCACTTACAGAGTAGGTATCATTATCACCTCCATGTGAGGCATGAGGAAGTGAGACCCAGAAATCCAGCAAGTGGTGAGAGGTGGGATTTTATTCCAGGCAATCTTAGCCATGGAGAAGGCAATGGCACCCCACTCCAGTACTCTTGCCTGGAAAATCCCATGGATGGAGGAGCCTGGTGGGCTGCAGTCCATGGGGTCGCTAAGAGTCGGACATGACTGAGTGACTTCACTTTCACTTTTCACTTTCATGCACTGGAGAAGGCAATGGCAACCCACTCCATTGTTCTTGCCTGGAGAATCCCAGGGACAGGGGAGCCTGGTGGGCTGCAGTCCCTGGGGTCACACAGAGTCGGACATGAATGAAGTGACTTAGCACCTTAGCAGCAATCTTAGCCACGCTGCTAGATTTTCTGAGATCTTGATCTGTTTTACAATCTGGAATGTGCTGACTTTATTTTTTTTTTTCCCCCCTAAGAGCGGTGGATTTGCTTCTCCATGAGTCCTCCTGGGGAGATTTCACCTTTTCTTCCTCCACATTTTCTTCCCACAGTTACCACGTATTAACAGATAACAGTCTGTGTTTGCCCTAGGAGGTACGTCCTTCCAGATATTAGCTGGCCCCACCGTCTAACACAGCTCCCAGCTCCGGGTCATCTGGTACCTTCAGTGCCTGCATGAATGTCTGTCCAGCTCCCCAGTGACTTACAAGAGGGACACTTCCTGGAAATCTGGCCGATGGACATTTCACTGGAGTGAAGTGTTTAGAGGGTCTGAATCACTCCTGTTGCCTGGTAACCTGTTTGTATTTGGCAGGAGGAAGGCGATTCAGGCACAGGTACAGTCAGACGCAGGACATATATTTATTCAGGGCAAACTCCTCCCAGCACTAGACTGACTGTTGATTTCATGTTTAACCTTGACACTGCTCTTTCTCATGTCACGGGGAGGGAGGAGAGGCACTTTCAATTCTTTTCAAGTCTGTGCACAGATTTAACAGATCCCTCGCAGCTAAAATACAGTCTGCTTTATTTCTTCTACTGAGTTCTGAAGAAAAGCTTTAACAGAGAAAGCAAGTACAGGATTCTAACACATACAAGTGAACTGGAATTATAGTCTGTCATGGAACTTACCTGCCATCCCCATAAAAATTCTCTCATGAATTCATAGTTGATATAACACATTCCTAAACAGCCCTGTGTCACTAATTCTGACCTCGGAGTCAAAAAGGATTTTTTTCAGGCAACCAGAGGGTTGACTCCTTTGGTGGGCCACATTCCAGGTCAGAAAAACGACCTTTACATATACCTGTCTTTTGAATTGATACCACAACACAAGTAGCTTTAGAATTGAAGAGGTCCATCCTCAAACACCACCAGGAATATAAATAAATGTCACTGGCCGCCTAAGGTCACCTCTCTGAGCTTTGTCTTTAAACATAAATTAGCACCCATGCCTAGATCACTGTAGAAACCGAAACTCTAGAATAAAACACTCTGGGTTTGCATTTCATGACATTTCTCCACTAGTTATTACTGGCTCCCTAATACTTTATGGAGCCACCTTTCTTCCTAGTCATTGTTATGCATGAAATATTCAAAGGGGGAAAGTGGTTCTGAAAAGCCACACACATCCACACATACCAGATACTGTGTTGCCTTTTGTTTTGTCCTTTTCAGCCTTCAGAAGCCATCTCATTTCTTTTCTTTTTTAAAGCAGCTTAAAGACATAAATCTTTATGTTTAACACTTTTTATCAGTTTTCCATTTGAAAAATGTTAAACAGGATGTTAATATAATACAAAAACAGCATGCTAATATAATAGAATAAAGCAAAAATAAGCTTTATTTCCATCTTTGGGCCTTATGTCCTATTTGGGACATAAGCTGTCCTAAGTGATGCTTCCAGGACTACTGGTTTGCAGTTAAGCTTCAGAATCAGAGTATATTTAGGAATGAGACTGTCTGGCTAAAATTCTGTGGCTATGAAGCCAAAGAAATTTGAGTAAATCCATTTACCTAATAACCAAAGTATAGAAAGTTAAAGCAGTAAGTTTTTAAGCTGAGGTATAGGCACTGGGAAGACCAAATAACCAGTTGTGCACTCATCACTAAACACAAAACTCTCCATTCCCCAGCACTCTTCTTGTTGCCTCCATTTGTTAGATATAAACGCTAAATCACAGAAATCGAAAGCATTATGCACTTTACAATAGAACACAGACTATAAGTCAAGAGACAATATCAATTAACTGCATGCTAAAAATATCTGTGTCACTCACCACTAATACCAATACGGACAGAGAATGTTAGTCTTTCCAAGCTGTTTGGGGCAGGGTCCCCAAGACTCCCTGCGTGATGATTCACTAGGAGGACTCACAGGACCCAGTATACAGTTGTACTCATGGCTATTTGTTACAGCAAAGGGATACAAAGCAAAATCAGCTAAGGATAAAGGTATGTGGGGTACAGTCTAGAGGAGACCAGGAGCAAGCTTCCAAGGGCCTTTTCCCAGTAGAATCACAGGTGGTGTTTAATTTCCCCCAAGGAGCAGTGACAACACCTGTGAATTACCGTCTACCAGAGAAGCTCGTTACTGACTCAGTGTCTGGGGTTTTTACTGGGACTGGCCACATAGGAAGCTTCTGCTGGGCACGTACCTAAATTCTATACTCCGGGAATGCAAGCAGGTACTCCACAGAAACCAATACTGTTTGCACAAACAGGTCGGGCGCAGTGAGCCATCCTTACCAGGAAATGGTGGGAACCCTGCTCCAACCTAAGTGACCACGTGCCACCAGTCAAGGGCTAATCTTGCAAGCACTGTTTCCTAGAAGGGCAGTCTCGGCCTGCTGTGTTAACTCATCTTTGTACACTGTCCTAGTTCGATTACCTATCATAGAGCACCAAACTATATACAAAAGGTCTGACTCGTAGCAGATCACCTAGGTATATCATGAGCCTAGAAGCACTTTCACCTTGTATGATTTTCAGTATTTAAAATGTAGCATTTTCAACATGGACAAACTTACCTTACATAATAGAAGATGTAAGATGGCCCTTAGCGTCTTTTTTTTGTACAATAAAAAGAGCTAAATTCTAGCCTTGTTTACATTTCTGAGCACTTTCTTTTAAAAAATATACCACTGAAATTTCTGAATGAATAGTATTCCTAAACTGAAACTCTGAGAAACCATTTAATTTATCAGACTGGCAAAAAAAAAAAAAAAATCCAGATCCAAATAACAGCTAGCCTCACAAATTTCTAGCAGGGGGTGAGAATAAGATAAACCTTCTCTGGGAGGCAATTTGACAAGACAGCTATCAAAATTACACACATCCTTTATGATCTGCAATTCTACTTGGCAAATTTATACACATATAATTGTGTACATGCAGAATAACCTACACACAAAGTTATTTATTGCGGCATTGTTTAAGAGCAAGGACTGGCTACAACCCAAACCTCCATCAATAGGTCACTATTTAAATTGTGGTACATCCATACAATGGACTACTCTGTGACGAGGGGGGAAAAAAAAAAAAACGAGGAGGATGTTCTTTTTGTACTGATTTGCTAAACCCTCCTACATATATACGGAGGAAAAAATACATTGCTCAGAAGTATAGTTTGCTATCTTCTACTTTACAAATGGGGCAAATATGAACTCATACTATGCATAGAGATACTCTGAAAAGCTGCATTAGACCAAGGCTGGGAGGGGGCAGTGAAGGCAGAATTGGGGCAGCATCTGTAAACCTGAAAAAAAAAGTGACTTAAAATGGTTTATTTGAAAAGTAATCCTTCTTTCCTAAGCCTAGGTCAAATCACCCTGGCACCTGGTTTTTCAGTTTATTGTTTTAATAAGCTTCTCTATTTTGCAGTGGTTAAAACTAAAGCATTATACGATGGCTTTATCCTGTTTTCCAAACCAGGTTCCAGCTCTATCCTTTGCATCCTGTGTCTGTCTGCCATTTTGAAGGAGCTTTCCCCCGGCACATCTGAGAACGAGTCCGTTCCCTGCGCCTCCTTTATCCCACTTGTTTGCTGAGGATGTTCGGGGCTTTTAAAAGCTCCATGAAAACAGGGGTTTTACTTTGTTCACTGCATTCACGACACTGAAATGAGCGCCTGGCACACAGAAACCATTCAGTAAGTATTTATTGAACAAATGAATTCTTTTCTTTACCCAGCTTCAATGGGACAGACACTATCAGACGAAGGGAGAGAAAATACTGCGGTCAAATATTCAGAAATAGTTGTCATTCCTAGCATTGGCCCATTATAGGCATTCTAATCCTAGCAACATTCTTAGAAGTATTTTGAATTTTACAGAAGACAAACAAGTAAGCCTATAGAGTGCTGTGCTGAACAACAACTTAAATGCTCATAAAAATGTATTTTTAATTAACCTGGGATTATATGGCCCTGAGGTCCATCTTTGGCTGAAGACTTCTTAGGCAAACATGATGATAACGAGTAATGATGAAAAAGAATGGCTATGTCAGAATAAACTGAGCCCCAGTCGTAAGGTGCCCATTGCTGTAGAGAAGAAAGAGAAACCCTTCTGTATTAAAGATGCAACTGCTATTTTTATTTTCAAGAATAAAACTATCCTAGGAATTAAATTCAAATTACTAATACTCCAGACAGTGGATTGAGTTGCACAAAGTCAACCATCAGCGTGAAAGCTTCCTTCCTTCTCAGTGGGCAAAAAGTGAAGTGAAGTCGCTCAGTCGTGTCTGACTCTTTGTGACCCCATGGACTGTGGCCTACTAGGCTTCTCCATCCATGGGATTCTCCAGGCAAGAATACTGGAGTGGATTACCATTTCCTTCTCCAGGGATCTTCCCGACCCAGGGATCGAACCTGGGTCTCTGGCATTGGAGGCAGACGTTTTAACCTCTGAGCCACCAAGGAAGCCCAAGAATACTGGAGTGGGTTGTCATGCCCGCCTCCAGGGGATCTTCCCAACCCAGAGATTGAACCAACGTCACCCGCATTGCGGGCGGATTCTTAACCGTCTGAGCCACCAGGGAAGAATGTGTATAATTACCACATCTCTTTGACTTTAGTTTAAATACTACAGAAACAAAGTAACTTTGCTAGTAATCATTTCAGTAATGTTGTTAAACAGTTGCCCAGCTGACTGATGTTTCTTTGAAGGCTTTTAGTACCACTAATTTTTCTCAAAGCACCTTTGAGGCAATGACAGGGCCCTGTCTGTGGGCAGTCATGCAAAGAGGTTAGGAAGTTTTGGTATCACCTCTATTTCTCTTGCTGTCATTTAAGACAACAATCTAACACATGAGGAAACATCCACACACGTGAAACAGCTTGAAATCTAAGACTCTCCTGATGATAAGACAAACTCTCAAAGTTAAGGCATTTTTTTCTTAAGGCATGTTTTGAAATGTCTTAACTAGGAAAGAGAAGATAGCAGAGAAGTTGCAGGACAACTGGCAGGCATCCAACCCTGAGCAAATCACATGTATGATCGAGCACCAGGAAGCACCCAACCTACTGTTCGCAGGCTTCCCTGGTGGGTCAGTGGGAAAGAACCTGCCAGCCAATGAAGGAGACATGGGTTTGAACCCTGGATCACGAGGATCCCCTGGAAAAGGAAATGGCAATCCACTCTAGTATTTTTGCCTGGAGAGCCCCATGGACAGAGGAGCCTAGTGGGCTACAGTCCATGGGGTCGCAAAAGAGTCAGACACAACTTAGCGACTGAACAACAACAACAATAAATCCCACCATGGTCCGTGATCCTCGCAGCGGTCAACACTGTTAAGACTTGTCAGAGATCCTTTCTGTGAAGAGCGGGAAGGGCAGAGGATGGTAGCTCTAAAAGAGAAAGTGAGAGCTTAAGTCAGAATCATGCTTTGTTATGTTTTGCTGGTTTTCTTGGAGTGAGAGTGAAATGATGAATTCTATGATACTGCCGTCCCACCCTCAGAAGAGTCCCCGGGAGGACACTGGGTCTAACAGGTACCAGCATTTCAGGAGGAGAAAAGCAATTTGTGCTTTCCACCAACATTAGCAATACCTGACAGAACTGTTCAGAGGTGGAGCGGGGGAGGTAGGCAGAGTCCCACCCCTCATGATGCTCAACGGCAGATAAACAAGAAGACTGTGAGAACCGCCACTGAGAGAAGTTAGAGTCAGAGTGAGGCTGGCGTGGCTGACTTAGGGATTGTGGGTGAAGTCGCTCAGTCCTGTCCGACTCTTTGCAACCCCGTGGACTGTAGCCCGCCAGGCTCCTCTGTCCATGGAATTCTCCAGGCAAGAATACTGGAGTGGGTTGCCATTTCCTTCTCCAGGGGATCTTTCCAACCCAGGGATCGAACCCGGCTCTCCTGCATTGCAGGCAGACGCTTTATCCTCTGAGCCACCAGGGAAGCCGATTTAGGGATTAGTGGTTAGGAAATGAGCAGATAGTACTGGGCTGGCAATGTAATGGAAAAACCCGAATGAACTTTTTGGCCAACTCAATATTTGCGTTAAGACTTAATAATAATGGGAAGCGGGTGGGGCATGGAAGTCAAGTATTTCAGGTCACAGAAACAGCTGGTTCAAAAGCCCTGAGGCAGGACTCAGCCAGGCAGGTATCAACAACAGAAAGGCAATGGAGCATTGAAACCCAGGAGCAGAGAGGTACAGAGGCCAGAGGCCAGGGCACTGAGGGCTTTCCAGAGCAGGTGAGGAACCGCCAGTACCCAGGCTGCTGTGGAGTGCAAAATGCATCACACTCCAACAAAACGGTGAAGGATTCCCTTGCCATATGTACAACTGCTATGATATTTTAATGGATTTTTTACAGACTTTATTTTTTAGAGTAGTTTTAGATTCACCCCGAGTCCACAGTTCACAGTTAAGGTTCACTCTTGCTAGTGTACATTCTGTGTGCTTGGACACGTGTATAATGACATGTATCTACCATTAAACTATCAGAGTAGTTGTGCTGCCCTAAAACTCCTCTGTGCTCTAACTACTTACTTTAACTAAAATTTGACTTGTAGATAGAAGTAAAATGTACATCATTTTCCAGAGGTTTCCAATTCATAGAACCATCTTATATCCTAAGAGTACAACCCAAGATACACACACACACACACACACATACACACACCAGATTTGGTATTTGAAGTATATATATCTTTTAAATGCCCAGCCAATATCATTAAAATCTATGTTTAACAATTACGGGACATATATGCATCCACAACCAGAAACTGATTTTCAACTGAGATCCCACTTTCACCCAAAATACTCAACTGTTGGAAAAGACTCAAGAATGAATGTGTCACTCCTAGTTATAGATCCAAGAAAAATGAAAACCCTAGTTCACACAAAACCCTGTAGGCAAATGTTCTTTCTGCATTATTCGTAACATCCAAAAAGCAGAAACAACCCAAACGGCCAGCTGATGAATGGATGAATACAATGCTCTGCACCCATATAATAAAATATTATTTGGCAATAAAGAATAATGAAGTGGTGATACATGCTAAAACACAGATGAGCCTTAACAACATTATACACACTAAGTAAAAGAAGCCGGTTACAAAAAATCACATACTTCATGATTCCACTTCTGTGAAATGTGCAGAAGAGGAAAATCCACAGAGACAGAACACAGACGAGTGTTGCCAGTGGCTGGAGGCAGAGGAGATTGGGTAGTGAATATCCGTGGGTAGGGGCTTTCTTGGGGGGATGATGTAAATGTTCTAAAATTAGGTAGAGGTGATGGTTGCACACCTCTGTGAATACACTAAATGAATTGTTCTCTTTAAAAGGGTGAATTTCGTGGTTATGAATTGCATCCCAATAAAGTTGTTATAAAAATTAAAGAACAAAGGTATATCTGAAATGCTGGGTACAGATGAAATAAACTTCAACTGGTCAAAAATGCTACATTCCAGTAAGGCCCATAATAGGAGGTAAGCAACTCTGTGCTCATTTCAGATACCATACAATACTCTCAGTGGGACATGTTTAATCCTTTGAAAAGATCACCCCACCATCAGAGGATGTTTTTCTCATTTGGGACCTCACTCTAGCTACTACCTCTCTCTACTCTCCCCACCAACTCCACTAACCTGACCCTGTCTGTCCAACAGCTCCGCTAATAGCCATACTTGTAGACACCATCGTGTTTCCCCTGGACTGCATTAATCCCTTCCCATCCCAATTTTCCACACTGACCTTTCTACAAATTTACTCTCATTTTAAACCCTTCAGAGGTTCCCCCTATTGAAGCCATTTCTGGAACAGTGAGGTACTATTAGAAGAAATTAATTATATTCATATGCAATTAGGTAGTACATGGATCAAAAGGGTCATACCAAAGCTAAGTGTTAAGTGATAGATGATCAGTTGTGTCTGTCTCTTTGCAACCCTATGGACTGTAACCCACCAGCCTCCTCTGTCCATGGGATTTCCCAGGCAAGAATACTGGTGTGGGTGGCCATTTCCAGGGGATCTTCCCAACCCAGGGACTGAACACAGGTCTCCTGCATCGCAGGCAGATTGTTTACCATCTGAGCCACTAGGGAAGCCCCTTAACGTCAAAGGTGCCTACAAATGCAACCTCAGAGTATCCCCAAACTATGCCTGTCTCTGCCTTCAGGGACACTGGCTGCAGAGCTAAGAACCGCCAGTAATCTCATGGGCCAATCTCTGCATCTACCAACTTAAGCTACTCTATCTAAAGGATCAATGTAATTACCTGTTTATAAGGTCAAGAGTTAAGTTAGCTTAGATAAATATCTGATTAAGCAAGAACTGGGCTAATGAAGAGATTTTTCAAGAAGACACATTGGAAGGCCCAATATTTGTCAGGTACCTACACACAACTATATATAAAAACAAGCCCAGAGTGTCAAGATGGGAGAAGTTGAAACTTAAAGTAGCTCATAAAACAGGGCCAACATTTTATTTCTTAGGTAGCAAAGGTAAATCAAATAAGAGAAGAGAGTGGCTCCTGGCCTGTAACATCTGTGGACAATTATAATTGTTTATAACATGATGGGCTTCCCAGGTGGTGCTGGTAGCAAAGAACCCGCCTGCCAATTCAGGGCTGCAGGAGATGAGGGTTTGATCCCTGGGTCAGGAAGATCCCTTAGAGGAGGGCATGGCAAACCACTCCAGTATTCTTGCCTGGGAATCCCATGGACAAAGGAGCTGGCAGGTTACAGTCCAAAGAGTCACAAAGAGTCGGACATGCCTGAAGGGAGTTAGCACAGCACACCTATTAATGATGCTGATAAAATCATCAGCTTATAGTTTTTTTCATCTAGTCAAACTTAAAATGTGTGCTCTTATTGAAAAGGAGAGGTAAAAGGAGAGGGTGCTAGACTGTAAATTCATGCTGACCACTCCCAGAAGACCCATTTAAAAGAGTGTTATGGAAGAGCTCATATATCTTAATCTGAAGTGTATGTACCATGCATCACTTCATAAAGGAATAAAATAAAGGCTACAACCTACAAAGTAAAGTACTCCTACAAGAGGAGCAATGCAGAACCCAAAGCCAAGTAGAGACAGGGTTCCTGATCACAGGAAGCAGTGGGAGGGGCGGGGATGTGTTTCCCGTGACTGAATACGTCTCACCGGCTCCCAGTAGGGGAGCGCCACACTCAGCACCTCTGGAGCTCCTGACATGATGCATAACCTTCCCGTGCCTCAGTTTCCTCGCCTATAAATAGGGATAACAGCACTAACTTCATGGGGTCCTTAAGAGGGGTGAGGGCGTTAATATTTATAAACAGCTTAGAAACCGCACCTGGCACAGAGCATGCATGACCCGTATTTGTTAGCTGACTAAAATAGAAATGAAAAGAAAAGGGGTAACAGAGGGTACTAGGTAAGTCTTAAAACATGACAAAAACTGGGCTACATATTCAGCTCTCAGTTCCTTGGCAGCTAGAGTAAAAGAGAGAAGAAAGGAAATTTTCCAGGCTCAGCGGCAGACTGTGGTGTCTCCGTATCTGCTTGTACTGGGAGGCGAGGTGGGGAGTAGGGGATCGGTTTCCCAGGGGAAGAGGAGCTTTTCTTGACACTTGGCCCTAACATGCTCACTGCAGGTCTGTACACAGGGGCGGTGAGCAACAGCACCGACCAGGGAGACCACCATATGACATCACATGACAGATTTTCATCATGCGTGTGCTAGTTGCTCAGTCGTGTCCGACTCTTTGCGATCCCATGGACCGTAGCCCACCTGGCTCCTCTGTTTACTGGAATTCTCCAGGCAGGAATACTGGAGTGGGTTGCCACGTCCTTCTCCAGGGTATCTTCCCAACCCAGGGATTGAACCCGGGTCTTCTGCATTGCACGAGGACTCTTTACCGTCTGAGCCACCAGGGATGCCCCTCAATAAATTCTGAAGCATAACTCTCCAGAGTTTTGTTTTGCTGTTGGTTTTTTTTTTTTTTTTTTGGCAGGAAACCAAGGCAACACAATACAAATAAGCGACTCTAATGGTCTGGATCATTTCAGGAACACAACTGCACCAGAAATCCATCCTTTATTTCAACATCCGCCAGCCATGCATCTGACTAGAGCTGAAGAGAAGGCAGTTCCAGATTTGTGGAATAAATTCTCTATATCAGGAGACAACCAAGATGCAGCCACATAAAAACACTAAGTAACCTGATGCATAGAAAGTGACTTTCCACGGAAGCATTTGTTTTTAGGCCTAATGGACTGGAGAGTCATTGTCTGGCCTAAGAACAGCTATGATCATCTCAGGGGATTAAACAACTCAAAAGAAAATTCCTCTCTGTCATAGTCATCTCAGGCTCTACCCAACAGTTAAATGTGGAGTATTTCCAAATACAAGCACAGAAGCTCTTGTGCTTAAGGAGCACTTTATTGTAAGCTGGAAAATAGATGAAATTTTATTTTAAAGACTAGTCGCATGAGTGTTAAGATGCTCCAGTCATATCCAACTCTTTGTGACCATATGAACTATAGCCCACCAGGTTCCTCTGTCCGTGGGATTCTCTAGGCAAGAATACTGGAGTCGGTTGCCATTTGCTTCTCCAGGGGACCTTCCTGACCCAGAGATTGAACCTGGGCCTCCTGCATTGGTAGATGGTGTCTTTACCACTAGCGCCACCTGGGAAGCCCCAAAGACTAATTATAAGAGAGCAAACCTTAGCAAGAAAAGGACCTTTGTTCCTTCAGATATCCCCGTGCTGTACATGGAAGACATGATATTTTCCACGGTTACTCCGCAAGTCCTGTGAGTACACTGATATTCCAGTGATTTGTCAGCTTTATTCCAACAGGCAAAGTGTGTTGTTGTTCTTAAGACTGATAATCTAAGAATGTTTCTTCACATTAAAATAGGGTTCATCCTAAAGTTGTTAATCAACTATAGCAATGTATTTTCATTTTAATTCTTAGGTGGGTATTACCAAAGCTGAGGGCTTCCCTTGTGGCTCAGCAAACAATCCGCCTGCAATGCAGGAAACCTGGGTTCGATCTCCCAGGTTTGGGAAAATCCTCTGGAGAAGGACACGGCCACCCACTCCAGTATTCTTACCTGGAGAATCCCCATGGACAGAGGAGCCTGGAGGGATACAGTTCATGGATTCCTGAAGACTCGGACGCAACTGAGCGACTAACACTTCGACTTTTTCACTCAGTCACCAGTAAAGAGTTGCTGGCTCTTTTCTGTCAGGCTGTACACCCCATGAGGGAAGGGACCTCATGAGTCAGGTTGTCTGCTGTTTTTCTGGCACACAGGTGATGTTATTTGTTCGCTGACTAACCCCCCGTTTATAAGACAGTCAGCTGTGTTCCTACAGGAGAAGGCAATGGCACCCCACTCCAGTACTCTCGCCTGGAAAATCCCATGGATGGAGGAGCCTGGTGAGCTGCAGTCCATGGGGTCGTGAAGAGTCAGACACGACTGAGCAACTTCACTTTCACTTTTTACTTTCATGCATTGGAGAAGGAAACAGCAACCCACTTTTGTGTTCTTGCCTGGAGAATCCCAGGGACGGGAGAGCCTGGTGGGCTGCCGTCTATGGGGTCGCACAGAGTTGGACACGACTGAGGTGACTTAGCAGCAGCAGCAGCAGCTGTGTTCCTAACAAGTTTCATGTGAGCCCCTTTCAAGTTAAGACAGGGAAGTCATTGAAATAATCTTACGCAGTGGGGAGGAAGGGAGGAAAGCATTTTAATATCACACAACCCACAAGTCTGATGCCTTGAAGAGTGTCAGAAGCGAAGTCCTTGGCGTATACAAGCAGGTATGAGTGAGAGAGGGAGAGAGACGGGGGCAGGATGGCCCACTAATTCAGATGGGTGCTGTACGAGTAAAATTTTATGATGAGAATGCAAACAGTGTTTTCTAATTATAGACTCTTAAATTTGAAATATCTTGAAAGGTCACTCTGGACTTCTTTCTGCCTAATACAGTAGGCAGCATTCAAGCATCCCAGAAATAGAAGTCCTTTAAAGAAAAAAAGCCCAGAGAGAAAGGTTGAACTAACAGATTAAAAAGCCCTGTGTCTCCCCCAACTCTACAGTTTCTCTGTTAGGTCTTCCATGAAGAAACAATTAACAATCTAGTTCTTTCCTTCAGACACAAAGTTACTGTTACATCCCAATCTCCCAACTCCTTACAGTAAAAGTCAAAATAAATAGTATCACACAGTATCATAACAGTGAAACTTCAATAATTACCTGATTTTAAGGAATGCTTCTGGACCTTTTACAACCAAAGAAAACAACCGTTCATACTTTAATGCTGAAAGTGAGACGGCGTTTTACACTCATTGGTGAGCAAAGGAACTCGAATCAAAAAAGTGAGATACCATGTTTCACATATTAAATTAGATTTAAAAAAAACCCACAAAAATATCAAGCTGCCCTCCAGGACTACCGTAAAATACATTTCTTGTATTTTACAAACAACCTATGAATGTGACATCCCATAGCCTCTGACATCACCAATAAGAGGGAAACACTAGAAAAAACTAAGTGGCCAACACTAGGGGGCTGCTTAAATAAACTGTGATGGAGGAATGCAACAGAACACTGAAATACTTCTCTACTATGTCATAGTAGTGAAGTGGGGAGTGACAAGAGGCTCATGATACACCCATCCGTGCAAAACAGTGACACGTGGATGACCCTATTTATTTTGCTTTTTAAAAGTTTCAAGCATAAACACTGAAAAGATCATGCAAAATTTTAACAGGTGATAGATTTATAGATGGCTTATGTTTTCCCTTTGATTATCCAGGTTCGAAATTTTCTAAAATAAACATGAGCTGTTATTAATTTTATAATTTAAAAGTTAAAGAGAAAAGGTGAGTCCTAAACTCCCAACATAAATTTCCAAATATTAGCTATCATATTAACAGTCTTTTAAAAGAGTTTGTTATGACAAGCACATAGTCTTTTTAAATACCATGTACTAAGGATAAAAATAACAAACCTCTTTTTCATTTTGGTTACTATGTGTGGTGTAGGCACATAAAAATATTCTGTCCTGGAAACTTAAAATGTTTTCTTTTTACCAAGATGCCATTTGTGGTGATGTACCACCAGGTAGCCTCTCTAGTTAAATATAGCGTAATTATATAGTTCATAAAATTAAAGTAAAATGTACATATTTATTGTGATGATTACTCTTGCTCAAGTATAATCCTGTCTTTGAAAATAAAAATGAAACTAGAAGTAAAAATGAAACCTGACAAACCAGAAAAATGAAGTGGATAAATATGAATTAAGACAGAAACAAATTGGGGTGGGGGGAGATATTATTAGAAAGAGGCTGCCAGACAGAGAGAGGTCACCTCTGGTCAGGGAGAAAGGATGTTTGTGGACGAGGCAGAGTGACTCCTGAGGATCTGGAAATACTATAATCAAAACCGCAAGGATTCTGTAGTATAGGTACCTGAGTAGGTTAACATAATGAGCAGGCTAGCTACACCTGAGTAATTAAGGGATCAGTAAACTTTGTGCGCGTTCATCAGCCCTTGTTCGGAAAGGTTTCTTTAGAATCCTAAATCTCTGCTTCCTGTAATCTGTTTCCTTTAGTTCTTGTTTTTCTCTCTTGTAAACTTGTTGTCCTCTCTATTAAGATTTCCAAGAGGTTGTTTACCGCAGCCTCCTCACTAGTTATCAGCAGTTTGCTTCTTCTGTTTAGAAAATGAATAATTTGTACTTACTTTCACTCTTATAAGAAGCTTCCCAGGTGGGAAATTTATTGTGGTGGATCACAATAAACTGTGGAAAATTCTGAAACAGATGGGCATACCTGACCACCTGACCTGCCTCTTGAGAAATCTGTATGCAGGTCAGGAAGCAACGGTTAGAACTGGACATGGAACAACAGACTGGTTCCAAATAGGAAAAGGAGTACACCAAGGCTGTACACTGTCACCCTGCTTATGTAACTTATATGCAGAGTACATCATGAGAAACACTGGGCTGGAAGAAGCACAAGTGGGAATCAAGATTGCTGGGAGAAATATCAATAACCTCAGATATGCAGATGACACCACCCTTATGGCAGAAAGTGAAGAGGAACTAAAAAGCCTCTTAATGAAAGTGAAAGAAGAGAGTGAAAAAGTTGACTTAAAGCTCAACATTCAGAAAACAGAGATCATGGCATCCGGTCCCATCACTTCATGGGAAATAGATGAGGAAACAGTGGAAACAGTGTCAGACTTTATTTTTTGGGCTCCAATATCACTGCAGATGGTGACCGCAGCCATGAAATTAAAAGACGCTTACTCCTTGGAAGGAAACTTATGACCAACCTAGACATCATATTAAAAAGCAAAGATATTACTTTGTCAACAAAGGTCTGTCTAGTCAAGGCTATGGTTTTTCCAGTGGTCATGTATGGATATGAGAGTTGGACTATAAAGAAAGCTGAGAGCTGAAGAATTGATGCTTTTGAAGTGTGGTGTTGGAGAAGACTCCAACCAGTCCATCCTAAAGGAGATCAGTCCTGGGTGTTCATTGGAAGGACTGATGTTGAAGCTACAACTCCAATACTTTGGCTACCTGATGCAAAGAGCTGACTCACTGGAAAAGACCCTGATGCTGGGAAAGATTGAAGGCAGGAGCAGAAGGGGATGACAGAGAATGAGATGGTTGGATGGTATCACCGACTCAATGGAGATGAGTTTGGATAAACTCCGGGAGTTGGTGATGGACAGGGAGGCCTGGCGTGCTGTGGTTCATGGGGTTGCAAAGAGTCAGACACGACTGAGCGACTGAACTAACTCACTCCCAGGTGGCACTAGTGGTAAAGAATCCACCTGCCAATGCAGGAAATGCAAGAGACGTGGGTTTGATCCCTGGGTCGGGAAGAAAAGAGTTACCTTGTCTACCTGTGTCTCATGACCCATCTCAGACATCCTCACTCTTAGGTTTCCTTCTAAACAATGTCAAAGCAAATTACACATTAGCATATTTACATAATCTGCTGTTTCACAAAGTGATGTGTATCAAGGTCTTCTTTTAAGTCTCGGATAATGTTCAGAGGACAAAATATGAGTCAAGAAAGTAAACTCTCAGGGACTTCCCTGGTGGTCCAGTGGCTAAGACTGGCTCCCAATACAGAGAACCCAGGTTTGAACAATGGTCTGTATAGTCAAAGCCACAGTTTTTCCAGCAGTCATGTATGGATGTGAGAGTTGGACCATAGAGAAGGCTGAAAGTGAAAGTATTAGCTTTCATGAAAGCTCAGCCATGTTCAACTCTTTGCAACCCTATGGACTTTAGTCCGCCAGGCTCCTCTGTTCATGGGATTCTCCAGGCAAGAATACTGGAGTGGATTGCCATTCCCTTCTCCAGGGGATCTTCCCGACCCAGGGATCGAACCTGGTCTCCCACATTGCAGGCATATTCTTTACCATCTGAGCCATCAGGGAAGCTCAAAGTGAAAGAAGGCTGAGCACCAAAGAATTGATGCTTTCAAATTGTGGTGCTGGAGAATACTCTTGAAAGTCCCTTGGACTTCAAGGAGATCAAACCAGTCAATCCTAAAGGAAATCAACCCTGAATATTCATGGGAAGGACTGGTGCAGAATCTGAAGCTCTAATACTTTGGCCACCTGATGCAAAGAGCCAACTTATTGGGAAAGACCTGGATGCTGGGAAAGACTGAAGGCAGGAGGAGAAGGGGGCGACAGAGTATAAGATGGTTAGATAGCACCACCAACTCAATGGACATGAATTTGAGTGAACTCTGGGAGATAGTGGAGGACAGAGGAGCCTGGCATGCTGCAGTCCATGGGGTCACAAAGAGTCAGACACCACTTAGTGACTGAAGAACAACAACTTCAACAGGAAACTAAATCCCACAAGCCGCAACTAAGTTTTCATCCTGTAACTAAAGATCCTGCATGCCTCAACAAAGATCAAAGCTCCTACTTGCTGCAGCTAAGACCCTGTAGAGCCAAATAAATAAAGAAATAGAAAGAAAGTAAACTCTTGGGACCAAAAAAATTTATCTGGTGTCCAAATAAAAAAAACAAATAAAATACCAGGAATAACTGGAAAGGGAAAAGAAGAAAAAAGTGAAACAAGGGGCACGCTAGTAGAAGTTTTTGCAACTGAATCTTGAGAAAAAAAAAAAATGAAATGAACCAAAGCATCCAGAGACCAAGAATGATGAGCACATTTTAAGGGTAGGGGCCAGAAGTGAGAATCAAGACGTGAATCAGATACCAGCCTGCTGGTAGCACCCAGGCTCTAATGGGCTGGCACAAAAATGCATGGTGATGCTGACCAAATACATAAATCAGCCATGAGCTTTTACGTTGAGCTTCTAAATCATGCATGGTCAGAGGCTACACCTCAGAGTACATGAAGGAAAAGTCTGAGTAAGCTTTATGAATGTTATTATTAATGACCATCCTAGACTCTCTCTTGCTATTGAGATACAACCCATGGGCTTTGAATACTTCGGACATCACCTTGATTTCAGAATATAGCACCTTCAAGAGAAGGATGGGTTTAGCGCATCGAGAAAGAAACTTTGAGGTACCCCCCCAACATCCCTACAGTGTCTAAAGCTTGCCATAAAGAAAAGTGAAAAACTCCTATTCACTCTTACAGAAAGGCTTACAGATAGAAATGTTACATCACATTGTTATATCCCAATGCTACATCACATTTCTAAACAAACTTACTAAAATACGTCTAGGAAATGCAAGTATGTGTATTCTCTCCAGTAAGAATACACACATTCATTTTTCACTGTTTCATGGTACTTCAAACTGTAATAATGTATTAGGTGGTGAGTCACTCTCTAATTGACAGCAGTGGGAAATATGATGAAAACAAGAAAGTAAAGAGGCTTCCTGAGGGACCGAGCATGCGCAAAGAATACTTTATTACAAGCAGAAGACCTGATTTGAATCTGGATTCTGATATTCCTAAGTATATCAGAATATTCTAAGTATATCAGAATATCAGTATATTCCTAAGTGACTTTAACAGTCACTTTAACAGATTCAACATGCAGAAAACCAGCAAACTTATAGTTGAACTCAACAACACAACCAATCCATTGGATCTAATTGACATCTCTAGACAGCTTCGGGAGAAGGCAATGGCACCCCACTCCAGTACTGTTGCCCGGAAAATCCCATGGATGGAGGAGCCTGGTAGGCTGCAGTCTATGGGGTCGCTAAGAGTCAGACACAACTGAGCAACTTCACCTTCACTTTCCACTTTCATGCATTGGAGAAGGAAATGGCAACCCACTCCAGTGTTCTTGCCTGGAGAATCCCATGGACAGAGAAGCCTGGTAGGCTGCCGTCTATGGGGTCGCACAGAGTTGGACACGACTGAAGCGACTTAGCGGCAGCAGCAGCAGACAGCTTCATCTAGTAACAGCAGAATACACATTCTTCTCAAGCTCACATGAACATGCACCAGGAGAGACCATATCCTGTAGCATAAAACACACCTTAATAAATTTAAAAGAACAGAAAGTCTATTCTATTCTTTTACTGTCTCCTTTTATATCAAAATGGAATTAAACTAGGAATCAATAATGAAAGGTAGCTGGAAAATCCCCAAATAGTTGGAGATTAAATAACACATTTCTAATTAACACAAGGAGCCAACAAATAAATCCCAAGGGAAATTTTTTAAATGTTTTGAATAAAAATGAAAATACAACTTATCAAAATTTATGGATGCATCAAAAACAGAGGGAAATTCATAGCACTGAATGCACAATTCAGAAAAGAAGATCTAATATCAATAATCTAAGTTTATACCTTATGATACTAGAAAACAAACAAATTAAACCCAAAATAAATAGAAAAAGAGAAATAACACAAAATTAGAGCATAAATCAATGAAATTAAAAACAGGAAATCAAGAGAATTTAATGAAACAAAGCTCATTTATTTGAAAAGATCAATAAAATCAACAGGTCTCCAGGCAGGTTAATCAAGAAAAACAGAGAGAGAACACAAACTACTAATATCAGAAATTTAAAAAACAGACTTCCCTGATGGTATCAGTGGATAAGAATCCACCTATCAATGCAGGGGACATGGATTCATCCATGGTTTGGGAAGATCCCGTGTGCCGTGGAGCCAGTAAGCCCATGCACCACAACTATAGATCCCACTTGTGACTACTGAAGCCCATGCACCTACAGCCTCTGCTCTGCAACAAAAGAAGCCCCCACAGTGAAGAGCAGCCTCCACTCGCCACAACTAGAGAATGCCCATGTGCAGCAACAAAGACCCAGGGCAACCAAAAATAGATAGATAAATTGGTTAATTTAAAAAGGAATAAAAAGGAGGACATCACTGCACGTCTCACAAATATTCAAACAATCTGCCAAAACTCAAAGAAAGAAACCATCTGCATAAGCCTATACGTATTAAATAAATTGAATCAGTAATTAATAACTTTGAGGATTTCCTGGTGATCCAGTGGTTAGGACTCAGTGGTCTCGTTGCCAGGTCCCTGGGTTAGATCCCTGGTCGGAGAACTGAGATTATGCCGCAAGCCACATGGCACAATCAAAAAAAATAATAATAATAATTAATAACCTTATAAAATAGAAAGCACCAGGCCCAGATGGTTTCACTGGTGAATTCTACCAAGTATTTAAGAAAGAAATTATACCAGTGTCTTCCAGAAGATAGAAGCAGAGTCCACATAAATAAAGTCAACTGATCTCTGACAAAGGAACAATGACAATATCTTTCAGCAAAGACAGTCTTTTCAATAAATGGTACTAGATCAAGTGGTCATTCACATGCAAAAAATTAACCTAGACACAGATCTTATACCCTTCACAAAAGTTAACTCAAAATGGATCACGGGCCTAAATGTTAAAAACTAAACTAACTCCTAAAAGATAACATAGGAGAAAACCAATTGACCTTGGGTATGGAGATTATTTTTTCACTACAACAGCAAAAGCACCATCCTTGAAAGAAATAATTGATAAGATGGACTTCACTAAAATTAAAACCTTGGACTCTGTGAAAGGCAATGTCAAGAGAATGAGAAGACAAGCCAACGGACTGGGACAAAAATTTGCAAAAGAATATCTGATAAAGGACTATTCTCCAAAATATACCAAAAGCTCTTAAAATTCAACAATAAGAAAACAAAAAACCCAATTAATAAGTGGGTCAAAGACTTGAACAGACCTCATCAGAGAAGATACAGAGATGAAAATAAGTATATGAAAAGACGCTTCACATCATATATCACAGGGAAATACATATTAAAACAACAAGATACTATTACAACTATCAGAATGCCCAAAATCTGGAGCACTGACAAAACCAAATGATGGTGAGTATGCAGAGCAACAAGACGACTCGCTAACTAACAGTCAGAATGCAAAATGGTACAACCACTTTGGAAGACAGCCTAGTAGCTTCAACCAAACTAAATATACTTTTATCAGATGATCTAGCAATCGTGCTCCTTAGCATATACCCAGAGAAGCTAAAATCTTATGTCCATACTGAAACATGTACATAAAAGTTTATAGCAAGGTTATTCAGAACTGCCAAAAACTGGAAGCAAACAAGATGTCCTTCAATGGGTGAGTGGAGAAACTGTGGTATATCAGATTATTATTTATTAATAATAATGGTATATTATTCAGTGATAAAAAGTAATGACCTATTTCAAGCTACAAAAGAAAAAAAAAAACATGGAAGAGCTTTAAGGGCAAATTGCTAAGTAAAAGAGCCAATCTGAAACGGGTACATACTGTATATGATTTCAACTATATGACATTCTGGAAAAGGCAAAACCATGGAGCTAGGAGAAAGATCAGTGGTTGTCAGGGGTTGGTGGAGAGAGGAATGAGTAGATGACGCACAGGGGGTTTGGGGTTGAAGAAACGATTCTATATGATACCGTAAATGATGGCTATGTCATACTTTTGTCAAAACCTATAGAATGTACAAGAGTGAGCCCTAATGAAAACTATGGACTTTAACAATAATGCGTCAACACTGGCTCATCATCTGTAACAAATACACCCCATTAGTGCAAAATGTTAATGATCGGGGAAACTGGGGGACGTGGGGGCAGAGCCTATGAGAACTCTGTTACTTTCCGATCAATTTTTCTGTCCATGGGGTCGCAAAGAGTTGGACACGACTGAGCGACTGAACTGAACTAAAAACCACTCCAAAAAATAAAGCCTACTAATTTACAAAAAAGTACTTCTCGTAATTATCTATAAACTCACTCATTTTAAAGATATTTTAAGAGAGCAAAAGTTTTTTTCAAAAATAAAAACAAAAGAACCCCTCTAAATACTGTGATTTAACCTGTAAAGCAACACTCAAAAATTAATGTCAAAATAGCCTCCAGTTATGTCCTTTAAGGACAATGACAATTTGCTCAAGCACAACCACTGATCTAAAACTGCCTTATAACTGAAAAGCACTCAAGTCTTTTAAATATAGAGAACTTTCTGAACACTGCTTAATGTTGATGAAACAACATTTGTGGTTAGGGCAGCATTCCGTTTTGTCACTCTGCCCCTGCAGGTTTTCATACTCTAGGTACATATTCATTCCAACAGACATGAAGATGACGTTTTGTGTACCAAAGGGCAGGGCACACGTTACCCTACTGAAATGAAAGGTTCCATTCAGGGTGGTGCATAAGCACAAATAAGGAGGGGGCTTAGCACAAATCTCTAATGTGTCATACGCACACATGTACCCTGTTGAAATTACAACTAAGACTTGTTTTCCTTCCAAAATGACATTTTTGGGACATCCCTTAAGAATATTCTCACAGCCAAAGATGCACTTTAATAGAGCTCCCTAAGATGGGCTCGAAAAAGGACAGAAATGGTATGGACCTAACAGAAGCAGAAGATATTAAGAAGAGGTGGCAAGAATACACAGAAGAACTGTACAAAAAAGATGTTCACGACCAAGATAATGATGATGGTGTGATCACTGACCTAGAGCCAGACATCCTGGAAAGTGAAGTCAAGTGGGCTTTCTAAGGCCCACTTACTTCTTGGAAGGAAAGTTATGCCAACCTAGACAGCATATTTAAAAGCAGAAACATTACTTTGCTATCACTACGAACAAAGCTAGTGGAGGTGATGGAATTCCAGTTGAGCTATTTCAAATCCTGAAAGATGATGCTGTGAAAGTGCTGCACTCAATATGCCAGCAAATTTGGAAAACTCAGCAGCGGCCACAGGACTGGAAAAGGTCAGTTTTCATTCCAATCCCAAAGAAAGGCAATGCCAAAGAATGTTCAAACTACCATACAATTGCACTCATCTCACACACTAGTAAAGTAATGCTCAAAATTCTCCAAGCCAGGCTTCCGCAATATGTGAACTGTGAACTTCCAGATGTTCAAGCTGGTTTTAGAAAAGGAAGAGGAACCAGAGATCAAATTGCCAACATCCACTGGATCATTGAAAAAGCAAGAGAGTTCTAGAAAAACATCTATTTCTGCTTTATTGACTATGCCAAAGCCTTTGACTGTGTGGATCACAATAAACTGTGGAAAATTCTGAAAGAGATGGGAATATCAGACCACCTGACCTGCCTCTTGAGAAACCTATATGCAGGTCAGGAAGCAATAGTTAGAACTGGACATGGAACAACAGACTGGTTCCAAATAGGAAAAGGAGTACATCAAGGCTGTATATTGTCACCCTGCTTATTTAACTTATATGCAGAGTACATCATGAGAAACGCTGGGCTGGAAGAAGCACAAGCTGGAATCAAGATTGCCGGGAGAACTATCAATAACCTCAGATATGCAGATGACACCACCCTTACGGCAGAAAGTGAAGAGGAACTAAAAAGCCTCTTGATGAAAGTGAAAGTGGAGAGTGAAAAAGTTGGCTTAAAGCTCAACATTCAGAAAACAAAGATCATGGCATCTGGTCCCATCACTTCATGGGAAATAGATGGGGAAAGAGTGGAAACAGAGGATGACTTTATTTTGGGGGGCTCCAAAATCACTGCAGATGGTGACTGCAGCCATGAAATTAAAAGACGCTTACTCCTTGGAAGGAAAGTTATACCAACCTAGACAGCATATTAAAAAGCAGAGACATTACTTTGCCAACAAAGGTCCGTCTAGTCAAGGCTATGGTTTTTCCAGTGGTCATGTATGGATGTGAGAGTTGGACTGTGAAGAAAGCTGAGCGCCGAAGAATTGATGCTTTTGAACTGTGGTGTTGGAGAAGACTCTTGAGAGTCCCTTGGACTGCAAGGAGATCCAACCAGTACATTCTGAAGGAGATCAGCCCTGGGTGTTCTTTGGAAGGAATGATGGTAAAGCTGAAACTCCAGTACTTTGGCCACCTCATGCAAAGACTTGACTCATTGGAAAAGACTCTGATGCTGGGAGGGATTGGGGGCAGGAGGAGAAGGGGACGACAGAGGATGAGATGGATGGATGGCATCACTGACTCGATGGACCTGAGTCTGAGTGAACTCCGGGAGTTGGTGATGGACAGGAGGCCTGGCGTGCTGCGATTCATGGGGTCGCAAAAAGTCAGACACGACTGAGTGACTGAACTGAACTGACTGAGTGAAGTGTTCCCAAAGTGCTTGCCTCAAGGAACCTTGAGGTCAAGAGCTTTGCTATCAGCTAAGAAGACACAGCTAACACAAGCACATCTGCCAATAAGACAGAAATTGACCACAGAAATAACAGCCAGGTCCCAAGAGATATCTCTTCAGCCATTTGCAAAATTCCAGGTAAGTTTTTAATACTGTGATTTTAAAGTGAAACATTTGCGCTTCAAACAGCCTTCTTAAGGCTTCTGTGAGTTACAGCTGAAAACTACACACGGAGCCACGGGCAGGTAGACTCAGTCGGTCACCCTGAGCCCCTGTGCACACCCTGCATGGTAATTCTCCTCTCAGTGATGCCTCAAAGGGTATGGGATCTTTGCACCTCTTCCTGCGAAGCCATCCTTAGGATGGAGGCACACCTCAGGACTCTGGACCTCAGAGCTCCAGCTCCAGTTTCCTGCTGGAGTCACACGTTTTGCTCCCTCTGTGGCTCCTGGACAGCCCTGACTGTGGCAGCTCCCAGCTGACACCACACACTTCCACTACTTCCCTTTCCCGACACAATATTTAGCAACTACAATGGCACCCCACTCCAGTACTCTTGCCTGGAAAGTCCCATTGATGAAGGAGCCTGGTAGGCTGCAGTCCATGGGGTAGCTAAGAGTCGGACACGACTGAGCAACTTCACTTTCACTTTTCACTTTCATGCATTGGAGAAGGAAATGGCAACCCACTCCAGTGTTCTTGCCTGGAGAATCCCAGGGACGGGGGAGCCTGGTGGGCTGCCGTCTATGGGGTCGCACAGAGTCGGACACGACTGAAGCAACTTAGCAGCAGCAGCAGTAACACTTGTGGTTGATAAAAAAAAAAAATAATAATAAAGCTGGCTCATCAGACCACTATATTTGTTAAATCAGTTACACTAAAAGAAACTATCTAAATTCTTATTAGGATATAATCAAATCTCATATAAATGAATAAAAATGTATTTGAAGACAAGTGATTTTTAAACAATCACTCTGTCAGGACCTTCCTTGGTGGTCCAGTGGTTAAGAATACACCTACCAATGCAGGGGGGATGGGTTCGATCCCTGGTCTGGGAAGATCCCACATGCCACGGAGCAACTAAGCTGGTGCCACATGCCATGGAGCCACAACTACTGAAGGCCATGCGCTTTAGGGCCCGTGCTCTGCAACAAGAGAAGCCACCTCAATGAGAAGCGTGTGCACCAGGACCAAGAGGAGGCCCCACCGGCCGCAACCAGAGAAAGCCTGAGTGCTACAACGAAAGCCCAGTACAGCCGAAACACACAAATAAATGCCTTCTGTCAATATTTTCTTGTTTTCAAGTTTCATGTTGTAAAGGATCAAAGGATTCTTAGAATTCAAAAATAGCTAATTAATCACTTACATGAAAAAGGGAGTTTGTACCCAACCTTAAGATTATTTTTTCAAATAGTATTTTGGAATCTAGGTTCAAGCACATCATTTAAAATAAGAATCCAGCCTCATTTTCTTTAATGATGATGGCAGAATAGGGAAGGGGCTCAAGTGTTTGGCAAAGGGGGAGAAAAACAGAAATGAAACTTAGGGTCTAACATCATATATTGCCTTTAGTAATAAATATAGATGGATATATACCTGGGTTATATACATATATGCATATATATATACACATAAGCTATATATGTTTTTTCTTTTACTTTTTCCAATTAAACTTATAGTTTAGAACTTGCCAAATATCTCGATACTATAGAAAGATATATATTTGTCATTGTTATCAGCAAACCAAAAGACCTGTTCATCTTCTTGATTTCCTCATGTCATATTTTCTCTAAGATAAACTCCACTGTGGTAACACATAACCCGACTCCTCCTAG
This sequence comes from Bubalus kerabau, assembly GCF_029407905.1. Lineage (NCBI taxonomy): Eukaryota > Metazoa > Chordata > Mammalia > Artiodactyla > Bovidae > Bubalus > Bubalus kerabau. The sequence continues at coordinate 28,960,023 of NC_073630.1, read as the reverse complement.
GTGGGCAGATCTATTTTCAGGGGCTGATATCATCTCAGCTGTCCTGATTTGAAATGACTTCCTGTCTGTCAAGTTTTGTTTCCCTCTGCCAAATGCACGTCACCTCTAGTTCACATCAGCCTATCCTCGCCCCTCACCCCACCTGTGGAATGGGTGTATGGCCCAAACTATTCCATGGCCCCATCTCTCTTTTAGCAGTTTCATTACTGACACACCCTCAAGTAGAACAATGGTTGCTAGAATAAGAAAGGAAAGGTCTTTTAAAATCTTGGACACCTTAAAGAATAAAGAGTGCTATCTAGATATTCAATCTTGCATTTAAAAAATAGGCACATTCCTTCCCCAGTCCATTTCCCTTAATATCAGGTTTATTATTATAACAACTCTGAGAATCATACTTAAGTTTTTATAATTGATCTAAGATCCTTGGAAAAATTTCTGTCAGGTTACACTCTGGGGTCAAGAAGACCCCAAAGTGATTTTAAAAGAAAGTACGGAAGTGAGAGTTGGACCATAAAGAAGGATAAGAGCCAAAGAAATGATGCTTTTGAACTGTGGTGCTAGAGAAGACTCTTGTGAGAGTCCCTTGGACTGCAAGGAGATCAAACTAGTCAATCCTAAAGGAAATCAATCCTGAATATTCATTGGAAGGACTGATGCTGAAGCTCCAATACTTTGGCCACCTGATGTGAACAGCCAACTCACTGGAAAAAACCCTGATGCTGAGAAAGATTGAAGGCAGAAGAAGAAGGAGGCAGCAGAGGATGAGATGGTTAGATAGTATTACCGATTCAATGGACATGAATTTGAGCAAACTCCGGGAGACAATGGAGGACAGGTAAGCCTGGTGTGCTGCAGTCCATGGGGTCACAAAGAGTCAGACACACTTTACCAACCGAACAACAACAAAAAGTGAATCAGGAGGACTGGAGACCATCTCTTGCAGTCAATCTCTGGAAAAGGGTCCTGACACACCCTTCTGTATGTCAGAGAAATAAAAGTTGGTCACAGGGAAGGGTTTGACAAGAACCAGCAAGTGTCTGGTTTGTGCCAGGCAGGGTAAACTCCTGGAAACAAACAGACATGGTCCATCCCCTCGTGGAGCCTACCACCCAGGGTGGGAGACATCCTGTCAAAAGAAGGAAACAAGTACCTAATTACAAACTGTGAACGTGGATCAGCAGTGCCGAGAGAAAATAAGAGGAGAAACTAACTTTAGACAGAGGACAAGAAAGGACCCCCTTGAGGAAGGGGCATTAAAGTTGAGATGTGCAGGATGAAAAGATGCTGGCGCTTTGATGGTGTTAATTCAAACAAAAAGCCCATGATTTGGTGGTACAACAAGGTGTGATTTGGGTTAAATGGAAAAACTAAAAGAAAAAAACACACATACCTTTATATGTATGTATATAATCTACATATATATTCATATATATCTATCCATAAATTACATGGATGAAAACAAAAAATATAAAACACTTCGTTACCTCAGTTTCCTATTAAGTATAGCCTTTAATTTGGGTGGCCATTTAACTTAATATCCTAACCAGGCCAGTTCTGAGTAAAAGAGAGATTTACTAATAATTACACCAGGGGGCTTCCCTAGTGGCTCAGTGGGAAAGAATCTGCCTGCCAATGCAGGAGACATGGGCTCAATCCCTGGTCCGGGAAGATCCCACATGCAGCCAAATAACTAAGCCCACGTGCAACAGCTAGTGAGCCTGTGCTCTAGAGGCTGGGAGCCATAACTACTGAGCCCGCAAGCTGCAACTCCTGAAGCCTGTGCTCCGCAACAAGAGAGGCCGCTGCAATGAGAAGTCTGCACCGCGACTAGAGAGTAGCCCCCACTTGCTGCAACCGGAGCAAACTCCGTGTGGCAACGAAGACCCAGCACAGCTAAAAATAAATAAATAAGCAAATAATTTAAAAACCAGTAACCACACCAGGGCAGTATGTATACACAGGAACTGTCCCAGGCAATCAGGACACACTGCATGTATGCATGCTAAGTCACTTCAGTCGTGTCCAACTCTTTGCAACCCCATGGGCTGCAGCCCACCAGGCTCCTCTGTCCATGGGATTCTCCAGGCAAGAATATTGGAGTGGGCTGCCATTCCCTTCTCCAGGAGATCTTCCTGACCCAGGGATGGATCCAATGTCTACTTATGTTTCCTGCACTGGCAGGCAGGTTCTTTACCACTAACACCACCTGGGAAGCCCCATCAGGACACATAATCACCTTAATTATAACAGAGTCCATGGAACATGGCAAGATGTCATGAAACACAGATCAGATGAACAATATTAAAATGTGTCTCCTTTAGTGAAGTTTTTAAAAGAAAAAAAAAGGTTTTAAGAATTGAATTGTAAAAAAAAAAGAAGAAAATTGTAAAAAACTAAAGTCCACAGAAGATTTTGTCCACATGAAGCAACATCCTATTAAACAAACTAGTGAGCCTGCGCTTACAAATTAAAAGATACAAATTAAAGAATGAAGAGTAAAGTATTAACATAGGAATTAACTTCTAACAGGACCAGAAGCTTAAAGTAATATTTTCTTTAATTAAGAAAGCTAATCCTTGCCAGAAGAAATATCAATAACCTCAGATATGCAGATGACACCACCCTTATGGCAGAAAGTGAAGAGGAACTCAAAAGCCTCTTGATGAAAGTGAAAGAGGAGAGTGAAGAAGTTGGCTTAAAGCTCAATATTCAGAAAACTAAGATCATGGCATCCGGTCCCATCACTTCATGGGAAATAGATGGGGAAACAGTGGAAACAGTGTCAGGCTTTATTTTGGGGGGCTCCAAAAATCACTGCAGATGGTGATTGCAGCCATGAAATTAAAAGACGCTTACTCCTTGGAAGGAAAGTTATGACCAACCTAGATAGCATATTGAAAAGCAGAGACATTACTTTGCCAACAAAGGTCCAGCTAGTCAAGGCTATGGTTTTTCCAGTGGTCATGTATGGATGTGAGAGTTGGACTGTGAAGAAAGCTGAGCGCCAAAGAATTGATGCTTTTGAACTGTGGTGTTGGAGAAGACTCTTGAGAGTCCCTTGGACTGTAAGGAGATCCAACCAGTCCATTCTAAAGGAAATTGGTCCTGGGTGTTCTTTGGAAGGAATGATGCTAAAGCTGAAACTCCAGTACTTTGGCCACCTCATGCGAAGAGCTGACTCATTGGAAAAGACTCTGATGCTGGGAGGGATTGGGGGCAGGAGGAGAAGGGGACAACAGAGGATGAGATGGCTGGATAGCATCACCGACTCGATGGACGTGAGTCTGAGTGAACTCTGGGAGATGGTGATGAACAGGGAGGCCTGGCGTGCTGCAATTCATGGAGTCGCAGAGAGTCAGACACGACTGAGTGACTGAACTGAACTGAATCCTTTCTAAAAACATAAACCAACCCCATATAGACATTTCCACACCACAGTCTCCAGTACCACTAAGTCATTGCCGTTACCAGGAGACATTTGCACAAAAACAAGATTTATATCCTTCTCTTGTTTCTATTCTTCCACCTAAAGGAATAATCCTCCATTATTAACAATGCACTTAATATCTCCACAGCAACTAGGATAATTGGGTTGTTGTGGCAGGAGGATAATGAAGTGGAAAACCAAATGATAGAAGTAGTACAGAAGGAAAAAACACTTTCACACAGCCTTGGCGGGAAAATAACTACCACGAAGAAAAAAAGGAAACTTGCTAAAAAGAACCATTTGGGGGTTGCTTCAGTCAGTCGCGACTTGGCCTTTAAGATACTAAAGTATGCAAGGAGGCAAATAAAAGCTTTCAAAATGATGAATTGTACGGAGCAAGTGCAGATCACACAAAAGAACTCTGAGGTACAGAAGAGATGAGGTTCCTGAAATAGACAAGAAGTGATTTCCACAGGTTTTCACATGTGGCTCCCAAGAAGGTACAGGGGACCAGGTACAGGGAAAACACCCAAGAGGGCATTAGAGCTAAGCTGGCCTCCCAGACCAATCACTGGCCACTGGGGAGAATGGGGAGGGGAAGTGGGGCCATCCTGAGCAAAATACACCCTGAGCCCAGGCCAGACAGTGGCTGCGGAAGGCTGAGGGCAGCAGGTTGAGAATCAGGAAACCTGGGCTCTTCGCCAGCTTCTGCCTGACACCACACAGGGGTAAATAATGCAGGCAAAAAGGCAGTATTCGAGAATACTCATTAATTTAGAAACCATGTGTTGAGTGCCTACATCATGCTAGGAAATTGAAAAAAAAAAAAGAAAAAAAAATTTTGCTCCCAAGGAGCTCAGTCTGGAAGAAACAGTTTCAGCAGAAAATCATATTACAGTATGGTTGTCCAGTGACAGAGAAAGGCCCAACTATTCTGGAACAAAGAGGGGACACCTAGCCCATGGGGGTGATGGAGAGAAGGGAAAGAGTGAGGGGGAGGCTGGCAGTCAAGGCATTTGTGCTTGAAATCAGTCCTCTAAAACGCTCAACAAGATCACCACGTAAAGGAACCCTCCGCATTGTAAAAACCCAACGAACAGCGCGTTCTCATCGTACTCAGCTCGAAAACTCAGAACAGAACTGATTACTCCATCCTGCTTTACACACTCAATTTTGTTGGCATCTGGAAGGCTGCCTTTTTGGTCCTCCTCCTACCTCGCTGGTTACTCCTGGGTCTCCCCCCGCTTGATCTATTTATTAATTCTGTTAGTCTGCACAGCCTAATCTCTGCCTCTCTTCTTGGCCTCCAAAATCTCCCCAGGTGACTCTAGACTTCGCATCACTTTATATAGCACTTCTATGCTGACACCACTGGCCATGATCTTGTTCCTGAATGCAGTTTTCAGCATCATTGCTGGTCGTTTGACAACTCTCTCCATTAGGATGTCAGCTAGGCAACTAGCTGGCCAAAATAGAACCCTATTCGCTACAATCCCCGCATCCAGAAAAACAAAACAAAACAAAAAAAAAAACAGGATTTGTGCTTGATTTCTCCTACTCTGTCATTTCACCCATCCAGGCCTATCCATTAAGTCTTGTCAATTCTGTCTCCAGACCTCTCAAATCCATCCACTGCTCTCCATCTCTAATACCACCACACAGCTCCAGCCCCCATCGGGTCATGTGTCTCTCCTTCTTTAAAAAAAAAAAACTTATGGATTTGGCTGTGCCAGGTCTTAGCTGCAGCACGCAGAAGCTACGATCCTCATCGCAGCATACCACGTGGGTCTTCAGTTGCGGGATGTGGACTCTTAGTTGCAGTATATGGGATCTAGTTCCCTAACAAGGGATTGAACCTGGGCCCCCTGCATTGGGAGCTTGGAGTATTAGCCACTTGACCACCAGAGAATGCCCTGCCTCTCCTTCTTAGATCACTGCACAATGCTTTCTCATTGCATTTGGAGTAAAACTTACAAAATTGGGCTTCCCAGGTGGTATCAGTGGCAAAGAACTCACCTCTCAAAGCAGGAGGTAAGAGACACAGGTTCGATCCCTGGGTTGGGAAGATCCCCTGAAGGAGGGTATGCAACCTGTTCCAGTATTCATGCCTGGAGAATCCCATGGACAGAGGAATCTGGCGGGCTATGGTCCCTGGGGTCACAAAGAGTTGGACACAGACTGGAGCGACTTAGCACACACGCCCCTCCTCACTGGGTCCTGCGTGCCTGGACACCTGCTTTCTCACCCCTCCCTGCTCAAACACTGTGGCCAGACTGGCCTTCCTGCCTTCCCTTGCGTAACCAAGCACTTAGCCTGTCCCCTCTGCTGGCTCCTTCTCAGCCTTCACATCTGAGTGCAAGTTCAACCTCTTTGACAAAACTTTCCTGACCATGCTCGGGTAGGATTCCCCAGTCACTCTCAGCATATTTTCTTTAAAGAACCGGTCCAAGTCTGAACTGATCTTGTTTATTAGTTTTACTTGCTAATCATCCGCTCAACCTCCCTTTTCAGCACTTTCTCCTGTCTTAACACATTAAACTCATACAATCTCCATTAAGGGTAGAAACTTTTGATTGTCTATTGCTCACTGAATCTAGAATCAAGAATAAAGTCTAGCACATAGCAAGTATTAAAAAATAGTATTGGATGCATTAATCAATTTCAGAAGAAACCAAGGAGGGCTTGGGTCTAATCTCAGCTACCTGTTTAGTATAGGTATTTGATAAAGTCTATGAAGTCTATTAGACCTCAGTGAGAACATCAGCTTGTCCAGTGGCTGGGGGAGTTTTTTGCCACAAAATCATCCATCGTGATTTCCTTCCTCTGCATTTAGGCGATTTTCCTGCACAGAAGTGCCCTCTCCTTCCTTCCTTCCTCCGTCTCTCCCTGCTTCTCTCCCCGCATCACCCTCTCGCTTCTTATCCCTCTCTCTCTTCTTCTCTCCTTCTCATACTGAACCTGAGTCTTCTTACAGTCTAATCTTATCTATTCCTGGCAGACTGATATTTGATATCAAGGAACGATTTCTCTGATCTAGGCTTTACAGTGGCCTTGCTTCCTAAATTGTCACAATAAGCAACTGAACAAGAACACAAATTAGTAAGCAACATCATGCATATACACAAGGCAAGAAAAGAGTGAAGACCAGGGCATATATCACCACATCCCACTTATCACAGCTCACAAAGGTATATGAGCAGCCATCCTTTCTATACACATGAATCTAATAATCTAAATATTTCATTTATAGGCCCAGGCACACTGCCTGGCACTGATATTCACAAATTTATATTACAGATAACCTTAGAGAGATATTTCACTGTACTGTTCAGCCTGTTCTTTCTAGCAAAAGGAACCAGAACCAGTTTTCTCTAGTAATGCCAGGATATAATCCAGTTTATAAAACACAACACACCAAAGTCATGGATGACAACTATTAAGGGATATTCTAAGGATAACCTCAGACTCATGCAGGGTATTGTTCCTTAAGGATAAGGCTGGTCAGAGCTGCAATGCCTGGCAAAGCAGCCACTAACTCCACGTGACTCCTGAGCACTTGAAGCATGGCCAATCTTAAGCCTAGATGTACAGGCAGTGCAGAATACACACCGGATTTCTGGAAGATTTAGAAAAAAAGTTAAAATGTCAAGAATGTTTACATTAATATTAATATTAAATATGATAACAGTTTAATATATTGGTTAAATAAAATGTGTTTTTAGCAAAGTGACTCCAAATATCCCATCACCATGGTTTTAAGAGTTTCCAGTTTTTATTCTACTTCTACATGAGACAGTCTATTCCCTCTGTGAAAAGGGCTTCCCTGGTAGCTCAGATGGTAAAGAATCTGCCTGCAATGCAGGAAATCTGGGTTCGATCCCTGGGTCAGTAAGATCCTCTGGAGAAGGGAATGGTTATCAATTCCAATATCTTGCCTGAAGAATTCCATGGACAGGGGAGCCTGGCAGGCTACAGTCCATGGGACTGCAAAGAAATCGCTATAGATATAGATAACATCATCTATCTAAATGTCACCCATATTTCTTTAAAATTACCAAAAATCCTTTATTATCCCTTATTTCATTTCTTAAGCAGGAAAATTCCCAAGATTTTAGTTCTTATGCCGGTGCTATTTCTACTTTGCACAAAAGGCAATCCTTAACTGATGCAAGCTGTCTCCAAATCACAACACAAGATTGTTATTGGAGGATTCCTTAAAAATCAAAACCCCCAAACTAACTGCATTCATTATGATAATTCTTGCTATTTTAAATTTCCATAATTGACATACTGATTCCAAGATACTGTCTACTCCAGGGTCTACAACCTCTAGGTACTTACTACAGATGACCCAATGTATGATACTACTTTTTATTTGTTTTAATTCATTACAGTTTGAAAAGCCCTTGTATAGAAGTGCTCCTGCTCTCAAAGAATTCATAATAACACTGCTAGGCAAGCAGAGCAAGTAAGAGATTTTAAAAATATAAAGCGAGGGACTTCCCTGGTGGTCCAGTAGTTAAGACTCCAGGCTTTCACAGCAGGCGGTGTGAATGTGATTCCTGGTTGGGGAACTAAGATCCAGCAAGCCAAGCGGCATGGCCAAAAATTTTTTAAAAAGAAAAGAAGTAAAAAGACTCTGACTCGCATCCATCAGGATGACTGTTATCAAAAAGACCACAAATGTTGGTGAGGATATGAAGAAAAAGGAACATTGCACATAGCTATTGGGAATGCAAATTGGTGCAGCCACTGTGGAAAACAATGTGGAAGTTCCTCAAAAAAGAAAAATAAAGCTACAATACGAGCCAGCCATCCTGCTACTGGGTATACATTTGAAAATGAAAACACTAATGTGAAAGGATACAGGCAGCCCAGTGTTCACAGCAGCATTATTTACAACGGGCAAGATATGGAGGCAACTTAAGTGCCTCAGTTCAGTTCAATTCAGTCGCTCAGTCGTGTCCAACTCTTTCCAACCCCATGAACCGCAGCAAGCCAGGCCTCCCTGTCCATCGTCAACTCCCAGGGTCCACTCAAACCCATGTCCATTGAGTTGGTGATGCCATCCAACCATCTCATTCTCTGTCATCCCCTTCTCCTCCTGCCTTCAATCTTTCCCAGCATCAGGGTCTTTTCCAATGAGTCAGCTCTTCGCATCAGGTGGCCAAAGTATTGGAGTTTCAGCTTCAACATCAGTCCTTCCAATGAACACCCAGGACTGATCTCCTTTAGGATGGACTGGTTGGATCTCCTTGCAGTCCAAGGGACTCTCAAGAGTCTTCTCCAACACCACAATTCAAAAGCATCAATTCTGCTCTCAGTTTTCTTTATAGTCCAACTCTCACATTCATGCATGACCACTGGAAAAACTATAGTCTTGACTAGATAGACCTGTGTTGGCAAAGTAATATCTCTGCTTTTTAATATGCTGTCTAGGTTGGTCATAACTTTCCTTCCAAAGAGAACAGAAAAATGGATAAAGATGTGAGATAATGTACATATAACAGAATATTACTCAGCCATAAAAAGGGAGGAAAGTTTGCCATATACGACAACACAGATGGACCTGGAGGACATAGTATGCTTAGTGAAATAGGTTGGACAGAAAAAGACCAATCTTTTATGTTATTACTTATATGTGGAATCTAAGAAAAACAAACTAGCAAATAAACCAAAACAGAAACGGACTCACAGATATAGAGACTAAACTAATGGTTACCAGTGGGGAGAGAGAAGGAGCAAGATAGGGATAAGGGACTAAGAAACACCAACTACTATGTATAAAATAAATAAGCTATAAGGATATGTTGTGGCTTCCCCAGTGGCTCAGCGGTAAAGAATCTGCCTTCACTGCAGGAGACACAGGTTCGATCCCTGTTTCAGGAAGATCCCCTGGAGGAGGGCATGGCAACCCACTCAGTATTCTTACCTGGAGAATGCCATGGACAGAGGAGCTTTGCAGGCCAAGGTCCAGGTGTTACAAAGAGTCAGACACGACTGAAGCAACTAAGCATTCACACATACAAGGGTATGTTGTATAGCGCAGGGGATACAGTCAATACCTTATAATTCCTATAAATGGAGTATAATCCATAAATGTGAATCACTACATTGCATACCTGAAAGTAATATACTATACCTCAATAAAAAAACTAAAATAAAATAAAAGGAATCTGGAGTCAAAACTCAAGCAATAACACCCACAGCCATCACCAGCATCATATGCGGACCATCATCTTAGCCTAAACAAATGCAAGCCTATAAGGAGTGCCACGTGGGGTGCAGGGCCACATTTCTGTTAGGCAAATCTGATGAACGGCTAAGAGGCTCAACCTGCTCTGGAATCAACAAGACTTTTCTTTTTTTGCTAAAACCTTGATACGGTCATTTAAAATGGACAGTATATATTTGTGTGCTGGGCTGTGCTCAGTTGGCTTCAGTCATGTCTGACTCTTTGAGACCTATGGACTATAGCCTGCCAGGCTCCACTGTCCATGGGATTCTCTAGGCAAGAATACTGGTGTGGGTTGCCCTGCCCTCCTCCTGGGGATCTTCCCAATCCAGGAATCAAACCCCTATCTCGGGCATCTCCTGCATTTCAGGCAGTTTCTTTACCCACAGAGCCACCTGGGAAGCCCATTTACTTGTATACAAATATACAAATGTACAGAATTATCAAAAGCTAAATCCCTCTAAAGTGGTTCAGTTTACATGCAAACTAAAACAACCTCCAAAGTGTAAACACTGCTATACCTGACCTGTCCATATAATAAGTCGTGAGATTAAGCAGCTCTCTCACAGGGCTGGCATAAAGGGGAAAAAAAAAAATCAAAGCACTGATTGTTCCAGTAACTGTCTGTATTATCAGTTTCCTGTTGCTGCTGTATAAGTTACTATAAATTCACTGGCTTAAAATAACTCAAATTTCTTCTCTTACAGTTTGAGAAATCAGAAGTCCAAAAGGGTACTCGGTGGGTTAACACTGAAATGTCAGCAGGACTGTGCTCCTTTCTGGAGGCCCGAATCCACTTCCCGGCCTTCCACAGCTTCTTTGAGATCACGTGCATCCCTTGGTCAAGGGCCTCCTTCTATCTTCGAAGTTGGCAATGGCTGTTTGGCTTTTTCTAATGGTGCCAACTCTTTGACTCTTCTTCTCTTTTCCACTTATAAGGACTGTGGTGATTACACTGGGTCTACCCAGATAACCCCGGATAGTCTCTGTAGCCTTAGTCTGCTGATTAGCAACCTTAATCCCTCACAGCCAAGTAACATAACAGATTCATCGTTTCTGGGGGTTTGGATGTACACATCTTTGGGGTACCATATTCTGCCTGCCACCTTGTCCAAGAGTAATTAGCAAACATTTAAAGAAACCTCTCACATGTTCAAGCTATTCTCTTACAATGAGGATTTTTTAATATTTTAATTTATAATAAGTGAAAGCCTAAAACTTAAAAAATAAGTAATATTAAAGTAGCAGGAATAGGTTCAGTTGAGTGTACTGATCAGGGGACTGGGAGAAAGAATTCACTGCTCCTTTTCCAGACAAAACACGCAGCCTGATTGAGGTCTTACAAGCTTATACAGAAAAATGTTTGATGATACCATATCATCAACATATTTCGATAGCGACACAAGTGTGTGGCCTAGCTGTAGTCCTCGACATGGTAAATCATAAGGAGTAAGCATGTATGGACAGCTGTGATGTTTCTTTGCTAAAACTGCATGTGCAAGGACAAAATTGGACCCGAAGTGTGAGATACACGCTGCTGCCGCTGCTGCTAAGCCACTTCAGTCGTGTCCGACTCTGGGCGACCCCATAGACGGCAGCCCACCAGGCTCCCCCGTCCCTGGGACTCTCCAGGCAAGAACACTGGAGTGGGTTGCCATTTCCTTCTCCAGTGCATGAAAGTGAAAGGTGAAAGTGAAGTCGCTCAGTCGTGTCCGACTCTTAGCGACCCCATGGACTGCAGCCTACCAGGCTCCTCCGCTCATGGGATTTTCCAGGCAAGAGTACTGGAGTAGGGTGCCATCACCTTCTCCGAGATATACACTAGATTTCTACAAACAACAGTGCGGTGCTTAGACACCACAGCCAAACTGTCTGCTTTCAAGACCCAGATTTGCCTCATACCGCCTGTGTGACTGTAGGCAAGTAACTTAACTTGCCTACAAAAAACTTGCCTACTGTTTCTCAAAAGAGGATTCTTAAAAAGGGGGTAATAACATCTGTCTCAGAGTGTTGAAGGAGGAACAGATGAAGAAGTATTCTAAGTGTTCAGAGCAAACCCTGGCACAGAGTGGGCACTTTAAGTATTTGGAAAATAAAATTGTAAATGTTCCTGCTTGCTGCTTATAAACTTACACACACACACACACACACAGATGTTAATTTAACAGAAAAAAAATGCCCTTTGCTGATACTAAAGTTTGGAAGCAACTATGGGGCAGTAATAACTGGATGGTTAAAGAACTTACAGATCCAATGCAAATCTCAGAAAACAGTAGCAGCTGTGTTAGATAAATCGTCTCAGGGCCTCCTAAAGAAAGATGCCCAGCATACTGTCCAGGGAGGACAGTAGGGTCTGTGATCCTTAATGGCCTTGGCACTTTCTGGAACAGTGGGGCTCATGGTACAATCCTCCTCAGAAGGCCGGGCTCTGAGGGACCGTGGTGCTGGGCTCACCACGGCTACCAGCATCTGCGGAGAGGGCTGGCATATCGCGGTGGCAGCCTGGAAGGCTTGTCAGCGTTCACAGCTGATGTTATACACTTCTTATGAAAGTTCTTGAATTCAATGGCAATGGATGATCAATTAAAAAAAATCTTCTTTTAACCCCGAAAGAAAGGAAGAGGAGAGGGTAAGAGATAGAACCCAGACCCTACAATAGAGGCGAGATTTGACAAATGGTCATTCCATTACCTAAAAATGGCATTGAAACATGTAAAATATCATGTATGAAACGAGTTGCCAGTCCAGGTTCGATGCACGATACTGGATGCTTGGGGCTGGTGCACTGGGACGACCCAGAGGGATGGAATGGGGAGGGAGGAGGGAGGAGGGTTCAGGACGGGGAACACATGTATACCTGTGGTGGATTCATTTTGATATTTGGCAAAACTAATACAATTATGTAAAGTTTAAAAATAAAATAAAATTAAAAAAAAATACGTTAACTTCATGAGAAATAATGAGACACAATCTGATCCTTGAGACAATAGGAATGAATCCTTTGTTTTAAAAGTGAGAAATAGAGTCTATATGCAAAAAAGTGATGGCTGAGCCACCAAATATTAACAATGAACCAAGCATTAGCCTCAGGGTTTTACACACATAAAGTAGTATGATTCATACTTACCTCAGGAAGTAAATACTATCTTACTCCCATTTCACACCCAGGAAATGGAGATTCATCCCAGGAAGTTGCTCATACGTCACCTGATGGTAAGGGGTGTTTCTGGGTCATAAATCAATCCAAGCTGGCCTGAGTAAGCCTATGGGGCCTTCGTCTCTCTGGTGTTACTTCACGGCCTGAAGGCAGCTCAGACCAGAGAAACATTCCAGGAGATGGGTGGTAGACACAACCACGTATCAAAATACAACCCATCAAACCTCAAACCTGCAAACCTGCTGTATCTCCAAAGCAAGCGGAGAGATTACAGAACACCGAGGGGGATTACTGGGCAGAGCATAGGCGTGAGAATCAGCGGGCCCTGCTCCTCGGCCTTCCAGCTTGGCAGCCTTGAGCACATTGACCTTTCTAAATTGTTTCCCTACTTCCACAGTGGAGAGAATACAATTTCTATTGTGCAGGGCTGCCTGAAGATAGAGAATGTGATTTAATCTTCTCTAGAACCTAACTCAAGAGTATTCAACATTGTTTAACCATCACTATTTCACTGCACTATCTCTGGCTTCTGTGTCTGGTGAAACTTGGAGAACCAACTCGTTCAGTTTAGTTCAGTTGCTCAGTCGTGTCCGACTCTTTGCGACCACATGGACCGCAGCAAGCCAGGCCTCCCTGTCCATCACCAACTCCCGGAGTTTACCCAAACTCATCTCCATTGAGTTGGTGATGCCATCCAACCATCTCATTCTCTGTCATCCCCTTCTCCCGCCTTCAATCTTTCCCAGCATCAGGGTCTTTTCGAATGAGTCAGCTCTTCGCTTCAGGTGGCCAAAGTATTAGAGTCTCAGCTTCAGCATCAGTCCTTCCAACGAACACCCAGGACTGATCTCCTTTAGGATGGACTGGTTGGATCTCCTTGCAGTCCAAGAGACTCTCAAGAGTCTTCTCCAGCACCACACTTCAAAAGCATCAATTCTTTGGCACTCAGCTGTCTTTATAGTCCAACTCTCACATTCATACATGACTACTGGAAAAACCACAGCCTTGACTAGACGGACCTTTGTTGGCAAAGTAATGTCTCTGCTTTTTAATATACTGTCTAGGTCAGCATTGGGCATCTCTCTGTCTTAAGGTTCAGCTTCATTTTCAGCTACTGCTGCCAGTCTTTTCCTGAAAGGTCTTCTCTTCTCACTGGAGGTGGGCTGCTACCTTGGCAACCCAGTTAGCTAAGTGATGCCTGATCCAAAACCACTTATTCATTAACATTTTTTCCTACCCCTAAAGGAAAACTCATTCCTTCACACTTTCTCTAGTCAGATCAGACTACCTACTTAAAGTACTCACAGGTAAGGAAAAGTATCCTTAGCCCATCTGGGAGGGGTTCATGTTAAGAGGTATTTCCCAGGATGGTTCTCATTAGCCGAGCAGGTCAGAGAGGCCCCTAACATGCATTTTCACTCCTGGGAGGCCAGATCGTCCAGGATCACATGTGATCCCAGTTTCAACAGCAGGAGCAAGCCTTGGGATTAGGTATGTCTTCCCAAGGGACACAGAATCTGCCTTTGGCACATCTGCATCCTTCTTTTCATATCTGTTTTCCCATCTCCAGGGCAACTCCTCCCTCGAGTCCCTCCCATTTATGGAAAAGCTTTTTTCACAAAGTTTGACTCATCGAGTATTTTGCATTTCTAATCATCTTAATTGAAAAGAGGTTATTTAAAGGGACTTCCTCAGTGGTCCAGTGGTTAAGAATCCACCTCCCAATGCAGGGGACAAGGGCTCGATCCCTGGTCCAGGAAGGTCCCACCCGTGGAGGATCAGCTAAGTCCGTGAGCCACGACTGCTGAGCCTGAGCTCTAAGAGCCTGTGAGCCGCAACTACTGAAGCCCACTTGCTTAGAGCCTGTACTCTACAGCAAGAGAAACCACCACAAAGAAAAGCCCAGGCACCGCAACCAGAGAGCAGCCCCAGCTTACAGCAACCAGAGAAAGCCCGCACGTAGCAACAAAGACCCAGCGAAGTCATAAATAAATAAATAAAGCAAAACCAAAAAACAGGTGATTAAACTCTAGAGTTGATACTCATCTCCCGTTGTTGTTGCTCAGTCACTATGTCCGACTCTTTGCAACCCCATGGACTGCAGTATGTCAGACTTCCCTGTCCTTCACTATCTCCTGGAGTGTGCTCAAACTCATGTGCATTGAGTCAGTGATGCCATCTCATCATCCATCTCACCAACCATCTCATCCTCTGTCACCCCCTTCTCCTCCTACCCTCATTCTTTCCCAGCATCAGAGTCTTTTCCAATGAGTCGGCTCTTCATATCAGGTGGCCAAAGTATTGGAGCTTCAGCATCAGTCCTTCCAATGAATATTCAGAGTTGATTTCCATTAGGATTGATTGGTTTGATCTCCTTTGTGTCCAAGGGATTCTAAAAGAGTTTCTCCAGCACCACAGTTCAAAAGCATCAATTCGTCAGTGCTCAGCTTTCTTCATGGTCCAACTTTCACATTCGTACATGACTACTGGAAAAACCATAGCTTTGACTATACAAACTTTTGTTGGCAAAGTAATGTCTCTGCTTTTTAATACACTGTCTAGGTTTGTCATAGCTTTTCTTCCAAGGAACAGGCATCTTTTAATTTCATGGCTTCAGTCACCATCCACAGTGATTTTAGAGCCCAAGAAAATAAAGTCTGTCAGTTTCCACTTTTTCTCCATCTATTTGCCAAGAATTGATGGGATCGGATGCCATGATGTTAGTTTTTTGATTGTTGAGTTTGAAGCCAGCTTTTTCAGTCTCCTCTTTAACCCTCATCAAGGGTCGCTTTAGTTCCTCTTCCCTTTTTGCCATTAGAATGTTATCATCTGCATATCTGAGGTTGTTGATTATTTCTCCCAGAAATCTTGATTCCAGCATGTGCTTCATCCAGCCTGGCATTTCACATGATGTACTCTGCATTTATAGTAAATAAGCAGGGTGACAATATATAGCCTTGACATATACTCTCCTCCCAATTTTGAATCAGTCCTAGTTTTTCATAAATATGGTGCTTCCAGGTCCACAGTTTCAATTGGATTGCAATTTCCCCTTATACAGGTATTTAGCAAGCACTTTCTTCTGTAAGCAAGTCCTGTCAGGCAAACTTAGAGTTAAGGATACCCTACGGTGAGTATTTCAGCTTAATTTCACAATTTTGCCTGAGGCCAAGCCCTAACATTTGGGTATCTCTCTTTCTGCCCTAAATGAAGCTCTGGAAGGACTGTTGCTGAAGCTGAAGCTTCAATATTTTGGCCACCTGATGCAAAAAGCTGGATCATTGGAAAAGACCTTCACCCTGAGAAAGATTAAAGGCAAAACAAGAAGGGGGTGGCAGAGGATGAGATGGTTAGAGAGCATCATCAGCTCAATGGACACAAATCTGAACAAACTCTGGGAGACAGAGGGGGACAGAGGAACCTGGTGTGCTGCAGTCCATGGGGTCGCAAAGAATCTGACACTACTTAGCGACTGAACCACAACAACAAAACAGCTCAGCACAGGCGCTACCAGGTGGAGAAATGACACTGGCCTGAAGGGCCTTTCCAGTCTTTTACTTCATTTGACTTTTAGTAACTAGCTGTCTTTCCTGACACTTTGGCTTCAAAATGATCTTTCATCTCCTTTTATGCCCTTCTCTTTAACACTTTTATTATGTGGTTTTATTCTTTTTAAAGAGTACAAGGGATTCACTGAAAGAAAACATGTAAACATAAGACAAACACTCAATCCAGCTAATGTTGCTTTAAAAAAGAAACTAAACGTGTACAAGTTTGTTTGAAAGTGTCAAGTGACACTATCAAGCTAACAGTGATAAAAATGTTTTATCACTAATTTTGTCCCAAGTGACAAAATTCTGAGGCTGAATTTTAAACTGCAAGCAAATGATCATATAGGGTTTTACAGCAGGAAAACCAATCATCAAATAACGGATTATCCTATTTATACTGTAATTTTATTAGCTGTTTCTTTAAATTCTGCTTTGAATTAATAATTATTGTTAGGAATTAATAAATTGAACTGATCTGAGTTTCTATATAAAAAGGTTGAATTGAATACTACTCATTTTCCAATATCCTTTATCAAAATCATGAAGATAAGGTAATGTGCGTTGGATATGGAAATATAAACCCAAAAGAAAAAAGTATGACTCAGAGTAGCAAAGACAGTGTGATATTATAATAAAACTCGAGAAATGTTTAAATGAACATATGCTTTATACCTATAATGAAAGCTAGCTAACGGATTTTTTTTGGCACTTTCATTAAATCAACTGGAAAATGTCTTAGCAATGATACACTTTTTAAGAGATCAAAGAACAAATGTCTAAGATTTTCTTTTTTTGGCCGCACAGCATGTGGGATCTTAACTCCCCAAACAGGGATCAAACTTGCACCCTCTGCATTGGAAGCAGGGAGTCTTAACCACTTGACCACCAGGGAAGTCTCTAAGATTTTCTTTAAAGATGACCTATTTAAAAATGAAAGAGCTTATTCTAAACCTGGTGATAAATCTGCTAAATGTAATATCTGCAAAACGTAATCTGCCTATCCTACTAAGTACCAATGATGTAAACTGCAGAAGCAGAATTTCTTTTCTGAAATATGTGTAGAACCTGAATTTCTTTTCTGAGATACACACTCACAGCAGCATTATTTACAATAGCCAAGACATGGAAGCGACCTAAATGTCCATTGACAGAAGAATGGCTAAAGAAGATGTGACACATATTTACAATGGAATATTACTCAGCCATAACAAGAATGAAATAATACTATTTGCAGCAACAGAGATGAACCTAGAGATTATCATACTAAGCAAAAAGTCAGAAAGAGAAAGACAAACACCATATGATACCACTTATACGTAGAATCTAAAATAAGATGCAAATGCACATATCTACAGAACAGAAACAGACTTAAAGACATAAATTACAGATTTGTGATTGCCATGGAAGGAACTAGGGTAGGGAAAGGAAGGATTGGGAGTTTGGGGTTAACAGCGCAATTTATTACATATAGGAGAGACAGACAATAAGGTCCTGCTATATAGCACAGAAACCTATATTCAATATCCTGCGATAAACCATAATGGAAAAGAATATGAAAAAGAATAAATATGTATAACTCAGTCACTCTGCTGTACAGCAGAAATTAACACAACACTGTTGATCAACTCTCCTTCAATAAGTTTTTTTTTAATTCTTTTCTGTCTGGCAAAGTCAGTACTACTCCATTCTGCTATATTTCCCCATAAAAGAAGTTCAGTTTTCTGTCTAATAGCAATAATACAAACACAAATAGTTCTTTAAGAAAACCTCTGTGTTCCATTTTCATCAGATAAATCCCTTGGGTAATGAGCTATGGACCTATTGTGCAGCTCCACAGAGAATGTTGATCCTACTGCTGAAATCTTATGAGAAACACTAAAGGAACATAGAAATTAAAACAAAGTTTAAAGAGAAAGGAGAAAGTTTTCTAATCCTGAATATGGTGGGGGAAAAAAAAGGCACATAAATTAAAGATCAAAAATCACTTTTTAAAATGCAAAATGACTAAAATAATCATGAATTGCACACAGATACAGCCAGAAGAATATTTACTGCAGAGTTGTTTAAAATAGTGAAAACTGGAAACTAACTGTCCAACAATAGGGGACTGCTTGAGATGTAGTCATTCAACTGAAAACTATAAAAGATGTCGTTTAAGCATATATTTTAGTGATATAGAGCCATCCATATTTGGATGGGGATTTTAAAAAAAAGTTAGAAAACAAACCAATTTCGTAGAGAATAATTTTCTAGCTGTGTAACTTTAGGAAAATTAATTTCTCTAAATCAGCCTTTTCCTCCATAATCATACCTAACTCATAGGGTTGGGGTGAGCATAACAGGGGATCCTAAATATATAGAGTAACTGGCACATTGCCTGGCTCAGAGTAAGTGCAATACAGGTCAGAAAGGATTTAAGAACATAACACTAAGAATTTTTTGGGTGGTGGCTGATTTGATTACCTTGTACTTAAACCTCTACATGTAACATAATACTTATTTTTTTTTAGTTATATACTACTTATGAGGAAAAATAAATTGAAATACTATTCACACAGTGATTATTCTCTTAAAATTTAAAACAGTGCTTTCTTTCCTCACAGTACGTAAATCTTGGTTGAACCGATTTTACCCCTTAGATTTCATTTAAACAAGTCCACTCTGATATGTTTAAAATTATTTAATGGCTAAATTTGTCTATAATATTTTTACTGGGTAAAGCAAAGCATACTTACATTGTTCAGCCTCATAGCTTATGAGCCCCAATTCAGCATACTTTAGATAGCTGCTGCTGCTGCTAAGTCACTTCAGTGACTTAAAACTTAAGTTTGACTCTGTGCGACCCCATAGACAGCAGCCCACCAGGCTCTGCCATCCCTGGGATTCTCCAGGCAAGAATACTGGAGTGGGTTGCCATTTCCTTCTCCAATGCATGAAAGTGAAAAGTGAAAGTGAAGTCACAATAGACCTCAAATTATCAGTGGAAGGCAGCCTATCATGGTGTAGTCACTTCTGGTTCCTTCCAATTCCCTACCGTTCTCTCTTTCTTCCTCTCCATAATCAAAGCTTAGGGGCTATTTCTACCAGACTGAAAGCCAGTTACAGTGCCTCTGTCATCTTAGCATTGCTAGTACCTAGCACAGTGGCTGGAATATAGTAGCTGCTCACTAAACATTCACCAACTCAACAAATACCTGATAATTATAGTTCAGGATGGAGGCTTCAAATCCCCCACAGGGGAACTGGATAAAAGTGAGTAGGCTACTCTAGTCTGAAACTGTCTAGAATTCTCAGTAATTCTTCCTTTTTTAAAAAAGAAAACAACATCTCACTTCAAAGTATCACTTTTTAAAAAAGTTCTCATTTGTGGAGAAGGAAATGGCAATCCACTCCAGTATCCTTGCCTGGGAAATCTCATGGACAGAGCAGCCTGGCAGGTTACAGTCCATGGGGTCGCAGAGAGCCGGACATGGTTTAGCAACAAAACAAACAGTAAGTGCATAGCTTCCTATATCTGATGTCAAAATACCGATTGTAATAGTTTTCTATTGTTATAAATTGCAAACTTTTTAAAGCTTCTTGAAATGAATAAAGGTTAAGCATGAAAAAAATTCTCATTTGTATTCCAATGTCAATTTGCATAGATGTAAGATTATTTCTATTTTTTCCCTGTATTTCATTTAAATGTCCCACAAGAATTCCAGAGAGTTTAAGTAAACTGCTCAAAGTAACAACACAGCCAGTAAGTTACCACCTAGATAGCCTTAGGTCTTCTGGATTCTGGTGACCAGATCTCTACATCACACTGGGGGTGGGGAGGATTCCCTGTGACCTTTGACCCTAAAAGTTGTTGTAGATATGGTAACAACAAATGTTGTTAATATAACACCTGAACAAATGCTCCTATCCCTCCAAATAGTTCCTAGAGGCTTTTATAAAATTCTGTGAAAAGAGAAACCGAGGACAAGGGGCAGTAACCCAAAGGTGTCCAAGTGTTTCTCTCCATGTTCATAAGTCAACCAGCTCTGCTTAAAAATGAAACTAGAGAAATCAAATTAAACATTAACTCATTAAAAAAAAAAAAAAAACACTTCAACCAGAAGACTACTGTGAAGTGAGACAAGCAGCAAAGCAAGGAAGGAAAGGACTATGTTTTTGTACTGATTCTTTTTAAGACAAAAAAAAAAAAAACCAGTTAAGGGTAAAGTAGAGAGTTCTCCACACACCCAATCTAACTCCAAATTCCATTTGTCACTTTCAGCCACTGCTCTGACTCTGTTTAAACAGTGAATGGCAGTTTCCCTAATATGGCG
The DNA here is from genome assembly GCF_029407905.1 of Bubalus kerabau. NCBI lineage: Eukaryota > Metazoa > Chordata > Mammalia > Artiodactyla > Bovidae > Bubalus > Bubalus kerabau. The sequence goes on along the minus strand of NC_073630.1, from coordinate 28,939,337 downwards.
TGGGCACCCCAAATCTTTCTGGTATCCACAAGGAAGCATTTAACTTCCTGAAAACCGCCTGCAATGCGGAAGACCTGGGTTCGATTCCTGGGTCAGGAAGATGCCTTGGAGCAGGGAAGGAATGGCTACCCACTCCAGCATTCTTGCCTGGAGAATTCCATGGACAGAGGAGCCTGGCGGGTTATAGTCCATGGGGTCGCAAAGAGTGGGCCACGACTGGGCGACTAACACACGCACACACACCAAATCTTACGGGTATCCACAAGGAAGCATTTAACTTCCTGAAGTCGTCACCACACTCTGAGGAACCTGCCAAAGGATTTCACACGCTAAACCTCAACCCACCAGGTCTGTAAGTAGGAAATGTTGTGGAAATTAATTGATGATTACCTATGCCAGCTGGAACACACTCTTTATACATGAACAGTTAAAATTCGTTGAGGTCGGCTTCACGCCAGACATCATGACAGGTCTTCTGAGCTTTAATCCTCATTACTAGCCTCTGAAGTAGTTACAGTCCCGTTTTCCTGGTTCCGAGTGTTTAGTGTAACTGAGAACCCACCGATAATAGATGAGACGAGGAGTAAAACCAAGGATTTGAAAAGTTCAAAATCCACGCCTACCCAGAGACACTAAACAACCGAATCTCTTCAAAAATTTAACATACGTGTCAAAATGATGTTATGGTCTTATTAGAGCAAGCAAGACGAAACAGAATGGTAAAGGTTGATATTAAAAAAAAAATGACAGAACCTGACATTAGAGTTGTTATAAGGCGTTGCCGCGGGCTATTAACTATCCGTACCTCAAAGAAGTAGGCAGCTCCGCTCCTACCTACGTGCGCTGAAACACCAGACCTCCCTTTCCTAAGGAGTAACTCTGGAATGCCCAATGTTGAAAGGTTTCTGTGCGGGCAGCCCAGACCTGGGCTCTTACTGTTCACACATCATCGATAAGTGCCTCTCAAAGAAGCTTCAAGACAGTCCCTCCTCCAGCTCCGGAACTTCAGCCCTGACCTCCAGAGTGGCTCTGGACAACCTACGGTTCAATCTGGGTCCTTTCACCGGCAGGACCAAGTTACCCGCAATGACTGCAAATGAATGAGTTGAACGCTCCGAGCAAGGAGACGAAGACACACGTCCATCCTCTACCAGGCAAAATCAAGGAAGGATGCCCTGGGGCGGGGCGACTGGGGGTCGAATTAGAGCCACGTCCGCGTTCGCAGTCCACCCTCCCTTCCCCGCGCCGCGCCGCTTTTCCAGCCCATCCTCCTCCCGGGCCCCTCGGGTGCTCCTTACCCGCTCTCAGCTGGGGCTCCAGACCTTCCCAGCCCGAGGCACTAGCTCCCGGGCCGGGCTCCGCTAGGGGCCGGAGCTGGCTGCCGCAGCAGCCCCCGGCTGAAGCCCCTGCAAAGTTTGCTCGGGGGTCTAGCCCTATCCTGCCTCGGCCCCACCAAGCAAGCCGTTCTCCGGGTCGCTCCCGCGGCTGCCGCCTCCGAGGCCGCTCTCGGCGGCGCTGCAGCACCGGTCGGGCTCGAGCGGCCGAGAAAGGCTCCGTGCGCGCCGAGGGCGGGGTCTCCCCGCTCGGCCCGCTGCGCGGCGCTCCGTGTTTACCGCGGCCCCGCGGCCCGCTCTCCCCGCCCGCCGCCTTGCGCGCTCCTGACATCATTCATTCTCTCACACCCTTGCCCGCCCACTCCATTTCCAAACAGTGACTCACTCGGAGGCGCCCGCTCGCCGCTGCCGTGGCTCCCCGGGCGCAGAGCGGAGCTCGAAAAACCGGTGCGACTTCTTAAGAAGGGAACCTCAGCCGACACTCTCTTCTCCCAGCCCTTAAAGGTGCAGGGAAGGAGGGGCTTGGCAGGCAGGGCAGATTGGCTCAGGCAGGGAAAGCTGGAGCCGACCTCCCTGAGCGGCGGCGACACAGCACGATCTGCCAAAGTTCTTGGGGTGCCACTCCCTGCAACTTTCAAGGGTGGGGCCGGGAAGACGTCCCCCACCCCCGCACTTCGCCTTTTTCGGTAACTGTTTCCTGTCCGCGCGAGTGGACTTGGGGCACCAGCGGTTACTCACGGGGTATTGCCCCGGCCTAGGTCAAAGAGGTGGGGTTTCCGCACGTCACAGGATTGTCCGGCAGGGTTAGTCGTGGGTCCGTACGATGATTAACTCTAGATGTGAGCTGGAAGGATTCTCCAAGTTAATGAGGCTAATAATACTTTCCCTTAGGTGACTAACTACAGTGTCATAAGTCCTGTTAATTGATTTGCTTCTCGTTAAGGATGAAAAACAATAACCAAAATAAACAGTGGAAGAGTATTTCTTTGCTCAGCTGAACACTGCGCTTTTCCGCAGGTTTTTGGAGCACAAGGCATTGGGTGAGGTTTCTTTGATGAATTCAGCAGTTATGTTTTTAGAAGGGGTGTTGCCTTCTTTAAAATGGTCAAGGCTCTGCATTTTTTGGAGTTATTATTCATACACCTGCTGGGCAGTTTTCAGAGTAAAGGATCACCGCCTCAGACTCCAAGTAGGATGAAATCAGAGGGAATTTGGCCAAATCTTTATTGAATTTAATTGACAGCTATGTTTTATGTTAATTTCTACTTTAGGACAGGGTAATTATGTTTAGGATTTGCAGTGGCTTATGGGTGGTTTCATATAATCAACAGAAATAATCCAGAGGCATGTCGTAGTGCCCAGTGCAGAAATCGTGGAGGTAAATAATCATGTTTATGATAATTAAACAGGATGGTAACAGAAAACCAAACAAACCAACCATGCCTAACAGTCCCAAGACAGCAAACTGTATGATGTTGTCACTAGTGGAGTTTCCCTGAAATGAAAATGCTCCTGAAATTAACCAGAAGTTCAACATCACTGTTGTGGAAAATGTACATTTCAAGGTACAGAAAGGTAAGAACTCCAGAAGAGAACACCAACAATCGAAATTTATTTTCCTTGGGCTTATGTTTCCTTTTCAATAGGAATTTGTTTTTTTTTTATAAAACCCAGGCATTTTGCCCAGAAGGCACTAGCAAATGGATTGGTTTGCTAGGATGCAAAGTAAATAGAAATTCAAACCAACAGTTTTTACAATCACAGATGTAACCAGAGGCTTGGGTGTCCTGTCCACTGATAACACAGAAGGACTAGATTGAAATGTGTAGCCACAGGCAGAGTTTGAGTAGTAGTCCACCTATTCCCTACTTTATGACCCAAATGTTCAGACATTACAGAAATATGTTTAAATAAGATTTTCTACAGATCTCAAAAACTAATGTTGTGGGCTTTGGGGTCTATGTACATGCTGCTGCTGCTGCTAAGTCACTTCAGTCATGTCCAACTCTGTGTGACCCCATAGATGGCAGCCCACCAGGCTCCCCTGTCCCTGGGATTCTCCAGGCAAGAACACTGGAGTGGGTTGCCATTTCCTTCTCCAATGCAGGAAAGTGAAAAGTGAAAGTGAAGTCGCTCAGTCGTGTCCGACCCTCAGCTACGCCATGGACTGCAGCCTTCCAGGCTCCTCCATCCATGGGAGTTTCCAGGCAGGAGTACTGGAGTGGGGTGTCATTGCCTTCTCTACTATGTACATGAGTAAAGTAAAAAAGCTCAAAAGAAGGCTTACCATCCGATGTGTCTTGTTGCAGATGGAAATCCTGTAGCTCTGTCATACAAAGGTCACTGAATGTATGGGAGACTGGTTAATGAGTGTTTTTGTATGTGTAATTACTATTGTGTCTCAGTTTAAATATTCTGAAATAAATAATTAAGTGATTTTATTATACCACTTCAATATTCTCTAGTAAAAGTAATAATATAATTGTGACAGAGTTCCATGAAGTTTTTCTATTATAATCTTTATTAACATATGAGAGGACTTCCCTGATGGTACAGATGATAAAAATGCTCCTGCCAATGCAAGGGACATGGATTTGATCCCTGGTCCAGGAAGATTACACATGCCTCAGAGCAACGAAGCCCGCATGCCACAACTGCTGAAGCCCGCATGCCCTAGAGCCCTCACACCACAACTCCCAAGTGAGGCAACTGTCAAACCTGGGAGGCTTCATGGGCCACGACCTTGCTGCAATGAAGGTGCTTGCATAACTCAGTGAAGCTAGGAGCCACGCCGTACAGGGCCACCCAGGACAGACGGGTCATAGTGGAAAGTTCTGACAGAACATGGTCCACTGGAGGAGGGAATGGCAAACCCCTCCAGTATTCTTGCCACAAGAACCCCATGCACAGCATAAAAAGGCAAAAAGATATGACACGGAAGAGGAGCCCCGCAGGTCAGATGGCGTCCAGTGTGCTACTGGGGAAGAGTGGAGGGCAAATACTAATAGCTCCAGAAAGAATGAAGTGGCTGGGCCAAAGTGGAAATGACGCTCAGCTGTGGGTGTGTCTGGTGATGAAGTTAAAATCCAATGCTATAAAGAACAATACTGCATAGGAATCTGTCATGTTAAGTCCATGAATCAAGGTAAATTGAATGTGGTCACACAGGAAATGGCAAGAGAGAACATCAACATTTTAGGAATCAGTGAACTAAAATGGACCAAAACGGGCTAATTTATTTCAGATGACCATTTTATCTACAACTGTGGGCAAGAATCCCATAGAAGAAATGGGATAGCCCTCATAGTCAACAAAAAAGTCTGAAATGTAGTACTTGGGTGCAATCTCAAAAATGACAGAATGATCTCAATTCATTTCCAAGGCAAACCATTCAACGTCACAGTAATCCAAGTCTATGCCCCAACGATTGATGCTGGAGAAGCGGAAGTTGAGCAGTTCTATGAAGACCTACAAGACCTTCTAGAACTAATACCCCCCCCCCAAAATGTCTTTTTCATCATAGGAGATTGGAATGCAGAAGCAGGGTGTTGAGAGATACCTGGAGTAACAGTCAAGTTTGTCCTTGGAGTACAAAATGAAGCAGGGCAAAGGCTAACAGAGTTTTGCTAAGAGAACATACTGATCATAGCAAACACCCTTTTCCAATAACACAAGAGAGGACTCTACACATGGATATCACTAAATGATCATTACCAAAATCAGATTGATTACATTCTTTGCAGGCGAAGATGGAGAAGCTCTATATAGTCAGCAAACACAAGACCTGGAGCCAACTGTGGCTCAGATCATCAGCTCCTTATCATAAAATTCAGGCTTAAATTAAAGAAATTGGGGGAAATGACCAGGCCATCCAGGTATGACCTAGATCAAATCCCTTATGAGTATATAGTGGAGGTGACCAATATACTCAGGGAATGGGATTCGGTAGACAGAGTGCCTGAAGAACTATGTACAGAGGTTTGTAACATTGTCCATAAGGCAGTGAACAAACCCATCCCAAAGGAAAAGAAATGCAAGAAGGCAAAGTGCTTTTCTGAGGAAGCTTTACAAATAGCTGAGAAAAGAAAAGAAACAAAAAGCAAGGGAGAAAGGGAAAGATATACCAAACTGAATGCAGAGTTCCAGAGAATAGCAAGAAGAGGTAAGAAGGCCTTCTTCAGTGAACAATGCAAAGAAATAAGGAAAACAATAGAAAAGGAAAGACTAGACATCTCTTCAAGAAAAACTAGAGAAATCAAAAGACTATTTCATGCAAGGCTGTATGATATATATTGTCACCCTGTTTATTTAACTTATATGCAGAGTACATCATACAAACTGCCAGGCTGGATGAATCACAAGCTGGATGAATCAGGATTGCTGGGAGAAATATCAACAACCTCCAATATGCAGACACCACTTTAATGGCAGAAAGTGAAGAAGAACTAAAGAGCCTCTTGATGAACGGTGAAGAAGGGGAGTGAAAAAGCTGACTTCAAACTCAACGTTCAAAAAACTAATATCATTGCATTTGGCCCCATCACTTCATGGCAAATAGAAAGGGAAAAAGTGGAAGCAGTGATAGATTTTCTCTTCTTGGGCTCCAAAATCACTGCAGATGGTGACTGCAGCCATGAAATTAGAAGACACTTTCCTCTTGGAAGGAAGGCTATGACAGACCTAGACAGAGTATTAAGAAACAAAGACATCACTTTGCCAATAAAGGTATGTATAGTCAAAGCTATGGTCTTTCCAGTAGTCACATACTGATGTGAGAGTTGTACCATAAAGAAGGCTGAGCACTGAAGAAATGATGCTTTCAAATTGTGGTGATGGAGAAGACTCTTGAGAGTCCTTTGGACTGCAAGGAGATAAAACCAGTCAATCCTAAGAGAAATCAGCCCTGAATACTCATTGGAAAGACTGATGCTGAAGCTGAAGCTCCAATACTTTGGCCACCTGATGTGAAGAGTCAACTCATTGGAAAAGACCTGATGCTGGGAAAGATTGAATGCAAAAGGAGAAGAGGGCGGCAGAGGATGAGATGATTGGATAGCATCACCGATCAATAGACATGAACTTGGGTGAACTCTGGGAGATGGTGAGGGCCAGGGAAGCCTGCTGTGCTACAGTCCGTGGTGTTGCAAAGAGTTGGGTACGACTTAGCAACCGAACAACAACAATATTATCAACATATGAGAGGACTTCCAGGGTGACACAGTAAATAAGAATCCACCTGCCATTGCAGGGGATATGGGTTTGATCCCTGGTCTGGGAAGATTCCACATGCCTCAGAGCAGCTAAGACCACATGCCCTAGCGCCCTCACACCGCAACTGCTGAGCCTGAGTGATGCAACGACTGAAGCCTGGGAGCCTAGAGCAGGTGTTCTGCAATAAGAGAAGAAGTGAGAAGCTGACACACAGCAAGAAAGGGTAAGCCTGGCTTGTTGCAACTAGAGAAAGCCCATGCAAAGCAAGGAAGTCCCAGTAAATAAATAAAGGAAGACAAAAATAAATAAATAAAAAATTTTAAAAGCATATGAGAAAGCAATTTATTCATCTCAATTTCTGCGTTTTGAAAAACATTGACTTGACCATGTCACAGAAAGAGCGACTTTTTTTCAACTGAACCTTGTTGTTCATATAAGTCAAAGTTTACTAAGTCCTTGATTTAATCACCTTACAAAAACAATAATGCTGAGTGTTCTAAAGGAGGGACAGAGCTAGCATTTGCGTTCCTGTCAATTTTTTTTCTAAAGCAGCACATACTATAAATCAAGTTTTACAGATATTTCTTTGGTGTGATAAGACATACTGATTAAGTTAGGAAAACATACATATCTATAGTACTTATTTGCTCTTATAATAACTCCTACTCTGAATGTGCCTAAGTCATTGACTCAAGCAACAAATATTTATTGAGTTCTCACTTTGTGCCCGCATTGTTTATCTAAAAATCACCACATGCAGCTTCTAAATATATGACTCAGCAATGGGAAAGTCTTCTAAAAAAAATTACATAGGGGTGGGGCCTTCCCTGGTGGTCCAGTGGCTGACTTCATGCTCCCAATGCAGAAAAATCCCTGGTCAGGAAACTAGATCCCACATGCCACAACTAAGACCCAGCCCAGCCAAATAATTAAGTAATTTTTTTTTAATTACATAAGGATGTTTATAGCAGTACTGTTTATAATTTTCCTAGGATCCAGTGCCTGGCATATAATTATTCAATGAGTGAAATAAGTGAATGAACAAGCTTTAATGAACAAGCTAATAGTGAAGTAATCTCATGTTATGAGATACTGTATGCTGCTGCTGCTGCTGCTAAGTCGCTTCAGTCGTGTCTGACTCTGTGCGACCCCATAGACGGCAGCCCACCAGGCTCCCCCATCCCTGGGATTCTCCAGGCAAGAACACTGGAGTGGGTTGCCATTTCCTTCTCCAATGCATTAAAGTGAAAAGTGAAAGGGAAGTTGCTCAGTTGTGTCCGACTCTGTGCGACCCCATGGACTGCAGCCTACCAGGCTCCTCCATCCATGGGATTTTCCAGGCAAGAGTACTGGAGTGGGGTGCCATTGCCTTCTCCGGAGACACTGTATAGGCAACAGAAAAAAAATAGTTTCATAGGCTCTGACTTAGAAAACTGTCCTTGTTAAGTGAAAAATACAAGAACAAAACAATGATGGGAAATATACCCTCTCTCTCTCTCTCTCACACACACAGACACACACACATGCACTATCTCTAATAAATCAAACAAATATACCTTACCCTCAAAATATCCAGAACCAAAGAACATATTACCTCCTGCAATGAGGTACAGTCAGCTCTTTGTATCTGTAGCCTCCAACTCAACCAACTGTGGATTGAAAATAGAAAAAAATTTCTAGGAAATTCCAAAACGCAAAATTTTAATTTGCAGTGCTAGCAATTATTTAGAGAACCTTTACATTGAATTAGATTCTATTAATATAAGTGATCTGCTGCTGCTGCTAAGTCGCTTCAGTCATGTCCGAGTCTGTGCGACCCCAGAGACAGCAGCCCACCAGGCTTCCCCGTCCCTGGGATTCTCCAGGCAAGAACACTGGAGTGGGTTGCCATTTCCTTCTCCAATGGGAGAGTACGCATAGGTTGCATGCTACATCTTGGCCATTTAGTATAAAGGATTTGAGCATCCATGATTTTGGTACCCATCAGGGTCCTGAAACAAATGCTCTGCAGATACCAAGGGCAACTCTGCAGATACTGAGGGAAGGATGTGAGGAGGAAACTAGCATTTCTGAGCTATTTTTCAATCAGCCATACTACTTTTGAAATTAAAGACAACAGCGCAAGCAGTATTACAACCAAGAAGGCAGTAATACGAATCCAAGACATAAGGAAGCTCACTGTCTAGTTGGAGAGACAATAACACCCAGAACAACTAGAGATTAAGGCTGGTCACTCTCTGAATTTGGGGTTTCAGATACATACTCTGTGCCAAGCCCATCCAAAGAGCAATTACATACCATTTATTGAATACTTGTTATATGCCAGGGACTATGCAAATTGTTTTATCTATAATATCTCATTTAATAATTTAAGCCACAATCTGAGATAGGTACTCATAGTGCCCTCCTCTACATATGAGGTAACCAAAGAAAAGAGAGATTGTCATTTTCCAGAAATCACATTCAAGTAAGTGGCATCACTGGGGCATAAAACCAGGGTCTTCTGGTCCCAAAGTTCATGCTTTTGGCCACTATTCCATAAATTGCATCCACATTGATATACCTGTCTTGATATAACAATACTCTTACTTTGGCTTTTAAAACATGTATTTTAAACTTTATTTTTAAAAATATGAGGTAATAGTATCATATTTTGGAGCAATTGGAAAATGAAGAAAAAATAAAACACTATTAATGTTTTCAAGTCCAGCCTGCTTCCCTTGGATTTCCATTGCTTAAGATAATTTCAACAACATCATAGAAATGATTCTGATTCTGATCTTTTTAAAATGTAGCACTATAGCGTATGCTCTTTACACAAGATTAGTGTTTTAGTGTCTGGGAAGAATGTATATATGTATGTATATATGTATATACATATATACTTGTGGATGTATGCATGTGCACTGAACTTGGACTCTCTGAAATCTGTAGTCTAGTTCTTGATTACGGAGCAATTTATTCTAATATTTTTGTATACCTTAGGCTATTTTTTTAGACTTAGTAATACTACACTATATGTATTTATACAGATATTCTATATTAAAGGAAATGGTTTGGGTATTCAGAAAAGTAAATGAAATGTCCTATTTGCCACATCTTATTAACATTACTATTCATGCTATTTCTGGACTAGAGGAACATGGAGAAGGAGTAGGGACAGTAATGAGCAGCTTTGCAGCAGTCCAGGTGAGAAATGGCGGTGGTCTGCTTTAGGAAAGGAGTGATGGGAATGTAAAAAGCAGAGCAGATGTGAAGTATAGTGGACAAAACTTGCAAATCAATTGTATATAAGGATAGAGCCAAAGACGATGCTACTTTTTTTGTTTCCTTGAGCACTTGGTCTATGGATGTTAATACCTTTTACCAAGACAAAGAATGCCAAGATGGTAACAGGTTTGTAAAGGAGGAGGATGAATTTTATTTAAACATGATGACCTTGAGATATGAGATGTATGATTGGAGATGTCAGGTGGGCAGCTGATGACAGTAGTCTGGAACTCAGAAAAGAGCCAAGAACTGCAGATATGAATTTGAGAATAGTCAGCATGTAGATAAGAAAGTCATAGGAGCCCTTGGTGAAGATGATGGAGCAGGAAGACCCTGAGTTCACCTCCTCTCATGGGCATAACAAAATTACAAATATTTAGAGCTCAACTATTGATGAGAAAGATCAGAAAAGATCTTGTACAACTAAAGATGTGAAAAAAGAAACCACAATGAGGTGAGTAGGATGAGTAGAGTCATGGTATAGTCAAGACCCATACACTGCTGGGTGACCCATCCCGGGGTCTCTTGGTCCCAACTACACAGAAGCAGACAGTCACTGGCCCCAGGACCAATGCACCCCTCCAGTTTGCCTTGTCAGGACCCACTCAACACACCAGCATCCAGACACCAGGCCCAGAAACTCCCAGGCCCCGGCCATGCCCCCCAGCTCTGGGACACCTTGGACCTTTTAGCCAGCAGCCCCAGGATCCAACCCAGCCACAGACTGAATCAACAGACTGAAATCAGCTTTGGAGCATCCAGAGCCCTATAGCTAGAGACCCTAGGACCCAGCTCCGCATACCAGCAACTTGGAAAATGAGCTGACAGAGGACAATTGCTCCAAATGAAAGAACAAGATAAAGTCCCAAAAGAAGAATTAAGTGACATGGAGATAGTCAACCTACCTGATAAAGAGTACAAAGTAATGGATTGAGCAGAATGAGAAATTAGGAGATTTTAACAAAGAAAATATAACAAAGAACAAGAGATAATATAATAACTGAAATGAAAAATTAGAAGGAATCAAGAGTAGATTAAATGATACAGAGGATGTATCAGCCAGCTGGAAAACAGAGTTGTGGAAATCACTGAAGCTGAAGAGAAAAAGGAAATCAAATAAAAAGAAATGAAGACACTTTAAGAGACTTCTGCAGGCTTCCCCAATGACTCAGAGGTGAAAGAATCCACCTGCCAATGCAGGAGACACAGGAGAGGCAGGTTCATCCCTGGGTTGGGAAGATCCCCTGGAGGAGGACTTGCTGGGAAAATCCCATGGACAGAGGAGCCTGGCGGGCTATGGTCCATGAGGCTGCAAAGAGTCAGACTTGACTGAATCAGCTGAACACACGTGGGACAACATCAAACATAGTGACATTTGCATTCTAAGAGTCCCAGAGAGGGGAGAGAGAGAGAGAAAAGGACTGAGAACATATCTGAAGACGTAATAGCGGAATTCTTCCCTAACCTGGAAAAGGAAACAGACATCCAGGTCTGTATCCAAGTAAACAATGGAAAGATTTTTTGAGGAAAGTAGAATGGCCATCTATATCAAATTCTCCTGAGACAGCAGGTAAAATAAAGATGTAAAAGTCCATTGGATTTGGTAACATAGAGGTCTTTGTTAGCTATAACCAGAGGGGTTGGTTATGCTATGGTGCAGGGAAATCCTGGTTCAATGGGAATGAGAAAGAGCTGAGTTCAGCAGGGGGTCAGGGAGTTGGCTTCCTGGAGGGCTGATCTATAAGGGATGCTAAAGCATTACCAGAATAGATTTATAAAATACAACTTGGGTAGGTGAAAAAATGAGGACTGACTATAAGTTATAGAGTTTCTTTCTGAGGTAAGGAAAACATAACTGAGGGCTGATAGGAAGGAGTCTGTAAAGTGGGGGGAAGAAGGATACAACGGGGAGGATAAACAGTCAACGTTCAGGAGGAGTCAAGAGGCGCCCAGAACACAGATGGGAGGAGCGGCCTGAGGGATGAGAAAGAACGGCTAGACCAATACAAGCGGGAAAGAAAAAACGAGGAGTGTGGGAGTAACACAGTTATGCTTATAGGCCGTTTGTAGAAAGTTGAAATCACCCCTTCAGATGCTTCCATTTTTCTGTGAGTTATGAGGTATATTAGTCTTCTGTTGTTGCTGTAACAAATTAGCACAAACTTACGAGTCTGAAATAACACAACTGTATTAACTCACAGTTTCATAGGTCTGCTGCTTTCTCTGCTCCAAGTTTCATGAGGCCGAAATCAAGGTGTGGCTCTCTGGGCTCTTATCAGCAGTGGCAGGCTTCCAAACTCCTTCAGGTCCCTAGCAGAATCTAGTTCTTTTCCGGTTGCAGAAAAACGTTTCTATTTCCCTGCAGGCTGTTAGCTGGGAGCAATGTGGGGGTGGGGGGTGGGGGGATTTGATGCCTATGGCGGCAGAGGCGTCTGTCCCAGAGCCAGTCACAGCTTATTGAATCCTTCCCACAATTGGACTCTAGCTTACGTCTCTAATTGCCACATCTCTGCCTCAGTTGGAGAAAATTCTGTTTTGAAGGACTCACATGATTAAATTGGGCCCATCTGGATAATTCAGGATACTTTTTCTATTGTAGGCCCATAATCTTAATTAAAATATAAAGAAGAACAAGAAATAAAGACAATAATAACTGAAATGAAACATAAACTAGAAGGAATCAAGAGATTAAATGATGCAGAGGAATGTATCAGTGAGCTGGAAAACAGGATTGTGGAAATCACTGAAGCCCAACAGAAAAAAGAAAGAGAATAAATAAAAGACAAGGAAAAAGAATAAAAGGAAATGGGGACAGTTTTGCCATGTGATATAACATATTCACAAGTTCTGGGGATTAGGGCATGGATATCATCGGGGGACCCATTCTGCTCAGCACAAATTGACATCATTAACTGAGAATAAGTGGAAGAGGTGGGAAGTTTTAGAAAGGATAGGAACAGTTTGAAATGGCCATGCTGGAGAGCAAGAACATGAACTGACTAGAAAAACTCTGTAAATCTGACAGAGAGCACTGAAGACTGAGTTGAAGTTGGGGCCATAGTGATACCAAGAGTGACTTTTTCTGGGCAGGGCACAGAGAATAGGGGTAGTGAGGGAACAGGCAGGCAAAGGAGAGAGACAGTAGTGCCTAGGGTAGTGCCAATGAAACGATGGACTAGGGAATAAAAGATGGTCAGGGGGACAAAGAGAAGAGCTGATGGGTCAATGGCCTAGAGATCTTGGACACGCTGCAGAGCGGGTGAACTAGGGCTGATAGATGGAAGACTTTGGAAGTACAGAGATCAGGTGATGAACCATTTATCTGAGCTGTTGGTGGCGATGGCAGGGCATGGGTATAGGCTGTGGCTATGAGTGGATGAGTGAGGATATAGGGAAGGAGGAGAAGAGAATGAAGTCACTTCAGAGTTCAGGGCATTGGAAGAGTAATTCTCATGGATGCTAAAGTTACCCAGAATGATGACCAGACTAGAAGTAGGGAAGAAGATGGTAAATCAGGTGCCAAACCAACGATGATGGGTTGGAATGAGGAGAGGAAGAGGGTGGTACAGAGGACATGAATGCCTCAAAGGAGTGGGGAGTTTCACAAGAGCCTGGTATAATCTTGGTCCAGAAGTAGCTCTAGAAATCAAAGGGATGAAGACTTTACCTTTCAATTTCAAGGACACAGAGAAGGTCATCAGACATCCTTGACAGGCTGCAGACAAAGTGTGTCCTCTGATTTCAGTTCAGGCAAAAATTATAGGAAATGTTCAGAGATGCAATGGAACATATAGGAGAGTTTGTGATCATAAAGTAGGGATTTCAGAGGATATAAGAGAAGGTTAGGGAGTGATGGGAAGAGTCCGGGAGATGAGGGGAACAAAATCACAGAGCATTATGGAAATAAATGTATGAAGATGGACTAGGTATGTATGTCAGTAGGAAGGGGGAAATTTTCTTCCTAAACATAACCCTACCTTTTTTGGGAGCTAATAGCCTGATTCTTTGCCAAAGTCAGGGTAAATAGAAAGTGGGTAAATAGTAATGTAACTCAAGGCTCGAATGGAGACATACTTATTAGCATAATAAAGCTCAGGAGGTGCATTGAGAAGAGATTAATCTTAGTGCAAATGGTTTCATTTTATGAAGCTGTTTCATCCAGAGGCCAGACTACTGTGAGGATCCTGCTTCTCCACTTGTCCTCCCTAAGGATCCCCAAACCACTAACTTTCCCCTAACCACCTGCTCTCACACGCGCCTGCTAATGAATGACAAATCATGGCCATATTTGGGGAATAGGCGGGAGAAAATTGGTTTAAAGTGCTAAACAACTCTTTTGGGGGAAGAAAGTGTTCCAGTAGGGGTGAAGAGTGCAGGGATGGGAGCGGGCAGCCTCTGCTGACCAAGATAAGAAGCCATGAGTCAATCAAGAGAGCATACGGCTGTGGATGGAGATGTAAATGGACTGGGCTAGAGAGAATGGTACCAAACAGCCATCATTTGGGGGAATCTGGTTGGTTGAAATACAGTACTTTAACCAGAAGGGCTGGTCTAACCTCTGGGGTCTGCGTATATTCTTGACTGGCTAATGTTGAGACTGCCTTGCTTTCGCTGTTTGACTTTCAGTTCCATGATAAAGGGGTAAGTGCTGGGACCACATGAGAAATGGCAGATACAGTTCTAAGAATCTCCTGCACTGGGCTGTGAGTTCTTTACTGCTAGTGCCACCTGGGAAGCCCAGGGAAAGTTTAAGTGGTCTTAAACAGATTCCCTGGAGACACTGAGGCTCATTCTCAATAGGAGGGCTTATCCCCCACCTCTCCACTCCCAGCCTCCTTCCCTGTTTGACAGTCATGGGTCTAGACTCTAACCAAGAGAAAGGGAATTCACTAATGAGTTTAATAGTGATATTCTGGTTAGAGTGTTCTCTGATATAATTCTTGTCAGTCTGTCTCTAGAAAGCCAGTCACCTTGCTATTCTAGCAAAATTGAATTTCAAGCCTACCAAACTAAAGACTGGACTTCACAGACTGGTGCCCATACCAGGAAAATTACTTTCTGTAGGCTGGCTAGCCTCCCAGGCCACACTCACTTCTTCATTAGCTGGATCTCCAACTGTTTCCCTGGTTATATCCCAGTTGGAATGTGCACACACACATACATCTTCCTCCATAGAGTTTATTAGGGCACTGAAAATGAGTAAAATGAATGGGACTTGAATCGCAAATTAAAACACACATTTCCCCCAATTTAAAATGTGAAGGAGGATGATATTGCTGAAGGACATGGTAACTCTACACAGCCCTGACTTTTCAGTTGGTAGCTCAAACTAAAATGTTTAATGAAAGTGAGAGTGAAAGTCGCTCAGTCACGTCTGACTCTCTGCGATCCCATACAGACCTATACCCCTATACATGACCCCAAACCCCTATAGAGTCCATGGAATTCTCCAGGCCAGAATATTGGAGTGGGTAGCCTTTCCCTTCTCCAGGGGATCTTCTCAACCAAGGGATAGCACCCAGGTCTCCCGCATTGCAGGCGGATTCTTTACCAGCTGGGCCACAGGGGAAGCCCAAGAATACTGGAGTGGGCAGCCTATTCCTTCTCCAGTGGATCTTCCTGACCCAGGAATCGAACTTGGGTCTCCTGGATTGCAGGCAGATCGTTTAAAAACCGAGCTATCAGGGAAGCAAGAAAGGTATAAAGTCTGCCTGTTTATGCAAGCCTTTTCTTTAAGGAAGTGAGGGGGGGCAGTAATAACTGTACCTTGTGCTTTCTGTATGAAGGTATTCAGTCACAACCTCAAACATGTAATATATACTATATCAATCATCATCTTTACAGCTTTCTAGTAGTTAAATATTGTCCTGGAGGAAGAGATGAAGAAGATGAGCAATAACAGGCAAAAATCTTTGACCTCCCAGTTTCTTCAACCCTTCTAATCTTGAGTGTGTTTTCAGATAGTGGCCATTAGAGTATATATCATATGTGCAATCTATAAATTTAACATGACTTAACATCTTGCTTTTATACTAATGTTGCTGTTGAAAAGAATCCAGAGTACTTTCATATCATTAACTCGTTTATTATCTCTTTAAAATATTCTCTTAAATCAAGATGGCTCCTTAGTCTGTGCTCAGTATTTAATATCAAATGCTTTAAGATTCAGAAGAAAGTAAATGCTTATAATAGTTTCTAAAAGCCATTTTCTGTTTTCTTTTGTGACTTTAAAACATTGTTTGCCATTTAATTTCTTGTCCTTTTATCACCCCTACCCACACAAGCTAGTATTCTTCATTCTCTGCTGCCCTTGCACTTGCTAAGCTAGGTCTCATAAATTAATTGTGTCCTTCTTTTAACTCTCTCTTCCTCTAGTCTGGTTTCCTTCATTACACAGTTGAGACAATTTGAGGGTTAGGGATGTCAATCCTCCCCACAGTTGAAAATCCAAGTATAGTGACTTCTCTTGTGGTCCTAAGACTCGGTGCTACCAATGCAGGGGGCCTGGGCTTGATCCCAAGTCAGGAACTAGATCCCCCATGCCACAACTAAGAGTTCGAATGCCACAGCCAAAGATCCCACACGCGGCAATGGAAATCAAAGGTCCCATGTGATGCAACTGAGACCGGTGCAGCCAAGTAAATCAATCAATCAATATTTAGAAAATCCAATTACAGTTGGTAGTCGGCCCTCTAGTTCCTAGGTTCTTTGTATCTACAGGCTCAACCAACTGTAGACCATGCAGTACTGTGGTATTTACTACAGAAAAAAGACTGAGTTTTATAAGAGGGACAAAAGTATAGCCTCTATTGCTTGCTTCAAAATGTTCTCAATACAGTTGGGAAAAGAGGATAAACACATTAGAGTTAAATTTATCAAAATGTGATCATATTTCACCTGGAAGTAACTTAAATCTTAATATGCTTATTCCACATTTGTTTTCAAAGGTTTTCAACTCATGGGTGACATGCCATGCTGTTGGCATGCGTGCTCAGTCACTCAGTCGTGTCCGACTCTTTATGACCCAATGGACTGTAGTCTGCAAGGCTCCTCTGTCCATGGGATTACCCAGGCAAGAATACTGGAGTGGGTTGCCATTTTCTTCTCCACGGGATCTTCCCAACCCAGGGATTGAACTCTCGTCTCCTGCATTGGCAGGTGGATTCTTTACTGCTAAGCTACCTGGGAAGCTGCCATGCTATTTAGGACCCACTTTAATTGGACTGTATCTACCAGTGCCAACAGCTTCTGGCTTTCCAATGCCCCTCCATCTCTAGAAGATTTCAAATACCCTTTGAAACATGCTAGGGAATTAAAGTCACAGATAACTAAATTAATAGGAAAAATCAAGAGAGAAAATGTAAAATAACAATAGTAATTATATTCATTGAAATGCTGAACTGTAGGCATATGGCTATACATGTCATCATACAGTTAGGGTTGTCAACTGAAAAACAGATACACAACGTGAGAGCTGTGGGACTTCCCAGGTGGCGTTATCGGGAAAGAACCACCTGCCAATGCAGGAGACGCAGATGTGGGTTCCATCCCTGGGTCAGGAACATCCCCTGGATGCGGGCATTGCCACCCACTCCAGTATTCTTGCCTAGAGAATCCCCTGGACAGAGGAGCCTGGCGGATTATAGTTCATAAGGTCACAGAGTCGGACATGACTGAAGAGACTTAGCACGAGAGTTGTGAGTTCAGTTTTATTTGGGGCAAAATGAGGACTGCAACCCAGGAGACAGCACCTCAGAGAGCTCTGAGTGACTGCTCCAAAGAGGGAGTGGGGGAAGGTCAACATATAAGACTTTGGTGATGGAGGGTGTTCAGTGCAATCAAGCACTCGTTTTACAGGTTTTCTGCTAGTCACAAAGAGCTGATGTCACATTCTTTAGTGCTTTTTTAGACATGAGGAGATGTGAGGACTGGATTATGAAATCAGTTCCTGAAAATACCTAACCATCTAAGGACCTGTTCCACCAGTTTCCCTGGCACACAGAGTGCCTCACTCTCCACCCTGAACTCCTTTTCAGGGTGTGTCGAAGGTGAGCAGCTGCAGCGGCATAGGATTCAATTGCTGCAGAGGCAGATGGCAAATACCCTTGGCAAGCACCAATTTGTAGTTGGAAGGATCTTGGCAGGAAAAAGATGATGTACCTCAAAGTGTTTAACTACAAAGAGTTTAATGAAAGGACTAGTTAGAAATGGTATAGTCAGAGAAAGAAAAAGAAAAATGTGAAATTCGCTCAGTTGTGTCTGACTTTTTGTGACCCCATGGACTATACAATCCATGGAATTCTCCAGGCAAGAATTCCAGAGTGGGTGGCCGTTCTCCTTTCCAGGGTTCTTTTCAATCCAGGGATCGAACCCAGGTCTCCCGCATTGCGGGTGGATGTTTTCTTTTTTACCGTCTGAGCCACCAGGGGATCTTCCCATAGTTAGAGAGGCCAGTACAAAGATAGAGCAAGACATGATGAAGCCCCGAGGGGCTCTGGGAAATCATTACCAACTCTAGGGCTGAAGAGGGAAGAAAAGGAAAGATGTTTCCAGCACCAGAGAAAAGGCAGCTCTGTGAAAGGGGCTGCCTGGAGGGAGCCAGGGCCTTCAAGGGAGGAAGGTAAACACTCAGAGGGGTAAAATGAGAGCAACGATCCTGATCTCTCCCTGCTCCCTTCCTCAGATAACCTGCCCATTGACTGACCCCAACCCGAAGCTGCAATGTGATGAAGCCAGACGATGCTGTTGGGAAGGGTTTAGTGTCCAGGGGCACCCAACAGAGCTGAGATGAGTCAGAGTGGATCTGGGAAGGCAAATAGAGAATAGTAAGCACAAATCCCTACAAAGCTCTGGGAGTCTGCGCAGGTGGGTTTATGATAAGCTATTTCTAAGGCAATGAACTCCAGCATCCTGCACCTGGTTGGAAAGAGGCATAATTGGGCAAACTGAAGAAACAAATGACCTGAGAATCTGACTTAACCAGTCGGTCTCCCAAAGCCCTCCCACCACCCCAACTACCATACAGCTTAAATGTAGCCAAGTTGTTCACATTTTACCCCTGCTTTTCTTGGGGGGAACATGCTCTTTTGTCAGGCCAAACTTTACCTTTATAGTAAGGGCCAACTGGTATAAGATGAGCCAGCATGAAGGTACTTTAAGCAGTTATGCATGGATGCCATGGACAATCCCAAGTTAAACCACACACACAACAGAAACCGCCCTAAGGTTTGTAATGCAAGGACTCCCTAAATGACCTCTCCTCAGAAAGATGCAGATAGTCCACGTTCAGGATCTTGATTAATTAGAATTGATTTGTGAGAGCATCCTAGGAGTACAGTAATACACAAAATGATTCTTGAGTGCCTCAGTTTACCAATTGCTTACTCAGTTAAGACTCTGGGGCCCCAAGGACTTCCCTGGTGGTCCAGTGTTAAGACCCCACATTTTCATTGCAGGGGGCACAGGTTTAATCCCTGGGTGGGGAACTGAGATCTGCATGCCACACAGCACATAATCTGACCTTGGATTCCAAAGCACTGCCTGCTTTTTTTTTTTTTAATAATTTTATTTATTTTTTTATTTTTGGCTGTGCTGGATCTTTGTTGCTGCACGCAGACTTTCTCTAGTTGCGGCGAGTAGGGGCTACTCTCTAGCTGTAGTCCAAGCGTTGCCTGTTGATTCTCCTAAACAACTGGGCTTTGATCAAGAAAGCAGTGAAAGGAAAGCAGCCTGCTCTTCTCATCTCCAACCTACTTCCTGGCCTCCAGTTCCACACTATCTTGGTCATTTTAAATAGAATCTCCATGATCAATAAACTGCTATGGAGCAGATGAGGACAGAGAAGCGGACCCTGCATTTGTCAGTGAGGTCACGGGCGTCCTTTGCCAAAGCAGTTTCAGTGGAGCAGAGTCTCCCGTCTGGTATGCCAAGGTAGGTTAGTGAGGCAAGAACAACGCAGGTGAGCTGAAAACCAAGCCCTGTAAGTGCCTGACACAGCCAGGAGGAGCTAGAGTGATCTTGATGCTGTGCTCAGGATACCAAACAAATATGGGAATTTTCTCTGGTTGCCATGACATGGAAAAGTTTGGAAAGCACTGCCATAGAGTGATAGATTGTTAAGTGTTAGTCAGTCGTGCCCGACTCTTTGTGACCCAATGGACTGCAGCCCACCAGGCTCCTCCATCCTCGGTCCATGAGATTTTCCAGGCAAGGATACTGGAGTGGGTTGCCATTTCCTTCTCCGGGGCATCTTCCCAACCCAGGGGTCAGAACCCGGGTTTCCTGCACTGCAGGCAGATTCTTTACCGACTGAGCTACAAGGGAAGCCCCAAGTGATAGAACAGTGATAGAAGTGGATGTCACATTGCAGTTCAGGAGGATGAAGTGGAGAAATGGAGGTGGAGGCTGTGAGCGTAGAGAATTTCTTTCACTGACATACAGGTCAGTGAACGAAGGGAGAGAGAGCAAATAGACTGATTCTAAGGAGGATTAGTAGGCAGATGCTTGAGGACATTCATAGATAACAGAGAAGGATCTGGCAAAAAAGAATGCACTGTTAAGGTGGGAAGGAGGGATGCTGAGGGAGTTCACTACTCTGGCTACTGTTTTCTTGGTTAAAAAAGAGGTTGAATCACCTGCTGAGGGTGAAAGCGATAGGATCTCGATGTGGGGTTTTACCAGGAAAATAAAGATTTGAAATATCTGCTATCAGAAATGAGACTGCCAAAAGATAAGTAAAAATTTGCCAATGTTGAGAGCCAGACTGAGAATGGAGCCATAAATCTGTGATGAAGCTAATCAGCAGAGTTGTGTTTCACACAGCTGCACCAGGACACCTGGGTACTTGAGAAGAGATAGTGTTAGATGGCTTTATCTAGGGCCAGGATCTGGAAGAGCAAGAATAGTAGAAAAGATAAGCTAGCAAGAGAGTTTCGGCAGCTGATAATCGAAGGGATAGAATTTGAACTTGCTAGAGTTCTGTCTTATTTGTCTTGTTCATCTCTGTATCTCCTGTACTTGGATCAAAGGCGTTTATCTGTGGATTGGAATCACCTGGAGAGCTCTAGAAATTCCTGATGCACCTTGAACCAGTTAAATTGGAATCTTTCGGTGGCTTCCAAACATGGTATTTTTAAAGGTCTATGAATGATTCCAGTCTACAGTCAAAAATGACGACATCTGGTCTAGAATACTGTCTAGCATAAAGGAGAAACCTAATAAATTTGGTTCAGTGAATGGAATTCAGGTTATATTAGAGAGGTTCTAAAGCTAGGCTTCCCAGGTGGCTCAGTTATAAGGAGATATGGTGGCCAGGTGGCCACTTCCCAGGTGGCCAGTGCAGGAGATATGGGTTTGATCCCTGGATCAGGAAGAATCCCTGGAGGAGGAAATGGCAACCCACTCCAGTATTCTTGCCTGGAGAATCCCCATAGACAAAAGAGCCTGGCAGGCTACAGTTCATGGGGTCGCAAAGAATTATGCACAATGAAGTGACTAAGTATGCATGCACAAAGCTAGGAAGGGCTGGGGTTGGGGAAAGGGATCAAGACTGAAGTTTCCATGAACTTGAAATGTAGGTTTGAGACCACTGTTCTCAGAGAGGGATTTATATATATATACTTATTATTTTGGAGTGGGCACAGTCCAAGTGATATGATTAAAGTATTTCTGGCCAAAGAACTTTCTGCATAAGTACCATGGTGCGAAGCATGCTACAGTATTGAAACCATTCACCTCAGATTGGGGCTTGAATCCGACCAAAACCCATGGTCTTCCAACCGAGAAAACACACCTGGTTTCAAGACCCAATGAAGCTCAGCTTTTGATGTCTCATCATGGGAAGAATTCTGTGAGAGGCAAAGTAATAGATAAGAAGTGGATTTATTTAGAGAGAAACACACTCTACAGACTTCCCAGGTGGCACAGTGGTAAAGAATTCGCCTTCAAGGCAGGTGACACAGGTTCAGTCCCTGGGTCAGGAAGATCCCCTGGAGGAGGGCATGGCAACCCACTCCAATATTCTTGCCTACAAAATTCCATGAACCAAGGAGCCTGGTTGGGCTACAGTCCATGGGGTCACTAAAGAGTTGGATACAACTTAGTGACTACACAACAACAGCACACTCTACAGACAGAGCATGGGCCATCTCAGAAGGCAAGAGTGGCCTTGAAATTCAGGGTGGCTAGCTTTTATAGGCTGGGTAATTTCATTGGCTAATAACTATTTTGGGGGAGTGGCGAAGATTTCCAGGAATTGGGCCACTACCCACCTTTTGATCTTTGATGGTCAGCCTTGGAACTGTCATGGTGCCAGCCTGTGGGTGTGTTGCTTAGCTTGCTGATGTGTTATAACGAGGATGAGATGGTTGGATGGCATCACCGACTCAATGGACATGAGTTTGAATAAACTCTGGGAGTTGGTAATGGACAGGGAGGCCTGGCATGCTGCAGTCCGTGGGGTTGCAAAGAGTCGGACATAACTGAGCAACTGAACTGAACTTAACTGAGCGTCAATGTCTAATGAAGTTGACTCGTCCGCCATCTTGGACCCATTTGGTTCCCATCAGTTTGTGTGGTGTCCTTGGGCTATGTCATTCTTTCAAAGGTTGTGCCCTGCCTGCTTCCCTCCTGTTTCATTATAGTGGTTAAAGATTTGAAGTTCGGGAGTTGGATAGTTTGTGAAGTTAGAAGTTAAAGTTGCACAGGGCATGACCAGAAGGGAGGAGGGGAGGAAGACTTGAGGTTCATGGCTCTCAGATTGGACATTGATCTCAACTGAACTTGGACGTGCATTTGAGCAAACTCCAGGAGGTGGTGAAGGACGGAGGAGCCTGGCTTGTGTGCCACTGTTCATGGGGTCGCAAAGAGCCAGACATGATTTAGCAATGGAATAAAAAGAATTCAATTGAACTGATTCAGGCTTACACTTCCTTCTATATCCTCATGACCCTAAATTCACGTTTTTCAGCAAATTTCTCAGGCTCTCTTAGTCTGAGATCACCTTTGCTTCCCTGGGATTGGGTTCACCTTACACTAAGACATACATACTAAAGTCTTATTGTAAATTAGTTAATCAATTTTCTTGCTTTCAAGAGAGTGTCAGATGAAGACATTGAAGGCTAGGAAAGCAAAGAGTGGTAAAAAGTGGAAAATTCACCACTCTTACAATTGTGCTTATTGTTTAGTTGTTAGGTCATGTCTGATTTTTTTTGTGACCCCATGGACTCCAGCCTACATGGCTCCTCTGCCCATGGGATCTCCCAAGCAAGAACATTGAAGTGGGTTGCCTATTTGTCTCCTGCACTGGCAGTTGGGTTCTTTACCACTGAAATCCCAATTTTGCTTGAGGCTATTCCAGCCAGGGCTTCTAGTTAGCAAAGATGACAACAGAAACAAAAACAAACCATAAAACTAACCTGTTACCCAAGTACCATAATACTTTAGGAGAAACAGTGATGCCAATGACCTCTAAAATGGCACTTCTTCTTCATTTGATTAGATATTTACTGCTCACTTATCTTAGGCTTCTCAGGTGACTCAATGGTAAAGAATCCATCTGTCAACACAGGAGACCAGAGTTCGATTCCTGGGTCGGGAAGATCCCCTGGAGGAGGAAATGGCAACCCACCCCAGTACTCTTGCCTGCAGAATCTCATGGACAGAAGACCCTGTCAGGTTATGTCCATGGACTCGCAAAGAGTTGGACACAACTGAGCACGCACACATGAAGTGTCATCTTATCACAACTCTCAACCTCTGTATGGGATCACATTGAACTCTGATGGTGGGTTAGGTGATTCGAGTGGGTCAGGCTTCCACAACAGAGCTAATTTATCCTCCCCGCTGCCCAACATCTAAGTCATTTCCAAGGAATGGTTAATAAATAGTTGGATGGAGTATGGTCAGGTGGTGAAGAAGTTTGTAAATCATTATTTTATTATATGAAGAAGCAGTTGCATTTCTCCTTCTAGTGAGGTAAATATTAACTTTATAGATGGAAAACTGCAGTCCTAATCACCTTGGCAGCCCTGTGGTCATAAGACATATCTGGGGGCAGCTCCAGGTGGCAGTGGGTAAAACAAATGACACGGAGCCTCAGGTAATATTTGATTAAGAATTGTTTTCTTTGTGGGAGACAATCAACAGCCAAACCAGCTATGCTGGTAAACTCTCCTCCAGTGCCTGTTGCTGTGGCAGGATGTTGGAGGAAGTTTCTGGAAGACAAGTAGCACCCCTCACTGCAACAGCTGAGCCAAAAAAAACAGTCACAACGCAATCAACATAGGAAAGAAGACTTTAGGCTGAAGACATGGAGTTCTCCCCAGAGCAGCAGGACTGAGGAAGGACCAGGTCTCTCTGCCCCATTGTTACTACCCTGTCCCAGGTGCCTCCCACCACCTAGAACCTAAGGCAGCTCCCCAGTAGGCATCCTGCCTCCAGACCCAGTCCTCCACTCCATTCCACAGTCTGCAGCCATCAGGCTCTTTCTAAAATGCCATTCTGAGGACTTCCCTGGTGGGACAGTGGCTAAGACTCTGTGCTTCCCACACAGGTATCCGGGTTCAATCCCTGGTTGGGGAACTAGATCCCACACGCTGCAGCTAAGAGCTCACATGACTCAACTAAATGTCCCACGTGCTGCAATGAGGACCACGTGCCACAACCAAGGCCTGGTGTAGCCAAATAAATAAACAAAATTAAAAATTAAATGTAACACCATTTATAATAATGGTGTTATTATACATAATAATAATATATATTAAATAAATATATGAATAATATAATACACATAAATAATATAAAAATATATAAATATATAATATACTTATATATCATATAACTATAAACTATATAAATATATTTTATATATAATTATATAAATACATGCAAATATGTAAATATATAATAAAATATATTATATAAATATATATGTATATATACATAAATAATACAATAAATATTAATAATAAATGAATAAATAAACAACATTCTGGTTTTATCGGCTTCAAGTAGAGCCCATTATATGACTTCTCGTTTCTCTCATTTCTCAGAATAATGTCAGCTCTGAGTACAGCTGAAAATCTCAATTAATGATTATTTCTGCCTGCAACTCCCAGTTTCCATTCTCCACTACATTAAACATCTAGTTTGTTTACACCAGTAAGCTCTCTGGCTTCCTCTTCTGGGAACCCTTTTCCTCTTCTTTTTCTCGCTAATTCCTTATTTTTCAGGACTCAATTTAGATATCCTAGTGGGCACTTCTATAGCACCCTAAACTTCTCATCATAAGCTATTGCATCTTTTAGGATGTTTAATTATCTGCCTGTCTTGCTGTACAGTATTAGCTCACATCCAGTGTTTAATACACACCACACCCTATTAAACATTTTCCTTGGCATATCTCATGTGATTCCCGTAACAATCCTGTGAGAAAAACACTTGATTACAAATAATTAGACTGAGGCTCATGCTAAGTCATTTGCTTAAGTCCTACAGCTAGAAATCTCCACAGGGCAAGATGGTGTCGGTCTTGCCTCTCATTTGATCCCTAGCAATAAATACGTACCTAGCCCTTTAACATAGCTAACACTTACATTGCACTTAGAATGTGCTGGGCATATCTCAACCTTCTGTCACTAAGATGGGGAAACTGAGATAAAAGTGACCTGCATATGATCACACAGTAAAGAAGTAGTCAGGTTGGGATTTAAACCTAAGCAACTGGCTTCAGAGCTGCAGCGCTCTTAACTACTAGGCAGTTCTTCCTTTGCGTAAGCAGAAATGCTTCAAGTTGCAGAAATGTTAAGGAAACAGATGAAGCAGTCAATAAAGCAAAGGAAATCGAGACCTCTTTTCGTAAGGCAATTTGTTAGTTGCCTTCTGACAGTCTCTCAAGAAGCCTTCACAGTGCCCACAGTAGGGTAGATGCATAGTTGCCACAAATGAAAACATGTCTGGAAGCAAAAAAAAAAAAATCATTTTCTGTCTTCCAGTGTCTCAGCTTCACTGAGTAGTTATCAGTGATTAAAAAAAAATTTCAACTAAAATTTCCTTTTTAGCACTGCAGTATGTACTCAAATGACATTCTCTAGAGAAAATAGGGAGGGAAATCCAGTGGGATTATGGTGAAAAATTAAAGTCAGCCAGCTATATTGTAGAGGACTACAGTGACCTGGAAAAAAAGAATGGAAAAGTCCTTGCATTTCCTAAGAAGGCCAAAAAAGAAAACAAAAACCTTAGTTTGGCCTTGTTAAGTACAAATAGAACTTGGGTGGCAGAGAGAAAGAAGCAAAGGAATGCTTTAGTAGTTGTGTTTATCTCCCTTCCCCATATGGAAAATTGTATTACTGTTTCTTCTGATTTTTCTGAATTGTTTTGATGGTTTCTACCACAATGACTTGTTTTAGAAGATCATCTCTGTATTTTTTCCCTTTTAATAAAACAGAACAAAAAATTGAATAAATTTTTATTTATTTCATTCAACTGAAAAATTGAATAAAATGGAAAACGTTTTACTTTTTGGAGAATGAGGGGAGAATGATGACTTGGGGGGATGCCCCTCATCATCAGAAGATGTGTCCCGGCAGCAGCTGGCAGCTCCAGAGCTGGAGACCCCCGTAACTGTCACAAAAGCAAGAACTTTATTTGACTTGGCTGCTGTCTTTTGTTAGAGACAGGAAAAAACTGTTGTTGACCAGAAACAATGGCTTGCTGATGGGGAGGAGCTCAGGTTAGGGATAGGATTTGTTAATGGATTTAAGGAGGAGTTGATAGGAAAGGAAGAAACAAGCATGACTCCTAGGTGTGTGGCTTTAGCTTCTGGGTGGGGTCAGTTATTGACATAAGGAAGGCTGTGGGGAAGAAGAGATTTCGGGAAGAAAATTGTTAAATTCAGTTTTGCACATGTTAAGTTTGAAATTTCTGAATGAGGGTCCTACCTGGTCTCCCTTATACTCCATTACGGTATCTGCTCACTGGGCAGCAGCAAGAGGAGCCTCTTAAACTGTAACTCAACGTTGGATGTAAGCCATCCAACGACTCCACCTCTAGCTACAAGGAAAAGCCAAAGTCATGACCTTGTCTCCTGCACACATCCTCACTCCTTCCCTTCCGGCTGCGCTGTTCTCCTGCTATCCCTTGGACATACCAGGTACATTCCCACTTCAGGATCTTTGCAGTGTATCTTCCTTTTTTGGGGAATGCTCTTCCTACAGGTAAGTTAACTACCTTCCTGACCTCACCTCCTCCAAACCTTAGCCTGAATTTGGCATCTTGGTTAAGGTCTATGCTGATCACCCTATTTAAAACCAAGACTGTTCTTCCATACCCAGCACTCTACTTTCTCTTCTTGCATAGCACTTTTATTTCATCACCCCCATTTTGGGGGGGTGGGGGGGAGGTGGGCACCCTGCACAGCTTGTGGGATCTTAGTTTCCTAACCAGGGACTGAACCCAGGCCCTCAGCAGTGAGAGTGCAGAGTCCTAACCACAGTCCCACCAGGTTATTTCTTTTTTATATGGTCAGTTGTTAATATTCTTTTCCTCTCACTAGAATGTAAGCAGGATGAAGGACAGTAATTTGATACTAGTATAGCCCAAGAATCTAGAATATTCTATGGCACATACTAAGTACCCAATACTTATTGGTTGAATGAGTAGAAATAATTATCTGTTGTCTAAGAAATGTCAAAAAGATGGTTGGATAGATGAGTATAGACCTAAGGAGAGGTGAGGTCTGGAAATATTCATTGTCATGAATTAGTTAAAACTATGAGAATGGATGAAGCTACCCAAGGTAAAGACATGACTAGGAAAGAGAGGTTCCAATATTAAGACCTGGAAAATGTCCACATTTTGACATCAGGCAGAGACAGAGAAACCAATTAAAAAAAAAAGATATTTAGAACCAGTAATGTAGGAGAAAAACTAGGAGATACTTGGGGTAGCGGTGGTATTGTGTGAAGGAGAGAGGGGTCAATAATTTCATCTCCTGCTGTGTAGTTGGGTAAGATAAGGCTAGAAAGATAAGGCTCCTTTATACTGGCAACAATGGAGATTATTTGCCAACCTTGGTAAGAAGTTTCTGGGAAGATCAAAGCTGAGATGGATTGCCAAAATGGCTTGAGGATACTACTCGAGGACTGTACTTAAATACGACTTCCCAGGTAGCGCTAGTGATAAAGAACCCACCTGCCAATTCAGGTATATGACAAGGTTTCAATCCCTGGCTTGGGAAGATTCCCTGGAGGAGGGCATGGCAACTCCCTCCAGTATTCTTGCCTGGAGAATCCCATGAACAGAGGAGCCTGACAGGCTGCAGTCCATAGGGTCGCACAGTGTCAGACATGACTAAAGCGACTTAACATGTACTTCAGTGTGTGTGTGTGTGTGTGTGTACTTAGTCCCTCAGTCGTGTCCAACTCTTTGGACTGTAGCCCACCAAGCTCCTCTAGAAGTCCATGGAATTTTCCAGGCAAGAATACTGAGGTAGATTGCCATTTTCTTCTCCAGGGAGTGGGTTGTACTTAAATATAGCTCCACCAAATAAGAGCAAAGGATAACAAGAAATAATAACTCACAGGGTCAGAACTATAGGAAAAGAGACAGCAGCAGATCAGCAATGTCAACAATTTTTGGAAGATAAGAAGCACCTGAAAAAGTAGAACTTGACTTAGTAGACGAGGTGGGTACATGCCTATGTGACTGGGTGGCAGTGGAAGAATTGGGGTGCTTTGATGATGAACAAGTCCATTTGCTATGTAGAACTCTTCAGACGTTTTGCACTTGGGTCTAGAAGGTACTACAGAAGGTAAAGTTAATCTTCCTGGATAGAAACAGGGGTAGTGGTTGAAAAATTTTATAGAATAATTGATCTAACTGATTCCTTCCCTTATATGACCTGCCCAGAGGACTACAACTCCATGCACCTCCAGCCTGCCCAAAGAGTTTTATTCTCTGGAGAAACTGGATTAAGAGAGAGAGACTAGACTTTGGGACACAGAGATAAGGATAGAACAAGACATGGAGTTATAAAGGTGGGAATTAAGTGAAAATTTTCATACTGAATTATAATTTTTAGACTCCTTTCTCAGGCTGTGCTCCTGGAATTCTGTCCACAGATTGTAAAGTATATTGGCGGACTTTCTTTGAAGAATCTAAATTACACCCGAGAAAAGACTGACAGAGACTGGTATCTCCAGAATCATCCAGTAAAAAGGCACTGTCTTAGTCTGCTCAGGCTGCTATAACGAAACACCATAGACATTTCTCACAGTTCTGTAGGCTGGGAAGCCCAAGATCACTGGAAGTTACTGTGTTCGGGAGCGCCCTTTTTCTGTCTCGCAGACAGCTGTGTTCTCACATGGTGGAGACAGAGAGAATTCTCTCTTCCTCTTCTTATAAAGCCTCCAATCATCTCATTTAATCATAATTACCTCCTAAAAACCCTATGTCCAAATGCAGTCGTATTGGAGTTAGAGCTCCAACACATGAATTTAGTGAGAGAGGGAGTCACAGTTCAGTTCATATCCCTGAATAGGAAATAACCATTGGTAGTGTGCCTTTTTATACGTTTGGGATCTGGTTTTAATGGCAGTTATCCCACTTCGATTAATGTAAGGGATTTCAACAGAGGAGAGGAGTGAAAAGAGAGCCATGCACTAGACTTTTCTAGAGGACAACCAACCTCTCCTGCCTAGAAAAGAAGAGAGAGGCTTTCAGAGGGAGGGCGCCAAATGAAAAATGAAACTGATTTGTTGGAACATCTGGGGAAAATTATTGGTAAAGGTTCAGCAAGTCTATTGAAACATTCAGAGAAACAATAAATGGTAAACACATGGGAAGCTAAGCAAAGACAATTTCAACTCCAGGAAAAACAAAATGTATGAAAAGGAAATATTCATGCATCTTGGGTTAAACAGGGAATCTTTACTGGACATAGCAATGTAAACAATAGCTGATTTAGTAAAAAATTATAATAAGTTTACATGGAGGGGATGAAGCAGGAAAGGGAAGTTGTGTGTGTGTGTGAGAGAGACATGACATACTTTACCTTCTGTTACAGGAGGTGTTTAGAAAATGTTTAAAGTACATTAAGAAATAGCATTCAGTTCAGTTCAGTTGCTCAGTCGTGTCCGACTCTTTGCGACCCCATGAATTGTAGCACACCAGGCCTCCCTGTCCATCACCAACTCCCGGAGTTCACTCAGACTCACGTTCATCGAGTCAGTGATGCCATCCAGCCATCTCATCCTCTGTTGTCCCCTTCTCCTCCTGCCCCCAATCCCTCCCAGCATCAGAGTCTTTTCCAATGAGTCAACTCTTCGCATGAGGTGGCCAAAGAACTGGAGTTTCAGCTTTAGCATCATTCCTTCCAAAGAAATCCCAGGGCTGATCTCCTTCAGAATGGACTGGTTGGATCTCCTTGCAGTCCAAGGGACTCTCAAGAGTCTTCTCCAACACCACAGTTCAAAAGCATCAATTCTTCAGCACTCAGCTTTCTTCACAGTCCAACTCTCACATCCATACATGACCACTGGAAAAACCATAGCCTTGACTAGACGGATCTTTGTTGGCAAAGTAATGTCTTCGCTTTTGAATATGCTATCTAGGTTGGTCATAACTTTCCTTCCAAGGAGTAAGTGTCTTTTAATTTCATGGCTGCAGTCACCATCTGCAGGGATTTTGGAGCCCCCCAAAATAAAGCCTGACACTGTTTCCACTGTTTCCCCATCTATTTCCCATGAAGTGATGGGACCAGATGCCATGATCTTTGTTTTCTGAATGTTGAGCTTTAAGCCAACTTTTTCACTCTCCTCTTTCACCTTCATCAAGAGGCTTTTTAGTTCCTCTTCACTTTCTGCCATAAGGGTGGTATCATCTGCATATCTGAGGTTATTGATATTTCTCTCAGCAATCTTGATTCCAGCTTGTGTTTCTTCCAGTCCAGCGTTTCTCATGATGTACTCTGCATATAAGTTAAATAAGCAGGGTGACAATATACAGCCTTGATGTACTCCTTTTCCTATTTGGAACCAGTCTGTTGTTCCATGTCCAGTTCTAACTGTTGCTTCCTGACCTGCATATAGGTTTCTCAAGAGGCAGGTCAGGTGGTCTGGTATTCCCATCTCTTTCAGAATTTTCCACAGTTGATTGTGATCCACACAGTCAAAGGCTTTGGCATAGTCAATAAAGCAGAAATAGATGTTTTTCTAGAACTCTCTTGCTTTTTCCATGATTCAACGGATGTTGGCAATTTGATCTCTGGTTCCTCTGCCTTTTCTAAAACCAGCTTGAACATCTGGAAGTTCATGGTTCACGTATTGCTGAAGCCTGGCTTGGAGAATTTTGAGCATTACTTTACTAGCATATGAGATGAGTGCAATTGTGCAGTAGTTTGAGTATTCTTTGGCATTGCCTTTCTTTGGGATTGGAATGAAAACTGACCTTTTCCAGTCCTATGGCCACTGCTGAGTTTTCCAAATTTGCTGGCATATTGAGTGCAGCACTTTCACAGCATCATCTTTCAGGATTTGAAATAGCTCAACTGGAATTCCATCACCTCCACTAGCTTTGTTCATAGTGATGCTTTCTAAGGCCCACTTGACTTCACATTCCAGGATGTCTGGCTCTAGATGAGTCATGATTATCTGGGTCGTGAAGATCTTTTTTGTAAGTTCTTCTGTGTATTCTTGCCATCTCTTCTTAATATCTTCTGCTTCTGTTAGGTCCATACCATTTCTGTCCTTTATCGAGCCCATCTTTGCATGAAATGTTCCCTTGGTATCTCTAATTTTCTTGAAGAGATCTCTAGTCTTTCCCATTCTGGTGTTTTCCTCTATTTCTTTGCACTGATCGCTGAAAAAGGCTTTCTTATCTCTCCTTGCTATTCTTTGGAACTCTGCATTCAGATGCTTATATCTTTCCTTTTCCCCTTTGCTTTTCGCGTCTCTTCTTTTCACAGCTATTTGTAAGGCCTCCCCAGACAGCCATTTTGCTTTTTTGCATTTCTTTTCCATGGGGATGGTCTTGATCCCTGTCTCCTGTACAATGTCACGAACCTCATTCTATAGAAATAGCATTACTATCCTGTAAAAATATGTCAATAATTACTAGTAAAAACAGCAAAGAAGTTGAAAGTGGGTTCCACTGGGAGTGAGGTGGGAGTGCCAGTTGAATATTTAAGACTTATTTGCATATACTGGATAAAACTGACACAAGTAACTTTTCAAAATACATGGTATATATACTTCAATTAAATATATATATATATATATATATATATATATATATATATATAGTCTTCCCCAGTGGGTCAGAAGGTAAAGAGTCTGCATGCAATATGGGGGACCTGGGTTCGATCCCTGGGTCAGGAAGATCCCTTGGAGAAGGGAATGGCAACCCACTCCAGTATTCTTACCTGGAAAATCCCATGGACGGAGGAGCTTGGTGCGCCCCAATCCACAGGGTCACAAAAAGTTGGACACGACTGAGTGACTAATACACACACGTGTGTGTGTGTGTGTATATATATATATACACACACATGACAAGTGCTGTCAGTCTGTTCAGTCGTGTCCGACTCTTTGCGACCCCATGGACTGCAGCACACCAGGCTTCCCTGGCCATCACCAACTCCCAGAGCTTGCTCAAACTAATGTCCATCAAGTCGGTGATGCTATCCAACCATCTCATCCTCTGTCATCCCCTTCTCCTCCCGTCTTCAATCTTTCCCAGCATCAGGGTCTTTTCAAGGGAGTCAGTTCTTCACATCAGTTGGCCAAAGTATTGGCACTTCAGCTTCAGCATTAGTCCTTCCAATGAATATTCAGGATTGATTTCCTTTAGGATGGACTGATTGGATCTCCTTGCAGTCCAAGAGACTCTCAAGAGTCTTCTCCAACACCACAGTTCAAAAGCATCAATTCTTTGGCACTCAGATATCACTTTTATATGTGGAATCTAAAAGAATAAAACAAACTAGTTAGTATAACAAAAAAAGATTCACAGATATATAGAATAAACTGGTAGTTATCAGTGGACAGAGGAGAGGGGGGAGTGGGAAAAGATAGGGTAGGGTGTTACAAGATACAAACTACTGTGTGTAAAATAAACAAGTCACAAGGTTGTGTTATACAGCAGAATATAGCCAATATTTTGTAGTAACTATAAATTCAATATAACCTTTAAAAATTGTGAATTTCTATGTCATACGTCTGAAACATATAATACCATGAATCAACTATACCTCAATTTAAAAATACATAAAATGCATTGTATAGGAGGTTTAAAAGAAGAGATAGGAAGTATGGACAGCTCTTTCAGGAAGCTTTGCTGGCAGAAGGGAGCCAAGCAATGGGGTAGCAACTCATTCAAGGGTGAATCTAAAAAAATTTTTTTTTCATGCACCACATAAGATCTTAGTTCCCCAGCCAGGGATCAAACCAGTACCCCCTGCAGTTGGAAGCATGGAGTCCTAACCACTGGACCACCAGGAAAGTCCCTGAATCTAAATATGTTTCAAGTGAGAATACTTAGTTACCAAATCAAACAGTGCAGGCTTTATAAAGAAAAGTGGAGTCTCTTGCCCCCCACCCCCTTTTCCACACATTGCTTTCCATTCACCTATAAACATTTAAACCATGGTTTCTCTCAACCCAGGAGCTTGAACGAAGTTTCCTGCCCTGGGAGAGGAGGGCATAGACAGGATTTTTGCCAATGGAGAGCAGTGTCTCACCAGCCCGTGTGCAAGCCGAATGGCACATGCTCTGCTGGCATCTTATCACCACCCAGCCTGTAGGAAGACAGGAAAGCCCAGAAGAGAAGCAGGAAAGCATGCTGTTAGGGCATCGTTGCAGCGCTGCTTTGCAGAATTCTGTGATGTCTCAGACTATAGTGCCCTCATTAGGACCTGTGCAAGGAGGAAGGAAACACCCAGTTCAGTTTGCAGCATATCTTAAAGCCTTGGGGTCTGAATTTGATTTGGGGAGATCAAGAGAGTGATTTCCTACTTCTGCCCCCCTTGAGAAGAGAAGGTGAAACGCTTTCTGTTGGTATCTTTACTCAGACCCTGTACGAAAGTGAAAGCGTTAGCCACTTAGTCGTGTCCGACTCTCAGTGACCCCAATGACGTAGCCCGCCAGGCTCCTCTGTCCATGGGATTCTCCAGGCAAGAATACTGGAGTGGGTTGCCATTTCCTACTCCAGGGAGACCCTGTGTACCATAATTACAAAGAGGCACAGGCTAGTTCTCATGGTCACACCTCTACTAAGGGGGCTGTAAGTAGGGATACATTTTATTGCACTCAAGTGGCTATAACCATAATATAATGCAAACATACAGCGTTTACTTTCTGAACATTAATGAAACAACCACACGAGTACAGAAGAACAACCAGAATAATGAGGGATTTTTAAAACAAACATAGAAAGGCCCTCAGGAAAACGGCCTGTAGATCACCATCTAAGGATTTTTAAAGATTATATCTTAAATTATTTGGTATCCCATGTTTCTTCTTTTGCAGCATATTTAAGAGGATGACAGATTTTCCAGGTTTAATGTAATATTTAAGATAATCCATTATAAAAGTTACTGAACTCAAATATTAGAGGCAGGGCTAGTATAGAGCACTGCCTTGGAGTGGGAATCCGTTTTGGAGGGAGGTTGCCTTAACTAACTTGGGAAGCATCAGACGACCATTTCCAAACTGGTATTTCAGGTTTTCCCATCAGGGATCTAACTCCCTGCTGTTTTCTGTGACACTGTCTGTCTATTGAAATGTCGATAGAAGAGAAAATGTGCCATACCTTTCAGGTGTGTCATGGCTACGTCAGCCTAGAGGAGACTCAGATGTCTTCAGGGACCAAACCGGTGAGTAAAATGCGTGTGAAAGTGAGGCCCAAGAGAACATGGGTTAAATTAAAACCCACACTACACATACACGGGCTTCCCTGGTGGCACTAGTGATAAAGAACCCCCCTGCTAATGCGGGAGACAGACATGGGTTCCATCCCTGGGTCGGGAAGATCCCCTGGAGGAGGGCACAGCAGCCTACACCTACGCCTGGAGAATCTCATGGACAGAAGAGCCTGGTAGGCTGCAGTCCACAGGGTCACAAAGAGTTGGATACGACTGAAGTGATTGAGCACAGACACACACACACACACACATATACACCCACCAACCATACTGTGCTGGCCAAACAGGCGTCTGCTGCTCACATCTTTCCTGCTGCTGCTGCTGCTGCTAAGTCACTTCAGTCGTGTCCGACTCTGTGCGACCCCATAGACGGCAGCCCACCAGGCTCCCCCGTCCCTGGGACTCTCCAGGCAAGAACACTGGAGTGGGTTGCCATTTCCTTCTCCAATGCATGAAAGTGAAAAGTGAAGGTGAAGTCGCTCAGTCGTGTCCGACTCTAGCGACCCCATGGACTGCAGCCCACCAGGCTCCTCCGCGCATGCGATTTTCCAGGCAAGAGGACTGGAGTGGGGTGCCATCGCCTTCTCCGCACATCTTTCCTAGGGGCTACCAATCTGTGATCTCTGCTTAGCTGTGGGAATAATGCCCTGACAAACTGAGACCAGAATGCCCTCTAGAGCCACGGGGGTTTCTAACACCCTCCTGGAGCAGAATCAAAGGAGTTAATCCAAAATGACTGCCTGAAGTCCCTCCTCGCCTTCAAGCCTCCGTGAAATCACCCCCTTTCTCGCTCTGAGACGGAGCCTTGCCTTCTGCCAGCTCTGCTTTCCAGCAGTTACAGCAGCTCCCGTGTTGGGTGTCGCAATGGCCTGGGTCTGTGTCAGCTTCGGCTCCCAGAACTCATGGCCCAGCCTTACTATGTAAACCTCTCTCTCTCTCTGTAAAATTTAAAGGAAGGAATTTCTGAGTATTTGAATTGCATATAGAAATTCTTTTAAAATCCTAGAGCTGTATCCAAACAAAAGAGTACCTCCCACCTTACGTATTCTCTCAGTGTTTCCCAAACTGGTGTTCCCCAGAGCATTCGTCCCAGGAGATGTTCCCTGAAAAGTGCTCTGTGGTCTAACACTACTCTGTATCCTGATCGAGTCACATGGCACAGTGGTATTGTAAAGGCTCTGAGAAGATCAGGAAAAATTAAAGAAAAGTTTACTTTTGTTCACGGAGGGTTCTCCTCATGTATTTAGCCATGGGATTCTTCTAATGGGACCATTTAAGGACTTGCTCCTTGGAATGTAACCTTGGCAGAGGCAGCCAGGACAGACTCTGGCCCCAAGCTGCCTACAAGCAACCGTTAGCATTCATTGTCCTTGGGTAAGTTACTTGACCTGAATAGGTTACTCGACTTAAGCTGTCTCATTTGTAAATTGGGCATAATAGTAGGACATCCTCTCTTATAGGGCTATTGTGAAAGTTAAATGAGTTAATATGCATGTAAACTATGTGTGTGTGCGTGCTAAATTGCTTCAATCGTGTCTGACTCTGTGATTCCATGGACTGCAGCCCGCCAGGCTCCTCTGTCCATGGGATTCTCTAGGCAAAAATACTGGCGTGGGTGCCATGCCCTCCTCCAGGGGATCTTCCAGACCCAGGGATCAAACCCGCATTTCTTACATCTCCTGTATTGGCAGACTGGCTCTTTACCACTAGCGGCATCTGTGCTGCTGCTGCTGCTGCTAAGTCACTTCAGTCGTGTCCGACTCTGTGCGACCCCATAGACGGCAGCCCACCAGGCTCCACTGTCCCTGGGATTCTCCAGGCTAGAACACTGGAGTGGGTTGCCATTTCCTTCTCCAAGCAGGAAAGTGAAAAGTGAAAGTGAAGTCGCTCAGTCGTGTCCGACCCTCAGCGACCCCATGGACTGCAGCCTTCCAGGCTCCTCCATCCATGGGATTTTCCAGGCAGGAGTGCTGGAGTGGGGTGCCATTGCCTTCTCTGAGTGGCACATGTATCTCAGCCTAAATTTGGAGTTTTGGTCAGAAAACCAGACTTTCCTCCCTGCTTCAAATTCAGAAAAAAAATTAGCAACAAGAGGACACTGAAGTGTTGGCTTTGCCACCAACAAACGCTGTTTAGAGGAAGCTTGCTATTAGGTTTGTTAATATGTTTCACCACCTCCCTGCCTCACTCGCTTCACCCCCATTTGATTCCAGCCTCTCCATCGCAGGTGGAGATGGATGCAGGCTTTTTTCCGTAGGATTAGGTCATTTAGAGCAGAGTGGACAAAGTAAGTGTTTGTCTTGTGTATCAGTTTGTTAGGGCTGCTATAACAAAGTGCCACAAGCTAGGTGGCTCAGAATGACAGCAATTTACTGTCTAACAGTTCTGGAGGCCAGAAGTCTGAAATCAAGGTATCAAGGACCGTGCTCCCTCTGAGACGGGTAGGGAAAGGCTCTTCCCTTGCGTGTTCCTGTTTCTCTAGCCCCAGGTGTTTCTAGGCTTGTGGCAGCATACCCCCACCTCTGCCTTCCTCATCGTACAGTATTCTCCCCGTCTATTCACATGGCCTTCCCTCTGCGCGTCCCTGTCTATGTCTGCATTTTCCCTTTTTATAAAGACTTCAGTCATGCTGGACTAGGGACCACACTCACGACCTCATTTTATCTTTATTACCTGTGTAAAAACCCTGTTTCCAAATAAGGTCCCATTCTGGGGTACTGGGGGGTCAGAACTTCAACACAACTTTTTTTGGAGGACAGAATGCCACCTGTAACATCCTGAGACCAGAGCCTCTGAAATAGAGGAAAAGAGACCGAAGATAAACCCTGATCCTTCTTCCCTATGCCACGAATCAGAGACATCATTCCTCCTTGCTTGGGGAAGAGCGAGGGGGGATCAAGGAAGTCCAGTGTACTCCTACGTCTGGAACTGAGAAATCTCTCTCCCTGTCTGTGGAAAATGAAGAAGGAAGGAAACCTTCCCATTTCCACCCGCATCTCCAAACTGTAGTGCAAAGAGGACTTTGGGAGTAAATAGGTCTTTGGAATTGCTTGTGATCCTGCCCTAAAATTTGTCAGTTGGAGTCCCTCCATCTCTCCTGGGGCTCAAAGAGCATACCTGTATGTACTGAGAACACTGGTTGCCTAGGTGCCGGGGGACTTAAGGACTCCCTGGTGTTTCATCTGGGGCCAGTTTCAGTTAGCTATGCCCTTGGGAACAAAGTTCTTTCAAGCCTAATCTTTTTGGGAGGTTGAGGAGAAAATATTCTCAGTAGTCTTAGAAACAGCTATTAGCAGCTAGTACACAATATATATTTTGATTTTTAATAAAGATTTGAAGAAGGGGAATGAATATTCAATAATGAGGGGAGAAGTAGAGATATACATGAGGCAAAGATAACATTTCAAATAGCAATGGGTCGTGTGGGAGGGAGGCTCAAGAGAGACGGAGTATATGTCCACGTATGGCTGATCCATGTTGTCGTACGGAAGAAACCAACACAACACTGTAAAGCAATTATCCTCCAATTAAAATTTTTTAAATTAATTTCAAAATTAGCAATGGGTAGAACAAGCTGTTGTGCACTCTAGGTCGTTTCAGTCATGTTCGACTCTTTGCCAAACTATGGACTGTAGCCCGCCAGGCTCCTCTGTCCATGGAATTCTCCAGGCAAGAATACTGGAGTGGGTTGCCATTTCCTCCTCCAGGGGATCATGTTGGATTAGGGGCCACACTCATGACCTCATTTTAACTTGATTACCTGTGTCTCCACCCAGGGATGGAACCTGTGTCTCTCATGTCTCATGTTTTGGCAGGTGGGTTCTTTACCACTAGCGCCACCTGGGAAGCCCACAGAATGAGCTAGGCATCTTCATTTGGGGAGAGGATCTACAGCTGTTAAGTGTTTGCCATTTGCCTGACCTGTACTGTCTTGCTTAATCCTCATACCCTCTGAGTCTCTCTGGTGAGCTGTGGGGCAGGGCAGTCTGTCGCCAGGGCTTGTCCTCTGAAGTGCTGAGCTACACAGCCTCCTTTGTCTGAAACTCAGGAGGCTGCTCTTCCTCTGTGTCCTGAGAATGGTTTGTGTCATTTCTTCCACAGCACTGAATCCATATGGAGTTGTTCCCTTTCTTGATTGTGAGCCCCTCCAGAAGGAGCTGGTCCACACTCATTGTCTAAGCTGCTGCCTGTCACCTTGTGGGTAAGTTTTTAGTGAAATCAATGAATAATTTTCTGTTAGAGAACCCTTGGAGATTTTTCTGATCTACACAGTTGTTATAATATTCATGAACTGTGATTGCTTCACACCCAGAAACAAAAACACTCAGGCTAATGATCTGTATTAGAGCAGTGACGATATGCTAACCAGTCTCTTTCATTATTTAGAACTTTCCCCAGAATTTAAATTGAGAAAGCCCTATTTCTTCCTAGGTCTTTTCGTGGAAGTATCCAGGGTGTGGTGCTCAATGCATAGTGCCTTGGTGTCTTCGGGGAACCTGCTGAGTGGTCACTGACTCAGGCTCTTCCTAGACTAGGTAGGACAAGGGGGACTCTGGGCCACTGACACCAGAGAAGTACTGACAAATCCATTGCCCCATTCAAACCCGGTGTTCATTTACATAGTGAATTTCGGAACACAAGAAATTAGCTGGCCTTTATGTTACATTCTGCTTCCCATGAGATGCCTAATTTTTGGAACCCATGGAGCACAGGCTTGGTCTAATAAATGCACAGAGGGACATGCATATATTAGAAGAATCTCAAATCAAAGTCTAACGGCAACTGACCATGTAACCTGCTTTGGGAAATGGAAAGGGAGACAGCCCCAGCTGTTACCTGCTTATTAAATTAAGCATCCTGGACCTTGCGCTACTCTAGGTGATTTTCTTATATAGAACAAATGGAAGAGCAAGGGGAAATACTACGTTCATGAGAAAATGGCAGGTACTGGAAGTTGCTGCTGCTGCTGCTGCTAAGTCGCCTCAGTCTTGTCCGACTCTGTGCGACCCCATAGAGGGCAGCCCACCAGGCTCCGCCGTCCCTGGGATTCTCCAGGCAAGAATACTGGAGTGGGTTGCCATTTCTTCTCCATTGCATGAAAGTGAAAATTGAAAGTGAAGTCGCTCAGTCGTGCCCGACTCTTAGCGACCCCATGGACTGGAGCCTACCAGGCTCCTCCGCCCATGGGGTTTTCCAGGCAAGAGTACTTGGAAGCCAAATGGGAGGAATGGTGGCAAAGACTATATCTTGTCTGTTTTCTAAACCCAAAGAGAGAGAATAGTGAATATTACTTCTTGGTTTGGTGGTCTCTGGGCAGCTTGGCTCTTTAAATATTTGTTCAGTAGTTTCTATGTCTTCATTCATTCATCTATGCATTTATTAATTTGTTCAGGAAGCATTTGTTGTGTACTACTTCGTGCTAGGCTCTAGACAGGACACTGAGGATGCAGGGATGAGTGAGCCTATTGCCTATCCTCCAGAGTTCAGGAGGAGTTTAAACACGGACATGGAGTAGACTGAAGACACTTTGAAGGCAGAGATGGAGACGTATTCATCATGGTAGCACCAATCCGTGGTATGGTGACTGCCATATAGGAGGCATTTAATAAACGTTTGTTGAATGACTCAATGAAGGCATTGGTCATACATTAATAAAGCAATTTTCACATTGTAGTGTTAAACTACTAAATATAGTTGAAGACTTCAAAAAATACTGGAAAGCTTCTTGCATGGCAGTAACTTAAATGAAATTTTCTACTTGGAAAAATATCCAATATAATTATAATATATTGTATTGTATGTATCAATATAATTTATACAATATATATCTGTATACTGAAACCTCCATGGTGCTCTAGTGCTGCTGAGTGCTACCTATGTTTTAAATGATTCATCCTGAGTTAGAAGTCCCAGGGTAGAGTGTTCTTCCTTAATACTAGTTAATATTTTTTTTCAGTTGTGGCTCAACCTGAGTGAAACCACTGACATTAAAAAGGCATCAGTTGTTCTAGTCACTTTGGTGAAAAGAGCATGGCATGGGTTGACAGTCGCTGTGAGGACATTTGAAATAGCGCATGCGTTTGTATTCTTATTGATTTCTGATAGCACTTTAAAAATAGAAGCCATAAATTATGTATAGCCAAGAACTATTAAGAACTTCAAGGGAACCACACTTAAAATAAATGGCCTAAGAACTGTAAAGTCAGCTGGCTTAGAGGAAGAATTTCTAACAATAATTCATTTCTAGCTGTTACTAGTCATGCTCATGGTCTTGGAGGATGCTAAGAGGGATCTCTGGTGTGGCTACAGCCATGGGTCAGATGCCAGCTGTGGATGGGGCACACATAACCT
The DNA here is from genome assembly GCF_029407905.1 of Bubalus kerabau. Taxonomy (NCBI): domain Eukaryota; kingdom Metazoa; phylum Chordata; class Mammalia; order Artiodactyla; family Bovidae; genus Bubalus; species Bubalus kerabau. Next base: position 28,898,255 of record NC_073630.1, on the reverse strand, counting down.
AAACCCTGCCTAGGGCTAGGGTTTGTTTTTGCAAGTGGCTCCAGGGCCACGCTCATCTCCACAGATGAGTGCCCATAGAAGGTCACTGAGTTCCTCTCATGAGACTATCCTTGATAGCTGAGCAGTGGTCTCATGTCGTGGGCAGAAATTTCAGAAAAGCATTAGATAGGGCTGCGTGTGGTCAATATCAGGGCCAGTGGCACTGCTTGTTTGGGCATGCTGCAGCCGTAGCTTGTCCCTTAGCTGCGTAGAGGACTCGAGTCAACAGCTACCCTGCAACAAAGTAGTTAGCATGCACATTAAGTTCTCCTAGTTAGAGAAGTCTGTAGACAAAGGATTGGAATAGGCACGTACATGATGTGGTCCCCTTGCAGTTCAGGCTTAACAATGTGTGACAATTTGATTTGAGGCATTTTGAAAGATAACATTCCTTAACACCAGCTAACGACAGTCAGTTATCGTAACACATAGCAACAGGTACAGGAGTGCTTTAATGCCTTCTCACTGTGCAAGCAGAGGAAGATGTCCAGAAGACGGTGGACTAAGTTGTACAATCTGTATGGACAACAGAGGGAAGCATACAGATAGCTTCTGCCTATCACACACAGGGAGTTTGTGGTCACCTGTACTTAGCCTCCTCTTGCTAGAACCAGGTAGAGAATAAGCTAGTTGTTTTTCTGAAGAATGGCTACGTGACTAGGGCTGGATAACAATCTCTGGGCATGACCTGGCTCAGTGACAATTAGAAGGCACATTCTGGCCCTTTTAAAAAACTCATCAAAGGTCAGGGACGGAGAATCTGGAAAATGGATGGCCAAATGTTCTGAGACCTTTCCTCTGGGCATGTAATGTAGAAGTATAGTTCATTTTTTCAACTAATATTTAGTCTTTGCTACATGCTAGTTACCAGAACTACACTGGTAAATGAGAGATCCATCCTACCTTGATGGAACCTGCTATTATCCAGCAAGGGGAAAATTTTCAAACCAAGCCACCAGAGTAAATATATATTTTCAAACAGTGATATGTCTAACAAAAGAAGTATAGGATACTTTGTGAGGCATTGTTATAGGAGAACCTAGTTTAGATTTGGGGCTAAGGAAGGCCCTACTTTGAGTAAATGACATTCAGCTGACAGCTGAAGGCTGGAGCTGGAGTTGGCAGAGTCTGTGCGTGTGTACATGTGCCTGTGTGTGTGAAGAGTGTGAGTGCTGGGGACATTGGGAAGTGTCATGGGCTGAAGGAGCAGCAAGGGTCTCATGGGGGAAGCTTGACTCTTTGCAGAACTGAAAGCAAGCCGGGGTGGTTGTCATGGGATGTGTGAGTCAGAGATGGGTATGAGTTGAAGTGGGAGGTAGGCAGGATCCACAGCATTCAGGGCTTTTGTGGAACATCCTAAGGATGGAGTGTGTTTGTTGGTGACTTGCTGTAAGAAGATGTGATGGGGTGTACCCCAGCTGTTAACCTGAAGAATGATGCTTCTCAGCAGTGGTTCTTGAAAGTGAACCAGGATGGAAGTGTGACCTTGGGTGAAATGTCAGTGAGACAGGGCCGCATTTCATAACACATTTTATAGATTATCAGTGATGGTGATAGAGCTTTATCAAAGTTGTGGGAAAGGAATGCAATCACGCAGGAAAATACTTCATGTTGACTTGACGTCCCCCAAACCTCAAATACCATGAGCACATGTGCAGACATCCAGGAAGGCAGAAGCTGTGAACACCAGGGTCCCTTCCGAATCTGAGTCTGCAAGCAGTTGTTCACTCCACATCTTGCCCTGCTAGAACCTCTCCTCGTAAGCGCTCTCTCCTGCCCCTCAGTTCAGGAAATAGGAGGGGAGTTTAAATAACTCACTCTCAGGACTCTTCTCATGAGCTTGAAAAAAATTTTTTTCTTGTATGTTTCTTAGGAAAGGGAAATAGAAAATACCAAGCTGCAAAACCTCTGACAGTGAGAAGAAATGCCTCTGGTGCTGCCCACATTTGCAAAGCTTGGGCCGGGATTTTTTTTTTTAATCAATATTTTTCTTATTGAAGTGTAATTGATTTACAATGTTATGCTCATTTCTGCTGTACAGCAAAGTGATTCAGTAATACATTATATCTGCATTCTTTTTTATGTTCTTTTCCACTACAGTTTATCATAGGATATTGAATAAAATTCTCTGTGCTCTACAGTAGGACCTTGTTACTTATCCATTGGGATTTTGCTTTTGATTAAGATTTTAACAAGGAGCATGCACCTTATGAGATGTTTATTTTAAGTCCCTAATTTAGCATGTTTTGCATTTCACTTGGGGAAGTGACTTTTCTCTTAAAACTGTGAATGGGAAGCATATGCAGTTATGTGTTGAAACCTACAACCCCAATGAACCAGATAAAACATTATGGACTAGTAGAGGAAAGCGTTATCATTTCAAGTTATGTTTCTATGAGTTCAACCAGCAAATATTAATAAAAGTTGTCACTTAAAAGCATTATTCATAGGCTACCAGATGGATTATATATAATCTATTGTCTACAGATATATCACGTTAGAAGAGTAATGAATTTTTGGCTTTAAGTAAATACAGATCTCAACCATGATTGTTTCGAAATGAATCTGAATGAGTTGGAGAGGCAATGGACTAATTGTTTCAAAAGACAGAATGAAAACAAAAATACGATAGGAATTCACAGTATATATGAATTCTGCCCAATAGATGGCCAAGTCTCCATTCCTAAACTAGTAAATCTGAATTAATACTTATTCCATTATGTGCCTTAATTCATAGAAAAATAGCTTTCCTTTCCTCTGTTTCACTTGCTTAATCTTAAGAAAAATAGAAGATAATAATAATCTTGACTGCTAGAAGTATGACCATGAAAAAAAAATGATTCTAAAACCATTGGCAGATCCAATGGATCGACAAAATTGAATAGTATGAGGTTTGAACAAATATTTCTCAAGTCCTATTTGCAATAGAACTATGAAGCTGGCCTTCTAGAGAGCACAGCCTGGTCATTTTTATTCCCTAGCTAGTCTGTCTTGAACAGTGAGACTGGATATAGCCAGCTGAACTAGACTGTCTGACCATAAAATGTGATAGAAACGAGATGAAAAGAGACTCAGTGTTCCATAAAAACTTCATCATTACTAATGCTGGTTCTCTATTGCCCATTGATTCCCATTTCAAAAATCCAGATGATTCCATCCTAGAGCACAAGGGAAACGAGCACTACTCAGCTGTGAAAATGGCATGAAGGTGAGAGGGTTAAAGTCCGATTGCCATTCAGAGCACAAATGATTTCAAATGCTTTACTGTATTTTGGGCTTCCCTGCTGGGTCAGTAGGTCAAGAATTCACCTGCAATGCAGGAGACCTAGGTTCAATAATTGTTTCAAAACAACTTTTCTTTACAGTTACTTAGTTGTCAAGAAACTTGAGGACACATTTAGGTAGCATGCTAATATTTAAGGAATGATCCCTAAAAAGAGTTGTTCTAAAGATTTATTAAATAATATTTGAGAAGTGCTAATAAAGAAGGAAATGATTTGACCATGCTAATCACTGTTTTATTTAGAATTGTATGAAGTGAAGTTGCTCAGTCCTGTCCGACTCTTTGCAACCCCATGGACTGTAGCCTATCAGGCTTCTCCGTCCATGGGATTCTCCAGGCAAGAATACTGGAGGGGTTACCATTTCCTTCTTCAGGGGATCTTCCCGACCCAGGGATTGAACCCAGGTCTCCTGCATTGGAGGCAGATGCTTTAACCTCTGAGCCACCAGGGAAGAATTGTATAGAGAGTTCTAATTTTACAATATGTGTTAGTGCTTCTTTTGGTGTTACACACTAAGTCACTTCAGTCGTATATGACTCTGTGTGACCCTATGGACTGTAGCCTGCAAGGCTCCTCTGTCTATGGGATTCTCCAGGCAAGGATACTGGAGTGGGTTGCCATGCCCTACCCCAGGGTATCTTCCCGACCCAAGGATTGAACCCACATCTCTTATGTCTCCTTCATTGGCAGGCGAGTTCTTTTCCACTAGCACCACCTGGGAAGTCCAAAGTACACTAGAGCATTATTAAAATAGAAAATGTTGGGAATTCCCTGGCAGTCCAATGGTTAGGACTCAGCACTTTCAGTGCAGGGGCCCAGGTTCAATCCTTGGTCAAGGAACTAAGATTCTGCAAGCCACGCATGGTATGGCCATAAAAGAAATAAAGAAAATGTTATGCAATTTCTCTATTTTAATATCTCACACTTTATAACCTCCCAACAACAAGTTGTGATGTTCCTAAAAATAAAAACAAATAAATGCTAGGAACACAAGCTACATAACTTCTTCAATAAACTGGGTGTTCCTGATATAGCTATAATCAAGAAAAGAACTGTCCTGTTTGCAGATGACATGATACTATACACAGAAAATCCCAAAGATGCCCCAAAAAGCTACTAGAGCTCATCACTGAATTCAGTGAAGTTGCAGGATACAAAATTAATATACAGAAATCAGTTTCATTTCTATATACTAATAACGAACTATCAGAAAGAGAATTCAAGGAAACAATTCCATTTACCATTGCATCGAAAAGAATAGAATACCTAGAAATAAGCCTATGTAAAGAGGCAGAAGACTTTTATTCCAAAACTGTAAGATGCTTATGAAAGAAACTGAAGAACAAATAAACAGATGGACAGATATACTGTGTTTCTGAATTGGAGAAATCAATGTTGTCAAAATGACCATACCACCCAAGGCAATCTATAGATTCAGTGCAATTCCTTTCAAAAATATCAATGGTATTTTTCACAGAACTAGAAAAATAATTTTAAAATCTATATGGAAACACAAAAGACCCTGAATAGCCCAAACAATCTTGAAAAAAAGGAAGAGAGCTAAAAGAATCAGGCACCCTGGATATTCAGACTATACTACAAAATGACAGTAATCAAAACAATATGGTACTGGCACAAAAATAAACACCTAAATCAATGGAACAGACTAGAGAGCCCAGAAATAAACCCACGTGCTTGTGGCTAGTTAATCTACAACAAAGGAGGTGAGAGATATACAATGGAAAACAGACAATCTCTTCAATAAGCAGAGCTGAGAAAGCTGACAGCTACATGTAAAAGAATGAAATTAGAATATTCTATAACACCATGTAAAAAATAAACTCAGAATGGATTAAATACCTAAATGCAAGAACGGAAACCATAAAACTCCTAGAAGAAAACATGGGCAGAACACTGACGTAAATCGTTTGGCATAATCTATCTCCTCAAATAAAGGAAATAGAAGCAAAAATAAACAACTGAGACCTAATTAAACTTAAAAACTTTTGTACAGCAAAGGAAATCATCAACAAAATGAAAAGACAGTCTACTGAATAGGAGATAGTACTTGCAAGTGATATGACCAATAAGGGGTTAATATACAAAATATGTAAACAACTCACATAACTTAATGCCAAAAAAAGAAACAATTTGATTAAAAAGTGGGCAGGAGACCTGAATGGATATTTTTCCAAGGAAGATATACAATGGCTAATTATATTGCTAATCACTAGGGAGATGTAAATCAAAACCACAATGAGGTGCTGCCTCATAACTGCCAGAATCACTATCGTACACTGTTGGTGGGGATGTGAATTGGTGCAGCCACTGTGGAAAACAGTATAGAGGTTCTTCAAAAAACTAAAGATAAGGAGTTTCCTGGGGACCTAGTGTTTAGGATTCCGGCTTTCACTGCTGTGGCCCAGGTTCCACCCCGGTCAGGGAACTGAGATCCTGCAAGCCATATGGCATGACCAAAAAAAAAAAAAAACAACAACAACAAACTAAAAAATAGAACTACCGTACGACCCAGGCTTCCCAGCAGGAGACACAGGAGATGTGGGTGCGATCCCTGGGTCGGGAAGATCCCCTGGAGAAGAAAATGACAACCCACTCCAGTATTCTTGCCTGAAAAATCCCATGGACTGAGGATTCTGGCATGCTAAAGACCAATGAGTCTCAAAGAGTTGGACATGACTGAATGACTAAGCATAGTACCATATGACCCACAATTCCACTCCTGGGTATATGGCCAAGAAAAAATTACCCTCAGAAACACTAATTCAAAAAGATACATGCACCCCAAGTTTCATGGCAGCATTATTTACAAATAGACAAGATATGGAAGCAACCTATGTTGTCATCAACAGATGAAATAGATAAAGATGTGGTCTATATATATATGCTCCTGCTGCTGCTGCTAAGTCACTTCAGTCGTGTCTGACTCTGTGTGACCCATAGATGGCAGCCCACCAGGCTCCTCTGTCCCTGGGATTCTCCAGGCGAGAATACTGGAGTGGGGTGCCATTTCCTTCTCCAATGCATGAAAGTGAAAACTGAAAGTTAAGTTGCTCAGTTGTGTCTGACTCTTAGTGACCCCATGGACTGCAGCCTACCAGGCTCCTCCATCCATGGGATTTTCCAGGCAAGAGTACTGGAGTGGGTTGCCACTGCCTTCTCCACTATATATATATGCACACCATATATGAATACATACACACATAAAATGGAATACTAGTCAGCCATTTAAAAAATGACATTTTCCCATTGTAGCAACATGGATAAACTTAGAGGGTATTATGCTAAGTGTAATGAGTCAGACAGAGAAAGACAAAAACTTATATCACTAATATGCGATATACAAAAAATACAATAAACTAGTGAATAGAGCAAAACAGAAGCAGATTCATAGGAATAGAGACAAACTAGTGGTTGCCAGTGGGGAGAGGGAAAAGGGGGCAAAATAGGAGTAGGAGACTAACAGGTTAAAAACTATTAGGTACAAAATAAGCTACAAGGTGGTGGGGGTTGCAAAATGATATAATCTCTTTGAAAAACCATTTGTTAGTTTCAACTAGGGTTATGTTTCATGATATAGCAATTCCACCTTTTATCCTCCAAAGAAATGAATGCATATACCCTCTTATTTGTAAATTATATTCATGGCAGCTTTATTCATAATATCCCAAAGATAAAAGAATGCAAGTGCTTATCACACAAACAGATAAATAAATTGTGATAATTTATGTAATGGAATACTACTCATCAATTAAAACCAAAATAGTTCTAACACAAGGAGAAATCTCACAGACACTCTATTGTGTGAAAGAAGCCGGATACAAAAGAGGTCTAGTATGTGATTGTATTTATATACAGTTTAAGAACAAGCAAAACTAAGAGATGTTTTTAGAAGTCAGAATAGTGATCAACCCATCAGGGAAAAGAGTGAAAAGTGCATGAGACTTTTATAGGAAATATTCTATTGTTTTATCTCAGTGGTGGTTATTAAGATATATACATATGTAAAAATTCAAACTATAATGCTTACAATTAGTACATTTTATGCACTTTACTATATGTATGTTATTACTTACTGAGTAAAATAAAGTTGATCAAGTCTGCAATCAATCAATCAATAAGCTGTACATATTGTACATATGTGCATATTGTACAATACAGAGAATGTAGCTGATATTTTATAATAGCTATAAATGGAGTATAGTCATTAAAATTGTGAATCACTATTATTGTATACCGATAGCATATAATACTGTACTTCAATAAAAGAAAGTAAAAACAAGTAAATGCTGAGAATACAAGGTGCATAACTTCTTCAATAAACTGAGAGTTTCTAATACAGCTATTAACAAAAAAAGAAACTTCAGATGAACCTATTTGCAGGGAAGGAATGGAGACACAGATGTAGAGAAAAGACTCGTGGTCCCGGTGGGGGAAGGAGACGGTGGGATGAATAGAAAAAGTCGCATTGACATATATACACTATCATGTGTAAAATAGATGGCTGGTGCAAAGTTGCTATATAAGATAGGGAGTCCAGCCTGGCACTCTGTGCTCACCTAGAGGGGTGGGGTGGGGGACAAGAGGGAGGCTCAACAGGGAGGGGCTACACATGTAATTATGGCCGATTCACATTGTTGTATGGCAGAAACCAACACAACATTGTAAAGCAATCTTCCTTCAGTTATAAAAAATAAAATAAAATAAAAAAAATTGAAAAGAGAGAGAAAAAAATAAATAAATGTAAAAAATTTTTAATAAAAAAAAGAGGCTTCTGAAATCGTAACTAAAATTAACTTTGCATATCCTATATATTTCACTTATGTTAATAAATAAGTCAGATGAAGTCTAAAATTCTGTTATTTATTTTAAATTTTACTTTATTTTTTGGCAGCACTGCACAGTATGCAGTACCTTCCCTGACCAGGGATCAAACCTGTGCCCTCTACAGTGGATGCATGAAGTCTTAGCCATTGGACCACCAGAGAAGTTCTGTTAAATTACTTTAAAAGGAGCAAACATCTAGATCCTGAGCTATTTGGGAGTTACAGCAATTTACACGTACAGTTGAGAGGCCCCATCCTCCTGCCTTGCTTCCACCAGCTGCCTTTATCTGAATACTCTTCATGTGACAGTGTGAAAATGGAGAAAAAGGTGGTCATTTGAAATTGTTTCTTTGGATTCCTTGGCAGAGGAACAAACTCACTGCCGAAAATATCACAAATTCTTGCAATGAAGCAATGATAAAACTTTTTGATCTCAACTGTGGTTATTTTCATGGAAACAGTGACAATTTTCCTGGACTCCAAAATCACTGCAGACTATGACCACAGCCATGAAATTAAAAGATGCTTGCTTCTTGGAAGAAAAGCTATGACAAACCTAGACAATGTATTAAAAAGCAGAGACATCACTTTGCTGACAAAGGTACATATATTCAAAGCTATGGTTTTTCCAGTGGTCATGTATGGATGTGAGTTCAGTTCAGTTCAGTTCACTCAGTCGTGTCCGACTCTTTGTGACCCCATGAACTGCAGCACACCAGGCCTCCCTGTCCATCACCAACTTCCAGAGTCCACCCAAACCCATGTCCATCGAGTCCGTGATGCCATCCAGCCATCTCATCCTCTGTTGTCCCCTTCTCCTCCTGCCCTCAATCTTTCCCAGCATCAGGGTCTTTTCAAATGAGTCAGCTCTTCACATCAGGTGGCCAAAGTATTGGAATTTGAGCTTCAACATCAGTCCTTCCAATGAACACCCAGGACTGATCTCGTTTAGGATGGACTGGTTGGATCTCCTTGCAGTCCAAGGGACTCTCAAGAATCTTCTCCAACACCACATTTCAAAAGCATCAATTCTTTGGCACTCAGCTTTCTTTATAGTCCAACTCTCACATCCATACATGATCACTGGAAAAACCATAGCCTTGACTAGACAGACCTTTGTTGGCAAAGTAATGTCTCTGCTTTTTAATATGGTGTCTAGGTTGGTCATAACTTTCCTTCCAAAGAGAAAGTGTCTTTTAATTTCATGGCTGCAATCACCATCTGCAGTGATTTTGGAGCCCAGAAAAATAAAGAAAAATAAAAATATGGATGTGAGAGTTGGACCATAAAGAAGGCTGAGCACTGAAGAATTGATGCTTTTGAACTGTGGTGTTCCAGAAGACTCTTGCGAGTCCCTTGAATTGAAAGGAGAACAAACAAGTCAATCCTAAAGGAAATCAACCCTGCATGTTTATTGAAAGGACTGTTGCTGAAGCTGAAGCTCTAATATTTTGGCCACCTGATGTGAAGAGCTGACTCATTTGAAAAGACCTTGATGCTGGGAAAGACTGAAGGCAGGAGGAGAAGGGGACGACAGAGGATGAGATGGTTGGATGGCATCATCAACTCAATGGACATGAGTTTTGAACAAATTCCAGGAGATAGTGAAGGACAGGGAAACCTGGCGTGCTGCAGCTCATGGGGTTACAAAGAGCTGGACACAACTGAGTGACTGAACAACAAAATGGTTATATTAAGGTACTTAATACATTTTATTTGCTGAAAGAAAGGCCTTATTAACAAATGCTTTTTGATATTAAGTTGATATACTGATGCATAAGAATATAAGCTCTATCTGTTAACTGTGGGAGTTAACTTCAATTACCTTGAAAGATTTGAAAGGGTTTATTGTGCCTTCCCCAGTGGCTCAGACAGTAAAACGTCTGTCTGCAATGCTGGAGACCCAGGTTCAATCCCTGGGTCGGTAAGATCCCCTGGAGAAGGAAATGGCAACCCACTCCAGTACTCTTGCCTGGAAAATCCCACGGACAGAGTAGCCTGGTAGGCTACAGTCCATGGGGTTGCAAAGAATTGGACATGACTGAGCTACTTTACTTACTTTACTTGTTGCATTTTTAAAAATTTTAGATAAAGCACAAAAATGTTATTTTTACCCTACTGATTAATTCTAACACCTAAGGTTATGTTTCCCACAAGATCTATGGTTGGACTTTGGATCGCAGAATTTCCACATCCTGTGCTTCTACATCGTCCAGTTCTCTGTGGTTCATGCCATAGATTGCTAGAGTCTCTTAGAAGAAGGAAAAAAAGTCAATTGTTTTGTTATTTCATTAGTTCTAGTAACTGAGGTGATAGCAATAGAAGTAATAAACTTCTTTCATTGTGTTTTCATCCACACTTCTTTTTGCCCTCAGTTCTCAATATTATTTTTGCACAACTTCTATAAGTTGTACTAAGCAATAAAATAATACAAGTTTCAAGATATGGTCCATGTGTCCTAGGCAGTTTACATCTAAAGAATTAGTAAGACTCTGAGACATGGCAGAGCCTTTCAAGTGGGATTTGCCTCAGTTCTGCTTTAAAGAACAAAGCTGTGATCAATGGCATATAAAGTACTCTCAATTTTCACACCATTGAACAGTTTGGTCTACCTTCAGTCTGTAATTTACTTCTGGAACTCTGAAGTATTTTGAGTGTGTTGTCATTCTGGATAAAATGAGCTGTGTAAATAACAGGTAAGGTGGAGACTGCCACTGTCTACTAGATCCTGTTCCACATTTTAAATTACAGACTTTCAGGTGAGGCCATGGCTAACAGTCTAGGAGTGCCATTTCCAAACTTCCTGATGGCTAGTTACGGCCATGAATTTCAGGTCTGCCTAACAGAATGTAAACGGAAGTGATGTGTGCCGTTTCCTGGTTCAGACTGTGAAACACGACGTGTAAATTCCTCTATGCTCTTTCCCATCTCCGGGAGTCAAACATGGACCATGCTTGGACCAGGTCTCAACCATGTAGGTAAGCAAAACACCTAAACTATGGAGAAGATACAAGAGTCATTCGTTCTTGCAACAAATATTTACTGAAAGGTAGGCTTTAAATGCAGGCTGCATTCTAAATTCTGGCCATACATCAGTGAACCAGAGACCAAAGTCTTCGCTCCCCTTGAGCTCAAATGGGCAATAAAGAATAAGTAAATATAATACATAGTTTGTTAGAAATAAATGTTAAGGAGAAAAATAAAATATAAAACAAGGAAGGGAGACTTGAAATCCTGACTGGCTATTTAGGTGATCATAGGCAACTAAATGAGATAAAATAGTGGTATAGACAAGGCAATGGGAGAAGAAGCTGCTGCATTCTGAATGTTTTGAAGGCAGAGCCAAGGAGGTTTGCCAGGCAATTGGAAACGAGATGTGGGAGAGAGAAAAAAAAAGGAGTCGAGGTTAACACAAATAGTTTTTCCCTTGAGGAGCTTGGCAAAATAGTGTTGTTGCTGATTAAGACTAGAATGACAGTAGGAGGGTTTGGAGGGAAATATTCAAAACTCAGTTTTGAATGAGTTGTTAAGTGATGGGAAGGTGTTAAGTGATCAGTAAAATGTGGGTCTAAAGTTCACAAGAGAGATCCAGACTACCAATATTTGTTTGGAAGTCATCAATATAGCTGCTATTAACTTTATTTTTGGCTGTGCTGGGTGTTCCTTGCCACGCTGGCTTCTCCCTACTTGCGGCGAGCTGGGGTGTCCTCTTCAGTTGCGGTGGGTGGGCTTCTCATTGCGGGGGCTTCTCTCCCCAGGAAGCACAGGCTCTAGGGTGCACGGGCTCAGGAGTTGCAGCTCCCAGGTTCTGGAGCACAGGCTCAATAGTTGTGGTGCAGGGGCTTAGTTGCTCCACAGCGGGTGGGATCTTTCCAGACCGGTGACAAACCTGTGTCTCCTGCATTTGCAGGCGAATTCTTTACCACTGAGCCACCAGGGAAGCCCTATTTCTTTTGTATGAATGTAAATATTTTTTTATTTTGCTATTTAATACCACTAGACTGGATGAAATGACCTAGGGAGTGAGTGATACAGAAAACAGAAATAGCCCAGGGACAGAACTCTGTACCTTTAGAGGGATGGCTGATGAGGGACAACTAGCCCCACCTCCAAAAACCGAGAAGGAGCAGCAAAAACGATAGAAGGTCTACAATGTTATTTAAACATATTCAAGGTTTGCCTGGGGCTTTCCCAGGTGGCGCTGTGGTAAAGAACCCGCCTGCCAATGCAGGAGAGGTAAGAGATGTGGGTCTAATCCCTGGATCGGGAAAATCCCCTGGAGAAGGGCATGGCAACCCACTCCAGTATTCTTGCCTGGAGAATCCCGTGGACAGAGGAGCCTGGTAGGCTCCAGTCCATAGCATCGTAGCTCAGACGGTAAAGCCTGCAATGAGGGAGACCTGGGTTCGATCCCTGGGTCGGGAAGATCCCCTGGAGAAGGAAATGGCAACCCACTTCAGTATTCTTGCCTGGAAAATCCCATGGACTGAGAAGCCTGGTAGGCTACAGTCCATGGGGTCGCAAAGAGTCGGACACGACTGAGGGACTTCACTTTCTAAAGTGACTTAGCATGCACGCATGCATATAGGTAGATAGATAAAGGCAACGGAATGCCGTTCAGTCATAAAAAAGAATAAAATTGTGCCATTTGCAACAACATGGATGGACCTGGAGGGTGAGGTAAGTCAGACAGAGAAAGACAAATACTGTATGCTCTCACTTAGATTAGAATCTAAAAACCAAAGCAAGCATGAATATAGCAAAACAGAAACAGATTCATTGATATGGAGAACAAACCAGTCGTTATCAGTGGGGAGAGGGATGAGAGGAAGGACAAGATAGGAGCAGGTAGTTAAGAAGTACAAACTACTATGTATAAAATAAATAAGCTGCTGCTGCTGCTGCTGCTAAGTCACTTCAGTCGTGTCCAACTCTGTGCGACCCCATGGACTGCAGCCTACCAGGCTTCTCCATCCAAGGGATTCTCCAGGCAAGAACACTGGAGTGGGTTGCCATTTCCTTCTCCAATGCAGGAAAGTGGAAAGTGAAAGTGCAGCTGCTCAGTCGTGTCCGACTCTTAGCGACCCCATGGACTGCAGCCCATCAGGCTCCTCCGTCCATGGGATTTTCCAGGCAAGAGTACTGGAGTGGGGTGCCATTGTCTTCTCCCTAAATAAGCTAGATGGGTATATTGTATAGCACAGAGAATGTAGCCAATATTTTATGACGACTAAGTAAGTATAATGTATAAGAATAATGAATCACAAAGTTGAACACCTGAAACTAATATAATATTGTAAATGAACCAAAAAAATTTTTTAAAGAACACAGTCACTTGGGAGACAGCTATAAGCTGTGTGTGTGTGTGTGTGTGTTAGAGATTAAGGCATACTTCCTTAGATTCCATCTTGCACGCTATTCTTTCTCCAGAGACCTGGGTTAATGACATCAGTCTCTACACTGTGACCTGAGGCATCATTTCTAGTGATTCATTATGTTACTTCGGTGTGTTTTGAAGAAATCCTTGGTTTGTCTGGTCATCTGGGTTTTGCATCTTCCCTTTTGCCAACTTTTTTTTCATAAGGGGTAGACAGGGCAGAGGGAACGATAGCCAAGGGGGAGGTAGGAAGTCTAACTTCCTGTGCATTTATGTGTATTTCCGACCGGAGTGTATGTATGGGGGACAGAATGACCAGGGAGTCTGTAAAGGGCCAGATTTTGAATACACACAGAGGAAGCATAGAGGGGTTACATGAGCTTGGTACTTCAGATTACAAGCACTGATTTACAAGGCATGGCAAAAAGATGGAAAGGAAATACACTGAAAATTCTGCAACAGCTATGCTTCAGGTCTAAGCCCTTGTAACTTTTTGATTTTTCTATATTCTATAATTTTTGTTCAGTGAACATTTATTATTAGAATGTGTTGGATTCCCAAACTGGGGAAAAAAAAAAAAAACAACTAAAGAACTTTGGTTTTAGTTCTGCTGCTGCTGCTTCTCCTGCTAAGTCGCTTCAGTCGTGTCCGACTCTGTGCGACCCCATAGACGGCAGCCCACTAGGCTCCTCTGTCCCTGGGATTCTCCAGGCAAGAACACTGGAGTGGGTTGCCATTTCCTTCTCCAATGCATGAAGGTGGAAAGTGAAAGTGAAGTCACTCAGTCCTGCCCGACTCCTAGCAACCCCATGGACTGCAGCCTACCAGGCTCCTCCCTCCATGGGATTTTCCAGGCAAGAGTATTGGAGTGGGTTGCCATTAAACCTACCACTTCCTAATTCTGTGACCTTGGGCAAATTTTTAAATATTGCTTAGCCTCAGTCCTCTTGTTCTTAAAATGTGAATAAATCAGTTAATTGAGTGGATTAAATGAGATAATATATAAAAATGCTTAGTATACATCAAGGACCTGGCATATAATAGGGTCCAGTGAATTGTCTCATCATCATATTCATTTTTATTACTAGGGGATATGCTGACAGTAACGACTCATATATAGGAGTAGTTGACTATTCCAAAGACATTAAATGATAAGAACTTTTTCAGATAGTGCATAATTGAAGAATATTGCAGTTCTCAGGAAACCAAGTACAAGGAGACTAAAAATAAATCCTACACCCTTTTTTACAGGGGGCCTTCAGACAGAGATTCGTTTTAAATCTGAGAAAAACTATGTATCTTAAGCAGTATCTTCTTACCATAGGTGATTATGTACTCTCCAGATTTTTCTCATGAATCATAATAATTAGATCTACTTTTAAAATCATATATGTCACTAGTGGTCATAATGCCAGCACCAATAGTTATCATTTGGTTATTCAAAGAGAGTCCCAGGTCAAGCTCTCAGTTCTTGTGAAAATGCCTCCCCAATCCCCAAACCCATCCAATTGGGAACTCTAATTCTTAAGATTTTAAATTTGTTTGTTAAAAACCTACAGATAATTTCACTTCACTTTGGAATATGTTTTTGCTTTCACAGTTGAATATGAACTGTTCTGATTCCTTAGAATTTACATATTAATAGAAATAAAGCCATATTAAATTTCTGGCTGAGATGTTTTCAACTTCCTTACTTTTACTCATTCATCTAACCTTAGCTTTTCTGCTGGCTGTAAGCAGTTTCCTCCCTCTGACTATCACAAAGCACTGGCCTGATATGTTTTGTTTTGTTTTGTTTTCCCCTTGCTTTTCAGATTTTGTGACTTCCATCTCCATGTTTTGAAAAGTCTCTGGCTTATTCATTATTAAGTGATAGATATTGTTACTCTCAGGATTTTCATTAAAACTGTGTGTAAATCTGAAAAAGAGTCTTTGGATCATCTACTTGGAAATCCCGATTCTAGTGTTCATCTATATTGTAGAGCCATGAATCCTCATTTCTTATTAGTAAATATTTTGTATTGCCATTTATGTTCCTACTTTTAAAATTATAGTTTACTTGCAAGTCAAGCCTGATGTATTTAAAGAGTTTGCTTCATGAAATATGTGTTGGTGCATATTCCTTTTACAGGAAAAAAAAATGATGGAGGATTTTTAAAAATAATACTTTTTAAAGAATTTGAACTGCAGGTATGTCATGAAGTCCTTAATTTTCAAATACTTTTGTATACTCAAAGCCTAACACAGAGCGTGGTCCTTGCAGGCCCTTGGTGAGGGTTTGTTGTTGTTCAGTCACTCAGTCGTGTCCAACTCCTTGTGACCCAAGGACTGCAGCAAGTCAGGCTTCCTTGTCCTTCACTATCTCCTGAAGTTTGCTCAGACTCAAGTCCATTGAATCACTGATGCCATCCAACTATCTCATTCTCTGATGTCCCCTTCTCCTCCTGCCCTCAGTCTTTGCTAGCATCATGGTCTTTTCCAGTGAGTCAGTTCTTCGTATCAGGTGGCCAAAGTATTGGAGCTTCAGCATCAGTCCTTTCAATGAATGTTCAGGGTTGATTTCCTTTAGGACTGACTAATTTGATTTCCTTGCTGTCCATGGGACTCTTATTCATGCTAAAGTAACCATTTCCTTTGGTTAAAAATCTGCCTATGTATTTTATTTGATAATATGTGGATCTGTATTATCAGCCTTCCAGCATATTAAACCATCTTGGTGATTTTAAAAAACCCAGTGCTCAGGCCCCACTGAGCCTGAGCAGTGGGCCAGGCTCATTCAGGCCAATTCAGTACCTAATTTTGTACTATTTAAAACGTTTCTAGGTGATTCTAATGTGTGCTGGGGTTGAGAACCACTTACACAGGTCAGAGATTTTGGGAATTTATTTTAACCTTTACCTGATTGCAGGTTTTCATTTCGCAATCATTTATATTTAATAACTTAGGCTGCCTATGAGATTTAATGTAGGCATTTGCCCAATCTTTTCTTTTTTAAGCCAAGAAAAAAATAGTTTCTCTACCTTCTCCTCCTTCCCACTTTTATTCAGTACATTTAAAAATTCAATATGAGAAAGTAAGAGATCTCGTAGGTTACAGAGTTTTGCTTTCTAAGCTGTTGTTTTAGCCCCTGGGCTTATTTGGTAACTGGTATGGAAATTAGCTCTAGAAATGGTAGCTGACAAGTACATGTGCATAGTTATTGAAGCCCTCTTTTACAAATGCTATTTGTCATTCAACAAATAGTGACTTTGGGACTTGAAAAATTCAGTGAGAGAGTGCAGTTAAAATTTAAAAGTTATTTAAAGTTCAAGGAGATTTTCCCTTCAAAGGCAAGGCAAAGTTAAATTAAAGGGTTTAAAATCATAGTTCTGAGTGTGATGTTTTTAAAAAGACTTATTTTTGTAGCTTGTTTAGGGTATAGTTTTACCTATGATTATGAACACTGCCTTCTAATCTCTTTTCTTCCATAAGCCTAGCCTGTTTTTATGACTCAAGGATAAGAAGCACCAGAATTACAGGGCTTTTTGATGTCCTTTTGTAGTAAAATATTGTATTCTTTCCATAGTAAATGAAACATTATGTTTCCACTTGTAAGATAAGTAGATGGATAATTATAGTAGTTTTAAAAAGAAGGATGCCACACAAGAATATAAACAAGAAAATGCTTACTTAGTGGATAAAAATATGCTATCAATAGAGCACAACATTTTGAGAAGATATTTCTTCTATAGAAAGTAGCATTACTGGAAAATCATGAAAAATAGTTTTCTTCAAATTATAAACAAGTACCTTTGTACTAAATTTATCAGGTACAAAGTAAGAGAAAAATCGACTATTTTTTAAGGAAAAATCTAGTCAGCCAAACTAGGCTGACTAGCTAACACTCAGACTATATAGATTAGACTTAGTTAAATTAGCAGGATAATTACCAGTTTTGAATTTATATTTACACTTTATTACATTATTGTCATTCTAATTTTATTACCATGCATGATCATAATTTCACTATCTAGTAAATAATCAATTCCAAAATTTAATTTTTTAATCTTAAATAGAATAACAACCTTAGTATTTCTTGTTAAGATTATAACACTTAAATTGAATTGAACTACCTAATGGTTTAGTCAATATCTACCCATGACAATATTATAAAGCAATTATCCTCCAATTAAAAATAAATTTAAATTAAAAGAAAATCTACCCATGGGTTTTGAGGTAAGTGTGAGTGTTAGTTGCTCAATCATGTCTGACTCTTTGCAATCCATGGACAATGGCCCACCAGGCAAGAATACTGGAGTGGGTTGCCATGCCCTCCTCCAGGGAAGCTTCCTAACCCATGGATCGAACCTGGGTCTCCTGCATTGCAGGCAGATTCTTTATCATCTAAGCCACCAGAAAAGCTAAACTTTGAATTAGCCTGTGTACATGAATTATGCTTCATTCTGTGCTTTCCCTCATACCTTTCAATGTATTTGTATAAACTAAGTGAACTACTTCTAGTCAAGGCTATGGTTTTTCCAGTGGTCATGTATGGATGTGAGAGTTGGACTGTGAAGAAAGCTGAGCGCCGAAGGATTGATGCTTTTGAACTGTGGTGTTGGAGAAGACTCTTGAGAGTCCCTTGGACTGCAAGGAGATCCAACCAGTCCATTCTAAAGGAGATCGGTCCTGGGTGTTCTTTGGAAGGAATGATGGTAAAGCTGAAACTCCAGTATGTTGGCCACCTCATGCAAAGAGTTGACTCATTGGAAAAGACTGATGCTGGGAGGGATTGGGGGCAGGAGGAGAAGGGGACGACAGAGGATGAGATGGCTGGATGGCATCACTGACTGGATGGACGTGAGTCTGAGTGAACTCCGGGAGTTGGTGATGGACAGGGAGGCCTGGCGTGCTGTGATTCATGGGGTCGCAAAGAGTCGGACACGACTGAGTGACTGAACTGAACTGAACTGAAGTGAACTAAACGCTTTAAAATTTTTGGAAATTTTTAAATATTGTAGAAAGCACATCTGTAAAATGTGTTATAAATGCACATGTATAGTATTTTTTCCCACAGTCATGATGAGCTCTATTTATCTAAAACTCATACCCTCCCTAACTCCACTACCATTCATTGGGTTTATGAATGTCCTCCAAGTCAACCCAGACAGACCTAACTCATTTTTTCAATGACCATATATGATATATAGGTCTACTAAAGTTTATTTAGCTATCACCCTATGGGCAAACATTTAGATTACTTCGAATTTTTACTTTTAGATAATGCAGCAAAGAGCATATATATGCTTACACAGTTCTGTAATTGTCTCTCAAGGATAGAATCCAAGAGACAGATTTCCTAGGTCAGAGGATGTACGTTTTAAATTTGACAAGTGTTGTCCGTGCATGAGTCCCTATTTGTCCACAGTCTACTAAAAAAAAATCGGAAGGAACTGTAAATGACTAATGACAGAGAAACAAATAATTATGGTGCTGCTGCTGCTAAGTCACTTCAGTCGTGTCCGACTCTGTGCGACCCCATAGACGGCAGCCCACCAGGCTCCCCCGTCCCTGGGATTCTCCAGGCAAGAACACTGGAGTGGGTTGCCATTTCCTTCTCCAAAGCAGGAAAGTGAAAAGTGAAAAGGAAGTCGCTCAGTCGTGCCCGACTCTTAGCGACCCCATGGGTGCAGCCCACCAGGGTCCTCCATCCATGGGATTTTCCAGGCAAGAGTACCGGAGTGGGGTGCCATTGCCTTCTCTGAATTATGGTACTGCTATAGATGAATTATTATACAGATATTTATAGGTGGATTATTTTTTAAGTATTAAAATAAGTATGAAGAAGGTCTTATAACATGAAAATGTTTATAATATGATACCAAGGTAAAAAGTATAACACTTTATATGTAAAATTATGTATTTATGGGGATGAGAAATAAAACAGTTATATAAAAAAAGGAAAAACTGTTTCTTTGGGTGGTAAAAGTATAGACAATCCCCCCCCCCCACTTTTTATTTTGTTTTCTGTTACTATTGTGTTGTTCCTACAATAAATATAATAAAAACTATAGCCTTTAAAATAATTAACAGGAACCATCAATATAAAAATTAATTCTTATCAGATTTATTGGTATCTTAATCTAATCTTGATTTACTGTTTGTCCCTTCAGATAGGCATTGAAAAATTTTGTGTGTGTTCTTGTTGTTGGGACTGGGTGCCTTAAAGAGATGGTCCTTTAATAGCAAATGCCACAATGCTAAAAAAAAAAAAAAAAAAAAAATCACTGGTACATCACATTGTGGAAATTATTGGTATGGTGCCAACCCAATAGATTCAGCACATTTGTCTTGAATTTAGACAAATGTTCATTTGTTTAAATTTTCCTTTGTCTGAGAAGGTCATAAACAAAATTTTCAAATTGTTGTCTTCAGTAAATAGTATTTTCAAGTTGTAATGATAAAAAACCAAAGTTCAAGGATGATAAAATAGTAGAATTATGATGAAAAATATCTTTGCCAATCCTGAAGCAGGTTTTGAAGGATAAGAAGGCCTTGGCCAGGTATAGAGGAAATGGGCCTAGGTATTGAAGTCATAGCTTGACCCAAAAGATGACAGCAGGCATGGCCCAGAGTGGACAGGGTTCTGAGACATCCATATCACTTGCGCAGAAGGTGCTTATTGTGATGAATTGGAAAATAAGGCTAGATAGGTAGAAATCTAGCCTCTAGGGGAGAGGAGGACAGGCTTTGAAAGCCAGAAAACAATGAGTTTGGACTGAATACATTAAATTGGATTGATTGAAATAAGGAGAAACTTTAAGATCCTTAGCCAGGAAATGAAAAAGAGTGAACAACTGTTATTTTTACCAGGATCGGGAGGCATGTTCTTATCCCGTTCTGTGGAAGAGGCAAGGAGTATGTGCAGTTTGAAAACAAAACAGTATTTTGTCTCATTGCTTTATTTTTTTATATTAACCTATGAACTTTATTTTTGTCTTATTGCTTTAAATTGTTTTTAGCCACAAAGTTTGCTTCATTTCAATCTCCAAATAATATTAAAAACAATACATGGTTTTTGTTTGCTTATCAAATGCAATCATGGATTAAACATTGTTGAAAAACACAGAATATAAGCTCATGTATAAGCTACTATTTGATAGTATAATCAAAATAATGGGCTACAATAGATAGTTATGCTGCTGCTGCTGCTGGTCAGTTGCTTCAATCGTGTCTGACTCTGTGTGACCCCATAGACGGCAGCCCACTAGGCTCCTCCGTCCTTGGGATTCTCCAGGCAAGAACGCTGGAGTGGGTTGCCAGTTCCTTCTCCAATGCATGAAAGTGAAAAGTGAAAGTGAAGTTGTTCAGTCGTGTCTGACTCTTTGTGACCCCATGGACTATGACTGTAGCCTACCAGGTTCCTCCGTCCATGGGATTTTCCAGGCAAGAGTACTGGAGTGGGTTGCTATTTTTTATAATTTTTAAAAACTCTTCCTGTGGCCAGTCTCACTCCCTACTTCTAATCTTCCCTGTGTCTTGTGGTATTTATTTTTATACATGAGAATTGCATGTTTATGCTGATATAATTTATTATATCTATTTATACATGGTCTTGGCACCCCACTCCAGTACCCTTGCCTGGAAAATCCCATGGACGGAGGAACCTGGTGGGCTGCAGTCCATGGGGTTGCTAGGACTT
The DNA here is from genome assembly GCF_029407905.1 of Bubalus kerabau. Classification (NCBI taxonomy): domain Eukaryota; kingdom Metazoa; phylum Chordata; class Mammalia; order Artiodactyla; family Bovidae; genus Bubalus; species Bubalus kerabau. The sequence goes on along the minus strand of NC_073630.1, from coordinate 28,877,030 downwards.
GGACACGACTGAGCGACTTCACTTTCACTTTTCGCTTTCATGCATTGGAGAAGGAAATGGCAACGCACTCCAGTGTTCTTGCCTGGAGGATCCCAGGGACGGGGGAGCCTGGTGGGCTGCCATCTATGGGGTCGCACAGAGTCGGACAGGACTGAAGCAACTTAGCAACTTAGCAATAGCAATACATGGTCTATTGACTTTTCACATTGGTAAGTAAGGGTTTAGCTCTCTTATATGATCAACTTACTTTTTTTCCCCTCCAACCTCCCAATATAATCAGACACAGATCTGGCTAGATTTTATGATGTGTTTACATTGTTTTGACTGTCTACGCATATTTCACTGCTGAAACTAGCAGTGTAGCGTGATTATGCTTCTTTTCATTTCCCCTGGAGTCAACAGTTGTATCAATTATTCATTTGGTAGTCTTCCAAATAATTTTTCTAAATATGGCCCAATACTTGTCAAATAATCTGAGTTCCATTTTGAATTTATTTTCAAAAACTTTTGTTCTCCTGCTCCAATCTTGAATGGTTGCTTTCTAGTCATAGTTCATGATTTGTATGTTTGTTTGAGACTCTCACGCCTGACGACGGCCTTGAATTTGCAGAATATTCTCAGGGGTCACTCAGTTTCTATGTAGAGACCCTCAAGTCTTGTGCCTGGCTATAGGTATTTGAGGATCTGGAAGGGGAAACAGGGCAGGTGAAAGGGTGATTGTGTGTTTCTCCCATAAATACACAAACCACAAAATACGCTTAATCCACCTATTTTCAGCCCCTTGGCTCCCCTTGAGCTTTTCTGAACCTTTCTCTCCTCAAGCTCAGAACCTTTTTGATTCATGTTCTGAAGGAATTAATCTCATGTCTGAGGTTTTGGAAGAGGCTTTTTGGGGTCTAACTGCCTCGTGTGTAGACTTTCAAATGATTCTCTGAATTCCAGATCTGTGCCTCACTGTCTTTCTGTACAACCAAGTTCCTGAGTTTGGTTTTTCCTCCTTTTTGGAAGAAATTAGGTTCAATTTTCTCTACTCTCCCAATTCATCAGCTTTCCATCCTACAGGAGAGAATGGAAGTGATACATCTATTCAATTTATCATATGGAATCAGAAATCCCCATTTATATTTTAAAGCCTGTGATAGTAGTGTATTATTTTCTCTTATTCTTTATGAAACTTATTTTTTCAAAGATAGTTTTGGCAGAAATATGTCATGAATCGAGTCATCCTCTTTTTTTTTTTAGAAAAACTATTTATTTATTACTGGCTGCACTGGGTCTTTATTGCTGTGCAAGGGCTTTCTCCAGGTGTGGCGAGCAGAGGCTGCTCTCTGCTTAGGTGTGCAGGCTTCCCATTGCGGTGTCTCCTCTTGTTGTAGTTGTGAACTTAGTTGCCCCCGAGGCATGTGGGATCTTCCTGGACCAGGAAGAGCATTCTCTTTAAGATCTTTTCATTTCTTGGTGCCTCCTCATAACTAGTTTGTTATATTGACTCCAATAGAATATTTATACATTTGCAAGTATCATTCCTCCCCATAGTCTTCAGTTCCTCTAAAACTGCATTTCTCAGGAAGCTCACATTAATTGTTATAACTTCTCTATATAATTCTATTTTTGGAGAATATAGTGACTGCATGATGTGAAACTGTCAGTCAGAACAAGACAATGGTTGGGGTTACCTATTTTTATACATATAACTCCAAAATTTTATAATAAATTTCTTTGAAAATCTCTGACTTAATACCACATATACCTGCCTTCATCTCTGAAATTGTCTATGCATTTAGTATAGGAAGCAATAAAGGAAAGAATAAATAATAATAATGCATTAATTAATATACATTATGTTGATATAAAATAAGGTGATAATAGTTGATATATAATATAAATAATGCATATTTAAGAAATAAACACTGAAGGAGGAAAACAAAAGCATTTCCCATACACCAACAGCTAATATAGTGGTTCTTCAGCAGCATTTCTAGTCCTTAGGGTGACAGATTTTTCTGTATATTATCTATATTGAAAAACATTTGACATTTGAGATGCCAGACTACTGATATTATTTCTTGTCTTCACTGAATTGACTGTTAGTAATGCCCTGGTGGCTCAGCTGGTAAAGAATCCGCCTGCAATGCAGGAGACCTGGGTTCGATCCCTGGGTTGGGAAGATGCCCTGGAGAAGGGAACGGCCACCCACTCCAGTATTCTGGCCTGGAGAACTGCATGGACTGAAAAGAGTCAGACATGACTGAGCAACTTCTACTTTCACACTTTCAATGTATAAGCATCATTAAATTTGCTCTAGTGTTCATACTTTTTGAGTTTAGTTTCATGCACGATAGGCCAAAATTACCTGTGTGTATATACTCAGAAAGCAAATAATACAGAAAAATGAAAATTTCAATCAATCATGCACTGCTGCTGCTGCTGCTGCTGCTGCTAAGTCGCTTCAGTCGTATCCGACTCTGTGCGACCCCATGGACTGCAGCCTACAAGGCTTCTCCATCCATGGGATTCTCCAGGCAAGAACACTGGAGTGGGTTGCCATTTCCTTCTCTAATACATGAAAGTGGAAAGTGAAAATGAAGTGGCTCAGTCGTGCCCGACTCTTAGCGACCCCATGGACTGCAGCCTACCAGGCTCCTCTGTCCATGGGATTTCCCAGGCAATCATGTACTAGCTAATATCAAATCTTCAATTATAACCCTTACAGCAGAGCTATCTTTGAATGAAGTGGGAGCTCAGTACATATTTGCTCCCTTTTTTCTTTTGTTGCAATTTGTTAAGGGCTCTCGTACACAAAATGTAGGTAAACTATGAGGGCATCTGTCTAACTTAGTGTACATAGGGGCAGTGGCCAGGAGGACCAACCCCACGTCCAAGGAGCCATGGCTGCACGGGCACAGGAGGGCCTAGAGGAGCTATCCCATGTTGAAGTTCAGGAGGGGCAGCAGTGAGGAGATACCCCTCGTCCAAGGTAAGGAGCAATGGCTGAGCTTTGCTGGAGCAGCCGTGAAGAGATACCCCACATCCAAGGTAAGAGAAACCCAAGTAAGACGGTAGGTGTTGCAAGAGGGCATCAGAGGGCAAACACACTGAAACCATACTCACAGAAAACTAGTTAATCTAATCACACTAGGACCACAGCCTTGTCTAACTCAATGAAACTAAGCCATGCCCTTGGGGTAACCCAAGATGGGCAGGTCATGGTGGAGAGATCTGACAGAATGTGGTCCACTGGAGAAGGGAATGGCAAATCACTTCAGTATTCTTGCCTTGAGAAGCCCATGAACAGTATGAAAAGGCAAAATGATAGGATACTGAAAGAGAAACTCCCAAGGTCAGTAGGTGCCCAATATGCTACTGGAGATCAGTGGAGAAATAACTCCAGAAAGAATGAAGGGAAGGAGCCAAAGCAAAAAGAATACCCAGCCGTGGATGTGACTGGTGATAGAAGCAAGGTCTGATGCTGTAAAGAGCAATATTGCATAGGAACGTGGAATGTCAGGTCCATGAATCAAGGCAAATTGGAAGTGGTCAAATAAGAGATGGCAAGAGTGAATGTTGACATTCTAGGAATCAGCGAACTGAAATGGACTGGAATGGGTGAATTTAACTCAGATGACCATATATCTACTACTGTGGGCAGGAATCCCTCAGAAGAAATGCAGTAGCCATCATGGTCAACAAAAGAGTCCAAAATGCAGTACTTGGATGCAATCTCAAAAACGACAGAATGATCTCTGTTCGTTTCCAAGGCAAAACATTCAATATCACAGTAATCCAAGTCTATGCCCCAAACAGTAACGCTGAAGAAGCTGAAGTTGAATGGTTCTATGAAGACCTACAAGACCTTTTAGAACTAACACCCAAAAAAGATGTCCTTTTCATTATAGGGAACTGGAATGCAAAAGTAGGAAGTCAAGAAACACCTGGAGTAACAGGCAAATTTGGCCTTGGAATACGGAATGAAGCAGGGCAAAGACTAATAGAGTTTTGCCAAGAAAATGCACTGGTCATAACAAACACCCTCTTCCAACAACACAAGAGAAGACTCTATACATGGACATCACCAGATGGGCAACACCGAAATCAGACTGATTATATTCTTTGCAGCCAAATATGGAGAAGCTCTATACAGTCAGCAAAAACAAGACCAGGAGCTGACTGTGGCTCAGACCATGAACTCCTTATTGCCAAATTCAGACTTAAATTGAAGAAAGTAGGGAAAACCACTAGACCATTCAGGTATGACCTAAATCAAATCCCTTATGATTATACAGTGGAAGTGAGAAATAGATTTAAGGGCCTAGATCTGATAGATAGAGTGCCTGATGAACTATGGACTGAGGTTCGTGACACTGTACAGGAGACAGGGATCAAGACCATCCCCATGGAAAAGAAATGCAAAAAAGCAAAATGGCTGTCTGGGGAGGCCTTACAAATAGCTGTGAAAAGAAGAGAAGCGAAAAGCAAAGGAGAAAAGGAAAGATATAAGCATCTGAATGCAGAGTTCCAAAGAATTACAAGAAGATATAAGAAAGCCTTCTTCAGCGACCAATGCAAAGAAATAGAGGAAAACAACAGAATGGGAAAGACTAGAGATCTCTTCAAGAAAATCAGAGATACCAAAGGAACATTTCATGCAAAGATGGGCTCGATAAAGGACAGAAATGGTATGGACCTAACAGAAGCAGAAGATATTAAGAAGAGATGGCAAGAATACACAGAAGAACTGTACAGAAAAGAGCTTCACAACCCAGATAATCACGATGGTGTGATCACTGACCTAGAGCCAGACATCCTGGAATGTGAAGTCAAGTGGGCCTTAGAAAGCATCACTATGAACAAAGCTAGTGGAGGTGATGGAATTCCAGTTGAGCTATTCCAAATCCTGAAAGATGATGCTGTGAAAGTGCTGCACTCAATATGCCAGCAAATTTGGAAAACTCAGCAGTGGCCACAGGACTGGAAAAGGGCAGTTTTCATTCCAATCCCAAAGAAGGGCAATGCCAAAGAATGCTCAAACTACTGCACAATTGCACTCATCTCACATGCTAGTAAAGTAATGCTCAAAATTCTCCAAGCCAGGCTTCAGCAATATGTGAACCATGAACTTCCAGATGTTCAAGCTGGTTTTAGAAAAGGCAGAGGAACCAGAGATCAAATTGCCAACATCCGCTGGATCATGGAAAAAGCAAGAGAGTTCCAGAAAAACATCTATTTCTGCTTTCTTGACTATGCCAAAGCCTTTGACTGTATGGATCACAATCAACTGTGGAAAATTCTGAAAGAGATGGGAATACCAGACCACCTGATCTGCCTCTTGAGAAATCTGTATGCAGGTCAGGAAGCAACAGTTAGAACTGAACATGGAACAACAGACTGGTTCCAAATAGGAAAAGGAGTATGTCAAGGCTGTATATTGTCACCCTGCTTATTTAACTTATATGCAGAGTACATCATGAGAAACGCTGGACTGGAAGAAACACAAACTGGAATCAAGATTGCCGGGAGAAATATCAATCACCTCAGATATGCAGATGACACCACCCTTATGGCAGAAAGTGAAGAGGAACTAAAAAGCCTCTTGATGAAGGTGAAAGAGAAGAGTGAAAAAGTTGGCTTAAAGCTCCACATTCAGAAAACGAAGATCATGGCATCCGGTCCCACCACTTCATGGCAAATAGATGGGGAAACAGTGGAAACAGTGTCAGGCTTTATTTTTGGGGGCTCCAAAGTCACTGCAGATGGTGACTGCAGCCGTGAAATTAAAAGACGCTTACTCCTTGGAAGGAAAGTTATGACCAACCTAGATAGCATATTCAAAAGCAGAGACATTACTTTGCCAACAAAGGTCTGTCTAGTCAAGGCTATGGTTTTTCCTATGGTCATGTATGGATGTGAGAGTTGGACTGTGAAGAAAGCTGGGCACCGAAGAATTGATGCTTTTGACCTGTGGTGTTGGAGAAGACTCTTGAGAGTCCCTTGGACTGCAAGGAGATCCAACCAGTCCATTCTGAAGGAGATCAGCCCTGGGATTTCTTTGGAAGGAATGATGGTAAAGCTGAAACTCCAGTACTTTGGCCACCACATGGGAAGAGTTGACTTATTGGGAAAGACTCTGATGCTGGGAGGGATTGGGGGCAAGAGGAGAAGAGGAGGACAGAGGATGAGATGGCTGGATGGCATCACTGACTCAATGGATGTGAGTCTGAGTGAACTCCGGGAGTTGGTGACAGACAGGGAGGCCTGGCGTGCTGTGATTCATGGGGTCGCAAACAGTCGGACACGATTGAGCGACTGATCTGATCTGATCATTTTAGAATGATATTTTATTTGATACATAAAAGATAGAAATGGATGTCCTTATTCTGGACTGGAAAATCATTATTCTGCTAGGAATTCTTCACACAGTCTCCAGTTAATCTGGTAAATTATCAGCTCACTTTATATCTTCTAGTTTTTCTAAACTGTGTCTCGTTTTCCAAAACTTTAGATAATAGAAGTCTTATAGCCTAGGCAGGATGCTATCTGCCTCACTCTCAGCAACCTTTCTGCTTTGTTGACCTTCCTCTACACCTTCCAGCATAAATACCTGTTTTTCTCCAAGTCTTACTTCCTGACCATGGAGTGTAGCTTGGAAAAAATAGACAAAACTCATTGGCTCTAAAACTACTGAATGATTTCCAACATTAGCTCAGTTTTACTCCCTAGATAACTTCCTCACCAACTGATCCCAAAGATTATTTCAAACTTCTATTACTTTTGTCAGGCTTTATCTCTGTGGGTGTATGCCCCTCATCTCTATCAGAGAAAATAACAACAGCAGCTGCCACTTAATGAGCGCTGACTGCCAAGTGCTTTACAACACAGCTACACAGTAGATCTTTTATTCCCTTTCTGTAGGTGAGGACAACCTCAGAGAGGAAAAGAAACATACTTGAGGGCACACAGCTCATCAGATTGCATGATTCATGCCTTACTATCTTTTTCTTTGTTCTTTCTTTTATCATCTTTTAAAGTATAATATTTTACACGTACAAAAGTACATAATGTATCAGTTCAGTTCAGTCGCTCAGTCATGTCAGACTCTTGGCAACCCCATGGACTGCAGCATACCAGGCCTCCTTGTCCATTGCCAACTCCCGGAGCTCACTCAAACTCATGTCCGTTAAGTCGGTGATGCCATCCAACCATCTCATCCTCTGTCGTCCCCTTCTCCTCCTGCCCCCAATCTTTCCCAGCATCAGGGTCTTTTCAAATTAATCAGCTGGCCAAAGTATACATATGTATACATATATACATATATGTATATATACATACATATACATGTATACGTATGTATACATAATGTATACATAATTGTTAAAGCTACATAATAAAATGGATGTCCACGAACTCATTATCTAGTTTGGGGACTAGCACATCATCAGTACTGTTGCGTCTACCTATGTGCTCCTCCCTTCCCCACCCTCAGGTCTCTCCCACTACTCACAAATGTTACCACTGTTTTCAGTTTTCTACTTATTTTTTCCTTGCTATTTTTAAATATTTTATTTCAAAATAATTTAAAACACAGAGAAGACTAAAGAATATTGCCAAACATTTCTGCATGCCCTTCACTAAATTCAACAGTCATCATTTGCCACATTTGTTTTCTCATTTTGTGTCTCTGTGCACATGGTTATTGTTGTCATTTCTGAACCATTTGAGAATAAGTTAGTAGATATTATACCTTTTTGCCTCTAAATACTTGGGTTTATATTTTCTAAAACAAGGACATCCAGTTATCAAAATTGGATATTTTAACACTGATGCATTGCTATGTTTAACCTATAGCCCATTTTCAACTTTCACCAGTTATCCTAATAAATATCCTTTGTAGCCATCCTGGGCTACCCTGGTGCTTCAGTGATAAAGAATCTGCCTGCCATGGGAAGATCCCCTGGAGAGGGAAATGGCCACCCACTCCAGTATTCTTGCCTGGGGAGTCCCATGGACAGAGGAGCCTGTTGGTGGTGGTATAGTTGTTAAGTTGTGTCTGACTTTTGCGACCCCATGGACTGTAGCCTGCCAGGCTCCTCTGTCCATGGGATTCTGCAGGCAAGAATGCTGGAGTGGATGGCCATTTCCTTCTGCAGGGGATCTTCCCAACCCAGGAATCAAACCCAGGTCTCCTGCATTGCAGTCAGATTCTTTACCGACTGAGCTGTGATCAAATCCACTGTTAGGCTACAATCCTTGTGGTCACAAAAAAGTCAGACACAACTTAGTGACTAAACAACAAGCCACTCTGCTGTTAGCAAAAGAGGAGTCTGTGGGGTCTGACCGCTCATCGCTCAAAAGCAATAAACAGGCCAAGTTGGTGGAAAGGAAAAATTGCTTTATTTCAGATGCCAGCAACTGGGGAGGATGGTGGCAGACATCTGTCCAAAGACTAACTCTCCCCCGCCCTGCCCCCTCGGGCAAGAGATTCTTAGACCGAAGAGCAGGCAGGGCTACATGCAGAAACAGCACAGTCAGCTCTGACAGTCATCTTCAAATTGGTCATCAGTGGTCTGACCAGCGTCATCTTGACTGTTTTAGGTACAGTTAATCTTCAGTTCCAGGGTCCATTTGTCCCCATTTCTTTGAGGCCAATTCTCAGAATTGTGGCAGCTTCTGTCTGGATACAGTCTGGTCATCAAATAGTTAACTCTTTCCACTCGGTGTTTTGGTATCTATGACTGCTCATAGGATGTGGCTCAGAATATTATCTACAGTCCTTGCGAAGGAACGAAAGGTTCCTGACTATGCTTAATGGCTACGTGCTTATTATTTTGTCTCCTTTGACTGTTTAAAAGACGCTTACTCCTTGGAAGGAAAGTTATGACCAACCTAGATAGCATATTCAAAAGCAGAGACATTACTTTGCCAACAAAGGTTCGTCTAGTCAAGGCTATGGTTTTTCCTGTGGTCATGTATGGATGTGAGAGTTGGACTGTGAAGAAGGCTGAGCGCCGAAGAACTGATGTTTTTGAACTGTGGTGTTGGAGAAGACTCTTGAGAGTCCCTTGGACTGGAAGGAGATCCAACCAGTCCATTCTGAAGGAGATCAGCCCTGGGTGTTCTTTGGAAGGAACGATGCTAAAGCTGAAACTCCAGTACTTTGGCCACCTCATGCGAAGACTTGACTCATTGGAAAAGACTCTGATGCTGGGAGGGATTGGGGGCAGAAGGAAAAGGAGACAACAGAGGATGAGATGGCTGGATGGCATCACCGACTCAATGGACGTGAGTTTGAGTGAACTCCGGGAGTTGTGATGGACAGGGAGGCCTGGCATGCTGCAATTCATGGGGTCGCAAAGAGTCGGACACTACTGAGCGACTGAACTGAACTGTTTCCCTTTTTTTCCTGTGTTTCTCATTTCTCTGATTAAACTTATTCGTTGACTAGTTTTCCACAGACAAAAGGCACGCAGAGGACATGGGGTGGGGGGCAAGGACCATAGGGTTTTGCTCCGTTTCACTACTCCACCCCCAAGCCCATCCCCCCACCATAGGATCTAGTCCAGGATCCCCCCAGTCCAGGATCACATATTGTACTTAGCGGAATTATCTCTTTAGTCTCACTTAGTCTAGAACAATTCCCCAGTCTTTGTGTTTTTTGACCCTGACATACTCAAAACAGTTCAGGTCAATTATTTTGTAGACTCTCCATCAATGTGGTGTTTCTTCATGATTTTCTTCACAGAATGTTTCTTCACAATTAGACTTAGTTAATAACTTTTTTAGCAGGAATATTATGAGTGAGGTTGTGTCCTTTTCCACCTAATGCTCAGGAAGCATACTGTGTCATTATTCTCTATTTTTGGTAATGTCAACTTTGATTACTTGGTTATGGTGATACCTTCCAGGTTTACCATCTCTAAAAGCACTATTTCCCCCTTTGTAATTAATAAGTGATTTGTAGAGAGATACTTTGAGACTACGTAGCTATCTTATTAATCAAATTTCAACCTAATAGCTTTGAATCCATTGACACTTCTGTCTGAATCAATTTTTACTGTCAGTTCAGTTCAGTCGCTCAGTCGTATCCGACTCTTTGCGACCCCATGGACTGCAGCACACCAGGCCTCCCTGTCCATCACCAACTCCCAGAGTTTACTCAAAGTCATGTCCGTTGAGTCGGTGATGCCATCCAACCATTTCATCCTCTGTCATCCCCTTCTACCACCTTCAATCTTTCCCAGCATCAGGGTCTTTTCTAATGAGTCAGTTCTTCACATCAGGTGGCCAAAGTATTGGAGTTTCAGCTTCAGCATCAGTCCTTCCAATGAATATTCAGGAGAGATTTCCTTTAGGATGGACTGGTTGGATCTCCTTGCAGTCCAAGGGATTCTCAAGAGTCTTCTCCAACACCACAGCTCAAAAGCATCAGTTCTTTGGCGCTCAGCTTTCTTTATAATCCAACTCTCACATCCATACATGATTACTGGAAAAACCATAGCTTTGACTAGACTGACTTTTGTTGGTCTAGTAATGTCTCTGCATTTTAATATGCTGTCAAGGTTGGTCATAACTTCTCTTCCAAGGAGCAAGCATCTTTTAATTTCATGGCTGCAGTCACCATCTGCAGTGATTTTGGAGCCCAAAGAAATAAAGTCTGTCACTGTTTCCACTGTTTCCCCATCTATTTGCCATGAAGTGATGGGACCAGATGCCATGATCTTCATTTTCTGAATGTTGAGCTTTAAGCCAACTTTTTCACCCTTCTCTTTCACTTTCATCAAGAGGCTCTTTAGTTCTTCTTCACTTTCTGCCATAAGGGTGGTGTCATCTGCATATCTGAGGTTATTGATATTTCTCCCAGCAATCTTGATTCCAGCTTGTGCTTCATCCAGCCCAGCATTTCTCATGATGTACTCTGCATATAAGTTAAATAAGCAGGGTGACAATATACAGCCTTGACGTACTCCTTTTCCTATTTGGAACCAGTCTGTTGTTCCATGTCCAGTTCTAACTGTTGCTTCCTGACCTGCATACAGATTTCTCAAGAGGCAGGTCAGGTGGTCAGGTATTCTCATCTCTTGAAGAATTTTCCAGAGTTTGTTGTGGTCCACATAGTCCAAGACTTTGGCATAGTCAATAAAGCAGAAGTAGATGTTTTTCTGGAACTCTCTTGCTTTTTCGATGATCCAACGGATGTTGGCAATTTGATCTCTGGTTCCTCTTCCTTTTCTGTAATGGTTGCTAAATGGTCATTTGCCATCTCTTCATTCCTTCTACAGGAGATTCCTCTAAAAGGGAGAATTTTTCCTTCTTCCCTATTTATTTATTATCAAAAGGAACTCAGCTATTTATTTACTCTCAGTTCATCACTGATCAGCATTGTCACGTCTGTCATGTACCAGGTTTCCATATATTCTTGGGTCTTTTGGGCTCTCCCTTTTGTTTAATTACCTTTTTTTTTTTCTCTGTATCAAAACAACATTATCTCAATTACTATGGTTTCACCATTAGTTTCAGTTGTTTCAGTGTCTGTTTGACCAAGTTTCTCCTTCAATAAAAATTGAAAAAGTGCCTTGGGTTTTCTTCCTTTTCCATATAAATATCAGAATCAGCTGTAATGTTTCACAAAACCTCTGTTGATATTTTGATTAATATTATATTAATTCTTCACATCAATTGGGGGAGAATCACTTTAAAAAATTCAGCCTTTGTTTCCATGAATATATTTCTCCATTTACTTAGATCTTCTGAGTGTCTTTTTTAATAATGCTTTATATTTTCTGTACAGACCTTGTACATCTTTTATTAAGTTTAATTTAGATGTCTATTTTTGAGCTATTTCAATACAATCTCTTTCTAAATAATGTTTTCTGTGTGGAGATCAGTCCTGGGTGTTCATTGGAAGGACTGATGCTAAAGCTGAAACTCTAATACTTTGGCCACCTCATGCGATGAGTTGACTCATTGGAAAACACTCTAATGCTGGGAGGGACTGGGGGCAGGAGGAGAAGGGGACGACAGAGGATGAGATGGCTGGATGGCATCACCGACTCAATGGACGTGAGTTTGAGTGAACTCTGGGAGTTGGTGATGGACAGGGAGGCCTGGCATGCTGCTATTCATGGGGTCGCAAAGAGTCGGACACGACTGAGCGACTGAACTGAACTGAACTGATGTGTATATTGTTACAGAAGCGTTTTCTGAATACTTGTTAAATTTTATAGAAATGCAATTGAATCTTACATATTAATCTTATGGTAAATTCTTATTACTTTTATAAGCAATCTTCTTGATTTTTTACATAGATTATCATATCCTTTGTGAAATAGTGTAGTCCTAGGTCTTCCTTCCCGGTCTTTTTGTCTTTGATTTCCTTTGTGTCTTTCAGTGTGAGATTAATAAAATGGGTAGGAGACCCTGCCCAGTCCTGCTCTCCAAAACCCATCCTGGCCCCCACCGTAGTCTGGCGCCATCTAGTGGTGCTTGTTCACTCCAGTTTGTCCTGATGGGAAGGATTCAGGGTCAGCACCAGTGATTCCAGGAAACTGCCGGCTAGATGGCAAAAGTTTTGTTGGCCCAGTTTGGGAATATTGAGTTGGGAGATCACTGAGCTAGCAGGAGTCAAACTCCACCTCCCTTCTGGGTTTTGTGCTAGTTTCCTGCCAGGCTCCTCCCTCTACCCCCTGTCACCTTCCATCCCCCAAGCCCAGAATAAGAACTTTACTCTCCTTCTTTTGTACCATCTGTAGGATTCGGTGGTGGTGAGGAACAAATCATCCGTCCTATCATCTCAGAATTCATCATAGCCTGTGTGTATTTTCACAGGATTTTACTGTATTTATTTGTATATTTCGCTCTGTCTTTCCAGTATAGTAAACTTCAAAAGGATTCTTAGGTCTCATTCACAGTCATATTTTCATGAATAGAAAAGTTCCGAGCATGCAGACACCCGAGAACATTTATTAAATACAATGAGCAAATGACACAGAAATCTTCCATTACATGATACATTTATTAGTTTCTTCCTGTAATTTGTGGATGAAGCACAAGCTTGAATAAAGATTGCTGGGAGAAATATCAATAATCTCAGATACACAGATGATACCACCCTTATGGCAGAAAGTGAAGAGGAACTAAAGATCCTCTTGATGAAGGTAAAAGAGGAAAGTGAAAAAGCTGGCTTAAAACTCAACATTCAAAAAACTAAGATCATGGCATCTGGTCCCATCACTTCATGGCAAATAGATGGGGAAACAATAGAAATAGTCATAGACATTATTTTGGGGGGCTCCAAAATCACTGCAGATGGTGACTGCAGCCATGAAATTAAAAGATGCTTGCTCCTTGGAAGAAAAATTATAACAAACCTAGACAGTGTATTAAAAAGCAGAGCCATTATTTGGCTGAGAAAGGTCTGTATAGTCAAAACTATGGTTTTTCCAGTATGCATGTACGGATGTGAGAGCTGGACAATAAAAAAGGCTGAGTGCTGAAGAATTGATGCCTTCAAACTATGGTGCTGGAGAAGACTCTTGAGAGTCCCTTGGACTGCAAGGAGATCCAACCAGTCCATCCTAAAGGAAATCAGTCCTGAATATTCATCTGAAGGACTGATACTGAAGCTCTAATACTTTGGCCACCTGATGTGAAGAGCTGACTCATTGGAAAAAACCCTGATGGTAGGAAAGATTGAAGGCAGGAGAAGGAGATGACAGAGGATGAGATAGTTGGATGGCATCACTGATTCAATGGACATGAGTTTGAACAAACTCTAGAAAATCGTGAAGGACAGGGAAGCCTGGTGTGCTGCGGTCCATGGGGTCACAAAGAGTCAGATACAACTGAGCGACTGAACAACAACAGTTACTTAGAAAATTTGAGGGTTTTTGCTCAGATGCATGCAAAATTAAAATTGCTGCAGCTTCTTGATGAACTCAGTTTTCCTTGATGATGTTTTTAGTTTTTTGGTTTTGGCTTTTATATTTTTGGTCATGAAACCTATTTCAAGGCAGGGTGCTCAGTGGTCCTGCCAATCTGTCTCTTGCTTCAGAGTGTTTGATGCAACAGACCCCGAGATGTCCCTTGCTCCAGCCTCTGACCACCCTCCAGCTTCTCTTCCAAGCGCAACTTTAGAACCGGCCACTCAGCCATCCTCGACCTCTGGGACCAGCCAACACTAATTTTTGAGCTTAGCTCCTTATTACTGATTAACCATGAACTCCAAGATTCCTCAGAATTATTCCACCAAGGTCGAGGCTGCCTTCAACTGCCTGGTCACCTTGCATCGGCCAGCCTCTTACACCTACTCCACTGGGCTTCTATTTCCACCACAACAGCATAACTCTGGAGGGCATGGGCCACTGTTTCAGGGAATTGGCCGAGAAGAATTACGGTGCTGAGCCTCTCTTGAAAAGGAAAAACCAGGGCAGTGGCTGCACCTTTTTCCAGGATGTACAGAAGCCATCTCAAGTTGAGTGGGGGTAAAACCCAGGACACTGTGGAAGCTGCATTCTCATCTAGAAGAAACTGAACCAGGCCCTCTTAGGATCTGCCCATGCAGACCCCCACCTCTGTGACTTCCTGGAGAGCCACTTCCTAGATGAGGAGATGAAACTTGCGGAGAAGATGGGAAATCTCCTGACTAACTTCCAATGGCGGACTGGTCCCCAGGCTGGGCTGGCTGAGTGTCTCTTCCAAAGGCTCACCATCCAGCATGACTAGTCGGAAGGAGCCTTGGAAGCCCAGCAGCCTTTGAGGAGCCCTTCTGGTGTCAGGGCTTCTGCCTGAAGCCTCTCTCTGCAGGCACTAGGCCATTTTTTCACCACCCTGGAGCCCTCTTCCAAGCCTTGGACCAAATGGAAACAGTAAAGCTTTTTGCACCAACAAAACAAAACAACCCTTCCCACCCCACCCACCCCCCCAAAACCAAAAAAAAAACCCTCCTATTTCAATGCTAACATGCCATCAAGCATTCTTCTGGTTACCATCTACCACATATGTCTTTTCACTTACTTTTACTTTCAGCTTTCATATGTCCTTATGCTTTATGTCCCTCTCTTCCAAACAGTATTTAGCTGGATTTTTAAAAACACAGTTGTATAGTCATTTAACTGGTAAATTTAATTCATTTATGTTTATGATAATTATTGATGTATCTGAATTTATTTCTATATATGTTTAACCTGTTTATTGCCTTAAATTTTTTTTTTTTTTGATGATTGCATTTCTAAAAAATTCTTTTGCTTCTTTTTCAGATCAGGTTATTCTTATTAGTCTTATTTTACTCACTCATCTTTAATTCTATTATAATTTTTAAAATTCTATTATTTATTTCTGTAAACATTCTATACCCAATCTCCATTCTCCAGTCAAGTTGTAACAGTTATACTGCTGCTGCTGCTAAGTCGCTTCAGTCGTGTCCGACTCTGTGCGACCCTATAGACAGCAGCCCACCAGGATCCCCCGTCCCTGGGATTCTCCAGGCAAGAACACTGGAGTGGGTCGCCATTTCCTTTTCCAACGCATGAAAGTGAAAAGTGAAAGTGAAGTCGCTCAGTCGTGTCCAACTCTTAGTGACCCCATGGACTGCAGCCCACCAGGCTCCTCCGTCCATGGGATTTGCCAGGCAAGAGTACTGGAGTGGGGAGCCATTGCCTTCTCTGAACAGTTACACTAGTCACATTTAAATAGTGCTAACATAGCTGTTAAATAATTAGCTAAACCCATATGTGCCAGATACTCTCTTTAAAAATTTTAATAAAGTATTTTAACCTAGTTTACCCAAAGTATTTTTTCAACCAAGTACTCTTTTAAGAACTTTACTTTCATTAGCTCATTTAAGTCTCATTCTACTGATTAACCCCATTTTATGGAATAGGAAACTGCAACAGAGAGAGAGGTCAAACATTTTGGCCAAGGTTGCATAGGTAGGTAGATTGCTTAGCTGGGATTTGAATTCAAGTTTTTAACTATACTCACTATGTCATATGGACATATGAGTATATATGGACACTATGCTGCGTCATGTCCAACTCTGCCAGCCCATGGACTGAAGCCTCCCAGGCTCCTCTGTCCATGAGGACTCTCCAGGCAAGAATACTGGAGTGGGTTGCCATGCCCTCCTCCATGGGATCTTCCCAACCCAGGGATCGAGGAGAAAAAAACCCCAGATGGCGTTTTTGGCAAAATGTTATTTTTGTTTTTTTGTTTTTTAATGCTAATGATTTTCAACTTTCTCATACAGTAATTGGCTTTCTGTACATCTTCTTTAGTCCATTTTTCATATTCTTTGTCTATTTTTATCTTGGAGTCATAAATAATCTTTTGTATTAAAAACTCCTTAACTACAATAAATGTATTTTTATTTAATAAATTTTTCATTTTACCAGAGATAATTTCTCAGTTAACATTTTAATTTCCTAAGGAAATTTAGAAGAGGTATATAATTCCCTTTTCAAAGAAACATATCTCTGCTCTCCTTCATCCTCACTATCAGGAAATTCTCAAGTATTATTTTACAGTCCCTGAGCTCAAATTTCCAAAGGAAAACGTGAAGAAAGTAAAAAAAAAAAAATTCTTCTTTTATGTGTATTATGTAAAATATAATTTCTGAATCTCTATAAAAGTAAATAAAAATAGATATATCAAAGAACTAAATCTATTTAATATGCCATAAGCATAATACAATACAATGAATAAATAGACTTTCACATTCACATTCACATAAATAACACATTATATTTGTGTTATTTTAAGGAGAAAAACAAAATTTTCAATAAGGTGAAGATTAGTGATCATGAAAGATATAAAAAAGAATACTCTGTTTTCAAGAATGAGCCACTACAGAGATCCTTTATGGAAAGATCCAAAGTCTTATTTGATTTTTAAAACAAACAGGCAAGCAAACAATCACGCAGTCGCATTTTGAGGCTCTCAACATTTGCCATGGTCAGAAACTGTCCTGGGAAAACAGCACAATATAGGAATGTTGCCATCTAGTGTTCACTTTTAGAACTGGCCCCATAAAATTAGTGTAATCTGGTCCCATCACTTCATGGCAAATAGATGGGGGAAACAGTGGAAACAGTGTCAGACTTTTATTTTGGGGGGCTCCAAAATTACTGCAGATGGTGATTGCAGCCATGAAATTAAAATAAGCTTACACCTTGGAAGGAAAGTTATGACCAACCTAGATAGCATATTCAAAAGCAGAGACATTACTTTGCCAACAAAGGTCCATCTAGTCAAGGCCATGGTTTTTCCAGTGGTCATATATGGATGTGAGAGTTGGACTGTGAAGAAAGCTGAGCGCCGAAGAATTGATACTTTTGAATTGTGGTGTTGGAGAAGACTTTTGAGAGTCCCTTGGACTGGAAGGAGATCCAACCAGTCCATTCTGAACTTACAACTTTTGAAGGATTTTTGTTTTAGATAATGAAAAGTTACCATCTGTTGAGGACTTAGTGAGTACCAGCTATTATAAATGCTTTGCATGTAATATATATTTGACTTCTATAATTACTGTTACCCCCATTTTAAACATGAGAAAATTGAGGTACAGGAAGTTTACAGAGTTTGGTAAGTCGCAAAACCTCGTTATTGATTTGTCTAAACCAAGAAGCTGTTTCCAGTGTTCATGCTCTTAACCCATACACTATGTACTTCCTTCTAAAATAAGTATAGAACTTGAGCTGGGGTCACCATGTAATGTTAGTTAGAAGGTTTAGTCAACTATCCAAAGAATTCTGACCAAATTTTATTATTTTTATTATCTGGATCTGGTGTTTGAACTGATCACCTCATCTAACAATGGCTCAGTTTTCCCTTTTACATCTGTGTCATGTTCTTTTTAGGCAATATTTGTTTATCTATTTGGCGCGTCAGATCTTAGTGCAGCACTTGAGATCTTTCATTGCGGTGTGCTGGTTCTCTAGCTGCTGCAAGTGGGCTTACTTGCCCCCTGGCATGTGGGATCTCAGTTCCCCGTCCAGGGATTGAACCTGAGTCCCCTATATCACAAGGCAGATTCTCGACCACTGGACCACCAGGGAAGTCCCCTGTGCTATTTTCTTGCTAAAGTTTAGGACATACATGTCTTAGGTATAGAAATATTACAGTGTTCCGTTTTCTTTTGTAGAGTGTGTATATCAACTTCAGTAGTGGTCAATTTCTTCTCTCAACTGTCGGTCCCCTTTCCTCTCACCAGCACAACTGTGTATGGGTTGAGTTGCATCACCCCACCCTGTTTCCCATTCATATGTTGAAGTCCTCACTCCCAGGACCCCAGAATGTGGCTGTATTTAGAGAGAAGGTCTTCAAAGAGGTGATTAAGGTAATAGAAGGCCATTGGATTGGGCCCTAATCCAACAAGAAAAGGAAATCTGGGTGTGAACACTTACTGGCGAGACCCTGTGAAGACACAGGAAAAACACAGCCAGCTAAAAGTCGAGGGGAGAAGCCTCAGAAGAAACCATCCCTGGTAACAGGTTGATCTCAAACTTCTCGCTTCCAGAAATATGAGAAGATACATTTCTGTTGTTTAAGCCACCCTGTCTAGGGTACTTAGTTATGGCAGCCCTAGCAAATGGAATGGAGTGCATGCATTATTCAGGCTCTTGGTTTATAAAGCCAACAAACCGCTCTCGCGAGGTTAAGAAGAAGAAAAAAGGACAGTTCCTAAGGAATATTAGATAGCTCAGAGAATCTTCGGAGGACTAGAGAGCCAGGTTGAGAGGCCACACAGTCAGAAACAATGCCCAAACCACATCACCACATTGTGCCAGTGAAGGCTTCAGTGAAACTTGACTGTACAGGGCACACCACTCACTGGGGACTTGAGATGCCAGGACTTCCATCTTCGGACCACAGGAGATGACATCTCAGCAGCTACCTTTGCCCCCAGAATGGAATTCCTGCAGCTCTGCCTTGCCACATAGCTCATGTATGCTCTAATGTCTCGTGTGGTTGTGTGTGCTTGGGAAGCCTAGGTTCCATGCCTGCAGCCTAGTTGTGAGTGAGCCAAGGGAGTGAGTCTTCTGACTTCTGCCGCATGGAGGTGGATCAAAAGGCCGGAAACTGTCTAGACATGGAAACAGTGTTAGTGGAAAACCAGAAAAAGCACATAAAGGGAGTCAACTGTAAAATCTCAGTAATATGATTCTTGGACCAGTTGCTCTGCTAGTACATTTCTCTGAGACCTAGTTGTCATTTCCATAGTCCTTACACTTTTCTTGCATTTATTTTTATTTTCATTAGGTAAAACTCTCCCTTGTTTAGCATTCACATGACTCTCAAGCACAAACAGCTGGATTTCTCACCCCAGCTTGTTGCCTACTTTTATAAGACAGAAAGAAACAAAGGCAATTAATATGAAGATGCTGCTTTGCAAGTATCCATTCCTCTTTATGCTGGTAGAAGAATCCCCAATTTTCCTCAGTGAATCATCCCTTCTCCCTGTCTTTCTCTATGATTTCTGTGGGAATACCATTTCCTGGTCTGCCACTCCTGCCCAAGTTCTAGAAGACTGAGGCTCAATTTGGCAAATCAGAACATGCACATACCATCCCTCCTCCCCAGCTCTGTGATTAGCTCTAGAATAAGCTGCAGCATTGTCCAGGACAGACCAATGAAGCTCCATCTAAGGATATTTCCGAGAATAATACATTTGCCTTTTCTGGCTCTTCTCTTTCTGCTGTGGTTGCTGGGCGAGGACACAAGCCTGAAGCTGCTGCTGACTAAACTGATACTCCTTGATAAGAACTTCCCTGTGAGTAAAATTGACACAGTGCAAAGCAGAGCAAGAGATAAATAAACAGAGTCCTAATATCCCATGAGCACCTAGAACCAGCTGTGCTTGAAGTTTGCATTGCTTCTGAATTTTTCAGGTCCTTATGCCAGTGAGGTCACTTTCTGCTTAAGTCCATTTGAGTGTCTTCAGTTACTTGCAAGCAAGACTCTTGACTCATTTTATTAGGTAAATAATAAATTAATTTATTTATTTTTTAGGTAAATTTAGGTAAATAAATTCATTACTACAAATTTTTCTCTAATAATTCTGATTAACAAACATTTATGGTATCTCTCAATTCAGTGTCCAAATTAAAAAAAAAAAAAACTTGGGCTTGTTTTTATATAGGTGTGTACATACCGCATATGCATATGCACAAGCAAACACACACGGGGTAAGGAAAAATGGAGTAACTATATCAAAGATTTATTCTTCTTAGTTTCTTTCCCTTTAGATAAAATGACCTTTTTATGATTTGATGAGAGAGAACATACTAGCATATATTTTTCTGTATCTTTTGCTTTATCTAGATTTAGTCTTAAATGCAACAGAGAAATATTTTGCTGTTTCTTGCATCCTAGTGTTTGGAGGTCAGCATATGGGTTAGTTGCATTAATTTTGTTTCTTTTTAACCTATGTGTCCCTACAGGTTTGACCTTTCCATTTTTTCCCTACATCTGACTATTACAGGTTAAATGCTGGGGTGTACACTCATGTTTAATAGAGGAGAAAGGCGATGGCACCCCACTCCAGTACTCTTGCCTGGAAAATCCCATGGATGGAGGAGCCTGGTAGGCTGCAGTCCATGGGGTCGCTAAGAATCGGACACGACTGAGCGACTTCACTTTGACTTTTCACTTTCATGCATTGGAGAAGGAAATGGCAACCCACTCCAGTGTTCTTGCCTGGAGAATCCCGGGGACGGGGGAGCCTAGTGGGCTGCCATCTATGGGGTCGCACAGAGTCGGACACGACTGAAGTGACTTAGCAGCAGCAACGTAAGTTCAGGCAGACTTGCAACTCTCTGTCTTCTGTAAGAATTTATGAGCACTATCAAATCATAATAGTACCTCTGTTTCATCTTTTAGCTTTAAGTGCCTAGTTTTACCTGTCCTTCTTCTTCTAATCATAAATCAGTTTCCATTGTACTTAAGAGCAGCTGTTGTATTGACAGAAACAGATCATTATTTAAATCTAATGTACTTTGGGGGAAATATTTTGTTAAAGGTACTGTACTGTACCTAGATTTATTAAGAATCTAGTTCTTGAGTTGTTTTTCTGCATAAATTACAAAATGAGACATAAATGAGTGCCCTGGAGAAACTATAGACATATGTACCATCTTGGTCTGTTCAGTTGGTTGTAATAAAATGCCTCAGACTGAGTGGCTGATAAACAGACATGTCTCTCTCATGGTTCTGGAGGCTGGTAAGTCCAAGATTAAGGCACCAGCAGGATAAAGTTCAGGGTCTTCCCAGATGGCGCAGTGGTAAAGAATTCGACTGTAAATACAGAAGACGCAGGAGACACGGTTCAATGGTTCAATCCCTGGGTCAGGAAGATCCCCTGGAGAAGGAAATGGCAAACCACTCCAGTATTCTTGCAAGGAAAATTCCGTGGACAGAGGAGCCTGATAGTCCATGGGGTCGCAAGAGTCGGACATAACTGAGTGAGTAACACACACACACATACACACACAACACAGCTTCTGGTCTTCTGACTACCTTACATGAAATGAATCTATGTGTTTCTCAGAACACCACCTTAGAAAGACTCAGATTAGTGTGACCTACCTAGTATTCTGGACATCAGGGGAAAAAAGGATTAGGGATGAGGGAAGGCTGGGCAGAAGGAAAAGGGAGAGGAGGAACAGGAAAGAAAGAGAACTGTATTTAACCGTGGTTAGCACTTTATATTCTTAGGGCAAATCCTGGGTATCTCCAAGCCTGTAAATAACAGGATAATGTTCTATCTCTGAAATTAGGACCTTGATTTATGTTATGAATTTATAATTTCCTAATTGGTATTGATATTTGTTGCAGCCTAAAATAAGCACACACGCTTTTAAATTAGATTTGCCTATTAAAAACTAATGAATGTCTCAGGTTCAATCCAATTTTCTTGGTTCCTTATAGTATGCAAGTATTTTAATTTTGTTTTCTGTAAGAAATATGCACAATTACATTGGCTTCTCTGTGATTAAATATTTTATAACTTCCTTTATGTATTTGACTTGTGATTTTTACTGATAAAGTGGTTATTTTCAAAAGTGCGTGCACGCTAAGTCACTTCGGTCATGTCCGATTCTTTGCGACTCCATGTACTGTAGCCCACCAGGCTCCTCTGTCCATGGGATTTTCCAGGTAAGAATACTGGAGTGGGTTGCCATGCCCTCCTCCTGGGGCATCTTCCTGACTCAGGGATGGAACCTGCATCTCTTATGTCTCCTGCATTAGCTGGTGGGTTCTTTTACCACTAGCGCCACCTGGGAAGCCCCTTCAAAAGGAAGTGAAAGCAAACGATGGTAGTAAATGTAGGGTGAACGAGTTAGAGAAGGCGAGGTTTGGAAAAAGAATGAGACTTGCACTTTACAGGAACAGATAGCCTTTAACGAGGTGAGAAGGGGCAGCAGTCAGATTAGTGAGCTGCTGCACTAACCCAAGAAAAGAGTAAGTATATATAGACATTTATGTGGAAATCTACTGTCTTAAGGGGGCCTGTTCTTCTCCAAGGTTGTTCAGAGTAGTTATCTCTTAAACTGCTGGGGCAAGGAATTCTGGAGATCGGCCAGAGGATGGACCGGCTGGGAGCTGGGTGTAATCAACCTTGATGTCCATTTTTTTTTCTTTGGGTGAGAGAGTTCTTTGTTTTGCATAGAATGGTGGGGAGGAACGGGAGGGGAGTTTTAACTCCAGGCTAGTCTGAGCCACGTAACTTTCCTTCAGTAAACAGTGAAATTATTTAAATATTTATAAATAAATAACGTATTTCCTCTAGGTCATTTCTGAAACAGACACGTGTTTACAAATATAGTTTAGGCACAATATGTTAAGATTATGCAATACTTTTTCCAAAACATTTAATATATTTCTTTGTTTATCTATTGTTTTTCAAATATTACTTCAAAACTTATTGGCTTAAAACAACCACCATTTTGTTATGCCTCACATTCCCGAGGAGGAAATGGCATTCTTTCCTCAGAAAGAGAATCTCCAGAATTCTCAAGAATTCTGATATTCTTGCCTGAAGAATCCTAAGCACAGAGAAGCCTGGTGGGCAAAAGTCCATGAGGTCGCAGAGAGTCAGACACGACTGAGCTCATATAATTTGTGGATTGGGATTTGTCTATGGCTTATTGATTTCACTACTAGTATTGGACTGGAATATGCAGGATGCCTGCTTCACTCACATTAGTCACTTGGATAGATTGGATTGATTGACTGGAATGGCTCTCGTAGGGTCAGATATTTGGTGCTTTGGTTCCCCCTGCTGGCTGGGTTCCTTGGTCTTCTCCACGTGCGTCTCTGTGTAATTCTTCGGGCAAGGTGGCCAGACTCCTTAAGTTGCCAGGTGTAAGCCGGAACTGATACACAGTCACTTCAGCCACATTCTGTTAGCCAAAGTAAATCACAGGCTCAGCCCGGATTCAGAGCGGGAGACAACACAGGCAGTGAATACTAGGATGAAAGATTCAGAGGGCAGTGGAGGTACCCTGTGGAGTTTAGCTACATCAGTCCATGTGTCCTTAGACAATATCATTTCCTGGATCTTCAAGGGCAAAATTGAATATTTCTCTAGATGCATCCTTTGTGTTATCTGCAGCTTAAGAAATGCCTTTCCGGTGACAGTGCAAATGATAGCCCTTCTCTTGGGTTTATAATGGAATCCTAAAAGCAGATGGTGACTGCAGCCATGAAATTAAAAGACGCTTCCTCCTTGGAAGGAAAGTTACGACCAACCTAGATAGCATATTCAAAAGCAGAGACATTACTTTGCCAACAAAGGTCCGTCTAGTCAAGGCTATGGTTTTTCCAGTGGTCATGTATGGATATGAGGGTTGGACTGTGAAGAAAGCTGAGCACTGAAGAATTGATGCTTTTGAACTGTGGTGTTGGAGAAGAGTTGAAAGTCCCTTGGACTGCAAGGAGATCCAACCAGTCCATTCTGAAGCAGATCAGCCCTGGGATTTCTTTGGAAGGAATGATGGTAAAGCTGAAACTCCAGTACTTTGGCCACCTCATGCGAAGACTTGACTCATTGGGAAAGACTCTGATGCTGGGAGGGACTGGGGGAAGGAGGAGAAGGGGACGACAGAGGACGAGATGGCTGGATGGCATCACCGACTTGATGGACGTGAGTTTGAGTGAACTCCGGGAGTTGGTGATGGACAGGGAGGCCTGGCGTGCTGCGATTCATGGGGTCGCAAAGAGTCGGACACGACTGAGCGACTGAACTGAACTGAACTGAAAAGCAGTAAGGATTTTCCAATGTACAAAATATTGATTTTGTTTAACCTGGCATTTCCAAGCATTTAAGTGCATATAACCATGCCTGGTACTTAGTAATCACTTATAAATATCTGTTGAATGAGATTTACCCTGGGACATACCACCCTCCCTCTTTTTTTTCAAAACATACATGAACATTACTAAGAACTGGTATTTCCAAAGGAAGAAACTTTGTGAAAAACAGGCTATTATGTGAGAAAGGAGTGTGTGATTCTGAGTTTCTTCCTGACCTATAACTCCCCATCTCAGTTTAGTCCCATTCAGTCGCTCAGTTGTATCCAACTCTTTGTAGTCCCATGAACCTCAGCACACCAGGCCTCCCTGTCCATCACCAACTCCTGGAGTCCAACCAAACCCATGTCCATGGTGATGGACATTGTGATGCCATCCAACCGTCTCATCCTCTGTCATCCCCTTCTCCTCCTGCCCTCAATCTTTCCCAGCATCAGGGTCTTTTCAAATGAGTCAGCTTTTCGCATCAGGTGGCCAAAGTATTGGAGTTTCAGCTTCAACATCAGTCCCATCAATGAACACCCAAGACTGATCTCCTTTAGGATGGACTGGTTGGAGCTAATTAATTGTTGTACTTTTGTCTGTATGCCCCCATCTCCTGGTTGCAGGTGAGTAGACTTGCACGGGCATCTGACCCAAAGCCAGTTATCTACAGGCTGGCCAGCAAGAGCACTGTGCTACAGCCTAGCACAAGAGCTTTTATCAAAAGTAGTCTAAATTGGGTTGTGATAGGCAGGCCAAGTTAGATCCTGTCCCTTGGATGGTTTGAATGCGGGAAAATCAGTCAGTTAGTTGTTAGGGGTAGGAGCAGTAGAAGCAGAAGCAGAGAACAAATGAGTTTCCATTACATGGAGCCCTAGGATGCTTTCTTCATTATCCTGGTTGTGCGGCTGCTGAAAACACTTCCTAGTTCCCTTTCTCCACCCATATTTAAAATGAAACCCCATTAACTGAAGTAGCCCAAGAGTGTGTCTATGTCTTACTGCCTGAAAGAGCCCAGTTCATGACGTCAGGAAGCGAGGCCTTATGCTATCTTGTTCAGAATCAGAAAACACCCTATTCAATCATTTTCTCAAGAGAGAAATGCTGCTATAACATGTCCCTCCAGAAGCATGACTCCTTCCAGTGGTGCCAACATTAAGTAGAATGGTAGGGGAGGCTGGCAAATGAATTGCTCAGGAAATTTTTTCAACTGTTGTAGGAAACTCTTTGGTTAACAGCTACAAAAGAAACCAGATGGGACTGAGACTGTTTCTATTAAAAGTCTCAGAAATACATACTGAAAAGTCAGTTCAGGACATGTTATTTTACCTCACCGACTACCAGAAAGGAATGAGGAAATTAATTACAGAAGGGAGGTGACAGGTGGAAGCAGAAAGCACATGGATACCAGCGAAGCTGGGGCTCTGGTGACAAATTTAGTTGGCTACTAAAGCTGAGCTGCTCTAGGGGACAGTAGAAAGCCCAGAGACAGGTTCTGATGGCCACTACTCTAAGGTAGAGTCACAATGTAACCACCCACTCCAGTATTTATTAGGAAACAGGGGGAGTGGGGAAGAGCACCAAGAAAATTCAGTGTAAGCCCACAAAAATGCCAAGCCAACAATGTCAGTGAGAAGAGATAGAATATCGACATTTGAACACCAAATCAATCAGTGGGCAGGGCTGCAATCCACATTAGGGAGAAGAAATTAAGCCAGAACCCAGGCATAAACAGAATTTGCCTGTTCCTGTCTGAACAGACTCAGTGGGTGGTGAGCATTTCGGACTTTTAAAAAGAGATTTATTTGTTTATGTATTTGGCTGGGCTGGGTCTTTGTTGCTGTGCACAGGCTTTCTCTAGAGTGCAGTGAGAGGGGGCTATTCTCTAGTTGTGGTGTGTTAGCTTCTCATTGCAGTGGCTTCTCTTGTTGCGAAGGCTCTTCTCTGATCGAGGGCTCAGTAACTATAGCACATGGGTTTTGATGCTCTGGGGCATGTGGGGTCTTCCCAGAGTAGGGATCGAACCCATGTTCTCTGCACTGCTGCTGCTGCTAAGTCGCCTAAGTCATGTCCAACTCTGTGTGACCCCAGAGATGGCAGCCCACCAGGTTCCCCCATCCCTGGGATTTGCCAGGCAAGAACACTGGAATGGGTTGCCATTTCCTTCTCCAATGCATGAAAGTGAAAAGTGAAAGTGAAGTCGCTCAGCCGTGTCCAAGTCTTAGTGACCCCATGGACTGCAGCCCACCAGGCTCCTCCGTCCATGGGATTTTCCAGGCAAGAGTACTGGAGTGGGGTGCCATTGCCTTCTCCGGCACTGGCAGGTGGATCCTTAACCACTGGACTGTCAAGGAAGCCCCACATTTGGAATTTAGCACAAGAAAGAAGCATGTTTGCTCCATGGTGTCAGGATTCTTTCATTTTATTAAAGGTTTTATATTTACAGAAAAATTAAGTAGATGGTACAGAGAGTTCACAAATACCCGCACACCCAGTTTTCCCTATTGTTAACACTTACCTTACAGGGTACAGCACTACAGCTAATGAACAAATACTGATATTTTATTATTAACTGTAGTGCACAGTTTATTCAGATTTCCTTAGTTTTTGCCTAATTTCTTTCTATGCTCCAGGGTCCCATCCAGGATATCACACTGCATTTAGCTGTCCTAGATGTCCTCCTTCGGCTCTTCTTGGCTGTGACAGTGTCTCAGCCTTTCCTTCTTTTTTAATTGGCGTATAATTGCTTTACGATGTTGTGTTAGTTTCTGCTGTATAACAACAGGGACCAGTTGTAAGTATACATATGTCTCCTCCCTGCTGAGCCTCCCTGCCCCCATCTCCCCGTCCAGGTCATCACAGAGCTTCGAGCTGAGCTCCCTGTGGTCTACAGCAGCTTCCCACTGGCAATCTATTTTACACATGGCAGTGTATATGTCCATGCTACGCCCTCAGTTCATCCTTCCCTCCCCTTCCCACTCCCTCCCCTGTGTCCACGTGTTTGTTCTCTATATCTGCATCTCTATTCCCACCCTGCAAATAGGTTCATCTGTATCATTTTTCTAGATTCCATATATATGCATTAATATATATTTCTTTTTCTCTTTCTGACTTACTTTGTATAACAGACTCAACATTCATCCACATAATGACAAATGATCCAATTTCACTTTTTTTATGGCTGAGTAATATTCCATTGTCTATATGGACCGTATCTTTTTTACCCATTCATTTGTTGATGGACATCTAGGCTGTTTCAATGTCCTGGTTATTGTAAATAGTGCTGCAATGAACATTGGGGTACATGTGTCTTTTTGAACTATGGTTTTCTCAGGGTATATGCCCCGTAGTGGGATTTCTGGGTCATATGGTAGTTTTTAGTTTTTTACCTCCATACTTTTCTCCATGCTGGCTGCATCAATTTACATTCCTATCAACAGTACAAAAGGGTTCTCTCTGCTCCACACCCTCTTCAACATTTATTGTTTGTACATTTTTTGATGATGGCCATTCTGACTAGTGTGAGTTGATACCTCATTGTAGCTTTGATTTTCACTTCTCTAACAGTGATTGATGTTAAGCATCTTTTTATGTGTTTGTTGGCCATCAGACTTTCCCTGTTTTTGATTATCTTGTCAGTTTTGAGTACTGGTCAGGTATTTTGCAGGTTATCCCTCTATTGGAATTTGACGTATTTCTCATGATTCAATTGGAGCCAAGGGTTTTGGAGGAAGATCACAGAGGTAAAGTGTCATTTTCATCACGTCACATCACATTAAGACTACCAACCATCAACATGACTTATCACAGTTGATGTCAATCTTGATTACCTGACTGAGGTAGCATTTGTCAAGCTTACTAGCTGTAAAGTTTTTTTTCTCTCTATTTCCATAACGTACATCTGGAAGGAGGTATGCATAGCCCACATTTCAGGAGTGAAGATTTATGGTCCCTGACCTTGAGACTTAAATTATTTGGAATTCTTCTTCATGGGAGATATCTCTTCTCCCATTTATTTATTTATTCAATCATTTATTTATCAATATGGACTCACAGATATTTATTTTATACTTGTGATAATCCAATACTACTTTGCTCTGCTGCTCAAATTGTTCCATCTTCAGCCATGGGAACTCTTTTACTTGGCTCTTGTGCTCCTTGGACAGAATGACATGAATGTGGTATTTTGCTGTGTTTGTTTTGCTTGTTTTTTTGTACTCCCTCACTTTCTGTCACTATATGTTCCAGGCTCATCTTGTTTATTTCTTTGCTAGTCTTTAGGTCAGCTATTATTCCAAGGAACTCTGGTTACTATTATTGCAAGTGGCATTAAAAAAACAAGATCTGGGCATTAGGTATACTTGTTATGATGAGTGGAGTGTTGTTTCTTTAGAGCTTTCTCAGTTGACAAAGCAAAGAACTATATATGCACACATCACTTATGCATATACATGTATCTATAAACAATGATCTATGTGTAATGAAAGTTGACTCCCACTTTGTGGCACCCATTTACTTGTTTAATTCCACTGTACATGTACAGTAACATCAGAATTATTCATCCACACACTCGTGCAGAATGGCTTTATCAACTAGCGTACAGTGCTTATGTGTAGTTCCTTTTGCCTTTGGTTTTACAGATTCTACTCTTTTCCAGATTTACTTAGTTCAGCACCACTTCCCCGTAGTGACACTGTAAGGAACTGAAGAGGGTGGGGAAGTAAATTTACAGACTAAAATAGTCTTAAAGATGTATAATACTTTTGAAATTGGTAATATTAAATTACACCATCCAGGGATGTACATTTAAATGGTGAAAGGAAAAAAGCAAAGAAGTTGTGACTATAGAAGTAACCACATAAAAGCCACTCCTCGTTCTGGGCAGATAAATCGTCAAAGACTGGATGTACTATCCCACCTGAAACAGGTTTTAAAAAACCCAACAAGATAATATATGAAACAATGGTTTTCAGGCAGTAGATATCAGGAAACGCAGGGCAGTGATTCCTGAGAGATGAGGAAATAAATAAGGTAAGCCCTGTAATTGCCTTGGCTTAACTAGGAGAGAGCTTTGAGGCTACAGTGCAGGAAGGGGGAGCCCCAGAGGCCAGGAATTCCCCTGAGTTAAGGAAATGGCGCTGGGAATCCAACCTCCAAGGAGTGGAGGAGCGCAAGAGAGGAGAGAGTTACATAGCGAAAGCTCTCACGCGTGGCAGGAAGTCCACCTGAGCACGGGCGAGTAGGAAGCTAATGTAGGGCGGAGAACAATTACCCCTCCCCTGCCCCCGAAAGGAGCAGAGGGAAAGTGCCTGGAACTCTACCGGGAGAAATGACGTCCCCTCTGGCCAGAGAAGACCTTGACTTTGGGCAAAACACCCACAGAGCTTACCAAAACCTCATTCATTTCACTGAATTAACCAACACAGCCTTGACCCCAAAACACTCACCCACAAACCCTAAGAAAGGCACGTGCTGCACCCTGCCTTGACCTGCCAGTGTGGCCCCTCAAGGTGTGCCATGTACTTTGTTCAGGACCTGTGAGTAATAAACTTCTTTATCTCAATCTCTTTTGTCTGCAGTTGAGCCACAACTCATCAGTACCCTACGTCCCACTTACCAAATGTCAGTTTGACCCAATCATAACAACATACAATGAAGTACTAACCATCAATAAAATGGAATGAACTACTGATACACCCAATAATATGAATGAATCTCAATATTTATGTTGAAAGAATGTAGGGAAAGAATCTGTGCTGTGTTTGGTACTGTATTCTATTACTCACTACTTAGCTACTTCAACATACAGAAATTATTAACACAATGCTTTACAGAACGTAAGGTACTTAAAGACAATTTGTGGTTTTGATTAAATTATTATTTACAGGTATAGATAACACACAAATTAACCTAATATAATTTTAGAAGAAGAATCCTTTGAGATATATATATCCAGTTGCTCCCCCATCCCACGAGAATTTGCACGATTTACCCAAAGTCATATATTTAGTAGAAAACCTAGATGTCTAGCAAGTTATTTCCACTCACTCTGAAGATCTCCTCTGAATTATGAATAAGCCACAATTTTAAAACATAATTTTTAGCAACTGGTCTTATGAAATCCACTATCTGGGGACTTTTTCCTAAGGAAAAAAGAAAAGTTAGCCACAAGGAAATGCTTCAGATGAAATTGATAAGTGATGATTCAAGGTTTCTTTACGGCTTGTTTCTTTATTCAATAAAATCCCTCTGGTGCAGAAGCCATTTACTTATCTTCATGTATTTTCTCCACAAATAAAATATAGAGAAGATGGAACTGCTTTGACTAGAGGTAAACAAAGCAGTATTTTGTTCACTCTACAAATGAATTAGAAATCTTCTCACAAGTCCCAGAGACTCTAAAGGAACTTTCCTGAATCTGTGGTGATTCCCTCCAGATGGAAACCAAACATTCCTGGCTGCTTCTAAACCACCACACCAGTTCCTCAGCTGGTAAGGATTTAACAATGGAATGTGGAAGGTGACTGAGATTCTGATGATCATTTACCTCTGGCTTGTGTGGCATCAATTTTCCCAGAACTCCTAAGACTGATGCTCTGATATCACCAGGGTAAATGACTTAACAATATTACCAAGCTTACTTACCTGTTACTCTCTCACTGAGGGAACCTGTGTACCCAAAGGGTTAAAATACACTTTGCTCCAGGTTTCCTAACTTTTATACCTCCTCAGTTTAGCTTAAAATATTTAATTTTTTTCTTTTCAGTTTTGATGACATTTGAAATATATAGTTAAATTACAAGAGAGATCTAATGTCTTCAGTTAATTACTTAGTTATAGATATTCAGGAATGCCCACCCGTTACTTAGAGCAATAGTTCTTAAAGAATGGTCCTCTCTCACTAATAGTCTTGCTTCATACTAAATGAGAAAGTAAAAGCCTTCGGTGGAAATTCCCTCATCTTCCCACCACCTATACAAATGGACTGGCATCTCTGCCCCTCTTCTCCTTTTAGCTTATTTTGCATAAATTACTTACTGTCCATCAAAGGTCCATCTTTATTTGTGCTCTGGATTCTCAGTCACAAGGACCTCCATCCATCAGTTACCGCCCCCCCACCTCTCTGTTGGCTCATTCTCATCAGCATACAATTTACTCTAGTTTCTCCTTTCTTTTTAAATTATCTTATTTTGATTCTGTATTATCCTTCAACTATATCCCATGTCTCTGCTCCTTTTTTCAAGTCAAACATCTTAAGGGCTATTCTCACATGCTCACTTCATTTGACTTCTAATTCAGTCTTTAAAAAAAACGTTTCTTGCATGCATATGTCAAAATGATATATCCTAATAGAGTCAAATAATCTTTTAAGGAATTTTAAAACAGAGAGCAAATCCTTAGTCATCTTCCCCTTCTCCCCCAGTTTCCTTCCCTGGAGGCAACTACTCAAGTCTTTTAGTGAATTTCCTTGGAATTCCCTTGAAACAATAGGTACATTGCTATTCTTGGTCTTTATGTTTTACACAGTATTTCTTATCCTCTCACTATGGAAAATGAGGATTTATCTCTCCTCTTCTATCACCATCACTCACACACACACACACACACACACACACACAAATTTTATCCCCTCAACCTCTTCAGCTAGTCATAGCGCAATTTTGTTAATATTTATGTTCATAGTTTACCTTATTATGTCTACGTGTGATTTAGAGCTGACCCATGTAGTAAAACTATTATTAGTCTTCCTTTCCAGCATGGTATTTTTCTTCTAGAGACAGTTTCTTTTTCTTTTTTTCATTTTCTATTCTTTTTTTTTAAGTGGACATATATGGTTTTCTTTGAAAAATTGTTTTTTTGTCTTCTTAAAAAGAAAAATTCTCACATAAAAAAAGAGATAGTGTAGAAATATGCTTTTTTAAAAAGAGACACTCCTGGTGCCCATCTATATCCACTCAGCCCTTACTACTGTGGAGCAGGTTATTTTGACTTCCACCTGTGAACTCTTTCCATAAGAGTTTTCTTTGGGACTAGTGTCCGCTCTCTTGAGGGGCACTGCAATCTAAAAGTACCAGAATGACTACTCCCTGGAAGCAGTCCTTAAGTAATGACTGAAGGGAGTCGTATAAATGCCCTAGCTCTCTCCCTCAGGTGATGTACTCTGAAGGACAAGTTAAAAGCTCAGAACTCTGAAGTTCAAGTTCCGAGTTCCCTGCTGAAAATAAGCTCCAGTCTCCCACAATGAATGCTTGATAGCACACTCATTATTGACTACCATCTTGTTTCTGTATCACTCCACCCATGGTGTTGCCTGGGATAACTTCCCAAATAAATGCCTTGCACTTGAATCTGTCTTTCCATGCCTGCTTCTTAAAAAATCTAAACTAAAACAATAGTGCTGGGTATTTCCTGTTACATCACTTTTTAGGATGCCTGATATCTGCTGTCTCAATTTTAGAGATGCTAAGACTGATGGGAGGCTACAGGTGGTGTCAGGCTCATGTCTCCATTATACAGTTCCCTTGCCTACCTGTATTAGTCAGGGTTCTCCAGAGAAACAGAACCGGTAGGATAGACAGATAGATATTTATCATAAGGAACTGGCTCACCTGATCATGGATGGTTAGAAGTCCTAAGGTCTGAGGTCAGTAAGCTGGAGCCCCAGGACAGCAGATGGTGCAGTTCCAGACCAAGTCTAAATGTCTGAGGAGGAGGAGAGCTGAAGGTGTATATTCCAGCATGAAAAATAGCAAGCTCGAGACCCAAGAGCCAATGTTTCAATTCAATTCTGAAGACAGGAAAAAGACCAGCGTCTCAACTCAAGAAAGAAAGTCAGGAGGAGTTCCCTTTTAGTTGTAGAAGAAACATTATTTTGTTCTATTCAGGCCTTCAGCTGACTGGATGAGGATCACCCACATTAGGGAGGGCAACCTACTTTACTGTCTTACTGATTCAAATGTTACTATCACTCAGAAACACAGACACACCCTAGAATAATGTTTAACCAAGTATATGGGCACCCCTCGGCCCAGCCAAGTTGACGCAAAATTAGCCATCACATTATCTTTCACCTAACACTTTTATCAGTTACTAATGGTTACTGCCTGGTCATATCATTTACCTGGTCAGATGTTTAAAATGGTGATTTTTTTTAAAATGCCAGTATTCCTTCTGCATTTATTAGCCGAAATTCTATCCATATGAACTTTCCCTTCCTTATCAATTATTTTATTACCCTGAAATATAGTTTGTACAGAAAGGAATCAATAAATTTATCTTTTCTGATGACTTGGTTTTCTAAGGAGTTATCAATAATTTAATCCCAAACTCAGAGAAGGCAATGGCACCCTACTCCAGTACTCTTCCCAGCCTGGTGGGCTACAGTCCATGGGGTCGCACAGAGTCGGACACGACATGAGCGACTTCACTTTCGCTTTTCACTTTCATGCATTGGAGAAGGAGATGGCAACCCACTCCAGTGTTCTTGCCTGGAGAATCCCAGGGAGAGGGGAGCCTGGTGGGCTGCCGTCTATGGGGTCGCACAGAGTCGGACACAACTGAAGTGACTTAGTAGCAGCTTAGCAATCCCAAACTATGTCAGCTGTCTAAATTATTTTCAGTATGTCACTCCCATCGGATGCTCTATCAATTTCATCTTCCTAAACCTAGCTCTCCAAGGATTTTTTAACTTCATGAAGAAGCTTCTGGATGATTATCCTCTAGACCTAATCCATAGTGGTAATCCCGGGATCTCCCTTCTTTAGAATTCCCTCCAGCTGTTTCCTGTGTGGGAGCTCCTATTCTCTGAATGCTATGTTTTTCCTTGTTCTATTTAAGTGAAGCATATCCCCCAGGTTTCTTTAAGAGAGGGTGTACGATAATTCCAAATTCTACGTTGGAAACATTTTTTCTTTTCTTCATGGAAATACTTTTTGTTTTAGAGCATTTGTTTTCTAGCTCTTGGTGTTTTTCTTGACAGCTTCAGTTCCTATTTTTTTCCTCTTGAGAAAAAAAATTCTGCATTAAAAGACTGTGGAGTCTGCTTTTTATCAACTGCTAAGTGTATGAGGGAGACAGCAGAGGTGGGGTGGGAGAGGCAGCCCTGCCAGCTCTGTAGGGCTGAGGAGCACCCCAGCCGTATTTCTCTCAGCCGTTCATTGTGGGGAGAGCCAGCTTCAGTCCATTTTTACTCCTTATTCTTTGTTTGTGAACTCCTTCTCCTTGGAAACTTGTAGGATTTCCAAACAACTTCAGAGCACTGGGGAACAGTGTTTGGAAATTTCACAGTGCTGTGCTTTGTGTGCTTGATATTAATTAGTTGGACATTCAGGGAAGGTCTGAAGTCCTTCAGTGACAGGAAATTTTGTTGAATAATTTTCTTGGTTATTTCCTCTGGTGAACTTTCTCTTTCTGCAACTCCTAATATTTGAATTTAAAATTTTCTAGACTGTTCTTTCAATATTTCTCATCTTTTGGGGGTTTTTTTTGCTCTGCATCTGAAAGATATTGACATCTTTCTTCCACTCCTGCTATCTTGTTTTTAATTTCTAGGAGCCCAATTTTGTTTCCTGAATACTTTTGGCATTGCCATTTCATTGGTAAATCTTTCAATATGTATCTCTAAAATTACTCCTTTAATAATAACAACACTTTTATCACAACAGAAAAAGTTAAGTCTTTAATATCAAGAGTCTAGGGACTCTTTAAATTTCCTGTGTTAAAAAAGATTTTTTTGTTTGAAGCAGTATTCAGGTAAGTTTATGTATTTCAATTGCTTATTTTTCATGTTATGTTTTAATGTTTAGTTCTTCCTTATTTATTTTTTCCAACCATTGAGTTACTGAAGAGTCAGGTCATTTATGATGTAGAGTTTTCCACAGTTTGGACTCGACTGATTGTATTTATGCTGATTTTACATTTTCCTCTTTACTCTGCATTAACTATAAATTGATGTAACCTGAAGACTTTATTAGAATCAGATTTGACTTTCTTGGGGGTATTAACACTTTAAGGAAGCAAAAAAGTTCTAATGTTCTTTATTTTCATGATTTAGCAGCCATTGATGATCATTGTCTTTATTATTTCATTTAATGGTATAATATGATATTATAAACTTATATTTCTTTCTGAATTTATTAGCTGTATGTCTACAAACAAAAAATTGCTCTCATCAGCTTTTTAATTACCTGACTTACAGTTAGTGCATGGTACAATTAGCAAATGCTTAATATTTTCCTTTTGTCAGTTTTCAAAATAATGAGTAGGTTTATTAGCATCTTCCAAGGATTACAATGAGTTCTTTTTAAATTGTCATCATTATGAACATTTAGATTTGAACGTATTTGATTTGTCTCAATACCTTATAGATTTTACCCCTTTTAGTCCTCTGATTGTGTGATTTTATTTTTAATTATTTATTTTTGGCTGTGTTGGGTCTTTGTTGTTATGCAAGGCTTTCTTTAGTTGCAGCGAGTGGCGGCTACTCTCCAGCTGTGGTGCAAAGGCTTCTTGTTGTGGTGGCTTCTTTTGTTGTGGAACACGGGCTCTAGGTGTCTGGGCTTCAGTAGATGTGGTGCATGGGCTTAGCTGCCCTGAAGCATATGCAATCTTCCTGGATCAGGGATCGAACCTGTGTCCTTGCATTGGAGGCAGATTCTTCACCACTGGACCACCAGGGAAGTCCCTAATTGGGTAATTTTGACAGAGGAAAGCTTCTTTTGTTTGGCTTCTGAGTCTTTTTTACATAATCCTACTGTTTTTTTTTTTTTGTGACAATTCCTTGTTTTGGATTTGACAAGTTGTTTCAGGTTCATTTGCATGATGTCTGAAATAATAAATTTGAATTGATAGTATCAATGTAAACTTATGATACATTTTACCTGAAAAAGTCCATAAATATTGACTAACTCAGAAGCATTAAACACTCCTGGAAGCCTAGATTGTGATATCTAAGAAACATTTGCTTCTGAAAACCAGGAATCCTGGGTCTCCTTAGAGAAATGGCTGATTCCAGATGTGGTATTGTGTTTTCACCTGAAGCTTGGGATCCTCTTCCAAACTCATTCTGTTATTGGCAGAGTTCAGAAATTCATTGAAATTAAGTTCTATGTACAGATTGTAAATGAAGAATCCCCAAAGAAAAAGCTATAAGGAACCATCAACAATTTGAGGATCAAATTTTTAGAGACACTACTCTGACAGCAGTGACAAGAATGGAGTGTGTGGGCAGTAGAAGCACAAGATGCTTATATACAGAGATAAGTTGTGATTCTTCCTGGATATGGGGAAGGCCTAACACTAAGACAGTAGCAGTAGGGTAAATAAACAGGGGACTGGTTTGCTAACTATTAAGAATGTATGACTGTCAGCTTAACTGATGCCAACTTGGACATGTACAAATTCCTATCCTTCCACTGACCCTACCCAGGACTGTACTTTGCAGTAAATCATTTTACTGTCATCAAGAGCTTTGTAGTTAATAGATACTATTTAATAATCGTTAGGATTCAGTGGCTTCCCTGGTGGCTCTGATAGTAAAGAGACAGCCTGCAATGCAGAAGACCCGGGTTTGAAGATCCTGGGTCAGGAAGATCCCCTAGAGAAGGGAATGGCAACCAACTCCAGTATTCTTGCTTGGAGATCCCATGGACAGAGGAGCCTGGTGGGCTGCAGTCCATGGGGTTCCAAAGAGTTGGACACAACTGAGCGACTAACACTTTCACTTCAGGACCCAGTGGCCTCTATGCTGTCTTAGTCCCTGAACAATGATGAAGACCTTCCCTGACATTTTCCTAGAGCCCAGGAGACTAGTTAGCTGTCTATAAATCTTGACTTAGGAATGCACTTCCTGTTTCTAAGCACTACTCCCATTCCCTTGGCTAACTATAAAACTGCCCCAATGGGCCCTCAGCAGCGTATGCAGTGCAACTGCAAATGCCTCTGGATCATAGTCCTTCTGATCCCATCCTGTAAGTTACTGAATAATAAACAATTCCGTTGATTACATGGACTTCCCTGGTGACTCAGACTGTAAAGAATCTGCCTGCAGAGCTGGAAACCCGAGTTCCATCTCTGGGTCTGGAAGATCCCCTGGAGAAGGGAATGGCAACCCACTCCAGTATTCTTGGCCTGGAGAATTCCATGGACAGAAGAGCCTGGTGGGCTACAGTTCATGGGGATGCAAAGAGTCGGACAGGACTGAGCGACTTTCACTTTCACTGACTACATGGAGCTGCCTGTCTCATTTTTTTCAGTTGCAAGATACCTTCTCACTTTGGTGGGCATTTTTCATTTCCTTTTGTCCTCCAACAAAGAGGCAGTAACGTCAGGTCTTAGGGATTGGTGTGCGCGTGTAGGAGAGGGCACTGGGTTATGGGGAAGCGCGGCAAACAGTTACGGAAAAGCCCTGAGAGTGGTGGTTTAGTCGCTAAGTCGAGTCCGACTCTTGTGTCTCCAGGGACTGTAGCCCGCCAGGCTCCTCTGTCCACGGAGGTGGAAAGAAAGATAACTCCCAGAGGAAGCTCCCTCCATCCCCAGCCCATCCTCAGGTGAAGTGGCCACGGAATTCTCATGTGAGTTTGAAAATGTCCTCTACAGATGGGCATTCTACTCAGTGGTAACCAAGGGCTCTCCCTCAGCCTGGACTTCATTCCTCTAAGGATTTCATGAGAAGCTAATAAAATACATGCCCCTTTTTGACTTAGCCGGTGAGAAGTACCTGACACAAATCTCCTCAAGAGATGTCTTCTAGTGTGGACGGAGGCACCTGGCAGAAACCAGAAGAGATGTTAACTACTGATGGTGTATTGACTTTTTTTTTTAATTGTTGGGCAGAATTTGAAAACGAAGCGGAATGTGTGGACAATAAACTGTTCAATCTTCTCTTTGAGATGCTGGAAAATTCCTTTTTATATGTGCCCAAGCCGAGACGAGCACCGATTTGGAAGATAGGAAACTGGTGACCGGGCTTATGGAGGAAAAGACAGGGGCGGGAGACCACGTCAACGTCTTCTTTCCAGTAAACAGCAACAGGGAGCCAAACCCGCCAAGAGCTGGGAGGCTGGTACCTTGTCTCTAGGTGGAGGCTTGGGACTGGGGTCCAGGTGGAGGCTTGGGACTGGGGGGGGGTCCAGCCTCCACGCATGCGCAGCGCAAGGTGCGAGCCGGTGAGGGACCGGGGAAGTTCCACGACTACCTTCTCAGGCTCCGCCCCTTCTCAGAATCAAGGGGGAGGAGCGTCGTGCGCGCTCGCGTCGGTGCGCGCCCTGAAGCCCGCCCCCAACTCCTGCCTCTGGTCGCTCCACCCCCCACACCTCTGCCCCGGACCCATTTCGGAGGCGCGGCCGACGCGGCGCGCAGTCAGAGCCACGAGCACGAGCGCGTGCGTACGACAGCGCGTGCCAGCCCTGTCGCGAGGAGGCCCCGCCTTCCCGCCCCGCCCCAGCCGGCCTCAGCTCCTTTGGCTTCGCTCCCGGCGCTGAGAATCCCGGTACCCGCGCGCGCTGTGTAGCCATGGAGGTCCCCGGTAGCCTGTGCAAGAAAGTCAAACTGAGCAATAACGCGCAGAACTGGGTGAGTCGAAGCAGATGTGCGGAGGAGGTTCTGAGAGGCTCCGGCTGCAGATCCATTTGGAGCCACTGCCCGCTCCTTCTGCATCCTGCTTGGAGAATCGGAGAGGGTACCCGAGGCCGCGGCTCCTTCCAGCAGGGGCGGTGGGTGGTGCCTGGTGGCGTGGCGTGGCGTGGCGTGGCTGGGGCGGGGGTCTCGGGCTGGGCTCTGCAGGCAGTCGGAACCACGGCCCGTGGGAAGAACGCCCGCTTCTCCCGCTCCACGGCTCGGATGAGACCTCGAGGACTATCTTTCGGGAGTGAGCTGGCGGCTGCTGAAACCTCCGGCGAGGGGAAGCTGCCCGCATCCCTTCCAGTGGCCTGAAGGTTTGCAGAGGAAGCGGAGGCCGGCGCCTTTGGTGCATTCCTGATTTTTCTTGGCTCTGCCAGTGCATTTAGCCCAGGTTTGGGTCCATCTCCGTGTCTTTCCATTTCTGACTTACAACATGAAGGGAGAGTACCCAACAATGTGGCCATTCATGAGTTGAGACTGCCCTGAACTGAGGTTCTTTGTGACTCGGTGTTAAATTGGAATATTTAACAAATAACGTGGAAACTAAAATGTAGGGGGAAACTAATGGTTTATAACATTTAGCAAGGACTGCCAGTTGGCTTTGATGGGGAAATGTTCTTCCTCAGAAGATTGCTTCCTTCCTTAATTATTCTTGCTAAGAAACTGCTTTAAGCTAAGCTTTTGTAAGTGAGGTGGGAGTAGGGTGGGGGAGGTGGTGCCCAACTCTGGAGGCCGGAAAGGCCTTGGTTTTAAGTCTGGATGGAATTTTTTTTTCCACAGTACAGCAAAATCTTGAGGTTTAAATGCAGCCTTGTAAGTCATCATTACCGTTGGTGAATCGAAGGAAAAAAAAGCCATTTCAGACAAGTGTTCATTTCAAGTCATTA
Organism: Bubalus kerabau; assembly: GCF_029407905.1. Taxonomy (NCBI): domain Eukaryota; kingdom Metazoa; phylum Chordata; class Mammalia; order Artiodactyla; family Bovidae; genus Bubalus; species Bubalus kerabau. The sequence continues at coordinate 28,837,242 of NC_073630.1, read as the reverse complement.
ATTTACCATTTCTGAGGTTACCAAGGATTCTCACCCGATTCCTTTCTCCTTCTAAGTTACTTCACTCTTCCTTTAGGTGATGAAGAGGGAGAGGAGATAAAAGGTGAATTCGAACATGGAGAAGGAGCCCTGGACTACCAGTCTGGTCTCTGTTTCCAACGTTGCCCTTTAGTAGTTGTTTGATCCTGAGTGAAAACACTGGACTTCTTTAAACCTCAGCTGACTTAAAGATATAATAGCCTGTACTTCTCTAGACAGTTTTGAGGAGTAAAGAAGGTAATGATTTGAAAAGGTCAGTGATACCACTGCTATGCAGTTGTTGATATTGCTCCTGTTACTCTGAGGTATTTCCTGTTTAGGGACAAAGGGTTGGTTAAATTAGAGTATTTACAGGTCATTTCAGCTACACCGTCTGTAACTCATTTACTGTTCCACTTGCCAAAAAGTGCATGTGCTTTGTAGAAGCCCTCAGAGAAGATGAGAAATGAGGAACTCGGTGCTTGCCTTCCAGCTGGTCATGGCCTGGTTGGGGTTGTAGTTGGCATTTGCTGGGTGATGAATATATCATTACAGGCCCAGTTATTTGATCACAATTTAGAGGAGAGATTAGTTTAGTCTGGATGTTTTGGAGAGGATTTATGGAAGAGAGGCCTTCCCTGGTGGCTCAGACAGTACTCCGCCTGCAATGAGGGAGACCTGGGTTGGGAAGATCCCCCAGAGAAGGGAATGACTACCCACCCATTTCATGGACACAGGAGCCTGGCAGACTACAGACCATGTGGTTGCAAAGAGTTGGACAGAACTGAGCAACTTTCGCTTTTGTGGAGAAGTATGTTTAGGTTTTTGAGGTAGAGGGAAGCTGTATGAATAAGGTCTAGGAACAAAAATAATTTATATTATTTATTGTAATATTATAACTACTATAAATAATAATAATAATTGTTATTTACTCTAGGAACAATGAAGAGACCTGTTAATATACTCTGGAGGGCTTTTGTTGACTGGAGATAAGATTAAATAAGTAGTCTGGGGCTACTACGCTATATAGTTGTTAATGTTTGGCTGCTGAGTTGAGACTAGATTCTGTGAGAGATTTTTGATGAAGCTAGAATTTTTAATTTTATGGCCTTGTAAATCTTTCTTTGCCCCAATAGGGAACACCCATCATCTTTCCCTCTCATATACATCACCTGATAGCCACATGTGTAGAGAATGCACACACCTTTCCAGTTCCCAACACATGATGAAATTGGTATTCCAGAGGGACTGGTCTGCTGAAGAAATTAGATGCTGTTAGAGCCCACATGTAGAAAGAAGTCCTGGAGAACAGACAGGGTTATGCTGCTGCTGCTGCTGCTGCTGCTAAGTCTCTTCAGTCATGTCTGACTCTGTGCGACCTCATAGACGGCAGCCCACCAGGCTCCCCCGTCCCTGGGATTCTCCAGGCAAGAACACTGGAGTGGGTTGCCATTTCCTTCTCCAATGCATGAAAGTGAAAAGGGAAAGTCAAGTCGCTCAGTCGTGTTCAACTTTTCGCGACCTCACGGACTGCAGCCTACCAGGCTCCTCCATCCATGGGATTTTCCAGCAAGAGTACTGGAGTGGGGTGCCATTGCCTTCTCCGAGACAGGGGTATAGTGAGGTTTAAATGAATTAATAGGTTTGAAGCATGCCTGTGCATCAGTTCATGTGTTTTTCTTCTTATTGCTATTAACTCATCCAGTCATGAGGGTGCAACTGGAGCTGGGCTGACGTGGTGGTGGGAAACAGAGTAGCTGCTTTAACAGCATGCTAGGAAGAGTTATGAGGGACTGACCAGAGTTAGGGGATGAAAGAGGGAGAGGTGTTAAAAGATGGTTTAGCCCTGGGAGTTGGGGAGAATAGTTGTGGCATGCAGGGGATTTGGAAAATAGGTTGAGGGCTGGAGTGATGGTGATGACAGTTAAACACTGAGGAAAGTTGACTGTTCGCTGGAGACGGTTTGACATGATTTGGTAAATTACTGATTTTCTGTAACATTTTTAGAGGTGAGTATCATGAGAGACAGTGGTTTAAAGCAAGGATCCTGGAACTGACTGCCTGGTCTTGATCCTGGGTTTCACAGTTTACTCATTGTGTAACCTGTGGCTAGTCACTTAATTTATGTGCCTCTACTTTGCTCCTCTAGAAGGTGGGAGTGATAGTCTCATAGGGATATTGTGAAAATTAAAGGAGTTAATGTGTGAAAAATGCTTAGGACAATGTCTGGCATATAGCATTATGTGTCTGTTAGCCCTTATTGCCTTAGTGTTACGTTTGTTAGCCCTTTATTCTCTTTATTCCAATTGTTGTTCAGTCGCCCAGTCGTGTCTGACTCTTTGCGACTCTGTGAACTGCAGCAAGCTTCCCTGTCCTTCACCATCTCCCAGAGTTTGCTCAAACTCATTGATGTCCATTGAGTCGGTGATGCCATTCAACCATCTGATCCTCTGCCACCACCTTCTCCTTTTGCCTTCAATCTTTCCCACCATCAGAGTCTTTTCCAATGAGTAGGTTCTTCGCATCAGGTGGCCAAAGTATTGGAGCTTCAGCATCAGTCCTTCCAATGTATATTCAGGGTTGATTTCCTTTAGGATTGACTGGTTTGATCTCCTTGCTGTCCAAGGGACTCTCAAGAGTCTTCTCCAACACCACAGTTCAAAAGCATCAATTCTTCAGTGCTCAGCCTTCTTTATGGTCCAACTCTCACATCTGTACATGACTGCTGGAAAAACCATAGCTTTGACTATATGGACCTTTGTTGGCAAAGTCTTGTCTCTGCTTTTTAATTTTTGTCATAGCTTTTCTTCCAAGAAGCAGGTGTCTTTTAATTTCATGGCTGCAGTCACCATCTGCAGTGATTTTGGAGCCCAAGAAAATACCAGTTAGTGTCTCCATTTTATTGATGAAGAAGCTGAGGCACAGATATCATAGAGGTTGTAAGAGGTGGACCCAGTATTAAGCATGCTGCAGGTCTTCCCTGGTGGCTCAGATGGTAAAGCGTCTGCCTACAATGCGGGAGACCTGGGTTTGATCCCTGGGTCAGGAAGATCCCCTGGAGAAGGAAATGGCAACCCACTCCAGTACTTTTGCCTGAAAAATGCCATGGATGGAGGAGCCTGGTGGGCTGCAGTCCATGGGGTCACTAAGAGTCAGACACGACTGAGCGACTTCACTTCACTTTCTGTAAGGGACAGGCATTCTTAGTAGAGATAGTCTGTAGAACAAGCCGATGTGTGTGCTCAGTTGCTCCATTTTGTCCAATTCTTTGCAGCCCCATGGACTGTAACCTGCCAGGTTCCTCTGTCCATGGGATTTTCCTGGCAAGAGTACTGGAGTGGGGTGCCATTTCTTTCTCCAGGGAATCTTCCTGACCCAGAGATTGAACGTGCTTCTCCTTCATTGGCAGACAGGTACTTTACCACGGAGCCATCAGGGAAGCCCACAGCTAAAGTACTGTCATCTCAGTATAAAAATGAGTTCAGTACTGTCACAATCAATACAAAATTATTACGAAATATGCATAAGTATATATTTTACACAGCACACATCTCAGTTCAGACTAACCACATTTTAAAACCTCCATAGGAACATGTAGGTAGCCAGTAGGAATCGAGTTAGGTGAAGGTTGGAAATAAAGATTTGCTGGTTAAATTTGAGTTAGAGAATTTAGAGAGAAGGGCGGTATCTTCATATACCTACAAAAATAGTAAAGAAAATAAAAAATGCAGAGGGCCCTGTTAGCCTCCTCTTATCTCAGTCTGACAAAACATCAGATGTAATGAATATCATTCCCCATCTGCTTGAACCTTTCTCCGTTGGGACTGGTTTTCATCTGCCTTTGGAAAACACTTCAGAGTGTGTGTTAGTTGGCCCTCGGTTCAGACCCAGGTGTCACTCATCCATTTTGTAGACTCACGTTGGCCCAGATCCTTTGTTCGAGCCTGCTTTATGGTGGAGTTGGACCCTTGCTCCCCGCAGATTAGTCTGAGATCTAGCGCACTGGAAGCACGTTCAGTCTCATTCTGGTCTGCCGTTCCAGTCCCCTCTCTCCTCCACTCCCCAGATTCCTATAACTCCATATGTCCAGCGCCAGTTTTCTTTCTATACCTTACATTCTCAGGGTTTTACACAAGCTTTTCCTTCTGCCCTGATGCCTGTTGACCTTTATCACCTGTGGAAATCTTCAGAGCCTCAGACGCCTTTACCAAAACAGTGTGGCCCTCCTGTGTCCACACACTCTAGCGTGTAGGATGAATTGTTTCTGCACCTCCGTATTACATATTACGTTGTACTCTGCTGTTACCATGTAATCATATTTCGTTACAGAGGTTTTGTGTATACACTGAGCTTCTGCTGATATAATAGGATGGGGATAAAGGTTAGGGTGCAGAGTTAGCTAGGGTACTTCTGATATTAAAAGGCTTAGATAATTTACTAGTAACTTAGCACAGCTTAAATAAGAGAGTAAGCTCCATATGGGGTAGGATTCAAATTACAGTTTTGTCACTTACTACCTGTGTAATCTTGGGCATGTTACCTAACTTCTCTGTGTCTCAATGTCTTCAAATGTAACAATGTGGATAATAAAACATAGCTTGTAGTGGAGCTAACAGGGCATACCTCGTAGGGTCATAGCAAGGTTTAAATCAGTTAATATATTTAAAGCTCTATAGCTGCTGCTTTAAATGGGCCTTCTTATTTATTTAAGGCGTTAAATTTAAGGTGTTCTTATTTATTAAGTCATCAAATATTTTCCACCTGGTTGGTGTATGCCTTTGTCCTAGGTGCTGGAGATGCAGTCATAAAAAGACAGACAGGGCCCGGCTCTCATGGATATTGCATTCTACCTGGGAGAGAGTTAATAATAAAAAAGCAAATAAGTGAATGAGATACTTTTCCCTTTTATCAGTTCTCCTTCTCTGAGCAGTATGTCCCTCATACTGTTCAAAGCCTTTCATAGAAGGCCAGCAGCTCATTCTGGATTTGAAGGAAGAGTGAGGTGATACAAAAGTGAAATAAGCATGCAGAAGTGGAACAGTATGGCATCTGAAAAACGATCCATTCCTCCTTCAGAGCATGGACCTGGCTGAGGGCAGGGGCGGGTATTGAGCTGGAAGTTAGGGAGTCACTGCTGGAAAAGTTGCCTGAAGGAGGAGGAAAGCTGGACTTCCGCCAAGAGTGTGCCCCATTGTTGACTGACCACAAGAACAGGAAGGATGGCAGGATCTAGATCTGCATTGTCCAGTATGCTAGCCACTAGTCATCTGTGGCAACTTAAATTTAGTTAAAATGAAAAATTCTGTGTTTCAAGCGCTACATTTTCATAGGAAGCTCGTGGCCACTGTTTCGGACCATGCAGTATAGAACATTTTTATCATCTCAGAAAGTTCTATGTGATAGAGCAGGTCTAGATAATAACTCTGGGATGGCTACTGACATTGTTTTCCTACTTATTTGTGTATTTGTTTTTACTTTCTTCCTTGGGGAAGGAAATTTTGAGAGATGGTGGCAACTTTGGAATCCTGGTTTTGGACAGTTCTGCTGTTCAGGGTACCCAGCTGCCAGTTAGCCTCCCCTTAGCACAGTGACTTCTCTAAAGTTGGAACGTGAAATAAGCTTCCCCAGCTTGGCTCTGTTATATTGACCTTTAAGAAGTAGTTTTCTTCTTCAGTGATTCTCAACCAGGTCAAGATTCGCCACCCCCGGCGGGTGTTTGATAATATCTGGAGACATTTTTTGTTGTTACATTTATGTGTCTATGTGGACAGGGTTCCTTCTGACATGTGTTGGGCAGAGGCCAGAGATGCTGCTAAAAAAATCCTACAGTACACAGAACAGCCCCCTCAACAAAGAATTATCACCAGTGCCGGGGTCCAAAAGTCGTTAATGCTGAAGTTGAGAAACCCTTTTCTCTGCTTTGAGTAAGAAAAAGGGGAAGTAAATTATGTAACTCAGAAATGCGAAACTAGTCATTTAAAACAAAGTCCAGCTGATACTAGCGTTTTTTCATCCACCTGCCTGGATGTTCCTGTCTTTTGCTCTGAGATGAGTCAATTACCTGTAGCATACTGACAGCAAAACCATACAACCCACCACTGAATTGTTTTGAAACATATTACTGAGTAATTAGTTCACATGGAGAGGCTGTATCTTTTGTTTTTGTTTCTGTTTTTGGCATTCGCCTAAGTGGTAATTTTTTCTATGAAATTTCCTTTCCCAAGGACACAGTCCTCTGCTAAGTATGTTTTAACTGGATGAAAATAGTGGAAAGATCGGACACTGTATAGAAATGCAGTGAGATGACTGCAGCCATTGTTCTTCTCTCTGGTTTCTTTGATGCTTGCGTCCTTGCCCTCTCCTTCTCGCTCATGTGTTTAAGAGTTCAGTTCATTGCTTTGTAGTATTCACAGTTTTACAGCCATCACTAACCAATATCTAGTTGTAGAATATTTTCATCACCCCCACAGGAAACCCTGTAGCCATTAGCACTCATCCTCTACCTTCTTCCTTTCCCCGTCTCTATCCCCTGACAACCAATAGTCCACTTTTTTGTCCTCTGAATGAAATCATACAATATATCACCTTTAGTGTCTGACTTATTTAACTTAGAATAATGTTTTCAAGGTTCATCTCATGTGTAGCACGTGTGGATACTTTGTTCCTTTATGTGATGATATAGTGGTAGGCTTTATGGATATATCACATTTTGCTTAACCCTTCATTAGCAGATGAACATTTGAGTTTCTTCTACTCTAGTTGGTATGAATGATGCTCCTGTGAACATTCATGCACAGCTTTTCATATGTACTCTTAGATGGTTAGAGGTAGACATTAGTGTATTTTTGGCTGCCCAGCCTCTAAGTCCTCTTCGTGTGTGTAGGGAATGCCCCGCTGTCACTGTGATGGGAGGCAGGGGCCTGTCACAGTATAAAGGTTTCTTTATCTGTTTGTCTGTTTATCTGTTTGTCTCCTTCTCTGAAATGTTCTTGATCATTTTTCTCCCATATCTAGGAGGGATCAATCAACAAATAATGAATGAACGAACAGGTAGGTAATCTCAGACTCATTTCTGTTTTTTAGGAATCTCTTATGGCTGGTCTTCCCAATTAGAGGTCACCCAAGGGCCATTCCTGGAGAAGGCGATGGTACCCTACTCCAGTACTCTTGCTTGGAAAATCCCATGGATGAAGGAGCCTGGTGGGCTGCAGTCCATGGGGTTGCTAAGAGTCGGATACGACTGAGCGACTTCACTTTCACTTACTTTCACTTTTCACTTCCATGCATTGGAGAAGGAAATGGCAACCCACTCCAGTGTTCTTGTCTGGAGAATCCCAGGGACGGGGGAGCCTGGTGGGCTGCCGTCTGTGGGGTCACACAGAGTCGGACACGACTGAAGCGACTTAGCAGCAACAGCCTCAGCAAGGGCCATTCCATTAAAAAATATCCATTAAGTCAATATTTAAATGTTCTTTCATCTGTAAAACAGAATAGTTGGCAAGCCATAATGTACATGCAGAGTGCAGCGTGACAATCAGTGGTCAAATAAACATGCCAGTTTCTTCGTTCTGATTCAGGAGATCCAGGATATGGCCAGCGATTCACTTTCTGACGAGCAGCCAGCTCTCTGCCAGTTTTGCTGTGGACCATGCTTTGAGACAGCAAGGTTTTAGGTGTAGCCTTTACAAGTTGTTTTCTTAACCTCCAGGAATGTATGAGCTTTTGCTGTTTGTGTTTGGCTTGTTAATGACTTTTACTGAGTGCAGACTAGGCTCAAGAAAAGAGGTTGGGGGTTGTGAAAAACACAAAGAATCTGTAACTCTTACTGCTTGACCAACCAACTCTCCCGAGAAAGTAAAAACTATATACAAAGAGACCCCTAAAAGTATAAAACAACAAACGAATCCTATGGGCAGTAAATGTTATAGTGACTGGCTGGCTGTACATGCACCAAGCCAAATATTACTTCAAACCACCCAGACTGTTGGGAAAGAATAAGCCTGACTTGGCTGTTCTGTGGCTAGAAACTGGGCCATTGAAGACTCTGAGAACAGGAGTGGAGCGTCAGAAGGAAATAACTCACTCCTGGTCCTTAGTCATTAATGTCAAGGTTTCCCGGCAGAATTATAGGCAGAATTTGGCTAGAGTGGGATAGAAAAGGAAAAGAAGGGAAGAGGCTCTAGATTACATACAGAAGTAGCCTTTAGATTTTTAGTAAAATTCAGGGATATACCTACCGTCTTGCAATTCTAATAGGTTTTAAAAATATTCTTTGGTTTATTCCGAAAAACTGGGCATTAGGAGATTGTGGCAAATCTTTTTGGAAGTTTGTTTTTTAATATGAAAAATATCAAACATCCATAAACAGTAAGCCTCCTTGTACCCAGACTGCCATATTGGCTGCCAGAATTTTTTGAAACGTAGGAGGCAAGAGGCCTGGAGGGAGCATACTTTCCTAGTGATTAAAACAATCTTTTATCCTGTATCTTCTGGCAGCCATATCCTCTGCAGTTTATAGCTTCTCAGTTTTTTGTTTTTGTTTGTTTTACATTCTACTCAGTTTAAAAAGAAAAGCAGAAGGTATTTTATGGTGCCAAAATGAATTAAAATTCATTAGATACAGGTTTCTTCTTGCCCTAAAGCAAAGTAACTTGGAAAAACATCCCCAAACCAGATGACCAAGTGGAACAGGTTTTGCAAGTGTAGCCAGCTAACGTGCGTACACAGCACCTTCCTGGTGCCCCCCACCCCCACCCGTTCCTGTTGTGTCCCCTCTCAGCAGACTCGGCTTCTGTCTCCTCCCAGGCTGCCTGGCTGGGAGCTGAAACTGGACACTTCAGGAAAGAGATGCCATGGCTTGCCAAGAGATGCAGATGTCTGTGTCTGATACCCCGTGTTTTGTGTAAAATCCTGGAAATGCAGAGCCGGAAAGTTAGGTCTGCCTCCTCAGTTTAATGGAAATGAAATGGGAGACCCCTATTAGCATTCTTCGTGATTATTGGAAGAACGTCTGTTAATGAGATGGTTCGTGGGGGAGGGGTCCCTTTGGCTCCTGAGGATCCCGCTCACTCCCAAGGGCAATGCGTAATGGACAGTCAGAGGCAGATGGACAGAGATGCTTTCTTCTGTAGCCTCGGTGATTGTGCAGGGAGATGAGGAAAGATTCTGAACCTCCAGCACTTCTTTAGGCTAGCCAGTTTTAGACAAGAATACATCTGGAAGTTGAAAATGGTTAAAAAGGGAACAATAGTCCCTTTTCGAAGTCCATGGGTGTATACCTGGGAGGGTGTTTGTTCCCCATTTTGATGACCTCTGTCTCTGACTGTTTCATGCGTCAACCTGAGCCACTTGTGTGGCTGTGGAAGCACACAGTCATGGCCACTGCTCTGGCTTTAAATGAGTGACTGCTGCCTTCAGATGCCTTGTTCCGGCTCCCCGGCAGTCATTCTGGAGCTCCCCGTTACTTCTTGCTTTTCTCTGCACTTGCTGTTCCCCATCTGGACGGGGCTTCCCTCAGAGGTCCTCAGAGGTCTTCAGTGCCTTATTCTGGCTGAAGCCTTCCCTGGCCACCCTGCCTAAACATCACCCTTCCTCTGATACTTCTCATTTTTGGCTTTATTTACATTCCCCTCCTGTTTGATGCTATTCTAATTTACATAATTTCCATATTTATCTTGGTGTATTTGCCCTCCTCTGTTTTTCCAGTGGGTTCTCAAACTTGAATTGGCATTGGAGTCACTTGAAGGCTTTAGAATGACGATCGTTGGGCTTCATCCGAAAGTTTCTGACTTAGTTTGCCTGGGATCGGTTCTGGTAATTTGCATTTCTGGCATTTCCCACGCGTGCTTGTTCAGTCACTCAGTGGTGTCCGACTCTTTGCGAGCCCATGGACTATAACCTGTCAGACTCCACTGTCCATGGAATTTTCCAGGCAAGAAGACTGGAGTGAGTTGCCATTTCCTCCTCTAGGGGATATTCCAGACCTAGAGATCGAACCTGTGTCTCCTGCCTTGGCAGGTGGATTCTTCACCAGCATTTCCCAGGAGATGCCAAAGCTGCTGGTTAGGGACCAGGCTTTGAGAACTCCTGCCTTGGCAGGGAGGATTAGAAAGGCCTCAGGAGGGCAGTGATTTTATAGGTATTTTCATCAGAAGCTAGAAGAATATCAGGCATGTACTGTGCATTCAGTAAATATCTTTGAATGAATGATGAATAAAACTGTGTTGAAGAGCTATATGAAGTATCAGATACAGACACCCAATTAAAAGAATGCTGACACTTATTTTACAAAGGCATAACTTGTTGGAAAGACCCTATAATTATATTTTTGCTCCATGGAAGGGCAAAATAGAACCTATATGATTCATTTTTTTCAATTTTAGAAAACAACTTTATTGAGATAAATTTGCCTGCCATTCAGTTTACCCGCTTAAAATGTACAATTTGTAAATACACGTTGTTTAGTATATTTACAGAGTTGTGCAACCATCGGCACAGTCAATTTTAGAGCATTTTAACCACCCTAGAAAAGAACCTTGTTCCCATCAGAAGGCACTTAACATCCCAGTCTGAGGCTGTCACTAATCTACTTTCTATCCCTCTAAATTTTCCTGTTCTCGATGGTTCACATATTAACAAATGGAATTACGCAATATGTGGCTTTTGTTACCAGCATCTTTCACTTAGTATAATGTTTTTGAGGTTTGTCCATATTGTAGGATGTATCAGTACTTCATTCCTTTTTATTAGCAAATAATATTTCCTTATATGGATATACCATACAATAAAAAAAAAAATTTTGTTTAATTATTGTGATGCACAGTGGGGTTGTTTGACCCATTGGCTTTTGTGAATCGTGCTGTTAGAGCATATGTGTGCAAGTTTCATGTGGACTTGTGTTCGCTTCTCGTGAGTATGAATCTGGGAGTGGGAATCACTTGGTGATTATATGTAATGTTTTGCAGAACTGCTCTTTTCCAAAGTGGCTGTATGTTTCCATCAGTGAATGTATGTGGATTCCAGTTTCCCCGTAACTTCACTTGTTATTGCCTGTCTTTTTAAAAATAATTTTATTTTACTTACTTATTTTTGATTGTGCCACATTTTCGTTGCTATATGGGCTTTTTTCTAGTTGTGGCGACCTGGGGCCATTCTTCGCTGCTGTGTGTGGGCTTCTCGTTGCAGTGACTTCTCTTGTTGCCGAGCACGGGCTCTAAGGCACACAGGCGTGAGTATTTGTGGTGCACGGGCTTAGTTGCTCTGCAGCACGTGGGATCTTCCTGGACCAGGGATCGAACCTGTGACTCCTGCATTGGCAGGTGGATTCTTTATCACTGAGCCACAGGGCAGCCCCCTTGCCTGTCTTTTTGATTATAGCCATCCTAGTGGGTGTGCAGTGGTATCTCACTGTGGTTTTGATTTTCATTTCTTGGATGGCTAATGTTGTAGAACATCTTTTAATGTGCTTATTTGTGTTTGTTCTTTGGAGAAATGTCTATTAAGATGCTTTGAAGCCTATGTAATTTTATACCTTTTTTGTTTAAGAAGAAAAAAATTTGGGAGAACAACAGTTGCATTCCATTTTTTTTTTTTTTACCGTTAACCATTTCATGATACCTGCAGACATTCCTTCCACACCTCATTCAGGAATCTGCTTAGATGCCACGTACTCAAGAGGCTTTTCCTGATCATCCTGTTTAAAGAAGCAGTCATGCCCTATCTCTCTTTCCAGTTTTATCCTGTTTTATTTTCAGAGAGCACTTGTCACTCTCTGATTTAATAATTAAGTTTTATTGGTCTGTCTCCCAATGGAATGTTAGCTCAATGAGGGTAGGGAACCTGTTTTGTTCACTTGGTGTACAAGTATGGCCTCAGGAATCACTGGTTGAATGAATGAATAAATGAATGAATGAGTGAGAAGACAGGGCTCTGGAGTCCACCATTCAGAATTTATGGGAACTGGGGCAGGTTATTTAACTTTTCTCAGGTTTAACACCTTAATCTGGGAAACCATAGTAGCAGGACTTTCTGCATCTTTGGGGAGCCGTGCAGACTAAATCGGAGAAGGCAATGGCACCCCACTCCAGTACTCTTGCCTGGAAAATCCCATGGACGGAGGAGCCTGGTAGGCTGCAGACCATGTGGTCGCTAAGAGTTGGAAACGACTGAGTAACTTCACTTTCACTTTTCACTTTCATGCATTGGAGGAGGAAATGGCAACCTACTCCAGTGTTCTTGCTTGGAGAATCCGGGGATGGGGGAGCCTGGTGGGCTGTTGTCTATGGGGTCGCACCGAGTCGGACACGACTGAAGCAACTTAGCAGCAGCAGCAGACTGAATCAATTGGTGTATGTAAAGAACTGGACACCGTGCCAGGTACTCTAAAGAAAGAAAAAGCTGTTAGTATTCATCTTTTTTCCTTGCTTTTGTCATGTTACATATGGCAGTTACTGTATGTTTGCAAGGAATATATGTTTACCTTTTAAGGAACTCAAGTAGACCAAAATTCTTTCTTTTCCCCCCCCCCTTTTTTCCAGGGGATGCAGAGAGCAACTAATGTCACCTATCAAGCCCACCATGTCAGCAGAAACAAGAGAGGACAAGTGGTGGGGACCAGAGGCGGCTTTCGTGGTTGTACAGTTTGGCTAACAGGTATGGTCCAGAGAGTTAAACCAGTTTTTCAAAAGCAGTGTTTATCGTAGACAGCCTTGACCTGGGAATAAGCATATTTCAGTTTTTGAGTCCTGTTGTATCTGGAGCATCATAATATAGCTACTCAGCAATAACATATTTTCTTTTGCTAATTCCTCTTGTTCTTTATAAAATTGCTGTTAAATGGGAAAAATCAGAATGCATCTTAGAATTACTTTACATTCTGTTAACTTCTGCATGCAAATAAGAACTGGATTCTGCCTTCAAGATGCTAACAATGTAGACCATATGAGGAGAAAGAATGAGCAATGAAGAATTTCACATTTTCTCTCACTCTTCTTCTGCTTCGGCCTCTGATTGAGTCTTGTGTTGATTTTTCCAGAGTCTGTCTCGGAGAGGGTAAATTGATCCAGGTTTTGGAGGTAGTTTTAAAAATGATGGATCTTTTCACTTCTAGGAGTTTGATTTAAAATTTTGGTGCATCTTCCCAGTTTACCCCTGTTGGAGGACAGAGGGAATGAAGAGTGCTTACTGAATTGAGAAGGTATCTTGAGACTGAATAACAAGGCAGGCAGTTCCATTAATCAATGGATCAGTTTATTGTAGGGTAACCTACTCACTGGGTGGGATCTGGCAGTGATCTGGAAGCTTTCTCAGCTGCACCCTGCACTGCCGAGGGACCCCCTGGGACAATTGAATAGTTAACCTAGGGCATGGGAGTACGTGCTTGGACATAGGAAGTGCATTCTTAAGTCAATATTTATGAATGGATAACTAGTCTTCCGGGTACCAGGAGTATGTTAGCTAAGGTCTTCATCATTGTTGGGAATTAACAGAGCATAGAGGCATCCTGGACCTAATGATCTTTGAACAGTATTTATTAACTGCAAATTCTTGATGACAGAGAAGTGAAATTTAGTCCTGAGTAGGGTCAGTGGAAGGATAGGAGGAACTGTACTGGCCCAAGATGGCATCACTTATGCTAACAGCCACACAACCCACTAAAATTTAGACTTACTGACTTCACTTTCACTTTTCACTTTCATGCACTGGAGAAGGAAATGGCAACCCACTCCAATGTTCTTGCCTGGAGAATCCCAGGGACAGGGGAGCCTGGTGGGCTGCCGTCTATGGGGTCGCACAGAGTCGGACACGACTGAAGCGACTTAGCAGCAGCATTTTCCTAATGTGGACAAGGGTCCGTTTTCCAGTGTCTTGTCAACATAGATATTACTCATCCTTAAAATTTTTGCTGATTGCCAAAAAGCAGTATTCTCATTTTTTGTTTTTATAAATTAAAAGTTTCAGTTGTAGATAGGTGATATGTTTCTGTATGTGGCACTTTTGCATTCTTCCCATCTCCTCATTCTTAAGTTGAGATTGATGTTAAATTGTTATGTTTACATTGTCTAGACTTGTAATGGGCTTTCTAGGTGGTGCAGTGGTAAAGAATCTGGCTATCAGTGCAGGAGATTCAAGAGATGTGGGTTTGACCCTGGGTTGGGAAGGTCGCCTGGAGAAGGAAATGGCTACCCACTCCAGTATTCTTGTCTGGAGAATCCCATGGACTGAGGCGCCCAGAGGGCTACAGTCCATGGGGTCACAAAGAGTCAGACTCGACTGAGCATGCTTGTAACATATTCTGTTCCAAATCTTAAATATACATAATTGTTTGTATTTGAGTTCTGTAAGTAAATTGGTTCACCCTTACCACCTAATCATCAGTTCTTTTATTATGGCATGTCTGCTCATGAGCTCTTTCTTTGAGTCACGTTTCTATGGTCTATATTTTTGAAGTGATTTTTGTAAGATGGCTTTCTGTTAGATTCTAAATTGCCTGAGTTTTTATGTTTGAGAATGTCTTACCCATCTTTTATGACAGCTTGGTTGGGTAAAATATGTATTTGGGTCCTACTTTCTTTGTCTTAGAATTCTTAAAACATTACTCCATTTTCTTCTATTAAATGTTGTGACTAATCTGACTTTTTTCTGCTCCTTACGAGCTTTTTTTTTTTTTTTTGCATTCATGAAGAATTATTACTTTTCCTATACTTTCTTTCAGAAGTTTTGCTTTTCTCATTTAGGCTCTTTGTTGTTCATGTCTGACTGCGACCCCATGAACTGCAGCACACCAGGCTTCCCTGTCCTTCACTATCTCCTGGAGTTGGATCAAACTCATCTCCATTGAGTTGGTGATGCCATCCAACCATCTCATCTTCTGTTGCCCCCTTCTCCTCCTGCCCTCAATCTTTCCCAGCATCAGGGTCTTTTCCAGTGAGTCAGCTCTTCACATCAGGTGGCCACAGTATTGGAGCTTCAGCTTCAGCATCAGGCCTTCCAATGAATATTCAGTACTGGTTTCCTTTAGGATGGACTGGTTGGATCTCCTTGCAGTTCAGTGGACCCTCAGAGTTTTCTCCAGCACCACAGTTTGAAAGCATCAGTTCTTTGGGGCTCAGCCTTCTTTATGGTCCAGCTCTCACATCCGTACATGACTACTGGAAAAACCATAGCTTTGACTAGAGGACCTTTGCCAGCAAAGTTGTGTATCTGGTTTTTTAGGCTCTTTATCTTTCTGCAGTTGGTTTTTGTATGTAGTGTGAGGGAGGGATCCATTTTCTTTTTTTTCCATGTAGATAATCAGTTATCCTAAGAGAATATATAGATAAGGGTATCCTTTTTCTCTCTGATCTGCTGTGCCAGCTATCATAGATCAGGTTTCCACTTATGTGTGGGTTTGTTTCTGGGAACTCTCATCGATTCCACTGGTATACTTAACTTGTCTATTCCTCTCTTATTACCACACTGTTTTAATTACTGTATGTTTATAAAGTCCTGAAATTCAGTGGAGTAAGTCTTCTTACCTTCTTCATTGGGAATATCTTGACTTTTTTTTTTTTGGCTCTTTGTATTGTATGAGTTTTGTAATCCGTTTGACCAGTTCCCCCAAAATCTTGTTGGGATTTGGTTTGGGGTTATGTTGTATCTAAAGATCAATTTGGGGTGGATTGATCTTTAAAAAATTGAGTACTCCTTTTCTTGAACCTAGTATATTCCCTTTATTTTACCACTAATGATGTTTATAAATACTGTTTATCAGATTTTTTTTTTTTTGGTACTTACCTTCAGGTCTAGGATGTAATCAATTTCATAATTGTCTATTTGAAAAGAAAATGCATTCCCCTGATGTGGGCAGTATTCTATATACATTCACCAGACCAGGCTTGTTAATTGTGTGTTTTGGTTTTTTTTTCTGACAATATTGTTGGATACAGAATTCATGACTCCTTTCTTTTTCTTTCACTTCAGTAGCTTAACCAGACCTGTCCAGGTTTGTATGCCATTTTCTTGAAACACTGCCTTTTCTCAGATTTTGTTTCAGATCAGCTTTCTTTGTATTTTTCTGTTGATTTGTATATTATTTTACCAGGGCTCCTGTAACAAATGGCTGCAAACTGAGTGGCTTCAGACGACAGAAGCTTAGGAGGTGGCTGGAGGCCTGAAATCAGGGTGGCTTCTTCCTGTGGGCTCTGAGGGACAGTCTGCTCCGCGCTGCTCTCCTAGCGCCTGGTGCTTCTGGCAGTCCTTAGCGTTCCCTGGCTTGTAGGCGCACCACTCCAGTCTGCTTTCGCCTTCACGTGGCCTTGTTATAAAAACACCAGTCCCTGGATTTAGTGCCCATCCCAGTCCTGTGAGACCTCATTTTAAGTAATTGCATGCACAGAGACCCTGTTTGAAACAACAGTAAGCAAAGGACAGAAAAACCCAGTCTCCCCAGCCTCTGTGTTCACTCATTGTTGATACATAACAAGTTACCCCAAACCTAGTGGTGCGGAAGAGCCATTTTAATTCGCTCACCATTCTGTGGGTAAGGAGGTCAGGAGGGCTCTGCTGGGCAGTTGCCCTCTGGGTCTTGCTTGGTTGCAGTCATGCTGGCTTGGGCTCCAGTCATGTAAAACTGGTCTGGTGTCCGCAGGAGCTTCACGGTAGGCCCTGCTTGTCAGCCGGGATCTTAGCTGGCTGGGGTTCTCAACTAGAACACCTACTTCTCATTTTTCCAGCATGTGGTCTCAGAGTATTTTAACAGCTGTTGTGTAGTTGCTAAGTCGAGTCTGACTCTTTCTGACCCTGTGGCCTGTAGCCTGCCCGGCTCCTCTGTCCAGGGGATTCTCCAGGCAAGAATACTGGAGGGGGTTGCCATTTCTTTCTCCAGGGGATCTTCTTGACCGAGGGGTCGAACTGGAGCCTCCTGCATTGGCAGGTGGATTCTTTATAGCTGAGCCACCAGGGAAGCCCTGTTTAACAGCTGGCTTCTCTCAAATTAAATATCCAAAGAGAAGCTGAATAGCTTTTTCTGACCCGGTCTTGGAAGTCACACATCATCACTTTTACTGTATTCTTTTGGTTATAGGTGAGTCCTAAGTCCAGCCCAGATTCAAAGGCTGGGAAATACAATAGACTCTGACTGTGAATGGGACAGTGGCAATGTCCTGTTGTAAAAAAGCTTTTAGGCCAGTGTTGCAAAATATACTACCTGCTATGCTTGTTAATATACATTTTTAATGTAGAAAGCATCTAATGCTATATTGATCCTTTTAACATATCATCCTTTTTTTGCCTTCTATACTGACACGTCAAGAGTTTCAGTACATGAGGTTTCAGTATCTCTTGTCTCATAACTGTCTTAGTTGTGAATTCTGTAATAACATACTCCCTAAGATGGCACATATTAGTGCATAAACAGACTCTTTCCTTTTCCTTCACTTCTCATCATTTAGTGACTAAACATCATTAGTAGAGGAAGGTGAAATGAGAATATTCTTTTCTTTCTAGATTAACTATGTTATGGATTAGATTCTCAGTTACTTTTATCATGATAGCCTTTGGGAAGTGTTGATTCTGGGATCTAGAGGTCATTTTCTAATATTTATTTCACTGACTTAGGTCTTTTCTTTTTCTACCCTCACCAGAAGTAATTTGGGCATATAACTGTTTTAGAATTGGCATGCAGCTTTAGAATAGTGGTAACGAGAGGACTTGGTGAATGTCTGTATCAACCAAATATAATATTCAGATTGGTTAAGCCTTTGTAGCTCAGTGATTTCTGGGATGCCTTTGCATTTAGATAGGAATTACTAAAACATAAATGCTTATTATATTTAAATTATAGATGTTTTTCTAGCTAAGACATAGTAAAATCTTACAGAGAAATATTGGATAAGAATGTTACTAAGAGATTGCTTTGAATAATGAATATAATTAAGCTTGTGACTAAAATTATTTATTACTAAGTAATTATCCTCAATTTTCTATCTGAAATCTGTGGACTGTTCACTTTTAGGCTTATCTGGAGCAGGAAAGACCACAGTAAGCATGGCTTTGGAGGAATACTTGGTTTGCCACGGTATTCCATGCTACACTTTGGATGGTGACAACATTCGTCAAGGTCTCAATAAAAATCTTGGCTTTAGTCCTGAAGACAGGGAAGAGAACGTTCGACGCATCGCAGAAGTAGCTAAGCTGTTTGCTGATGCTGGCTTAGTATGCATCACAAGTTTTATATCACCTTATACTCAGGTATGTGGCTTTTGCACCATTGTGGTTCTAATTACATATATTGAGAATATGGTGTCAGAAAAAGCAAGTAATGTAAACATTGACATGTACTTTGAGGCTAAATCCAAATTAAAACAATTAACCTACAGCATTTCTATGCTGCAGCTTTCTAAGTAAATTCATTTTTGAAAAGCTTGCTGTGACCCACTCATCCCCTGGCCCCTACCAAGTATAACCAAAGTTGTTGACCAAGTCAATGGCCAAATTATTTCAAGTTTGACTTTTCAGTTCACAAAACCTGTAGTAAAGACTCAATATGCATTAAACACCAGGGAAAATGTTAGATTTCTTAGCATGTGTCCGGTTGGGACTTTTTTTGCTCACAATTCCTGAGGCTCATCTTTCATCACATTTTTTTCACAGAGACCATAGCAGCACTAATTCACATCTTTGTATTTCTTTGAGAAAAATCATGTTGTTTTTCCTCTTGAGAATTTCGTTTCCCTCTGCCTTAGAAGGCGTTCACCTCCTTTTTCCTCGCCTCACCTCAGCAACAGTTGGTCAATCTGAGTCTCAGGTTGGGTATCTCCTCCTCTCAGACTTTGCAGGGTGTCTGTCTTGGTTGCCCTTGGTATTGTACCTAACACATTAAAAAAAATTTAATTTTTGGCTGTGCTGGCTCTTCGTTGCTTTGTGCGGGCTTTCTCTAGTTGCGGTGGGCGGGGACTCCTCTTCGTTGTGGTATGCAGGTTTCTCGTGGTGGTGGCTTCTGTTTTGGAGCACGGGCTCTAGGTGGATGATGGGCTTCAGTGGTTGCAGCACGTGGGCTCAGTAGTCGTGGCGTACGGGTTTGAGGGTGCGTGGGTTTCACTAGTTCGGCTCGTGGGCCCTGGAGTGTGGTCTTAGTAGCTGTGGCGTATGGGCTTAGTTGCTTCATGCCACATGGATTCTTTACGGACCAGGGATCAAACCCGTGTCCCCTACTTTGGCAGATGGATTCTTATCCACAGTACCACCAGGGAGGTCACATTGTTTTATTATAAATACCAGTTTTTTGGTTGATGATGCTAAGAGCAGCAGCAGCGGTAATAATAACAGTGATGATGATGATAATAATGGCAGCCAGCATGTACTGGACACTTACTGTGTACTGATAACAGTTTTAAAGTGCTTTCACGTGAACTAGCTCACTTAGTTCTCATCACTCAATAAGGAGGGTGGAGGTGAGGAAACAGAGATGTAAATCACCCAGGCTCACACACTGCATGGAGGAGCAAGGATTTGCTCCCAGACAGCATCACTGGGATCCATGCTCTTGCCCACTGTGCTTTGCTGCCTCTAAAGTCCACTGGCTCCTTGATGCTGGGGTTCCGTCTGATTTGTCTTTATTATCTTGATGCTAAGCCCAGATCCGGGAACACAGTAAATATTTAGAACACAGTAGAGATTTGTTAAGTGATAGCATAGCCTCTTAGGGAGCCCAGATATGTAAAAACAGGCGAGATAGCTTAGTGGTTAAAGATAGCAGCTTAGAAGCCAGAAACAAGAGACTGAAATCTCGGCTCTCCCAGTTACTGTTAGGTCCTTGGCCAATTTACTTAACCTTCCAAGCTCAGGTAATGCCTACCTTATAGGATTGGTGTGTATATGTATGTGTGTGTGTGTATATGCTTGTGCATGTGTGCATGCGTGCGCTCAGTCACTCAGTTGTGTCTCTTTGTGGCCCCACCAGGCTCCTCTGCCCATGGAATTTTCCAGGCTAGAGTTGCTCTGAGGATTGGGTAATTCATGCATTCACTGCTCTCAGCACAGGGATGATGTGTAGTAAGTATTCAGTAAGTGTAATAAGTAATAGCACAATTCTATTATTGCAACATAAATCTGGACGGGTTACTTAGACTTTTAAAAAAATTTTAAGCTGTAAAGATTATAGCTTAAGCGTGAGATTGAGTGTTAATCACAGAGATTCACTTAATTGAAGTGTGTCAGGAGTTGTAAAAGGTTCTTTGAGGACTGCTGCTGCTGCTGCTAAGTTGCTTCACTCATGTCCGACTCTGTGTGACCCCATAGACGGCAGCCCACTAGGCTCCTCTGTCCTGGGATTCTCCAGGCAAGAACACTGGAGTGGGTTGCCATTTCCTTCTCCAATGCAGAAAAGTGAAAAGTGAAAGTGAAGTTGCTCAGTCGTGTCTGACTCTTAGTGACCCCATGGACTGCAGCCACCAGGCTCCTCCATCCATGGGATTTTCCAGGCAAGAGTACTGGAGTGGGGTGCCATTGCCTTCTCCCTTTGAGGACTAGCTGCTTTTCATTTTCCTGAAGCATTGGGATCAGTGTCAATACATCAGCTTAAAGTATCCTAGCTAATGAAATGTGTAAGAGAATGAGAGTTATTAGAGTTCCTCAATCCTTGGATAGAAACAGTTTTCACAGTGATATATAATAATGGTGATATTCTTGCACCTTCTGGAAATCTTTGCAGTTCTTGGAAAAAGAAAAAGCCAGTAATACCTTTGGAAAGCTAGCAGCTGAGACCTGGGTATCTAGAAGTATATGCTAATATGCTTCTTTTGGCCCTGTTGTTTCCATTAGCATGGAACAAAACTTTTGTTGATCTCATGCCTAAAAGCGCTGAGAGTGGAAATGAGGTTTAGATTATGCTTAGAGCATGTCAAAAATCCACGATAATATTTGTACCAAGTCATATAGGATATGTGTATTCTTCTGTGTTACTCCTGAACTTGGGCATCTTGTCTGTAAAAATAAACCTGATAATTCTTATCCTTAAGGAGTTGGTAAGTGATTTGGTGGGAGCATAGAGATGTGATCTTAAGGCAAGCGATTGGGTACGTATATGAAGACTGCTGTGGAAGATCCAGAGAGGTGGTGTTGCTTGAGGTGAGTCACGAAGGGTGACCCAGTGTACCAGTTAGACCAGAGGGAGAAAGCTATTTCAGACAGAGGAGATACTGCAGTAGTTACAAAAGCATGGACATGTGAGGGAATTGCACCTGGGGGCCTGTAGGTAGTTTGTTTTGGCTGCTCTGCAGGATAAACATGAGGAAAGATGCAGCTCAAGCCATTTGCAGCAGTCTCACGCCAAATTCCAGACTGCTCAGGACTTTGCCCCAGGGGTGGTGCAGAGCTGAGATTGTGCTGGGGATTGGTGTCTCTGGGTGTGTATTTTTATGAGGTCACCATAAAGCCTGGAATGAGAATGGTCTAGAGGTAGGAGAATAGTTAGGAGGCTTTTGGGGGTGAATTCAGGCACCGGCCGTGGGAATAGAAAAGATGGGGCATATTTGAGAGCTCTTGAGCATGTAGTGTCAGTGGGATGTCGTGCCTGGATTGATTGCTGAATTGGGGGTGAACATGAAGGAGGGTGCTTTCTGAAGAGAAGATGGTCTGATCGAGTTAGAAGATGTAGAGTAGGAAGGAAGGAGAAAACCGTGTCATTTTAGGTGGGTTAGATTTGAAGTGTCGGTGGCGTAGCTGGGTGAAGATGACCACTGGCTTATTTGGAAATGCATTCTGGAGTTCAGGAACATTGTATAGAGTTGAGATATAGTTTTGGAAGTCATTAACTCGATTAGTTGAAGCCTTGATGAAGCTGAAAAACAAAAGAGTATAGAAAATGAGAAGAGAGCGACAGATGGAAACTTGGGAACACCTTCATTTGGAAGGACAGTTGGAATAGTAGGATCACCACTGAGCTTCTGTGCCAGAAACTAACGTCATAAAGCTCGTGAAATTATTTCAGTACATTAGGATCTGTGACAGAGGTACATTGTGGGTACTTTCCCAGAAGGCACAGTGGTAAAGAATTGACCTGCCAGTACAGGAGACTCAAGAGACGTGGGTTTGATCCCTGGGTCTGGAAGATCCCCTGGAGTTGGAAATGGCAACCCACTCCAGTTTTCTTGCCCGGAAGATCCCATGAACAGAGGAGCCTGGTGAGCTGCGGTCCATGGGGTTGCGAAGAGTCGGACACGACTGAGTGACTGAGCACTGAGAACTCAGAGGAAGCGAGGCCCTCAGCCAGCCTGGACGTGTCGGGCAGGGTTCCTGAGGACTTAGCATGGTGCTTACTCTGAGTGAGCACACTGCTGTAGCCACAGGAGAGGGCTGAGCGTGTTTGCAGGGGGTATGGCAAAGGCATCAGATCCAAGCAGCCTGGTGGAAAGATTGGCATTAATTATCAATAGAACGTCAAATGCAAGACTTGAGAATGTTGGCCCAGGTGAAGGAGGCCTGTCCTGTCACTCTGAGAAGCTTGGCTTTTACCCTGATGGCGATTGAGGTGGGGTGGGAGGAGGGGGGGGTCTCTGAAGAGTTTAGTGATGTGGTTGAATTTGCATCATCTTGTCATCCTGGGTACAGTGTAGAGTGTGCCTTTGAGAAGATCAAAGCTGGAAGCCAGTAGACTGATTAAAAGGGTGTCACACTTGTTCAGGCAAGAGAAATAAGGTGGAACCAGAAGTTAGGCAAGGAGTGGATTAGTGTAATGTCTGGAGGTAAAATCTGAAGGACTTTGGGACAAAATGCACAAGATGGGACGGCAAAGGGAAGGAACCAGGAAAACTCTGGGGATTCCAGGTGAATAGTGTTCTTATCCCTTGATTTGGGCAGTATGGGTGGGAAGGAGAGCCTGGGAGGAAAGAGAATGCTTTCAGTTTTTGGACATGTTCAAGGTACATGGCAATGGCACCCTACTCCAGTACTCTTGCCTGGAAAATCCAATGGATGGAGGAGCCTGGTGGGCTGTAGTCTATGGGGTCGCTGAGAGTCGGACACGACTGAGCGACTTCACTTTGACTTTTCGCTTTCATGCATTGGAGAAGGAAATGGCAACCCACTCCAGTGTTCTTGCCTGGAGAATCCCAGGGACGGGGGAGCCTTGTGGGCTGCCGTCTATGGGGTCGCACAGAGTCAGACATGACTGAAGCGACTTAGCAGCAGCAGCAAAGGGGATGTCCAGGAGGGTGTATATAGGAGGAAGTTTCAAAAGGGTGTTTAATTTCAGAAATGGACAGAGTTCAGGCTGGAGAGTTGGTGTGCGTGTTGTAGTTTCCACTGTGAAAGCAGTTGAGAAGAGTGCTCCGGGACTGTGTGGGGTGAGCAGTGGGCTCCTGATCAGCTGTGGGCACTGCCAGTGCTGCAGCGAGGGGTGCAGTGGAAGGAGCCCTGGGCAGCCTGTGTGGCATCCACCAGGGAGCAGCCTTGTTGGGATATGGATGGTCAGTAGTGTGAAGTGTGGGCAGAATGGCCTGGCGAGTGCCCATGACGATGGGGATTTTTGTATCATTTGTTTGTTCACCTGTTTTTAATGGAAAATAGTGACTTTTACTTGTTCGTTGTCTGTGAAGAAAGAGAAGGTTGAAGATTCCAGATGAAGCAGGAATCGCGGACTGAGCAAGTTTCATTAGAGGGAAGGGATTTTTTTTTTTTTTTTTAACTTGTTATTTTGTATTGGGATATAGCCAGTTAACAATGTTGTGACAGTTTCAGGTGAACAGCAGAGGGACTCAGCCATGCATACACACGTATCCATTCTCCCCCCAACTCCCCTCCCATCCAGCCACCACACAGCATTGAGCAGAATTCTGTGTGATCCTTGTCTGCTCTCAGTTTTAATCATAGCAATGTGTACATGTCCATCCCCAACCCCCCAACTATCCAGAAGGAGATTTTTTTTAAACGTATAATTTTAAAAGTTACTTTCCATTTACAGTTACTACAAAATGTTGGCTCCATTCCCTGTGTGGTACAGTGCATCCCTGAACCTGTCTTGTACCGAGTAGTTTTGTCTCTCTCACTCCCCACCCCTGTGTTGCCCCTTCCCTCCTCTCCTCTTTGGTAATCACTGATTTTTTCTCTCTGTGAGTTTGCTTCTTCTTTGTTATATTCACTAGTTTGTTGTATTTTTAGATTCCATGTGTAAGTGATCCCATACAGTGTTAGTCTTTCTCTGTCAAACTTGTTTCATCAGCATGATGCCCTCCAGGCCCATCCATGCTGTGACAGATGGCAAAAGCTCATTCTTTTATATGGCTGAGTGGTATTCCATTGTGGGCTAGGGCATTTTGAATCTGTGAAAGGAGGAGTGCGGGAGGGGATGTAGGTATATTTATACGGCAGAGGGGAGATGGAGAGCATTCGTGTCTGGGGATTTTCTTTTTAAAGTCAGAGGTGTAGCCGTTGGTAAGAGTGGACGTAGGCTTGAGTGGAGGGACCATAAGAATGATGGTAAATGATGGCAAAAATGGTGGTACTGCCTTGGATGGATAGAGTGAGTGTGGAGCCTGACTTTGAGAACAGGCAGGGGAGTGAAGCCTGAAGGGAGAACTTGGTTTTAGTGAAGACCAGAAAGAAGTAGTTCACTGAAAAGGGCGGAGTATTCCAGAAGACAGAGTGGAGAGGTTTTAGACTGGGCGATGAAGTAATTACCAGAGTTGGGGGTTAGGAGCCATGCAGAAAAATAAAGTTTGGGGTGTGTTAGAGATGTGCAGTGGCTGCAGGGGTTTGTATTTGGCAAGACAATAAACTAGCCTCAGGGTTCTGAATGGATTTCTGGTATGTTACTTTCAGGCCAGCACAGGCTGAGGTTGAGTGAGTTGTTAAAAGAGCGGCCTGATGGCATTTGCATTGGAGCTGAGCTTTGGCTCACCTTCCTCATAAAGTTTAGGTGAAAGTTTTTGTGGGGCATTTATTGTTCTCCCTCCTGGAACTTCCCAATATATCCGATTTTCAGAATAGCAACCCTTTTAAAATTCTTAGTGCAGAATGGACTTCTTAACCTAATTTCTTGGGTTTTTATTTTCAGTTTATATTTTTAAAATATAAATTAAACTTTGACTAATACATTTTGCACTAACTCAACCGAAAAGCTCTTTGACTTGTCCTTGTTATTACTATCGTACCCTTGGTTCCTGTGATTATTTTTTGTTACGTTTCTGCGCGCGTCTTTTTCCTAAGGATCGCAACAATGCAAGGCGGATTCACGAGGGTGCGAGTTTGCCTTTCTTCGAAGTGTTTGTTGATGCTCCCCTGCATGTTTGTGAACAGAGGGATGTCAAGGGACTCTACAAAAAAGCACGGGCTGGAGAAATTAAAGGTAAGTAATACGTTTTTTCCCCAGTTTGTCTTTCCTTAAATATTTCATCTTACCATATCTGAGACGGATAATCTTTTCTAAAAGATGAAAGTATTCGAACAACTTGAAGCTCCTTGAGAAGAGTGAGTGGGTCTTACTACACAGTTGGATCTCTCAGGCCTAACCAGTAGTAGTACTGTGTACACTCCGTATCCTCCATCAGGTTAAAATCCTACTCACAAGACAGGTTTTAGAGGACTTGGATTTTGGGGGCTGGTGGAAACATATTGGTGTAATTTGGTGCCTAAGCACTTCTGTGGTCTTTGTTCTAGTGAAAATGTAAGAAATTCCATAGTGAATGGGGAAAATGCCTAAATTATAAGCATCTTGAGAGCAAGGAAAATGTCTCATTCTTATGTATAACATGTTGCTTGGAATGATGTGAAATTCATTCTATGTGTGATTGTTGCATTAGATTGAATTAACATGTCAAAGTGCATGCAGCTTATATTTTCAGTTTTATAGTTTGTTCCCAGAGTTTCAACTCTGATGAAAATTTGGCATAGAGACATTTAGAACTTGTTCCTCTGTGGCCTTTGATACCAGTCATTCTATTTATCTTTTAGACATCCTTTGACATTAGTCCTGGTCTGTTATTATTATTAACAGTAAGAGAGAGCAGGCCAACATGAAAAAAGCATCAAAGATAGATATTTAGTTTACACTGTTTGGGATCAATTCATGCTGGTAACTTTTATTTGCCTTCCCAGCAGGGAATATGTGATAGCCTGGGACTATCAGAAGCTCCCAGGAGTTCCATGAAGTATAGATTTTGGCACCAGCTTCTGACCCTGAAAAGGAAAAGGTGGAACAGGAAGGAAAATGCTTGTTAAGCTGGGCTCTTTTGTCTGGGCCTGGGAATGCATTAGCAGTTGGGGCGAGTTCCACTGAATCTGGTGGTGAATTTGGTTCCTTGGGCAGGCTCGTGTCCAGTCTTGTCACCTTGGAAGCTCAGTTTGACCCATGAAGCCTGTACTTTCTTGACTCAGGGAGAACAGTCCTGAATATGATAACAACAGGAAGGGAACCAGTTTATCCACTTAGTTTCTAGGTCACCCTCTGGCTTACCTGGTAGCTCAGCTGGTAAAGAATCCATCTACAATGCAGGAAACCCCAATTCAATTCCTGGGTCAGGAAGATCCCTTGGAGAAGGGATAGGCTACCCACTCCAGTATTCATGGGCTTCCCTGGTGGCTCAGACAGTAAAGAATCTGCCTGCAATGTGGGATACCTGGGTTTGATCCCTGGGTTGGGAAGACCCCTGGAGGAGGGCATGGCAACCCACTCCAGTATTCTTGCCTGGAGAATTCCATTGACACAGGAGCCTGGTGGGCTACAGCCCATGGAGTTGCAGAGTCAGACACGACTGAGTGAATGAGCACACAGCTCTCTTTGTTGATTATCAGTGTTCACTTCTGTTTGTTCGTCATGGAGATTTGCAAAGAGAAGCTGAAGGATGTGTCCAGGATCCTGATGTCTGAATCTTTTACTTATTTTAATTGTAGTTGGTTTTGTTGTTTTTGCGAGAATGGATTGGTGAGGGAGGTAGGTTTGTCTGCCCACCTGGAGTAAGCACCCTCTTTACCATTTGTTGTGTTATTAGAATTTAGCACAAAGCATGGCCTAAAAGTAGGAAGTCAAGAGATAACCTGGAGCAGCAGCAGGCTTGGCCTTGGAGTACAAAATGAAGCAGGGCAAAGGCTAACAGAGTTTTGCTAAGAGAACGCACTAGTCATAGCAAACACCCTCTTCAGCAACACAAGAGATGACTGTACACATTAATACCACCAGATGGTCAATATGAAAATCAGATTGATTATATTGATTATATTCTTTGTAGTTGAAGATGGAAAAGCTCTATTCAGACAGTAAAAAGAAGACAGGGAGCTGACTGTGGCTCAGATCATGAACTTCTTATTGCAAAATTCAGACTTAAATTGAAGAAAGTAGGGAAAACCGCTGGACCATTCAGTGAAAGTGACAAATAGATTCAAGGGATTAGATCTGATAGAATTCCTGAAGAACTATGGACGGAGGTTCATGACATTATACAGGAGGCGGTGATCAAAACCATCCTGAAGAAAAAGAAATGCAGAAAGGCCAAATGGTTGTCTGAGGAGGCCTTACAAATAGCTGAGAAAAGAAGAGAAATGAAAGGCAGAGGAGGAAAGGAAAGATATACCCATCTGAATGTAAAGTTCCAGAGAATAGCAAGGAAAGATAAGAAAGCCTTTATAAGTGATCAGTGCAAAGAAATAGAGGAAAGCAATAGAATGGGAAAGACTAGAGATCTCTTCAAGAAAATTAGAGATACCAAGGGAACATTTCATGGAAAAGTGGGCTCAATAAAGGACAGAAATGGTAGGGACCTAACAGAAGCAGAAGATATTAAGAAGAGGTGGCAAGAATATACAGAAGAACTATACAAAAAAGATCATAATGACCTGGATAACCACAATGATGTGATCACTCACCTAGAGCCAGACATCCTGGCGTGTGTAGTCAAGTGAGCCTTAGGAAGCATCACTATGAACAAAGCTAGTGGAGGTGATGGAATTCTAGCTGAGCTATATCAGATCCTAAAAGATGATGCTGTAAAAGTGCTGCACTCAATATGCAAGCAAATATGGAAAACTCAGCAGTGGCCACAGGACTGGAAAACGTCGGTTTTCATTCCCGTCCTAAAAGCTCAAACTACCACACGATTGTCCTCATTTCATGTGCTGGCAAAGTAATGCTCAAAATCCTCCAAGCGAAGGTGGGAGGGGGTTCAGGATGGGGAACACATGTACACCCATGGCTGATTCATGTCAACGTATGGCAAAAACTACTATAATATTGTAAAGTAATTAGCCTCCAATTAAAATAAATTAATTAATTTAAAAAAATCCTTCAAGCGAGGCTTCAATAGTATGTGAACTGGGAACTTCCAGATGTACAAACTGGATTTAGAAAAGGCAGAGGAACCAGAGATCAAATTGCCAACATCCGTTGGATCATTAAAAAAAAGCTAGAGAATTCCAGAAAAAATATCTACTTCTGCTTCATTGACTACGCTAAAGCTTTTGACTGTGTGGATCACAACAACCTGTGGAAAATTCTCCAAGAGATGGGAATACCAGACCACCTTACCTGCCTCCTGAGAAATCTGCATGCAGGTCAAGAAGCAACAAGTAGAACTGGACATGAAACAATGGACTGGTTCCAAATTGGGAAAGGAGTACGTCAAATGGTATATTGTCACCCTGCTTATTTAACTTATGTACAGAATACATAATGCAAAATGCTAGGCTGGATGAAACACAAGCTGGAATCAAGATTGCAGGGAGAAATATAAATAATCTCAGATATGCAGATGACACCATTCTTATGGAAGAAGGCAAAGAGGAATTAAAGAGCCTCTTGATGAAGGTGAAAGAGGAGAGTGAAAAAGCTGGCTTAAAACTCAACATTCAGAAAACAAAGATCATAGCATCCGGTCCCATTACTTCATGGCAAATAGATGGGGAAACAATGGAAACAGTGACAGACTTAATTTTCTTGGGCTCCAGAATCACTGCAGACAGTGACTGCAGCCATGAAATTAAAAGACACTTGCTCCTTGGAATAAAAGCAATGACAAACCTAGACAGCATATTAAAATGCAGAGATGTTACTTTGCCATCAAAAGTCTATATAGTCAAAGCTATGGTTTTTCTACTAGTCATGTATGGATATGAGAGCTGGACAGTAAAAAAGGCTGAGTGCCAAAGAATTGATTCCTTTGGACTCTGGGGCTGGTGAATACTCTTGAGAGTCTCTTGGACAGCAAGGAGGTCAAACCAGTCAATCCTAAAGGAAATGAACCCTGAATATACATTGGAAGGACTGATGCTGAAGCGCCAATCCTTTGGCTGCCTAATGTGAAAAGCCTACTGATTGGAAAAGGTCCTGCTGCTGGGAAAGATTGAAGGTAGGAGAAAGGGACAACAGGGGATGAGATGGTTTGATGGCATCACCAACTCAATGGACATGAGTTTGAGCAAATACTGGGAGATGGTGAATGACAGGGAAGCCTGATGTGCTGTAGTCCACGGGGTCACAAGTCGGACATGACTGAGCGACTGAAGACCAATAAATGGCCCAAAGCATAATACTTAGTACATACACAGTAAACGCTTGTGGGATGGTATGGAAGGTGGAGTAGAAATCATGTGTTCAGCACATTGATCTCCGCTGTCTATTTGCAAAGTTTGTGTTTGGTGCTAGGGATATAAAGTTGAATAAGACCAAAGCCAAAAGAGCTTAAGTCACTTGCAGTTTGTATTCTGTATCTAGGAGTATGTTTGTATTAGTTCAGTTTTCTACGTGTTGCTTGTTTGCCAAGTATTTCTTCATTCCTCTGACTAGGCATTGATAAAACGTTCCTTAGGTTAATGTATACCCGTATGCATGAGTGTACCCACATTTATTTATTTTAGGTTAGCCATAATATTAGAGTTCCTGACCGGGTAGTTTTTAGAAATCATTTGCTTGTTGTTAGAATGGTGCTTAGAGAGTTTCTTAGCAATGACCCTTGATGGTAAAAATTCAAGGACAGGTGGTATTACATCCATTCAGTGGACCTCAGGCTTTTATATGGCATTACTAAACTGTAAGTGTATGCCTAAGTCAGATACTTTAATACCTAGATTATTTTCATGATTAGTTCTTAAGTAGTTATAGTCTACTTATATAAATGTTTTCCTCACAATGTACATTTATTATAATCACTTATGGGATAAATTAAGTAGGAGGAAACTTCCTGGACTTTTAAAATGTTAAACCAAACCTCCCAACACAGTGATCTTCAAACTTTGCTGCACACAAGGATCACCTAGAAAAAATCTAGTGCCAAGGCTGAACCCCAGACCAATGAAATCAGAATCTCTTGAGGGTAGGACCTGGTGATTCCAAGTTGTAGCTACATTTGAGAATTAGAACTTATGAAGTAGAGTTTTAAATAACCAGATTTGTTTGTTCCCTACCTATGTTACTATGACTTACCAGTGATACTGTTGGAAGTATCAGTAATGCAAAAATTTCTTCTTGGGCTTGGGACTTTATGTGATACTTAGGAATATGAGATAGAAAAAGAATGAAATAGGTGGGTTGTAGACTTACAGTGTTCATCTCAAAGCTTCTTTGATACCTATGCCTCTTTTTAAGAAAAACTTTGAATTTTATATTGGAATATAGTCAGTGAACAAGGTTGTGATAGTGTCAGGTGGACAGCAAAGGGACTCAGCCACACATAATACATGTATCCATTCTTCCCCAAACTCCCCTCCCATCAAGGCTGCTGCATACCTTCGAGCAGAGTTCCCTGTGCTATACAGTAGGTCCTTTTGGTTTTGCATTTTAAATATAACAGAGTGTACATGTCCATCCCAAAGTCCCCAACTGCCCCTTCCCCTTATCCTTCTCCTCCTGCAATCATTAACTTTGTTCTCTAAGCCTGTGAGTCTCTTTCTGTTTTGTAAGTCGGTTCATTTGATGCCTATGCCTCTTAATAGTAATGATTTTAAATTTGTATTTACCATTCTAACCCAGGAATTGGTGTTCCAAGGCAAACAAGGCCCTGAATGACTTAGGTATGGAATAATGTGAAAGACAGGAATAGCGTACTTTTAGCTCAGTCAGCCCATTCTGTGGTAGCAACATGTATTCTTTCTCTTCTAGCAGTTACACAGTAGCACATATATGATAGGGAAAATCTAAATAGTGGTTAATACCTAAATTGATTGCATTTGATTGTGGAACGTATTTGATGATTTAACAGGATTCCTCACCTACGTTTTGCTTGAGCCAATAGTAGTTAATCGATCCTGATTAACTTAATGTGATCTTGAACACTGACTGATGGCAGAAGAAGCCTGCAGAGCTTTAATTTGGCTGCAGATCATCCTGGTGAATATAATGGACAGATTGACTTGGCATCAGTTTTTGCACTGAGAAGAAAAAAAACCTCGATGAGGTTGGTTGTATGCCCAGAGCTTAGGCACTGTATTCTGTGTCCCTGTGGAAAAGTTGGATGCTCTGGGTCACTTGGTATTCCTTCCTGTTTCTTCATACAAGGCACTTACTTAACAGAGGGAAGGAAAGGTGATACAAGTATTGTCTGCCCTCATTATTTGAAGACTCCAGATCTGCACATGTGCCTACTCACTCAAGCGTATTTGTAACCCCCACGTCAGTGTAGCCACAGTGCTTCGGCTTGTAAACACACACAGAGCAGCAGCATTTTACCAGCATTTACCAGAGTACACGCTCCCGGCTCAAGTCTGAACAACGCCTTTGTGTTTCAGCACTCATGCTGCAAAGGAGTGTGCTTTACACGGCCTATTCAGTGCCATGTCTTTTATTGTTTAGCTCTTTGTTGGTGATTTTGCTTTTTTAAAATGCACTCCTCTACCTTGGCATGGTGCAGAAGTGTTGTCTAGTTGTTTGAACTGCAGGAAGACTCACCTGTCTTGGGGAGAAAATACACATGTTAGATAAGTAAGTTTTGTTCAGATGTGAATTCTGGTGCTTGTAGCCATTATTTTGGTGTTAATGAATCAACTATATATATATATATATATATAAAAATACTCATTAAAAGTTATATATTAATTGGTTGATAAAAATTTGGTGACAGGAGGCTCACAGGAACCCACCTCCATGTATCTCCTTGGAGCTGTGGTTTAGTATTCACTACATCTGTGTTTGTGGCAGTTGAACATGATCACTGCGAATAAGGAGGATCGACTGTTTATGTTGAGAGGGGGAACAAGTTTAATTAGAAATCTTCTCCCCAGAAAGAAGTTTCAGTAATATAACCCTGTAACCTAAAGGGGAGTGTAAAAATGAACTTCAGCATAGCAGAGACTTGCGCTGAAGAAACAAACCTATTTTAATTTCCACCCTCTCTATCATCTGTTACCTTTTATAGGTTTCACTGGGATTGATTCTGAATATGAAAAGCCAGAGGCCCCTGAATTAGTGCTGAAAACAGACTCCTGTGATGTAAATGACTGTGTCCAGCAGGTGGTGGAGCTTCTACAGGAACGGGTAAGAGGATGTCAAAGAGCGAATTCCCAGAGAATGATTATGTCCGATTTATAACATTCCGTCTCCAAATAAAGGACGGTGGTAATATGGAGTAACATGTATATTTTAGGTTCTTTTTTTTCTTCCAATTTTATTGAGACATAATCGACATACAGCATTGTATGTTTATAGTGGACAGCATATTGATTTGACTTACATCATGAAGTGACTATCACAGTAAGTGTGGTGAACATCCATCATCTCATATAGACACAAAATTAAAGAAATAGAAATATTTGTGAGTGTGTGTGTGTGATAACTCTTAGAATTTGCTCTTTTAGGAACTTTAGTATATAACATATAGCAGGGTTAATGACTTAGGATTTGCTGTCTCAGGAACTGTAGTATATAGTATATAGCAGGGCTAATGACTTAGGATTTGCTCTCTCAGGAACTTTAGTATATAACATACAGCAGGGCTAATGGCACTTGTAATGTTGTACATGACATCCCCAGTATTCACCGTATCACTGGAGATTGTGCTTCTTGACTACTTTCCTCCAGTTCCCTCTCCTCCCCGCCCCTTCCTCTGGTAACTACAAATCTGATCTCTTTCTTTGTGAGTTTGTTTGTATGTTTGTGTGTTTTTAAAGCATTCAGTTCAGTTCAGTCGCTCAGTCGTGTCCGACTCTCTGCGACCCCATGAATCGCAGCACGCCGGGCCTGCATGTCCATCACCACCTCCCGGAGTTCACTCAGACTCATGTCCATCGAGTCAGTGATGCCATCCAGCCATCTCATCCTCTGTCGTCCCCTTTTCCTCCTGCCCCCAATCCCTCCCAGCATCAGAGTCTTTTCCAATGAGTCAATTATTCGCATGAGGTGGCCAAAGTACTGGAGTATCAGCTTTAGCTTCATTCCTTCCAAAGAAATCCCAGGGCTCATCTCCTTCAGAAGGGACTGGTTGGATCTCCTTGCAGTCCAAGGGACTCTCAAGAGTCTTCTCCAACACCACAGTTCAGAAGCATCAGTTCTTCAGCACTCAGCCTTCTTCACAGTCCAACTCTCACATCCATCATGACCACAGGAAAAACCATAGCCTTGACTAGACGGACCTTTGTTGGCAAAATAATGTCTCTGCTTTTGAATACGCTATGTAGGTTGGTCATAACTTTCCTTCCAAGGAGTAAGCATCTTTTAATTTCATGGTTGCAGTCACCATCTGCAGTGATTTTGGAGCCCCGAAAAATAAAGTCTGACACTGTTTCCACTGTTTCCCCATCTATTTCCCATGAAGTGATGGGACCGAATGCCATGATCTTCGTTTTCTGAATGTTGAGCTTTAAGCCAACTTTTTCACTCTCCTCTTTCACTTTCATCAAGAGGCTCTTTAGTTCCTCTTCACATTCTGCCATAAGGGTGGTGTCATCTGCATATCTGAGGGTATTGATATTTCTCCCAGCAATCTTGATTCCAGCTTGTGCTTCTTCCAGTTGACCTAGAACCCTGGGTTGGTTTCTGTCACACCACAGAATGGTGTTTTTATACATTCCAAAATGATCACCATAATAAATCTAGTTATTACATGTCACCACAAAAATATTACTTAGTTATTAACTATATTCCCCGCATTGTATATTTCTCTTGGAGCTGTAAGTTTGTACCTTGGAATCAACCTCACCTATTTCTTTCCTTCTCCCCAGTCCCCTCTCTTCTGGTAAACACCCGTTTGTGCTCTGTGTCAATAACTCTGTTTCTGTTTGTTAAGCTTGTTCATTTGTTTTTTTAGATTCCGTATATAAGTGAAATCATACAGTGTTTATTTTTCTCTGTCTGACATAATCATATCCTCTGGGTCATCCATACTGTCATAAGTGGCAAGATTCCATTCTCTTTTATGGCTAATTTTCATTGTATACATCTACCACAACTTTATCCATTCATCTATTGATGGGTACTTGGGTTGCATCCATATCTGGGATGTGTAAATAATGCAACATAGGGGTGTGTATATTTTTTCTAATTAGTGTTTTTATTTTCTTTGAACAAATACCTGGGAGAGTTATTGCTGGATCATATGATAGTTCTATTTTTATTTTTTTGAGGACTATCCGTGCTGTTTTCCTAAGTGGCTACACTAATACATATTCCACCAATAGAGTATGAGGGTTCCCTTTTCTACACATTCTTGACAATACTTGCTATAACTTGTTGTGTTTTTGAAAATAGCCATTCTGACAGGTGTGAATTAATATCTCATTATGGTTTTGATTTATATTTCCCTGATGATCAGGGATGTTGAGGATCTTTTCATGTACCCGTTTATCAGTTGCATGTCTTCTTTGTGAAAATGTCTGTTCAACTTCTCAGAGCCTCTGCCTATTTTTTAATCTTTTTTTTATGTTAGTTGTATGAGTTCTTTGTATATTTTGGATATTAACCTTATCAGATGTATCATTTGAAAAATATCTTCTCCCATTCAGTAGGAGACCTTTTTTTGTTGTTGTTAATTTCCTTTGCTGTGCAAATGCTTTTGTTTTTATGTAGTCCCATATGTTTATTTTTGATGATGTTTCCATTGCTGAAGAGACATAGCCAAAAAAAAAAAAATGTTATTAAGGCCAGAGAGCATACTGTATGTCTTTTCTTGTAGAAGTTTTATGGTTTCAGGTCTTACATTTAAGACTTTAATCCATTTTTAATTTATTTTTTTATATGGTGTGAGAAAGTTGGCAGTTTGATTCTTTTGCCTGTAGCTATCCAGTTTTCCTAAAATTATTTATTGAAGAGGCTGTCTTTTTCCTATTGTATATTCTTGGCCACCTTGTAGATTAATTGCCCATATAAGTGTGGGTTCATTTCTGGGCTCTCTATTCTGTTTGTTTGATCTGTGTGTCTGTTTTGTACCATAATGTTTTGATGACTGTAGCTTTATAGTGTAGTTTGAAATTTTTAGGGAGCATGATGCCTCCAGCTTTGTTCTTCTTTCTCAAGATTGTTTTAGCTGTTTGGAGTCTTTTGTATTTCCATACAAAATTTAAGATTATTTATTCCACTACTGTAAAAAATGCCATTAGTAATTTGTTAGGGATTGTATTGAATTTGTAGACTGCCTTGAGTAGTGTGCTCATTTTAACTGAATTAATTCTTCCAATCCATGGCCCAAGTATATCTTTCCATCTGTCATCTTCAGTTTCTTTCATTAGTGTCTTATAGTTTTCTGATAACAAGTCTTTTACTTACTTAGCTAGATTTATTCCTATTTTATTCTTTTTGATGTGATTGTAAATGGAATTGTCTTCTTAAGATCTCTTTCTGATAGCTCATTGCTAGTGTATAGAAATGCAACAGATTTCTGTATATTAATTTTGTAACCTGCAACTTTACCGAATTTGTTGATTAACTCTTAGTAGTTTTTGGTAGTCTCTTGCAGATTTTCTATGATTTTCTGTGTTGAGTTTCCTTATTCTATGGTTACTCTTAATGTACTACCAGATTTCTCCAGCGGTGAGCTGTTCCACCTCGTCCTTAGTGTGGGATCTGGCCTGCAGAGAGCTTTCCTCAGTGTTTCTACTTTACCTGCAGCTTTTAGCATTCACTCAATGCCTGTACTAGTGTTCTTGCTCCTCTCTCAGCAGTAAACTACTGTGGCTTATTACCACACTTATTACCACTTACTACCTCGTGCTAGCTGGGCTCGGAGAAGGCAATGGCACCCCACTCCAGTACTCTTGCCTGGAAAATCCCATGGACGGAGGAGCCTGGTAGGCTGCAGTCCATGGGGTCGCTAAGGGTCGGACACGACTGGGCGACTTCACTTTCACTTTTCACTTTCATGCATTGGAGAAGGAAATGGCAACCCACTCCAGTGTTCTTGCCTGGAGAATCCCAGGGACGGGGGAGCCTGGTGGGCTGCCGTCTATGGGGTCGCACAGAGTTGGACACGACTGAAGTGACTTAGCAGCAGCAGCAGCAGCTGGGCTAATGATGGGGAAGTAGTGGTGGTTTCCAGATCTACTGAAGTTCCAGCTTCAGTCTTTTTTCTTTTTTAATAAAGGAGGGGCAATATTTTTAAAATTAATTAACTTCTTTTTATTTTTTGACTGCGCTGGGTCTTCATTGCTCTGCATGGGCTTTCTCTAGCTGTGGCGAGCAGGGGCTACTCTTCATTGTGGCGCACGGGCTTCTCCCTGCGGTTGCTTCTTTTGCTGTGGAGCACAGCTCTAGGCATATGGGCTAGGGGGTTGTGGCGCACAGGCTTAGTTGCTCAGTGGCATGTGGGATCTTCCTAGAGCAGGGATGAAACACGTATCCACTGCCTTGGCAGGCAGATTCTTATCCACTGTCCCACCAGGGAAGTCCTAAGCTTCAGTCTTAAGCAGGACCTATGTCCCTAGGGCTTGAGGGGGTTCTTTCTCAATGTCTCTTCCCCTCCCTGCATGGTAGCTAGCCTCTCCTTGAACCTGGGAGGTCTTGGAGGATGAGTCTTGTGCTCCTTACGTGTAGATCCCTGGTTTGTATTGGTTCAGGGTCTTGGGCCAAGACAGTTTCTTCTACCTCCTTTTGGTGGACCATACTTGGTTCTGTTGTTGCTGTTGTTCAGTCGCTAAGTTGTGTTCAAATCTTTGTGACCCCATGGACTAAAGCATGCCAGGCTCCTCTGTCCTCCGCTGTCTCCCAAAGTCTGCTCAAATTTATGTCCATTGAATCAGTGATGCTATGTAACCATCTCATCCTCTTCTGGTCCCTTCTCCTTTTGCCTTTATTTTTTTCCCAGCATAATGGTCTTTTCAAATGAGTTGACTCTTTGCATCAGCTGACCAAAGTATTAGAGCTTCAGCTTCATTCAGCTTTAGTCCTTCCAGTGAATATTCAGGGTTGATTTCCTTTAGGAATGACTGGTTTGATCTCCTCACAGTCCAAGGGACTCTCAAGAGTCTTCTCCAGCACCACAGTTCAAAAGCATCAATTCTTTGGTGCTCAGCTCTCTTTATGATCCAACTCTCACATCTGTACATGCTCACTTGCTTACCTCCCCCAAAACAGTGGACCCTGGGCGGAGTGAGGGGTCCTTGCCATCCCCCATCAGCTTAAGGCTTTTGTGTTGGATGAGACAGTGTTGCAGGGGACAGGCAGAGCCTTGTGCCTACACCACTGAGGGAGGTCACTCTCTGGTCTCCAGACCTGCTCCTCATCTTCCTTCTGCAAACCTGTTACAGGCCCGCTTAGGGTGAGTGCAGAACTCCTAGTGTCTGAGTTCCCAGTGATAACAACCTGCCACACAAGTCCACACTCAGCCATTGGAGTTTTTAAATCTTTAAAGCTTTTTTCTTCTTTCTGTCTTTACTATAGCCATCTCTTCTTCCCATCCTCTACTATAGGGAGATAATTCATGTGTCTTGACTTTTTTTGGTGGGACTTGTCACTCTTCGGAAGCAGTTCATGTTACTGCGTTAGGACCTCAGCTCTGTGATGGGCTCAGGAAAGTTTGATTTTATAGATTAGCTGGTCTTTCTCTTTGTTAGGTGGTGTTCAGTTGTGAGATCTGTTGCATTTTCAGTGTACTGTCTGTCCTTACTCTCCTTTGTGGGGTTGTTTATAGTTTTCTTATAAATTTGTATGAAATTAGTAAGGTGAAACTAGTGGTAAAAAACTTGCCTGCCAAGGGAGAGACATGTGAGAGGCGCAGGTTCAGTCCCTGGGTGGGGAAGATCCCCTGGAGATGCAAATGGCAAGCCACTCCAATATCCTTGTCTGGAGAATCCCATGGACAGAGGAACCTAGAGGGCTACAGACCGTGGGGTCGCAAAGGGTTGGACATGACTGAAGCAACTTAGCAGGCACGCACAGTAAGTATTCTGTGTCATTTTCATTGAGCTGTGTTTTCAGTATTTTTTCTTTCTTTTTAAATTTATTTTTGGCTGTGCTGAGTCTTTATTGCTGCATGCAGGCTCTCTCTAGTTGCACCAGGCTGGGGCTAGTCTCCATCGCAATGCACGGTCTTCTCATTGCCTTGACTTCTCTCGGGCCGGCGTGCAGGCTTCAGTAGTTCGGGTCATGAGCTCAGTAGGCAGGGCATGTGGGCTGAGGTGTTGTGGCACAGGGCCTTAGTTGCTCCGTGGCATGTGGGATCTTCCTGAACCAGGGATCGAACCCATGTCTCCTGCATTGACAGGTGGACTCTTAACCACTGGACCACCAGGGAAGTTCCTTCCTTTATATTTTGATATAATTTTGTTTGTATGTTTTGTGTATTGAACCCATATCTTCTTTTTTAACTTAAGACTTGTCATATCAATGTTGGAAAGTTATACATAGTTCTATTTTCTGTTAGTTTGAATTATCTATTTTCTACATCTAACTAGTGATTCTTATGTGTTTTATGAAACTTCAGAAAAATGCACATAGATATTGTAAAATTTTGGTTCATGTATCACTGAATCCATTTTATGGGCTTTAGATAATTCCAGATAGTTCAGACACTTAAAAGGGACTAGTTACTTAATAGATGATGGCCATCCTCCTTCCTTCTTTTCTTTCCTTCAATTCCTAAACACTTCTTTGGGGCCCTGCTCAGAATAGCATCATTTGAATTTGACCCTTTAGTACACAGAGGCTATTTTTTTTGGTAGTAGTGGTCAGATGATTTTTTTTTTTTTTATCTTGATAAAATTCTGTGACTCTTCTGTGAGTCTAAAAGTAGGACAGAGTTCTTATATATCCTTCATTAGCTTCCTCTTAGGTTAATAACTTGCATAATCATAGATCGTTTCTCAGCACTGAGAAATTAACCTTGGTACTAAAGCACAAGCTTATTTGGATTTCACTAATTTCAAAATTTCAAAATTCACCAGTTTTCCCACTAATGTCCTTTCCTGTTCTCTGATTCAATCCAAGATTCTTCACTGTATGGACTTATTTTTAACCATGATTCTGTAAAGTGAAGCTACAGGCTCACATGATGTCTGTTATGCACAGGATTTTGCTTCCCCCCCAACCCAGTGGTAAAAAAGGCAGGATTGACTGTCACTGTAATTTCAGGCTCACTCTACTAGATATTCCCTCAAGTGGTCACTCCATCTTCAGTTCTGTATGCCTTTTCTTCCATTTTATGTTGTTGGCAGAATCATCTTTCTAAAATGTAGTCTAATCCTTTCTGTCATTTACTCTAAAATATGTAATGATTTTCCCCAGTGTTTGTAGGATTAAGGTGACTTGTGTTCAAGGTTCTCCATAGTTTGGTTTGAAGCTGCATTTTTTTCTTATATCTTTCACTACAGTGTTTACCTGTTCTTTTTTTTTTCTTTTCCTTTTTTTGATGCTGTTACTTGCCTTAGTCTCTGTGGCCTTAATTATTGCCTTGCTCCTAATTTGTTTGTTCCTAATTAATGATTGTACCTATTATTCTTCCTTTTATGTGGTCTATGTTATGGTCTTTTCTTCCTTTTATTAGTCTACATTGTGCTTGCTAGACAGTCTTATAATTGGACAGTTTCAAGGTTTTGAAAAAAGGAATAGATAAGGAACTAATGTCTAATAAATGCTTGTTGTAAAGGACATGTATGTGGGGCTTTGTTTTTTAAAGTATTTGCTTTGATGGTTAGAACTGGGGGAAAGTGGTCTTTCTTCTACTTTAGCTTCTAACCAGTTCTCCCTTGAATTGCTATGGTGGTTTCCTACTTGGTCTTTGCACTGAGTGTATATGTCATCTAATTGTATTCACACAGTTAACCTATGAGTATTTCGGAGATCTGTGCTAACCTGCTCATGAATATATTGGATTCTGTGTCTAGGACTCCAGTACCTGAATTCCTAGGACTCATTTTCACATGCCTCTGGCTTTTACTTTCAAGTGTCCTCATTACACCTCAAGTATAATATAAATAATTTTACAGCAGAAGGATATTCTGGCAGTATTCTAGTTTAAGATAGAAATTTTCTTTTGAAAAATTATTCGTTTGGGTGGTGACAAAAGAAATGTAAAAGCTTCCTTAATGCAGTTGCTTTTTCAGGTACCACCTTCTTTTGGGGAAAGATTTCAATTATATGCTTTCCTAAGGAAATTATTTCACTTCACATTAAAAGTATGTATTTCTGCTTGTACTGATCCATCCTGTAAATTAATTTAGCAAATACTTGGTGCCGTACATACTAGGCACTGTTGCAAACCACTGTGGATGTGGCAGTGAATTACACAGTACAGATTCCTGCCTCATGAACCTTAATTTTTGGCCCTTTGTTGTTCAGTTGCTCAGTTGTGTCCTGCTCTTTGAGACCCCCATGGACTGCAGCACTCCAGGCTTCCCTGTCCTTCACCATCTCCTGGAGCTTGCTCAAACTCATGTCCATTGAGTCGGTGATGCCATCCAACCATCTCATCCTCTGCCATCCCCTTCTCCTCCTGTCTTCAATCTTTCCCATCATCAAGTTAGTTGGCTCGTCACATCAGGTGGCCAAAGTATTGGAGCTTCAGCTTCAGCATCAGTTCTTCCAATATTCAAGATTGATTTCCTTTAGAATTGACTGGTTTGAGCTCCTTGCAGTCTAAGGGACTCTCAAGAGTCTTCTCCAACACTACAGCTCAAAAGCACCAATTCTTTGATGTTCAGCCTTTTTTATGGTCTAAGTCTCACATCCAACTACTGGAAAAACCATAGCTTTGACTGTTGTTGACAAAGTAATGTCTCTGGTTTTTAATACACAGTCTAGGTTTGTCCTTCTTCCAGGGAGCAAGTGTCTTTTAATTTCATGGCTGCAATCACTATCTACAGTGATTTTGGAGCCCAAGAAAATAAAGTCTGTCACTGTTTCCATTTTTTCCCCATCTATTTGCCATGAAGTGATGGGACCAGATACCATGATCTTCATTTTTTGAATGTTGAGTTTTAAGCCAGCTTTTTCACTCTCCTCTTTCACTTTCATCTACAGGCTCTTTAATTCCTCTTCGCTTTCTGCCATAAGTGTGGTGTCATCTACATATCTGAGGTTATTGATATTTCTCCCTGTAATCTTGATTCCAGCTTGTGCTTCATCCAGCTTGGCATTTCGCATGATGTACTCTGCATGTAAGTTAAATAAGCAGGGTGACAATATAGAGCCTTGATGTACTCCTTTCCTGATTTGGAACCAGTCCATTGTTTCATGTCCAGTTCTATCTGTTGCTTCTTGAACTGCATACAGGTTTCTCAGGAGGCAGGTAAGGTGGTCTGTTATTCCCATCTCTTTAAGAATTTTCCACAGTTTGTTGTGATACACACAGTGCAAGGAAATGGCAACCCACTCCAGTGTTCTTGCCTGGAGAATCCAGGACAGAGGAGCCTGGCAGGCTAAAAAGTCTATGGGGTCGCAAGAGTTGTACACGACTTAGCTTCTAAACCACCACCACACAGTCAAAGGCTGTGAAGCATAGTCAGTGAAGCAGAAGTAGATGTTTTTCTGGAATTCTCTAGCTTTTTCTATGATCCAAGGGATGTTGGCGATTTGATCTCTGGTTCCTCTGCCTTTTCTAAATCCAGCTTGAACATCTAGAATTTCTCCGTTTAGGTACTGTTGAAGCCTAACTTGGAGAATTTTGAGCATTACCTTGCTAGTATGTGAAATGAGTGCAGTTGTGTGGTAGTTTGAACATTCTTTGGCATTGCCCTCCTTTGGGATTGGGATGAAAACTGACCTTTTCCAGTCTTGTGGTCACTGCTGTTTTCCATATTTGCCGGCATATAGAGTGTAGCACTTTAACAACATCATCTTATAGGATTTGAAATACTCAGCTAGAATTCCATCACCTCCACTAGCTTTGTCCCTTACAACCTTTATTTTTGGATATTTGGTTCTTACAACCATTATTTATAATTATAAGCTAGAATGACTGTATAAATTCTTTTCTTTTATAACATGAGATAGAATTTTTAAAAAATTCAAGAAAGACATTCACACACATACATAACTACTTCTCTTTTGATGTTTGTTCTCTTTTGATTGACTTTCTCACGAAGTTGAATCTCAAATGAGCATTAGGGCACATGGGGAAACCAGTGAATACTTGACATTCAGCTCAGAGTTTGTGATGATGCAAGGAGTTTGCTTGCCTGCAGCACCCTGATCACAGGCGACTTACTATAGTGTGCACTTTTTCTAACAAACTTTCTACATGGTGATCCAGGAGTAGCCAGTGCAGTTGAACC
This sequence comes from Bubalus kerabau, assembly GCF_029407905.1. Lineage (NCBI taxonomy): Eukaryota > Metazoa > Chordata > Mammalia > Artiodactyla > Bovidae > Bubalus > Bubalus kerabau. The sequence continues at coordinate 28,794,633 of NC_073630.1, read as the reverse complement.
TCATTGTCATCACAAAGACATTTGTTAGGGTTTCCAAAGGTAGGTTGTTGTTCAGTTGCTCAGTTGTGTTTGACTCTTTGTGACCCCATGGACTGTAGTACTCCAGGCTTCCCTGTGCCTTCACTATCTCCTGGAGTTTGCTCAAACTCATGTTCATTGAGCCTGTGATGCCATCCAACCATCTCATCCTCTGTCATCCCCTTCTCCCCCTGCCCTCAATCTTTCTCAGCATCAGGGCCTTTTCCAGTGAGTTAACTCTTTGCATTAGGTGGCCAAATGTCACAAATATAGATTGGGAGTGGAAAGAATGAATATGTTGAATACAGTGATTTTAAAGCAGAGAATAGTAACCAAATCTCCATAGGTTTATAGTGTGTGTGAGTGGGGATGTGAAAATTTATTGGTGGGTCTGTGTTGACCAGCATTACGTGTAAGAATGTAATTGTGAGTGGAAGGAGATGGCATGGACAGAGGTGGAAACCTGCAACAAGAACTCCTGCGAGGACTCTTACCATGTGCAAAAGCCTTTGGTAGTCGCTTCAGTAGCATTATTGCATTGAATTTGTAAGACTCTGATAAGTAGTTGTAATTCTCCTCGATTTACTGATGAGAAAACAAATTCAGGAAGGTGAAGTTATTTGTCCCAAGATTGAGAAGTGCTGCCTCCCCTGGTGATGGGTGGAATTTTTTCTGTCTGCTGCTTGGTATTGGAGAGACTTAATGAAATGAATTCTACCAGCTGTTGTTTCTTCAGCATTCTCTACTACCAACAAAAAATTAGTCCATCTAAGAAAGAAATGGAAAATTTTTATTGGGGTCAAATGTGCAAAGTCACTTCAGTTGTGTCAATTCTTTGTGACCTCATGGACCGTAGCCTGCCAGGCTTTTCTGTCTATGGGATTTTCCAGGCAGGAATACTGGAGTGAGTTGCCATGCCCTTCTCCAGAGGACTTCCAAACCCGGGGATCAAACCCAGGTCTGCTGTGTTGCAGGTGGATGCTTTATAATACAAATTTTTATTTTATCATTGTTAATATATGGAACTGATTTTCACTGTCTGAGAAAAAAAATATATATATATTTTAAATTTTACTTTATTTTTAGACTTTACATAACTGTATTAGTTTTGCCAAATATCAAAATGAATCTGCCACAGGTATACATGTGTTCCCCATCCTGAACCCTCCTCCCTCCTCCCTCCCCATTCCATCCCTCTGGGTCGTCCCAGTGCACCAGCCCCAAGCATCCAGTATCGTGCATCGAACCTGGACTGGCAACTCATTTCATACATGATATTTTACATGTTTCAATGCCATTCTCCCAAATCTTCCCACCCTCTCCCTCTCCCACAGAGTCTATAAGACTGTTCTATACATCAGTGTCTCTTTTGCTGTCTCATACACAGGGTTATTGTTACCATCTTTCTAAATTCCATATATATGTGTTAGTATACTGTGTTGGTGTTTTTCTTTCTGGCTTACTTCACTCTGTATAATAGGCTGAGAAAAAATATTTTGAGGGTGCTCTACAATGGTTATTTTAGGATGAAGAGTATTTTGGTTCTGGCATCTCTGGATTGTCTTATTTCTCTTTTGATCTGGCTTATGTAGTAAAATTGGAATAGACAGTGGAGTCATTTATATATTTAATTTTTCAGTATTTTGTCTGAGCATCTTTATTTTCTCAGTGTGCTTTGGTTCGCACATTTTTATTTAAGAAGATAGAAGACACTGGAAAATACGGAAGGTTTTAAAATTCATTGAAGTTTTTTTCCTAACCCTTGAATGGTCACTAGATGGCCTGCTGGTATTGCATTTTCACTTGGCGGGTTATGACATAAGGAAGTAGGCTTCTTGCTGATGGTTTTAATCTAATGTGATATTTTAAATACTGTTTTTAAATCTACTAGGAACTCTAGATTTAGTGGTGCTATAAATTATTTAAAGGTTTGTCTTTTTATGAAATGGTGGTTTAGTGCTCTAAATGGATTTTATACTGTACATAAAACCAGACTTTGCAGCTCCGTTTTCAAGTGATGCCAGAATGTCATTTGGTGTTCATGCTTGGGATGCATGTAGTTTAGATAATAGAAATTTAATAGTTACATAAAAAAATGATTGAGCTCTAGCGTTCAAATCTGTTGAGCAGATTTGGCTTAAGAAAAAGTTCAGAATATACTTAAAGGAACAATTTAAAATGTGAAGTCACTCTGTTTATTAACGTGTTCACAGTTAGGAACATTAAAAAGAGAAGGGAAGGACTACTATTTTCAGGTAGTGAATGTTCTACCAGCCAGTTTCCAGGAAAAAACGAGCAGTTGTCTCTGAACAAAGATATGAATACAACACGTTAGGTCTTAGATTGTATTTAGTCAATCAAATAAACAAAAAAGTTTTGTGTATCTATGTTACATATTAAATTTAAATTAATATTTGAGTATTTCTAGACCTACCTCATTAATGGAAACATGTAAATCGTTAATCAGCCAATTAGTCTCTCAGTCGTGTCTGACTCTCTGCGACCCCATGGCCTGTAACCTGCCAGGTTCCTCTGTCAGTGGAATTCTCCAGGCAAGAATACTGGAGTGGGTTGCCATTTGCTTCTCCAGGGGATCTTCCCCACCCAGGGATCGAACCCAGGTCTCCTGTGTTGCAGGCAGATTATTTACCATCTGAGCCACTAGGGAGGGCCCTAGTAAATTGTTAGCTAATCTCCTATTCACGAGAACTCCTAGGAGTAGCCCTGTTTCCTCTTTACCCTTAAATGGTGACTGTGGAGCTGTTAAGATCAGAGTTAACTTGGACTGCAAGGAGATCCAACCAGTCCATTCTAAAGGAAATCAGTCCTGGGTGTTCATTGGAAGGACTGATGCTAAAGCTGAAACTCCAATACTTTGGCCACCTCATGCAAAGAGTTGACTCATTGGAAAAGACCCTGTTGCTGGGAGGGATTAGGGGCAGGAGGAAAAGGGGACGACAGAGGATGAGATGGCTGGATGGCATCACTGACTCGATGGATGTGAGTCTCAGTGAACTCTGGGAGTTGGTGATCAACAGGGAGGCCTGGCGTGCTGCAATTCATGGGGCCGCAAAGAGTTGGACATGACTGAGCGACTGAACTGAACTGAAGAGTTGAGGTGCATAAACACCTGTTCCTGACCTGGCTTGTGATCTATTTTTGTTTTAAAGGAAGCTTCCTGATGTAAAGGGTTTTATATGTACATGTTGCAGAAGAACACATTTTCTGATAGCTGTATCTCTGGGAATCCTAATGAATCCCAAATAAAATGGATAGCTCATGTGGCAGAGACTTCATGTTCTGTTATCCACATATCTTGTCTCACTTTGAGATGGTTTTGATCTTTTTTGATGTTTAATCATGGTTTTGGAAACTAAAAATATTTCTGTAGAATGTGATAGAAACTGGCTGTGTCCATATTTTAAAAACAGTTTGTCTTCCTGATAGTTCTCTCCTCTCTACATGTTCAGTCTACAGAGAACCTGCTTCTTCCAAACGTGTTCCATGTTCCTGTTGACTCCTGCTGTGTTTGTGTTCATTCCAAAAATATTTGCTTTATGTACGTTTTTGAAGAGAAAAACAGTGGCAACTTCTCAAACCTTTATTTTGCCATTAGTTAGGCATCAGAAGAATTTTATATTTAAGTTATGAGGCTAAAATTCATCTTAAAATAATTGCTGAGTGTGAATTTTGAAAAGGAAAGAATTTTGTGACATGCCGTGTAATGAAAAAAATTAATACTCAAATTTTAAAGTTTTAATGATGAATAAACATTTATATAATTTAAAATTATTTTCTTGATAAAAGGAAAAAAAAATGCCTTCTTTCTTGGAGTCTTAACCACTGGACTGCCAGAGAAGTTCTAAATTCCCTCTTTCTTGAAAAGAAAGTGATTATAGGTGAATTCCCTGGTGATCCAGTGGTTAGGACTCAGAGCTTCCACTGCAGGGGTCCCAGGTTCCATCCCTGGCTGAGGAACTAAGATCCTGTAAGCCACGTGGCGTGGCTGATAAAAATTAAAAAAAAAATGATCATAGCCTCTATGTTCATGCAGATAAAATGGCTTGTTACTAAAAATGCATTCATCCTAAAGCTATGGCATTATTAGTATACAAAACATTAAACAAATAATTTGGCCAGGCTTATAATAGAGATACTGCTCTCTTCCATGTTCACAAGTCCTCTTGGATTCGCTCACCAACTGTTTGTACCTTTTGGTTTTTCACTGAGGGTGTGGTTGGCAGGAAATGGACATGATGTATAGAAACCTTTGTTGATTCTCGGCTCTTATTTTGAACAAACTCTCCTTGGAGGAGGCAGATTCACATACTGGGGTGCATACTCCAGTGTGGTATGTGATACAGAAGGGGGGGTCCAGGTCCGAGGCGAGGCGAGGACAGAGCCTGCCTTGTGCTGGGAGCGCCGCAGTGGGCAGCGCTGCTGCTCCTCATTAGCGTGTGTGGGCTGACGCTAGGGATGCTGGCTTAGCAAACCAGCTAAAAATGCCCTGTTGTATCCAATAGAGATCAAAAGATTTAGTCTGTTGGGTGCGCTCCTCTGACCCTCCAGGATGGTTGACAGCTGTTAGTGGTAAAGCAGGGGTGAGGGTGGAAGAGAGTCATCAATACCCATCAAGAAAGAGGCATCCCATCCTTACAAAGTAGTATGGGCTTCACAGATGCCAAAGAAAGCTTTAGGTAGAGTTGTTTATATCAGTGAAATCCTTCTCTTCCCTGGAGTTGCTGTGTCATTTATTCCCAGACTGTGGATTCTGTTTTTTAAAGTTTTAAGGGATCCAAAGTGGTGAGAATGGAGGTGTTCGATTTATTTACAGTGATAGGGCTTGAGAAAGTTTGTTGAAAATAATTCACTTATTATTAATAGAAATGTTTAGGTGTAACTGAAATGTTGAATATCTTTACTTTTTGTCTAGATCTTTATTAACACAGAAAGATCACATGCTGAAACCCTGGGAATTGTAAATGTTTAATAAAATCATGAAAATAAACTAAGCACTATGTGTGACAAAATGTTTCATAACTTAGTTTTATGGGAGAAACAGTAAAGGTTTTATTTTAATTAAAAATTTTTTTTAGTTTTTTTTTTATTTGGAAGAGAATAGTGTTGGGACCTGAGTTGGAATCCCAGCCTCAACACTTATCAATTAACTATATGACCTTGGAAAAAATAACCTAATTTCTTTGGCTTTGATCCTCTCATCTGTGGAATGGGAAATAAAAATAGTACCTATCTCAAAACTGTTCTGAGACTTCTGTTAATAAATGTAGCATGCTTAGAACAGTTCCTGGCATGTAGCAAGCACACTGTAATTATTATTTATTGAGTATTTATTGTGTGTTAAGCACATTGGAAGACAGTGTAGCAGGGATTTGGGGTAAGTTATTAACCTCTTCTGAGCCTCAATTTCCTCATCTGTAAAAGAAGAATAGCAATAGTTTCTTTTACTTTCATAGGTAGGATTGCATGAAAATTAAATGAATTAATTCATGTGACGCCCTTAAGGCATTGCTGGGTTTGTTGTTAGCATCCAGTAAATGTGAGCCCCCACAGATATACTTTAAGTCATTTTTCACATAGCCATGTACCTATATATATGTATATGCATATACTCACACACACATATATATATTATATACATACACACACTCATACCCTTGTTGTTGTTAAACAGCTGAGAAAGAAGTTGAGAAATGTAGATAACCTGTTCAAGGTTGCACAGTAAGAAATTTGATCTCAGGCCTTAAGGAGCCAAATCAGAAATAAGTGACCTATAGACCTCTGTTGCTTTATTGTATCTTTTTGGTTTTGAAGATGATGTTCCTCTGATTTTTCTGTGATTCATATAAACATTTAATTTCAAGTGGTGTTTTGTGAAATTTTATCATACTCTTTCTCTCAAAAGCCTTAGTGAATGTCTGACTGTGTAACTTTTAATTTTAGCATTTGTTGTGGAAGACTTGAATTCTTTATTTTGCAAAAATGTGTGTTTCTCAAGGCACCTTTGAGAGCTTTACACATACCCAAGAAACTAATTGAACATAAGGGTGCATGTGCAGTTCACTTAATGCACGTTATATATTCCGGGAAACATGGATTCTGAATTTTTATTTTCTGGTTGATGGAGTAATAGACTTTGTACAAACTGATCAAACTACCAGTTGCTCTATGATACACCTATGGGTGAAGAACATTTGGAGGGAAATATACAAAAATGATGTTGATAACCAAATAGAAGGGTGATGGGTTTTTCTCATTTCCACATTTTCTTTCAGTTCAGTTCAGTTGCTCAGTCATGTCCGACTCTTTGCAACCCCATGAATCGCAGCATGCCAGGCCTCCCTGTCCATCACTAACTCCCGGAGTTCACCCAGACTCAGGTCCATCGAGTCAGTGATGCCATCCAGCCATCTCATCCTCTGTCGTCCCCTTCTCCTCCTGCCCCCAATCCCTCCCAGCATCAGAGTCTTTTCCAGTGAGTCAACTCTTCGCATGAGGTGGCCAAAGTACTGGAGTTTCAGCTTTAGCATCATTCTTTCCAAAGAACACCCAAGGCTGATCTTTAGAATGGACTGGTTGGATCTCTTTGCAGTCCAAGGGACTCTCAAGAGTCTTCTCCAACACCACAGTTCAAAAGCATCAATTCTTTGGCGCTCAGCCTTCTTCACAGTCCAACTCTCACATCCATACATGACCACAGGAAAAACCATAGCCTTGACTAGACGGACCTTTGTTGGCAAAGTAATGTCTCTGCTTTTCAATATGCTTTCTAGGTTGGTCATAACTTTCCTTCCAAGGAGTAAGCATCTTTTAATTTCATGGTTGCAGTCACCATCTGCAGTGATTTTGGAGCCCAAAAAAAGAAAGTCTGACACTGTTTCTACTGTTTCCCCATCTATTTCCCATGAAGTGATGGGACCGGATGCCATGATCTTCGTTTTCTGAATGTTGAGCTTTAAGCCAATTTTTTCACTCTCCTCTTTCACTTTCATTAAGAGGCTTTTGAGTTCCTCTTCACTTTCTGCCATAAGGGTCGTTTCATCTGCATATCTGAGGTTATTGATATTTCTTCCGGCAATCTTGATTCCAGCTTGTGCTTCTTCCAGCCCAGCGTTTCTCATGATGTATTCTGCATATAAGTTAAATAAGCAGGGTGACAATATACAGCCTTGATGTACTCCTTTTCCTATTTGGAACCAGTCTGTTGTTCCATGCCCAGTTCTAACTGTTGCTTCCTGACCTGCATACAGGTTTCTCAAGAGGCAGGTCAGGTGGTCTGGTGTTCCCATCTCTTTCAGAATTTTCCACAGTTTATTGTGATCCACACAGTCAAAGGCTTTGGCATAGTCAATAAAGCAGAAATAGATGTTTTTCTGGAACTCTCTTGCTTTTTCGATGATCCATCAGATGTTGGCAGTTTGATCTCTGGTTCCTCTGCCTTTTCTAAAACCAGCTTGAACATCAGGAAGTTCACGGTTCACGTATTGCCGAAGCCTGGCTTGGAGCATTTTGAGCATTCCTTTACTAGCATGTGAGATGAGTGCAATTGTGCGGTAGTGCCGGGAGCCAGAGAGAGACATTCCACTCGTGACAAAGGTCATGAGGAAGGAGGCTCGGCATACGCAAAGGCGGGATCGAGCCTCGGGAGTCCCCCCGGATATTCTCGAGCATCTTCCCCCATAAAACCAGAGTCTGCCTACTTTATTGCTTTGTGCTCTCACCTCTGACTTTACTGGGGGCTGTCCCCCACCACCATCTCGCTCTCTCTGTCAAAGAGTTAACTTACAGCTCCAATTAATAAAGTTCCTGGGCAGTTAGGAGTGTTTAAATCCAAACCCCTCAGATGGCTCTCTAACTCGCCTGACAAGTTTACCCGGACACCTACAGCTATGCATACGATTGTTTACAGTCTCCCAGCCTCGAGAGGCACAGGAAGCTTAAGAATCAGTTCTAATGAGGTGGATGAAACTGGAGCCTATTATACAGAGTGAAGTAAGCCAGAAAGAAAAACACCAATACAGTATACTAACGCATATATATGGAATTTAGAAAGATGGTAACAATAACCCTGTGTACGAGACAGCAAAAGAGACACTGATGTATAGAACAGTCTTATGGACTCTGTGGGAGAGGGAGAGGGTGGGAAGATTTGGGAGAATGGCATTGAAACATGTAAAATATCATGTATGAAATGAGTTGCCAGTCCAGGTTCGATGCACGATACTGGATGCTTGGGGCTGGTGCACTGGGACGACCCAGAGGGATGGAATGGGGAGGGAGGAGGGAGGAGGGTTCAGGATGGGGAACACATGTATACCTGTGGCGGATTCATTCTGATATTTGGCAAATCTAATACAGTTATGTAAAGTTTAAAAATAAAATAAAATTGAAAAAAAAAAAAAAAAAAGATATTCAAATAGCTTAGAGCCTCTCAGAGAGTTAGAAACTGTCAAAATAAAACTAGTTAAAGATTTCATTGATGAGCCAATGTTTGTTGCCAAGTTTTCACATCCCCTGAATTGTATCCTTGAATGTGTATTAATTAATATAGTTGGTATGTAGAAAAAATAAGTAGTGGCCTTGGTGTTAGTAACTTTAGACCCTTAAGGTAATAAATTCTTTCCTTTGTAAACCCATTACACATCCGCCCTATAGGAATGTAATTTTATCTTCGGAAGATGGCGCCAAACCTTAAAATAATTACTTACTCTTAGAGAAAATAAGTCTTACGGTTGATAAGTCCTTGTCAAGAGTCATAAAATGTTAATAGGCCTTCTGGCCAAAAGATGATGTAAATCACCTAAACCATTTGTATACAATAAATTTGCAGGAAAGAAACCCTGGTTTTTGATAAGCATCAAAGACTGCTGACTTTGTATCCCCTATTATCCTCTATGTGTAACTTAGGGTATAAAAGCCCCTATTGAAAATAAAGCTATGGGCCTTGCTCACCAACGCTTGGTCTCCCCATGTCATTCTTCCCTTTAACTTCCAGCTGAGTATCCATCTGGAGCGCGGATATCCTCTGCGACCATTTATTTGCCTGGGCTTCTAAGACCCACTCGAGAAGGTGTCTAAGGTGGGGCACCTTCCACTATTCGATAGGGCGCCTGTGGCCTCCGTGGTCAGAGCTAACCTGGTGTCACGGGTTATATTGATTTTCCATGTAAACCAAGCTATTCAGCTTCTTTTCTCCACTGAGTTTTCCTACTGAGCTATCCTCATTCTATTACTCTTTATATCTCTGAATAAATAAATAAATAAATAGGTCGCCTACTCCGTCTCCCCTTCGAATACCCTGGATCAGCCGGGGCTGGACCTCAGCACGGTAGTTTGAGCATTCTTTGGCATTGCCTTTCTTTGGGATTGGAATGAAAACTGACCTTTTCCAGTCCTGTGGCCACTGCTGAGTTTTCCAAATTTGTTGGCATATTGAGTGCAGCACTTGCACAGCATCATCTTTCAGGATTTGAAATAGCTCAACTGGAATTCCATCACCTCCACTAGCTTTGTTGGTCGTGATGGTTCCTAAGGCCCACTTGACTTCACATTCCAGAATGTCTGGCTCTAGGTCAGTGATCACACCATTGTCGTGAAGATCTTTTTTGTACAGTTCTTCTGTGTATTCCTGCCACCTCTTCTTAATATCTTCTGCCTCTGTTAGGTCCATACCATTTCTGTCCTTTATTGAGCCCATCTTTGCATGAAATGTTCCCTTGGTATCTCTAATTTTCTTGAAGAGATCTCTAGTCTTTCCCATTCTGTTGTTTTCCTCTATTTCTTTGCATTGATCGCTGAGGAAGGCTTTCTTATCTCTCCTTGCTATTCTTTGGAACTCTGCATTCAGATGCTTATATCTTTCCTTTTCTCCTTTGCTTTTTGCTTCTCTTCTTTTCACAGCTATTTGTAAGGCCTCCTCAGACAGCCATTTTGCTTTTTTGCGTTTCTTTTCCATGGGATGGTCTTGATCCCTGTCTCCTGTACAATGTCACGAAGCTCCGTCCATAGTTCATCAGGTACTCTATCTATCAGATCTAGGCCCTTAAATCTATTTCTCACTTCCACTGTATAATCATAAGGGGTTTGATTTAGGTCATACCTGAATGGTCTAGTGGTTTTCCCTACTTTCTTCAATTAAAGTCTGAATTTGGCAATAAGGAGTTCATGATCTGATCCACAGTCAGCTCTTGGTCTTGTTTTTGCTGACTGTATAGAGCTTCTCCTTATTTGGCTGCAAAGAATATAATCAATCTGATTTCGGTGTTGACCATCTGGTGATGTCGATGTGTTGAGTCTTCTCTTGTGCTGTTGGAAGAGGGTGTTTGCTACTATTTATTTAATTTAACTATTTATAAAATTATTATAAATTATTCTTTATAAAAATAATTAAACAATTTATTATTTCAAACAAATGTATTAAAAATAATTCCTGGAGTTAGAAGTATAGAATGGACTACCTTAAGCTGTTTCTCTTGCTAGATTTTAAAAAGAGACTTTACCTTGTTGTATTGTATTAATATCTATAAAGAGAAAATGGAAGCAGCTGGTAGAAGCTGTCTCTCCTCCTTCACCATTATTCTTTGAGTCACTCATGTAGTGTTTACTGTTAGTAAACACAATAAGTAGTCTTCTGCTGTGGGTGCCTGCTGCAGGCTTAATTTCAAAAGGAGGTGTGGAAGGTTTATGAAGCTCTCTGCACAGTTTGTGTTTAACACACACTCTCTGCTTTCCTCTGAGCAGTGGGATTCTTGAAGGACAAAGGGCCCCCAGAGAGCTGGCTGAACATGGCATGGTAGCAAGCAGTGCTCCTTTATTTATGTCTTTTAATTTCATTATTTCTTTTTTTTCGTTCTTCATATTTACTCTTCTCATTCATTCTTGAGTTTCTCCTGAGAAAGATCAGAGGCCTTGAATTTACTGGCAGGAGGAACTTGGTTTTGGTACATGACTTAGCCAGAGCTGTTCCATCTTTATGGGCTTCCAAGGTGGCAGTAGTGGTAAAGAATCTGCCTGCCAGTGCAGGAGATGCGGATATGATCCCTGGGTCGGGAAGATCCCCTGGAGGAGGACATGGCAGCCCACTCCAGTATTCTTGTCCAGAGAATCACATGGACAGAGGAGCCTGGCGGGCTGCAGTCGATGGAGCCACGAAGAGTCGGATAGAGCTGAAGTAACTTAGCACATGTGTTCCATCTTTGAAGGAACAGAATATCAGAGAAATGTAGGAGAATAATTCTTTCTAGATTCACAGGGCCCATAAAGACTGCTTGAGTGGTGGCATTCAGGCTTTCATGAGGTCATCTAGTTTTGAGACACATGTCTGACTCTGGTTTTTCTGTCTGCTGAAGATATTTCTATAAGTCTGAATATAAGTTGAAGTTTCTTCCCAAACTTTTTCCTTGGGAAAAGCAGTAGGTAGTGTCTTTAAACACTTGGGGTCATAAAGAGTGGGATGCGACTGAGCTACTAAACAACAACACTGATACATTGTTATCATCCATAGTTCATAATTTACATTAGGGTTGAACATTGTATGGGTTATAACACCTGTGTAATGACATTTACACACCATTGTAGTATTATACAGAATAACTTCACTGTCCTAGAAAATCCCCTGTGTCCTTCCTATTCTTCTCCCCTCCCCTGTAACCTTGGGCAACCACTGATGTTTTTACTGTGTCCATCAGTTCAGTTCAGTTGCTCAGTCGTGTCCGACTCTTTGCGACCCCATGAATCGCAGCACGCCAGGCCTCCCTGTCCATCACCAACTCCCGGAGTTCACTCAGACTCACGTCCATCGAGTCAGTGATGCCATCCAGCCATCTCATCCTCGTTTTGCCTTTTCAGAATGTCCTATAGTTGGAACCATATAGTATGTAACCTTTTCCAGTGGGTTTCTTTGATTTAATAATCTGCTTTTAAGCTTCCTTCATGTCTTTTCATGGTTTGATAGCTCATTTCTTCTTAGGGCTGAATGACTAATATTCCATTGTCTGGATGTACTGCCATTTATTTATTCATCTTCTGAAGGGCTTCTTGCTTGTTTTCAAGTTTGGGCAGTTTTGTGTGAACATAAGTTTTCAGCTCATCTGGGTAAATACCAAGGAGCATGATGACTAGGTTGCATGGCGAGAGTATGGTTCAGTTCAGTTCAGTTGTTCAGTCGTGCCTGACTCTTTGTGACCCTGTGGACTGCAGCACACCAGGCTTCCTTGTCCATCACCAACTCTCAGAGCTTGCTCAAAACAGATTGTCTTCTAAAGCAGCTATACCATTTTGCATTCCCACCAGCAGTGAGTGAGAGTTCCTGTTGCTCTGCCTCCTTGTCAGCATGTGCTCAGTGTTTTGGATTTTGACCCTTCTAATAAGTATATTCTAACAGGGTTATCTCACTGTGGTTTTGAATTGCATTTTTCTGATGATATATGATGTAGAATATTGTTTCATATACTTATTTGTCATCTGTATAACTTCTTTGGTGAGGTGTCTGTTCAGGTCTCTGACCCATTTTCTAATAGGGTTCTTTTCTTACTGTTGAGTTTTAAGAGTTCTTTCTATGTTTTGGATAATACTCCTTTTTCAGATATACCTTTTGCAGATATTTTTTCTCAGTCTGGTTTGTCTTATCATTCTCTTGAGAATTAATGTATTTTTAAATGAGACATTGCTTAGACATATAGGAAAAACTTATCAGTGCCAGTTTTATATGCTTATGGAGGTTACTTGATTGATTTGACTTTAAAAATTTAGAGTAATTAAACACATTTGATAATTATTCCTAGGAAAATGACAGGTGTGAACAGGCCTTGTGAAGGTCACCTGATGAGCAGTGTCTGAGAGCAGTGTGTAAGTTTGGGTCATCACAAATAGATACTTGTGGGATAAATGAGAAAAAGCTTTGTCCCAGTATGATATAAATGAGTACTTGGAGTTGGGATAAAATTTCCAGAATGCACTTCATAGGAGGTCAGAGAGTGCTCTTTTTCAAACCGCGGTGGTGGGAATAGAGCTGACGTGCTCTGGAGTACTGTATTACGTGGCTAATTAGGTGGTGTTAGTGAGGCTGGTGATAAAGTTGTGTACGGAAGCTGGAATAAAATGGTTCCATAATATGTTACAGATAATAGTGATGATGTTTAGAGTGCTTTTTTTGTTTGTTTGTTTCTGAATCCTTTTAATCATTATTCCTTACTTGAGGTCACCTCTGTGTAGTTGCCTGATTTTGACATACATGGTACACTGTGGGAATTTCTTTCACACTCAATAGTGGGAAATTACGTGTGATGATTTCTTGCATGTGGGATGTTATCTGCTTGGGAGTAGGCCAACCGTCATTAGGAAAATTGATTAAATCCCTCTCATACTGTTTTTAAAATCTCTTTTTGAAACATTAATTTCCTTCATTAACATACCTTTTGGAGAACTCTAAATTGTTGGATCAAGCATTTAATTTTGCTTTTGTTAATGTGTAGGATATTGTACCTGTGGATGCCTCTTATGAAGTGAAAGAACTGTATGTGCCAGAAAATAAACTTCATTTGGCAAAAACAGATGCAGAAACACTGCCAGCGTTGAAAATTAATAAAGTAAGTGCTTTGTCCTTTTTCCATATCAAGTGCTTTAATCCTATAGATAGTTGTTGGTTTGAGGGCATGAGTGTTGGTGGTGGTGGTGGTCGTCATAGTTGTATATATCACCATTTCCAGGGATGGGAAATATGTTTAATTTATAAAACCATATTCCCAAATTACCATGGCTTTGATTTTATTTTACTCATAATATTTATTTTGAAATACCAAAGAATAGAGGTTATATAAGATTTTAGGTTTATCAGAAGGAATGGATTCTAAAAAGTAAAAAGCCTTTAATAATTAAAATGAACTTTTTTTTCCCTAAACATTGTTTCCTAATCCCTTGCCAAGACCCCGATTTTCCCTTTCTTATATTGTGAAGAATAATTATGTTGTATATTGTAGCTCTAATAATATCATTAGGTGTTTTTCCCGATAAGAAATTGCTTAAACTAGATGTGAAGACAGTGGAGATTATAATTTATCACTTTCAAATCTTTAGAGAATTTTAAATTGTATCATTCAGATATACTTTAAAAATAGGTTTAGAAATAAGAACTTAAAATAGGAATAGAATTTCCCAGCCTTTCTTCTAGTGTAGTAAAAATCCCAGACACCCAGGAAAGTGCCAAATCTGAAAGTAAGGAGGAAGGGAAAAATAAAACCCCCAAACTTTCTGAGGCTGGAGAAAGACTCTTCAAAGACTTACTCAAATTCCTGATAGGAGTACATCGTCTAGGTGGTTTGTGTGATTGGGTTTCTAACCAGAAGCTAAGACATGTTGCAGGGAGCAAGGAGAAGGGGAAGTTGGGGAGCAGAGTCACTCAAAGCTGACTTTACTAAGGAACAACAGATTTTGTCACTAACAGACTTCGTGTCAATTGAATAAACACACACACACACACACACACACACGCATTAGGGTAGGGGGAGAAAGAGAAGAAATAAACTGAGAATGAATGAATCCGAATCCAGGTCAGTCAGACTCTGTAACCCAAAAAGATAGTAGCTTTTTCAAATGTGAACCTTTTTCAATACAGTGGTTTGTTCTTTGCTTAGCAGTATGAAAAATAATTAATTAAAAAAACATAGGCTACATCATGTAATGTATTAGCTCGGGCTGCCACAACAAAAACTGTAGCCTGGGTGACATAAACAACAGACATTTCTTTTCTCACGGTTCTGTAAGAAAGAAAGTCCAAGACCTAGGTGCTGGCTGACTGGGCCCCTGACAAGGCTCCCTTCCTCTCCGGCTGTCAGACACCTTCTCGCCATATACTCAGGGTGAGCGTCGAGCTCTGGCATCTCTTCCTTCTCTTATGTGGGCACCAGACTATTGGATGAGGACCCAGCCTTATGACCTCATTTAAGCTTCATCACCTCCTTGGGGGCTTCAACATATTTGGAGGGGACATAAACATTCAGTTTATAGTAGATACCATCTAGAATTGGATTCCAGTAGAGACAAATAGGGGCCATGTCAGAGGCTTAGGAAAAATTAATTAGAGGAGAACTTGAAACAATTTGGTGCCTGAATATCATTTTTTCCTGTGAATTGAAGGAGGGGTGTACTTTGCCATTATTTGATTTTTCAGTGGAACATGCTGGCCAGCATACATTGGGAATACATGGTAAGCCACATCTTACTGCACACCTCTTGGCCAGGTGCTTTATCTTGTCTCTTTTGAGAATCATGGCTATATATATATACATATATATACCAAGTTAAAAGTGAGCATATCCAGCTTACATTGTTGTTTTGTCACTAAGTCGTGTCTGATTGTTTTGCAACCCCATGGACTGTAGCCCTCCAGTCTCCTCTGTCCATGGGATTTCCCAGGCAAGAATACTGGAGTGGGTTGCCATTTCTTTCTCCAGGGGATTTTCCTAACCCAAGGATTGAGCTAGCATCTCCTGAAATGCAGGTGTATTCTTTACCGCTGAGCCACTGGGGAAGCCCCCCACCAGCTTACATTAATTCATCGTTAATTTATCAATTCTTTAATATTCTAATTGGATACACTAGAAATCTTAAAGTTCAAGAAATAATACAGTGTTTGTAAAATGAATGTCATTGGTGAGGGACACTTTTGGTAAGTATTTTTATCTAAAGTTTGTTTTAGTTTAGAACAGTGGTTGTCAGAGTGTAGTTTCTAGAACCTTATTGTTAACATTTTCTGGGTACCTGTTAAAAATACAAATCTTTGTCCCCCATAGCAAACCAGCTAAATCAGAAACTGGTGTGGAATAGTCTTTATTTAACAAGTCTTCCAGAGGTTTCTTACACATATTGAAGTTTTAGGAATGCTGGTTTAGGAGGTGCTAATCTTATTAGAAATGTTATTTAAATTTATTAAGAAAAATGCATATTTTCTTAGTGCCCTTGTTGTTTATTAGATTTGTATAACCTATAATCATTCTTGAGAAGTTTGCTACCATTGCTTTCAAAATGAAACTCCAGAAAACCATTACTGCTTTTGTTCCTGAGTACATGAAATAGAGCATTGTTCTCTACTGTCTCATTTACTAGGTGGATCTGCAGTGGGTGCAGGTTTTGGCAGAAGGCTGGGCAACCCCGCTGAATGGCTTTATGAGAGAGAGGGAGTACTTGCAGTGTCTTCATTTCGATTGTCTTCTGGATGGTAAGACTTTGGACATTCAGGTGCATTGAGTGTGGAAAAGAGGGCACATATTTGCAGGGATTGGTCACTGTTTAGAGAGAGTACTGGTAACATCTTAATTGGAGATAGCACTTTAAATTATATCAGTACTGAATATTTTAAGTATATCCTGAGATCGTCTTTCCAGGTTTAGTTTTCCTGATTGTGATTTATTGTGGGGGAGAAGGACAACCTGGGGGTTAGGGCTGAAAATGGATTTAAAAAACGAATGCAGTTTCCCTGTTCCATATCTACCTGATCACGGTGGAAAGCCTCTTCCGAAGGTGTACATAGTCACTAAATTGTGCTGTACTGAAGCCCATGCTTGCTTATTAAACCAGGTGTTCTAACAAGGAATCAGGGGGTCCCAGTTTAGAAATCCTGAAATAGGTGGCTGAAAGGATGGTTTTCTTATTTTAAAACACTGAAGCAATTGCCAAAGAAATCTGTATTTAGGATATTGTCATTACATTCTAGCTACCTTAAACTTTGTATACTGTTGGTAACATTAATTTACTACAGTAAAGGAGATATTACTAAATTGTAAAGAACTCTAGTGCCATATGATCCGGCAATTCCTCTTCTGGGTATTTATCTGAAGAAAACAAAAACACTAACTACAAAAGGTATATGCACCCATATGTTCATTGCAGCGTTATTTATGATCACTAAGACTTGGAATCAACCTAAGTACCCATCAGTTGGTGAATGGATAAAGAAGACACACACACACACACACACACACACACACGAATATTACTCAGCTGTAAAAAAGAAAGAACTTTTGCCATTTGTTGCAACGTGGATGGACCTGGAGGTTATTATGTTAAAGTGAAATAAGTCAAACAGAGAAAGACAAATTTCCATGTGATTTCACTCATATGTGGAATTTAAAATACAAAAGAACAAACAAAACAGAAATAGACTCATAGATACAGAGAACAAACCGTGGTTGCTAGAAGGGAAGGGGTGGGAGTAGGCTAAGGTGAAGGGGATTAAGAAGTGTAAACTTCCAGCTATAAAATAAATAAGTCATAGGCATATACTTATTAGCATAAATATAATACTATAATAATTTTATATGGTGACAAATGATTACTAGACTTATGGTGATCATTTCATGATTTAAATATTGTATTTAAATGTTGAATCACGGTGTTGTACATCTGAAGCTAACATAATATTGTACCTCAGCTACAATACTTCCATTTAAAAAGAAGTCATAGAACCCTACAAAATTGCAATCATGTTCTTCTGTGTTATGAAGAACTTTTTTTGACCAGGGAAGTAAACAGATACTGGAAAATGTAATTCCTAATCCTTGATCTCAAGAAACTTTATCACAAGAACATAAGGATTGAATTTTACTTTTTGATTTTCTTCTTTGGAAATAATGGTAAAAGTTACTGTGGACTGCCTCCTTAGTAATGATTCAGTCTTGGATGTGGTACAGATCTGTCTATTTATTTTCCATTTTGAACTCTACCTTGTGGTGGTAATTTTAAAATAGTCAAGCAGTTATCACTGATTTTGTTGACATCTTTCGCCCCAAGAAGGCATGCCATGATTTCCAAAAACATGTAGTTTCTCTTTGATACGTAAATAACATCCACATATGAATTTGAGAATGCATTTTATTTTCCTAACCTGTACATGATGAGTGGGAAAAGAAGAAAACACTTCTGGCTCTTGAAAGGTTGGGAACCTAGAATGTGCCTTCTGTCTCACCAGCAGCATATTTTGGTGTAAATGGAGACACTGATAATTTACTTGTTTCGTCACCCTTGATAGCTGACATTAGTTCCATTCTGATCAAAAACCAAAAAAAAAAAAACAAAAAACGTTTTGAGTGTTTTGTCTTCCTTTCTCAAGGATCTAGACCCAAGCGTCTAGCAAGTATCTTCAAGTAACTTGCCACTCAAAATGTAGTGATCAGCAAGGGTTCTCATTTGTCCTGAAAGGGCCCTGAAGCACAATTGCTAATCTTACTCGTACATTTTTGGTGATGTTAGGTTTAACCAGCAGTTCTTCCTTGTTACAATCTGTGATTCTTCCCCCTAAAGACAGTTTCATGAATGGTTGTGAAGAATATTGCTACAATTGATGTTCTGAATTTTTGCTGTTTTTTTTAACTCTGGATTTGTTGCTTGTTCTCTCCCTGATTTTCTGTACCAGGTGCCAATAGAACTTATCACTGGAGTAGTAAATCTTTTATTTGAAGAGTGTCTGCTGAAGTGTGAAAGCTAGATATGAGACCTGTTGAGTAACATAAGCTGTGTGCTTTATCTTCTTTTGTGCCCTGCAGGGGGTGTCATTAACCTGTCAGTACCTATAGTCCTGACGGCTACTCAGGAAGACAAAGAGAGGCTGGATGGCTGCACGGCGTTTGCGCTGATGTATGAGGGCCGCCGGGTGGCTATTCTTCGCAATCCAGAGTTTTTTGAGCACAGGAAGGAGGAGCGCTGTGCCAGGCAGTGGGGAACAACATGCAAGAATCACCCCTATATCAAGGTCCTGAGTAAACCTTGCTGTGTTTTGTCTTGATTTGCCAATAATCCTTGTGCTGAACTGTGGGGCATTACCTGTATATCAACTCTGCCATCAGAACCATTAATATTTTGCAGAATCAAGGCTGGAACTTAGATTCGTGTGATGAGCATACAAGCTTGTCATTTTGGTGCAGACACATGTTCAGCACATATTGTTTGAGCACCTCCTGTATGCCAGGCCGTGAGCTAGGTGCCAGTGCTGGGAACACTGGGTGATGTGCATGGCAGGCACAGTCCTTTTCTGCTTGCTGTGAGCTATCTGGTGGTGGAGCAGATACTGATCTTGTAGTTACAGGTAGGATGTGAGGGCAGGATGCTGTGGGAGCCCACAGCAGGGTGATTTGATCTAAGCTGGACTTTTAATTGAACATTGTGTTTCCGGTATGCAAACAGTGCAGTTTTAGTCTCCTCAAAGGGCCTCATGTTATTTTATGTATTGTATGTGAAACATTATCACTGAAGTCACATTTCTGTCCTTTGTTTTAAAGTAGACTTTGAACTGTAAGAGAAACTGAGGAAATTCCCCGGGAGTCTGTGGTTTGGACTCGGCGCTTTTACTTCTGGGGCCAGGTTCCATCCATGATCAGGGAACAGAGGTCCTACAGGCTTTATGGTGCAGCCAAAAAAAAAAAAAGCCCTAAGTGAAATTGTAGTAGCTTTGTATATCTAGAAAAGGTATATAGTGTCTGTTTAAATCATGGAAGTGTGCTAAATTTTATTTCATTGTCTTCTGTAGGACAAAAAAGAGCAATTAAAATTTAAAAATAGGCAGATATGGGACTTTGCTGGCAGTCCAGTGTTTAAGATGCCACACTTCCTCTCCAGGGGGCTCAGGTTCAATCTGATCGTCGGTGGGGGAACTGAGATATACTGACTCCTTTGTCCTTAAATGCCATTCACTCTGTCCCTGGATACTGTGTTCCCGTGTCCTGTTTGTTTTCTCTGTAACATTTATCACTAGCTGGTATTCCTCTGGTTTCTCCAGTCTTTTCTCATCATCATTACTTTAATTGCTCAAAAGTTTAGGATTGGAAAACACAAAGCGGGCAGAGTGACCCATTTTTCTGTTAATCGACATGCAGCAACAATTAAAAGAATGTTTTCGTTACTTAAAAGGTTATAATTATTCATTTCGATTTTGTTTGCATTTCATATGCAAATATAATAGCTGTATCACAAATCTTTTGTGAAATTATAAAATGTATTCTAATTCTATAGCATTTCTCATTCCCAGTTCAGTTGATAAGCCAAACAGATTTACCATTAACCTTAAGATGAACATAATTTATAGGTATATATAACTTGTGTGAGAGAAATGTTCTTATTTCGATCTTGATTCCTGTTAAAAACAAATTATTTTCTTTCTCTTGCCATTAGATGGTTATGGAACAAGGAGATTGGCTGATTGGAGGAGATCTTCAAGTCTTGGACCGAATTTATTGGAATGATGGTCTTGATCAGTATCGTTTTACTCCTACTGAGCTAAAGCAAAAGTTTAAAGATATGAATGCAGGTAAGACATGGATCTGATTATCTCACATGGGACTGTTTGGAGTCTCTGCTTGATGGGGAAGTGCTTAAGGATTTTTTCCAATACTTACTAAAAAGTAAGACAGATTGAGGACTAAAGATAAGTGGAGTTAGCAATGGAATATGTAAGGAAAGCTATTATAGTCAGTCTGAATCCACCTGTGTAGTTCACTCCCATTCTGTGTAAAACAATAGAAATAATGACATTCTGCAGAAAACAATAGAACAGCAATAACACGTTCACTCTTCATTCACCAAGTGCTGGTTGTTCATCTGTTGTATGTGCCTGAGTGCCAAGCGCTGAGTATTCACAAGTAAACAGGAGCTTATGGTCTATTAGAGACAGGCAGTCAAAAAACAACAGAAAAAGTCATTGAAGAGTAGGTTAATAATGAGTTCAGATTTCTGAATTAGGATGAAGTGGAGCAGTGGAAGTGGAGAGTCTGTAGAAACCCTTCTTTATAATACTGCCTTAGAAAGTATCCCAGGACAGGGATTCTTATATTAGACATCTGTGATTAGCAGGTCTTTTACACAAAGCTAGGTAAATAATGTGTTTATGCTGGTACACCTGCAGGTGCCACAGCGTTTGCTGTAGATTTTGGGAGGCTTTTTTAAGGTCTGAAGAATTTCGAGCCTCTTATAAATCATACTGCTTATGAATTCTCACTCTGGAAATGGTTAAACCCTAAGCATGGGTACTGCTTTTTCAAATAACTTCTGTGTAGAAATTGAGGAGATAGCTCTATTGTAGTTTGCTGATATTTGATACGACATGAAATGGATCAGGAACTGGAGATGTGATCTGGGCACACCCCTTCAGGGCTCCACGGGCCTCAGCAGCCTGCTCATTCATTCACATTTCCTGCTTAGACACCTCAGGGTATTTGATAGTGTAGGACCACATTTCTGCTTCTGAATTTTATTCCTCATCTCTGAGTTTGAAGCGCACTTGTACAGGAATTTCTCTATGACACCTGCTGCTTGCTGATACAGCAGCTTGTTTTCTTCCTTTTTGCTGACAGGTTTGGGCACAGTCACAGGGGACTGTATGATGCCTGCTGTAAGTCCGGGTGGTGCCCCATTCTCTTTTGTCAGTAAGTGACTTAAAGGTCCATGTGTAAGTCTGGTTTGGCCTTTGAAGTGTAAGGAAGCGGGGCTTCTGGGAGAGGTTTTCCTCTCTGAAGAGAATCAGGCTTAGGACACCAAGTTATCTTTTTCCATCCTTCCTTTTCCCCTTGCTTTGGACGTGGTCATGCACGGGTTCAGTGTTTGGAGCCCGACAGCCATTCTGTAACTATGAGAATCCATGAGAGTCTTATACTGTTGAGTTTCTGATCAACCCTCGGGTCCTCTGTATCCACATTTTTTACTCAAAAGACCTAATGCATGTTTCAGTTATAGAAGATGCTTCTAGTTGAGTCTTATCTTGTTTGTGGCCAGAAGCATCTGATAATTTAACACGTATAGACCTCTTTTTTTCTGGTAAGCAGGAACATGTTTAACTGAGGACTTGCTGAGTATTTTTTTTTTCCAATATAATTTATATCAGGAGCTCATGTTAATAATAATCTTTTGGCACTGTTGAAGGGTCTTATCATGAAATTATCATTCATAATCGGAGACTTTATGTTACATCTGTTTTGCATTCTTCCTTGTGGGGCCAAACATTTAAAATCATTTAGAGAATTTGTTGCATAATGAATGATTGCAACTTTTGTTTAAAGTAGCTGGGAGCCAGTTATTAGCCTTAAATCAAGCAAAAAAGATGGTGGGGTGTTATTTTGTTTACTTTTCCATTTTAGACTAAAGCAAATAAACAACAGATTGAGGACCTTCCTTTATAGTTCTTACTCACTCTTTTCCGGAAACCAGTAACAAGTCATCTATTTGTGTGTACAAATCATAAATCAAGGGAGAGAAAAGAGGAAATTCTTTTTTTTTAGGATTCTTTTACTTAGGATTCCTTTTTAACCTCTTCCCCCTCCTTCCCTCATCATAGTAGAAGAACTCTGATTACCTCATGTGGGCTATTGTCCTGTGCACATTGATAGGATCAGTTTTGGTGTTTCTAACCCATTCTGTAGCTGGAAGGATTGGAAAATCACTAACACCCATGTGATTGCAAGGTGTCATGGTTCCAGGTGGCAGGTTCTTCGAACCGTGGATGATTGACCACTATCTTGGAAAGAATGAATTTCACTTAAGCCAATTAAGAGTCACGTTAGTGTTTATTGTACACAGTGGAGTCCTGCTGGGTTACGAAGGGAAACATTGGCATAATTCCTTTCGAGCTAGTGTGTGCTAGCACAGTGCTGAATAAATCTGAAAAAGCCTTGTAGAGTTTATTGAACCAGACCATATTTTAAATGAATTGATAGAAACAGTAGATAGATATCTTAGGCAAAGTTGGGAATGATAGATACGTGAGGAAGCTGAGGCGGAAGCAGATGGTCTGCCTCTGAAGGCACTGCCGCAAGGCAGTGAGCAGGAGATGCTACGGTCTGAGGTTGGGTGACGGAGCCTCTATCAGCCGGGTCAGGGCACACTCAGATGAGGCTGTGAGCATTATCTGACAAAGTGAGTATTTAAAGACGGGTGGTCAAGGTTAAGGGAGCTGCCAAGGAATGACGAGGCATTTGGGGACTAGCAATTTGGGGTAGTATTACCATTCTTGACGTGGTTTCTTAAGTGGGGAAAGAGAAGGCCGGTGCTGCAGGGAGGGGTAGCGGGCAGGAGATAGTTGTTGGGGTGTGGGCATGGCAGTGGTCACCATGCTGGGGGCAGATGTTTTCTCCTCCATCCTCTGCTTGCCTGTTGGGGTCTGCCTTGGGGAGGTAGGACTGCAGTCCTCCCTCTGCCCCTGGACACACATGTGCACACACACATGTGTACACGCACACACACATGCACAGGAGACACGGACTAGAGGGGAAGGTGAATGCAGAGCAGACAGTACAGGGTCTATTTGGCAAAAAGCTTTATATTCAACATTACTTTTCATGTTAATTTGAAAGCACTTTTAAGAAAGAAAACAACTTGCTGCCATGCTTGGGGTATGAGAGTCCCTGTTTGTGAAAAATTCTAGTCTATTCATATTTACTCAAGTGGCCTATCTCTGTCTTGTGGATTTTTTTTTTATTCCCTTATGAGCAGTTCAAGTAAAAGAAAGACTGGTGATTTATGACAGGCCTGAGGGAGCAGGGGGATCAAACTCATTTTTTGTTTGTTTGTTTGTTTCCAACTATCTTAAAAAATCTCCCATGGAAATAAACAGAGTGCCCTCCCCTCTCCCCTCTCCCCTCTCCCCTGGCAGCCGTGGCACTGTTCTCAGGACTCTTGTTCAGCTATTACACTGATTTGAGGAAAATCAGAAATGCCTGTACTTACAGTTTTGGAGTAAAATGGCAGATAGTAGAGCTTGCCTAGGACTGGAAGAGAAGACTTATTAATTAGTGCTGTATGTAGGACAGTTTTCAGAGAAGTTGAAAGGAAGGAAGCAGGAAGATGTTGTAATTCTGGGTTTAGCGGTTGGGCTGCAGTCCAGGACTCTGCCTGTGGGCTGGGCAGCGAAGCGCAGTTCTGAGAAATCTGGGGGAAGGAGTTTGGAGCACTCCCCTGCTGACCAGTCCATTCGTGGCTCACGGCAGCTCTGCTGGGAACCTGCTGCCGTCCCTGGGCCCTTTGCTGAGGAACTGCAGCGCAGGGGCCCGGCCCAGGTGTTTTCAGTATGCCGCATTGTGTTCCAGGGCCGTGATGCTCCGTCAGGCAGCCTGTGCCCTGCCTGTGTCCAGGCGGTCGGGGTCCACCCTCCTTCCGCCACCAGGAAACACTCCTGGAGCCATTCCTTCCCCATTGCATGTCAGTGCAGTCTCAGAGGAAGCTTCCCCGCTGTCTTCTTCCCCTTCCACCTGCTGCCGGGAAGGGATCAGACTGTACTTAACATGATGTGTTGGCTCCTGGCTGGTATCGAATGCAGAGGAGAAGGAGAGAAGCTGTACTGTGGGGTTCTTCCTTACTTAGGCATGAAATATAGATGTCTGGGGAGCTGGGCCTGCTTTTGGCTTAAGATATGCGGGTAATAGTGAAGGTGGAGAAATTGAGGGGGTGGGAGCGGTAATGAGCAATATCTATTGAAATGTTTTTAGTAATAAGTCTCTGTAACTGATGAGTTGGAAGGTCAGGACTTAGAGATGCAGCTAACAGAAGCCATCTGTATGCACATGGTAATTGAATCCAGGCAGAGGGGTAAGTTTCCTGAATGAGTCTGTAAAGAAAGAATGTCATAGGACCCAGCAGTGAACCTTATGGTTCTGAGAGGACTACAAGATGTCAGAAACAGGTGATTAGACTAAAATGGGCCAAGCAGAGTATAAAATGTCATATACATTTGATCACATCTGTGTAAAAATGTATGCATAAGGAGAAAAACTAGGAGACTCTGCAAAAAACCAAAACCAATTATATTAAGATCATGCATTTGGGTTGGTTTTTTTCTCTCCAAATTTTCTTCAGTATTTCATTTGTATGTATGTGTTAGTCATTTGTGTCTGACTGTTTGCGACCCCTTGGACTATAGCCTGCCAGGCTCCTCTGTTCATGAAATTCTCCAGGCAAGAATACTGGAGTGGCTACCCATTCCCTTTTCCAGGGGATCTTTCTGACCCAGGGATTGAACCCAGGTCTCCCATGTTGAGAGGGTAGCACCTGTCTTCACCGTTGCCACGTGGTTACGGTGTATGACCCCACTCACAGGGTGTGGGTTGGGATCAGCCACAGGAGCCTGCCTGTATGCTGGGGAAGGAACACATTGGGTGAGCAGAGACAATGGAGGCCTGGAGGATGGTTTACTTTATATGGAAAATGTGGGGCACATGTTTCTCTGCAGCAGCCTTCTGGTTTTGCCGTCTCTCCATTCCACCCCCTAACTGTCACCCACATCAACCCTGCATAGTCTACTAGGCCAGTTCTCTCTGAAATATGGCTGATAAATGCACAACCTCTGTTTGGAATGCAGTATCCTTCCTAACCTGTGTTTCAGAATTCTGTGTGATACCACGTGCTAGGCTTCATATCCATCTTTGACAAAATGGATAATTCTGTGTCCTCAGACACGTCTGCCTTCCTGCTTCCACACTTTTGATCTCACCAGGTGGCTTGGCTGCAGTGTTTTCACTTCCATCACCCAAATTTCATTTGTCTTTGAGAGGTCAGTAAATTACAGCCTGCAGGCCAGATCTGGCTTACTGCTTGTTCTTGTAAATAAAGTTTTATTGGGAAATACCCACACTCACGCGTTTGTGCATCGTTCCGTGACTATTGTTGCGCTACTCGTGCAGAGTTGAGTGGTTGCAGCAGAAACCCCATAGCCTGAAAAGCGTAAAATATTCACTCCAGCTCTTGAAGGAAAAAGTTTGCTTTTGTGCACAGCATTAGCAACTTCACAGTGTACTTTCTATAAGCCAAAATAATAGAATTCCTGGTCCTTTCCCAGAAGTGAAGGCAGAGGGCTAAAAAGAGATGGAAATCATAATATTCTTGCCTAGAGAGTACCACGAACAGAGGAACATGGCAGGCTACCGTCCATGCAGTCACAGAGAATTGGACATGACTCAGCAACTAACACAGGCACACACACACATCCCAGGAATGAGGACAGAGGGCTA
Organism: Bubalus kerabau; assembly: GCF_029407905.1. Taxonomy (NCBI): domain Eukaryota; kingdom Metazoa; phylum Chordata; class Mammalia; order Artiodactyla; family Bovidae; genus Bubalus; species Bubalus kerabau. The sequence continues at coordinate 28,768,621 of NC_073630.1, read as the reverse complement.
GAAAGAAATGGAAATCATAAATGTTAATATTAAGCTTCAGTCATTTTGTAGGTAATGTCCCATTTTCAAACACAGTTGAAACTCGGATCTTTGGTAAAGCATTCAGTCTTAAACTAAGCCATAAGGAGTTATAAGTGAAAAGGTAAATATTTTATACCAGTTATGGTGTGACAATAGGGAATTCACTGCTTTAGGAAATGGGGATGAGAATGTGAAAAATTATTGAGAGTTGCTGTAAGTATCAGTGGGCCAAGGTCCATAGTAGCCCATTATTCTTTGTCCATCCTTGATGGAAAATTGATGGAGGAAAATTTAATAGTGATGCATGTTGGGTTATGTTAGTTGGGACAACACCTTGGGAATGTAAGCTTCCAGTCGATCAGTTACTCCTGTTACATTGTTCATCCATGTAAGTTCTTTAGTGGATAAACCAGATGGTAGGGATGAAAATGCAGTCTGCAGCTACAGACAGTTAAAACCATTTGGGTAATTCATTGATAAATAGTTATAAGGGATTGAAAAGACTGGAAGTTTAGGAAAAGCCTGGTAATACGGGGAAGAAAAAAATGGGCAGACCAAATGATCACTGCATTTCTGAATGGACCTGGTAACAAGGAAATAATTCTACCTGGAAGAAATTTTGGCAGTAAAATCCTTTATATGCTGCTAATGTAAACTTTTAAGAAGTCATTCATCTTAACTTTATCTGTTAAATGTCCATGTGGAGCTAGATTAATTCTTTTTGGAAAGGAAGCCTAGGTAGGTGAATTATTAGAACCTGTGAAATATGTGTATTTGAGACAGAATTTATTTTTTATGTTTCCTTCTGCACATCCTGTCATATACATAATCTTGCAAAATGGCGATCTTACAGAATGAGATTTGCCGTGACTGAAGTCTAGGGATGTAGTCATCGCACACCTGAGATGTATTACGCAGGGGGCCTGCTCACAGTTAGGCACCTGTTCCTCATTAAGGACAGCGAAGGCTGCATGTCCCAGCGCAGGGCTAATGCACCCTCATCTTTAAACACTCACTGGGGTGTTCGTCTGGAGTAGACCTGGAGCCACCAGTAGAACAGTGGGTTCAATTTTCCTGCCAGGAACTTTTAGATATGATGCTTTTCTGTTTGTTTTTTTTTAAAGAATGAATTGTCTTAAGGAACTTAGATTTATTAAGTGACTGCAGTGTGCATCTCACCATGCTGGGTACTTTATATTATCTTTATAACAGTAACTTTAGTATCGCCCCACCAGGAAGATGTCACAAGTGAAATTAAGACCTTAAAGACCACAGTCTATGGTTAAAAACTGCTAGACTTGTGATTTGAAACTGTAAATATCCTGTTCTAAAACAATGCTTCTTCCGTGTGTATCTTTACTTTTAAAAATGTTTAGAGAAAGCTTCAAATATATGCTACTTATATTTGTAAGTAGATACATTAGGCTTCCTTGGTAAGAATCTGAAGTAACACTTTGAAGTAACACTTTAAAGTAACACTTTACTTTTGTAATAGTAAGAATGAGTCCCCATTTACCTCCAACCCAAATTCAGTTGTACCAACTCTTGACTAATCTTGTTTCCCTTGTGCTGCTGCTTACCCCACTGCATTCCTGCATGTTATTCTGAAGCACATCTCAGACCTCATGTCATTTCCATCTAAATATTTCAGAAAGTATTTCTTAAAAGTTAGGACTTTAAAAATAGAGCCATGATATCACAGTTGCACCTAAATAATAATAGCTTATTAATACTATCAAATAGGCTTCCCCGATGGCTCAGCAGTAAAGAATCTGCCTGCAATGCTGAATGGAGAAGGCAATGGCACCCCACTCCAGTACTTTTGCCTAGAAAATCCCGTGGACGGAGGAGCCTGGTAGGCTGCGGTCCATGGGGTCGCTAGAGTCGAACACGACTAAGTGACTTCACTTTCACTTTTCACTTTCATGCATTGGAGAAGGAAATGGCAACCCACTCCAGTGTTCTTGCCTGGAGAATCCCAGGGACGGCGGGGCCTGGTGGACTGCCATCTATGGGATCACACAGAGTCAGACACGACTGAAGCGACTTAGCAGCAGCAGCAATGCTGAAGGTGCAGGAGACTCAGGTTTGATCCCTGGGTCAATTAGATCTCCTGTAGGAGGGCATGGCAACCCGCTCCAGTTTTCTTGCCTGGAAAATCCCATGGACAGAGGAGCCTGGTGGGCTACAGCCTGTGGGGTCACACAGAGTTGGACACGACTGAGTGACTGAGCACACACACAATACTATCAAATATCTAGTCAATGTTTGTATTTCTGATAATTTCATAGTAGTTAACATTTCTTGTTTTTATAGTTTGAATTAGGATCTAAGTAAAATTCACACATTGTAATCAGTTCATATGTTTCCCATCATAATTTTTTACTTTGTTTTTTAACGTTTTGTTTTGAAATAATTTTTAAAATCTACAGAAAAATTATAATAGTACCATGAGCTCCTATATGTTTTACCCAGATCCCATAATTGACATTATGTTTATTGGCCTTTTCATTCTCACTTTCTTTGAAAGTTTCAGACACAATGTCTCATTACCCCTTAGTTATTTCTGCATGTATTTACTGAAAATAAGGACAGTCTCCTGCCTAACCTCAGTGCGCTCATCAAACACAGAAAAATACACTGATATAAGACAGTCCAATCTGGGTCCTGCACTCACATCACGCCATTGTTCCAGTTGGTTCTTTATCACAGAAACAACAATGATAACTGAAGTCTTCTCTTTGCCACCTTTCACTGTGCTTCCGGACATCAGCCGTGTCTTCAGTTGGCCTCATTCAGACCAGTCACTTAGTCTTTCTTGTGTCGCTCACAGACTTGGCATTTCTGAAGAATGCCCGTTATTTACTTTCTTGACGGTCTCTGAGCTTTGGTTTATCTGCTGTTTCCTCGTGATTGGGTGCTAGTTACACATTTTGTCAGGAATCCCACAGGAAGCAAGGCCGAATCATTGGCACATCATTTTTTGTGGCTCACAATTTTGATTTGTCCTCTTCCAGATGAGTTTAACTTTTTTAAAAGTTAACTTTTAGCATTAAAGGTCATGTTTACCAGGTTTTTCCTGCTGTAATGTTAACAAGTTATTTTGTACATACTAACAAGTATTTTGGGGGAGAGATTTTGAGACTCGATAAATATCCCGTTGTTATCAAATTTTTATCTGTTAGTTTTAGCATGCTGCAAACATGGTGATTTTTCTAATTCTGTTGTTCTGATTACGTTTGTTAGTTGACCTTCTATACTGTAAGTTAGAGCTTCCACTTCTTCAATGTTTTTTTTCATTTATTTTATTCTTTCTGGATTCATAGACTCCTCTTTTACTCAGTGGTTTTCAAACCATTAATTATTATTTACTTTGATGTTTAGCTTGTCCTAGGTTGGCTTCTGGGGCTGTGTCCCTTGACATGTCCTGGTTGCTGTACCCTTTGACATGTCCTCATCCTTCTCTGAGCACTTCCTTTCTTTATGGTACAAAAAACATTCCATCTCATGTTGTACTTTCCATGCCTGCCCTAGAATTGGCCATTTCTGCCAAGGAAGCCTCGTTTATTTAAATAGGGGGTAGTATTTAGGTTGCAAAATTTGGGCTTTAGTTTTGCTCTTTGCCACTGGGTAGTCACTGCTTGTAGGACCTTTCAGTGGACAGAACCAAAAAATAAGCATGCGTACTCACACAAGTTTATATCTATTCCTGAATACATCGATCCATACAGCTGAAAACCATGAGGCAGGTTATCCTGTTATTTTCAACCCTAATCCAATACCACATGGTCTTTTCTAGCCTTTCTTCTTTTTGGTATTTTTGCCTTTCCTCTCCTACAGTCAGAATCCCGGCTCCCATCATCTTCCATGGATTTACTTACTTGCTGTTCTTCCATGTGTGGTGCCGTCTCCCAGTCAGACGAGCTGTCTCTTCAGCCCTGGCCCCACTGACCCCACTCAGGCAGGCGTCTCCTTGGCCCGGGTGCCGCAGGCTTGTGCTGGCTCCTAGAGTGCTCCTAGTCTCTTTCCTCCCCGTGGTCCAAGCCTGAGTTACTTGCCCCCAACCTCCTCATCAGTGCAGTAACACATCAGCTCAGGAGTAGGATTCCTTAATGCCCAGTAAGTGTCTGTTGTTCTTCAAGGCTGTTTACAAAGAATGGGTAAAGGGAAGGGAAGAGAGGGGAGAGAACTAAACTTACTGATGAGATCGAGGCCAGAATCGGAATGCAGGTTAAATGGAACAGTGGAAGTGTGTGTGTTCAGGAGACAGTCTTTGTTGTTTTTTGGAAAGACTGGAGTATGGTAATTAGGAAGTAAGATTCACTCTTGGTCTTGGGCAAGGGGAGTTCTATATAATAAGGGTTGTTTTGAAATCTTTTGATATCTATAATTTGAAGTGTTTTTAGAAGGACAGAAAAACTGTGATATTACCCCTCCTCCTGTTTCCTTAAAGCAGGATAATTTTAGATAAGTAAGTAAGTAAAGTCGTTCAGTTGTGTCCGACTCTTTGCGATCCCATGGACAGTAGCCTACCAGGCCCCTCTGTCCATGGGATTCTCCAGGAAAGAGTACTAGAGTGGGTTGCCATTTCCTTCTCCAGGGGATCTTCCTGACCCAGGGATCGAACCCGGGTCTCCAGCATTGCAGGCAGATACTTTACCATCTGAGCCAGCAGGGAAGCCCATTAATTGTAGATACTCACATATTTGTATCAAGATTTCTTTTTTGTACCTTATGTCCTGCTAGCTATTTCTTTGGTGTAAACCAGCCTTGTTCATTTATAAAAGGTAACTGGAGAACTTCATAGCACAGTGATGATGCTCTCAGTCTTGGGACGTCACAGGATGTGTCGCCAAAAACCTCCTGGTCAACTAGGTGCCATAATTTTCTTTCTGTGCCTTTTGTTGCTGTGATAGAAGAGGGTTAGAACTGAGAATAGACTGGGGATATTATACAATTCAGCCTAAAATTATTAGGGGACGGGAAGATGTTCCTCTCTGAGTCTAGATTAGATTTTAGAGCTCCTCTTCCTGGGTTGTTACTCTGTTCTGTAAAATTACTCTATGACCCCAAGAGCCATGCCTTCTGAGAAAGGTCTCCTGACAGCAAGAGCCCCATGTAGGAGTGAAGCCAGGGTTGTAAGCAGAAGATACATAGTCAACCACTTTAATTTATTCAGCACTTTTCAACATTTGAGTAATAGCAATGGTCTTTGAAAGGGATATTGTTGTTGCATGGCTCAGATGATAAAGAATCCACCTGCATTGTGGAAGACCTGGGTTCGGTCCCTGGGTTGGGAAGATCCCCTGGAGGAGGGCATAGCAACCCACTCTAGTATTCTGGCTTGGAGAATCCCATGGACAGAGGAGCCTGGCGGGCTACAGTTCGTGGGGTCGCAAACAGTCAGACATGACTGAGCGATTTAGCACATAAACAGTAATCCAAAATCTAGACCTGGCACCACAAAACAACTGGATAGCATTACAGTCAATTAGAGTAATCAGTATAAATGAACTTATTTAGATAGTAAGTAAATTTTCTAACCCCTGCATTTCTCTGTCTTTCTTTAATAAAGGACTGTCTTAGATCTGATGACGGGATTGACCTGATGGGTTATTAAGGCATAGATTGAGAATTTTTATGCTTTGTAGGCCATTGAACTGAGATGTGTTCGGGCCAGTCAGTCTGATTTTCATCCTCAGGTTGCCCATGAATGCAGAAAATAATTGTTATAAGTCCATTACTATTATGTGACACATGCTCAGGCTTGTAAGATGTGTAAAGTAATAGTCACTGTATCAGGCTGCCTTGAAGTAAGTGGTCAGCACAGTACATGCTTTCCCCCAGTTTCTGATTCTGAGCATACAGGTTTGCTTAATCCTGAGCATCAAGCTTCACGAAGAATTGCTTATCTTTTGGAAGGTAGCATTGGAAATGTGCTGTTCTTAACTCTGAAATTCTCTTTCAGATGCTGTCTTTGCCTTTCAACTCCGCAACCCGGTACACAATGGCCATGCTCTATTGATGCAGGACACCCACAGGCAGCTTCTGGAGAGGGGCTACCGGCGCCCTGTCCTTCTGCTTCACCCCCTTGGGGGCTGGACGAAGGATGATGACGTCCCTCTGATGTGGCGGATGAAGCAGCACGCTGCAGTGCTGGAGGAAGGAGTCCTGAATCCTGAGACCACAGTGGTGGCCATCTTCCCGTCTCCCATGATGTATGCTGGACCAACTGAGGTAGATAGCTTTTAAGATTTGCTCTGCAGCAGTGTTGAAGCCACTGTGACTAACACAGCAGGTAGCCACAACAAGCTTATCTTTGGATATTTCTTCCGATCATAGATCTGTTCCGAACATGAGGCTGGAGTGCTCACCTGCTCTGTTGGGGATGCACTCTAGAGGTGGCCCTCAGGAGGCAGTCTTGTTAGGAATGGGAAGGCGGGAAGGGGTTCTCTTGCTCTTACGGTGGTTTGTGGTCCCAGTCGTGAAGGAGGGAAAGTTCCTTGCAGACAGAGAGCTGGGCAACCTTGAGCCTGTATGACACAGGCTCTTGTCTGGCTCTTGTTACACAGATCTGTCAGCATGCATCTTGTCCCTTTAACAAAGTTCTAAGTCACTCTTCCCAGGGGACAGAATCGGCCTGATTTTTGCTTCTGGTATTTGAGTGGGAAGAAAAGGATGGTATCTTTAAAGAAAACATTCTTCATCTGTTCTCTATTGAAGGACTAATAGAGTCAGGAAATAAAATTGCTTCTTGATTTTGGGTGGAGTAGAGTTCTAGAGTTCTACTTAGCAGTCAAAAGGAACGTTTTGAGATCTTTTTATAACCATACATAAGGAAGAAGACTTAGGTTTTTGCTTCAAGGTAGAGTTGGCTTTCAAAAAATATTTGTTTGAATAAGTGGATAAATCAGTGAATGTCCTGAAAAACAGTGTGTGAAAAATTCCTAGCCAGCTTCGTATTGAGAGTTTAAGATAAAGAATGAAATGCACATTATTATTGCATTCTTTCTCGTTTTCACTTTGAAGGGAGATGAATTTACTTACTAGGTATGTTTGGGAGGCAAACCCTTTTAGAAGGATAAAAACAATTTAGTTGTAGATACTCTGTGATAGCTTCCTTAAAAAAAATTTTTTTTTAAGGAAATAAAACATGTTTGGCTGTTCCTTGGGATCAAGCCTGAAAATTTTTATTGGAGCTTAGTTGTGGGGTTGTATATTTTTTATCTAAGAAATACTGACAGAAAATTACAGTAACAGCAGGCTAAAAGTTTACAGGGTATTTGATTCTTCTCTTGGATCAGCCTGAATAATACATTAGAAGACATGAGGTAGAATTCCTCATAATCTTCCCTCTTTGTTGGTATAAAATATTCATAAGAATTGGGTGCTGAAAGCCGTTGTAGTTTCCCAGAGATCACCGTGTCTTTAGTTCTTACATCTTATTTTTTCTCTACTTGTTAATATTTATTTATGATTTTTGCATCCATATTTTTTAAGATATTATTTATTTTTAGAGTTTATTTTCAATTGGAGGATAATTGCCTTACAATACTTGTTGGTTTCTGCCATCTGTCAACATGTATCAGTCACAGGTACATGCACCTCCCCTCTCTCCTGAGTTACTTTGGAAATAAAGTAACAATTTTGTTCCAGTAGTTTCCCAACCTCTTTTTTGGTTCTGTCTTCATCACCATCATTTTAAGGGAATCATTTGGAATGAAGTTCTCCAGAACTACCACATGAGTAGTTTTCAATGTGGGAGTGATGGAAATGAATTTAGGGGTCAGGGCTGTTTATCAATAACTTCATTAAGAGCCAGTGAGGAAAATGAAAGAATTTATCTTGGCCTATTGAGGACATATTTTGTCCCATTTGTGTTTCTGATTCCTGTCTGAAAGGGAAGGTATGACATTTTATTACCTAAATAAACTAAAAACTGCTTTTGAGAAGGTGGCAACGAGGGGATAGACAAATAATAAAAACAGAAGAGAGAGCACCACACAGGGTCAAACATGCTGTTTTGTCTGCATTCAAAACCAATACAATATTGTAAAGTAATTAGCCTCCAATTAAAATAAATAAATTTAAATTAAAAAAAAAAAAAGGGTTTTTAAGTCCCGTCATTTCAGAGCCAGGTGTGTCTCTTGAGGAAAATTTAGGGATCAGTGTACCTAAAGGTGCTCTTGGGGTGCCTGCATTTTGGCTTTCCTCAGAGTCTTCCTTCTTGCAAGGCAAAGCTGACGAGGTGAGCTGGCTGCAGCAAGCCCTCCCGCGGCCTCAGATTTGACTCCTGTATGGCAACCCACTCCAGTGTTCTTGCCTGGAAAATCCCAGGGATGGGGGAGCCTGGTGGGCTGCTATCTCTGGGGTTGCACAGAGTCGGACACGACTGAAGCAACTTAGCAGCAGCAGCTACACCCGAGAGCATGGTCTGGTTCAAACAACATAGGCTCTTGGACCATTCTTGGCCTGGATTGCCACCTAATCTTAGGTTCAACTTCTCTGAGCTACGTTTTAAGCGCACAGAAAAGGGTAATTTAAGGCATGCACAAGGAGGTGGGGCTAAATATTCTTTAAGGTTCTGTCGCATTCTCCTTATTTTCTTACTTGTCTTATTTGCTTTTAACTTCATATTGAACTATAATACACAAAGGAGAAAGTGCACATTTCCCAGGTATACAATTAAATGAATTTTTCCCGTTTGAACAGTCGTGTGACCAGCACCCAGACAGGTGAAAAGACTGTTACCAGCACCCTTGACGATCTGCATCCTGCCCTCTCCTCTCCCCCCGTCCTCCCCGCCATAGTCATCACTGTCCTCACTTCTCACAGCGTAGATCCCATGAGCTCATTGGAAACTCTGGGAAGCAGACTCTAAGAAAGAGATGAGCCTTCAGGAGGATAGCTCTTGGAAGCAGCACTTGTGGAAGAAAGAGAAAGGCAGGGAGCAGAGTTGGGCTGGAGGAGAAGCTGAGCTGCAGTTTGGTCTTAGTGGAAGCCTGAGTTGATCCTGGGTGGGCTTCTGGAAAGGCCCTTCAAAGATGCTTTCAGTTGCAACAAAAAGTAGTCACTTAAACCTCTGTGTTGACCAGTGGTTGGCTGCCCAGGGAGGGGGCCTGCCTTTGACCGATGCATCTTCTTTCTGCAGGGGCAGTTTCTGAAGAGGGCTGACAGCCTGCTGGGTGTGTGCTGGCAGCCCTCCTCAAAGTGGGGAAGCAATCCTTCTTCCCCTGGGGACCTGGGCATTGCATCACGGCGCCTAGTCCAGCCTTTCCTCGTGCTTTTATAACTGAAATCACACTGTGCATGCTCTGCCGTTTGGCTTCTTTCCCTTTGCGTATGTGGGTGAGACTCACCTTACTCTTCTGTGTAGCTGGTTGTAGTTGGTCGCTCTCTGCCCCGTGGCGTATCCTGTCGTGTCACTGCACCCAGTACTATTGATGGGTGTCACAGTTTCCAGTTGTTTGCTATTAAGAACAGTACTGGCGTGAAGATGTTCATGCATGACTTTTCATGGGCATTTCTGTTGGTTTAATACCTAGAATTCTAGATATTCTAGGGGTGAGCCTTTGTTCAGCTTTAGTAGATGTTGCCAACCAATTTTCTAATGTGGTTGTACCATTTTAGCGATACATTCTCATCAGCAGTGTATTTCTTCAGCTAAATGTGGTTACTTGTTTCATTTGAGCCATTTTGGTCCTCTGGCTGTATGTAACCAAGTGTCCTGTATATACTTTTACTGTTTCTTAACCCACCTCTAAAATATTTTCATCGAACCCAGTTTCACTGAAGAGGAGATGGAGAAGTAAATGGGTTGTATGTATATACCATGATTGAGAATATAAGAATAGCCTGTTTTTACTGAGCGCTGCCGGCAGACAAATGTTCCAAGTGATTTATGTGTATCAGCTAACTTCATCCTTGGAAGGACGCTAAGAGAGCAGGTAGATGATGGTTATTCTCAATTCAGAGATGAGGAAACTGAGGTAGAGGGGTTAACACACCTGTTCAAGATCACACAGTAGTGTCGAGATAGTCTGGTTCCAGAGCCATGGGCTCTAACTGCCACAGAATATTTTTCTTTTATCTTATCATATAAAATTAAAATATGTGGCCACAGATTTTTGGAAAACAGACTGGAAACAAATTCTTAAAGTATCCTATAGAAGTTCCAAAACGGTGATTTAGGATGGCCTTGACTGACATTTATTAGAGGTAGAATCTTTAGTACAGGGTCTTTCAAACTTATTTTTCATTTGTCACAAACCAGAGTTGTGTGTTGTGATTATCGTTGTTTAATCTGTGCGTGCATGCTCAGTCGCTTCAATTGTGTCCGACTCTTTGACCCATGGACTGTAATCTACCAGGCTCCTTTGTCCATGGGATTTTCCAGGCAAGAATACTGGAGTGGTTGCTATGCCCTCCTCCAGGGGATCTTCCTGACTCAGGGCTCAAACCCACCTCTCTTTTGTCTCCTGCATTGACAGGTGGGTTCTTTACCGCTAGTGCTACTTGCGAAGCCCTTGTTTAATCTATATTCTTAAGTCTTTTTTTTTTTTTTTTGGACACACCGCATAACATGCTGGATCTTAGTGCCCAACCAGCGATCAAACCTGTGCCCCTTGCATTGGAAGTGTGGAGTCTTAACCACTGGGCCACCAGGAAATTCCCTTACTCTCTGTATTCTTCTGATAGCTGCCTCATTGTTGTTGTTCAGTTTTGAAGTCCTGTCCAACTCTTTGCAGTTCCATGCATTGCAGCAGTCCAGGCTTCCCTGGCCTTCACTATCGCCTGGAGTTTGATCAGACTCAGGTCTATTGAGTCGGTAATGCCATCCAACCATCTCGTCCCGCCTCATGGTAGTAGTCACATCTGCCTTTTTTTTTTTTAACTGTTGTTGTGAGAAGTAAATAGAATAAATATAAATCAGTAACACATTGCCTAGCTTGTGACAGTACATGGTAATTAATATCAACTGCCTTAAAAAACAGTAACAAACTGTGTTGCTGCAAGTTCTTAACATCCCTGGTATTCTGTCCCTGTCTCAGGGGAGCTGTGTACATCTCAAGGCTGCTCATCCATCTGTGTGAAGTTGTAGAGTTTTGATTATGGCAGAGAGCCTTGGATGACCAACTTCCTAACAGACTCCACATCAGAGCATGGATCCTCTGATTTGGAATATCCATTGGTGTTTGACAGGATGAAGCTCAAATAAAGAATATGAAGACAAATGAAAATAACCATTTCTTGAGTGCCTGTATATGTGGCTATCATATACCGAGCAGATTCTTTGTGCGTATTATATAACCTCATCCCCACAACAGCTCAGTGAGATAGCTGTTATTTCCATTTTACAGCTGAGGTTACTGAAGCTCAGAGAGACCAAGTAATGTAACTATGGTCTGTACAGGAAAACTGAAGCTGGACAGTAATTAAAGCAGTAAAAACAGATTTTTATTCGGGAACTATTGCAACATGGGGAAAAGAGACCTAAACAGAAACCTGGGCTCAGTTGAATACATCATGGTCAAGTGGAGATTTATAGCCAAGGAGCATAGTGGTGGTCAGTGGCTGGAAAATTACTAGGAGGAAACATCAGAAACAACGGGCGTGGGATGATTCTGGTTAAATGGACCTAGCAGGATCCTTGCTGAAGGCAGGACAGCCTGTTCACATACCACTTGGAGGTGGTAGGGATGAAGAATTGGATCATGTATTGAGGATGGAGGGGTTGTAGACTGACTTAGCAAGATTTTTGCCACAGTTGGTAGTATAGGAACCTGATCAAAGTTAGGTCAAGGAGGGAATCTTGGTCATATCTTAAAACCAGCAAGATGGGCAAATGGACCTGAAACTCAAGCTTTTCTGACTCCAAAGCCTGTGTCTTCTTTTCATCAGGCTCCTTGCTGCCTGGAAGCCTGTCAGGGGCCATAGCAGTCGGTAGGAGGGCAAAGAGGTTAAAGATGCCCCGTGCCTACACAGAGCTCCCAGGCTTCCTAGAAGGGAATAAAGGCATATTCGAGCAGTTTCTGCATGTAAATCTCTGGAGTATCAGTTACATGCTAAGAGCTGTGGCTCTTGTCAGAAAGCACTGCATCTGGTACCCAAGCAAAGGCAATTTTTAACTTCTGAACTTTTACAGAACAAACTTAAAAAATTCTGACAAACACCTCCATATTTTATTTTTTTAATTTTATTTTTAAACTTTACATAATTGTATTAGTTTTGCCAAATATCAAAATGAACTATTAAATATTTTAATGTTTATGACCTGGCAGGATTTAAACTGTTATATTGAGTGGCTTTTGAAAACTATCCATTTCTTTTTCTCAAGTGCCTCACTTGTGTGCTTGACTTATTAGGCTTATTCACAGCCTCAAATGAATTTTTTTATAGTTAAAAAAACACACACAACACTCATTTTTGTAGCTTTTCCAGTGACATCAGGACAAAGTTTGCCAGTAATGCTCATTTGCCAACTAATAATAATAAAATAAAAACAATGACTCTTCCTTTAATCATTTTCTGTAGGTCATTTAGAAGGCATTGGTACCAGATTTGTTTCTCCAGCACAAATGCTTCTCAGAATGATGAGCAGCTGTTAGCCTATTTGGTTATCAACAGGATGTCCCTGATTTTCCAGTCTGTAAAAGATTTGATGGCTTGATAACTAAATTCCATTTTAGGAATTGGGTAGGTGGGGGCAGGGCAGCATGTGGTGGGAGAGCTACTTCTCTAATGTTAAAAAATTGTCCCATCTCACTAAATGCTGTAATCCATTTATATAAAGGACAAATAATGCTTTTTAAGATGTGTTACATGAACGTGCTGAAAGTAAGATATATCTTGGAATGTAGACATGTGCAGTAAGTTTTCTCTTGGTCTTTAAGGCATTTGAATGAAAATTACCGGTTGAATTCTGGAGAAAATGTATCATCATAAGCTGCCATGAAAGTTATTGGTGCAGTTAGTAAATGACTCCTCAGTAGCAACTGATTGTATTTAATTGAGCAAATGCCCTTAATCAGGGACAGTAGGAACATTCTTCCACGTGATGCAGTATATTCGTTTAATTAGTCCATGCTTTACACCGCTATCTGGAGCAGTAAATAGGAAGTCTGGTAAGGTTTAAACCCTGTTCCTCCCCATAAACACTTCCAAGCCTTTAAAAACTAAAGGGACAGCTCTTAGGATCTGAGCCTGATTATAGGAGCCATAAACCCCCGAGTTTTAATTATAACCTTTGACTCTCTTTGAGCTCTTTGATCATTTTGTCTTCTGGTCATTTATTTTATTAATGTTTCTGGAATAGTGCAACACAAATTCACAATATCTTATCTGAAGTACTTGGGGTCATGTATTACTTAATCCTGCTTATGGGCCTGGGGCATAAAACACATTTAGTATTTGTTAACAAAATGAATGCTTTTTCATATTAATTGGGATCAGCAAAGGCCACAGATAAACTTTGTCAGTTTTGATCAAGTTTTGCTAATGTTAGTTTTAAAAAATGGTTTTTGGATTTCAGATAGTTACCATAAGATTATTGAACACATCCATTTGGTAGTATGTACATGTATCACATCATCATGTTGAAAACTTTAAACTTACATAATGTTGTATGTCAGTTACATCTTGTTAAAGCTGGAAAAAAATGAAGTTCAGAATTTTGGATAGGGAATTGTGGATCTTTATCACAAAAACATTTAAAGTCTGTTGATTTATTTTAAAAATAACTTTGGGCTTCCCTGGTGGCGCAGTGGTAAAGAATCCACCTGCCAGTGCAGGAGTCATGGGTTGCATCCCTGGAGAAGGAAATGGCAACCCACTCCAGTATTCTTGCCTAGGAAATCCCATGGACAGGGCAGTCCATGAGATTGCTAAGAGACAGGCATGACTGAGTGACTGAGCAGCAGCATCATCTTTATTTTATACCCTTTTAGCTTATATGTATCTTGAAAAGTGAAATCACTAATTTAATACAGAGACATTAGATTTTATAGGTGTTTCAGATGCTTTTCACAGGGAAGGAGGAATATACCCTGTTTTCCTCCTGACTTTTCCATAGACTTCCAGCTCAGAATCTGTTCTTGTCTGTTTCTTACTCTGGCAGCATCAAGATCAAATATTGTCTTTTAGTTTGGCCTTTCACTTTTCCCTGCAGTTGTAATCTATGCTGTTTCTTCCCTAAATGTAGCTTGTATTTTCTCTCCTGCTCTGAGTCCTATCTTGTAGGGCATGACACAGTTAAGTAGCTCCATGTGAATAGGTATGCATGGACTTTGGCATTGGAGAGACCCAATGTCAAATACTCCTTCTCTTAGTTATTCATTTTGCAACTTTGAGTGTATTATTGAAAGTTTTCTAATTTGTAAAACAGAAATATTGACTATCTTATTGATTTCCTCTAAACATTAAATAGGCGAAGGCAATGGCACCCCACTCCAGTACTGTTGCCCGGAAAATCCCATGGATGGAGGAGCCTGGTAGGCTGCAGTCCATGGGGTCGCTAAGAGTCGGACACTACTGAGTGACTTCACTTTCACTTTCCACTTCCATGTTAGAGAAGGAAATGGCAACCCACTCCAGTGTTCTTGCCTGGAGAATCCCATGGACGGAGAAGCCTGGTAGGCTGTAGTCCATGGGGTCGCACACAGTCGGACACGACTGAAGCGACTTAGTAGTAGTAAACATTAAATAAAATATTCATAAAACATTAAATGAAATATTCATAAAACACTTTGTTTTCATGTTAGGAAGAACTTAATAACTAGAGCCTGTTTTTTTCTTCACTCGCCCCTGTGAAGGATCTCATGAAATGTTTTCCAATGACATCATGGTTGCCTTCCTGTGGTTCCTTAAAATAATAATCATTGAGGAGGTGGACAGACAGAAAAGATTCAAAGACTTTTGGCATTTACGAAAAACAAATTTTGGGGGTCCCTGGGCTTGGGAGGCTTCTGAAGGGGGAGGAGGACTGTGGATTTTCTCTCTCCCCCATGACCCTCTTTACACCTGCCAGTGGCCTGGGCTCAACCAGGGCAAAGTAATTTACAAGAATAAAACAGTTTGGTTGCTGATGGTTCTGAACAAATCCTTCTGTTACATTTGAGTTATGTTATTTTGAACCCTGAGACATCTGAGGTTTATCCTTGAAGATAAAGGAAATCTTTGGGAAAGTCTGTATTTTACGAATCAGGCCTCAATTCTTAACGCTCAGAATGAAGGGTTTGGATTCCATAATCTAAACACTACTTTTCAACTCTTAAAATTGTGTGATGGGCATAATTATAAGGTGTGTCTAATTCTCTTCTACAAGCTGGAGAATGGCATGTGTAAGTAGATCTCATAATTTTCGCATTGCAAATCAGAACTACGACTCATGATGACTAAATATTATTCCATGTCTGTGCAGAGCTATGGGAATTGGTAGAAGTGCTTAGAACGCTTAGTTATGCAGAGATTGGAAATGATAAGAACCTAGGATCTACATGATGGCAAGGATAAACCTTGTCTTTCATTTGCCTCTCTAGATTTTCCTAGTCAACTTGAAGAGATTAAAATCGTTCTTGCCATTGAGAGATCAAGAGGCGGACCATTAAGATTTGGGAATTTCAAGAAAATAGGTTAATACTAAAGTGTTGTGATAATGTATAACCAAGATGTGCAGGAATTTTAACATGAAATTCAAGAGAAGGATGAAAATACGGATGTTTTTACCCAACAAAAATAGTTAATTGGTTTGACTTTAAAGAATTTTTGTAGCATTAAGACAAGTACCTTTTTGACAATTTGGAAAAAGAAAATTTGCATTACAAAAATAGCTATGTCTGAAGTTCTTTCACAAACCAGTTGAACATATGAATTTGGCTTTATGATGTGGTTACTTTAATAGACTTCATTACAGTTAAAGAAAATCTTGATGTGAAATGTATAAAGAAATCGGTGATTTAAGTAGGGATTTAAATAAATGTTCTGTTTGTTATCTTCAGTATTTTTAATTAAACAAAATTGAAAATATTATATGCTTAATCTGCCAGGTTTCTAGGACAGTGGAATTTCTCCACCGTGGGGTAAGAAGAAGAAGGTATAGGACTAGTGGTCTTATATGTTATGTGGTATAGTCCAGATTTATAATTTTATGATGTAATATAATTTTAAATTTGAAAAATAAATTTTTTTTTTCCTCTCAGAAGCCACTGAAAATTAAATTTAGCAAAATCTTTGGTAGGTTTAAAAGTGGAGGATACAGTATAGTACAGTTCAGTCGCTCAGTTGGGTCGGATTCTTTGCAACCCCATGGACCACAACACGCCAGGCCTCCGTGTCCATCACCAACTCCCAGAGTTCACTCAGACTCACGTCCATCGAGTCACTGATGCCATCCAGCCATCTCATCCTCTATCGTCCCCTTCTCCTCCTTCCTTCAATCTTTCCCAGCATCAGGGTCTTTTCAAATGAGTCAGTTCTTCACATCAGGTGGCCAAAGTATTGCAGTTTCAGCTTCATCATCAGTCCCTCCAATGAATATTCAAGACTGATTTCCTTTAGGATGGACTGGTTGGATCTCCCTGCAGTCCAAGGGACTCTCAAGAGTCTTCTCCAACACCGCAGTTCAAAAACATCAATTCTTCAGCACTCAGCTTTCTTTATAGTCCAACTCTCACATCCATACATGACTACTGGAAAAACCATAGCCTTGACTAGGCAGACCTTTGTTGGCAAAGTAATGTCTCTGCTTTTTAATATGCTGACTTGGTTGGTCATAACTTTCCTTCCAAGGAGTAAGCGTCTTTTAATTTCATGGCTGCAGTCACCATCTGCAGTGATTTTGGAGTCCCCTAAAATAAAGTCTGTCACTGTTTCCACTGTTTCCACTTCCATGAAGTGATGGGACCAGATGCCATGATCTTCGTTTTCTGAATGATGAGCTTTAAGCCAACTTATTCACTCTCCTCTTTCACTTTCATCAAGAGGCTCTTTAGTTCTTCTTCGTTTTCTACCATAAGGGTGGTGTCATCTGCATATCTGAGATTATTGATATTTCTCCCATCAATCTTGATTCCAGCTTGTGCTTCCTCCAGCCCAGGGTTTCTCATGATGTATTCTGCATATAACTTAAATAAGTAGAGTGACAATTTATAGCCTTGATGTACTCCTTTCCCTATTTGGAACCAGTCTGTTGTTCCATGTCCAGTTCTAACTGTTGCTTCCTGACCTGCATACAGATTTCTCAAGACACAGGTCAGGTGGTCTGGTATTCCCATCTCTTTCAGAATTTTCCATGGGTTGTTGTGATCCACATAGTCAAAGGCTTTGGAATAGTCAATAAAGCAGAAATAGATGTTTTTCTGGAACTCTCTTGCTTTTATGGTGATCCAACGGATGTTGGCAATTTGATCTCTGGTTCCTCTGCCTTTTCTAAAACCAGCTTGAACATCTGGAAGTTCATGGTTCACGTATTGCTGAAGCCTGGCTTGGAGAATTTTGAGCATTACTTTACTATCGTGTGAGATGAGTGCAATTGTGCAGTAGTTTGAGCATTCTTTGGCATTGTCTTTCTTTGGGATTGGAATGAAAACTGACCTTTTCCAGTCCTGTGGCCACTGCTGAGTTTTCCAAATTTGCTAGCATATGGAGTGCAGCACTTTCACAGCATCATCTTTCAGGATTTGAAATAGCTCAACTGGAATTCCATCACCTCCATTAGCTTTGTTGGTCGTGATGGTTCCTAAGGCCCACTTGACTTCACATTCCAGGATGTCTGGCTCTAGGTGAGTGATCACACCATTGTAGTTATCTGGGTCATGAAGATCTTTTTTTGTATAGTTCTTCTGTGTATTCTTGCCACCTCTTCTTACTATCTTCTGCTTCTGTTAGGTCCATACCATTTCTGTCCTTTATTGAGCCCATCTTTGCATGAAATGTTCCCTTGGTATCTCTGATTTTCTTGAAGAGATCTCTAGTCTTTCCCATTCTATTTTCTCCTCTATTTCTTTGCACTGATCACTGAGGAAGGCTTTCTTATCTCTCCTTGTTATTCTTTGGAACTCTGCATTCAAATGGGTATATCTTTCTTTTTCTCCTTTGCTTTTCGCTTCTCTTCTTTTCACAGCTATTTGTAAGGCCTCCTCAGACAGCCATTTTGCTTTTTTTGCATTTCTTTTTCTTGGGGATGGTCTTGATCCCTCTCTCCTGTACAATGTCATGAACCTCCATCCGTAGTTCTTCAGGCACTCTATCAGATCTAATCCCTTGAATCTATTTCTCTCTTCCACTGTATAATTGTAAAGGATTTGATTTAGGCCATACCTCAGTGGTCGAGTGGTTTTCCCTACTTTCTTCAATTTCAGTCTGAATTTGGCATTAAGGAGTTCATGATCTGAGCCACAGTCTGTTCCAGGTCTTATTTTTGCTGACTGTATAGAGCTTCTCCATCTTTGGCTACAAGAATATAATCAATCTGATTTTGGTAGATGATAGGTAACTATTTTCTAATGGAGTCAGGGAGCAAATGAGACTTTTTTGTTTATAAAAAGGGGCATGGATTAAACATCATATTGCAATGATTCAAGAACTATTCTAATTCTAAAGTGTTTACATTGTAAATATTCTGTGTATGGAGATAAGTAATTTTGGTTCCTTTATGTCCCTGATTTTTGATTTGTTAGTTGCACAATATCTTAATCTGTGATGGATGGCAGGGAGAACCATAACAGGATTTGCATAGATCAATATTATTTGAGAACTGATTATAATTTGAATTGTGAATACTCCCCTTTTAGCACTATTGGGTAGCAAAACTTAATTCTTACTTGTATCGCTTACATTGTTGAAGTAAGTTATGTAGAGTCAAAAAAACATTAGCTGCAAAAATGTACTTGGGGAGGAAATTCTGAAACCAATACCGATTTTTTTCAATGACAGTTGCTGGCTGTGAGTTGTTATTATTCTCCCATCCTTTTGATTTGATTTGATTTACAATGTTGTGTTAGTTTCAGATTCTCTTCCATTATAGGTTTATTACCAGATAATGAATATAGTAACAATACAGAATATACTGCTATACAGAAAATTCTTATTTATTTTATATATAGTCATGTCTGTCTGTTAATCCCATAGTCCTAATTTATTCCCCTCTCCCCTTTCCCCTTTGGTAACTATAACTTTGTTTTCTATGTCTGTGAGTCTGTTTCTATTTTGTAAGTAAGTTCATTTGTACCAATATTTTAAGATTCCACAATCAGATCAGATCAGTCGCTCAGTCGTGTCTGACTCTTTGCCACCCCATGAATCGCAGCACGCCAGGCCTCCCTGTCCATCACCAACTCCCGGAGTTCATTCAGACTCACGTCCATCAAGTCACTGATGCCATCCAGCCATCTCATCCTCTGTCGTCCCCTTCTCCTCCTGCCCCCAATCCCTCCCAGCATCAGAGTCTTTTCCAATGAGTCAACTCTTTGCATGAGGTGGCCAAAGTACTGGAGTTTCAGCTTTAGCATCATTCCTTCCAAAGAAATCCCAGGGCTGATCTCCTTCAGAAGGGACTGGTTGGATCTCCTTGCAGTCCAAGGGACTCTCAAGAGTCTTCTCCAACACCACAGTTCAAAAGCATCAATTCTTCAGTGCTCAGCCTTCTTCACAGTCCAACTCTTACATCCATACATGACCACAGGAAAAACCATAGCCTTGACTAGACAAACCTTTGTTGGCAAAGTAATGAATTTGAATATGCTATCTAGGTTGGTCATATCTTTCTTTCCAAGGAGTAAGCGTCTTTTAATTTCATGGCTGCAGTCACCATCTGCAGTGATTTTGGAGCCCAGAAAAATAAAGTCTGACACTGTTCCCACTGTTTTCCCATCTATTTCCCATGAAGTGATGGGACCAGATGCCATGATCTTAGTTTTCCGAATGTTGAGCTTTAAGCCAAATTTTTCACTCTCTTTTTTCACTTTCATCAAGAGGCTTTTGAGTTCCTCTTCACTTTCTGCCATAAGGGTGGTGTCATCTGCATATCTGAGGTTATTGATATTTCTCCCGGCAATCTTGATTCCAGCTTGTGTTTCTTCCAGTCCAGCATTTCTCATGATATACTCTGCATATAAGTTAAATAAACAGGGTGACAATATACAGCCTTGACGAACTCCTTTTCCTATTTGGAACCAGTCTGTTGTTCCATGTCCAGTTCTAACTGTTGCTTCCTGACCTGCATACAGGTTTCTCAAGAGGCAGGTCATGTGTTCTTGTATTCCCATCTCTTTCAGAATTTTCCACAGTTTATTGTGATCCACACAGTCAAAGGCTTTGGCATAGTCAATAAAGCAGAAACAGATGCTTTTCTGGAACTCTCATGCTTTTTCCATGATCCAGTAGATGTTGGCAATTTGATCTCTGGTTCCTCTGCCTTTTCTAAAACCAGCTTGAACATCAGGAAGTTACTGGAGATCAGTGGAGAAATAACTCCAGAAAGAATGAAGGGATGCAGCCAAAGATTCCACAATAGGTGATATCTTTTAAATGTCTTTCTCTGATTTACTTCAGTTAGTATGATAATCTCTGGATACATTCATGTTGTTGTAAATGTCAGGATTTCTTTCTTTCTTGTGGCTGAGTAGTATTCCATTGCATAAATATACCTGTTGAGCTAAGAAGGCAGAGATTGGGTTTCAGGGCTGCTGAAGCAACGAGACTTGCGGCACAGAACTAAGGCAAGGCTTCCCTGGTGGCTCAGTTAGTAACAAATCTGCCTGCATGCGGGAGACCTGGGTTCAATCTCTGGGTCAGGAAGATCCCCGGGGAAGGAAATGGCTGCCCATTCCAGTATTTTTTCCTGGAGAATTCCATGGGGATTCCACAGAGGAGCCTGGTGGGCTACAGTCCATGGGGTCACAAAGGGTTGGACACAACTGAGTGACTAATGCTTTCACTTTCAGGGCAAGAGAAGATGTGAGGGTGTTCCCCAGGGTTCCTTGGGCTGCATTTGTGCAGGGCAAGCCTGGTAGAGAGTAGCTACAATAAGTTTGAGAGTGGATGGAAGGTACTAGAGGTTATTCATTGTTGAAAGATGACATTGCAGCCTAGCTAAAGTGGAGAAATCTTGTTAACATCTTAGGTATGCAACTAAGACACCAGAAACACATGCTTTTGGAAAATAGGCCACACTGTCCAGAAAGCGTGTTATCAATCTGTTTACAGTCAGGAAGTGGGAAATCACACAGAATTGGACAGGGGAAGTTTAAAGATGTGTTAAACTTTAATAGCTGCTGCTGCTAAGTCATTTCAGTCGTGTCTGACTCTGTGCGACCCCGTAGACGGCAGTCCACCAGGTTCCGCCGTCCCTGGGATTCTCCAGTCAAGAACACTGGAGTGGGGTGCCGTTGCCTTCTCCGAACTTTAATAGAGAAGTAACTAAAAAATGCAGAGTGAACTCTAAAGGGTACCCTAGGACTGAGGGAGATTACCAAAGGAAGGGTAGAATTGGAAAAGGGATCCTCTCCCCAAGGTTGTGCTTCAGATCTCATTGGAAAAGGTATGGTTTCTTCCCACTGGATGGTGAAGTTGAGTGGACTCTTCTGGACTACACTGGTTCACAGATGCCAGATAACAGGAAACAACCCTCTTTCTGGTTCACAGGCTGCTGCTGCTGCTGCTAAGTCGCTTCAGTCGTGTCCAACTCTGTGCGACTCCATAGACGGCAGCCCACCAGGCTCCACCGTCCCTGGGATTCTCCAGGCAAGAACACTGGAGTGGGTTGCCATTTCCTTCTCCATTGCAGGGAAGTGAAAAGTGAAAGTGAAGTCGCTCAGTCGTGTCCGACTCTTAGCGACCCCATGGACTGCAGCCTACCAGGCTCCTCCATCCATGGGACTTTCCAGGCAAGAGTACTGGAGTGGGGTGCCATTGCCTTCTCCAGGTTCACAGGCTAGCTGAGGCTAAAGACTGGTGAACTCAGTGGGGGTCAGGGCATTCATTGGGAGCTGGCTTGCTGCCAGATTGGTGCATACTGTGAGATACCCATGTAGCAATTAATGCAGGAAGCAACTCTCTGAGGCACAGTTGAGCATAGCGGGATACGTGAGTAAGCAGAGGGAGTCAGGAAGCTGCTAGTGGGAGGCTTGGAGTGCACTGGGTGTTTGCATTAGGAGGACTGTAGCGAGGTGATCACTGGACTCAGGCTAGGGCTTTGAGGTTGTTGAAGGAGTGTGCACTTTGGGTTTGCTGCTGGACCCCTGTGCCACCAAATGGCCCCATATTCAGGTACCGCTACACATCCTTCCTCCTGCAGTGTCCCTCTAATGCCCTCTGCTGATTTAACATTGTGCTCACTGTGAAGGAGAAATGCTTAGTTTTCAGTCCATTTTCTCAGCAAATACTAAGGGTGAATTTGGAGTTGAAAGGCAGTAGGTTGGTAATTGGTCCAAAAAACTGGACTGAACCTGCCCAATAGAGCTTAAAATTGAGCCTCAAAAAGATAAGAAGACGTGCCAGTAAATTACCTGCCTGCTGGAATCAGGCTCTTAACATTCTAAACGAAAACAGCATTATTCAGGCTCCTTAAAACAAATCATTCACAAGTCCAGCATACAGCAACAAATTATTGGAAATAAGCAGGGAACTGTGATTTATAATCCAGAATAAAAACTTTCACTAGAAGCGTACCTTTAGATGATGCTGATGTTGGAATTAGCAAATTAAGAACATTGAGGCTTCTTAAACAAAAATATTGTCTTTGGATGGGGAATCTCAGAAAAGTGGAAGCTGAAAAAAATCAAGTGGAAAACCAAGGGCTAAAAAAGTATAGTATCTGAAACAGAAATGTTTATTGGATAAACTTAAAAGCTGACTAGAGTTGGCAGAAGAAAAAGGTCAGTGAGTTTTTTAAAACTCAGTAGGAATTTTTTGAAAACGGAAAAGAAGTGGGAGAAAACAAGCAGAGCCTCAGTAACTTGTGGACAATCTCAAGCCATCTAACATATGTATGAATGAAGTTCTGAAAGAGAGAGAGAGAATGTGGCACAAAAACTTTTTGGAAAAAAAAAAAAATGGTTGAAAGTTTTCTTCAATTGGTGGAAAATATCAGCCTACAAATTCAAGAAGCCCAGTAAATATAAGAAGGGATAAACCCAGAGAAAACCACAGTTAGGTACATAGTAGCCAACCTGCTGAAAATTTATGATAGAGAGGAACCTTAAAAGCAGAGAGATGGGGAGAGGAAGAGGGAACAGTAGGGGAGTAATAAGAGTGATGGCTGGCTTCTCAAGTGCATTATGAGCTAGAAGCAATGGAGTAGCATTTTCAAGAGAGAAAAAAAGTAGAAACATAGCTATTAATCTAGAATTCTATAGTCAAGCAAAAATAAAGGTGAAGGGAAGACATTTCAGGTAAGTGAAAGTTGAGAGTTTTATTAATGAGGAAAAAAAGTTTTTCAGGAGTTCTCTAGACAACTTCCCAATAGATTGTTATTTGCGCAGGGGCCCATGCTGTACTGCTGGGAAAGCAAGGACGTAGCATTTTCATCCTTTAGGGGGAGGTTTCTGTCACCAAGGAATAGGGAGATCAGGACAAAGAGAAATCAGCTGTTGTGGAGGCAACGAGCAGTGTTTGCCACATGTGAATTAAATTACTCTTATAATCAGAAAAAAATGACAAAGCTGTTTGTTCTTTGCTACACAGATGAAAGTAAAGTAGAAAATAAGTCATTGGTTGTTAGGTTGGCCATTTACAGATACTTATAGGGGTTCATAGAAAACTTTTAGGCATCATCATGTAGTCCTTCAGTATGGATTCAGTTTCCTGATAATTATGCTAGCCAATGGCATAAAAAGATAAGGAATACATCCTGACCTCAGTCTGCCGGATATACAGTTCTTTCTGGGTTTTAACAACCATCTTCTGGGCAGCGTGTCATCTTCTTCAGAGAGGAAAGGAATTTTCTTCAGAAATTCTGGTCAGGAAGCAATTAATTCAACTGTGTTGGTCAGGAAATACTTCACAGAGTAATAGTAATAGTGGCAGTAATAACAGCTTTCCTTTATTGAAGGCCAGGTAGTATCCTGAGTACTTTCAAAACTTCCAACAATCTTATGCATTACGTGTTATCATTCTCATTTTTATAAATTAGGAAACTGAGGCTTGTATAAGGAAATTGCTTAAGATTCTTCCATCAGTGAGGGGCAAAGCTAGGATTCAAATCTAGGACAGCCTGACTTGAAAGCCTATGTTCTTAACCAGATACCAGTGGCCATGGCTGACTTGCATTCACTTCATTAAAACATATTACCTGTTCAGTAGGTTATAAGGAGAAGGCAGTGGCACCCCACTCCAGTACTCTTGCCTGGAGAATCCCATGGACGGAGGAGCCTGGTGGGCTGCAGTCCATGGGGTCGCGAAGAGTCGGACACAACTGAGCGACTTCAGTTTCACTTTTCATTTTCCTGCATTGGAGAAGGAAATGGCAACCCACTCCAGTGTTCTTGCCTGGAGAGTCCCAGGGACGGCGGAGCCTGGTGGGCTGCCGTCTATGGGGTCGCGCAGAGTCGGACACGACTGAAGCGACTTAGCAGCAGCAGCAGTAGCAGTAGGTTATAAGTTGACTCACACTAGGCTTTCTTGGAAGAATGACATTTGATTTGCTTACTCATGGCTGTTAAAAATCATAAAGTTTTCTCATAAGGGAACCATTCATTAAAATATACATTGAAACCATTTAGGTCACCTGCAGGGGAAAGTTGACTCCATGTTTGTTGTGTTTACATTTAATTTACTCACATACCTTCTAAAAGAAGTCAGAGAAGCAAGTACATTTTCTGACAGTTTTACAAGGCAGAGTTATAACTGGCCCATGTCACCAATATGCTTTTGAAATATATTCCTGGCTTATTGACCAGTTGGCACTTGAATGATTTAAGCATCCAGACGTAAATATATAATGAGCAAAGTAAGTTCACCTAAGTTCAGAAAACTTAGACTGCCCTTTTAATTTAACTCTGTAAGCAGTAGCTATTTTTCCTGAGGCAGAAAAGATTTTACATTTAAGTGGAGTTGCAGAGTACTTAATTGATAATTTGATGCTGACTGACCCCTTGATACAAATTGAGTCTGAACAAGTGGAATTCTTCTGTGTGTCTGCTGCGAAGGGGCAGAGGGAAATGAGCAGATATTGCATGAAGAGCTGAATCTGGGGTGGATGGAGGAAGAGGTGGTGTATGTGGAGAACAAAGGTCGTCTAGCTTCATGCTTTGCCATCTGGTGCACACACAACTTCTGCAGCTCACTGCAAGCAGAAGTAATACTTTAGTGGAAAAAGAGGTAGTTATAAGGGTCCTTTCTCTTTAGCTGGCTCATGAGGAAAGCAAACTAGGCTAGTGCTCAGGAGGCTTTGTAATGATCCACGTCTGGAAGTGGCACGCATCACTTTGGCTTTCATTTCTTTGGTCAGAACTCAGTGGTGGGGAGACTGAGAATTGTATTAAACTGTGTGTTTAGGAAGAAAGATAGTACAAGGTATATAGAAACACAGGTCTATGGAAAACTAAGCAAGCAGAAAACAAATTAAGGCAATTATTAACTCTAGGAAAAACAGTTGTATAAGGAGAGGAGTAAAATAAAGATGATAACAGCCAAGATTTTATTTTATTGTGTACTTACTCTGTGCCAGGTACTATTCTAAGTCCTCAGTTTTTTCATATGTTAATTTTATTAAAAATTATATTCAGTAAATACAATTGTAATCCCCATTTTACAGATAAATGGTTATTTCACCAAAGTATTGATACCACAGTATTTATTGAATAAATGGGATAGGGAATGAAGACAGTGGAGTAAGAGCCAAATATCTTCTTTTATAGTAGTAAATAATAATGTGGAAATTATGCCTATATTATAATTTTGAACATGACCAATTTGAACTATGCAGGTCCACTTTTATGCAGGTTTTTATCCAGTAAATATGTACAGTACTGGATGATTTGTGCTTGATTGAATCCATGGATGCAGAACCTTGAATACGGTGGGCTGACTATGGGACTTGAGCATCCACAGATACGGAGGGATGACTGTATATAATATCTAAAATTAACAGTCAAGTTACAACTGTATACACATACTGTTTAGAAATATAGAGGTAAATATCAGTAGAAACAACTAGAAAAGTTCAAAATCCTCAGGGTGACCTATTCAAATATAGGGTATATGGGGTTGCCTTCATACTCCTGGACTTTGTGAACGGTGTTGATATAAAAATAAAGTACTTGGTAGAAGAGATGCTATCAAGAGAGATAAAATGAAATGATAGGCAGTGGCCATCATTTATGCCTCTGTTCACATAGAACTGAGATGGTTTTGTAAATCACTATATAATGGAGCCGTACACTGACAGGGAACGAAGACCAAGTGTGTGGACCTGGGTTTGTCCTGCGCTCTGTTGGCCGAGTCACTTAACCTTTGAGGATTCACTTCCTTCCTGTTTTAATGAGAATGATGCTCTCTTCCAGTTACTTTAACTTCTACATTTCTGTAGTTCTAGGTGTTAGACCAAGTAATTTTTGTTTTTACACAGTGGGTCAATGTGACGGTATAGGCTACAGGGCTACCTTTGAAAGCAGCTGGCTGTTAAGTCACAGCCAACACCTTGTCTTATGCTTCCCAGATCCATATACATATATACTTGTAGATGTTTTTGGAAGGGGAGGGGTTGCCCGTTTTTCTTTTTTTTTTTCTGGCTTCCCAAGAGGATGATTTTAATTCGTTGAGATTTCCTACTGATAGATACTGATTATATAAGAAGTATATACATTTATTATCCACTTACTACTTCTAAGTGCTGGTCATGAAATCGTGGTTGTTTAATGTGACCATTTCTATTCTAGGTCCAGTGGCATTGCAGAGCACGGATGGTTGCGGGAGCCAACTTCTACATTGTTGGACGAGACCCTGCTGGCATGCCCCATCCAGAAACAGGGAAGGATCTTTATGAGCCGACTCATGGCGCCAAAGTGCTGACCATGGCCCCGGGCCTGATCACCTTGGAGATCGTTCCCTTTCGAGTTGCCGCTTATAACAAGAAAAAGAAGCGGATGGACTACTATGACTCTGAGCAGTAAGTTTTACATTCTCTGCATAAATCTGTGAAACACCTTGTGTTCTAAGCTGCTCCTAGGGTTTTAATGTATTGCCTTATCTTTGCAACAGCTGACCAGTGGCAGGCTTTGTTGTACCAGTTTCAGAGATGGGCAAACCAAAGAAACTAATTTCTCAATACTTTAGAAGTAGAAATAAAAATTGAATCTGGTTTCATGGTTCATGATCTTAGGAATTTTCTTGGGAAGTGTTAAGGCAGTGATGACATTTCTGTCTGCCTTATAGAAGTAGTCCAAGGACTCAGCGATGATTTTGCTAGTAAGTGCAAGGGATCCAAGTAATAAGAGAGTTTGACTAATATTTGCTCTCCTAATTGCATTATAGGTATTAAGTTAATACTTGTAATTAATGCCCTATACTAATCCTGTGAAGTAGGTGCAGTTATCCCCATTTTGTAGATTGGTAGTAAGCTGAGGCATACAAAGTTCAAATACTCTTGTAATGTCACAGATCCAGTGAATGGCAGCTCGCTGGGTATGCTGACCACTAACAGTGCAGCTTCATTCTTCAAAGATCTTAGAAGGAGCAAAAAATGAACAACCTTTTCATGCAAATTATTGGTAATATTGAGCATGTATCTATCTTCTTTTGACTGGCAACATTTTATTAGTTGCTATCTACAGATAATATCCATACCTCGAGATATTGTTCGTTCAGTTCCAAACCACTGAAATTAAAGTGAGTAATCCCAATAAAGCAAGTCACATAAAATGTTTTTGTTTCCTAGTACAGATAAAAGTTATGTCTACATATACTATAGTATATTAAGCACGCAGTAACAGTATTTCTAAAAAAGCAATTTACACACCTTAATTTAAAAAACTTTATGGCTTAAAAATGTTAACCAACCTCTGAACCTTCAATGAGTTATGATGTTTTCACTGGTGGAGGGTCTTGCCTACATGTTGATGGCTGCTGACTGATTAGGGTGGTGGTTGCTGAAGTTTGGGCTGTGGTAGTATCTTAAAATAAGACAACCGTGAAGTTTGCCACATCCATCAACTGTTTCACTGATGAGCTCTCTGAAACACACAATGCTGTTTAATAGAGCTTCTTTCAAAATTGGACTCAGTCCTCGCAAACCCTGCTGCTGTTTTATCAGCTAAAGTTTATGTAATATTCTAAGTTCTTTGTGGTCATTTAAAAATCTGTACAGCATCTTACCAGGAGCAGATTCCATCTCAAGTAACCACTTTCTTTGCTTATTAGAAGCAAGTCTTTAGCCATTTCAGTTTTATTGTGAGAGTGCAGCAATTCAGTCACATCTTCAGACTCTACTTCTAATTCTAGTTCTCTTTCTGTTTCTACCACATCTGCAGTTCTTTCCTCCACCGAAGCTTCAAACCCCTCAGGTCACCCATGGCATTTGGAATTAGCTTCTTCCAAACTCCTGTGAATGCTGGTATTTTGACCTCTCCCCAGGAATCCCAGATATTCCTAACGGCATCTAGAATGGTGAATCCTTTTTTAGAAGGTTTTCAATTGACTTTGCCCAGATCCATCAGAGGAATCGTTGTCTATGGCAACTATAGCTTTATAAAATATATTTCTTAAATAAGAAGATTTGAAAGTGGAAATTAGTCCTTTATCCACAACATTAGCAGGTGTGAAAGTAACATTAATCTCTCTGCACACCTCCATCAGAGCTCTTGGGTGACCAGGTGCATTGTCAATGAGCAGTGTCAGTATTTTGAAAAGCATCTTTTTTTCTGAGCAGTAGAAGTTCTTAACATTGGGCTTAAGATACTCTGTAAAACCATGTTGTAAACAGATGTGCTGTCGTTCAGACTTTGTTGTTCCATTTATACAGCAGAGGCAGAGTAGATTTAGCATTGTTCTTAAAGACACTAGGATTTTTGGAATGGTCAATGAACATTGGCTTCAACTTAAAGTCATCAGCTGCAGTAACCTCTAACAAGAGTCAGCCTGTCCTTTGACGCTTTGAAGCTAGGCATTGACTTCTCCTCTCTAGCTATGAATGACATCATCTAGATGGCATCATCTTCCAATAGAAGGCTATTTCATCTACACGGAAAACCTGTTGTTTAGGGTGAAAGTGTTAGTTGCTCAGCTGCGTCTGCCTCTTTGTGGCTCCGTGGACTGTAGCACACCAGGCTCCTCTGTCCGTGGAATTCTGCAGGCAAGAATACTGCAGTGTGTTTGCCATTCCCTTCTTCAGGGGCTCTCCAGGGACTGGACCCAGGTCTCCTGCGTTGCAGGCAGATTCTTTGCCATCTAAGCCACCAGGGACGTCCAGTGTTTAGTGTAGCCATCTTCATTAATGATCTTAGCTAGGTCTTCTGGATAACTTGCTGCAGCTTCTATATCAGCACTTGCTGCTTCACCTTGTACTTTTATGTTATGGAGATGGCTTCTTTCCGTAAACCTTATGAACCAACCTCTTCAGGCTTCAGACTTTTCTTTTTAAACTTCCTCACCTCTCTTAGTCTTCACAGAATTGAAGAGAGTTGGGGCCTTGCTCTGAATTAGGCTTTGGCTGAAAGGATTATTGTAGCTGGTTTGATCATCTATCCAGACCACTAATACTTTCTCCATATGAGCCATAAGGCTTGTTTGGCTTGCTTGTCCTTCATGTGTTCATGGAGTAACACTTTTAATTTACTTCATTAACTTTTTCTTTGCATTCACAACTTGGCTGCTTGGCATGAGAGGCCTAGCCCATCTCAGTTTTCAACATGCCTTCCTCACTAATAAGCTTAATCATTTCTAGCTTTTGATTTAAAGTGAGACATGTGCACTTTTGACTCGAAAACTTAGAGGGCACTGTAGATTATTAATTGACCTGGTTTCAATATTGTTGTGTCTCAGGGAATAGGGAGGCCTGAGGAGAGGGAGAGAGATGGGGGAACCGCTAGTTAGTGGAGCAGTCAGAGCACATACATTTAAGTTCACCATCATTGTACGGGCATGGTTCATGGGGCTCTAAAACAATTACAGTAACCTCCAAGATCACAGATCACCAGATATAATAATAGTAATGAACATGTGTGTGTGTGTGTTGTGTGTATATATGTTAGTCGCTTAGTTATGTCCAACTCTTTGTGACCCCATGGACTGTAGCTGTCCAGGCTCTTCTGTCCATGGGATTCTCCAGGCAAGAATACTGGAGTGGGTTGCCATTTCCTTCTCCGATTTTAAGAAATAGGTAATCCAAAAAGGAAGAACCAATTGCAAAATACAGGACTTTAAGAAAAATAATAAACATTAAATATTTCCTAGAATTTTGAGATGGAATAGACCTTAGATATCCTTTAGACAAGACATTTGTTTTATCAATAGAGAAACTGAATAACTTCAGCAAAGGTTGCATTAATTAAGTCTTCTTCTCAACTAAACACCGTTTCTCTAGCCCTCTATTTTTCTTATTATTTCTTTAGATCCCAATTAGAAAATTTTAAATTTATTTTTATTTTAACATCTTGTTTAATTTCATCTAAAGACTTTTCAGGTCTTTTAATTGCTGATTCTGTCATCCTTCAGTTTAGTTCAGTTCAGTCGCTCAGTCGTGTCCGACTCTTTGCGACCCCATGAATCTCAGCACGCCAGGCCTCCCTGTCCATCACCAACTCCTGGAGTTCACTCACACTCACGTCCATTGACTCAGTGATGCCATCCAGCCATCTCATCCTCTGTCGTCCCCTTTTCCTCCTGCCCCCAATCCCTCCCAGCATCAGAGTCTTTTCCAGTGAGTCAACTCTTCACATGAGGTGGCCAAAGTACCGGAGTTTCAGCTTTAGCATCATTCCTTCCAAAGAAATTCCAGGGCTGGTCTTCTTCAGAATGGACTGGTTGGATCTCCTTGCAGTCCAAGGGACTCTCAAGAGTCTTCTCCAACACCACAGTTCAAAAGCATCAATTCTTCAGTGCTCAGCCTTCTTCACAGTCCAACTCTCACATCCATACATGACCACAGGAAAAACCATAGCCTTGACTAGACGGACCTTTGTTGGCAAAGTAATGTCTCTGCTTTTGAATATGCTATCTAGGTTGGTCATAACTTTCCTTCCAAGGAGTAAGCGTCTTTTAATTTCATGGCTGCAATCACCATCTGCTATGATTTTGGCTGTATGCTAATTAAATTTTTAGATAACATGACTTTCAAGGTTATTATTCAATCATTATAATGGAATTATTACACTAGACTTCTTAGAGGACAGAACTCACTAGAAACCTTACGATGTACAATTTAGCTTCCATTAGACATAGTATTATTCAATTAAATACAAATCCTCAAAATTATATTAGTTTCCAGCTCCCATTTTTATCATGTCTACAAAGATGATGTAGTTTGCTAGGTTGAGTCTCTGATTTTGGGGGAGTGATAACAGTGATTGTAGGATTGGATTCTTTAAGCTTGGAAAACAAAATTGCTGAACGTGTCTAGGGATTACTCTCTTATGATCTCGTCCTTGATTTTAATTCTGTTCCTGGTGTGGATCCCACACACGCAGATCAAGGCTCTTTTCTGTCCTCCCTCTCTTCGTTCTGCCAAAATGATGTTTTTTTCCTTCCAAGATTTTTGCTACTTTCACTTTACTGACCAGTTTCTTTCTGTTCAGAATTAGATCTGGAACAGTGTCCCCTAGAAATGTCTTTGTTTTGTTATGCTAGAGTCAGAATAGCAGTCAGAATAGCAAAAGAGCACAGACTTTGAAGCCCAAGGGAATGGAGTCACATTCTTGCCCCACCGCCCCTGCAGCTGTGTGACCTCGGGTGAATCACTGTCCTCCTCCTGCCCTGCTTCCCTCAGCTTCAGAATGGGGTGTAGTGATCGTGCTATGCGTATCTTCATAGAGTGGTTGAGGACCAGATCAACTCCTATATGTCATTTGCAAACTGTTAACTGGAACCTAGTAAGTACTAGAAACGTGTATATTGTTATCATATATATAATATATGTAATGAAAAAGTATGAACAATTGTGAGGATTATCAAAATGTGCCACACGGACACAAAATGAGCAAACACTGTTGGAAAAATGGTGCCAGTAGACTTTCTCAAGGCAGGGTTGCCACAGGCCTTCAGTTTGTGAAAGATACAGTAAAGTGAAGTGCAGTCAATGGGGGAAGCCTGTAGGCAGCACACCCTGTAAGTTTAGAGTGGCCGCGTGAGGTTCTAGAAGCAGAAGTTACGAATGCTAGCCCCATGCTTGCCGAGTGACTTGAGATTCCTGTGTCATATCTGGCCTTGTTTCTTTATCTCCAGAAGGGTGGCAGTGGATGAACTGATTTCCTTCTAGCTCAAAATCTGTAGTTCTTTCCAGAATCTGTAGCTCCTAGCTATTTTCCGTTAGTAGGAGCTTCATGTTTTGTTGATTAATAGTTATTTCATGCAAATTGTACTTGCTTATTTAGTACTCTTGCTTTGTTAGTACTAATTACACTTCAGGCTGAGCAAGAGGTTGCCTCTTAGTTTCTGTGAGGATTGGTTGCAGGACCCTTGCACACATACCAAAGGCTTCAGATGCTCGAGCCTCTTACATAAAATGGTGTAGTATTTGTATTTGGCTTACACACATCCTCCTGTGTACTTTAAATTACCTCTAGAGTATTTTTAATACCTAATACGATATAAATGCTATGTAAATTATATATATTGTTGCCTGCCCATGATAAATTCAGGTTTTATTTTTTGACTTTGTGTTTTTTCAGTGTCAGTTGTTATGTATCTTCTTTCATGTTTTATTTTGTTTATTTGGATCCTTTCTCCTTTCCTCTTGATGAGCTTGGCCAGAGGTTTATTGATTTTGTTTACCCTTTCAGAAAACCCACTCTTGATTTTACAGGTTTACATTTTGGGACTTTCTAGAATTCTCTTCTCGTCCCCTGAATGTTTTCAGTCAGAGGTTGTTTGTATCCTTGGATGTAGAAACCATGGATTTGGAGGGCCAGCTCTCTTTTTAAATTTTTGTTTTCTCAGCTCATGGGTGCTGATTGAAACTTAAGTCTTACAACTTCTCATCTGAGAGAACTGATCCTTTTTTCCATGATACTGTACTGTTGACTCTGCATTCAGGAATAATGCTGATCCTAACCGCGTGTCCTCATTTAGTGTGGCCTGTTTTGTAATGGTTCAGACAAGAAGGAAAAAGAAATTAAAAAAAAAAAATTCTTTTGTTTCTGAAAGGGACATAAATTCTGATGTCATTTAATAAAATAAGTTACCTGCAAAATTAAATACTATTGATAACAGTGGAACTTGAGGGATTTGTTGGCTTCTCGTTTAATGACAAATAATTATGGAGAAAATGCACAATCTTAGATGGTAGCAGACTGTTCTGAGCAATGGACTCTAGAAAGACACAGGAAAACCCCGTGAGTCAATGAACAGAAAAGGCTTATTGTGAAACTGATTTGGGGAATTGTGAAAGCACTCCTGACTGTGCTCAATGGCCCTGGTGTGGAATTCAAGGCAAGACCCACTCTAGACCATTATTTTCTTTTTATGTATTTTAATTGGAGGATAATTACAACATGTTGATTTTTTTTTTTTTTTTTTTTTGCCATACATCAGCATGAATCGGCCACAGGTATACATGTGTCTCCCTCATCCTTAACCTCCCCTCCCACATCCTTCCCCACCCTACCCCTCTGGGTTGTTCCAGAGCATGGGCTTTGGGTGCTCTGCTAGACCGTTATTTTCTGAAAACCTGAGTTGTGGCCCAGGTTATAGTATACTGCAGAACCTCACCATGAGAAGAATTTGCAATAAACCAGAAATGTACCATTTTTACCCTTGTACAAAATTAGGGTTTGCCAATACCTGGAAATCGTTCTAAATCATGGCCTGTTTTGTTTTGGCTTAAAACCAATTAAAATAAATAAATTTATATTAAAAATAGATGTATGTGTCTCTGTATGTATTTGTATATGTATATGTATATATACTTATATACATGCATACACACATACTACAGTTTCACTGTCTGAAAAAAAGTGCAGCTATAAAAGCAATGTGATGAGTTTTAAAGGGTCTTTTTCTACCAAAGAGATGCCTTAGAAGGTTAAAGAAAATTTTTTAAAGAAAAAGCAATTAGAGTAAACTTTGAACTACGTTACTGTATAGGTGATTGAAGTGAAAATATAAATTAAATATTAAGGAAAACAAAAAAGCTTCAAATATGCCCTTTTGTGGTTCAAAACATGTAGGGTCACCATCAGAGATTTTAATTTTCTTAGTCTGGAGAGGATTACCTACTGGCAATTCTTTGAAAGTTCCTCCTGCCATTGAGAACCCCCACTGAGGGTAGGCTTGGTTTCTTACAGATCGATAGAATGAGTAGTGCCAGGGGTGGAATGCTGGGCAGGACAACCCTTCACCTCTCACCCAGCATGCAGTTTATTTGTGTGGTTTATGTACAAATGTTATGAGTGAAACCTCGATCTGAAAGTAACAGTTAGTCACTTACAGAATAAGAGGTGAGAAGTAGAATTGTTCTGCATGTGGCCGGCTACTTAAAACTTAGATGAGTTTGCATTTTGATGAGTTAAGGAAGCAAAGCTAGAGTTGAGCTTTTACACTTCTTGTGCGGATGTGTTTTGTTACTGTGGTTTCCTTGCATGATCAGTTGATTTAATCACACACAGGACCATAGAGTCCATCTGTATGTAGTTGAATGATGTGCTGGGAAGCCCTTGATAACTTTCATGTTTTGTTAAGTCTGTGTAATATTGCTTTAAGTCTCTCTTTTAATCATTCAAAAGCTAAATAATTACATCAGTTCTCATAAGAATTTCCAGTGATGAATTCTATATTAGTTGCATGACTGGCTCATTTTCTTGGAATTTTTTTTGAGTTACTAAGTCTAATAAATTCTAACTTGGGAAGCTTTAAAACTGCCTTAGTTTTCTAATTTTTTATATTCCTGTTCAAGTGTAATTAAGTTGATGGGAATATGTTGGAAAGTGATTAAAATTTTGTGGAAAGGCAATAGTCTTTGATGTAGTGAGAAAACACAGTTATTAATTATGCACATATGAGGTTATCTTATGTTTGATTAATGGATGTTATTCAGTGCCAGCTTTTATGTAATTAATGATTTTATAGCTTTGATTTGACTAAATACCAGTGTAAAACAAGGCTTAGGGATAAAAAAACAAACTTCATGAAGATTGCAGGTGAGATATTATTGATAAGAATTATGATAAAAATCATCTGTTTATACTTAGGAAGTTAAGTAGGTTCATATTAGCTGTAATAATGACTCAAGGAAATTTAGTTTTAGGACTACAAGATTAAAGGCCATTCTTTCAGCTATTACAAACTTTTAGAGATAATTCAGCTATTTGTAATTTTTTTCTCCTTTAGTAATAATTCTTCTTTGTATTTGGGATAGGTTAATGTAAAATTTTGGTTCATATTTTTGAAATAGCAGCTCACCCAAAAGAGAGTGCACGTCAGAGTGCCTGGTGGAAATGGGTCAGTGAGAGAACAGGTAGACATAAATGTTTGCTTTTGGTTATTTCCATGTTATCAGTAGAGTATTTCCTTCATATTTTTAATTCTGAAGTATACCTTAAATCTGGAGAAGGCGATGGCACCCCACTCTAGTACTCTTGCCTGGAAAATCCCACAGACGGAGGAGCCTGGTAGGCTGCAGTCCATGGGGTCCTGAAGAGTTGGACACGACTTAGCGACTTCCCTTTCCCTTTCACTTTCCTGCATTGGAGAAGGAAATGGCAGCCCACTCCAGTGTTCTTGCCTGCAGAATCCCAGGGACAGGGGAGCCTGATGGGCTGCCGTCTATGGGGTCACACAGAGTCGGACACGACTGAAGCGACTTAGCAAAAATACCTTAAATCATGTACTACTACTAATGTCTTCTTTTTTGAAAGCACTCTACTTATAGACATCCTTCAAGGCTTTTCTCATATATTCTTCACTCTTTTATATACTTGTCACAGAAGAGCTCACCTGCTCTAGTGGTTTCTGTGTGGTGACACGTAAAGCTATTCCTCAGTGTTTCCACGTTGCTAATTATGTTAACTTTCTATTGCTCTGTAACAAATTAACACAAATTTAGTGGCTTAAAACATTACCCATTCATAACCTCACAGTTCCTTAGGTCAGAAGCCTGGGGTGGCAGTTACAGTAGTAAAAGATCACAGATCACCAAGTATAATAACAATGAAAATGTGTGTGTGTTAGTCGCTCAGTCATGTCCGACTCTTTGCTACCCCATCGACTGTAGCCCCCCAAGTTCCTATGTTCATGGGATTCTCCAGGCAAGAATACTGGAGTGGGTTGCCGTTTCCGTCTCCGATGTTAAGAAATAGGTAATCCAAAAAGGAAGAACCAATTGCAGAATACAGGACTTTAAGAAAAATAATAAACATTAAATATTTCCTAGAATTTTGAGATGGAATAGACCTTAGATATCCTTCAGACAAGCCAGATGCCCCTTTTTGGAAAAATTCAGTTCCGTATGGTTCTAGGACTGAGGGTCCCCATCTCCTTACTGGTTAATAGGGGGATCATTCTCTGCAGCTCAAAGCTGCATTGCGGTGTTTCCTTGTAGGCACCTTTATCTCAGTGTTAGAACCTCCCTCAGGTCAAATCCCTGAGGGTTCAGATCTCTGACTACCGCTGTCATCTGAGAACATTCTTTGCTTTTAGAGGGCTTGAATGATTAGGCCTCTAATTCATTAGTTAGGCCCACTCCCATACTTCCACTGTTTTAGGTCAATTGATTAGTAACTTTCATTGCTTCTACGGAATTCCTTTTGCCATAGAAGGACATATCATGGTAGTGACACCTTCATGGGGTGAAGGTCATGAAGGCCATCCTAGAATCCTATCTACACACTAATGGGTGTTTCTGCTTAGGTTTCATGATGTTATTTAAAATGTCCAGAAGCAGCTTTACCTTTCCCTTCATGTATCTCCAAATCCTAAGTTTCCTTAGTTACTTGTTCTTCTTCATGTAGAATGTTTGAAGTCCTTTATTCTTTCACCTCACTCTTCACACCCAAGTCTTGTCATGTTGACCCCTGCAATATTTCTTGTGTGAATTCTTTTTTCTTTCTTGCTGTGCAGTCTTTGCCACACATAAATATTTCTGTTAAAGTACTGGGGGAACTGCCTGCCATTAATTCATAAAAATGTTTTTACTGATTTTGATGTTTCTCTTGAAAACTTGTGGAAGTCTGACAGTAATTGCATGAATTTGCCAATGAGTCTTGTCCTGTGCTTGTAGATTTTTCACATACTTTATGGCAAAAGTTTTATTTTTTTATTGCATAGATAATAATTATTAGACAATAATAAATATTTTTATTGCATAGGGAGTTATTGCATAACCAGTAACAGATAAGGTCTCATTTAAAATCTTACTATACCTTTGAATCATAATTAATGACAGTACTATGTATACTTTTGAAAGTCATATTAAATATTTTACATATGCTGTATCTTGTTTTAAAGTCAACATTTACATTGAAATTAGGATAAAACTTTCCAACTTTGCTGTTCTTTTATTCACTTATTAACTATATATTGATCTTTACTACATACATGCCCTTGCTAAGTGTGGGCACTGTGGTTGGAAACAAGCTTGATTTGTTGGCTTAACAGATACAGAACTTACATTCTGGAGAAGACAGACAATAAACCACTAACGACACAGTTAACTAAGGGTCCCATGTGCTTTGCAGAAGCCTTGTGGCAAGTTCAGCTAACACTTATCTGACCAAGTCTGGGTTATCAAGGATGGGTTCCTGGAGTAGGTGACATTTGGGCTGAGTTCTAAAAGATGAATAGGCATCTTGATAAAGAAGGAGGTAATAGACTGTGCCAAAGCCTTTGACTGTGTGGATCACAATAAACTGTGGAAAATTCTGAATAAGATGGGAATACCAGACCACCTGATCTGCCTCTTGAGAAACCTGTATGCAGGTCAGGAAGCAACAGTTAGAATTGGACATGGAACAACAGACTGGTTCCAAATAGGAAAAGGAGTACGTCAAGGCTGTATATTGTCACCCTGCTTGTTTAACTTATATGCAGAGTACATCATGAGAAATGGTGGGCTGGAAGAAGCACAAGCTGGAATCAAGATTGCTGGGAGAAATATCAATAACCTCAGATATGCAGATGACACCACCCTGATGGCAGAAAGTGAAGAAGAACTAAAGAGCCTCTTGATGAAAGTGAAAGAGGAGAGTGAAAAAGTTGGCTTAAAGCTCAACATTCAGAAAACTAAGATCATGGCATCCGGTCCCATCACTTCATGGCAAATAGATGGGGAACCAGTGGCTGACTTTATTTTTGGGGGCTCCAAAATCACTGCAGATGGTGATTGCAGCCATGAAATTAAAAGATGCTTACTTCTTGGAAGGAAAGTTATGACCAACCTAGACAGCATGTTAAAAAGCAGAGACATTACTTTGTCAACAAAGGTCCGTCTAGTCAAGGCTATGGTTTTTCCAGAAGTCATGTATGGATGTGAGAGTTGGACTATAAAGAAAGCTGAGCGCCAAAGAATTGATGCTATTGAACTGTGGTGTTGGAGAAGACTCTCGAGAGTCCCTTGGACTGCAAGGAGATCCAACCAGTCCATCCTAAAGGAGATCAGTCCTGGGTGTTCATTGGAAGGACTGATGCTGAAGCTGAAACTCCAATACTTTGGCCACCTGATGCAAAGAGCTGACTCATTCGAAAAGACCCTGATGCTGGGAAAGATTGAGGACAGGAGGAGAAGGGGACGACAGAGGATGAGATGATTGGATGGCATCACCGACTCAATGGACATGAGTTTGGGTAAACTCTAGGAGTTGGTGATGGACAGGGAGGCCTGGCATGCTGCAGTCCATGGGGTCGCAAAGAGTAGGACACAACTGAGCAACTGAACTGAACTGAATAGCATTCTGGACAAAGAGATAAGCACTTGCAAAGGTGCTGAGGTGAGACGACCCAGAGGGCTTGGGAAGAAGGCCAGGGTGGATAGGAAAAGGGAGTGAAAGGAGTAGGATGAGATAGGGACTAGATAAAGCAGTTCTTTGAAAGGTACAAACTGGAATAGATTTTTAAAAGATAGTGTTGTTACAGTGAACATTAGATACTGGGAAGTTCAAGTTTTGGGTAATTAGGTGAATTGGATTATACTGACTGATTCTCCTAAGAAATTAACTAAAAATTATGGTTAAAGGAAAATGTTTTCAGAAAAGTATTATGGCACTGCTAAGATGATAAGAACTGTAAGGGTAAACTATTAAGTGAAAGTTAGAACTTCTGTTAACTTGAGTGTTGAAGCTGCTTTTGCCCTGGTGAACCTAGGGAACTTGAGTGTTGATTGCCATGGTCCTAACCAGGGCCGGGAGTCAAGCAGGAGACACTCGCCTTAAGCTGGTGCTCCCTTCCCACCTTAGGTGTTTAGAGAGAACCTGAAGTGAACCCCACCCATTCCTCTACCCTGAGAGACTGAGCAGAGCACTGAGCTTTAGGTGCAAAAGCTCAGACCTGCTCATAATGGGCCAAATGCAGATACCTTGTTGTTGTTGCTGTTGTTTAGGCACTAAGTCATGTCTGACGCTTGTAACATGGACTGTGGCCCTCCAGGCTCCTCTGTCCCTGGGATTTCCCAGGCGAGAGCACCGGAGCGGGTTGCCATTTCCTCCTCCAGGGGGTCAGGTATCAAAGCCCCGTCTCCTATATTGGCAGGTGGATTCTTTACCACTGAGCCACCAGGAAAGCCCTCATATTACCTGGATTATATCAGAAAAAATCAACAACCCCGAAACCCTCAAGCCGTGAAATCAGTTTTTGGTGGTTCTTAACTGGGCATGCCTCTTAAATATTCAGCAGAAGCAAATGTGTACTCTCACTGGGTTATTACTCCCTCGTCCTCAACCTCAGCTTATTCCCACAAATAATTATACAGGCTTAATAGACAGTTTCAATAAAAAATGATAAAATATACAAGGAAACAGCGCCAACAAAAGGAAAAAAAAAAAGAAAGTACTTTCAGCACAAGCAGGTTTTCAAAGACTTCACATACCAGAATTATCAGACGTGGATTACGGAGTAACTAT
Source organism: Bubalus kerabau (assembly GCF_029407905.1). Classification (NCBI taxonomy): domain Eukaryota; kingdom Metazoa; phylum Chordata; class Mammalia; order Artiodactyla; family Bovidae; genus Bubalus; species Bubalus kerabau. Next base: position 28,728,407 of record NC_073630.1, on the reverse strand, counting down.
ACTTGGAGTGTTTATTAAACACAGACACGTTTGAAACTACTCCTTGGCACTTAAAAGCATAGAAATGACCTAGCAGTATAGAAGAGGGAACGGTGGGAGGGAAGTCACTGTGGAGGTGTGCCCTGGTGCAGGCAGCAGTTAATGAGATGATGGTTTAGGCAGCTTGCAATGTGGAGACTGGAAGAAAGACAAGTAGGCATTCCCTGGAAACTTATTTGACTGAATATCTGATAGGAGTTGTGCTCTAGCTTTTATTTAAAGAGTTTTGAGGGGAGGAAAACATGATGAATTAAGGATTTGGGTAAATTCGTTTGAGATAATGAAATTTTTCACGTATTTCGATTGATCTTTGGTTTGGAAATAAAACATTATTAAATTTGTCACATATGATGTCAACCAGTGCTTTTTGTTTCCTGGAAAGAAAGCCATAAACAGCTAACTATCTGGTTTTGAATAAATTGTTTGTATTTGAAGAGAATTCTTAGTATTTTGATATATTTTTTATATATTTTTTTTGACTGTTTAAAAAAAACTGTTTAAAAGTTAATTAGCCCCCAAATAGTTAATTAGATTCATTTATAAGTTACTACCATCATCTTAAATTCTGTCAGAGGAGCTTCTCTTTGCATCCCTGATTGCTTATCATCTAATTAGCATTTTTTAAAAAAGCCAATTGAATATGAACTTTTGAAAGATAAATGCAAAGGGCCCCCTCTGACCCCAGCTTCTTGTCTGTCTGAGCAGCTTGTGCTGGCGGCTCTGATGGCCGCATGTGAGAGACAGCAGATGGTTGTGAAGATTTAAAATCTCCAGCGCGTGGCCACGAGCTGTACTTGGCGTCGGTCAGGATGCTGGCCACGAGTAGTTAGTGTGTCGTACGTGGGACGGGATGCTGCGCCCCAGGCTCCCACGGAGTCTGATGGCTGGTGTGCCTTCTCCATCCTGGAGTCCTAAAACCCCTTCCCCTTCGGTTGTTTTTTGTCTTGTGTTGTATTTTTTTTTGGGGGGAGACAGAGGGTGTGTGTATATGTTTTAGAGGAGGCCTTCTGTCAGCTGTGGATTGTAAGCATCTGTGACCAAGTGGTTTTGAAAAGGAAAAAAAAAAACAACAGACCTGCATTTCTTTTTTCAGGTGTCGTGGATATCCGTTACCGAGTGTAATCAGATGGGCTAACTGGAATTGCTTTGCAGTGAAAGCCTGCGCTGTACTTAGTTGCTCCGCCGTGTCTGACTCTTGGCCACCCCAGGGACTGCAGCCCGCCAGGCTCCTCTGTCCATAGGGGGTTCTTCAGATAGGAATACTGGAGTGGATTGCCTCGGCCTCCTCCAGGGGATCTTCCCAACCCAGGGATCGAACCCAGGCCTCCTGCATTGCGGGCAGATTCTTTACCAGTTGGGCTATGAGGGGAGCCCAGTGAAAGCCTTAGGTCCTTTGTTTAGTAGCCTGACCTGCTTCTGGCAGATTCCTGATTACTCACAGGTAGGGTTCAGAGCTAGTTTTTAGGCCATTCCTGGAAGAGCTCAGTTTTTACTTTATTTTTTTCTGTAGAAAGCTATCCATTCAAAGCTGTGATTGTGAAAACTGTGATTAGATTACGGATACTGACTCGTGTCAAGTCATTGCACCTGATTTCTGATTAAAAAAAAATAAAATCCTTGTGTGATGGATCGACGTACAAGTATGCTGCTGCTGCTAAGTCATTTCAGTCGTGTCCGACTCTGTGCAACCCCAAAGACGACCTCCCACCAGGCTCCCCCGTCCCTGGGATTCTCCAGGCAAGAACACTGGAGTGGGTTGCCATTTCCTTCTCCAATGCATGAAAGTGAAAATTGAAAGGGAAGTCGCTCAGTCATGTCCGACTCCTAGCAACCCCATGAACTGCAGCCTACCAGGCTCCTCTGTCCATGGGATTTTCCAGGCAAGAGTACTGGAATGGGTTGCCGTTGCCATCTCCGGTACAAGTATGAAGCAGAGGGAAATAAATGTGTTTTCCGTTGCCAGGGTGGAGTGGAAGGAACCACCAGCTTGTGGAAGCAGGAACTCCCATTTCATGTGATGAAGAAGTGCTTGTGGCATGCGGGGCAGATGGAGTGTGTAATAGGGTCGGAAAAGAGGTACCCAGGGACTGTGGTTTTAAAGTGCAATTTCAGAAGGAATGCAAGCCGACTTCTGGTTTCAGACTCTTTGGCATTCTGAGGAAAGAAAGGACTTTAATTGGTCTGGCTTTTTCCCTTTAATCACAGAGTCAGGATAGAATCATTCTGTAAGCTGCTCCCTCATTTTCTTTCTCATTGCCCATCAGGAACAGGCACTTTCTACACAGACATGGGGTTTCCTTTTTTGAAATCAAAATTTTAAATTGACGTGGCCAGAAAGATCTAGGGTCATAATTTTCCTTAATGAGGCTTATGGAAGGAATTGTTAAGTGAATCTTCTAAGGAACAGAAACGTTCCAGCAGCTTTTGTCAAATGATTGTTAGCCAAACTAATCAGTTGTACATTGGGTTGGAATGAGTGTTTTTGAACACAGCTGGAGATCTGGACCCCTGCTTGCCCTTGACTTCCTCTCCAGGTGCTGCTTTGCTAATCTCTGCCTGGAGGGGTAACCTCTCTGGCTTGGAGATAAAGTCACCTAACTGCATTGATGGATCTTATTATCAGTTCCTATCTCACAGGTTCTGGGTTCCTCTCAGGAGATGATCTTACATCTTTATTGAGAAGGTTGAGACCATCTTGCATTAACCACCTCATCTCTTGCTAACTACAGATCATCACTATTTCTTCATTCTTCACTCTCCTTGTCAGAGCTTCTTTCTCTGTGTTCTTCATCCCAGACTTTCTTCTCCAGCTTTCATTTCTTTGCTGTTTCTCTCTCCTGGCTTTCATTCTCCTCCCTTTTCTCATTCTTGCCACTTATTTTCTTCTGCCTATATACATGGTAAGACCTCCCCTTTCCTTTAAAAACAAAAATCTTTTCTCCACTCTGTATCTGCCGCTTTACCACTTCATCTCTTTCCTTCTTCATCTACTTTTGTTGTTGTTCAGTTGCTTAGTTGTGTCCGACTCTTTGCGATCCCATGGGTTGCAGCACACCAGGCTTCCCTGTCTTTCACTATCTTCTGGAGTTTGCTCAAACTCATGTCCATTGAGTCGGTGATGCCACTGAAACTGTTGATTAAAGACAATTTAAATTTTGATTCATTTATCCAGTGGATTTTCCTCTGTCGTGGTCATCTTCCTTAGCCCCTCTGTGGTCTTAACAAAAATTTTACTTTTTTCATGAACCGTCACTTACATTTTTTACTGTTCTTAAGTATACTCTAATGACTGTATTGGAGAAGGCAATGGCAACCCACTCCAGTATTCTTGCCTGGAAACTCCCATGGACGGCGGAGCCTGGTTGGCTGCAGTCCGTGGGGTAGCGAAGAGTCAGACACGACTGAGCGACTTCACTTTTACTTTTCACTTTCATGCATTGCAGAAGGAAATGGCAACCCACTCCAGCGTTCTTGCCTGGAGAATCCCAGGGACGGAGGAGCCTGGTGGGCTGCTGTCTACAGGGTCGCACAGAGTCGGACACAACTGAAGCGGCTTAACAGCAGTGACTGTGTAACTGTACTCAGAGATGTACATAGTTTACTTAAACCTTCAACTGTCATCATTTACAACATTTAAAACAACTTTAAATAACTACCTTTATGCATAATGTTTGCAGGCCTCTCCAGTTATTTCCTTTACACAGATCCCTAGAAACTGAATGATGAGTTAAAACATACCTGGCATACCTGTAGAAGCGAGGACCACTTGGCAGTTTATGATTTCACTTGAGTCCCAAGTTAACTCCACAAATAGCAAAGTGGGGAAGGAACAAATGTACAGTCACTGATGAGGAGTAAACAGGGCTTGTGACCTGGCGAGTTGAATGACCTAGAACTCTCTCTGGGTCCTTGTCTGCTACCTAGTCGGTCCCCTTGTTTGAGGGAAAAGGTTAAAATTACCAGTAGACACCGTGTGTCTTAGCCATAGTACGCTGTACTTAGTGGTCAAAGGGCTTTTATGTGTTTTGAAGGTATGAAGGTGAAAAGAGCTATCACTGCCTTTGTGTAATACCCTATCAATGGAATAATATTAATCACTGCTACTTGTTTATTATTTTTCAAGTTCCAATTTTTCTCTTACGGTTCTAAAATGCATTTCGCCTTTCAGATTCAGACTGTCTAAAATTTTTTCAATAGGTGCTAGTTAAATTAGATGTTTTTCTAAAAAAAAAAAAAAAGTTCCTAATTTCTAAATTTTTAATTGCCAAGGATTGGGGAGGAGGGAAGGAAATATGTATGATTATAAAAGGGCTTTCCTCATAGCTCAGTCAGTAAAGAATCTGCCTGCAATGCAAGAGACCCAGATTCAATTCCTGGGTCGGAAAGATCCCCTGGAGAAGGAAATGGCAAGCCACTCCAGTATTCTTGCCTGGGAAATCCCATGGACGGTGGAACCTGGCAGAGTACAGTCCATGGGGTCACAAGCGTCGGACATGACTTGGCGACTAAAGCAACAATAAAAGGGCAATCCAAGTGATCATCGTTTTATTTTGTGATTTTTGATACTGTGATGTTTTTTGCCCTGTGACAAACCTGAAATCAGGTTGATGTTTGTAAGTATTACATTTCATCTAGATCTTTTTCATTAAGCTTCTCTACCATGAACAGAAGGAACAGACTTTTTTTTTAAATTTCAGTATTTACAAAGTTTTTACAAATGTGAAATAATTTTCTTTTTTCTCTCCCTTTCAGCCATGAAGACTTTGAATTTATTTCAGGAACACGAATGCGAAAACTTGCCCGCGAAGGCCAGAAACCTCCTGAAGGCTTCATGGCTCCCAAGGCCTGGGATGTGCTGATGGAGTACTACAAATCCTTGGAGAAGGCTTAAGCTGTTCACCCAGTCAGTTCACCTTTGACACCACACTGAGTAGCAAGAGGTCACTGTTGGCATTTCTCTGTGGTGGTATCTGTCCAGACATGCATCCCCAGAACAGACCTTTTCCTGAAGTATTAACAGCGTCAGTTTGGTCTGCCTTATGAGTTCTGTTCCGAAATAGTGTAACACACTCCTGGTTTTAATGTATCTTTTCCAACTTATTATAGTTCTATTCCTACAGTACAGTTTTAAAACCTTGTCTTTTTGTATTTATGCTTCTGTCTTATCATTTTTTCAAGCTCTTATATCAGTTGTAAGCAATAGTATACACATTGACTCTCACTTTTCATCTCTTGAAGAAAGAAAAAAAGATCCACTAAACAATAAACTTGGCTAGATCTTGTTTTGGGAATTTTATAAGACATCTGTAGCAGTTAGATTTCTTTTTTTCCCTACAGTGAAAATATAAACTGCTTTCTTCCTTCCCCTCAGCTATTGATCTCTTAACTGTTATAATCTAAAGTGTATTAATATCTATGTAAACTCTGAATGAACTTTCTTGATTCAATAAAATTAAACTTTTTGGCTTCTTCTTTACGTGATTTTTAAAAAATATTGTTATGTTTACACATACTTATCCTTCATGTGAAAAAGTTTCTGATGGAGAAAGAAAGCTAATAATTACTAGAATCTAATAATTAGTTCCAAGTACTGTTTCATAGTGAGTTTTTAAGTGGGAAAATAATGATGCATTCTTAATCCATCCAAAACCTCAACTTTTTTCCCCAAATCTCTCTCTAATATTCTTAAATACCTCAGATGCTGGTACTAGTAGTAGGGACGTGATGGAGAGATATTAGGGTTTGCCAGTCAGTTCATCTGGAGTGGGGGACAACATGTCAGGTTTGCTTTTGTAGAATATCCTGAATGCTCGAGTCATGGTTTCATGGTGGCAGCGATGGAGTCAAGATTCTGGGGGCAGTGAGTATCCAGTGGTGACGGCACCCGTGGTATTCGGCTCTCATCTCAAATATTCCCGTGGAATGACCTTGGCTGAGTCCTCCGCCTCTAACTTCTCGTTCCTGACCATTTTCTGAGCCTTATTCTCTTGCCTTTTCCATCGGTTCTGTAAGATACCCAACAGTTTTCCTGTATATTCCTTTGCTGCTTAAATTATCTGGAGTTTCTGTTTACCAAGAGCCCTGGTCATAACAGGTGGCATGTGAAAAAAAAAATGTGCATTTCACATTAAAATCTTGATACTGCTAAATTGAAGTTGATTTTTACTGTTAATGTTTTTTTAAAGGTTTCTTATTTTGTTTTGCTTCTGACTGTGCTGGGTCTTCATTGCTGTGCATGGGCCTTCCCTAGTTGCGGTGAGTGGGGGCACCTTTTAGTGCAGTGCTCAGGCTTCTCATCGTGGTGGCCCCTTTTGTGGAGCATGGGCTCTGGAGTGTATGAGCTTCAATAGTTACGGTGCGTGGGCTCAGTGGTCGAGGCTGGCGCTTCTCTCGGCACTCGGGCTTCGTTGCTCTGCAGCACGTGGGATCAAACCCCTGTCCCCTGCATTGGCAGGAGGATACCTAACCACTGGACTGCCAGGGAAGCCCTACTGTTAACATATCTTAAAAGTGTAAATACAGAGGAAAGAATTTTGGTTCTTGGCACTCAGAAAACGTACCCTTTTAAAATTAGAAAAATATACTCATAAAATCAAGATGAGAACATGAAGAACAGAAATCAGCGGCATTAAGGTAAAATGTGGTTGAAAACGTAGCTTTGTGTTCTATCATATAATTGTTGTTCCTGAGGTTAGTTGTGTTCTATCATATAATTGCCATTCCTGAATTAGTCCCATTGTGGTATTTGACCTCATCCCACCAGAGGGGCACATGATGAAAACATGATTCTAGGGCCCTGTGTTCTTGGGATTGGCCAGCCACCTGTGTGTTCTGGAAAGATGGAGAAGAAAATAAAAGGACCCAGTGATTTCTCCAAGTCCACAGGTTGGTATGCGTGTCTTTAAGCTACAGTTATGATATATGTAGAAATTTTATTTTTTCCTTTCCAGTTCATAAAAATGAGCCCAAACCAATCTTTAAAACCTTCGACCCTTACCCCAGCCTCTCTTGCCAAATGGTCTTGGAAATCTCAATGCCATTTTTATCTATCCATCAGCTGGAAAAGTGAATGGAAAAATAATTATTTTTTTTTCTTGAAGGAAGTAAAAGAAAGTGCAGTCATCTTGGCAGAAGTATAATGTTTTAAATCTGTCAATTTTCTATTCCACTCTGATAATCAAGACCATAGATTGGCGTTTCATTTCCATCCAAGAGGAAAACAATTATGTGCATCTCTTGGAAGTTAGCATTTGAATACTTGATCAGGAAAAATTCAGAAGTCATGCTTCCCACATATGGTATATTTTTATTAGCACATGTGTATCCAGGGCTGAGTTGGGTCATGAAGTAAGAAGTATTTCCCCCCTGGGCTTCTTTTGTGTGTGGGCTATATTACTTTGAGGGTCTGTAAGCCTCTTTGTATTTCTGTGGATCCCATTTCCTCCTCCACACAGTCTTGTCCTGGATATAATTGTATGTAAGTTGTGCCAAACACATTCTGCCCACCTAACTCAGTGTCTTTCTGGACTGAGGTAAAAGCTGGGCTTCCTAAAGGTAAGTACTTGAGGACCGTAATTGAGTCGGGGTGTGTTGAGATTGGAACTTTTTTTTCCTAATTGCCCATTTTACCAGATTCTTAGGCAAATGGCATCAGAGTTTCAGGCCTGGATTCAAGGAGCTGAAATTAGAAACGGAAAATCTCATCACGGACCTTTATCTCCCAGACCTGCACGTGCACTGAGCATCTGTGATGACCTACCTTTGTTAAAAAATCATGGTTACCAGAAAAGGAAAGGTGGGGGGGTGGGGTCGGGGAGGGAATAAATTGGGAATCGGGGATTAACAGGTACACATTACTACAGGGAACTGTATTCAATGTCTTATAACCTATGACAGAAAAGAATCTGAAAAAAACCCATAGATACATATACATGTGTATATAACTGAATCACTTGTACACCTGAAACATTGTGAGAGTTGGACTATAAAGAAAGCTGAGAGGTGAAGAATTGATGCTCTTAAACTGTGGTGTTGGAGAAGACTTGAGAGTCCCTTGGACTGCAAGGACATCCAACCAGTCCATCCTAAAGGAGGTCAGTCCTGGGTGTTCACTGGAAGGACTGATATTGAAGCTGAAACTCCAATACTTTGGCCACCTGATGCGCAGAACTGACTCATTGGAAAAGACCCTGATGCTGGGAAAGATTGAGGGCAGGAGGAGAAGGGGACTACAGAGGATGAGATGGTTGGATGGCATCACCAACTCAATGGACATGAGTTTGAGTCAATTCTGGGAGTTGGTGATGGACAGGGAGGCCTGGCGTGCTGCAGCCCATGGGGTCGCAAAGAGTTGGACACAACTGAGCAACTGAACTGAAACATTGTAAATCTACTGTACTGCAATTTATAAAAGAAAACATGTCCACTGAAATGAATTAGAACACTGACTTACTCTCTGCTTTGTTTCTAACAGCTCTAACTTGTCCTCTATGAGAAGTATTCTGTCTGAGTGTATAACTGCTTCTATTGCCCAAGAGAAAGTATCTGTTGAAAAGTAAACTGGAGCCTTGCTGCACAGTCAGATCCCCAAGAAAAAAGCCAAACGAAGGAGAGACAGTTCTGTCTGACGTGTGACTGGTTCACCCCTTGACTGCCCAGAGTTTGCCCTGAATGACTTTGAACCTCAGTATGTGGCTAGTGCTATTTTGTGTGATGTAGAGGCACATCTGTATATTCTACTTAGGTTTGCAGTTATAGCAAATTTGACTTTTGGTAAGTTGTGGGCAATTCCAGTGGGCTATGCACTTGGGCTACGCAGCCATTAAGAGAGTTTTGAGTGAAAAGCAAGTTAAAAGTTATTTAGGAGATGTGTAGACTTAAGCAGAGACACAACTTTAAAAGAAAGTGTAGTTTTGTGGTTAAGAATTCAAGCTGTACGGAGAACAGTGGGGAAGTTCCTTAAAAAACTAAAAACAGCGCTACCAGCAGGCTTCCCTGGTGGCTCAGATGGTAAAGAATCACCTGCAATGTGGAAGACCTGAGTTTGATCCTTGGGTTGGGAAGATTCCCTGGAGGGAGGGCATGGCAACCCACTCCAGTATTCTTGCCTGGAGAATCCCATGGACATAGGAGCCTGGTAGGCTACAGTCCATGGGGTCACAAAGAGTTGGACATGACTGAATGACTAGGCACACAAGACATATGACCCAGCAATTCCACTCCTGGGCATATATCTGGAGAAAACCATAATTTGAAAGGCATGCACCCTGATGTCCACTGCAGCACTATTTACAATAGCCAGGATATGGAAGCCACCTAAATGTCCACTGATAGAGGAATGGATAAAGAAGATGTGATACACACATAAAATGGAATATTACTCAGCCATAAGGAGTGAAATAGTGCCATTTGCAGAGACATGGATGGATAGAGAATGTCAGAGTGAAGTAAGTCAGAAAAATATCATGTAATACTGCTTATATGTGAAATCTAGAAAAATGGTAGAGGTGAACTTACTTTCAAAGCAGAAACGCAGTCACAGATGTAGAGAACAAACTTAGAGTTACCAAGGAGGGAAGAGGAGGGTAGGATGAATTAGGAGACTGGTGCTAACATATACGCCATTATATATAAAATGAATAGCAAATGAGAACCTACTGTATCACACGGTGCTCGGTGGTGACCTAAATGGGAAGGAAATATTAAAAAAGACTGTACAAGCACTGCTCTTTATTATTATTTAAAGATGTAGTTTGTTGGCCAAGCAACACAGTGATACCAATATTTATGAGACTAGACCTTATAATCTTTGCTTCGTAATACCATTCTCTAGCCCACTGAGCAAAGTGACTAAATACACTATGTTAGGTACAAATCTAAAGGCAGTCAAAACACAGTATCCCTGTTTTAGCCACACTTTCCCCTCACTTTCCCCCTGTGTCCAGCTGCTGTGTTTCCTAGATTAAGAAAACAAGTACATTTTTGCAAAGAGAAAAATCAGAAAAATACATACATTTGCTTAAAGTAAGCATAGACCAGGAGAAGGCACTGACGACCCACTCCAGTCCTCTTGCCTGGAAAGTCCCATGGACGGAGGAGCCTGGTGGGCTGCAGTCCATGGAGTCGCAAAGAGTCGGACACGACAGCGACTTCACTTTCATGCATTGGAGAAGGAAATGGCAACCCACTCCAGTGTTCTTGCCTGGAGAATCCCAGGGACGGGGGAGCCTGGTGGGCTTCCATCTATGGGGTTGCACAGAGTCGGACACGACTGACACGACTTAGCAGTAGCAGCAGCAAGCATAGACCAATCCTATGAAAAACTGATAGTACCTTGGAAAAGCATCATCCAGAGAAAGATCGAGATTAGAAAGGTCAGTTAATTAATAAAGATCAGCTTATTCTCAACATTAATGAAGATCTGCTTTAATTGGTCATTCAGTTCAGTTCAGTTGCTCAGTCGTGTCCGACTCTTTGCGACCCCATGAATCGCAGCACGCCAGGCCTCCCTGTCCATCACCAACTCCCAGAGTTCACCCAGACTCACATCCATCGAGTCAGTGATGCCATCCAGCCATCTCATCCTCTGTTGTCCCCTTTTCCTGCCCCCGATCCCTCCCAGCATCAGAGTCTTTTCCAATGAGTCAACTCTTCGCATGAGGTGGCCAAAGTACTGGAGTTTCAGTTTTAGCATCATTCCTTCCAAAGAAAAACCAGGACCGATCTCCTTTAGAATGGACTGGTTGGATCTCCTTGCAGTCCAAGGAACTCTCAAGAGTCTTCTCCAACACCACAGTTCAAAAGCATCAACTCTTTGGCTCTCAGCTTTCTTCACAGTCCAACTCTCACATCCATACATGACCACTGGAAAAACCATAGCCTTGACTAGACGGACCTTTGTTGGCAAAGTAATGTCTGCTTTTGAATATGCTGTCTAGGTTGGTCATAACTTTCCTTCCAAGGAGTAAGCGTCTTTTAATTTCATGGCTGCAATCACCATCTGCAGTGGTTTTGGAGCCCCCCAAAATAAAGCCTGACACTGTTTCCACTGTTTCCCCATCTATTTCCCATGAAGTGATGGGGCCAGATGCCATGATCTTAGTTTTCTGAATGTTGAGCTTTAAGCCAACTTATTCACTCTCCTCTTTCACTTTCATCATGTTACTTAACATTAAAGCTGCATTTTACAAGTATTAACACTTTTCATTTAAAAGTTCAGCTTATTGATATGTCTGATAAAGCATAAAATCTTAAATATATTTAACTTTTAGAATTGAACTATAAGTGGTATTTCATGTGCTAGAGAATTTTTATATCTTCTGTAGATAAAACAGGAATAAAGGTATTAGGAATATGAAGTACAAGATTGTATACCATTTCCCAGAGGAATTCCCAGGAATTTTTTTTTTCTTATTTGTATAGTCAAAAGATCTCATAGCTAAGAGTAGGATGATGAATAAATAACGAATAGCATAAAATTTAAGTATATCTTGAGTAAACAATAAAGATCATAATAGTCACTAACATATGCTAAGTGCTTACTCTTTTATTTGCCAGACACTGTGCTAAGTCCTTTACATGTTAAGAAAGGAGAAGAAAATTCTTTTCAAAGAATTAAAATAAAAATTAACAGTATAGTAAAGTTTCATTAGAGAAATTGACATTAAAAGTTAACTTTGGTAAAGAGGTCAAGTATAAGATAAATGTGCAAAAATAAAAACCACATAAATGTGCAAAAATCAAAATCTCTGTATTAACAATAATTGACTACAAATGAAAATGTCTGATGGAGAGGTCATCAAGAGGACATGACTGCCAGGTGACCTGCGAGCTGGATATGGAAAATCAGGGATGCCTTGTCTCTATTCATCCTTGGAATGTACATTCTCCTCACCATTCCCACAGTCAGAACCATTTCAAGGATGCAGCCTTGAGAGGGAACATGTTGTTGAGACCATCTGGACAGTATGCGGGGCTGAACCCTGTTACGGATGCTGACAAACTCAAGATACTGATGGGTGTGTGTGGAGCTGTACTCAATGCACGGCCTTTGGAGACAAGCCTCCCAGTTAAGTCCCGTTGCTTAGCAGGACTGGTGCCTAGTAATCGGCAGTGGCTGCCTCATTCCTCTTTCCCCACTCTCTGTGTTCAGGAGCTGTTTTCAGATTTCACCTGGGAAATGCCTGAGTTTGTGAACCAGCGATGCCCCAATAATGACAGTTAAACAACTTGTAAAATACTTAGGAACAAAATTAAGAAGAAAAGAAACAGGGACTACTTGAGTAAAACTGTAATTTTATGAAAAGTCATAAAAGCAAGATCTAAAAAAGTGGAACAGTTTACCATGGTCCTGCTGCTGCTAAGTCGATTCAGTCGTGTCCGACCCTGTGCGACCCCATAGACGGCAGCCCACGAGGCTCCCCCGTCCCTGGGATTCTCCAGGCAAGAACACTGGAGTGGGTTGCCATTTCCTTCTCCAATGCATGAAGGTGAAAAGTGAAAGTCAAGTCGCTCAGTCGTGTCCGACTCTTAGCAACCCCATGGACTGCAGCCTACCAGGCTTCTCCATCCATAGGATTTTCCAGGCAAAAGTACTGGAATTACCATGGTCCTAGGTGAAAAAATATAAAAATGTCAGTCTTCCAGAATTCATGATTTTAAGGCAATTAAAACCTCAATGAATTTTTTTAGGGAGGGGAATTAGATAAAATTTTATCAGTTCATTTGGAATTAACAAATAGCAAAAAGGCAAGATAATTGTAAGAGGTGAAAGGAGACAACTTATCTACTGACTCAAAGACTCAGGAAAAGTATTAGGAGTTGTTTTAAGCCGCTGAGTTTTGGGGTGCTGTGTTATACAGCAATAACTGCTTAAGACAGGCCTTACAGCTCATGTATCCTAACTCAGCTGTACTCACCTGAGGACAGGGCTGGGGAAATTTGAGTTATGGTAATGGTAAAAAAAAAAAGCAAACTGGAGTAGGACCTAGAAGCTTTATGATTAGAAGAATAAATGATAGAATCAATTAAAATAGCAGTGGCAAGATAGAAAACAGAATTAGACAACAATGTATATATAAAAAAGACTGTTCAGTTACAGAGCTATAAAATAGAATATATCCTTGATAAAATAAATAGATAAGCACAGGAGTTGGCTAACTATGATCTGGCTTGCTGCCTTTTTTGGAAACAAAGTTATATTGGAGCATAGCTACACACATTTAAGTATTCTCTGTGGTTGCTTTTGTGCTCTAGCAGCAGAGCTGAGTAGTTGAGACAGAGACCTTATAGCCTGAAAAGCTGAAAATGCTTATCATCTGGCCCTTTACCGAGCCCTGCTCCTGGCTGGTAATTACTCCTACAGCATGGCGTTCCCGTGGCGGAGTTCCTATAACAGGAGAGGACAGACGCAGGGGATGGAGCAATTTACTCGAGGTTTCGTCTGTATATCTCACCCTTCTATTCCCTTCTTCAAGTTGGTTGGGAGTGAGATGGCAACAAGGAAAGAGACTCAGACCCTCAGCAGATTTAACCTTGTGAAGTCAGAGAAGTCAGAGCGGTAGGTGCTCAATTGCCTCTTATCGTGGAAGTGAGATTGGAAGCTTAATGACAGTAACACGTCCAAATAATTGGATTAAGTGTCAGGCATGCTCTCTGACTAGATTTGGAGCTATATCGATTGAATTGTTTACTGAATAGGACAGTTTTAGCATTATGTTGATGCAGAAGCATTTCTTCTAGAGATGGGAACTAAAAACGTGTGAATCCTTAACCAACAGCATCCTACTGTGTAGCACAGGGAACTGCTCAATGTTATGTGGCAGTCTGGGTGGGAGGGGAGTTTGAATGGATACATGTGTATGTACAGCTGAGGCCACTTGCTGTCCACCTGAAACTGTCACATTTTTACTTGGCTATGTGCATGCTAATTCGCTTGTCATGTCAGACTCTTTGCAACCCTATGGACTGTAGGCTCCTCTGTCCATGGGATTTTCCAGTCAAGAAGACTGAAGTGGGTTGCCATGCCCTCCTCCAGGGGATCTTCCAGACCCAGGGATCAAGCCCACATCTCTTAGGTCTCTTGCATTTTTTACAGGTGGGCTCTTTACCACTGACACATAAAATAAAAAAGATTTTTAAAAAATCAGCACTATTTAAATAAAAAACCCAAAAAATAATGTATGAATCGAATAACTATGTTTTAAAAGTAGATACAAGGCAAAAAATAAAAACAAATATGAATTTTATTAAGCAGTGGTTTCAATAGTAGTTCTTTCACTTTTATGCATTCAGTGGTTGTCTAAGCAATTACAGATTCAAAATGATCGGTGACAGGAACATCAGGTTTATCAGCAGAAACACGAAATACGTAACGCTGACAGATCATCATGTATGTGTTCAGGGCATACAAGCTAAGATTCCTCTGAGAACGTTCACCTTTGCATTTCCTGACTTCCATGTTTAAACTTGTATCCTGTGCATTGTGTTAACACTTTTCTTTGCATTTAGTTTCCTTTTAAAACATGAGAACAAAAGAAAAAATTTAATATCCGAATCCCTAAGGACAGTCACCATATACCACATAATAGCTGCTTAGAGGGACTTAAGTTTTTTATATTTTTAAATCTTTGGAACATAGGGAAGGTATTTGGTTCCTTTTATTCATATCTCTAATGGATTAAAAGTATTGTGCTCAAAGTTTGCATAAAAATTTTTCTTTTAGTGCCAGAAATAAATGAAAGAGAATAAAGGACCTCCATCAAGAAAAGAAAATGTAACACAGCTTAGAGACAAACTTGGAAACTCAGTTTTAAGTGATTAAAATATATGAATTTAAAAGGTCGTCTTTTTAGAAAAGGAACTGGGGTGATGACATCGTCTACCATGATAACTCTGAAAGAGAGCGCAGGAGATAGGGTAAAATCAAGGGACTTTGGGGTATTATAGGAAGTGGGATTTTTAAAAATATGAAAGTACTTGTTCCAGAGCTTTCCAGGTAATAGGTATTAAACATATGTTTGCTTCTTCCCCTTTCGAAGGAGAGACAATGTGTTTCCCATACTCTCTTGTAGCTATCATTGGCCATGGGACCAATTTGGGCCAAGGAGACATAAGAGGGATTTTGTTCAGGTTGATCCCTGGGTTGGGAAGATCCCCTGGAGAAGGGAAAGACTACCCACTCCGGTATTCTGGCCTGGAGAATTCCATGGACTGTAGAGTTCAAGGGGGTCGCAAAGAGTCAGACATGATTGAGTGACTTTCACTTTCCTTTGCTTTTCTTAGAAAAGAGATGGCACAGCCAGTCACATGATACTTCCTTTTTTTCTGTCTGGTAGGCAGACCTCAGAATGCTTCCTCAGCAAGCTCTGTAACAAGATATTTAGCAATTCCTGTTGTATTTGAACAAAGTTTGTATGTTTGTTTAAAAGTTGTGTTTTGATTTGTATCTGCATTCCAATTAATGATTTTGATAAGCTTTGGACTTGATTATCAGCTCTGGAAAGCGGGGTTTATGGAGACATTATTGTCAAGAACCACTTAGTAAAGCCCTGAGAAATATGTTGAGAATTTGCCACTAGAGACAGAGGTGGATCAAGGATGGTCCTCACCTGAACTTGGGCTTTGGTAAGTTTTTCCTCCTTTGCTAAAAGGTTGAAACATATATCTGCTCTCCCATAAATAATTCTCAAGGATTCCTGAAACACTAATGGCCCATATAATCTTTTTAAGGAACAGAGCAAGACTACCGCTGACAACAGGACATTTTTTAATGTTTTTTTTTAATCCTAGATTACCCTTTGCAGTTTGCTTGGTTCAAGACTGCATCCAGCAAATGACAAACACCCTCTAGATAGCCCAGGCTCCTTGAAAGCCTTATAATCAATTCAAGGGGATTTTAACTTTGCAGAAGGAAAAGTTAACAGGGATATGAAGTACCTCTAGACATCTCTAGATTTCTCCAAAGTCAGTCCTGCCTTAGAAGACCCTCCAAACTAGGGAAATAAGCTGATATAACCCTACAAGGGGTAAAGCTTCCTATTGTCCTTTCAGCTGAGGTTTTGGGAATTGGGGGCTTCCCTGGTGGCTCAGACGGTAAAGAATCTGCCTGCAATGCAGGAGACCTGGGTTCAATCCCTGGGTCAGAAAGATCCCCTGGAGAAGAGAAAGGCAGCCCACTCCAGTATTCTTACCTGGAAAATTCCATGGACAGATAAGGCTGGTGGGCTACAGCCCATCAAGTCACAAAGAGTCAGACATGACCGAAGGACTAACACTTCCGGAAACTCAATACAGACATTTTTCTCTTTAGGGTCAAGCCATCCTCACATTCTCTCTGTATTTCCACCTCTCTTTCTTCATGGCAATCCTGCTACACTAGAGAGGTTTTTAATATGAGGAAAAAGAACACTTCAGTCTCAGAAAGATGCTTAGCATCAAAGTCCTCTAGGCAAGCTCTTTAACATTTACATTTTTTTTTTAAGTTTTCTTAATGCTCTGAGGAACACAAGGCAGTTCTCCCACACCTCCTATGGTCTGAGCACCCCCTTCGCTTGAGAGACATCTCACTGCTGCTTTGGCTGCCGACAATCCCTTGTGAAAGGTTCCCATTCTCCTCCAGTGCTGAAGTCACCACAGGGCAGGGTTATGAAAGGACTTGATTATGGGATGCAATTATAGGGGAGTCTCAGAATCTGTCCAAGCAAGTGACCTTTTATGATAACCAGGGCTTCCAGTTCCTGGAACTTACTTAAAAATGAAATCAATTGAAAAGTGTTAGAGAAAATCTTCTTCACAAAAAAATAAGAATAAAATATAACCAGTGGAAAAATACAAAAATGGGAAAATTTCCAGCTACACTAGACTTTTTTTAAATTGCTTCCTAAAGGTTTAAGTATTCTCTTTTTCTTTACAATTTTTTTCTTTTGAGTTTTACTGAGATATAATTGACAATCAGAACTGTATAAATTTAAGGTATACAGCATAATGATTTGACTTTCATCATGGAATGATTACCATAGTATGTTTAGTGAACAGCATCATCTCATATAGATATAAAATTAAAGAAGTAGAAAAAGGTGGTTTTGCCTTGTGCTGACAACTCAGAATTTACTCTTAACAGCTTTCATCTATAACTTACAATGGTGTTAATTATATTTATCAGGTTGTACATTATATCCTTAGTACTTATTTTATAACTGGAAGTTTGCACCTTTTGGCCACATTCATTCATTCCCACTCTTCCCTACTCCCTGCCTCTGGTAACCACAAGTCTGATCTCTTTTTCTATGAATTTTTTTTTTTAAGCCCTACAACACTGTATTAGTTTCTGTTACACAACATACTGATTTGATATTTGTATACATTTCAAGATGATCAACACAAATCTGGTTTCCATCTGCCACCATACAAAGATATTACATAATTACAGACTATATTCCCACCCTGTACATTTCATACCTGTTATTAGATTTCTTATTAATGCAAATTAAAATGTCTTGTTTCATTCTGGCTAGGATGCACTGAAATGAGTTGCGAGGCGTGAGAGCCTGGCGGAGTTTTGATGCCTCCAAGACCTGTAACTGGGCCCTTAAGTGTTCAGGAGAGCATCGTTCTGCCCTACCGCCAGCAGTTGGAGGATTACTGATGTCCTTTTATTTATTTAATTTTGTCTGAGCTGGGTCTTCGTTGCTGCGTGGGCTTTCCTCTAGCTGCGGAAAGTGGGGGCTGCTGTCTAGCTGCGTGTGTGGGCTTCTCATTGCAGCGGCTTCTCTTGTGGAGCTCGGGCCCTAAGGCGCGAGCTTCAGTAGTTGTGGCTCCTGGGCCCTAGAGCAGAGGCTCAGGTGTAATGGCCCAGGGCGCAGCATGCGGGATCCTCCCGGAGCGGGGATGGAACCTGTGTCTCCTGCACTGGCAGGCAGATTTTTTTTTTTTTTTAACCACTGAACCACCAGGGAAGCACACTGATGTTCTTAATGAGAAGAAGTTCATGCGTGAGGAGGGGTGAAATCGACTGCAGTAAGAATGAAGCATTTACACTCGCCCAACAGGATCAGCCAGGAGTGTGACTTGAAGCAAGCAGGGTTTCAGGTAAATAATTGGCCATGGTGTGCTGAGTGGAGAGGAGGAACTGCAGAGGATTCACTGAAAGAGGTCATATTTTTTCAGAGAGGATAGTGAGGAGGGGCCCACTGTAGGTGTTAAGAGAAGCGATGGGGAAGGGAGGGTACCTTTGCCATCTTCCCAAATAAATCCTGGTGCTCAGAACTCTGTCTGACCTGTTCTCTGGTGACCACATAGGCTTTAAAGTCATTGGTTCACTAGTGGGTGAGCTTGTGATGATAGGAGTTCAAATTTATTTCTGTTGTGCCAGCTCCAAATACCAGATGTGTCTGCTTTTAGGGTCTGTGTCTCAGGAAAGCCTCTGGTGGTCTTTCTTCTCCCTCTTCCCTGGTGGCCTCTCTCTAACCCCTCCACAGTACCATCCTGTTACAGGACACGCCCTCTGTATACTAAGAACACCTGTGATGATACCAATTTACCATTGAATTTCTAGATTGTTTCTTGGAAACCTGCAGATGTCTTTTCCTAATCGGAATTTCAGGATGTAGGGAACAATGCTAATAGGTAAGCTTTACTGTGGGCTCCAATGTGCTAGGTACTGGGTGAAGGGTTTTACGTACATTAACTCCTCTAATCTTCACAACTCTACAGGGCAGGGGAGGGGTGCTTCACAGGCATCTCAGCAAGGGGCAGGGCCAAGTTCCCCCAGCTTCAGGTCTACCACATGCTTACCAGCCTGTGCTCAGGCTCCTACCTACCAGCTGCAGCAGCTCTGCACACGCCTGGTGTTGCCATCTTAAGTCAGCGTGGATCGTGGCATTTCTACAGGACGACCGCAGAGCTGAAGTGTGGGGCTCCCCTGTTTATCAGAGGGACTCTGGTCTGGCATTCCCGGTGAGCGGCACCCCGAGAGCAAGTGAAACTAGACCAAGCCAAAGGAAAAAAAAGGTTTAGACTTTATTTTATTATCCAGATTTTTTTTTTTTCCTCCTGGGAGTTGTTAATGGGCTTTGCCTGTGACAGGTATATTTAATCACTTTCTGTTCATGAAAATCATTAAAGTTGGTGTTAAATTTTTCATATAAAACTATGTTATAAGGAGCATTAATAAAAATTTAAAATTATTTTAAAATATAGATTATATTTTCTTTTTCAATTTAAATCTTCTGTTTTTATCTTTCATAACTAGGATTAATTACAGTGGACACATGTATAAAAATAAAATCACATACATTAAGTTGGCTATTATTATAAAAATAAAAAATAGTAAGTGTTGGTGAGGATGCAGAAAAATCGCAAGCTTAGTGCACTGCTTTGGGAGTGCAAAGTGGTGCAACAGCTATGGAAAGTAGTATGGTGGTTTCTCAAAAAAGTTAACTGTATACTGCCGTAAGATCCAGCACTTACCTTTTAGTTATACACCCAAAAGAATTAAAAATAGAGACTCAGATATTTGGGCACCAGTGTTGGGAATTCTGCCCAGAAAGGGAAACATACCCTTGGACTTAATGACTTATAAATTTGTATAATTTGCTAGGATTTCAAAACTTTTTTTTTCTACTTTTGTTTCCCAATCTTAAAAGATAGAATAATATAAATTTTCTTACTATATAATCAGGACAAGCAATGCTAACTGCTATAAAAGTAATATCTAGATCTCAATGGCTTAATACAAATACAGTTTTATTTTTCTAGTGCTTATCACAGTCTTCAGGTAGATGTAGATCATTTCATTTTCTGACATGGTTACTTTCAATCTACAGCTTCCTCAATCACTGTGGAAGAACACAGAGAGCAGATACAATCATGCAAGGGCTTTAGGACCAGGCCTTGAAAGTGGCCTTTATCTCCTTTTCTCTTCATTCCATTGATCAGGATTGGTCACGTGACTGCAAACCAACTTTGTGGAACTCAGAAATGTAATCTTGAATTCTCAGAAAGCATTAAAGGAATTATGGAGCACTTGACTAATCTTTGTCACAATTAAAACTTTTTCTTGATTTTTTTTTTCCCCAAAAGATTTGAGCTATACTATGAGGATTCAGATGAGAAAACATGATAACATAACACTTGAGTGAGGACAATTAGAAAATGAAAGTGAGATATTTTGTGCTAAGCATTTATGTTTTATGATCTTGAAACCCTTTCCTTACATATCATGCAACCATGATTGCTATTCCTTTCCTCATTGTGACAGCTCAGAATTCATACAGTAAAACAATTTAGGCTGTGCCTGAGTCAAGCAAGACATCCAAATGGAAATTGTTTATTTAATTAGCCTCATCCACATGACTTATTTTTGCTCTTGATATAAGCATAAGAAATAGGAAACAGTCTGATATCACCATCCCCACTCTATAAAAAACAGAAGCATAGAAAACTTAGCTAAGGTTGTCATGCAAGCAATTGTCATAATGCTTACATTTCCAAGACAGATGGAGAGTGGATCTGGGAGGGCTCCCTTAGCAAAGCTGTGCTCATGGAGCCTGAATTTGAGCTCATAAACTATGTCCTTGATTGTGTGTCATGCTTGGTTATGGTTAGAAAGCTTATTTCAATATGGTGTTGTTGTTTAGTCGCTAAGTTGTGTCCGACTCTTTTGTGACCCTGTGGACTGTTGCCCGCCAGGCTCCTCTGTCCATGGGATTTTCCAGGCAAGAGTACTGGAGTGGGTTTCCATTTCCTTGTCCAGGTGATCTTCTTATGCAGGGATCAAACCCACATCTCCTGCTTGACAGGCAGATTCGCCACCACCGAGTCACCTGTGTGTGTGTGTGTGTGTGTGTGTGTGTGTGCGTGTGTGCGCGTGCGCGCGCGCGCGCTAAGTCGCTTCAGTCATGTCCGTGGATTTTTTTTTACCCCATGGACTGTAGCCTGCCAGGCTCCTCTGTCCGTGGATTCTCTAGGCAAGAATGCTAGAGTGTGTTGCTAAGCCCTTCTCCAGGGGATAGAACCCACCTCTCTATGTCTCCTGCATTGGCAGGCAGGTTCTAATGCCACCTGGGAAGCCCTATTGCAATATGACTCTGTAAGGGACATGGCTTCCCTGGTGGCTCAGATAGTAAAGAATCTACGTGTAAGGCAGGAGACTTGCATTCAATCCCTGGGTTGGGAAGATCCCCTGGAGGAGGACATAGCAACCAATGGCAGTATTCTTGCCTGGAAAATTCCACGGACAGAGGAGCCTGGCAGGCTGCAATCTATGGGGTCACAAAGAGTCAGACACGACTGAGAGACGAACACACACTGAGCCAAATGCTCTATTTGTCTAATAAGGGTCAAGGGCAAGTGTGATATGGGGAAAGTTATTTTACGTCTCTGACACTCTCAGAGTTTTCTTGCCTGTAAAACAAGGATCTCACAGAGATTTGGGGTTTGGTAAGGTTAAAATATTTGAAAGCAGCTAGCTCAAATTTCCTGGCACATAGTAAGGGTTTCATAAATTTCATTCTGAATTTTATTGTTGTCGTCCTGTATTTTTTAGTCAGAGCTGATCTCCATCTGATGTGGCACTTGAGTAGCCAAGAAAGACATAGACCATGATGCAGAGGGAACAAACATCAGGTTAAGCACTACAACTTGGCCCTCTGACTCTGTGCTGTAGCAGATGGTCATCAGTAACGTGTGAGATTTATAACCTGAAACATCACCAAGTTTGAATTCAGTTTTTTAGTCCTGTGGAGTTGAAAGAGGAAAGAATGATGGGGTGAAGGGCAACATGAATAGACTTATAGTCATAATCCAGTGAGTGTGTTTGGCGATATGGAGGTAGGATGAGAGAATATGGCCAAACACGTATGAATGAATGATGGCCTGGCCCAGTGTGATGTGCTGGGAGCTTCCTGGAAGCGTGGTATGAAGCATGTCAGGGCCCTGAGGATCTCTTTTGTTCTCTAAGTATCTCAGATCCACTTGCCAGGGAAGATCTGAGCAAGAGAGGTTGGGCTCATGCCTGGAGATGTCTTATCAGCTTGGTATTACTCTTTTTCCATTTCCATCCATCTGGGTCCAGGAATATGTCCTGGGAAGAAGTAACTGCAAAGAAAACCTTCAGTTTCTCTTGTATGCAGTATACAGGGGCAGTAGGGATTTATCACTGGCCAATCATTTCACCTTTAAGGGTGTGGGAAGGGAAGGATAAGATCTATTTCAAAAACTTCACAGTGGACAACCACTGGTGCTGATTCTACTGTCGTTGTCCTTTGCTGTGGGATTTTAGTGACGCTTGAGGAAGAAAAATGTTTGTCCTAAACACTCCTTTCTGCATAGTTAAGCTGTGTTTATTTATTTTTTAAATAAATTTTTAAACATTTATTTATTCTTAAAATATATTTATTTATTTTTATAAATAATATTCACTGAAAAATTATTACTATTTTATTTATTTATTTTTTAAAAATATACTTATTTGGATGTGCTGGGTCTTAGTTGTGGCATGTGGGATCTAGTTCCCAGGGATTGAACCTGCATTGGGAGCATGGAGTCTTAGACACTGGGCTTCCAGGAATGTCCCTTTTCCAGCTGTTTAGATACTTTATAATACTAGCCTGCTGCTGTCTAGAGTTCATGTTCTTGTAGGCAGTTCATGTAGGCAATATAAAACCAGGGTTATATGGACAGACTTCATGGATTTTATTAATTAAATAGAAAAAAAAACCCTCACATATGTGTGTATATGCTTTTTTCTGGCTTTCAGCAGATTCTCAAAGGCATCAACATCTTCCCCCAAAATGCTAAGAATCACTGGTTAGCATATCTGCCTGGTAAATCTGAATCTCACTATTGGACATTGATGCTGTATTTTTTAGAGAAGAAGTTGCTGTTATTCTTATTTGTAACTAATTATGTTTGTGTAACCCTACATATATGTATAGTATAATTTAATAAATTTCAGAATTTTGAATTAAGAAGAATGGGTTCAAATTCTGGCACTCCTGCTCCCTGATGGTGTGACTTAGGCCAAGTAACTTAAGTTCTGTGTGTCTCTATTTCTTTAGCTGACCAATGAATGCTAATCCTTCTTTAGAAGATTCTTAAGAGGCTTTGAAGAAGTATGACATTTGAACCTCCAACATGTTGTATAGTTAAATATAAATATGTTTTATTAAGTCATGGTTGTGTAAAAGGTCTCTCCAAACACAGAGAAGAAATCAGCTATAACCTACTATCCAAACTTGCTTTTATCATTTTACCATGTCTTTCAAGTCTTATTTCCATGGATAGAATTTTTTTTAAAAATATAGTATACTAGAGTGTCTGCCTGTAGCAAGATGGCGGCGGTCTCAATGTCAGTGGCGCTGAGGCAAGCGTTGTGGGGGAGAAGGGTAGCGACTGTAGCTGCCGTTTCCGTTTCCAAGGTTTCCACCAGGTCGTTGAGCACTTCCACATGGAGGCTGGCACAGGACCAAACTCGAGACACGCAACTCATAACAGTTGATGAAAAATTGGATATTACTACTTTAACTGGTGTTCCAGAAGAGCATATCAAAACTAGAAAAGCCAGGATCTTTGTTCCTGCTCGCAATAACATGCAGTCTGGAGTAAACAACACAAAGAAATGGAAGATGGAGTTTGATACCAGAGAGAGATGGGAAAATCCTTTGATGGGTTGGGCGTCAACGGCTGATCCCTTATCCAACCTGGTTCTGACTTTTAGTACTAAAGAAGATGCAATTGCCTTTGCAGAAAAAAATGGATGGAGCTATGATGTTGAGGAGAGAAAGGTTCCAAAACCTAAGTCCAAGTCTTATGGCGCAAACTTTTCTTGGAATAAAAGAACAAGAGTATCCACAAAATAGGTTGGCATGGACTGTATCTCTGTGCTTGACTGTGAATAAAGTCAGCTGTGCAGTATTTATAGTCTGTGTATAATACACCTCTTAATCTCCTAATAAATTTGACCTTTAAACTACAGAAACATTTTTGTGGTGTCTATTTTAAATGTTTTTTGATGTCCCAAGTTAAACATGTTATAATTTCCTTTACAGGTAGGTGATCATACCTCTATGAAATTTCAGCACTTAAAAAATCTATTAAAAGAAATGTTTGAAATCAGCTGCAACATTGAAGTTTTACACTTGTTTTTTATGGCCATTCTCAAGTTAATAGTGTTTATAAACTACCAGCCATCATTATCAAAATACTGTCTTACAAATTTTCCTGTTATCATAGGTAAAGAAATTCATGATTACTGTGCAGTCTGATAAACCTAAGCCCAAATCTCCTTATTATTGAAATTTGCTTCTGTATTTAGAACTGTTTCTCTAAGCTTCTTTGAACCTGAATGAATTGTGTTCCATACTAAACTTTGCCCACTAATCAGTACTTCATGATTGTGATGGTTCAGGTAAAGATTTTATATTCTTGTGAATTAAAAGACTCAGAAAATAAAAACCAATTCTTTGTTAAAAAAAAAAATATAGTATACTACATTTATAATTAGATCAGATCATTTATAAACACAATTTAAGCCATTTTCCTTTTTGTTGGATTTTAAGTTATATTGCTTTCCAAAATAGTAATAACTTTTTTCAGTGAATATCATGAAAAAGACATTTTAAAGAGACCTAATCTTTATAGACCTGATCTAGGTCTATAAAGTAGATTTCCAAAGTGGAATTTGAGGGCCAGAAAGTTCTTGTCTTTCTTAAAAGGCTCTTGAAATATAATTGACTCACAAATTACATATTTTCCTAACTTTATGTTATGCAATAAAATGTATTTATGGAAAAGTGCATATTACCATAAACAGTTTATTTCTCATCTATTTATTGCAAAGCAAATACTGGTTTACTTATATCAGAAATACCCTTCGCACCCTTCTCAGTCATTCTTTCTTACTTTCTCCACCAAGGAAAACACAGTCTTTTGGGGAAGTTGTTTCTTTGCTTTTGTTTATAGTTTTATCATTGAAGCATACATCTCTAAATATCAAAGCTTGGTTTTGCTTGCTTTTAAAACTTGATATATAGGCTGTCATACAGTTTGCATTCTTTGTCTGGATTTTAATGTTTGGTTTTATGTTTGTGAGAGTCCGTCTTATTGTTACATACAACTGATAAATTGTTCATTTTCTTTGCCACAAAGTCTCCCAATCCAGGTAATAATTATGAGCTGTGATCTGCCCTCATCACATCATAGCATCTGAAAGGATTTTATATTCTTATATTTCTTTGTAAAGAAAGGAAAGAAACAAACATTGGAACATCTACCTTAGTTTAGACATCACAAATCTGAATGTTTTTGGAAGAAGAAAGCAAACATGTTTGTGTGTGTTTCAGTATTTATATGTGGAATGTTTGATAAGAGAAATAACTGATATATAACATATAGAAGATAATTTGCATTCTAAATCATTGCTCCTTAGCTTGAAAATGCAAGTGTGTGTATGTGTTTGCTTACATATGAAAACTTCTTTGTTCCCATGGACAGAAAAAAAAATTTCTCAGAGAATAGATTGTCAGCTCCCCCCTTTTCTCTTTAAAAAAATGTAAAAATGTATATATATATATTTACTTTTGTTTTTAATTAGAGGATAATTACAATATTGTGATGGAAAGCAACATGAATTGGCCGTAGGTGTACATATGTCCCCTGCTTCTTGAACCTCCTTCCCACCTCCCTCTAGATTGTCACAGAGCGCTGGGTTTGGGCTCCCTGCTTCATACAGCAAACTCTCTCTGGCTATATATTTTATATATGGTAATGTATATACTTCAATTGTCAGCCTCCTTTTAAAGTGTGGTGAATGTTTCTATATTTAGATAACAATGTGTTGATAGAACAAGTAGAGGTTTACTTTGGGTTGTTACAGACTTTGACTAATAGCTGTAATCTTTCCTCTCCAAGAACAGAGATAATAGAAGATAGGATTTTTAATAAAATCCACTAAATTGCATATACTTGATTTAAAAAGAAACACAAAGCTTTCACTTTTGTAAAGTGCAGAGATTTTGAAGCAGACGCCTTCCTTATCCTCTACAAGTCATAAATAGATTCATCTTTATGTACTGATCCATTTAAAAATAGACACTATCTTTAGCACAATTGGAGAAGGCAATGGCACCCCACTCCAGTACTCTTGCCTGGAAAATCCCATGGATGGAGGAGCCTGGTGGGCTGCAATCCATGGGGTCGCGAGGAGTCGGAGGAGTCGGACACGACTGAGAGACTTCCCTTTCACTTTTCACTTTCATGCATTGGAGAAGGAAATGGCAACCCACTCCAGTGTTCTTGCCTGGAGAATCCCAGGGATGGGGGAGCCTGGTGCCATGCCGTCTATGGGGTTGCACAGAGTCAGACACGACTGAAGTGACTTAGTAGTAGCAGCAGTAGCAGTTAGCTCAAATGCTTGCAAATAGAGACGTGATGGATTTTAGGAAATTGCAGCACCTCCCCCATCATTCTCTTTTATCTATGAGAAAGGATTTTTTTGAACCTTTGATAGCATCAAGGTCTAAATTAGGAGTGTCCTTAACAAAGTCCCAGCAACTTTGAGCACTTTTCCTTGCTCAGAGTTCACAAAAGTGAACTTATTTATTCACAAAGAGGTGAATATGCAAAGGTCTCATGGACTCTGCGTTGGGCACTGCATCCACTTCTGTAAAGTTGCCCTAATGAATGTCCTGCTTTGTGTGTCCAGTTTTGACTCCACGGGAAGATGAATCAGGGCTTTCTGTTTATTACCTGTATGTAAACAATCAACACAATCCTAGTACACAGTGATCACTCAGGAATATTTGGAAGTTGTTACTCTAGGCTGCTGAATCCCAGCAGCTGGTTTCTGTACAAACAGTATTTGTTACAGCCTCCACAAACTTCCCCAGAAGTTTGGCAACATCACAAAGACCTTCCTGCCACCAAAAGGCTTTCTTGCCACTGCAGTGATTGCTGACATGGAGGGGGAACTGAGCAATCTTCTTACTTTGTTACTCCACTGATGCTCATGATTTCAATGGCATTAAGTTCCAAGATGAGGGAGCAATGAAAGCTTCCTAATGTCCTGCTGCTAAGTCGCTTCAGTCGTGTCAGACTCTGTGCGAGACCCCATAGACGGCAGCCCACCAGGCTCCCCTGTCCCTGGGATTCTCCAGGCAAGAACACTGGAGTGGGTTGCCATTTCCTTCTCCAATGCAGGAAAATGAAAAGTGAAAGTGAAGTCGCTCAGTCGTGTCTGACTCTACGACCCCATGGACTGCAGCCCACCAGGCTCCTCCATCCATGGAATTTTCAGGCAAGAGTACTGGAGTGGGGTGCCATTGCCTTCTCCATTCCTGATGTCCAGTGTGTAAGAAAGGAAATGGATACTTTTCCTTTTAAGATAGAGTGATCAGTGCATCCTTACTGCCACCTAAGTTACTGAAATAAAATTACATGTAACCTTCTTTTTAAAAAAAATATTTATTATATTTGGCTGTGCCAGGTCTTAGTTGCAGCACTCGGGATGTTCAGGCTTTGGTATGGCATGTGGGAATCTTTAGTTGCAAAATGTGGAATATTTAGTTGTGGCATGTGAACTCTTAGTTGAGGCAAGTGGGATCTAGTTCCCTGATGGGGGATCGAACCCAGGCCCCTTGCAATGGGAGTATGGAGTCTTAGCCACTGGGCCACCAGGGAAATCCCCACACATGGCTTTCTTAATATCAGAAATTTGCTTCTGAAACTCAGATGTTCTGTGCAACAAATGTTGGCTTTCAGCTCATTCTCCATTACTTTAAATATAAGTATGATACACCAACTCCCTCACCACCAATTTCCTTACATGCAACCAAAACAGTTATTATGCATGTAATTTAAATACATTAGTAATAATTATAAGATGCTTACAATATTGCTTCCTGATCCCCACATAGTAAAAATAGTGGCTATAAACAGTGTTTTGTATGCCGTAACACATTGCATTTCCTCTCTGTTAACACTCCTCAGCTTTTAAAAAAAGTCTGCATTGAGTGATATTTTAGCAACTGCATTTGAAATTGTAGAATTTTCCTATACGTCATGACATTTTGTTTAATATGTTGTAATGAGTATGATGGCTAATTTTATCTGTCAGCTTCACTGGACTAAACATGATTTCTGGGCGTGTCTGTGAATGTTTCTGGAAGAGATTAACATTTGAA
This sequence comes from Bubalus kerabau, assembly GCF_029407905.1. NCBI lineage: Eukaryota > Metazoa > Chordata > Mammalia > Artiodactyla > Bovidae > Bubalus > Bubalus kerabau. The sequence goes on along the minus strand of NC_073630.1, from coordinate 28,700,190 downwards.
TTGGTAGACTGAATAAAGATGATCACTGCACCAATGCAAGTAGGCATCATCTAATCTGAGGACCTCAGCAGAACAGAAAGGCAGAGGAAAGGTGAATTTGCTCTGTTTGAGCTGGAACATTCATCTTCTCCTTCCCTCTGACATCAGCATTCCTGGTTCTCTGGCCTTTGCCCTTGAGATTGTTTGTTGTTCAGTCATTTCTGACTCTTTGAGACCCCATGGACTGTAGCCTGCCAGGTACATCTGTTCATGGGATTTCCCAGGCAAGAATACTCTGGACTTTGGACTTGAACCAGGGCTTATACCATCAGTTCCCTGATTCTCAAGTCTTTGGACTTGGACTTATACCACTGTCTTCCCTGGTTATCAGGCCTTTATACTCAGACTGAACACCACCAGACTTCCTGGGTCTCTAGTTCGCAGACAGCAGATCATGGGACTTCCTGGTTTTCATAATCATGTGAGCTAATTCCACTAATAAATCTCCTCTTATATATATCTGTATATATCTGCTACCGAGTCCAGACTTGTTCAGCTTGCCACACAACAGGCCATGAGTTATTGGGGTAAGGAAAGTCAGCCAACCGAGAAGATGGCAGATTAGTGTCTTAGAGAATGATCCTACCCCAGTTAGAATTTAGACTATGTGTGTGCTCGGGTGCTTAGCTGTGTTTGATTTTTTGTGGTCCCATGAATGGTAGACTGCTAGGCTCCTCTGTCCATGGGATTTTCCAGGCAACAATACTGGAGTAGGTTGCCATTTCCTCCTGCAGGGGATCTTCCTGACCCAGGGATCTAACCTGTGTCTCCTGCATTGCAGTCAGATTCTTTACCACTGAGCCACCTGGGGATATGTTTTATAATTAAAGGGGGCGGGGATGTATGTGGCTGGTTGTTGCAAACTTCTTGGTGTCAGAATCCTTTGTTCTTGAGTAGGTTAGGTGATGATATTTCTGTAATAAATGTTTTTCTGTTCTGCAACTTTTAAAAAATTTATTTCTATCTGAATGGAAGAGTGTTAAACCTTTAAAGTTCAGAGCCTTGAGAATGGGCTATCCTGTATATTTCAGGCTATAGGCAACATTCTTTTACAAAAGGTACAGAAAATAAGCAACAAAGCACAAAGTTTAAAGTAAAAGAAATAGATCCAACATGGAGTCAAATTTGTTCTTCCCTATTACATATCCTATTAATTCTGTTTCTTGGGAGAATCCTATTAATACAACAAGTTTTAAGAATATAAATATAGATCCTTTCTATGTAAACATCAGCCAAAATAAGTTGTGCTGAAAGATAGATATGTTCCATAAAGGTTGGGTATTGAAAACCATAAGATGTTCTACCATAAAACATTAGCCAGGGAGATGTTCTCTGGGGTGTGACTGTACAGGTCTATTTTAATTGAAGTCGTTGATGGATGCAGTTCTGATATCCAAATGTTTACAATCGTTGAGTATTCTGCAGGGACAGACATTTTCTATGGCAGACAAATAGGTTCAGTTTCGTAATAAGAGTTAGTTCATTTTCTATTTCTCTTCTCCCTAATCTCCTGAGTCCTCTGTCCTATCCACAGAATAGAAGTAGTGCATCTTGAGATTTTGCTACTTTTACTGATATATGGGTATGTGGGAAGAGTTGAGCACATAAGTGTAAGGAGGAAGGATGGGACCAGCTACTGCCACTGACAATTCTCCCAGGTTTTCAGGAGCAAACCTCTATTCAGCTGATGCTAGTGGAGCAAACACCAACATTTCCCAATGGGGGTAGATTAGAAAAACACGGTTTTTGAAGCCAAACACATCTGGTTTCAAATCCCAGTTTCCCCTACTTACCTGTGTGAATTTCAGCAAGTTACTGAACCTTTAAGATTTATTTTCTTCATCTATTAAATGGTTAGTATGCTTACTTTCGGAGAAGGCAGTGGCACCCCACTCCAGTACTCTTGCCTGGAAAATCCCACGGACGGAGGAGCCTGGTAGGCTGCAGTCCATGGGGTTGCTAAGAGTCGAAGACGACTGAGCGACTTCACTTTCACTTTTCACCTTCATGCATTGGAGAAGGAAATGGCAGCCCACTCCAGTGTTCTTGCCTGGAGAATCCCAGGGACGGGGGAGCCTGGTGGGCTGCTGTCTATGGGGTCGCACAGAGTTGGACACGACTGAAGCGACTTAGCAGCAGTAGCAGCAGCATGCTTACTTTAGAGGGTTGTGATAGGGATTAAATGACATAGTGACATTTTGTAGCTTTTTAAAATTAAAGTATAGTTAATTTACAAAGTAATTCATATGTGTATATGTATATATATACACACACTCATTTTTAGAAGAATTCTTTTCCATTAGAGTATCATAAGATATTGAATATAATTCCCAGTGTTATACAGTAAATCCTTGTTGTTTATTTTATTTATAATAGTATATATTGTTAATCCCATAGTTCTAATTTATTATTCTCCCTACCCTTTCCCCTTTGGTAAGCATAGTTTTTTTGCTATGTCGTTGAGTCTGTTTATGCTTTGTAAAAGATGATTTGTATTATTTTTGTACTTCTTTAGATTCTACATATAAGTGATACCATATATTTGTCTTTTTCTGGCTGACAATTAATATGATAATCTCTAGGTCCACGTTACTGCAAGTGGCATTATTTCATTCTTTTTATGGCTGAGTAATATTCCACTGCATCATCCGCATCTATATCTGTTTCGCATCTTCTTTATTCATTTATCTGTTGATGGACATTCAGGTTGTTTCCATGTCTTGGCTATTGTAGATAGTGCTGTTATGAACACCAGGGTGCATGTATCTTTTTGAATAAGAGTTTTCATCTGTTCTGGATACATGCTGGATCATATGGTAACTCTATTTTTAGTTTTTTAAGGAATCTCTAGGTTTCCCGGGTAGCTCAGCTGGTAAAGAATCCACCTGCAATGCGGGAGACCTGGATGTGATCCCTGGGTTGGGAAGATCCCCTGGAAGAGGGCATGGCAACCCACTCCAGTATTCTTGCCCGGAGAATCCTCATGGACAGAGGGGCCTGGTGGGCTACAGTCCATGGGGTCACAAAGAGTCGGACACAACAGAGAGACTAAGCACAACACGGTACAAGGAATACCCAGACAGTTTTTCACAGTGGCTGCACCATCCAGACAGTTTTTCACAGTGGCTGCACCAATTGACATTCCCACAAGCAGTGTAAGAGAGTTCTTTTTTTGCCACACCCTTTCCAGTAATTATTATTTGTAGACATTTTGATGATGGCTATTCTGATCAGAGTGAGGTGATATCTTGTTGTAGTTTTGATTTACGTTCTCTAATAATGAGCAATGCTGAGTGTGTTTCACCTGCCTGTTGGCCATCAGTATGTCTTCTTTGGAAAAATGTCTATTTAGGTGTTCTGCCGATTTCTTCAGTTCAGTTCAGTTCAGTCGCTCAGTCGCGTCCGACTCTTTGCGACCCCATGAATCGCAGCACGCCAGGCCTCCCTGTCCATCACCAAATGAGTTCTTTATTTTTTGTTGTTGAGCTGTATGAGCTGTTTGTATATTTTGGAAATTAAGCCCTTATCAGTCACTTCATCTGCACATATTTTCTCCCAGTCCATAGGCTGTCTCTTTGTTTTGCTGATGATTTCCTTTGCTATGCAAAAACTTATAAGTTTGATTAGGTCCCATTTGTTTATTTTTGCTTTTATTTCTTATGCTTTGGGAGATTGGACACAGTAAAATTTTTAAAATCTGTAAAACTTATCCCATAATGGACTGTGATAATTCATTCTGTGTGTCAACTTGGAGAGTGCTTTTGATGAGCTCAACACTGAAATCAGTGAATTTGGAATAAGCAGATTGTCCTCCATAATGTGGATGGGCCTCATCCAATCAGTCAAAGCCCTGAATAGAACAAAGAGACAAGTCTCCCCAAGCAAGAGCGAATTCTCCATAGACTGCCTTTGGACCTCACCTGCATCATTGGCTCTAGTAGGTCTCTAGCTTGCCAGCCCACGCTACAGATCTAAAATTGTCAGTTTCCATAGTTGCATGAGCCAATCACTTATAATAAATCTCTTTATATATACATTCTATTGGTTCTGTTTTTCTGACTAACACATGTGTGTGTGTGTGTGTTAAGTTGCTTCAGTCGTGTCTGACTCTTTGTGACCCCCATGGGCTGTAGCCCACCAGGCTCCCTGGTCCATGGGATTCTCTAGGCAAGAACACTGGAGTGGGCTGCCATACCTTCCTCAATTAATACATAGAGCCATACAAAACTAAGGGCTCAAATATGGGAGTTATTTGAGGTTAGCATCTACGTTCTGTGACATAAATCTGCCAGCTAATATCAACAAATACTCATCAGTTTGAGTACAAAATAACATTAAGCAAGAATAAATTCCACAAGTTCATAAACCATTAAATTAACACTAAGATGAGTTACAGTAGGTCTCCTTCCACTTAATGAAAACTTTTCTTCAGATTACAACAGACAATAATATTTTCCATAAGGTCAGAGATCTGAATGACTGTCGTTTTTAAGAGTGGAAAGTTTTAAAACAGAAGAAATCCGCATTTCTTGATAGACTCTGCTGAACTCATTGGGGCTGAAGAGTGTCATAGCGTCTTTGTAACTTCAGCAGCTGATGACACGGCCTATTGCATAGATTCCATCTCCTATATTTTTCAAAAATTAATAAAAGATCTAGGGGATCTAGAAGATCTAGTGGAGGGCTTCCCTAGTAGCTTAGATGGTAAAGCATCTGCCTGCAGTGCAGGAGACCCAGGTCCGATGCCTGGGTCGGGAAGATCCCCTGGAGAAGGAAATGGCAACCCACTCTAGTATTCTTGCCTGGAGAATTTCATGGACAGAGGAGCCTGGCAGGCTACAGTCCATAGGGTTGCAGAGAGTCAGACACGACTGAGCGACTAACACACACAAGCGGAGTGGAGGAGACCAACGATGTGTGAGAGACCTTGAATCTCATTTTATCTGCAGTAGATGGAGCTGCCTACCAAGTGAAAGCCTGGCTCTTTGAGTCAAAATTATGTTTTCTAGGAATGGGACTGCTATAGTAAAATGTATATTTGCAAAGAATGGAATGGTGGGGGAGTTCTGAATTATGAAAAGTTGGCATTATAGAATTATACAAGAAATGATTTTTTTTGCCTTCAAGATTGAAAGTGAAAGTGAAAATCACTCAGTTGTGTCCAACTATTTGCAACCCCATGGACTATACAGTCCATGGGATTCTCCAGGCCAGAATACCGTAGTGGGTAGCCTTTCCCTTCTCCGGGGGATCTCCCCAACCCAGGGATCGAACCCAGGTCTCCCATGATGCAGGCAGATTCTTTACGAGCTGAGCCACAAGGGGAGCCCACCTTCAAGATTAGTTAGGAAGAATACCCAGCTCTTGTTTCTGTCACATGTGAAGCTCCCTCCCAGTAGATGGTGATGGGAATGGAACTCAGGAAACTGAGTCTGTGTCTGTGGTCCCTTTGCGACTGCTAGACTAGTAAACACTCTGCCTGGTTGTACAATGTCCCTTCATCTACAACAGTGGTCCTTAATCCTCATCAGAGCCTCCCTTGAATGGGGCCATTAACCTTTTTCATCCCCCTGTACCTTCTGACTTGCTAGTTTTCTCCATATCAAAAATCCTATGGACAATAAGGAAGATATTAAGAAATTATCTTTTTGCTAAGAGATCAGCTGTGCCTCAAAAATAGAAGTTCAGTGGAGAGAGAACCAAGCCTATATCTTATTGACGGCCCCTGTGCTACACAAGGCTGTATAGATTTGCTGCTGCTAAGTCGCTTCAGTCGTGTCCGACTGTGCGACCCCATAGACGGCAGCCCACCAGGCTCCCCTGTCCCTAGGATTCTCCATGCAAGGACACTGGAGTGGGTTGCCATTTCCTTCTCCAATGCAGGAAAGTGAAAAGTGAAAGTGAAGTCGCTCAGTTATGTCTGACTCTTAGTGACCCCACGGACTGCAGCCCACCAGGCTCCTCCGTCCATGGGATTTTTCCAGGCAAGAGTACTGGAGTGGGGTGCCATTGCCTTCTCTGGTATAGATTTAGGCATTCAAAAAAAGACTAACTTTGTGACCTCTTTCTTCCTCTCCTCTCTCTCTCTTGCTCTCTCACTTTCTCATCCCTGTTCCTCTTTCTACACGCTTGTGAGGCAGGAGATAGATGAGCCCTGGGCTGGAACCTTCTCCTTGTGGCCAGATACTCCAAAATTAAGATAATGGCAGGAGCAAGAAGCTGAATCACACTCAGATAAAAGATACAGAGACCACATATTTCTCATTCTTGAGGTCAAGGAAACCTCCCAAACTACACATGAGTGGAAAGTTTCCTCAGGGGTCAAAGATGGGAGGGGGTACCAGACCATAATATGTTCGGTCAACTCTCCAGAGACGCTTGCCCAGCAGTCCTTCTTGGCTAAAAGATATGTTTGTGCACACAGAGGAAGGCCCTTGTTTTGTTGTTGTTTTTCAGTTGCTAAGTTGTGTCTGACTCTTTGTGACCCCATGGACTGCAGCACTCCAGGCCTCCCTGTCCCTCACCATCATCCAGGGTTCACCCAAGTTCATGTCCGTTGAATCAGTGATGCTATCCAACCATCACATCCTTCTGCCTTCAATCTTTCCCAGGATCAGGGTCTTTTCCAATGAGTCGGCTGTTTGTGGCTGGTGGACAAAGCATTGGAGGAGGACCCTGCGTCAGACCAAATATCTTTTCAGAGCAAGGCAAAGCAAGATGATTGCTCAGAGGAAACGTGGGAGAACTGCCCCCAATGTAAGTGATTTAAACTACTCTAAAGGTGTACAACGCTCTCTGGGCTCGCCTGTGTGTCTATCTGCCCATACTCTTTTTCCTTCTAATACACACTTTACTTGTTTCACTACTTTCCATCTCTTTGCTGAAATTCCTTTCTCCAAAGCAGATGAGCCAGGGCCTTGTCAGTTGGCAGTGGCCCTAGCGGTCTAATGGCTAGGATTCTGCGTGCTCATCACCATGGTCTAGGCTCAACCCCCGAGATTCTGCTTCAAGCCACCACAGGCCGCAGCCACCTTAGAGCCACCTAAAATCACATGTAGCTTCAGTCCTCACATCCGATACATTTTCTTTCCTCTGGGAAACTTCTTCCAGTCTTCACAAGGTTTTGCCAGCTCCTGTGTCTTTGGTTTTGGGTAGGTGCTCATGGATGCTTTCCTTTGGTTCACATTGGCTGATTTGAAAGAGAAGAGGAAGAACCTGGAGACATGAGTAAAGGGGGCCCTGAACTAAGCCCCCTGCTGTGGAAGACTCTGTTTATTGCAAATATACACACACACAAAGTAGATTATTAAAGAATGAATGCATCTCTGTCCCTTGAATTTGGAGCTCACTATAATTACAGCATGACCTAGGGCCAGTGGAAAGCTCTGCATCTCTTGCTCTCTGTCCTCTGAACAAGAGAGACAGGATTGCATGCCTCGTGGGTGGTACTACTACCGTGTTCAGAGATACAAAGTACTTCAGCTTGCAGGAAGGATTTGAGTGGCCAAAACTCTTAGGTAAAAGAAAAGAGGAATAAACTTATCAAACTCTTCCTCCTCAAAATCAGCCATTCAGACAGCATAAACGCAAAACTCCTTGCATGATGAAGTGTGGGTTTCCCAATAGTGCTGAGAATCCATTTTCCCTCCTTATGCTTCAGTTTGTGGATCTAGAGATACTTATAAATTAGCAAGATATTTCCAACAGTATGCACATGGTTGTAAGATCACTTTTCAACAGTATAATCGCTATCAATCACACTTTATGTACGTAAGTCTAGATGTAATATATGGGCAATTTCACAGAACACCATCATCAGACAAGGTCAGTCTGTGATCATGATGGAGCAAGATGAAAACAGGACCACTTGAGAATCATGTTCTGAGTACAGGAGCATTTCCAAACCAAAACATGACCAAGCCTCCCTCTCTCCTAGTTTTTATGAGAGACTACTACTTCTTTGGGAGAAGGCAATGGTGCCCCACTCCAGTACTGTTGCCCGGAAAATCCCATGGATGGAGGAGCCTGGTAGGCTGCAGTCCATGGGGTTGCTAAGAGTCAGACACGACTGAGCGACTTCTTTCACTTTCAACTTTCATGCATTGGAGAAGGACATGGCAACCCACTCCAGTGTTCTTGCCTGGAGAATCCCATGGACGGAGAAGCCTGGTAGGCTGCAGTCCATGGGGTCGCACAGAGTCGGACACGACTGAAGGGACTTAGCAGCAGCAGCACTACTTCTTTATGTATGGATACAACTTAATTTTAACTCTCTTCTTATTTTCCAGATAAGAATTACTAAAATTCCCAAACACAAAATCACATCTGTTTCCTGACAGCACCCAATCCTAGGCAATATCCCACTTCTCTAAACAGTACTCAAAATTACTTAACCAGCCCAAATCCTGTAAGTCCCTTCTCATACCTTCTTAATAAGAAAGCCCATATTTCCTATAACAAATGTTATAATCAATAATCCCAACACACTATAGAGGCCTTCCTAGTGGTCTTTGATTGGAGGGCTTTGCTGGTACTTGTTTTTCTGGTTGTTCTGTTGCTAAGTCGTGTGACCCATGGACTGCAACTTGCCAGGATTCCCTGTCCTTCACCATCTCCGAGTTTCTCAAACTCATGTCCATTGAGTCAATGATGCTATCCAACCATCTCATCTTCTGCCTCCCTCTTCTCCTCCTGCTCTCAATCTTTCCCAGCCTCAAGGTCTTTTTCAATGAGTTGGCTCTTTGCATCAGGTGGCCAAAGTATTGGAGCTTCAGCATCCGTCTTTCCAATGAATATTCAAGGTTGATTTCCTTTAGGGTTGACTGGTTTGATCTCCTTGCAGTCCAAGGGACTCTCAAGAGTCTTCTCCAGTATCGCTGTTCGAAAGCATCAGTTCTTTGGTGCTCAGCCATTTTTATGACCAAACTCTCACATCCATACATAACTAATGAAAAAACCATAGCTTTGACTAGACAGACCTTTGTCAGCAAAGTAATGTCTCTGCTTTTTAGTATGCTTTCTAGGCTTGTCATAGCTTTTCTTCCAAGGAGCACTGTTATTCTAGGTCCTACAGATATTAAGGGAGGTCCTACCTAGACTGTGGTTTCTGATTCCAGTACAGCTTCCCCAGCAACTGGAGTTGTTGCTGCTCTCTCACTAGTTACCAAGGGCCAAACGTATCTTTAAGATCATGACTAACCCCTCCACACACAGCATTGGAAAGGAAATTCCTCAGAGTAACTTCAACCCTGTCCCTTGTGAAATGATAAGGCTGGTGTTTTTTATTTATCCTTGGAAGAATTTAGTAAATATTTATTGAATATTTACTAAGCACCAGTTATGTGCTAGAAACTATAGTTACTGAGGACATAGCAGTGAATAAATGGATAAAAATCCCTGTACTCATGTCACCTATATGCTATGGAGCATTATGACTCCTTCCTTGTTTGGCTTATTTTAACAGAGTGTCTATATTAGATGTAAATGGCTCTTTCTCATTTAGGATGGGTAACACAAACTAAATGAGAAATCTTTTGATGACCAGTCTTAACTTCTATCTAACCCATTCTCCCTCCCTTCTGTGCCCTATCCCCTTATTTAAGATGGGGGAAGAAGATTTAAGTTTCAAAGCACACACAATTGAGGGCTAATTCTCTGAATGTTAGTCTGTTTTGGTAATTTAGAGTTATTTGTTATCAGCAACATGTATTTGTACACAAACAAATTATACAGTTTATAAAACTGGTTTCAAATTAAATGTGCTCACCTTCATCTCTGCCATCTTGCTGGCATTACTTAAGGAAATCAGATCTTTTCTTTGTATTGTAGTTAGAAAAGTTAACCTTAATTCTAGCACTGCTGAGGTTATCACAAAATCTAAAATAATGCAGTCCAATTTAATTCAATGCCACAAATTTGCATTGAATACCCTCTGTGGGAAAGGACCTTTCTTTTGTGTTTTTCTTTTATGGAGGTTAAAATGCTTTGCAAATGTTAGTGGACATTTTCAAGATAATGCTTAGATCTGATCTCAATAAATTTGTAGCATACAGTATATATATATATAAATAAATATATATATATAAATATATATATATATAACTTACTATATGTATAAAGCAACATTTTTAGTAATGACTCATGTAATAGTGTCTGCAATTGCAATGTGGTTTCCATTATAACTTTAGTCCTCATCTGCTAGTAACTTTCTCCAAATTTAATCTTTTGGGTTGAAATTTTCCATGCCTGGTTTAAGCTCAAAGGTATTTAAAAAAAATTTTATTTAAAGTTGCAGGGCAATTCCTTCGACTATCATATATACCTCTTCTAATTTCAATGTAGGCAAGAAAAAAAAAGTAAAAAGGAAAGATTTGAGTGTTATGGGTATGGCATTTATATGTTCAGCTAGAACCATAAAAAGGCCTTTATAGCCTAGACCTAAGATCATTTCACTCAGCTCATTTCCTAAAAAAATTGGAGGAGACTCCTGATACCTGGCATGCCTTTGTCACCGCAGGACTTGCTTCCACGTGGTAACAGTGGCTAAAAAGATTCTTAGAGATTAGGTTCCCATGGCATTTAAATACGTGAGCTTAGCTGATAATTGTGATGCATCATCGCTGATGCATGCTTGCTCAGTCATTTCTTACTCTTTGCGGCCTCATGGCCTATATAGCCTGCCAGGCTCCTCTGTCCATGGGATTATCCAGACAAGAATACTGGAACAGGTTGCCGTTTCCTCCTCCAGGGGATCTTCCTGACCCAAGGATCAAACAAGTGTATCCTGCATTGCAGGTGGATTCTTTCCCTGCTGAACCATCAGGGAATACAATTTCTTGCTTCTGAGGCCCTTGGGATGGGAATTCAGGCCTCCATTGTGTCTTTTCCCTTTGTTCCATGTTAACAAATATGCTATTTAGTAAATTAAAAATGATTTCTCATCAGAAACTATGAAGGATTATAGCCTTTTTAGGTGTTTATAGTGAAAAAGATATCTGTTTGGTTTCAGTTCTGGTAGTCACATTGCCAAACTTGGAAACATTCTGCAGACATTATTTTTGTCTTAGGAGATCTATAAATGTAGCTATAAGTTCACCCTCCCTCCTCATCCAAAAATAAGTATGTGACCCTCACAGAGGTCTTTGGTGGGTGAAGCTTATTGGTATATGAGGATTAACAGCATTCTTGAGGAAAAAAAAAATGAAGGGGAGCACAGGTAGGAATTCCTTTTGGGTCCACACGAGAAAAAATGAAATACCCTGAATCTACATTCTTATGTGTATTGAATCTTCGCCTTATACTTGATTTAAACTTTATTCTTATCTTAAATGTTGTTAGAAAGTCATCACTTTTGAAATTGTGTAACTTGATCTTTACCTAAAATAACATCCAATTGCCCCAAAGGCATTTAAAAAGATAACATCTTACATATCCTCTTTCTGAAGACATACCCCTGTGTGTATATTTGCATAACTGCTTTACATGCCTAAACTGTCTATTCTCTCTCTGTTGCTCTCCCATGTAGAATATACATCCGTGTAGATTCAGAATTTTCCACAAGGAACAAAAGGAATCTTATAATGAAAAACAACATTTTTTTATGGATCCATGCCAAGGTACCGGATCCTTGTTCTTTTCCAGTTGATTTATCTTAATGATTCTCTGTCAGGCAAAAGCCTTTATGAATTCTGCATAATGTCCTATTCAATTATGGCTGCATGCTTGCCTCAGCTTTGCAAGGCTAAGCTTGAGATGATCTTTTTTCCTCTAAGAATCTACCCATATTCAGGGACAAAATGAGACCAGTTACTGCTGGAGAAACCTGATTAACAAAACTTTTTTTTCTTTTAAGACTCATGTTTACAAAAATGAAACCTGGACGAGTTTTACCAACTTTGTTTTATATTTGAAGTTATCTTTTCATTTCTTTTCTCAGTTCAGATAGATACAGGTCTTAGAACTATGCTTTGATTTAGTTTTAAGTTTAAATATAATGCATTGTCAAAATATTTCCTCTTAGCTTTTTTTCTTCTGTGCGGAAGCATGGATAGAGCTCTGTGTTGTTTTGTAATAGTGCTGTCTGGGGCTTCCCAGGTGGCGCTAGTGGTAAAGAACCCACCTGACAATGCAAGAGATGTAAGAGATGCGGGTTTGATACCTGGTTGGGAAGATCCCTGGAGGAAGGCATGGAAACTCACTCCAATATTCTTGCCTGGAGAACCTCATGGACAGAGAAGCCTGGTGGGTTTTGTCCATTGGGTCACAAAGAGTTGGATACGACTGAAGTGACTTAGCATGTAGTGCTATCTGATTCAGAGAAGGCAGTGGCACCCCACTCCAGTACTCTTGCCTGGAAAATCCCATGGACGGAGGAGCCTGGTGGGCTGCAGTGCATGGGGTCACTAAGAGTAGGACACGACTGAGCGACTTCACTTTCACTTTCCACTTTCATGCATTGGAGAAGGAAATGGCAACCCACTCCAGTGTTCTTGCCTGGAGAATCCCAGGGACGGGGGAGCCTGGTGGGCTTCCATCTATGGGGTCGCACAGAGTTGGACACGACTGAAGTGACTTAGCAGCAGCAGCTATCTGATTAAATTTCTGTGAAAATAGATATGTTCTATAATCTGCTCTATGCTTCAGTATGGTAGCCATTGATTACTTGGGGCTGTTGAGCATTAGAAATGTGCCTAGTATGATTGAGAAACTGAATTTTAAATATTAATAAAGTTTAATTTATTCAAATATAAATTATTTCTATGGCTAGAGCCTACTCTCATAACACATGTTCATATAACTTAGCTCTTGAAAATTACACTGAGATTTTCTCAAAATGCTGTTCCTATAACAAGCCACCCCAAACTTGAAGCTTTAAAGTAGCCATTAGTTATAATCTATCATGATTCAGTGGGTTGACTACTCAGTGGGACAGTTCTCACTTGGGGTTCCTCATGTGGGTTCAGTCAGAGGTCAGATGAGGCTGGAGTCCTTTGAAGGTTCAACTGGACTAATGTCCAGTATAGCTCCCTACTCTATGCCTGGGTGCCTGGAATGGCTTGGAACGGCTGGAGACTGCTCAGGCATCTTTCTCTCCATGGAGCTGCTCCAAATGACAAGCTTGGGTCTTTCTGAGGAAAGTAGTCTCAGGACGTTGAACTCATTATACAGGGTCAGGCGTCCCCCAGAGTAGTGTTTGAAGAGACAGGAAGTAGAAGCTGCCTTGTTCTTCCAGCATGAAAACTGGCCCAGAATTACATTTTCTATGATCTATTGGTCAGAGCAATCCCAGAGCCTGCCAAGGTTTAAGAGATGTTATCCTAGATCCCACCTCTGAATGGGAAGGAGTTAAAAAATTGTGGTTGTTTTTAGTTCTTCACAGCTATTTTGTAAAGTGGCAAATTCTCCCAAGCTCAAACAGCAGTAAATGTGAAGACACATGTATATATTCTCCTTCTCTACCTGACCAATAATATAATTTCAATTGTCTATTTTGAGGCCAAGAAATGACAAGAACAAAGAATGTGTGCTTTTGATGATGTCTAAACTGAACTGGGGACCTCAGATAAGAGGAGAAATTTGTGACTGTATCTCAGTTCAGTTCAGTCGCTCAGTTCTGTCCGACTCTTTGTGACCCCATGAACCGCAGCACGCCAGGCCTCCCTGTCCATCACCAACTCCCAGAGTCCACCCAAACCCATGTCCATCGAGTCGGTGATGCCATCCAGCCATCTCATTCTCTGTCGTCCCCTTCTCCTCCTGTCCTCAATCTTTCCTAGCACCAGGGTCTTTTCAAATGAGTCAGCTCTTCACATCAGGTGGCCAAAGTATTGGAGTTTCAGCTTCAGCATCAGTCCTTCCAATGAACACCCAGGACTGATCTCCTTCAGAATGGACTGGTTGGATCTCTTTGCAGTCCAAGGGACCCTCAAGAGTCTTCTCCAACACCACATTTCAAAAGCATCGGTTCTTCTGTGCTCAGCTTTCCTTATAGTCCAACTCTCACATCCATACATGACCACTGGAAAAACCATAGCCTTGACTAGATGGACTTTTGTTGACAAAGTAATTTCTCTGCTTTTTAATATGCTATCTAGGTGGGTCATAACTTTCCTTCCAAGGAGTGTCTTTTAATTTCATGGCTGCAATCACCATCTGCAGTGATTTTGGAGGCTCCCAAAATAAAGCCAGCCACTGTTCCCACTGTTTCCTCATCTATTTCCCATGAAGTGATGGGACCGGATGCCATGATCTTAGTTTTCTGAATGTTGAGCTTTAAGCCAGCTTTTTCACTCTCTTCTTTCACTTTCATCAAGAGGCTCTTTAGTTCTTCACTTTCTGCCATAAGGGTGGTGTCATCTGCATATTTGAGGTTATTAATATTTCTCCTGGAAAGCTTGATTCCAGCTTGTGCTTCTTCCAGCCCAGTGTTTCTCATGATGTACTCTGCATATAAGTTAACTAATCTATCTGTGCTGGATCTCAGTTGCAGCATGCAAGGTCTTTACTTGTAGCATGGGGGATTTTTAGTTGTTGCATGTGGGATCTAGTTCTGACCAGGGATCAAACCTGGGTCTCCTGTATTGAGAGCGTGGAGTCTTAACCACTGGACCACCTGGGAGGTCTTGAAACGTGGTGATTTTGTTTTAATTCAGGACTCAACTTCATGAGAGGAGCAAACACCATTAGCTTAGGTAATTTTCATGGTTCTAAAATGACCGTGGCTAAAAGTCCTTTCCACACTACATGCATGTAAGTCCTGTTTTTAATCTGCAAATATGTAATGATTGTTTTAATTTTTTGCTTTGTTACTGCAGCTTCAGTGGCTGAGATTGTCTATTTATTAATTTTTTTTTTTTTTGCTACTTTCAGCAGCAGGTTGATCTTTTCTTAAAAAAGATTAATAATCTCAAAGTAACAAACACTTTGCTTCTCTGGATAAATGGTCTATCTTTGGATTTCTCATGCTGCTCTACAAATATGTTTGCTCATTTGATTTGTGATTCATTATGCATTCAAAATGTGTCTTCAGTTTAATATCAGCTTTAAAACATGTGCATAGATATCCTGTTGTCAGCCAGCTTCCACCTGTCTTGTCCAAGAATATTATGTTCAGGTGAACATTGCTTCTCTCCTTAAAAGCTGACTGCATTCCAGGACTGCTGTTCATAATTTCATTCTTGCCATTCAGCATTAATCAATAATGTTCACGTGACACCACATGATGACCTGGGTCTACGTGTCTGAGTTATCAGCAGTCTAGACGGTCATCAATCACACACACACACTCAGCTCCAGCCACACCAAAGTCTTGCAAGTGACTTAAACTCAAATCCTCTTTGCTATTCAGGGATTTTTTTTCCCATGTACACCATCCTTCTTCTAGTAACACTCTTCTCTCTACCCTTCTAACTAACTCCAACACTTCTGTCCCTGGAAAGTCTTAGTTGAAATATCACTTTATCCAGGATATCATCTTCTCTGACTCCATGGACTAGATTAGACCCACCTGTTACACACACCTTTTTCTTCGTCACACTTAGTACACTCATACCATTGATTCTGCTTTTGTTTTCTCCTAGAAGTTTTTGCAGGTAGGGATCATGTCTAATTTATTCACCATCCTATCCTCAGAACATAATACAGTACCTGGACCAGAGTAATAATTACTGAAAAGTTGACTAAATTCCACATAAAAGAAACATCTCAGATAAAAACCTATTGTTGAGCAGGACCCTTAAATAAGAAATTATAATGCAAGTAACTGTCAACCTGAAACAATTCTGTAGAAGAGATTTCATTTTTATCAAAAGGGTTATCATGGTCCAGTTCAATGCTTGTAATAAAGAGTAATCTTTGAAATATAGTTTAATAAATTCACAGTAGTGACACTGCCTGAGATATTTTTAGATCATCTTAGTTAACTCGTACAAAGAAGGTCGTTAGTCAAAAGTGACAAAGAAATGAATTCTTTTGTAGGAAAGTTTGATCCTCATTTCACTTTGCTGGACTTTGCTATGTGCACACTGCGCCTGGCCAGCCCCAGATATACATGAAAGGGCTTCATCAGCTTTTAAAAAACCATATGGTAAAAACATCTACACATATTTCTTCAGATACCTTCAGGCACTGCTAAGCAGCTGGTATTAATGAATAAGAAGAGCCAGTGAAATCATTGTATGTTGCTGCTAGGAAGGAACGCTTTATAGCCAGGAGAGCTACAGACTCCAGGCAAGAACACACAGGAAGAGAAGGGATGTGTGATTTCTGCATCTCATCTACATTTGGCCACCTGAAGTGCTTAAGGCAATAGAGTGCTGGGCTGATTAGCAAGTATTAATTCTATTCCTACTCATGGTGGTCCTGGGGACTAATACCTTTAACACTTATCAGAAGTATTTCAGAGGCAGTGTCTCTAACTGAAGCCACCAGGATAGTTATGAAGAGAGACCCTGGTTCAACAACAAAAACATTCTTTAAGATCGTTTCTCTAGATTTTCCATCTTTTCTTACAATAAACATATTTCCTTCCACTATATACATTAAAATTTTTATGATGTTGAGACACAATTCCTACTACAACCTTTTAAGAGACCCAATTCCTACCATAACCCAGATGTAGGAATTTTCCCCTGTCTGCATGGGATCCTTTCCAGCTTCAAACACACTTTGATGCAAAACCCCATCCTTTCACCAGTTTCCACAAAAAAATCCAAGTGTAGTTTTTGGTAGTTTTCATATTATTGTGTATTTCCCTTTGCAACCACCGGATTAGTAGACTAAAGGGTTTCCTTCAGAGTCCTGGCCTCCAGCTCCATCTTCTCCTTCATCCTTTGCCTAGGCTCTGCTCAGTCTCTCCAACTCCTCTTTTCCTCCTCTGTATTATTCACAGCAGGGTCCTTTTTTAGCAGGAAACCTGGCTGACTTTGACCCACTAAGCTTCAAAAAGAGTTTTTACAGTAAATATTATTGACCAACAACAATATGATACAATTTTCACTAATCTGTACACTCGAGTATGTTCAAGTTGGTGTCTCTTCTTTTCCTTCTCTTTCTTTTTTCCTTATCTCCTATTTGCTGACAATTTTTTTTTTAATTTGGCTTGGAGGATTTGACTCAGGTTTCAGAAATAATAAATTCCCTAAAGGGAATTTGAGTGTCAAGCCTTTCCTCCTTAATATAGTTCTTTTTGTATAGTTATAGTCTAAAGCAACTAAAGTCAAAGTACTTAAGCTGATTCTATACACATATGGGTGTGTGAGTGTTCCCCTAGTCCCTGCATACAGCTGGCTGTCAACAGTTTCACCTTTTTCTTTGGAACTTAACTGTTCTAGGATATTGCTAAAGCTGTTTCCAAAATTCTCAGAATTTGCACAGATATAAATTCCACTGGGCAGTTTTCAACCTAAGTTCGGGATGTTGTTGGAGGGAATTTCTTATCAGATGTGGATGGAAAGAACACTTATCTTGGCTTCTGAAGTGAGGCTATAAAAAGTGCTATAAATGTTTCAGATTTTATTATTACTGTTATTATAAAATTCAACAAAGGAATTTTTGGATACACACCAAGCCAGAACCCAAAAGAGGTTCCAGAGAGAGGGGTATGTGGAAGGTGAAATCAAATTGGATGATGGATTTATGAAAAGTAGATACAGGTCTAAATGGCTGGTGCCTAGGATTTTGATATTTGTAGAGGAAAAGAAGTAGAGTTGAGTATCTTTAATATATAATAACAATAGCCAACATTTATGAGTACTTACTAGGTAGCAGGATATATTTGAAACCCTATAACTTTTTAAAACTCTTAATACCTCAAAATTATTTAATTTACTAAACTACAGTTGACTTACCATATTGTGTTCATTTTAAGTGTATTGCTTCAGATTCTTTTTCGTTATAGGTTATAAGAATATTGAATACAGTTCCATATACTATCCAGTGAATTCTTGTTTGTCTCTTTTACATATAGTGGTATGTATGTGTTAATCTCATACTTCTAATTTATCATTCTCCCTGCCCTTTTCCCTTTGGTAACCATAAGTTTGTTTTCTATGTCTGTGGGTTGTTTCTGTTTTGTAAATAAGTTCATTTGTATTTGTTTTTTAGATTCCACATATAAGTGATATGTGGTATCATATATTTGTTTTTCTCTGTCAGACTCAGTATAAAAATTTCTCAGTCCATGTATGTTGCTGCAAATGGAGTTATTTCATTTTGTGGCTGAGTAATACTCCATTATATTACTTTATGCATCTTCTTTATTCATTTGTCTGTGGTTGGACTTTCAGATTGCTTGCATGTCTTGGCTATTGTAAATCAGTTCAGTTCAGTTCAATTGCTCAGTTGTGTCTGACTCTTTGTGGCCCCATGGATGCAGCACACCAGGCCTTCCTGTCCATCAACAACTCCCAGAGTTTACCCAAACTCATGTCCATTGAGTTGGTGATGCCATCCAACCAACTCATCCTCTGTTGCCCCCTTCTTCTACTGCCTTCAATCTTTCCCAGCGTCAGGGTCTTTTCAAATGAGTCAGTTCTTCTCATCAGGTGGCCACAGTATCAAAGTTTCAGCTTCATCATCAGTCCCTCCAGTGAATATTCAGGACCGATTTCCTTTAGGATGGACTGGTTTGATCTCCTTGCAGTCCAAGGGACCCTCAAGAGTCTTCTCCAACACAACAGTTCAAAAGCATCAATTCTTTGGCCCATTATAGTCCAACTCTCACATCCATACATGACTACTGGATAAACCATAGCCTTGACTAGACAGACCTTTGTTGGCAAAGTAATGTCTCTGCTTTTTAATATGCTGTCTAGGTTGGTCATAAATTTTCTTCTAAGGAGTTCAGTTCAGTTCAGTCAATCAGTAGTGTCTGACTCTTTGCAACCCCATGAATCACAGCATGCCAGGCCTCCTTGTCCACCACCAACTCCCAGAGTTTATTCAAACTCATATCCATTGAGTCAGTGACACCATCCAGCCATCTTATCCTCTGCCGTCTTCTTCTCTTCCTGCCTCCAATCCCTCCCAGCATCAGAGTCTTTTCCAATGAGTCAACTCTTCGCATGAGGTGGCCAAAGTATTGGAGTTTCAGCTTTAGTATCAGTCCTTCTAATGAACAGCCAGGCATGATCTCCTTTAGAATGGGCTGGTTGGACCTCCTGCAGCCCAAGGGACTCTCAAGTCTTCTCCAACACCACATTTCAAAAGCATCAATTCTTCGGCACTCAGCTTTCTTCACAGTCCAACTCTCACATCCATACATGACCACTGGAAAAACCGTAGCCTTGACTAGACGGACCTTTGTTGGCAAAGTAACGTCTCTGCTTTTTAATATACTATTTAGGTTGGTCATAACTTTCTTTCCAAGGAGTAAGCGTCTTTTAATTTCATGGCTGCAATCACCATCTGCAGTGATTTTGGAGCTCCCCCCCCAAAAAAAAGTCTGACACTGTTCCCACTGTTTTCCCATCTATTTCCCATGAAGTGATGGGACCAGATGCCATGATCTTAGTTTTCCGAATGTTGAGCTTTAAGCCAAATTTTTCACTCTCTTTTTTCACTTTCATCAAGAGGCTTTTGAGTTCCTCTTCACTTTCTGCCATAAGGGTGGTGTCATCTGCATATCTGAGGTTATTGATATTTCTCCCAGCAATCTTGATTCCAGCTTGTGCTTCTTCCAGTCCAGCATTTCTCATGATGTACTCTGCATATAGTAAGTGTCTTTTAATTTCATGGCTGCAGTCACCATCTGCAGTGATTTTGGAGCCCCCAAAATAAAGTCTGACACTGTTTCCACTGTTTCCCCATCTATTTCCCATGAAGTGATGGGACCAGATGCCATGATATTCGTTTTAAAGAATGTTGAGCTTTAAGCCAACTTTTTCACTCTCCTCTTTCACTTTCATCAAGAAGCTCTTTAGTTTTTCTTTGCTTTCTGCCATAAGGGAGGTATCATCTGCATATCTGAGGTTATTGGTATTTCTCCTGGCAATATTGATTCTGGCTTGTGCTTCATCCAGCCCAGCACTTCTCATGATGTACTCTCCATATAAGTTAAATAAGCAGGGTGACAATATACAGACCTGACATAATCCTTTTCCTATTTGGAAATAGTCTGTTGTTCCGTGTCCAGTTCTAACTGTTGCTTCCTGACCTGCATACAGATTTCTCAAGAGGCAGGTCAAGTGGTCTGGTATTCCCATCTTATTCAGAATTTTCCACAGTTTATTGTGATCCACACAGTCAAAGGCTTTGGCATAGTCAATAAAGCAGAAATAGATGTTTTTCTGGAACTCTCTTGCTTTTTCCATGATCCAGCAGATGTTGGCAATTTGATCTCTGGTTCCTCTGCCTTTTCTAAAACCAGCTTGAACATCTGGAAGTTCACGGTTCACGTATTGCTGAAGCCTGGCTTGGAGAATTTTGAGCATTACTTTACTAGCATGTGAGATGAGTGCAATTGTGTGGTAGTTTGAGCATTCTTTGGCATTGCCTTTCTTTGGGATTGGAATGAAAACTGACCTTTTCCAGTCCTGTGGCCACTGCTGAGTTTTCCAAATTTGCTGGCATATTGAGTGCAGCACTTTCACAGCACCATCTTTTAGGATTTGAAATAGCTCAACTGGAATTCCATCACCTCCATTAGCTTTGTTGGCCCTGATGGTTCCTAAGGCCCATTTGACTTAACATTTCAGGATGTCTGGCTCTAGGTGAGTGATCACACCATTGTAGTTATCTGGGTCATGAAGATCTTTTTTGTCCTGTTCTTCTGTGTATTCTTGCCACCGCTTCTTAATATCTTCTGCCTCTGTTAGGTCCATACGATTTCTGTCCTTTATTGTACCCATCTTTGCATGAAATGTTCCCTTGATATCTCTAATTTTCTTGAAGAGATCTGTAGTCTTTCCCATTCCATTGTTTTCCTCTATTTCTTTGCATTGATCACTAAGGAAGGTTTTCTTATCTCTCCTTGCTATTCTTGGAACTCTGCATTCAAATGGGTATATCTTTCCTTTTCTCATTTGCCTTTAGCTTCTCTTATTTTCATAGCTGTTTCTAAGGCCTCCTCAGACAAACATTTTGCCTTTTTGCATTTCTTTTTCTTAGGCATGGTCTTGATCACTGCCTCCTGTACAATATCATGAACCTCCATCCACAGTTCTTCAGGCACTCTGTCTATCAGATCTATCCCTTAAATCTATTTGTCACTTCCACTGTATAATCATAAGGGATTTGATTTAGGTCATACCTAAATGGTCTATTTGGTTGGTCTGAATGGTCTAGTGGTTTTCCCTTCTTTCTTCAATTTAAGTTTGAATTTGGCAATAAGTTCATGATCTGAGCCACAGTCAGCTCCTGGTCTTGTTTTTCTGACTGTATAGAACTTCTCTATCTTTGGCTGCAAAGAATAAAATTAGTCTGATTTTGATATTCACCATCTGGTAATGTTCATGTGTAGAGTCTTCTCTTGTGTAGTTGGAAGTGTTTGCTATGACCAGTGCATTCTCTTAGCAAAACTCTATTAAATTCTGTCCTTCTTCATTCTGTACTCAAAGCCAAATTTGCCTGTTACTCCAGGTGTTTCTTGACTTCCTACTTTTACATTCCAGCCCCCTATTATGAAAAGAACATATTTTTTGGGTGTTAGTTCTAGAAGGTCTTGTAGGTCTTCATAGAACTGTTCAACTTCTTCAGCATTAATAGTCCAGGCATAGACTTGGATTACTATTGATATTGAATGGTTTGTCTTGGAAATGAACAGAGATCATTCTGTCATTTTTGAGATTGGCAATTGTAATTAGTGCTGTTATAAATGTTGGAGTGCTTGTATGTTTTCAAATTAGGCTTTTTCTTTTCAAGATATATGCCCAGGAATGGGATTACTGGATCATGTCATTACTCTAGTTTTGGTTTTTTAAGGAAACTCCTGAATGTTTTCCATAGCAGCTGTACCAATTTACATTCTCACTCATAGTGTAGGAGGATTCCCTTTTCTCTACACCCTCTCCAACACTATTTGTAGACTTTTTGATGATGGCCATTCTGACTGGTATAAGTGATACTTAATTGCATTTTTTAAAATTAATTTTTATTGGCATATAGTTGTTTTACAATATTGTGTTAGTTTCTGCTGTACAGAAAAATGAATCAGCTATATGTATACATATATTCCCTTTTTTGGGGGGGCTTTCCTTCCCATTTAGATCACCACAGGGCTTGAGTACAGTTTCCTGTGCTATACAGTAGGTTCTCATTAGTTATCTATTTTTATACAAAGTAGTGTATATATGGAGTTGGAGACGACTGAGCGACTTCACTTTCACTTTTCATGCATTGGAGAAGGAAATGGCAACCCACTCCGGTGTTCTTGCCTGGAGAGTCTCAGGGACTGGGGAGCCTGGTGGGCTGCCATCTGTGGGGTCGCACAGAGTCGGACACGACTGAAGTGACTTAGCAGCAGCAGTGTATATATGCCAATCCTGTTCTCCCAACTCATCCCATCCCATCTTCATTCCTTGGTATCCATACAGCTGTTCTGTACATTTATGTCTCTATTTCTGCTTTGCAGGTAAGTTCATATGTACCAATTTTTATATTCCTCATATAAGCAATATTATACCATATTTATTTTTTTCTTTCTGACTTAACTTCACTCCGTCTGACAGTCTCTAGGTCTATCCATGTCTCTGCAAATTGCACAACTTCCTTGCTTTTTATGGCTGAATAACAGTATTGTATATATGTACCATAGCTTCTTTTTCCATTCTTCTGTTGGTGGGCATTAAGGTTGCTTCCATGTCTTGGCTATTGTAAACAGGGCTGCAGTTAAGACTGCGGTGCATGTATCCTTTTAGATCATGTTTTTCTCTGGATATTTGCCGAGGAGTTGCAGGGTCGTATGGTAGCTCTATTTTTAGTTTTTAAAGGAACCTCCATACTGTTATCTATAGTGGCTATATCAATTTACATTCCACCAACAGTGTAACAGGGTTCCCTTTTCTCCACACCCTCTCCAGCATTTATTGTTTGTGGATTTTTTGATGATGGCTGTTCTGACCATTGTGAGGCGATACCTCATTGTAGTTTTGGTTGATTTGCATTTCTTTGATAGTTAGTGGTGTTAGGCTTCTTTTTATGGGTTTGTTGGCCATCTGTATGTCTCCTTTGGAAAAAATGTCTATTTAGGTCTTCCGCCCATTTTTGATTTTTTTTTTTTTTTAATATTGAGCTGAATGAGCTATTGGTACATTTTGGAGATTAGTCCCTTATTAGTTGCCTCTTTTGCAAATATTTTCTCCCATTCTGAGGGTTGTCTTTTTGTCTTATTTATGGTTTCCTTTTCTGTGCAAAAACTTTATAGTTTAATTAGGTGCCATTTATTTTTGTTACTCTAGGAGGTAGATCAAAAAATACTTGTTGCGATTTGTCCAAGTCTTCTGCCTACGTTTCCTCTAAGAGTTTAATGGTGTCCAGTCTTACATTTAGGTGCTTAATCCATTTTGAGTTTATTTTTGTGTATGGTATCAGGTGTGTATGTGCTGTGTTAGTTGCTCAGTTGTGACAAACTCTTTGCAATCCCATGAACTGTAGCCCTCCAGGCTTCTCTATCCATGAGGATTGTCCAGGCAAGAGTACTGGAGTGGGTGCTGTGATGTCCTCCAGGGGATTTTCCCAGCCCAGGGATCACACCCAGGTCTCCCTCATTGGAGGCATATTCTTTAGTCTCAGCCACTAGGGAAGCCATGGTGTTAGGTAATAGTCTAATTTAATTCTTTTACATGTAGCTGTCTAGCTTTCCCAGCACGACTTATTGAAGAGACTGTCTTTTCTCCACTTTATATTCTTGCCTCCTTTGTCATGGGCTTCCCTGGTGGCTCAGACGGTAAAGCGTCTGCCTGCAATGTGGGAGATCCAGGTTAGATCCCTGGGCTGAGAAAATCCCCTGGAGAACGGAATGGCAACCCACTCCAGTACTCTTGCCTGGAAAATTCCATGGACAGAGGAGCCTTGTAGGCTACAGTCCATGGGGTCGCAAAGAGTCGGACACGACTGAGTGACTTCACTTTCACTTTTCACTTTCATGCATTGGAGAAGGAAATGGCAACACACTCCAGTGTTCTTGCCTGGAGAATCCCAGGGATGGGGGAGCCTGGTGGGCTGCTGTCTATGGGGTCGCACAGAGTCAGACATGACTGAAGCGACTTAGCAGCAGCAGCAGCAGCAGCATACCCTCTTAAGAGATTATTGTAGCTTGGTAGTGTAATATGAAGTCAGGGAGCCTGATTCCTCCAGTTTTTTTCTTCTTAAGATTTCTTTGACTCTTCTTTTGTATTCTAATTCTTTTTTGTTCTAATTCTGTGATAAATGCCTTGGCAATTTGATAGAGATTGCATTGAATCTGTAGATTGCTTTGATTGATTCTTCTAATATTGATGTTTCCAATCCAAGAACATGGTATATCTCTCCATGTGTTGTGTCATCTTTTATTTCATCAATGGCTTATAGTTTTCTGATGCATTGTAGTTATGGATTGCATTTCTCTAATAATCTGTGATGTTGAACATTTTTCATGTGCCTATTTGCCATCTGCTTGTGTTCTTTAGAGAAACGTGTATTTAGCTCTTCTGCTCATTTTTTGATTATTTGTTTGTTTGAGTTGCATGCTGTGCTTAGTCGCTCAGTCATGTCCAACTCTTTGCAACCCCATGGACTGTAGCCCACCAGGCTCCTCTGTTCATGGGGATTCTTCAGGCAAGAATACTGGAGGGGGTTGCCATGCCCTCCTCCAGGGGATCTTCCCAACCCAGAGGATGAACCAGGTCTCCCACATTGCAGGCGGATTCTTTACCATCTGAGCCATGAGGAAAACCCTTGAGTTGCACGAGCTACCTGTATATTTTGGAAATCAATCCCATGTTGTTCACATCATTTACAGTAATTTCTCCCACTCTATAGGCTGTCTTTTTGTTTTATTTATTATTTTCTTTGCTGTGCAAAACATTTTGTTTGATGAGGTCTCATTTTATTGTTGCTTTTATTTCTTTTGCCTTGGGAGAATTAACTAAGAAGATATTATTATTATTTTAAAAACTATTTATTTATTTTTGACTGTGCTGGGTCTTCATTGTTCTGTAGGCTTTTTCTCCAGTTGCAGCTAGTGGAGGCTACATTCTAGATGGGATAGGCAGGCTTCTCATTACTGTGGCTTCTCTTGTTGCAGAGCATGGGCTATAGGCACACGGGTTTCAGTAGTTGAAGCACATGGGCTCAGTGGTTTCGGCTCCCAGGTTCTAGACCACAGGCTCAGTATTTTTGACACATGGGCTTAGTTGCTCTGAGGCATGTGGGATCTTCCTGGACCAGGGATCAAATCTATGTCCCCTTCATTGGCAGGCAGATTCTTTATCACTAGACCACCAGAGGGGCCCAGAAAATATTATTGAAATTCATGTCTGAGAATATTTTGTCTATATTCTCTTCTAGGATATTTGTGGTGTCACATCTTATGTTTCAGTTTTAAGCTATTTGGTGTTTATTTTTGTGTATGGTGTGAGAGAGTGTTCTAACTTCACTGATTTATATGAAACTGTCCTGCTTTCCCAATACTATTTGCTGAAGTAGTTGTTTCTTCTCCATTGTGTATTTTTGCCTCTTTTGAAGATTAATTGACTGTAGGTGTGTGGGTTTATTTCTGGGCTCTCTTGTATTCCACGGATCTATATGTCTTAAAACTCATAATACTCTTAAGTATATACCTATGGAATATTAAGTACATACTAACTTCCCTTGTAGCTCATTCAGTAAAGAATTTGCCTGCAATGCAGGAGACCTGGGTTCGTTCCCTGGGCTGGGAAGATCCCCTGGAGAGGGAAATGGTAACCCACTCCAGTATCCTTGCCTGGAAAATCTCATGGACAGAGGAACCTGGTGGACTGCAGTCTGTGGGGTCGCAAAGAATTGGGCATGACTGAGCGACTAACACACACACACACATTATTATCTTAGAGATCCAGGCATCATGAAAGAATAATTTGGGAAAGAAATCTACATGGGAGAGTTAAATATAGTTGAAGTTAGAATTAATTAATTAGAAGATATATATGAGAATAGTATACAGCAGAAACAAAGAGACAGAAAATAAAATTTAAAAATTATGCAAACACAAATGGAAAATTAAGAGACATGGATGGTAGAATGAGAGAGTTCAATACATGCATAATATGGATTCTGAAAGGAGAGAAGAGAAATAAATATTTAAAGAGATAGGGAGAGTTTTGGTTGGCTCTAGGATAGGCAATGGCACCCCACTCCAGTACTCTTGCCTAGAAAATCCATGGACGGAGGAGCCTGGTAGGCTGCAGTCCATGGGGTCGCTGAGGGTCGGACATGGCTGAGTGACTTCACTTTCACTTTTCACTTTCATGCATTGGAGAAGGAAATGGCAACCCACTCCAGTGTTCTTGTCTGGAGAATCCCAGGGACGGGGGAGCCCAGTGGGCTGCCGTCTATGGGGTTGCACAGAGTTGGACACGACTGAAGTGACTTAGCAGTAGCAGTAGCAGGATAGTGATCACCACCCAAATCCAGAGCTCTTTGCAAACCTTCGTAATAAAAATGGAACATAAAGTAACCATAAATGACCCATGCCTATGGTATTTCTAGGAGACAGAGAATATCACAAACTTCAAATTACATATAAATAGAGACATACTAGTTCATGAAGAGCTACCAGAGGAGTTCCCACTGCTATTGCTAGTCTGTAGGTATGCAAGGTGAGACAGAGGACCATGGAGTACATAGTTGTAGCATAGATTAAAAAAAAATTCCATCAAAAAATGTCTGATATTGAGGGTTAAAATGTGAAACTAAGATCTGGGGCTTAGTTCATAGCAGCAGCTACAAACAATAAATGCCACTTAAGAAACTTTACAGAATCAAGGATAAAACTAACTTGAGCATTGAAAGAATTTAACAAGGTAGCAAGATATAAAATTAAGCTAAAAAGAAATAGCTTTCATATACACAGATAACATTATTTAGGAATTATAATGGAAGAGAAGACCCATTTATAATATATCCTCTCCCTGCCAAAGACAAAAATGCTTAGGATTGACTTAAGAAATGTACAAAACATATGTATTAGAGAGTACCCCTAAATAATATAAATGGCACATTCTTAGTCTAGGATAAGATATCTCAGTATCATTCTCCTTAATTAATACATTGGTGATTCCCAACAAACTTACCACCAAGCCTTTTACCTGGAGGTAATCAAGTTGATACTAAAATATATCTGAAAAAAGAAACATAATCATAGCCAATAAACAATGAAAAGAAACTGCTATGGGTTGACAGGGGAGGGACTATAAGGGCTCTCTATAAAAAAGATAAGGTAATCAACAATAATTAAGGTAATCAACAATAAAATAATGAAGTACTGGTGCATAAAAATTCAGATCAGTGAAATAGAATAGAAAGTTCAAAATAGACCCAAGTACATACAGAAATTTATCATAGAATAAAGGGTATTAAAAATTGGTGCATCAGGGATGGACTGATAAAGAAATGGTATTGAGACAACTGGATAGTCATTGGGAAAAAATGGTAGATCTATTCTTCACACCATACAAAAGAACAAACATCAGTGGATCATAGATCTAAACAAAAGATGAAGCTAGAAGAAAACATTGGTGAATTTGTCTATAACCCATGTGTGTGTGTGTGTGTGTGTGTGTGTGTGCGCGCGCGCACACTCAGTCGTGTCTGACTCTTTGTGACTTCATGGACTGTAGCCTGCCAAGCTCCTTTGTCCATGGGGTTCTCCAGGTAAGAATACTAGAGTGGGTTGTCATGCCCTCCTCCAGGGGATCTTCCCCACCCAGGGATAGAGCCTGTGTCTCTTATGTTTCCTGCGTTGTAGGCAGGTTCTTTATCACTAGTGCCACTGGGGGCTTCATGTATAGGATAGGGTTTTCTAAATATGACTTAAAATCATGATGGAATAAGAGAAAAGACTGATACATTTTATAAAATTATAAAAGACCCTTTCCATGGGAAAAAAACATTAACAAAATCAAAAGATAAATGACAAATCATGAAAAACACTCTGCAATATGTATCACAGATTAAACTGTTGAAACCTCTAATATATTTAAAAATAGTATATGAGGAAAAAGGGCAAAATTTTCAATTGAAAAATAATCAAGAGACATGAACTGACAATTCACAAAAATGATGTAAATGGCTCTTACACATATGAAAATATGTTCAATTTTATTCATAATAAGAGAAATGCAAATCAAAAGTATGCTGAGATAACATTTCTCACCTACCAGGTTGACAAAAATTTAAAAGCTTAACATCACTTTCTGTTAGCCAGGCTGTGAGGAAACAATCAGTCTGATTTATTGCAGACGGGAATGAAAAAATGGGGCATCCTCTATGCAGAAGAATTTGGCAATATATAACAAAACTACATATGCATTTCCTCTTTGATTTAGCAACCCACATCTAGGAATTTATCCTAAAGATATACCTTCCAAAATTGAAAATATATACATACAGAATGCTTTAAAACATTAATTGTAACTTGTCCATATGTTAGAAACTGCATGACTAAATTATGGTATATTTATACAATAGAGTACATAGAGTACAATAGAGAACATAGAGTACAATAGAGTACATATATATAAGAAAAGATAAAGAGCAAACCTTTGAACTCATAGAGTGTGCTTTTTAGGATATATTGCTAAATTAAAAAATCAAAGTACAAAAATTATACATAATTGATTGCGTAAGAGAATGGGGAAATAAAAAATATATGTATCTTCTTGTGTATTCAAAAAGAAATATAAGGAGATAAGGCAGAAACTAATAAATTGCTTACACATGGTGATGGACAGGGAAGCCTGGTGTGCTGCAGTTCATGGGGTGGTGAAGAGTTGGACATGACTTGATGACTGAACAACAACAACAAAAAGTGTATAAGGAGTGTCATAAATAATAGACCAGCAAGGTAAAACTTAATAACTATATAGAAAATTTTAATGACGTGCTCAACAAGTTGATTTAGATATGATTAAGCTCAGAGATTAGAGAACACACAAATTTTTTCCCCCAAGAACAACACAGAACATTAATAATTCCCCAGCTAATTGATTTCATGGTCCCTGTCCAAAACACCATAGACTATAAGTCAACAATGAAAATTTTAAAAAGGTATTGTTGTACCTTTGGAACCTAGAAACATAATTCTAAGTAAACTAAGGATCAAATAGGAAACAAGCTGGAATTTTGAAACACATGACAGCGAAAATTGTGAGATGCAGCTATAGCAGCATCAGAGAAAGATTTATAGCCTAAGATGTACTTCTTTTCAAAAATTAACACAAACATGTTTGGCATTTAACTCACGAAGCTAGGAAAAGAATACAGAAGAAGCACAAAAATGACAGAGGAAAAGCAATAATAAATACATAAAAAGTAAGCAAGCAAACAAAGAAAAACCAACAGAGATGATCATTAAACCTGAAATCTGGTTCTCTGAAAACTTTGTGTGAAAACTTTAATAACATCATAACTTTAATTACAAATTTCTGAAAGGACCAACCATGACAAATAAACAGAAGGAATAAATCAATCATACGAGAACACCAACAAGAGGGCTGTAACTGCTAACCAGGAAGGAACGCTGCTGTGGTTATGGAGCAGAGGTCACGTTTAGTATTCTCTCTAGTGCAGCCCACATGCTGACTTTGCTTTCAAAATAGGTCCTGCATCTCTGTCTCAGAACCTTCTGGTTTCAGCCTCTTAGCCTGGCCACTCTCCTCACTATTCGTATTATCTCCCATTTCCTTACCCACAGCTGTAGAAACCCACATCTTCAAACTCCAACCCTCAAACCATTTGTTTTTCTTCTCTTCATCCTAAATTTATTGTTTTTGAAACATAAAGCCAAAGGAGATCCGCCTTTGAATCTCTTCTACTGTGCCTTTTCCCTTCTCTCTGCAATAAACACTGGAAAGCATTGTTCTGAAATGTGAAATGTGCTTTGGGAAGTAAAAAAATTCAAGAAAACAAACCTTAGTTAAGTCTAAATATATTCTTTACCACATGTGTTTTATACATGTAGATCATTCACTAATGATAATACACAAACCGTCTTAGGTGCTATCACTCAGCCTTAGTCAGAAGGCAAATATTATCTATCTTATTAATTATTTGTCTGAAACTCCTATTTCAGAATAAAATTTATTTTTTATAATTATGCATTTGAGTGGTTAGCTTCAATACAAAAAGGGAATATATTAGACCCTTGGCAGAGTGATAAATACAGATACCTAAAGGGGATGTTCACATTCTTAATATAATTACATACATACATATATATATACACACACACACACACACACACACATTTTGTTATATTAGTATTCCAATTCGAGTAAAATAATCTTGTTTTCCTCTATCCAGTGACTTTTTCTTTCAAACATTTCAGTTTGGTAAACTTTCAATGTGTCTCATTAGACACTTTTGCCTGTAGTTCTTTAAAACCATGTGTGACTTAATCCATATGCTTTTCATTCATTTACAATCAAATCATCAAAATACAGCCTTTAAAGAGCTATTTGATTTCAAAGAACATTTTTTAATAAGCATTTAAAGCCCTTTGAGAATAAAAGCGGGATGCCACATTTTTCCAAGAGTAAACACAGCACAACCAAAAACACACTTGTTGCCCAGAGAAATCCAAGCTTCTGAATGTTAATTCTTTTCCATTCTTGACTAAATGAGTCGTCTCCCATCTCCCTTTAACTCCTGGTGAAGCGTGAAGTGTTTTGAGATGAGATAGTATTTTTCAAATTACTATTTTTAAAATCTACTTAGCTACTATTTGAGCAGCTTCTGTTAAGAACTTCTGCCTCAGTTGCTCTACAGCAGCAGTTCTGAATGGGCAGTCCTGAGACCAGCAACGTCTTGAAACTTCCTAGAAATGCATTCTTTGGACCTATAGCTGAGGTACTGAATTGGTAACAGGGGGCAAAGCAGAGAAATCTGTTTAATAAGTTCTCCAGATGATGCAGATACCTCCCTCCCTTTCTTCCTCCCTCCTTTCCTTCCTTCCTTCCCTCCTTCCTTCTAGGATATATGTATGATCAGGCCTTCAAGATGGCTCTGTTCATCCCTTACTCAACCAACGCCTGCTTCACCTATGCCCTACACGTCCTACATACTTATTCCAGGCCCCAGCTGATCATTGTTCTAGCTGTAAATCAGAACATCTCCATTATGGGCTTCCCAAGTGAGGCAGTGGTAAAGAACCAGCTTGCCAGTACAAGAGACATGGGTTCGATCCCTGGGTTGGGAAATGGTAACCCACTCCAGTATTCTTGCCTGCAAAATTCCATGGACAGAAAAGTGTGGTAGGTTACAGTCCATGGGGTCGCAAAGAGTAGGCTATGACTGAGCACACACACACACATCTCCTCTATGATAGCTTATCAACAGGGTGGTGAGGGGTGTGCCCCTCTGCTGGTTGCCCTGGTAACTGATGAGCCAACCTGCTGTCAATTTCCCTATAATTAGTAACCACCCCCTTTTCCCCAGAAGTGGAGCGTGCCGCCTCGTCCTGCGCGCCCTCCACCATCTCGCTGCGGTGGTCGGTGCAGTGGCTGGTGTGGCGCTGCCCCGGGGACCTTGCTTCAGAACGTTCTGTCCTCTTATCTGTTAGGCCGTTGATGTCTCTGTCACGGACTCCAGGCTCTTTCTTCAGTATTGAAGCTGGGTGAGTACAGGGCTTGCAGTGCAGGCTTGCATAGTACGCAGCCCCAAAATATAGATAACGTTTCTGCTGTCTCTGAAACTCAGCCACTTGAAATATCTCTTCCTAAAAATCAGAAACATCCTTGCAGCTTCTTTGATCAAGAAGTCACGAGGTATAAGCTTTTGTGTCAAATTAGGACCCCTAAGTCATGGTTTCTGGATGCTAATTTGTGGTGGTGTCTATTTTGAGCAATGCTATTTTCTGGCTAACATCTCCCTGCCCCCCATGATGAAGTGTTAAGATGATGAGAAATTATAAAAAGTGAGGCACAGTGTTGTAAGGTTTGGCTAGATATTTGTTCTTTATATTAGACCTAACTGTGATTAGAGGTGACTTTGGAGCCAGGGTGCACCTGGTGTAGATCTCACCTTTGCAATTTGTGCAAATTGGGGCAATTTACAGACGCTCTCTAAAACTTGGTTTCCGTGTCCCTCATTTATGAAAATAATGGGAAAATATTTACCTTCTGGGGAGTGATAGACATGAGATACAATTTGGAATTTAGCCTGGTACTCAAAATATGATAGTGATTATTATTTGGTAAAATAGTCTAGCTGATGACTCGAGAAAATGTGTGTGGTTTGGGTAATGGTGCAGATTGCTGAGTACTTTAAAAAGAGAAACAAGCTTTTGTTAGAAAAGAACTTGCCAGGAAGCCCTTTTGGTCATCCCTCCTTTGGGCCCCGGGACATGCTTCTATTTCAACTGAGCGGTACCTGGTATAGCTCCTGAAATAAATTCTCACCCTTCATACTCTTGTTTCCTTATCCTCTGAGAAAGGACACGCATGAAACTGGCAGGCCAGTTGTTCAGCTTCAGTTCAGTTCAGTCGCTCAGTTGTGTCCAACTCTTTGCGACCCCATGAATCGCAGCACGCCAGGCCTCCCTGTCCATCACCAACTCCCGGAGTTCACTCAGACTCATGTTCATCAGTATGTGTTTATAAAAGGAGCTGCCTGGAGACCTGATTCCTTACAAGATTACAAACAATTCTTTCCCTCAGCCTCCCTACAGACACCTACAAGGCTTCTTTTGGGCTCCAGGTTTTAAACTCCTCTATGATTATTACACACTCAATCAACAGTGATGAACTTGTCAAACATTTGGTTGAGTTAGTGGTTAAATCTAGGCATTGTGTATAGAAGCAGAAAGTTCAAAGTTTATCCGAGGTAAAAAATAAGTGATACACCTGTTTTGAGTTTATGTTGGGAGAAGAAAATAGCTTTGACTGAGTGTCTTCCCGATTGATTCTTCTTTTGCCTTTTAGCTCATCTTTTGGGATTGTTAGATCCTGAGGCTCCTGGAGAATAAAGCCCCAGATTGGGCTAATGTGCTCACCTCTTCCTGAAGTTGTGCCTGTGGGAAACTGCCCTGTCATTAGCAGCCTTGAGTTCCAAGCTCGCCTTCAGAATACTGTGGAGTCCCACACTGC
This sequence comes from Bubalus kerabau, assembly GCF_029407905.1. Lineage (NCBI taxonomy): Eukaryota > Metazoa > Chordata > Mammalia > Artiodactyla > Bovidae > Bubalus > Bubalus kerabau. The sequence continues at coordinate 28,666,894 of NC_073630.1, read as the reverse complement.
AAGGGAGTTAATCAAAGGAGAACTCTTCAGATATGAAAGGCGAGAGGAATGCAGCAGAGTTGTGATTCTGGGACTATTTTGGCAAGGAACTGGCTGACTGAGCACCCTGGTTATAGGCGTCACATTTTAGCTTTTTCTGTCTTTCAACTTGTTTCAAGGGGGTAATGCCACATTAAAAAAAAGTTTTTTTTTACATCCTATCGTTTCATAATGACCTTTCAAAAACTTGGAAATTCTCTTTGTACCAGTTTTGTCCTTTTCAATTTGGCAAAGAAGGCTTTGGGTGTTTCTAATGGAAATTTTAGTTATAATTAAAAAATTATTTATTTTTTAAAATTTTTGGCTCTGCATTGCTGTGCAGGCTTTTCTCTAGTTTCAGAGAGCTGGGGCTACTCTTTGGTTACAGTGCACGGGTTTCTCATTGCAGTGGCTTCTGTTTCAGGGCACAGGCTCTAGGCGTGTGGGCTTCGGTAGTTCTGGCACGTGGGCTCAGTTAGTTGCCGTTCCCAGGCTCTAGAGCACAGGCTCATGTGTCACATGTGGGATCTTCTCAGATCAGGGATCAAACCCATGTCTCCTGCATTGGCAGGCAATTTCTTTACCACTGAACTACCAGGGAAACCCTTAATTATACTTTTTAAAAAGATTATATTGACAACCCCGGTGGTAATGGAGACCTCACTTTCAGTTCATTCTTCATCTGTTATTTGCTGAGGACATGCCAATCCACTTTGCTAGTATTTAAGTGACAATTTTTTCTAATACAAACATTGTGGAAGGCTTGAGGTACTGATCAGAAAGCATGGTCTATTAAACTTTTGCTAAGAATGTGGACTCTCTGGGAATATGTGTAAGCTTGAGGCCAACTTTGAATCTCTGAGTGACTTTGAGAGGGAATAGCTCAAATTTAAAATAACACCTAAGGGTTTGCAGAGGGTCTTCTCTTGTGGCTCAACTGGTAAAGAATCTGCCTGCAATGCAGGAGACTTGGGTTTGATCCCTGGGTTGGGAAGATCCCCTGGAAAAGGGAAAGTCTACCCACTCCAGTATTCTGGCCTGGAGAATTCCATGGACTCTATAATCCTTGGAGTTGCAAAGAGTCAGACACAACTGAGTGACTTTCACACACACGGGTTTGCAGAGAGATTTGAGGTCATAGGATCAAAGTTTATTCCTTGCATAATACAGATGTATAAAAGTTCACTGACAATGAGCACTTCTTTGAGCTCCCAGTCCTTTGAGCCTTCTATAATTGATGCCTTATAATTTTTCACGATACTTCTGATGTCAAGTTCAAATAGAAAGTCCCACTGATGAGAAGAGAATACCATTGTGTTGGAGAGGAGAGATTGTCAAGACTAGTTGATAGGACTGGGGTGCATTAAAATAGAAGTCTAGTTTAAGGATTATAAGTCACTGGGATATGATAGAAGGTCTTATGAAAGACATTGGGAGTTGAGTTCTTAATTTAGTTCATGTTGAATTAATAAAAATAAGCATTATTGGGCGGAGGATTGAGTGGAAATATCTTTAGCAATAAGATAAATCTGGACAATGAGATACAGGAAGGATTCTGCTCTTTTTCTGGATATTTGTACCCTGGGAATGGGGTGTATGGATACTCAGGGCTCAATCAAGTTGGGTACAGACTTCTGCAAGGACTTAAGTGTACCTGTACTACTTACTCTGCCTTGACTTGGTAAGAGGGCATTTTCCTTATGTTAATCATGTTATGAAGAGACAAGTCGGATGTAAATCAACAACATTTAGGAAAGATGTGAATACCTGATTAGGTTAGCTCCATCTTGAGAAAAACTTAGCAGAAGCAAGTCACATGTTTATTGTAGCAGAGGAAGATGAGGAATCATAGAGGGTAGACCTGGCTTGTGTGTTCAAGGACTGATGGGCCCTGTGTGCCCAAGTGCTTCTGGATGCTCTGCTTGCTGCTTCTCTCAGCTGCTGCTGAATTGCACCCAATACGATAAATCAAGGGTTTGCAAGTCTAAGTTGTCTCACTTGCTCTTCATCGTTCCCTGAAAGGGGCTTCATGTGGGAAAACAGTTCATTCTCCTGGTAGTCTGTGTAAATTGGTGTGTGACTGAAGTCGTTACAGCTGTCTACTGCTTCAGTTGAGTTGCCTTTTCCTTACATTACCCAGGAAGGATGAACCTAAATAGGAGCAGTGGGAAGAGGAGAAGTATCTGTTTGAAAGAGGCCAACACCTATACAATGTGCTTAGAGAAACCCGATTAGAACCCCAATTGTGCTTTTTTAGCATCTATGTGACCTTGGGCAAGTTAATTTATCAAACTCAGTGTCTCACCTATAAAATGATAAGAGAATCTAATACTTACTCTGTTCCAGATGTTCTGTGAAGCATTTGCCAAATACTATAAAATAAGAATTATTGTTATTCCTTTTTACAGATGAGGAAGAAAATACTTCAGAAATTAAATAACTTGTCCTTGATCATGTTGCTAGTAGATCTTAGAGCTCAGAGACTAGGTTTGAACCCAAGCGCTTGGACTCTGATGTGGATTCTGTTGATCACCACAATATACTTCATGGGGTTGTTGTTTATTACAAGCTTATGTCTTAAGATGTACAGATATATAAGCTGTGTAAACCCAACTTACAGTCCATAGTAAACATGTAATAAATATTAGCCATTATTGCTGCTGCTAAGTCATGTCAGTCATGTCCGACTCTGTGTGACCCCATATAGGACAGCCCATCAGGCTCCCCGGTCCCTGGGATTCTCCAGGCAAGAACACTGGAGTGGGTTGCCATTTCCTTCTCCAATGCATGAAAGTGAAAAGTGGAAGGGAAGTCGCTCAGTCGTGTCCGACTCTTCACGACCCCATGGACTGTAGCCCACCAGGCTCCTCCATCCATGGGATTTTCCAGGCAAGAGTGCTGGAGTGGGGTGCCATCGCCTTCTCTGAGACATTATTGCTATTGCATATCAAGTACCACATATATTTTAATATACATAGCCTTGACTCTAAACTTGATAAGGAAGCTAGGAATCAAATAGGATAAGTTTATAAAGGTTTTTCTGATTCTGGAGACTATGTCCTTTCTCTTCTAGGAGTTTGCAACATGTAGGGAAAAGATTTCTGCAAGGCCCAGAGTTAGTATTAATACAAAGGCTCTAAAAATCCATGACTGTGTTAAGCCTGTCTGTAAATTAAACGTATCATGTATTTCACACATGAATGTGCTCTTTTTAGAGTATACTGTGATTAACATACACGAAACTCCTCTTATAATTAAGAAAACATAGTTTAATTAATAGGATTCTATAATCCATAGTGTCTTCTTGTCATTATGTCTTCTCACTATTCAGAAACCAAAAGTACAATTACTCTTAAGTAAAAGCTCATGAGAATTTTTGAAGTTAAAAGGGCCTTCACACTTAAAATATTCTGGACATAACAAATCACATGAACTCATGAGCCTCTACGATTAGTATGACTATGCCTATTATACATGAATTTACTAGTACACTTTTCTTGTACCAAGGAGAAGATTATTTGAAGAAACTGTAGTGCTACAGACAGAGACTGTGGAAGGAGGAAAGGGACACTTATGCCGTGTCTTGTTCATGGATGTGCATCATAAATATCTTATAACAGTTTTAATGGAAGAAAATAAAACCCGGAGGAAATGAAAAGCAACAGCCTTGGCTGTGGAAATGGGAATACCTAAATGGCTAAAGCCCTCTGTTGGGTCTAAGTGTGATTTCCATTAAGACAATGGGGATCACATGGCCGTCACCCTGAGAACGTGTGTGAGAATTTCTCGCTCAAGAGTCAGATGAGTTATGAGCATTTGAAAAGAGGAAATTTAGAGTTAATTTTCCAACTCACCATTACATTGGGGGCTATTAAAAGGAGAAAATCCTTTTATGGTATGGGATAATGTACATGAAATCAAACGAAGCAAGTGTGTACTTGTGTCTTCAGTGATATGGTATGTCGTGAATAAACAACTTGAGATACCAGCTTTCAATGCTGCTCATTTAATTTTAAGCTTTATTTCTAACTTGGGTTATGCATTGCTTATACTTTAATTTTCTGCCTGATTTTAGTGATTATTTAAATCAAATTTGGTGGCTTGTAGAGTTATAGTGAAAAGACTCGAGTGAGTAGTAAGAGCATCACTGTAGACTCATACTGTTCATTTAGGGCAAGAATTTCAAATTTCCTTTTAGCTTAAGAGTGTTTCTTCTAATGAAATCTAATGTAGAGTCCAGTGTAAGCACAGACAAAAGTGGAACTGCTTTTATCCAAGAAGAGTGATCCCCACCATCACCAATCATTATTCTCCCATCCTGCCCTCTGTGTGGCTGTTAAGACACCGTTGAGGACCTCCTCCATCTGAGAACTAGTGTGAAAACTACCATTTTTTCAAGTGAGCCTTTCAAGTCTTTAAAAGGAAAAATAGCCTATATAGTCATTTCCCAGATTTTCATTCTAGTAGAAAGGTTAATATGCATATTTTTTTTCTGCCTCTTTGAAGGAATAATTAGTTGTTACCCAAGAGATAATAGCTTTCTTATGATCTGTCAGCTTCAACTGGTTGTGGGAAACCAGTTCCTAAGGATTGAATACCTTACATCATTGTGCTTCTGTGCAATGAGAGAATACTGACAGAGAGTAGAAAATTTGCGGTAATATAAATCAAAACACATACCTAATTATTATTAAAACCTGATGCTTATGTTCTCTTCTAGAAATTTTATGGTGTCATGTCTCAAGTTTGTCTTTAAGCCACTTCCTAGAAGAGAACATAGGCAAAACATTTTCTGACATAAGTCATTCCAATGTTTTCTTAAATCAGTCTCCCATGGCAATAGAAAATAAACAGATGGGACCTAATCAAACTTATAAGCTTTTGCACAGCAAAGGAAACTATAAACAAAATGAAAAAACCTACAGACTGGGAGAAAATATTTGCAAATGATGTGAATGACAAGGGCTTAATTTCAAAAGTATGTCAACAGCTCATACAGTTCAACAACAACAAAAAGCAAAGACTGCAACTGAAAAATAGGAAGAAGACCTAAATAGACACTTCTCCAAAGAAGACACACAGATGGTTAACAGGGTCATAAGAAGAGGTTCAACATTGTTAATTATTCAGTTCAATTCAGTTGCTCAGTCGTGTCCAACTCTTTGCGACTCCATGAATCACAGCACGCCAGGCCTCCCTGTCCATCACCAACTCCCGGAGTTCACCCAAACTCATGTCCATCGAGTCGGTGATGCCATCCAGCCATCTCATCCTCTGTCGTCCCCTTCTCCTCCTGCCCCCAATCCCTCCCCGCATCAGAGTCTTTTCCAATGAGTCAACTCTTCGCATGAGGTGGCCAAAGTACTGGAGCTTCAGCTTCAGCATCAGTACTTCCAAAGAACAGTGTGCCCACTGTCAATTTAGTAGACTTTTAAGATATAAATGAATTCAGAGAATAAGCTAGCACTTTGCTAAGAATGATGTCTGGCCCACTCTGAGATGAGTAGGTGCAGTAAACGTGTAACTTCTGGTCACCTAGAGGTTGTCTGCCAGACCATGCCTAACGTCACTCCATCCCTCGTCTTCATCCCGTTTCTGACCCCACGTGACCCCATGTGATCCCTGTTTGTTACCCCAGGGGTTGGTATCTACAGCAGGACGAGGATCAAGGCTGTGGAGAGATTTTATAATAGAATGGGATGAATATGTCTGTTTCACACATTACTTGTTCACAGAAACAGCTGAAAGTCTAACGGTCTGTTTTGGGGGCTATATTTAAAAATCCTCTGCATGAAAACAGCTGTATTAGTACACAGCTGTGAAAAACCTTGTCAGAAATGTCATGGATACACATATTTTTTCTAAACTATTTCAGACAGATCATACTTCTCAATGTATTTCTTTTCTCCAAAGGCATATAGCAATGTATATTTTATAGCATATACCTGGTAAACAAGTTTGTAAAATATAAGGATAAAAATCTGATGCACACTTGATATATTACTGTTCAAGTTAAATTATATTATCACTTTCTGGGACTCCATCCACTTGGGATATCCAAGTGTGTTTCTGGGTTTATAGCTTTAATATTTAGAATGTAGTATATGACTGTTGGGGCTTCCCAGATGGTGCGAGTGGTAAAGAACCCACCTGCCATTGCAGGAGACGTAAGAGATGTGGGTTCGATCCCTGGGTCAAGAAGATCCCCTGAAGGAGGGCAGGGCAACCTACGCCAGTACTCTTGCCTGGAGAATCTCATGGACAGAGGAGCCTGGTAGTCTACAATCCATGGGGTTGCAAAGAGTCAAGACATGACCGAAGTGACTTAGCATGTGAATCTTAAAAGAATGAGCTTTGCCTTAAAAGAGAATCCCATTGAGTTTAGGAGATCAGAGAGCAACTGAATATGCCAGAGCAAAAAATAGTTTTATTTTGGACATAACCAAAAATTCAAGAATAAATAACCACCTTTCCCCTACCGTTTGCAGAAAGATGAATTTCTATTGCTTTTCTTTTAATATTTTACATTATAAAATGGAAACGAGTGCACTGCATTTAAGTCCAGGTTCAATGCACGATACTGGATGCTTGGGGCTAGTGCACTGGGATGACCCAGAGGGATGGTATGGGGAGGGAGGAGGGAGGAGGGTTCAGGATGGGGAACACATGTATACCTGTGGCGGATTCATTTTGATATTTGGCAAATCTAATACAGTTATGTAAAGTTTAAAAATAAAATAAAATTTAAAAAAAAAAAAAACAAAAACAAAAAACAACTAAAAAAAAAAAAAAAAAAAAAAAAGAAAAAATGCCTATTCAGGTCTTCTGCTCATTTTTAAAATTGGATTATTTATTTTATATTGAGTTGTATGAGTTGTTTATGTTTTGAGTATTTGTTGTTATGAGTATTTTGGGTATTAGCCTCTTATCAGTCATATTATTTGCAAATGTTTTCATTTAGCAGATTGTCTTTTTATTTTGTTAATTATTTCCTTTGTGCAAAAACTTTTAAATGTAATTATGTCCCATTTGCTTATTTTTGTCTCTGTTTCCTTTGTCCTAGGAGACAGATACAGAAAAAATACTGCTAGGATTTATGTCAAAGAATGTTCTGCGTATGTTTTATTCTAGGAGTTTTATGATTTCCAGTCCTACATTGAGTTTCTTTAGTCCCCTTTGAATTTATTTTTGTATATGGTGTGAGAAAATGTTCTAATTTCATTCTCTTACATGTAGTTGTCCAGTTTTCCAAGCATCACTTATTAAAGTGATTATATGTGTTTCATTTCGTATTCATGCCTCCTTTGTTGTAGGTCAGCTGGCCATAAGTGTGTGGGTTTCTTTCCGGGCAGTCTGTTCTGTTCCACTGATCTATGTATGTGTTTTCGTGTCAGTAACATGATTTTGTTTTGGCTACAAGGAGGTAAAAGACGTATTCTCCGAAAGCTATAAAACACTGATGGGAATTCTCTGGCAGTCCAGTGGTTAGGACTCCGTGCTTTCACTGCTGGGAGTCCAGGTTCATCCCCTGGTCAGGAAACTAGGTTCCTGCAAATTGCATGGTGTGGCAAAAAAGAAAAAAAAAAAGCCAAAACAACCTGGAGGAAAAAAAGGCTGGATGTATCATGCTCCCTGATTTCAGGCTATTATACAAAGAACAGTTAGTTATTTTTCTACAGAACTGGAAATCTTTCAGCTAGTCTAAAACAAGCAAGGCCAACTAAGACAACATACATCAGCATAATTTGTTGGCTGACAATTTTCACAGAGTACCAACCTTAGCTTTTACCTTTTTAAGGATGCACTCAAGTTCTCCTGCAGAGACTGTTAGTCATTGCAAGCTGAAAGAAGCAAATACTGATTTTTAGGATTGTCAGCTAATAACCCAAAAATTGTACATAAAAAATGTAACTTAGAAAATTCTGACTTCTTAGGTTTCCAAGTAGAATGAAATGCATTCAGTGACTGGCTATTAAACTGAATGTCAGATAATTGAACTGCCTCTTCATGAGTGTGGAGATGCCCAGCTACACCTCATGGCTATAATAAAACTGGTTTCTTTCCATGAACACCATGAATAGCAAGTTACTTAATATTTTAGAGACTATTAGTTATTAAATATTTTCAAATGGGTTTTCCTGGATGTCAAGGAATAGAAAACATCTTTGGTACAAATCAGCAAATTTCATGTTTGAGTCATATCATACCATAATTTTCTTAGATGAATAGGTTATATGTAATTGTTCTGAGAAAAAGAAAGTCATCAATCAGCAGCTCATGTTAAATTTAATGGATAATGAAGAGTTCTTTGAACAACTTAATCAGCTGTCCATTGGTTTATTTTTCTAAAGTATGTATAATTTTTTGTGGCTCTTAGTATTATAAAGGTTGGTGAGTGCCCATGTTATCACAAATAAGAATAGATAATATTTTAAAAGCTTTTAAAGAGTTTGGTCTTAACTCAGGGATGTATTTGTAAATCAGACAAATCAAACATATTGTCCTGGATAACAAGAGAACAGTATCCAAACTCATGGCTATTTGTCTTTTTGTGCTAACGCTCTGGTGCACACATTGTTTAAGTTCTCAGTCTATGTGTATATGTGTGTATATATATATATATATAATTTTTTTTTAAACTGAGGGAATCATTTACCTGAGCTCTCTGATTTCCAAATAGTTTCCAGTGTTCTCCACATTCCGTAATTGAACATGTATTTTACATTCCAATCTTTCCAGAGAGGAAAAAGCCTTTCATTTTGAGTTGGAGTTGAAAATTGATATCCCACTGGGCAAGACTGTATGCTCCTTGACAATGATTTTTAAAACATAAAATATATTTTCTACATTTCATTGCTAACATTGAATCAATTTATTTTATAGAATTCGGAGTAATTAAGAGGTCTAGCATCACATGCTAAATGAAACAGACTTGATTTGTATGGTACTTGAGATTTCTTTAGGAGAGCACCTTCTGTAAAATGGACTTTGGTGGCCAAATAGCCAAATATATGATGAAAACAATCTGTGTAGTATGACAAAAACAGAAGTTCTAATACTCTAAGGGTTATCTGAAATCTAGAAAGTGATGCTGAAGTAAGTGCAAGCAAGTTAATCGTTTTTGTGACTTTTCAACGATGGCAATTTGAACATTTTTCTCTCTCTCTCTCTCTCTTTTTCGGTCATTCTCCTGAGACCTACCCTCCTGCCAGTAGACGCTTAGCAGTGCAGCTGGTAACAGCATTTCTGAAGACCATAGAATATAATTTCTTCCCCTCATAATGACAGAACAGATTCAGTAGTAGAATTTCTTCTGGATATTAATACCTGTATGACACATTATTTCCCCTATTTTCCTCTATCACCTGTATCCTTAGTGTTATTTTTCCTGGGTCCAGATTAAGATTTCTTAATGTTCAGTATTTAGTTGGGGTGAGTGTGTGTTTTGGAGTGGACTGTGGTATATATAAAGCACCATAGAGCCAGAAATCAAGCTGAAGTTTTCCCTCTTCTCTGATTTTTTCCTCCTCCTCAGAGTAACACTTCTTTGAAGTAATTTTGTCCTCTCAGAGGGGAGGGAACCATTATATGTACTTCATGTTGAACATGGCCTGGTGTGTCTGCAAATTGGGCTATTGGGAAGCATTAGGATGAAGAAAATATGGGTTGGTTTTACCTTGTGTGTACTTAACAACTTTCACATGAGGGGAGACACTCACATTAGACAAAGTATGATTAAAGGCAGGAGTTGAGCAGAGAGGATTACACCAATGCCCTCCAGAACGTGGCATAGAGTTTTACTTGTTGGGTTTGAGTCTTGCCTTTTTTCTGAAATTCTTTTGGCTTAACGTGTATTTTCCTTCCTTTTTAATTCTTCAAATTGAGACATTCAGTAAATTTTGTCCAGTGGAAAAGACACTGATCTGTGTGTGGTAGCGTAAGGGAAAGAAACCGGACGAAAAGCCTGTTTTCAGAATTAACCTAGATTTTCCACTTTCTTAGACTGGGTAAAACAGTACACAGAAATAACAGAAACATAGGAGAAAACAGAAAGTCTGTTACTCATAAGCTAAGAAATACATTAAGTGAGGCACGTAATAGAGCTTACTCCGGTGGCCACATGGAGAACAGGAGCTCTGGGTGCTCACAGTGGGGCGTATCCCTGGGGACTGTGTATGCAAAGAGAGGAAGCGGTCTCTGTGCACCTGCTGAGCCGTCTTGTTGTAAAGTCAGATTCGGGCTTCAGAACCTTGCCTTATCTTCCTTCTTGGCCCAGGCATCAGTAAATTCCTGAGAGGTCCTACTTATTAAATTTTGACTTTCTTCTTCTGGGAGATGTAGATGGTTTTGCTTCCTTATTTATTTATTTAAGAAACAAAACACTGAGCCTTCATAGAGAAATGTTTGTAGTAAGCACAAACAAGGGTCATAAGGATGATTTGCACACAAGAAAAAAACTCTAACTGGGTTAATAAATAAAATGGATTTATTGGCATCACCGATGCAATGGACATGAGTTTGAGTAGGCTTCGGGAGTTGGTGATAGACAGGGAAGCCTGGCGTGCTGCAGTCCATGGGGTCGGAAAGAGTTGGACACGACTGAGCGACTGAATTGAGCTACTGAAAAAGTCCAGAGGTAGGACAGGCTGCAGGGAAGCTTGGTCCAGGCCCTTGCTGTGTTTCTCTGCGATTTCCTAGTTTGTTCTCATGTCACTTAGCTTTGTTCACATACTGGCTTTGTCCTCATCCTTTTTCTTCATGGTCACAACAAGGTGACCTCAGCTTCTAGACCTCATATCCTCACTGTGCATTTTTCCAGAGCAGGAGAGGACACCTGTCAGGCCACTGCCTCCACCATTCCACTGAAACAGCTCTTGCCTTGCCAAATCCCATGGAGGTCTCTAAGTCTTGATGTATTAATACTTGACTTCCATAGTATTTGATAATTTGATTACTGCTTCCCCTTTCTTGACTTTTCTTTCTTGATTTCTTTGACATCATTACTAGTCATCGTTCATGCTGATGACTCCCACTGAAGTCCCTTTTGATTATTTAAATGCCTAAAGTGGACTCCAGTGAATCCACAACATTATGGATCATTCTCTTCAGTTTTAAAATGAAATGTTTTTCATTTCAATAAAAATGATTACTAGAGAATACAGTTATGAATCATAAGATTATACAATGCTTTACATGGATAATTTGGGAATTTCAGAAAATGAAAAGGAAGACCATATACATTTGTATTCCCATCACCCAGATATAAACATTATTTCTCTAGCAGTCTTTTTAAAATAAATACTAAACATTTTTTTTTGATGCAGAGGAAGGGATAATTTAATTTAAATTTTTTTTGCACTGTTCCTCATTGCTGCACATGGGCTTTCTTTAGTTGTGGTGAGTGGGGGCTACTCTTCATTGCAGCGCATGGGCTTATCATTTTGGTGGCTTCCTTTGTTGCAGAGTGCAGGCTCTAGGCATGCGGGCCTCCATAGTTGCAGCTGGCAGGCTCTAGAGCATCGGCTCAGTAGTTGTGGTGCATGGGCTGTTGCTCCACAGGATGTGGGTCCTTTTTGGACCAGGGATTGAACCTGTGTCTCTTGCATTGGCAGGTGGATTCTTATCCACTGTACCACCAGGGAAGTCCATAAATGTGGACTTAGGTGTGGACTTTAAAATATATGTGATTAAATTATTTTGAACAAAATTCTCTATACTGTTTAAATTTGTTTTTCTGTATATGAGCATCACTGTAGAAAAACTGAGAAATATAGAAATCTTATGTACCAGTGAAAGTTGCTCACGTGTATGTCGGACTCTTTGCGACCCTATGGACTATGGAATTCTCAGACCATGGAATTCTCCAGGCCAGAATACTGGAGTGGGTAGCCTTTCCCTTCTTCAGGGAATCCTCCCAACCCAGGGATCAAACCTAGGTCTCCCAAATTGCAGGCAGATTCTTTACCAGCTGAGCCACAAGGGAAGCCCGGAGATAGACACAATTAGCATTTGACCATTTCCTTACTGTTATGAGGTGGCATGAAGATGTACTTGGAAAGTTCACATCTGCAGCAGGTTTTCTGTTCATTTTCTACAATGGAAAAATCCCAATAATTTTGACCAACATGGGTTTTAATGTTAGAGAAAGTTATCACTCAAGTTCCTTTGCAATGGAAATAATCATTATGTTGCCCTATGTAGCTCTTTGTGGGAGGGTAAGTCAAACATGTATACCTGTGGTGGATTCATTTTGATATTTGGCAAAACTAATACAATTATGTAAAGTTTAAAAATAAAAATTAAAAAAAAATATATAAATTCTAAAATTAAAAAAAAAATTTCACTTATTCTCTCTGCACTGTCAAATCCTTTAAGTGTTTTCATCATTTGCAAGCTGCTAAGAGAATGGATCAGTTATTGTTTTATGAACTCTCAAAGATGGCGGTTGGTTCCATGTGAACTCTGGGACGAGGTAGACTTGCTGATGTGGGGAAGGAGGGGGAGCAGCAGGTGGAAGCTGTAGGAGGCACACTTGGGCCTTCCTTGCCAGGCTGCAGAGTCCATCTGATCTTGCGTCATCCAACTCCTGCATCTCCTGAGTCAGGAGAACACGGAAATCCTCCTCAGAGGTGATTCTCTCTTATTATCACTAATTTATATTTTCTGGAAGAAGTCTCTTAGTAAGGTTTTCTAAGAGGGTCTTTGAATAATATGCTTTCTAAGCTGTTGTATCCTTGAATATATTTTGTTGCTCTTATTCACTGAGTATAAGTTTTGGCACATAACTTTTTAATTTATTTATTTTGGTATTTAGTGTTTTATAAGTTTAATGACCACCTGAGTTTTATTCTTTTGAAAAAACACTCTCTGTCCTTTACACATTTTTTTAAAAATTTTATTTTATTTTTTAACTTTATGATATTGTATTGGTTTTGCCATGTATCGAAATGAATCCGCCACAGGTATACATGTGTTCCCCATCCTGAACCCTCCTCCCTCCCCATACCATCCCTCTGGGTCATCCCAGGGCACCAGCCCCAAGCATCCAGTATCTCTTTTACACATTTTTAATTTTCTTTGCCATTAAAATATTTTGGCAAGTGATTTTAGCTATGACCTTTTATTAAGCTTAGCAAGGTATGGTATTTCTTAAAGAGAACTCAAGTGTTTTATTTTCAAATCAAAGTTTTCTTTGAAGATGCCTTTAATTATTTTGTTTGTATCCAGTTATTATCTCTTTGCTTTGGATGCTAAAAATCATTAAATCTTCATTTTTCTTTCCTTGAATATGGTCTTCTCTCTTCTATCATTATTTATTTGTCTTTTTAAAAATCTCAACTCCGGTAGAGCATTGCAAATTTGTCCTTTAATTAATTTTTCACAATTTCAATAAAACTGCCTTCTATAAGGATATAAATTACACAATTGAACTTTAATTTCTTTCATCTGTCCTTATTTCACGTTTATTTTACTGCCTTTCAATCACAGTTTCTTGTTTACTTTTTCCTCCTGTCTCTTAGATACAGTGCCTCCCTATATTCTGGATAACAAACTGAGCTGTTTCTAGCCTCCTGCAGTATGATTTCTGAGTTTTCACTGGAAAATTTCATTTTCTACAGACTGAAGATTTTTTCCTTATAAGGCTCTATGTTTTCCCGGCTTTCTCAAAAGACAGATGTATCCATACTTAGTATTTCATAAAACAGAGGGTACGGGTTGCCCTAGTATCCGCCTGTGGTTCCAGAGGAATGTCCTTCAGCGTGCTGAAGGCAAGTTAATGTGCGTGGCCAGCCCATTTCCCGGGTCTCTGAAACCTTTGGTTGACTGCATTTGCTTTTGTTGAAACAGATTCTTCATTTATCTCCCGAGCTCAAGTACTTGTAAGTAGCACATGGTGTGGGCAGCCAGGAAACGAACCTACAAGTCCATGGACCACAACTAAGACTTCTCTTGACTCCAGTAAGGCAGCACACAACCATGCCTTCTAATTGCAACTGTCTGTCTGTCTGTCTGTCTGTCTCGCTGCATTCCTGGGACTTTCTTCATTAGTTTGGAGAAGAGTGAGGAATTGATAGAGGGTGTTAAGAGACTGTTAGTTTGTCTTTAAAAATGAGAGCCTTGGTTTTCTAATTTTGTGATTTCTAATTTTCTGTACAGTATGGGGAAAAGATGAAGGGTCTCCTTACTGACTTGGGCAAGGAGGCAAAGGGAGATCTGGTACTGGTGGTCTCTTGTGTATTCAGCTTGGGCTTTAGATATATTTCCCACATTATTTGACCTACTTTAATGTACTGAGAGGTTTAGTCTCTTTCTGTGTCTACATGGATATTTTGGTAAGAAGGAGTCTCTTCCCCAGAATCAGAACTAGCTACCACTTTGGCTTCCTGGGTGATATAATCTCTCCCATTGTTGCTGCCACTGATGTATCTTTTACTCTCTGTGAAACTATATAGCTGATCCTCATTTTACGGCAACATTAAGTTACTTAGAGGGCTTCCTTCCTGGCTCAGTGGTAAAGAATCCACCTACCAATGAGGAGATGTGGATTTGATCCCTGGGTCTGGAATATCCCCTGGAGAAGGAAATGGCAACCCACTCCAGTATTCTTGCTTGGGAAATCCCATGAACAGAGGAGACTGGTGGGCTACAGTCAAGTTCACAAAATGTTGGGTATGACTTAGTGACTAAACAACAGTAAGTTACTTCAGTTCAGTTCAGTTGCTCAGTCATGTCCGACTCTTTGCGACCCCATGAACTGCAGCACGCCAGGCCTCCCTGTCCATCACCATTTCCAGAGTCCATCCAAACCCATGTCCATTGAGTCGGTGATGCCATCCAACCATCTCATCCTCTGTCGTCCCCTTCTCCTCCTGCCCTCAATCTTTCCCAGCATCAGGGTCTTTTCAAATGAGTCAGCTCTTTGCATCAGGTGGCCAAAGTATTGGAGTTTCAGCTTCAGCATCAGTCCTTCCAATGAACACCCAGAACTGATCTCCTTTAGGATCGACTGGCTGGATCTCCTTGCAGTCCAAGGGACTCTCAAGAGTCTTCTCCAACACCACAGTTCAAAAGCATCAATTCTTCGGCGCTCAGCTTTCCTTATAGTCCAACTCTCACATCCATTCATGACCACTGGAAAAACCATAGCCTTGACTAGACGGACCTTTGTTGACAAAGTAATGTCTCTGGTTTTTAATATGCTATCTAGGTTGGTCATAACTTTCCTTCCAAGGAGTAAGCGTCTTTTAATTTCATGGCTGCAGTAACCATCTGCAGTGATTTTGGAGCCCAGAAAAATAAAGTCAGCTACTGTTTCCACTGTTTCCCCATCTAAGTTACCTAGAGGTAATTATTAACAGCTCCTGGGTATCTGCACCAAAATGTCCCATACGTCCCTCAAGTCCAGCTGTTAGTTTCACAGCCTTTCCTCAGCCTCTTCTTTGCCCTGTATTTCTTGTGTGACAACAACTTTATCCCATTACTTAAGTCAGAAGATGAGACTCCACCTAGAATTTTATTTCCTCTCCTTAACCCCTCAAATCAAATCTATAGTATCAACTAGTTACCTAGCACTTATTATATGCTCTTAAACATAGAAACAGTGCTCTTAAACACTTTGTGTATGTTAACTTGACCTCTATGATTATCTTATGAAGTAGGTCTTTATCAGGGCTGGGATCAGGGTGAGTCATGTGAGGCATCCACAGAGCAGAGATGAAGGAAGCACTCACTTTCAGCCTTGTGCAAATGTATGCTTGCCCTAGATCCAGTTCAATCTTTCTTATACCCATTTTATAGATGAGGAAACTAAGGAACAGAAAAGTGAAATAATTTGTCGAAGTTTATACAGTTGGTATGTGACTGAGTTGAGATTTTGGAATTGGTTCAGTCTGACTTCAGGGTCCAGAAGCTTACCTGTTACACCACATGCTCCTTACGCATCACCTGCTCCTCTTCTCCCAGTTTACTCTTACATTTGCCTTTGCCATTCACATGGTTCAGCCCCTCAATGTCTTCTTGCTTGACTATTGTAATTTGTTAGCTAGGCTTTCACACTTCAGTAGAACTTCTGCCAGATTGGCTAGCCTTAGTACTGTCAGAGTTATTTTGGGGTAACATGAATAATTGAGAGCTGATTTCAGTCTTCTTGGCCCACGTGCATGATTTGACCAAGTTTAGTGCTCTTTACTCCAGGCATTTAAAGATGAAAAAGAGACGTATCTGTTGGGTCCAGAAACACATACATGGGAAAAGTTTGAATATTAATCATCACTTTCTTCAGTCATCCCCATTCTTTTGTGTGTGATTTCAGGCTAGGAGTCTTTTTGGGTGTATGCATTCTTGCCCACAGACTTGTTTATAGATAGGATGGGCTTAAAGTTTCCTTCCAGTCTAAGGCTTCCCTGTGTAGATTCCCATAATTCCTGACCAGGGGAAACAAGAGGAATGGTTTTGAGAATCTGCCTGCAATGCAGGAGTCTGGGGTCCGATCCCTGGGTTGGGAAGATCTGATGGAGAAGGGAATGGCAGTCTGTTCCAGTATTCTTGCCTGGAGAATTCCATGGACAGAGGAGCCCAGTGGGCTATAGTCCATGGGGTCACAAAAAGTCAGACATGGCTGAGCGACTAACACACTGGACCATCACCCCAGCAGGTTACTAGTGTATCTTCACACTTCCCTTTCTCTTCCTAGGGCTCAGTTCTTATAGGTGACTCCCTCAGTTTAGATCCATTTGAGAGTCCAGGACTAGTCAGTCTCTTATTGGATTATTTGCTCTGAAGCTGGGCATTTTTCATTGGCCTATTTACTCCAGAACCCACAGGAATCATAAGATAGTCATTTAGGGAGATAACTTTAATGATGGATGATAAAAAAAAAAAGCATTTCTCTGGCCAGGTCATGTTGATGTAAAGTAATTTTTCACTTCAGTCACTCAGTCATATCCAGCTTCTTGCGACCCCATGGATCGCAGCATGCTAGGCTTCCCTGTCCATCACCATCTCCTGCAGCTTGCTGAAACTCATGTCCGTTGAGTCGATGATGCCATCCAACCATCTCATTCTCTGTCATCCCCTTCTCTTCCTCATCTTTCCCAGAATCAGGGTCTTTTCCAATGAGTCAGTTCTTTGCATCAGGTGGCCAAAGTATTGAAGTTTCAGCTTCAGCATCAGTCCTTCCAATGAATATTCAGGAGTGATTTCCTTTAGGATGGACTGGTTGGATCTCCTTGCAGTCCAAGAGACTGTCAAGAGTCTTCTCCAACACCACAGTTCAAAAACATCAATTCTTTGGCGCCTCAGCTAACCCTAGGAGAAGACAATGGCACCCCACTCCAGTACTCTTGCCTGGAAAATCCCATGGACAGAGGAGCCTGGTAGGCTTCAGTCCATGGGGTCACTAAGAGTTGGACACGACTGAGCAACTTCACTTTCACTTTTCACTTTCATGCATTGGAGAAGGAAATGGCAACCCACTCCAGTGTTCTTGCCTGGAGAATCCCAGGGACGGGGAAGCCTGGTGGGCTGCCGTCTATGCGGTTGCACAGAGTCAGACATGACTGAAGTGACTTAGCAGCAGCAGCAGCTTTCTTTATGGTCCAACTCTCACATCCATACATGACTACTGGAAAAACCATAGCTTTGACTATATGGATCTTTGTTGGTAAAGTAATGTCTCTGTATTTTAGTATGTGGTCTGGGTTTATCATAGCTTTTCTTCCAAGGAGCAGGTGTCTTTTAATTTCATGGCTGTAGTCACCATCTGCAGGGATTTTGGAGCCCAATCCATTGTATATTTTCAACCCCAAACATATTTATTCTTTCTCATCAGGTCATGGTGACTTTCTTTTATTCATTGAGGGTGAGAAAAAAAAATATAATATTCTTTATAGAAAATTCACAAACTTAGTCAATAGTCTCAAAATTACCTATTTTCATCTCAATCCCCCCCCCCATTAGTTATGCACAAGAACTTTAAGAAATGTCCCATAGAACTACCTTGCTAAATTGAAAATCTGATTGCAGTAGTGTGTGCATGCCTGTTGTCACTTCAGCTGTGTCTGACTCTTGTGACCCCATGGACCGTAGCCTGCTCTGTCCATGAGATTCTCCAGGCGAGAATACTGGGGTGAGTTGCCATGCCCTCCTCCAGGGGATCTTCCCAGGACGGAACTCGCATCTCTTAGGTCTCCTGCATGGGCAGGCAGGTTCTTTACTACTAGTGCCACCTGGGAAGCCCCTGTAATAGTTACAGCCAATATTTATGGAAAGATTTCTTTGTGCCAGCACTGTTCTGAACACTTCATGTGCAGTAACTCACAAATTTTCACCACAACCCTATGAGATGGATGCTGTCATTATCCCCACTCTACAGATGAGGAAACTAAGGCACACGATGGTTAAAAGTATCTCGTCCAAATGACAGAGCCAGGATTAGGGCTGAGTAGTCTGGCTTCAGAAGCCACGCTCTTACCCACTCTGCTAAATAAGTCCTGTTGGCAATCCAATCAAGTCCTCCTTAGCAGAGAACATATTCCTCTCTAGCTCCTTAACTGTTAGATTTATCAGAACCAAGCAACTTATTGTTACCTGCACACACCATGATAATCCACACTTACATGCCTCTAAACCTTCCTTATTACTGGCTCTCCTTCCTTTTCTCTCTGTTGTCTAGCTGGTGTCTCTCTGTCCTTCTCTCTCTCTTTCTCAGCCTCTCTCTCTCTCTCTCAACAAATTATTTCTATCCTGAGCAAGTTTTCTTGCTTCCTTTTATTTCTCTTTCCTTCCCGTCCCATTTCTCCATTCCTAAGAGAAGTGAAGTAAATCAACTACTGTCATTCCCTAGTGTTGCAGAGAATTATTCCAAGACCCCATACATATACCAAATCCATGGATGCTCAAATTGCTTATATCAAATAGCATAGTATAGTCAGCCCTCCATGCTGGTGGGTTTCATGTCTGTGAGTGCAGACAGCCAACTGTATTATGTGAGGGTTGTACAGTGTTTCCTTAAAAAGTGTTCATATCTGATACAAGTGTGTGACTAGTGACTTATACTTGTGACTTAACCGGGTCACCTTGAATAATCCTTGAATGTGTGGATGTGTGTGTGAAGTCGCTTCGGTAGTGTCTGACTCTTTGTGACCCTATGGACTGTAGCCCGCCAAGCTCCTCTGGCCGCAGAATTCTCCAGGAAGAATCCTGGAGTGAGTTGCCGTGCCCTCCTCTAGGGGCTCTTCCTGACCCAGGGATCAAACCCACATTTCTTCTATCTTTTGCATTGGCAGGCGAGTTCTTTACCACTAGTGCCAACTAGGAAAGTCCAATCCTTGAGTAGCCTTCACCAACTATTCTCGAATATGCTTTTGATTTTCAGAATTCCAAACAATCCCTGGAATTATCTAATAACTTTCTGATTATTGTTTCATTTTGTGTATCAGGAGGTTCAATCCCAGGGAAGTTGACTTGGCCAGGATCACACAGTTAATTCCGGATGAAGTTCAGGTTTTCTGATTCAGAAGAGTATTCCCCCTCTACCTTTTAAGCCTAGTTGGAAAAGGGAGAGAAAATGGAAAATACTCTTGCTTTACTTCCTGTTCCACATCTTTTTTATTCTGCCAGCAATCAGTTTTTCCCCTTTGGCCTAAGTTTGTTATGTGAAAATGACTGCTGCTCTTTTTTGAGAAGGTGCCAGGCAGATTCTCCTAGCTCTCGTCTTTCTTTTCTCCTAATCTTCCCCTCAGGCTAGCCCTTTCTCTTGCCATATCTCAACTTCATGGCTCTGATTGCTCATAAGAAAACACTATGCACATCATCATCTTTGTTAATCTCTGAAGTATTTAATAATCCAAGTACAGAGATGCAGAAATCATGTGCTTTTCATATGGATGGCGTGTGTACTTTCATTGCCCAGCATTAAAAAGAGAATGTTACTCAAGCTTTTGTGTGTATGTAGTAAATAAAGCAGCTTGACCCTTAGAGAAAATAGAAATGTAGATTCAGTTAAGAGTCGATATCATGGGTATGCTTCCTTTCTCGTTAATATTAAGCAGTAAAAGCGTCTAACAAGGACCGTATGTATGGACTGGGGTCCACAGACACGTACATGCATATGTGGCCTCAGCGAGAGGTCCCATAAGTAAAGGTCACAGGAAAGAGAGCAGCTTCACTGACATCAAGGAAATAGCAACTGTTTACAGACAGCCAGACATTTCAAATAATATCAAGGATTCCAGAACCACTTCAAAGGCCACTGGCCAGGAAACAGACAAGTCATGAATTTAATACTTCTGAGATTCTGGAAATTCAAAAGCAGAACCTTCACATATTTGCATCAAGGTAGATTATAAGCGATTATTTTATTTCTGGAAATTTCTCAAAGTCTTTTGTGGAAACAGGAGACTAAGACCATCTTCTTCCTTTGAATGATGCCTATATACTCTTAGACATTTGAGGAATGTTTAAAGAAATCCTGGAATCCTTAAAAGTGTCTTTTGTATCTAAAACATAAGATTTTTTTCTTTCAATAAGTAGTACTCTGTGAAATACTTTCTCTACCAGGTAAATGAAAATTGATCTTCTTCTAGGTGTTTCTCAAACTGGTTGTATGATTTCAAGTTGCTGAAGTGCCAATGAAGTGTCAAGCTCTATTATGTAGGAAGGGAACAATTACTAGTTTTGACTATACTAATTTTTTGAACATTATAATTAAATATTTTAAAACTAAAAAAAATGTTATGCCTCATACATAATAAACATAAGGACTGCCTTTAGCAGTTTCTTATTTTAGGACATAATCTTACGATCATATTTTCCTCCTAAGTAAACAGAGCAATTGAGACCTTTAAACTATAATTGTTCAAACTAGTAAAAGCAAAACAATTAGATTATGGTTATTTCATTTCTTGGTCTCACCATTTCTAAAAATCATTCACAAGACGACTTATTTTAAATGAACAAAAATGTTTCTCTTCCAAATCCATGGAAGTGGGCAGCAGTCTTTCAGAAAATAAACTGCCCCACTTGCTTCACTCTTAACTTACTGTTTGGGAGTAGACTTTTGGGATAAACAGAAAATCTAGCTACAACCACTGTATAAGGCTTTGCTTTTCTTTAGACATGTCCTTGCCCAGAAAACCTCCCACACGGAGGCGGTATGGTCTAGAGAATAAAATCCCATCTTCCCTTCCTTCTAGCTTTGCCACTGACTTCTGTATTACCTCCAAAGCTTTAGTTCTTTTTATACTCACTTTTTCACATTCTAGTCATAGAGGCACCCTTTTCTTTTTCTTTTATGTAGAACTCAACTGTTCTGATGAATTAGATTTATCTTGTAGCTAGAAATATGCTTCGGTGATCCACATGTAAATGAGTGACTGACCGAAGTTCAATTTGGAACATGTTCCTTGCTGCCTCTCAAATAGCCATAGCTCCCTACATCGCAAGATTGTTACAGGTGGGTAAGGAACTTTAGACAACATGCTTCAGAGAGCCTCCTAGGCTCCTGACACTGCTGGATTCTGGGGATACGCAGGGGAAAGACATAGTTTCTGATTTCAAGGAATCTGCAGTCTCAAAGATCAGAAGGACAACTCTGAGGAAGAGAATACAGCATGCTAAAGGTTACTGTAGAACTATGCTGCTACAGAAGGAGCACTTGAAAAGGTGAGGAGGAGGAAGGGACTGGAAGAGTTTTCCTGGAGGCGTGGAAAAAGCACTTGCAAAAGCCCTGTGGTTTCAGTATTGCATTCCCAGGGAAATGTGTACAGGTTAGCTTTGGTGCTGTGTGAGGTGTATAAGAGGGACTGTTTGGAAACATTGGAACTTTTTGTGAGCATAATTGATAGTCATTACAAGATTCTAGCAAGAGAAGGACATTATTATATCTGTGTTTTGGATAACTTGGCTGAAGCTGTGATGACAGGGAGGGAGCAGAGCTGAAGCTGCTACATCAACCATGTGGAAAATGAGAAGGGCCTGAACAGTGGCATTGGAGGTGAAGGTATAGAAAAAAAGATCATAATCTAAAATATTTCTGATACGTAATTTAAAATGCCTTCCAACTGGTTGGATGTGTGGTGAAGTGAGAGCAAAGAATCTATGCTGTCTCTTCTTCAGTTTCTGGTTTAGCTGGGTGGGTGGAAGGAAGGTGGAGCCATTCAAGACATGATGTGTATGTAAGAGGAGGCAGGGTTTTGTGGTAAAGAGTGAGAGGAGCTATGTGGGTCATCCACAATGTTAGTTCATCCTTTTGTCTTGTTTCTTTCCTCCATGTAATATTTGTAGATGCTAAGTAGGCATTAGATACATGACTCTGGGCTGGAAATAAGCCTGCATTTCATCAGCTATGGAAATAGATGAAATTGCCCAGAGACATGTATGTAGAGTGAAGAGGAGGAGTAAAGGTCTGAACTCTGGAGCAAATCAATATCAAAAGGATTAAAATATATTGTTTTCCATGCAACGTTTCTAACTACATATTTCACATGGCTGGGTGTTTTGAATTTGATTTGAGAAACATTGCAGGAATTTTGTGAAAATCAGTGAAAACAACCAGTTTCACTCTGTGGAGTCCAGTAGTGACATAATTTTGAGAAATTTTTTTGGTAGCAGTACAAGGCAAAGGGCAACTAAACTACTGATTATTTTTGGTTCTAAAAGTGTACTTACTGATAAACCCAAATTCTGAACTGATGCAACTCACAGAATGTAGTTATGAGCTTTATAGCCAAGAATACAATTACTTGATAAATGGTGAATACCTGGCTGGATTCTCTACTGTATCCAGGGAGATTAGATTATGTTTGTGGTGTTCTTTTGTTTTTATTCTTTGTTCAATTTAGTACTCTACACAGAAAAAAAACTAGTTTTAACACTCCCTCTCCCCCAATCATGGTTTTCTTTATTTTCATACCGAGAGGGTAATCTCCAGCCAATTTTTTTATTTCTTAAATGCTTTCTTTTATTTTCCCCCAATAAATAAAATCTATGCTCTAAATATAAACAAGTACACAAGTAGAAGGAACTACATATGCCTGGGTTTTTTAAAACTGTGTTTTGATGGTGGGCAATGGGACTCTGTGTGGCTATAAATTAGGCAGACTGCTGGGCCCTTAGAAAAGGGGAATGGGAGGCAGAAGAGGCCGAGAAGAGGCAGCTGGGCCCTTAGGAAAGAGGAATGGGAGGCAGAAGAGGCCTAGAAGCAGCAGCTGGGCAGTGAGCAAAATGTCCACTGTGTGTGTGTGCTTGGTCACTTCAGTTGCGGCCGACTCTTTGAAACCATATGGACCTTAACCTGCCAGGTTCCTCTGTCCATGAGATTCTCCAGGCAAGAATACTGGAGTGGGTTGTCATGCCCTCCTCCAGGGGAATCTTCCTGAACCAGGAATCAAACCTATTTCTCTTATGTCTCCTGTATTGGCAGGCAGGTTCTTTACCACTAGTGCCACCTGGGAAGCCAAAATGTCCCCTAATGTAAGTTAAATTTTATATATATATGTAAAGCAATATATATAGAATATCAGTTCAGTTCAGTCACTCAGTCGTGTCCGACTCTTTGCGACCCCATGAATTGCAGCATGCCAGGCCTCCCTGTCCATCACCAACTCCCAGAGTTCACCCAAACTCAAGTGCATCGAGTCGGTGATGCCATCCAGCCATCTCATCCTCTGTTGTCCCCTTCTCCTGCCTTCAATCTTTCCCAGCATCAGAGTCTTTTCCAATGAGTCAACTCTTCGCATCAGGTGGCCAAAGTATTGGAGTTTCAGCCTCAGCATCAGTCCTTCCAATGAACACCCAGGACTGGTCTCCTTTAGAATGGACTGGTTGGATCTCCTTGCAGTCCAAGGGACTCTGAAGAGTCTTCTCCAGCACCACAGTTCAAAAGCATCAATTCTTTGGCACTCAGCTTTCTTCACAGTCTCTCACATCCATACATGACCACTGGAAAAACCATTATATATAATTATATATATATTACATTATATATATATATATAAAGCAAAATGGTGATTATCAGTCTTGAAAAATACAAGCAGATTTTCTCCCTTTCTATTTTGATCCTTGAGCTCCAGTCAAGGGGTTCTGTCATTCAGAACCTTCCATGTGCACAGTTGGGTTCACATGCTGTCTTCATGTTGCTTCTGATCTGCCCAGGATCTGATTAGTGTGATTCCATGATGAGTCCTGGTTACATGAAGACACCTCTCTGGCTTTCTTCTTCCTCTCCCTTTTTTCCTTGTGGAAACACAATTTTATTGTAGCTTATTCTCCACACCTCCATCTCCACCCCCAAGTCATTCTGTGTCTGAGTAGACATCCAGGTTGTTGACTCTTAGCTAATCTGAAAAACAAAACTTTTTATGTTCCTGGCTAGGAACTAGAACGCCAGGGTTCTCTGTGAATCTCAAGAAAACAAGTTACTAAAGATAGCAGTCACTGAAATACAATGGGTTCTTCTGTCTTTCTTACTCAACAGGATGACTTTATAGGTAGAGATGTCAGAGAAAGGTTTTAAAACTTTGGCAGTAGGATTATGTAGATAAGTAGCTGATTGATTTATTTCAGCATAAGCTTGGCTCTTTCTCAAGTCACCCTTCTATTAATATTTAGAAGATTAAATCAGAACTTCACAGACCAAGCCTGCCATGGGTCAAAACACAGGAAATTCAATGTAACCTATAAATACATGTTGAGGAAATAAAGCTTAAGGAGTGAAGAGAATAAAACCCACTGTAATCAGCTCACTCGCTGCAGCAGTGGGCGTTGCTCCAGCCACACCAGTTTCCTTCTCTTCCTTGTCTGCAACAGACATGTTTCCTCACAGCTTTCCACTTGCTGTTCCACCAGCCTGGATGCTCTCTTTAGATACCTACATGGTTTGGTCCCTCATTTCCCTCACTTTTCAGATCTGACCATCCTACATTAAATAATATCACTCTCATCACTTGTTACCCCCAACTCTGTTTTTCTTCAGAGCACTTATATTTTACCCAACAGCATATATTTATTTGTTATTGTCTGTCTATCTTACAGGCCATTGAGTCTAGGGGTTTGCCTACTGCTATATCCCCAGAGCCTAGTTCAATGTTTGCTACATGAACAGTATGAAAAGGCAAAAAGATATGACACTGAAAGATGAGCTCCACAGGTAGGTAGGTGCCCAATATGCTACTGGAGAAGAGTGGAGAAATAACTCCAGAAAGAATGTAGAAACGGAGCCAAAGTGAAAACATGCCCAGTTATGGATGTGACTGGTGATGGAAGTAAAGTCTGATGCTATAAAGAACAATATTGCATAGGAACCTGGCATATTAGGTCCATGAATCAAGGTAAATTAGAAATGATCAAACAGGCGATGGCAAGAGTGAACATCAACATTTTAGGAATCAGCAAACTAAAATGGACTGGAATGGGCAAATTTAATTCAGATGACCATTATATCTACTACTGTGGTCAAGAATCCCTTAGAAGAAATGGAGGGATTTGTTGACTCAGTCAGCAAAAGAGTCTGAAATGCAATTCTTGAGTGCAGTCCCCAAAATGACTGAATGATCTCTTCATTTCCAAGGCAAGCCATGCACTCTCACAGTCATCCAAGTCTATGCCCCAACCAGTAATACTGAAGAAGCAGAAGTTGAACAGTTCTATGAAGACCTACAAGACCTTCTAGAACTAACACTCAAAAAATATGTCCTTTTCATGACAGGGGACTGGAATGCAAAAGTAGGAAGTCAAGAGATACCTGAAGTAACAGGCAAATTTGGCCTTTGAGTCCAAAATGAAGCAGGGCAAAGGCTAACAGAGTTTTGCCAAGAGAACACACTGCTCATAGTAAACACCCTCTTCTAACAACACAAGAGAAGACTCTACACATGGACATCACCAGATGGTCAATACTGAAATCAGATTGATTATATTCTTTGCAGCCAAAGATGGAGAAGCTCTATACAGTCAGCAAAAACAAGACCAGGAGCTGACTGTGGCTCAGATCATGAACTCCTTATTGCCAAATTCAGACTTAAATTGAAGAAAGTAGGGAAAACCACTAGACTATTCAGGTATGACCTAAATCAAATCCCTTAGGATTATACAGTGGAAGTGACAGATTCAAGGGATTAGATCTGATTGATAAAGTGCCTGAAGAACTATGGATGGAGGTTTGTGACATTGTACAGGAGGCAGTGATCAAGACCATCCCCAAGAAAAAGAAATGCGAAAAGGCAAAATGGTTGTCTGAGGAGGCCTTACAAATAGCTGTGAAAAGAAGAGATGCTAAAGGCAAAGGAGAAGAGGAAAGATATACCCATTTGAATGCAGAGTTCCAAAGAATAGCAAGGAGAAATAAGAAAGCCTTCCTTAGGGATCAGTGCAAAGAAATAGAGGAAAACAATAGAATGGGAAAGACTAGAGATCTCTTCAAGAAAATTAGAGATACCAAGGGAACATGTCATGCAAAGATGGGCTCAATAAAGGACAGAAATGGTATGGACTTAACAGAAGCAGAAGATATAAAGAAGAGAATACACAGAAGAGCAATACACAGAAGAACTATACAAGAAAGATCTTCATGTCCCAGATAACCACAATGGTGTGATCACTCACCTAGAGCCAGACATCTTGGAAAGTGAAGTCAAGTGGGCCTTAGGAACCATCACGACCAACAAAGTTAATGGAGGTGATGGAATTCCAGTTGAGCTATTTCAAATCCTGAAAGATAATGCTGTGAAAGTGCTGTACTTAATATGCCAGCAAATTTGGAAAACTCAGCAGTGGCTACAGGACTGGAAAAGATGAATTTTTATTACAATCCCAAAGAAAGGCAATGCCAAAGAATGGTCAAACTACTACCACACAATTGCACACATCTCACACACTAGCAATGTAATGCTCAAAATTCCCCAAGCCAGACTTCAACAGAACATGAACCGTGAACTTCCAGATGTTCAAGCTGGATTTAGACAAGGCAGAGGAACCAGAGATCAAATTGCCAACATCCGTTGGATCATCGAAAAAACAAGAGAGTTCCAGAAAAATATCTGCTTCTGCTTTATTCATTATGTCAAAGCCTTTGACTGTGTCTATCACAACAAACTGGAAAGTTCTTCAAGAGATGGGACTACCAGACCACCTGACCTGCCTCCTCAGAAACCTGTATGCAGGTCAAGAAGCAACAGTTAGAACTGGACATAGAACAAAAGACTGGTTCCAAATAGGAAAAGGAATACATCAAGGCTGTATATTGTCACTGTGCTTATTTAACTTATGTGCAGAGTACATCATGTGAAATGCCAGGCTGGATGAAGCAAAAGCTGGAATCAAGTTTGCTGGGAGAAATATCAATAATCTCAGTTATACACATGACACCACCCTTATGGCCAAAAGTGAAGACGGAGTAAAGAGCCTCTTGATGAAAGTGAAAGAGGAGAGTGAAAAAGCTGGTTTAAAACTCAACCTTCAAAAAACGAACATCATGGCATCCGGTGCCATCACTTCATGGCAAATAGATGGGGAAACAATGGAAACAGTGTCAGACTTTATTTTTTGGGGGTCCAAAATCACTGCAGATGATGACTGCAGCCATGAAATTAAAAGATGCTTGCTCTTTGGAAGAAAAGCCATGACCAACCTGGACAGCATATTAAAATACAGAGAGATTACTTTGCTGACAAGGTCTATATAATCAAAGCTATAGCTTTTCCAGTAGTCATGTGTGGATATGAGAGTTGGACTATAAAGAAAGCTGAGCAACAAAGAATTGATTCTCTTGAACTGTGGTGTTGGAGAATACTCTTGAGGGTCCATTGGACTGCAAGGAGATCCAACCAGTCCATCCTAAAGGAGATCCATTCTGAATATTCAATGGAAGGACTGATGCTGAAGCTCCAATACTTTGGCCACCTGATGCGAAGAATTGACTCCTTGGAAAAGACCCTGATGCTGGGAAAGATTGAAGGCAGGAGGAGAAGGGGCCGACAGAGAATGAGATGGTTGGATGGCATCACCAACTTGATGGACAAGAGTTTGAGCAAGCTCCAAGAGTTGGTGATGGACAGGAAAGCCTATGCTTCAGTCCATAGGGTTGCAAAGAATCAGACACGACTGAGCCACAGAACTGAACTGAAGTATTTACATGCTTCCCAGATGGCTCAGTTAAAAACTCTGCCTGCCATGCAAGAGACACGGGAAACACCAATTTGATTCCTGGGTCAGGCAGAGGAGAGGAAATGGCATTACCTTGGAGAGGAAATGGCAACCCACTCCAGTGTTCTTGCCTGGAGAATTGCTTGGATAGAGGAGCCTAGTGGGGTACAGTCCATGGGGTGGCAAAGAAGTCAGACACGACTGAAGCGACTGAGCACAGGTAGTTAATATATTTTTAACAAATCAATGAATGAATAGTGGAGTTGAGCACAGAACCAGGTCTTTGGAATTCTAATATAGTTTTCTTTCCATTGGTTTAGAGCTTTTTTTTTTTTTTTTCCCAAGAAAATTCAATTAACAGATATTGCTTTACAGTGTGTTATGTTGGTTTCTGCCATACAGTAACATGAATCTGCTGTAACTGTACACATATCCCCTTCTTCTTGAGCCTTCCTCCCTCCCCTGTCCACATCTCACTCCTCGAGGTTGTCACCGAACACCAGGTAGAGCTCCCTGTCTTATACAGTAGCTTCCCACTAGCTGTCTGTTTTACATACGATAGTGTGTATGTTTCAGTGTTCCTCTCCCAATTCATCCCATCCTCTCCCTCCTCTGCTGTGTCCACTTGGGTCCACAAGTCTGTTCTCTACATCTGTGTCTCTATTCCTGCCCTGCAAGTAGGTTCATCAGTACCTCTTTTCTAGCTTACATAAAGTGAAAGAAAGTGAAAGTTGCTCAGTTGCTCAGATTCTTTGTGACCCCATGGACTATACCATCCATGCAATTCTCCAGGCCAGAATACTGGAGTGGGTAGCCTTTCGCTTCTCTAGGGGATCTTCCCAACCCAGGTCTTATGCATTGCATATATATATATATATATATATATATATATATATATATATGTATGTATGTATATGTGTGTGTATGTGTGTATATATACATGTTAACATGAAATTTATTTTTGTATTTCTGACTGACTTCATTCTGTATAATTCTGTAGGTAAAGATGTAAATGTAAGGCCAGAAACTAGTCCTCCTCTATTGAGATTATTCTGTTCTCCTTCCTTGCCCTCCATATAAATCTTTTAAACAGGCATAAGTGCACTTAATAATCACTTCTTAGGGTAATTCTCTTGGTGAGTGGCTTCCATTGTTCAGGCACATGAGAGACAACTGGGCATCTTAATAGTGCAGATTTCCAGGCCTCAAGCCTGTGCTCTTGATTCAGTAGACTTGAGGTGGAGCCTGAGAAGCAGCATTTTTAATTTTAACAACACTTGGGAGGTTTGAAAACTAGTGGTTGTGTGACCTTCTTTTATGATACGCCTTTGTGACAGCAGATTCCTTCAGGCTCTATTAAAGGCCCTTCTTTTAGGTTTTTACCATGGGCCAATCAGACTACAGACAATCAGCAAATTCTACACTAATTCTAACATAGAATCTACTTAGTAGTGCTACTGCTCTGGGCCATCCATAGGCAGGATAAACATCATAAGAGTGATGAGGGGAGGAAAGGATGAAATCTAAATTAACAGTATGTTGGCACGTGTGTGTTGGTATGTCTGAGGGCTGCTTGGAGGTCACAGCAAAGTCCCCTCAAGCCTGGCGTTGTTTTTATCTTCAGTTCTACCTAATGAAGAACGGAGACTTTTTCATAGATCTGTCGTTACTTTGGGTCATATTTCTAGGACTGAGATGGTCATTTCAATGGTTAACTGCAGGAGAGGAGGAATAGGAGAAGGCGTGTGCCTGCTAAGTTTCTTTGTGGGGCTGGTGGCTTAGTCACTCAGTCGTGTCCCACTCTCTGCAACCCCATGAACTGAAGCCTGTCAGGCTCCTCCATCCATGGGATTCTCCAGGCAAGAATACTGGAGTGGGTTGCCATTTCCTTCTCCAGGAGATCTTCCTAACCCAGGAATGGAACATACATCTCTTATGGCTCCTGTACCAGAAGGTGAATTCTTTACTGCTAGTGCCACCTGGGAAGCCCAGGAAAAGGCATAGATGGGCAATAAGAGAGAGGTTGCAGAATCTTACAAACCCTTGGTCATTTATCTGGGAAGGGTATGAGGGTCTCAGGAATGCAGGTAAATGGCTGACTTTAAAGAAAGTCAACCTCTTTATGGTTGTTTTAGGGATTAGGAGAGATCCTTTGTGCACAACACTTCATAAAGAGCCTGGAAAATAATGATCACAGTAAACGATAGTTATTATTACTAACACATGTGGTATGGTTAAGCAGAAAATCTCCATGTTTCACTCTACCTTATGAATCCCACAAATTTGTCTGTCCTACAGGGAAAAAAAATGCTTAACGTGCATGAAGTGTGTCGAACTTTTCAAAAACAATCAAACAGCACTTACTTACATGATGGTATACTTGTTTTTATCACCAGTGTGATACTTCACTGTGTACTTCCAAACATATTCCTAAAGACGTAAACTCAATAAAGTCCAAAATATATTTGGCAAAATATTTTTTTCCTTAATTTTTGAAGCTGTGTGTTTGGAAGAAAACTTATTCACATGCTATTAATTACTTGACACGTAATTAAGAACTTGAAAACAGTTAAAAAGCACTTTCAAGCTTTCTTTTCCTTGAGAAATTGAAGTTGTCTTTGGTTTTGTTTGAGACTAAAACACTAACCATGTCTTGCTCTATTTAGGCAGAAACAACTCTTTGCTTACCCATCTATTCATAGTAATAGGGGATCTTCCTGACCCAGGGATTGAACCCAGGTCTCCTGCATTGCAGGCAGATTTTTTTTTTTTAATTTTTAATTGAAAAGTAATTGCAGAATTTTGTGGTTTTCTGTCATACATCAATAAGAGTCAGCCACAGGAACACCCATGTCCCTTCCTCCCATCTCCCTCCCCATCCCACCCTTCAGCCTGTCACAGAGCCCCTGTTGGAGTTCCTTGAGTCATACAGCAAATGCCCATTGGCTATCTATTTTACATATGGTGTTGTAGATTTCTATGTTACTCTCCTTATACATCTCCCCTTCTCCCTCCTCTCCTTCCCCTGTGTCCATAGGTCTATTCTCTGTCTGTTTCTCCATTGCTGCCCTGAAAATAAATTCATCAGTGCTGTCTCTTCAGATTCCATATATGTGTGTCAGTATACGATATTTATATTTTTCTCTCTGACTTACTTCACTCTGTACAGTAGGCTCTAATTTTGTCCACCTCATTAGAACAGATTCAAATTCATTCCTTTTTATGGCTGAGTAGTATTCCGTTGTGTATACATACACAGTTTCTTTATCCATTCATCTGTTGATGGACATATACATTGCTTCCATTTTCTAGCTATTGTAAATAGTGCTGCAGTGAAATTGGAGGACATGTGTATTTTTCAATTTTGGTTTCCTTAGGGTATATGCCAGAAAAGGCAATGGCACCCCACTCCAGTACTCTTGCCTGGAGAATGCCATGGACGGAGGAGCCTGGTAGGCTGTAGTCCATGGGGTTGCGAAGAGTCAGACACGACTGAGAGATTTCACTTTCACTTTTCACTTTCATGCATTGGAGAAGGAAATGGCAACCCACTCCAGTGTTCTTGCCTGGAGAATCCCAGGGACGGCGGAGCCTAGTGGGCTGCCGTCTATGGGGTCGCACAGAGTTGGACACAACTGAAGTGGCTTAGCAGCAGCAGCAGCAGGGTATATGCCTAGGAGTGGGATTCCTGGGTCATATGGTGGTTTTATTCCTAGCTTTTTAAGGAGTCTCCATACTGTCTTCCATAGTGGCTGTATCAGTTTATATTCCCACCAGCAATGTAAGAGGGTTCCCTTTTCTTCACACCCTCTCCAGCATTTATTGCCTTTCAGCCATTCTGACTGGCGTGAAATGGTACCTCATTGTGGTTTTGATTTGCATTTCTCTGATAATGAGTAATGCTCAGCATCTTTTCATGTGCTTGTTAGCCATCTGTATATCTTCTTTGAAGAAATGTCTATTTAGGTCTTTGGCCCATTTTTTGATTGGTTCGTTTATTTTTCTGGAATTGAGCTGCAGGAGTGGCTTGTATATTTTTGAGATTAATTCTTTGTCTGTTGCTTCATTTGCTATTATTTTCTCCTATTCTGAAGGCTGTCTTTTCACCTTGCTTAGAGTTTCCTTTGTTGTGCAGAAGCTTTTGATTTTAATTAGGTCTCATTTGTTTATTTTTGCTTTTATTTCCAATATTCTGGGAGGTGGGTCATAGAGGATCCTGCTGTGATTTATGTCGGAGAGTGTTTTGCCTATGTTCTCCTCTAGGAGTTGTATAGTTTCTGGTCTTACATTTAGATCTTTAATCCATTTTGAGCTGCCATACGACCCAGCAATCCCACTGCTGGGCATATACAACGAGGAAACCAGAATTGAAAGAGACACATGTACCCCAATGTTCATTGCAGCACTGTTTATAATAACCAGGACATGGAAGCAACCTAGATGTCCATCAGCAGATGAATGGATAAGAAAGCTGTGGTACATATACACAATGGAGTATTATTCAGCCATTAAAAAGAATACATTTGAATCAGTTCTAATGAGGTGGATGAAACTGGAGCCTATTATACAGAGTGAAGTAAGCCAGAAAGAAAAACACCAATACAGTATACTAACACATATATATGGAATTTAGAAAGATGGTAACAATAACCCTGTATGCGAGACAGCAAAAGAGACACAGATGTATGGAACAGTCTTTTGGACTCTGTGGGAAAGGGCGGGGGTGGGAAGATTTGGGAGAATGGCATTGAAACATGTATAATAACATGTGAAACGAATTGGCAGTCCAGGTTCGATGATGACCCGGAGGGATGGGATGGGGAGGGAGGTGGGAGGCGGGTTCAGGAAGGGGAACGCATGTACACCCGTGGTGGATTCATGTCAATGTATGGCAAAACCAATACAGCATTGTAATTAGTCTCCAATTAAAATAAATTTATATTAAAAAAGATGTAGAGTTAGGCTGTCAATTAGATGCTTTTCTTGTTTGTTGAGGTATGATTGTATTGCTATAAACGTTGCTATAAACCTCCCTCTTAGAACTGCTTTTGCTGAATCCTATAGATTTTGGGTCATCGTGTTTTCATTGTCATTTGTTTCTAGGAATCTTTTGATTTCCTTTCTTATTCTTCAGTAACCTCTTTGTTTTTAATGTATTTTTTAATCTCCATGAATTTGTGTTTTTTGCTTCCCCCCCTGTAGTTGATATCTAGTCTCATAGCATTGTGGTCAGAGAACATCTTTGATATGATCTCTATTTTCTTAAATTTACTGAGGTTTGGCTTGTGGTCTATCCTGGAGAATGTTCCACGTGCACTTGAGAAAAAAAGTGTAGCCTTCTGCATTTGGATGGAAAGTCCTGAAGATATCAGTTAGGTCCATTTGGTCTAATGTTTCATTTAGGGTTTGTGTTTCCTTATTGATTCTCTGTTTTGATGATCTGTCCATTGGTGAAAGAGGGGGTGTTAAAGTCCCCTACTATTATTGTGTTGCTGTTGATTTCTCCTCCTACACCTGTTAGTGTATTGAGGTGCTCCTGTGTTGGGTGCATAAACACTTGTGATGTCTTCTTCTTGGATTGAACCCTTGATCATTATGTAGTGTCCTTCTTTGTCTCTTATAATATTCTTTAAAGTCTTTTTTTGCCTGCAATAAGAATTGCCACTCCAGCTTTCTTTTGGTTTTCATATGCATGGAATATCTTTTCCCATCCTTTTACTTTCAGTCTGTAAATGTCTCTAGGGTCTCCTGTAGGCAGCATATATATGGGTCTTGTTTTTCTCTCCATTCAGTCAGTCTGTATCTTTTGGTTGGTGCATTTAATCCATTTACATTTAAGGTAATTATTGATACATATGTTACTATTGGCATTTTCTTGATTGATTTGGGTTTGTTTTTGTAGGTCTTTCCTTTCTCTTGTGTTTACTGGGTATGTAACTCCCTTTAGTATTTGTTGCAGTGCTGGTTTGGTGGTGCTGAATTTTCTTAACTTCTGCTTGTCCGTAAAGCTTTTGATTTCTCCATTAATTTTGAATGACATCTTTGCAGGGTATAGTAATCTTGGTTGTAGATTTTTCTCTTTCAGTATTTTAAATATATCCTGCCATTCCCTTCTGGCCTGTAGAGTTTCTGCTGAAAGGTCCATTGTTAATCATATGGGTTTTCCTTTGTATGTTACTTTTTGCTTTTCCCATGCTGCTTTTAATATTGTGCTTAATCTCTGTTAGCTTGATTAATACGTGTCTTGATGTGTTTCTCCTTGGGTTTAATGTGTAAGGGACTCTCTGTGCTTCTTGAACTTGATTGACTATTTCCTTTCCCATGTTGGGAAAGTTTTCAACTATAATTTCTTCAAAAATTTTCTCAGTACTTTTTTTTCTTTCTTCTTCCTCTGGGACTCCTATAACTGGAATGTTGGTATGTTTAATAATATCCCAAAGGTCTCTGAGGATATTTTCAATTCTTTTCATTCCTTTTCCTTTATTCTGCTCTTCAGCAGTTATTTCCACCATTCTATCCTCCAGCTCACTTATCCATTCTTCTGCCTCAGCTATTCCGATATTTGTTCCTTCTAGAGTATTTTTAATTTCAGTAATTGTGTTATTCATGTTTGTTTGCTTATTGTTTACTTCTTCTATGTCCTTGGTGATTGTACGCAAGCAGATTCTTTACTGTTTGAGCCACCAAGGAAGCCCATAATTGGCACAAAGCCTGCAAATAATAAGTGTTCAATATTTACTGAATGAATGAACCATCAGGGGACTCAAATTTGGTGATTCCTGTGAGTATTTGCATTCAGTGGTCTCAACTTGAGTGTTCTCATTCTAATAAACTCTAAATTCATAATAGGTTTATCAGTTTTCTAAGGTTGCTATAATACACTGTCATAAACTGGGTGGCTTAAAAAAGCAGAAATTTAGTCTTTCATGGGTTTGGAGGCCAGAAGTCTGAAATCAAGGTGTTGGCAGGGCCGTGTTCGTTCTAAAGTCTCTAGGAGACAACCTTTTCTCACTCCTCCAGCTTTTAGTGACTCCAGGCATTGCTTGACTGTGACTGCAGAGCTGCAGGCTCTGCCTCCCTCTTCATGTGGTCTTGTCCTTTGTGTCTTCACTTCCATCTCTTCCAAGGAAACCTGCCGCCTGGATCATCTCAGTTGATTTCATCTGAGACTCCTTAACTTGAATAATCTGCAAAGTTGCTTTTTCCAGATGAACTCAAATTCACAGATTCTGGGACATGGCATATCTTTCAGAGGGTCACCATTCAACCTTCCCTGGGCTTCCCTCATGGCTCAGATGGTAAAGAATCTGCCTGCAATGTGGGATACCTGGGTTTGATCCCTGGGTTGGGAAGATCCCCTGGAGAAGGGCATGGCAGTGCACTCTAGTATTCTTGCCTGGAGAATCCCCATGGACAGAGGAGCCTGGCAGGCTATAGTCCTTGGGGTTGCAAAGAGTCGGATACGACTGAGCAACTAAGAACAGCACAACATTCAACCTACTACAATGAGTTAATGGGAATTTTCAACATTTAGAGTGGGGTTTTTCCCTTGTTATTTTTCTCACTATATCACTGTATACAGATTTTTGAAGTTTTTGTAGCTGAGAAGGTTGAGAACATAGTTTTTGTTTTGGCCTAATTAAGGATAGAAAATAGGTAAAAAAAAAAAAATCAGCATTGAACCTACAGATGGGGAAAATATGGTGAATGTTGATAACTCATGGGTGGAGACAGGAAGTTAAACAAGTACTCAGGAAGTAACGTTACACCCGAGCCGATGATGTCTGTATGATGTATTAGGGATGTGTATTTGAAACAGTGATTTGAGTGATGACAAATGTAAAAGAATAGTGGTTGTGATGATGTAGAAAGGCCATTCTGTAATAATCTCAGTGTTTTACCTTTGGAGAGGGGAAAGTGATTTTATAGAGAACTGATAAGTCATAGAGACAAGGCCAGAGACTCTTGGGATCAACAGTTTGAAAATGAAAGTCCCAAGAAGAATTCTGATTAGGAAAGAGACCAGGGGTAGATGTGGCTTCTACACTGAAACCATCTGCATTTGATTTGGCAGTAGTAAAATGCAGTAATAGAATGTATAATATCAAAAGAAATAATACATCAGTGGAAAATTTTTCAAACATTAAACAAAGAGCCAGAGAGAACACTTTCAGAATTATTGTATTTCTGGTAAGCTTTTTATTGAAAGGAAATAGTGGAAATTGAAAATGTTCAACAGGTGGCGGCTTCAGTAAGTTTTTTTGCCTAGTGAGGATAAAATTTTTGCTAAAATAAGCCAGGATTGCTTAAGTGAAAGACTTCTTGAGAAAAGGGAGCTATCAGAGAGTAACAAATATCCTAAAAGGGAAAGAATACACTGAGCAGTTGGAACTTTAGCACCACAGGAAGAGTTTGATGAATAAAACACTTGGTTAAGAACCTAGTAGTAATTGGAACAGAGTTCCTTCTGTTGTAAGGCTTAGTCACTGAAGTGAGATTTTAATGCATGGCCTTTTATGAAAAATAGCTAAAATTTGTTTGTAATATCCAGTGGTAGACAAGTCAGAAAAAAATGTAAAAATGGAAAGCACCTGCAACTTTGAGGGTTAAATAATGAATTTACATTTGAGATCTCAAGGGAAAATTGTAAATCTATCTTTTCCTGTCACTGGAAATTTCTTTTGGTGAATTCATTATCAAACTCAGGCAGCTAAAGTCAAATAGTAAGGATATTAGTGGAGATATTTGGGATTGATGCAAAAAAGGAAGGTATATACTTGTGAATGTCCTTTTCTATATGCAAGTAAAATGAGTTCCTCCCACTTAATTTATGTCCTTTCAAAATGGCTGAGATAATGATATTCCTATAGCTTCAGTTTCTGCTTATGCCATTCAGATTCCCTTTTCTTTTGGTCTTATGTAACCAGTATTCCCTCTCCCATTTTCTTACCTCTGGCTCTATAAACACAGGGGTAATCCACCCTTTCCTCTATTCCAACAGCAACTACAATGTAGGTCAAATTGTCTCAACATGTATTTTTTCTAAGTTTTTTTGGAATTTAATATTAAAAAGAAATTTTATATACAGTGCATACAATTCAAGTAACCCATCCTTGATTGCTAAAAATATAATCATCCCATTAATTCAATGAGTTTTTTTCAGTTTTAAATTACAATGTGCAAATGAGCTGCTCATTATATCCCCATGGAAGTTAAATCAACCCATCTGTCTAACGTTCTTTTCTCTCTTAAATATCCTGCACTTATTTTCTGATGTATAAATAAACCTTGAAGATTTATTTTTGAATTTTTCAAATTCCCAGAGCAATGGTGGACTATAAAGTCATCCTGAAGCTTTGGGATAATGTATGACAATTGAGAAATGGAAACAAAGGAATGTAATTGACACTTGTGTTTTTATGTTTAAAAAATCAAGAAAAAATTGTTTTACTAATATTCTATCTGTACGGATAGGTGTGTGAGTGCGTACTAACCTATGGACTGAAGCCCTCCAGGCTCCTCTGTCCATGGGATTTTCCAGACAAGAATACTAAAGTGGATTGTCACTTCCTTCTCCAGGGGTTCTTACTGACCCGGGGATTGAACCTGAGTCTTCTGCATTGGCAGGCAGATTCTTTACCACTGAGCCACCGGGAAGCCTATGGATAGGTAGCACATTATATACTTTACTAGTAAATAGACATGTAATGTGTATACATTTCAGAAAATCTCACTGGTATTTTTAAAACATTTCTTCTTTATACTTTTTAGCATTAAACTTTAGCCTTCAAATTACATTTTAAAATAAGAGACTTACTCAATAATACCTGAGAACTTGAACTCAGGTTCCTGTGACATGTATTATTCTTCTGGAAAGTCTTCGCTTTCTGATGTACAAGCAAGCATACTTCTTGGTCTCCAAAGCTCTCTCAGAATTTCTTTCTGCTGCAGAACCTGGGCAGTGAGCAGGAGTGCCTGAGAGTCTTACAAGGAGACCCCAGCAACACCACTGGCCCTAACAGACTGAAACAATGATGGTTTGTCACTTTTACATCTGTTTTGAAGATTTGGTCTACTTCTTTCTCTTTCTTTTATGTTTTTTTCTCCTGCCTAATTACTACATTAAATCACAGAATCATTTGAAATTTCTTCTTTAAGCACTGTGGTTCAACCTAGCTCAAATCCAGTAAACTTGGCAAATCTTAGTTGTAGCAGGAGGCTCCAGAGCTGTGAAGTTCTTCCGGGGTTCCCAGTGCTGCAGGTGGCAACATAAGGTGGCTAACTAAGTTAGCTTCAAAACATAGATGAATTCTCTTCCCTTCTAAAGAACACTGTTAGTTCTGCTCTGGAGTTTGTGATGTATAGAACAGTCTTATGGACTCTGTGGGAGAGGGAGAGGGTGGGGAGATTTGGGAGAATGGCATTGAAACATGTATAATATCATGTATGAAACGAGTCGCCAGCTCAGGTTCGATGCACAATACTGGATGCTTGGGGCTGGTGCATGGGGACGACCCAGAGGGATGGAATGGGGAGGGAGGAGGGTTCAGGATGGGGAACACATGTATACCTGTGGCGGATTCATTTTGATATTTGGCAAAACTAATATAATATTGTAAAGTTTAAAAATAAAATAAAACTAAAAAAAAAACAGTTTGTTAGTCTCTGCTTATAATATAAATGTTAGATTTTATCCCACTGAAAATAAGACATATCAGTAAGTGTGGTGATGTGGTCATAGTGTTAGAATTTTTCTTCTTACTGCCTTTTCTGCATTTATGACTTTCTTCTTAATCTTTCTTAGAAATCCCCTTTTCTGAGATGTTTGACTCCTCAATTTGTCCTCACTTCAATTAAGAATAAATATTGAGCATATACTATATTCCAGGCATTGTGCTAAGGCATATAGAGTATGAAAGTCATTAAAACAGACCTAATCTTTACCTCTCAAGGAATTTATAGTCTCTCAAGCAATTCAGACAATAAAGAAATCATTGAATATGTAATAAATGTTGTAAAAGAAAAACAAAAGAGTACTATGAGAATGCCTTAAAAAAAAGGCATTCTTGGGACTTCCCAGGAGGCTCAGTGGTTAAGATTCCAGGCATCAAATTCAGGGGGCTCAGGTTTGATCCCTGGTTGGGAAACAGTGTCAGGCTTTATTTTCTTGGGCTCCAAAATTACTGCAGATGGTGACTACAGCCATAAAATTAAAAGACACTTGCTCCTTTGAAGAAAAACTATGACCATCCTAGACAGCATATTACAAAGCAGAGACATTACTTTGCCAACAAAGGTCTGTCTAGTCAAAGCTATGGTTTTTCCAATAGTCATGTATGGATGTGAGAGTTGGACTATAAAGAAAGCTGAGTGCCGAAGAATTGATGCTTTTAAACTGTGGTGTTTCATACATGATATTTTACATGATATTTTACATGTTTCAATGCCATTCTCCCAAATCTTCCCACCCTCTCCCTCTCTCACAGAGTCCATAAGACTGTAACGAGTTGCCAGTCCAGGTTCGATGCACGATACTGGATGCTTGGGGCTGGTGCACTGGGACGACCCAGAGGGATGGAATGGGGAGGGAGGAGGGAGGAGGGTTCAGGATGGGGAACACATGTATACCTGTGGCGGATTCATTTTGATATTTGGCAAAACTAATACAATTATGTAAAGTTTAAAAAAAAAATAAATAAACTGTGGTGTTGGAGAAGACTCTTGAGAGTCCCTTGGACTGCAAGGAGATCTAACCAGTCCATCCTAAAGGGAATCAGTCCTGAATATTCATTGGAAGGATTGATGTTGAGGCTGAAACTCCAATACTTTGATCACCTGGTGCGAAGAACTGACTCAGTTGAAAAGACCCTGATGCTGGGAAAGATTGAAGGCAGGAGCAGAAGGGGATGACAGAGGATGAGATGGTTGGATGGCATTACCAACTCAATGGATATGAGTTTCAGCAAGCTGCAGGAGATGGTGATGGACAGGGAAGCCTGGCATGCTGCAGTCCATGGGGTTGCAAAGAGTTGCACACGACTGAGCGACTGAGCTGGGCAACTAAGATCCCACATGCCACACAATGTGGCCAAAAAAATTTTTAAAGGCATTCTTTAATCAGATTTGCAGTGGAATGAGGCCACGGAAGTCTCTATGTCCCATTTCTCCTGTTCTCCTTTAGCCCATATTCACCTACTTTCCATGTTCAGAAAAGCAAGACCTAGATAAGGAGGAGAATGAAAGCATTGCTCACTGTCCTGCAGTTCCTTTAATCTGATTTATAACCAGATATAAAAGTGGGATCGATTTTAGATTATTTTAAAGCAACTTTAGTGGGTGTAGCTGGTTTTTTTCAATTGGAATGTGGAGACTTACCTCAAAAGTTTCATTGATCCAGTTTCCTTTTGCCCATTGTCTTAAGCCAAGTACAGTGATGAATGGAACATGATTTGAATGTGGAACTCCTAGATATCATCTTGTGTTTTAGCAAGCCAATAAAAAGTTAAAATTTGATAGCATCTGGAACTACATAATGTTTGCAGTTGTGTTTAAAGCGAAGTTGTGTTTAAAGCTCAGATGGTAAAGAATCCACCTACCATGTAGGAAACTGAGGTTCGATCCCTGAGTCAGTAAGATCCCCTGGAGAAGGGATGCTACTCACTCCAGCATTTGGAGAATTCCATGGACAGAGGAGCCAGGTGGGATCGCAAAGAGTTGGACACGACTGAGCAACTAACACTGCTACTCAACATTTTGTAGATATTCATAAGATGTGAAATGATCTGCCTGTTATCTTCCATTATGTGTGGATCAGTTAGCTTATGTAATCAATTTGGATGACTTGAGAGCTCTTACAACAGAATGTCTTAATTTTTATCCACTTCATTACACACATACACAGCTGTGCTGTATCTCTGTGCACACAGGCATGCATGTTATTAAATGTATCCCTGCAGATCCTTGGAGGTATACTTTTATATCTGAGAGACAGGAACAGTACTAAATCAGAAATGCTTGCTTTCTGAATGCATAGATCATCTTACTAGAAAGTTTTTTTTCTCTTATATCCTTGTAACTGAAAAAGGATGAATTAGGTTATCATGATCATGAAGTTTTGTGTTTTGATTTATTCTACATAAAAAGCTTTGAAGTTTTCAGTATGTTTAGCAACCATAGTATAAAACAATCCTACTGCAGAAGAGATTGAAAAACAGTCAGGAAAAGTAGAACAAGTTAGTAGCAGAACCAGGAGTAGAATTCACAGAACTTCATATTCTTCAATTTGTGCCTAATTGGCAGGGCCATATTGCTTTTCTCAACCACGGAAGAACTACTGGAATGCCGTAAGAATCTGGTTACAAAGATTAGGAAAGTAGTCCTTTAAGAAATTTCCAGTAAGAAAACTTTAGAGACTTAATTAGATTGATTTAAGACATTATTTGCTTAATTTTGTTTTGTGAGTTCTTTGTTCGAAAATTTTGGGAAACATTGTATTACATGACTTGAAGTACATTTCTTTACTATAGGACTTCTCAGACTCGAAAGTTTTAGTGTGCCTTATAACTATC
This sequence comes from Bubalus kerabau, assembly GCF_029407905.1. Classification (NCBI taxonomy): domain Eukaryota; kingdom Metazoa; phylum Chordata; class Mammalia; order Artiodactyla; family Bovidae; genus Bubalus; species Bubalus kerabau. The sequence goes on along the minus strand of NC_073630.1, from coordinate 28,625,168 downwards.
CCAGGTGGCTCAGAGGTATCCACCTGCCATAGGAGACACAGGAGACACAGGTTCAATCCTTGGGTCAAGAAGATCCCCTGGAGGAGGAAATAGCAACCCGTTCCAGTATTCTTGCCTAGAAAAATCTCATTGACAGAGGAGACTGGTGGGTTACAGTCCATGGAGTCACAAAGAGTTGGACATAACTGAGCATGCATGCACACGCATAACTAAAGGAGAAAAATAGTTTGTTGTGTTTTTCTAACTTATTTTACCCAGTGGTCAATCTTTTGAGGGACGTGTATTCATATTTGATGGATTACAGTTTGGAAATTACATATCTAGGATAGTGACTCTCATTGTGTGCCTTTTCATTTGACACAACAATTTGTACACCTGAGAGCTGCCTCAGAGTATGAGGGTAGGAAGGTGTCATACCTTTGAGTGAAGATTCTAACCGATATATCAAGAAAAGAGATTTCCAACTAAAAAGATTTTTTTTTGAGTACATTTGTTATGGTCTAAATGTATCACTGCAGAATTTGTATGTTGAAACCCTAATCCCCAGTGTGGCCATATTTGGAATAAGGAATGGAGGTAAAATGGGGTCATAATGGTGGGCCCTTATCCTATAGAATTATCGTCTTTATAAGAATAGGCACTAGAATGCTTCCCCTACTCCCAACATCCCTATGTCAGTGCTCAGAGGAAAAGTCATTTGAGGACTGCAGAAGAAAGTAACCTTCCATAAAGCTGGGAAGAAAGCTATCACTAAAACCTTGCCAGAATTTGACCTTGGACTTTCCAGCTTCAGAAATGAGAAAATAAATTCCTGTTGTTTAAACCACTCAGTGTATGGCAATCTGAGTAGACTAAGACAGCATTTAAAGCCAAAAGATCACCAGATTTTGTTTGAAACATGGAAATCCCCATAAAAAGGCTCCGTACATCCATCATGGCCTCAAGATACAGTTTCCTTATATTTTAATATCAAGTGATTATGTCTCAAGGACTTAGTGGCTGTGTGGTGGTGGAGGAGCGGTGATGGTAATGGCAGGAGGAGCATGAAGGCCCACATGTACTGAACAGGGAGCTGTCCCTCACATCACAGTAGCTTTTGGTGAGCCCTTCTCCCTGACCAATTGAAAATTAGAATTCTAGGCTTCAGATTTAGCCTCACTAATTTTTGATTCTTGAATGATGATTTCAGTGGTTGGGCTCTGAATATTCAGTGTTTGAGACCCCAGCCCAACCCCAGTTCACATCTGTTAGTCCTCTCTAAGGGGGTCAGAGATTACAAGATCAGAAAAAAGAAAGTTTCAAAGCTTATTTCTTTTGTGTTTTTTTAAATTTAGCAACATATGTGGGAAAGATCTTACAACCACCCACCTTGCAAAAGACTTATTTAGAAAACTTAAACAGAAAAGAGCCATAATTTTTACACTGTTCACCAAGGCAGATGGGCACATGTGTTTGCGTGCTCACATGCAAGGGACCCACTTACACAGACTTTAAGAAGGATTCAGTTGTAGAAATTTAACATTTCATACCTGTAAGCTGTGTTTTATTTATGAATCACATCCAAGTATTTAACGGGGACTTATGGTTTTAAAAATACTAATCATAAAACAAATGTGCAGGCATGAAAAAAGCCATTTGGCTTCTGATATAATACAGCACATGATTTATTCAGGTGAATAAGAATGGACATTTGAAGGAGACTCAGAAGAGGCCAAAGTCCATGGAAGGATTGCTTTGACCCTCTCAAATACTACACAGACCTGTCTTCACATTGGAGATCTAAAACAGTGCATGAAAGCAAAGACACAGGTGTTGACCAGGCCCATGAATCAGGCTCGCTTGGTTTGTATTACACACAGTGACCTCTTCTCCTGGGAGGTCAGATTGCAAATGGAAACTGGGAGCAGTACTTGGGAAACTAACAAATGCTGATCTCTAAGTGATGCCCCTTTCCTTTCGGACATGAGCTTGCTGCATGTCATGAGAACATCTTAGCAGTGAGTCAAAGACATTCGAAGTCTCTTCCTTGCATTGTGTCCTGACCTGTGTACTTAAATACAAACCTGCATACAAAACCACTCTAAGTGATTAAATATGCATCTTATTTTTGTGTATGGTGTTAGAAAGTGTTCTAGTTTCATTCTTTTACAAGTGGTTGACCAGAGTTCCCAGCACCACTTGTTAAAGAGATTGTCTTTAATCCATTGTATATTCTTGCCTCCTTTGTCGAAGATAAGGTGTCCATATGTGCGTGGATTTATCTCTGGGCTTTCTATTTTGTTCCATTGATCTATATTTCTGTCTTTGTGCCAGTACCATACTGTCTTGATAACTGTGGCTTTGTAGTAGAGCCTGAAGTCAGGTAGGTTGATTCCTCCAGTTCCATTCTTCTTTCTCAAGATCGCTTTGGCTATTCGAGGTTTTTTGTTTTTCCATACAAATTGTGAAATTATTTGTTCTAGCTCTGTGAAGAATGCTGTTGGTAGCTTGATAGGGATTGCATTGAATCTATAGATTGCTTTGGGTAGTATACTCATTTTCACTACATTGATTCTATCAAAATGGATTAAAGATCTAAACGTAAGACCAGAAACTATAAAACTCCTAGAGGAGAACATAGGCAAAACACTCTCTGACATACATCACAGCAGGATCCTCTATGACCCACCTCCCAGAATATTGGAAATAAAAGCAAAAATAAACAAATGGGACCTAATTAACCTTAAAAGCTTCTGCACATCAAAGGAAACTATTAGCAAGGTGAAAAGACAGCCTTCAGAATGGGAGAAGATAATAGCAAATGAAGCAACTGACAAACAACTAATCTCGAGAATATACAAGCAACTCCTACAGCTCAACTCCAGAAAAATAAATGACCCAATCAAAAAATGGGCCAAAGAACTAAATAGACATTTCTCCAAAGAAGACATAAAGATGGCTAACAAACACATGAAAAGATGCTCAACATCACTCATTATCAGAGAAATGCAAATCAAAACCACTATGAGGTACCATTTCACGCCAGTCAGAATGGCTGCAATCCAAAAGTCTACAAGTAATAAATGCTGGAGAGGGTGTGGAGAAAAGGGAACCCTCTTACACTGTTGGTGGGAATGCAAACTAGTGCAGCCACTATGGAGAACAGTGTGGAGATTCCTTAAAAAACTGGAAATAGACATGCCTTATGATCCAGCAATCCCACTGCTGGGCATACACACTGAGAAAACCAGAAGGGAAAGAGACACGAGTACCCCAATGTTCATCGCAGCACTGTTTATAATAGCCAGGACATGGAAGCAACCTAGATGTCCATCAGCAGATGAATGGATAAGAAAGCTGTGGTACATATACACAATGGAGTATTATTCAGCCATTAAAAAGAATACATTTGAATCAGTTCTAATGAGGTGGATGAAACTGGAGCCTATTATACAGAGTGAAGTAAGCCAGAAAGAAAAACACCAATACAGTATACTAACGCATATATATGGAATTTAGAAAGATGGTAACAATAACCCTGTGTACGAGACAGCAAAAGAGACACTGATGTATAGAACAGTCTTATGGACTCTGTGGGAGAGGGAGAGGGTGGGAAGATTTGGGAGAATGGCATTGAAACATGTAAATATCATGTATGAAATGAGTTGCCAGTCCAGGTTCGATGCACGATACTGGATGCTTGGGGCTGGTGCACTGGGACGACCCAGAGGGATGGAATGGGGAGGGAGGAGGGAGGAGGGTTCAGGAGGGGGAACACATGTATACCTGTGGCGGATTCATTTTGATATTTGGCAAATCTAATACAGTTATGTAAAGTTTAAAAATAAAATAAAATTAAAAAAAAAATAAAATAAAATATGCATCTTATTTTAGGAACTTCTTGTAACTTCTAGTCACGTTTTGATGATTTATCTAATTTTACTTTTGTCTGTAAGTCACCACTTTATTAGGAAAACCATACTATAGTCTAGAATCTTCTTCAGAATTGCCTTGAAATCATCCAGGTAAGGTGAACAGAACAAGGGTACCCCACTCAGAGCTGTTGGGTTCGCTTCCTTTTGCTTCACTCTATCTATACCACAAAAGTGGAAAGTAGTTACTTGACATGTACACATTCAAATCAGAACCTTAGAATTCTTTGTCATAAGAATTGCTCTAAGGAAGAGAACCTTTGGACATAGATTAAGCTGCTGCACTGAAGGAATGAAACTGAAAAGCAGTGAGAGGTTTGCATGTGTGCTCAGTCATGTCTGACTTGTGACCCCATATATCTTTTCAGGTTCCTCTGTCCATGGGATTCTCCAGGCAAGAATCCTGGAGTGGATTGCCATTTCCTTCTCCGGGGAATCTTCCCAACCCAGGGACTGAACTTGCATCTCCTGTATTGGCAGGCAGATTCTTTACCACTGAGCCACTTGGGAAGTGCCAGTGAGAGGTTAGATCAGTGAAAACATTCTCAACCATCTGCTAACTATGCTATTTCATCATGGTGATTTAAGAAAACAAGAATGTCTTTAAAATCTGCTTTGGAAATATTTTCCTTTCAAATCCTCTTAGCAACCAAAGCGTATTACTGTCTTCGAGTGTAATGCGTCTACAAAAACTCATGTATCCAGGCTGAGAGAGACAGACTTGAAATGCAGTTCCATCCTAGAGGCTTAAATCACTTGAGCCTCAGCAGAGGGGAGACATGGGGAGACGCTCATCCAGGTTTTTCGTGGAAAGCTAACAGTGCCCCTAGTCTGCCTCCCTTCATTCTTTTTTATTCAAAGTTGTTCATTGAGAGGTAGAAGTGACTGGACTTAATGTTGGTGGGAGCTTGTCGAGGGGAAAGCTGTCTCTGGCAGGAGAAAAAGCCAATGGCAATCAGCTTTCATTCTATACAATGCAGCAATATGACACAGGGTTTAGTGAGCTGAAGAGGCTGTGACATGAATCTCCATGAGTACTTTTCCAAACACTCTAAGTTCCTTCACGTAAATTCCATTCCCCCTTCTTTGGTTTTTGTTTTGGTAATCTCACAGGAAACCAGTCTCAGGGGATTTTTCTAGAGGCCAAGTTGATATTTCAACAGGGTTGAAAAGGAGTCTCACTCTACCAGGGTAAGGATAATCTTCCATACATCCTCAGGTCCCTTCTGTAGAAACCTGAGTATTGGGAAGAATGGAGGAGGGGACCCACCTAGCCCATATTTACCCACTTGTGGAAGCTGCTAAAGCAATCTACCTTTAGTTCAGAGATTCTAGTATACACTGAATGTCAACACATTAATCTTCACACCACCCTTAAATGGTGACTCTGTATCAATTTTGCATACATGAATAGGGTAGTAGCCAAAATACAGAGCTTATGTGCTTTGCATGGTACTGCAAAAAAATGTTTAGCTTGGCATTTGGGCCCCAATAAAAATTTAAAATAAGTTTTCTTTAAATTCTCAACACCACCCCATTCTATTTAATCCCACCTACCCCCTAACCCCCACCCCCACCCCCCAAAAAAGTCTACCTACCAATCTCTTTACAACTGTAATTCCAGATATTGGTTGGGAAATAGACTTTTGAATATGGTCTTTATTCCACCTTCTCTCAGAGGTGGAATAAAGGATCAAGAGAAGAACTCTGGCTATCCCTTAATCCTTGAGAAGGATGAATATGCAAACAGAAATTGCTGGAGAGAATATAAATATCACTACAGTTAGGGAGGAGAAGGCAATGGCACCCCACTCCAGTACTCTTGCCTGGAAAATCCCATGGACGGAAGGGTCTGGTGGGCTGCAGTCCATGGGGTCGGTAGGAGTCAGACACAACTGAGCGACTTCACTTTCACTTTTCACTTTCATGCACTGGAGAAGGAAATGGCAACCCACTCCAGTGTTCTTGCCTGGAGAATCCCAGAGATGGCAGAGCCTGGTGGGCTGCTGTCTCTGGGGTCACACAGAGTTGGACACGACTAGAGCGACTTAGCAGCAGCAGCACAGTTAGGGAGCAGTGATCTGGACTGTGGTGGCTAAAAACAAAATCTGAAAAGGGGAAAGCCATGGGTGGAAGACGAGTTCTTTTTGTTGCTCTCTCAGATCTTCCTAGACAAGCAGAGATGAGAGCAGGGGAACAGGGAACGGGTTCTTTGAGCAGGGTGGAGCAGTGAAGGTGTTAGGACTGGGAGGATGTTAGATGCAGCAGGGGTATTGGCTGGTGCTGGCAGCGCCTGGTGGGGGCAGGGATGGCTGTGAAGGAGGAGGAGGACCACAGAAGTGAGGCAGTGTGTGTTAGATGCCCAACACGGTGCTGGGCATATAACTTGATGGATTGTTTATATCATGAAGGCAAACAAAGTTATCTTGAGGTTTATGATGTAGAAACAAGTCACAGGCTCAAAGTTCTCTACTTTCAAGCTTGTGTAAATGGAAGAAAATATCCATAGCTTCTGAGAAAAATCTTAAAATCTTGAACATCTCTTGATAAAGCCAAGAGGGACAATTGACAATTACTCTGTACCAAGTAAAGAACAAGAATTTGCAAACTCCATCCCCTTTTTTTCCTATTAGATTCAATGTGTTATTTGAATTTCATTGTGTAATTAACCATGCATTTCCACATATTCTTATTTAATTTGCATAAAATTCTGTGATATAGGTTTACCACTACTTTTCTTTTATGGATGAAGAAATGAAGTTCAGAGAATTGGAAATGAATTACCTAAGGTCAGCAAGTTTTAGAATCAGACTCAGACTGAGTCCCTCAGGCCACCCTGCTGTATGCCAGAGTCCTGGCAACTATTCTATTAATATTATATTTCATCAACCATCGTGCCATCCTCTGTTGTTGCCCAAAGGTTGGAACTGTTTTCAGAGCCTCTTGAACTTTGGTACCCTGAGCATATTCTGTGCTTAGATGACAAAATGACTGAGGTTTGTTAATTTATCACTGCAGAGTTTTGAATAAAGTCATATGGAAAAGTCAACAAACAATATTCTTGCTCCATAAAAGTACGTGATGAATTTATTTCAAGAGTACACTAAGAGAAACTAGGCTTATTGAAATGTAAGTTGGAGGGGGGCATGTGGTAGACAATATCTTAGGGAATAGCTTGATGTGAGTATTATTTTACAAAAAGCAAAAGGCAAGTAAAATGCAAAAAAGAAACAAGAGTGGGTTCACGGATTTTTCCTTGTGAAATAGATTGCCTTAAATGGATACAGCTTTAAAATTTGACTATATCTGGCAACATTCGGAACTTAAAAGTCTCTTATAGAATGTGACTCTAAACGGAGAACCCTTTAAATATATGGAGAGATAGCACTTAGATTAATAGATCTTCAGAAAAGCTCGTTCTTTTGATGATGGGGGTTTTTAATAGGCATCAATCTGTTGTGCACAGCACTCACTTTTTTCCAGAGCAAAATGGTTTATCACACATGCTGGAGTCTACTAGAATTTCAGCCTGCCATTCTGGGCACTGGCGAGGTCCTGACCATATGTTCAAAAACGAAAAAGATCAAAGAGCTAATAAGTAGTGGTCAACATGTCTCTAGTCAGTACAGAAGAAGAAACAAAACAGGGCAGCAGCCTTCAGTTCAGCAACTGCGGTAGGAAGCGCCCCAGATCACGACCACAGCACGAATGGCAAATGACGCTGGGAACAGGGGCTGTAAAACACGAAAGAGTCTGATTCAAAACACGAACAGCAAAAAGAAAAAAAAAATCCACGATAAATGAAATCAGTGTTTAGCAATCTATTTTTTAGGTTTTATATGAAGTTTAAAGAGCTTTCACAGATTGTTTATTTTGAACTCAAGCAAATAGGGCAAATCATTGGAGCTTGAAGATGTAGCATGCCACAGGACTTTGGTCCAACTTGTTTCATAGGAATGGAAAGTGTTGACAAACAATATTTTCTGAGTCCCACTCTCAACATCTGCCTGAAGTCTACCACCTATAAATAGGTGCATAGCTTCTTTTTGCTCTGTCATGCTCATAATCAGGCCTTTAGGGGATGGTGAAAGTGAAAGTCACTCAGTGGGGTCTGACTCTGGGACACCATGGAATAGTCCATGGAATTCTCCAGGCCAGAATACTGGAGTGGGTAGCCATTCCCTTTTCCCAGGGATCTTCCCAACCCAGGGATCAAACCCAGGTCTCCCGCATTGCAGGCAGATTCTTTACTGTCTGAGCCACCAGGGAAGCCCAAGAATCTAGGGAGTGATGACACAGGCTTTACAAAGCCATGGTTTCCTTGGTCTCTCTTAGTGTGATTTCTGAGAACACAATTGAGGGTGAATGATGACCAAGGAGCACCACAATGACGTAATAAGTGATGCGGCAAAGAACTAGGAGTGGCAAGGTTAAACAGAACAGAGTATGATTTGGGCAGAACGCAAAGCTGCACTCAATTATTCTGATTCAAAGAGTCCTCAGCTGCCCAGTCTCAAAGGAACAATGTTAAAAACAGTTAAAAGAGTCATTTGAGGGTTATGGAGAAAAGAGATGGCAGGAGGGGCAGACGTTCATGTGTGTGTAGACCTGGAGTCAATTTGATGGGCGGAAAAGGTGATGAGTGCCAAAGCTCTCTGCCCACCCACTTTGATCTGGAAGGAAGTCAGGGAGCTATATGGTTTTGGGAAAATTCTCAAGGGCCCTTGGAGATAATGGGTGTTTTAAGAAGAGTGACTTGTTACAGATGTGTGCTTCTAGCCCACAGCTGTCCATAAGAACTTTACATCACACAGGAAAGGCTCATAACTAACTGGTACCGAATTGCAGCCGGTGGTCTTTTAGGAGCAGAGCTGCATCCATTGATGTATTTATTAATTCCTTCCCCTTTTATTGATCACTTGATAAGTGCAGGCACAGAGACTGGTTTGGGGAGGATAAAGACAGTTAAGACACCTTCCTGTCCCTGCCTTCTAGACAGTGTCCCGGCTCTAGTGCCACCTGGTCCCAAGTTGAGATGCTCTCACAGTTCTTTCCACCAGGTTCTGGTAGCAGTTCTTCTCCAGTTTTCAAGCACCTCCACTGCCTCACCTAGACTCTTTACCTTCTGAAAAGTGAAAGATGAGAAAATAAGGCTAGTTCAGGCAATGGCACCCCACTCCAGTACTCTTGCCTGGAAAATCCCATGGACGGAGGAGCCTGGTAGGCTGTAGTCCATGGGGTCGCTAAGAGTTGGACACGACTGAGCGACTTCGCTTTCACTTTTCACTTTCATGCATTGGAGGAGGAAATGGCAACCCACTCCAGTGTTCTTGCCTGGAGAATCCCAGGGACGGGGGAGCCTGGTGGGCTGCCGTCTATGGGATCGCACAGAGTTGGACACGACTGAAGCGACTTAGCAGCAGCAGCAGCAGCAGCAGTAAAACCACCAATTTCCCAAACACAAATTCAGATCCTCAGAAACTTTCTAAGGATTCACATGCAGCAATCTGGTGAGGAAAAGAGCATTAATTAGACTTCTGATATTGAGGCCTAGATGCGGACATTTTTTTTTTTTCAGAAAGATGGTGACATTGGAAATAACTTTATTCCCATGTCCTGGGAGTGCTTTGTCTATAAAATAGATATTCCTAGCCTCTGAATTAGAAAGACTACAAAAGTCCCCCCCAAAATAGCAAAATGATAGACTTTGAGAGGCTCCAAATTCACTGGAGTTGATAAATGGAATGTTCATTTAACCTTTAGAACTGAAATCTGTTTAAGGAAAACGTGCATACCATGTTTACGATGATCGAGCAACATTTTCTGGGATAATGGGTAATGGTTTGCCATGTGTTGGTGGAATACCTCACTCATCCCCTTAGCTCATCCTAACCCCCATCTCTTTGCTTTCCCAGCCGCCCTCACCTGGGATGTCCTTATGTGTTCTTCTGCATCTCCCAGCCCTGCTCCCCTAGACTAGCTCCCCAAGGCCCTTTTACTGTATGGACATTGGTCTCTCCCCTCTCTGAGCCTCTGGAACTGTGCTGCCTGTTACGACAGACACTGGTCCCATGTGGTTATTGAATATTAAAAATATGGCACATTAATGTTAAGAAATTGGAGAAGGAAATGGCAACCCACTCCCCTATTCTTGCCTGGAGAATCCCATGGACAGAGGAGCCTGGTGGGCTACAGTCCATGGGGTCTCAAAGAGGTGGACACGACTGAGTGACACACGTTAAGATACGCTGTAAGTGTAAATACTTTCTGGACTTTGACTTATTCCAAAAAAAGTGAAGAACGTTTAATGTCTAAATTTGTTGCTTGTTACAAGTTGAAACAATTCTATTTTGAATCTGTTGGCTTATATTCTTAAATTCATCTCATCTATTTCTTTTAAAATGTGGTTACTAGAAAACTTAAAATTATATATGTGGCTTACATTGTAGGCTATTAGATGGTGCTGTCCTAGAGCACTTGGAGTCTAAAATCATTTACCATTGAATTGTTTTTTGGTCAGGAGTCAGGATCCTGGGGTTGTAAGAAACAGAAGCCACTGACATTTAATCATGCCCATATAAGGGATTTTTGTGGAAACATGGAGATTGAAGAAGGAATCACAGTCAGGCCTTATGAGAACAGAAGCAAAGTGGGAGAATGCTAAGGACCCAGGCAGTGACTCTCTGTCTCCCTTTCTCCCCTGCCCCCTCTTTTTCTCCCTCTGTCTTTTTCTTCCCTCCCTCCCTCTGTCCCTTTCCTTTTATGTTTTTGATCTCTGCCTCTGTCTGCTTATCTGCTCTATCCTCTGCTGTATGAACAAGCTTGTTCATTGATTCTGTTTCTCTATTGTTGCAGTTTGAATGGAGGTTTTGCCTATGATGCTGCAAACTTTGGCTCTGACTCTCCATGATCTTTTAGTTCATCTGACAGCTGGCTGGTTTGGATTTATCAGCCTCTCAGTTCCAAAACAGCAGGGAAATGGACTGACATGGTTTCGTTCAAATGTTTCTGTGTCTCTTGGGAGATATGGTCACCTGGATAGGGAGAGTACATTCTGGGACCACGGATAAGGTTAAACTGGATGTAGTTGGGTAAGACTGGTAAATTGAGATACTGGACAGTTATGTATTTCTTGGCATTGTTTGTTTACTCCTTTGGTTATCCTCCATTTTGTACATATCAACCACCTTTTTCCTTTTAGTGGATCACTTCCATCAACAAACAAGCCTGCTCCCATCTCTTCTCTTTAGCCTTGTCATTGCCCTTTCCATGCTGCTGTAACTCAGATTTGGGTCTTATTTTCAACTGACTTCTGTTTTCTTTAATTCAACTAACGCTTGTTGTACTTCCACTGGTTTCATGGCATTGTGGAGACTGCTTGGAGTATCTGAAGGTCCTAGAACAAAGCAGATGAGAGCCTTCAAAGGACTTATTCAGGGAGCTGACTACAGGACAAGTACACCCTGTCTTCTTTGCATGCTGTAGGAAGTTCTGTAGACTTTCAAATAAACTTGTTTCATTCTTAGAAATAATTATGGTTTTGTCTTTATGAGTATTTATAACTTTATTTTTTTTGGTTTATTCCATTGATGATAAGTCAATGGAATCAAATATTAGTGGAATATGGACTCAAATATGGACTCAAATATTAGTGGAATCATGGCATCTTGCCTTATTTTTGTCTTTATTGAGATGTTTGTTATAGGATGTTTGTAAATAACCTTTACAAAGTTAAGAGTTGTTTCCTTTTGTTGTAACTGTGGGTTACATTAATTTTCCAATGAATGTTCCATGCTTTCTTAGATTAAAACTAATTTTTTCACAGTGTATTACTGTTTTTAAACTGGTCAATACTAATTTTGTGTGTAGGTTTGTAAATGAAATTGTACTTGATTTTCCTGTTTGGTGCTGGTTTTGTCATGCATTACAGACAAAATAAGTTTGAACAGAGGTCTGGGAAGATAAGTGAATTGTGTACTGGGAAACTGTGTGTGTGTACATCTCTCTTTAGGGAGAGTGGATTTAAAGAGGTTGGGGAGAAAGGTTTGAACTTGTATAGTGGAGGGCTTTGAACAGATTTTAAAGAAATTTGTTCTTTGTTCTGTGAGGAAGTTATTAGGGTTTATGTATAATAGAGGCATAATTTGATTTGTGCTTTGAAAACTGGAGATGAGAAAAGTGTTGCCTCAAGCATAGAGATTGAATATGAAAAATACAAAAAAGAACAATTGCATTTAGAGCCACTGGATATCATGACCTTTAAGAGAACAGCATAAGAAGAGGGTCATGAGCGTGAAAATGAATAAGACAGCTATTAGGTCATTAGGAAATTTTGAAAGGAAGCTTCATAGAATGTCCCATAGCGTTGTAAAAACAATAGCCACACTGTTCAAGAAGCGTTGCTTTCCTAGGCAGACATGGATAAAAATTAGCCGTAAAGAGAATGGAGGTGCTTATTAGGTGGGATTGTACTTACTGATACAGTGATGATGTGCAGCAAAGTGTTGGGGAAGATGAGAAGCATAATTTTGTCCCTCAAATGTTATCACATAGAAAGTAGATTTTTTTTCCTCTTTATGAATGATTGATGCACTTGTGACTTATCACTAGCGTGAGGCCAACCTCATTGATTAAAGAGACATACTGCCCTTGGATCCACTGTATAGTACCAGGAACTATACTCAGTACTTAGTAATAACATAAAGGAAAATAATTTGAAAAAATATGTTTATGTATAACTGAATTGATTGCTGTACACCCGAAACTAAGACAACATTGTAAATCAGCTATACTTCAATTTAAAAAAATTTCAAAATGCAAAGGGGAAAAGAAGTACTGCTTACGTTCCCTTGGGATGGTTTGATTGACTGACTGTCCTGCACAGTTGCATGAGAGCCCTTTTTCATAAAATTGACCCAGAGGGATGGTATGGGGAGGGAGGAGGGTTCGGGATGGGGAGCACATGTATGCCTGTGGCGGATTCATTGTGATGTTTGGCATAACTAATACAGTTTTGTAAAGTTTAAAAATAAAATAAAAAAAACACAGATGAAGTGTACAAAGCACAAATGTATATCTCAATCACCACATACTGTAAACTTTTGTAATCATTATTTTGAACAGTTGAACAACAGAATGTTGTCCCCACCTTAGAAGTTCTCTCTCCACCAATTACTATCCTGTCTCTGCCCCAAATGGGACCACTATCCTTCCTTTCATGGGAATCATCTGTTTGATTTTAGTTGTAATATGTCTGATAATGCACTTCTAAACAATAAAGTTAATTTTTCCTTTGAACTTTATTTAAGTGTAAATATGGGTCCGATCCCTGAGTTGGGAAGATCCCCTGGAGGAGGGCATGGCAACGCACTCCAGATTCTTGCCTGGAGAATCCCTATGGGCAGAGGAGCCTGGTCAGCTATAGTCCATGGGATTGCAAAGAGCTGCACACAACTGGACAACTGGGTACATCACGCACATACATTATATATTACTTTGTATTTAGCTCCTCTCGCTAAATGCTATTTTTAAGATTACATTGTTGAGTTCAGTTGTAGATTGATTACCATGGTATTCTATTTATGAACATAGCAAAATTTGCTGTTCATTCTATGGTTGATGGACATAGTACTGCTATGATTCTTGGGCATCTCTTGGATTGCATATGCATGCATTTTGGTTAGGTAAGAGTAAAACCAGCATGTTGAAAATGCTCATTTTCAACTGTGGTAGTTAATAAATGGTTTTCCAAGATGGTTGAACCATCTTCCCAAGAACACCATAATAGTTTCTATTGGTCTGCATGCTTGTCAAAAGCTGGAATTGTCTAGATTTTAGCCAAGTGGAGGTTGTGCAATGATATTTCATGTCATTTTAGTTTTCATTTTTTCTGATTCTGATGAAATTATGCATCTGTTTACATGGTTATTGACTATTTAGATATCCTCTTTCCAAAAATACATATTCAATTTTCTTGCCTATTTTTCTGTTGGGTTTTCTGTCTTTGCCTTTTTCTCATTAGTTTTAGGAATTTCTTTTATTTTAACTTACTAGCTCTGTGTTGTATATGTTAAATATATTTTTTCACTCTGTAGTTAGGCTTTTCATGGCTTAGTGTTGTATTTTAATAAATATTCTTAGTTTTAATGTTAATATGAACCAATTTATGAATCTTCACCTTTTTGATTAATGTTTTTTTCTTTTTTGTTTTCATTTTGTATTTTTTACATATTATTTTACTTTTCTAGCTTTATTGTGATTTATTTGACATATAGCTTTAAGTTTAAGGTGTGCAATGTATTGATTTGATGCATTTATAGTTTGCAAAATGATTACCACAAAACATTAGCTAACACCTCCATCTCATTTCACAATTATTTTGTTTTGTGATGAGAACATTTAAGATCTGTTTCAAGTCACATTTACTTCTCTGTGTGTGCTTAGTTCCTCAGTCATGTCTGACTCTTTGTGACCCCGTGAACTGTAGCCAGCCAGGCTCCCTGTCCTTGGGGATTCTCCAGGCAAGAATACTGGAGTGGGTTGCCATGCTCTCCTTCAGGGGATCTTCCCAACCCAGGGATCGAACCCAAGCCTTCTGCATTTCAGGTGGATTCTTTACCATCTCCTGCAATACAGGAGACCCAAGTTCAATCCCTGTGTTGGGAAAATCCCCTGGAGAAAGGAATGCCTACCCACTCCAGTATTCTTGTCTGGAGAATTCAATGGACAGAGGAACCTGGCAGGCTTCCATGGGGCCCATGGGGTCACAAAGAGTCAGACACAACTGAGCAACTAACACTTTCACTTTGGGGCTTCCCAGATGGTACTAGAATAAAGAACCCACCTGCCAGTGCAGGAGACATAAGAGACACATGTTTGATCCCTGGCTCAGGAAGATCCCCTGGAGGAGGGCCTGGCAACTCACTCCAGTATATATGAGTAGAGAATCCCATGGACAGAGGAGCCTGGTAGGCTATAGTTCATAGGGTCGCAAAGACTTTTTTTTATTATCCAATATGCCACTCTGTGTCTTTTCATTGGAGCATTTAGTCTGTTGACATTTAAGGTAATTACTGATAGATAGGTATTTATTGGCATTATAAATCTTGTTATCTAGTTGATTTTGTATTTCTTATTCTTCTCTTTTTGTATTTCCTTTTGTAAGTTTGGTTTTCTTTTTATTACACTTGGGTTTTTTTTTGATATTTGTGAATCAGTTGAATGTTTTTTATTTATGGTTGGGCTTCCCTGGTGGCTCAGATGGTAAAGAATCCGCCTGCAGTGCAGAAGACCTGGGTTTGATCCCTGGGTTGGGAAGATCTCCCGGAGGAGGGCATGGCAGCCCACTCCAGTATTCTTGCCTGGAGAATCCCCATGGACAGAGTAGAATCAATTGAATGTTTTTGATTTATGGTTACCATATTTTTCAAGTATGTTAACCCCTTACTCTATCTTTTGCTTTAGACTGGTTGTCATATAGGCTCTGGGTATTCTAAAAAAAAAAAAAAAAAAAATCTACATTTTCTTACTCCCCTCCCTCACATTTAAAAAAATAATTTTTATGTCCTCTTTTATATCTTCATGTTTATCTTTTTTGCTGTTTATTGTAGTTTTTATCACTTTCACAATTAAAAAAAATTGGATCTATGTACTGTCTTATTTAAGTGATTTACTTTCCAATTGTAATTTTCTCTTTCCTATAGATTCTTACTTCTTTTCTATTTAGATCAGATTTTTCAATATTTCTTTTAGGATTGGTTTAGTATTTATGTATTCCTTTAGTTTTTGCTTGGCTGAGAAATTCTTCCTTTTCTATTCTAAATGATAATCTAACTGGGTAGAGTATCCTAGGTTGAAGGTTTTTCCCTTTCAGAAATTTGGATATATCTTGCCATTCTCTTCTGACCTGCAACATTTCTGTGGAGAAATCGGCTGCATAGCCAATAGCCTAATGGGCATTCCCTTGTAACTAAACTTGTTTTTCTCTTGCTGCCTTTAGAATCCTGTCATCTTTAACTTTCACCATTTTTATTCTGTGTTGGTGTAGGTCTGCTTGGGTTCATCTTGTTTGGGACTCTCTACTTCCTGTGGGCTTTCCTGGTGGCTCAGATGGTAAAGAATCCACCTGCAATGCAGGAGACTCAAGTTTGATCCCTAGGTCAGGAAGATCCCATGCAGAAGGGAATGGCTACCCATTCCAGTATTCTTGCCTGGAGAATTCCATGGACAGAGGAGCCTGGCAGGCTACAGTCCATGGGGTTGCAAAGAATCAGGCACGACTTAGCGACTAACACAAACACATACATATATGCTTACTGTACCTGGATATCTGTTTTCTTCTTTAGGTTTGGAAGTTTTCAGCTAAAATGTCTTCAAATGCATTTTCAGTCTCCCTTTTCTTTTTCTCCTCTTCCTAGGATCTCTATGGCTTGCTCTTTATTATCCCATTTGTCTTATATATTGCTTTCATTTTTTAAAATTTGTCTTTCCATCTGCTCTTCTGATTGGGTAATTCCCATTATTCTACCTTCCAGATCATGTATTCATTCTTATGCATTATTTAGCCTGCTGTTTATTGCTTTTAGCTTGGCTTCTGTCCCAACAAATGAGTTTTCTAATATTAGCTGGCTCCTCTCTGTAGTTTCTGTTACAGTGATCTGTGTTTCTATTGATAGCCTTTCTAATTCAATATTTTTATTACCTCCCTTTTGAACCTGGGATCTGGGAGACTGGAGAGAACTGTTTGTTCTTCAGGGGATTTCTCTCATTCTTTTAATTTGGAGTGGTTCCCCTGCCTCTTCATTTTACTTATGTTTCTCTGGCTCTATGAATTTAGGAGAAACAGTTATCTACTGTGGTCTCAAAGGGCTGTTTTTATGTGGGAGCATCTCTGTGTAGCCTGCGTGAGTCTCATATTTTTGGTGTAGTGGCTGTTATCCCCTTGATTGTGGTGTGATTTGTGTTGTGAGCAGAGCCTGCTTTGCATATTGATCAGAGCCTCCTCTTTGCTCTGTGGCTGTCACAATCCTCTTAGGTGTAGGATCTGCTTCCCAGTTGTTGGAATAGAAGTCTGCAGATAAATTTCTGAGCTGTGGTGTGAGGTAGTCAGGACTGGAGTGCTTCTGCTGGGAGAGGAGAGGAGACACTGTGTATTTATCCCCAGGAGCTGTCCCCTGGGAAGTGCACTCTGCAGTCACCTGTCACCCGTTGTGTGGTCTCATGAAGTACACTGTTGCGGGCACTGCACTGTCTCAGCCTTGTGAATACTGGCAGTCATCTCAGATGTCGCTCAGGCACTGTGTTCACAAATTCAGCAGTGCAGATCCACTGGCACAAATTTGCTAAAGCCAAGCCCCGGGACCCAGCATAGCTGCAGGGAGTTGAGCACCTGGAACTGCCCAGGGAGCCACGGGGTCGACCCAGACCTCAGCCCTAGCTCTGCATGCACAGGTCCACACCACCGAGCTGCCACACCAGAGCCACCCAGCCCGGTAATCTGCTTGGATATCCTGCAGGGCTGAGCTCACAAAGCTGCCAGTTGCAGAAATCCTCCAAAGCCACTGAGACGTGGCTCAAATTTTAGCCCCACTTCCACAGTCATTGTGTGAGCTCAGTCGTTGTCTGAACCAGTCCCCAATGGAGCCCCACTGGGGACTGACTCGGATTTCAGCCCTGCCTCCACATGTGGGCAGCCTATGGCTCTTGTGCTTTCTCAGGGTTCATAGAAATGGAGCTGCGCTGGCCTTGAGCACCCTGAGAATGAGGCGGTGAAGGGAGGGGCGGAGCGCGCATTAATAACGGGGTTTCTGTGGCACACTCAGACTCTGTCCTGCTTCCCCCACAGTTGTGGCCCAGGCCACACTCTAGCTCTTCTGGGCTGTCTCTGGGTGGCCAATCTTAGTCCTCTCCCTATGTCTTCCCACTGAAGCCCAAGTTTCAGCGTGCTGTGCCTGCACGTCCCAGCAGACACTTGTCAGGGTGGATACAGCGAGAGGTGACCTGGACCATCTTTACTGGTCTCTCTCTGTTCTGCCTGCCACAGCTGGCTGCTGCACTTTCCTCTGAGCCTCGAAACTCCATATCTGTCCAGGCTCATCTCCCACCTGTTGAAGGGAGTTCCCAGGGTGAGGGAACTGTTTCTCTTTCACAGCTTTCTCCCAGGAGAGCAGGTTCCATCTCAATTCCTTTTTTTTTTTTTTCCTTTTATCTTACCTAGTCATGTGGTGATCTTCCTTGCAATTTTGGTCACATGAGGTCTTCTGCCAGCATTCTGTAGGTATTCTGTGAGAATTATTCCACGTGTAAACATATTTATGATGTATTTTTAGAGGCAGGTGAGTTCCATATCCTTCTGTTCCACCATCTTGATTTCTTTCCTCTATGCTACATCCTTTTATTAAATTGTAGTGCTCATTTTAAAGATTATAACATACATCCTTATCAAAGTCTAAAGTTGGTTTGTAATTTTATGCTTTTCTTAGTAAAAATCATAGAACATTTCATTTGTCAATCCACTGAAGTTTGTTATTGTTGCTCTGTACTTTATTTCTATATATCTTAACCTACACAAGGCAATACTGTTATTATTATCCTAAACCATTGGTATTGTATTAGGTGGTATTCTTTCAAAAGTAGGCTAGGATAAGAATTTGGGAGTAGATTGTTTAGGGTAAGCATTTCAGAGTAGATTGTCTCTAAGGGAGGTGATCTCAGAAAGGATGATAGGAAATAAGAAAAGGAAGGGAGAGAATATAAAGCGTGTGTCTAAGAGTGGACTACTATGATAGGCAACTGTGACTCAGTACTAGTCAATAAAGAAACTGCGTAGAACACTTGTCAGAATCATTCCATGAATGATGGATGGGGAATGGCTTCTGGTGGTTAAACAGCCCTAGATCTTTGCTGATTGAAAGTTGCCCCAAGAGTGTTGACTCTTCCTTACTTGCAGGCTGTACCTGCTTATAGTGGAGTAAGCTTCTAGGGTGCTGGAGAAAATAGGTAGAGAAGGAAAGAGAATAAGCACCTGGGAAGGGAAGCTATCAGCCTGTTATAAATTCTCTTCCATTGTATTTGCTATGGGGGAAATGGTTTAGAGAGTCAACAGTGTCCACAACAAAGCATCCGTTGTGTTATCTAGATACATTCATGCCCCATATATTATTTTCCATTCTGTTATTGACACTTTAGGGTGGTGGCTGGCCATAATTTCTTAGAGATAAAGTCAACAAAACCCCAAGCAACGCCCCCCCCCCCAAACGCTTTCAGTGAGAGTGTTAGCGGAATAAGCCACAGTACTCATTGCTGAAGCTGGTCCCAAGGTGATGAGCCTGTGTGTTGCTTCCATCCCTAACACCATGGGCACTCTCCTTATGAACCCATTTCGCTAGTAGGGATGCCTAAAACAGAAGCTGGTTTACTTTCACTGGATGAGTTATCTTGTTCCTCGGGATCTTCAGCATCTCCTCTGTTGTAGATATTCTCTGGTAGGCATGAATGGGGCAGAGAGATCTGTATAATTGTCCCCATTTCTGTCAGTCTGCCTCAGATACCCTTTTTTCTCATCCTCTGTAGGTCTACAGTGATGTATCCTTTTATTTGCTCTGTTTTGGAAAGGATGCACTGGTTATTTGAATAAGGGCATGACAGGAAGCAACTTTGAATCTTTTGACTCTGAGGCTAGCAATAGTATCTGAAATTCCTAAGAAAGATGTGGTATTGCTTTTGATTTACTATATTGGATGTTGGGGAGAGTTTTAGGGGCTTCACTTGACCCTTTCCACTCTGGCTGTTACTCTACAGGTCAGAAAATAAGATGAGAGTTCTAAAAGTTGCTAAACGTATCTATTCTGATAATGCACTCAGGGACAGGGGAAATTGCCAGGAGCCGACTCATAGACTCTCTGAATCAATTACACTCAGTTTAATAGAGGAGTTCTTAGGGCATTTTGTGCCTACTAGTATCAGTGTCAGCTATGAGTCGATATACAATGGTTTTGAAAGATCTGGGTATTTCCTTTCCTTCTATGTTGCTTCCATGAGCAACATAGTACTGACACCATGGGCACTCTTGTTCAGTTCAGTTCAGTTGCTCAGTCATGTCCGACTCTGCGACCCCATGGAGTGCAGAACACCAGGACCCTTGTCCATCACCAACTCCCGGAGTTTACTCAAATTCATGTCCATTGAGTCAGTGATGCCATCCAACCATCTCATCCTCTGTCATCCCCTTCTCCTGCCTTCAATCTTTCCCAGGGTCAGGGTGTTTTCAAATGAGTCAGCTCTTCGCATCAGGTGGCCAAAATATTACATAAATAAATATAAGTATTACATAAATAAAAATACAAAAAAATATGTATTATATAAATTATATATTATATTATCTATATATAATAAGTATATTTTATTATATAAATAAATATAAATTATATAATAAATATAAATTAATATTTATTAAACTGTGAAGTAATATCTTCGATCCTTTCCTTTTTACCTTCAGACAGAAATTATTAGTACAAAAATCATCATGGTTTACAACTTAAAATTGGAAAAATGTACAAAATGGATGATGGAGAGAAAATATCTAAGTAAATGATGTATTTTTAAATTTTCAAATACCAGAGAAACAAAATAAATTTGCTTTCATTTGGTTTACCCAGCCTGACTCCCCACAGAGATGCATTCACTTTATATTTTTATTGAAGTAAAATTTATAAAAAGTGAACAGATTTTAAGTATAAACTCTTATGAGTTTTGGTAAATATATATACACAGTAAACCAACACCTCAACCAAGATAAAATGTTTCCGCTACTGCCAAAATTTCCCTTGTGCTCTCTCCAGTCAATCCCACCCAGATCCACAGGCAGCCATTGTTCTGATTTCTATCATCATAGGTTAGTTTTGTCTGTTCATGAACTTAGGTTTGCTTTTATGTCTGATTTCTTTTGTTCACCGTAATGCTTTTGGTATTCATCCATGTTGTTGTGTGTTCATTCTTTTTCTTTTTTTTTTTAATCTCCAGGAACTATTCTTTTGTATGAATAGACCAAAATTTGTTTATCCATTCTCCTATTGATGCACATTTGGATTGTTTCCAGGTTTGGCTGAATGAATGTTTTCTTTTCAATTAATACCTAATTATTGGTTCATCAGTTCAGTTCAGTCCAGTTGCTCAGTCATGTCTGACTCTTTGCGACCCCATGAATCGTAGCACGCCAGGCCTCCCTGTCCATCACCAACTCCCAGAGTTCACTCAGACTCACGTCCATCCAGTCAGTGATGCCATCCAGCCATCTCATCCTCTGTCGTCCCCTTCTCCTCCTGCCCCCAATCCCTCCCAGCATCAGAGTCTTTTCCAATGAGTCAACTCTTCGCATGAGGTGGCCAAAGTGCTGGAGTTTCAGCTTTAGCCTCATTCCTTCCAAAGAACACCCAGGGCTGATCTCCTTCAGAATGGACTGGTTGGATCTCCTTGCAGTCCAAGGGACTCTCAAGAGTCTTCTCCAACACCACAGTTCAAAAGCATCAATTCTTTGGCACTCAGCTTTCTTCACAGTCCAACTCTCACATCCATACATGACTACTGGAAAAACCATAGCTTTGACTAAACGGACCTTTGTTGGCAAAGTAATGTCTCTGCTTTTTAATATGCTGTCTAGGTTGGTCATAACTTTCCTTCCAAGAAGTAAGCATCTTTTAATTTCATGGCTACAGTCACCCTCTGCAGTGATTTTAGAGCCCCCAAAAATAAAGTCTGTGACTGTTTCTACTGTTTCCCCATCTGTTTGCCATGAAGTAATGGGACTAGATGCCACAATCTTAGTTTTCTGAATGTTGAGTTTTAAGCCAACTTTTTCACTCTCCTCTTTCACTTTCATCAAGAGGCTCTTTAGTTCTTCTTCACTTTCTGCCAAAAAGGTGGTGTCATCTGTGTATCTTGATATTTCTCCCAGCAATCTTGATTCCACCTTGTGCTTCATCCAGCCCAGGATTTCTTGTGATGTACTCTGCATATAAGTTAAATAAGTAGGGTGACAATATACAGCCTTGATGTACTCTTTTCCCTATTTCCCTATGAGCACTCTTTTTATGAACCCATTATGCTAGCATGTTTCAATCCTGAAACTTGATAGTAGGTCCCTTGAGGCATAAGGTAATACACATTATATATATTAAAATTTCTAACTTTAAGTGGGTTTTTTCCTCAGGGGAATTTGACCTCCTTTCAGTTGATTGGCTCTGAATTGGTTTAGATTCAGAGATGAGTGAGGAACCAAGGAACCAAAAGTTGATTGACATTGGCCTTTGCTCACCAGCTCTTGATCTCTTATGTTTACTTATGTTGAGAAACACTCTCTTTGGATGCCCATTTGTCTTGCTTCTGGAAATGGTATAGTCTTTTAGTCACTGATATAGGTTCCAATGGTCAAGGGATCCTGCTTGTTACTCTGGTCTTCCTACTTACTACAGTAATTATATCCATGTTGCCTCTAATTATTGAGTGCTGAAATCTGGCCTTTGCTATTCTGAAATCATGTCATACATATGGACATTAGAGAGTCCCATGAAAACATACCAGGCTGTCACTCTTGGCCCTCAGAAAACAGTATGTCTGAGTTTCTCAGTGGAGCCTCATTTAAAGGAAGGTCCTTTAGTCCCTCCTGGGAACACAGTCAACTAGTAGATTCTTTGCTGCTGCTGCTGCTAAGTCACTTCAGTCATGTCTGACTCTGTGCGACCCCATGATGGCAGCCCATCAGGCTCCACCGTCCCTGGGATTCTCCAGGCAAGAACACTGGAGTGGGTTGCCATTTCCTTCTCCAATGCATGAAAGTGAAAAGTGAAAGTGAAGTCGCTCAGTCGTGTCCGACTCTTCATGACCCCATGGACTACAGCCTACCAGGCTTCTCAGTCCATGGGATTTTCCAGGCAAGAGTGCTGGAGTGGGGTGCCATTGCCTTCTCCAAGTAGATTCTTTGGTTTCATGTAATTCATCAACTATAATCTTTCTATTTCTTTGAAGTTCCTTGTCTTCAATTGTAGAAGTTCCTTTCTGTAGTATTTGTCTATGGCAGTCTGGCACAGTGGGTCTAAAACTTTGATTATGAACTAGATCAGTTTAAAACTTGCCAGTTAATATATGTGCTTCAAAATTAATTGAAAAGTTGTTGACACTCATGTTTAGCTTCCTCATATACATGATAAATTTCTGTCTTATTTTGAAGTAAAAGACAGTCACATGCTCACTGAAGTGTGCTGAATTCAAAGGCACAAAAGACGAGTTGCTGTTTCTCCCTGTCTGCACTTTTACCTCATCATTCCTTAACAAAGTCAGGTTTTCCTTCCTATCCCTCCATCTCCACTCATTTTTGCCCTTAAAGAAACATTTTTTTTAGAAGACACATTTAAATGAGAATGCATTCATCCTATATTCCCTACTCCATAAAGCAAGAGATTTCTAAATGAAAATGTTAGAGGCTATTGACTCAGCTAAGGAGATATCAGTGCAGGTAATGAAAGTCTGCCGGGAGAATATCAGTAACCTCAGATACGCAGATGACACCACCTTTTTGGCAGAAAGTGAAGAAGAACTAAAGAGCCTCTTGATGGAAGTGAAAGAGGAGAGTGAAAAAGTTGGCTTAAAACTCAACATTAAGAAAACTAAGATTATGGCATCTGGTCCCGTCACTTCATGGCAAATAGATAGGGGATGGGAAACAATGGAAACACTGAGAAACTTAATTTTGGGGGCTCCAAATACACCGAAGCCATGAAATTAAAAGACGCTTGCTCGTTGGAAGGAAAGTTATGACCAACCTAGACAGCATATTAAAAAGCAGAGACATTACTTTGCCAACAAAAGTCCGTCTAGTCAAGGCTATGGTTTTTCCAGTGGTCATGTATGGATGTGAGAGTTGGACTGTGAAGAAAGCTGAGTGCCGAAGAATTGATGCTTTTGAACTGTGGTGTTGGAGAAGACTCTTGAGAGTCCCTTGGACTGCAAGGAGATCCAACCAGTCCATCCTAAAGGAGATCAGTCCTGGGTGTTCATTGGAATGACTGATGCTAAAGCTGAAACTCCAGTACTTTGGCCACCTCATGCGAAGAGCTGACTCATTTGAAAAGACCTGATGCTGGGAAATATTGAAGGTGGAAGGAGAAGGGGATGACAGGATGAGATGGCTGGGTGGCATCACCGACTCAATGGACATGAGTTTGAGCAAGTTCTGGGAGTTGGTGATGGACAGGGAAGAAGTCTGGCATGCCGCAATCCATAGAGTTGCAAAGAGTCCGACATGACTGTGCAACTGAACTGAACTGAATGCAAGGAAGGGGTTATAGCACTGATGCTCTTACTTCCTGAAGTTTTCCAAACTTCTGACCACACTGGGTAACATGGCTGAGATGGTGGAACAGCCTATAAGAGCATCTTAAATTATATGACTTATAAAGCAGCTACACCTTCTCTCTTCTTTCCAATATTGTGATGTTAGTTTGCTTCTGTTCTGTAGCATGGGTATGCACCAGTCGGATTACCTGCTCTGGGACTCCCAATGGTGCCCTTCTGGATTCACCACCACATTTATGTTAGGGCTGTGACTCTTTCAGACTGCTCTCAGCTAGTGACTAAGCATGGTAAGGGTACTAAGGCAGGATCATTCTGGGGAACTCTTTCAATGGGCAACTTTGCCTAGGACTATACCATAGTCCTGGACTCTTACAGCCCAATTCTTCTTCCTTCTCTCTATCCTTTTTTAGATGTCAGACCCATTTAGTAAATAGAAGGCTCTCATGACCTTCGTTTGCTTCCTTCCCCAACACATTACGTGTATGTTGTATTAGTCATCTATTGCTGCATAACAGATTATCCCCAAGCTTACTGTCTTACAAAAACACACACTTATTATCTCACATTTACTGTGGATCAAGAATATGAGTGTGGCGTAGCCAGGTCCTCTGCTTTAGGATCTGTCCCATGGCTGCAATCAAGGTGCCAGCCAGTCCTGGGGTCCTGTCTGAAGCTTGATTACAGAAAGGTCTGTGGGATTTAGTTTCTGTGGGATTTTCTGCTGAGGGCCTCAGTTTCTTGCTGCCTGTGCCTGGAAGCCTTCCTTAGTCCTTTGCTACATGGGTATTCCCACCAAGATGATTTCTTCCTTACATCCAGAAAGAGAAAAAGAGAGACTTCTAGCAAGATGGAAGTCAAATATTTTATAGTTTAGTCACAGAAATGACATCTCATTATCTTTCTAATTCTATTGGTCAAAAGCAAGTCACCTGAGCCAGCCCACACTTAAGGATTACACAGCATGAACACCAGGAGATAGAAATCCCTGTGGGCCATCTTGGAGGCTGCCTGTTTGACACATCTCATACCATCTCTATACATGCTTTCCAGAGGACCCGTGCTCCTCTGGGGTCCAAACTAACACAGCTCTAAAAGCAAAATTTTAACAATTGGCTTTACTTACTAGGATATTTGATTCTAACTAGGGGATGATCTCTCATCAAAAATGGATTTTTAAATTGTTATTTCAGTGGGTCTGGATAATGAGGTTTAAGATTGCTTTGTATAAGATATGGCATTCTGTTATATTATTGGCATATTGTTTCTTCCTCAGTAACTGCAACTTTTCATAGACATTTCATTTCTAGCACTGATAAGGCAGGATTACATATACATTAAAAATTGATAGGTTTCATTTCATAATTGACTACAAATGAAGTGGAACTGAAACTGAGACCACCATAGTCAGCAATACTATTTCCTTGGTTTGGGTCAGCCTATAAGCATTGTCCTTCTCTTTTCTCCTTTTTTCTTTTTTGTATTCCTTGACCATTATTTTCTTTCCTTTGGGATTTTTAAAAACACTTCTACAATTTGTTTTGGAGTGTAGTCGATTTATAGGTATTGTCCTTCTTTCTTTCTGTGATTAAGATGATTTGTTTCACCTCAGTTGTTCGCAGAGCAATTCCTGCTATTGATAGCAAATTCTCCAATTGCACAGGAAAGTGAGTTGGTAGGGTTAAAAGACAGTGTAAAGGTGAAATATACTATTACTTCATTTGTGATGACAAAATACAGTGTTATACGGCTAGCAAGAAATTAGTCTGCATCCTCACGATATCAGATTAATAGGAAATCATTTTTGTTTGGGAGGAAATCCAGTGTTAGAGGAGGTAGAAACCACAGAAGTATATTTTAGATATTATGAATAGGAAAACCAAGACATACAGCACCAAGTCATTTCTTTTCTCTTAATTAACACGTGAATAGTTTAATGGAGAGCAAGTTTATGGGCTTCTCTGGTGATTCAGATGGTGAAGCGTCTGCCTGCAATGTGGGAGACCTGGGTTCAATCCCTGGGTTGGGAAGATCCCCTGGAGAAGGAAATGGCAACCCACTCCAGTACTCTTGCCTGGAAAATCCCATGGATGGATAAGCCTGGTAGGCTACAGTCAATGGGGTCGCAAAGAGTCGGACACAACTGTGCTACTTCACTTCACTTCACTTCCAGTAGTACTCTTGCCTGGAAAATTCCATGGACGGAGGAGCCTGGTAGGCTACAGTCGATGGGGTTGCAAAGAGTTGGACACAACTGAGCAGTTTCACTCACTCATTTATGCTCCAGCACCCTGACCAATCAAGTGTTCTTTATATTATAATACAACTATTTTGGATTTTAGAATTACTTCAGGGAACTTGACAAGTTGGCCAGGTTTCAGATAAAAGTGAGCAGAGTATCAAAGGAGCAGAGACAAGAGCTGCAAAAGGATAAGAGCCAAATAAGAGACTTTAGGTATAACTCCATGGGGACATGGGAATTTTTTTTTTTTAGCTTTGTCTGAAATAAAGGAGTAATGAAAAACTAAAATTGGGAAAAGATAAATTCCCAGTTTATCTTTGGATAAATTGGAAAGACTGACTATCCAATCCAAGGCAGGGGGTTGAGGATTATTAAAGGAAATAGTGAAAGTTCATTATATGAGACAATGAAAATCTAGACCAGCTGTGGGGTTCCAGCAGGCACCCAAAGTAATCTTATCTGGGCTCCAGGGAGTAGCCTGACCTGGGTAGCAATTTCCAGCTTTAACTTAGAATCTCTATTATTGCATTAGTTTTGTGGGTTGGCTCCAGGCATAAAATACTTTACAATGGTGACTGTCTGTTATTTCCTGTAGTTGAATCCATATTTCTGTGGGCTGCCTCATGGTCAGGGCTGCTAAAATCTTCTACCTGCTTCATGGCTCTGGGGACTCTAATAGAAGTTTTCACGCTACAGTATAGACGGCTTACAAAATAAAAAGCTTGCAATGGGATATGTGGTGTTCATGCCAAGGATATTCATCACTCATTGTTACCTGTGGGTTCAGACTGATCCAGGAATGTCCTTGTTCAGAAATTCTTCCATGTGACCAGAAAACTCTCTTAGAGAATACAGCCTTCTTTTTTGTGTGTGTGTATGAAGTGACAGATTTAGTGCTTAAGTGATGGGAGAATCGGCTTACGAGTCTGGATGAAAGTTTTGGTCAGCAGTGTACATGAATGATAGATGGGAGGTGCAATTCCTTTCATGAGACCTTATGCAGCCAGTTTATTCTTATGCAAATTTTTTTTTTTTTTTTTTTTTAGTTTGAACTCAAGCCTTAATTCCTTAAAGCTCTATTTTCGTCTCATCCATAGTAGAGTAGCTGGAAAGAATGGGTTATTGAGGTACAAGCTAGTGCCAGTCCTAGCCCTCAAGGTGGTTCAGCATGGCTGGAGCCCTAGGGGCAGTCGCCTTGGGCTGGAGATGACTTGTCCATTTACCTCCATGTCATACAACCATTTTCACGGAAGCATACTGCACCACATGCAAATTTGGGAAACACTGCTCTTTCCTGTGTATGAACCTTCTAGATGCTCTGTAACAAAGAGAGATCAAGGGTTGTATACGTTATACCTTCCTTTATAGACTGTTTCCCACAATCTGCTTTCTTCCATTGAAGATTTCCCTTGCATCTGTCTAGACATAAAAATATATACACGACCACTTTTGAGTTCTGGACATTTCCAATGACAATGTCTCCAATTTGACTTGATTGCAAAAACTCTTCTTTAGCCAAATGACTTACATTCTTATTTTAGGATGTAGTAGGGAAATAAAATGTTAGATAGGAAATTTCAAGATCTAGCTAGACTTCTTGCTATTGGGTAAATCACCTAACCCCTCTGTGCTACATCTGTGGGGAAAAAAAGTTGTGATCTCCCAATGTCCTTTCAAGCACTATGGCTCTATGGAAATGATCGTTTCATGATGCTACCATCTAGATACTACTGTTATTGTGATTCATGATCATATAACATATGAAAACACTAAGTATTAAATATTTTTGTTGCAGACAATGTAAGTGTCCACATTTTCAGCACTTGTAGATACTTCAACTCAGGCATTGTGCTTGTGCTGAGAATGCACAGGTGACTCATTCATACCTCTTACCCCTAAAAAGTTCATCTTCCAGTGGTGACAGATAATAATCAGAGAGTAATGATCCCTGTGGTGAGGGTGACAATAGAGGTGATGTCTGCACTCAAGCTGCTTTGCCAAGGCAGCTTCCCCAGGATGCCTTCAGTCACCAAAGGGATGCGAGGAAGACATGGAGATCTGGGGGCTGCTCATCATAGACTCAGCTGGTCCCACCTGCACAGCCTTCTGCTGCTGCAGCTGAAGTCTAGCCTTAACCCCCATGATGAGGATGGACCTAATCATGTTAACACCTGGGTGCCAACCTTTATCATGTAGTTAGGAAGGATGCCCTTCTGGGTGTGAAAGGTGGGATAGGGTTTCAAATCTTATGTAGGAAAGTTCACAGTATGTAAAAATCATAGATCAAACATGACCCATCCTTGCCATCGGTCATTTGGCTTTGAGGATGCTGATACAGTTACAGTATTTAGCTTTTGAATTAATGAAGGCAAGTGGAGCAATTCAGGAGAGAGTGATTGCTGCTGGGAATTAATGCTGTAGAAATAGGAAAATCTTAATATTTTGAAAGAAAGGAGAAAGGTTGTTTGAATCATAAAAGTGATTTGAGTAAGAGAATGTAATTTTAAATGCAGTTTTGTTATTTTCAAGTAGATGTTGTATCCACTACAGCTGGGACGTTACTCTATTGGCTGTTACGGAATCTGGGCTCCTAACCCATACCCTTCCTGGGCTGTTGTCTGGGGTGACACTCATGGTTTGAGCTAGGCCAATGTGTTTAACCTTTTAAACTTTTTCTCCTTCAGTTTTTCATCTGTGAAAGTTCAGGTTTGTAATAAAACACATCTAACAGAGGATTAAAGCAACCAATTAGATAAAGCGCTTGGACAAGAACTTGGCTTTAGAAAGTACTCAGTAAATGTCAGCTTTGTTATTCTTCGTGGAGCCCTTTCCTCAATGTGCTTCCACATACCGTATCTCATTTGATCTAATTTCACTACAAAATGTTAAGTGGCTTTTGCTAATAAAAGCCTAGAAAAGTTAAATGGTTTGTCCAAGGAGAAGCCACTGATAAAGTACAAATTCAGTGTTCTTCCTCTTAGACCTTGGCTATTCCATAATAAAAAAGACTACAAATTATGGCTTGCTGATGCTTCTTGATCTGGTCAAAGCGTCACATAGTCTAGAGAGGTGTTTTCATTCAGTTTTCATAGCTGTCACTTCCATCAGTTCTAGTATAGCGTCTAACTGAACTCTTGTTCTGGCTGGATTGTGAGCCCTTTGAGGTCAGAGTTGTGAGCAGTTTTTATACCTCTTTTGTCCTTTACTGTGCTCAGCTAGGTAGGGTTCAGTCCCAGTTGGTCTGACTCCAA
This sequence comes from Bubalus kerabau, assembly GCF_029407905.1. Taxonomy (NCBI): domain Eukaryota; kingdom Metazoa; phylum Chordata; class Mammalia; order Artiodactyla; family Bovidae; genus Bubalus; species Bubalus kerabau. The sequence continues at coordinate 28,595,421 of NC_073630.1, read as the reverse complement.
TGGCAGTAATCTTAAGTACAGTTGAGTCTGTGATTGGTAAATAACAGAGTAATGTCAGGTTATGTTGACATTATTAAAGTTGTGTTACAATTTTCCTATGGCAAAAGGAGCCGGAACAATAGAAATAAAGTTAGGGCTTTAAGCTAGAAAAGAAATCCGTCAACTCAGTTTTTGCAGATGGGAGCCCTTTCAGCTCTGGTTCATGAAAATTCAAAATGAGCTCTTGTATCGTAGGCTCCCGCCTCAGAGAGGGCTGTGTTAGATTTGCAGGACTCTGAGCTCCCAGCAAATCGCAGTTCCCTTTGTTCTGAGAGCTCCCCATGTTCTGTATCCCCTGGATGTTTTTGTGTACTTTCAGCATCCACTGAGGCAGCCTGTACCCTACTGAGATCACAAGTTACTTAGGTTTATTGTAATTTATTATTTTTGCAATTATGTCATAAGATAACAGTGATTACTTCTGTTACTCCTGCTCACAAACTCGCATAGAATTTGATTGATGGGTTGCAGCTTTATTTCCCCCATGTGCCTATTATTGCTAGAGAGCAATTTTCCTGGATGCAAATTTTGTCAGGAATGTATACAGGTGCTATGGAAGAAGAGCCTGTAAAATCACTCAATTTTTAATACAGTCCCATCTTTCTTATCTGAAGACATTGGGGCCAGATATAGTTTGAAATTTTTACATATTTTCAGATTTTAGAAAGGCTGTATATCATTTGCATATTATGTATAGAGAGCATAGTGTAATCAGACACATTTCAGTAAGAGGATACTTGATACAAATTTATAGCTTTTGTTAGCTTAGTCATGTTTTGCCTTCAAATGAGTTCTGTAAAGCACTTTCGTTTTCAGAAATTTTGGAATTGGTTGCCCAGACTCCTCTTGGAGTCACTTCCTTCTCCCAATGGAGAGCATTGAGTCCATTGTCCGTGGTGCCGCTTGAAGGCTGGCCTCTCAGAGAGGGAGCAGGTTTCTGAGGCTGCCTCTAGGAAGCCGGGGATGAGCTGCTAACCTTGGGCTTTCCCCCAAGCACATTTGAATTCGACCACACCTTTCCACCAGAGGTGCATGCCAGTCCGAGTCAGGGGAAACAAGGACACCGATCTAACTTTTTTGTCCCTTTCTCACTCTTCCTATTGGCTCCTTTCTCCTCCAAGCCCAGCGAAGACTTATCTATGTCATACTGCCTTTGTGTGCTATCCTATGTCTTAAGATCTGAGTTCATATACGCTATATAGGAGACAGCTGTTTGAATAAAACAAAGACATAAAATTTGACTTCTGTCTTAGTCTGTTTGGCTGCTATAGCAAAAAGTCACAGGCTGGATGGGTTATAAAAATCAGTGTTGCTTTCTCAGAGTTCTGGAGGCTGAGTGTCCAAGATCAGGGTGCTGGTAGACTTGGTGTCTTTTGAGGATCTGCTTCCTGACAGATGGCCATTTTCTCACTATAATCTCATATGGTGGAAGGGGCTAGGGAGCCCTTATAAGTAGGGTCCGTCTTTTAAGAGCACTAATTCCATTCACGAGGGCCCAGACTTCACAACCTAATCACTTCCCAAAGCCACCCCCACACTCCAAATACCCTCACCTTAGTGTTTGGTTTCCCCATATGAATGAGGGCAGAGGGACAAACATTCAGTCTGTAAGAGCTTCTTTCTTTGAGGCTGAGTTCTACTTTCCCCAAGAACTAGAGATTATCAGGAATGAAAATCTTTCATTTTAACAGGAAAAATATTAAGCCCATTTCATCAACATAATAGTGTTTAAAAAGTGAATCATAACTACATATATGTGTTTTATATATGCACATATGTGTGTTTTGTGTATGTATATATGCATATACGAACTTTATATTTTGGCATGGAATGTTTATAGATTACATAAAAGTTCATGATGGGGATTCCCTGGTGACTCAGTGGTAAAGAATCTGCGTGCCAGCGCAGGAGACATGGGTTTGATCCCTGATTCGGGAGGATCCCACAAGCGACAGGGATCTTGTGATCAGGAGCATGGGAGCCGCAACTTCTGAAGCCCGCATGCCCTAGAGCCCATGGTCTGCAACAGGAGAAGGCACAGCAATGAGAAGTCTGTGCCTCACGACTAGGGAAGAGCCCATGCAGCAGCAAAGACCTAGCAGAGCACACCCCACATGCCCAAAATAAAGTTCATGACAGAGCAGAGCTTTATATTATTCATACCAGCTCTTAGCATAAGAGCCATTTTACTTATTAACCATTTAAAAACTTCTATTGGCATCCCAGTTTTAGGAGGACTCTAGCTGCAAGAGTAGTAAACTGCAGTGATTTTATTTAACAGTAAGATAGTGTTCTCTTCCTGCTCAGCCTGTAAGCTTCTTTTATCTGTTTACTGCATTCTAGAGTTAAGGTATTTTTGAAGTGCAGGTGTTAGCTGAGGTACCTTATGCTCATTCAGTATTTCAAAAATCAGTATTGGTCATCACACACACACGTCAGTAAACTAAAAGTGACCCTCTCGGCCACTTTTTGGCAGTGTTGGTAGCTGCGTAGCTTATCATGGGGATGAAACGTTGATTTAAATTTTAGAGATGGAGACAGAAAGGTGCTGAGGGAGCTGCTATGCTGAAATAGTAAAGTTCAAGTAATAGACCTTTCAGGAACAAATCCCTCAGAAACTGTGGACTGTGTGTAAGGAGGAAGCAGTGTCTACTCATCATTAATGCGATGCCTTCAGTACACATTATCTGTGAATGGTAAGCTGAACTCACTGCCAATATTTGCACAATAAAATATGTGGCCTTGCAACCACAGGGGGAAGAACTATTTCCCCAGGTTTTCTCCTCCAGCCATAATAATATTACAGGGATCAGAGATTTTGAGCCCTGCTTCCTGTTAATATGAAGGGAGAATATGATGAGCCCTGACAAATAAACCCACATGTTTTAAATAGAGTATGTTTGGAACCTTGGAATAGGGACATCCTAATAAATACTATTTCATTGTTTTGAGAATGAAAGGCAAGAATCTTAAAAAGGAGAATACTTACATTTATTCATTTGCCACTGTGCTCTGTTCTGGTGGGAGATGTGTAATGTGTGTTTCATTTCAAAACATGGTGGAGACTCTTTATTAGACTTTGCTTCACAGAAAACCAGGATCTTTTAAAAAAAGAGTTATGTAATGAAGCTGATTAGAATCTCATCTTAAAGCACATTCCATTAGAACTGGTACCAAAGCATGGGCATCGAGGTTGGCATTCCCTGTGTGTGTGCTCAATTGCTCTGTCCTGCCCGACTCTTTGTGGCCCCATGGACTGTAGCCTGCCAGGCTCCTCTGTCCATGGCATTTCCCAGGCAGGAATACTGGAGTGGGTTGCCATTTCCTACTTCAGGGGATCTTCTCAACTCAGGGGTGGAACCCCTATCTCTTGTGTCTCCTGCACTGCCAGGCAGATTCTGTACCACTGCATCACCATTACATACTATTTCTCATATTTTCTAGAAGTTTTCTTTCACATACATTTTAAGCTTGCATTGGTACTAGTTTACATATGAATGAGTACAACTTTCCCTACACTAAGTCTTTAAATCCACTCTTCCTTTGACAGACACTTGGGTTGCTTCCACATATTGAATATTGTAGATGGTGCTGCTATGAATGTTTATATGTTCATGAATGCTATAAGCATTTATTATTTGTAGGCTTTTTGATGGTAGTAAGCCTGACAGGTTTGATGTTATACCTCACTGTGTTTTTTTTTTTAATTTAAATTTATTTTAATTGGAGGTTAATTACTTTACAATATTGTATTGGTTTTGCCATACATCAACATGAATCCGCTACGGGTGTACACGTGTTCCCCATCCTGAACCCCCCTCTCTCCTCCCTCCCCGTACCATCCCTCTGGGTCATCCCAGTGCACCAATTGTGGTTTTGATTTATATTTCTCTAAAAATTAGTGATACTAAATGTCTTTCGGTGTGCCTGTTAGACATCTGTATGTCTTCTTTGGAAAAATATTTATACAAGTCTTCTCATTTTTTTCTTTGTTTGTTTTCTGACACTGAGGCGTATGAGCTGGGTTTGTAGAGTTTGGATATGAACACCGTGTCAGTCACCTTATTTGCAAATGTTTTCTCTCATTCGGTAGGTTTTCATTTTGTTTAGTTTCCTTTTGCTGTGCAAAAGTTTTAAATTTAATTAGGTGCCATTTGTTTATTTTTCTTAGCTGGTAGTTTTTCTGCCCGACACAGGGCATGGTGGTTAAGAGGCACAGTACTTGTGCTGAAATTCCAGCACCACCGCTGAATAGCTGTGTGAACCTGAGCAAGTTACTAAACCTCTCTGTGCTACCATTCTTTATGTATAAAATCAGGATAATAATAGTGCTAACATCGTTTTTTAGGGCTGGAGACATACGAGGATTAAATAAGTTAATCCACTGAAAACACTTAAAACAGTACCCTAAATGAAAATGAAGCAAGCGCTAAAGTTATCCACTCCCACTCCCACTGAGTTTAGAATTGTCTCTTTGCACCCGTGTTCTTTTTTTCACTTTTTGACAGTTTAGTGATTCCGCCTTTTTGCCCTATCGCTTTTCCTGTGTTTTGATTTTATAACTGGGCCTTTCAGGTTATAAGTGGAAGTGACAGAAGGGACAGATTTCTAATTCTAGGGAAGAGAACAGTGAATAAGACTGGCTGCTTTGGAGCCTACATGCTAAGGGGAGCATATCACGTAAATGAGCAAGGTCAATTCAGAGTAGATGGCAAAAAACCAGGATGGCACTGAGATTCACGAGGGTGAAATGCTTGTGGTTACTTTAGATGACACGTGAAGAGAGATCTAAATGTTGAGAAGAAGGCAGACAGGCCAAATTTTGTAGAAGAGCATTACAGAGAGAGGATCCAGGGATTAGCAAGTTAGAGAGCTCTGAGGTACAGACTGGCTTGGTCTGCCTGAGAAAAAGAGAATACAGCCTGCATGGCTGGAGCATAATGAGCAATGAAGACTGACCAGAGGGAAGGCAGAAGAGAGAGGGAGAGAAGCAAGACTTCGTGATTTTGCAAATCAGCGGGGGAAATTTTGGAGTTAGAGCAGGGTTTCTCAACTGCAGTGCTATTAACATTTGGACCAGATGTTTTTTTTGCCATGAGGACTGTGTTGTGATTTTTAGGATGTTAAGGAGCATTAGGCATCCATTCACTAAATGCCAGTAGCATTTATTCTCAGTTGTGAAAAGCAAAAATGTCTACAGGTGTCATCAAATGTCCCCAGAACAAAACTGTCCATGATTGAGACCTACTGATTTAGAGTACCTTCAACAGGAAAAATATGATCTGGTTTGCATTTGAGAAATATAATATTGATCAATTTGTAGAGAACAGAGTGTAGAGAATAACAAGAGGAAATATGGAGACTGGTCTGAGGAAGGAGATGATAGTGGGTGCACTTGTGTGACGTCAATGGAGATATCTATATCAGCAGCTAGTGTTTCTTCTTAACAAGATGATAATGAAAGCTGTAAAAATTTGCAAGTTATAAAGCAATAGCATAAGACCTGGCACAAGAGTATATTCTCAGTAATAACGTATGTTGAGAGTAAATGAAACGAATGAATTATGGTTGTCTCAGGATATAAAGTCCATGGTCAGTATAATGAGCTGATACAGACTGATTCATCAGGGAAGTCATAAGCGTAGAAAAGACTCAAGTTTGTGGTCTCATCCTAAACTTGATTACCAAAAAAAAAAAAAAAAATTAATATAAGGTACTTGAACTATTGTCAGGGAAAGCAGTGATGATTTGCAGCGATGGATAAAAGCCATCATTTTTTTTGCATTTTGCATTCTAAACCATGCTGTGTATCAGAACCAAAACCTTTTAACCTGAGTTGACAAAATTGACTTGGATCTGTGTTGACTTTTTAAAATCAATTTTTGGTTAGGATGATTCTTGAGGTTTCTTATTGTGTAATATCCATCTGCCCATTAAACACAAAAGTGTGAAAAAGTAACAGAGGATACAGTCCCATGGTGAGGGGTGAATGACAAAAGTTTTGGAGGATCCAGTTTAAATGTTTTTCTGGGTTTTTCTGGAGGATGCAAAGTTGTGCTGGAAATCTCATAAGAGTAAATTTTCCTATGATGTGTCTTTACTTTTTCCTGCCAGCTGGATTGGAAATATCACAAATAAAAGTGTTTCTTGTGGTATTTTCACATACTTTAATCTAGTTCCAGGAAAAACAGTGTATGTGAAATATGTGACTATAAACGACTTCATTTGAAAAATGATCAATCTTCAGGAATGTTTAATTCATTTCAAGATTTAGGTAAAAGCCAGTGTCTTCCAATTCTCTGTTAAATCTGAATTTGCAGTTGGTTTCAGGTGGTTGCCAAAAGATTACCATATAAAAGGTCTCCTCCTCTTTCATTGATATGAGTACTTGGTGAATTCTACGAAACTTGCCTAAAGTGCTTTTTTGAAAAAATTTTTTAAAAAGTTGTTTCTTGTTAGGGATTTGAAGGGCAAAAAAATGTGGGAAAGGAAGTAAAAACATTAAATGTGATCAAACTCCTGAAGATGAACTTTGAAAACTCAAAGGGGATTTCCAGGCAACACTGAGAAAGAGTATTGCTTTTTATCAGTGATTGGAGGGCAGTCTGGAAGAGAATGACAATTCTTTTTCAATTATTTAATACTTAGTGGACTGAGCAGCTATTAAAATAATGCTCCTCCACCTTTTTTTATCATTTAAAAATTACAGAGATAATTTCCTATGTATCTACTTTATCCCAGTTTTAAATAAAACAATAAAATATCACTGATTCAAGGACTATGAATCCCCGTAGTACTAGAAAGAAAAACATGTTGCTATTAATACTTTTTTCAGGAAATAAGTAGAGGCATTTAGTATAGGTCATTTGCACTTTCTACCTCTTTATCACATGCTTATTAGGATGAATATACAAACAAATAAATATTGCATGTGTCAGACTGAAGCAACCTCATATTAGACACCATTATTTGAATTCCTATTCTAACATCCAAAATAATGTGTTACAGCATTTATAATTTTTTTTTTTTGTCATTTGAAGTCATTTTTATTTCTTTCACTGACAGGAACTTCATTCATGCTAGGGCCAAAGCATCATTTTCAAGTTTCTGTTTCCAATTTAATAAAATATGTATTTATATAGGCAAATTCCAACCAAATTAATAGCCTTGGAACATAAAATGATGTGACAGATGTGACCTATTTACACAAAGGCCATTTGTTCTTTCTTTGGATTTTATGCTCTTTTCTGTGAGTAGTCAGGAAAAGCTCACAGGTGAGCACTCATTGCCAGGGAAAAGAAAAGCCTTTGCATGTGGGTGTGGTGATTTTGTCCAGTTGTAGGGGCTGAATTGTCTCAGGGGCTGGTGATCCCATGTGAGGAAGTGAGGGGGGCAGAAACAGTGTAAATGGGGAAATGAGTTGTACCCACTTGCAGAGATGAAAGTCCAGCAAATTAGCTAAAGTCTTTTAAGATGAATTAATCATCATGGCACAGTTGATAAAGATTGAGCAAGTTATATTTTTGGTTAAAATATAGGACCAGTGGTAAAACATGCTGATGGAATTAACAGGCTAGTTGTTTTTCTGTGGTCATGATTTTTGAATAATTATTTTCACTGAACATCCAAAATAAGTCTGGATTTGGGAATTTTGTTTAAACTGCTCCTTTGTCAGTATATCACAAAGTTGCCGGAGAATGTACACCTTGCTTTCCATCTCCTTTTGTCCAATTAGCTGCTTCCTGAGTCTGATCTCTGAGTCAGGAAGATGCCCTGGAGAAGGAAATTGCAACCCACTCCAGTACTCTTGACTGGAGAATCCCCATGGACAGCGAAGCCTGGCGGGCTGCAGTCTGTGGGGTTGCAAGGATCCAACGTGAATAAGCACATCTACTACTACTTCCCACTGAAGACTTCCTCAGGCAAGCACACCCTTAGAGAGGCACCACCCCTTCCCAGCCCAACTAGGTCAGATTCTCTCTGTATCTTCTTGCAAGTCCCTGAATGTTACATTGTTTCAGTTATATTTAAATACTTTGTGTTTTTTAATAACAATTCTATCTTTCTTAATGGACTATATGATCTATCAGCATTAGAGTGTCTCATTTTTGCCACAGATTTGTGCATTTCTTGGTTTCCTATGGACCTAAATTTTTCATATGCAAGCATACCTTGTTTTACTGTGCTTTACAGAAGCTACTTTTTTTTTTTTTTTTTTTACAAATGGAAAATCTGTGGGAACTCTGCATTGAGAGAGTCTATCAGCACAATTTTTCCAACAGCATTTGTTCACTTTGTGTCTCTGTGTCACAGTTTGTAATTCTTGCAATATTTCAGACTTCTTCATTATCATTGTATCTGCCATGGTGATCTGTGATCAGAGATACTTGCTTTGGACACCAGTAACCATACTCATACAAGATCGTGAACTTAATGGATAAATGTATGTGTTCTGACTGCTCCAGCCACTAGCCATTTCCTCATCTCTCTCTCTCCCCTGGGCCTTTCTATTCCTTGAGACACAACAATATTAAAATTAGGCTGATTAAAAATCCTACGGTGACAAGAGAAGGCAATGGTCATAGCAAACACCCTCTTCCAACAACACAAGAGAAGACTCTACACATGGACATCACCAGATGGTCAACACCAAAATCAGATTGATTATATTCTTTGCAGCCAAAGATGGAGAAGCTCTATACAGTCAGCAAAAACAAGACCAGGAGCTGACTGTGGCTCAGATAATGAACACCTTATTGTCAAATTCAGACTTAAATTGAAGAAAGTAGGGAAAACCACTAGACCATTCAGGTGTGACCTAAATCAAATCCCTTATGATTATACAGTGGAAGTGAGAAATAGATTTAAGGGCCTAGATCTGATAGCCAGAGTGCCTGGTGAACTATGGATGGAGGTTCGTGACATTGTACAGGAGACAGGGATCAAGACCATCCCCAAGAAAAAGAAATGCAAAAAGGCAAAATCAAAATGACTGCCTGAGGAGGCCTTACAAATAGCTCTGAAAAGAAGAGAAGTGAAAAGAAAAGGAGAAATATACCCATTTGAATGCAGAGTTCCAAAGAGTGGCAAGGAGAGATAAAGCCTTCCTCAGTGATCAGTGCAAAGAAGAAAACAATAGACTGGGAAAGACTAGAGATCTCTTCAAGAAAATTAGAGATACCAAGGGAACATTTCATGCAAAGATGGGCTCAATAAAGGACAGAAATGGTATGGACCTAACTGAAGTGGAAGATACTAAGAACAGGTGGCAAGAATACACAGAAGAATGGTACAAAAAAGATCTTCACGACCCAGATAATCACGATGGTGTGATCACTGACCTAGAGCCAGACATCCTGGATGTGAAGTCAAGTGGGCCTTAGGAAGCATCACTATGAACAGAGCTGGTGGAGGTGATGGAATTCCAGTTGAGCTATTTCAACTCCTGAAAGATGATGCTGTGAAACTGCTGCACTCCATATGCCAGCAAATTTGGAAAACTCAGCAGTGGCCACAGGACTGGAAAAGGTCTGTTTTCATTCCAGTCCCAAAGAAAGGCAATGCCAAAGAATGCTCAAACTACTGCATAATTGAACTCATCTCACACGCTAGTGAAGTGATGCTTAAAATTCTCCAAGCCAGGCTTCAGCAATCCATGAACCGTGAACTTACAGATGTTCAAGCTGGTTTTAGAAAAGGCAGAGGAACCAGAGATCAAATTGCCAACATCCTCTGGATCATTGAAAAAGCAAGAGAGTTCCAGAAAAACATCTATTTCTGCTTTATCTCTACAACCCCATGGACTGCAGCACCAGGCCTCCCTGTCCATCACCAACTCCCAGAGTTTACCATGCCAAAGCCTTTGACTGTGTGGATCACAATAAACTGAGGAAAATTCTGAAAGAGATGGGAATACCAGACCACCTGACCTGCCTCTTGAGAAATCTGTATGCAGGCCAGGAAGCAACAGTTAGAACTGGACATGGAACAACAAACTGGTTCCAAATAGGAAAAGGAGTACGTCAAGGCTGTATATTGTCACCCTGCTTATTTAACTTATATGCAGAATACATCATGAGAAACCCTGGGCTGGATGAAGCACAAGCTGGAATCAAGATTGCTGGGAGAAATATCAATAACCTCAGATATGCAAAGAACTAAAGAGCCTCTTGATGAAAGTGAAAGAGGAGAGTGAAAAAGTTGCCTTACAACTCAACATTCAGAAAACTAAGATCATGGCATCCGGTCCCATCACTTCATGGCAAATAGATGGGGAAACAATGGAAACAGTGGCAGACTTTATTTTTCTGGGCTGTAAAATCACTGCAGATGGTGATTGCAGCCATGAAATTAAAAGATGCTTACTCCTTGGAAGGAAAGTTATGATCAACCTAGACAGCTTATTAAAAAGCAGAGACATTACTTTGCCATCAAAGGTCCGTTTAGTCAAAGCTAAGATTTTTCCTGTGGTCATGTATGGATGTGAGAGTTGGACTATAAAGAAAGCTGAGTGGCAAAGAATTGATGCTTTTGAATTGTGGTGTTGGAGAAGACTCTTGAGAGTCCCTTGGACTGCAAGGAGATCCAACCAGTCTATATAAAGGAAATTAGTCCTGGATATTCATTGGTAGGAGTGATGTTGAAGCTGAAATTCCAATACTTTGGCCACCTAATGTGAAGAACTGACTCATTTGAAAAGACCCTGATGCTAGGAAAGATTGAAGGCAGGAGGAGAAGGGGACAATAGAAGGTGATGGTTGGATGGCATCACCGACTCAATGGACATGAGTTTGGGTAAACTCTGGGAGTTGGTGATGGACAGGGAGGCCTGGTGCTGCAGTCTATGGGGTTGTAGAGCTGGACACAACTGAGCGACTGAACTAAACAGTGACTTCTAAATGTTCAAGTGTGAGGAAGAGTCTCAGATCTCTCACTTTAAATTGAAAGCCAGAAATGATTAAGCTGAGCGTGGAAGGTGTGTCAAAAGCTGAAATAGGCCGAAAGCTAGGCCTCTTGCCCCAAGCACTGATCCAAGCTGTGAATTCAAAGAAAAAGTTCCAGAAGGAAATTGGAAATGCTACTGCTGCTGCTGCTAAGTCACTTCAGTCGGGTCCTACTCTGTGCGACCCCATAGACGGCAGCCCACCAGGCTCCCCCATCCCTGGGATTCTCCAGGCAAGAACACTGGAGTGGGTTTCCATTTCCTTCTCCAATGCATGAAAGTGAAAAGTGAAAGTGAACTCATTCAGTCGTGTCCGACTCTTTGCGACCCTGTGGACTGCAGCCTACCAGGCTCCTTTGTCCATGGGAGTCTCCAGGTAAGAGTCCTGGAGTGGGGTGCCATTGCCTTCTCCGAATGCTACTATAATGACACAAATGATAAGAAAGCAAAACAACATTATTCCTGATATGGAGAAATTTTTAGTTGTCTAGATAGAAGATCAAACCAGGCACAATATTTCCCCAAGCCAAAACCATATCCAGAGCAAGGCCCTAGTTCTCTCTGATTCTGTGAAGGCAGAGAGAGATGAGGAAGTTCAAGTAGAAAAGTTTGAAGGTTGGTTCGTGAGGTTGAAGGGAAGAAGCCTTGTCTATAACATAAAAATACAAGGTGAAACAGCAAGTGCTGATGTAGAAACTGCAGCGAGTTATCCAGAAGATCTAGCTAAGATCATTAATGAAGGTGGCTAATGAAACAGTGGGCTTCCCTCATAGCTCAGTTGGTAAAGACTCTGCCTGCAATGCAGGAGACTCGGGTATGATTCCTGGGTTGGGAAGATCCCCTGGAGAAGGAAATGGCAACCTACTCCAGTATTCTTGCCTGGAAAAATCCCCTGGACAGAGGAGCCTCGCGCGCGGGCTACACTCCATGGGGTGGCAAGAGTTGGACACGACTTAGCGACTAAACCACCACCAATGAAACAACAGCTTCTCAATGTAAACGGAGTAACCTTCTAGGATGAAATAGCCATCTAGGATTTTCATAGCTAGAGAGGAGAATTCAGTGCCTTCAAAGGGTAGGCTGACTGTCTTATTAGAGGCTAGTGCTGCCGGTGACTTGAAGTTGAAGCCAATGCTCATTTACCATTCTGAAACTCCTAGGGCCCTTAAGAGTGATACTAAATCTACTCTGCCGGTACTCTATAAATAGAACAAAGCCTGGATGAGAGCACATCTGCTGACAACATGGTTTATTGAATATTTTAAGCCCGCTGTTTAGAACTTCTGGTCAGAAAAATTCCTTTCAAAATATGACTGCTCTTTGACAATGTACTTGATCACCCAAGCATACATGTCCATCTCTGATGGAGATGTACAATGAGATTAATGTTGTTTTCATTCCTGCTAACACAGCATCCATTCTGCAGCCCAGGCATTAAAGTGTAATTTTGAATTTCAAGTCTCCTTATTTAAGAAATACATTTCATAAGGTTATAGCTGCCGTGGATAGCGATTCATATGATGGATCTGGGTAAAGTCAGTTGAAAACTTTATATAAGGGATTCACCATTCTAGATGCCATTGAGAACGTTTATGATTTCTGGGAAGAAACCAAAATACCAAAATTCACAGGAATTTTGAAGAAGTTGATACCAGCTCTCATGGATGACTTGAAGGGCTCAAGACTTCTGTGGAGGAGATAACTGCCGATATGGTAGAGATAGCAAGAGAACTAAAATAGAAGTGGAGTCTGAAGATATGTCTAAATTGTTTCAATCTCATGATAGAACTTAAACTGATAAAGAGTTGCTTCTAACAGATGAGCAAAGAAAATGGTTTCTTGAGATTGAATCTACTGGTGAGATATGGTGAAGATTATTGAAATGACAACAATGAATTTAGAATATTACATAAACTTAGTTGATAAAGCAGCAGCAGGATTTGAGAGGATTGACTCTAATTTTGAAAGATGTTCTATTGTGGATAAAATGCTATCAAACAGCATTGCATGGTCCAGAGAAATCATTCATGAAAGGAAGAGTCAATTGATGTAACAAATTTTGTTGTGGTCTTATTTGAAGAAATAGCCAAGCCACCCCAGCCTTTCACACCATCATCCTGATTGGTCAGCAGCCTTCAACACTGGGGCAGGATTCTCCATAGCAAATAGACCATAAATTGCTGAAGGCTCATATGATGAGCATTTTTATTAACAAAGTATTTTTACATTTTTTAAAGATATAACCATTATTTCACACTTAACAGAGTACAGTATAGTTTAAATATAATTTTTATATGCACTGGGAAATGAAAAATTCATGTGACTTACTCTATCAACAAAGCTAGTGGAGGTGATGGAATTCCAGTTGAGCTATTTCAAATCCTGAAAGATGATTCTGTGAAGTGCTGCACTCCATATGCCAGCAAATTTGGAAAACTCAGCAGTGGCCACAGGACTGGAAAAGGTCTGTTTTAAAGAATGCTCAAACTACCACACAACTGCACTCATCTCACATGCTAGTAAAGTGATGCTTAAAATTCTCCAAGCCAGGCTTCAGCAATATGTGAACCGTGAACTTTCTGATGTTCGAGCTGGTTTTAGAAAAGGCAGAGGAACCAGAGATCAAATTGCCAACATCCGTTGGAATGTCAAAAAAGTAAGAGAGTTCCAGAAAAACATCTATTTCTGCTTTATTGACTATGCCAAAGCCTTTGACTGTGTAGATCACAATAAACTGTGGAAAATTCTGAAAGAGATGGGAATACCAGACCACCTGATCTGCCTCTTGAGAAATCTGTATGCAGGTCAGGAAGCAACAGTTAGAACTGGACATGGAACAACAGACTGGTTCCAAATAGGAAAAGGAGTACGTCAAGGCTGTATATTGTCACCCTGCTTATTTAACTTATATGCAGAGTACATAATGAGAAATGCTGGGCTGGAGGAAGCACAAGGTGGAATCAAGATTGCTGGGAGAAATATCAATAACCTCAGATATGAAGATGACACCACCCTTATGGCAGAAAGTGAAGAAGAATTAAAGAGCCTCTTGACAAAAGTGAAAGTGGAGCATGAAAAAATTGGCTTAAAGCTCAACATTCAGAAAACGAAGATCATGGCATCCGGTCCCATCACTTCATGGGAAATAGATGGTGAAATAGATAGTGGAAACAGTGGCTGACTTTATTTTTCTGGGCCCCCAAATCACTGCAGATGGTGATTCCAGCCATCAAATTAAAAGATGCTTACTCCTTGGAGGGAAAGTTATGACTAACCTAGATAGCATATTCAAAAGCAGAGACATCACTTTGTCAACAAAGGTTCATCTAGTCAAGGCTATGGTTTTTCCAGTGATCATGTATGTGAGAGTTGGACTGTGAAGAAAGCTGAGTGCCGAAGAATTGATGCTTTTGAACTGTGGTGTTGGAGAAGACTCTTGAGAGTCCCTTGGACTGCAAGGAGATCCAACCAGTCCATCCTAAAGGAGGTCAGTCCTTGGTGTTCATTGGAAGGACTGATGTTGAAGCTGAAACTCCAATACTTTAGCCACCTGATGCGAAGAGCTGACTCGTTTGAAAAGACCCTGATGCTGGGAAAGATTTAGGGCAGGAGGACAAGGGGACAACAGAGGATAAGATGGTTGGATGGCATCACTGACTCAATGGAGATGGGTTTGGGTGGACTCTGGGAGTTGGTAATGGACAGGGAGGCCTGGCATGCTGCGGTTCATGGGGTTGCAAAGAGTTGGACACGACTGAGCAAATGAACTGAACTGAACTCTATTGTGGGGTCTGGAACTAAACCTGAAATATTTCCAATGTTTGCCTCTATTAATAAATAACACACTCCTTACCCCACCACATTTAAAACCATCCAAACAAGTATTTTACTGAAATTTGTGTATCCTTTGTTTCTGGCTAAAAAAAAAAAAAAATGTTTTTAGATCCTGAGCTATGTTATACTCTGCTCCTTGTAATTTTTTCCCCCATCCTAATGCAATTTTTTAACTTTAAAATACAAAGTTTTGATCTGGGGTGTAGTACTGATTTTTAGAAATGGAGATGTTATAAGAATTCAGTTTACAATATTGGTGAAATGTATATGGTATGGTATCTTTCTTCTGACTTCATCTTAAGCCTCTGGAAGAATAATGCATAACTGTCAAACAAAAATGATTAAAACAAAAAACTTTATTTCAAAACTGGTCATATATTGAGTTCACATTTAACATTTCACTATTTCACATAAGTTTAAGAGATTGACTGGGTCATGGATGGGAAGTGTTCACATTAAGTTAGGCATATAATACTTGACCACTAGGCAGAAAGTCTATGTTAAAGCCAATAAGTCTTTATAAGAATTGGATCTACTGTGTATACAAGCTAATGTGACAAAGAAATTTCTCCATTTTGGGAGTCAAGGATGGGGAGAAAGATATGTGTACATACTAAATGGTCTTTTATATTGATATGCTGGACTCATTTTTCCTCTCCTATAACAAAACCAAAGTATTGTTATATGACCTAGGACTGACTTTTTTTCGATTTTATAAATAATATATGATGATTCTAAATTAAAACCAGAAGTTAAGTTTGGAACATGGAAGAAATAAATAAGTTAACTCTCAGAAATAAAGTGTCTTAAGCTGCCATATCATATATTAAATCAAAAACTCTCAAGGGACTCTCTCTGGCTGTGATCAGAGCTATTCTTAGCACAGCCCATGTCTCCTCTTGTCGTTGGAATCTGAGCTTTTGCTTTGGTAATTTTACAGTCAGTGAGGCTGTTTATATTGAAACACCCACTCTGACTCTCACTTTAATAATTGCTAGTGATATAATAGTTAAAAGTGAGAGTTCAAGTCCCTGGGTATTTGGGAATATTTCAATAGCAAACAGTCCAAAGCACTGGTAATTGTATATCAAGCTGTTTATAATGATCACAGGGGACAAATAATTACGTGTAAAGTACTGGAAATAAGATTAAGTGTGGGAATAAATAAATATCCTCATGACTGATGGATGAATAAGGCATTGATGAGGGTGGGGGTGAGCTCCTTACATCTGCAATAGTGGTTCCTTTGCCCCTTCCAGAGTCATGGTAGCTTAACTGATCTTTAATCTGTTTCCATTTCTTTCAAATAGGGTTACTAAAGTGTATTTGGTAGGGTGAGTATTAAGAGATGCAATGTAGTACATGACTGATACCCAATAAGCAGGTGCTCAATAAATGATTTACATTATTTCAGAGGTAGTATAATGGAGTCCTTCTATATCCTTCCTTTACTACTTACTAGTTTTGTGGTAAGATCATTAATTTCTTAAGATTTTTCCTGTCACCTGTAAAATAGGAGAAATAACACCCAAATTGCAGACCTGTTTGAGGAATAAAATGAGTTAACATATGTAGCATTCTTAGCATATTAGCTGGCATGTGGTTTAGCTCTAAATAATGGCAGCTTTGATTATAATTTTTAACATAAAAACCATAACAATGGAGAGTGGTATAACTCAGTCTTGATATGACTGAGGTTTTTCAATCTCTTAGAATTAGATTTCCCTAACTCTGTGTCTGGTGGCAGAACTGTTAATATAAAGAAAACTCTAGGCATTATTACTATGCAGTAAAAGAGGAGCAATGACTTTGGACATTGGAAAGATTGCACGGTGGGAATTTGGCCTTTGTGTTTTACAGGAAGGATACTAAGTGGGGATAATCATCATTGTCTTCAAAGAAGTGCTTTATACTGTTTATTATTTTTAATGTGCTTTGAGGAAGAGATGCCAGACTGTAAGTCCTAAAGACTTAAGTGTGTGTGTGTGTGTATTTCAAGAAAAGTCTTGCTATTTCAGTCATTTCTCTTTTCTGTCACATATTCATTGTTTTCAGGAAATGGCTTTAGTCTTCATTTAGTTTATACACAAACTAGATTAGACGTGTGCTATGTCTATCATGGCCCCAGTGGTAGTTGGTAGCTAATTACCATCCTAATGTTTAGCAACCAGTTTTCCATAAAATAAGACCTACTAGAATATAAGAAGCATAACATATTACCTAACTAGTCCCAAACACTTCTGTAAGTAAGTAAATGTCAGTCTCTCTGTTGTGTCCAACTCTGCGTCATGGACTGTAGACCACCAGGCTCCTCTGTTCATGGGATTCTCCAGGCAAGAATACTGGAGTGGGTTGCCATTCCCTTCTCCAGGAGATCTTCCCAACCCAGGGATCAAACCCAGGTCTCCCACATTGCAGGTAGATTCTTTACCATCTGGACTACAGGGAGGAACCAAACACTTCTGTGGATACAAGCAAATACTATCAAAATTACCTGTGGCTACTTGAGTCTTCAAGGTAAACTCTGCATTAAGAGAAACACTCTCATTCAAGTCTTTACACTGTTACACTCATTTGTATCTACAGAGTAGGCTGATTCATGCTAGTATACCTCTAAGGAGAATTCTTATCTGTGCGTATTTTAATTTTTGTTGCTAGAGCTCTCCAAATGTTAACCAAATGGAAAAGTAAGACGATCAATTAATAGGTAATATTCTTAATCTGAGAGTTGTTACTCTGTATGGTCTAAGTAAGTAAGTAAACAAGTGTTAGTTGCTCAGTTATGCCCGATTCTTTGCGATCCTATGGACTGCAGCCCACCAAGCTCCTGTGTTCATGAGATTTTCCAGGCAAGAGTACTGAAGTGGGTTGCCATTTTCTTCTCCAGGGGATCTTCCCAACCCAGGGATCAAACCCGAGTCACCTGTACTGCAGGCAAATTCTTTACTGACTGAGCTACAAGGGGAGCCTATGGTCTAAAGTATAAATTTAAAACCTGTCCATACTGAACACTAAAAAAGAAAATGTTGGGAGTGGAATGGAGCAAGTTACAAAAGTTATTGGAGAGAATACTTTTCCTTTTTCAGACTTTCTCAATGTCACTTATTATCCTGAACTTAAGTGGGCAGCAAAATGTGTTCTCTCCCAGGTAGTGAATGAAGTTCCTTTCTGAATTCTGAACTGTTTCTGGGATATAGGTCACTGTTGAACACTGTATACTTTGGCGGTGGGACATGTTGGTGTTTTTCGGAGACTGTACAAGGCAAAGAATTTCTACAAACTGCTCTGGTATTACAGTTACTGCTAATGTGGGGATGAAAGACATGTAAATGGACTGTAAGGAAAGGTTTTGTTTTCATTTCCCTACTTTTGGTTGTTAGAGGTAAAAAATATTGAGCTATCAGCAACTCCATGTGACTAACAGTTTGTGAACCAACAGTGTGTTAGGTTTTGCGTTATTCCAGGAGGATCTCTGAATGAACATGCAACATGCTGAAAATAAACTTACGAGGGTCATTTTCTTAGTCAGTTGCCAGAATGTTTAATCACTGTGTTTACTGGTCTATTATTCCAGTAGCGAGGATCTTGAATATAGATAAGAAATTGAATTACTTTTTTGGGTCTCAACTCAAATTTAACTTCTACAGAAAAGGATTCTCAGACTTTCCACCTCTGTCTCTATTTTGTCTCAGAATGATGCTTGTCACAGTTTCTGAATTCTATGGAATATAATTTTAAGTGTTGTTGTTCGGTTGCTCAGTCGTGTCCACCTTTTTGCGACCCCATAGCCTGCAGCACACCAGGCATCCTTGTCGATCACCATCTCTCAGAGTTTGCTCAAACTCATGTCCATTGAGTCAGTGTTCCCATCCAACCATCTCATTCTCTGTTGCCCCCTTCTTCTCCTACCCTTAATCTTTCCTAGCATCAGGTGTATTAACCTTTACAAACTTCTCCTTTCTCCCTCAAACTATCAAAAGGAATCCATAATTTTGCAAGCTCCTCAATCCTAGGTTGACTCTTAGACATTTTTGATGTAAAATATGATGAAATTTCCTGGAGGGTAAAACAATCTACACAGTAAGGAAGTGAGAGTGAAAGGAGTGGGAATAGAGTATAAAGGACAGAAGAAATGAGGGTGCAGAGCAGTTGCTATAAAGTAAGTCTATTGATATTTGCTGCTGCTGTTACTGCTGCTGCTAAGTCCCTTCAGTTGTGTCCGACTCTGTGTGACCCCATAGACGGCAGCCCACCAGGCTCCCCCGTCCCTGGGATTCTCCAGGCAAGAACACTGGAGTGGGTTGCCATTTCCTTCTCCAATGCATGAAAGTGAAAAGTGAAAGGGAAGTCTCAGTCGTGTCTGACCCTCAGCGACCCCGTGGACTGCAGCCTACCAGGCTCCTCTGTCCATGGGATTT
The DNA here is from genome assembly GCF_029407905.1 of Bubalus kerabau. Lineage (NCBI taxonomy): Eukaryota > Metazoa > Chordata > Mammalia > Artiodactyla > Bovidae > Bubalus > Bubalus kerabau. The sequence goes on along the minus strand of NC_073630.1, from coordinate 28,576,188 downwards.
TCCAGGCAAGAGTACTGGAGTGGGGTGCCATTGCTACTAAACGTATATATGTATGGGGCTTCCCAGTGGCCCAGTGGTAAAGAATCCACCTGCAATGCAGGAGCCACAGGAAACTCAGGTTTGATCCCTGGATCTGGAAGATCCCCTGGAGGAGCGCATGACAATCCATTCCAGCATCCTTGCTTGGAGAATCCTATGGACAGAGTAGCCTGGAGGGCTGCAGTCTATGGGATTGAAAAGAGTTAGACATGGCTGAAGTGACCTAGCACATGCACGCATATATGTGCTTATGTATTACTGTAATACATATTTATATATCACTGTTATTTATTAAAGTGACCAATGCTTTGAAAGTAAATTTTATTTCTAGAAGAAAAGACAGTAAAATCTCAAACTTAAAAAAGATACAATATTGCAGTTCAAATCTCATACCATGAAATATCCTTGTAGACTAGATACCCATTAGATTTAAATCTATCTCCAATTTGCAAAATTTCTTCCTTCTTACAGGTATTGTGCTTCTGTAGTATATCTGGCTATAAGTAAAAGCCCATAAAAGAACTTTGTATTTTTGTCAAGTTTTTGGCAAGATACTTTATTCTCTTCAGATAATAATTTGCTGGCAAAATGAAACCATTCTAGCTATAAATAACATGAAAATTAAAAACTACAGGAAATTACCTATATAATCCTAAACTGTCCACAGAGAAACAGAGTTAATGAGCTTGGAGGAAAACATTTTGAAGAGATAGCTATTTGCACATATAGAAATAAAGTGTAAAACAATTAACAATAAAATTATTGTATTTGAGAAGAACAAAAGTTTGAGTGTCTCAGGTCCCCTCAGAAAATACTTAAAGAATTTACATTAATATGGAAGTTGAATTAGGTAAAACTGCTTGAGATATATATTTATTTTGAAGGAAGTTTTCCTAAAGTCAGAATGTCTCCCAAACTCTGCCTTCCCAGTAATAAAAAACATTAGTATTTACTGTATATGAGCACTGACTCAGACTCCAAGCAAAAATAGAAAGTCAAAGAAAATAAAGATCACATTAAACATAATGCCACTACTGGTGTGCTCAGTCATGTCCAACTCTTTGCAACCCCATGGACTGTAGCCCACCAGGCTCCTCCTTCCATGGGATTTCCCAGGCAAGAGTACTGGAGTGGGTTCCCATTTCCTTCTCTGGGAGATCTTCTCAACCCAGGGATCGAACCTGTGTCTTCTGCATCTCCTGCATTGGCAGAGGGGTTCTTTACCACTGAGACCCCTGGGAAACCCCTGCTACCACTAGACCATTTATCAATTCATCATCTTTTAGGCTGTGTTACTTGAAAAGATCTGCCCTGCAGCTGGCTATTGTGGAAGCCTAAAAGCTTTGAGGAGGGCATAATTGTGTTCCAATGAGATTTAGACTTGCTGGTGATAGTTTAATATTTATATTCTCTTTGTATTCCCAAATCTTTCATCAAAGGAGAGATTTAGAAGAGTTCAAAGTAAGGTTTTTATTATACTGGCTATAAGAGGTAAATGCTTTCATTGATCTTAGAAGAAAAATTAAACTGTGCAAAAACATTTCTTTTTCCCCATGTTAAATGTGAAGTCAGAGCAAGGGCTGAAAGTTAATCTTTGAACAGTTAATTAGTCTATACCGAGTTCTTAACTTATAATATCATAACGGAAATTATTTGTAGGAGAAGGCTATCTCAGACTTCAGAATTTTCTGCAAAATACTTTCTCTGAAGGCTATATCAAAGCAGAAGTGGTTTGACGTGGCTCAGTATTCATTTATTACAGTAAGTGAGGGGCTTTTGGCCAGCAAACCTAAGTTCAGTTACAAATCATGGTTCAGATGCCATATTGAAAGAAGAGGCAGGTTGGACAAACTGCTCAAGGCAGAGGCTCCACTCGGTATGAGCATTTAGGAAGTGAAGCTGCTTCCTAGTTCATAATGCCAATGAAAGGAAAATCCTAGAACTTGGTTTAAATAGATTAATGGGCTGCTATATTTTAAAACTGTTAACAGTTTGTTTTGGCACTTCAAGAAACACTATAACATTCATGTACAATAAATTATGAGTGATTAGTGATTATCCAATTTAGAATGAGCTAATGGTGTGTTTGTGTCAGAGAACTTAATTTATTCAATCATGTTCCCAGCACTAAGCAAACACACCAGGCTTGGGAAACTATGAGATGGCCATACAAGAAACAAGGCGGATGAACATGGTGGTAATCAAGGCCATAAAGACGTGAACTACCTTTCATGTTTTAATTTGCACCAGTGCCTTTCAGTTCTAAGAGCAGAAGCTGTTTTCCAGCATCTGTCATACAATCTGATGCATTTCATTTGGCTTTTTTTTTAAGAACATAAAAAAGTTGTAAAGCATCAGGATTTGCATAACAGCTGGACTACAGTCTTTGCTGGGTTAAGCTGCTTCTTAATTCCACATTCGTGACTGTAGATTTGCAAGAGTCAAATTCTCATATTTTGTGACTTCAGTCTCTAGAAGATATTATAGGATGAAAATCTGGTCATTCTTTAGGAACAAAAATCTAGTAAGGCTATTATTTAATTCCAAACCACTATGATACTATATTTGGCTTTCCCATCCAAGGAAATAATATTCAGAGAATTTGGCACAGTCCTGTTTTTCTAAATCCTTTCTGTCTTATGAGATAGGTGTTCTAGTGGCTTTTTATTATTGGCCTTTAGTTTTGTTTTTAATAAATAAATTTATTTGGGTACACTGGGTCTCAATTATGGCATGTGGGAAGTTTAGTTGTGGCATATAGAATCTAGTTCCCTGATCAGGGATTGATCTTGGGCTCCCTGCATTTGGAACACAAAGTCTTGGCCACCTGGACCATCAGGAAAGTCCTTTATCACTTGTCTTTGGATGCCAGCACAAATCCCCTTTTTGATTCTCCTTTTCTGCTCCCTTAAAGGTTTCATTCTGTGTAGCAGTGTCACAGATAGGATACTTTATTCAATAATTTATTTATTCAATGCTATCTATTCAATATTGACTATGTGATGGACATTGCTGTAGGCCTGTACTTTCTAATAGGGAAGTCACTCACATGTGCCAACAGAGCCCTTGAAATATGTACAGTCTGAATTGAGATGTGCTCTAAGTGCAATACACACTGGATTTTACAGATAAAGCACATAAAAGGTAAAATATTAATATTTTATGTTATGACTTAACATGTAATCTATATAAACCTTGCTGAGCAATAGTAAAATTAGCAAATACTGTTTTACCTGGCATGGATATTGAGGCTCTGAGTGTCTACTGGAGCTATTCTGTCATTAGCTTGGATGAAACCCCAGGGTTGCCTCCTGGCGAGTTCTACTTTATCTAGATGGAGAGATCCTAAGAGAAAAGATCCTAAGAGAAAAGAAAAGATCCTAAGAGAAAAGAGAAGTGGACCTGAGTGTATCCACTATAGTGGGTTGAATGGTGGCCTATCAGATAGGTCCATGTCTAAATCCCTAGAAGCTGTGAATAAGAACTTACTTTGAATGAGGATCTTTGCAGACATAGGTTAAAGATATCCAGATGAGGTCATCCTGCACAGTCTGAGTGGGCCCCAAGTTCAAGGGCAAGTGTGCTTCTAAGAGACAAAGACAGAAATACAGAAGCAAAGGCCACGTGAAGGAGGAAGCAGAAGCAGGAGTGACAGAGTCACAAGCCAGTGACACTGTGGAGGCACCAGAAGCTGGAAGAAGCAAGAGAGGGTCTCCCCTTAGGGCTCGCAAAGGGAGGGACTGCAGCGGCCCTGCTGACACTTTGATTTTGGATTTCCGACCTCCAGAACTGTCAGGGAACACATTTCTGTTTTTCAAAGCCACCACGGCCCTAGTGGCTCAAACGGTGAAGAATCTGCCTGCAATGCAGGAGAACAGGGTTTGATCCCTGGGTTGGGAAGATCCCCTGGAGAAGGAAATGGCAACCCACTCCAATATTCTTGCCTGGGAAATCCCAAGGACAGAGGAGCCTGGAGGTGATCTGTTGTGGCAGTCCTAGGAAACTAACATGTCGGCTTCCCTCCTCCCCCAAACTCATGGATTAGGTAAATCACTCCTGTTACTTGAGAAAGACTGAAAAAATCAATCTAAGCTTCTTTGTATAGAAACCAAGATTCTCCTTCCTATAGAAGGATGGTCTGTTTGTACTTTACCCTATACTTCAGTTTCAGCCTTTTCTCACGTTATTTCATCCATGTTCTTACCCTTAGTTTGTGACAAACACTATCTATTCCTTAAACCCTATCCCAGGATCTAAACTGTTGCCCGCCAGGCTCCTCTGTCTATAGGATTCTTCAGGCAAGAATACTGGAGTGGGTTGCCATGCCCTTCTCCCGGGTGTCTTCCTAACCCAGGGAACAAACCCGTGTCTCTTATGTCTCCTGCATTGGCAGGCAGGTTCTTTACCACTAGCGCCACCTGGGAAGCCCAAGATCTAAATAACTCCTTCTTATATTGCTCTACATGCCATTACTGTTTATTTCCGTTATTCAACAAATATTTTGAGAATCATATCTATACAATAATAAATTGAAATATTTTTCTTGGGACACATTGTGAACAAAACAAAAATCTCTTCTGTCCGGGATTTAATTTCTAGTGGACTCGGCGACTATATAATGACAACATTGGGTAATAGAGCATATTATAGATTAGGGAGTGTTGTGGAGCACAGAAGTGGAGCAGGGCAAGTGGACTCAGAGGTACTGCTGGTGGGAGACTGGTTTCAGTATTGATTAAGGTGATCAGGGTGGGCCTTGTTGAGAAGATGACATTGGAGCAAAGAATGAAGTGCTTTGAAGGAGGTGAGGAGATAGCCGAACAGATATTTTGGGGAAGAGCATTCCAGGCAGTGAGAACAACTAGAGAAAAGACCTCAAGACCAGAGCATCCCTGGTATGTGTGAGACTGAAGCCAGTGTGGTGAGAGCTGAGTGAACAAGGGACAAAGCTATAGGAGAAGTAATGGCGGGCGGCATGTAGGACTCATGAGGCCATTGTAAGAGCTTGGTATTTTCTTTGTGTGAAGGCTGGTGGGGGGCAGGGGGTGCACTTTAGAGGGTTTTGAGCAGGGAGAAAGTATTCTGACAAATTTTAAAAGTTTTTTTGACTACAGTGTTGAGAAGAGGCCACAGAGGTGGCAGGGGTGGGAGCAAGGATAGAAGCAGAGAGAACTGTTAAGAGGATGTTGTAGTTGAGACATAATGTTGCCTTAGACCTAGGTGGTCAGTGGAGGTGATAAGAAGTGGTCTGCTGTGTATAATTTGAAGGGGTAGTCAGCAGAAATTTTGATAGATGAGATGCAGAGTGTGAAAGAGTGAGAGGAATAAAGGTTAATTCCATAAATTGGCTTGAACATCTAGAAGGATGGAGATGTTTTCAGTGACATAGAAAAGACTGTAGGTAGAGGGGGAGGGGTTATTATTATTTTCCAAGTGAATTTTCTCATTATAATATAATTAGCCTGAGCTGGTGGCCTCTTCAGCAGGGAAATTAAGAGTGATGCATGTGGACTTCCCTGGTGGCTCAGACGGTAAAGCGTCTGCCTACAATGCGGGAGACCTGGGTTCAATCCCTGGGTCGGAAAGATCTCCTCGAGAAGGAAATGGCAACCCACTCCAGTATCCTTGCCTGGAAAATCCCATGGATGGAAGAGCCTGGTAGGCTGCAGTTCATGGGGTCACAAAGAGTTGGACATGACTGAATGACTTCACTCACTCACTCATGTGGAGTTCATTCTCGTTGGACTCTAGGGTGTTCTTGGCTCACCTGCTATGGTAATGGCAAAGAGCCAAGCTTTCTGTAGTTAACTTCTTATGGGTCTGACTATGAAATCCTGAAGACCTGCAGTATGGTCTCTTGAAATTACTGATTCCATATTTAGAATATCTTTGACTAATCTTCATTCCTTTCCTCCTTTAACATGATAGATTCTTGTTTTAGTTAACACTAGCTGCCTTTCGTATTTTCCTGGAGAGCATATTAATTTTATTTCAAGAATCCTCTCCTCTTCTTTCCTACATTGTTGATTATCACCTTAGTGAAAGTTAGAACCTCCTTATTTAGGCTCTCGTTCACACTCGTATCCTACAATACCCTTCCAATAAATTCCCTTTCCTTAAGACAAAGTTGGTTTTCATCATTACAATGAAGAACACTGGCAGGTAGATATATCTTTATTTAAATGAGGGAAGGGATAAAATTTAGTTTTTAACATTAGAATTCCATGTTACAAAGCCTGTTGAATGCTCATTTCAGAGAGGTAATTTATGTATCTTATGAAGTTTTACATGCAACAAACCTCATGAGTTTTAATCCTATGACATTGTCAATAAATATTATCAGAGTTTGATGTGATGGCCTCTGGTCAGATCCCTAGGCTGAGTTCTCTTTGCTCAGACTATTTAAGCTCAATTGGGTTCATGAGCTTAGTTGTCTCTACAAAGACAGATCTGAATTATGGAATCATAATTCAGTCACCATTGGCATATTATGTTCAGTCATTTCATATTCTTCGTCTCTGAACTGATGATTTATTCTTTTTTGTCTTAACTTAGATTTATTTTTAGTGCTTTCTTCAGCCCTTCAAATTGTTTAATACAGTGAATACAGCAATACAGTGAACTTAGAGGAGAAAATGCTTCTATTTTCTTTTAAATCCTGAGTTTAATCCTGAGTCATTATTATTTATCTACGGTGTCCAATGGACCCTTTTATTAAAAAGGGTCATTTTTAGGCCACTTAACAAATAAATCAGAGATAAGAATAAGGGGAATAGTGAAAAATAGCTATATTAATTTTTTAGTGTATTATTATTTTTTTGGCCACACCATGTGGCTTGTGGAATGTTAGTTCCCTGACCAGGGATTGAACCCAGGTCCATTGCAATGAAAGCACCAAGTCCTAACCACTGGACTGCCAGGGAATTTTCTATATTAAAATTTTTAATAATAATTTAAACAATATTTGCATTGTCAAAGGTAATATTTTGAAAACTTTGACTTTTATTTTTATTGAATAGTGAATTGCTATCTTCTTTCCTCCATATTTACAAAACATTTTAAATTTTAGATTTATGAACACCAATTAGAATGACTGTTTCAGTGAATATTTTGGCTTATATGTTATGTATTTTCTTCCAATTATCTTTGAGTACAGAGCTGCTCTAGTGTTTTCTTCATTTATGAATCATATCAAGTAAATTTTCATGCACAAACATCCCTAAATGAGAATGCCCATCACTTTAGAATATCAGTATGGTCTAGATTCTTATTGTAAGTTATTGCAAGATGAAGTTTTCCTGTTAAGTGATTAATTAACTGGTTAAGAATACCGTGGTTTCTTTTTGTCAAGCACTGTTCTAAGCATTTCAAATATATTAACTCATTTAATCATTTAATTTTCACAGCAACCATATGCAGTAGGCACTATAAGTATCCCATTTTATAAAAGAGGAGACTGAGGTACATAGATAAGTAACTTGTCCAAGGTCACACACTTAGCAAGTTGCAAAGCTAGATTCATATCCAGGCAGTCTTCTTGTTAACACTCCCCTTACTCTCTAACAAGAGCAAACAGCCTGACCATCTGCTGACAAATCTTATAAAACTCTGGAAACAGCAATATTCAAAATGCAGGGCAAGCCTTAAAGGAAGGCTGTGTAGAACTTCACAATCTGTGCATCACAAGCTTAACTGGTCTTTTTGTGCATTGATTTTATCAGTCTATTGGCAGATTCCTCTTGACACATGTTATCCATAAATGCTACATTATTTTCTATGTAATATGACATGAAAATAGTTCTGGTAATTTTAGTTCTGGTAATGATAGTTCTGGTAATATGACATGAAAATAGAATTTCTGGTTTTCTCTGTTGTTGTTCAGTCCTTAGTCGTGTCTGACTCTTTACAACTCCACGGACTGCAGCATGCCAGGCTTCCCTGTCCTTCACTATCTCCCAGATTTCGCCCAAACTCATGTCCATTGAGTCTGTCATACCATCCAACCATCTCATCGTCTGTTGTGTCCCCTTCTCCTCCTGCTTTCAATCTTTCCCAGCATCAAGATCTTTTCCAATGAGTCGGCTCTTGCATCAGGTGGCCAGAGCTTCAGCTTCCGCATCACTTTCCAATGAATATTCAAGGCTGGTTTTCTCTGCTTATATCAACTGTCTGAGTATACCATCAAAGCCCATTGGACCCAATATTAGTTTTCAAGTTTATTTTTTGGTTACTGTATTTGTAAATATTAATATTTCATGAATTTTATTCTTAAAGGCCTTGCACAGAACAAGAGAAGAGCTAACAAAAGGAGGGATATATGAGAGAGAATAAAAGATCAGATTCACTATAGGAAGTGAGGGACAAGGGGGTTCAAATGGAGGCATTACTTTGGATTAATGTATTATTTGACTTCAAAATTCATATTCAACAAATATTTACTGATCACCTACTATTTACTGGGCCCTTGTCAGAATCAGAACAAAACAGTGACTATTATAGAATGAATCCCAATCCTCATGAAGCTTAGAGTATAGCAAGAAATATGGACATGAAACCAGTCATTACAAGTGTGATAAATGTTATGAAAGGAGAAACATGTTTCTGGAGCTCCTGGCTTAAATCCTTTTCCTCTACTTTAAGCATCTGTGACCCCTAGGGTTTTCTCCTGTGTCCTTTTACATTTTCACTCAAAACCTCTCTTAGGAATCTCACCTAAATCCAAAGTCACTCAGCCAGTATTGACTGTTTTCCAAATATACATCTTTTGCTCTCTCTCTCTCTCCCCCCACAAGATTTAGACTGACAGCTACCTGTTCTAACTTTACCCACTAAGGTCTGGTTGGCATTTCAGACTCAACTTGGCTGAAAATGAACTCATTTTTTTTCCCTCAAAATCTGTTTCTCCTAACATGTTGTACCTGATGTTAATGATTGGCAATGTGCTCCACCCATTTCCCAAGTGAAAAGCCTAGAAGTTTTTAAAGAACCTGCATCTTCTTCAGCTCCATCTCTGATGACTGCATAGTTCTATCAATTGGTTGCTTCCTCTTTCTCATTGTCTTATTTCAGGCCACCGTAACTTTTGCCTGTATTACTGCATTTACATTTTATGTTAAATGATACTGGCAAGTGGTAGAGTTTTTCACTTACTTATGTGTTTTTAGTTTTATTGCTTTTGACCAGAGGCTCAACTTTACTCTTCCTACTTCTTGAAATTTATTAAAGATTTCTTTGTGGTATAATGTATAGTTAATTTTTTGACAATGTCCTACTAGCGTTGAAAAATACATTCTTTGGTTTTTATAAAGTTGGATACTTGTCAATAGAGTAACAATTATGTTACGTTAATAATTTATGTTATTTAGGTCATTCATATTTATACTTACTTTTTTGTCCACTTAATCTTCTATGGACAGAGAGTGACAAAATACAATTTTGACTATTAATAATTATCCTGTTGTGCTTGTTTCGATTGTATTTTGTACATGGGTGTCAATGCTTATTGGGCATCCCAGAAGGCTCAGTGGTAAAGAATCCTCCTGCCAATGCAGGAGATGCAAGAGATGCAGGTTCTATCCTGGGATCAGGAAGATCCTCTGGAAGAGGGCATGGCAGCCTACTCCAGTGTTCTTGCCTGGGGAATCCCATGGGCAGAGGAGCTTGGCAGGCTACAGTCCATTGGGTCACAAAGAGTCAGACCTGACTGAGTGAGCACATGTGCATGTCAATACTTACTCAGTTTCCTTGTGATTCAAGTTGTTTCTGTGATTTCTTTCTGTCTTTTTCTTCTCTCCAGCCAAAAAGCTCAGCCTCTGCAAGACTGCTTACCATGCAGAATCCATCTCTTTGACTCTGCTTCACCAGTAGATCATTCCTGGGAGAGTAGTGTTTGTGTGATTTCTCCTCCTTCCCTGTTTTTTTTTGTTTGTTTGTTTGTTTGTTTCTGGGTCCAGAGAAAGTCCTTCTGCCAGTCCATGCACACACCTGCCATCGTTATAAATAAGGTCTTGTTAGTGCTCCCTCTTAGGGAGTATCACCTGTTTTTGGAGGATATCACTATGTGGCCTTGTTAGAGGTGTGCAGCTGCAGACATGTCTTTTCCCTGGAGTGCCCCTCATCGTCACATTCACTGCATCTGGGAGCCTTTGTCTTATACTGTGGTCAAAGTTCTATGCAGTTTTGTTGAAATGGTGTTTGTGTTTCTATTTCTTGTTGTGGTTCAGGAGCAATTTTTGAAAGGAGAAATGAGTAGCATCTTTATTAATATTTCATTATGTAAAACCCCCAAATACCATTGCTATTAGGCTGGCTTCTGAATCTGCAGACTTGTCCTCCCATTCAACTTCAAACTGGCTTTCAGAGTATGCTTTCTCAATGAGATATCTGATAGGGCATGTTCTTGCTTAAGACCCTTCAGTGACTCTCTACCACCTGCAAGTTACAATTCAAACTCCTTAGCATGACACAGGATGTTCTTTATGATCTGACTCTTGTCAAAAATCTTTAAGCCTAATTTCCTCCCTTCACAACACACACATCATACTGAACTGTTTGCAGTTTCCCAATTTCTTTGTCTTTGTTTATTCTATTTGCTTGGCCAGGAATGGAACCTTATACTCAGACCCAGCTGAAGCATTTCATTCCTTGGTTTCTGTCTTATTGTGTGATCTCATGTACAAGCCTTGACTGTGTGCTCTGATAGCATCCATGTCCAAATGCCAGTTTACTTCTTTATTTATTTCATTTTAATTATGTACCAGGTCTTACTAAGTCTTGGATATAGAGTAGAGCAAAATAGACAAAAGTCCTGCCCTCAGGTTTTATAAGATGATAATATATCATGAGTGTTAGATTATCATTGTCTTCACTAGCATGTGAAATCCTTGAGTGCAGGTTTGCATTTTTAATCTTTTTGTCCAAAGTTCATGGACTAAAGAAGATCCTCAACAGATGTTTATCAAATGAACAAATAATTAAGAGGGAGCCCAAGTTTTTTTCAGTAGTCCAGATGAGAGGATATTGGTTTCTAATTTCAGAGCAAGGAAAAAGTGTGCAAATTTTTACATTTCTGACATGTAAGCATTGAGTTTTGGTGATGGAGGGGCTTTTAGCATGATCGAGGTTTCTAGATTGGGCTACTAATGGAAGGAACATGGTAGGGCAAACAAGTCAGGAGTTGAGTTTAGTTTTGGACTCTGCAGCATATTTTTAACTTTCAACTGAAGCTGAATTATGATAGTGAACATGCTGCATTCCAAAAGGGTGCTAGACCATATGCCCAAACTTCAAAGATTTGTAAAAGATTTAGAAAGTGAAAGCAGTATTTTTATGGGGGAAGGATTTTTGGGGAGAAGAGCTGTGACATAAAGTTCCCCTCCTTGCTCCTCTCTCTACCTACCATTGTAGTTGGGGACCGGAGCTACTTCTAAACTAAATACACAGTGAGAGGGGCTTCACTGGGACCACATGGAGAGCTTCTGTAAGTGCCCAGAAAATGGGGAACCTAGGGATGCAGTGATTGACATGAACTTCATGAAAAGGTTGGAATAGTTCATATCCGCCAGCCAACCATTTGCCACTGCATTTCCCTCTGATGGAAGGTCAGAGGTATTTCAGGGATGGTTACATGTGTAACCTTTGGTAGGAAAAGGCAGCCTTAGGTGTTTTGGAAAGAAATCCTGACCAAGAGAGCAGGCTCTTGGGCTAATGGCTTCCTGGTAAGAGGCTGTGGAGACAGAAGCCAAGGATGTCTGGGGCAGCCACATGAAGGACAGGCATTGCCTATCATTACAAGAGTGCAGTTTGCAAGACCTAACAGAAATGTTGGAAGAAGTCACCGAAGTACGCATGAGAGAAAGAGTCCCCTGTGAGCATCTGCCAGGTCCAAGGGATAATGAGAAACCTTTTACAGTGACAGATGTCATTGTGTTTCCTATCCCTCTGACCCCTACTGGGACATACTCCACTGGGAAAGGACAAAAAAGGCCCTGTTTTTCTAGGGCAAATGACAGGTGTATAGCCATCCCCAGGTGGGGGAAGAGGAATAGTTTCTAAGTGAGATCAAGTTTGGAGTCCTGAGTTCGACTGGTCTGAGATTCTTAATTTCTGAAATCTTGATCATGTGATCTAAAAAATCTTGAGGACTTGAAGCTCCCATCAGAGTCAGGGTAAGGGCTATCACCACCCACAGAGAAGGTTTAAGGGGACAGGGGATGCCAACATAAAGCTGTCACAGGATTATACCCCAGGAGTGCTGCTTGGTTAATGTACGTTTAGGAGCCTTTTAGCTTACAGAGGGTAGTTTAAATAATAGCATGAGATTGTTAGCAATAGGTTGTTGGATAAGGTGATAAGGGTCTCCCTCAGAATCCCGAGGGTTACCAGTATTAATAAGGAGGGTAGAGGGAGAGGAATGTAGAGCATAAGCAGACATTGCCACAGAGGTGGGAAAAGCTAAAAAGAGAGTGATATTAATATCAAGGAAATACAAAATCTGGAAGGTACAGGTTCTGAGGAGCCTGAAGTTTATTCAGTTATAAATAATTGAAGCTTATTTAATTACTAATACAAATTAGGTACAAAGTACATGTTTATTTATAAAGAGAAAATAAGTACCAAGAGTATCATAATATCTAGCAAAGAATATGGCATTTTTATTAGTAAATTATTAACACCTCTATTTTCCTTATGCTTTCTTTACTGTGCAATATTTGATTGCCTCCTCTCTCCAGAATGAGGAGAAAATAATTTAGTCTTTAAGATGGTTAATAAAAGCTCAGTTTTGATTTTCAATGATTTATCATTGACTTACTTTTAGAGATTTTTATTATGAATTTCAGTTTATTATTATTGGTAATGGCAAATACATTTTTAGAATTATTAAATTTGGGAGGAATTTTTTCACATGTAAAGTTTATTTCACATGTGAAGATGAAGATATCAGGGCATTTAAAGTATTCCTATGTAGCTCCTGTGGCAATTTTAAAACATGGGCACAAGTTCTTTATCTCATCTCCCATTTAGAGGTGGAGTTATATCCCTTCCTTTTGAATCGGGGCAGGCTTTTGTATCTGTTTTATTCAATAGTGTACAGTAAAAAGAATACATTTGAATCAGTCCTAATGAGGTGGATGAAACTGGAGCCGATTATACAGAGTGAAGTAAGCCAGAAAGAAAAATACCAATACAGTATACCAACACATATATATGGAATTTAGAAAGATGGTAACGATAACCTTGTATGCGAGACAGCAAAAGAGACACAGATGTATAGAACAGTCTTTTGGACTCTGTGGCAGAGGGAGGGTGGGGATGATTTGGGAAAATGGCATTGAAACATGTATAATATCATATATGAAACGAGTCGCCAGTCCAGGTTCAATGCATGATACTGGATGCTTGGGGCTGGTGCACTGGGACGGCCCAGAGGGATGGTATAGGGAGGGAGGAGGGAGGAGGGTTCAGGATGGCGAACACGTGTATAGCTGTGGCGGATTCATGTTGATGTATGGCAAAACCAATACAATATTGTAAAGTAATTAACCTCCAATTAAAATAAATAAATTTATATTAAAAAAAAAAAGAAATTGAAGCTATGTCACTTCTGCCACTGGGTCAAAAAAGGTCATGCACTTCCCTGCTTGGTTACAGGAATACTTGATGCTGGAGTCCTATTCCCAGTGTTAGGAATCTGATTACATAGAAGGCACTCACTGTCCTCTGGGGAAACTCAAGACATGTGGTGAAGCAGTGTGTGGGCTCTTTGACAATCTCAGATGAGTCCTGTTTTGAAATCATCCCATCTTAGGTGGTAGACATAGAATAAAGGAGCCTACAGATAATTCTAGCCCCTGCCATTTGAATCTTTCTATCTGAGCTCCCACTTATGGTGAAACAGCGAGCAGAAGTCCTTACTGTGCCAGTTCACGGTTCTAATCCACATTAAAAAAACTGTTTTGTACTAGTAAGTTTTAAGATGATTTGTTACACAGCATGAAGAAATAACATGAAGAAATACCAATCTTAAACTGCTTGAATTAACATAAATTTACCAGTTGGTTGTCAAAGTTTTCTTCATTGTCAGTTCAGTTCAGTCACTCAGTTGTGTCCGACTCTTTGTGACCCCATGAATCGCAGCACGCCAGGCCTCCCTGTCCATCACCAACTCCCGGAGTTCACCCAGACTCACGTCCATCGAGTCAGTGATGCCATCCAGCCATCTCATCCTCTGTCGTCCCCTTCTCCTCCTGCCCCCAATCCCTCCCAGCATCAGACTCTTTTCCAATGAGTCAACTCTTCGCATGAGGTGGCCAAAGTACTGGAGTTTCAGCTTTAGCATCATTCCTTCCAAAGAAATCCCAGGGCTGATCTTCAGAATGGACTGGTTGGATCTCCTTGCAGTCCAAGGGACTCTCAAGAGTCTTCTCCAACACCACAGTTCAAAAGCACCAATTCTTTGGTCCTCAGCTTTCTTTATAATCCAACTCTCACATCCATACATGACCACTGGAAAAACCATAGCCTTGACTAGACGGACCTTTGTTGGCAAAGTAATGTCTCTGCTTTTCAATATGCTATCTAGGTTGGTCATAACTTTCCTTCCAAGGAATAAGTGTCTTTTAATTTCATGGCTGCAGTCACCATCTGCAGGGATTTTGGAGCCCCCCAAAATAAAGTCTGACACTGTTTCTCCATCGATTTCCCATAAAGTGATGGGACCAGATGCCATGATCTTAGTTTTCTGAATGTTGAGCTTTAAGCCAACTTTTTCACTCTCCACTTTTACTTTCATCAAGAGGCTTTTTAGTTCCTCTTTACTTTCTGCCATAAGGATGTTGTCATCTGCATATCTGAGATTATTGATATTTCTCCCTGTGGTCTTGATTCCAGCTTGTGCTTCTTCCAGCCCAGCGTTTCTCATGATGTACTCTGCATATAAGTTAAATAAGCAGGGCGACAATATACAGCCTTTACGTACTCCTTTTCCTATTTGGAACCAGTCTGTTGTTCCATGTCCAGTTCTAACTGTTGCTTCCTGACCTGCATACAGGTTTCTCAAGAGGCAGGTCAGGTGGTCTGGTATTCCCATCTCTTTCAGAATTTTCCACAGTTTATTGTGATCCATTGTAGTGACATATTATTCTATGTTCTTTTCCTTGAAATTAATTTTTCCTGTTAAATTAGCAGGAAATTAAAAAGAAATGAGTACTGATGTGATTGAACAAGGACATTTCAGTCTGGGGTAAGAACATGAGCAAAGATGTGGCCTAGCAAAGATAGGGGATGAATTTGGATAGAGTGTAGTGAACGCACAGGATGGCAGAGGGTGATAAAACTGGAAAATTGTGTTGAGGCCTGGAAAAGACAAGGGAAAAGGTATCACATTTTAGCATGTATCTGAGAATAGACTATCAGATTCTGATGAGAAGCAGAGGGAAAACTAAGTTAAAGAATAAGGGACCTGAAGGTGGATCACAAAAAAATTGAAAAGTGATATTCTATTTGGTTAAGATTAATATTAGAGTCAGATAATCTTTGGTTTGAATCCTATCCCTACCATTTACTATTCTATGAAATCAGTGTTAGTAACTAATTATACCTTAAACTGATTGACAACCACAAAAATACATCCTTCTAAACCTAAACAAAATATGTTTCCAACTGAACTTCCCCTGGATCCCCAAAATGTCTTTGGTTATTCAAATGCCACCTAATATGAGGGGGATGTTTTGGAGGGGGAGTCAGTGTGGCTAGAGACAGTAATCCTAATTGAGGTTAAATAGCTCACTTTTTTGAGTAGGAAAACATATGATCATGTGAAAAACTTACTAGGGCTCCTCCCAGCACGCTACTCCTCTGTAGTGTGGAGGGCCTTGAAGCTTATTCTTTGCTATCTTTGTGATCAGTCTACTTCTGCTAATGGAGGTGTGTGTTTTTAGAATTAGATGGTGGGAGACTTATGAAGGGGGTCTAGTAGAATGAAGACAAAAGTAGGTCATTGACTTTAGCAAGTAAGAGTCCACTACTGAAATGTGAAAGTGGTTTCCATGAAAAGTAGTTGGGGTGTGAGCAAGGAAATCATTTTGTTGAAGATCTAAAAGTGAAGAATTTTGTTGGATGAAATACTGGGAATATCCTTCTGGACCTGGGGTTTAATTTTTTTCCTGGTTGAAGTCCCAGATAAAATTCTCCTTAGATGGCCCCCTAAGTAGCAATAAGTTAGTAAAGCTTCTAGACTTAAAATTGTAACCAAATTTTCAGTCGTTATGATTGTGTAAGTATTCATTTAAATTTTGAACAAAGGAGAGTGAACCAGCAGAGCACATCTGCAGCTAATAGGAACCAGAGTTAGCCTCATCAGAAGGCAAGCGCTTTATCCTTCTCAGCAGCTGTTGTTATTCAGTTGCTCAGTCGTGTCCCACTCTTGGCGACCCTATGGACTGCAGCACACCATGCTTTCCTGTGCTTCACCATCTCCTGGAGTTTACTCAAACTCTGTTCATCGAGTCAGTGATGCCATCCAACCATCTCGTTCTCTGTCATCCCCTTCTCCTCCTGCCTTCAATATTTCCCAGCATCAGGGTCTGTTCGAATGAGTCAGCTCTTCGCATCAGGTGGCCAAAGTATTGGAGCTTCAGCATCAGTCCTTCCAATGGATATTCAGGACTGAGTTCCTTTAGGATTGATTGGTTTGATCTCCTTGCAGTCCAAGGGACTCTGAAGAGTCTTCTCCAGCACCACAGTTCAAAGGCATCAATTCTTCGGCACTCAGCCTTTTTTATTGTCCAACTCTCCCATCTGTACATGACTACTAGGAAAATCATAGCTTTGATTATACGGACCTTTGTAAGCAAAGTAATGTTTCTGCTTTTTAATACGTTGTCTAGGTTTGTCATTGCTTCTTTTCCAAGGATCAAGTGTCTTTTAATTACATGGCTACTGTCACCATCCACCGTGATTTTGGAGCCCAAGAAAATAAACTCTGTCACTGTTTCCATTGTTTCCCCATCTATTTGCCATGAAATGATGGGATGATCTTCATTTTTTGAATGTGAAGTTTTAAGCCAGCCTTTTCACTCTTCTGTTTCACTTTCATCAGGAGGCTCTTTAGTTCCTCTTCGCTTTCTGCCATAAGGGTGGTGTCTTCTGCATATCTGAGGTTATTGCTAATTCTCCTGGCAGTCTTGATTCCAGCAGCTAAGGCTGCAGTAACAGTCACTGCTGCTGTCACTGCTGGGTGTGTGATGGAAGGGTCTGCTTTTGTCTGTATAGACACTGGGGGACCTCCAGAAGTCCTAGGCTGCTCTATACTCTAAGAAAACTTGATTATGAAGGGAAAGGGAGGATAAAGGGCCTCAGATTAAAAAAAAAGTAGGGTCAAGGAAAAAAAAAAAGTTTATTTTAGGATGGAAACGTCCTGAACTTGTTTTTGACTAAATAAGTTAGCAATGGAAGAAACAGGACAGTGGGGGAGATAACTAATAAAGCCAAGGAGATGGCTGAAGAGGATAGAATAAATGACAGGTCAGGAAATTGTAAAGATGGTAACAATAACCCTGTATATGAGACAGCAAAAGAGACACTGATGTATAGAACAGTCTTTTGGACTCTGTGGGAGAGGGAGACGGTGGGATGATTTGGGAGAATGGCATTGAAACATGAATAATATCATATATGAAACGAGTTGCCAGTCCAGGTTCAATGAATGATACTGGATGCTTGGGGCTGGTGCACTGGGACGACTCAGAGGGATGGTACGGGGAGGGAGGAGGGAGGAGGGCTCAGGATGGGGGACACGTGTATACCTGTGGCGGATTCATGTTGATATATGGCAAAACCAATACAATATTGTAAAGTTAAAAAATAAAATAAAGAGCCCTACAGCACTGCAATAAATAAATAAATAAAATATCATTAACAACAACAAAAAAGAAAATTGTAAATGAAAGTAGCTGGCATTTGTATCTCTACTGACTTTCTATTTCCTTTATGAAGTGCTATATGTTCTAGATGATTTGGCTCCTTTATCACAATAAAATGCTCCCCCTTATCCCTAGTAACATTCCTTGTTGTGAAGTCAATTTTGTCTGATATTAATAGAGCTACTGTAGTTTTCTTATGAGTAGCATCAGCATTTTATATACTTTTCCATCCTTTAATTTTTTCTAGAATGGTTGTATTTTTATGTTTATAGCAGGTTTCTAGGAGATAGCATACAGCCAAAGTCTTTCTGTTTTATCCAGTCTGACCATCTTTGTCTTTTAATTAGAAGGTTTAGGATTATTTAAATTTAATGTAATTATTAATATAATTTGGTTTAAGTTATCCACCTTGCTATTTGTTTTCTGTATATCTCCTCTCCATATGTTCTTTATTACTTCCCTCTTTTGATTTTCGATTATCCCATATTTTTAATACTCTTTGTTTTAATTCCCATTTTCATATTAACTGTCTCTTGATTTTTTAAAGCAATTTCTCTCAGATTTATAATAGGCATCTTTAACTTATTACAGTTTTCCTTCAAAAATACTAAATCAATTTATAAATTATGCAGGAAGCTTATAACTGTATATAGGCATATCTCATTTTATTTCACCTTGCTTTATTGTACTTTGTAGATACTGCCTGTATTTGTTAAAGCAAATTGATGGTTTGTGATGGCCCTGCTTCAAGCAAGTATATTGGTGCAATTTTCCAGTAGCATTTGCTTACTTTGTGTCTCTGTACCATGTTTTGGTAATTCTCAGAATTTTCAAGCTTTTTCATTAGTATATTTGTTATGGTGTGACTATGAGCACCTGACCTGCCTCTTGAGAAACCTATATGCAGGTCAGGAAGCAACAGTTAGAACTGGACATGGAACAACAGACTGGTTCCAAATAGGAAAGGGAGTACGTCAAGGCTGTATATCGTCACCCTGCTTATTTAACTTATATGCAGAGTACATCATGAGAAACGCTGGGCTGGAAGAAGCACAAGCT
Organism: Bubalus kerabau; assembly: GCF_029407905.1. Lineage (NCBI taxonomy): Eukaryota > Metazoa > Chordata > Mammalia > Artiodactyla > Bovidae > Bubalus > Bubalus kerabau. The sequence goes on along the minus strand of NC_073630.1, from coordinate 28,557,169 downwards.
GGAATCAAGACTGCCGGGAGAAATATCAATAATCTCAGATATGCAGATGACATCACCCTTATGGCAAAAAGTGAAGAGGAACTAAAAAGCCTCTTGATGAAAGTGAAAGTGGAGAGTGAAAAAGTTGGCTTAAAGCTCAACATTCAGAAAATGAAGATCATGGCATCCGGTCCCATCACTTCATGGGAAATAGGTGGGGAAAGAGTGGAAACAGTGTCAGACTTTATTTCTTTGGGCTCCAAAATCCCTGCAGATGGTGACTGCAGCCATGAAATTAAAAGACGCTTACTCCTTAGAAGGAAAGTTATGACCAACCTAGATAGCATATTCAAAAGCAGAGACATTACTTTGCCAACAAAGGTCCATCTAGTCAAGGCTGTGGTTTTTCCAGTGGTCATGTAGGGATGTGAGAGTTGGACTGTGAAGAAAGGTGAGCGCCAAAGAATTGATGCTTTTGAACTGTGGTGTTGGAGAAGACTCTTGAGAGTCCCTTGGACTGCAAGGAGATCCAATCAGTCCATTCTGAAGGAGATCAGCCCTGGGATTTCTTTGGAGGGTATGATACTAAAGCTGAAACTCCAGTACTTTGGCCACCTCATGCGAAGAGTTGACTCATTGGAAAAGACTCTGATGCTGGGAGGGATTGGGGGCAGGAGGAGAAGGGGATGACAGAGGATGACATGGCTGGATGGCATCACTGACTCGATGGACGTGAGTCTGAGTGAACTCCGGGAGTTGTTGATGGACAGGGAGGCCTGGCGTGCTGCGATTCATGGGGTTGCGAAGAGTTGGACATGACTGAGCGACTGAACTGAAGTGAACTGAATTATCTTTGATGTTATTATTGCAAGATGATTACACTCAATGAAGCCTCAGATGATGGTTAGCACTTTTTTTTAACACTAAAGTTTTTTTTCCCTTTTTCATCTTTATTTCAAAAAATTAATATCATTTTTTAACTTTACAATATTGTATTGGTTTTGTCATATATCAACATGAATCCGCCACAGGTATACACGTGTTCCCCGTCCTCAACCCTCCTCCCCCTCCCTCCCTGTACCATCCCTCTGGGTCATCCCAGTGCACCAGCCCCAAGCATCCAGTATCGTGCATCGAACCTGGACTGGCAACTCGTTTCATATATGATATTATTCATGTTTCAATGCCATTCTCCCAAATCATCCCACCCTCTCCCTCTCCCACAGAGTCCAAAAGACTGTTCTATACATCAGTGTCTCTTTTGCTGTCTCGTATACAGGGTTATTGTTACCATCTTTCTAAATTCCATATATATGCGTCAGAGTGAAGTAAGCCAGAAAGAAAAACACCAATACAGTACACTAACGCATAAATGTGGATTTTAGAAAGATGGTAACACTAAAGTGTTTTAAAGTATGTGCATTCTCTTTTGCAGACATAATGGTTTTGCACACATAACATACTACAACATAGTGAAAACATAACTTTTGTATGCACTGCTGCTGCTGCTGCTGCTAAGTCGCTTCAGTTGTGCCTGACTCTGTGCGACCCCATAGACGGCAGTCCACCATGCTCCCCCATCCCTGGGATTCTCCATGCAAAAGCACTGGAGTGGGTTGCCATTTCCTTCTCCAATGCATGAAAGTGAAAAGTGAAAGTGAAGTCGCTCAGTCATGAAATTAAAAAATTCATGTGACTCACTTTATTGCAGTATCTGCATTATTGCAAGAGTCTGGACAGGAACCTGCATTATCTCCAAGTATTTTATTTCCCTTCCCATCCTTTTGTGCTACTATTCTAATAATTTTCTCTCCATATATCTTATAAACAACACAATACATTATTTTTTCATTAAATAATCATTTTAACTTTTAAGGAAATTTTTTAAAATGAGAGAAATGTCTTTTTATCCTTACATATTTATCATTTCTGGTATCCTTCACTCACTTAAACAGACATGAGTTTCTATCTGATATCGTCTTCCTTTTGCCTGAAAACTTCGTTTAACAATTACTTGCTGTGAGAGTTCACTAACAAGAAGTTCTCTCAAATGAGTTTGCTGAGTATAGGATTCTACGTTGAATCTACCACCTGCCCTGGCTCTGCACTTTAAAGATGCCCTTCTGTTGTCTTCTAGCTTGCATAGTTTGCAACAAGAATTCTGTAATTATTTTAATTTTTGATTCTCTATATGTAATATGCCCCTTTCCTCCCTGCTGCTTTAAGATTGTCTCTTTATGTCTGCTTTTCAATAATTTGATTATGTGCCTTGGTGGTTTTCTTTGTGCTTATCCTGTTTAGGAGTTGTTGAGTTCTAGAAATTTTGCATTTCTAGATTTCATTAAATTGGAAAAAAGTGTATAGCCATTAGTTTTTCATCTATTCCATCCCTCGCCTACTTTGTTGTATAATTATGTTTCCGGTTATACATAGGTTAGAACAATTGATATTGTCCTTCAGGTAACTATGGCTTTCCCCACTACCTTTCTTTTCTAATCTTTTTTTCCTCTGTGGATTTCACTTGGATAGTTTCTATTGTTTAATCTTCAAGTTCATTCATCTTTTGTTCAACTGTGTCTATTTTTATTTTAGATACGGTATTTTTTATATCTAGAAGTTCTATTCATGTTTCATTTGTTTTCTTACTATAGCCATAATGTCTTTTAAATCTTTGGACGTATTGAAACTAGCCATTTTAACTGTGTTTGGTAATTCTGTCATCTCTGTCATGTCTGCTTATATTTCTGTTGATTTTTTTTCATATGTCTAGAAATTCTTTTTCCACGTCTAAAAATGTTTTTCTTGGATGTCAGATATTGTGAAGTCTTGATGTTGACTGCTTAATTTTATTGTGACCTTTAAATATTTTTTATTGAACTATAGATTAACAGTGTTAGTTTCTTTTATGTAGCAGTGATTCAGTTATATATATATATCCCTATATATATTCACATTCTTTTACATTATGGTTTATCAGGGGATATTGAATATAGTTCCCTGTGTTATACAATATAACCCTGTTGTTTATCCATAGTGTATATAAATTTGCCTGTGCTAATCCCAAACTTCCAATCCTTCCCTCCCCCATCCTCCTCCTCCCTTGGCAACCACAGGTCTGTTCTCTGTGAGTCTGTTTTTATTTTGTAGATATGTTGATTTGTGTCATGTTTTAGATTCCACATATGTGATATCATATGGTATTTGTCTTTATCTTTCTGACTTTGCTTATGATAATCTCTAGGTCCAACCCTGCTGCTGCATATGGCATTATTTCATTTTTGATGGTTAAGTAGTATTCTGTTGTATATATACACCGCATCTTCTTTGTTCATTCATCTGTTGATGGACATTTAGGTTGTTTCCATGTTTTGGCTATTGTAAATAGTGCTGCTATGCATATTGGGGTGAATTTATGTTTTCAAATTATAGTTTTGTCTGGACATATGCCTAGGAGTGGGATTGCTGGATCATATGGCAACTCTATTTTTAGTTTTTTGAGGAAGCTCCACATTATTCTCCACAGTGGCTGTACCAGTTTACATTCCTACCAAGAACTTAAGACGATTCCCTTTTCTCCTCACCCTCTCCAGTATTTGTTATTTTTAGACATTTTAATGATAACCATTCTGTGGTCTTTAAACACTGTTGGGGTTTGTTCTGGCTGACAGTTAGGATACGTGTGGGTTACGTTGATTCTTTCAAGGGTTGCTTTTAAAGTCTTTAGGGCAAGTATGAAGTAGACTTTATTCCGTGGCTAGTTAAGCCTTTCTACTGAGGTGTAATCTTTGGGATGTCTGCTCAATTCCCAAGTAATTACTGCTTAAGTAATGAGATCTCTTCACTCTGAATTGCGGAATTCTTCATGATGACTATCAGTCTGGTAGGCACCAAAATGTGTTACTCAGCCAAAGTCTTAGGGAACTCTTAATTAGATTTCTAGAACTTTAAAATTTCTCTATTCTATCCTCTACATTTTAGATATTTTAGCCTCTCTGAACTCTGATTTGTCTCCTTAATTCAGCAAGACTCCGAGGCCCTGTTTGCATTCTGCCATCCTAGTCTATGGTCTGAAAATTGTCCCCAGTCAAATATGGGAAATTGTAAGATCACCTCCTTTGTTTCCCTTTTCTAAGGAATCAGAATCCTACATTGTCATCCTCGTTTGAAAACAGTTGTTTCATTATTTTGTCTAACTTTCTAGTTATTTATGATGAAGGTATAATAATTCTTAACCCTATTACTCCCTGATGACTATAATGGAGGAAGATGCAGTGATTTTATCCAATGTTTAAAAGTGGTAGCAATTTATGAAAGTGAAGTAAAATATGGAATTATTTATGAAAATATGTGTAGCTATATACATTGAATAACCTGATCTTATAAATGTATACCCAGTGATTAAAATAAAATTATTCAAAAAGAAATGATATTCTATAATGCAATTATACTGTTAAATTCCTCCTAAAAGGGCTGGAATCTTTATAAGATAATTTTTAATGTAGCATTTGTGTGCAGACTTGTTTCTTCCTAATAGTTACTGAATTTCTGGCAAGTGATTGAACAAAACAAGGGCATTAAGAACATTTATTTTTTATAAATTTTATTTTTTAAGAGAACCAGCAAAATTATAACAGTAAAAAAAAAAAAATCAGATTGTGTGGCATTTCCTTACATTTAGTACTCTGTGTGTGTAATCATATGAGTTTTTCAGGATCCTTTCTGTAATTAGGGGTTCTAAATGTCTTAATCTGATATTTAAAAACAGTAGATGATAAATCCAACCATGAATTTAGTATTAAATATTTTACTCCTTATAGTCTCATGGAAAATTTCAATATTAAAGGTAAAAATTACTCATATTTTTATGCTATTATAGTCCACTGCCTTGTCATTATTTGATCTTTTCAGATATTTATAACAACACCTAGCATTATTTAATGATCAGTTAATTGGGATCTTGTGTTTCCAGCTATACTTTCTTCCTTCAGCAAATATGGCTTTCTAACTGGGGGCATATACTTTTGTTTTATGGGCCTGAACAAGCCCATACACATAATACTTCAACTTGTGCATGGTTGGCACATATAGTGTTTTTTCCATCCCCAAAGCAATTCTGACTTGCAACAGTGTTTTAGAGCTGCCCACTTTATGTGGGGCATCATTTCTCCACATTGTCATTCTCATAATAGCTCCCCATTCTAGCCATTAATGTTCACTTTTTTCATTCAGGAGGTGTATTTGTGGCCTTAGGCCTGTCCTTTTCATGCCTTTAAGATATGTGCTTGATCCCTGGTCTAGAGTAAGAGAGAGAGCTAGAATAATGGAGAATGAGACTATTGAAAGGAAGGAAAAGTAGTCCTTTTATAGGTTTACACGTGGTTCCTATAGTTTTCATCTCAGATTATGGATTTAATATTCTTAATTCTTAAAGAAGAAGAAGCAGCAGTTGTATTTGTCTTAACTTAGTACTTATTTCTCCAAGAGATTGGAACTGAATAAGGGAACAGATAAACCTGCATTATTCAACTAATGGAAGAAAGATTTAATCAAAAGGAAAGTTGGTAAAAGGCAACTTTCTATGGGAAAAGAGGCTGGAGCGTAGAGAAGACCTATTTCCTTTTTCTGTTCCATTAGTTGGAGGCAAAAACTTGCTGTTCCCTTAAACTTTAAATTAAGTTTAAATTTAAGTTCTTGCCTTTGTCGTGGCAAGACATTTACCTAGGGAAAAATCTGTTAGTACCATAGCTAGTGATTCAATATGCACAGAAATTACTATGGAGAACATAGGTTCCCTTTTAATGAATATACATGGGCAATAGGTAAAAGCAAAGTATGTGAAATGATATACAGTGTTTTATTTCACATTTACCTCAGAATAAGAGGAAACTAGGAAGGCTCAGAAAACTTTTGTTCTTAGATTGCTCATTTCTTTCTCCATTAATTTGTATTTCCTTTGAGCAAAGTGGATAACTTTGCATTATGAAACATATTGTGTTTGTAGAAGCAGTACTGTATGTAGGCCCATCTGGTGGGGGAACTTGTTCCCTTTTGTAAAAAACCTTGCCTGTGTGTTATGACATCATTCCTTATAAAGGTAGAGATAGATTATTGTGCACATATAACATAATGAATTTATATGAGATATAGTGACTATCCCATGAGTGAGGGAACAAGACATAATTTGGAGTTGGAGCCTAGAGTGATTTATGAAGGTCATTGTCTTACAAGTTCAGATGCTTTCCATATGGCGTTGGAGAAACCCCCTTATGTACTGTATGTATAAAACATATGTAGCAAATTAGTTTCACTTACATTTTTTTCCCTTAAATATGTTTTGGTTTAAAAATGACAGTGTCTTTTGTTTATCTGTAAAATGCTATATCTTTTTTTTTTTTTTTCTAAGAGAGGGATTATTAATAAGAAATGAGAGTTTTTAAATGAAGCTGACAGAATCAAGTGTGAGCCCCTTTGACACTGGGCCTTGCTGTGGCTTGGGTGCCAAAGTTTCCCATCTCATTGGATTTATGGCTTAACTTCTGTATCACGCTTAACTTGAGTGTGCTCAGCAATGTGACCTTGTCTGGGAAGAGGAAAAATGGATGGTTCATTTTCCAGCTGTAGTGTATTATATTTCCATCTAATTGCATTTTCAAATAGATGTGAAGATGCAACTACTTCCACTTAAAAGGAAATTGCACTACTTAGAGAAACATGGAGAATGGATTGGGAGTAATAATCAGAATCGAAAGTATTTTATACCTAAAAGAATAAGCTTTTGTTTGACCTGAGCAGCAATCCTATGGATGGATTTGGGTTTTGTTTTGTTTTGTTTTGTTTTTGTCTCATTGTTTTAGTTGTGAAGACTTAAAGGGTGCATGCCCTCAGACTTTTGTCCAGTTTTTTCTAAACCTTTAGGAATTGTCTGATTTTATAAACCTTCACCCACTAAAATCTATAGTCTACATATTCCTTTTTAATATTAAAAAGCATGAGTGCTTTTGCAAATTTCACATTTTATTTGAAAAAAATTGTAATGCAATTTGAAAATCTGGAAACTCACTGGGATGTGACAAAAACAAGACTGGAAATCATTGGAGCTTTAACCTCAAAGCAAGAGACTACCTAAACATTTTTGTTGGAGAAAAGTTTCTTGTCTGATTAAACACATGTCTGGCTGGATGTATGTATGCAGTTGGTCTGTATCTCACTTATGGTATCCATCAAAACTGAAATATTCAGCTAGGATTATAGAATATTCATAGTTGTACAGTTTCTAAATCACATGTTAGTTATAGTAGTATAATAATTACTTCTTGGTTTACAAATACTGATACGTGTGTTTGGAAAATATTCTTAGAAGATAAAAAGAAAATCTAGGAATATATGACTTTCTTTTTAGTTGGACCAGGGCAAAGTACCTAGAAAATCATTAACCAGGATGAGATGGATATTAGGATTTGAACTGAGTTTTTTACTTTTGATCTCCAGATTTAACTCAAAATGAATAGATATTTGTGTTAAGCATATATATATATATATATATATATATATATATATTTGTATATGTAATAATACATTAAAATTCAGCAGTAATATCAAATTATCATTAAGGGATTAAAATACATCAGTAGTTCATCTTGGCAGAATGTCTACAAGCTCCCATCCAGTGCCACCAAAGCCTGATAACTGTATCTTAATTTCCATGCAACAACTGGTGTCTGGGCACCAGAATGTGTGAGCTATCCGTTTATCTTTGGGGGAAGAAAGAATTGCTCCAGTGAAGTTTTAACAATTGCTTTGACAACTAGCTTCATAGATAATACTTTTCCTGTAGATACAGAAGGGGTACTGGTCTTTGCAACTGTCAGTTTAGCTCTTTCAGAGTTTCCACGATCATTTGCTGTAATGAAAATTTTCCTCCATATAGGTGGGCAAATTTTGGTCTCAGTGTGAATCTTCCTCTTCCTTCACTCTTTGCACAGACAGCTCATACAACTGTACACTCTGTTTCCTCAGCAAAGGCACGTGCAGCTACAGGAGTGTGATTTGGGTGTGAGGAAGTTGTACAGTAGCAGGTCCTCTGAATGTCTTTCTCCTTGTTCTCTGTGTTATAGCTGTGTCTGTGCCACATTCCTTAACAGATTTCCATGGGATCACGGTTGGCTTTGGAGGCAGAGGAAAGAAGATAGAACTCTGTGAAGTCTGAACATCTGTTAAGAGTCATGAATGGCTTCGGGGATGAGCTCATCAGCAGGTAGGTCAACTAACTACTCAACCCAGCTATCATCAGCCGGATTCACTACTGTTGCCCTGTTGATAATCCCTAATGTGTCCCAGGGGACATGAGATTCCATAGTCATCCAAAGAGCTGATTTCCTCCTGTCTTGGGTAGGGGTGGGGATGAGAATGTGGAAGAAAAAGGAATGTGAAAAGCCATTTCTGGAGATGTATTTGAGTAACTCACATCATGATGTGTAAAAGAAAACAAAGCAAGTAGAGATCAACAAGCCTTCATGCTGGTTTGTCCTCCAGAGACAAGACTCACTACATCTTGAAGGAGGATGTTAACCTAGAGTCTGTTTCTATCTTTGAACATTATTTCTCAGACTAGGCTCAGAGAATCCTGGTGGCCCACTCAACATAGTGGGCCCACTCAACATGGTTTATCACTAAAAGGGTTCAGTTCAGTTCAGTTGCTCAGTCGTGTCCGACTCTTTGCGACCCCACGAATCGCAGCACGCCAGGCCTCCCTGTCCGTCACCATCTTCCGGAGTTCACTCAGACTCACGTCCATCGAGTCAGTGATGCCATCCAGCCATCTCATCCTCTGTCGTCCCCTTCTCCTCCTGCCCCCAATCCCTCCCAGCATCAGAGTCTTTTCCAGTGAGTCAACTCTTTGCATGAGGTGGCCAAAGTACTGGAGTTTCAGCTTCAGCATCATTCCTTCCAAAGAACACCCAGGGCTGATCTCCTTCAGAATGCACTGGTTGGATCTCCTTGCAGTCCAAGGGACTCTCAAGAGTCTTCTCCAACACCACAGTTCAAAAGCATCAATTCTTTGGCACTCAGCTTTCATCACAGTCCAACTCTCACATCCATACATGACCACAGGAAAAATCATAGCCTTGACTAGACGGACCTTTGTTGGCAAAGTAATGTCTCTGCTTTTCAATATGCTATCTAGGTTGGTCATAACTTTCCTTCCAAGGAGTAAGAGTCTTTTAATTTCATGGCTGCAGTCACCATCTGCAGGGATTTTGGAGCCCCCCAAAATAAAGTCTGCCACTGTTTCCACTGTTTCCCCATCTATTTCCCATGAAGTGATGGGACAGGATGCCATGATCTTCGTTTTCTGAATGTTGAGCTTTAAGCCAACTTTTTCACTCTCCTCTTTTACTTTCATCAAGAGGCTTTTTAGTTCCTCTTCACTTTCTGCCATAAGGGTGATGTCATCTGCATATCTGAGGTTATTGATATTTCTCCCGGCAGTCTTGATTCCAGCTTGTGGTTCTTCCAGTCCAGCGTTTCTCATGATGTACTCTGCATATAAGTTAAATAAGCAGGGTGACAGTATACAGCCTTACGTACTCCTTTTCCTATTTGGAACCAGTCTGTTGTTCCATGTCCAGTTTTTTTCTTTTTTTTTTAATGTCAGTTTATTTTATTTTATTTTATTTTCCAAATACAATTTTATTTTATTTTTAAACTTTACAAAATTGTATTAGTTTTGCCAAATATCAAAATGAATCCACCACAGGTATACATGTGTTCCCCATCCTGAACCCTCCTCCCGTTCTAACTGTTGCTTCCTGACCTGCATACAGGTTTCTCAAGAGGCAGGTCAGGTGGTCTGGTATTCCCATCTCTTGAAGAATTTTCCACAGTTTATTGTGATCCACACAGTCAAAGGTGCTTTTCTCTAATTCATAAATAAGCAAAAAAAGGAACAAAAGGAAAATACATGAAACAAACTGATATTATGCCTAGTATCTTTTTAATACTACTGTTTTACTCCATAAATTTAGTTCTAATTGTTTCTAATTAGGTCTACATTTGTTAAACTCTACTGTTTGGTAGGCAGAGCACTAGGTTGGAAATATGTACACGAATCATACACATATCCTGTCTTTAATCATCTTCCAGTCCAGTGGAATAGACAGGCACAGATAATTTCATTTTGTTGGGGAGCAGTAGCAGATGAACCAGAAACAAATAACTACGAATTGAACAATTTTGAAATGAGATTTTCTTGAATGTTTTGAAGATGCAATGATTTATATACATGTAGTGTAAACTGTATTTTCCATCAATTAAGTGTTTTCCTAATTTTTGTGATGGCAGTAAATGATGGTATGGGGGAGGTGTACCAGCTGTAAAACTGGCTTAAATCTCTGCTCATAAGCAGAGTGAATTTTTGAGTTTCACCTTCTTCATCTGCATTACTAGGGTGATAATGCTTTCTCTGCAGGATTGTTGAGAAAGAAACTGCCTGTAAAGTGCCAGCACTTGCTTGCAGATGTAGAAATCTTCTTTGCTATGTCTCAACTGAGTGGTAATATATAAAACACTTTTGGATAGTCTAGTGATGAGGAATAAATTTTCTGGTGACAAAATAGTAATGATTAGAAATAAGTAGGGACTCAAATGCCAATAAGTATGGGTTGCGCTATAATGTGGGGCCATATTATTGCTAGGGAACTTGCCAACTTTCAAGTAAAAAGTTCTCAAACCTGTGGTGATTGATATATCACTATTTTATCCTCCTTATCATTACTTCCTCTGTGTATTGTCTCAGGATATTACAAACTGAGCTAGAATGTGCTATAGGGGTCATCTCGTGTGGCCTCCTCTATTTTGGAATTGGGAATGGGAGGCCCCAGTCTTTCTGTTCATTAGTAATAGGCCTAGGAGAACGCACGTGTGTTGAGATCACAGATCTTTTCACTATCCCACCTGGCCTCCTAACTGTGCTTTCTGCAGGTGACCTCCTGGTCATTTGTGTGCACACCAACACTTTTCTGCAGTCTACCTGGTGCCTTACACATCAGGCTTCTGGGTGACATTGATAATATTACTCTGGTTGGTTACTCTCTTTATATTTCCTTTCCCCAGAACTTATTTTCTTAATTTTTCAAATCAATGTCAAACCATTTGACAGATGTTTTCCAAAGTGGCCTTTTATTGCTTACTTAGAGTGAAAATATTAATGCTTGAAACAAAACTGTGCTCATGTTTTCAGTAGACTCATTCCCCCACTCTCCTGCCCTTAACAGCTGGCTTTGTTTCTTCCAGTCCTAGACTTTAAAAAGCACGTTCCTTTTCACTTGTTTTGTGTTAATATGTTTCAGAAGTGTTCATTAAATGGATCAATTTTCCCACCCCTTTCAACACTAGAAAACAAAACAAGTTGAATCATGTCAAAAACAAGTAGTCTACAGGGATGAAATAAGTATCATGGCCTTTCTGGATATAATTTAAGAATTTGAGGCCATATCATTTTGTGAATTCTATAGAGACTAGTTAAATACCACTAGGGAGGAAAAGTTTGTTATATAGAAAAACAAATACATTAAAAAAAATAGCTTTGAATCCCTAAGCTTTGAAGAATTTATTATGAAAGTGACCCAGTGATCCATAGACTGGGATTTTTATACTACATTGTCAGGTTATGAATAAAATACCCTGCTATATTTATATAAGACAAAAGTATTTTAAGATTTATTGCTTTTAAAATACATAATAAGCTTTATACCAATATATGATATGGATTCCCTCACAACATATATTATTGCTATATAATTAAACATATTTTGGTGTGTAGGATGTTTGTAACCTCAATATTACAAAATACCTCATTGCCCAGATATGGCTGCTCATTAAGCATTTCTTGAGGGACAAAGAGTTGTCTAGAAATTGCCTCAGAAATCACATGAGAATTTTGGATCAAGATGGAGAAGTGAGAAGATGTGGGGCCCACAAACCATCAAAAATACATCAACATGAGGATCAATTCTTATTGAAAACCTACTGGTGGAGGGAGTCCTGTACAACCAAGGCTGTAAGGAAGATACATCCATGATTGTCTCGGAAGGACAGAAAGTCAATCGGGTTAGGACCTATGCCCCTGAAGGGACTCAGAAGAAAGGGAGAATGCATGGGCAGACACCAGCCCTGCAGAGTGACTGGTTTAAGCTACACATTGGTTGCCCCAATCCTGAGGTCCCACCCGGAAAAGACAAACCCTTGGGAGGACTGCTGAGACCAACAGAAGGGCTGTGGGAAGCTTGGACTGCACTTGTGAGGAGCACATGTGTGATGGCTTGCACAAAAAGTAGGACAGAGAGAGGTCTGCCCTAGTGGCTGGTGGGTTTCCCACGACTGTCTCCCCCTAGCCCCAGTGGAGCCAAGGCTCTGGCCCCACTCCCTCTGTGTCACAGCGTGGCACTGGATCTGAGAAAACCATAACAGGGGAAAAGATGACCGTGGGACGCAGGGCCCACCTGGTCCTGAACTGAAAGCCTGCTAAGGCCCCCCCATTGTTTCATCACACCTCACCTCTGGGGCAAGAGTCGGGTGTGAAGAGAGGGTAAAGCACACCTTCCCTGGTGGCTCAGATGATAAAGAATCTGCCTGCAATGCAGGAGACACAGCTTTGATCCCGGATTGGGCAGATCCCCTGGAGAAGGGGAGAAAGAAATGGCAACCCACTCCAGTATTCTTGTCTGAGAAATCCCATGGAGAGAGGAGCCTGGAGGGCTGTAGTCCACGGGGTCGCAAAAAAGTCACACATGACTTTGTGTATTAGGGTTTCCCTTGTGGTTCAGTTGGTAAAGAATCTGCCTGCAATGCAGGAGACCTGGGTCAGGAAGATCCCCTGGAGAAGGAAATGGCAACCCATTCCAGTATTCTTGCCTGAAGAATCCCATGGACCGAGGAGCCTGGTAGGTTCCTAGTTCACAGGTTGCAAGAGTCGGACATGACTTAGTGACTAAACCACCACCACCACCTGGAGAAGGGAATGGCAACCCACTCCAATATTCTTGCCTGGAGAATTCCATGGACAGAGAAGCCTGGTGGGCTATAGTCCATGGGGTCTCAAAGAGTTAGACACAACCAAGCAGCTAACACAACAACAACAAAGAGAAGGGAGCCAGCTTGGGCTGACGCTTGGGGCTTTTTGCTCCAGCAACTTAGGATCAGACCCCACCCCCAACAGAACTGTGGCAGCCACTGAGCAGAGAGGATGTCCCTCCACGCCAGGTGCCAGGCTTAGCCCCTCATCTTCAGCTTCACTCTACCCAGGCGGTAGCTGCCAGTACATCTAAAGAAAGACTTAATTTAAATCAACATCAAATCCAGGTCTCCCACCAAAGGCGTGGGCACACACAGTTTCTACTGGGATGCTCCCACGTAAAGTTGCCTGTTCAAGACTGCAGTAGGTTTCATCTGAAATTTGTAAAGGCAGAGATAGTTAAGCAAAATGAAAAGGAAAAGGAACTACTCTCAATTGAAAAAGCAAGAAAAAATAGGAAGAAAAACATGAAACAAACAATTTACCAGATAAAGAATTCAAAGCACCAGTAATAAAATGTTAACTGAATTAGGCAAAAGAGTTGATGTACACAGTAAACACTTTAATAAGGAATTAGAAAATATAAAAAAGGCCCAATAAGAAAGAATTCAACAGCTGAAATAACACAATAGAAGGAATGAATAGCAGACCAAGTTCTACAGAAGAATTCATAAGTAATCTGGGAGATAGAATAATAGAAATCACACAGTTGAGATAGACAGACAAAAACAAAACAATAGCAACATACAAGCTCTCTGAGATAACATGAAAATTGCCAATGTTTGCATTATAGAGGTTCCAGAAGGAGAAGAGAGAGAAAGGTATTAAAAATGTATTTGAAGAAATGATGGCTGAAAACTTCCCAAACCTAAAGAAGGAAATAAATATCCAGGTACAGGAAGCACAGAGGAACCCAAAGAGACCCACACCATAACATATAATAATTAAAATGGCAAAAGCTAAGATAGATTTCTAAAGGCAGCAAGAGAAGAGCAAAGAGTCATGTACAAGGGAATCCCCATAAAGCCACTGGCTGAGTTCTCTGCAGAAACCTTGCAGGTCAGAGAGAATGACATAATATGTTCAAAGTGTATTTTTCTTAGGATGTGATTAGGTGGTGTGATTTAACAAGAGGAACAAGGGCTAAGGACATAGGATCTACTTTTTATCCTGGGCCGTGTGGTTTGGTGGAGTGGCCTAACCTCCTTGAATCCTGATTCTCGTCTCTAAGATGGGATAATACCATCGCCTTCCTCACAGAGTGGCTGAATGGATCAGGTGAAATAATGAGTGCTGTATAGGCTCTGCCATACTAAGATGTTGTTGTTCAGTCATAAAGTTGTGTCGGACTCTTTGTGAACCCATGGACTGCAGCACGCCAGGCTTCCCTGCCCTTCAGTATCTCCTGGAGTTTGATCAGACTCATGTCCATTGAGTCAATGATGCCATCCAGCCTTCTCATCCTCTGTCACCCCCTTCTGCTCCTGCCCTCAGTCTTTCCCAGCATCAGGGTCTTTTCCACTGAGTCAACTCTTCAGATCAGGGGGCCAGATTATTGGAGCTTCAGCTTCAGTGCGTCTAATAAATATTCAGGGCTGATTTTCTTTAGGATGGACAGGTTTGATCTCCTTGCAGTCCAAGGGACTCTCAAGAATCTTCTGCAACACCACAATTTGAAAACATCAATTCTTCGGCTCTACAAAGATATAAGCCTCTATTATCATTGGTAGTATAGAATTGGCAGACTTGGCATCTTCCTTAAGTTTTTTATGTTGTTTTTGCTTACCTTAGCATTGTGTCTGCTCTGTTGTCGCTATAGTGGCTGCTTTAGTTGGAAGAGCTGAGTTCCTTTATGGTGTCTTCTTTGTCTTAGTTCTTTGGAACTTTTCCTTCATTTGAACTGAAGATGTCCTTGAAATAGGTCCATAGCCTCTGAGTTGAAAAGTTTTTCCAAAGGTCCACTCTTTAAGTCAATTAAACAGCTGTAGTGATGTCCTCTATGATCTTCCATTTCACATAGAATGGAGCCCAGTCTACCTTCTGTGGCCCACAAGATTCCTGCATGATTTCCCTGGCCTCTGCCTGCTGTTCAGGTCACCTTCTACCACTTTCCCTCTTGCTCTTTTTGCTATGGACATACTGGCTTTTCTATTCCTCCAGTAAGCCTCATGGATTTCTATGTAGTGCACGACTGGTTTCTTCTGTTCAGACATCTGTCTTCTCTTCTTCCTCCCCTTCAGATCTTCTCATAGCATCTCATAGATCTTCTCAATAACTTCTTGTTATTCTGGTCTCAGCTCAAATAACCCTATTCTCAATGATTTTATAACCTACAAAGAAGGCTAAAAAGGTCCCTTCCCTGACTCTCACATGATTTGCTTTGTCAGTACTTAAAATTTTTCTGTTCATTTATCTGTTCACTTATGTGATTTTCCCACCATTCACGAGAATGTAAGCTTCATCATGAGGACAGGGATCTTTTTTGTATCATTCAAAGCTGGATATCCAGGCATCTTAGAAGAGTTTCTACTGTGATGTAGCACTTCATAATTCTTGTAGAATGGGTGAATTAATGAATAGCAGTATCTCCATTAAAAAAGAAAATAATATTAAAGTTTAAACCAGCATGCAAATAAATGACTCAATGCAATTATGCTTATTTTCCTTTTGTGAAAGCATTTTATTTTTAACTCAGCATTTAGATCAAAGGTTGTCTTCAGTTCAGTCGCTCAGTGGTGTCCAACTATTTGTGACCCCACGAATTGCAGCACGCCAGGCCTCCCTGTCCATCACCAACTCCTGGAGTTTACTCAAACTCATGCCCGTCGAGTCAGTGATGCCATCCAACCATCTTATTCTCTGTCGTCCCCTTCTCCTCCTGCCTTCAATCTTTCCCAGCATCAGGGTATTTTCCAATAAGTCAACTTTTTGCAACAGGTGGCCAAAGTATTGGAGTTTCAGCTTCAGCATCAGTCCTTTCAATGAACACCCAGGACTTATCTCTTTTAGGATGGACTGGTTGGATTTCCTTGCAGTCCAAGGGACTCTCAAGAGTCTTCTCCAAAACCACAGTTCAAAAGCATCAATTCTTCAGTGCTCAACTTTCTTTATAGTCCAACTCTCACATCCATACATGACCACTGGAAAAATGATAGTCTTGACTAGATATACCTTTGTCAGCAAAGTAATGTCTCTGTTTTTTAATATGCTGTCTAGGTTGGTCATAACTTTTTTTCCAAGGACCAAGCGTCTTTTATTTTATTTTATTTTAAATTTTATTTTATTTTTAAACTTTACATAATTGTATTAGTTTTGCCAAATATCAAAATGAATCTGCCACAGGTATACATGTGTTCCCCATCCTGAACCCTCCTCCCTCCCCATACCATCCCTCTGGGTTGTCCCAGTGCACCAGCCCCAAGCATCCAGTATCGTGCATCGAACCTGAACTGGCAACTCGTTTCATACATGATATTTTACATGTTTCAATGCCATTCTCCCAAATCTTCCCACCCTCTCCCTCTCCCACAGAGTCCATAAGACTGTTCTATACATCAATGTCTCTTTTGCTGTCTCGTACACAGGGTTATTGTTACCATCTTTCTAAATTCCATATATATGCGTTAGTATACTGTATTGGTGTTTTTCTTTCTGGCTTATTTCACTCTGTATAATAGGCTCCAGTTTCATCCACCTCATTAGAACTGATTCAAATGTATTCTTTTTAATGGCTGAGTAATACTCCATTGTGTATATGTACCTCAGCTTTCTTATCCATTCATCTGCTGATGGACATCTGGGTTGCTTCCACGTCCTGGCTATTATAAACAGTGCTGTGTTGAACATTGGGGTATATGTGTCTCTTTCCCTTCTGGTTTCCTCAGTGTGTATGCCCAGCAGTGGAATTGCTGGATCATAAGGCAGTTCTATTTCCAGTTTTTTAAGGAATCTCCACACTGTTCTCCATAGTGTCTGTACTAGTTTGCATTCCCACCAACAGTGTAAGAGGGTTCCCTTTTCTCCACACCCTCTCCAGCATTTATTGCTTGTAGACTTTTGGATCGCAGCCATTCTGACTGGTGTGAAATGGTACCTCATAGTGGTTTTGATTTGCATTTCTCTGATAATGAGTGATGTTGAGCATCTTTTCATGTGTTTGTGAGCCATCTGTATGTCTTCTTTGGAGAAATGTCTATTTAGTTCTTTGGCCCATTTTTTGATTGGGTCATTTATTTTTCTGGAGTTGAGCTGTAGGAGTTGCTTGTATATTTTTGAGATTAGTTGTTTGTCAGTTGCTTCATTTGCTATTATTTTCTCCCATTCTGAAGGCTGTCTTTTCACCTTGCTAATAGTTTCCTTTGATGTGCAGAAGCTTTTAAGGTTAATTAGGTCCCATTTGTTTATTTTTGCTTTTATTTCCAATATTCTGGGAGGTGGGTCATAGAGGATCCTGCTGTGATGTATGTCAGAGAGTGTTTTGCCTATGTTCTCCTCTAGGAATTTTATAGTTTCTGGTCTTACGTTTAGATCTTTAATCCATTTTGAGTTTATTTTTGTGTATGGTGTTAGAAAGTGTTCTAGTTTCATTCTTTTACAAGTGGTTGACCAGATTTCCCAGCACCACTTGTTAAAGAGATTGTCTTTAATCCATTGTATATTCTTGCCTCCTTTGTCAAAGATAAGGTGTCCATATGTGCATGGATTTATCTCTGGGCTTTCTATTTTGTTCCATTGATCTATATTTCTGTCTTTGTGCCAGTACCATACTGTCTTGATAACTTTGGCTTTGTAGTAGAGCCTGAAGTCAGGTAGGTTGATTCCTCCAGTTCCATTCTTCTTTCTCAAGATCGCTTTGGCTATTCGAGGTTTTTTGTCTTTCCATACAAATTGTGAAATTATTTGTTCTAGCTCTGTGAAGAATACTGTTGGTAGCTTGATAGGGATTGCATTGAATCTATAAATTGCTTTGGGTAGTATACTCATTTTCACTATATTGATTCTTCCAATCCATGAACATGGTATATTTCTCCATCTGTTAGTGTCCTCTTTGATTTCTTTCACCAGTGTTTTATAGTTGTCTCTATATAGGTCTTTAGTTTCTTTAGGTAGATATATTCCTAAGTATTTTATTCTTTCCGTTGCAATGGTGAATGGAATTGTTTCCTTAATTTCTCTTTCTGTTTTCTCATTATTAGTGTATAGGAATGCAAGGGATTTCTGGGTGTTGATTTTATATCCTGCAACTTGACTATAGTCATTGATTAGTTCTAGTAATTTTCTGGTGGAGTCTTTAGGGTTTTCTATGTAGGGGATCATGTCATCTGCAAACAGTGAGAGCTTTACTTCTTCTTTTCCAATTTGGATTCCTTTTATTTCTTTTTCTGCTCTGATTGCTGTGGCCAAAACTTCCAAAACTATGTTGAATAGTAATGGTGAAAGTGGGCACCCTTGTCTTGTTCCTGACTTTAGAGGAAATGCTTTCAGTTTTTTACCATTGAGGATAATGTTTGCTGTGGGTTTGTCATATATAGCTTTTATTATGTTGAGGTATGTTCCTTCTATTCCTGCTTTCTGGAGAGTTTTTATCATAAATGGATGTTGAATTTTGTCAAAGGCTTTCTCTGCATCTATTGAGATAATCATATGGTTTTTATTTTTCAATTTGTTAATGTGGTGTATTACATTGATTGATTTGCAGATATTGAAGAATCCTTGCATCCCTGGGATAAAGCCCACTTGGTCATGGTGTATGATCTTTTTAATGTGTTGTTGGATTCTGATTGCTAGAATTTTGTTAAGGATTTTTGCATCTATGTTCATCAGTGATATTGGCCTGTAGTTTTCTTTTTTTGTGGGATCTTTGTCAGGTTTTGGTATTAGGGTGATGGTGGCCTCATAGAATGAGTTTGGAAGTTTACCTTCCTCTGCAATTTTCTGGAAGAGTTTGAGCAGGATAGGTGTTAGCTCTTCTCTAAATTTTTGGTAGAATTCAGCTGTGAAGCCATCTGGACCTGGGCTTTTGTTTGCTGGAAGATTTTTGATTACAGTTTCAATTTCTGTGCTTGTGATGGGTCTGTTAAGATTTTCTATTTCTTCCTGGTAGAGTTTTGGAAAGTTGTACTTTTCTAAGAATTTGTCCATTTCTTCCATGTTGTCCATTTTATTGGCATATAATTGTTGATAGTACTCTCTTATGATCCTTTGTATTTCTGTGTTGTCTGTTGTCTGTTGTGATCTCTCCATTTTCATTTCTAATTTTATTGATTTGATTTTTCTCCCTTTGTTTCTTGATGAGTCTGGCTAATGGTTTGTCAATTTTATTTATCCTTTCAAAAAACCAGCTTTTGGTTTTGTTGATTTTTGCTATGATCTCTTTTGTTTCTTTTGCATTTATTTCTGCTCTAAGTTTTAAGATTTCTTTCCTTCTACTAACCCTGGGGTTCTTCATTTCTTCCTTTTCTAGTTGCTTTAGGTGTAGAGTTAGGTTATTTATTTGACTTTTTTCTTGTTTCTTGAGGTGTGCCTGTATTGCTATGAACTTTCCCCTTAGGACTGCTTTTACAGTGTCCCACAGGTTTTGGGTTGTTGTGTTTTCATTTTCATTCGTTTCTATGCAAATTTTGATTTCTTTTTTGATTTCTTCTGTGATTTGTTGGTTATTCAGCAGCGTGTTGTTCAGCCTCCATATGTTGGAATTTTTAATAGTTTTTCTCCTGTAATTGAGATCTAATCTTACTGCATTGTGGTCAGAAAAGATGCTTGGAATGATTTCTATTTTTTTGAATTTACCAAGGCTAGCTTTATGGCCCAGGATATGATCTATCCTGGAGAAGGTTCCATGTGCTCTTGAGAAAAAGGTGAAATTCATTGTTTTGGGATGAAATGTCCTATAGATATCAATTAGGTCTAACTGGTCTATTGTATCATTTAAAGTTTGTGTTTCCTTGTTAATTTTCTGTTTAGTTGATCTATCCATAGGTGTGAGTGGGGTATTAAAGTCTCCCACTATTATTGTGTTATTATTAATATTTCCTTTCATACTTGTTAGCATTTGTCTTACATACTGTGGTGCTCCCGTGTTGGGTGCATATATATTTATAATTGTTATATCTTCTTCTTGGATTGATCCTTTGATCATTATGTAGTGACCTTCTTTGTCTCTTTTCACAGTCTTTGTTTTAAAGTCTATTTTATCTGATATGAGTATTGCTACTCCTGCTTTCTTTTGGTCCCTATTTGCACGGAAAATCTTTTTCCAGCCCTTCACTTTCAGTCTGTATGTGTCCCCTGTTTTGAGGTGGGTCTCTTGTAGACAACATACGTAGGGGTCTTGTTTTTGTATCCATTCAGCCAGTCTTTGTCTTTTGGTTGGGGCATTCAACCCATTTACGTTTAAGGTAATTACTGATAAGTATGATCCCGTTGCCATTTACTTTATTGTTTTGGGTTCGAATTTATACACCATTTTTGTGTTTCCTGTCTAGAGAATATCCTTTAGTATTTGTTGGAGAGCTGGTTTGGTGGTGCAGAATTCTCTCAGCTTTTGCTTGTCTGAAAAGCTTTTGATTTCTCCTTCATACTTGAATGAGATCCTTGCTGGGTACAATAATCTGGGCTGTAGGTTATTTTCTTTCATCATTTTAAGTATGTCTTGCCATTCCCTCCTGGCTTGAAGAGTTTCTATTGAAAGATCAGCTGTTATCCTTATGGGTATTCCCTTGTGTGTTATTTGTTGTTTTTCCCTTGCTGCTTTTAATATTTGTTCTTTGTGTTTGATCTTTGTTAATTTGATTAATATGTGTCTTGGGGTGTTTCGCCTTGGGTTTATCCTGTTTGGGACTCTCTGGGTTTCTTGGACTTGGGTGTTTATTTCCTTCCCCATTTTAGGGAAGTTTTCAACTATTATCTCCTGAAGTATTTTCTCATGGTCTTTCTTTTTGTCTTCTTCTTCTGGGACCCCTATGATTCGAATGTTGAAGCGTTTAATATTGTCCTGGAGGTCTCTGAGATTGTCCTCATTTCTTTTAATTCGTTTTTCTTTTATCCTCTCTGATTCATTTATTTCTACCATTCTATCTTCTAATTCACTAATCCTATCTTCTGCCTCTGTTATTCTACTATTTGTTGCCTCCAGAGTGTTTTTGATCTCATTTATTGCATTATTCATTATATATTGACTCTTTTTTATTTCTTCTAAGTCCTTGTTAAACCTTTCTTGCATCTTCTCAATCCTTGCCTCCAGGCTATTTATCTGTGATTCCATTTTAATTTCAAGATTTTGGATCAATTTCACTATCATTATTTGGAATTCTTTATCAGGTAGATTCCCTATTTCTTCCTCTTTTGTTTGGTTTGGTGGGCATTTATCCTGTTCCTTTATCTGCTGGGTATTCCTCTGTCTCTTCATCTTGTTTAAATTGCTGAGTTTGGGGTGTCCTTTCTGTATTCTGGCAGTTTGTGGAGTTCTCTTTATTGTGGTGTTTCGTCACTGTGTGTGGGTTTGTACAGGTGGCTTGTCAAGGTTTCCTGGTTAGGGAAGCTTGTGTCGATGTTCTGGTGGATGGAGCTATATTTCTTCTCTCTGGAGTGTAATGAAATGTCCAGTAATGAGTTATGAGATGTCTATGGTTTTGGGGTGACTTTGGGCAGCCTGTATCTTGAAGCTCAGGGCTGTGTTCCTTTGTTGCTGGAGAATTTGCTGGGTATGTCTTGCCCTGGAACTTGTTGGCCCTTGTGTGTTGCTTGGTTTCAGTGTCGGTATGGAGGCGTTTGATGAGCTCCTGTCAATTAATGTTCCTTGGGGTCAGGAGTTCCCTGGAGTCAGGGTTTGGACTTAAGCCTCCTGCTTCCAGTTATCGGTCTTATTTTTACAGTAGTTTCAAAACTTCTCCTTCTATATAGCACCATTGATAAAACATCTATGTTAAAGATGAAAAGTTTCTCTACTGTGAGGGTCACTCAGAGAGGTTCACAGCATTACATGGAGAAGAGAAGAGGGAGGAGGGAGTTAGAGGTGACCCAAATGAGATGAGGTGGAATCAATAGTGGATAGAGTGGGCTAGCCAGTAGTCACTTCCTTATGTGCACTCCACAACTGGACTGCTCAGAGATGTTCATGGAGTTATACAGAGAAGAGAAGAAGGAGGAAGGAGACAGAGGTGGCCAGAAGGATAAAAGGGGGAAATGAAAAGGAGGGAAATAGATCCAGCCAGTAATCAGTTCCCTAAGTGTTCTCCACCGTCTGGAACACACAGAAATTCACAGAGTTGGGTAGAGTAGAGAGGGGTTAGGGAGGAGATACAGGCGACCTGATGGAGAAAACGGAGAGTCCAAAGGGAGAGAGAGCAGTCAAGTCAGTAATCTCGCTCCCTAGTGAAAAATGGTTCCTGAAGATTGGATTCTTAAAGGTACAAAATTGGTAACAAATACATAAAAGCAAAAATTAAAAATCTAGTGTAGAGTTTGGAATTTCAAAAATACGATGTTAATGAAAAGAAGAGGGAAAAGAGAGAGAGAAAAAACGAACAAAGAAAAACAAACAAGGTTGCGAAAATTATAAAGAAACTACAGGTACAAGATTGATAACTAATACCAAAAAGCAAAAATTAAAAATCTAGAGTAGAGTTTGGAATTTCAAAAATACAATGTTAAAAAAAGAAGAAAAATAAAGAGAGAAAACAAACAAATCAACAAAAACAATGTCGCAAAAATTATAAAGAAAATACAGGTACAAAATTGATATCAAATACCAAAAAGCATAAATTAAAAATATTGAGTAGAGTTTGGAATTGCAGACATACGATGTTATACAAAAGAAGAAGAGAAAGAAACAGAGGAAAAAAAAAGTCACCGAAATTATGAAAAAAACTATAGGTACAAAATTGATAACATATACCAAAAGGCTAAAATTAAAAATCTAGAGTAGAGTTTGGAATTTCAAAATACAATGTTAAAGAAAAGAAGAAAAAGAAAAACAAAACAAAACACGGTCAAAAAATTATAAAATATATATATGAAGTTTGGCTGAAGAAGAAAAAAATAGGGTCTTTTTTTTTTTTTTGCAAAGTAATAGGTTATAAAAGTGAAAATTAAAGGACAATAGAGGACTTAAAATTTAAAAAAAAATAAAAAAAAGAAAGAAAAAAAGATTGATCATAAAAATAGTAAAAATATATCTAGGTCTTTCTCTGGTTTTGTTGTGAGTATTGTGGGTTCAGTTCATTTTTGGCTAGTTCCTTGGTCCGACTTATATTTCTCAAGATCTATAGGCCCCTTCCTATGTAGTCCGTAGTAACCACAGGGTTTTAATCTATGGCCTGTAGCTTCCAAGGCGTTTCTCTCTGTTATAGCTTCTTCTGTTTGCTGGTCTCTTCAGTGTCTGGTTCCCGCCCTGACACAAAGGAGGACACTTTTTTTTTTTTATTTAGGCTCACTTGTTCAGCCGCGCTGTGGAGAGGGAGGGAGGGATACTGCAAACAAATAACACTGGCGTGCGCTCGCGGTGCCTCAGCCACACTGGGTCTGCCCCCGCTCACGGCGCGTGTAGCCTCCCTGCCCACACTGCTCGGGCTCTAGGTTGTTCCGCCGGGAACAATCAGAGGCCAGCCCTGGGCTGAGCTCCCAGGTCCAAGCCGCTCAGGTTCAGGCACTCGGGTAGTCCTCAGAGGCGCAGACTTGGTTGGGCCTGCGTTTTGTGCTCTTCCCAGATCCAAGCAGCTCAGGTGATGAGGTGTTTGGCGAGCGCCAATGCTGCGACTTACCGCCTCCCCGCCACTCGGTTATCTGGGTGTAAAACCGGCGCACCTTCTCAGGCAGATGTTGACCGTCCAGACCCCCAAGAAGTTTTAGTTAGCAAAGAAGCCTGCTTACAGTTTTATAGATAGTGTCTCTCTGGGGCTGCGATTGCCCCCTTCCGGCTCTGGCTGGCTGTCACCGGAGGGGGAAGGCCTGCAGCCGGCTATCTCTATTCAGTCCTTGGTTCCGTGCGCGGGCCTGGCGGTGTCTTAGGTTAGGGCTGGCTTTTCGCGTGGTAGATATCCCACAGTCTGGTTTGCTAGCCCAAATTATTTCGCTCAGATAGCGCTCAGGACATTCGGGCCAGATTCTTACTGTAAGTGATGCAGCCCGTGCAGCGCTTCCCTGCCCATCCCCCGCTTGCTAATGGCGTGTGCAGGCGTCTGCGCTGCTTCTCCACTGGGGGAGTTACTGTAGGGCTCGCAATCTGCGATTTTTAATTGTTTATTTATTTTTTCTCCCTGTTATGTTGCCCTCTGTGGTTCCAAAGCTCGGCACAGATTCGGCAGTGAGAGGGTTTCCTGGTGTTTGGAAACTTCTCTCTTTTTAAGACTCCCTTCCCGGGACGGAACTCCGTCCCTCCCTCTTTTGTCTCTTTTTTTGTCTTTTATATTTTTTCCTACCTCCTTTCGAAGAGTTGGGTTGCTTTTCTGGGTGCCTGATGTCCTCTGCCGGCATTCAGAAGTTGTTTTGTGGAATTTACTCGACGTTTAAATGCTCTTTTGATGAATTTGTGGGGGAGAAAGTGTTCTCCCCGTCCTACTCCTCCGCCATCTTGGCTCCTCCCCCAAGCGTCTTTTAATTTCATGGCTGCAATCACCATCTGCAGTGATTTTGGAGCTCCAAAAAATAAAGTCTGCCACTGTTTCTACTGTTTCTCCATCTATTTGCCAGGAAGTGATGGGACCAGATGCCAAGATCTTTGTTTTCTGAATGTTGAGCTTTAAGCCAACTTTTTCACTCTCTTCTTTCACTTTCATCAAGAGGCTCTTTAGTTCTTCACTTTGTGCCATAAGAGTGGTGTCATCTGCATATCTGAGGTTATTGATATTTCTCCTGGCAGTCTTGATTCCAGCTTGTGCTTTTTTTTTTTTCAAGCCCAGCATTTCTCGTGATGTACTCTGCATATAAGTTAAATAAGCAGGGTGACAATATGCAGCCTTGATGTACTTCTTTTCCTATTTGGAATCAGTCGGTTGTTCCATGTCCAGTTCTAACTGTTGCTTCTTGACCTGCATCCAGATTTCTCAAGAGGCAGGTCAGGTGGTCTGGTATTCCCATTTCTTTCAGAATTTTCCACAGTTTATTGTAATCCACACAGTCAAAGGCTTTGGCATAGTCAATAAAGCAGAAATAGATGTTTTTCTGGAACTCTCTTGCTTTTTTGATGTTCCAACGGATGTTGGCAATTTGATCTCTGGTTCCTCTGCCTTTTCTAAAACCAGCTTGAACATCAGGAAGTTCACAGTTCACATATTGTTGAAGCCTGACTTGGAGAATTTTGAGCATTACTTTACTAGTGTGTGCTGCTGCTGCTAAGTCGCTTCAGTCGTGTCCGACTCTGTGCAACCCCATAGATGGCAGCCCAACAGGCTCCCCCATCCCTGGGATTCTGAAATAAGTGCAATTGTGTGGCAGTCTGAGGATTCTTTGGCATTGCCTTTCTTTGAGATTGGAATGAAAATGGACCTTTTCCAGTCCTGTGGCCACTGCTGAGTTTTCCAAATTTGCTGGCATATGGAGTGCAGCACTTTCACAGCATCATCTTTTATGATTTGAAATAGCTCACCTGGAGTTCCATCACCTCCATTAGCTCTGTTCATAGTGATGCTTCCTAAGGCCCACTTGACTTCACATTCTAGGATGTCTGGCTCTAGGTCAGTGATCACACCATCGTGATTAACTGGGTCGTGAAGATCTTTTTTGTACAGTTCTGCTGTGTATTCTTGCCACCTCTTCTTAATATTTTCTGCTTCGGTTAGGTCCATTCCATTTCTGTCCTTTATTGAGCCCATCTTTGCATGAAATGTTCCCCAGGTATCTCCAATTTTCTTGAAGAGATCTAGAGGTTGTCTTAGTTATCTTTTATTTCAGTACAGAACACCCTATAATTTGGTGATTCTTCTGCTGGGACCTTGGAAGGAGTGGAGCTGTAGCATCCAGTCTAGCTTCAGGCATTGCCTCACGTGGGCTCCTTGGTCTGTCTGGGAAGTTGGACTGCTCACATAATGGCTCTATTCTAAGAGTAATCAGAGTGAACTAAAGCATGAACCATGATTTATTAAAGCACACCATTACATCTGCTGCACCCTATTGATCAGACTAGTCAGAATCAACCTAGATTCTGGAGGGAGAGAAATAGGTAAATGAGAAGAGTGGCAGGGAAGGTAGAAAAATCTGTACTTCTCTGCAGTATGCTAGACATTGTGAATAGAAGAGATTCCCAGTTAGTGGCTCAGTTGGTAAACAATCTGCCCACAATGCAGGAGACTGTCTGCAGTGAAGGAGACCTGGGTTCAATCCTTGGGTTGTGAAGATCCCCTGGAGAAATAAATGGCAACCCATTCCAATATTCCTGCCTGGAAAATCGCATGGACAGAACCGAAGAGCCTCGTGGGCTACGGTCCATGGAGTCACAAGACTTGGACACAACTTAGCGACTAAACCACCAGGGTTTGAAGTCTTTGAAGAGATATGGTCTTTCATTGATGGCCAATGCGTTCTCTGAGGCTTGACAGTTACTGATAAGTTTATTTCCAGCTTTGCATTTCTTGGCTGAAAGAAATTGGCATTTGGATTACCTCAATCTATAGTGATCATGCCGTCTATGGGGTCGCACAGAGTCGGACACGACTGAAGCGACTTAGCAGCAGCAGCAGCATATTATAAAAATAAAAATAATCCATTCTTCTATCCTGGGAAATTAAGAATTTAGATATCTTTGTCGGATTTTGATGAATCCTAAAAAAATGTTTATGTAAGTTTAAATTATCCGTGTAAATATAATTGAATCCTGCAGTTCACTGATTGACATGATTTTCATCAATAGCTTCAGTTTTTCTCTCTTATCAAATCACAGATAAGAGCTGCTGAGTAGTCCCAAGAGGACTGATTCAGTTTTTATCCCTTTCCTGCCTACTATGTGGTGTAGGTGCAGAGGCACAATGTGAGGACCGGTAGGCAGAGAGCCAGGCTCCTCTGTCCTTCACCATCTCCTGGAGTTTGCTCAAGTTCATGTCCATTGAGTTGTTAACCCCTTTTATCCTTTTGCCTTCAGTCTCTCCTCATCAGAGTCTTTTCCAATGAGTTGGCTCTTCATGTCAGCTCAGCAATTACTTGCAACCAAAAGTATCAAACTGCCAGCTCTTACCTAATGTCTCAGAAAAGTTTCATGTACTTCTTTGATACCTGCTTTTATCCAGTCTCCCAGAAGGCTCTCAAATTCTTCTTCGAATTCCCCCACACTGCTGGATCCCAAATCCTTTGTTCCTCCCTCATGTTTCTTGAGCTCTGGGTGCTCATTTCCAGATATCTAAGAGATACCCCTACTGATCTGCCAGATAGTCACCTGGATTTGCTTCCAGTGAATGTTTTTATTTGCAATCTTCAAGCCTATTTCCTTTCAGTATTTTATATCTCAGTTAATGCCACCATCATCCACCAGTTGTCAGTAATCAACATCACGTCTTCCTTGATTCTACTCATATTCAGTTTTTATTTAAATTTGGACTTTTCCAGCCTCCTGAATATGTCCTGAGTATCTTTCTTCTCTGTCCGTATCACCACTGATTTAGTTCATTTAGTGAGCAAGCATTCGTCTTCCCTTGCTTACAAAATAGCTATAAAATGGTCTCATTACCTTCAGTCTCACTTTCTTCTAGATTATCTTATACAGTTTTGTCAGAATTACTTTTAGAAAAGCTATTCATCTGCTTAAAATCCCTCATGAATATCTGTTGCCCACTGGTTGGAGAACAAATGTGTATTGGTAGTCTACAAATCACCCATGGTAATTTGTAATCTTACCAGTCATTTACTTTTCAGGCTTCAACTCTTGCCAGTGGTATTCACTGTCTCATTTATCCTTGTGATTCCAGAAAACGTAAGGCTTTCGTGGGTCCATGCATCAGTATATGTCATTCCAATTGCACTGGGGTCCCTGTCTTTATCATGTCTGCCTGGTAGACCTGATTCATCCTGTAAAACTTATCTCAATAGCTTTATAATGACCTCTTGAGAAACGATTTGAGAGTTCCCGCCACTGATAGTATATTTGTAATCTATTTGGCTTAATATCTGAATCCCCATCATTCTTCTCTGCCAGTATCAGTGGCACTATTGTTAATTGTCTAAATTTAAATAAAGTACAGTGTTCCTACTAATTAAAATAATGGTACCCAGAATAGTGTCTGATATTCACCATGCCTTCCTCTCACTATGGTTAGCATTTTCTACTCCACAAAGCAACTATAAATTCAGATCCACAGGAATCACAGTGAAGAGGCTCCTGAACAACTGATAGAGTCACATATAACTGCTCTCTGTAAATGTTAATTTCATAAATCCTGTTTTAATCTCATTTGAATCTGGTTTTTCAACCAGAAAGTGAAAGTCACTTAATCATGTCTGAGTCTTTGCGACCCCATGGACGCTAGTCCGTGGAATTCTCTAGGCCAGAATACTGGAGTGGATAGCCATTCCCTTCTCCAGAGGATCTTCCCATCCCAGGGATCAAACCCAAGTCTCCCTCACTGCAGGCGGATTCTTTACCAGCTGAGCCACCAGGGAAGCCCTGAATCTGGTTAACCATGTAAATCTGGTTAGCCATATGCAGTTATCAAGAAAACTAGACCCTGCCTCTCTTCCTTCCCTTACGTTTAGTTGCTAAGTTGTGTCTGATTCTTTTGCAACCCCATGAGCTAGCCACGGGGTTTTTCAGGCAAGAATACTGGAGTGGGTTGCCATTTCCTTGTCCAGGGGATCTTCCCAACCCAGGGATTGAACCCGTGGCCCCTGCCATGTCTCCTGCATTGTAGGTGGGTTCTTTACCCCTAAGCCACTGGGGAAGCCCTTTCCTTATATATCAAGATTTAGTTCAGTTACCCATGTTTATCTTGCCCATAGCTGCTAGAACTGAATCAGCATTGTTTATCAAAGTCATTATAAGTGACTTTATTTTTGGTATTTACATTTTTTTTCAGTCTATTTCAATATCTCACAGAAGACAAACATTAATTTGTAAAAGTTTTCTAATTTACAAATTATTTCCCCTTTTCCATATTGTAACATAAGGCGATTTGTTTAACATTCCCAATTTTCCAAGTTATAAGACTTTATTAAATATTAAATGCTATGTATTTTTTGTTCTGATTCTGATGTTTTAATTAATACGTCCATTTTACTTAATTTAAGCTTAGACATTTAAAAGTACTGTCCCACTTAAACTGTGTAGAACACAGGCAGAATGATAAATACCAGCTGGCGATGTAAATAGTTTCCTGATAAAGGGGATGTATTACTGATATCACATCTCCTCCTCATTCTGTCCATGAATGATGCTGTTCTTGACAGGACAAAGCAAAAGATTCACAGACATGCTACCCTTGACACACCTGAATTTCTCAAACCAACAATAGCAGCTGTGTATTTAATAACTTTTGCCATGTGAATAAAAAAACATTTAACTGGTATGTTTATAAGGGTGTTGAAGAGACGTGTGTTTCCACAAAACAAATCTGAAAAAAAGGAACGGAGGCAATTTAGGTGAAAGAGGATTTGTTAAAGCAGCTTGAGTTAATTAAATCTCTTGCTGGCTTTATTTGGTTTCTTGTCAGTATGCCTTACTTCTTCTTTCAACTTAGTGTTGGCTATCTTGAAGTTGACTGGCTTGAATGGGAGGACCACACCCTTAATTTGATTTTCCCCCTGAGTCATTTCATTCAACAAAGAAATTTTACTGGGCTTTTTTTTTCCTTCAAAGTCTTTTTTAAATGCCACATTGTACTGTGTCTAGAAAATAACTTGGGGTGTGGTTACTGGTATGCAGAACATGGAACTTACAGGAAGCAATGTGATTAGAAGTCCACTGAATATTTGAGGGAATTAATTCCCACCCAAAACTCAATACTAGTTTAGAAACACTGGAACCCATAATTTTCATGAGTGGAATATAGCTTCAGTTATTTAAGAGCCTTCACAGAGGGCATGCTCCTCAATATATCCACTTTAGATGGATATCCTCCCGGAGGGTAGAGGCAAGGACCAAGGAGAACTGTGGATGAGGGGGTTCCTCATAGAGAACAGAATCCAGATTAAATCAATAAACTCGTCCCCACCCCAAAACACAGAACAGGTGGCGAGTAGAATGTCTGTCCAGTGACAACCATATGGATCCCATTTCTCCTCTTTCTGGATGGGATGTTTATTGAAGTTAATCCTGTCCCCATTCCACCACTGGATATACTGAGTATCGAGTAAATGTGGGAAAAGGAGGAGCAGAAAACAGGTTGTTTTAGTCAATTGGGCATCAATCAATAAGGAATCTTTTGCAGACTTGATGGTGTATTGAACATCACCTGAAATTTTGGATCTGAAATCTGTAACTGGTGAGGATTTGGGGTTGTACTTCTGGGGAGTGGATAGGTGTGGTCTGTGTGTGGGAGGAAGATCAAAATGGGTATTTGGTGACCAGATGGACTATGAAAGAGGCTGGCAAGATAGCAACTTGCTTCCATCTTCTTGGACAGACAAGAAAGGTAGATTTTTCAGTTTCCCTTGTATTTAGAAGTTAGAGGCATGAGTCATGTGACTGTATATCATACAGATAATGGAATGTGAGTGGAAATGGCTTATGCCAATTCCAGGCTTGGCTTCTAAAAATCTCTTGTGCAATCACACTGTCTTGTCTCTTAAACTTGCTGATTGGGAGGATGGGTGGGTGGTTGGGTGGGTGAAGTGGTAGATTCCAACAAGACTCTGGAGGATAGTGGATCCACATGGTGGAAAAGGTCAGCTCAAGAGTATGTCATGCAAGTTGAGCAGTTATACAGTGTTAAGTGAAAGAAAGTGAAGTCGCTCAGTCATGTCTGACTCTTTGCAGCCCCATGGACTGTAGCCCACCAGGCTCCTCCATCCATGGAATTTTCCAGGCAAGAGTACTGCAGTGGGTTACCATTTCCTTCTCCAGGGGATCTTCCTGACCCAGGGATCGAACCCGGGTTGCCTGCAATGCAGGCAGATGCTAAAATGCTTTACTGTCTGAGCCACCAGGGAAGCCCTGTACAGTGTTAAGGTGACCATATACTTTACTTTCCAAACCAGGGCAGTTTTAAGAGTAAAGTGGGGGGACGTATTATTAGTAATTGTGCAGAGACAACAGCATATCCCATGACAGTCCAGGACTAATTTAATGTACCATTGTTTTATGTAATGTAGCTGTCTCAGGTGCGGGCTTATTTTTGTTCAGTCACTAAGCTGTGTTCAACTCTTTGTGACCCCATGAACAGCAGCACACCGTTTCCCTGTCCTTCACTGTCTCCCAGAGTTTGCTCAAACTCATGTCCGTTGAATCAGTGATTCCATCCAACCATCTCATCCTCTGTTGCCCACTTCTCCTCCAGCCCTCAGTCTTTCCCAGCACGAGGTGAAGTCTAGATTAGAGTAAAGAGTTCCTGGGAAAGAACCAGACAAGTGAAAGAGGCGGCAGTGAACTGTCTGTCCTGACAAAGGGCATTTCACTACCAGGAGAAACTTCAGACATGACCAGCTGAGCAAAAGGCCTTTTCCCCTTTATCTCTAATTCTCCCTCCCCACCATGACCCTGGAGATTCTAGAAGAAAAATATTGAATAGGAAAAGAATATTGAAGAGAAAGTTACAAAGACACTAAAAAGCATTAATGACGTCTGATTTCCCCACTGCTGATTTGCAAAAGCCCAGATCAGCTATGTACTTTGAATTGGATGAGCAATTGGACTTTAAAAAATCAGAAAATGGGGGACTTTTGTTTTTTTAAAATATCTGCAAAAATTATAGGATCTACTTGAAATGATAGCAGTAATAATAGCTAATGTTTATGTAATGATTTAATACATTTTTCTTTATACATTATAATACATTTTAATATATGTCAAGTGCTGTTCTAATTATTAATTCAAGTATTCACATTAGTTTAATGTATATTATATTCACTAACATATACATTAATTATAATTAATTGTGGGAACTAGGAGCTGGGATTGGACTCTGATGGTTTGGTTCTCTTGGATCTGAGCTTCCTGCTGCTAAGTATTGCCTCCTTCAGATGAACTGCCTCTGCAGAAAGCAATCAAAGATAATAGTGGGGGAAAGTTAAATTGCTATACAACAGTACCTCATTGATTCTAACCTATTTAATGAAACAATTAGACATGCATAAGAACGCAGTTTCAGTGTTTAAGAATCAGTGATAACTAGAAAACTGGAGAGAAAATTAAGAATCAGTGATAACTAGAAAACTGGAGAGAAAATTGTGACCCTAGAACTGTATACCTGATATAATCTCCCCAACCTATCAAAATCAAGATAACAAATGAATTTCTTAAGGAGTGGATACAAGGTGTCCAATTGAGAGTCTGTTGAAATACTTCCTGTCAATCATTGTGTATCTTTATAGGACAGGGAGAGGCAATGGGGATGTTGTGAGAATGAAGAGCTTGAGAAGAGAAACAAGAGAAGCAAACAGTGTCCCTGGAGACAAGACTTCCAAGGAGAATAGTCATCAGTGTTATACAAAGCAAAAAGGATGCTAATGCAAAAAATCATGAATAGGGCTTTTGTTAGTTTTTTATTTTTTAAAGGAAGAAAATTTTGCCTTGTTAAAATCAATTTCCTGCCTATAAGAGTCAAGATAGAATGAAATAGCCTTCTTTTCTCAGGTTCTACCTAGACTGTGCTGAACATGTGGCTAGACCTTAGCTGGACCACATCCAGCAATGTTAAGTAATCCTGAAGGATGTGGTATTTTGTAGCTTTATCACAAATGATTTGTCTAATTTTTATGATTTATAATTGTGGGCTACTCCAAAGAGCAGGGTATCTGAGGCTTTTCATGATAAGGCTAAACACGATTACAAACCAATGAAGATGTTCTTTTTCTCAGTAAAATAAATTTAGTGTTACAAATCTGGGTCAGAAACTAGCTTTATGGAAGGGGGTCTGGATGTCTCTGCAGCTTCCTCTTTGCATCAGAGGCCAGAATCTAGTCAACTTGGTCCAGATTATTGCCAGTCTGTGCAGCTGCTCTTTCCATTGCATCTCCCTGTGGATGGCCACCAATTGAGTTGTACTGAACCATTGTGAGGTTCAGTAGTGTTTGCAAACCATGCACTGCTCCCTTGTAGACCATTGATAGGAAAGAAAAATGGAGGCTTTACTCTATACAGATGAAACTGCCACAATTTTAGATTAAACTGATGAAATATATTTATAATTTGTTTGGAGTATGAAGTGACAAATTAGAGCAGATAAATCGGACTAATCTAGCATGTTGGCCCTATTCCTCTTTTCTTTCTGTGCTTACTCCTTAAATGTCAGGTTCACTGTCTATTAATACTTTGCAGGAGCTCGCCTCCTTTCTGGGCGCCTTTAAGGTAATAGCTATTAAGCTCTTCTGTTTCTTAAATTACAGATTTAGTCAACAAGATTTGCTTTATTGCTTGTCATTTTCCATTTGGAATAAGAAATGCAAAATTTTTCTTTTTAAGTCTTTCATTAGTATTTAGTTTTCAAGCTGCAGACTCACTGTGAACCTAACTTTTTCTGTACTGTAGAGCCACTGCTGAGAGAGTTGTCCTTGTTGCTAAGTCGTGTCTGACTCTGCGACCCCATGGACTGTAGCATGCCAGGCTCCTTTGTCCTCCGCTGTCTCCCAGAGTTTACTCATCATCTCATCCTCTGCCACCCTTTCTATTGCCTTCCGGCACTGCGAGAGCCTGCAGTAAAAGAAATGGCAGAAAGGGGACTAGAGCCACTTCTCATTAACTTAGGACTTCCTGGTTTAGAGGCACTCTGTTCATACCATGGAAACTTGGTTGATTTAGCTTCCACAGTCTGATTCTCTAATTCTTTATGCCTTAGAATCTTTAGCATAAAGGTTGTGATTGATAGATTATTAGGTGCAATAAGTGCTTGACTTTTTCAATTATTAGAAGATATTAGCTGAGGTAATAACTTAATTCTTCTAGTGGATGACTGCTCACCTGTCTTTTATAGTCTCCTCAGTTCAGTTCAGTTCAGTCACTCAGTCGTGTCCGACTCTTTTCAACCCCATGGAGTGCAGCACACCAGTCCTCCCTGTCCATCACCAGTTCCCGGAGCTTGCTGAAACTCGTGTCCATTGATTGGTGATGCCATCCAACCATCTCATCCTCTGTCGTCCCCTTCTCCTTCTGCTTTCAATCTTCCCCAGCATTAGGGTCTTTTCCAATGAGTCAGTTCTTCACATCAGGTGGCCGAAGTATTGGAGCTCCATTAGCAACTCTGAAAAGTCATAGAACTTTTTTTTTTTTGACACGTACCCTTTGCTGTATTTATTTTTGGCTTTGCTGGGTCTTCGTTGCTGCGTGCAGCCTTTCTCTACTTGCGGTGCACGGGCTTCCTACTGTGGTGCCTTCTCTTTTTGAAGAGCACGGGCTCTGGGGTCACACAGGCTTCAGTAGTTGCAATACAGGGGCTCATTAGTTGTGGCTCTCTGGCCCTAGAGCGTTCAGGC
Organism: Bubalus kerabau; assembly: GCF_029407905.1. Lineage (NCBI taxonomy): Eukaryota > Metazoa > Chordata > Mammalia > Artiodactyla > Bovidae > Bubalus > Bubalus kerabau. Next base: position 28,522,575 of record NC_073630.1, on the reverse strand, counting down.
TCCATTAGTGCGGCTCATGGGCTCTAGAGTGTGGGCTCAGTAATTGTGGCACACGGGCCCAGTTGCTCCATAGCATGTGAAATCTTTCCAGACCAGGGATAGAACCCACATCCCCTGCGTTGGCAGGCAGATTCTCCTACATATCCTTAAGAGAGTTTTACCTTACAAATGGTATTTTGGTATCTTATTTGGGTAGTTTAAAGAAGGTACCCAAAGAAAAGAGTCCAAGTTGGCTGGGCCTAATTGTAAAGATCCAAAGGGTATTCTAAAGAAACAGGTCAATTTAGCAAATTTATCATAAGAACGCTACTTGTTCTTTTATTCCTAATGATTGGTCAAATTGTTGCTTTTCTGTGTACAAAGACAAAATCTATGCAGAGATCGTAAGTCCTGAGACCTGTTTAATTTGTCTGCAGCCTTGTCTCCATTGACTCTTCGAAATGCTGTATTCTTAAAGAGAATCTGAAGGATCATGAAGAAGAAACAAAAGATATCTTGGACATCTTTTAAAAATTTTTAACATTTTATAATGATTTAAATGTAAGCAAATCAGAGACACATGGATTACATTTCCCTTGGAATACACATGGGTTTGAAAAATTAAGAGAAAACAGGCTTGGCACATTATGGTTGGGTATTACTGAACGTAAAACATTTGGGGAAAATATTTAGTTTTTTTTTGACAAGTGCCAAAAATGACTGAGCTCACTCATCTGCTTTCCCTCTCCTTTGCCTCTAGCATCAGCCTGAAGTTAGAGGGCTTTCGAGGTGAAAGGATGAGGTTTTGTATTTCCTTGTCAGGAAATTAATCTTGCCTTATCTGTCTCTTCCTCCATCTTCTTTACCATATCTCCCACTACACAGAGGGATGAACAACTTCTCACTTAAAAGAGTGATAACAATTTTGGAACAGTGTGTTTCAGAGTTGAGTGAATTCTCATAATAGTACTAAACTCTGCAGAAGCCAGAGAGGGGGCAGTTAATAAACGCTTTCTGAGTCAAACTCAGTAACTTTAAAGAATTACCTGCCTTGCAGTTGTATCGTGCAGTTGTTAGCTGCACTGTGCCTTGCTGCAAACTCACTCCTTCCCTCTACCACAGACATTTATTGGGTACCTATTATGTACAAGGTAATGTTCTAAATACTGCCAAAAGTTGAAGATTTGATCTTGAGGTATTGTTGAGCGGTGACAGCTTAGTATAAACATGTAGTAGATGAATGCCAGGTTGAATATTGTGAGGTTTCATTTCTCTTTTTGGTATTTTCAGGTGATTGTGAAAAACCTATTATTTGTTCTCTACTTATTCATCAAATCTGCATTTATGTGGTGTTTATCTGGCACATATGTCTCTTTGATACTGATTCTATAGTGGAAGAAACAAATGTGATTCATTCATAAATACATGGTCTGATTCTACATACGTCAATGGTGTTCTAAATGTACATCTGTAGACACAAAGCCATCTCAAGGTGATATCACAGTGGACAAGACATGGCCTTGCCCTAACATCTCCTTGGAGCTTGACTTTTAAAACTCTGTATCTACAGCAGCCCCCACCCCAAGTTCCCTATTGTTGTTGTTTAGTTACTAAGTTGTGTCTGACTCTTTTGTGACCTCATGGACTGGAGCCCACCAGGCTCCACTCTGTCCATGGGATTTCCATGGGAATACTGGAGTGGGTTGCCATTTCCTTCCCCAGGGGATCTTCCCAACCCAAGGATCGAACCCATGTCTCCTGCATTGGCAGGCAGATTCTTTACTGCTGGGCCACCAGGGAAGCAAGTTCCCTATTACCAAGGCTCATTGGAATTATTTGTTCTAAAAAGTGACAAGTAATAGCAAATGATGGAAATAAGAGACTTTAAATAGCTCATAATAGGCAAGATATTTATAAGCAGTCTATTCTTTCAAATCAAGGTAAGGGAGATTTATCATGGCGTAAACAGTTGAGTCTACTTTTCTGCCCTCCATTATTGTAAAACATGGAGTCTAGAAACAAAGACCAAACCTGGAAGTGCAAAGATTCATTTTTTGAGCTTTGGGGAAGGGATCTTACAAGTATCCATATTTATTAGGTCTGTAGAAAAAAATTCAGTCAGGTTTAAAGCCTGAGTGAACTGGGGTATGAAACCTGAGAACTGACCTTTGATCTCCTTGGTAAGCACGCTAGGATGTGGTGCTTGCACTTGGCGGGCAAGCAGTCAGGATTTTCAGAGCAAGAGGATATCAGTGTCCTGGGAGAATGTCAAAGGGAGTTTCTCAAAGGACCTGGCAGTCCTACAATCTGTATGTTTATCTCAGTCTTTGCTTTTTTCTCCTCCTTTCAACAGATGATTGCCCCTGAACAAATATCTCTTTGCTTAACGGTATACTAAACTTTTGCAATATATGAAAGTTACTGCCAATCACTTTCACGGAAAGATAGATTCTTTAAAAATCATTTGCTTTCCCTTTTTCTGTCTCAGAAGAACTTCATTCCATGACACTGTTTTTGATAGCTAGATCATAAAGTAATTCTATTTTTAAGTTTTTGAGAAATCTCTATAATGTTCTCCATATTAGCTCTATCAATTTGTATTTCTACCAAGAGTGCACAAGGATTCCCTTTTCTCCACACCCTTGCCAGCACTTCCTGTCTCTTGTTTCCTTGATAATAGTCATTCTAAAGATGTGAGGTGATATCTCATGGTGGTTTTGATTTGCATTTCCTTGATGATTAGTGATGCTGAGCATCTTTTTATGTATCTGTTGACCATATGGGTGTCTTCTTAAAAACATGTCTGTTCAAATCCACTGTCCAGCTTTTGACTGAATTGTGTTTTGCTATTGAGTTGTATGAGTTTTTAAAAATCTTTTTGATATTAACTCCTTATCAGATATATAACTTGGAAATATTTTCCTCCAATTCTGTATATTGCTTTTTCCTATTATTGTTATTTTTTTAACTGTCTAGGTTTTTTTGTTTGATACAGTCCCACTTGTTTGTTTTTGCTTTTTCTGCTTCTGCCTTTTGGTATCATGTCCAAAAAATTATTAGTTGTCAAGCAAGGAAATTTTTTCTTATGTTTTCTTCTGGGACTTTTATGGTTTCAGGTGTTTAATCCATTTTAAATGGATTTTTGTGATATAAGATAGGGATCCAATTTCATTCTTCTGCATGTGATTGTCCAGTTTCCTCACCCTTTCCCTATTGTCTTTTCTTGACTAGCTTATCATAGATTAACTGATAATATATACACAGGTTTTATTTCTGGGCTCTCAATTATGTTCCAGTGTTCTATATGTCTACTTTTTAATCACAGTAACATACTGTTTGAACTACTGTAGTTTTGTAGTAACAGTTTGAAAACAGCTTTGTTCTTTTTTATCAGTATCGCTTCGTTTATCCAGAGTCTTTTGTGGTTTCATGTGAATCTTAGGATTGCTTTTTCTATTTCTGTGAAAAATTGCCATTGAAAATTTGGGGGATTGCAACTAATATGGACATTTTCAGTTCAGTTCAGTCGCTCGGTCGTGTCTGACTCTTTGCGACCCCATGAATCACAGCATGCCAGGCCTCCCTGTCCATCACCAACTCCCGGAGTTCACTCAGACTCCTGTCCATCTAATCAGTAATGCCATCCAGCCATCTCATCCTCTGGCGTCCCCTTCTCCTCCTGCCCCCAATCCCTCCCAGCATCAGAGTCTTTTCCAATGAGTCAACTCTTCACATGGGGTGGCCAGAGTACTGGAGTTTCAGCTTCAGCATCAGTCCCTCCAAAGAAATCCCAGGGCTGATCTCCTTCAGAATGGACTGGTTGGATCTCCTTGCAGTCCAAGGGACTCTCAAGAGTCTTCTCCAACACCACAGTTCAAAAGCAGCAATTCTTCGGTGCTCAGCTTTCTTCACAGTCCAACTCTCACATCCATACATGACCACTGGAAAAACCATAGCCTTGACTAGACGGACCTTTGTTGGCAAAGTAATGTCTCTGCTTTTCTATATGCTCTCTAGGTTGCATTTTAACAGTATTAATTATTATGATCCATGAAAATGGAATATCTTTTTATTTATTTGTCTTCAATTCCTTTCATCAATGTCTTGTATTTTTCAGTATACAGATCTTTTACTTCCTTGGCTAAACTTAATCTATAAATATTTTATCGCTTTCAGTGCTGTTCTGAATGTGACTATTTTCTTTCTTTTTCAGATATTTCATGTAGAAAGGCACCTGATTTCTGTATGTTGATTTTGTATCCTGCAACTTTACTAAATTCACTGATTAGTTCTTGCAGTTTTCATTTGAGTCTTTAGGATTTTCTATATATAAGATCATATCTCCTGCAAAGACAGTTTTACTTCTTCCTTTCTGATTTGAATGCTTTCCTCTGTTGGCCTCTTCATGGGTTTCCTGAATGTCCTCATGGCATGACAGTTGGCCAGCCCGAGGAAGTGATCTGAAAGAGAACGGGAGAGAGAGAGAGGGAAGAAGGGCAGAAGGGAAGGAGGGAGAGAGGAAGAGAGATTTTGAGAGGGTGCGTGAGCTTATCAGCCCAAGATGAAAGTCTCAGTCTTCTATACTGTAATTTGGGGAGTGACACGCCATCATGTCTGCTGGAAATCACTGTTTATAGAGACTAATCTTAGTATCATGTGGGAAGCACTGTACAGGATGTAGGTGTCAGCAGGTGGGACTCTTTGGGGACTGGGTTCCGCAGTATATTTTAGAACCAAAGTAGCAGGGTATTCTTGGGCTTTTTCACTCCACCTGTTTAATTATCAATGTTTATTTTCCTTTCTCAACTATTTTTTCTAGGTCACTAATTGTTTACAGACTGTAAAGGGTTTTTTTTTTTAATTATTATTATTCATTGGTCACAAGAATTTCTAATTCTTTCACTCTCCCATTTCAAAAAGGCCTCAGGTTTTTCCACAATTTAACCAGCAGATGGAGCATGAAAACCTGACATTTTAATAACGACTTTTATCAGGTTACATGTAATACTCTCTTACAGCTTTGAGAGGGGCCTTAGCACTGGTTTAATCCTCTCATCCTACAGGTTAAAAACAGTGTTAAGAGTTAGGTTTCCTGCATTTCCCTTGCACCACCTGCCTCAACTGGAATCACTTGATGGTGCCTCCTCAGAGCATTGAATTCCATTCATTTCAATTTTATTCAGTTCCTACTGTGGTGAATTCCTTCACAATGAATAAAGCAATCCATGTCCCATAAGAAACTGCAGTTTGGTTGAATACAATGTGTGGTGCAGTGGCAAAGAATCCACCTGCCAATGCAGCTGATGTGAGAGACACAGATTCAATTCCTGGGATGGGAAGATCCCCTGAAGAGAGAAATGGCAACCCATTCTAGTATTCTTGCCTGGAAAATTCCACAGACAGAGGAGCCTGGTGGGCTACAGTCCATGGGGTTACAAAGAGTTGGACAGGACTGGGCATCCATGCGTTATACTAAGAACCACAATATCTTAGGATTTAGGGCTGTGATATCTAAAGGCCATGTCATAGGTATTGGGATAACTGGGCATGTATCTTAAAGAATTAGCGGAAATTATCTAGGAGGAGTTTGAGTGATAGAAGAACATTTCTGGAAGAGGGAACATGAGGAAATATGGAAAGGATAGAAATAGCCTGGTATCTATGGAAAACCAAATAGTTCAGTATTTCTGGTGCATGAAAGAAAAAGGGTAAAATCACTCAGGTTTACTGAGTAATGATTGTACTATCACAATTAATAGGACAGTCAGTCTTATAATCACTTTGTAGTGACTTGGAGACTTTCCTTGGTCAGGCAATCATTCAGTCTGCAAATTGTGTTTGAAAACCTACTGTGAACCAAGCTCTATTGTAGGTGCTGGGAACACAGCAATGAATAATGAAGATGAAATTCCTGTCTTACATGGAACTTACATAACAGGTGAGAAGTTAGAGATTTGAGAAGATAATAAGTGCTTTGAAGAAAAATAAAGCAAGGAAAGGGAAAGAGGAGAGAGTGATGTGTTGGGAAGACATAATTTTGAATGAAGTCATTCAGGTAAACCTTATTGAGAAGCAAAGGCCTGAAGGAAGTCCTTTGTGGAAGACACTTGCTTCTTGGAAGAGAAGCTATGACCAACCTAGACAGCATATTAAAAAGCAGAGACATTACTTTACCAACAAAGGTCCATCTAGTCAAAGCTATGGTTTTTCTAATAGTCATATATGGATGTGAAAGTTAGACTATAAAGAAAGCTGAGTGCCAAAGTATTGATGCTTTTGAACTGTGGTTTTGGAGAAGACTCTTGAGAGTCCCTTGGACTGCAAGGAGACCCAACCAGTCCATCCTAAAGAAAATCAGTTCTGAATATTCATCAGAAGGACTAGTGCTGAAACTGAAACTCCAATACTTTGGCCATCTGATGCAAAGAACTGACTCCTTAGAAAAGACCCTGATGCTGGGAAAGATTGAAGGTGGGAGAAGAAGGGGACGACAGAGGATGAGATGGTTGGATGGCATCACTGACTCAATGGACATGAGTTTGAGTAGGCTCTGGGAGTTGGTGAAGGACAGGGAAGCCTGGAGTGCTGCAGTTCATGGGGTCGCAAAGAGTCAGACACGACTGAGCCACTGAACTGAGACTGGTTGAGTAGATTATAGAAGTCTTGTAAGTCAAAATGTGATGAAACAGTTGTTGCAAGTGGAGCACAAAGAAGGATTATGAATCAGGAATTTCACAAGACAATATATACCATTTGTTCAACATAGCATACGTATACATATACATACTGTAAAGACAGTGAGTTTGCCAATGCATTAATGACTAGAGGAAGCCAAAAGTCTATGACACATGTTTCCTGGAGTTCATCTTAATGCTGCCAATGTTGTGAAATGGATGCTTTGGAATTCTATGCCAAAGAATTTGTGCTTGCTTTTTGCTTTGTTTATTCATACTTAGTTTATTCAACTTATGTTTGAGTGTTGGTGAGTTCATAGCACTGCACTGAGTGTTCCTATGTGCACTGTCTGTGGCAAACTAGTGGACCAGCTGTATTTGGATATATTTTAAGGCAGATTACAAAACAATATTCAAGTCTTCTGGGGCTTCCTAGGTGGTTAAGTGGATAGAGAATCTGCCTGCAATACAGGAGATGCAGGTTGGATCCATGTGTCTGGAAGATCCCCTGGAGGAGGGCATGGCAACCTCTAGTATTCTTCCCTGGAGAATCCCATTGACAGCCTGGAGGGCTCCAGTCCATGGGGTCACAAAGAGTTGGACATGACTGAAGCAACTGAGCACAAATGCGTTCAAGTCTTTTACCTCCTTTACCTATAAAGATAGTGTATCCATCCTAAAGGAAATCAACCCTGAATATACATTGAAAGGACTGATGCTAAAGCTCCAGTAATTTGGCCACCTGATGTGAAGAGCTGACTCATTGGAAAAGACCCTGATGCTGGGAAAGACTGAAGGCAAAAGGAAAAGGCAGTGGCAGAGGAAAGATGGTTAGATAGTCACCAACTCAATGGACATGAGTTTGAACAAACTCCAGGAGACAGTGAAGGACAGGGAAGCCTGGTGTCCTGCAGGCAATGGGATTGCAAAGAGTTGGACATGACTTAGCTACTGAACAACAACAATCATATTAGAAATGAAAAATGCAAAGATATCCTTTTAAACTTTGGCCTGTTTGCTTCTTGTTTCACCTAAATCTCTATTTCCCAAGATGTTTTATTGCAAAAAGATAATCTTGCAATTTTATATATCTCTCTATATAAATAGGTATATAAATACACTGAGCATCTATTCTACTTTTCCATAGCCCATTAGAAAGACAAAAAGACTTTTATTTATGCCTTTGAGGAGCTCAGAGTATAGAGTAGATCAATAAATTGTAAAAAATTTTCACATATTCTCTAAGTTAATATTAAAATTACTTTTAATTTTCTCTCCCTCTCAAATCTTCATGAAGGGCAGAGACTGTATTTTATTTGTTCATTTCTGTGCTTCTAGTTCTTGCTAACTGTCTAGCATAAATATTTAGTGAATAAACAGTGGACCCTTATCTGAATTGTTTTCTTTGTTGATAGCCTGTATGAGAAACCCCACATAAATCAGTCTGGAGTGGTTTAAGTGAACCACTGTGTTATGTGCTGTGTATGCTCAATCAAAGATGAGGAGGATGATAATTGTTCCAATTATCCCAGTGCTGTTTCTACAGTCGTTTTATTTGGTGCAGGCTAGGCTTGCTAATTACTTTATACCCAAGTGGAAAATCATTAAAAGGCATGTCTCTGCAAAGCAGGGGGATAGGGGTTACAAAGCTGACTTTCAGGGTTCCTCTTTTCCTTATGATTTATGAGTCTTTAACTGCCAATCTCCCTTGATATGTAAACACATGGTCCTTCTATGTTGATAAATCAAGTAAATTTTGTGTGTTTTATAGTGTAATATCCCCTTGGGACACCATATAACATTGACACTACAGGGATAAATTTGGACAGACTTAGAATAGAGTCTGTTTTTTAATGATCTTTGTGGGATTTACTGCTAATGTGGTAATTTGGAAAACTGATTTTCTTTTCTTTTTTTTTTTTTTTCACCAGAAACACTGTCTTTACATTGAAATAGCAAAAAGTTCAATCATCACCAGCTCCTTTCTTTCTGATTTCATCCCACAATTTTGGAGTCACAGAGGGTTTCAGGGCCAAATGTAACTTCTGAATTAACTCTTAAGTCACCAACTTGAACTTAAACATGTATTTTGGACTTCCCTGGTAGTCCAGTGGCTAAGACTTCATGCTTCCAACAGTGCTGGGGACATGGGTTCGATCCCTGGTGAGGGCACTAGATTCCACATGCCATGACTGAGTTTGCATGCCACAACTGAGACCTGGCTCAGCCAAATATGTAAATAAATACTTTTAAAAATCCATGTATTTTGATTCTTAGTGTAGTCTTAGGGGTATTATTATCTAAAGAGGAAGCTGTATGATAAAAGTGGTTTAAAAGTACTGTTATTTTTTTTATAGTTTCTGGAACCAAAAAACAGACTTTCATTTTACAAATTAAACAATTAAAAAGATGTGTTTTATTCTTGCCAACTTTTTGCCTGGAAACACTTTTGTGTGTGTGTTTGTAAGAGAGAGGGGGAAAAGAGAGCTGTATCAAAGGATTATCCGTTGTGACAATCATGGGTTAATTAGTAAAACACCTTCATCTAAGATACACCTTTTCTTTTTAATTTAAACAAGTATTTTTTACACAACATTGCTAAGGCAAGGTAGCAGTAATTATCAATGCAAAGACTGTTCTTCAGTCTCTGTCTTTTTTACTGGGTGAATAATTTCTGATTTCTCTCAATTTTTCTCTAGATTTGACTTCCTTTCTAAGTCACAGCACTGGCTAGTGATGGACCCAGATATACTGTGCCATGCTAAGTTGCTTCAGCTGTGTCTGACTGTGTGACCCTATGGACAGTAGCCTGCCAGGCTCCTCTGTCCTTGGGATTCTCCAGGCAAGAATAGTGGGTTGGATTGTCATTCCCTTCTCCAGGCGATCTTTCTGACCCAGGGATTGAGCCAGAGTCTCTTACATCTAACCTGGATTGGCAGGCAGGTTCTTTACCACTAGCAGCACCTGGGAAGCCCCAGATTTACTATGAAATATTAATAAACAGAAGTATATCTGCATTTTCTAAAATGACTTCCACATTCTTACTTCGGAATAGAGGTTATATTTACTCTTTAGATGTTGTTGTTCGGTCGTGAAGTCACATCTGACTCTTTGCAACGCCGTGGACTGCAGGCAAGCCACGCTCCTCTGTCCTCCACTATCTCCTGGAGTTTGCCCAAATTCATGTCTGTTGAGTCACTGATACTGTCTAACCATCTCATCCTCTGCTTTAGATGACCTACATTAATTTTTTTGAGTGCCCCCTTTAACAGTGGTCGGGCAATGTTTACTTGACAATGTAACTTTACATAGGAAATAGCACAATTGTATGTAATTTTAGCTGGAAAGAACTTTAGAGATCTTCTACTCCAATGACTCATTGTATGGATGAGGATTATTTTAGCATAGGCTGCTATAAGAAAATGTCATAGGCTGAGTAGTTTAAATAATCCACACTCATTTCTCACAGTTCCTGTGGCTGAGAAGTCCAAGATGAAGGTGCTAGCCAACTCAGTTTCTGGTGAGAACCTTCTTCCTGGTTTTAAGACTGCTGCCTTCTTACCATGTCCCCACATGATGGAGAGAGCGAGATCCCTCCCTCTCTTCCTCTTCTTATAAAGCCACTAATCTCTTCATAAGAGCCTCACTCTCATGGCCTAATTTCCTCCAAAAAGTCTGATCTCCAAATACCATCACAATAGGGGTTAGGGCTTTAACATATGAATTTTGGTTGTTGGTGGTGGTAGGGGCACAAACATTCAGTCCAAAGCAAGGACTCTGAGATCAGAGAAGTCAAATGATGTGTAAGATCACACGGAAAGTTAATGGCTAAGGTAGACCTAAGGGTCTTATCTTTTAAGTGATTTGTTATACTTTGGATTTCCCCATTAAACTCACAATGGAAACACTCTAAGGCAATGATTATCTAATGTTTATCCCATCCTCAGATGATGAAAGAAGGTGCATGTCAGCATTCTAATTTTTTGCATAGATGGAGAAGTACGGAGTGTAAAATTTCCTCTGAAAGTCATCATGATCCCTGCTGTGAGGCCTATAAAAGGCATTTTCTTTGGGGAGGCATTAACTGGGAGCTATGACAAGACTGGAGAGTTGCTCCATTCCCTTCCCAAGCCCCTCCCCTTAGTTATAATAAATGCCAGGAGTGAAGACAAGTGGATCCTACAGCAGATGTGTTGATGAAATTACTTGGTGAGACGGAAAATTGGAGAAGTTTAGCTTGATGGACAGGAAATGCAGCCTGTCCATTAACTCCAGATAGCCTTAAGACTGGACTTCACTACTGAGTAATGAGTGAGGCCTTGGAGGAGGAGATGTCATCTTGGCTGCCCCAGCCTTGACTGAGGTCCCTACTGAATACAGCCAAGTAAGTCAGCTACACCATGTTGTGCAGAAGAACTGCCCCATTATTCTGTGAACTTAGCTCAGAGTGATGAGAAGTAACACACCGTTGTTGTTTTAGACTGTTAAGTTTTAGGATGGTATGTTATACGGCAAAAAATAACTGAAACAATTTACAAAATCTGTATGTTGGCCCATGCATCTACTCTTTCCTGCCTTGGAACATCTTTAGTTCATAGACTGACCCAGTTACTTTCCCAGTTTCTGCACTAAGATAGAAGTACATGAGAATCCTTCACATGACCACAGTCCTCTGTCATAAATTCTCAGCCACTGTATGCCTCTCTTCCTCTCTTCCCATTACTGCCGGTGTCTGCAGACAGTCAGCCTGGAACCTAAACATTTCAGCTAGTTTCAGGCACCCCTGGCATTCTCAAATTGCAGCTGTCCTATGGAACCAGGCTCCTGCCTTGGTCTCCCACTCTCTGCGCTGTCCCCTTTCACTGTCTTGAACTGGACAGTCCTCCCACTAAACCTTAGTGGATGGTTGGAGTACTGGTTTCCTACCTAGCCCCTGGTGATTCTTTGTCTTTAAGAATAAATTCTATTGCCAGGCCCAAACAGCAAGGGAACAGAAGAGTTTGAAAACACATGGACAAACTCTTTGGGACGCGTAACAGTGTTATAGAGCAGAGAAAACATGGACTTTGGAGTCTTACCATCCTGGTTTATATTCTAGACTGCCATTTACTAGCTTGTAATTTGGGGTCAACTTTCTTCATCTCTTTAAGATTCCATTTTCTAATTTGTAAAACAGGTACTAAGTAAAGAAGTTATAGCTGTTGTTAATTTCTACCATACGACACTGCTTCTGCAGCTCTGTTGGTTCTGATCCTTGTTGGTTGTGGAAGACTTCTTACTTCTCCTGCCAACACACACATTGAAGTTCCAGCTCACCTCACACCCCAGCCAGCCATGTCTAGACACTTAGGGTTTCCCAGAAAAGCAAGCTACTTGATAAGCACTATGATAGTTGAAAGACCACACTTGATTGATTCCTGGTAGGTCTTCTGCTGCATTTTCTTTAGACTTGGGCTGATTTTCATTAGCTCTTGTGCACATGAGGATGTTCAGACTTACATGTCTGCCCTACTATTCCTTACTTCTTGCTACTATAAATCCTTTGGAAATCTGGTTAGATTTAATTGATGATTGTGAGGCAGTTTTGGACTATTTCTAAATAGTATCCTAATCGCTGTTAGGTTTCCCCTATACATGTGTGTATATGTGTACTTAATGACTAATCTTTTATACACACTGTCAAAATTTGGGGGACAAAAAGCAAACAAAATCTATAATTTTGTAAACAAATCCAACCCATTTTGATGCTGTACCCGATTTTGTAAGTTGTTTTAATCACATAGGAGAAGACAAAAGACTTTGGGAGTGTTTATTCTAACTCCAGAACTGTATCCCTGTTACTGTACTGGATGCCCTGATGACTGGGAGTGATACAGAAGGGAGGAGGTAATATGTAAATACACTAATCAAATCAATGCAAATCATAATACCTCCCTTTAGAGGGTCTGGGAGACAGCTGTGTAAAAAATGCTTTTCGTTTTCATAGGTTTGGGTGAAACTCTTTAGCAAATCCCATCTCCTTGATTCTGTGATTCGAGCTCTGTTGTGTTTTACTTTGATTATTTTTGGCTCTTGTTTTTTTGTGGGACTACATATGGTAGAAGTTGGCACTTCAGGCATAAATAGCTAGTCTTATTTTCTTCTCTTTGTGGCCAATTGGCTTTGTAGCTTTTGTTTTCAATAACTGAGCTACAAAACCATGCAAGCAGAGCTTTTGTGAGGTTTCCCTCTCTGACCAGAGTGGGGGATGGTGATGTGGCAACTGTCTCAAAGGTTTTCTTTGGAAAGTATGGATCATCATCTTTGGAGAAATAATTTTTCTCTTTTTCTTTTATTCCTAAAAGATTCAACAAATTATTTCACTTTATAGAATTCTATACCATCATTCCAGTGCCTTAATCAGGTCACAACTTTTGGCCACTCGTTTTATATGCAGGAAATATTGGTATCAGTGTAAAATTTAAAAAGTCAGACAGATGCTCCTATTTCCCTGGGATCCTAATGGAGATGAGAGAGAGGAGGAACTGTTGGAAGGGGGAGTTAAAAGAAACTAGAATGGTCTTCTGAGTGTCTTAAGGAGAAAGCAAGAGAAGAGAACAAGAACCTTGTGAAAAACAGTTTTCAAAAGTTTTCAGTTTTTAATCAAAATAGTAAAAGACAGGTGTGAGCCAGTGTGAGCATATTTTAATGACAAGGTACAAGTTTTAGTGGTGAATTGGAATAATCTCTAATGCTGAATTTTAGAAATAAATTGTGTTGGCTCCTTCATTCCTAAATTGAAGAACCTGGAGTAATCTCTAGGGAATAAAGGGATACAGAATCCCTCAGGATCATTCTGGAAGGTGGTATTAATAAGGTAAGGTATCTGGCATGTGTCTGTAACATTTCTAGTGTGTCATTTCCTGGGGGAGGGTAAATTATGAGAGCGGAGGCTTCTCTCACTGAAACTCTGGAAGAATCCTCTGGGTACAGTTTTTCCTGGAGGAAGGAGAACAGATACAATGCCTAATATAGTTTCCAGAGATGAGATGCCTACAGATAATTCAGCCTGCTTAAATAATTTGCATTGACACCACTACATTTATCTTCTCGTGTACATTGCTGTCTAATTCTGTCTGTCACATGGGTAAAGAACCAAGAAAGCTCTCATATTAAATACAGTCAGTATTTCTCAAAAACAGATTCCTAAGAAACCAAAAGAGAATTGGAAGGTATAAGAGTACACTGAACAACATTATTAATGGGTAAGAAGAAAGAAGATACAAGACTAAAAGTAACTTGAAATGCCAAGTCCCACTGAATGTATTTCCTCAATATCTTCTGAAACAATCCACTTCTCTCTTAACCTGTTACCACTACCTCGGTCTATGTATATGTAGTTTCCTCTCTGGCTTACTCTGACAATTTCTAATTGAATTCACTCATGTTCTGCTTTGCTCTATCTCCATCCAATATCTGCACTATTGCTATTACCCTTTGGATAAAAACCTTTCGGTCACTGTACGCAGTCTGTTGTATAAAGTCAGATTTCCTTGTGTGGCTCACAATGCCATCAGGATCTTTCTTACTGTACCGTGTGTGCTATGCTTAGTCGCTCAGTTTGTGTCTGACTGTTTACGACCCCATGGACTGTAGCCCGCCAGGCTTCTCTGTCCACGGGGATTCTCCAGGCAAGAATACTGGAGTGGGTTGCCATGCCCTCCTCCTTCCCGACCCAGGGATGGAACCCAGGTCTCCCACACTGCAGGTGGATTTTTTACCAGCTGAGCCACCAGCCCTCAACTAGCTCTATCTAGCTTTGCTCTCCAACATTAGACCTTTTTCATTTATGGCTTTACTGGAGTGACTTTTTAACCCCCCTATTTTCCCCTATTTCACCTCTTCCCCCCCAAAGTAGTACTTACGTGTTAAAAAAAGAAAAAAAAAACACAAAACAGTGAAACACCCAAAACCAAAACAAAGAAACAGGATCCTACAGAAGATTGGTGATGGGAGACTTTTTCCAGTGTCAGTATCAGGATTATGGTAACATCATGAGCTGTTTGTCTTACCTTAGGCAGAAGACCCCTCATTCAAACATCAAACACTTAAAAAAATATTTTAATGCATTTATTTGAATTGTACAGCTGATTTGCAATGTTGTATTAGTTTTAGATGTATAGAACAGTGATTCAATTATATACACATATATATGTATCTACTCTTTTTCAGACTCACTACCCCCTTTCCCTTTGGTAATCAGAAGTTTTCTGTGTCTGTAGGTCTATTTCTGTTTTGCATATAAGTTCATTTGTATCATTTTTTTAGATTCCACATATAGCGGATATCATAGGCTATTTGTCTTTTTCTGTCTGGCTTACTTCACTTAGTATAATAATCTCTAGGTCCATCCATGTTGCTGCAGATGGCATTATTTCATTCTTTTCTATGGTTGAGTATATTCCAGTGTGTGTGAGTGGGTGTGCACAGAACACATATCTTTATCCATCCATCTATGGATGGACATTTAGCTCCTTCCGTGTCTTGGCTGTTGTAAGTAGAGCTGCTGTGAACACTGGGGTGCCTGTATCTTTTCCAATTATAGTTTTCTCCAGACATATACCCAGGAGTGGGATTGCAGGATTATATAGTAACTCTATTTTTAGTTTTTAAAGGAACTTCCAGATTGATCTGCATAGTGTGTCTACCAATTTATTGGTACATTGCTACCAACAGGGTAGGATGGTTACCTTTTCTCCACATTCTCTCCAGCATTTATTATTTGTAGACTTTTTGATGGTGGCCATTCTGACTGGTGTGAGGTGATACCTTAGTGCAGTTTTGATTTTCATTTCTCTAATAATTAGCAATGTTGGACATCTTTTCATGTGCCTTTTGGCCATCTGTATGTCTTCTTTGGAGAAATGTCTATTTAGATCTTCTATCCATTTTTTGACTGGATTTTTTTTTTTTTATATTGAGCTGTGTGACCTGTTCGCATATTTTGGAAATTAATCCCTTGTTGGTCCCATTATTTGTAAATACTTTCTCCCATTCTGTATGTTGTCTTTTTGTTGATGGTTTCCTTTGTTGTGCAAAAGCTTTTAAATTTAATTAGGTCCCATTTATTTATTTTTGGTTTTTATTTTCTTAACTCTAGGAGGTAGATCCAGAAAGATACTGCTGAGATTTATGTCAAAGAGTATTCTGCCCATGTTTTTTTCTAGGAGTTTTGTAATATCTAGTTTTACATTTATGTCTTTAATCCATTTTGAGTTTACTTTTGTGTATGGTGTTAGATAACGTAATTTCATTCTTTTACATGTAGCTGTCCAGTTTTCCCAACATCACTTATTGAAGAGACTGTCCTTTTTGTCATAGATTAATTGACCATAGGTGCATGGGTTTATTTCTGTACTTTCTATGCTGTTCCATTGATCCATATGTTTGTTTTTGTGCCAGTATCATGCTGTTTTGATTATTGTAGCGTTTTAATATTGCCTGAAGTCAGGGAGAGTTATTCCTCTACCTCCATTCTTCTTTCTCAAGAATGGTCTGGCTATACCAGGCATTTTGTGTTTTCATATAAATTTTAAGATTATTCATTCTAGTTCTGTGAAAAAATGCCATTGGTAATTTCATAGGGATTATACTGAATCTGATATCATTACCTTGGATAGTATAGTTATTTTAAGTGATTCGAAGGTAAGTATTTAAGTCTTGATTTATGTTTTTATACATATGCATAAACTGAAAGTTTAATAAGAAAAAAAGATACCATTTATAATAGCAAAAAGAAAAGGAAAAAAGTGAGTTACCTAGGAGTAGATTTTATATATTTAAGACCTGCATGAAAAAATCGTTAGGGTTTCTTAAATGGAGAGATCCATTGACTTAGTCTGTTTCAGTTTCTATAACAGGGTAGGCTTTGTAACGTATCCACAGACTGATTAACTTAAACAATAGCAGCTTATTTCTCACAGTTCTGAAGGCTCTAAGACAAAGGCATCAGAGTGGCTGTGTTCTGGCGAGTATACTCTTCCTGGTCTCCTCCTTATTGTATCCTTACATGGTGGAAGGGGCTAAGGATCTCTGTAGGGCCTCTGTTATAAGGTACTAATCCAATTTATGAGGATTCCAACCTTGCCCAATACTCTGGCCACCTGATGCAAAGAGCCGACTCATTGGAAGAGACCCTAATGCTGGGAAAGATTGAAGGCGGGAGGAGAAGGGGACCACAGAGGATGAGGCGGTTGGATGTCATCACCGACTCAATGGACATGAATTTGAGCAAACTCTGGGAGATGGTGAAGGACAGGGAAGCCTGGTGTGCTGTAGTCCACGGATTGCAAAGAGTTAGACATGACTGAGCAACTGAACAGCAACCTTGTCCAACCGAAAGTCTCACTCTCTAATACCATCACCTTTAGGGGTTAGGATTTTAACGTTTGAATTGAGTGAGGGGTACAGACTTTCAGACTACAGCATGCATCTTTGTTCATGAGTATAGACTCAGTATCAGAAGGATGTTACATCTTTTCCTTTTAATTTGTTATGTAGAAGCATATGAAATGGTGAGCTTTGTAGGTCAAAAACAGTTTAATTTCAAAGTCAAAGGTTTAAACTAATATATAAGTGCAGTTATAATTCAGATACAAATACAATTTTTATAGGAATTGGTAAGTTTTTCTATAATTTATATGGAAGATCAAAAGCCTAAGGATACTTAAGGCAGTGCTAAAGAAGTATAAAAAGGCAAACGTACTTGCTCTACCAGGTATAAATAATTATCTAGTGACAGTAATTAAGGTAGTTTAGCATTGGTCCAGGAAGAGACAGTTAACCAATAGGATAGACTAGACAGCTCCCAAAATCCTGTGCCTATGGAACCAGTGCCATCACAGATCCCTGAACTATGGTAGACTGCTCAATAAATGGTGCTGCAGAAACCCCGAAATGTGTTAACAATAAGATCACAAATCTGTAGACAATACTAAGCTCCTCTAAACCAAGAAGAAACACTGATATAAGGAAATTATAGGAAGAGCCCTCATGGCCATTGGTGCAAGGGATACCAGTGTTTAGGATCTACCTGTTCCATGACACAGAATCCATTCTGTAGTATCCATGTCTGGTCCAGGTCCAGGCAAATTCTTTATTCTCATTTCTGAAGCCTCTTTTCTAGTCTACTTGTTTATGGGCTGCAGGCCCTTGGAAGGTAGGGATACAGGGGGCAAGATATGTGAAAAAGTTCTTATAGACTCTCAAAGAATCAATAGCCTCTATTTAAACAAGCTTAGTTTGGGATTCAGTTCAGAATATTCTGTGCCCATCACAGACCCACACATCCCTCTTCCCCTTCAGCACATGATTAAATGGAGTTTCACTTTTATTAGTGAACATCAGATGATGTGAATTTAAATAGTGAATCTGGTGAAATAAATATCATAGTAAATAATTCCAAAAGCAAATAAAATATTATGTTTTATATGCTCTCTTGAATTAAATATTAAGTGATACAGTTGAGCTCATCAAAATGATGTTTTCTGAAATCTTAGACCAGCTCATCAATAAAACTGCTCTTGCTGAGTAACATAATACAGAATCTACAATCTATTTGGCTGTCATGAAAAGTGTACAATTAAATTGAAGTATTACATTGTTAGCAATGTAATTATCTAAAAAAATGATTTAAAATCATTTGACAAATTAAAATACACACAGACATCATTATCATGGACTTAATGACTGCCAGCGAATAGCTTTCATTTCAAGCTGCAATGAAACTTTCCAATCCCTAAAAAGGAATCTGTACCAAATATCATACATGTAGTCCTTGAGGTAGACTACCATGGACTTTGGTAACATGCCAAAGAATGTTCAAACTACTGCACAATTGCACTCATCTCACATGCTAGCAAAGTAATGCTCAAAATTCTCCAAGCCAAACTTCAACAGTACGTGAACCGTGAAATTCCAGATGTCAAGCTGGTTTTAGAAAAGGCAGAGGAACCAAAGGTCAAATTGCCAACATGCATTAGATCATTGAAAAAGCAAGAGAGTTCCAGAAAAACATCTACTTCTGCTTTATTGACTATCCTAAAGCCTTTGCCTGTGTGGATCAGAACAAACTGGAAAATTCTTCAAGAGATGGGAATACCAGACCACCTGACTTGCCTCCTGAGAAATCTGTATGCAGCTCAAGAAGCAACAGTTAGAACTGGACATGGAACAACAGACTGGTTCCAAATTGGGAAAGGAGTATGTCAAGGCTGTGTATTGTCACCCTGTTTATTTAACTTATATGCAGAATACATCATGCAAAATTCCAGGCTGGATGAAGCATAAGCTGGAATCAAGATTGCAGAGAGAAATATCAATAACCTCAGATATGCAGATGACACCACCCTTAGGGCAGAAAGTGAAGAAGAACTAAAGAACCTCTTGACAAAAGTGAAAGAGGAGAGTGAAAAAGTTGGCTTAAAGCTCAGCATTCAGAAAACTAAGATCATGGCATCCGGTCCCATCACTTCATGGCAAATAGATGGGGAAACAGTGGAAACAGTGTCAGATTTTTTTTTTATGGGCTCCAAAATCCCTGCAGATGGTTACTTCAGCCATGAAATTAAAAGACGCTTGGTCCTTGGAAGAAAAGTTATGACCAAACTAGACAGCATATTAACAAGCAGAGACATTACTTTGCCAACAAAGGTCCGTCTAGTCAAAGCTATGGTTTTTCCAGTAGTCATGTATGGATGTGAGAGTTGGACTATAAAGAAAGCTGAGCACCAAAGAATTGGTGCTTTTGAACTGTGGTGTTGGAGAAGACTCTTGAGAGTCCCTTGGACTGCAAGAAGATCCAACCAGTCCTTCTTAAAGGAAATCAGTCCTGAATATTCATTGGAAAGACTGATGTTGAAGCTGAAACTCCAATACTTTGGCCACCTGATGTGAAGACCTGACTCACTAGAATATCCTGATGCTGGGAAGGATTGAGGGCAGGGGAAGAAGGGGACAACAAAGGATGATATAATTGGATGGCATCACTGACTTGATGGACATGAGTCTGAGTAAGCTCCGGGAGTTGGTGATGGACAGGGAGGCCTGGCGTGCTGCAGTCCATGGGGTCACAAAGAGTCGGACACAGCTGAGTGACTGAACTGAAGTGAGTCCTTCAGGTGTCCAAATACCTGGACTATGTATCAACAATTCAGATTTGAAATTAGTACTCAAATAAATGTTACAATTGAGGTGATCAAATCACAAGCTAAATATAATCTTCCAACCAAACAACCCATTGAAGAGCATGTAGCAGAATTAAGATTTCAAACTTACCACAAATCCCAGACGTTTACATCCCTCAAATAAATGCATTCCATTCAAAAGCAAACAAAATAGCTTTTCAACATAAGAAGTCCTTTGAGTTTCAGAAAACCCCACCAAAGCCAAGTAAGTACTTCATCATGCAAATCAACTCCTTTCAGGGAGATGGCCAGTCAGCAGCATGCATGGATGATACTGAGAAAAGCAGAGATTGTTTTCATCTTCTCAGCAGGGCAGATTCCTTATGCCACAGATTAAATGCAACCCCTTCCCTTAACATCTTTAAAAGGAACAGTTTACAGATTTTTTAAAAGTATGTTTTAAATGAAGCAGGTTTCAAATAAAATTTTTTTTCTGTTGTGGTAAAGTGGATATAGACACACAACATTGGTGTCCCTGAATATGGTGACCACCAACTGTTGAGTTAATCATTTGGAGAAAACTCAGAGTCCTAGCAATAGGTATAAAGGGTTATTATCATATTGGCTTCCCTGGCGGCTCAGCTGGTAAAGAATCTGCTTGCAATGTGGGAGACCTGGGTTCCATCCCTGGATTGGGAAGATCCCTGGAATAGGGAAAGGCTACCCACTCCAGTATTTTGGCCTAGAGAATTCCATGGACTGTATAGCCCACGGGGTCGCAAAGAGTCAGACACAACTGAGTGACTTTCACTATGTTCATTAGTGTGGCATTGAGTGCATTGCTAACTCATCCAATTATTGAAAAATATTGTTAATCTCTGTTCATATTCTAGAATATAGAGGAGAGTGGACTGGAGTTGAAATTGTGACTGATTCTCAAGAGAACAGTACTAAATGGAGGCTCAGATGTGCATTTAAGGGGCTTTGTGGGAGGAGAATGCCACATTTAGTAAACATACATGGACATGAATGATGAGGATCTGATAGTGGGGAAGAAATAGGGTAGGTAAACTTTCCATATTTGGGGCATTTTAACCCCTGGAAAATTTAGGGCAGAAAATTGAGGACAGTGAAAAGAATTTTGTTAAGTATGTTGTATGTTTGGGTATAGTCTAATATAAATTTTTTTTTGAATTTTTTCTAAATTTCTTAGAGCTAGGACTAAATTTTCTTAAGTGTGACCCTATTGCAGAACTCAATTACCATGGTTTCTAAGTACATAAAGCATTTGTTCTCTTGTGAAGAGAAACCTAGCTGGTCAGTGTAACTCACTGCATATGTCTTAGCGAAGACATTCCAATCTCTAAATCCATCTCAGCAACATAGGAGAGGGCCATACCCCAATCACTATACAGCTATGGTGAATGTTTGATTTGGAGATCATTTGCAAGCAATTGACACCATAAAATGAAGGCATCTCTTAGAGGCTTAGAGAAAGCTGGCAAAGGAATCGAGCAGTTATTACTCCATGCTTCACCTTAGACTAGAAAAATACTGCGAAGGAAAATACTTAGGTTTAAAGGAAGGACATGAGTCACAACCAGAGAAGTCATGACATTGAATATAAACCTGTGTTGCGTGAAGGAAATGGCAACCCACTCCAGTGTTCTTGCCTGGAGAATCCTGTGGACAAAGGAGCCTGCTGGGCTTCTGTCCGTGGGGTCACACACAGTCCGACACGATTGAAGCGACTTAGCATGTGTGCATGCATGCTTGTGTTGCGTGGGTACACAACCTCGCCCCGGAGCCCCCTGGAAGGAAGGAGTTAGGGTCTTTCTTCAAGTAAGTAGAGGCAAGGCCAGAAAATAAGTTTTGGCTATACTTTGATCATTTATTTACAATTATACCCAGTCTTCTGGTCTTTACTCCAATCACGATAATATACTTGTTTGTCCTCTATTCTCACAAATTCTAATTGTTGCTGAGAAATTTGCTTGTCCTAGTAGGCAAATACCAAAGTGAAAGATTTCGTTTTGATCTTGCAGTCTCTTTAATGATTATAAAGCAATATTATATACCAAAAGGTTTTAAAATGCCTTTTAAATCTTTATCAAAATATGAATTTTTAGTGTAGATTTTACGTCAATACATCTTACAGTGCTGTGTTAGCTAAATCATTTAAGTAGAACATCCTGCTGAACTTTATCATATAACAGAGTGCTCATTGTCATTTTCATTTGTATTCTAAAACATACATTATACTAGAAACAAAATGTGAGTATCTAGAGAGTCATTCTGGGTCAGGAGTTACAGCGGATGATGATAGATGCAATTGTGAAGTTAAAGCTGACCGAACCCAATGTAGTTCTCTCTGTTTCTTAGCCTTTGAATTCAAAGTAGGTTTTCCTGCTTGAGGATGAGATAAAGGAGAATGAAATAGCATTTAAGGTTTCTGTAGCAAGAGATTTTCACTAGAGTACCAACTCCAGTTCTGGTGGAAGAGAACCTCTGAAAGGAAAATTCTCTATTTTTGGATGGAAAATGCACTTTGGAGCAAAATCTCATCTTGCTAATTGAATTTTAGCTTTTTTTTTTTTTTTCTACTGTGTTTTGGTACATTAAAATATTTAAACCATTATGAGAGTAGAAATGAGAATTACGGAAGATAGATATATTTACAGTTTGTTGCACCATTAGAATTATTTTTAATGCTTCAATGGTCAGGTTGGAGGCTGGAGCTTTGATTTCTGACTGAATCCATTTGACTCTGTAAACCTATGAATCTTTTGTATTTGATGATTAGAATACCTAACAATTCTAAATCATTTATTAGTTTTCATCCTAAAAGATAAATTCTTCATCATATTGATTATGTCTTTTGCTTGTTTGATTACAAAAACCATTTGATTCTACTTTTATTTAGTGAAGAATAATGAAAAAGAACGCAGCAATGGTGCCTTTCCCCCTAGAGAAAGAATTATTCGATAAAATAAAACTGCTAGCTTTTGAGCAAGAAGATCTTTGAAGAACATTCTTGAACTTGCATTTTCATTTGGTTTTAGAGATCATCATTTCTTAGAGCAAGTTCTATAATTGATCAGGGGATGAAAATTGAATGAGAAAAACAGATAGACTGAAAAACATTATCTCCAATGAGATGCTGCTGTCACGTACAGTTTTTTTCTATGAACAAAGGCAACTGATGATGCCCATTAACAGTTGCCCCTTATTATTCAATTTTTAGTTAGACTATCGTAAATATAGGACGTTTCTTCCACAGTCCTCAGCTGGGGTTTTGGGCTTAGAATTTCATAACCAGCAGTTAAAGAACCATTGAAATTATAGGTCACCAGTAGTTTGCTTGCTAAAGGAACAATGAATGAAGCAGATAGCTTTGCACACAGTAGGTGCCCAGTAGTTGGTAATCAGAGAATGAATAGGTCAAAAACCATGTTAGTTTATTTTAGTGACTATTTTGATGTTTTAGGTTTGTTCTGGCTTAACAATTAATTTGATAATTGTTAAAGTAGTTTGTTCATATCTTCTCCTTTCCAATTCAAATCAAGTCTAAACACTAGTTTCAATATATTACCTTCCTGTTAAAAATCTGTGATGAATATATTGACCTCAGGATAAAATGAAACTTCAGTTCAGTTGCTCAGTTGTGTCCGACTCTTTGTGACCCCGTGAACCGCAGCATGCAGGCCTCTCTGTCCATCACCAACTCCTGGAGGTTACTCAAACTCATGTCCATCGAGTCGGTGACGCCATCCAGCCATCTTATCCTCTGTCGTCTCATTCTCCTCCTGCCCCCAATCCCTCCCAGCATCAGGGTCTTTTCCAATGAGTCAATTCTTCGCATGAGGTGGCCAAAGTACTGGAGTTTCAGCTTCAACATCAGTCCTTCCAATGAACACCCAGGACTGATCTCCTTTAGAATGGACTGGTTGGATCTCCTTGCAGTCCAAGGGACTCTCAAGAGTCTTCTCCACATCATAGTTCAAAAGCATCAATTCTTCGGCACTCAGCTTTCTTCACAGTCCAACTCTCACATCCATACATGACCACTGGAAAAACCATAGCCTTGACTAGACGGACCTTTGTTGGCAAAGTAATATCTCTGCTTTTCAATATGCTATCTAGGTTGGTCATAACTTTCCTTCCAAGGAGTAAGAGTCTTTTAATTTCATGGCTGCAGTCACCATCAGCAGTGATTTTGGAGCCCAAAAAATAAAGTCTGACACTGTTTCCACTGTTTCCCCATCTATTTCCCATGAAGTGATGGGACCAGATGCCATGATCTTCGTTTTCTGAATGTTGAGCTTTAAGCCAACTTTTTCATGCTCCTCTTTTATTTTCATCAAAAGGCTTTTTAGTTCCTCTTCACTTTCTGCCATAAGGGTGTTGTCATCTTCATATCTGAGGTTATTGATATTTCTCTCTGCAATCTTGATTCCAGCTTGTGCTTCTTCCAGCCCACCATTTCTCGTGATGTACTCTACATATAAGTTAAATAAGCAGGGTGACAATATACAGCCTTGACGTACTCCTTTTCCTATTTAGACAGCCTGTTGTTCCATGTCCAGTTCTAACTGTTACTTCCTGACCTGCATATAGGTTTCTCAAGAGGCAGATCAGGTGGTCTGATATTCCTGTCTCTTTCAGAATTTTCCACAGTTTATTGTGATCCACACAGTCAAAGGCTTTGGCATAGTCAATAAAGCAGAAATAGATGTTTTTCTGGAACTCTCTTACTTTTTTGACATTCCAATGGATGTTGGCAATTTGATCTCTGGTTCCTCTGACTTTTCTAAAACCAGCTTGAACATCAGGAAGTTCATGGTTCACATATTGCTGAAGCCTGGCTTGGAGAATTTTGAGCATTACTTTACTAGCGTGTGAGATGAGTGCAGTTGTGCGGTAGTTTGAGCATTCTTTGGCATTGCCTTTCTTTGGAATTGGAATGAAAACTGACTTTTTCCAGTCCTGTGGCCACTGCTGAGTTTTCCAAATTTGCTGGCATATTGAGTGCAGCACTTTCACAGCATCATCTTTCAGGAATTGAAATAGCTCAACTGGAATTCCATCACCTCCACTAGCTTTGTTTGTAGTGATGCTTTCTAAGGCCCACTTGACTTCAGATTCCAGGATGTGTGGCTCTAGGTCAGTGATCGCACCATTGTGATTATCTGGGACGTGAAGATCTTTTTTGTACAGTTCTTCTGTGTATTCTTGCCATCTCTTCTTGATATCTTCTGCTTCTGTTAGGTACATACCTTTTCTGTCCTTTATCGAGCCCATCTTTGCAGGACATGTTCCCTTGGAATCTCTAATTTTCTTGAAGAGATCTCTAGTCTTTCCCATTCTGTTGTTTTCCTCTATTTCTTTGCATTGATCGCTGAAGAAGGCTTTCTTATCTCTCCTTGCTATTCTTTGGAACTCTGCATCAGATGCTTATATCTTTCCTTTTCTCCTTTGCTTTTCGCTTCTCTTCTTTTCACAGCATTTGTAAGGCTTCCTCAGACAGCCATTTTGCTTTTTTGCATTTCTTTTCCATGGGGATGGTCTTAATCCCTGTCTCCTGTACAGTGTCATGAACCTCCATTCATAGTTCATCAGGCACTCTGTCTATCAAATCTAGTCCCTTAAATCTATTTCTCACTTTCACTTTATAATCATAAGGGATTTGATTTAGGTCATACCTGAATGGTCTAGTGGTTTTCCCTACTTTCTTCAATTTAAGTCTGAATTTGGCAATCAGGAGTTCATGGTCTGAGCCACAGTCAGCTCCTGGTCTTGTTTTTGTTGACTGTATAGAGCTTCTCCATCTTTGGCTGCAAAGAATATAATCAATCTGATTTTGGTGTTGACCATCTGGTGATGTCCAGGTATAGAGTCTTCTCTTGTGTTGTTGGAAGAGGGTGTTTGCTATGACCAGTGCATTCTCTTGGCAAAACTCTATTAGTCTTTGCCCTGCTTCATTCCATATTCCAAGGCCAAATTTACCTATTACTCCAGGTGTTTCTTGACTTCCTACTTTTGCATTCCAGTCCCCTATAATGTAAAGGACATCTTTTTTGGGTGTTAATTCTAAAAGGTCTTGTAGGTCTTCATAGAACCGTTCAAATTCAGCTTCTTCAGCGTTACTGGTTGGGGCATAGACTTGGATTACCGTGATATTGAATGGTTTGTCTTGGAAAGGAACAGAGATCATTCTGTCGTTTTTGAGACTGCATCCAAGTACTGCATTTCTGACTCTTTTGTTGACCATGATGGCTACTCCATTGCTTCTAAGGGATTCCTGCGTGCAGTAGTAGATATAGTGGTCATCTGAGTTAAATTCACCCATTCCAGTCCATTTTAGTTTCCTGATTCCTAGAATGTCGACGTTCACTCTTGCCATCTCTTGTTTGACCACTTCCAATTTGCCTTGATTCATGGACCTAACATTCCAGGTTCCTATGTAATATTGCTCTTTACAGCATTGGACCTTGCTTCTATCACCAGTCACATCCACAACTGGGTATTCTTTTTGCTTTGGCTCCATCCCTTCATTCTTTCTGGAGTTATTTCTCCACTGATCTCCAGTATCATATTTGGCACCTACTGACCTGGGGAGTTCCTCTTTTAGTATCCTATCATTTTGCCTTTTCATACTGTTCATGTTGTTCTCAAGCCATTAGTAAATCTTGAAAAAGTGTCTGTTCAGGTCCTTGCCCATTTTAAAATTGAGTCATGTATCTTTTATTTTGGAATTGTAGGTATTCTCTACATATTCTAGATAAAAGTCTTTCATCCAGTATATGATTCACAAGTATTTTATTTCATCGATGAGTGGTCATTTTACTTTCTTGATGGTGTTGTCTGAAGTACAAAATATTTAATTTACGATTTTATAAAAATTTGTTTCTTTCTTGTGCTTCTGATGTGATATCTAAGTAAATATTGATTAACTCGAGGTCACAAACATTTACTTCTGTTTTCCTCCAAAAGCTTTAAAGTTTTAGCTCTTACATTTAGGTCTGTAACACATTGTGAGTTATTTGTGGTATTAGTGAGGTAGGGGTCCAACTTCATTTTTTTGTTTGTGAATATTCAGTCATCCAAAAACCATTTGTTGAAAATACTATGCTTTCCCCTTTGAATTGTCTTGACACCTTGTTGAAAATAGATGGATAATCTAAGGTTTAATTCTGAACTATCAACTTATTCTTTTTATCTGTTTATTATAGTAGTTTCCTATTATTTCATCACAAATTATTACAAACATAATGACTTAAAATGATACAAATTAAAAATCTTATAGTATTTTGAAATGGTCTCACTGGGCTAACCCCAACTTTTTTGCAGGGCTGTGTTCTCTCTAGAGGCTCTGGGAGAGCTTTACTTTTGCTAGTTGCTAGACACTGTATGTATTCCTTTATGACTTCCCTGGTGGCTCAGATGGTAAAGCATTTGTCTACAATGCGGGAGACCTGGGTTCGACCCCTGGGTCGGGAAGATCCCCTGGAGGAGGCCATGGCAACCCTTGCATTTCTAGGATAAGTCCCACTTGATCATGCTGTATAATCCTTTTTATATATTGCTAGATTTAGTTTGCTATTACATTGTTGAGAATTTTCATATCTATTTTTATAAGAGATATTTGCCTGTAACTTTTTCTTGTGATGTCTTTGCTTTGATTTGTTATCAAGTTGATACTGCCTCATAGAATGTGCTAGGAAGTATTCCTTCTTGTGTATTTTTGAATAGTTTATAAAGGACTTGGGTTAATTCTTCTTTAAATGCTTGGTAAAATTAAAAAGTAAGACCATTTAGGTCTAGCCTCTTATTGTTTGATGTTCTGAAATTGATTCAGTCTTTTATCTGTTACAGATCTACTCAAATTTTCTGTTTCTTTTTGGGTCATGTTTGATAGTTTTGTGTCTTTTTAGAAATTTGTTAATTGTTATCTAATTTAATGGCAAGCAGTTCATTCCAGATCCTTTAAAATTACATTTAATTTTACATTTTACATATTTACACTTGTAGTTTATGTAAGTATAAACTATAAGTATGAAGTGCTCGTGTTTTCAGTGTATAGTTCTATGACTTTTAAACAAATGCCTATTACCGAAACCCTGTGAAGATACTGAATATTTTCATTATCTCAGACATTTTCCTTGTGATCTTTTCTAGTCTATTCCCTTCCTTTTGCTAAAGGTAAGTATTATTCTAATTTCTATCACAATAGCTCAACGTCCATTCTTAGGAAACCAATAATCTCTTTTCTACTACTGTGAATTAATTTGATATTCTAGCCTTTTGTATGGAGAAGGCAATGGCACCCCACTGCAGTACTCTTGCCTGGAAAATCCCATGGATGGAGGAACCTGGAAGGCTGCAGTCCATGGGGTTGCTGAGGGTCAGACACCACCGAGAGACTTCACTTTCAGTTTTCACTTTCATGCATTGGAGAAGGAAATGGCATCCTACTCCAGGGTTCTTGCCTGGAGAATCCCAGGGATGGGGGAGCCTGGTGGGCTGCCATCTGTGGGGTCGCACAGAGTCGGACACGACTGAAGTGACTTAGCAGTAGCAGCCTTTTGTATAAATGGAATCCTAGTTTGTACTCTATTTTTTTCTGACTTCCTTCACCCAGCATAACTATTTTGAGATTCATTTATACTGTTACATATATCAATAGTTTATTCTTATTGCTGACTAGTATTCCATTGAATAGATATACCACAAATGTTCTCTCTCTGAGTGGCTTTTGTTCATTTCCCTTTGCAAAACTCTTCCTTTGTAATCACTAACTCAATTTTCTTTCTCTCCTTCCCTAATGTTCTTGGGCACTGGGCTCCATCTTAGTCTCTTTCATCTTTTCCTTGTCTGAGCTTCCATCTCTTCCAGTCTAGTATTTTATTCTTTTTCTATTACTCATTATGAAGAACAAAAATGTAAGTCATTATGAATTTCCCAAAGGTTGACATTCTGAGTATAGGAATGTAGGATGGGCTTATAAGTTAGAGGTGCATTTCCTTATGTTTGTTTTTGGATTCTCAGAACTGTATGATGTACTCATTTAAACTTCAGGGTGCATTGCCTCAAAAACCATTATGACAGAAAGCACAGTATAAATAATAAATAAATAAATAAATAAAATATCCTTCCAGTTACCAGTCTTTGATATGCCAGGTGTGGTTTAAGGAACTTCTGGTAAATCCTGGATATGGAGCATTAAGGCAGATCTGTTATCTATTATTAGGGCCTGAATATAGGAAGCCCATTTTTAGATGGTTTCCTCCCCCTGGGTATCTTGAACTGGGTGTTAAAGAGTGGAACATATGTTTTAGATGTAGAAATTCATGAATAAAATGGCCTTTGGGTAAGCCTAGGTATTTTAAACATCTGGCCCTCAAATGCAGAAATTAGCTTTCTATTCCTCTTGATGTAAGAACTGTCACGTAGACGGGGGAAATTCCAAGGCCACGACAACAGCCTTCTAACTGATCTCATTGTTTTCATTCTGTCTGGATATTATCATATTTTAATATTCCTATTTTTCTGAAGCACAGATTTGATTGTTTCTTTCTAATTTAAAAAAGAGTCTTTGGCAGTCTTCTGATTTCCTTAGAATCATTTTCAGTTCCTATCACTTGGCACTAATGGGCTTTTACTGCTTACTTCCTCTCACCTACTACATCTTCTACAACTCTCTGCTGTAAGCAATGTGGCTGGCCTATGTATTTTTCTATCTCTGTATTTTTGTTCTTCTGTTTGGCTTGCCTAGAATACCTTTTCCTACTCCTGAAATTATAGCAACTTTCATTACGGGACTCCAGTGTCACCCTCTGTGAACTCTAACCCTGAGTGTTTTCCACATCATAATTACTATCTCTTCTAGCTATTCTGGAGTTAACACAGCTAGCATTTGCTATTCACATACCAAGCGGTAGGTCATTAACAGGCCCATAGCTGGTAAGTGGCAGGATCCAGCTGCGGTGCTTCTCACTCCAGCACTGATACTTTTATCATCTCTGACACTCTGGCATCCTATATGCCTTTTACCATGACGCTGATAACTGACTGTTGCATTTTACTTCAAAACTATTTACCTTGGGGCTTCCCTGGTGGCTCAGTGGTAAAGAATCTGCCTGCCAATGCAGGAAACACAGATTCAATCTCTGACCCGCATGCTGTGGAGCCACTAAGCCCCCGTGCCACAGCTGTTGAGCTGGTGCCTGGGAGCCACCGCTGCAAGGAGGTGCAGCTAGTGTGCACCCCAGTGCCTGTGCTCTGCAAGGGGAGCCGCCACGGTGAGAAGTCCGCGCAGCAAACTAGAGAGCAGCCCCCACTCGCTGCGACTAGAGATGAGCCCATGTAGCAATGAAGCCCCGGCAGAGCCAAAAATAAATAATAACTAAAGTTATTAAAACACATATTTACCTTGGGCGTAGACATTTTACTCATTCATCAAGTGTCCCTCAATGCCTTACAGAGGCCTTTCATCACAATGTTTAATCAATTAAAAAAATGTTTCCTGAATTCTTTCTGCCTATGCCAGGCATCATTTCTGACATATGGAAATGGTGACTCCATTTAGTGACATTTTCCCTATCACCCACTGTCAACGATGGACTGACTGGAATCCCACATTCCCAATTTCTATGTGGCTCAGCTGGTACATAATTCGCCTGCAATGCGGGAGACCTGGGTTTGATCCCTGTGTTGGGAAGATCCCTTGGAAAAGGGAGGGCTACCCACTCCAGTATTCTGGCCTGGATAATTCCATGGACTGTATAGTACATGGGGTCAGGAAGAGTTGGGCATGACTGAGTGACTTTCACTTATCACTTACTTAATTTCTATTCATGAAAGAAGAAATCTGAATTTCTTCAGACTTCTTGCAGGTCCTCATCCTTGGTCCATGTACCCACAGCCAGAGAACAAGAGATACTGCCAAAATAACCTTACAGTTGTAGAGACAGTTCTCGGAGAAGGGAGGACTTAGAACAAGAGGCATAAACCTTTAAATAATATCTTAGATAAATTAATGTTCATATCTTAATAAGTTAATGTTTTATTGGTTATGTTTTCCATGTGATTTTCTGGTAATAATATTGTAATCTGTCTGGATGCTTCTTCAGTGAAACTGTGGACAGAAAAAGGCAATGGGTTTGAATATTTTAATTCTAGAGCCCTACTTCTTTAATCTCTTTGAGCAGGACAACAGCAGAAGCTTTATGATGTCTTTGTTTTCAGAGGAAAAGTTGTCCATGTTGCCCATATGTTTGAGTTGACTTTGTACTTCGTGGCTGAGATTATTTTTAAAGGTTTAATTACGTAGTGTAATCTATGCTTTTGGTGTTAATAAGTGACTGGATACCATGCCATGCCATACTGACTTTTAAGAGGTCTCTATGGTTTCAAAGAAACAACTAACCACTTAAAGAAAAACCTACTTGGATGCAGAGGGCAAAAGTCCTTCTCAGTGTATCTCTCAAGGTTCCATAAAAAACTCTGTATAATCTTACTGCCTCTGACAGTGAAAAGAAGTTGTTTTTCTCACTGCTTTCCTCCTTAGTAAGTTGGTGGTTCCTCATATAAAGGATTTTACCCCCCATCTGGGTAAAGTGTCAGATATTTTCCATCATTTCAGTGGTAACATCAGCCAAACCACTGCAGAGTGAGCCATGCCAAAGGGAAGGATGTCCAGGAGTGGACCACAAATTGCCTCCCCGGATCTCGTATCATAGTTAATTAATTGAGTGCTGACAGTGTGTTTGCTTCTCTGTTAAGCGAGGGAGAAAAAGCAGACTCAACTTTTGCATTCAAGGCCTGAGTCAGTCGGACACTATAGGGTAGGTTGAAATACTCCAATGGTTATATCGCAAGTACGAACTGCTTTACCTTCATAGTGTAATTTCTTCTCAGGCATTAGGGAAATTATGATTTAATAACATTAAAAAATATGACATTCAGAAAAAAAATTGAGAGATGAAAAGCAGTTGCCTGATGAAAAAAGAAATCTTTCCTTTTCTCATCCAAATCCTGTTTTCTTACCCTCAAAGTGTTAGCTAGAGTTAATTTCACTTGCTCTCTATGTAGAAGAAAATGACCCTCAGAAACGAACCCAAATTCATTTTAGTTCCCTGGAGATTTGTGGTTCTTGAATATAAATGCAGACTCCTTGTCTATGTGACAGGAGGTGAAATTGGGTGAAGGCCAAACTGAGTTTTCAGAATATAACCATGCCTTGCAAATGCCAATTATTCTAATTGGCTTACCTCTCCTGTTAACAAGTTGCTTTGCTTTCTTAGACAGTTATACAGGGAATTCTCCACAAGTTCTTCCAATCTCCTATGACCCAGATGTTGTCTGTAAAAGAATAAAAATGTGAACAAATCTTGAAGAACTTGACACAACTTTAGATTGTTGGTTTCCCTGGGGGCAGGAGAGATTAAGAATGTGTTACCTTCTTTCAAGTCTGTCCTAAGTGATTGATGAATTTAATAAAATGATTTGATTTTTGATAGGTACTATTTCTTGGAATAAGAATCAGTGAATCACAGAAGAGAACTAATTGCGTCTACATGTAATTCTGAATCCATGAGGACGAACATGTATTTGTTTATTATACTGAATGAGGAAGAAGGAAGATAGAATTATGGTACAGGAAATAGAAGTCAAAGTGGAACAAAATTGTTTACTGGCAGATATGGTGGGATAAGAGGTTACAGCTAAAAACACGAAGTATGAGTTTTGAGTTTCTCAGATAAAAAAAAATTACTTATGACCAGCAGGTCATATTATATCATTTCCAAATCTCTTTATGGCAAAACATTTTTTATTATCTCTTGATGCGGAACTTAAGAGATATAATTTCTTCTGCAAACAAACCATGTATCTTCTATAGTAAATCAGATGATTCACAAGCAATTTAAGTTGTGATTGATTTCTTTTATGAACACAAAGTTTTGGCTGAGAGTTTTTGGTTTGGGCTCAATAGTCGTATATTTCTTATGCACCTATTATGTTCTGGGCCTGAACTTGGAACTAGAGTCTGTGTTCATTTTATTACCATGTTTTCCATACTCAACATCTCAATAAACAGACATGATTGCACTTCTGATAGAAGGCAAACTTAACTTGTGGATTTAAATACTCATATTTACTGTAGCTCTAACTCAAGACCAGCGTATTTCAAGTCATTTTCTCAGTTCTTCTGTGATAAAAATATTCTGGCCAGCAGAGCTGTTGTGGGATTTGAGCATGTTGTAAGTTGACTAGTATGGATGTCAACCCAAAGGCCACTCAGTGTAGCAGAGCAGCCCATGGGATTTGGAACACTTTGGATTTTTCCTCCAAAAGCATCTATAATGAACAGAGTTATTTCGAAAGCATTCCCTGCAGTTCATGCCTTAACTCAATCATCTGGGAACAGGAAAGCAGATCCCTCTCAATACACCACTAACTTGGATTTCTATGGTATTATGCACAATCTTCTCATTTATTTTTACAGTGATAGAGTGGTTTCCGAGCCAAGTTCTCCAGGCGTTTGGGGAAGAAGGAAAAGGTTTTGAATGCTTCCAAATTCTTTAGGTGACAATTGATGTTTTTTATTTTCTTGTTCTTCTTCAGAAATGAAAACAAACATACTAAACTCTGCACCTTAGAGCAGAAGGATGTGATTCTTGGCCTCTTGGATCCTTTTGGCAAAAATCAACTCCTTTGGCTCATAAATATTTTGTTTCTACCCCTCCTCTTTAAATTCTTTACTTCGCTGCTGCTGCTGCTAAGTCACTTCAGTCATGTCTGACTCTGTGCGACCCCATAGATGGCAGCCCATCAGGCTCCACCGTCCCTGGGATTCTCCAGGCAAGAACACTGGAGTGGGTTGCCATTTCCTTCTCCAATGCAGGAAAGTGAAAAGTGAGAATGAAGTTGCTCAGTCGTGTCCAACCCTCAGCGACCCCATGGACTGCAGCCCACCAGGCTCCTCCATCCATGGGATTTTCCAGGCAAGAGTACTGGAGTGGGGTGCCATTGCCTTCTCCACTTTACTTCACTAGCTTTTACTAATTTGGTTTATTACTTTGAACCAGAAAATTAGAAAAGAGAACCTAAAATACATAGGAGGAGTAGATAGGACCTAATAACATTATTCATGAAAATAATGTATCTATCATCTTCTTTAGCATTTGCTTAGCAATTCCACAGAAGGGATAATTTACTAGATTTCTGAATAGTTTATTACTTCTCAGATGGACATACAGTAAATTATTATATGGAAATGAGGTCAATAAATACATGCTGATTTTTGTTTAAGAAAAACCCTTCTAAATAAACAAAAAATGTCAGCGATCTAGCACTTACCTTTCTATTTATTCACACTGTTTCCCCCAAATCTTTTTCTCTCCCTTATTTTTTTTTGAATTATTAACTATAACTTTCAGCATTTACTTTGTAGTGAAGATAAATTGGTAACAGGGTACATTTCAGACCAAGCAAAATCTGCATTGACTGAAGTTATTAAAGAGTGAAAATGATTGTGAGAAACAAGTCTCCAAGAAGCCTAAATGAACAAAAATGCCTAAACAAACAAACAAAAAATTTAATCATGAGAAATTCTTTTTCATCTATGTAATGAAATCCAATCAAATTGCTTTCGTTGGAACTGTGTTTTAATGGCTTAACAGTATTAATTTTAACAAGTCATTTCCAAGTAGAATGTATCACAAGTATTTTCTTTCAGTATCTAGCTGAATTAGAGCCATGTCAATGTCTTTGCAGTGTCCAAGAGCAATGTAAGGAGTAGAAGGGGTTTATGTTTCTGTAACAGAATGGAAAGTAGCAAGAATAAAGAGTAAGCTTTGTTTCCAAGAAATAACCAACTATGGAGGAAATTTTTACTGCTCTAGGATTCTATATTATCCTAATATTTTTAGGACAATCTCTAGGAGGTTAGTAGAGAAATTAGATGTTGGTATATGGGAAATTGCTTCTAAGGCAAAAGGGAATGGGAGGAGTTCCTTGGTTATTTTTATAAAGTTAACCCTCTGTCCTGTGATTTATATTACTTTTCCTTCCAACTTCTTGGTTCAACTCCTGAACTGGAAATTGAAATTGCTTTAATTTCATTTAGGGATCAAAGAAAAACCCTTTTAATTTTAGGGTTTTTTTTTAATGTTTTAATAAATAATATTTATTTGTTTTGGTTGTGTTGGGTCTTCATTGCTGCACAAGCTTTCCTCTAGTTGTGGTCGCAGGCTTCTCATGGCAGTGGCGTCTCTTGTTGCAGAGCAGGGGCTGCAGGGTGCAAGGCTTCATGGACTCCGTGGTTGTGTGTCGTGGGCTCTAGAGCACAGGCTCAGTTGCTATGGTACAAAGTCTTAGTTGCTCCATGGCATGTGGGATCTTTCTGGATCAGGGATTGAACCCGTGTCTTCTTCATTGACTAGTAGACTCTTTACCACTAATCCATCAGGGAAGCTCTAACTTTGGTTTTGACTTTACAATATGGGAATGCATAAAAATGAAACATTAATGGAATTAAATTTAACTCTAGAATAAGAAAATTGGTGTTTGATACATAAATCCCAGAACATTGGGTTGCAAGTAGATTCCAAATTAATTAATAATAGATATTCAAAGTAATAATGATAAGAACAAGGTTAATCAAATTTAATTTCTTTTAGATAATGATTTTGTGCTAGAATTAGCTAGGGCTATTTGAGGCAGTCTTCATATAAAGCTATAAGCTTCTTGATGTAGTAAGGCCAGATAAAAGAGATTATATCTAAGATGCTTTGACATAATCATCATCACTAAAGAAGAATGGCCAGTAAAGAATTACAATCTACCTCTGCCATTCTCTTCCAGAATCCCAGGTTAATTATTTTGAACCAAAGTTGAAAGGTATTACTGAACTCTCCTGCTTCACCTGATAAAGTTCTGCTAGCTATTTAGAAAACTGGGTAAAGAAATGAGTGAATAGAACTGTGACCCTAAAACAAAGAATCTGAAAGAACACATGGATCTTCTACCTGCTTCTTTCTTGAGACAGACCACATGCATCCTTATGAACTTAACACTTGTCAACTTAACATTGGGTTAAAAGGTGTCAGACTCTGTTATACTTTGAAATGGCTCTTCTAATTATTTTCCCCACAAAGTATAACAATAGCCACAAAAAGCTGTGTCACGTCCCTTGGGATCTGCAGCCCTGAATACCAAAGAGAGAGTGACGCAGTTTGGGTTAAGTAAGCTGTCCTGGTTGTTGTTGTTCAGTCACTATGTCATGTCCGGCTGTTTGTGACCTCATGGACTGCAGCACACCAGGCTTCCCTGTCACTCACCATCTCCCAGAGTTTGCCCAAGTTCATGTTATGTTCACTGATGCTATCCAGCCATCTCATCCTCTGCTGCCCTCTTCTCTTTTTGCTTTCAATCTTTCTCAGCATCAGGGTCTTTTCCAATGAATCAGCTGTTTGCATCAGGTGGCCATAGTATTGGAGCTTTGGCATTAGTCCCTCCAACGAATATTCAGGGTTGTCCTGGTACCTGGCTTAAAAGATGACCTAGAGAACACAAAGGTAGCATGTTTCTATGGGATGTCTTCTTTCTGGATCTCTTCTATTTCAATCTATTTTCTTGAATTGGGCAATAATCAAATTTTGAGAGGCACAGATCATGATCCCAGTAAAGGCACTCTGCTTCCCTCTTTACTATTTAATTTAACTTTTATTAGAGGTTAAATCTGATTTATCAAATGGCTTTAGCATGTTGAAAAATATAATGAAATAGGAGCCCAGAACTTCATAAAAATTGCACCCAGTAGAATTCTGTTAGAGAAAAATGTCAAAGGGTAAACTAGCAAAATGAATTGTACCTTTAACTGCACTCTCTAGGGACACTATGATTCTGTTCTACCATCCAACAAGGAGGAACCCATGTCTCATGTTCAGTCAATCTTGGCTTGGCATGGGAAGCTGGTGTTCCTCTATCGCCAAGTCTTGCTTTGATGCTGATTCCATATATACTCCGTCTTAGGTCCCTATCAGAGAAGACTGACATTGACACTTCATCTTCCTCTTTCAAAATTTTCAGTGCTAGGTTTGATGGGTTTGATGTTGAATTGGGCTTTGGAGGTGAGAAAGAAGCATTTATTTGTCTAGAAATTTTCTTCATCTCTGTGAAGGGATGTGTGACTATTCAGCATCAAGATCATGCCACATTAGCATTCCATAGAGAAACAGTTACAAGCTGATTGCATTATAGGTGTGGGTTTTAGATATACCTCGGCCAACGTCTTGAGCATATTTTTACATCCTTTTTTTGTTGCTGAAAAATGGAGAAGCAGTAGTTCTCTGTGCCTCAACAAGGACTAAAATGTCACTTCAACAAATAGTGACCGTAATGATAACTAGTGTTATGTTTTGCAGTTTAAAAGTACTTCTAAATAAACTGTGGTACATCCAGACACTGGATTGTTACTCGGTGCTAACAGGAAATGAGCTATCAAGCCATGAAAAGACATGGAGGAAGCTTAAATGCATATTACTAGATGAAAGAAGCCAATCTGAAGAGGCTATATACTGTTTAATTTCCACTATATGACATCCTGGCAAAGGCAAAACTATGGAGACAGTAGAAAGATTCATGGTTGCTGGGATTAGGGAAGAGGGGATGAAGAGATGGAACACTGAGGATTTTTAGGACAGTAAAACTATTCTGTAAGATACTACAGTGGTAGCTACATGTCAGTATACATTTGTCAAAACCCATAGGACATGTGACATAAAAGTGAACCCCAGCCTAAACTCTGGACTTTAGGTGATAATGATGTGCCGATGTAGGTTCATCAGTTATAGTAAAATTACCACTGTAGTGCAGAAAGTCAATAGTAGTGAAGGTTGTATGTATAGGAACAGAAAATCTATGGCGCCTATGTACTTTTTGCTTAATTCTTCTGTGAACCTAAAACTTTTTAAAAATTATGTTTCCTAATTTAAAAACATACTTCCTGTATTAATCGTAACAATAATTCTATAGTATGGTTAAAACATGTTATTTTCATTTTCAACAAATACTGATCAAATGGCTACTTACTCTTCTAGGCACTGGATCAAGGTGGCAAATGTCCTTGCCCTGGGGAATTACATGGCTACGTTGATTTGACTGCTAATCAGTTTGATTTAAAATTCAAGCTTGGTTCCCTTAACTCTGTACCTGATAGTCTTTCAGCTACATTTCACAAGTTACCTGTGGCTAAGCCTCAGTGGCAGAACAGAATATAAAGGATATAAGACAAGGTTAGAGTTAAGTGGTCAGCAAAACATTACCGATTATAAACATAGACAAAAGGACATTGCAGTCTGAGATTCTATACCTATTCAAGGGGGAAATTGTGTAGATACCTAAAAAGTACTGTTTGTAAATATGAAATATTGAAAATTGAAAATATTTGCTTTAGAATATGATGGTGCCTTAGAAACACTTTTTTTGGTAGATGAATTGCATTCACAACTACAGAAAAGAGTGATTTTCGGAAGTATTTCTAGTATTTCCATGGTAGATTTGATCAATATGTGGTCGTTTACAGCTTGGCTGTACAGTGGATCTTTTTTCTTTTGAAAATATGTCTTTTTAAATAGACTCTCTGGAAGAAGTTTAAAGGGAATGTGTTGATACTTAACTCTATTATAACAGACACTAGATGTGCTTAAACTTCTTTTCTCAAAATTGGTCTAGATCTCACTGAGGTTCTTTTCAAGTACGGAAATTCATTTCATCAACATCATTCGTTTATCATCAAGATCTATCCCTGCTTTGGCTAAATTAAATATTTTTCAAAACCAAAATTTAATTATTTTTGAATCATCCATTAAAAACCCCCACCTTAAAAATGAAATTAAGTCCAGATTAATTATAATAGGAAAAAAAAAACTTGGCATTTCTTTAGGGTTCTACCCTAGGGTTTTCCAGTTTTATCACATTATAAAATAAACTCAATTTCTGTGCTTATTATTAAGTAACACTGACTTCTAATGTTAGGTGGTAGGAAAAGCTTTGGAGTGCCAAGCTGCTTGGGTTTGAATCCTGGCTCTACATTGCCTTGAGGAAATTGCTTAGTTTCTCTGTGTATTCTGTAATTTCACTATAAATTGGATTAATTATAACTGCTCTATAAGGATTACGTGAGCCCACCAACATAAGGCAAGCTTATGGTAGACAGGATTGATCAGGACAGTTTCCTATTTATTATCACATAAAGCCAAGGATAGAGTTAGCATTATTTTGGCTCCTTTGGATGATGTAGAGATGTTTTTGGTTGCGTATTAGCTTTTTTAGGTTCTCACTGTGATGGTATTTTTATCAGCTCCTAAGTTTTCTTGCCTGGAGAATCCCAGGGACAGGGGAGCCTGGTGGGCTGCCATCTATGGGGTTGCACAGAGTCGGACATGACTGAAATGACTTAGCAGCAATGTAGGACTTGCTCAGGGGTCTCTGACTTCCCCAAAGTTCTCACGGATCGCTTCTTGAATCACAGGCTCAGTCTCTGAGCTTGGTTGGATTTGCTTTTCTGCCTCCTAGAGACAGATTCTCTAGAAAGACTTCTTACCACTGGAGGCAGAGGCAGGAGGGAGGAAATAATTAAAGAGCCTTAACGGCAGCTTCTTCCCAGATTACTTTCTCTCTCCTGATGTTAGTCATTATTGCTGCAAGTTTTTATTTTCATTCCAAGTCTTACTTATTGCCCATGGCTTGCATTTCAATAGCAAAACAACTAGTGCTGGGTTTATGGTGGTTGTTCTTTTACGTAATCTTGTCCTTCTAGCATCTTGCCAAAGGTGCTTATGATTTCACTACAATAACAGACATTTGGTTACTTCACAAAAGTCTCACTCAGTTCTCTGGTGTCTTCCTTCTTATTTCCACTGTTATCTCTCCATCTCTATAATATGCCACACTGCATTCATCACTCACAGGTATCTCTTTAACAGGATTTGGAGCTAAAATCCTGCTCTTTCATATTAACTGCTATGGCAGTATTTCAAATGTTTAACACATTTTTCTCCCCCAGGAAGTGGTTTAATTCATGGTGAGGCTTAGTCTAGGCATCCACTTATGCTTTTCTAGTTTTTTTGTAACAAAGAGGAGCATCTGAAAACTGAACTTTACTGGAGATATGAGCTACAACACAAGCAGAGGACAAAAAAAGAATCAGTAGACATCAATATTTGTGATGAATATTTCATATTCATTTTCACTCTAAATTAAAAATTATTTTAGAAATAGAATTATAGGGAAGTATTAAGTATAATGTAATAATTATTTATATTCCCACCAGCAAGAAAGAACCACCATTTATATTCTGATGTGTTTGCTTCCCATTTTCATTATTTTCTGTTTTAATGAAAAATCACTTTACCATATTTATAAAATTGATATATGCTGATACCATGACTCCAGACAGTGCAGAAAAAGTAAAATTAAAAAGATTGAAAAAATTCAGTCACTTCCATCATCTGAAAGCAAACATTATTATCATTTAGTAATGATCATTTTGGACATATGTTTATTCACAAAATATAGAGGAAAAAGATGGAGAAGATATAAATACTTTAATAAAACTTAGATCATGATACTGATACTATTTCTGATAAAATTAATATGTACTTTGAATTGAATTAAATACAAGACAAGCTGAGCTGAAATAAAAAGGAATAAAAACCTCATATTATAAATAGATACATAATATATTCTACATCCATTTTGAAATCTATTTCTAATGCTAAAATTATTTTGTATTTGCTCTTACTATTTTATAATTAAATTTCCCTTTCTAAGTCATATATCATTCTAATGTTTTATCATTGACCTTTAAGCATTTATTATGCTGAATTTATGTCTTATTAAATTATAAGAAATGTTCTTCTTTTCTTGAGTTATTTTCTAATAAGACACATCCCTAGTCTTTTTACATGCTCTCTCTCCCTCCCTCCTTCCCTTGTATTTTCTCTGCTATTTCATAGGGTTTTGTTCATGATTCAATGGTTTTATCTAGATATTCAGTTTGCTATTATATAGAGTGGGTGAGTTTTTGACTCTTTCAACATTATTTGAGTTTTCCAAACTACATGCTATTGGCGGGGAGAGAAGGAAAGTGGAAGAGAAGAGGGAGAGGGAAGGGAGTATTTAGTTTTTGTTAGAACACCTGGGCTCTGTTCTCTCTGTTGAAATATTTTGAGCTTTCTGATTATTTCTTACCTGGGAGTAGTAATAGAACTTTTACTTCTGTAAGAGAAAGCCAAAGCCATTTTCTAACCTTCTGTACATCCCACTGTATCTCAGGAAAAGGAACAAGAGAAGGACTTACATCTAACATCTTTTTGCCTAGATTCAGGACATTAATGAAAATTCTTGGGACTTTATCTTTCAACAGTGTGCACTGTGGTAGGTGTGGTTGGGTTGAGTTTCTGAGCACTGCTTAAGCATTTTCTGTTTCTTTTATTGGGAGCTGGGTTTTTGCAGATACTGTGTTAGGCTTTGATTTTGTTGCAGATTGTCACAGATGCTTTTCCTCTCTGTAGACACACTTCTCTGCAGTGTGGCTTCCTCCTGTCAAGAAGGTAGCATTTATTTCCCTACCCTTTCAATCTAGGCTTTGCTGTGTGCTTGCTTTGGCCAATGGGATGTTTGCAAATATGAAATGAGAGGCACTTGAGCAGTGAAGTTTGTTATTTCCTGCTGTTCCTGGAACTCTTTGGCCACTATATGTAAAAGTCTAGGCTAGATTGCCAGAGGATGAACAACATGTGGCTCAGATATCCTAGTATCTTGGATGACAGCATTCCTGTTGCCAGATGTGAGTGAAAGATCCTTGATCACACAGCCGAGTAGACCAACCCACTAAACTCATGAAAGAACCCAAGAGAGATCAGCCAAACAAAGATCAGAACAGAAGAGTGACATAGATGACCCATAGAAACCTGAGCTAAATAATGATGGCTTTCTTAAGACACTAAGTATTGATTTATTATGTAGCAAAAGCAATTTGACCCAGTACCATTTTGTTACTTGTTACAGAAACAGGAAACTTCTAAAACATAGATAAGTTGCTCAGTCAAATTTGCAATACTTAGTTGGTTAAGGTTGTTAATTAGGACACTTCTGAATATTGTGCTGTGTTTTGTGTGCTGTGCTAAGATTCTTCGGTTGTGTCAGACTCTTTGTGACCCCGTGGACTGTAGTCCACCAGGCTCCTCTGTCCATGGGATTCTTCAGGCAAGAATACTGGAGTGGATTGCCATGCCTTCCTCCAAGGGATCTTCCCAATGCAGGGATGGAACCTGTATCTCTTATGTCTCCTGCATTGGCAGGTGGGTTCTTTACCACTGGTGCCACCTAATTGCAGTACAAACTCAGCCAAAATTAATTGTTAGTTATGTAATACTTTGTAACCCAAGAATACTGGAGTGGGTAGCCTATCCCTTCTCCAGGGTATCTTCCCCACCCAGGAATTGAACCCCGGTCTCCTACATTGCAGGCGGATTCTTTACCAACTGAGCTATCAGGGAAGCCCACTTTGTAACCCACCTTCCCATAAGATAAATTCAGAGACTTCATTTAAAATATTTTGCTAGACATGTCTATATTCTTCTGACAGTCTAGGCAATCACAATGGTCCTTCTGATTGGCTTCTAACTGGGACAGCTCTGTTTTAGTAAGCTTATGCTTCCAGTTTCATAGGGACCAAAAAATTGATTAATTGAATTCACCTTCTCTATTTTTTTCTATGCTTATCTTTACCCTTTCCTTATTTTGAGTTTTATTCATACACCAGAGGAATTTACAATGAATTCATTTTGGTCTGTCAGTATGGGAGATCTCAACGCAAATCCTACAAAGGGGCCACAGAAAATAATGGCAAACAAATGCTCAGAAGCAAATTATTATTGAATGCAGCAGAATGTCACGTTTGTTTTCAGCCTCAAGGGCTTAAGATCCTTTTAATGGGCTTTGTTGGGAAAGATCTGAAGGCTTTCATGTCACAAAGCCTGGAAGGTTGATCATTTTGGCTGTTTTCCAGGCTGACCTATTAATTTGAAAGACAGCCTGACTGCAGATACACTTTTAGGTTTCGGTGCTGGCAGACGAGGCTAATAGTCTAGGCAGGTGTCTCCAACACTGATCTAGATGGCTTGAAACCTTGATATTTTGCTAGATGAGGATACATTTCAGGTACATTTGCATGTTTCAACCCCATCAACTCAAATCAAAATTCATACTCTCTGACTTGGAATGGGCACAAAATATTAATAATAGCAATTTGGTTTAGTGAAAACAGACCCCCATTTAGAGTCTGAAAATTATGATTTGAATGTGGCTCCACAACTCATTAGCTGGGCGACCTTTGGCAAGTCTCATAATTAACTTTAGCCTCAGTTTTTAAATCTGTAATGTGAGAGTGATAGTGTACTGCTTCCCACAGGAACTGTTGTGAGTCGAGTCAGTGTTCATCACTTTGTCAGTTATAATGCAGGGTATAATAAAAGCATTACTGCACATCTAGAATCTCCAGAAAAAAAGGATCCTTAGGTTTACAAGACAACCCTCCCTCTTAATTTTCCTCTTTGAATGATCCTTCAGGCATGTGTTCCTTTTGTGATAGCTCCAAAACTGTGCATCTCTAGCCAAGAGCTATCTTCTGTATTCCAGAACTGTTTCTCTAAGTGATCATGGGTCACCTTTTCTTGAATAGCATGGAGGCACCTCAAAATCAGCAAGTCACAAATGGAGCCCCTCGCTCACTTTCTCTGGGGATGTTTCTCCTGTGTTCTTTACATTGGTTAAGGACATTGCTGTATACCCAGCTGCCCAGAACAGAAGTCCTAGCATCATCCAGGGATAAGGCAATGGCCACCCACTCCAGTACTCTTGCTTGGAAAAAAATCCCATGGACGGAGGAGCCTGGTGGGCTGCAGTCCATGGGCTCGTGAAGAGTCGGACACGACTGAGCGACTTCACTTTCACTTTTCACTTTCAGGCATTGGAGAAGGAAATGGCAACCCACTCCAGCGTTCTTGCCTGGAGAATCCCAGGGACAGGGGAGCCTGGTGGGCTGCTGTTGATGGGGTTGCACAGAGTCGGACACGACTGAAGCGACTTAGCAGCAGCAGCAGCAGCATCCAGGACACCCTTTTTTTCTCCCTCATTATCTGTATCCAAATAAACACTAAGTCTTGAATTCTACCTCCTTGGCAGCATTCAGATCCATCCACATCTCTCCGTCCCTCTCGCCCTTTAATTTCTCATCTGGATTACCACCACAGCATCTTTTGTCATCTCTTTTCCTCTTATCTTAACTTCTCTCTCCTGTTTCTCACACCGTAGCAATCTAGAAACTTCAGTCTATACATAATTTTTTAAAAATTCAATCTAATGGTATAACTCTCTTCAAAGCCTTCTGTGGCTCCTTTAGCCCATCACACAGAGTTTAATGTGTGAGGGCCACCACTATGCCTTGACCATGCCCATGTCTCTAGTCTGTTCTCTCTCTCTGTCTCCTTGCACAGTTTTTCTTCTCCTTTGTAGTTGTTGAACATGCCATGGACTTTTTTGTCAGTGTTTTTGTTCTGCCTGGAAAAACCATCTGCTACTCTTCTTGCCAGAACCGTTTGTCTCTCCAGTCTCAGATCCAGGTGTCACCTTCTCTGAGAAGCCATTCACGGCAATAAATCACAGTGTACTGCAATGATTAGTTTACCTGACCAGCCTAAAAGTAGAGGACTTGCATTACTCATGAGGCCACAGTTATCAAGTCCTATCGACTGCTGGTGTGTCCATCTTTAGCAGGGGTTCTGCCAATCTGCTACTAAAGTAGTCCAACATCACAGTTAATATTACTATATTTGGAGTCAGACACATATAAATTGGGCTTCCTGGATGGGCGAGTGGTAAAGAACCTGCCTGCCAATACAGGAGACCTAAGAGACACAGGTTCGATCCCTGGGTCAGAAAGGATCCCCTGGAGGAGGGCATGGCAACCCACTCCAGTATTATTGTCTGGAGAGTCCCATGGACAGAGGAGCCTGGTGAGCTACAATCCATTGGGTCGCA
The DNA here is from genome assembly GCF_029407905.1 of Bubalus kerabau. Lineage (NCBI taxonomy): Eukaryota > Metazoa > Chordata > Mammalia > Artiodactyla > Bovidae > Bubalus > Bubalus kerabau. Next base: position 28,477,649 of record NC_073630.1, on the reverse strand, counting down.
AAGAGCTGGACATGACTGAAGTGACTAAGCATACGCACACACACACATAATTCAGAGTCTAATCTTTTCAATCCATTTGCAGGTTTCAAACCCATCAACTCAAGGCAAAATTTGTGCTCTGACTTGGAATTTGCACCAAATGCTAACGATGGCAATTTCACTTAGGAAAAATAGATCCCAACTTAGAGTCTACAAATTATGATTTGGACTTGGTTTCACAACCCGTTATTTGGGCAACCTTTGGCGAGTCTCATACGGTTTTTTAATCTGCAGTATGAGGATGATAGAGCACTACTTCCCTCAAGGAGCTATTCACTGTGAGTCAAATGAACAGGAATGGAAACAGTATCTCTTTCCTAGAATAAAACACTATGTCCCGTAATGGCTCAAAAATGATGATTATTTCCGGTTTTAATTTTTATCAGTAGATAGACCTGAATATCAAACTTATGTCTATAAGTCAAGTGCATAGTTTCTAAGGTGTGGATTTTGAGACATCCATATTGATGCTTCAACATACTAATTGATTACTTCCAGGTTCCTTAAGATTGCCAGAAAAATTGTACTGTGAATAAGTTATATTTTATTAGATTAAAGAATTCCTGTCCTGATCCAGTGACCACCAAACATTTTATTTCTGGTTTTGGATCCTAACACTAAAGAAAACACTAAGTAAAACAAAACAATACCAAACCCAAATTTAAAACAATATAAAACAGGAGTTTAGAGACCTGTTAGAGCCTAGATCACATTTTTCTAAGTAAATTCAATGCCAGCATAAGTTCTTCTACCTGGATTCACAACACAGCAGCCCCTAAAAGAACCGGAAATAAAGGAATCACGAGGCTAAACATATTTCCATTTAACCCTTGCTGCTGCTGCTGCAAGTTGCTTCAGTAGTGTCTGACTCTGTGTGACCCCATAGACGGCAGCCCACCAGGCTCCCCCGTCCCTGGGATTCTCCAGGCAAGAACAGTGGAGTGGGTTGCCATTTCCTTCTCCAATGCATAAAAGTGAAGAGTGAAAGTGAAGTCGCTCACTCGTGTCCAGACTCCTAGCGACCCCATGGACTGCAGCCCACCAGGCTCCTCCGTCCATGGGATTTTCCAGGCAAGAGTACTGGAGTTTACCATAAAACCCAGCTGCTCTTCTGGCTCCTTGTAGACCTGCTTTGGTACTGATTCATTCACTTATTCATCCCACAATTGTTAATTGAACACCTACTATGTTCCAGGCTCTGTGGTGGACACATACAACTGTGTGAGTGTTTGGTTGTCTTCTGACTTACTCTTCACTGTGCCTAGGCTCCTCTTGCTCGTATGCCTCCCTTAGAGTTCAGGTTCCCACTGGTATGAATCAGGGAATGCGGAATACCTAGACAGTGTTTAGTTCTGTGTCACACAGTGCCTACTTTGCTTTGGCTTGTGATTTCTTTTGCTTACTCTCAATCTACAGTAAACATAGCTGTATCTTCCCCTGCCTCCTAAATGAGTAGTTTTCCCATCAGTTGCCAACTTTCAGTAATGGGACAATCCAGAGGCCCTGACTAGGTTGTTGCCACAGACACAGCTCTCTACTCTCTTACCTTTGAATTTTCTTTCCAGCTGTACCTCTGCTCAGAAATCAATGTTGTCCCCAAATCACCATCTTGTGGCCTAAACCAGCATTGCTAACCAGCATCCACTAGCCATCTCAATCCATTTCTCCAAGGCAGCATTGCAAAATAGGAATATAATACAAGCCATGTGTGAGTGCTATCGCTCAGCCGTGTCTGACTCTTTGCCAGCCCATGATCTGCAGCCTACCAGGCTCCTCTGTCCCTGTGATTTTCCAGGCAAGAATACTGGAGTGGGTTGCCATTTCCTACTCCAGGGGATATTCCCGACCCAGGGATCGAACCCACATCTCCTGTGTCTCCTGCACTGTAGGTAAATTCTTTACTACTGGGCTTCCCTGGTGGCTCAGACAGTAAAGAATCCACTAGTGCCACCTGGGAAGCCCTAATACAAGTCACATACATGATTTTAAATTTTCTAATAGCATAATAAACAAGTGCTGTTAAATAAACAGTAAAATTAATTTTAATTATAAATTTTACTTAACCAAATACATAATCTATTATTACTTCCACATATGAAAGTAAAAGTCACTCAGTCTTGTCCAGTTCTTTTCGACCCCATGGACTATACAAGTCCATGAAATTCTCTAGACCAGAATACTGGAGTGCATAGCCTTTCCTTTCTCCGGGAGATCTTTCCAACCCAGGGATTGAACCCAGGTCTCCCTCATTGCAGATGGATTCTTTACCAGCTGAGCCACCAGGGAAGCCCAAGAATTCTGGAGTGGGTAGCCTATCCCTTTGAACCAGGGTTTCCTGCATTGCAGGCAGATTCTTTACCAATTGAACTAGAAGGGAAGGCCACTTCAACATATGGTCAATGTAAAAAAAAAAAAACTATCCATGAAATATGTATATATACATATGTACATTTGTCATACATAGTTTTAAAAATCCATTGTATATTTTACATTTCAGTATATCTAGATTCAGACTAACGACAGTCAGTTCAGTCACTCAGTCGTGTCCGACTCCTTTGCAACCCCATGAATCACAGCACGCCGGGCCTCCCTGTCCATCACCAACTCCCGGACTTCACTCAAACTCATGTCCATCGAGTCGGTGAGGCCATCCAGCCATCTCAATCCTCTGTCATCCCCTTCTCCTCCTGCCCCCAATTCCTCCCAGCATCAGAGTCTTTTCCAGTGAGTCAATTCTTCACATGAGGTGGCCAAAGTACTGGAGTTTCAGCTTTAGCATCATTCCTTCCAAAGAACACCCAGGGCTGAACTTTAGAATGGACTGGTTGGATCTCCTTGCAGTCCAAGGGACTCTCAAGAGTCTTTTCCAACACCACAGTTCAAAAGCATCAATCTTCGGCACTCAGCTTTCTTCACAGTCCAACTCTCACATCCATAAGTGACCACTGGAAAAACCATAGCCTTGACTAGACGGACCTTTGTTGGCAAAGTAATGTCTCTGCTTTTGAATATACTATCTAGGTTGGTCATAACTTTTCTTCCAAGGAGTATGTGTTTTTTAATTTCGTGGCTGTAGTCACCATCTGCAGTGATTTTGGAGCCCCAAAAAATGAAGTCTGACACTGTTTCCACTGTTTCCCCATCTATTTCCCATGAATTGATGGGACCAGATGCCATGATCTTCGTTTTCTGAATGTTGAGCTTTAAGCCAACTTTTTCACTCTCCTCTTTCACTTTCATCAAGAGGCTTTTTAGTTCCTCTTCACTTTCTGCCATAAGGGTGGTGTCATCTGCATATCTGAGGTTATTGATATTTCTCCCAGCAATCTTGATTCCAGCTTGTGTTTCCTCCAGTCCAGTGTTTCTCATGATGTACTCTGCATATAAGTTAAATAAGCAGGGTGACAATATACAGCCTTGACATACTCCTTTTCCTATTTGGAACAAGTCTGTTGTTCCATGTAGAGTTCTAACTGTTGCTTCCTGACCTGCATACAGATTTCTCAAAAGGCAGGTCAGGTGGTCTGGTATTCCCATCTCTTTCAGAATTTTCCACAGTTTATTGTGATCCACACAGTCAAAGGCTTTGGCATAGTCAATAAAGCAGAAATAGATGTTTTTCTGGAACTCTCTTGCTTTTTCCATGACCCAGCAGATGTTGGCAATTTGATCTCTGGCTGCTCTACCTTTTCTAAAACCAGCTTGAACATCTGGAAGTTCACGGTTCACGTATTGCTGAAAGCTGGCTTGGAGAATTTTGAGCATTACTTTACTAGCGTGTGAGATGAGTGCAATTTTGTGGTAGTTTGCGCATTCTTTGGCATTGCCTTTCTTTGGGATTGGAATGAAGACGGACCTTTTCCAGTCCTGTGGCCACTGCTGAGTTTTCCAAATTTGCTGGCATATTGAGTGCGGCACTTTCACAGCATCATCTTTCAGGATTTGGAATAGCTCAACTGGAATTCCATCACCTCCACTAGCTTTGTTCGTAGTGATGCTTTCTAAAGCCCACTTGACTTCACATTCCAGGATGTCTGGCTCTAGGTCAGTGATCACACCATCATGATTATCTGGTCGTGAAGATCTTTTTTGTACAGTTCTTCTGTGTATTCCTGCCACCTCTTCTCAATATCTTCTGCTTCTGTTAGGTCCATACCATTTCTGTCCTTTATCGAGCCCATCTTTGCATGAAATGTTCCCTTGGTATCTCTAATTTTCTTGAAGAGATCTCTAGTCTTTCCCTTTCTGTTGTTTTTCTCTATTTCTTTGCATTGATCACTGAGGAAGGTTTTCTTATCTCTTCTTCCTATTCTTTGGAACTCTGCATTCAGCTGCTTATATCTTTCCTTTTCTCCTTTGCTTTTCACTTCTCTTCTTTTCACAGCTATTTGGAAGGCCTCCTCAGACAGCCACGTTAAGTGGTTAATAGTCCCATGTAGCTAATGGCTACCATATAGAGCAGTGCAGGTGTAACGGTTATCTATTCATTCATCCATCCATCTATTTATCAAAACATGTCTTAAACACATACGTTGTGCTCAGTACCATTAAAAATTCTCATATTGTGCAATAGTCCTTGTTCTCAGGTAGCTCCAAAGTACATGAAAAAGCTGACTAGTACTTTAGCTCTGTCAGAGACATGACATGATAGTAATGATGCGTATGCACATGGTGCCAAGGGTACCCAGAAGAGAAACACTTGGGACAAAAATAGTTGCTAGAGGAGGTGATATTTGAACTTAGTCTCAAGAAGTGAGCAGGAAGAAAAGAACAGGACATATACTCTAAGGGGAGGGAATGGTATAAAAAAGGCACAGGGATATGAGTGAGCTTGACAGAGCATGATGCATATAGCAGATACAAATGTTTGCACAGGACTGAGGCCAACGAAGTGCAGAAAGAGATGAGGCTGGAGAGACGGAGAAGAGATATACCACAAAGGGCCTTATAGGCCTTCGCAGCTTATCCTGAAGCTGGATGGGAGGCGTTGTTTCTGAGTAGTGAATAAATATAAGTAGAAAAATGCAATATAATAGTGTGGTACTGAAGAAGAGGAACTCTGGAAACATACGTCCTGCGTTTGAATCTGGGGCTTTATATTATTATGTCTCCTTTCTGTGCATGAGTTTTCTTACATTAATCATAGATAATATTAGTATCTCAACTACAGGGTTGTTGTGAGACTGTTATGAACTGTTCCATGGAAAATTCTTAAATTGATTACCACAGTAGGCTTGATAAGTGGTAGACCTTATAATTAAAAAATTTTAAGTAGTAAAGTAACACAATGAGATTTGTGTTGCATAGATAGCACAGTGTCAGCTAAGGGTGAGAAGTGAGTCCAATAAGGAGATTGCTCAAAGCTTTTAGTATGATGTGATGCAGGTATAAACCAGGGCACAGGTGGTAGAAATGGGGAATACTGACAAATTTGAAAAGCATACAGAAGGTGTGAAGGCTTGGTAGCTGAGCTGGTGAGGGAGGTGAGATGCTTAAGAGTCTGTTAGGATCCCTAGAGTCTGTCTTGGGCACTTGAGTAAATGATGGCACATTTTTACAACCTGGGAAATATAGAAAGAGTGAGTTGTTGGTGGGCATGGGAGTCGGGGGTGAAGGATGAACAGGAGAAAGTGGATTAAAAATTGTTGATATAATTAGATATATCAATCTGGGTTTAATTATACAATTCAGTATATCAGTTTGGGGTTATAAAGAGACACTCCAGAGTGAATGTTTGATAGAGACATAGGTATAACACTCAGGCACTGCCTTCTCATTTTCCACAGTATGTTTAAGGATCTAGTTAGTGTTGATCAATGTTGCAGGTTTTGAGGACACAATGCACATCCTTTTAGAATAATCAGTTCTTGACCGATAGGTGATGTTTATATACAATTTAAAGCAGTTTAAATGTATACCACAAGCAAATGAGATTTTTATAAACTGCTTTCAAAAGATTAGGCAGACCCACACATGGCTATAAGTATCTTAAAATTAATTTTTAAAACAATAGGAGTCTGAGTGACACAAAAGAAATTTAGTCTATTTTACATGAACCTCAAAAGCACAGGTTATAATCTAGCGACTCCTGACACGTGTAATAATGACTGTAGTGTGTGCAGGTGCAAGAAGTTGGGGGTGGGAGCTATGACCAAGAAGTATTTCCCCCTCGCTTAATTTTGTCTATAACTAGAATAGTAGTGCTCCTCATTCTTCCTTCAGGCTATCTGCTAAGAATGGAATGTGATTTTTTTTTTTTTTTAAGATTCAAACTCAAGTCATTCAGTAAATTCAGGAAATATCTATGTAAACTAATGCCAGAGAAGTGGATCCCTGGACACTGGGGCTCTGTTAGAGCCATTTGTAGGGGAAAATCCCCAGACCCAAGTGAAGGGGTTCATTTAACAGATGTGCACCTGGCAAGCACTAAAACAGGGAAATAGAGAAAAGTTCATTGCGACAAAGGACAGATATAGGGATAGTTGAGAGCTAGAGAAACCAGTGGGCAAAGATGCAGAAGGGGAGGGCTTAGAGTAAGCCAGAGAAATGGAAAGATGAATCATGAGGTTTGTGATAGATTTTGCTTTTGTTCCCCAAATTTATTGCCTCTTTCTATAGAAAGATTATGCTTTTCTGTTTAACAGACGTCAAGCTTGGTCTTGCGACTTACTTTGACCAACGGAAAGTGAGCAGTACACTCACATGCCCCTTTCAGAGCGTTCCATCTTTGCTCTCTCTCTTTCAGGTGAACTTCCTGTTCCGGATGGGAGCTGTCAGTCATGCCCACGCAATGTAAGTTGAAAAGTTAATTTTTGTTGTTGAAAATCACAAAGATTCTGGGGTCATTTGTTACTGCAGCATAATCTAGCTGAAGCTTATCAATACAAGGTAAAACCTGAGAGAACTGTGAGATGATGGGCAGGTCAAGGGCTGATTTGATATCAAAACCTAAGAAGAAAACTTCAGGTCTCTGGGCATTTCCTAGTGTTACCCCTGCCATCCTGTGTGTGGCTCCTTTAGTGTTGCATCACTGCTGTGTGGTCTCATGGCTAGGCATCAGCAGTGGCTCCCTGACACGCTAAAGATACGACCTTTGGCAGATTATGTAATGTTTCTGTTACTCTGTACCTCAGCTGTCTCTGTAATAGGGAGAAGAAAGCCTACCTGTGTTTGTAAGTCGTTTGTCGTATGATTAAGTTGTTGTAGTCTGTTGTAAAGATTAAGCAAGGCGATGCGTGTTTCACAGATACCTGATATATGGTAAGTACTGAGTAAATAGCAACTATGATTACTATTTTGGTTCCCCTGAATCAAATATGCTTAGAATTGAGAATTTCATTAAAGGTATTGCATATGATAACCCACTCAATGAAAAAATTCATCTATGGGATTACTATAACAGATATTTGCTTAGAACTTGTGGTTGCATATTTCATTGCTGCTTCTCAAAAATAGAAATAGACATGCAGTTTTCTAGATTAAATAAGTGATTTATTATATGTTATGATACGGACATTGATTTTCATGCATTAAAGGAGGGCGCTGTTCGTTGAACTGCTTTAGGACAAGGCTAACTGCTAGGAAATGGGAATTAGCCTCTGTAGTGTGTTAAAATAATTAGTTATGGTAGCAGACTTATCATAAAGGATGGAGGAAGGTTTTTAGAATAGGAAAACATGAATTTCTGTAACTATGTGTTGTAGCCAAAGTAATGCCCAGCACCCCCAAAGATGTCCATATGTTAACCTCTGGAACATTGACTATATTAGGTTATGTGGCAAAGGAAATTAAGGATGTAGATGGAACTAGATAAAGCAGAAAAAAAGAATTCTCCCCTGGATGCTCCAAAAGAAACACAGCCCTGATGACACCTTGATTATAGCTCATTGAGACCTTTCCAACAAATGGTGCTGAAAAAATTGAATATCCACATGCAAAAATAAAAACAACTTCAATCTTTAATTAACTTAAAATGAATCAAAAATCTAAATGTAGAACCTAAAGCTGAATATTCCAGCAGAGCACATCGCAGAAAATGTTTGTGACCTTGAGGTAGACAAAGATTTATTAACTACAATACAAAAGCACAATCTATATAAGAAAAAAAAATAAATTAAACTTCATCAACATTTAAAATTTATGGTCTTTTAAGGAATTTGTTAAGAGTATGAGAAGACAGTTCATATTTTGTGAGAAAATATTTGCAAATGTTATATCTGATGAAGATCTTGTTTCCAGAATATATAAAGAACCCTCAAAATTTAATAATTATGAAACAAACAGCCCAGTAATGACCTGTGTAAAATCTTTCAATAGACTTGTCTCCAGAGAAAATATTAACTATAAGTAAGCGCATGAAAAGATGCTCAAGAGAGAAATTAAAATTAAAAACACAACCCGATAGTACTTTTTGCCTATTCGAGTGGCTCGAGCTAGATGATTGGCCATGCCAAGTGTTAACAAAAATGAGGAGGAACTCCCACCCACTGGTGGTGGAAATTTAAATAGTAAAACCTCTGTACAAAGTGATTTGGTAGTTTCCTAAAAATTTAAACCTACTGTTACCATATGGTCTATTCACTCTAGTCCTAGTTACTTACCTAAGATGATGGAAATTATAGGTCAGTACAAAATCTTGGACATAAATGCAGATAGCAGTTTTACATATGATAGTCGACATTTGGGAAAAAACTCAAATGTCCAGTGATAAGGGGCTGCATAGATACATTGTGTAACATTCATAAAATGGAATACTACCCAGCAAGAAAGAAGACTGAACTACTCGTACACACACAATGTGGATAATCTCCAAATAATTATGCTGAGTAAGAAAAGTCAGACAACAAGAAGAGTTTGTTTTGTTTGATCCAGTTTACAAAAATGTTTAGAAAATTCAAATTAAGCTACAGTGACAGAAAGCAGATCAGTGGTTGTCTGGGGATTGAGGAGAAGGAGAAAGGAAACAGTGGAGAAGCGGGGAGGGAGATATTTCATAGGGGCAATAATAAACTTTCAGGGCTGATGGATATGTTCACCATACTGATTGTGGTGATGGTTACTCAGGTAAATGCATGTCATAACTTATCAAACTACATACTTTATATATGTTTATTGCATGTCAATTACACCTCAATAATGAAGAAAATAGACCCTGCCCTTTATTATCCCTTGTGTTGTGGTAGAGGATAAGATCAACTGGAGTGCAAAAAAGAAAGTCAAGTTTGGGTTGACCTTTAGGTTTCATAACATGAATTCTTGTTAAGTTGGATTGTGAGACTAACCAGAAATCTATAGAGACACATACATTCACACTCATATATACACACATTTCTCGGGACCAGTTATTTTTTTCTCTGAATAACCATTTTATGTGAGAATCTGCAACATTTCACATGAAGTTTTAATTTAAAATGGAGATTCCCTGATTTAAGAATTTTAAAGTTGTCATCTGATTTAACATACCATTAATGTTTTATGGACTGTTGTTGTTTTCAAGTAGAAGTTTTCTGTAGTAGGGTTAGTGAATTTCTGGCTTGACATTTATCACTCTGGTTTTCATTTCTGTACATCAGATGGCAGGGATTTCTGATCTTTATGTGAGGCAGTTCTCCAGTATATTTTGGCTAAGCTCTTAGTAAACTAACATTATCAAAAAAGGAAAATGGCAAACAGTCAAATTATACATATTTAAATTTTATTGCTTATCTTTCTTTTTTTTTAACTATAAATTTATTTATTTTAATTGGAGGCTAATTACTTTACAGTATTGTATTGGTTTTGCCATACATCAACATGAGTCCACCACGGGAATACACGTGTTCCCCATCCAGAACCCCCCTCCCACCACCTTCCCCATCCCATCCCTCTGGGTCATCCCAGTGCACCAGCCCTGAGCATCCTGTCTCATGCCTCGAAACTGGACTGGCAATTCATTTCACATATGATATTATACATGTTTCAATGCCATTCTCCCAAATCATCCCACCCTCGCCCTCTCCCACAGAGTCCATAAGACTGCTGTATATATCTGTGTCTCTTTTGCTGTCTCGCATACAGGGTTATCATTACCATTTTTCTAAATTCCATATATATGCATTAATATACTGTATTGGTGTTTTTCTTTCTGGCTTACTTCACTCTGTATGATAGGCTCCAGTTTCATCCTCCTCATTAGAACTGATTCAAATGTATTCTTTTTAATGGCCGAGTAATACTCCATTGTGTATATGTACCACAGCTTTCTTATCCATTCGTCTGCTGATGGACATCTAGGTTGCTTCCATGTCCTGGCTATTATGAACAGTGCTGTGATGAACATTGGGGTACACATGTCTCTTTCAATTCTGGTTTCCTTGGTGTGTATGCCCAGTAGTGGGATTGCTGGGTCATAAGGCCATTCTAGTTCCAGTTTTTTAAGGAATCTCCACACTGTTTTCCATAGTGGCTGTACTAGTTTGCATTCCCACAACAGTGTAAAAGGGTTCCCTTTTCTCCACACCCTCTCCAGCATTTATTGCTTGTAGACATTTGGATAGCAGCCATTCTGACTGGCGTGAAATGGTACCTTATTGTGGTTTTGATTTGCATTTCTCTGATAATGAGTAATGCTGAGCACCTTATCTTTGACAAAGGAGGCAAGAATATACAATGGACAAAAGACAATCTCTTTTAACAAGTGGTGCTGGGAAAACTGGTCAACCACTTGTAAAGAATGAAACTAGAACACTTTCTAACACCATGCTGCTGCTGCTGCTAAGTCTCTTCAGTCGTGTCCAACTCTGTACGACCCCATAGACGGCAGCCCACCAGGCTCCCCTGTTCCTGGGATTCTCCAGGCAAGAACACTGGAGTGGGTTGCCATTTCCTTCTCCAATGCATGAAAGTGAAAGGTGAAAGTAAAGTCGCTTAGTCGTGTCCGACTCTTACTGACCCCATGGACTGCAGCCCACCAGGCTTCTCCATCCATGGGATATTCCAGGCAAGAGTACTGGAGTGGGGTGCCATTGCCTTCTCTGTCTAACACCATATACAAAAATAAACTCAAAATGGATTAAAGATCTAAATGTAAGACCAGAAACTATACAACTCCTAGAGGAGAACATAGGCAAAACACTCTCCGACATAAATCACAGCAGGATCCTCTATGATCCACCTCCCAGACTATTGAAAATAAAAACAAAAATAAACAAATGGGACCTAATTAAAATTAAAAGCTTCTGCACAACAAAGGAAACTCTAAGCAAGGTGAAAAGACAGCCATCAGAATGGGAGAAAATAATAGCAAATGAAGCAACTGACAAACAACTAATCTCAAAAATATACAAGCAACTCCTGCAGCTCAATTCCAGAAAAATAAACGACCCAATCAAAAAATGGGCCAAAGAACTAAACAGACATTTCTCCAAAGAAGACATACAGATGGCTAACAAACACATGAAAAGATGCTTAACATCACTCATTATCAGAGAAATGCAAATCAAAACTATGAGATACCATTTCACGCCAGTCAGAATGGCTGCTATATTGCTTATCTTTCTATTTTTCTAATCTCTTTTTATTCTTCATAGGGTAAATTCTTTATTGAGTGCCCTATTTAAATCTTTTGCTTCTTTTGTTAGCTTGAAGACATGTTTTGTATCTGTATTTGCTGTCAAATTATGTAGGTATATTATATTCAGTTTCTGAATTTTTAGGATAGTTTGCAACTCATGAACCTCCTCACAAAAAAAAGTATTTTTGGTGGCATTTTATAAATTATGTACCATCTCTGGAATATCTCTTTCAAAGACATGTTTAAGTGAGCTGTAGTGGCTCATGTCGACTAATTCTTTATAAGTCAACACGTGCCTTACACAAAAATAGCATGTTTTGTATTCTACCCTTCTGTTTATAAAAGGACCTTCTTGTGTTCTCTCTCTGTTCTTACCCTGCCTCACTCTCTGCCTATTTTAAATTATAGCTACATGTTATCCTAATTGTGGTTCTAAACAGTAGTCTAAATAACATGTGATTTATTATCATGTGGGAGGTTTCTTCCTCTGAGTACTGATTTCTTCTTTTATTATTTGCCCTAATCCTATATTAGGCCTTTATTATAGCAAATGATAAATTTTGTTTCTTTTTGGCCATCTATGGTATCATAGCAAGTGACTGCCTTGCAGAATATTTAGAATCATATCACAGACTTGAACTCTTAGTAATCAATTTCATTTTCTAGTTCAAGGGAGAGACAATGAGTGAGATTATCATTATGATAATGAGAATGAATGAAGTCATGAGATATAATGGAATGCAAAGTTCTTTTAGCTGGACTTTCAGTTTTAGTATTTTTGGATTAAAAGAAAATGACACTCCATAGAAAGTATGTTTGATTTTTATTATCTCCTCCTCAAACATAATGCTAATCTTTACATGTTAGGTGGGAATTTGATTGCTACAAATGCTCAACTTTTCTTTGACAGGTTAGCAGAAGAGGGCCATTGTAAAAAAGCTGACCTTAATGGCAGACTTCAGAAACATGGGCTTCACCTATGACCCCAGGTCATTAATAAAATAGGACAATTTCAGAGCAAGCCAGCACAATATTCCATGAATGTATACAAAGGTTGTTTCTTATTAAAATTATTAAGTTTTCAAAATATTAACTCATTACAAAATTATCCATCTGTGATGCATTGTTATTGAATACATGTAATTTGTTTTGTCTTCAGTGAAGAGTGAAAAAAAATACCTGGAGTGTTGACAAAGGTGGCCCCATAGTAGAGTAGTTTAAGAGCGTGGACCCTATGGATGACAGCCTGGCTAAATGGATGCCTTTGTTGACTACAAGTTTTATCTTCAGCAAATTCTTAAAGTTCCTAATCCTCTGTTTCTCAGTTCTAAGGTAATAATAGGAATCACTTTCTAGGGTTGTTAGTATTAAATACTGCAGTAAGGTGGGTGAACTTAGAAGAGTGACTAACATGTAAAAGTTAGTGTTTTTTTTTTTTTTTTTTTTTCCGGATACAACTGATATAACATTCGTTTCAAGTGTATAACATAAGGACTTGACTTTGGTATATGTTGCCCAAATGATCACCACGGGAGATCTATATCTAGTTCATATATCACCACACATAGTTAACAACTTTTTTTCCTTGTGATAAGAAATTTTAAGATTTACTCCTTTAGCAACTTTCAAATATGCAATACAGTATTATTAACTATAGTCACCATGCTGTACATTACATCCCCAGGACTTAACTTAGTTTACAGTTGAAAGTCTGTACCTTTTGACCCCCTTCACTCATTTTGCTCACCTCTAGCCCCTGCTTCTGGCAACTGGTGACTTGTTCTCTGCATCTCTGAGTTCTTTTATGGAGGGATTCCACATATAAGTGAGATCATGCCATACTGTCTTTTTCTCAGTAATTATTATTATTATTTTTAAGAAGAGTATTTTTTAAATTTATTTTTTATTGAAGGATAATTGCTTTACAGAATTTTTGCTGTTTTCTGTCAAACCTCAACATGAATCAGCCATAGGTATACATGTATCCCCTCCCTCTTGAACCTCCCTCCCATCTCTCTCCCCATCCCACCCCTCCAGGTTGATATAGAGCCCCTGTTTGACTTTCCTGAGCCATACAGCAAATTCCCATTGGCTATCTATTTTACATATGGTAACGGAAGTTTCCATGTTACTCTCTCCATACATCTCACCCTCTCCTCCCCTCTTCCCACTAAATTGCCATCTATATAGACATGCAGAAAGGACATAAGTCACATGGGTACAGCAAGATGAACTTTCACAAAATGCATTTTGAAGTGTTTGCTTTCAGTCTCCTGCTGGGATCCCTTTTTAATTCTTCACTTTTGTTCTTCCATCCTTCCTTCCTGCTTTAACTTGTGCTGTTTTGTTATGTTTCATTTGAGCTCTTTGAAATACTTCTGGAACAAGGAGGGATAAAAATAAATTCATAAATAGATGAATAGGTGACTGGATGGACATTTAGTTCTCTGACAAGACCAGGAAGCTGATCTGTCCAGAATCACCAGTACTTCAGGCCATGTCTCCATTCTAGATGTGAGGACATAGCTCCCAGGAGGGATGAGGTGGCTGGACTAGAGCAAGGGGAGGGCCCAGGGGCCATCCTTACTTGGCCCTAATGCCAGCACTCTCCTCCTAGTCACTTGTCCTCTGGGTCTCCATCTGTATCTCTAACTGCTTGTTAATTCAGACCTTCATTCTACATTCCCAGTTGTAACAAGCACCTTCATGGCATTCCTGTCTTCAGAGTCCTCTGCTGTCAGAAGCAGGCTCAGTCATTGCCCCTAATGACTGAGGGAAATGGCCATTGCCAAAGAAGATGCTTTGTTATTCCAAGGAGTGACAACTTTCTGACAGTGAAATCTAGACTCATTACTGTTATTATTTTTCCCCCTCAGGGCAATAACAAACAGTTCATTTATTAGGAGCAACAGAGATTTTAGCTATCAAATTTCTTATGCAAAGGTTGACCAAAAGTCAGTATTAAGAAGGAACATGTTGCTCTTCTAAAAACAAGTGTTAATTGCTCAGTTGTGTCTGACTCCTTGTAGCTCTGTGGACTGTAGCCCAACAGGCTCCTCTGTCCATGGATTCTACAGGCAAGAATACTGGAGTGGTTAAACTCCCAGTCAAAAAGTGTGGGGTAAGACAGAGAATATACTGGATCTTAACCTTTGACTGATACTTTTCTAGAATCCAGTTGCCTTTTTTATAAAAGTACAGATTTAAATTAGATGAGGTCTAGGGTCCTTTCCAATCCTATCCTCTCTCCTCCGTTACCCCCTCCCCCCCAAAAAAAACACAGGATTTGGGGTTGGTAATGATGTGAGAATCCTGACCACTCAGGTGGCAAAATGTTTCTGGGTAATAACACATTTTAAAGCAATAGTTTAAACACAGGGAGAAGCCAGTTCTTCTGATACTAATTTGACTTGAAAACAACTTTACTGGACTTAGTTCTTTTTCTGACATGGTTTTCAAACAGGGGGTGAGTTGAGGGCCAAAGTCTTGAAACAAACATTGCTATGAAAATATCTGACTTTCTCAACTGTAGATCCTTCAACCTTTCAAGATATGGAATCAAATAAATAGCCTAAAAATACAAGCTGGATTTGGAGTTTGTCAAAGCAAATGAGGAGGCAGAATTCTAGAGGAATTAGCTCAGGCAAGCTCCCCAAAGGGGCTCCCATTTGAAATACTCACTTCAGGTCTTATCATGGAACTGAATCCCTGAAGGCTCCAAGTGCAGCAAAATACTCAGGAGCTCAAAACGAGGGGACAGGCCTGGATAGGTCACAGACAACCCAGCCCAACCTGGCAAGGCCAGAGCTACTTAGCCCCAATCCCAACCTAAGGAGGCCCAGACTGGCCTCAGGACTCTGTAAAACCATCCCCTAGGCCCCTGGAGCCGCCTTTCTTCTGCAAGATTTGGGTCTCACTCCAAATTCTTCTCTACAGCCGCCTCAGCTTTCTAATAGAAGCCTGTTCCTGCTCAAGACCCTCTTCACCTGCAGGTCCGCATGTGCTGCTATCTTGGTTCACCGTGCACCAGTACAGTGGGAGAAGGCATTTAACATTTACTAATCAGGTATTTGGCTTCTCCGGTGGCTCAGTGGCAAAGAATCTGCCTGCCAGTGTAGAAGATGTGGATTCAATCCCTGATCCAGGAAGATCCTCTGGAGAAGAAAATGGCAACCCACTCCAGTGTTCTTGCCTGGAGAATCCCATAAAACAGAGGAGCCTGCCGGACTATAGTCCACGGGGTCGCAAGGAGTCAGACACGACTTATCAAATGAAGAGCAACAATCAGATATTTGGGCTGAGTATTGATGTGTGTGGTGGGCTGTGCAGGGAGTTAAGAATATCTAAAATTAGGCAGTTCAGTTCAGTTGCTCAGTCATGTCCGACTCTTTGCGACCCCATGAATCGCAGCACGCCAGGCCTTCCCGTCCATCACCAGCTGCAAGGTGGATGCAAATATGAACCATGGACAAATTTTGCCGCTTCCTCCCTCCTTCCTATATTTCCTTCCTTTAGCTATTGTTATTTTTTTTTTTAACAAAGATCCTCATAATGTTACATGTATTCTTACCTTGTTTTCTACATCCCAATGAGATAGGCTAAGAATAAATAAATTGATGAGAAATTGATCAGTGTAAGAATTTTATCTCTGATGCATGTTCATGTCCATGTTTTCTTTATATTCCAGAAGAAGATTTTCTAGTTTCTCTCAGAAAGGGAGGATATTGTCCATCTCAAGGGAAACAGGTCACAGAGAGGAAACACAGCCTATGGTTTATTTTGTTCTATAACTTCTTTGAACCACAAGCTCTCATTAATAAAATGAGGGAGCTGAATTAAATATTCACTTCCAAAACCAGGAAGCCAGCTGGTTTAAACCTATTTTCCTGGTGGTTTTCTCTCACTCATGGAATTGGAGTTTTCCAGATAACAATATTTTCTCTCTTGCTTTCACAGTTTAGTTGGAAGATCGTCTCTGTTCACTTGAAATCTGATCATGAGCTTTCTAGGCTTCCCAGGCGGCGCCAGTGGTAAAGAATCCACCTGCCAATGCAGAAAGACACAAGAGACAGACCCAGGTTCGATCGCTGGCTTGGGAAGATCCTCTGTAGAAGGAAATGGCACCCCACTCCAGGATTCTTGCCTGGAGAATCCCATGGACGGAGGAGCCTCACGGGCTACAGTCCATGTGGTCGCAGAGTGGGACACAACAGAGCACACAAACTTCTGTGTTGATTTTAGCCCTTTTGTACCAGAGACATGTATATTTAATCTCTTTAATTATTCAGTTTCTTGGCTTTGGTTTTGTAAAACGCTTATTCTCTGGCAACACTGCAGTCTCTCTTTCACTTATTTTGCTTTGTTTCATTTTATTTTCCCTGTTTATACAATGCTGATGTATATGTATAGGATGTTTTCAAAATCTGTGCAGAGATCATGAGGATTTAAATAATAGATTTATTTGCAATTTGGGATCATTTTCTTTCTCAGTTATTATAATCCATCTTCCAGGTTTCCAGGTCTCTTAATCTTGAAGTACATTTCCAGCCATTTTTGCTGCTTTATTCCTGTCAGATATTGAAGTTTGGCTCCACCCGGCTTTTCCCTTACTGGCCTAAACTCCCCTATGTCTCTGGGTATTGGTATTTTAATGGTCTCCTGCTGCCACCTGAAAAATATTACAGGTTTCAAGTTGGGTACCACATCATCATGCAAAAAAGTTTTTTTTTTTTTTTTTTTAAATCTCCTTTGTAAGCATTTATTTTCCTTGTACATTCTCATCTACATCTTTTTAAGTCTACAGAGAAATAAATATTTTTTGCATTTTTCTCCCTTCTGCTGCTTTCCCCTGTCATGTATTTTCAAATAGTTTGTCATTTAAAACTCTGTAAGCTTTGCGGGCAAGATAGATTGGTTTCTCATGAAAAGTTACTTCCACAGGCTAATGATAACCATAGAGGGGAGATTGTAAATCTGACTATAGATATGTAAAAGATGTCAATGGGGACAATGAGACCAGGAGAGGAGATGAACTTTGTCTGAGATCCTTCAGGTATCAAATGTTTGAGGATGGATTTTAACTTGGATTTGCTCAATATACAAGCTCAAGCACTGTGTTGGTAGATTTAAGCTACAAGTATCAAAAAATGCAGCTAATCAGAGCTGAAGCAAATAGGGTTCTATCCTCATAGAAGAAGAAATCTGGACGGAAGTAGTCCTGTGCTTGGTGCAGTGACTCAGTGACATCGTTGAACACTCAGGCACCTGGAATCTCTCTTTAGCATGTTGGCTTCTCAACTCCATAGCACTCGTGACTTCCACAGGTCAGGGACGCATTTTTACTTTAAAAGCGGGAAGGAGGCAAATAGTCACAAACACCTCTTTAATTTGAAAGCGGTGTTTCCTAGAGGCCCTTCTTTTCTACACTCAACAGGTTTTTTCCCCTTATATTAATATATCAGTATGACTTTGTTACATGACTGTAAGGAAAGGAAAGGAAAGATATATTAGTATTTAGCTTTTCAATCCTTTATGGGGGAAGAGGGCAAGGCAGAAGGGGTTGGATTTTCAATGAGATGACCACTATGGTCTGAATTTTGTGTCTCCCCAGAATTCATATGTTAAACTCCTAATTCCCAGTGTGATGGCATTGGAAGGTGAGGCTTTTGAAAGGTTTTTAAGGGTGGACTCCTCTTGAGTAGAGTTAGTGCTCCACAGAGATCCCTCACCCCTTCCACCATATGAGGACAAAATGAGAAGTCTGCGGTCTGGAAGCTGACCCTTAACTAACCATGTTGGCACCATGGTCTCAGACTTCTAGCTTCCAGAAATGTGAGAAATAAGTTTCTGTCCTTTATAAGCCACCCAGTCTCTAGTATTTTGTTATACATCCCAAATGAACTAAGATACTGATCAACAACATCATAAGCATTCTTCACTAAACCCTCCTGCCGCAGCTGACCTGGGCATGAGCTTGGTCTGGACAGAGGGACCTCCTTCAGCAATGCAGCCTGTCACCTTGTGTTCCATGAATGGATAAATGACAAATCCATTGTGCCTTGTTTGCTCTCCTTAATGATAAGCAGGAATAGTCACACTATTTAGTATTTTCAAAGATAGTTCACTTCAATATCATTCAAGAAGACTTGCTATATAAACATTTGGTAAATACAGTCTCTGGCCAAGTTTTCAAAATAAACATAATGCATAAAATCTTGAATTAAGGACATGGTAGAAGGGGATGGCTATTTTGACTGTCATGATTCAATTAAAGTATCACACCTTATTATTTTAACTTTGATACTAAAAGATTTATAAGGAGTATAAATTATCCTTTGTCTTTGATTACTATTATGAAATTCCTTTTAGACATGATTTCATCTGGAGATGAATATAAATCAATATACTAAAAGGTGAGGGCAATATTACGTTTTATTGCAAGAACATTCATTTAGCAAGCCTCAGGTTCAAAATGATGGTAGTGACTGCAAGACCTTTTCTGAAAGCATTTTAACGCTAATTTCAAATATATACATATATATAAATATATATATACACACACACATACACATACATATAATATGTGGGATAGCTCAGCAAGTAAAGAATCCGCCTGCAATGCAGGAGACACAAAAGACATTATTTTGATCCCTGGGTTGGGAAGATCCTCTGGAGAAGGAAATGGCAACCCACTCCAAGTATTCTTGCCTGGAAAATCCCATGGACAGTGTAGCCTGGTGGGCTGCAATGCAAAGGGTTGCATGGAGTGGGATAGATCAGATCAGTCGTTCAGTCGTGTCCGACTCTTTGCGACCCCATGAATCGCAGCACGCCAGGCCTCCCTGTCCATCACCAACTCCCGGAGTTCACTCAGACTCACGTCTATCGAGTCAGTGATGCCATCCAGTCATCTCATCCTCTGTCGTCCCCTTCTCCTCTTGCCCCCAATCCCTCCCAGCATCAGAGTCTTTTCCAATGAGTCAACTCTTCGCATGAGGTGGCCAAAGTACTGGAGTTTCAGCTTTAACATCATTCCTTCCAAAGAAATCCCAGGGCTGATCTCCTTCAGAATGGACTGGTTGGATCTCCTTGCAGTCCAAGGGACTCTCAAGAGTCTTCTCCAACACCACAGTTCAAAAGCATCAATTCTTTGGCGCTCAGCCTTCTTCGCAGTCCAACTCTCACATCCATACATGACCATAGGAAAAACCATAGCCTTGACTAGATGGACCTTTGTTGGCAAAGTAATGTCTCTGCTTTTGAATATGCTATCTAGGTTGGTCATAACTTTCCTTCCAAGGAATAAGTGTCTTTTAATTTCATGGCTGCAGTCACCATCTGCAGTGATTTTGGAGCCCAGAAAAATAAAGTCTGACACTGTTTCCATTGTTTTCCCATCTATTTCCCATGAAGTGATGGGACCGGATGCCATGATCTTCGTTTTCTGAATGTTGAGCTTTAAGCCAACTTTTTCACTCTCTACTTTCACCTTCATCAAGAGGCTATTTAGTTCCTCTTCACTTTCTGCCATAAGGGTGGTGTCATCTGCATATCTGAGGTTATTGATATTTCTCCCGGCAATCTTGATTCCAGCTTGTGTTTCTTCCATTCCAGTGTTTCTCATGATGTACTCTGCATATAAGTTAAATAAACAGGTTGACAATATACAGCCTTGACGTGCTCCTTTTCCTATTTGGAGTGGGATACAACTGAACAACTAAACACAGCATACAAACATACACACGTACATGGAATACTTGATTTCACTCTTTTTGAAATATCTGGAGTTTATTTATTAAGATGTCTTTTTAAAAACAGCTTTTCTACCCCTAACATTGGATCCATGTGGAGGACAATTATTGTTAAGATGGCTGTTACCATCTATACTTTCATTGCTCATTTTTCAGTCTGTTTTGTTACTCTTAGGGTCTTAGTATTTGAAACGGTGCATGACACATCATGATCAAAGAATACTTACTGAATGAACAAATGAATGACACTCATGAATAGCAAATTAAATGAGGCAAAGAGTAGACAGAAATTTCAACCAAGGATTCAAGGGTTAGTAAGAGGATTCCAGAAGATCTAGATATTTAGAGAGTAAAGAATAGCTACAGACTTAAGACTTAAGAAAAGTAAACCCCAGTGAATTGGAAGTGGAGGTTACAGATAGACAGGAAGTCCCTGGCTGGGTAACAGGAAGAAAGGGGCCTGGGATGCATGTGGATTTGCATATGAAGGGAAGGAAAATAGGAGTGAGGGGGATGAATCATTGGAAACTGCTTCCAGATCTTGCCCCTGGCTACAACAAGATTTTGCTCTCTCTTCATTTGACCTATGGAAGTAGCTGACCAGTATTAAAAGTTGTAAAGTTCTGTTTTGAAAGTTTGGATTCTTTCTGTCTTTGGGTTTGCTACTGTGTGGTTACTACCAAGTGAGTTTTGTAAAAATCTAGACTCCTTAAAGCAGCATATTTCTAAAAAATTCTTAGCTTTCTTTGCTTACGGAAAAAAACAAAAAAACAAAAAACCCTGACATATTCTCTATCAGAGGCATTTGATTAAATTCTGAGCCCTCAAGCAAACATATATAAAAAGATTTTCCTATGCTGTGTTAATTTTAAAAATAAGCAGATCTCCAGTGGAGAGAGGTTTCTTCTTTTGTAAGCCCTCAGGGTGGGGGATATTGCTCCGTATGTTTTCTTCTAAATTATGCAGTTTAGATTTATCTTCTAAATAAGCAGTGCCTTGTGTCAAAGGGAGAGTTGGAAGAGGAAGCAGAAGAGAAGCAGTCCTGGTCTGCAGAGTGTCTCCAGAACATTTTAGCAGGGAGAGGATCTCATTTCAGTATATTCAAATTTATCTTTTCTCTGAAATTAAGACTTTTTTCATGAATATTGGAAACAGAAGGGTTCTCTCCCCCACTTCCTGTAGCTAAATAATTAAGCCTGTTGCAAGACATACAGTCAGAACGGGTTTCCTAGTTACAGATGCTAAGGAATAGTGACGAAGTTTTCTTATTATAGTCATCACCATCAGCAAACATTTGTTCTTTGTAGACAGTTTCTTAGAAATAAATTAGTTTTGAAGAAATTGATACAGGTTTGTCTGCCTGTAGTACGGAAAATACAAAACAAAGTTGTTTTCATCATTTAGCTTTGGTGCATTGTTGCCATTTTTTAAAACAATAAAACACGACTCAAAGGTTACATGGCAAGTGAGGAAGGCAAGAAGGAAAGGGGAGAGGTGAGGTGGAAGGGAGACTGAGAAACTGTTGAGCCAAATCTATTGCATTCAGTTTCAGAAGAAACATACCAGGCCTAGTTTTGCACCAGACACCATTTATTTATGTTGTTTAATTAAGGGTAATCCTATTTAGTACGAGTAAACGTTTGCTTTCTATCATTTACTACTGTGCTTGATTTTCTCATTTCTCAAGGTTGAGAATTTGTGGTTGTTACGATTCATGGTTATTACACTCATTTAGAAGCTACATTCCTCAACTTCATACTTTCCAAGAGCAGGCAAAGGAGTTATTAATTTTTCACTTTATTTAAGATATTTCGATTTATGTTTCTATGGTAATACATGCATTGATAACTAAATTTTAAATATACAGAAGACAATCTAGTGAAAAGTGCTTTGTCCTCCTATGCCAATGCTTAAGCCAGTCTTTTTTCTCCAGAGGCAACCGCTGTAAGTAATTCTCTTTTTATTCATGTGAAATCTTCTCTACATATATGTTGTACAGTCACTCCATCATTTGCGACTGAGCAACCCCATGGATTGCAGCATGCCAGGCTTCCCTGTCCCTCACCATCTCCTGGATTTTGTGCTCAAACTCATGTCTATTGAGTTGGTGATGCCATCCAACCATCTCTACATATATACACACACTCCATTTTTTAAAACCCAAAGAGAACCCATTTTGTTTCATCCCTTCATGTCGCTCTCTCTTTACCATATTTTGGAGTCATTTATTATCAGTACCTACAGTACTATTCTGTTATTTTTAAAGGTTGTATTGTTTTTCATTTTATGGTGACAATACATTTAAAGAGTAACCAATTGATTGGGACTTCCCAGGTGGCACCAGTGGTAAAGAAACCACCTGCAAATGCAGGAGACACCAGAGATGTGAGTTCGAGCCCTGGGCCGGGAAGATCCCCTGGAGAAGGGCATGGCAACCCACTCCAGTATTCTTGCCTGGAAAATCACATGGACAGAGAAGCCTGGTGGGTTACAGTTCATGAAGTCACAAAGAGTCAGACATGACTGAAGCAAATGAAGCAAGCAAGCAAGCAAACCAATTGATGGGGCAAATAAGTTAAAATATATTAAGCTTCTAGGGGCTTCCCGCATTGCAGGCAGCTGCTTTACCCTTTGAGCCACCAGGGAAGCCCCTATTGGCTTAGAGAGTAAAGTGTCTGCCTGCAATGCGGGAGACCCGGGTTTAATCCCTGAGTTGGGAAGGTCCTCTGGAGAAGGAAACGGCAACCCGGTCCAGTACTCTTGCCTGGAAAATCCCATAGACGGAGGAGCCTGGGAGGCCTCAGTCCATGGGGTTGCAAAGAGTCGGACACGACTGAGCAACTTCACTTTTTTGTTCAGTTGTAATAAGCTAACCTGCTTCTAGAGTTTTCTGTTCTTTCTATTACTCTATCTGCCATCTATCTACCTACCTACCTACCTACCTATCATTTATCATCTACCTTGAAAGAGAGAGAGAGAGATGCTACATTATATGATAAAAAGCAAACTTTAGATGGATTGTGATTCTGATTTAATCAAATTTTCCTCATTTTACAGATGAAGAAAGAAAAGTTATGTAATTAATGGAAAGGCACTGCTCTTAAAGCATTTTTTTCTTTCATCTCTGCCAATAGCCACCAATAATTCATTCCTTTATTGACCTAAGTATTGAGATTCTGATGCATGCAGGCATGGTAGGAAACTTACTAGATCCAAATGAACTTGCATTCTTGTTGGGGAGACATACAAATAATGAAGTGGAGAGAAATTCTAATGTAATACATAGGAAAGAATGTCACGATGTGGGAACAGATTATGATTTTAGATGCCATAGAAACAGAACAAGGAAAACATTCATAGAAAGGAATTGTCAAAGCAGCTTTCAGAACTTAGAGGTTCTAAGAACTTAGTTCTAAGTCTTCACAAAGGATTTTGATAGAAAAATAAAGAGTTAGACAGTCTAAGCAAGCAGAAACTATGTACAGAAAGATTCTGAATATGGAGAGAACAGAGATTGCTGAGTAGAGTGTCATGGTTCACATGGTGAAGTCATGGCTTTGCATAGCTGACAGTCTCCTGACAGAAGTCCTAGATATACCTGTGTGTGAGGGAGGCACATTCAGAGCACAGCCTCTGGGGAAGGCTCCCAGGGTTTGGATGCCAGAGGAACTGACATCAGCTATGTGATCATTAACTAGTTAGCCTATCTAGAAGCTACAGTTTCCTTATCTATACAATAAGTAATAGCACTTACTTCAGAAGGGTGTTGCAAATATGCAAAGATCTAGAGCAATGTATGACATATTGTAAAGCACTCTATGAAGATTCTGTTCTTCTTTTAATATTTGTTCTACTGGTAAATTTTATTTTTTTTCTAATAGTTTTTTTTCTATTGAGAATATAAAACCATTCTTAACTCTCAGGCTGTACAAAAAAGGTGGTAGGTTGGATTTGCTCCTTAGCCATAGTTTGCTGCTACCTATTTCAGATATTCCCACACATAAATCTTTTATTCTTTAAAGTTTGCTAGAAATTAGTGCTTTTATTTGGAGAAGGTGATGGCACCCCACTCCAGTACTCTTGCCTGGAAAATCCCATGGATGGAAGAGCCTGGTAGGTTGCAGTCCATAGGGTCGTGAAGAGTCAGACATGACTGAGCAACTTCCCTTTCACTTTTCACTTTCATGCATTGGAGAAGGAAATGGCAACCCACTCCAGTGTTCTTGCCTGGAGAATCCCAGGGACGGGGGAGCCTGGTGGGCTGCCGTCTATGGGGTCGCACAGAGTCGGACACGACTGAAGCGACTCAGCAGCAGCAGCAGTGCTTTTATTATATAATGGCTACTAATCTTATCACTTCCTAGACAGTGAAACAATTTTGAACATGTCTTGTCAATATTCTAGTCATGTATTTTACTTATATACGTATTTTAACTTCCATAAGACACATATATTGTTGTACAGAGTCATTCATTTATGTTTTCCACATATTTGCTTATTCTATGATACTCCATTCTTTTCTGCATATTTAGAATTTCTTTTGCCTGAAGAACCTCTAGTGTTTGGGTGGGGAGTGGGGAATGGATTTACTGCCTATAAATGTTCTCCTCTTTTGTTTGTCTGACATAATCTTCATTTGTCCTTTATTTTTAAGAAGTGTCTTGGTTTAGAAGATACCACTTCATTCTCCTTTGACTTCATTCCTGTAGAGAAATCAGGTGCCAATCTTATTGCTGCTTATTTAAAAGTGTTTTTGTCTCTAGCCGCTCTTAAAACTCTTTATCTTTGGTTTTCAGAAGTGTATCTAGATGTTTTCTTTATATTTATTTTGTTTTGGGTTTATAGCACTTTGTGGGAGAAGGCAATGGCACCTCACTCCAGTACTCTTGCCTGGAAAATCCCATGGACAGAGGAGCCTGGTAGGCTGCAGTACATGGAGTTGCTAAGAGTTGGAGACGACTGAGCGACTTCACTTTCACTTTTCACTTTCATGCATTGGAGAAGGAAATGGCAACCCACTCCAGTGTTCTTGCCTGGAGAATCCCAGGGACGGGGGAGCCTGGTGGGCTGCCGTCTATGGGGTCGCACAGAGTCGGACACGACTGTAGTGACTTAGCAGCAGCACTTCGTAATTCTGTTGCTTGGTGTCTTTCTTTGTTTTGGAACTTCTTTCAAATATGGTTTCTCCTGTTTCAATTTTTCTTCTGGGATTTCAATTATTTATATGATAGACCTTTTCTCCATGTCCCATATATTTCTTACATTGTCTATCTTTTTCTTAAAAAAAAAATCTCTGCTTTCATGCAGGTATTTATATTTTTACTTGTATTCCATTTTACTAATATTCTTTTCTGTGGTGTCTCATATGCTTTGTTGAGTTTCTTAGTGTTGGTAATTGTATATACTAGTTCCAAAATTTTAATTTCCATAATTTAAGTTCCATAATTTTCTTACTCCAGTTCTCTGGTAAAATTCTCCATGTAATCATTTAATTTCATAAGCATATTAAAGACAGTTATTTTAGACTGATACCATTATTTGAGGTATCTATGAATTTACTGTTTTTTATTTTATTTTGGGGGTTTCAGTTGTTTTAATTCTATATCCTAGCATACCTATTAAGTCTTGATTGAATACTTCGTGTATTCAATAAAAAAGTTATAGTGCCTCTGGATAATGTTATCTTTTTCTAGTGTTTACTTTTTTAAGCTGTCAGGCATAGAATGTGGACCTGTCATTGTGATTGACTCAGAGTTACAGAATTTGAGTCTGAGTTTCACTGTTTCTAAAGGCTGAATTATTTCTGCTGCTGCTGCTGCTGCTGCTAAGTCGCTTCAGTCGTGTCCGACTCTGTGTGACCCCATAGATGGAAGCCCACCAGGCTCCCCTGTCCCTGAGATTCTCCAGGCAAGAACACTGGAGTGTGTTGCCATTTCCTTCTCCAATGCATGAAAGTGAAAAGTGAAAGGGAAGTCGCTCAGTCATGTCCGACTCTTCATGACCCCATGGACTGCAGCCCACCAGGCTCCTCCGTCCATGGGATTTTTCAAGCAAGAGCACTGGAGTGGGGTGCCATTGCTTTCTCTAGTTTACCTTATTTCTAGATTGTAGTCCTTGGAGTATTTCAGTAGAAAGCCTGTTTTATATCTTCTGTTTTTTTGTTTGTTTGTTTTCAGTTAGGGTCCATCCTTTTTGGTAGGAATTTTTGCCTCTTTAGTATCATGCAACTATTTGTAACCTCGGCTTGTCTTTACTACCTCTTAGCTGCTTCATTCTGACCTTTGTCTTTTTGCCATCTTCATCTTAGGAATCTGAAAATGCCTTTTGGAACCCAGAAACAGAATTGTGGGTTCATGTCAAAATATTTCTCTTTTGGGGGAACATGTGTCTTTTTAAATCCTGATTAATATTGTTGCTTGCTAAGCTTTTGAAGAACTGGGTTATCCTGAACTTTTATAGTTGTTCTTGGTGGAAGAGTTGGTCTGTAAAATGTTACTCTCTCAATTATTGTGCTAAGTTTTGGATGGTAAAAGACATGGTCCATTTCTTTAAGAACACTTCAATGAATAGAAATGTACACACACACATATGCGCAAATATAAATATATGGTAAGCACTCTAAGTTCTAAGTGTTCTAAGTGTGGTTAGTTGTGTGGTAATGTGTGAGAGTACTGTAAAATTCTTTTAATAGTATGTGGTTATTTTTCTAATTTATTTTCTTGTTTGTTGTTTGTCTCCCTCTAGAATGTAAGACCCATGGAGACAGGGTCATAGTTATCTTATTTATTGCTGGTACACAGTATAATCTTGATAAATATTTTTTGATAAGTGATTGCTGGATTTGTGTGGCTATGAAGTTTATGTTGTATTTTATATCTGTCTGGACTTCCCTGGTGGCTCAGAGGGTACAGCGTCTGTCTACAATGTGGGAGACCCGGGTTCGAGCCCTGGGTCAGGAAGATCCCCTGGAGAAGGAAATGGCAATCCACTCCAGTACTATTGCCTGGAAAATCCCATGGACGGAGGAGCCTGGTAGGCTACAGTCTATGGGGTCGCAAAGAGTCAGACACGACTGAGCGACTTCACTTTCACTTTCACTTTTGTGAAATCACTAAATCACATGTAGAAGGCATAGCACTTGGCACATATGCCACACATACATTTCACTTCTTTGAGAACAATTTTTATGTAGTGTAATACTGATGACTTCACTGACATATGAAAATAAATGTTTCCATTTCATAGACAGGATACTTGAGATATGGATGTTAAGTCATTTGCTTGACTTAATGACTGCCCTAGGATAGAATCTCAGGGTTTTGTTCTTTAAGTCACATCCAGGTGAAATGTACAGAGAATTTTTCCCTAGACTCTCACGGCTAAAATAGTATAACTTCTAACTCTTTCCTTCTATATCCTCACATATTCTGTTTGATCGTTTTTAGCCACTAAGGTGAATCTATAGTATAAATTGTAAAATTGGTTTTTAAAATATTAAACACAGATTATAGACACATATATCCAATGCATGTATACTGTTGTTCAGTTGCTCAGTCATGTCTGACTTTTTGTGACCCCATGGACTACAGCATGCCAGGCTTCCCTGTCCTTCACACTCCCAGAGTTTGCCCAAACTCATGTCCATTGAGTCAGTGATGCTATCCAACCATCTCGTCCTCTTTCATCCCCTTCTCCTCCTGTCTTCAATCTTGCCCTGCATCAGGGTCTTTTCCAATGAGTCAGTTCTTCCCATCAGGTGGTCAAAGTATTGGAGCTTCAGCTTCAGCAGCAGTCCTTCCAATGAATATTCAGGACTGATTTCATTTAGGATTGACTGGTCTGATCTCCTCGCAGCCCAAGGGACTCTCAAGAGTCTTCTCCAACACCACAGTTCAAAAACATCAATTCTTCAGTGCTCAGCCTTCTTTATGGTCCAACTCTTACATCCATATATGACTACCGGAAAAATCATAGCTTTGACTTTGTTGGCAAAGTAACGTCTCTGCTTTTTAATATGGTGTCTAGGTTTGTCTTACCTTTTCTTATAAGGAGCAAGTGTCTTTTAATTTCATGGCTGTGGTCACCATCTGCATGTGTGTGTATGTAGAATTCAAGGGATGTAAAAGTGGCATTTTACATAAATTAAAAAAATTTTTAAATAAAATTTTATATCTATTCATGTACACGTGTGCTCAGTCATGTTTGACTTTTTGTGGCTCCATGGACTATTGCCCACCAGGCTCTTGTGTCCATGAAATTTTCCAGGCAAGAATAGTGGAATGAGTTGTCATTTCCTACTCCAGTGGTTTATATCTATTACATACACACACATATATACACACATATATACAGATATAGTAATAATTAAGGTATATAAAAGAAACACATTTTATCTTGGAGAGAACATTTTGAACTTGAAATGCATTTCCAACATGAAAATGCTTATTGATGAAGATAAGCTATGTATCTCTTCATCTGTCTGCTCGAGTTTAGTTGTAATCTGTTTGCTAGGGATTAATCACTTTGGTGTGTGGCTGTCACCCTCGAGTCATCAGCATTTCTCCTGTCTTTTGTGATTGCTCTTTTAATTAAGCACACTTTATTATAAAGTACTTTGAAAGGGAAAACAAAAAACTTCAAAATCCAATATATCCTTCTTTAATTTCATTTGTAGGAAGTGGAGAATAAAGATTTGCACACGAGAATAGTGCATTCAGGTGTACTCTAATTACTTGCACATGCAAATGTAACACATTGCTAAGGTTGAGGTGCTTTATGTGGGTCTCTGTCTATAGGTATGATTCTGGAAATCTTCCATTGGCTTTTACATTCAAAAGAACTGACCAGCTTTATGCAGTTATAGTAATATCACAAAACTCGTATAATTTCTTATATTTACTTTCAAAGAGCTTTTTAAATTATATGTTTCAAGTATATAGTATTATAGTTCTGACATCTGTAAACATTACAGAGTGATCATCACCTCAAATCTAATTACTATTCATTGTCCAGTTGACCAGTTTCACCCATTTTGCATACCCCTTCGCTAATCCCTTCTCTGTATCTAAGTTTGCTTTATGTTTTTGTTTGTTGGTTTTGTTGTTGTTTAGATTTCATGTATGAGTAAAACCGTATGGTTTTTATTGCATGGGTCTTTCACCTCCTGGGTTAAATTATTCCTAGACATTTACTTTTTTTGATGCGATTATAGATGAGTGTTTTTCCCAATTTCTCTTTCTGACAGTTTGTTGTCAGTGTACACATCCACCACAGATTTCTTTATATTGATTTTCTATCCTGTGACTTTATTGAATTCATGTATTAGTTCTAAAAGTTTTTTGGTGGATTCTTTAAGGTTTCCTGTAAATAGTAGTGTTTGCAAATAGTAACAGTTTACCTCTTTTTTTCCAATTGGGATTCCTTTTTTTTCTTTTCCTTGCCTCTCTCTTGTGGCTAAGACTTCCACTATTGTGTTGAATGAAAGTAATGAGAACGGGCATCCTTGTCTTATTCATAGTCTAAAAGGAAAAGCTTTTAGTTTTTCTTCATTGAATATGATGTTAGCTGTGGATTTGCCATAAATGGGCTTTATTATGTTGAAGTATATTTCCTCTGTTACCACTTTGTTGTGAGTTTTAATCATAAATGGATATTGAATTTTGTTATATGCCTTTCTGCATCTATTGAGATGACTGTATGATTTTTATTCTTCATTTTGTTAATCTGATATACCATATTGATTTTGTGGATATTGAGCCATCCTTGCATCTCTGGGATAAATTTCACTTGATTATCATGTATGATCCTTCTAATTTATTGTTGGATTTAGTTTGCTAGTACAATTGACCATTGAACAATGCAGAGGTTAGTGGTACTGACCATTCATGCAGTTGAATTTCTGTGTATAACTTATAGTTGGCCCTTTATAGTTCCTCTGTATTCATGGTTCTGCATTCCTGGACTAAACCAGTTGCAAATCATATAGTACTATAGTATTTTCTGTTGAAAAAACCTGTATAAAAATGACCTGAGCAATTCAAACTTGTGTTGTTCAAGGGTCAACTATATTTTGTTAATAAAATTTTAATCTATATTTATCAAGAATATTTACCTGTAATTTTCTTTTCTGGTGTTCTTACTGATTTTGGTGTCAGGGTAATGCTGGTTTCATAAAATGTATTGGGAAGTTTTCCCTTCTCTTCAGTTTTTTGGGAAGAGTTTAAAAATATAGATGTTAAATGTTTTGTGAAATTTGCCAATGAAGCTGTCTGGTTCTGAGCTTTTTTTGTTGGCAGCTTTTTGATTAGTGTATCCATCTCCTTATCAGTAATCAGTATATTTCTTCATGGTTTAGTCTGGGAAGAGTGTATATTTCTAGAAATTTATTTATTTCTTCTAGGTTGTCCACTTTGTTGGGATATAATTGCTCATAGTAATCTCTTATGATCCTTTGTATTTCTGTGGGATCAGATCAGATCAGATCAGATCAGTCGCTCAGTCATGTCCGACTCTTTGAGACCCCATGAATCGCAGCACGCCAGACCTCCCTGTCCATCACCAACTCCCGGAGTTCACTCAAACTCACGTCCATCGAGTCAGTGATACCATCCAGCCATCTCATCCTCTGTCGTCCCCTTCTCCTCCTGCCCCCAATCCCTCCCAACATCAGAGTCTTTTCCAATGAGTCAACTCTTCGCATGAGGTGGCCAAAGTACTGGAGTCTCAGCTTTAGCATCATTCCTTTCAAAGAAATCCCAGGGCTGATCTCCTTCAGAATGGACTGGTTGGATCTCCTTGCAGTCCAAGGGACTCTTAAGAGTCTTCTCCAACACCACAGTTCAAAAGCATCAATTCTTCGGCACTCAGCCTTCTTCACATTCCAACTCTCACATTCATACATGACCACAGGAAAAACCATAGCCTTGACTAGATGAACCTTTGTCAGCAAAGTAATGTCTCTGTGTTTGAATATGCTGTCTAGGTTGGTCATAACTTTCCTTCCAAGGAGTAAGCGCCTTTTAATTTCATGGCTGCACTCACCATCTGCAGTGATTTTGGAGCCCAGAAAAATAAAGTCTGACACTGTTTCCACTGTTTCCCCATCTATTTCTCATGAAGTCGTGGGACTGGATGCCATGATCTTCGTTTTCTGAATGTTGAGCTTTAAGCCAAGTTTTTCACTCTCCACTTTGGGATAGTTGTATTCAAAGAGATATTAAGTGTTTTAATAACTTTAGTATAAAATTCACTAAAACAAGTGATGAGGGTTAGTTATGTTCATTTTACAAACAATAAACTGGTTGCATATAGATTTAAGTTTGCAAAAAATATGTTTAATAACCTAGAAATACCAATACATCAAATAGTCTCTTCCCTAGAACTGTTGATACAAATTAATATGTAATCATGTCCTTAGGATCAATTAGAGATGGAGTAAAATCCACTTCTCCCTTCTTCATTTATTTCTCTTCCTTTTTAAGAATACAAGTTCTCTCTTGACATTAAAGAAACTGTCTTGGGGGGGAACACAAGTTAAGTGTTATTTTGCCTTTGTTTCTTCTTTCTAGTCTTTCTTTCAGTTACTCTTTCTTTAGCTCTCTATGGGACTGTTGCATATGTGGGATGTTTCTGAGAACTCTGACTATAGGCACAAGATGTAATGTCTCTTAGCCTGGATTATGATAAACTACGTTGAGTGGTTTTATAGTACAAAAATATCATGTTAAGTACTGTACATATGGAATTTGTGTATCATGATTTAATATCCATAATGCATTTGTGTCTGCATATATTGGTGGAGGTATCCCTTATAAAATTTTCTGGGAGGAAACATGGATTTAATTATAAGTGGACCTTTTAATTAATGTTAGTTTATAGATAAAACTGAACTGTTTTCACCTCTATGGGACGTTTTTGTATCTAATTTCCACTCTACATATTAATTTCTTACTTTTGACACTTTTTATTGAGAACGCCTTAAGAGGTTTTTCTTTCTCTTTTTCTTTGTTCTTAGTCTCATCAGACTCAAACAGTCATTCAGATCTAACATTGACTTCATGGTTAGTTCTATTCTTTCATTGCGTAGTTCAGTGTTCCATGACAAATAGGACACTCTGGCATTGTAAAGTTCCCAGAGAGGTGCAAGGAGCTAGAATAATGGGAAATACAAAAAGATGAAGATGGGCACTGAGTTCTCTTTAAGGCGGCAGTGTTTCTGTGTCTACCAAGAGGGTGACTGTGTTGCATCCCATATCCATTTTTCATAAGGGTGTTAACCATCTGGTTCCTCTTGTTTTCTGCTTCTTGTTCCTTCACATCTGTTGCGTCTTCATTGTTCTACAAAAGCTTACATTCCATATTTGATGTTCATTTCCATGAACATTCCATATTCATGAGAATGCTTAGATTTTACCTGTAGGTCTAAGATAATTACAGTGAAACAGCAGCCAAGGTCATAAGAAAGATCATAACCAGATTAGACGGCTCACTGCCATGAAATCCCTGGCAAGAAATAGCTGCTGGTCATGTTTTGCCTGTCCAGACAATCATTTGAAAGGAGCACCAGAGTTAGCGGTCTGACACATCCTTCCTGGTTGGGTCACTGCATTTAAGTGTGCTTAGCTATTTGTAAAGCTATCTTGAGAGAAAGAGCATGTTAAATTGGAAACACATGGCCAGAATGACACACATAGCCTTGGAATTCAGAGCGCAGTGCGGCAGAGTTCAATCAGGTGCTTGACATCCTGACAGTCTTGTCTCTGTAGGAAAAGAAAACACCTGGAAACCCTGGGTTTGGTGGTGATAAGTTCACATTTTGGGGCTGTTTGCCTAGATTGGTTCCCCTCTGTTTTCCTTTCAATAGATCTTTCCATCTGCAGTTTTTCTCCTTCCATCATTCTCAAACATCTTCAATACACATCTCTTGTTTCCATCCTGTCATTCTTCCCTAGAATCAATTTAAGTTAAAATCAAAACTGGGTAGCAGGTCAGAAAAGGGATGAAAATTTTCATGGTCCTTTCCCTTGGATATTTGAGTTTCTTCATGTTCTCTGTAACTTACTCATTGCTGCTATCTTTAAAATAAAGCTTCTAGCTATACTTTATAGAGGCTAGAAGGCAATGGCACCCCACTCCAGTACTCTTGCCTGGACAATCCCATGGACGGAGGAGCGTGGTGGGCTGCAGTCCATGGGGTCACTAAGAGTCCATCATGACTGACGACTTCACTTTCACTTTCCACTTTCCTGCATTGGAGAAGGAAATGGCAACCCGCTTCAGTGTTCTTGCCTGGAGAATCCCAGGGACGGGGAGCCTGGTGGGCCGCCGTCTACGGGGTCGCACAGAGTCGGACATGACTGAAGCGACTTAGCAGCAGCAGATTCATACTTCTTGGCTGCAAAGCCAATGAAGAGGCAGTCTGACATGTAAAAATCAGTAGCATTAATTTCTTTAAGTAAAACCTTAAAATATATTGAAGTTTGGGTAAATTTATAAACATACGGAGTGAAATTATACCAAACAGCTTATTTAGAAATTAGCATGTTCCTCTAATTTTACTGTTAGCTCTAGATAAACTAAAAGCAATAATATGAGCAAGTGTAAATTCATATGGACAATCTGTCAGGTATGAGGCAGGTTTTATCTTAAAAATAATGATCAACTGGGAGTCAGGAGGCCTGTGTTTCATCTTGGTTCTGCTATTAGCTTGCTCTTTTTAAAAATAAGATGGGGGAATTTACATTAGGTAAATGAGATTGAAATTCTGGCTGAATTCAAGAGAACACAGTGGCCTCAAATGTGGTTAAGGACGTTTAGTAAGTTAATGAGGGCAGGGGAGCTAAGTGAACATTTGGTTTAGGTTTGGGTTGGGGAGATTATTACAAAGGCTGTTAACCTGTAGATGGAGGTGTCAGGAGGTAGAATGTTGGAAGGTATTAGAATGGAAAACAGTAGAGATTTTCTGATCTGTTGCAAAAGAATCCAAGTTGAAGAAGATAATGGAATTTTCCTGGACAAATTGAAATTAGAAGCTGAAGTGTGAAAAGAGGTAGTAGTAACAACATAGACTGGGGCAATCTTGAAAAGCATTTTTAAGTGGAGTAAAAATAATCTTTGAGAAGATCAGTAATTGCTTACTGTTTGTTCAAAGCAACATGTCATTGACTACAAGTGTGTCCCTCTAAGTCAGGATTTTTCATCATCAGCTCTGATATTTTGAGCTGAATAATCCTTTGTTGTGTGTATGGGTCATATGACTGTAGGATATTTAACAGCATCCTTGATCTCTACCCATTAGAAACTGATAACCTCCCCACCCAAGTTTTATTTTTTTTTAAACTTTACATAATTGTGTGTTTTCAGACATTGCCACAATTGCTACCACTTGAGAACCAATGTTTTCAAAAAGCAAATAATTTTCCAGAGGTCATATATTCTAATGGTTAAAAGTTTGGCTGTGAAGACAGAGCTATAGAATAAGATTTGAGTCCTAGTTCTTTTACCTTTCTCACTGTGGGCTTTGAGTAAATCCCTTAACTTTTCTAAGCATCACTTTCTTCATTTGTAAAATGAGACTAGTAAAAATTACCCACCTTCTGCAATAATTGTGAAGATTAAATGAGACACACATGTAAGATATAGTGTAGTGTATGGGACATGGAAGTTAGTATATACCAGAACTTGTTCTTCCTATCATTTAATAGTTCTAAAAAGGCATAAGAATAGAGGAGATAAACATAGTTGTTTTTGAAAGTAGATGCTTTGGCATCAGAGAATTTTGGGAGCCAAATATCTGGGTCTCACTATACAGGCTGAGTCTTTAGAGGCGTTGGTCTGTTTGTCAATAAATACTATTTGAGCATCTATTAGGTGCCAAGCTCTATTCTAATGTTGAGCATTGGGACGTGAGCAAAACACAAAATTTTTCAAGACCTTATATATTAATGGGAAAGACAAAATTGATAGATATGACTTCAACTTACTGGGGTGTAACAGACACTACTAACTGATCATCAAAGTTTATTCTCCCCTTCTTTTACCAAAGCTGGCCCACAGCTTCCCAACTACACTAAGATTCTAACTTTAAAACTCGACACTAAATAGTATAGTAGCCATTTGAGTAAGTGCTTTGTATTAGTCCAAGAACAGAAGTGAAGTCTGCCAGTTCCAGCCCTGACCCGTAAAAACTTCCTCAAAGGGTTTTTAATGATTTTTGTTTCTTATCTTGAGCTGGAGGGTCACACCAATTATCAGAGTGACTAGAACAATCTTGAAAATCACATGTTAAAAGTGGCAGAGCTCCTATCAACCTGGGTTCCTGAATAAGAGTGTGGGACAAAGACTCCTTTCCAGGCTACAACCTACAAGATTGTCTCAAGTTTTCAATGAAAGTGAAATAAGATCTGAAATAAGATCCTATTGTGTTTAAGTCATTGCAGTATGAGTTTATTTGTTCACCAATTATGGTTATCAAATGAAACAGGTGATCTAAAATGATTTCTGTGAGGGGAGGATATTTGAGCTGAAATCTGACAAAAGAAAATAAAGTAGCCTTATGCATTGGAGAAGGAAATGACAACCCACTCCAGTGTTCTTGCCTGGAGAATCCCAGGGACGGGGGAGCCTGGTGGGCTGCCGTCTATGGGGTTGCACAGAGTTGGACACGACTGAAGCGGCTTAGCAGCAGCAGCAGCAGCATGTGCATCTAAAAGATTGTTTCTAATGGGAAGAACAACCAGTGTTAGGGACCCATCTTTGACAAGTAGCCAATACTAGAGTCCCTACAATCTAGAGGGCCCATGCTGGTGGGTAAGGTGGGAGCATACAGGTAGAAATGGCGTTAAGACAAAATGAAAGTATGGCCCCTAATTCTCCCTAGTTTATAAAGACAGATCTCCATGACAATCGGAAGCACTTCTTCCTTTCCAGAAGAACAGTTGGCTCCTTTCTATCCAAATTTTTTTTTTTTAATCTGGCGCTTCATTTGGCATATACATCCATCACATAGTAGTTACATGTTCAGATTGAAAATTCAGTTGAAATTGACTTGGGCAAAGACCATACGTGAAATCACTGGACATAGGTAATGAGGGTCTCTCCTGCTTCATCTGATATAGATGAAAAGAGAATCTGTTCTGCAAGTTTCTCTGACAAAATGACCAAAGGTGTAAACTCTTGAGATGCGTTAAGCATCCTGGTAGTGTTATGTTGTTCAGAGTTCATTAACCCTTGTTTGGATAAGAGTTTTACTTATCTCTGAGCTATACTTTTTCTGTAAATATCTATATTTGAATTAGATTGAGATCGCAAAGAGAAAGATAACTCTTTGATATGTTAATATCCCTTTTATTCAGAAAACTAATTTGTGCTCAGTTTGGATTGTCAGCCCAGTAACATGGCTGTTTTATGTAAAATGGAGGCTGACTTTTGGAGACAACAAATACTCTTTTGTTCATTTATTTAGCAAAAGTCATATAGATGTTCTATAATGTTTTCAATGTTATATCGGATATACATAAATTAAGTAAAACTGAAACAAGCTAGAAAGTAACAATATTATATGCTGATTTGTAAGTTCAGTTCAGTTCAGTCACTCAGTCGTGTCCAACTCTTTGCAATCCCATGAATTGCAGCACGCCAGGCCTCCCTGTCCATCACCAACTCCTGGAGTTCACTCAAACTTACGTCCATCGAGTCGGTGATGCCATCCAGTCATCTCATCCTCTGTCGTCCCCTTCTCCTCCTGCCCCCAATCCCTCCCAGCATCAGAGTCTTTTCCAGTGAGCCAACTTTTCGCATGAGGTAGCCAAAGTACTGGAGTTTCAGCTTTAGCATCATTCCTTTCAAAGAACACCCAGGACTAATCTCCTTCAGAATGGACTGGTTGGATCTCCTTGCAGTCCAAGGGACTCTCAAGAGTCTTCTCCAACACCACAGTTCAAAAGCATCAATTCTTCGGTGCTCAGCTTTCTTCACAGTCCAACTCTCACATCCATACATGACCACAGGAAAAACCATAGCCTTGACTAGACGAACCTTTGTTGGCAAAGTAACGTCTCTGCTTTTGAATATGCTATCTAGGTTGGTCATAACTTTCCTTCCAAGGAGTAAGCGTCTTTTAATTTCATGGCTGCAATCACCATCTGCAGTGATTTCGGAGCCCCCCAAAATGAAAAGTCTGACACTATTTCCACTGTTTGCCCATCTATTTCCCATAAAGTGATGGGACCAGATGCCATGATCTTCGTTTTCTGAATCTTGAGCTTAAAGCCAACTTTTTCACTCTCCTCTTTTACTTTCAATAAGAGGCTTTTAAGTTCCTCTTCACTTTCTGCCATAAGGGTGGTGTCATCTGCATATCTGAGGTTATTGATATTTCTCTCAGCAATCTTGATTCCAGTTTGTGTTTCTTCCAGTCCAGCGTTTCTCATGATGTACTCTGCATATAAGTTAAATAAGCAGGGTGACAATATATAGCCTTGACACACTCCTTTTCCTATTTGGAACCAGTCTGTTGTATAATTTACCCTTCAAATTCCATTCACCTCAGCATGAACTCTTTGGTGCTCCCATCTTACAGCGTTTTACAGTGTTATTCTCAGTAACTTAGTCTCATGAGAAACTTAGAATAATAATGGAAGAAGTGCTTCTTTTAAGAAGACTAGTATATTTCATTTTTGAACAAAGAATCTTTCATTCCTGGACTTCCTTCTCTCAGAAAAGAACACCATTTTCCATCTAATTACTCAAGACACAATCTAGGAGTTATCCTTGTTTACTTTGCATTCATTGTTCCTTTTCCTCAAGTCTTCATTTTGGTCCTATAAAGCCTGTCTCCCAAATATATTTTAAATTAATCTATTCATTGCTATCTTTATTATTAACCAACCATCATTTTTTAACTGACCTAAAATAACAGGTTTCACTGATTTCTATTCTTGTTTCACAAGAATAGAGATTTCTATTCTTGTTTCACGAATACAGCACCCAGAATGATCACCTAAAAATCACAAAAATATCATAGTTAAACCCAAATATCTTGCTCTGACTTATAAAGTACCACATGTTCTGATCCTTGCATGTTCCACTTTATTTTCTTCTCTTTTGTCCTTGTTCCTTAGTCTACCACCACACTGAGCAGACCAAATGTGTTCTCACTTTAGGGCTTTGTACTGTCACGTTAATATGGAATGCTCTGGTCTGTGATCTTTGCATGGTTACCTGCTTCTAGTTGCTGCTCTGCTTTCAGCTGAGTAAAGCAGTTCCTGTTAACACAGCAGGCATGGAACAGATATTTGTTGAAAGAGAGCTAATGGGAAAATGGGTCCTTTTGTGATATGGAAGACAGTGACATAATAGGTTGATGACACGTGGTCATATACCTATGAGGCATGCAGTATTTCCTTTTGAATTTTATTACATGATGCTGAAGGTCTGTTGACTCCTTAGAGAAGAATTAAGCAATCATTTCCTTTTAAAATGGTTCTGTCTGTAGACTGCATTTTCAGTTTCTATATTTTTAGCCTATTTTTCATGGCATATTCTAAAGAAGCACAGGCAATTTAGATGGAATATGCAATAAGAGTAAATCAACCCAAAGTGACCATAATAGTCTCATTTCCTGTTTCCTATCTCTCTCTCTCATGGGTATGGAGTTCTTAGTAAGTAGGATTGAAGATGGATATTTGATAGAGGATTGGACCCCTGGATGTTTTTCAGTCATTAAATCTTTTACGTCTTACAATTCTAGTTTCCAGAAATCAAGTTACATCCCAGTTCCTACTTCTTTTCTATAGGTACCTTCTAAACCAGATTAACCTGTCATTCTAATTTACCTCTATTTTTTTTTATTCATTTTGTTACTGAAGAACATTTCTCCATGATTCAGAATGAGTGCATACTTTTTTCTGTGTAGTGTAAAAAAGGACAAGTGGTAATATATTAATCTGATGACATTTTCTAGAATATCTGGAAAGTAAAAATTGACTTTTTTTCAAGTAGGTGCCAAAATGAAACAGAAAGGAAGTAACTTAAAACATTTCTTAAAATTGCAAACCAAATGATGCAGACAATAGCAAAGACATGAATCAAGCAAGCTGCATCTCTTCCCTTGTGTTGTGAGTTAGCCTTGTGTATTCTTCTCTGTTCCTCAGATAGGGAGAAAGCATGCAGCACCTTTCACGCTAAGCTTCAAATCAGGGGCTGGAACTTAGTTATTGAACGGAGGCCTTTGGGGTTTTGATCCTGATGATTCATCTAAAATATATGAAAGTTTATGAAAAGTATATATAGACATTCATTTTAACTATATATTTTGCAACACTAGATTTTAAACCCTGTTTAGGTTATTGATTGTGTCTAAGCTCGTTATGTAAATTCTGGAAGAATTTCTGAGATCAAAGCTCTTTCTGTAATAGGAGTGCAGGTTTGTTTCCCATAAACACTAGCATTACTGTTTTGGTTTATAAATTGCTCATTTTTTTTCCCATAAAGTACTTTATGATGCCATGCAATGTTAATTATGTTTTGACTGCTATATTTTTATTTATAAATGGAAATTGAGTATAAAATTTCAAACTTCAAAATTTACAGAAATGCTTATTTGAAAAGACAGCATTTTATTGTTCAGTTGCTAAGTCATGTCCGACTCTTTGTGACCCCATGAAATGCAGCATGCCAGGCTTCCCTGCCCTTCACTGTCTCTGGGAACTTGTTCAGATTCATGTCCACTGAGTCAGTGATACCATCTAATTATCTCATCCTCCGCTGGCCTGCTGCCTGCTCATTTTGCCTTCAGCCTTTCCCAGCATCTGCATTGTTTCCAATGGGTTGGCTCTTCCCATCAGGTGGCCAAAGTATTGGAGCATCAGCTTCAGCATCAGTCCTTCCAATAAATATTGAGGGTTGATTTCCTTTAGGATTAACTGGTTTGATCTCCTTGCTGTCCAAGGGAATCAAGATTCTTCTCCAGCACCACAGTTCGAAAGCATCAGTTCTTTGGCACTCAGCCTTCTTTATGGTCCAGCTCTCACATCCATACACAACTACTGGAAAAATCATAGCTTTGACTATATGGACCTTTGTCAGCAAAGTGATGTTTCTGTTTTTTAATATGCTGTCTAGGTTTGTCATAGCTTTCCTTTCAAGGAACAAGTGTCTTTTAATTTCATGGCTGGAGTCACTGCTGCTGCTAAGTCACTTCAGTCATGTCCGACTGTGTGTGACCCCACAGACGGCAGCCCACCAGGCTCCCCCGTCCCTGGGATTCTCCAGGCAAGAACACGGGAGTGGGTTGCCATTTCCTTCTCCAGTGCATGAAAGTGAAAAGTGAAAGTGAAGTCGCTCAGCCGTGTCTGACCCTCAGCGACCCCATGGACTGTAGCCCACCCGGCTCCTCCGTCCAGTGATTTTGGAGCCCAAGAAAATAAAATCTATCACTGCTTCTACTTTTTCCCTTTCTATTTGCCATGAAGTGATGGAACCAGATGCCATGATCTTAGTTTTTTGAATGTTGAGCTTTAAGCCAACCTTTTCACTCTCTTCTTTCACCCTCATCAAGCAGCTCTTTAGTTCATCTTCACTTTCTGCCATCAAAGTGGTTTCATCTGCATATCTGAGGTTGTTGATATTTCTCCCAGCAATCTTGATTCCAGTTTGTGAATCATCCAGCCTGGCATTTTGCATGATGTACTCTGCATACAAGTTAAATAAGCAGGGTGAATATATAGACCCTTGACTTACTCCTTTCCTAAATTTAAACCAGTCAGTTGTTCCATGTCTGATTCTAACTCTTGCTTCTTGACCTGCATTCAGATTTCTTAGGAGACAGGTAAGGTGTCTGGCATTCCCATCTTTTTAAGAATTTTCCACAGTTTGTTGTGATCTACATACTCAAAGGCTTTAGTGTAGTCAGTGGCTACACTGGAATTCCCTTGCTTTCTCTATGATCCAGTGAATGCTAGCAATTTGATCTCTGGTTCCTCTGCCTTTTCTAAATCCAGCTTGTACATCTGGAAGTTCTCAGTTCATGTACTGCTGAAGACTAGCTTGAAGAATTTTGAGCATAACCTTACTAGCATTTGAAATGGGCACACAATCATTCTTATAAATTTTTTTCAAAATAAATTGACCTTTAGAAATTCTTGAAATGCTCGGTTTTTTCATGACTGTGGTCTGTGTAAAGCTGTGTGTTGTGTTTTGCTTCTTGTGTATAGATGAGTTGAAAATGTATTTTATACCAAAAAACAAAACTGAAAACTCAAGACTTTTTAATGAAAGTTTATGTACGTTGTGAGATATGAGAAAATGAGGACAGTCCACTGTTGGATTTGTTGCATGTTTTTTAGCTAAATTGTCATTTCATTTGGATAGGACCTTTTTCTTTCTGGTCCTGGCTGTTAAGATGATGGTTCAATTCCACTGAGTTCTAAACAGAAGGTAGAAAATAGGCAGCTAAAAGGAAAGGAAATAAGCTGATTCATTTAAGCGAAAGAGAAAGAGAATCTAATCTCCCAACAGGGACTCTGTCCATTTCTGCAGCCTCTGAGCCATGGTATCAATTGCTGTCAACACTATTTATGTGGAAGATTGCATTGACGTAGTGTAATTGGTTCTGCAACATCATTTGTAACACAATGAAGTGAAATAGCCTATCCAAGGCACTCAACACCATACTTAGTCAGAAGACCAGACATAATGTAAAACCCAGGAAGCATCATTGAAAACATACAGAAAGGTGTTTCGGAGGTAAGTGTTTTGGAAATAAAGGTGTTTTGCCGTCCTTGTTAGTATAGTACTGAGTATCCCTGCCTGTCACACGGGAAACCCAGGTTCGATTCCCCAATGGAGAGGCAACACACCCTTTCTGAGAAGGGAATGGCAACCCACTCCATTATTTTTGCCTGGAAAATTCCATGGACACAGGAGCCTAATGGGCTACAGTCCATAGGGTCACAAAGAGTCGGGCATGACCGAACGACTATACTTTGTAAGTAAAGTGAGGGAGGAGGGTTCAGGATGGGGAACACATGTATACCTGTGGCGGATTCATTTTGATATTTGGCAAAACTAATACAGTTATGTAAAGTTTAAAAATAAAATAAAATTTAAAAAAAAAAGAAAGCTTTTGATATTTTTAAGTTTAACATGATGATCAGCTTCTGGTAATATTTTTAAATTTGTTAAAAAGTAGAGAATTATTTTGAAACCCTGCTTTTTATTCTATTACATTGGGACTGGAAGGTTTATTCCTCCAATATCTAGTGGACAGTGACCTAGAGCTTTTGGAACTGGATCTGATCTGGTCCCTTAAAATGAGTGCTGTGTTGCATTGTGGCTCCGAGGGTAGTCATAGCTATGTCTCTGATGAAAAATTTTATTTCTTTTCTTTTCAGA
This sequence comes from Bubalus kerabau, assembly GCF_029407905.1. Lineage (NCBI taxonomy): Eukaryota > Metazoa > Chordata > Mammalia > Artiodactyla > Bovidae > Bubalus > Bubalus kerabau. The sequence goes on along the minus strand of NC_073630.1, from coordinate 28,434,917 downwards.
TAAGATTAAGAAAACTAAAGACCAGGATAATTAAAACCCCATGGACAAGTTTATTTGTTATTAAATCATTACAACCGATGGCTTCATATTGGCTAGACTGATGATTTATTACTGACAAATAGAAACACAGCTTTATATTTTGTTATTTCCTTTACTTAATCTTTTCTCTCAGTATCTCAGTTCTTGATACACAGTCTCATAATTTTATCAATGTATTTCTAAATTGCTGCTACTTTAGAGTGGTGATAAAAGACAAGATTAAAGTGATACTTTCTTGCTGGAGAAATAACATATGCCCATTTGTAACGCCTATGCGATTATACATAGCAAGGTTTTCAAACACACATAGGATTTAGATAGACATACACACAAATGTACACGTGTTAATTCTTCATTAAAATATGCATTCTATGGCATTGAAACATGCATAATATCATATATGAAACGAATTGCCAGTCCAGGTTTGTTGCGTGATACAGGGTGCTCGGGGCTGGTGCACTGGGATGACCCAGAGGGATGGTATGGGGAGGGAGGGGGGAAGGGGGTTCAGGATGGGGAACACGTGTACACCCGTGGTGGATTCATGTTGATGTATGGCAAAACCAATACAATATTGTAAAGTAATTAGCCTCCAATTAAAATACATAAATTTATATTAAAAAATGCATTCTATAAGTATATGTGGACTTTTCACAGTGCATTGTTTGTATAATCTTTCTACTTGACATATTCCTTTTAAAGAAACTAAAGGAATTATATTAGTCTACAAAAATAAGTACAAGTATTGATATTAGCTTACCTATAAAGTTCTTTGAAATATGAAATTTATTGGTGAAGCTTTGTTAATAATATGGGCTAATATATTTATTTGAGTTAAAGAAATCATAGGAAATCTGATTTGAGGTACTTGATTATCTTATCACCTATCATGGAAGGAAAGGTGAAATATTAAATATGAGCATTTTAAAGATTAAAACCTTTATTATCATGTTCTTGAGTTAGCACAATGGAGTACCTGGCAAGTTTCTTATATTCTGTGAAGAATTATCACTAGACTGTACATTTTCTGGGAATGATTCAGAACATCAAACTAGAATTTGGGAAACTTGGGTTCTGATACAAACTTCAAGCTACCTAAATGAGTTTTTTCTCTGTAAAATGAGAGTGCTCATTTCTAAGTTTATTTTAGCTTTTCAGTATGTGATTTGGTAATATCACAGTAGGCCCTCCCAGAGACATAAAATAATCACATAAAAGTTTCATTGGCACTTTTAATCTCAGTGCCAAAAACATTGCACGTGTTTCCTCCTCCACAAGTTCTTTGGGATCTGAATATTAAGAGTTAAAGAACCGCATATAACCATGGGTGGTGCTGGTTAGTCCCCAAAAGACTTTATTTGTACTAAAAGTGTATTCCCAAGCAGTTTTTTAGGGATCACTTTTCAGGAGACATAGATGAAAGAAACTTAACCATATTTCCAGCTTCACCTTAATTATAGCTATTATAGAGTGGGAAGATAGATAACATTAGCTGAATTTAAGGAATAAAAATAAATTAACAGTAAACAATTTTTCTGTGTACAAATGTTAACACCAGTCAGGATTCCATGCACGGCAGAAAGAGATAAAACTTGGAGAACAAGCAACCTGAGCATTAAAAGTGATTATGCTTCTCAGGAATCACTGAAGAGCTTGCTTAGATAGTAAAGCAAAGGGAGAACATGGGGATAGTTGAAAGCTCTCTTGGATTGTAGGTAGTCTATTTTACATGTTTATTTGTGTTTTTATTTATTTAGAATTATTCAGACAAGCTCTGTGTATCCACAACTGGCTTACCCAAGGGAAATGTACAAACCCAACCAAAATTCCTCCTGGGTCTTTTCCTAATTGCAGACCCTTCCCTTCCTTACAGTGATATATCCTCTCCTGAATTTGATATTTATCATTCCCGTACATCTCTTTCTTTCCTTCCTTCCTCCTTTATTTTTAAAATTTATTTATTTTTGGCTACACTGGATCTTCATTGCTTTGCATGGGCTTTTTCTCGTTGAGGTGAGTGGGGGCTACTCTTTCTTGCAGTGTGTGGGCTTCTCATAGTGGTGGCTTCTCCTGTTGTGGAGCACAGGCTCTAGATGTGCAGGCTTCAGTAGTCAAAGTGTAAGGGGCTCAGTAGTTATGACTCATGGACTCTAGAGCTCAGGCTCAGTGGTTGTGGAGCGCTGGCTTAGTTGCTCTACAGCATGTGGAATCTTCCTGGACCAGGGATCAAACCTATGTCTCCTGCATTGGCAGGTGGATTCTTATCCACTGCACCATCAGGATGTCCTTTGTTTTTTTAAAAATAAATGCATATGTCTCTTGACTATAAGTAGAGTTGTTTGGCGTGCTTTACATTTTACCAGTCAGATACCACAGTATACATTTTACACCCACTGTTACAAGATTCACCTTATTTTTGAGTACTCTAAATGATTAAGTGGTTTTATATAATTGTATACTTTTATGCCTTCCCAGTTGGTACTAGTGGTAAAGAACCCGCCTGCCAATACAGAAAACATAAGAGATGCAGGTTTGACCCCCTGGGTCAGGAAGATCCCCTGGAAGAGGGCATGGAAACCCACTCCAGTATTCTTGCCTGGAGAATCCCATGGGCAGAGGAGCCTGGAGGGCTACTGTCCATAGGTTCCCAAAGAGTCAGACATAACTGAAGCAACTTAGCATGCATATACACTCTTTTACATTACATTATGCTATTAATCTTATCAAATAATTGGTTTGATTCATGGTTGCGTATTTGTAAGACACTTTCAAGGTGATAGAAGTATAAATATCTTTTCAAATTATTTATAATCATATAATCTTTAATACATGATCCACTTGTTCATTCGTTACTGGTAAAATGATATTTAAATTATTTCCTGGTCAAGGACAGTGTTAGGTATTAAAAATTCACCAGTGAGCAAAACAACTTGATCCCTGTCTTATGAACCTTACAGCCTAATTCAAAGACAAAGCTTAAATTTCACAAGTAACCCCAGAAGTGAATATATAGTACATTAAACAGGAATCTATTGATTGCCTTATATAAATTAAAGCAATAAAACCAATGAAAATGTTTGTTTTTGCAGGACTCATATTCTGATTGTGTGGTTTTAGGAGAGTGAGGCAGACAAATAGTAAACAAGATGAGCTAAGAGTAGGCAGGATAAGTAAGAAAAATACAAAGTATGTTTAAAGGTGACATATGCTATGGGGTAAAATAAAGGATGGATAGGGACTAGGCAATAAGGGAGGGTTGCAGCTTTAAATATACTGTCCATAGAAGCCCTTACTTCTGAGAAGATGACAGTTGAGTAAATACGTGAAGTGAGGACAGGTGAGAGGCTGAACAGTGAGTGTGGGTGTGGTTATATATGAGGAACATTCGAAGCAGAGGGAATATAAGTACAAGGACTTAAGGGCAGGCAGCATCATTTCTGAAGGATAGCAATGGGCTGGAGTAAAGCACATTATGGGAAGAACAGTGGGTTTGAAATCAGAGGGGGAGAGGGTGTGGTGATGTGGAATACATCGATTGATTTGCCATTGTCAGTTGTTTGGCTTTTGCTTGGAATGAGATGTAAAACAATTGGAGGGTTTAGCAGGAAGATGGCAAGATCTTTAGCAAGATCCTCTATGATCCGACTTCTGTTTAAATAGGATCACTCTACAGGCTACATTGAAAATAGAATGAACTAGGCATAAGAGCGGATGCACAGAGGCCAGTTTGTACAATAATTCTGTACAAATTTAGTTTGTACAATAATCATGGTAGCATGAATCTTAGAAGTGAGACTGTTCTCTTCTATGAAAAGTTTATAAAAAGAAAGAAAGCAATAAACAAAGTTCTAGTGGTATGGGTTTAGAAGGCAGTGGCACCCCACTCCAGTACCCTTGCCTGGCAAATCCCATGGATGGAGGAGCCTGGTAGGCTGCAGTCCATGGGATCGCGAAGAGTCAGACACGACTGAGCGACTTCCCTTTCACTTTTCACTTTCATGCATTGGAGAAGGAAATGGCAACCCACTCCAGTGTTCTTGCCTGGAGAATCCCAGGGACGGGGAAGCCTGGTGGGCTGCCGTCTATGGGGTCACACAGAGTCGGACACGACTGAAGTGACGTAGCAGCAGCAGTGGTATGGGTATGCAAGAGAAGATACACTTATGACATAAATTTGTGTTGTATGAAAGATGATGGGAATGTAATTTTTTGTAAAGTAGGTACTTTTCAATAAGAAAACTACATTGAAAAATTCAGGAATCAACAAAATTTAGTGTTTATTTCTCTGTGTTTTAATGGTACATTATACAAATTACTATGTGAACGTCTATCTCACTATCCTTTATTGTAATTATTTATTAAAAAGCACAGAGATCCAAGACAAGGGTGTCCACTTTTGCCACTGTTATTCAACATAGTTCTGGAAGTCCTAGCTACAGCAATCAGAGAAGAAAAAGAAATAAAAGGAATCCAGATCGGAAAATAAGAAGTAAAGTTCTCACTGTTTGCAGGTGACATGATACTGTACATAGAAAACCCTAAAGATAGTATCAGAAAATTACTAGAGCTAATCAGTGAATTTAGCAAAGTTGCAGGATACAAAATCAATATACAGAAACCACTTGCATTTCTATATAATAACTGAAAAATCAGAAAGAGCAGTTAAGGAATCAATCCCATTCACCATTTCAACAAAAATAATTAAATATCTAGGAATAAACTCACCTAAGGAGACAAAAGAACTGTACACAGAAAATTATAAGACACTAATTAAAGAAATCAAAGATGACATAAGCAGATGGAGAGATATTCCATGTTCCTGGGTAGGAAGAATCAATATTGTGAAAATGACTATACTACCAAATGCAGTCTACAGATTTAATGCAATCCCTATCAAATTACCAATGGCATTTTTCACAGAACTAGAACAAAAAAACTTCACAATTCATATGGAAACACAAAAGACCCTGAATAGCCAAAGCAGTCTTGAGAAAGAAGAATGGAGCTGGAGGAATCAAGCTCCCTGACTTCAGATTATACTACAAAGCTACAGTCATCAAGACAGTATGTTACTGGCACAAAAACAGAAATATAGACCAATGGAACAAGATAGAAAGCCCAGAAATAAACCCATGGGAAAGGGAACCTATGGGTCCCTTATTTTTGACAAAGGAGGCAAGAATATACAATGGGGCAAAAACAGCCTCTTCAATAAATGGTGCTGGGAAAACTGGACAGCTACTTGTAAAAGAATTAAATTAGAACACTTAACACCATATGCAAAGATAAACTCAAAGTGGATTAAAGACCTAAATTTAAGACCAGAAACTATAAAACTCTTAGGGGAGAACATAGACAGAACACTCATTAACATAAACCAAAGCAAGATCCTCTATGACCCACCTCCTAGAGTAACAGAAATAAAAACAACAGTAAGCAAGTGAGATCTGATTAAATTTAAAAGCTTTTTCACAGCAAAGGAAACTATAATCAAGGTGAAAAGACAACCTTCAGAATGGGAAAAAATAATAGCAAATGAAATAACTGACAAAGGATTAATTTCCAAAATATACAAGCAATTTATACAACTCAATACCAGAAAAACAAACCACCCAATCAAAAAGTGGGGAAAAGACCTAAATAGACATTTCTCCAAAGAAGACATACAGATGGCTAACACATGAAAAGATGCTCAACATCCCTTATTGTTGGAGAAATGCAAATCAAAACTACAATGAGATACCACCTCACACCAGTCAGAATGGTCTTCATCAAAAAGTCTACAAACAATAAATGCTGGAAAGTGTGTGGAGAAATAGGAACATTTTTGCACTGTTGATGGGAATGTAAATTGATACAGCCACTATGGAAAATGGGATGGAGATTCCTTAAAAAAACTAGGAATAAAAGCACCATATGACCCAGCAGTCCCACTTCTAGGCATATACCCTGAGGATACCAAAATTGAAAGAGACACATGTATTTCATTGTTTATTGCAGCACTATTTACAATAGCTAGAACATGGAAGCAACCTAGATGTCCATCAACAGATGAATGGATAAAGATGTTGTGGTATATATACACAATGGAATGTTACCCAACTATAAAAAAGAACACATTTGAGTCAGTTCTAATGAGGTGGATGAAATTAGAACCTATCATACACAGTGAAGTGAGTCAGAAAGAGAAAGTTAAATATTGTATTCTAACATATATATGGAATCTAGAAAAATGGTACTGAAGAATTTATTTACAGGGCAATAATGGAGAAACAGACATAGAGAATAGACTTATCGACATGGGGAGAGGGGAGGAGAAGGTGAGCTGTATGGAGAGAGTAACATGGAAACTTCCATTACCATATGTAAAATAGATAGCCAATGGGAATTTGCTGTATGTCTCAGGAAACTCAAACAGAGGCTCTGTATCAATCTAGAGGGGTGGGGAGGGGTGGGATGGGGAGAGAGATGGGAGGGAGGTTCAAGAGGGAGGGGATATATGTATACCTATGGCTGATTCATGTTGAGGTTTGACAGAAAACAGCAAAGTTCTGTAAAGCAATTATCCTTCAATAAAAAATAAATAAGTAAAAAAAAAACAAAGACATCATTTTTCTGACAAAGGTCCATATAGTCAGAGCTATGCTTTTTCCAGTAGTCATGTATGGATGTGAGAGTTGGACTATAAAGAAGGCTGAGTGCCAAAGAATTGATGCCTTCAAATTGTGGTGCTGGAGAAGACTCTTGAGAGTCCCTTGGACTGCAGGGAGATCCAACCAGTGAATCCTAAAGGAAATCAACCCTGAATATTTATTGGAAGGACTGATGCTGAAGCTCTAATACTTTGGCCATTGATGCAAAGAACCAACTCATTGGAAAAGACCCTGATGCTGGAAAAGATTGAGAGCAAGAGTAGACAGGGGTGGCAAAGGATGAGATGGTTAGATAGCATCACTGACTCAATGGATATGAATTTGAGCAAACTCCAGGAGACAGTGAAGGATAGGGAAGTCTGGCATGCTGCAGTTCATAGTGTAGAAAGAGTCAAACATGACTTGGAGACTGAACAACAAAAAATACATCTATCCGCATAAAACCGTGGTCTCCTTTGGAGAAGGACATGGGTGTTGTTAATCTGCTTGTCATTGTTGCTGAAATGGCTCTGGGCATATGGTAGGCACTTAATAAATTCACATTGAATAAATTCAATGAGTTAAAAAATAAACAATGTAGTTTTCAGTAGTCTGAGTGAACTAGTTAATATCAGGCATTGTACTTTCTGTATCTTTTAATAGTCAGTGTTGGTAGCTTGTTGCTTTGGGCGTGTAATTGCCTCCTGGCCTGGAAGTGTGGTAATATGCTTAAATGCATTTGTGTATTTGCTGTTACCACACAATATACCATCATACCCAGGAATTTTACATTATTGCTGACTTTTTTTAGTACCCTGAAGTGCTATAGGATATGTGCCTGAGAATAAACTGTGTATCTGGCCTAATCTGGGGAAGGGTTAGAACATTTTCCCCTGAGTAGAGGGAGAAGTTGTTGACCAGCTTATATGAAAAAGACCTTCATTTCTCAAATGATCCCATCTGCAAATGAAATCCATTATTATTATTTATCATTTCTTGAGCACAAACTGTGTACTCAGTGCTATAAAAAAATTCCCAAACTACAAAAAAAAAAAAAATGGAGGATGACATGTTCATGCCTCAGGGCTTAACAATCTATGCCAAGCACAGCGTGCAATTCTTACATGATGATAGCAGTAAAAGTGACTGTATCTTGAAAGTGATAGGCTCTTGGAGAGTTTTATTATGTTTTTGTGATTAGAGAGGACTTACAAAGACATTTTGTCTGAAAAAACTTACCAAATGAAAAACTTATAGGGATAATACTTAAAGAGGAAAGAAGTAGTCAAATGATACTCAAATGAGTTAGTTTGACCTTATATCCTAGAGTGAACTCGAATCCTTATCTATGTGAGGAGGTTACTGATGAGTCAAGACATAATTTGGGCAAATTAAAGTAAATAATATCCATGGACTCATATACAGCTAGCCTTTCATTGTTTTACAGTATGAATCTTCATTCTAATAATGGAATCAATAATAAGTTCTAGTATTTATGGAAAGAATTGTGATAAAATAGTAAACCTATAGAAAATAATTTCCTTCCTAGATTTCTCTGAGCTTTAATACACATCTAAATAACTCAAATACAATCATAGACTGTGTAAGAGATTCCAGACAAATAGCACAAGATGTGGATGAGATATACAAAAAGATGTTGCTGTTTCTCTGAAACAACAGGGCATTGGAGAGTGTTTGTTAAAGTGTCATGTTTAGAAAAGTTTAGAGAGAGAAATGTGCAACTGAAATTGTTTCTAAATCACACAGCTGGGAGAGCAGACTTGGGGTTGAGTCAGGCATTTTCCTCATCAGCTTTTATGGGAAGCAGAGGCCACAGTCAGATTATCTAAAATATTACTTTAAAATTGCAGTACATGTTCTTAGAACTGTTGTCTCAACTCAATTGCCTCAACACTGTCGTCTTTATATACATACTCAGGTGCTCACCGTCACAGAATACCACCATACCGCCAAGCTTTGAGCTTGATGTTTATCTCTGTGATACTTTTACAGGTTACTTTTCTCCCTCTTAATTTGTAATATTTAGGGAGTCTGTTGCTCACCCACAATAAAACAAACAACTCAGAGCACATCTATCCAATGGGCCACTCCAGCTCAGTAAAATCCTCACCCGAAATGGTCACTATATAGCAGACAGATTCTTTACCGTCTGATCCCCCAGGGAAGCCCATGATTTTCTCCTTTAATGATACCGCCTAAGATCACCGTAGGCTCCTAGACCCTTAGCTTCTGCTTTATCTTCTGCTGTATCTTAGCTCTGAATTCCCCATGTTGCTTGCTGCCACTTACTTTTCAGATAGAAGGGGGAAGATACAAGAAGAGGCCTTAAGTAGGATGAATTCAGAAGAACCATCAGTATGTAAAAGTAGGGAGTCAAGAAACACCTGGAGTAACAGGCAAATTTGGCCTTGGAGTACAGAATGAAGCAGGGCAAAGGCTAATAGAGTTCTGCCAAGAGAATGCACTGGTCATAGCAAAGACCCTCTACCAACAACACAAGAGAAGACTCTACACATGGACATAACCAGATGGTCAACAATGAAATCAGATTGATTATATTTGCAGCCAAAGATGGAGAAGCTCTATCCAGTCAGCAAAAACAAGACCAGGAGCTGACTGTGGCTCAGATCACGAACTCCTTACTGCCAAATTCAGACTTAAATTGAAGAAAGTAGGGAAAACCACTAGACCATTCAGGTATAACCTAAATCAAATCCCTAACAACTATACAGTGGAAGTGAGAAATCGATTTAAGGGACTGGATCTGGTAGACAGAATGCCTGATGAACTCTGAATGTTCATGACACTGCACAGGAGACAGGGATCACAACCATCCCTAAGAAATGCAAAAAAAGCAAAATGGCTGCCTGAGGAAGCCTTACAAATAGCTGTGAAAAGAACAGAAGCGAAAAGCAAAGGAGAAAAGGAAAGATGTACCCATTTGAATGCAGAGTTTAAAAAAACAGCAAGGAGAGATAAGAAAGCCTTCCTCAGTGATCAGTGCAAAGAAATAGAGGAAAACAATAGAATGGGGAAGACTAGAGATCTCTTCAAGAAAATTAGAGATACCAAGGGAATGTTTCATGCAAAGATGGGTTCAATAAAGGACAGAAATGGTATGGACATAACCGAAGCCAAAGATATTAAGAAGAGGTGGCAGGAATACACAGAAGAACTGTTCAAAAAAGATCTTCACGAACCAGATAATCATGATGGTGTAAACACTCACCTAGAGCCAGACATCCTGGAATGTGAAGTCAAGTGGACCTTAGGAAGAATTACTACAAACAAAGCTAGTGGAGGTGATCAGAGAAGGCAATGGCAACCCACTCCAGTACTCTTGCCTGGAAAACCCCATGGATAGAGGAGCCTGGTAGGCTGCAGTCCATGGGGTCGCTAAGAGTCGGGCACAACTGAGCGACTTCACTTTCACTTTTTATTTTCATGCATTGGAGAAGGAAATGGCAACCCACTCCAGTATTCTTGCCTGGAGAATCCCAGGGACAGAGGAGCCTAGTGGGCTGCCGTCTATGGGGTTGCACAGAATTGGACACGACTGAAGCGACTTAGAAGCAGCAGCAGCAGTGGAGGTGATGGAATTTCAGTTGAGCTATTTCAAATCCTAAAAAATGATGCTGTGAAAGTGCTGCACTCAATATGCCAGCAAATTCGGAAAACTCAGCAGTGGCCACGGATTGGAAAAGGTCAATTTTCATTTCAATCCCAAAGAAAGGCAATGCCAAAGAATGCTCAAACTACTGCACAATTGCACTCATCTCACACGCTAGTAAAGTAATGCTCAAAATTCTCCAAGTCAGGCTTCAACAATATGTGAACTATGAACTTCCAGATGTTCAAGCTGGTTTTAGAAAAGGCAGAGGAACCAGAGATCAAATTGCTAACATCCATTGGATCATCAAAAAAGCAAGAGAGTTCCAGAAAAACATCTATTTCTGCTTTATTGACTATGCCAAAGCCTTTGACTGTGTGGATCACAATAAACTGTGGAAAGTTCTTCAAGAGATGGGAATACCAGACGACCTGACCTGCCTCTTGAAAACTCTGTATGTAGGTCAGAAAGTAACAGTTAGGACTAGACATGGAACAACAGACTGTTTCCAAATATGAAAAGGAGTACGTCAAGGTTGTATATTGTCACCCTGCTTATTTAACTTATATGCAGAGTACATCATGAGAAACGCTGGGCTGGATTAAGCACAAGGTGGAATCAAGATTGCCGGGAGAAATATCGATAACCTCAGATATGCAGATGACACCACCTTTATGGCAGAAAGTGAAGAAGAACCAAAGAGGTTCTTGGGGAAATTGAAAGAGGAGAGTGAAAAAGTTGGCTTAAGGCTCAACATTCAGAAAACTAAGATCATGGCATCTGGTCCCATCACTTCATGGCAAATAGATGGGGAAAAAGTGAAAACAGTGACATGTTATTTTTTGGGCTCCAAAAACCCTGGTGGGCTACAGTCCATGGGCTCCCAAGAGTTGGACCTGGAGCTATTGTAGCCAGCTCATTAGGCTACCATAAAGCAGTCATATTGCTGTTCATTTGTTATTGATGCATGAACCTGTATACCTATAAATAATTGTGAACATGACAAGAAAATAGTGTGACCAGAGATCTAAGAAAATCACAAAGAGTCACTTAAGGAAATCAATGGAAGTAAAAGTTTAATCAACACTGTCAATATTTATGACTGAATAGCTTCAGGTTAGCCTAGGCTATATGCTAATGAATGAATTGTGATAAAATTTTTATGTCACACAGTATTGTAGTCATATTCATTATTGGAACCATTTTTAAAATTATTTACTTAATTTATGTATTTGACTGCATTGGGTCTTAGTTGTGGCACGAGGGATCTTTTGTTGAGCACATGGACTCTCTAGTTGAGGCACCCAGACTCAGTAGTTGTGGTGCTCAGGCTTAGTTGCCCTATGGTATGTGGGATCTTCCTGGACCAGGGATCAAACCTATGTTCCCTGTACTGGAAGGCAGATTCTCAACTGCTAGATCACCAGGAAAGTTCCAGGAAACTTTATTATATTTAAAAAATTTACCTGTGAAGAAAGGCTAAGAGAGAGGCGTAATGGGCAATAATGTAATTCTTTGAAAGGAAAGTTATGAAACAGTAATGGAACCAACTCATTATTATTAATTTTATATTAAATATTGCTTACCTATGTGTACATAAGGCATGGACTATTTACTTTAACATGAGTCTTGCACACGCTGTTCTGTGCCATGAATACTTAGCATTAATGATGAAGATGATGATATCAAAATGTCTCATACTATTCTTGCCATGCTGTTATATTTTCACATGGCAACACTCACATACATACACAACGGATAGGTTTATATGGCATAACGATTATTTACTTTTCACTGAGTGGAAGTGGATCATCATAAGATGAGGTCTTTATCATGAGATGAGGTCTTTGTCCTCATCTTCATGTTGAGTAAGCCTATTAAGAAAAAGAAGAGAAGACGTTGGTTTTGCTATCTTGGGGTGGCAGAGGTAGAAGGGGTGGAGGAGGTGGAAGTGGGGATAGGAAAGGCAGGCACACTCTGTGTAACATTGCAGATATACATAGTAATTTCTGCCCAACTTTTTGTTTTTTCTAAATATTTCTCTAAAAATATTTCTATGTGGTTCCAATCCTTCCACCGTTTGCTTTAGTTTCAGTGCCTGTATCATAGAAGGGTTGATATTGTCAGTCAGTTCAGTTGCTCAATCATGTCTGACTCTTTGTGACCCCATGGACTGCAGCATGCCAGGGTTACCTGTCCATCACCAACTCCCAGAGCTTGCTCAAACTCATGTCCATTGAGTTGGTGATGCCATCCAACCATCTCATCCTCTGTTGTTCTATTCTCCTCCTGCCTTCAATCTTCCCAGCATCAGGGTCTTTTCTAAAGAGTCACTTCTTCGCATCAGCTGGTCAAAGTCTTAAAGCTTCAGCTTCAACATCAGTCCTTCCAATGAATACTCAGGACTGATTTCCTTTAGGTTTGACTGATTTGATCTCCTTGTAGTACAAGGGACTCTCAAGAGTCTTCTCCAACACCACAGTTCAAAAACATCAGTTCTTCAATGCTCAGGTTTCTTTTTGGTCCAACTCTCACATCTATGTATGACTACTGGAAAAATCATAGCTTTGACCAGATGGACCTTTGTCGGCAAAGTAATGTCTTTGCTTTTTAATATGCTGTCTAGGTTGGTCATAGCTTTTCTTCCAAGGAGCAAGCATCTTTTAACTTCATGGCGGCAGTCACCATCTGCAGTGATTTTGAAGTCTGTTCATATTGTGCCTAGTCGCTCAATAGAGTCCGACTCTTTGTGACCCCAAGGACTGTAGCCTTCCAGACTCCTCTCTCCATGGGATTCTCCAAGCAAGAATACTGGTGTAGGTTGCCATTTCCTTTTCCAGTTCATGTGTAAAAGAAATCAGAAGCAGTCTTGAATAATCAGAACCCTTCTGCCACACTGTCTAATGTGAATTTGTTTTCTAGCACTGCTTTCTCATTATCTGGCACTGGTTTGGAAGCATGAATCACTTTTAGTCATCTTCTGTTAATTCCTTTGGTAAAGAGTCTATTAACTTTTGAATTTCTCTAAGATCCATATCTGAAATCCTTCCCCTTACCTTTTTTGCCATATCCACAATCTTTCTTGATTTCCTTGATTGGCTCTGTTGTAAACTCTGTGAAGTCATGCACATCTGGACAAAGTTTCCTCCCACAGAAATTTATTGTTTCAGATTTGATAGCTTTCACAAATTTTGCTAGAACAACAATGGCATCTTAAATGGTGTAATACAGACTTTCATGGTAATCCCTCTGGTGGAGCTCTCTTCCATAACATTGATAATTCTTTCCATTGATAAAGCCTTAAAGGTCTTTATGACTCCCTGATCTTGAACCTGAATTAGAGACAGTGTGCTTGGGGCTACTGCTTTGATGACTTCGGCTAGGGGCATTGTCGAATATCAAAAGAACTTTATAAGGCTGTCCCTCACTGGAAACGTACTTCCTGACTTCAGGGACAAAGTGTGGATGGAGCCAATCTATATAGCAAAAGGGCTTTCCTTGTGGCTCAGCTGGTAAAGACTCTGCCTGAATTCAGGAGACCTGGGTTCCATCCCTGGGTCTGGAGAAGGGAAAGGCTACCCACTCCGGTATTCTGGCCTGGAGAATTCCATGGACTGTATAGTCCTTGGGGTCGCAAAGAGTTGGACATGACTGACCGACTTTCACTTTCATAAATCAAAAGAGTTCTCATTCAGGTCTTCTTTTGTGGTACAACAAAGAGACGAGTAACTGATAGTTATCTTTTCCCTTTGAGGTTCAAGGGTTAGCAGCTTTATAGGAAAGCAAAGTCCTGATCATAAACCTCACTGCACTTGCATCAAAGAATAGAGCTATCCTCTGCCTTCCTGCCTTAAACTCTGGTGGTCACTTGTCTTCCTTACTAATAAACGTCACTTGTGGAATTTCTTTCTTTCTTTTTTTTTTCTTTTCCCACCATAGGAAACTTTTGTCTGTATCAGTAAACTGTTCAAGTAGATGTCTTTCTCCCCAGTGATTCCCTTAATGGCATTTGGGAGCTGGTTTGCTGTCTCTTGGGCGCTAGAAGTTGCTTCTCTTGTCTATCTTGATATTTTTAAAGCCAAACCTCCTAAAATTACCAAGCCATCCTTTGCTTACATTAAACTCTCTAGCTTTAGATTCTTCTCCTTTTTAAGTTGTCATAAAATGACTTTGATTCTGTTTTTGAAGTCATATTAGAATCTACATAAACATATGTTTATTATATCAATCCTGTACCCACATAAAAGCTACATTTTCAGTATGAGATAAAAAGATAGTTTGCAAAAAGTACAAGGTTTCCTCACCTACTGGTATAGTTGCAGTGACAGCTTGATGAATTTCTTTTCTTTTCTTTTTTTTTTTTACAGTGGTCCTTATCCTGGATTAATTTATCTCGATAGGATGTCTGCATAACTGCAGACCTTGATCTATAGTGTATATCAAGCAATTTAACCTTTTCTTGCAATGTCATGACTTTTCTGTGCTTGTCAGGAGCACTTCCAGCATCACCAGTAGCACTTTGTATGGGTCTCATGGTGTTATTCAAGATTTATATGGTATTATGCTAAGCACAATGAAAAGTATGCAAGAACCATAAGAGATCACTTTTAATTGAGATAGATTGTTTACTGGAGAGACCAAGTGCTCATAAGGAGATGACTAGTGTCACATGGTATTTTCAGCTAATACAACAGGAGCTCACCACGATAGCCAACAGGAGGTAGCTACGAAATTATTACAGCGCTGCGGTATGTGTTACAGTTACTTTTATGCAGTTATGATTTAACACTGCATCTTTACATTTGTTTACATTTCTCTCGACTGCAAGTGGCACCATCTATTTTCTGTTCGTGTTTATGTGTGTACTTTTTTGATAACTTTGTATAATAGATTTGTGTGTATTTTATGGTGTGGATGATAAAATCGACTAGTATGTACATATATTTCATGCATTCATGACATAATCTTTTAATTTTTCTGATATTTCTAGGCCACATGGTTTGTCTTTTTTTTTTCAAACTGTTGCAACTCTTCAAAATTTTTTCTGATATATCTATCAAAAAAAAATCTGTATAAGTGGACTCATGCCGTTCAAACTGTTGTTCAGTGGTCCGCTGTAGTAGCATTTTGTGGAAGGCCTTATGAGATGGTAGTTTAGATTACTGACTCTGCTTTGAGACTTCTTAGTTCAAAACTCATATCTGACATTTACTGGTTCATTGATCTTGGGCATATTTCTTAACTTTTTTGCACCCAGTTTTCTTGTCTGTGAAATGAAGGTGATAATAATAGTACCTACCTCACAAGTTGATTGTGAGGATTAAATAAATATATAGTTGTGAAGCAGTTAGAACAATGCAGAGTGTCAAAATGTTTGTTACTATTTTGTAATTCTATGAGACTGTATATTACAGAAATAAAGTATTGCTTTAAAGTACCTCACAGAAGCATCGACTTTAGATCTCTTTTTAGTAAAGTCTTTCCACTGATTCTTCAAAAATTTTTGAATATTTATGTAAAATTTAATGTTTTAAATTCAGTATACTTTATTTTCCTTCTGAAGGGTTTCCCAGCTCAAACATTTTAAAGTATTCATTAAAACTAGCTTCCCATTCTTTAAACAATCCTTTCATGCAGGAATGTTTGTATATGTGTATATATGCATATGTTTGCATATGTATGTGTATATTGATGTATATGTATGTGTGTGTATAAGAGAAAGTTTACTATTTATGATTTTCATTCAGACCTTGACTCTGAACATAAATGTAAAATGAAGTTCTGTGTTTGGCCTATTTCATCTTTTACTACCAGCTTAAGTGGAATCATGAATATGGATAAAAGTTTTTTTATTTTAAATTTTTGCAGATCTAGTACATACTAAGAGATTATTCATTAGCTTTAAAGAGGGGAAGAAAAACCTGGGCATTTTGTAACTTTTATATTGTTCTACCACAGAAATAACATGTTTACGGACTATATTGCATTTGAATTTTTTGTCTCAAAGTATCAAATAAATGAAAATCAGAGTTTGGATACGCAAGGGAATACAAATCATTTTTGAAGATATTCATTGTGGTTCAAGGATTTTATGACACGGGTCAACATGTTTCCCATTTAACAGCAGTTTATGATATTTATGCCATTGTTATATGAATTGTGTGGTTGTACTAAGATGCTCGATACATTTCATTCTTCCTGATTGGTGGCCAGTGAGGTCAGAACTGTTCCATTAATCCAGCTGAGCACTCATATGTGAACTTTTGCCTTGATTCTTTTTTTAACTTTTGAAACCACAAAATGTATAATAGTAATTAGTTATTCCAGGATGTTCATTTCAAGATTACTGCCTGGGGTGGTGGAAGCCCTATGCTATTTGGCCACAGACCAGTTGTGTAATCCCTCAGAAATGTTCTACATCTTGCATTGGAATACTTTGGAAAGGAGTTGATGCACCTTGAAATGTACATTTGCTTCAAACTTCAATTCAGATAAACTATGAAAAACATTAGCGGTGGGCCAACTGCATTTTGGTGCCGTTCTGTGTTTTCAGACATCTTGTGAACGAGCAGTGTTCTGGTGAGAAAGTTTCTCTGACATATAATATGTTTGACAGATATTTGAATGTGAAACCATTGCTTTTATACCACTCCTTAAATGGTTTCACTTATTTTTATATCTTATGTCTTTTCATTAATAAGGAAAATATATTCAACAGAATGCACAACTGAAATGCTGTGTATTACTCTATGGATGGTAACTTTCTTGCTGTGATTGTACTTTTTATGAGTTGGTATATTCATTAAGTATTACAGCATAGTGTCCAGTAAAATCATATGTTTCTGTTCTGCACTCTTCACATTTGATTCTGTTCCCCAAGACTCAACTCTTCATCTTTTTCCTCCACTCTCTCCCAGCTCAAATAGTTCTTAATTGTATTCTGTCCACTTAACCTTACCTGAGTTAGGATTTTTATTTTCTCATTCTCTTCCACAATAAAAATAATATAGTAATAATAATGATAATATCAATTTCAGCAAGTACATTGCAGTTTAATTCCATAGATTTCAGTGATTTTTTTTCTGTGTTTCTTAATCTTGAAGCCTCTGTTGTCCTTCGATCACATTACCTTTCCCTTCCATTTCCATTTTTCTTCCTTTTCCTTCACAGCTTCATTTTCTACTAGAAGTACTTCTGTGATTTATCTATAGTGGGTATATAATAAACATTGACTAACTTTATGATCATTACCTTCCATTTGCTTTCCTTCCATATTTGTTTCAATAAATCAGTATTGAATAGATCAGGAAATGAAATGCATTATTATTTTCTTGGTACACATGCTCTGTCTAAAAGTGGGAATAAAATCCATATCTATGCACGTAGTTGGATTATTGTTAAGCTAAAAAGTTTCTTGAAAGAAAATTACTTTGGTGATCTGTACATCTAGGTGATAGAAATTCCATCTTCCGCCAAAGAGAGATGGTGAGCTACTAGTGGACAATGACCATGTTTTATTCATCCTTGTGTTTCCCTCGAGTACCTAATGCAGAGCCTCACACAGTTTAGTTAACTTAGAAACTGGCTAACTAAGTTAGTTAATTTATTCTAGTCTGGGGCATTATGATGATCTGCCAAACTATCTCTGCTAAATAAATAATAAGCTAGCGTGACTTTACTATACTTCTTTTGGCCAGATGAGTTGCATACCCTCAACATAGCATATGTTACAGTCAAGACAGAATTTCTGAAAATTTCACATGGTTCATAGTACTCTGGAGTGAAGTAAAACTGTCATTTACTTAGAGTTGATATCCTAGATGCCAGACTAGGAAAATGGAGAAGTAGTTCTATAAACCAGAAAACTAGATTTGTCTTTAGCAGTCTAAACATTAAAATTGAAAGGTATTGACCAACACCCAAAGGATGAGAGTTGGAGTGAACTTCCTAGTGTGGATTTGATTTCTCTTGAAGTGATTACTAGTTTTAAGTAATGAAGACCCTAGGACAGCTAGGAGTAAGTTTGAATTTA
Organism: Bubalus kerabau; assembly: GCF_029407905.1. Classification (NCBI taxonomy): domain Eukaryota; kingdom Metazoa; phylum Chordata; class Mammalia; order Artiodactyla; family Bovidae; genus Bubalus; species Bubalus kerabau. Next base: position 28,416,583 of record NC_073630.1, on the reverse strand, counting down.
ATTTAAAACCAGCACATGATGGATTGTACTGCCAGCTATTGCAATGGGAATTTATTTAATTTTTTCTCCAGAAAGCTTTTTATTTATACAGGACATCTTCCAATCATAGGAGATTATTTAGATAGGTTCTGTAGGAATATACATAGCTATTGTTCAATCAGTGGAGTTCCTGGTTTTATTTTTCTTAAGAACTGTGGATGACAGCATCCAGAAATGTTAGTGTTAGGTTTCTACGATTCTGAAATTGCCCAGAATATAAACTTCTCTAATTTAGTGAATTGAAGGAAGAAAATGCATGTTTTCAGCCCCAGTGGATTTTGATGTGAATCCTAAACCAGGCTCAATTTGGATTTCTTACATGTTATTTTGTAGACCACATATTAGCTTTAAGTAAAATGGCTGCATGTAGACCTACAAGGGTTTCCCACTAGTTAAGTGGTACTCATTAGAAGAATAGAGTTATAATGTTATTTATTTACTTTTAATGATATTGTGTTGATATTTAATAATAATTGACCCAGTTTATAAACTCTTCCATTTTAGCCTATACTTCCAATGTCAGTAGGGAATGTTTATTTTTTCTAACAGTACTGGGTGGAGGTCCGTAAAATGATTTAATTATAGTATCTTTTCAGATTTAACTTGTGACCAGTATCCTAGATTTAGATGGGCACAGTACAAAATATATTCTTATTACAACATAGAATATAATGAGAAAGGTAACCTGGGGCTGTACAAAGGGCAAACATTAAAGTATTGTAAAATATTTGTTTATTATTAATTAAATTAATTTATCATAAACTTAATTTTAATTACATTTGTATGAATCTGTGCCATTAGCAGTTATGAACTTATGATACATTTGTGACAGTCCAATCTGTATATTTACTGAACATAATATTTATTATGAAAGGTAATGCACTTTTTGAGACAATGACAATTTACCAGTGCCTCAAAGCCAGCTGTTAGAACCACTTTATGAAAATGCACAACTTTCAGTTTTCCCAAGTCTTCTTATTCTTGTTTCTGATTAAACCAAATAAGAGAAGTTCTCTTTCCATATCTAAACATCTCTGAGTAAGAAAATGTCATTGTTAATATTCATTCAGGGCTATGTGAAAGGTGGAGGGAAATGAGAGAAAAAGTATGGAAATGAAGCACGGTTTTCTAACCCAAAGGTCTCCTGAGCCTGAGGTTAAGATCAGAGGAGTCACAGTGGAGCAGCTGATTACAAGGTCTAGGGTAGATTGTCGTGCAGGCGGGAATGATGAAGCCTGGCTGGATCCCAATAGGAAATCAGAACAGGAGAAAACTGATGCTGAGAAGAAGGGTCGAAAGCAGAGCAGCTGGAAAGAGAAAAAGAAACAGAACCCTCCCCACCATATCCAATAGGACATTGCAGGTGTATTTCATTTTGGCTCCAGTTCCTGAAACATTGATTATCATTACCATCAGCTTACAGGCAGTTCAGAATTCAGTCTTTCAAAACAGAAGCCTAAGAGTATTTGATTCTTAGAAAGAAGTCCAAGTCTATGATGTGGAAACAAATAAACATCAGTTACGTATGTCTTGGTAAGTGAAGAAAATCACACAAGGCAGCTCTAGAAATAAAATATTTTGGAGGAAATTGAGAATTTCCTGGAGTAGATATACTGATTTCCTTATTTCCTGCATGTGTGCTAAGTTATTTCAATTGTGTCCGACTCTTTGCAATCTCATGGCCTGGTACGTGCCAGGCTCCTCTGTCCATGGGATTCTCCAGGCAGGAATACTGAAATGGGCTGCCATTTCCTCCTCCAGGGGATCTTCCCGACCCAGGATTTGAACCTGCCTGTCTTTCGTCTCATTAGCTGGCAGGTTCTTTACCGTTAGTGCCACCTGGGAAGCCCTTTACTACTTGTACCCATTATTAACGCCCTTTATTAAACCCATTATTAAACCCATTATTAAAGCCGTTTCCTACTTGTACCCATTATTAAAATGAAATTGAATTATAATACTACATACCATTTAGCTTGAATATAACAGATGATGATGCTTTATTGTATCTACATATGAAAAAATCTCTATGGTACAAAACCAGAACTAGTCTCTGCTGTTAGCCGTCAGGATGCCATTATACATGAGGAAGCGAGTGAGTGGCTCTAGGATGGTGAGAATTTCTGCTTGTCATCTGGGCGCTTGGTTACATGGCTAGGTTCTACTTGTAACAGTTCATCCAGTGGTGCACATGGCATGTGCATTGTTCTGTTCACATTTTATAATTCAATGAAATGTTTGAAGCAAACAGCTCTAGGAAATGGATGATTTGGGATTCATGACTTGGAAAAATGATTTCAAAATGCTTAATAAAATATATGTAATGATAACAGGGGACCCAGATGTTATTAAAATAAAAAATATCTTGACAAAGATGATTTTGTTTATTCCTAGATTTTGGTTGCAGGAAACAACCTCATGCAAACCCATTTTTTTAAAAGAAATATAGTTCTCAAGTCAACCCCAAATTGGCTTAATGGATCCTGTATGGTTTTGATAAAGCTGTTTTTTGACAGGCCTTTAAAAATCATCTTAGTTCTATAAACAGCTCAGCCAAACTATGGAACTGGTTTATCACTTTGATCAACTAGTTGCCCTTCACTAGTTCAAAGTTTCAAAATGCTGAGCCAATAGGGAATTCAAGCTAATTGCTGATCAGTAGGTATTGATAGGGGCTTCCTTGGTGGCTCAGCTGGTAAAGAATCTGCTTGCAATGCAGAAGACCCTGGTTTGATTCCTGGGTTAGGAAGATCCCCTGGAGAAGGGATAGACAACCCACTCCAGTATTCCTGGGCTTCCCTGGTGGCTGAGACAGTAAAGAATCCGCCTGCAATGCAGGAGACCTGGGTTCAGTCCCTGGGTTGGGAAGATCCCCTGGAGGAGGGCATGGCAACCTACTCCAGTATTCTTGCCTGGAGAATTCCATGGACAGAGGAGCCTGGTGGGCTACAGTCTATGGAGTCGAAAAAGAGTTGGATATGACTGAGTGACTAACACACACACACACACACACACACACACACACAAACCCACATACACACACACACACGCAAACCCACATACACACGCACACACACAAGTATGTGTTATAGGGAGGCAGGATAGGAATTCGGGATTGGAAGGAAGGCTGGCATTCTGTTTCTTCTCCATGCAATGGCCTTTTGGTGACTCCATGCTTTGAGCTTGTTCAGGAAGACTTCAGACCTGTAGGGATTAGCTGCTGAGCAAGACTGATGGGAGAACAGGAATGACAGTTCTCTCTTTTACTAGCAGATTTAAGTGAATGGGAACTGTGCATCAACCAGGGTCCTGATCCTCATTCTCCTAGCTGAAACACATTGGTATAGACTCTTCCCTTCCTTAAAATAATCCTGAATGGAAAGGAGAATGGCACGGGTCTGCATGGTAACCTGTCTCCCTTATTGATCTCAGAGGGGACAACACCTAATGCTGTCCTCTGAGAAAAAGGAGTCAAAACCCAGCATGTTTAATTAAAAATCCTGAAAGTAAGGAGGGCAAGATACTTCTTAGGGTAAGTATTTCTAAATGTCATGTTGATAATGAAAAAAGTACTATTATAAATCTAAAACTTGTTTTTCATTTTACCAGTTCTCAATGCTTACTTAAAGTCTCACCATTTCTTTACTAATAGACAGTTCCAAAGTCTTCACTCAAATTTTTCCTGGACTCGGGGAAAAAATTGGCACCAATGTGCAGCCAATATTTTAAATTACGTAAACTATATTGAAGATGGTTCCATTAATTTCTTAAACCCATATCAGGTAATGGAAAACAAATTTGCATCTTGGATAGCCTTCCAAAAATGAAATATGGAGTTAGTGATTCCAGTAACTTAGAATGGGATGGTGTAAGATTTTCCTTCTTGGTTATTATGGATTACTGTTGTGGTGGACTTGAGTCTGTTTTAAATAATCCTGTTGATAGTAAAAAGTAGATTGTCTGTTTTTAGGGTAGGGGAATCCATATGCTAGTTTTGGATTTGACAATTACCTTACAAATATTAATGGCTACCAGTGTATGATAAATCAGTGTTGGAAAGGATAATGAATCTAATTAAAATGAACAAACTTATCCAAAAGTTTAGGCCCCTGTAGACAAAAAGTAGGATAAAGCAGCCAGCACCCAGATGTGTCCATTTTCATTTTCAGCTAGTCCTAAGAAATATGAACTCTCCTATAATTTCCATTGTCAGTTTAATGGCAGACTTAAAAATGCATAGCAACCTGAAGGAGAGAAAACTCAAAACAAAGTGTTTTTTAAAAATTAGAATGCTGAACTTCTAATTTAAAAAACAGATATGCAGCAAGCCACAGAGGTTTATTGTATAGCACAGGGAACTATAGTCAATATCTTGTAATAAACATTAATGGAAATTAATTAAAAAAATGTGTGTGTATATGTATAACTGAATCACAAAAAATTCTACTTTTTGAAATTTAGTAATGTTTATCTTGTTGCCAGTTTATGAACATCTAATAACAGCATATGAAGTACAAAATTTTAAATATATTTCTGTAGGATATAAGATTAATGTAAATTAATATAAATAGAAATCTCTTATATTTAGATTATTAATGATATCATTCAAGATGTTCCTGTTCTTATTTTTTTTGCACTTGATAAAATATTCTCAGAGAAATGTTAATATGTCTCATTATGATTATATATTTTTTTCTTTTCCCTTATATTTCTTCTGATTTTTGCTTTATATATCTTTGTTTCTTTGTTGTTAGGTGTCAATGGTTTATGATGTCTATCTTTTTTTGTGAATTTTACCTTTTATCATTAAAAATATTCATCTTTGTTTCATTAAAAAAATTAATGTTTCAGTCTTCAAACCCACATTTTCAAAAGTCATAATTTTTTGAGGTGTTAAATTACAAAAGTTATTATTTATGATTAGGTTATATAGCAAAAACAAGCAAAAGAAAATAAGAAAACAAATTTAAAAAGTGCACCTCATTTTTCATGTTATGTTATATCTTGGCCATAGAGGGTAAAATGAAACTGATTATGAGCAAATGTTAATTTTAAAGTTGAAAATGGAAGTCTCTCAGTTGTGTCCAACCCTTTGTGACCCCATGGACTATACAGTCCATGGAATTCTTCTAGGCCAGAATACTGGAGTGGGTAGCCTTTCCCTTCTCCAGGGGATCTTCTTAACCCAGGGAGCGAACCCAGGTCTCCTGCATTGCAGGTGGATTCTTTACCAGCTGAGCCACAAGGGAAGCCCAAGAATACTGGAGTGGGTAGCCGATCCCTTCTCTAGCGAATCTTTCCGACCCAGGGATCAACCCAGGGTCTCCTGCATTGCAGGTGGACTTTTTACCAACTGAGTTATCAGGAAAGCCCTAAATTCTAAAGCTGGCACATCACTAAAGTGGAATGATGCTTCATTGAAGACTTGTTTTCTATGAAAGCCACTAGAGTGTGTGTGCTTTGAAAGCAGGATCTTCGGTGCATGGTTGTATACTAAGAACTAGGACAATGCCTGGCTTTTAGTATGTATTGGCAACTGATTGGAATAAAACAATGACTGTGCATTATCCCAGGTATTTTTGTAGGCACAGTCTAGTGGAAAGTCATACAGTATCTTAAAACACACACAAACACAGCAACGAAGCTACTGGATACATCAGGGAAATTTAGCTAAGACTTGTACTGAAAAATAAGTGCACGTTTGCTAACTGACTGATTGGGGAGGATGATATAAGCAGAAAAATGGGAGACATAGAAGCATGAAAAATATACTGTGCAGACAGATCATATTCTGAAGCATCAAGAGTTTGTTGATAGATTAAAAGAGGCAAAGAGTGAAGGGGGAGAAAGCTGGATAGTTGAAATGAGGCCAATTGATGAAAAAAAAAAGAAGAAAAAGATGTTCCACTCTCTTCCACCACCATATTTACCCCACTAATTCCTCCTCTCTCTGCCCCCATTACTTTCATCTATGTCCCCAAATTCTTTGCTCCATCCTGTTGCTAAGGATGAATGGCCTACCTTCATGTCTTGGGCTGCTTTGCTACTTGTATTACAAACGTCATTCCTTCTCACCAATTTAAGGATAACATTTAAGAATTCATCATTCCTGCATCAAAATTTTTAATCTTTCCTCCAGCCTGACTGGACATTCACAGCAGCCTAAAATCATGCTGTAATTTTGTCCATCTTATAAAAATTCTTTTCACTACTTATCTTTCTCCAGCCATGACCCAATTTCTCTTTTGTACTTTATAGCAAGTTTCCTCAAAAGGATGTTGAAAAGAAGACTGTCTCCAATTTATCTTTACTATTCTCATAAACCTATTGCACTGTTTGAGTACAGCTATATCCGTATTATCAACATCATCATGGCCTCCTTATTTTTAGACTAACAGTTAACTTCAGTTCTAATATCATTTGACCAAACAGCGACATGACACTATGATTTTTTTGGAGAAAATATGGGTTTGGGACACCACTTCTTTTTGGTTCTTCTTCTGTCTTACCTGCAGTTCATTTTTGGTTTCCTGTGTTGGCATCTTCTAATGTTTTTAATCTCTAAATGTTTAAGTGCTTCAGAGTTCTGTCCCCAGGCCAATGCTTCATCGATATGAACTTTCTAGGTGACTTTATAGAGTTTCATGACTGGATCTCAAATTTATATTTTTAACCTAACTCCTAGTATGAATGAATGCTAGACTTTGTGTATACATGCATATGCTGCTGCTGCTGCTGCTGCTAAGTTGCTTCAGTCGTATCCGACTCCGTGGGACCCCATAGATGAAAGCCCACCAGGCTCCCCCGTCCCTGGGATTCTCCAGGCAAGAACACTGGAGTGGGTTGCCATTTCCTTCTCCAATGCATGAAAGTGAAAAGTGAAAGTGAAGTCGCTCAGTCATGTCCGACTCTTCATGACCCCATGGACTGCAGCCCACCAGGCTCCTCCGTCCATGGGATTTTCCAGGCAAGAGTACTGGAGTGGGATGCCATTGCCTTCTCCATGCATATGTTACTCTTAACCAGTTATTTTCCCTTTCATTTCCTGTTATATATTTGTTTGTTGTCTTCTCTTGAAGGACATAAACTTCATGAGGACAGAGACTTTATTTTGTTCAATGCACTCAATTTTGTTGATAGTTACTGCTTTGTCAAATAAAACATATGCCTATCCTATTATTTAGTATGTATTCTAAAGAACCCAGGCCCATAAGAATGTTTATTTCAATATTATTATGGAAGCAGAAAGGTGAAGTTACTCTTAGGGAATGAATGGGTAAAATGTAGTAGAAGATCATTATTTATATCAAAAGCATCAGCTTAGATATACACATAGCTATATGGATATTTAAAATAATTCTGAGTAAAGAGTATATAAATCATAAATATACATTATATATGTATATAACAATTTTATTTATGTAAATTAAAAACGTGCACAAACAATACATTTTGTTAGTATTAATCTAATTAGACAGGGATACATTATACACATTGGAATGGTTGTTTAAGAGAAGAAGGGGAAAAGAGAAAGTTATATGGTAAAAATGAAGGGATAAAGGAATGAATGAATGGATAAAGGAGAAATTGTGCTTGGGCCAATGGTGATAATGTGCTTTAAGCTGAGAAATATTACTCTCTTAACCGTTTGCAGCTGAAGGAAGTGTTGAGTAAACACCAGAAGGAAGTGTTGAGTAAACAAAAGAGGTGTTGTAGAGTTTTCAAGTGATGAATTGAAGAGTAGAATAATAAAAAATGTCCAACCCAAAAGAGAAAGAAAACTATTTATTCTGTCTTTGAGTTCCTCTGCTCAAAATTGAACATCTTGATAGAGAGAATTCCATGAATCAAGTTCTGATCACCCACATAATTCTTGACTGTGCCAGGCTTTAAGAGGATAAGACTGGAAAAAAAAAGTATGGAGGGAAAGTGGGGCAAGATCAAGATCCATCTTCTCACCCTGTTTGCTCATAGACTGCGAAAGATAGTTTTCCAAAGAAAAACCAGGGTGCTGTTAGGATGATGGTATGAAACTACGTAGTTGAAAAATAAAACCGCTAGAGACCGTATGATACCAAAATTTCTTTATTGATAACAATTAACAATGACCCTTGGTGGCTGTTGAATGAAATGACTCTTAGAAAATCAGTATTTTTTTCTCTTAGAAAAAAAAAAAAGTGGTACCAAAAAAGACTGTAATTTCCAACTGTAAATTGCACTGAGAGCTGCCGAGAATAATCTAAACTTCTAAAAATGATAATTTATATTCAGTTAGCAGAAACCATGGAGAAGGCAATGGCACCCCACTCCAGTACTCTTGCCTGGAAAATCCCATGGATGGAGGGGCCTGGTAGGCTGCAGTCCGTGGGATTGCAAAGGGTCAGACATGACTGAGCGACTTCACTTTCACTTTTCCTTTCATGCATTGGAGAAGGAAATGGCAACCCACTCCAGTGTTCTTGCCTGGAGAATCTCAGGGACGGGGGAGCCTGGTGGGCTGCCATCTCTGGGGTCGCACAGAGTCGGACACGACTGAAGTGACTTAGCAACAGTAGCAGCATACTCCAATAACATAGATAATCAAAAGCTCTATGTATTATAACTCAGTTCTTGTTAATGCAGTTGGGGGTGGGGGGGAAGCCAAACTCATTATATCCTTAGATGTTGGTTATAGAAGTCTCAACAGACTTTCCTCCTGTATTCCATTCTTTAATTTTTTAAATTAGAATGTTTTCAAGCACTATTTCTACTGACTACATGCCACTATTCTCTTCAGTCACTTTGGCAAAGCAAATCAAAGAAGTATCAGCCTTTCCTGGCTTTAGCCTGAACAGATTGTCTGAATCTTCCAGCTGATTGTCAGAGAGGAATGCAGGTTGTCTGTTCACTGAGCAACAGGATGTCATTCAAGGACAGAACATTGCCCTTGGGCTTTGAAACCAGGGAACCCCAAACCCCACAGAGAGTGACTGGACAGACTCTGAGAGTCCACAAATAAACCCCTCTGGTCCTCTGCTCCCTCTGTTTACTGCCTCTGAGTTATTCCATTACTTGATGTGATTTCTGACACCAAGCATCCATTCCTGTGAAGCTGTGCCATTGCCAAGTTAAGGCAAATGACTTGTTTTTGGCATTCCAGTTTAGATAAAGGTGATGGGTGCTTTAGGACTTTTTCTGTGGTAAGGTCAATATCACTTAACTTGTTATATTCTTTTATTTATTGATTGGTTTGTTCTGAGCTCAGGGAAGGCACAATTCCATCTGGACTTAGGTATTGAATTCACCCTTTCATCTTTCCAACCTTTGGAATCTGTGTGTCTCATGGAATACAGAGCTAAGTGAGAGGTGTTCCTTTCTTTAAAAATAGATGCATTCTGGGCATAGGCTACTATGGGAACATTTTTGGACATTTCACATTCCTCTCCAGTGGGTACCATAAAGTCATGGCCATGAAGGCTTGCCAAGAACAGCTAACTTGTATCCACAGCTCAGAGGTACTGATCTTAGCATTATTTGGCTTGATTTCTAATTTTCCCTCACTGGTTGTCATAAAGTGTTCTGAAGCTATTCTGAGCATACTCTATTTTCATAATGCCCTTCTATGAGCCTTAGCTGACATGAGGTGTGTTACGATGAGGCAATGGTGAGAGGTGAAACATAATGATTATTAGTTTGTTTATTTACTTTATAAGCCTATAGGCTTTGGGTTATGTTCAGGAGTTATTTATATGATGTCATTACTCAAGAATCTCCATTTAATTGTTTAAAGAACAGTGAGTGCTCAGTCATTTACATCCATTAGAATATTGAAAAACAAACCTTGATTTAAAGTTTCAACTGCATAAGTAAAATGGAGATTTCATTCATTTAGGCCAATGGAAAATTTATCCTTAATAAAATCCTTAAGATTTATCCTTAATAAAATCCTTAAAATTTATCCTTAAATTGCTTTCTTTTTTTTAAATGTATTTTTCAATTATCAAACCTATTTTGCAACATTAAAGGGAACTATAGACTACCTCACATCTATCTATCTATCTATCCGGTTTGCTATTCCCTTTTATTTTCCACCTACATATGTTTTCATAGAGTTATATGAAATTTTATAATTGGCTTAAATAAATCACTTAGAATTTTTCTGTTATGATTATAGCCAGAATAACTTCTTCAGCTACTACTTATACCATACTTTCACCTCTGACATCATGTATGTTACCTGAATACATCAAAACAATGATTTGTTTTCCATAGAGATCTGGGAAAATTTTTTCACATTTTAGTTTGTTTGTTTTTCTTGAGTATGGGCAGAGGATATTTACCAATGTGAACATATCAGAATACTGTTTTTCTAAACTGCTTTAACAAATAGAAGCTGTAGTCACTGGGGTCAGAGTAGGTCTCCTTTGAAGGCCATGTGCTCTCTTAATATATTTAGAAATTGGAAGAAACTTCAAGGCACACAAAAACAGTGGCAGATTCCAACAACTATACCCAGACCTCTAGCCACAAGCAGAAACGCTGCAGTATCCAGTATGGTGGTCTGGTTCTAATAAAACTAAGCCAGCAGTCAACAATTATTTTTCTCACTGTCCCCCAAATTTTATCTCACTAAACGACTTTTGACTATTCCTTAATTCTTGATCTCCAAAAAATGTATCGACAGTAGACTGAGTGATTAGAACCCAGTAATTCTTTTTGTCTTTGTACAATTTTCCACACTTCTGTATCCTTATATTTAGGAAACCATGCTGCTGAATGACTTCTTATTATAGACTGTTTCTGTGGGCTCACTGGGGATTGCAGTTGTTAGTGCTTTTTGTTTTGCTTTGTAATGCATTATAGTTGGTTACCAAGCCTTGAAACAAGTGGTAGGGACAGTTTTTCAATAGTCTTCACAGCTCCCTAGAACAGTTGTACTCAGAACAGTATATGCACTTCCTTGTACAACAATGACCAGAGTGCTACTCTTAAGACAAAAAGAAGAAACTTGTGGCTGGTAACTCATCCTCTTTGAACAAATATGCTCAGTCAGGTCTTCTGTAGTTGAAGGAGACTCTCCTTTGACCTATTCTGTCCACTCTTTGACCACCCAGGCTCTACATCTTGACCACCCATTTGTTTTGACTGGGTTTAAACCTCTGAGACTATAGTTTTTACCCTGTTTATAGCAGGCTGACACTTACCTGTGTCCACTAAGTTCAGCTCAGTCCCACATCTCTAGTTGTCTACTTCTTCACTGTTTATTTAGTGATGACTTCAACAATTTTTCTAACCCCAGACTCATATTTTCTCTAAAATTGCCTTATTCTTAAGAGTACCTTATTTCCTGTTCCTCTATGTTGGATATGACTTGTGCAACATTGTTCTACCCCATCCTCCAATCTTTCTCAGCTTTTTTTGTTAACTACACATAGACTCTTTATTAACATAAGACACAACAAAAATGACTAGCAAAACAAAATACTCTCATTTTAAAAATTCATTGTTTCTTATATGATACTATACATGTTTCAGTGCCATTCTCCCAACTCATCCCCCCCACCCCACTCCTCTCCCACAGAGTCCAAAAGACTGTTCTATACATCAGTGTCTCTTTTGCTGTCTCGCATACAGGGTTATCGTTACCATCTTTCTAAATTCCATATATATGCGTTAGTATACTGTATTGGTGTTTTTCTTTCTGGCTTACTTCACTCTGTATAATTGGCTCCAGTTTCATCCACCTCATTCATGTTGATGTATGGCAAAACCAATACAATATTGTAAAGTAATTAGCCTCTAATTAAATAAATTTAAATTTAAAATTAAAAAAATAAAAAATAAAAATTCATTGTTCTTCTAGATGGAATGTGAACTTCTTGAAGGCAAAGGCTTCAATCTACTTATTTCCTTAGCATTTAGCAAAATAAATATTTGTTGAGAATTCATCATCTTAATATTTTTAATCTCTTGATATATAATGGTTAATACACATTAAAACAATTCTATCATCTTTGATCATTTTAGCAGAGGTCCTTAACATTTTCAATATCAGAAAGTTTTTGAGAATCTGAAAAAACAATGTATTCTGTCCTTCAGTTCAGTTCAGTTCAGTTCAGTCACTCAGTCGTGTCCGACTCTTTGCAACCCCATGAATCGCAGCACGCCAGGCCTCCCTGTCCATCACCAACTCCCAGAGTTCACTCAGACTCACGTCCATCCAGTCAGTGATGCCATCCAGCCATCTCATCCTCTGGTGTCCCCTTTTCCTCCTGCCTCCAATCCCTCCCAGCATCAGAGTCTTTTCCAATGAGTCAACTCTTCGCATGAGGTGGCCAAAGTACTGGAGTTTCAGCTTTAGCATCATTCCTTCCAAAGAAATCCCAGGGCTGATCTGCTTCAGAATGGACTGGTTGGATCTCCTTGCAGTCCAAGAGACTCTGAAGAGTCTTCTCCAACACCACAGTTCAAAAGCATCAATTCTTTGGCACTCAGCTTTCTTCACAGTCCAACTCTCACATCCATAACATGACCACAGGAAAAACCATAGCCTTGACTAGACAGACCTTTGTTGGCAAAGTGATGTCTCTGCTTTTGAATATGCTATCTAGGTTGGTCATAACTTTCCTTCCAAGGAGTACGCGTCTTAATTTCATGGCTGCAGTCACCATCTGCAGGGATTCTGTCCTTAGCAAAACAAGTGTGTATGCACATGCACATGCACGCGCCACCACTTCTCTCCCCACCTTCTCTGTCTCCTTCTCTCACACACACACTCGTACACACATGCACGCAAGTATACATACTATTTTTGCATACACTTTTAAAGCACTCCTGGGGTTCATCAATGAATGCCAAGTTAATGGTTACTGCCCAGTGGTTTTTATAGATAGTTTTTGCAGTATTATTTTTGTGGGACTGTTAAATAATGATGTTAGAAAAGAATGAGAACACTTTGGAGAGGGAGAAAGACATAAAAAGGGTGAAAATAGGAGGATCAAGGGGAATAGGTGGTAATAGATAAAAGGACTAGAAGGCATCGCAAAGTGGGCATGAAACATGGATTTTCTGGGATCAAAGAGGTTCAGGATTTAGGCTGAGGTCTGAACTGAGCTTTAGACTGAGAAGAGGATCATAGTACAAAGCAAGATAATGGTATCCTCTACCCTCTGGGCAATATGAACCCAGAGAGAACAATTCCTTACTGATGTCATAAGGGATCAATTTTCATTCTGGGATCATTGGATCTTAAGTCTGACTATCATGAAGAAGAACTAGGAATATGGAGACAGCATCAAGTCTGGGAGGATGACTCAACCTTGAGTCATACTGACATGTGGGTTTTGGGAGAGGAAAATGGGGTGCCTGTCTAAGAATTTTACTCCCTACATTCTATCCTTCAAGGTTCAACTGGAGTTAGAAAGAGACTTCAGATATAATAACCATGGGACTATTTTACATTCTTACAGTAATGAGAGTAATTGTAAATGCTTATTGAGAATGTATGAACAAGAAGCGAGGCTGAGTGCCGCACATGGATTATTTCATCAAATCCTCACCATACTCTAGAATGAAAGAACTGTTATTTTTTCCTTTGTGTGAATGGAAAGCCAGGGATGGAAGAGATGAAATAGCTTGCCAAGGTCACAGAGCCAAGAAGTTGCACAGCTTGGACCCACAATTTTTGAAATCAGATTTAACTTTCTTAACTACAACTTTAAACTGACTTGAGGCAGAATTGTTGTAGCAGAGGCTGCTAGTGGTAGATGGAAGAGATACCTGGCCTTAGCACCACCCTCCAGCCAAGTAGATGTTAGTGATATAGTTGATTTCTTCTTCTCAAGTTTTGAACAGCTGTGAGGTGTTTAGACTTAGCTCAGCATCAGTATATATAAATAACCCTAACTTGATCCCCTTTGATTTTATTTTTGGATGTCATAGCTTTGTCCTTTCTTTATTTTAGCTAAGCCTCTACTGCATGTAGAAGAACGATCCATTTCAGGAGCATATTTTATGGGATGCTGACACTAGCTGCTCCAGGGAGATCTTCGGGCTCCCGCCAGGGTGTAATTGGCACCCAGGAGCAGACAGGATCCAAAGCACCAAAAAGTGAACATGTTTCACAATAAGTCTCTCTCAGCATGAAAAAAGCAATAAATTGTGAAAAGTCTGAGCAGCCTTTCTCCAAACACACATACAAAATTTTTTGTGTGCTAAAACATAGCTGATTGCCAAAAATGAGGACAACAGGGCTATCTTTTTAACAATCTCCTTATAACTTTTAAAAATGCTGATTATTCAAAACACATTAATATCTAGTGCCAGGGGATTTAGATATTCAATTAGTATTCATTCATTTATTAGACATTTTTGAACATTTACTGTATGCCAGGCCATATTCTAGGAATATAGCTAAAAACAAAGATAGGTATAAATTCACATTTAAGTAATCATTGTGGATGTAAACATGCTTGAAAGAAGCAGAGAAGGTGGGAAAAAAAGATATCCATCATTTACCTTTTTTAAGGTTCCAAAAATTCCCCTGCATTCAGTTCAGTTCAGTCACTCAGTCATGTACAACTCTTTGCAACCCCATGCACTGCAGCACACCAGGCTTTCCTGTCCATCACCATCTCCCAGAGCTTGCTCAAACTCATGTCCATCGAGTTGGTGATGCCATCCAACCATCTCATCCTCTTTTGTCCCCTTCTTCTCCTGCCTTCAATCTTTCCCAGCATCAGGGTCTTTTTACTAATGAGTCAGTTCTTCACATCAAGTGGCCAAAGTGTTGGCACTTCAGCTTCAACGTCAGTCCTTCCAATGAATATTCAGGGCTGATTTCCTTTAGGATTGACTGGTTTGATCTCCTTGCAGTCCAAGGGACTCTCAAGAGTCTTCTCCAACACCACAGTTCAAAAGCATCAGTTCTTCAATGCTCAGCTTTCTTTATGGTCCAACTCTTACAACATACATGACTACTGGAAAAACCACAGCTTTGACTATATACACCCCTGCATTATGAAGTTATACTTTTGGTGTCAGTTGATTGTGACAGTCATCCCAGTGGATTCAGAAATGTTTTATTTATATTTTCTCATTCATAATTACTTGTCCATGCATCAGAAATAGTCACACAAGGACATGTGATGTATTCTGATTTTTTTAAAGAAAAATTTGGTTTGTACATAGCTTGATTTTTGTCCTATGCAAATTTCTCCCATGGATCTAGGATCATATTGGGTTGACCAAATTAGATGATCTTTGGAGAATCATTCCAGGTCTGAGGGTGGAATGCTATCTTGGGAAAACTGCTAGATATTCCCTGTTAGAAGATGTTTCTAAAAAAATAGGCCATCTCTTATTTGACTCATCTTTTCTATATTAGAATATTTTTAGATAATTCAGCACATATCCCTGAATCTTAAAATTATTAGACTGTTAAAGGGTTCCTGAAATTTATTTTGTCTTTGTTCTGTAATTAGATAATTCTTTCCAAAGTTGTCTCATAAATAATTTCTTTAATTCTTTATTCTCATTTAGGAGGAATGCAAATGGAAGCCCTTTTGCCTTTGTAACCAAGAAGAGTTATCCCTTACTATGCCTAATACAAAATGTGTTACTACATTCAGTATAATTTTTATAGTTTTTGTTAAAAAGTACTTTAAAATAGGAAAAAAAATCTGACCTTATAATTTTTCTTGTATATATCAGTTTCTTGAAGAAAACCATATAGACATGCAGAAAATTTCTTGGAAAAATTTAAATAAGATAACAGAATGAATCGCCTTGCTTGCATGTAATATCTGATAAATCATTACACTCTCCCTAAATCTGTCTAGATGGATTATTTCCATAGTGCCTCATATTGATGCTCTGTTTTCAAATCCCTATCCCAATAAGGTCATAATTCAATAGTGCTCACTAAGTTTTAAATCTTATGCAGGAGAAAACTTTGGTATTATCTTGTGCTTTATTGGGTACAGACATGTTGCCACTTAAAGTATTTATATCTTTTTGAGAATTCACTTTTATAGAAGAGATCTGAGATGGACTTTAGGATTATTTAGAATGAAAAGATATTTCTATAAAACTGTATGTTATTAACCTGGCCTTTTAGATGAACTTGAGGTAGTTTTCAACTAGATAATTTGATCTGATTGATTATATACAATATAACTGAAAACCAGAGAGCAGTAGCAGTTTTTACTTGAATCTCAACTATAAGCCCTGGGAGTTTGCCTTTATTTAATCATTGGTTTCAGTGCCTTGTCTTAGGGCTGAGAGAAAGGAAAGGAAGAAAATGTTGGAGATGTTAACATAATATCAACAATTGACTCTGAAAAAATTAGGTCAAACAAGAAGTAAGGGTAAATCCAAATCATTAATGAAGCACTTTCACTGGGTGCAGAGCTCTGTTTTATAAAAGGTGATATGAAAGATGTAAAAATAAGTCCCTTCTCTTTAAGAATTTTAATATGATATTTACATGGTGGTTGAAATGACAAAAATTCATGGAGAAAAACGTCAAATGTTTATTCAGTTCAGTTGCTCAGTTGTGTCCTACTCTTTGTGACCCCATGAATCACAACACAGCCAGGCCTCCCTGTCCATCACCAGTTCCCAGAGTTCACCCAAACTCATGTCCATCAAGCCGGTGATGCAATCCAGCCATCTCATCCGCTGTCATCCCCTTCTCCTCCTGCCCCCAATTCCTCCCAGCATCAGGGTCTTTTCCAATGAGTCAACTCTTCACATGAGGTGGCCAAAGTATTGGAGTTTCAGCTTCAGCATCAGTCCTTCCAATGAACACCCAGGACTGATCTCCTTTAGGGTGGACTGGTTGGATCTTCTTGCAGTCCAAGGTTAATGCTTATTAATTCCTAAATCCTTTATTTAACTGTTAACAAGAACAACACTTCTTGGGACCCAAAGGAGAAAGAAAATAGAAAAAAGTTGCATGTGACATTTCTTGTGTTAGTAAACTAAAGAATATATTTAAAAAATCTTAAAAGCAATGAAAGAGTAAATTCAATACCTACAAATTAATGGCAGCAAGGACATAGGCATCTCAAAAATAACAATAGAAATAAACATAGTGGTATGATATATTTTTAAAGAGGTGAGAGACAATATTCCTAACTCAGAGTTTTATACCCAGCACAACTATTATTCAGAGACAAAAGAGAATAAAAAAAGTAGAAGACAAACACAGAAAGAATATACAGTCCTCAGAATCTTGGTGAAAGAACATGTAAAATTTGCATTTTCCAAAGAAAGAAATCCACTCCTAGGAGGAAAGCTAGAGAAGGAAGTAGCAATAGCTAGCAGAGATACTGGTATCAGATCAGATCAGATCAGTCACTCAGTCGTGTCCAACTCTTTGTGATCCCATAAATCGCAGCACTCCAGGCCTCCCTGTCCATCACCAACTCCCAGAGTTCACTCAGACTCACGTCCATCCAGTCAGTGATGCCATCCAGCCATCTCATCCTCTGGCGTCCCCTTCTCCTCCTGCCCCCAATCCCTCCCAGCATCAGAGTCTTTTCCAATGAGTCAACTCTTCACATGAGGTGGCCAAAGTACTGGAGTTTCAGCTTTAGCATCATTCCTTCCAAAGAAATCCCAGGGCTGATCTCCTTCGGAATGGACTGGTTGGATCTCCTTGCAGTCCAAGGGACTCTGAAGAGTCTTCTCCAACACCACAGTTCAAAAGCATCAATTCTTCGGTGCTCAGCCTTCTTCACAGTCCAACTCTCACATCCATACATGACCACAGGAAAAACCATAGCCTTGACTAAACGGACCTTTGTTGGCAAAGTAATGTCTCTGCTTTTGAATATGCTATCTAGGTTGGTCATAACTTTCCTTCCAAGGAGTAAGCGTCTTTTAATTTCATGGCTGTAGTCACCATCTGTAGCTATTTTGGAGCCCAGAAAAATAAAGTCTGATACTGTTTCTTTCCACTGTTTCCCCATCTATTTCCCATGAAGTGATGGGACCGGATGCCATGATCTTAGTTTTCTGAATGTTGAGCTTTAAGCCAACTTTTCCACTCTCCACTTTCAGTTTCATCAAGAGGCTTTTGAGTTCCTCTTCACTTTCTGCCATAAGAGTGGTGTCATCTGCATATCTGAGGTTATTGATGTTTCTCCCGGCAATCTTGATTCCAGTTTGTGTTTCTTCCAGTCCAGCATTTCTCATGATGTACTCTGCATAAGATACTGGTATACATTTGAGTAAATCTAAATAAGCATTGGCTATACATGATGATGATGATATTAGGAAGATGATAATAATAATAACTGAGAGTTCAAAATCAATATCAAATTAAATACAATAAAATATGGATAAAATATGGATAACAATAAAATATGTGAAGCCAAAGTAAAATTACTTCAAGGTGTTTTTATTAACTAGAAAGGAAAGGTTCTTTGGAGATTCAATCAGCAAAATCCAAACTGCACAAATCTCTGCAGGATCTCTGGAGTTAAACTGCCTGGATTCCCCACTGTGTGACCTTGGATGACTTATGTAGATACTCTATTTCTCAGTTTATTTATATGTAAAATAAAGTTGACAGTAACAGTACCTATTTCATAATGTTATTACAATGAGTTTGAGGCTTAGAAGCATTTAAAAGAATACCTGGCACTATGAGAGTATCATTATGTATATATACATATATTAACATATATAGAATATATAATTACATATTTTAATTATGTATAAATGTAGTTTTAATTATATAAAATAATGTATATACATATATTAATATACAATATATATATACACATATACATATATGTATATGAAATATATCCTAAAATAATAAATTCAAAAATAGAGTTTTTCTCAAGATTAGTTATCATGGACTTTAAGGCCATCATGGGTCTTGAATAAGATTGTTATATGATAATGATATTTTAAGGGAACTAGAAAAATGCCAAACATATCTTTCTTGGTTTCAACACAAGAGGCAAATTAGATGTTTTGTGATTATTCTGAGATATCATAGAATAGCATCTTGTTCTGTGTCTCTTTTTTTACTTAGACAATGATATGAGAATAATAAAGTTAAGTTTGAAGCAAGTAATGTGATACCTTTACTTAATGTGGTACATTTTTGTATTCTTTAGCTCTTAGTAGTACTTAACAAAGAAAATTTGAGGCAAAATAACACAATTAGCAAATACATTTTTACATCATTTCCTTAAGCCTACTTTAATAGAAAGAGCATCTAGATGATAGGGCGGCATCAAAATGAGTTAACTTACATGTTTCCATCATGTTGTTAGCTACTTTTACCTTGGAATGAATTAACAGGGTTTTCATCTCCAATTATATTACATTCACTGCAATCATTGCTCTTGGAGAGTGCAGGACACATCCCAACCATAATAGTTCACACCTTAAATAAAAATTGTAATCTCTTTTATATTTTTAAATGTATTTCCTTAGATAATCAGGACAAAGGGAGGTAAAGAGAAATATCTTTCCATAGCTAGAGGTTATTTCAGTTATAAGGTGCTCACCTTTTTAGGGAAAAAAAAAAAAATCTTGATTGGACCTACATTTGGGACATTTCTCACATAAGATGATATAAAAATTTCATGCCCCCACCCGTTACCTCTTCCTATCTTCATTTCTGGCCTACTGTGTCCTGTTCTGAGGGCTAGAAACAGAGGACTGCAATTCTGCTTCTTGACGGCAGGTGCTGGGACTGTGTGCTCTCTTAACATTTAGAGAGGCAGTAGCATGGGCGGTTTACAGTGTTTAGCTGTGGTTATTTCAATATGGTCTTCCAGGAGAGTCTCTAAAACTGCCTCCTCATTCACTCTTGAGGATGGATTCCCTGGGGACCACTCTTTAGTGTGCCACTGGCCTCAGCGTGTAGCCCTGGCTCTGTTTCTGAAGGGTGCTTCAGGTCGAACAAAACAATTCTATCGCACTCTTTGATCTGATCCGATTTGGTCATCTGGTAAAGTGAGCCTGCTCTCTCCAATCCTCTGCACTTCCAGTTTGGCTGCTGGCCTTCTACTGTGGTCTATTCTTCTAATGCCGCAGGGTTCTAGCTCTGCACAGCTGCTTACCCTGGCACTGGCCCCCATTCTGGCGTGCTGATTTATCTCTGCTGGTGCTGGCCCCGTTCCTCTGGCTTTTGTTCTCGGCAGTGCTGCTGAGTTTTTCCCCTGACTCATGGTGAACTCCCAAATGCCTCAGGAAGGCTGAGATGTAATCACACTTGATTTGCTGCCTCCGTATGAGGTACCAACGAAACTGAGATGAGAAAGAAGGAATCAGCTCTCAGATAAAAAGCTGAAGTCAACCTTTACTCATCTCTGAGCCATAGTAGCAGGAAGAAAATGATGCAGTGTTTGAGGTTTGGATTCTACATTATAGTTTAGAGGGGTGAGGAGATTTGTTCCAGTGTATGTGTATAGAGTCAGTATGAACTTTCATCTTTACATTATAAGGAATTGCTGGGAGTTACTTATGAAAAAGTTGCTGAAAGCCCCCCTAAACAATGGGAAGTTAAATCCTATTGCTGAGAATATACTTTAACAGAAAAAAAATTAGTAAAGCACCATGTATGAAAATCCTTTTCCCAGTCCTACAAAAAAAAAAAAGTCTCTTTCTTCCCCCACCTCAGTAGGAGATCTTATTGCAGTGCAAACTCATTTGTCAGAGACTGAATATACTCCACAGTCCTTCACAAAGGATGACATAGGCCATATGGTATTTTGACAGTATTAAAACATCTGGTCAACTAAAAGCCTCCATACTGTGGCTCTACAAAGGAAGCAGGTCACCTGAGGGAATCAGAGGTGAAGAACTGCCAATGATTGAACTTGGAAATGGAAGTCTTAAAAGTGAGGAGAAGCTTACCATTCACTTGGTTTCTGGCTTTTCTCACTAAGGTTGATTGTGTTGTATTTTGTTGTTTTTCTTTATGAACTTGAGTTTAATCATAAGGAAGTGCCTTATTCAGGAAATCAGTCCTGAATATTCATTGGAAGAACTGATGCTGAAGCTGAAACTCCAATACTTTGGACTCGTGATATGAAGAACTGATTCGTCGGAAAACATCCTGATGCTGGGAAAGATTGAAGGCAGGAGGAGAAGAGGACAACAGAGGATGAGATGGTTGGATGGCATCACACCGGCTCAATGGACATGGGTTTGAGCAAGCTCCAAAAATTAGTGATGGACAGGGAAGCCTGGTGTGCTGCAGTCCATGGGGTTGCAAAGAGTCAGACATGACCAAGTGCCTGAACTGAACTGAAGGAAGTGCTATTATTTACTTTTTTAAAGATGAATTTATTTATTTTAATTGAAGGCTAAATACACTATTGTGGTGGTTTTTGCCATATATCAACATGAATCAGCTGCAGGTATACATGTGTCCCCCCATCCTGAACCCCCTTCATATTTCCCTCCTCACCCCATCCCTCTAGGTTGTCCCAGACCACTGGCTTTGAGTGCCCTGCTTCATACATCAAATTTGCACTGGTCATCTATTTTACGTATGGAAATATACATGTTTCAATGCTATTCTCTCAAATCATCCCACCCTTGCCTTCTCCCACATAGTCTAAAAGTCTGTTCTTTACGTCTGTGTCTCTTTTGCTGTCTTGCGTATAGGGTCATCATTACCATCTTTCTAAATTCCATATATATGTGTTAACATACTACATTGGTGTTTCTCTCTCTGACTTACTTCACTCTGTATAATAGGCTCCAGTTTCATCCACCTCATTAGAACTTACTCGAATGTGCTCTTTTTTATAGCTGAGTAATACTCCATTGTGTATATGTACCACTGCTTTCTTATCCATTTGTCTGCCAATGGACATCTAGCTTGCTTCCATGTCCCAGCTGTTGTAGACAGTGCTGCTATGAACACTGGGGTACATGTGTCTCTTTCAGTTCTGGTTTCCTCGGTGTGTGTGCCCAGCAGTGGGATTGCTGGGTTGTATGGCAGTTCTAGTTCCAGTTTTTTAAGCAATTTCCACACTGTTCTCCATAGTGGCTGTACTAGTTTGCATTCCCACTGACAGTGTAAGAGGGTTCCCTTTTCTCCACACCCTCTCCAGCATTTATTGCTTGTAGACTTTTTGATGGCAGACATTCTGACTGGCGTGAGATGGTACCTCATTGTGGTTTTGATATGCATTTTCTGATAATGAGTGATGTTGAGCATCTTTTCATGTGTTTGTTAGCCACCTGTATGTCTCTTTTGGAAATCACTAACTATTTGAAGTCATTATGGTTAGGAAGGAGGATATACTAATGTCAAATAAAATCCTATTTTAAAACATACTATTAAAAACACTCTGTTCAAAGAAGGAACTCAAAATTACAAAATTGCTGAAAAATAACAGTAATGAAAAGAGGAAACAATCTTTGGGATATAATTGAATCAGTTATCAGAGGAAATTTTATAGCATTAAATAACTATGTCAATAAAAATTAAATGGATTAAACACTTAATTTAAAAAGCTAGAAAAGCAAATAGGAATCAAAAGAAGGCATAGAGAAAGAATTGATATAAATAGGAACTACTGAGTTAGAAAACAGAAAAATAGTTCTAAAATAATCTATATCATTAATATCAAATTTGAGAAACTATTACCTAGCATAACTTTTAAAATGATAAAGGCACCAACACATTAGAAATCAAAAAGAACAGAATAAAACAAAGCAATTTTAAAAGTTCTATTTTACCCAACTATGTGCAAATAGATTTGAAATCTTGATACAAGTGAATAAATAAAAATGATTAAACTGTCCTTAGTAAAGTATAAATAGAACAATAAATAAATAGAAATGAAGCTTCCCCACAGAAAAGCACCAAGTTCATTTGGTTTCATAGAAAAAATCTACCAAACCTTTAATGATTTGATAATCCCATCATTAAAAGGGATTATCATTGGTATTATCACTCCCAATGCACTTAAAGTATGCCAGAGAATATAGAAAAGAAAGAAATCTTTCAATTCCATGTTCTGAATCTAGTATAACATTAATCCCCAAAGATGAATGATTGTACCAACAAAGAAAAGTAATGAAAAATCTCACTTATGAATATCAGTGTAAAAATCTTAAGGGAAATATTAGAAAACTGAAATCAACAGAACATTTAAAAAATAATTGCATTATGACCAAGTGCTGGGGTTAATTTTAGGAATGCAACATGGTTCATTAATTTCAGGGGGTTCACTATTAGGAATTCTGTTGCATTGACACAACATATTAAGACTAGGAAGAGAAGTCACGATCATTTCCAAATGTAAGAGAGAGGGTAGTTTTGCAAATTTGCACAACTTTCAATATCCATTTATATTATAGACGTTCAGTATAATAGCTGTTGATCATATTTACCTATCATGAACTTTCTCTCTCTCTTTTTCCCTCTCTTTTTCCCACCCTCTGGTTGGAAGTATTAGCCAATGAAAACAACCCAAGAGAAAACAGTGGAGGTATAAGAATTAGGAAAAAGTGTAACTGTGTCTAGATGGAAAATAAGTGATTTTATATCTATAAATCCTAAAAGAAATCTTGGAGAGCTATCAAAAACAGTAGAGAATTTAGTATAATAAGTTGTTAAATTGACAGACAAAAATCAATAGGCATCATATACACAAGCAAAATGTCGGTATATAAAATGGAGATCTCATTTTCTATAAAAACAGAAATTAAATTCATTTGTATGAACTCTACAAGAAATGTTCAAAACTTAGATGAGGAAAACATTAAACATTTTTGAGAGTTGAAAAGAAAGTCACACTCTTTCCTGGATAGGAAAGTTCAATATCTTGAAAACTATATGTATATCTAAACTGCTTATTAGTTTCAGGTAATTCCAATTTTTAAAACATCATTTTTTCCCAAGAGCTGGCTTATAAAGTTCATTTGGAAGGAAAGGAAATGAGAATAGACAGAAAAATACTGAAAAGAAGAGGAAGTTTGTACATACAGTGGGGACACACAGATAGCTATTTTCAAAATTAAATATATACTGAAAAAGGATATAAAATCAAGGCCATTTGTTAATGGTACTTGGATAGACAGACTGACCAATGGAATAAAAGCAAATTCAGCAACTAACCGAATCATGCAAGAAAATTTAGAGTACTTATAAATGTCAACCACATATCTCAACAAATAGGAAAAAATAGATTTAAGTAGTGTTGGAGAATGGCAATACAGAAAAAGACAACGTGAGATTCATTCCTTATATTTTACATGTGTAAAAAAAAACACAGTTGTGTCAGTTCTGAAAGAAAGCATGGGTGACTTTCTACAGATGCAGGAATGGGAGAACTTTACTGAATCAAAGTCCATAAGTAATCCACAGAAAGAGGTTGAAATTTTTGATTGTGTTAAATTTTTGCATAGCAAAATATGCTGTAAATAAACATACAAGTAACAAAACTGGGAACAAAATATTTTCAACTTATGTTAGAGCCAAGGGTTAATGTTCCTAATAGAAAAAGAATATCTGAAAATACAGGGATGTGGAACTATAGAAAAAATGAGTTAAAATACAGACTATGCACTGGCTTATGAGGCAGATTGGAACTTAATGGCATGGTGTCAGAGGTGTGATGATAAATATTTAATTATCAGTTCTCAAAAAACGGGGGCAGGGGGATAGTGATTTGTGATTTGTTGTTGTTGTTCAGTCACTCAGTCATGTTCAATTCTGCGACCCCATGGATTGCAGCATGCCAGGTCTCCCTGTCCCTCACCATATCCTGGAGTTTGCTCAAACTCATGTCCATTGAGTCATTGATGCCATCCAACCATCTCATTCTCTGTCGTCCCCTTCTCCCCCTGCCTTCAATCTTTCCTGGCATCAGGGTCTGTTCCAATGAGTCGGCTCTTCCCATCAGGTGGCCAAAGTATTGGTGCTTCAACTTCAATATCAGTCCTTCCAATGAAAATTCAGGGTTGATTTCTTTTAGGATTGACTGCTTTGATCTCCTTACTGTCCAAGGGACTCTAAAAAATTCTTATCCAACACCACAGTCCAAAGTCATCAATTCTTTGGTGCTCAGCCTTCTTTATGGTCCAGCTCTCACATGCATACATGACTACTGGAAAAACCATAGTGATTTTTGCATTTGCTAATTTCCCAGGTATAAATAGTCCCACCAAGGCAGATTTCAAGACACCAACTTGACATCACTGGATATAGAATTGGGACTGGTTCTCAGGGCAAGCCATTATAAGCTGATCCAGTTTACTGTTTCATGTCCCATGTTAAAAGACCTAGGAAATCTTTAGACAGCTATTGTAGCATTTGGTATTGTTTCCATCACCTCCAAATAAACAGCTGGTCTAAGACAGAGTCCTGCATTTTTAAGCCATTGATCAAACCTCTGGCTCCTTAAGTAGTATATGTCACCTAGCTGCCTGGTGACCAATTCAGTTTCTTCTGCCATGACTTTTCTCCTAGTATGTTATGTGATCATCCATCAAATACTTACAGAATTTATTTTTTCTATTGTAATATGGTTGATTAAAATATTATATTGGTTTCAGATGTTTTTGTTGTTGTTTGGTCGCTAAGCCTTGTCCAGCTCTTTGGGGCCCCCCAGACTGCTGTACGCCAGGCTCCCCATCCTCCACCATCTGCCAGAGTTTGCTGAAATTCATTTTCATTGAGTCAGTGATGCTATCTAACCATCTCAGCCTCTGCTGCCCTCTTCTCCTTTGGCCTTCAGTCTTTCCCAGTATCAGGATATTTTCCAATGATTCAGTATTTTGCAGATTATAATATAAAAGTTATTGCAAACTAATGGCTATATTTCCCTGTGCTATGCAGTATATCCTCCTTGCCTATCAATTTTATATAGAGTTTGTATCTCTTACTCCCATACCAACTTGCCCCTCCCTCCTTCCCTATCCCCTCTGATAAGCCCTAGTGTTTTCTATAATGGTTTCTTTTTTGCTATATACATTCATTTGCATTATTTTTTAGATTACACATATAGGTGATATGAAACAGTATTTGTCTGACTTATTTCACTAATCATAATATTCTCTGGGTCCATACATATTGCTACAGATGGCAGAATTTCATTCTCTTTTATGGCTGAGTAATATTCACATCTTTATCCTTTTATCTATTGATGGAGACTTGGGTTGCTTCCCTACCTTGGCTGTTGTACTGCCATGAATTCTGGGGTGTATGTATCTTTTTGCATCAGTGTTTTCTGCTCTACTGTGCCAGGTGCTGACATTTTATGATGAGCAAAGAAGCTTAGATTTTTGCCTGCATTGAATTTGTAGTATCACTGAAGCAAAGACCCATTCATTAAATCCCCCTTGAATATATCATTACAAAGCAATCAGTGTTAAATAGGTAGGGGTGTGTGTGTGTGTGAGCCCAGTTGCTCAGTCATGTCCAACTCTTCACGACTCCATGGACTGTAGTCCATCCAGCTCCCCTGTCTGTGGGATTTTCCAGGCAGGAATACTAGAGTGGGTTACCATTTCCTCCTCTGGGGGATCTTCCCAATAAGGACCAAGATTTTGTGTTGTTACTTAACTGAGCATACCTGACCTGTCCAGTATAAAGGTTGAGGAGTGGCTTCTCTGTGGAAGTGCAATCTGAAAGAAGATTAGAAGGTTTCAGAGGAATTAATGGGAATATGTGAGGGCAGACTATCCAAATAGAGGACAGAGTCTGTATAAAGGTCCTGAGGTGGGAGGAGTGACCAGTGGAAAGAAAAGGAGACCAGAAAAGGTGAGAAGCAGCCAGTCAAAGGCAGAGTGGTTGGAGATGCGGTAAAAGAGAGCGGAGATCAGTCCTTCATGGCTCTCTACCCACTGTGCTTCTGAGAGAGTGTTACATGTCAACTTGGGTGCAACCAGATGCAATCTCCAGCAGCATGTTTTATTTATAATATACTCTACCAAAACATCTGCTTTAAACTCCTCAAATACTCACTTTCATGTTGTTGATATCTGGATTTTCCCCATTTTCTTGTGCATTTCCCACAATTTAAGCTTATGAGATAAATAAATATCTGGTAAATATTCCTACTATTTAAAGGCAGTAGTGTTCTAATGTCCAGGCAAGGGAGGCTGTGCCCTTGCCTTCTGCTCTTGCCTTCTTCCTGCCACTCCTCCCCTGAGGGGAGAATGACTCTGAGGCCAGGAGTTGGTGCCAACTCAGAGCCTCACTCCCACTCCCTTCCGGATTATTCTCTGCACATGGGAGCCTAGAATCCCTGCCTGACAACACCAGTTAACTTTGGTTTAATTTTTATTCTAAAATAATGCTTATTGAAAATAGTAGCAATTTTAAAAATTAAACAAAACCATGAAATATGTATATAGACATCAACCAAAGAAAGACACTTGCCAACATTTTAGGATAATCTTATCTAGGATTACCTTATGCTTTATAAACCAATGCTACTGTATTGTTGAGTTTATATCCTATATAATCCCTATTTTAATTTTCAGTTAACATTATAAATAAAGTTTTCCTATACTATTCAAAACAGTGGTCACAAAGTAAACTATAATTTAATCTATTATTTGGTTTTCAAAGTGTTTCCTTGCTTAACTCAGTAATTATTTGCCATTATAATGATCACTGCATTAAGCAGCTATCTGTGTGCTTAAATGCTGCCCACAAATCAGTTTATTTCCTCAGGCTAAATTTCTAGCAAATTGTATGAAATTTTTTAAGTGTTTGAAATATACTGCCATGCTTAGCTTTAGAAATTTTATATACTCTTTAACGTTCTAAACAAAGGTTAGGAAAGTGCTGTGTGCTGATTTCCTCACAATTTCCCTAAAATTGAGTGCTATCAGTGGAAAGCTTCTGCTAATCTGACAGAGTGGCTTCATTTGTGTGTGTACATGTGTATCATCTTTTCATAGTTCTGTATTTACAGAGATGTTAATGTCTGTAACAATATCTCTGGGCAATTTATGTGGGAATGGTATTTCAACTGTGATATGTTCTGTATTATCACCTAATTTGTATTTTGCCTCCTTATTTTGGCCAGTTTAATTTACACACAAAATTTAAAATATGTGTGTAATTAAATGTGTTTATCTTTTATACTGTAATTTTTCCATTGCTTTTATGCTTAATGATCCTTCCCTATGCAGAAATCAAATTACGTTCAGCAGTACTTATTTTTGTTGCATACAACTTCTGCAGTTAACTCTTTGGTCCACAAAGAGATTATTTCAGTGTATGGGAAAAACCTAAACTGACCCACACATTGATTTCATCCCAGTAGCTCTCCAGTTCTCTTTACTCTGTTGGTCAAGCAAGTCATCTTTGCCCCCTTGGTTTGTGAAGTCTCTTTTTATCAGTTATAACACATTGAATCAGGCTATTTTGTTACATTAACCTATTTATTTTTGACCAGTGTATGAGTTTAAATTGTAGTAGTGTTAAAATATGTGTATACCACCCAATTACACTATTAGTTGGTGGAACTATGTCAATGCTTGTATATCTAAGACAGAACTAGGAATAGAAGAAAAGCTACTCATGACCCAGTTGCTCTGAATGCACAATGAACTCTTTGAAGGAAGCCACTAGATTTTATGTTTGGACTCTGTCCATAGGAGCAAGCAAAATGCTATCTATACTGTGCAAGCTCAGATGATATTTTCTATTGTCTGCCTGGTCAGAGGCCAGCAGGAGAATTGATTTCAGCAACTTTTTCCAGAGACACTATTGAAGTTCTGCTTTCAAAGCTTGCCAAGGCAATGAAGAGTGGACACATGGACCAAAGTCTTCTGGCTTTTTGTCCATCTGGTCATACTTTTTCTAACGTCCCTGGGAGAGGCAACTACTGTTCTGTGCTAAACTATTAAGTAAAGAATATGATAAGATTTTCATTTTACTTTGTTTGAAGGTAGGATGGGTTATAATTATCTCCACATGAGCTACGGATAACATATGGCAAGAGATATTAGAGAAGCATAATTGGATTGATGAGCTATTTGATGCATTTAAAGTCTTATCTGTGAAATCAGAAGTAGAGCCCTCCGTAAACTTCTCATACATTAGAAATTGTGATGGCTATCAAACAAGTATTAATTAGAAAAGACTGAGAAATCATCTAGTCCAACTCTTTTATTTTATAGATTAAGGAAAGAGAGAGAGATCCAAATAAGCTAAGATCTGTTTTCATGGTTACACAGTTAATAAATTAGTACAGATAACTTCTAGTTAGTTAGGAATTATCTAACTAACTCCTATCATTTATCATTTTAGTTCTCTTATCATACCTTGACTTCATTAATTAAAGTGACAGTGACAATTTGAGCAACCCCAGAACCTCTAATACTCATCTTTCTATATGACGCATATGTGTAGAACTTGTGTTTGGAAAATTCCTGGTGAATTGCAGTGGACCTCTTAAGAATTTCCCCATGTTTATTCTCTTTCCACAGTCCCAAAAAACTAGGCCACAGAAACATTAATTCACTGGAATTTAATAGTTTTCTTTTTTCTTATGTGCTTTGAGAGCAGAATCTCTTAAAGCTCATATCTAAATTCAGACATGTGATGTGTTTTCCGATGTCACTTTTAACACAAAAGCCAAAAGTTGCTGAAGCATCTCAAAATTCCTGGCTTCAATACAGAGTTGTAATACAGTGTTATAAAACAACATCTCACTCCCAACATGGTGAATCACATGCACTTTCATCCACTATGTGAAAATTCATTAATTTTAAAAATTTCCACCCTTTATGATTAGAGGAAACAGTTGCTTAAGTGGAAAAGTAAAATGCAAATATGAGTCAATACAGATCTATGTGATTTCAAAAGTGGGAGTGGAGTATTGGAGTCAATTATTTTCTTATCTATTATCAAGAGTGATCACTTTTTCAGGATACCAAAAAACAACCTCAGAAAGCAAATAGCTAAAGTATGTCTAATTAATTATATGCAACTATCATATAATTAATAGCACCATTACTGAGAAACAGGCTCTGCATCATCTAGTCCATGCATGCTATGCATGCTAAGTCGCTTCAGTCGTGTCCGACTCTGTGCGACCCCATAGACCAACCTTCTGTTATTATGAAATCAGATATTAGGTTTTCTTTTTTGTGGAGATTTTTATGCTAAATTGCTTGGTGAAAATTTGTTTTTGTGTTTCTTATAAAGAAATTCAGTGAGTTAGAATATTCCATGGATAAATAGGGAGCTTAGACCTCCAACAACCCATTCCAGTATTCTTGCCTAGAGAATCCCAGGGACAGAGGAGCCTGGTGGGCTGTGGTCTACAGGGTTGCACAGAGTCGGACATGACTGAAGTGACTTAGCAGCAGCAGCAGGCCTCCAAGTGTCTCCTCTTTATTTCTTTAGTATTAATGAAAGAAATTAGAGGTCATAAAGACCGCTCTTATTATCAAAATGTTATCTGTGATTTTGAACATCTAGAGAAGAAATTCTTATGTGGCAACATCAAAGCTTAAACTAGTATGACTTATTGTATTGGCTAGAAGATGATACAGTTAGTTTTCCTCTTTACAAAAGGAAGGTTTTGACTATTTTTATTGCTTAATAGGTTGTATAAATGCTATCTTTTGTGCTTTGAGTCTGTTATTACATCTGCATTTTATGAAAACCTCAAATTTTGGGTTTAGCAGATGGACTCATTGGAATTAGGCTTGCTGAAAAAAGTCTTTCCAAATTATATTATGTAAAAAGCGAACACAGTAGACTTGCCTCAAGATTTTCTGGAACAATGATTAGGCACGAAAACTCTTAGGATGAGGAAATAGTTGTGCCTCAACTGCCTTTCCTTCTGGAGTGTTCCTGAAGAACACTCAGAGCTCCCTCAGGTGGGAAGGGCAGAGTCCTAGGAAAGGCCTGGTTCTTACCCCCAAACAGGTCCATGAAAAAAGCCCATTGTCTTTCTCTCTGACTGACCCAAATTCCTCAGTGCAAAGCAAATAGCTTGTGAAATTTGCTTTTAATTTTTAAATGAAATGCATTTGAGTCAACATCCCAACACATTGAAAAACAGGAGTTTCATGACAGTGAGTGCACATTTGCTGCAAAAATTTCATGACGTAGGGTCAGTTGCTTCAGAGGAGAAGCAGTTTTAAAGAAGGAAACAGACCCTCAGATATTTTCAGGTATTTAAAAACTATGTGGAAAAGTGGACAAAGCAACCCTAGGATCCTGGTGAAATTTTGTTTTTAAAAGTAGATGTCAAAACTTCTTAGTTTTCTTCTATTTTTTAATTGGAAGAATATAATTCAATTTCTGTGAACATGTAATTGAAAGAAACATGAAATATTTGAGGGAGCAATGTACTCAGAACGGAAAAAGCGTGGGGGGATGTTGGATGGGTGGGATGATGGAGAAAAGAAAAGCTGAATGGGGTAGAATGAATAGTTTCTAATACACCTCAAGATCCAACTTAGAAAGCAGTTTAGGGAAAAAATAATTAAGAAGAATTGGTCATATTTTATAGACATCTTTCTAATCTGGGAAAAGGAAGTAATTCGCATATGGGATGCTATAAGTATTTCTTTCTCCCTCTCTTCATCTCTCCATCCTA
The DNA here is from genome assembly GCF_029407905.1 of Bubalus kerabau. NCBI lineage: Eukaryota > Metazoa > Chordata > Mammalia > Artiodactyla > Bovidae > Bubalus > Bubalus kerabau. Next base: position 28,385,000 of record NC_073630.1, on the reverse strand, counting down.
ACCCCTCATCTGCCTTTCCTTCCTATCTTCCTTCCCACCATCCCTCCCTTCCTCCATCTTTTCCCTTTTAATACCATAGAACTGAGGAAAGGACATCATGAAAAGCAAATTGACTTACAGTTGTTCTATTGCATTAAGAAAGAGGTGCTTAAATAAGTTGTGGTACATAATATATACAATGAAATAATACTCAGCCATAAAAAGGAATGGATTTGAGTCAGTCCTAGTGAGGTGGTTGTTGTTGCTCAGTTGCTCAGTCATGTCTGACTCTTTGTGACCCCATGGGCTGCAGCACACTAGGCTTCCCTGTTCTTCATCATCTCCCAGAGCTTGCTCAAATTCATGTCCATTGAGTCGGTGATGCCATCCAACCATTTTGCCCTCTGTTGTCCTCTTCTCCTGCCTTCAATCTTTCTCACCATTAGGGTCTTTTCTAATGAATCAGTTCTTTGCATCAAACGATGAAAGTATTGGAGCTTCAACTTCAGCATCAGTTCTTCTAATGTATATTCAGGATTGATTTCCTGTAAGATTGACTGCTTTGATCTCCTTGCGATCCAAGGGCCTCTCAAGAGTCTTTTCCAGCACCACAGCTCAAAAGCATCACTTCTTTGGCATTCAGCCTTCTTTATGGTCCAACCGTCACATCCATATATGACTACTGGAAAAACCATAGCTTTGATTAGATAAATCTTTGTCGGCAAAGTAATGCCTCTGTTTTTTAACATACTGTCTACGTTGGTCATAGCTTTTCTTCCAAGGAGCAAGTGTCTTTTAATTTCGTGGTTGCAGTCACCATCTACAGTGATTTTGGAGCCCAAGAAAATAAAGTGTGTCTGTCTCCAGCGTTTCCCCATCTATTTGCCATGAAATGATGAGATCGGATGCCGTGATCTTCATTTTTCAAATGTTGAGTTTTAGGCCAGTTTTTTCACTCTCCTCTTTCACCTTCATCAAGGGCTCTCTAATTCCTCTTCACTTTCTGCCATAAGGGTAGCTTCATCTGCATATTGGGGGTTATTGATATTTCTTAATTAATATTGATATTAATTCCAGATTGTGCTTCATCCAGCCCTGCATTTCACACAATGTACTCTGCATATAAGTTAAATAAGCAGGGTGACAATATGCAACCTTGATGTACTCTTTTCCCAATTTGGAACCAGTCCATTGTTCCATGTCTGGTTCTAACTGTTGCTTCTTGACCTGCATACAGGTTTCTCAGGAAGCAGGTAAGGTCATCTGGTATTTCCATCTCTTTAAGAATTTTCCACTGTAGTGATCCACACTGTCAAAGGCTTTAGTGTAGTCAATGAAGCAGAAGTAGATGCTTTTCTGGAATTCTCCTGCTTTTTCTATGATCCAACGTATGTTAGTACATGAACCTAAAGCCTGTTATACAAAGCGAAGTAAGTCAGAAAGAGAAAAATAAACATCACATATCAATATATATATATATATAGGAATCTAGAAAATGGTACTGATGAACCTGTTTGTAGTCGGACACGACTGAAGCGACTTAGCAGCAGCAGCAGTAGAGATGTAGACACAGAAAACAGAGTTGTGGACACAATGGGGGATGGACAGCATGGGATGAAGGGAGAGAGTAACTTTGAAACATATAAATTACCATATGTAAAACAGATAGCCAGTGGGAATTTGCTGTATGATGCAGGAAGCTTCACCTGGGGCTATTAACAACTTAGAGGGATGGGTTTGGGTGGGAGGTGGGAGGGAGGTTTAAGACAGAGGAGACATATCTGTACCTATGATTGACTCATGTTGATGTATGGCAGAAGCTAACACAATATTGTAAAACAAATACCCTCCAATTAAAAATAAATAAAGTTTTTTTAAAAAAGAAAGAGGTGCTTAGCCTAAAGACCCCTAAGGTATTTAAGGATGAGGTTTGGTGGTTTATGAATTCCCAACATTGTTCACATATTCCTATTTGCATTTTTTGAGGATCAGAGTGATCTCTGTCTTTCATCAATTACTCCAGAGGTTCCATGGCCTAGAAAAGTATAAGAACTACTAGTATTAAGTGTTTGAAGCAAAAGCAATAGTTAGACACTACCATAATTTTTAAATGTTATTTTGGTATAGTATACTTTTCTTAATACACATTTTTTTCAGTAAATTTTAGATTGTGATTTTTCATGTATACTAGTAAAAGAGGATTCTTTTTGTACTTGAAATTTTTGCATCTCACTAAAATTAATGCACAAAATTTGTGGAAGACACAGAACTTACATAGTCTAAATGATTTGCTCCAAGGTATTTATTACCTCCAAAGAGAAATATAGTAACTCCAAGATAGAGAAATCCAGGAGACACCATTTACCCAATTGATCAAGATTAAAATCACCAGTAGTGAGACACTATTATACTGTTCATCCTTTTGATATGCTTCCTTGAGAAGGCAAGAGCATAATTTCTGGGATATTCTTTTCAAAAATACAGAACCTTACTCCAATTAAGAGAAAAAAAAAATCAGAGGAACCCAAACTCAGAAACATTCTACCAAATAACTAGCCAATAATCTTCAAAAATATCAACACCATGAGAGACATGGAAAACTGAGGAACTATTATTGATCAGAGGAGACTAAAGGCATAACAGATCCCAGTAGGACAATGGAACAGGGAAAAAAAAAAAAAACATTAGTGAAAAAATCTAGTGAAATTTGAAAAAGGTCTGTAATTTAATCAGTAGAACTGTTGTACCAAGGTCGATTTCTGGCTTTGATAATCGTACTACTGTTATGCAAGATGTTAACCAAAGGGCAATTGAGTAAGGAAAGGGTGTACAGGAACTCTCTGTTAATCTACATTACTAAATCTTTTGTAAGTATAATTTTAGATCAAAATAAAAAGTAAAAAAAGAAAAAGAGAAACAATAGATCCCCAGTGACATCATCTTAACATTTGGTTCCAGCTCTGCCGGAAGTCTGAACATTTTCTCCTAACATTGTAGTTAGGTGACATAATACATTGCCCTTTTCCTTAAGAAGATTTAACCACAGTAAAATTCTCTAGCTTAACTTTGTTACTCTGGACAACTTGAAAGTGAAAGTCACTCTGTTGTGTCTGACTCTTTCTAACACCTTGGACTGTAGCCTGTCAGGCACATTTTTCGTGGAATTCTCCAGGCAAGAATCCTGGAGTAGGTAGCCTATCCCTTCTCCAGGGGATCTTCCTGACCCAGGAATCAAACCTGGGTCTCTTTTATTGTAGGTGGATTCTTTACCAGCTGAGCCAACAGGGAAGCCTCCTGGACAACTTACTTGAGCCAATAATATACACTGTCCTGAAAAAAGTTGCTGGTTTCATCTCTACTTTTTTGTAGATTTTGTTGAGTTTTAAACAGGGATTCTCATTGATAGCACCTTCCTGCCTCTACAGTGCCTTATTCTTGAGCTTGAGCACAGATCACATCTTTGTGTGGCTTCTAGACATAGCTCATTACATAAAGTGCCTACTTATTCTTTCTCAGATCTTTCATAATTATTATAATCTCAGTGATGACTTTTTGGCATTATATATGAATACACTGTCTTTTTTCTTAAAATTTTTGTAGAACTCTTCTTAGCAGTAATATTAAATTATTTATAACAGATATCTAATAACTATCTGTGCAAGAGAATGTATAGCTGTCTTACTCTGTGTTCCTCTTTCTTTCATTTTAAAAAAGCTTTGAGTGACCATTATGTGTTATGAAGTATTTTTCAGCAAAGAATACTACAGACAGATTCTTACCAGCATATCTATATTCCAGCCCACAGGATATAGGAACAAAGGAATGCAGGATAAGTGACTTTGCATTTTAAAGGTCACTTGGAGGTTGTGCCCATATCAGTTCTGCTCATTTCCATTAGTCTAGACATAGTCACATGGACTCACTTCCTTTGTGCCAAGGAAGCAGATAGATCAATTCTCCTGCTGAGCAACCTTATACTCCCTAAAATTTTGATGGTGAGGACATTTACTTTAAAGAAGATGGAGAAAATGGGAAGATCAAATTGATGAACATTTTTGTCATAAGAGTCGGACACAACTGAGCGACTGAACAACAACAGGACTTCCCAGGTAGCTCAGTGGTAAAGAATTTGCCTGCCATTGCAGGATCCGCAGGGACTTGGGTTTGATCCCTGGGTCAGGAAGATCCCCTGGAGATGGAAATGGCAACCCACTCCAGTATTCTTGCTGGGAAATCCCATGGACAGAGGAGCCTAGTGGGCTACAGTCCATGGGGTCACAAAGAGTCGGACACGACTGAGCACCTGGGCACGCATGCATGCTGCCACTTACTGAGCTGCAGGAGTTTCTAAAGAAATGAGTTGCCAGGGGCCAATGAGAATGAGGATTTCTTTTTCATTATGTTAGGCTTGAGATTCAAATGAAAAACAAAATGAATGTCTACTAGGTAATTAAATTAAAATGCCTGAGGTTTAGGTGTCAGGTCAAGGGAAAGATAATTTATAAACTCACTGGGAGTTTCTGCTACAAAGATGCTCCTGGGAAATTTGAAGGATGAGATGAGGTAAATTAACCTAGGAGAACCTAGGAAGTTCCAGAGGGTCTTTTCTGCAGAGATAAGAATGATGAAAAATCTGAGAATGAGTGGACTTAGTTTATCTGCTTAACTAAAGACTCTACACTTAGTAGCATTCACAGTGGAGAGGGGCTTATTCTCCACAAAACACTCTGATTTTTTACTTGACTCTACATAGTTAAGTGGATATTGGTAAGAGTAGACAGAGATGCCCTTGACTTCCTTCCTTTTAGAAAGGGCTTCAAAGAAGCAACAGTTCATAAGACTCTGGCTTCTGTCTTTTGTGTAGTCTCTTTTGGCTATAGTGTATTTCTTCTGAATTTCCAATATATGCTTACTGAGGTCTGGTAAACATTCAAGGTCAGCTGATATTTTCATTAGGATAGGTTTAGTAGAACCTTGTAAACACATCAAGATGGTTGGGAGCTTCACTTGTGCATCCTTCAACTTGAGATGAGATCCAAAGACTTTAAAGGAATCCTCTGAGCTCTTCAAAGCTGGCCTCTCATCAGGTAATGAGGAAACTCCAGTTAGTCAACAGAGCCCAAGAGGAAATTGGGAATGATGAAGTGTTAACTTTTGCTTTCCACTTTGAACTTTTTATTTGGTCTCCTGTAGTCTATTCTGTCTCTTTCCCTTCCCACCTTCTTTTCTATCCACTTGTATCACTCTTTAACAGTTCATCACAAAAAGTAAGTAAGAATTGGATGGTCTCCATCTCATTTTTTAACACCTTTGACTACAAGTGGATTTGTGACAGTAATCACTTCCAGAAAGGACTTGTACTGGGTGCCAGTAAATTGCCTCTTGCTTCCAACTGTGCAAGTGTGTATGGGCATGGGGATGGGAGAATGAAGTGGGGGGGTTTGGTTTGATTTGGTTTTCTCCTGCTGCTAAGACTGTGCTGATTACCTATGCTCCTGGCCTTTATTTAGGGGCCCCAAATCTTCTATCTGATTAAACAGTTTAATAATTCCAGGGGCCAATGTGCTGTCATCACAGATTCTCTCTCTCTCTCACTTGCTCCTTAAGTTCCATGTCATTTACTTAGAAATAAAAATATTAAATAGAGAAGTGTATCCATCATCCCTCTGTTCATTTGCTGTTAGTCATTCAACATTTATTCAGTGGATATGTATGTCTGTTCTGCACTCAACTAAGAATTATAAGAACTTTAAAAGATGGTTTTCTAGTCATTACTTCTGTAAAGTTTATGATTTTTTAGGGTGATATAACTTCCATCTGACTAAGATGGCAGAGTGCACTCATCTTCTCTTGCAAGAACTCCAAAATTACAACTCACTGCTGAACAACCATCGACAGGAGAATGTTGGATCCCACCAAGAAAAGATACCTCACATCCAAGGGCAAAGGATAAGCCCCAGCAAGATGGAAGAAGGGGCAAAATTTCATTTAGAGTCAAACCCCATACCTGCCAGAGATGCTCAGAGGGCTCAAATGAACCTTGCACACCAGGACCCAGAGACCCCACAGAGACTGAGCCAGAACTGTGTTTGAGTGTCTCCTTCAGAGTTAAGGGTCATCAGTGGCCTGCCACAGGGGCAGGGGCTCTGGGTGCAGCAGACCTGGGTATGGCATAAACCTTCTTGGAGGAGGTCACCATTAACACCACCATAGAGCCACCAGAACTTACACAAAACTGGGGAAACAGACTCTTGGAGGGCACAAACAAAATCTTGTGCACACCAGGACCCAGGAGAAAGGAGCAGTGACCCCACAGGAGACTGCCCCAGCTTGCCTACGAATGTCCAGGAGTCTCTGGGAGAAGCATGGGTTGGCGATGGCCTGCTGCAGGATCAAGGGCACAGAGTGCAGCAGTACATGCATGGGACTTTTTGAGGTCCCATTATCTTCATTACCTCCACCATAGTTTGGCCTCAGGTCAAACAAAGGGAGGGGACACAGCCCATCAACAAAAAAACTGGACTAGAGATTTACTGAGCATGGCCCTGCCCATCAGAACAAGACCCGGTTTCCCCCTCAGTCAGTCTCTCCCAACAGGAAACTTCCATAAGCCTCTTATCCTTATCCATTAGAGGGCAGACAGAATGAAAACCACAATCACAGAAAACTAATCAAACTGATCACATGGACCACAGCCTTGTCTAACTTAATAAAACTATGAGCCATGCTGTGTAGGGCCACCAAAAATGGACGGGTAATGGTGAAGAGTTCTGACAAAACATGGTCCACTGGAGAAGGGAATGGCAAACCACTTCATTATTCTTGCCTTGAGAACCCCATGAGCAGTATGAAAAGGCAAAAAGATAGGACACTGAAAGACGAACTCCACAGGTCGGTAGGTGCCCAATATGCTACTGGAGATCAGCGGAGAAATAACTCCAGAAAGAATGAAGAGATGTTCAGTTCATTACAGTTCAGTCACTCAGTCGTGTCTGACTCTTTGCAACCCCATGAACCGCAGCACGCCAGGCCTCCCATCCATCACCAACTCCCGGAGTCTACCCAAACCCATGTCCATTGAGTCGGTGATGCCATACAACCATCTCATCCTCTGTCGTCCCTTTCTCCTCCTGCCTTCAATCTTTCCCAGCATCAGGGTCTTTTCAAATGAGTCAGCTCTTTATATCAGGTGGCCTAAGTATTGGAGTTTCAGTGTCAGCATCAGTCCTTTCAGTGAACACCCAGGACTGGTCTCCTTTAGGATGGACTGGGTGGATCTCCTTGCAGTCCAAGGGACTCTCAAGAGTCTTCTCCAACACCACAGTTCAAAAGCATCAATTCTTCAGTGGTCAGCTTTCCTTATAGTCCAACTCTCGCATCCATACATGACCACTGGAAAAACCATAACTTCGACTAGACAGACCTTTGTTGGTGAAGTAATGTCTCTGCTTTTTAATATACTGTCTAGGTTGGTCATGACTTTACTTCCAAGGAGTAAGCATCCTTGGCTGCAATCACCATCTGCAGTGATTTTGGAGCCCAGAAAAATAAAGTCAGCCACTGGTTCCACTGTTTCCCCATCTGCCAAAGCAAAAACAACACCCAGCTGTGGATGTGACTGGTGATGGAAGTAAAGTCCAATGCTGTAAAGAGCAATATTGCTAGGAACCTGGAATGTTAGGTCCATAAATCAAGGCAAATTGGAAGTGGTCAAAGAGGAAATGGCAAAAGTGAAATTTTAGGAATCAGTGAACTGAAGTGGACTGGAATGGGTGAATTTAACTCAGATGACCATTATATCTACTACTGTGGGCAAGAATCCCTTTGAAGAAATGGAGTAGGCCTCATAATCAACAAAAGAGTCCAAAATGCAGTACTTGGATGCAATCTCAAGACTACAGAATGATCTCTGTTCATTTCCAAGGCAAACCATTCAGTATCACAGTAATCCAAGTCTGTGTCCTGATCAGTAATGCTAAAGAAGCTGAAGTTGAACAGTTCTCTGAAGACCTACAAGACCTTCAAGAACTAACACCCAAAAAAGATGTCCTTTTCATTATAAGGGACTGGAATACAAAAGTAGGAAGTCAAGAGATACCTGGAATAACAGGAATAACAGGCAAATTTGGCCTTGGAGTACAAAACGAAGCAGGTGAAAGGATAACAGAGTTTTGCCAAGAGGACGCACTGGTCATAACAAACAGCCTCTTCCAACAACAAAAGAGAAGACTCTAAACCCGGACATCACCAGATGGTCAATACCAAAACTAGATTGATTATATTCTTTGCAGCCAAAGATAGAAAAGCTCTAGACAGTCAGCAAAAACAAGACCAGGAGCTGACTGTGGGTCAGATCATGAACTCCTTTTTGCCAAATTCAGACTTAAATTGAACAAAGTAGGGAAAACCACCAGACCATTCAGGTATGACCTAAATCAAATCTCTTATTATACAGTGGAAGTGAGAAATAGATTCAAGGGATTAGATCTGACAGAGTGCCTGAAGAACTATGGACAGAGGTTCATGACATTGTACAGGAGGCAGTGATCAAGACCATACCCAAGAAAAACAAATGCAAAAAGGCAATATTGTCTGAGGAGGCCTTACAAATAGCTGAGAAAAGAAGAGAAGCTAAAGGCAAAGGAGAAGAGGAAAGATATACCCACTTTAATGCAGAGTTCCAAAGAATAGCAAGGAGAGATACGAAAGCCTTCCTCAGTGATCACTACAAAGAAATAGAGGAAAACAATAGAATGGGAAAGACTAGAGATCTCTTCAAGAAAATTACAGATACCAAGGGAACCTTTCATCCTGTGCAAAGATGGGCACAATAAAGGACAGAAATGGTATGGACCTAACAGAAGCAGAAGATATTAAGAAGAGGTGGCAAGAATACACAGAAGAACCAAATAAAAAAGATCTTAATGACCCAGATAAGCATGATGGTGTGATCACTCACCTAGAGCCAGACATCCTGGAATGCAAAGTCAAGTAGGCCTTAGGAAACATAACTATAAGCAAAGCTAGTGGAGGTGATGGAATTCCAGTTGAGCTATTTCAAATCCTAAAAGATGATGCTATGAAAGTGCTGCACTCAATATGCCAGCAAATTTGGAAAACTCAGCAGTGGCCACAGGACTGCAAAAGGTCAGTTTTCATTCCAGTCTCAAAAAGATAATGCCAAATGTTCAAACTACTACACAATTGCACTCATCTCACATGCTAGCAAAGTAATTCTCAAAATTCTCCAAGCCAGGTTTCAACAGTACATGAACTGTGAAATTCCAGATGTTCAAGCTGGATTTAGAAAAGGCAGAGGAACCAGAGATCAAATTGCCAACATCTGTTGGATCATTGAAAAAGCAAGGGAGTTCCAGAAAAACATCTACTTCTGCTTTATTGACTATCCCAATGCCTTTGACTGTGTTGATCAAAACAAACTGTGGAAAATTCTGAAAGAGATGGGAATAGCAGACCGCATGAACTGCCTCGTGAGAAATCTGTATGCATGTCAAGAAGCAACAGTTAGAACTTGACATGGAACAACAGACTGGTTCCAAATAGGAAAAGGAATACGTGAAGGCTATATATTGTCACCCTGCTTATTTAACTTATATGCAGAGTACATCATGCAAAATGCTGGGCTGGATGAAGCACAAACTGGAGTCCAGATTGCCAGGAGAAATATCAATAACCTCAGATATGCAGATGACACCACCCTTATGGCAGAAAGTGAAGAAGAACTAAAGAGCCTCTTGATGAAAGTGAAAGAAGAGAGTGAAAATGTTGGCTTACAACTCAACGTTCAGAAAACGAAGATCATGGCATCTGGTCCCATCACTTCCTGGCAAATAGATGGGGAAACAATGGAAACAGTGAGAGACTTTATTTTGGGGGGCTCCAAAATTACTGCAGATGGTGAGTGCAGCCATGAAATTAAAAGAGGCTTGCTCCTTGGAAGAAAAGCTATGACCAACCTAGACAGCACATTAAAAGGCAAAGACATGATTTTACCAACAAAAGTCCGTCTAGTCAAAGCTATGGTTTTTCCAGTAGTCAGGTATGGTGAGAGTTGGAGTACAAAGAAAGCTGAGCACCGAAGAACTGATTCCTTTGAACTGTGGTGTTGGAGAAGACTCTGGAGAGTCCCTTGGACTGCAAGAAGATCCAACCAGTCTATCCTAAAGGAAATCAATCCTGAATATTCATTGGAAGGACTGATGCTGAAGCTGAAACTCCAATAATTTAGCCCCCTGAGGCAAAGAACTGACTCACTAGAAAAGATACTGATGCTGGGAAAGATTGAAGGCAGAAGGAGAGAGAACGACAGAGGATGAGATAGTTGGATGGCATCACTGACTTGATGGACATTAGTTTGAGCAAGCTCTTGAAATTGGTGATGGACAGAGAAGCTTGGCGTTTTGCAGTCGATAGGATCGCAAAGAGTTGGATATGACTGAACGACCGAACTGAACTTCCATGTATTAACCATCTGAAATGTGATTCTGTGAATGCACAGAAATTTCAGGATAACATAAGGACTATGGTGGGAGTGGGGTTAGTCACCAGTAGGTTTTTAGAATAGAAAGTCTTGAAGTGGCCTTTAAGGAAGTTTAGGGTTTGGATGTGTTATCTGGTGGGTATGTCACAAACTTTTATCAAATTCCAGTTCCTATTTACTATGAGACTGAGAAAATTTCTGCAAGAGTTATAGGCCATAATTTTGGTTCTGATCCTTATTATTACCATAAAAGTTGTTCATGAATTTTTACAATGTGTTTTGTTTATTCACGTTTCTTTTCTCCTGATACTAAACATCTTAATGATAAGGTCTATTCCTACCTGATCTTAGACTCCCTTGTGTATTGGCACAGTACTGTGTTGGTAGTAGATGCACATTAAGAAGTATAGGAGAGACACCTATCATAGTGTTTAAGAGAGTTAACATTGGAGCCAGGATACCTGGGTTCAAATCCAAGTGGTGCTCACTTCCTCCTAGCAGTGCACATGGGCAGAATACTTAAACCTTCTGTGTCTCAGTTTCTTCATCTTAACCTGAGGATAATACTGTGTGCTCCATAGCACTGTTACAAGGTTTCAATAAGGTGAAATATACAAAATTCTAAGGAAAGTACCTGTATATCATTATAATCATCATTACGATCATTATGAAATATCTAGGGAAGTTAAATGGAAGCAAATGGAAACCATTATGGAAAGAGGGCATAGATGAGTGGTTTACTTTAGGTAAGGTACAGATGACCGATGAAATATTTAAGTGCCAAGCTGGGTAGTTTCGTAGGTGGAGGATATCAGCACTCACTGGGTGAGGCAGCTTTCGTTTCAGGTCTGGGGGCCAGGCAATTCAGAGAGAGAGACTCTGGGCCACATTTCTGTCAGGCGATGGTGGGGGAGGACACTGCTGTTAAGTAGGGTCTAGAGGGCGTAACCCGCCAGGAAAAGGCTTTACAGATTTGCTGTACTGAGGGCTTTTATATCATAAGAAATGTTTATATCCCCATGTATTCAAGCAATATTAATGGAGGTGTTTTGCTAAGTAGGGCTATATAATTAAATGGCATAGTCATGGTATTTGACCTTACAGGGTTTATGGTTTTGCGGGTGGCCAGATTTTAAAACAGCTGCAGTTAAGTGTGATGAGTTGCAAGGATGGGCAAGCGCAGTGGACTGTGGGAAGCATCTCCCAATCTGTCTTCTCTTCCTGCCCGCTCCATGCTGTCAACTGATGCACTTGGGAGCTTTCCGAAGCCAGCTCCAAGGATATCTTCCCCTGGAAGTCATGGATAGTATCATTAATTTCATTTTGTCTTGTCCTCAGTCCTATCATTCTGTAAAAATGCACTGACATTCTAAGTTTTCATAATCTGAGTTTGTACAGCTTTCACTCAAGATTCAGGAGCAGAGTTCTGGCATGCTGTGTTTACTTCTGTTGTCCTTCCTTGCGTCCTTTTCTAAAAATCCTTCTGGAATTAGAAATTGATTTCTTCAAACACACACTCATTTTTCTCTTCTCCCAGAGACCTTTTGAAGTCTGAGGTGTCGTCTCTCTGGGTTACCATTCAGTCATCACTTTTTACCCCATCTTTAGTGGAGTCTTCCCTGTATCCTTGCTCTTTGATTAATGCTTTTGATCTTCCTTTAATCTGGGAGAGCCAAGTCCATGATGAAAGTCAGGAGGTCGGATATCCCAGCACTGTGAAGAAGTAGCCAGTTCTGGGTCTCATTTGCAGTGCATTTTTAAGTGATGAGTGTATACCTTTTTTCTGAAGCATGGCCAAGAAGGTAAAGATACGTTTTTGTCAAACTACTCAAAGGCTCACTTATCATAGAAGCAGACGAAATAAAAGTCCAGTTCTTATTACAAAAAGAATGAAGAATCTTAGTAAACATTAACAAAATTAAAGAATTAAACATCAATCTCTCTATCTTCTTAAACCTGATGTGGCTTGAGATAAGAGTCACACAGAGCCTCAAGTCCAAATGAACCACTGTAAACTTTCGAGCTGCACCCTCAAAGCAGTCAGTTGCAGAATTGATTTTTACAACATGGCGAGACAGACAATTATCTACTGTCTCTTATACTAAGACTAATCTTTGCACTGAGTTATTTTAGACCCTCTCTCTCTCTCGAGGATATCTGCACAAACTATAAGGTCCAATATAGTGACGATCTGCTGAACACATGCAGAACAGATGGCTGAAGAAACTCTCAGCCCATTCCATTGTTACATTACCCATTCCTGCACTTTGCTACCCATGCAAGCACAAGGCTGTATAATGCCAGTTTTCAGGTGGTTCCCTGTGTTGCTTCATGGAGGCCACTTGGCATGGCTGCCTGTGGAGGGGCACAGGGATCAGCAGCCTCAGACAGTGCTGCCTAAATTTCTGGCAGTGTGCTTTTAAGGAATAAGAAAATGTACTATGATGTCATTCAGGTAAGGTCCAAGTTACATTTTCAGTCTCCCTAAAATAGTTGCTTGGGAGCTCTTGGGAATGAACTGCAACCAAAGTTCTGAAAAATTCAGTCTGTATTCTCTGCCAACCTGGTGTTGGAAAGTCTTGTCCTGGACAATTATTTAGAAAGCAAAGGGAAACTTGAAGAGTACAAAAAGCAAATCCTAAAGATGGAAGATGTCGGCTTCAAATGTTGCTCCCTCTGCCATCTCCAGATTGTAACCAGTGGCCAAAATTTGCAAATTGAATTGTTTTACACCCTCAGGGAGGTAAATCATACATGTTTGCATACAGGTATTTCTTAATCCACCTCTCGTGCTGTAGATCCAGAAAACAAAAACATGGTACTGTAGAAAATGTTTTCAGTCTCTCAGCTGACTAAGATTTAGGTAAGTCATATTCAGTTAATGCATCCTTGTATTAAGTAGTTCTAATAATATCAGGATGAAAGCCAGGTGAGCTGAAAAGGTCACACTGAGGGCCTGTGGTCTCACTACCACAGTATTTTCTGTTTACATTTAATTGAATTTTAAGTGGGTTCATAATGAATGGGTAAAACCACTGTACTGTTTCTGCCACTTGGTTTTAATTAGTGACTGGGAATAAAACGTCCTGGTTTAATTTAGCAATGAAAGGGTTAGTTTGAAGCTTGTGAAGAAATGAAACACTATACTGTATAAAGTTTTATTTTGGGCTACTTTTCTCTCATTTCTTTGGGTTTTTATGCAGTAGTTTTGTACTATGGACTTTGCCAGGGAAAAAAACACCCTTGTCCTTGTGGACCTTACATAGTATCAGTTCAGTTCAGTCGCTCAGTCGTGTCCGACTCTTTGCGACCCCATGAATCGCAGCACGCCAGGCCTCCCTGTCCATCACCAACTCCTGGCGTTCACTCAGACTCACGTCCATCGAGTCAGTGATGCCATCCAGCCATCTCAACCTCTCGACCCCTTCTCCTCCTGCCCCCAATCCCTCCCACCATCAGAGTCTTTTCCATAGTATAAGATCACTTTATTGTTCAGGCTGAAATAAGAAATCATTCAGAAAAGAAAACTCTTCAGGGATGATATGGATATTAATAGGAAAACGAAAGTGTATTAGATTTAGCATCTCTATTCACTATATACATTTCTACAAATGATCATTTTTCCAACCCAAATGATTTTCCACTCTTATTGAAAATAATGGTTACTGCAAGCAATCTGTTAAGATATTATTCAGGATAAAAAATACCAAACTCTTTAGTTATCAAAACAGATAATTTTTACATAATGTGTGTAAGAAATGGCATATAGCAAAGCAATAGTTATGACTTTTTAGTTCCGTGGCAAGGAGAGCCCAAAGATAGCAAGGATTCTGAGAGAGGGTTTGCAGGGAATTCAGGTATTTAAACACAAAGAGCCTTTAAAAATTTTGCCCAAATGGCTTTCCCATCCTTGTTTCTCCCTTTCCCCCTTCACTCTTTCCTTTTATCTGGAAGATGTTAGAATAAATAGCATGGTGAAGTGGCTTTGCTTTCTATGGTTTCCTAAGGCTATGACTAGTTTACAGAGATTCGTTCCACTGCAAGTCCCAGGTTTCCTGTTTTTATTATCCACACTTCACACGGTAGTTTGGACCAAATTGGCCATTGCAGAGCTTGGAGAGGAGTCTGTTTAACACAGTGCATTACACTGCTACCTCCCTACCCATCTCTCCCGGCCGCACTCTGGGCTGATCAGATACAAGGTCTCAAACACAGAAGAAGCCGTCAGTGCCTCACCTTCTACCTATTTATGAGGTTAGCCGCGATTAGTTTTATTTCAGTATGCTCATTTGGCCTAGTAAGTGGATAATGTAGGAGAGGTAACAGGTAACTTGGGAGGAGAGATGACTATTAGAAAACAGTTTCTCTTTTAGCAAGAGGCATCCCTTTCACAGTTTGGACCATCCAGCCTCTGACCAGAGGTACTGAAGGCTCAGTAAGGAACTCTCATTGCCTGGTGAAACTGTACAGAGGAAGAACACATTTCACACAACCATATCACGGTGTCAGCCAGATTAAGCCCCTGATGAGCTCTTGTAGATAGGATTTCTCTTCTAGAGGGTCCGCATATTCAGCAAAGCCTCTACTCTACACGCATGGTAATTTAGTTAGTCCACAGCCGGAGAGATGGTAATATGTACATCAGTTCATAATAACTGGCAATGAGTTAGACGCAGCAGATAACCCCAGCGCAGAAAAACCAGGCAGAAGAGGAGGAAAGGTGAGAAATGAAAATCTTTGTGATGAGACCACCAAAAAGTGAATGCGGGAGTGACAGTGTCCCTCTGTGTCCACTATGGGTAGCAAAGCTGCATGCTCCCTTGCCAAGGGCGCAGCCTAGGTTAACTGTCCAGGGCTATACTCGTGGCCGCTGCTCTGTCTCTCCAAGCAGACAAGAACTGTCCTGGCTTCAAAACTCCTTGAAACGATTAATGTTCTGTTGTTGTAACTTTGACAATATGTCAGTAACTTGTTAAGTCTGTAGACAGTGGAGAGTTTGAGAAAACAAAACTGAAAACAGTTCAGGCACTGTCAATGCAAATCATCCAGTCTCCAGACGCTTCGGGAACACCAAGGGCAGTAGATGCATGTTACGCTGACTGCAAACTTAGGCCGTTAGGCTGTAACCCGGCAGGCATTGTTGTCCTCATTTTATAAGCAACAGAAGAGAGCTACTTCTGTAGTAGACAGAGTTCTTAAATCTGGGAGGGTGTCCTGACCCTGTTCCCTACTATGATCACATTAGATATTGGTAATTCTACAAAGCCTTTTTATAGTTTTTATCACCTCCTTGCTTTCCCTGACTACTTCTTCCCTCTGGTATTATAACTGGGTCATGATAAGGTACCAGAGAACCACACACAGGAACGAGAAAAGAGAATCCTAACTGTTTTAGCATTTTGGAGGAAGATATGGTTCATTTGAATATGTTTTGTTTGGGTTGCCTTTCCCAGTCTTCTTTTGATCTGTAGCCAAAAAATAAGTTAAGCTGACTTTACAACTGTGCCCCTCTGCATGTAAATGGGGTGTGTGTGTGTGTGTGTGTATGTGTGCGCATGCACATGTGTATGCCTGTGAGCATGTGTGGGTGAAGGTTTTGTTCTTGTGATATATAATAGCTCTGTAGCATGGTCTGGTGGCTTCCCTTGTAGCTCGGTTGGTAAAGAATCTGCCTCCAATGCAGGAGACTGGGGTTCGATTCCTGGCTTGGGAAGATCCCCTGGGGAAGAAAATGGCAACCCACTCCAGTATTCTAGCCTGGAGAATCCCATGGACTTAGGAAGCTGGAGGGCTATAGTCTACGAGGTCGCAAGAGTCAGACACGACTTTAGAGACTACACCACCACTACAGCATGGTCATTTTATGGAGTTTTATGGAATTGCTAGTATATGCCATCAGTTGTGATAAACACAGCTGTTAATCATCAGTGTTTCTGAATTGCTTAAAAAAAAAAAAAAAAAAAAAAGAAACCTGAGAACTGTCACTGATTCTAACGATATACACTGTGATTGATAGGAGTCTGACGTGACTATTTGCAACACATTTGGATCTTCTCCATTTATTGTTTTGCTATATATCCATCATAGAATTGTTGTTCAGTTGCTAAGTTGTGTCCGACCCTTTGCGACCCCATGGACTGCAGCACACCAGGTCTCCCTGTCCTTCACCATCTCCTGGAGTTTGCTCAAACTCATGTCCATTCTGTCAGTGATGCCGTACAACCATCTCATCTTCTGTTGCCTCCTTCTCTTCCTGTCTGCAATCTTGCCCAGCATGGGGTTTTTTTCTAATGAGTCCGCTCTTTGCATCAGATGGCCTAAGTGTTGGAGCTTCAGCTTTAGCATCAGTCCTTCCAATGAATATTTAGGGTTGATTTCCTTTAGGATTGACTGGTTTGATCTTCTTGCTGTCCAAGAGACTCTCAAGAGTCTTCTCCAACACTACAATTTGAAAGTGTCAATTCTTCGGCACTTCCCCTTCTTTAAGGTCGAACTCTCACATCCATACCTGTACTGGAAAAACCATAGCTTTGACTATATGGACCTTTATGGGCAAGTGATGTCTCTGCTTTTTAATATGCTGTCTAGGTTTGTTATAGCTTTTCTTCTAAAGAGCATGCGTCGTTTAATTTCATGGCTGCAGTCACCAACTGCAGTGATTTTGGAGCCCAGGAAAATAAAATCTCTCACTGTTTCCACTTATTTTCCATCTATTTGCCATGAAGTAATGGGACTGGTCTTAGTTTTTTGAATGCTGAGTTTTAAGCCAGCTTTTTCACCTTCATCAAGAGGCTCTTAAGTTGTTCTTCTCTTTCTGCCATTAACATAGAATAAAAAATTGTTAAATTTATCCACAGGTGCCTCTAATGTTAAGAAAACAATGCAAATCCCTATGACATGAATGAATGGGAAGATAAAGAAAATGTGCTGTTTATTCCATCCCCTGAGTAATAAAAGAGTAAACCAAAGAGAAAGGGTCAGTGTTTTTCATGAACATCATCTGGGTTTTGAATATGTTTATGGTTTATATTTTTTTCAAGCGCATATTTGAGCAGCTAAGCATCTTCCCTGTGCATGCAGGGACATACGTGGCCATAATTGGTGAGTGGAAGGTCGGAGGATAGCCCCTCCCATCCCTTGGATCTATTGCTTTTCTCCCAAGAGTATAGGAGTGGGGAAAGCCACAAGAAATCCCAAGTTTTTGTGAGATATGACTGGTCAGCAGGTGAAGTATTGGGTTGACCAAAAAGTTTGTTCTGGTTTTTCCATAAGCGGTTACAGGAAAACAAACTTTTAGGCCAACCCAACAGAAAGGGAAGAAAACAGATTTAGTGTTTTTGTAAACTATAAAAGGATAGAGATGGGATGAACAGAATCCTGAAGAAATAGTAGAAATGTATAAGTAGAGAAAAACATATCAAGACATTTTTGTTCCTTAAGTCATACGCTGGACAGCAATGATTATAAATTTCTACTCTTTGCTCGCAAATATCCCTAGTCAACTCTTTGAAAGGCCTTGTTTATACTCCTCAGTAGTTATGTAGTGAGAACTATCTGAGGGGCCTGTTAGGTTGTTTCTTGGTCCTGGACTTTGTGCTTTGGTGTAGCATACTGGGACTGTAGACTGGTGGCAAGTAGAAAAATCGGCGGATATGGACAAGTTAGAATTGTATTGTTATACATAATGCATTTTAATCTCTGGGTATCCACTGGATCAAGTTTCTCCACATAAAATATGACTATATTTGTCCATGTATATTGCTTTATTTTAAACAGCTTGGGCTTATGTCTAGTTAGTATATACCAGTGTGTAAATGTTGTTAGTAAAAGTTTTTAAAGAATTACAAATAGCTGCTGCTCTAATCACCCAAGGAACTTCCTGCCAACACAACCCATCTAGCTCATGTAGTCCCACCCTGGTGCCACTGCCTCTCCTTGATTAAGCCATTAAGTAACACCCAGCAAAACAAGGCCCTCCCAGGACCCAGTTTACTCATGGGGCTTACTTATGCCTGGTTGGTGTCAGTGTCGTATAAATTGTTAAATATTTTGTGTATCACACTTAAATGAAGGAAGAAAGCAATGTATAATACTTGAATTAATTAGACAAGTGTATGTGTTAAAGATCAGGTTCCTGGGCTTCAAGAGCTTTTCTTTGAGGGAACTTACTCTATATTTTTTTATAATCAGTAACTCCTGTCCTAATTTAAGTACCTTTTTAATATTTATGTTCTTCCTTAAGTTGGACATTTCTTCATCAGTTCAGTTCAATTCAGTCGCTCAGTCGTGTCCAACTCTTTGCGACCACATGAATTGCAACTCAAAGTGTTAGAGTAGCAGGTATTTATACATTGTCCATTCAAGGTAGTAGCAGCAAGATGTCATGACCATATTTTGGCAAACTTTTGGGCTTATACTTGTGATGTGCCTGCAGGTTTAGAAATCAATCACAGGAGAATAATGTAAAAATAAATATTCCTGTGGGCATGTAGTACTTACAACAAAACAGAAACTTTTGTTTTCTCCCTGCACCTCACCAAAGTCCACTGGAGCACAGTCTGTGCCTCTTTATCTTTAAAACATTTTGAACTTAGATAAGCACTTTCTATTACTTGCCTTAAGAGAGTGTTTGTAAGTTAGTATGGATTGTGAACCTGAAATTAATTGGGCCAATCTCAGGTCTATTCTTCAGGCCTTAATATATCACAAAAGCCTGGAGACAGAAAGAAATGAAGCTGGGGGGGTGGCAAATGGAAAGTCACGTGTACAAAGCCAAGTAGTGCTGGGACTCAAGCAGTCTTTCAGAGAACAAATCAAATTCAGCAATTTAGCAATTCACAACTGAACAGAATTTTGAATGTAGCAGCAAGGTTCCCAGGGCTCTCTACTTGTTTGTTTGTTTGCTTTATCACTTTTTTCCACCATGGCATTATTCTCATTCTACTTCACAGTTTTATATTTGAACTCTTAAAATATTATTAATGCCTCAGTGATAAAGCAATATGTTTTACATGAAGTCCTTTTGCTTTTACTAGGCTGTAAATTCTTTGAGCACAGGTGTTATTTCTGGTCCATTTTTGTCTCTATTATAAAGTCTACCATTATATTTTCCAGTATTTTGAAGCTGTTGATAAATATGTTACATACACTGTTATGAGTTTGAAATAATGTCACTGAGTTCTTCAAAGTCAGCAAATGTCTGGTGCTTATGGTACAATGTCTGAGATAAACATTTGTCTTCATGAAGTGAAGTGAATGTTGCTCAGTCGTGTCTGATTCTGTGCAACCTCATGGACTATACAGTCCATGGAATTCTCCAGGTCAGAATACTGGAGTGGGTAGCCCTTTCCTTCTCTAGGGGATCTTCCCAGCCCAGGGATCAAACCCAGGTCTCCTGCATTGCATGCAGGTTTTTTACCAGCTGAACCACAAGGGAAGCCCAAGAATACTGGAATGGGTAGCCTATCCATTCTCCAGCAGATCTTCCCAACCCAGGAATTGAACTGGGGTCTCCTGCATTGCAGGTGGATTCTTTACCAACTGAGCTATCAGGGAAGCCCATTTGTCTTCATAGTAGCCTCTATAATGGGCTTTGCTATATAACCTGTGCACAGGTTAATCCAGATATTCTAATATAAATTTATATAAGGGAATGAGAGTTTGTATCATAAATACATGTTTAATTAGAATACAAGAATCTTCTATAAACCTAAGGTGATTTGTATTATTGAAAAAGGATCCTATAAACCTCATTCCTCTAAAATGTTTAAATGGCATCAGAGTATTACTAATAAAAATTCATGACCACTTAATGAAACCAAAATTATTATTTCAAACTCTAGAAATTTGAAAATATAAGTATTTCCAAAAATGTTTATCAGTTGTGTACATAATTCCAAAATCCTGAAAAAGAAGATGGAAAACTGTGGTGAGAGAAAGATTAAAAAATATGCATGTGCTTATATTTCAGGACATCAGCACTGATCACGGTGAAAGAATCAGCATCTTAGATAAAGTGAGAAAGGTAAATGATAGCTGTCTGAGTCATTCCCACTATTAGGGTCTTCTCGTCTAGTCACCCTGCCTTTTACATTACTTTATCATCCCTGATGACTGTGGTTTCCTGACGGGTTCTCTGTTACAGTCTTGGGCTAGACCCATGGGCTAAACTCACGCACAGCTCACACTGGAGCTTTTCAGCTCCATTTACCCTGGAGGAATCTCTCAGAACTCCTCTGCCTTGGCTCCATCACAGAACCATATTCCACTGGAAGAAAAATGCTGGCTGGATCCCTGTTGTCACCTACTTCTCTTTCATTTGATGAAATCCCAGATCCCTCTTTTGGAGAAACATTCAACGGACTGAAGCTGAAACAGAATAGAATTTATCTGACACTAAGGTGCATGTGAAGTCGCGCTTGTTGTGTGGCATCATCGTGGAAAGCATGGATGGCTTTGGTCACTGTGTGTCTGAAAATTGTTCATCAGAAAACGGGTGCTAATATCATGTATGAAACGAGCCGCCAGTCCAGGTTCGATGCACGATACTGGATGCTTGGGGCTGGGGCACTGGGATGACCCAGGGGGGGAGGGTATGGGGAGGGAGGAGGGAGGAGGGTTCAGGATGGGGAACACAGGTATACCTGTGGCGGATTCATTTCGATATTTGGCAAAACTAATACAATATTGTAAAGTTTAAAAATAAAATAAAATTAAAAAAAATTTAAAAAAACTAACAAGGAAATATTAAAAAAAAAAGAAAAGAAAACGGGTGCTTGATGAAGAGAGTAAGAATGATTATAGTTTAAACAAATGTCTTTCGTGTTACATTAGTGATGCAAGGCTTTGGAAATGAGAAGACCTGGGTTCGAGTCAGCAGCAGATGCTGATGATGCTGTGCCATTTTCCCTAGACACACTTGGGTTCCTGCCGCTGTGCGGGACAGTTTCCAGCACACTGAGTACTTCACACCTCCTGTTCTCCATGACTCACCTGAGAGTTTTCACTGGAGCCCTGGGAGCTTCGTCTGCTGCTCAGGGGTGCAGGAGAATTAAGGTTCCCATGAACAACCCTCAATCCATGGGGTGGGGAGATGGTGGAGAGATGTCCAGGCTTCTAATTCGATAGTGGAAACATTTAGAGACACGTTCTCTATGGTTTCTAAGAGTGTCCCTACCAAGACTGAGCCCCGGTTGTCCACAGAGGTAACCCATTCACTCACACAATCTGTATTGGATTTTTCCCTTCCTTGTCTTATTTCCCTGGTGCTCTCACTTTTGTTTTTGAGGATCCCTTCCCAAAGAAATTACCTGTACCAAGTCTGTGTCTTGGGATCTGATTTAAGAACCCAAACTAAGATATGGTCCTAACTATGCCACCTCATGCAAAGAGTTGACTCATTGGAAAAGACTCTGATGCTGAGAGGGATTGTGGGCAGGAGGAGAAGGGGACGACAGAGGATGAGATGGCTGGATGGCATCCCTGACTCGATGGACGTGAGTCTGAGTGAACTCTGGGAGTTGGTGATGGACAGGGAGGCCTGGCGTGCTGCGATTCATGGGGTCGCAAAGAGTCGGACATGACTGAGTGACTGAACTGAACTGAATGCTCTTAACTAGGGACTTCCCTGGTAGCTCAGTGGTAAAGAATCTGCCTGCAATGCAGGAGATGTGAGTTCGATCCCTGGGGTGGGAATAGCCCATGGAGGAGGGCATGGCAACCCATTCCAATATTCTTGCCTGGAGAATCCCATGGCCAGAGGAGCCTGAGGGCTACAGTCCATGGGATCACAAAGAGTTGAACACGACTGAAGCGACTGAGCATGCACACTCACATGCTCTTAAGCGGTACTGAGACTCAGAGGAGGCTATTTGTGTGTGTGTGTGTGTGTGTGTTGGGGGGGGGGTGTCTAAGTTTTATGACCTGTCAAATGACAGTTGGGCAAAATTGAGAATTTCCTTATTTATTGAGCTGAAAGAACTCTTTTTTTAAAAAACTAAATCTTAAAATCTTATAAAAATAAAAGCAGTGAAGACGTTTCTTAGGTAATTTAAAAGCTTTTTAAAAATGCTTTAGAGGTTTTTAAAGTGCATGGCTGTTTGGCAAACATTTCCTTGCTGGTAGATCACTGAGGTATATTCTTGAGTTCTTGCAATTCTTTGTAGCACAATTTTGGAATAATTGGACTAGATGATCTTTAAGGCTCGTGCCAAGTTTAAAATTCTGGGATCCTAATGATGAATAAGGGTCTGTGAGGCGCTCTTTACTGCCATTCTAATCTCATTGTTTTCCAAAGTCCAAACCCATTCAGAACCAGATTAGAATCTTTCTTCCTCATACATTTATCTTTGCATCACCAAATGGCTATAGTGTACATATGTATGTATATTCACATATTCTGAAGAATCAGTCAGAAATATAGTTTCCTAACTTGTGGGCTTCCCTGGTGGCTCAGCAGTAAAGAATTCACCTGCAAATGCAGGAGATGCATGTTTGATTCCTGGGTTGTGAAGTTCCTCTGGAGAAGCAAATGGCAACCCACTCCAGTATTCTTGCCTGGAAAATCCCATGGACAGAGGACCCTGGCGGGCTACAGTCCATAGGGTCACAAAAGAGTTGGACATGAGTTAGCGACTAAAACAATAACAAACAACAACAAAGCTTGTGGCATGCTATAGTTTTCCAGAAATTTTAGTTCAAAGACTACAAATTCTGACGATATGCTAGATGAATATAGGGTCAAGAAAATATTACTCATTATTTTAATTTTTTACTTCATTGTAAGGATTTTCAGGTTTGTAACCTGTTATTTCATTAAAAGAACATATTTAGTAATACTTTTCAGCTTTAACACAGATAAAAGTGTATATATTGTTGCAAGCCTGTGTGTTGTAAAAAAAATTTTTTTTGGTCTCAAGTCCTAACTCTTGGCCATTTATGTAAATCTCAAAAATTGTTTTCCTTTCTGCAACAAGGTATTTTGACTAGTTTCAAAATAAGAGTTTTGTTTTATTTTTTTCTGAAAGTATCCACATTTCCTCCTTTCCCACACTTTCTGCCTAAGCTGGGACCTGGACTTTCATCAGCCTGTCTCCTCCTATTATATTCCTGAGAATGTTTCAGAACATTCCTTTGTCCTTCCAGGTAAACTACTAAACCTGCAACCACTTGTTTTCCCTGGGACTGGCTCCAGCACATCTTCCACCTCACCAGTCTTTCTAGGGACACTTTCTCCTCATCTCTTAAACCCTGCACTTTTGCTTGATTTGTAGAGATATACAGGGGAAAAAACATCCTTTCTTGCATTGTTTTTCCCCTAGAGGGATAGCTGCTGTCTTATTTCCATTGTTCATCAAATCTCTGCCTATGTGATCACATTTTTTTGAAGATTAATTGAACAGAGTTCCAATTTACTAAATTTGGAGAAAAGAGAGTAACTTCTACCCAATTTTCTGGCAAATATTTGTATCCAGATAAATAACATGTTTGCAAGTTCCATTAGGAAGAATTATTTCTCCCAACTATGATTCTTAGTGATATTAGTAAGGTGTTTCTTATTGAAGCTGAAACTCAGTAAGAAAGAGAATAATTTACATACTCATCTTAATCCAGCCATGAAGTTCTACCTTTCCAGAGGAGGGGATAGTGTGAGTTCCTTTTATAAGTTATTTACCTAACAATTTTCTATAATATTTCAAAGCTTTAAATTACAGAACATCATTACATCAATACAATATTTTAAAGATTATAGTTGTTTCTTGATATCCATGGAGATTTGGTTATAGGACCCCTGCAGATACCAAAATCCACGATACCCAAATTCCATATATAAAATGGTGTAGTATTTGCCTCTAACCTGTACACATCCTCCCATGCACTTTAAACCATCTCTATTTATAATACCTAATACAATGTAAACACTATGTAAATAGCTGCCAGGTGCAAAGCAAATACATATTTCGCCTTTTGGATCTTTCTGGAATTTTTTATCCAAATATTTTTGATTTGTGGTTAGATGAATCAGTGGATGTGAACCCTCAGATGTGGAACCCAGGAGAACTGGCTGTATGTCCTTTCCTTATCAGAGGTTCTCATGAGCCCTTCAGTTTGCATGGGTGCCTTTAATTTTTTTTGTTTCTGAGCTCCATCTTTTCTTTCATAAGAGGTGTACTCTACTACATGACTTCACCTAAATGCATCCGTTACTCAAACCACCCAGCCTGAGGAAAGGGGTCTCTTGTCTCCCACATCTGACTGGAAGTTTCTTCAAGGCAGAAGCCCATCTCCCAGAGTTAAGGAGCTTGTAGGGTACGTGATGGTTCCTTAATATATGCTGGCTGAATAAATCACAAAATTACTGGAACACATGTTTTAGGAGTTGCTTTTGGATGAGACTTCATTAAGAATTTTCTGAATGGCTCAAGATTTTGTGATTTGGCTTCTTTTCAAAGGCTGTGACCAGTTTTTTTTTTGTTATTTCCAGTTCCATGTATGAATTATGTATCTGAAATTCCTTTTCTACTGTGCTTGGCTTTGGTGGCATCCCAAGCTTTGAGATTACTTTGTCAGATTATAATACTTTATCGCATTCTTGGTCTGGATCTTCCATCTCAGGCGCTGATGTGAAAAACAAAATTCTTTTCGCTTACATTTCTCTGTCGTGTTTCACTGTGCTCATCTCAAGTGTCAGCCCACACCCTGCGGAGATGACCAGAGGTTCTGTGATAGATGCCAGGGTGGTGGTATATTTACCACAGACTAGTTTGGGGGCATTCCAGTGAGGGAAACAGCTTTTTTTTTTTTTTTTCCTGTTTTGAGTTCCAAGATCTTTTAGCAAATTAAGCCAGTATGTCTCTGCATTATGTTTTCTATTATTTCTGGGCAGGAATCATTACTGGTGTGTTATTCCCTTCAGTACCAGTGCTCCTAGCAGTTGGCCAACGTTTAGCCATAGGTACAGCGGTTGATAACTTTCATATGTGTTTCCTTGTTTTTCTTCTTTCTGTCTTCCCTTTATGGAGTTTCTCTTGGAGAATTTCTAAGTTGTTCTTTTTTTTTTATTATGACACCCACTGATAGATGTTGCCAGGTTTGGGGCCTCCTGAGAGTGGCATACTGCTACCACGTGCTTTGCTGCAGTAGGAATAGTGAGGCGGCCCCAGCAAAGTTCTTATATTGGTTTTCGTCCTAGCATCTTGAAAAGAAGAAAATCATCTCAGTTTGCCTCCATGTGCTTCATATGCAAAGTCACTTCAGTAATATCTACTTCTTTGCAACCCTCTGGACCGTAGCCCGCCAGGCTCCTTTATGACTGGGATTCTCCAGGCGAGAATACTGAGTAGGTTGCTATGCCCTTCTCCAGGGGATTTTCCTGTCTCGGGGATCCAATCTGCATCTCTTTGTCTCCTGCGTTGGCAGGTGACTTCTCTACCGCTAGTGCCACCTGCCAAGCACAGCCATCTCCATTTGACTCTATGGATTATGATAATGTTGGGCAGGGTTTTTCCCTTCTAAAGAGCTGTATTTGTAAGTCGTGGTAGATGACCACAGTGAAAACAGTTATTTGCTGCATGCTCATTCTGTGCCAGGCAATGTTTAATGTGTTTTATATACATCTTTCAGTTTATCTCCATGGCAACAGAATGACTTAAGTATCATTCACTAAGTTTCAACAGAGGCCTCTGGTTGATCTTTTTGTCTGCTTGCTAACCTAATATTTCCCGCCTATCTCTGCCACATGCTGGTATAATATGTAAAGCCATATAATAATATGTAATATATGTAACATGTTGTTATATAATATGCACTTTTCTGAGCCTTAATGTCAAAATAATTTTCTCCTTTTAAAACATGGTGTTTATCATGTGCCCTATTGATGGATGAAGATCAAAAGGAGGATTATAACAACTATTCATATTATTTAATTTTCCTATTCAGTGGTTTTGCTGCTACCTATAAATCCCCAAGATGGCAAAGGGAAGAAGATGTAAAATGGCGTGTGGAGCAGCTTCTTTTCTGCTTCTCTCCTGAGCATGTCATCTTCCTGTGTTTTATTACTCTTCCCTCTCCTTTCATTCGAGCCCTAACCCTCAAGTTCACATGTGTCAGACTTGAGAGCTACACATTTCTCTACATGTCTTTTAAACACATGACTTGCTATGAATAGTCTTGGCTAGTTGCTAAAGAATCTGAAGAACAGAGCAGTGAAATGACTTGCCAAGTTTATAGAAATATGTCAGAGAACTACATGAGCAGTAAAGCTTATCCTTCTTGAGGCCTTGTTCAAATCTGTGGACTCTTCCCCGAGTCCCCCTCCACTTTCTCTGAAGGCAGAGTTACTCCCTCCTGGCCCTGTTATCTCATGTCACTTTATATATCCCTCAGCACAGCATATATCTCAGGATATTGTGACTGGAGGTTTGTTTCTCTTCCCTGTTCGATCATGAAACCCTTTATAGCAAACACTGTTCCATTTATCCATGCATCCCCTGGGCCTAGAATAGCACTTGGCATGTTGTCGTTGTCAGACAAGAATCCATTTGGGAAATGACTGTATCCATGCTGTACAGTTGGCTGCCATTTTTATTCTCATTCCTTGAGGTACTGCTTCATATGGATCCTGTTGTTTAGTGGGTGCTGATATAGAAGAGTCGTCCTATTGACGCAGAAAAATAATGAGGCAATGTGGGGTTCAACCACAGAAATTTCACAACAAAGATTCCATTTGCAAGTTAAAAACTCTGAGTTAAAACAGACCTAATCCACTTATGGAATCTCCTTTGCAAAAACTATGAATGAGTTTAAACACAGAGGTCAAATTTCAAAATAGAATTTCAATATCATGGTCAAGGTCTTCTCAAGGCAGTCAGGGTTTTGTGTATTTGCACACACACACACACACACATACACACACACACACAGTGTATGTGCTGCTCAAGGTCATTTTTGGTAGTTATATAAGCTTTAATTTACATTTGAAACATTACTTTACCAAATTGTTTACATCCACGGATTTCCGACATCATTTCAGTTTGACCTGCGGTAAATTCCTCCATGTAAGCTCAGAAGGAGACACACCTCTATCCCAGATTTTAACTTGCAAGCAGAAGTAAGTTATTAAAGGAATTGGGAGAGAAGAAAAAGAGAAATAGCTGTGCTTCTAATAGAAGAAAGAAGGCAAACATTGATTTAATCAATGGATTCACTTTTAAGTAAGAGAACAGATGTTTTCTGTTAAGTCCCTGGTGAAAATTCAGTAGGCGCCAGTGATATTCTGGGACCAGTGGCTTCTGATAAAGTTTGAAATGAAGGTCTGGGCCGTTCTTGCTGAATGAGCTTTTGCACAGCAGGCCTGTCCCTGTGGTGAGATTTTTCTCCTGAGTTCTCTCTTCTTTATGCATTCATGGGCTCTCTTCCACTGTCCATTCACTTACATTTTTTTACCCCTTAGAGTAGGCAATAGCATTACGTTTGTATATGGTTGTGCTATCTGAACATATTAACTGTCAAGAATTTAAGTTTCTCCCCGTGAGTATCTACTTGACTCTTGCATTTTCAGGCCCCGTAGTGTTTTCAGATCTTGCCTGGGGTGTGGGCTGCTCTCTGAGCAGTTAGGTTTGAAGAGCGGTCGAGGTGTTAGTTCCCCTGATGCTGTCTTGTAACCTGTGCTATGGAAACATTAACCAGATCTCCCCTCACCAAAACTTCAAAGGGTTCCTCCAAATAGTTCTAAGATTCTGCATTCCCCAAAATGCCAGCTTTTCTTTTTCAGTTTCTTGAAAATTGCCTGCCGTAATATGAGCCTTTTCCTTCTCATAAACACTCCAATTATGTTAATATTCTTGGAATTTCATTGCCAAACACAATTTGTTATTACGATTTCAAGTAATACATCATCTTTTTTGCTCTTTTCTTGCCCATGCAGCCATCATCTCATCTAGCATTTGACAGACAACACTGCTGGGCTGGAAAATCCTTATGATCAGGGAATGCTTTATACCATTTTAGATCCGGCTCCTGCTACACAGCGGGAGTGCAGGAACTGTTTGTTGAATGAAGCCAGGTATCTCCTTTATAATTATTTATTGGAAGGCATGTGTTGGCAGACCATTATAAAATTCCCACTGAGGAAAGCAAGATAGCCAAATAACCAAAGTAATCTGTTCCTTGCTCATATTTCGCATAATGAGTTCTCCCCTTCTCACCTATACGTTTGGTATTATCTGATAATCTTGGTGTATAGCTCCATTTGCTTATGCTTAGTCTGTATTGACACACAAGTATAAGAATATCTAGAAGTACACAGTGGCTGTTTTGTTAAATAAACTAGTCTTAAAAACTGGTATTGTAGCATTAGCAGGCTAAAAAAATTTACAATCTAGTAATTTCCATTTTATGAGAGAGAGAATAAGTGACCATTTCCCAACACCTGTTTGGTATACACGGGCACCTAGTTGGAATAGCATCTCATTGATTGACCAAATTAAATGGAGGGGATGATAAAAAAGGATAGTGTTAAGACACATGGAAACTCTTCCATGATTCCTTTCCCAGTGGAGCTGTATTGGATCTCTTCTGGTTCTCACCCTTCAGTGTCATCCTTTATCCTGTTCCTCAGACTAAAACACCTGCAGTAGGAGCAGGAGAGTGTTTCCAAGGCAGGAGCCTGAGGAATGCTTGTTTGAATGGAGCTGACTCCTTACCCTCCCCCAAGGGGCAGAGGTGTTGATAGTTTCCATCAGTAATGACCTCATAGGAAAGCCTTGTGCATCTCAAAAGTCACCACCACAGCTGGCACTGATTCAGGAGAAGCTGGAGCCCGAGCCTAGGTGATCATTGAGACAGAGCTATGCGGTCTCCTCCTGGGTGATCTGTTGGCCCCTTTCTAAACAAAGATTGGGAAGAAGCACAGGAGAAAACTTGTTTAAAACCGTATCTGTCCTCTAGAATGAGAGCATCCAATTTCCCAGCCTTAAAATATTGAATGTGCTTTATTTAGAAATATTGCGATAACTTTCCTTCTTCTTAATAAAACCCCACAAGTAATTACTCAGTTCATGCATTCGCTCATGAATCAACTGAGATGTGGTGAGTACCTGCCATGAGGTAAGTACTGGTGAAAGAAAGTGGAAGTGAAAGTCTTAGTCGCTCAGTTGTGTCCTAGTCTTTGCGACCCTATGGACTGTAGCCTGCCAGGCTCCTCTGTCCATGGGATTCTCCAAGCAAGAATACTGGAGCGGGTAGCCATTCCCCTCTCCAGGGGATCTTCCTGACCCAGGGATGGAACCTGCCTCTCCTGCGTTGTAGGAGGCCACCAGGGAAGTCCTTGTGAGACAACAGGAATACGATGGAGAGCAAAACCAGAGTCAGCCTGTCCTCGTGAAGCCCTTAGCCTGTCAGAGAGATGTGTGTGTGTGTTGGTCTCAAGTCATGTCTGACTCTTTGCTACCCCATGGACTATATAGCCCAGCAGGCTCCTCTGTCCATGGAATTCTCCAGGCAAGAATACTGGAATGGATTGCCACTCCCTTTTCTAGAGGATCTTCCTGACCCAGGGATCGAACCCAGGTCTCCTGCACTGCAGGCAGATTCTTTACCATATGAACCACCAGGGAAGCAGAAAGACAGGGCTCAGTCAAGGAGTCGCACAGTTGTAGAAACAGAGGTCAGTTCTCTGAAGGGAGAGAATGTTGTCCTACTACTACTAAGTCGCTTCAGTCGTGTCCGACTCTGTATGACCCCACAGATGGCAGCCCACCAGGTTCCGCCGTCCCTGGGATTCTCTAAGTGAGGACACTGGAGTGGGTTGCCATTTCCTTCTCCAATGCATGAAAGTGAAAAGTGAAAGTGAAGTCGCTCAGTCGTGTCCGACTCTTAGCAACCCCATGGACTGCAGCCTACCAGGCTCCTCTGTCCATGGGATTTTCCAGGCAAGAGTACTGGAGTGGGTTGCCATTGCCTTCTCCAATGTTATCCTAAGAAAGTACATAAGAACAAATTTCATATAGTTTGGGGTTAGGAGAGGATACAGTTTTAGTTCCAGTCTTTGAAGCAGAATGGAAGTCACTGGGTAAAGGGGTGGGGAAGAGAGCTTTCCAGGCATGGACAGCAGCATGGGCAGTGGGCGCTTGTTCAAGAAGCAGAGTGGAATATTCAGGGAAATGTGCAAACATGGTTCAGCTGCGTCTTGAAGAATAGGCAGATGCAGACCATGAAGATTCTCTCTCTCTGTCCTCCTTATACAACCTGGCTGTGGTCTTCACCTCCTCTCCAGAGACTGGATGAGCATGCAGTCATACTGAGCCTTTGCTTCTTTCAAGCACAGTGTAAGGAACAGTCCCTGAACATAGGAAGCTCCAGAAGGAATAAGTATGCCTTTCATGGAAGTGAGGAATGCTAGGCAGAAAGAAAATCTAGCCCCTGGGCTTCATCATCTGTCTTCCTACCATTGAGCTGATCCTGGGGAAGAATAACTCTAGAAAGGGGACTTCATATTCTTTCCAGCAAGAAAAGCTATAGCTTCCACCTTTGCTCCAGCTAACTGCCTTGTGAGCAACTAACTGAAGTTTCTTTTGTGATATTATCAGTAGAAAGAGAGACCAGCTGTTCAAGGTCAGTCGTTTTTTATTTCTTCGTGTAGTTATTGAGTTTCCTGCTCGCTACACTGTTAAATGGAGCTAAACTCTGCTTTCTGAATAGAGTTGCATCTTCATCTGAGCTATATGTGCCTTCCAGAACCTAGTGTTCTAAGCTTATCTTTCATTCTTGACCTTCTTTCTTAAGCTGTCACTGCTGTTGAAATTTCTTCTGCAACATGCAAAACTGACCATATGGCTTCCTTGCTGAAAGTCATTCAAAGACTTTTCTTCATTAACTAGAAGATAATCAAAAGGCTTAGGAGAATGTTTCAAATTGTTTCTCATCTGGCTCTGTTCTATAATTTATCTTTATCTTCTTACACTCTAGTTCACTGACTGTGTGTTTTACCTCCAATCTGAGCCACTTCCTGGTCCCAAAATTGTCATGCTATTCCCAGCTTGAGCCTTTGCTGATGCCACAAGTGAGTTTTCAGTTGTTTTCTCTAGGTGAACTCTGCATGCATGATGCTCAGTTGCTCAACCATGCCTGACTCTTTTGCAGCCCCATGGACTGTAGCCTGCCAGTCCTACATGGGAATCTGTCCATGGGATTCTCCAGGCAAGAATACCGGGGTGGGTTGCCATTTCCTCCTCCAGGGGATCTTCCTGACCTCGGGATTGAACCTGTGTCTCCTGTGTCTCTTGCATTGGCAGACTATTCCCAGGTAGACTCTGACCTGCTGGCAAAAATTGTTTACCACTGCTGCTTTTCAGAAACCATTTGTGGCTCAGGGTCAATTTTCTTTATCTCTATTTGTATGCTTCCAGAGCACTAAGAAAACAGTTTGTTGTAATTACTTTTCTGTGGTTTTTCGTCCACAGGATTCTGAAAGGAGGCATCTTGTTAGTATCCCCACCACTTAACATGGTGCCTTGAACATGGTGTTTGCTCAATAAATACTTATTGGAAAAAAATGCATTGATTTAAGATACTAATGGTGCTAACCACAAGACAGGGGGGAAAAAAACTTTCCTAAAGACACAGAAACAACGGGAAAGTTAACTTCTTTTAGAAGTTCTAGAAAGGTAATAATTCACTCTGGGAACTCTATACCATTTCTGTGATAGATGTTTGTAAGTGAAGCAATCAATAAATTGCAAAAATATACCTAAATTTTCATCCTTCCCTGTATGTACAACCTTTGCAACAAAACTTCTCAGCCCCTTTCATTAAGAGGTGGAGTGTGTTCTCACATCCTTTGAATCTGGATGGGTCTCTTGACTTTTTTCAGCCAATAGAAAGCTGTGGGAATGACTGTAACCCAGTCCTGAGCCTAGACTTCCAGTGGCCTTGCATGATTTTGCTCTGTCTCTTGGACCCTGTACTGCATGAGAACAAAGTCTGTTCTGCTGGAGGATGTGAGGCCAGGTGGTACAGAAATGGATTGTCCCAGCTGAGGTTTCCCTAGAGCACACAGTTCTCAACAGACTTGCCAGTAGGCTGCATATGGCTGTGCAAGCAAAGACCACTCAGCTGAGTCCATCATAAACTGTAACCAGCAGAATCATAAGCTAAATAAATGGTTCTTTTATGCCACTAAATTTCAGAATACTGTCATAAAAATGTTTCTCGGTAGTAATCTATTTGTCGTATTTCATAATTTATTTTTTATTCACAAAGTAGTTATTGAGTGCATTCTGCAAATCAATGTTTTAGGTTTTAATGAGATGCATGGGTAAGTAAGATATAGTCCTTGTCTATAAAGGAGTGTGATAAAAATTCCTAGGAGGAAAGTGAAAACAAATGTATACACAGGCAAAGATGCTACATTTAGTGCAAAATTCGAAATAGGTGTGATAGTTAGTGCAGTCTTAAGATCCCGTTTCCTAACTGGCTGATATTTAAATATCTTCCAACATGAGGAAACAGTATGGAGTGACCTGTGAGCAGAGGAAACATTTTTGAAGTCAGTTCCCAGTGGAATGGTCTGATGGTCTTCACTGAAAGCCATAGGCCACCTCAGCTGCTCAGTGTCATCTAATACTGAGGCTAGGCGTGGGACCTACCAATGAAATGCTGTCTTTTATCATGTTACATAATTGGAAAAATATTTCACAGAATAATCAAATTAGAATGTATAATAAAATTTTAATGCAATAAAGTTTTTGTAAAGCCTCCACCACTGTGAATTTCATTTCAAATTGATTCATGTATGAATCTGACATTTTGCTTGAGGAGATACTGACTGATATGGAAAATGACTAAATTTCCAACAACCACCAAATAGCTCAGGATATCCCCCATACTGGGATGTTCTGAAAATGGTCTTCAGTAATCAAGACTTTTCCCCTAGAGCAAACTGAACATGTAGTCGGGACTCAAAAATAATTGTTGAGTTGAAGTAACTTAAAAACTTTCCTGTTTGTTAGAAATGAAAGAATGACCTTTCTTCAAAGAAGACATACAAAGAGTCAACAGAGACGTGAAATGATGCTCAGCATCACTAATTATGCAAATCAAAACGACAACACAGTATCTCCTCATAGCAGGCAGAATGTCCATCATCAGAAAGTCTACAAATAATAAACGCTGGGGACAGTATGGAAAAAAGAGAAGCCTCCTACACTGTTGGTGAGAATGTAAATTGGTATAGCCGCTAAGGAAAACTCTAACTTGAAAAGACATGCACCCTAGTGTTCATTGCAGAGCTATTCACAATAGCCAAGACATGGAGACAAGCCAAGTGCCCATTGACAGATGACTTTACAAAGATGCAGACTGAAAAGAATGAAACACTTCCATTTGCAGCAACATGAATAGACTTAAAGAATATCATACTAAGTGAAATATTCAAACTGAGAAGGACAAATATTATATATGACATCGCTTATATGTGGATCTAAAAAACAATACAAATTAATCTATTAATATATACAGAATAGGAACAGATTGACAGCTAACTAAAGGGGAGAGAAAAGGAAAGGAAGCATAAATTATGACTATGAAATTAATAGATACAAACTACTGTCTATAAAGTAGATAAGCAACAAGGATTTACTAGCACAGGGTACTATATTCAATATCTTTTAATAATTTGTAATGGAAAATACTATGAAAAGAAAACTTATAATTAAATTACTTTGCTGTACACCCTAAACTAACACAATGTTTTAAATCAAGTTTACTTCAATTTAAAAAGAAAGAGTGAACATTTGATGATTTTCTGTTTCAGTAATTTCTTAATGTATCCAGATGATTACAGGATGGAATATTCTGGCTTAATTAAATGGTCTATCAAAAGGTTAATTTTTATTTTGTATATTTATAGTGTATCTGATAAAAGAGTTCAGTAGAAATACTAACACTAAAATGAGAGTCAAGTTTGACTTTTTGTTATAGTCTTCAAACTTCGTTGTATAATACTATAAGCAACATATTTGGGGGATTTCTGGACATTTATGTTCTGAATAGTCATGAGTTTCCTACAAAAAAAATGCTGTCACTTATAGTATTATGCCCATACAACCAGAAGTCAAACTATAAACAGTCCTGAATTTTTCACTCTTATTTTATTGTTTTACATGGTAGCACATGGTGTTTAATTGTCAAAAAGGGAAGTTAACATATAATGTAGAATGCTTCTTCCTGTATTGAAAAGAATTTATCTTCTCCAGATGTGTAACAAATCTTCTATACGCTTTTCTGTTTTGTCAGTAGCCATACATATCACAAATATCAGATATTTTTTTCAAAATTCACTTGAACTAAAATGGTCTAAAAGAGAAAGAGTTTAAATATAATTTAGCAGAAAGTCAAGTCAAATTACATATTCAGCTTGAAATTCAGGCCAAAGCAAAGAGATTTACACCATTACGACTTGGGTTTGCAATAAAGATATTTTAGTGAGGTAGATGAAGCCAGGATATCAAGGAGTATTTATGTTATTGTGTACAAAATATTTAGGATGAAAAATGTGGGCACTATATTAAAATTAGTTGATAGAGTGAGGTTCCAGGAGGCACCACGTTTTGTTTCGTTTTGTGTTGTTAAGTACAATTGTCATTATTTCTGTTTTTAAGTTTGGGTAAATCAGAGACAGCTGGAAATTTCATTCAACCAACCAGCTAACCAATCAGTAGCTCGATGAACTCTGTTGCAAAGATGTCTAACACTCTGTGTACTTTCCTATCTTGCACTCAATTAATAGTATTGAAGTTTAACTGAATGAAATAGAATCTGTGACTTAGCCACTTAGTAGCTCTGTGTCTCAGGGTAGTTCCTTTTGCCTCCCTAGGGCTGTAAGAGGTGACTACATTATGAGTTATAAAATTCTAAATCTTGGGACCCACGAATCATCAGAGTCAGAACATGGTCTTTATTTTCTTCAGGAACAAGTATCATTTTAAGGCAATAAAGGAAATAACCTACACATTTGCTGGACTGTACACTTGTTCCATTTATTAGTCCTTCACCAAGCGTGACCTTGAGGACAGATAAGTCCTCAAGAAACAATGGATTATTGGGTGTCTTGTAATTCATTTCTCTAGATCCCAACAACCTAGAGCAGCTCATCTGGCTTCTGCTTCTCTCCAGGGGTCACATGGTCTAGGTATTGCGTGGTTAGATGTTGCTGCTTGTGCACATGGTTCCTAAGGTTTTAATTAGTGTTATTTAATAGAAATACTAAGTAATGAATATGATGTGAGCTTATCTTTTTGAAAAAATTCCTGGGAAGCTGTTGGAATATAATGCTGGTATGATTATCATGATATGGCAAAAACTGAACACCACCTCCCTCCCCATGAGACCATAAATAAATAGAGGATTTTTAAAAGTGACATTTAAAATATGCATTTTTCTCATGTGTTTAATTTAGTCTTTATGATAAAGGGCTTCCCCATTAGCTCAGAGGTAAAGAATCAGCCTGCAGTGCAGGAGTTGTAGGAGATGCAGGTTCAATCCCCGGGTCAGGAAGATCCCCTGGAGGAGGGCATGGCAACCCACTCCAGTATTCTTGCCTGTAGAATCCCATGGACAGAGGAGCCTGGCAGGCTGTATAGTCCACGGGGTTGCAAAAAGTCAGACACGACTGAAGTGACTTAACCCAGATAAAGTAGGTGTGATTACCCCATTTTACAGGAGAGGAAAAATTGAGAGAGGTTGTTGCTCACTCATACATTTTTCAACACAAATTTGTCAAATACCTCCTCAGACACCATTCTAGGTTTGGGGAACAAGCACTAGGGGGTGATGTGGGAACAGGATTTTTGCATCCATAGAGTTACATTCTTGGGAGTAATTGTGGTCAGGTGATAACTAGCACTAAACAAGTAACAAGTGCACAAATACATAATTTTCGATACTGTTAAGTTTATGAAGACAGTACAAGATAATGGTAGACTGGCTGGGAGGTGAACATAAATGGGAGAAGCGGGGACCAGGGAGCACCTCTCTGAAAAGGTGACATTTGAGTTGGGATCCAGTTTGTCTGAGTGGAGTAACTAAGATTTTAACTTAGGATTCTCCTAGTGCTAGATACTTTAATAATAACCTTTCTTTTAATAACTCTTGGTTTAAATACTAAAATACTAAAAGGTCTATATTAATAACAGAAAAATTTTAAAAGTCTAAGTACCTATATCTTTTCTCCTCTTGAGATTGTTAGGGTCAAATTAAGAATGAATGGAATGTAAAATCTGTAAAGAGTTATGTACACTACAGCTTTCTTCTTATGTGTCCTTGCAGTCGGCATGAGATGCATGCTGAGAGAGTAAAAAAGAAAAGGAATGAAACATATATGCTGTATTTTGGTTGAAGAAATGAGGAGTATAGTGATGTAGCAGTAAATAAAACATGATCATATTTATTCTTTTTCTGCCCCCAATGTCTTGAGGAAATAATCTTCTGAAGATGAACATCAAAATCATCAAAAATTCACTGCCATGAAAATGATGGTTAATATTTTGGCATTTTTTTTCTAAGATTGTTTTATATGCATTTCTAAAGAAACTAACTTTAGATTTGAATATCGACTTTTCTTATTTTTTACTAACATTACATTATTAGTCTTACGTTATTTAAACTTCATGAAACATAATTTGTAATGGCCCCAGAATAGTTCATCATATGGCTACGCACTAATGTTTTTAACCATTCCCCTGTGTTGAACATATAACTTCATCCAATTTTTTTTTGCATCCTAAATAATACTGAAATGATCCTTACACATATTTCTATGTGTGTTTGCCTCATAATGTCCTTTGGATAGCTTTCTAGAGTGAAAGCACTGTCAAAAATAGGAAATTTCATTCAGAAAATTGCTGGGAAAATGTTGCTAGGTAGTTTCAGGCTGTCTTGCAAAGCCACGTTTGATGTCCTATTTCACCGCTTTGAGTAACTGACTTACAAGTGAAAGTTCTGACTTCCAAATGCAAGTCCCAGTGGGAGCCAATGGTCTAAACTTATCAAGTTTGATAGTTATTTGTCCAATATTCTGTTAATCAAAACTTATTTTCACCAAAATTTGAGTCCATGTCCAATGATAATTGATACTCACAGAATGCTGAGATGCTGAAAAACCTTAATCATCAAAAATGAAAAACTTATGTTCAGAAGACTTTTGTATTATGTATTTTTAAAATTATATGTTACTTTTATAGGATTGTATTTATAATTTTCTAAACCTTAAAAAATAACAGTTTTTTTTATGCTTGTATGTTGCTTTTTAGTTAATCATAATAGCCCAGTCCCTAAAGTCAGGTTTAACAACAGAGTTTATTACATAATATAACATAGTTTGTTCCTAGTTAATTAAGTAAATAGGAGGGTTAGGTGAGTCATACACTCATTCTGTGCTGTTTTACTTTCCTCAAATAAACTTTTCTCAATTTTATTTAAACCATTCTTTATTTATATTGAAATCTGTCAGAATAGCCATGAAGGCTGTCAGATGGCCTTAAGGGATTAGTAAATTATAATTTAGCTGAAAAATGACAATTTTAGCAGATCAGTGTTCCCCTCTGGAGGCTACAAAATATGCATCAACTACACCAAGAAGAGAGATGTTTATTTGAAACTTATCCAAACAATATAAAACCCCTAGGTGAACATCTTGAAGAAAAGGGATTTTCCACAGATTCTAACTTTCCTATTTCTCACTTTTAGATATTCAAGGAACATAGAATTAAATAGCCCATCTGGCTTTGTTGCCTGGGGTGGAAAGGAAAGGGAAAGAAAGAGACAGAGAAACTCAGTAAGAAAGAACTTGAATTTGGCTGAAACTTAAATCCAAGAAAGGGAAGAATAATGTACTTTAAATAAGGTATATTTGGAATAATCTGTGATTATAATAAAATTTAAGTAAATGCAATTGAAGTTTATATAAACAATGAAATAAATGCAAGCATAAATTACCCAGTATCACCTTCATTTTTATCCGTTTGTTTTAGGCATTGGTAAATGTATTCAATTTCACTCAGTGGGCTTACCTCTAAGTATAGCTATAGGAGAAATGATTTCCTTTAAAAGTTAATTTCATAGTCAAAATATCTCTTAAAGCTCAAGTTGAGCAGAAGCTCAGTTCTTATTAAGGTAGGACATGCCATGTGGTGGAATAACTACTGAAGTGGGATTTTGAGCTTTTCCACTTATTGATCTGGGACTTCAGAAAAGTCAGATCACATATCTGGACCCATTGTCTCCCTCTCATTAGAATGATAGTATCCGAACGCTAATTTATCTCTTAGGTCACTTCTACTACCTACCCCTTAAAAAATGAAAACCCTGAATTTTATAGGTAACAGATGTATCTTTTTCTCTATCATTATTCTGATTTTTCCCTCCTTCCCTCTATTTTTAAAATTTACAATTGTACATGTGTTTGATTGTTCTATTAGAAGTATAAAAAAATTAAACTTATGAATCATTTGGTCCTTAATTTCCAACTTACTAGAGAATGAAGATAGTCTTTTGTTTCTTTTGTGTTTTCACATAATGGCTGATTGTTTTTCTGTGCACAGAGGAATTCCTAGCTCTGTTTTTAACTGACTGGCCAATGTCTTTACACACTCCCCATGGAACATTGTAAATAAGATAAACAGATGCGTATGTTAGATCATGGAATCTCCATTGTTTAGTCTGTATGTGTGAGGCCTGAGGTTATGTATCCAGGTTCTAAATCTTTGAGAGGTCAGAATCATTATCCTCTGCTTCTTACAGTTATTCTATCAAGCTCAACAAACCACCCTTTTCTGAGTGCCCTTGTCGGCTGGGAGAACTAATCATGGTAAAAGTGAAAGTGTTAGTCACTCAGTCCTGTCTCTTTGCAACCCCACGAACTGTAGCCCACCAGGCTCCTCTGTCCTTGGGATTCTCCAGGCAAGAATACTGCAGTGGGTTGCCATGCCCTCCTCCAGGGGATCTTCCCAACCCAGGGGATTGAACCAGGGCCTCCCACATTACAGGTAGATTCTTTACCGTCTGAGCCACCAGGGAAGCCCAAATCATGGTGAAAGAAAAAAAAAAAAAAAAAAAGAAACGTTATAAACATGATCTCACTGGGCACTTAGTGCTGACAATATCAAGAACTGTTTTCCTTAAGAAAGCCCTTCTGTGGTGTGTGTGTTATTCCTTGGGGTCACTGAAGGACAGAACTGTGATTAACTACACTTGCCACTAGAGGGCAGTGCTGACCATTCACAGAGATAGTGAAGCCCTCGTGATGGCCTTTGGACTCTTAATTAAAAGTTCAGAGTTGGAAGAGTGTCTGAAGTTTCTTTGTACCATTGGTTGAGATTATATGGATGCTGAATTTTGTGTTATGTGCAGGCCCTATTAGATATAATTTGAACTTGGATGATGATTATATTCTATAATATTATTAAGGATTACTTCTCATTCCTGGATACAAATCAACTGTTTTAGAAACTTGAATAACTTCTTGCTTTGGAGGATTTCTCAATAGGCTCTAGATTCCCCTACTTTTTCCTTTTAAAAAATGTTACAATAAGCATCAATCCAGAAGTAAATGCAGGGTAAATGTACAGGGCATAGTGATGGTATTTGAGGTACTTTGATAAGTTTCTTGTACTCCCATGCAACCTGAAACTCCTTCACTTTTCTCATATGAAGACTTGTCATTCTATCTTTAGGCATTAGTTGTTTTGAACCAAATCACTTCCCTACAATTTCTCCTACTACAAATGTTTATTATCTGCATGTCATATGATAGGAACTGTGCCTTGATCTTAGGCTTCAAGAATTCACTTGTCTTAAATATTACCTGAAAGAGATGATGCTAGGGCATGGTTTTTAGCTTATATTTACTTGACAAAGGTCATTTGGCTTTTTGATTGTATCTTTATGACTATTTACCTCAATCAGCTTTCATTATAAGGGAATGAAGAACTAACTAACCTACTATAAATAAGTATTTCTTGTGTATGTTACTGCATTTAATGCTCATAACAGCTCATAACATAATATAATGTTTGTAACAAGCAAAAGTAGGGATTGCTTGTTACATCCATTTTATAGATGAGTAAATCGAGGTTTAGAGTTGAAATAACTTGCTCAGGATCACACAGCTTATACAAGAAGGGGCCAGGATTGGAATCCAGGTTTGCTTTTCTCCAAAGCCCATATCAGAACCTGGGAGAGAAGATATAAAACAGCAAGAACTGGTATTACAGAAAAATAAATGAGTTGATTTTTCTGCAACACCAAGTTTGAATTTTTTTCTAGATCTTTTGTTTAATATTTATGTCTTTATAGAAAAACTTTTAATCTCTCATCCCATTTTTCCTTATTAAAAGGAAAGCTTATTTTTTGCTTCTTTGTTCTATTAACTACATTTTCCAGACTGAAAAAGGGCTTCCCTAGTGGTGCAGTGATAAAGAATCCACCCACAATGAAGGAGACATGTGTTATATCCCTGGGGAGATCCCCTGGAGGAGGAAATGGCAACCCACTCCAGTATTCTTGCCTGGGAAATCCTGTGGACAGAGGAGCCGGGCAGGCTACATACAGGCCATAGGGTCACAAAAGAATCGACATGACCTGGTGACTAAACAACAACGGCAAAGCCCGTGTGTTTTCCTAAGTATTGAATTGCCTAACGTGGATCACGATCAAATTTCTGTCCCCAACTCCCTATCCCTCCCATTTCTCTACTCCATGCTGGGCAGGGGTTGATGATTTCTAATATTTACAATTCTAGCCTCCGATTATAATGAGAACATGTCCTGACCCCACTACATTTACTAATGTAATTTGGTGCTCACTAGAGAAGGTCTGGTGTTCGAGCATTGTAGTGCCCCGCCACGTCTTCTTCCAGTTATTGAAACTCTAAAAGCCAGAGGGCTCCAGCAGGCAGCTCAGGCCACTGTAATAAAATACAATACACTCAACAGTAAACAATAGAAATTTATTTCTCACAGTCTTGGAGACTGGGAACCAATTTGGTTTCCTGGTGAAGGCTCTCATCCTGACTTTCAGATGGCCACCTTCTAACTGTGACCGTATGTGGTGGAGCGTGAGAGGAAGCACCCTCTCTGATGTCTCTTCTTATAAAGGCACCAATACCAATACCAATGAGGGCCTCATTCTTACAACCTCATCTAAACCTAATTACTTTCCACAGCTCCCATCTCTGCACATCATTACATTAGGGGTTAGGACTTTACCATATGAACTGGGGGAGAGGATACAATTGAGTCCATAGCAACCCTGAATATTAAATGCCAGCTAAGTTACCTGCCAGGAGAAATATCAGCAACCTCAGATATGCAGATGATACCACTCTTATAGCAGGAAACTAAGAGGAACTGAAGAGCCTCTTGATGAAAGTGAAATAGGAGATTGAAAAAACTGGCTTAAAAGTCAACATTCAAAAAACTAAGATCATGGCATCTTGGTCCCATCACTTCATGGCAAATAGATGGGGAAATGATGGAAACAGTGACAGACTTTATTTTCTTGGGCTCCAATATCACTGCAGATGGTGACTGCAGCCATGAAATTAAAAGATGCTTGCTCCTTGGAAGAAAAGTTATGACCAACCTAGACAGCATATTAAAAAGCAGAGACATTACTTTGCTGACAAAGGTCCATCTAGTCAAAGCTATGATTTTTCCAGTAGTCATGTATGGATATAAGAGTCGGATCATAAAGAAAGCTGAGTGTCAAAGAATTGATGTTTTTGAACTGTGGTGTCGGAGAAGACTATTGAGAGTCCCTTGGACTGCAAGGAGATCAAACCAGTAAGTTCTAAAGGAAATCAGTCCTGAATATTCACTGGAAGGACTGATGCTAAAGCTGAAGCTCCAATACTTTGGTCACCTGATGCGAATAACTGACTCCTTAGAAAAGACCCTGATGCCAGGCAAGATTGAGGGCAGGAGGAGAAGGGGATGACAGAGGATGAGATGGTTGGATGGCATCAATGATGCGATGGACATGAGTTTGAGCAAGCTCTGGGAATTGGTGATGGACAGGGAAGCCTGGTGTGCTGCAGTACGTGGGGTGGCAAATAGTTGGACGTGACTGAGCAACTGAATTGAACTGATATTACCTTATTCAAAATATAAGGAGGAAAACTGGAAGGGGGAATGTTGGGCAAGCATTTTACTTTTGTGTTCATACTCTGTGATTTGGTGAAAATGATAGCCCATTATTATTTGGTAGACATGGAAGTGATGTATTAATTCTGCTCCAGTAGTGACTGAGTTTCGGAGAACAGTGCTGTTCATCCCCGTATGACTGACAACTCCATGTTAACTGGCACGTGTGCGCTGAGTGAGGCAGTGATGCTCTAGGGAGCAATATCTCTAAACCTGCCTTTCTGGGGGTGGTTTAGGGCTGTGAGGATGATGCACAGGCTTCCTGGAGTTCTCCATTTTCCATGTTTTAAAAAGTGGAAGCCAGGTTTATTGAGGTCTGATTTATACAGTAAAAGTCATGTCCTTAAATGTATAGTTTAGGTTTTGGTGAATATACACATTAATATATATTGTATCACTACCATAGTTAAAAATATAGAATATTTTTGTCATCCCCAAAGGTTCCTCATGCCCTTTTCTAGTCAGTCCCTTTCTTCCATATGTAGCCCTTAGTTAGTTAGTGTTAGTTGCTATTGACTGGAGCCCACTGGGCTCCTCTGTCCATGGAATTCTCCAGGCAAGAATACTGGAGCGGGTTGCCTTTCCCTTCTCCAGGGGCTCTTCCTGCCCCAGGGATTGAACCTGGGTTTCCTGCATTGGCAGGCAGATTCTTTACGACCTGAGCCACCAGGGAAGCCCTACAAAGCTCCTACATGCCACGAATCTAATTACTGTATATAGTTGTGCTGTTTCTGGAATATCGTCCTGAACAGAGTCCCGTAGTGTTTTGCCTTTTGGATCTGGCTTCTTTCTTGAGATTCCTCCATATTTTTGCATGTGTCAGTAATGTGCTTCTTTTTATCACTAAGTAATATTCCATATTTCATAGTTTTTTTTTCATTCACCAGTTAATGATATTTGAATTGTTTTCATATTTGCTTCTTTTGGCCTTTCCTGGTGGCTCAGATGGTAAAGAATCTGTCTTCAATGCAGGACACCTGGGTTCAATCCCTGAATCAGGAAGATCCCCTGAAGAAGAGAATGACTACCCTCTCTAATACTCTTGCCTGGAGCATTGCATGGACAGAGAAGCTAGGCAGGCTCGTACAGTCCATGGGGTTGCAAAGAGTCAGACACGATGGAGCAACTAACACTTGAGTCTTTTAAATAAAGTAGCTCTATTCCGTTAATGT
The DNA here is from genome assembly GCF_029407905.1 of Bubalus kerabau. NCBI lineage: Eukaryota > Metazoa > Chordata > Mammalia > Artiodactyla > Bovidae > Bubalus > Bubalus kerabau. The sequence goes on along the minus strand of NC_073630.1, from coordinate 28,341,153 downwards.
TTTTGTCCCACCTCTAGATTCATATGTCGAAGTTCTAACTGCCCGCAGTGACTGTATTTGGAGATAAGGCTTGTGAGGAGGCAATAAAGGTTAAATAAGTTCATACAGGTGGTGTCCTTATATGAAAAATGGAGCTCCCAACCTTCTCCCCACCCGCTACCCACACTGAACACACCAGGAGAAGAGGTCAAGTGAGTACACAACAAAATGAGGGCTGCCAAGTCAGAAGAGGCCTAAGGATGAAATCTACTTTACCAGAAACTTGATCTTGGACTTCTCAGCTTCATGAACTGTGAGAAAGAAATTTTTTTTTTAATTTTTAAAAATTATTTATTTACTTGTGTGCATCTGGTCTTACTTGTGGCATGTGGGGTCTAGTTCTCTGACCGGAGATCTATACTGTGCCACCTGCATTGGGTGTGTGGAGTCTTAGCCTCTAGACAACCAGGGAAATCCCATATTTCTGTTTTTGTGGGCCTTCCAGTCTATGGTGTTACAGCCTAGGAAGACTAATACAATATCTGTGCACAAGTCTCTGTGTTTTGATATTATTTAGTCACTAAGTTGTGTCTGACTCTTTTGAGACCCCCTGAATTGGCAGGCAGATACTTTACCACTGAGCCACCTGGGAAGCCCTAAGTCTCTGTGTAGATATATGTTTTTATGTCTTTTCAGTAGATACCTAGGAGTGAGATTCTGGAGGTCACATGGTAAGTTAAGTATATTTAAGTTAATAAGAAACTTCCAGCCAGTTTTCCAAAGTGGCTGTAACATTTTGCATTTCCATCAATAGTGTGTGAGAATTTCACTTGATCGACGTAGAAGCCAATACTTGGTGTAGTTAGTCTTTTGAAATCTCAGTCATCCTAGAGAGTAGTGATAGCCTATTGTGGTTATAATAAATACTGATGTTGAGGATCTTTTTAGGGCTAGTTTCCCATCTTTATTTGGTGAAACATCGGTTGAAATACTCAGCACATCAAAGGAAACTATTAGCAAGGTGAAAAGACAGCCTTCAGAATGGGAGAGAATAATAGCAACAAAGCAACTGACAAACAACTAATCTCAAAAATATACAAGCAACTCCTACAGCTCAACTCCAGAAAAATAAATGACCCAATCAAAAAATGAGCCAAAGAACTAAATAGACATTTCTCCAAAGAAGACATACAGATGGCTAACAAACACATGAAAAGATGCTCAACATCACTCATTATCAGAGAAATGCAAATCAAAACCACTATGAGGTACCATTTCACACCAGTCAGAATGGCTGCGATCCAAATGTCTACAAGCAATAAATGCTGGAGAATGTGTGGAGAAAAGGGAACCCTCTTACACTGTTGGTGGGAATGCAAACTAGTACAGCCACTATGGAGAACAGTGTGGAGATTCCTTAAAAAACTGGAAATAGACCTGCCTTATGATCCAGCAATCCCACTGCTGGGCATACACACTGAGGAAACCAGAAGGGAAAGAGACACGTGTACCCCAATGTTCATCGCAGCACTGTTTATAATAGCCAGGACATGGAAGCAACCCAGGTGTCCATCAGCAGATGAATGGATAAGAAAGCTGAGGTACATATACACAATGGAGTATTACTCAGCCATTAAAAAGAATACATTTGAATCAGTTCTAATGAGGTGGATGAAACTGGAGCCTATTATACAGAGTGAAGTAAGCCAGAAAGAAAAACACCAATACAGTATACTAACGCATATATATGGAATTTAGAAAGATGGTAACAATAACCCTGTGTATGAGACAGCAAAAGAGACACTGATGTATAGAACGGTCTTATGGACTCTGTGGGAGAGGGAGAGGGTGGGAAGATTTGGGAGAATGGCATTGAAACATGTAAAATATCATGTATGAAACGAGTTGCCTGTCCAGGTTCGATGCACGATACTGGATGCTTGGGGCTGGTGCACTGGGACGATCCAGAGGGATGGAATGGGGAGGGACGAGGGAGAAGGGTTCAGGATGGGGAACACATGTATACCTGTGGGGGATTCATTTTGATATTTGGCAAAACTAATACAATTTTGTAAAGTTTAAAAATAAAATAAAATTATTAAAAAAAAAAAGAAATATTCAGCTCATTTTTAAAAGTTGAATTGTCTTACTATTGAGCCATAGTAGTTCAGTGTATTCTAGATATGTTATCAAATATCTGTTTTGCAAATATTTTCTCCCAGCTTGAGACTTCCCTTTTTCTTCTTGATAGTGTATTTTGAAGCACAGAAGTTTGAATAAATTCCAAAATAATTCTTTTATATTTACTTCTTTTAGTGTCCTAAGAAATCTTCACCTAATCCAAGTTCACAAAGAGTTTTTTTGCATGTGATTGACTTAGAAATTCTATAGTTTCAGATTTTACATTGTCTATGATAAATCTAAGGCTAATTTTTGTGTACAGTCAATACTCACTTTTTAAAATATGAATATCTCTTCATTTTTAAAGAGTGAAATGTAGAGCTAGGATTGTCCTTTCTTGCCACGTGGTGAATTGAGATTATTTTGATCATAGACCTGATGGAATTAAATTGAATATTGACTTGGAAAAATATTTCCTCTGAAGAAGAGAAGCGAAAAGAAAAGGAGAAAAGGAAAGATATAAACATCTGAATGCAGAGTTCCAAAGAATAGCAAGAAGAGATAAGAAAGCCTTCTTCAGCGATGAATGCAAAGAAATAGAGGAAAACAACAGAATGGGAAAGACTAGACATCTCTTCAAGAAAATCAGAGATACCAAAGGAACATTTCATGCAAAGATGAGCTCGATAAAGGACAGAAATGGTATGGACCTAACAGAAGCAGAAGATATTAAGAAGAGATGGCAAAAATACACAGAAGAACTGTACAAAAAAGATCTTCACGACCCAGATAATCACGATGGTGTGATCACTGACCTAGAGCCAGACATCCTGGAATGTGAAGTCAAATGGCCCTTAGAAAGCATCACTACGAACAAAGCTAGTGGAGGTGATGGAATTCCAGTTGAGCTATTCCAAATCCTGAAAGATGATGCTGTGAAAGTGCTGCACTCAATATGCCAGCAAATTTGGAAAACTCAGCAGTGGCCACAGGACTGGAAAAGGTCAGTTTTCATTCCAATCCCAGAGAAAGGCAATGCCAAAGAATGCTCAAACTACTGCACAATTGCACTCATCTCACCCACTAGTAAAGTAATGCTTAAAATTCTCCAAGCCAGGCTTCAGCAATATGTGAACCGTGAACTTCCTGATGTTCAAGCTGGTTTTAAAAAAGTCAGGGGAACCAGAGATCAAATTGCCAACATCTGCTGGATCATCAAAAAAGCAAGAGAGTTCCAGAAAAACATCTATGTCTGCTTTATTGACTATGCCAAAGCCTTTGACTGTGTGGATCACAGTAAACTGTGGAAAATTCTGAAAGAGATGGGAATACCAGACCACCTGATCTGCCTCTTGAGAAATTTGTATGCAGGTCAGGAAGCAACAGGTAGAACTGGACATGGAACAACAGACTGGTTCCAAATAGGAAAAGGAGTACATCAAGGCTGTATATTGTCACCCTGTTTATTTAGCTTATATGCAGAGTACATCATGAGAAACGCTGGACTGGAAGAAACACAAGCTGGAATCAAGATTCCCGGGAGAAATCTCAATAACCTCAGATATGCAGATGACACCACCCTTATGGCAGAAAGTGAAGAGGAACTCAAAAGCCTCTTGATGAAACTGAAAGTGGAGAGTGAAAAAGTTGGCTTAAAGCTCAACATTCAGAAAATGAAGATCATGGCATCCAGTCCCATCATTTCATGGGAAATAGATGGGGAAACAGTGGAAAGAGTGTCAGACTTAATTTTTCTGGGCTCCAAAATCACTGCAGATGGTGACTGCAGCCATGAAATTAAAAGATGCTTACTCCTTGGAAGGAAAGTTATGACCAACCTAGATAGCATATTCAAGAACAGAGACATTACTTTGCCAAATAAGGTCCGTCTAGTCAAGGCTATCGTTTTTCCTGTTGTCATGTATGGATGTGAGATTTGGACTGTGAAGAAGGCTGAGCGCCAAAGAATTGATGCTTTTGAACTGTGGTGGTGGAGAAGACTCTTGAGAGTCCCTTGGACTGCAAGGAGATCCAACCAGTCCATTCTGAAGGAGATCAGCCCTGGGATTTCTTTGGAAGGAATGATGCTAAAGCTGAAACTCCAGTACTTTGGCCACCTCATGCGAAGAGTTGACTCATTGGAAAAGACTCTGATGCTGGGAGGGATTGGGGGCAGGAGGAGAAGGGGACGACAGAGGATGAGATGGCTGGATGGCATCACTGACTCGATGGACGTGAGTCTGAGTGAACTCTGGGAGATGGTGATGGACAGGGAGGCCCGGCGTGCTGCGATTCATGGGGTCACAAAGAGTCGGACAAGACTGAGCAACTGATCTGATCTGATATCTATATTTACATCTATGTCTTTTCTAAACCCTGGACACTTTTCACACTTTATCATTTAGAAAAAAATAAACCTCAAAAAGGGCAAAGGCAGCTTGTAAGAAAAAGGTTGAGAAGGAATTTTATTCCAATGTACTTGTACTTCCAATGTTCCAATTCGTTCCAGAATCACTGAGATTTAGAACACTCTGTTATGGGTGAAAAGACTTTCTAGTAATCTAATGCAAAGTGCCAGGGAATGTGTCTCAGTTGAAGTCCCTTGAATTTGAGTAGTTTTAGTAGGACAGCATAAAAAATGACTTTCATTGAAAGTCACTCAGTTGTGTCCAGCTCTTTGTGACCCCATGGACTGTACAGTCCATAGAATTCTCCAGGCTGGAATAATGGAGTGGATAGCCATTCCCTTCTCCAGGGGATCTTCTCAACCCAGGGATTTAACCCAGGTCTCCCACACTGAATGCCTGATAAGTTATTAGACTCTGTAATACATGGTCAGATTGCTTCAATACACATAAAAATAAACTGTTAGATAAAAGACAAAAGACAGAGGAAACTTTTTCGATAGCTACTATGGCACTGGGAAAGATTTCTAATTGTGAGTTAAGTACTTAGAGTCAGGAGACAAAGGGCAGGAATAAATAAGTGCTTTTCTAAGTAAAGGATGATACTGGGGAGAGCCTCTAGCAATTGCTTGTGTTGGTTTTATTATTATTAGCATGTTAATAAATTGTCTGAATAATAGAATCTCCACTGAAATTAATATCACTGTTATGACTTAAGAGATGTCAGGTGCCTGGAAATAAACTTATGGATAAATCCTCAATTATGTGAATGTAAAAATACTGACAAATGAGATTGAATGTATATATAGAGGTAAGAGATATATTGAAAGGGAAAAAGTGTAGAACTGATGGCATCAAGGTATTGGTTATAAGCAACCTAGGACAAATTGTAGTCTGCTCCTCAAGGCACCAACCCAACAGCCTACCATGTGAAGAAAACTGGAAACAAATCAGACAACATCATCTTAGAGTTGTCTAAGAGCCGGAATAGTCTACATTCTCCAGGTCACCACTCCTCAGGCAAAATAGAGCTGGAAGTGTCCCAGCGAACAATAAGTAAAATGATCAAGGGGTTTCTGTATGAATATTGATTCAAGAAAATTAGGATGGTTTAGGCTGGAAACATGAAAGCAAAGAGGGAATGTGATCAAAGCCTTAAAGTTGTCAAGTCTTACAGCTAGGTGGAACACAGGCTTGCTCATAAAATCACAGAATATAGGACTAAAAGCCCCTGGTGGGTGACAGCCTGTATTATATAGCTTTTTAAACTATTGCTTTAGAGGTACAGCAGAGCAATTAGTGAGCACATTTTCTTTAATGGTGAATTAGGTCTGAATGAATGAGTAGTTTTGGGAACTATGATTATTGATGTTGGTAGAACCACAAAGCAAAAAATGTTTAAGTAATATTTCTAGCCTTTAAGAAATTAAATGTATTATTTCCCCCAGTAAAACCATAATGTGTATTCATTATACAGTAGAACTTAAAAAAATATGGATTAAAAATAAGTACCCATACTCTCACTGGCAAATACAAAGAAAGTGTAACACTTTAATCTATTTCTCCCATGCATATTTTTGTGTATCGTGTTCATACTTAAAGTCTCTTTTTATGGAATCATACTTTTTAATATATTTTTGTGCTCATAATATTAATTGTATAGACATACTCTAACTCACGTGATCAATCCGCTATTTCTATCTCTCAGCATATGGGAGTCTTGTCAAACCAAACTGAACTTTTCTAGTGATATTTAAACAGTGATGATTATTCAAAAATAATCCCTTAAAGGGATGAATAGGAGAGTGAAAAAGACATTAGTTTATTGCAAGGTGCCTTAAAAATCTACATTATGTCAATTATTAACTAAATAGCATATACCTAAGAGATTTGTGATATGATTTTTAATTTTATTCACATGCTACAGGATTACTAGAAACTCATTTTAAAGAAACATGGAATGCAGAGTAGCTTTTCTTTTGTCTTGTGTCAAAAATACAATCAATAACATGAGAAGAGTTCATAATACTTTTAATTAAAAGGAGATTTTCATGCTTTTAAAGATTAGGTAAAATTGCTCCTTAGTCTTCTTTTGACTGTGAATACCAGAGCTAGTGATACTTTTACTGAAAATTTGATTGAAAGCTGTCAGTATGATCGCTTCCATGTGGTTTGGGAGTTTCTTTTCTCTTAGGCATTATTTGAAGAAGGTAAAAGTGGAAAAATAAAAAGAAATTAACAGTCCAACAAATGCTTTTCTTTGAAGAAGTATGAAGATGAATAACACAGTACCTTTCTTCAGTATAATTAAAATAAATTAAGGAATCAAAATATACAAAAATGTAAGATTTTTATAATTTATAAGAGAAAGTCAGAGAAGAGAGAGAAACTAGAAAGCTTCATGGAGGAAGTAGGATTTCTGTTGCATGTTGAAGGATGGGTACAATCCATGCAGGTAAATAAAAAGATTGTAAGTCTTCTATTGGGAGGGCAGGGTAACCAAACCCATGGTGTCAATAATGCTATGACATACTAGGAGTATTAAAAAGATTACTTTGGCTGGAGTGGGGAAATCCATTCTGGAAGATATTGAAAAATGGAGATGCAAGATGGATGAAAGATTTTTGACTTTATCCCTATGTATAATGGGGCTCCTTGATGAGATATTTAATAGTAAGTTGACATAATAAATATGACATTTGTATGTCATATTAGATGTACAAATAGACATAATAGACATCCATCTAATTATGATGTGTAATGGACTGGAGTGAAGAGAGACTGAACACAACAATACTAGAAACGATACAGAGAGACGAGGAACTAGGGAGACAAGGTCATTACCCACGCAGATGAATGCAGTGTTACAGCTTGTATTTCCCCTGACTAGGTCCACCCAGGAACCATTCTATTAGGGGCATTGTTTGCCTTATCTAAGCTTTTCCAAACACCAGTAAAATCACTGGGAATTCTCACAGTATTGTAGTCTCAGAGTAGCCAAACTTCTTACATGGTGTCTGCCTTTTCTCATGTGAGTTTTCCAGGGGAACCAGGCAGAATCTGCAATTTTCTTATGACGTAGCCTCAAAAGTCAGAGGAGAGTGAAAAAGTTGACTTAAAGCTCAACATTCAGAAAACTAAGATCATGGCATCCGGTCCCATCACTTCATGGGAAATAGATGGGGAAACAGTGGAAACAGTGGCTGACTTTATTTTTTTGGGCTCCAAAATCACTGCAGATGATGATTGCAGCCATGAAATTAAAAGACGCTTACTCCTTGGAAGGAACGTTATAACCAACCTAGATAGCATATTAAAAAGCAGAGACATTACTTTGCCAACAAAGGTCCGTCTAGTCAAGGCTATGGTTTTTCCAGTGGTCATGTATGGATGTGAGAGTTGGACTGTGAAGAAAGTTGAGTGCCAAAGAATTGCTGCTTTTGAACTGTGGTGTTGGAGAAGACTCTTGAGAGTCCCTTGGACTGCATGGTGATCCAACTAGTCCATTCTAAAGGAGATCAGTCCTGGGTATTCATTGGAAGGACTCATGTTAAAGCTGAAACTGCAATACTTTGGCCACCTCATGCGAAGAGCTGACTCATTGGAAAAGACGCTGATGCTGGGAAAGATTGAGGAAAGGAGGAGAAAGGAATGACAGAGGATGAGATGGCTGGATGGCATCACTGACTCGATGGACATGAGTTTGAGTAAACTCCGGGAGTTGGTGATGGACAGGGAGGCCTGGTGTGCTGCGATTCATGGGGTCGCAAAGAGTTGGACATGACTGAGCGCCTGAACTGACTGAGCCTCAAAAATCATGGAGCATCCCTTGTATCATATTCCTTTAGTCAAAAGTGAGTCACAGGGCTAGCCAAGATTTAAAGGGGGCTTCTACACTGGATCATGGGCCCTGAAATTCAGCCAGAGACTCATCACCAGTTCCTTGAATAGAGTCTGGTCCATATGTCTTCCCTAGGCCTGATTCTGTACCAGTCAGTGATCAATAAGGGAAATGGAACCACGATGAGGGGTTATAGGACTAGGGGATTTATTGTAGGGAATAGACATCATGTAGTTCTGGCAGCTGGTGAATAAATTTCGATGAGGCTGCTGCCTCTCTGGTGGTGGTCTGAAGTTGTGGTTAGCTGTTATAAAGAAAAGCTGGACCCAAAGCAGAAGAGAATGAAAGGTTAGAACATGAGAGGATGGACATACCAGACCCATGAGGACAACTTCTGACTCTCATTTCCTCCAACCTTGACAATGCAGGTCCTTTCTAGAAGAAGCAGTGAGCCAGACTGAGAAGGAGGAGAGAGAGTAGGCGGTGGTAGAGCTGTGCGTCCTATTTCTGCCCTCCCCAGCAAGATGAGATAGCAGATTAGTGGTGGTGTTCACAGTCTCCAGGGACACCTGGTGCCCACTCAACCTTCAGAGCTTCACATCTGCAGCTTTACCTCAGCCCTTCAGATCTCACGCACAGTTCTCTTTTGGCCATGTCTACACCAGAAACACACAGTCAAGGGATTCTGGGAAATGTAATTCTAACTCAGTTTTGTTGACATTAGTACAGACCTCTGTAAAGTTCTGTGCTGTGTGCTCAGTCGTGTCCAACTCTTTGAGACCCATGTAGCCCACCAGGCTCCTCTGTCCATGGAATTCTCCAGGCAAGAATACTGGAGTGGGTTGCCGTTTCCTTATCCAGGGGATCTTCCCGACCCAGGGATCGAACCCAAGTCCCCTGTGTCTCCTGCACTGGCAGACAGGTTCTTTACCACTAGCACCACTTGGGAAGCCCCCCGTAAAGTTCTTCCATCCTCCAATAATACAAAACACTTCCTATAGCCTGTGTGAATGTCTGCATTTCACAGCCGGGGTGGATTTTTGAGACATAAATGGATTTTGGCAAGAAAAGAAAAGCCTTCTGTGGAGATATTATTAATACACAGTTACCTGGGAGAGTCTCTATTAGTTAGATATTTACTGATCTTTCTTTTTTTTTCTTTTACAGCAACTGGTATGACACACTTCTGCATAGAGTGCCTCTTCAGGTAACTGATCTATTTCTGCTTTTATGTAAGTTTAGATGAAAGATATTTTTAAAGAACATTGCCATGGTGAGAGCTATACTAATTGTGTTCTGGCTTAGAATGTTTCCTTCTCCCGGGGAATAAGAAAAGCGAATGGCAAAAATGAAATTTTAAAGTCATGTGGAGAATTGAAATAATGGTGACATTCTGAAATTCTAGGCATGATTCAATACTTTTTTAGTCTTTAAAACATTTCCAAACTTCTAATGTAAAAAATAATTAGAGAATATATGTCAAATGGATATATGTGACATATAAAGGTTACCACGGGTGAAAGTCATCCTGTCCAAATGCAATTTAACCATCCTTCCTAAAGGCCATTAAAGTTATTTTCCTTTTGTGTGATTTTAAGAGTATTTGAACTATACTTTACACATCAGATTCTTTTTTCTTCAGCCTGGAATCTTTAAAAGATTAAAACTTAGGAAGATTATTTTAATCAGCATATAGCCAATGCAATGCATTTACTAAGCATCTTTGAACCGTGAATAAACCCAGTTCAAGAAGATCTTTATGGATATTGTGGGTAGGGAACACTTTTGGTTAAAGTTTGGCAAGGTTAATATAGGGAAGGAAAGTGAGGTTCTTCAGTTATTTATTTCCTGTCTCTCCATCTTTATATTTAATGATTTAATGAATTGCACAGAGTCAGACACGACTGAAGCGGCTTAGCAGCAGCAGCAGCAGTCCAAAATAGAAAAAAAAAATCCATACTAACGTAAAATGTCTCTTGGCTTTTGATATGACATAGTGATACGTGGATAATTACTTAGAAATAGTAAAATAATTTTCAGCTCTTTGAGGTAGGCTCCTCCATAATCAAAACACCCAATTCTTTGCTCACTTGAGTAGATCCCTCCTTAACCAGAAAGGTTTCTGTCAGATTCAAAACCAAAATGGAAAGTATGAGAGGATGATCAAATATTCATTTCTATCTGGCAGACACTTAAAATTGACCCTCTTCTAGGCCTTAATCATTTTTTCCATTCCACATGTTAGTCTTTGGCATCTCAACCCTCTGCTATCTAAAAGCAAGGCACATTCCTCCCTTTCCCAGAGTACAAGAATGCTTTGCTACAGAAATAAAAAGCAAGTATGTACTTTCCAAGGCTTAGATCCTCTTCCCTACACTTGTCAAAACCTTGAGCTGGGATGCCAGTTTGACTTCAGGCCACAAGAGAAGTTGGGCCAGGTACTGCCCCAGGAAGTAGGTTAGCATGCGTTGTCAGGAAGGGCGTGTGTGGCCTGATGCTGACACAGGTGGGCCCCAGATGGCCTCTTTCTTCATCACTGGAGCTGCATCTTAACTCTTCCCACCCAATGTAAAGTCCAGCTGGGGCCTTGATCTTATTCTGCATGCCTGTGAAAATATATTATTTATCTTGAAACTATGTAGGTTCTTTTTAGGTTGAAAATTATTTTTGGCTACTGGTTGCAGATTTCCTTTTTTCAGTGTTGAACCTAAATTTTGCATCCAATTCTAAAATAATCAGATTACAGCTTTATAAAATGGGGATTCTTTTTGAAAAAGTGTAAGCTCAACATGGAAATTCCACTGGTTTTGCTCCTTATAGTCTAGTTTAACTCCAGAACTTAGTTGAAGTTCCAGAAGTTAGAATAGGTATGAATTAGCAGCAGAACATTTGGCATCAGACTTCACTTTGATACTAACTGATTTAGTGAATACTAATGTTTAGAAGTGATTTGATCAGCCTTGTTGATCGTGAAGTATCTATTTGGGTGTTTCTCACAAGGAAAGTAGCAGTTGGAGTGATTCTGCTGCTGCTAAGTCGCTTCAGTCGTGTCCGACTCTGTGCGACCCTATAAATGGTAGCCCACCAGGCTCCCCTGTCCCTGGGATTCTCCAGGCAAGAACACTGGAGTGGGTTGCCATTTCCTTCTCCAATGCATGAAACTGAAAAGTGAGAGTGAAGTCGCTCAATCGTGTCTGACTCTTAGCGACCCCATGGACTGCAGCCTACCAGGCTCCTCTGTCCATGGGATTTTCCAGACAAGAGTACTGGAGTGGGGTGCCATTGCCTTCCCATCACAAAATAAGTGAAGTTAAAGTGTTAGTGGCTCAGCCGTGTCCAACTCTTTGCGACCCCATGGACTGTAGCCCACCAGATGCTTCTGTCTATGGGATTTTCCAGGCAAGAATACTGGAATGGGTTGCCATATCCTTCTCCAGGGGATCTTCCTGACACACGGATCAAACCCAGGTCTCCCACATTACAGGCAGATTCTTTACCATCTGAGCTACCAGGGAAGCCCATCACAAAATAACTGGGGTGATATTTGTAAGAGAGTTTAAGATCCAATAGTATAAAATGATAATTGTGTATTAATCAGATTATATCATCTCCAAAAAAGGGGCCATAATTTAGCAGAATGGGTAGTAACCCAAGGGAGTCAGGGTGAAATAAACTTCTCTCAATGGCTAAAATAAAGGTGAAATTCACTAACCAGCGGTGGAAACAGGATAGTTTCTGAGTGCTCACCTGCTGATCTTTGGTCCTTATTGGGCCTCTGATACCAGTACTGGCTCACATTTGTCTCTGTGTGTGTGTACATGCACCTCCTTTGAGTAGTCCCAAGAAGAAAGCCAAAGCAAGGATAGATTTGGCATTAGGTAAATCAATCCTGAACATTCATTGGAAGGACTGATGCTGAAGCTGAAACTCCAATACTTTGGCTGCCTGATGTGAAGAAAGAACAGACTCATTTGAAAAGACCCTGATGCTGGGAAAGATTGAAGGTGGGAGGAGAAGGGGATGACAGAGGATGAGATGGTTGGATGGCATCACCAATCAATGGACATGAGTTGGAGTAAACTCCAGGAATTGGTGATAGACAAGGAGGCCTAGCACGCTGCAGTCCATGGGGTCGCAAAGAGCTGGACACGACTGAGTGAACTGAACTGAGTAGCTTGGTGGTAAAGGATCCGCATGCTAATGCAGGAGACATGGGTTTGATTCCTGGGTCAGGAAGACCCGCTGTTGGCTTTTTGTGTTAAAGTTTGCTATGGACAGAGGAGGCTGGTAGGCCACAGCCCATGGGGTTGCAGAGTCAGATGTGACTGAGAGACTAACACTTTCACTTTTTGCTATGTGTATGTTAGTGAGGGAGTTGGTAACTGGAAATGGATCTTCCAAGTAGGGGAAGAAAGAAGTGGTCCATAAAGACTTACAGGAGGAAATGATTCTTGAGTTAAATCTTGAAATATTGTGAGGATTAGATTTGGTTAATATGGAAAGGAAGAATATTTTAGGTTGAGGAAATGGCTTGTAAATGAATAAACACATAAAGTGTGTAGAAAGGTGAGTGAGAGTGACCATTTGGGCAACAGCAAATAGGTAGGGAAAGGGTTTGATGTAATGGGATATAAAGTAGACAGAAGTCAGATGATGAACACCCATGAGTGGTGTGCTTCAGCAATTTGAATTTCATCCTGAAACAAATGGGGAACCATTTAAGCAGAAGTACATAGTCATACCTTGATGTCACTTTGGTAGCAGTATGGAAGATTGATTAGAGAGTGTCAAGTTGAAATTAGATAAGTCATAATAGTTTATGTAGGAAATTTATAAGGCAACAATATTCTCCTGCTGCTGCTGCTAAGTCACGTCAGTCATGTCCGATTCTGTGTGACCCCATAGACGGTACCCAACAGGCTCCACCGTCCCTGGGATTCTCTAGGCAAGAACACTGAAGCGGGTTGCCATTTCCTTCTCCAGTGCATGAAAGTGAAAAATGAAAGTGAAGTCGCTCAGTCATGTCTGACTCTTAGCGACCCCATGGACTGCAGCCTACCAGGCTCCTCCATCCATGGGATTCTCCAGGCAAGAGTACTGGAGTGGGTTGCCATTGCCTTCTCCGAATATTCTCCTAAACTGATGCAAAAAAATTCTTATAAAAATTTCAGTAAATACTGGAATAGTTAATTTTTTGTGTTTTGTTTTATATCAAAGCAATGTTTTGGTTTCCAATAATAGTAAATACTATCTATATTCCCAATTCATTTTCATGTGTGTTAGAAATTAGTAAATGTCCTAATAGTTATGAAATTAATATTTCTCTTCTAATTAAAAATGTGTTCGAAGCAATGTCAAAATATAAATGTATTTCTAAATGCAATGGGGGCTTACACAAACATTTTGACAACCAATAGAAGAACAGTGCAAAAATGATGGAATGCCTGGACGGTACATAACATTAGTCACTATCTGCTTGGCTCACGTATATGTTACTTCTTATCTTGTGAAACCAGCGTTATGTTCAACACCAGCATATGTTTCTCATATGCTTTTTTATTGTTGAGTTTGTTTCCTGAATAATACATATAGTCCTTAACACAGAATGTATTTAAAATATGGCAAATGGGTCATCACCATAGCAATTACAAACAAATTCTGCTAAAGGACCACAAAATATAACGTTAAGAGATATAGAATAAAGATCCTTTCACCAAATGAGGACCCCATTTCCCTTAAATTTTTCTTCCTATCTATTTTGTGATATTTTCTACTGTTTTTGAAGATCGAGATTTCAGCTTAGCATTTTCCCGAAGATTTGTAGGAGACTATAAAAGACTCTAAATAGAAAATGTTTGCTTTGCTACACACTTTTTCTGAACTATTAAAAGCACACAGGCAAAAATAAATAAATAAATAAAAAATAAAAGCACACAGGCATACCAGGGAAAAGCGGGCCTCTGTGGAACTTTTTTTTTTTTACATGAAACCAGTCTTTAAGTGGGGCTATATCAAAATCACATGGTTCCAGTCATCATGGAAATACTTTTGTAATTGCTTCCTGGAGGAGCTGTAGAGACATTGATAGTCATACACACACTCACACACACACACGTGTCAAGGTTTTCCAAATTTGGCCTCTTTTGGAACACCAAAGGCCAAATCCATTAACCATGGGTAAAACAGAAATCTCTAAACAGTAAAAGAGCTCTGAAACTTAGCTAATGGCTTCCTAATTTTAAGCTATAGCAAAGTTCAAATTTGTCTGAACTTTAACTCATTTTTAGGTAAACAATTTTTAGAAAAATCTTATAAAAAGACTATCTTTGTGGAAGAAAGGGATGAAGTAACAGAAGAGAAAGGGGGCAAAAATAGGAGGGGCTAGAGAGTAAGTAAAGAGAGGAGGTGGGCTGCTCTCCAGCAAAGGTCTTAAGTTTCAAACTGGAGTTTATCTAACCCTGGTTGAAGGATCCAGCAAAGGGAGATTTCAAACCAGAGGTAGCTTGTTGGTAGAAGGAAGCCATCAAAATGTTCTATCGGGCAGAATTTGATATTCTCAATGAAAGAACTGCCCTTTAAACTCTTCCTCAGTTTCTTTTGTCATTTGGTAAACATTTCTCCACCTGAGTCTACACATTAAAACACAAATAGCTGAGCCACACAATGGCATCTTGCCAATATATTTTATGAATTTCTTTGCACTTATTTTGATTTATGAATCCACTATTATATGTTTTAGGGTTTTAAAAATGATATGTTTCAGGTTCCCAATTTCTTTTAAAACTGAGTTTTGTGACATAATGTCACCAGTGCTTCCTTGTATGTGACTTTAAAATCTTATAAATGTCATATCCTTAACTTAGTATGTGATATAGATTGTGGGGAATTATGGGTTAGTCTCCTCAAGGCAGGTACTTTCCTTTATAGTTTTTCTTCCAGGCCTTTTTCTTGATTTGAAAACTTTATTATGCTTAACTATCCAGAGGAGGCTATGTCCTAGTAAATACCTCTATACTCTGCAAAGCTGCATAAAGTTGTTTTGTAGTTAAGGGAATACTTTTATTAACTTACAGAAGTGAGGTAACCATGATGGTTTGTTCCTTCTGCACATCACTAATCTGATGGCACTTATTATTCTAATACATTTTACCATGCTTCAGAGACTTTTAACAGTCTTATCTCATTAGATTTACTGAGGCAAAGAAATCAGTGTCTCCTGCATGGCAGGCAGATTCTTTACCATCTGAGCCATGAGGGAAGCCCAGAGTGCTTAAGCAATCGCTTTGTTAATACAGACCCAAAGATCCTCTCAGAGAGAGAACCCACCCAGGCCATCTGGAGCCCACTGAAGTTTCCTTCCCACTCTGGGGGATTTTCCTATGCAGTAAATTAGATTCGAGATCAGTACATCTCTTTCCTTCAGTTCTCTATTTGGCCTTTCCTCACTCTTGAAAATAAATTCTTTGAGATACATGTGAAGACCTTCACAGTACTTTGGCAGCTGAGGCAACTCAGCTCAGTCTTGTCCAACTCTTTGTGACCCCATGGACTATACAGTCCATGGAATTCTCTAGGCCAAAATACTGGAGTGGGTAGCCTTTCCCTTCTCCAGGGGATCTTCCCAACCCAGGGATCGAACCCAGGTCTCCCGCATTGTAGGCAGGTTCTTTATCAGCTGAGCCACAAGGAAAGCCCAAGACTAATGTAAATTCAGTGATTTCCTAGGTTTTATAGCTAGTAAGTGGCATGCTTGGGCTTAGACCTATGGTCAAAGAGAATTCTATCCTGTTGAAATTGCTAGAAGCCAATTTACCTTTCCTTTAACCTTGAATGTCCATTTTGATGGCCACCAACATTCAAATCTGCAAGACTAATAAAAAGTTAGTCTCTCTTTCTTCTCTGTCCATATCATTTTACATAATGTGACTCAAATATTTCTTTACAGGCTTCCCACTTCTTTTTGCAGCCTATTCATAAAAATGAGTATGTAGGAAAATGATAAGACTTTGGGCATAATTGTGTCTATATTTAGTATATCTATTGTGTGATAACTGAATTGCTTGTTTAAAATATGGTGCTTATAGGGACCCCTCCTTGGTGCCCCTTCCTCTGAGAGAAATATTCTTCTGATTCACATATCAGTGATGGCCATGTGACTAGTTTTAAAAAATGAAATCTGAGCAGAATGGACACAGCCCGTATCTGAGCAGAGATTTCAGAGCCACTGCATGGCACTGACATTGTTCTTTTCCTGTTGAAGTATATTTCACAAGTCAGAGCCACTCTTTCTGCCTGGATATGGGAGTAAATACTTGGGGCCACAGATTCCTCATGGCCAACATGCTGCATGTGTGAGAAACCTCTGCTGAAAATCACTGAGGTTTGGAGGTCGGTAATCAGAACATAATGTAGCAAATTCTGACTAACAACATACATGGCATGTCAGTAGGACTATTAGTTGCACACACAATGGAGGTGACGTATTTCCTGTGGGTAATTTTGATACACATATATTTCTAAATTAATTGGAATTTGTTAGACCAGATATTGTACCAACAGCTAAAGCTATTCTTTTAATTGCTATTTGCTAACGTGGAGGGATTGGGGGCAGGAGAAAAAGGGGACGACAGAGGATGAGATGGCTGGATGGCATCACCGACTCGATGGATGTGAGTTTGAGTGAACATCTGGGAGATGGTGATGGACAGGGAGGCCTGACGTGCTGCAATTCATGGGGTCGCAGAGTCAGACACGACTGAGTGACTGAACTGAACTGAACTGAACTTGAACGAATAAAGGACCATGATCTGCTATTTTAATAATAATGTTATATGTTGACTATCATTAAAGCTGATAAAGCACTTTCATATATAGTACTATCTTATATTCACAACAGTTCTGTGTAATAGGTATCTCCATTTTCTAGAGGGATCATTGCTCAGATTTAGAGAAATGTAGCAGATATTCTCCAGAGAAGGCAATGGCACCCCACTCCAGTACTCTTGCCTGGAAAATCCCATGGACAGAGGATCCTGGTGGGCTGCAGTCCATGGGGTTGCCAAGAGTCGGACACGACTGAGCGACTTCACTTTCACTTTTCACTTTCATGCATTGGAGAAGGAAATGGCAACCCACTCCGGTACTCTTGCCTGGAGAATCCCAGGGATGGGGGAGCCTGGTTGGCTTCCATCTATGGGATTGCACAGAGTCGGACACTAATGAAGTGACTTAGCAGCAGCAGCAGCAGCAGATATTCTCAAAATCCTGCATTAGTAAATGCAGAAAAGGAATTTAAAAAAAGTCTCCAAATCAATGCTTCCCCCTTGCTCATTGTTTCACAGTTATCATCGTGTGTGACTTTCTTGTATGATTTGTTTTCTCTGTGATATTTTCTACAATTATTTAAGTGTGCAGGTAGAATTTTATAAACTCTGTAGCTAAAACCACTTTATATTGACATAAATGGGAAATTTCTGAGATTAAATTTTTTTTTCTGCATGAAAACAGACGGTAATGGGGTCATAGAAGAGAAGTGAATTATATTCCTTAGAAGTTGTCTATAATACAATTATTACACTACCCTGGACACTTAGAAATTTGGAAATATTAATATTTTGTCTTAGCTGTGGGGACCGAAGTCACAATGGTGAAATTGAGCAGGACTGAAACATGTATCCTGTGTGAGTCACTAAAGTTGATGTGTGTTGCTTCACAGGACATGGCAATGCTGGTCATAAACCATGATATTAAGACTGTTGATAGAAAATCAGAATGAATGCTACTCTGCATTTCTATAGCCAGTTTATTTTTGCTGCTGCTGCTGAGTCGCTTCAGTCGTGTCCGACTCTGTGCTACCCCATAGATGGCAGCCCACTAGGCTCCTCTGACCCTGGGATTCTTCAGGCAAGAACACTGGAGTGTGTTGCCATTTCCTTCTCCAATGCATGTATGCATGCCAAGTCGCTTCAGTCGTGTCTGACTCCATGCGACCCCACGGACAGCAGCCCACCAGGCTCCTCTGTCCACAGGATTCTCCAAGCTGTATCAGTTCAGTTCAGTTCAGTCGCTCAGTAGTGTCCGACTCTTTGCGATCCCATGAATCGCAGCACGCCAGGCCTCCCCGTCCATCACCATCTCCCGGAGTTCACTCAAACTCACATCCATCGAGTTGGTGTTGCCATCCAGCCATCTCATCCTCTGTCGTCCCCTTTTCCTCCTGCCCCCAGTCCCTCCCAGCATCAGAGTCTTTTCCAATGAGTCAACTCTTCGCATGAGGTGGCCAAAGTACCGGAGTTTCAGCTTTAGCATCATTCCTTCCAAAGAAATCCCAGGGCTGATCTCCTTCAGAATGGACTGGTTGGATCTCCTTGCAGTCCAAGGAACTCTCAAGAGTCTGCTCCAACACCATAGTTCAAAAGCATTAATTCTTCGGCGCTCAGCTTTCGTCACAGTCCAACTCTCGCATCCATACATGACCACTAGAAAAACCATAGGCTTGACTAGACGGACCTTTGTTGGCAAAGTAATGTCTCTGCTTTTGAATATGCTATCTAGGTTGGTCATAACTTTCCTTCCAAGGAGTAATCGTCTTTAAATTTCATGGCTGCAGTCACCATCTGCAGTGATTATAGTCCCTGGTATAACAAACTTGAGTGAAAATTTCAGTTCTTTCTCTCTGTTTCACTCTTTCTCTCTATGTGCATGACTATTGACGGGTGAAGATGGTTAAGGTATTAACTCAGCCATAGAGTTGATATAATCTTTACAATATTTCTTTTATAAAAATAAATTGTGTGACCTACAACTCGACATGCATAATAAATGTTCATGCTTTTTGAAACATGCATCTTTCTCCATCCTACATAAAGATCTCTGTGGGTGTGCATGTTATGTTTCTAAAATTGGCCTTATATTGCTTTAAATTTGTCTTGGTTGTGTTGTTGCTATATGTAGATTTTATGTACAAATATTGTATGTAAGACTTGTACAATTTTGATGATCTCAAGGAAACATGATATTAGTAAAACTGTTCTAAATGTGGTAAAAAAATTTCTTAACCACGTTAAAAAGTAACTAAAGGTATTTCACCCATTTATTTGTTATCATAGAACTTCCTCAGACTCAATATTCATAACAGGGCAGAATAATCCCAATGGCAACATGAGGTACATAATGGAAAACTTTATTTGTTAAACCATGTCATTCAAACCTGTACTTGATCGTATGTCCTAAAGTAAGTTCAGTGGACAAAAACTGATTTGTTGGAAAATGACAGGCTGCATAATATTAGCATATATTATTATGTTATATCCAAACATCCTGTTATTAAGCATTTCTTTTGAGTGAGTAAATGCTTGCCCTAATAAATACTCAGAGTATAAAACTAGCAGTTTATAAGGAAGGCACAAAATAAGAGTTTTGATATGTTGCCCCTGAGGGGATGGGGAATCAGTTGTTTAGGTAAACGCCAGTGTATTTTATGCTGAGATGGCAAAAGCCCATCAGCTATGAATCTTCTGAATTATTGCTTCCTTTGTGAATGAAAGCATCAGTGTGCTGCAGCTTTTGGCTTTGGAAGCATTCATTTTAGTTCTAGGAACGTGTTTCATCTACCAGGAAGTGCTTTTATCTTCCACTAAAGGGAAACATCACATGAACAGGGATGGCACAGCATGGGCAGTGGAAGGAAGGACAGATGACAGGCAGATGCTTGAGGCTGTGCAGTGCAGGGATGGGGAGTGTGCATGAAACTGGGAGGATGGGTACAAGCAAATCAAACTGAAAATTAGTCTTCCATTTGTTAATTCTAAGACTTTTGGTCTTGCAGAAATTAGGAAATCCAGATCATACCTTTCTTAGTTGTGCTTTTAGGTTCCTCATAGCAAATATCTGTGTTATTGTGTGAAACATTGTCTCTTTCAACTTCAAATCGTATATGTTGATGTTCCCTTGTTCACAGTGTTACAGAGTACAGTCTCATGTCAATTTGATTTATTTTGCTGCCTGGTTGATTTTAAATATGTAGTTCATATGTCTGAATGTTTAGAGATTTTTATTAAGGCTTTATGATTATTATTGTACATTAATGTATCCTCATGCAGTTAGACAACAATAAAAGTTTTTGGTCTACCTTTTATTTCATGTACTAGATTGTAAGAAGTATAGAGATATTGATCTATCTGTAGTGATGTTGACAGTAGAAAGATAAGAAGGAAAGCATGAAAATCTTGGTGTTCCAACTGTGAGACTAGTATGGTACTCTTTCTTACATTGCCTTTCCCATGCTGATTCAGCAAGAGAGGAAAGAGTAACAGCAGACTTCACTTATCTGGCCTCTATAAACATGTATCATGGGCAACTGAAAGAAATCTATGACCAAGGCTGTTCGTTTTTTCCTGATAAATAATATTACTATAATTCTGAAATGTGAGAAAGATATTTTACAAGGAAAGAGATTCCTTATTTTCTGAGACCCTCTTCTTTCACTGTCCAAAGAAATAAAAATAATAACACATTGAAGTTCTGTGACATCATCCACAATTTGTACGAGAACTAGGGGGAGGTGGAACTGTGTAATTGTCCTTAAACTTATGAGAGGGAATGGTCCAATAAAGTCTTTGCCTTTTCTCATTTAATGATTTGAGCCCTTTCACTCTTTTTCTTGATGAGTCTGGCTGGAAGTTTATCCATTTTAGAAGAGCCAGCTTTTAGTTTCATTGATCTTTTATATTGTTTTCTTTGTCTCCATTTATCTCTGCTCTGCATGATTTCTTTTCTTCTACTAACTTTGGGTTTTGTTTGCTCTTCTTTCTTTAGATGCTTAGACATAAGGTTAGATTGTTTATTGGAGACTTTTCTTGTTTCCTTGTATTGCTATAAACTTCCCTTTTAGAACTACTTTTGCTGTATTGTGCTTTCATTTTCATTTGTCTCTAGGGATTTTTTTATTTCCTCTTTGATTTCTTCAGTAAGCCATTGATTGTTTAGTAGCGTATTGTTTCACCTCCACGTGTTTGTGATCTTTACAGTTTTTTTCTTGTTGTTGATTTCTAATCTCAGAGTGTTGTGGTTAGAAAAGGTGCTTGATATGATTTAGATTTTTTTGAATTTGCCAAGGCTTGCTCTGTGGCACAGCATGTGATCAGTTCTGGAAAATGTTCCATGTGCACTTCATAAGACTGTGTATTCTGCTGCTTTTGGATGAAATGCTCTATCAATAACAACAATATCAATTACAACCATCTGGTTTAATGTATCATTTAAGGGTTGTATTTCCTTATTGATTTTCTGTCTGTATGATCTCTGCATTGATAAAAGTGGGATGTGAAAGCCCCCCACTATTATTGTGTTACTGTCAATTTATTCCTTAAGGCTATTAGTATTTGCCTTATATATTGAGGTGCTTCTCTATTGGGTGCATATATGTTTATAAGTGTTATATTTTCTTCTTGGATTGATCCCTTGATCATTACAGAGTGTCTTTCTTAGTCTCTTATAACTGCTTAAAATCTATTTTATATGATATGATTATTGCTATTCAAGTTTTCTTTTTGAATGATTATTGCTGTTCAGATTTCTGTTTGCATGGAATACATTTTTCCATCTTATTTTCAGTCTATGTGTGTCCCTAGATCTGAGGTGGGTCTCTTGTAGACAGCATATATAGGGGTTTGTTTTTGTATCCATTCAGCCAGTCTGTGTCTTTCGGTTGGAGCATCTAATCTTTTTTTTTTTTTTTTTTTTTTTTTTTTTTGTTGTTGTTGTTGCTAAGTCATGTCTAACTCTTTTGTGACCCAATGGACTGTAGCCCACCAGCCTCCTCTGTCCATGGGATTTCCCAGGCAAGAAGAGAATCTTCCCTGACCTAGGGATCAAACTCATGTCTCCTGCATTGGCAGGTGGTGCCCTTGATCACCAGGGGTGCCCTTAATCTATTTACATTTAAGTGATTATGGATATTTACGTTCCTATTGGGCTTCTCATGTGGCTCAGCAGTAAAAGAATCCTCCTGCAATACAGGAGATGTAGGTTTGATCCCTGGGTTAGAAAGATCACCTTGAGGAGGAAATGGCTACCCACTCCAATATCCTTGCCTGGAAAATCCCATGAAGAGAGGAGGCTTGTGGCTACAGTCCATGGGGTAGCAAAGAGTAGGACTTTTTGTGACTTAGCAACTGAGCACACATGCACATGTTCTTATTACAATTTTCTTAATTGTTTTGGGTTTGTTTTTAGTGGGTTGTTTTCTTCTCTTGTGTTTCCCACCTAGAGAAGTTCCTTTAGCAGTTGTTGTAAAGCTGGTTTGGTGATACTGAACTCTCTTAGCTTTTGCTCTCATTTGTAAAGTTTTTGATCTGTTTGTTGAACCTGAATGAGAATCTTGGTGGGTAGAGTATTTTTGTGACACTCCCTTCTGGCCTACAGTTTCTGCTGTGAAATCAGGCGATAAACTTAGGGCAATTCTCTTGTATGTCACTTTTCCTTTGTTGCTTTTAATGTTTTTTTTTTTTTTCCCTTCATTTTTTTGTCTTTAATTATTTTTGTCAATTGGATTACTATGTGTCTCAGTGTTTTCCTCCTTGGGTTTATCCTGTCTGAAATTCTCTTCACTTCCTGGACTTGGGTGACTATTTCTTTTCCCATGTTAAGGAAGTTTTAAGTTATTATCTCTTCAAATATTTTCTTAAGTCCTTTCTTTCTCTCTTCTCCTTCTGCGACTGCTATAAAGTGAATGTTGGTGTGTTTAATGTTGTCCAAGAGGTCTCTTACAGTGTTTTCATTTCTTTTCATTCTTTCTTCTGTTTTGGGGCAGTGATTTCCACCCTTCTGTCTTCCAGGACACTTATCTATTCTTCTGCCTCAGTTTTTCTGTTATTGATTTCTTCTAATTTATTTTTCATTTCAGTACTGTTCATCTCTGTTCTTAAGTTCTTCTAAAAAGACAAATCATGATTTGTCTTAAAAAATTTTTAAAGTAATTAGCCTCCAATTAAAATCAATAAATTAATTTTAAAAATAATTAAAATTTTAAAAAAGGAAAAAAATTGATGAATTATCTTCAAGAAAGATAAAATGAAAAGCTCTACTATGTGTCTAAAGGGAGTCCCAGAAAGAGAGAATGGAACAAATAGAAGAGACAAAAAAGTCCTGATGTGATGGTTCCAAGTTTTTAAGAATTGCAAAAATATTATGAGTTCTTTGATTGTAAAAACAGCCCTCGTTCACTGTTGGTGGGAATGTAAACTGGTGCAGCCACTATGGAATACAGTATGGAATTTCCTCGAAAATATAAAAATAAAACTACCATATGACCCAGCAGTTCCATTTCTGGCTGTTTATCCAAAGGAAGCTCTTTGCAGCATATTTACAATAGCCAATGCATGGAAACAGCCTAAGTGTTCACCAGTGGACGTGTGTGTGTGTGCACGTGGGCACACTTAGTTTCTCAGTTGTGTCCAACTCTTTTCGACCCCATGGACTATAGCCTGCCAGGCTCCTCCATCCATGGGAATTCTCCAGGCAAGAATACTGGAGTGGGTTGCCATACCCTCCTCCAGGGGTTCTTCCCAACCCAAGGATTGAACCCAGGTCTCCCACCTTGCAGGTGGATTCTTTATCATCTAAGCCACCAGGGAAGTGGATAAAGAAAATTGTGTATATTTGCAGGAGACATAAGACCCGCAGGTTCCATACTGGGTTGGGAAGATTCCCTGGAGGAGGGCAGGACAACCCACTCCAGTATTCTTGCCTGGAGAGTCCCTAGGATGAGGAGCCTGGCAGGCTATAGTCCATGGTATCACAAAGAGTCAGACACGACTGAAGTGACTTAGCACAGCACAGTACACACACAGGAATATTATTCAGCCGTATAAAAGAAAATAATCCTGTAATTTCTGATATCAGGTAGGGACCTTAAGAGCATTATGCTAAGTGAACAAAGTCAGACAAAGGCAAATACTGTATATGATCTCATATGTGAAATCTAAAATGTCCAAACTCATAGATACCAAGAACAAATTGGTGGTTGCCAGAGGTAGGAGACGGGAGATTGGCAAAATGAGTGAAGATGGTCAAAAGGTACAAACTTCCAGTTGTAAATAATTTCTGGGGATGTAATTTACAGCATGGTGACTAGTTAACAGTACTGTATCTTATATTTGAAAGTTACTAAGAGAGTAAATCTTAAAAGTTTTCATCACAATAAAAAAAAATTGTAACTACGTGGTGATACTTGTTAACTAAACTTATTTTGGCAATAATTTTGCAATATATGCATATTATCAAATCAGTATGTTGTATATCTAAAACTAATACAAAATACATGTAAATATAAAAAGATTTAGATCAGTTTAAAAAGATTGCACATGTAGAAAAATCACACACACACAAAGAAAAACTTCATGTCTTTCACCATTTTTTTTACCCTTCTAACATCTAATGGTTAGGAAGATGTGTGATAATTTAAAAGTGACTATACATACAGTAACACGACTAAATTTGTATCATATTAATCACAACTGTACCTACATACATTTGAAAGGTGATGCTGTATAATAATATGATCTATAAGAATATATGTATAATGTGTAACATGTAATATGTTAAACATACTAAAATACATTTCATAGTCTGTTTGTGGCCAAAGTTTAGTGCTTGAACATAATCACGGACAATTTGCCACAATTATTCATTCACCCACAATATTTTTAAAAACTATAACTTGATAGCCTCTCATGGCTCTGTTTTGAAGTTTTTTTTTTTACAGCCCTAGAAGTGTACTATTTTCTACTGAGTTTCAGCCATATTGGTCAACATAACTGCAAATTATATTATTTTCTAGCTTTTGCACATTCTAACAGATATCCCTGGTCCCCAGTTGCTGCGATTTGCTCTGATGGAGACTCAGGCTGTTTTAAGACCCAGTGCAGCTCTGGAATGTAGGACTGACTTTGGATCTCAGGGCAGCCTATAAGCAATTGGCTAAGGATCAGAGTTTTGGCTGCATGGATAGATCTCTGTGTCCCCCGAGAGCAATTCTAAGTTCAGGTATCTTAGATGTTGGAGGATGTTGCCCAAATAATTTTTATTCCTTAAAAACATTCAGACACCCCCACAACCACTTTTTCAATCTAATAAATCCCAAAGGAACCTTAAAAATAAAATATATTTCCAAAACAAAATGTTTTCTCTCAATCATAGGAGAAACACCAGTTTATCACTGGGTCATTCAGTTAAGGATGTATCCATGAAATATGCATGTTTCATGTTTTGAGAGGGTACAAGTAATAGATGTGTTATACTTTTAACCACATCTTTGTTTGCTCTGGGATTAAAGAAAATAGTGTGATTTCCTTAGTCATCTATGAGCTCAGAAAAAAAACCTGTGTAATTACAAATCATTGCCCAACCATCAGTTTTTTATCATCTGTTGGGAATGCAGTTTTCTGAGGAACAAGTTTCAGAAAAATATGCTCTTCTTTTATGTCTTGGTTTCTTATCTTTGAATCTCCACGTAGGTTTTGGAAATAGTTTTTGGAAGTCCAAGGCATGTCGGCTCTTTTGAGCTCATTAATTCAACAATTTCAGTTGATCTCTATGTCTGGCACTGTGATGGTTGGTGGGGATTCCCTGATGACTGTGAAATAAAAGCAGTAAGTCCTCAGTGCCCTTGAAACCAGATTCTTGGCTTCAATGGGAAAATTTACTTCTTTTTAAAAAATATCAGAGGTCTCTCCTCTTTTATTTTTTGAGCCAGAACAGTAGTCACCCCCAACCCCCATCCTAGCTCTGCCTGATTTTTCTGAAGGACTTTCTATTGCTGTACTTGATATATACAGCTGGTGGCAGAATAGTTCCCAATATCTGCAGCGGCTCAGCGGTCAAGAATTCACCTGCAATGCCGGAGCCGCAGGTTCGATCTGTGGGTCTGGAAGATCCCCTGGACAAGGAAATGGCAACCCACTAAAGTATTCTTGCCTGGAGAATCCCATGGACAGAGGAACCTCGTGGGCTACAGTACATAGGATTTCAAAGAGTCAGACACAACTGAAGCAACTTAGCACACATGCATAATACTTCTAAAACATGAATCCTGGAGCATCATTTTTCTAAACGGACTAGTCAATGATTCCTCTTAGCACACACAGCATTCCGTACACTCTGTTTGGTTGCTCTGTTTGGTTAAAGTGGTAGATAGGCATTTTTCAGTACAGTTTAGTGGCAAGAACTTGGACACTAGACTTTTCTAAATCTTTCGTAGAGCTATGTAAACTTGGACAGGGTCCTCTTTTTTTTTTTTCTTTCATTTGTCAAATGAGAATAATATTGCCTGGCTTATATGGTTGAGTATTTATTCAGAAATGACACAGTGCAGCAATAATGGATGGTCACTCATATATAAATATGTACATTTTATCTTATAAGATGACCTATGGAATCAATACTGATTAACATAGTATTAGGGCACAACTCTGTTTGCAATTAGCCTTCCCAGGTGGCCCTAGTGGTAAAGAACCTGCCTGCCAATGCAGAAGGAGAAGAGATGTGGGTTCGATCCCTGGGTCGGGAAGATCCCTTGAAGGAGGGCACAGCAACCTATTCCAGTATTCTTGCCTGAAGAATCCCATAGACAGAGAAGCCTGGCAGGGTACAGTCCATGGAGTCGCAGAGAGTCAGACACAACTGAAGTGACTTATTTGCCATGGATCTGCTCTTGTTTCTCTACCAAATAACAATTTGTCCAGCAATCTTTCTAAACTGTTGTGTGTTTGTGTGTGTGTATACAATACATTTGTATATAGCTTTTAAAATATAAACTGGTAGGAAAAATAAAGTAACCTAGGGTGTTCAGAAGCACAATTTCAGAAGACAGCACTTCAGAGGCTTAAAGGAACTTCCCTGAATATGTAATTTACTACCTGAAAGTGAAAAGGGGGTGGTAATTTAACAAAAGAGGAAGCTTTATCATTATGTTTGACTTTCATTCAACCTTTTTTTCCTTTTACATGAAGTTGGGATTATTTTACTCCTGTTAGTCTCTGATCTGCTCCACTAACAAAATATGGTGCTAGTTCCATGCCCTGCCATGCAAATAAATACAGAATACCCACAGAATTTAGCATAAGCTGTTCTCCTAGTACTTGATATGCAAATCATTATACTTACAGCTAACAAGCTTTAGCTTTCCTTTTTCTTAAACATGGAGAATTTAAAAAACCCACTTCAGACCTGAAAGACACCTCCGTTTTTGTATCTCTTCCTGGCTTTTGTCCAAATGTCATGTAAGGAATTTATTAATATTACTATAATACTTCAGAGGACTGTGGAATGTACATTCTAGGCAAATTTTTTTAGGCTCTGTGGGGGGGAAGGGAAAGAGCAGAGATGATGGTGGGATAGAATTCTCTCCTCTGCAGGAGGGAGGAAGAGAACTTTCTTTGTGCCACTCTTTCATGCTGAGTCTCCAGCACTGTGCCAGCGGCATCCTAAAATAATATTAAATCATTGGTTCCTACATGGGCTACTCATGTCTTTCCAGTGACTCAGACGGAATTTAATAAGAATTCTAAAAATGTGTTGGTGACAGTGAAAAAAGTAGAGACTGGTATATTTTATAAGTATATTTCTTAGACAAGCCAGTACTATTTTGGTAAAAATGTTTCACACTTTATTGTTAATACTGTCACTTAAAATATACCATCCTTTTTGTTCTTGTTGCAGATATTTTGGAATATTATTTATCATGCACTGCAGATATAATAAAAATTTTACTTAATATTTTTAAATGTATTAAAGTAATGGAAAAACCGACAGGTTAATCAAAAACATTGAGACTGGTCACTGTTTTTTATGAGAATTTTCTCCAACACTAAGCTCTTTAAAAACATTTCATTTAGCTTAATCACTAAATGCAAAGTTCTTTGCCTAGTCCATTTTCTTTGACATATTTTCAACTTCCATTAGAGTTTTCCTCCTCTTTCTTATCAAACCCTCATTGTTCCTTAGGCATCTGTTCCTCTCTAGATGTGTTGATTATCTATTGTCTCTCAATTCTAGACACCCTTTTCTACTCTGCTCTATAGAGCTATGAGATGGTTGGATGGCATCACTGACTCAATGGATGTGGGTTTGAGTAAACTCTGGGAGTTGGTGATGGATGGGGAGGCCTGGCGTGCTGCAGTCCATGGGGTCGCAAAGTGTCGGACACGACTGAGTGACTGAACTGATAAGGGCTGGATGTGGAACTCTATAAATAACTTTTCCCAGTTTGCCTCATCCGCTGGCTTCTGTTAGGCCCTGCCAGTAGGGGGCCCTAGAGAGGCGGAAGGGAAAGTGAGGCCGCCTTTCTGGGTTTCCAGTGAGCAGCAGCATCGTTCCAGTTAACAGTAGATAGCTGGCTGCAGCCTCCAGTTTCTTGTGCCACTAATACTTGTTTGCACCAAGAACATGTTTGCTTTAAAGGCTGGAGTGTGAGCTGCTCTCGTATTCCTTCACACACTGGGGCACACTCTTCTGGGCACTTGTTGAACTGTGTCCCCTATGCAGAGTTCTTGGCACCTGCCAGACTGGAATTCTGAGAACGAACTTCAAGGCGCTTTCTCCCAAGGACCAAACACCAGCTTTACTGAGTCCCTCATCCAAATTCAAGGTTCTGAAATTACCACCTCCTCTCCTCTGTTTTCCCAGTCCAAGGGACAGTAGCTGCTTCCTACAGTTATTAATCTCTGTGCAAACTCAGCAGTACTTTTTCTGTTCTTCCAACCACCTAATATCTATTAACTGACTTACTATATTCAATTCCATTTTAGAAAAACCTAGTGTGCTTCCTATTTTCCTGACCGGATTCACATACAAAACAATTAGCCGCTCAGTCATGTCCGACTCTTCGCGACCCCATGGCTTGTAGCCTGCCAGGCACCCCTATCCATGGGGTTCCAGGCAAGAATACTGGAGTGGACCCATTCTCTCCTCCAGGGGATCTTCCTGACCCAGGGATCGAACCTGGGTCTTCTACCTTGTAGGCAGTTTCTTTACCGTCTGAGCCACCAGGGAAGCCCACAGGATTCACAGTTCTCTCTTTTTACTCTGCTTCCTTTACTAGATCCTTTTTGCCTAGGCCCATTTAGGCCTTCATAAACACACTATATATAAAAATCTGTATACCAAAGAGTTGATCCATTTCCTTAGCTTCAAATATCACATCTCTACCAGTTCACATCATCAACTGTTCCCACTTCACTCAGTATTTTTATTAGAATTTCCTATTATCTCAGTTTGCTGTGACTCAGATCAAATTCTTCTTTTACATACCATTTCCATATTTCACTGCTTCAAACTTGTTTCAAAAAAGGGTACCTCAACCATCTAAGTCAGCAAGACTCATACTTTAGAACTGTAAAATTCTTTCCTCTTGTTAGACTCTCATGTTGTCACTAATAATATCACCTGGATTATTTTCTTATACTAGGTTTTGCATTTATCCTTTTCTTACCCGCTACCCTCATCAATATCCTAATTTAGATCCCCATTAGCCTCATTCTCTGATGACCAGTAAAATCCATACTGGCGTATCTGTTTCCAAAATTATTCTCTTGTGTACACTGCTACCAGTCCAATTCTCATAGACCCTGACTTAAATCCCCTTCCACAAACCTCCAGGGCTTCCTTCGGCCTGGAAGATAAAATGCAGAGGGCTCAGGGGGAAATCTCACCTCAATAAATGTTTGGCCTTGTCTCTTACCGTTACCCGCAGTTACATCTCATTGATTTTCTCAATGACTTCCCACTTCTCTAACCTTATCGCTCTGTAGAATGTATGTACCCTGTTCAGCAAAGCTCTTCTTTGTATCTCCTTCCAAGAACATCTCAGACAGAACCAACCTCTCCTTGTGAGGGATTTTGCCTGGAAACTACTATCAGGACCTAGTTATGAGTTGCATGCAATGTTATAACAAGAGATGAAGGGAATGTATATTGAACAGATAACAAGAGTAGTGCGTGGTTGGTCGTGTGTATGAGAACTCAGGATGGATCTATTCAAAGTTTTTATCCAATAATTTTCAAATGTCTTAAATGTTTTTTTTTAAATTAAAAGTCACTAAATTAATCAGATATGTTCCTTTAATTTTTGTAGAGGTAGAATTTATTAATAAAATTCTACCTCTACAAAAATTAAACCAATACAATATTGTAAAGTTAAAAAAAAACTCGATATTTTTCATTTTATGAGAGTAGGTGCTCTGTCATTTATAGTTCTAAAATTTTTGTCTTGAATCAAGAGATCTGGAAGAAATAAGAAAATGTAACATATGTTAATATATAAAAAATATAGTATATTATTATGTTTCAGTACTTCTTAAAGACATAAAATATCTTGGGGACATTTTGAGAAAAATTTCCTTCCATATTCCCTTCCTTCCTACTTTCTTTCCTTCCCACTTCACTTCCTTCCTTCCTTTCATCCCCCAAAATATGTTGTAGTAACTCTTGCTCCTGAAAGCCAAGATTCTAACAGTGTCAGATTTCATGATTAAATCTGATAATGTCAAATCTCATTATTAAATTTGACCCCTCAGATAGATGCCAGCTTTTGCAATGTGTAGAAATTCTGAGTGCTTCAAAAGAAAAATATCTACAGAGAACAAAATATTTATACAAAGGATACCAACAAAACAATGTGAAGCTGCTTTGTCTATACTTTCTTAAATGGCTTTCTATATAGTCCAACCCTTGGCAGTGTGCTGACAAGTTGAGAGAGTAGTTATATATGCTGCTGCTGCTGCTAAGTCACTTCAGTCGTGTCCGACTCTGTGCGACCCCATAGACGGCAGCCCACCAAGCTCGCCCGTCCCTGGGATTCTCCAGGCAAGAACACTGGAGTGGGTTGCCATTTCCTTCTCCAATGGAAGACCTCCAAATAACTAAAAAAAAATATCTTGAACTATATATATTAGGAAGGAATCTGGAAAGAGCATCTTACTCTTTTTGCTTTCAGAGTACTTTATAACTGCATAATTTTGGTACAGCACCCACAAACAATTCAATCTTCTAGTGTGTTTCAGTGCAGTGAGTTATGAGCAGAGGCAATGAGTCCTCAGGAATGGCAACTCGTCACCTCCCACAGTATCTATTTTTGCAATTAATATTTTGAAATTCAAGATGATCTAATTCTGTAATTAATAACTGGACCATGAAAATTTAAATTTATATGATGACATGTTTAATTTAGATAATGAGTCCAGTGGTAGTAAAGTCCTCAGTAAACATATAAATACACATACAAAATCTGTCCTGCTTTTATTCTTAATTGGTCTTCCATGGATACGGAGAGTAAATGATAAATATTTTTCTCATTAAAATCCCTCATATAGTTGAAGTCAGCCAAAAAGTTTTCAGTTAATAGAATGAGCTTATTTCTGGTTTGCCCAAAATGGTCCCAGCATGGGTCAGTTGTCTTGGCAAAGTCTATAATAACCACTCCCTCCTTTTGCTCTGAACAGTTTCCCAGATTTAAAATATGGGAATTGTGTGGTCAATCTGCTCATTAATCTTCCCTCAGTTAGCCCAAGTAATCCAATATTTAAGCCCCTCTTTTTAGGATTATCTTCATTGTTTTTCTGTAAATCATCTCTACTTATAGGGAAGCAGGTGGCAATTTCCTCCTCTTAACAGTATGGAGACATTGCAATACTTAAGGTACCTGCTTTCAGAAAAGATAGCACCAGATCCAGTTATTGAAAGACCAAAATTAAGGAGTAATCGAGGGGGTGAATGTGTATTTAGGAGTGATAGAAAGGAGGAGGGTAAGAGAAAGTGTGCCACTGAAAAGTTTATGATAAGCAGATGAATTCCAGTACTAGAAATCAAATACCACGTGTTTCAATTCCCATCAGAGGTTCAGTTAGAAATAGAATCCTTCTTTGCTTCCTGCCCTACGCCAGCATGTTGTTACAGGGCATGCACTGTTTTAACAGCTGCAGAGTCTTACCTCAGGGGTGACGGAATTGCGCTGGTGATGTTGATCCCTGTATGGAGCTAAAGCTAAGAGGAAACTTGATCATTTGCAGAATGATTTAGGAATTGAAGGTGAGTTATGCTCTCTGTATGAGGATAATGAGTTAAGAAAGTTGAAAGAATGTGAAGTCTTAGTACCCGTTTTGCTTAGTAAACCTAGTATAGGACTTTCTCTTTTCAGACCAAGAATGAACAGCAGAGACAAAAATGTGCAAATAGTAAATTTTAAACAATTAAAATATGAACATTCAAATATACATCTGAGCATCTGGAACAATCAAATGGCAAGATGTCATTTGCTTATTTTCTTTTTCTGCAGTTTTCTATCCTCCTTTTCTAGCTCTGCTTCTATTACTGTTTTCACGTCACGTGTAATAACTAAGTGAGAAGACATCTGCTCCTTATATCCATGTATTCCTGTAGTCCACTAAAAGTTTTGTCTTGTATCAAGAGCAAACTTGATCATGCATTATGAACACCAAGAAGGTCCAATGTAACACACATGGCTAGAGCCCCACTCCCAGAATTTCTGATTCAGTAGGTCTAGGGTGGAGCTCCAGAATTTACATTTGTAAGGTATTCCCAGATGACACTCTTGCTGCTGGTCAAGGGGCCACACTTGACAAGCACTGTTGTCATTTAAGGCCTTGCTGAAAGGCTTGGCAAAAGCAAGCCACCTAGAGGGAAGAGGGTAATGCAAATGAATTGTTTGGGAAAAACATGGGGAAGGGAAAGACTGGCTCCCTCAGTCTGAGTTGTGAAAGGTTCGTCACCATTCTTGTCTCTGCAGTCTCCTCCACCAACCCTGCTTCATTGTTCTGAATCTGGTGCTAGAGGTTACTCTTCAAAGCAAGAGGGAAGCTGTGTTTATTGAATTTGAATTCATTGATTAAGTGTATTCATGGCTTTGAGAATATTAATAAAGAGTAACTTTTAACACCTGGGTTTTAAATGTTTGGTGGTGTTTTGAGAAATGTAAATACAGCGTTCATTAAATATATATAATGAACCTAGGACATGATGGCATGAAAGACGGTGACCTGGCCTCATTTTCATTTGTTCAGAATATTGCATGGTTAAAGAGGGCATTGTTTCGTTGGCATGTTACTTGAATTCTGCTGTGTGTCAAAGTATTCAGTTTTTTTCTTCTCCTGCCTGCAGATGATGCCTTTTAGTTAATATTTCTTTTCATATACTTACTACATTTAAACTGTATTTATTTTCTTCTTTTTGCCAGAGTCTCCTTCAATCTCCTCATATTCTTTACTTCTAATTTCACATATTACTACCTTTACTTTGCTCATTTTTAGTGCTCTAGTGATTTTTTCTGTTACCACTTCAACTTTTTTTTTCACTTCCACTCACACCTTTTTCAGTATCTTTTAAAATATAGTGGGATATGTGATTATTTCTCTTTGGCTAGAACCACTTTGTTTTATAAAACATTTTGGAATATCTTTCAGCGATATACACAAAACCCAGAAATACATGCATACAATAAAAAGCCAAGGCCATGAAAAATATAGAAGAAAAAAGCAAACTCAGAAAATTTGTGATTAAGAAATGTATACTATAAAGACCTTAGTAATAACATACCTCTAATTAATACAATTAACTCTGAGCTTCTTGGCAGTTGAACCAAAAAAGAGATGTGATTAGTTTAGAGGAATCATATTATCACTTAAGGAGAAGACATGTTAGTTGTTTGTAAGGTCAGGCTCAAAGGCCCACATCTTGAGTGGGTCTTTGTATGGAGGATTCTGGTTTATATAGTGGATGACATTTTAATAGCGTTATTGAGTAACTGTAGTAGCCCATTTCATAAAGCATTTTCAGGGCACCCATTAATGTAAGCCAGGGGGAAAATGTCAAAGTACAACAAAGAAAGTATCTTGTCAGAGGTTAAGTAAATATCACAGCATGATTCAGGGGTTAAAAATTAGGATGTCTAGAGAGAGGCATACACTTCATTTTTTTCAAAACAATCTCTAGAAATGAAATTCCTTTCAAATGACTTCTGATAGAAGTCAGCTAGCAAACAATTTGGAAGTATGTTCTCTGGTAATAAATAATTCTTTGTTACTTATTAAGGACAGACTCAGTATTTTAAAAATAAACCGACTGAACAGGAGGGTTGACAACTTTTTGTGGAAACCAGATCGAAACTTAACACTACTTCTTGAATAGATGACCACCCAATTTCCACATTGAAGTGGGCCAACAGAATAAACAGGTCTAAGAGTTTACTTAAGAAACAGTTTCTGAGTCTTTTTCAGCATATGAACAAATTAATTATTACGTCTCCAAGTTCTTCACTATACAATGCGACCAAGATGATTTAGATTGAAACATTTTCAAAGCATAAGTTACCAGCCACCCACTAAGGCTATAGAAAAAAAAAAAAATCTCGGCAAATGCACTGATGGAACATCTGGTTATAAGAAACTAATTTCCTTGGTGAATATGACAGGATGAATTAGTTATGAATGTACATGTAACTAAATTAATTATCTTGTTATATGGTGTTGATAGGATCAGTTACATTTTGAAAAATAACTGACCCAAATCATTTTGGTTTTAAAGTAAATGCTTTTAAGCAATCTTTTTTGATAATAGTTGATAAGCTGAACCAGTTTCTGGTTAAGAATTCTGATAGTTATAGCCATAGCATAAGCATATAGAAGGATCATTCTGCTTTCAATATCAGACATATTTGTACTGATCAAACAAATCAAATGTGTAAAAAGAAAATGGGTGGAGTCAGAACATAGAAAGATTTTATGTTCTTTAAAATTACTTGATTAAGTCACTAGGCCATTCCTCCCAATCTTTATTCTCCGGAAAGAGCTATGGGAGATCTTCCCAGCAGATCTGAATAGAGCACGAGTACCGGGAAACCATTTAGCCCATATTGACCATTAGTTTTTGCCCAGAATAAAAGATTGAGTAAAACTCAATGAAAGTATGCCATTCTGGATGCTGCTGTCTCTGTTTAGTTGCTAAGTCATGTCCAACTCTTTGTAACCCCATCGACAATAGTCTGCCAGGCTCCTCTGTCCATGGGATTTCCCACACAAGAGTACTTGAGTAGGTTGCCATTTCCTTCTCCAGGGATCTTCCCAGCCCAGGGATTGAACCTGCATCTTCTATATTGGCAGGTGGATTCCTTTACCACTGAGCCACCTGGAAATCCTGTCATTCAGGATAGACTTAATCAAAAGGACAAGATTCAACCATTTGTAACATTGATCCTTTGTAAAAATAATCTTAACCCAAATCTATTATTTATTATATAAAATATTGAGTCAAGAAATACCTATGTGTAGTTTGTAAAGGAAAAAATTGGCATGGAGTTTGAGATAGAAATGCATAATTAATGATATTTTATTTCACAAATGCTGTGGGTTTGCAACTCTTTTGCTAAAGATATATATATATTTCAAGCCTAGGAACCCTGTTGTTCTATTAATGGAGAAAATAATTCTTGGTTTTAAAGAAGTTAAAGACTTCTGAGTGACTGCATAAGAACTAAAATGTTTCTCCTTTCTTATGTTCCATTCACTATAGTCAAGAGGAGCCTGGCAGTCTGTAGTCCATAGGGTTACACAGAGTCAGACACAACTGAAGCGACTTAGCACGCAGCACACACAAATGTCACTGAAGCTTGGGATACATGTGAAATGTACCAAAATAATTTTTCATAGAAGGAAATCAATTTTAGCACCGTTTTGGGATACGACACAAGAAAAACCCTGCAAATAACTGTGACTAGGACTGAAGCAAGCTAACTTATTTTCAAATCCATAAGTTAGGAAGAGCTGACTGACAGTTTCATGCTTGTACGCTCTATAGAAAAATAATGAAAGATACAAAATATATTATGTTATTTGACTCCAAAAGTATCCTCTTGTATTCCTTATATGCTATATAATACATTTATTTCTTAGTGTAATAATTTATGCAAAACATGCTTTTTCTTATGAACAATTATAAATATCCCTGTTTCCCTATGAGATTGTTTGAGTAGTTAGGTTCTATTAAGACTAAGTGATACTTACTTAATAAAAATGAGCTTTTTTTTTTGCTATTAGAAATCTGCCTCATTAGAGCCAAAAGACAATATTAATGGTATGTACATAAATTGGACTCTAAAAATGATTAAAAAATGCATCTGTGTTTTCTAGATTCTTTTTTTACTAGATCTAGAGTGAGCAACACATGTTCTGGAGACCTCAGTAGATTTGGAAAGTTAGTAGATTTACATACTGAGAATTTCTCTTCCAAGCTACTTCATTGTCTCTTCCTGAACTTCTCGGTAAATCTTGTATTTGTAGAAAAAATTTGTGTCATGGTCTTCTGGAAATTTGGAAAGACTCGGAAATCACCCCTTTCTCAGAAGTTTTTTCTTGAGATGTATTTCTTTTTCTATTGTCTCTGAAATGTAAAGTTCCTGCACAATCTTACATACCATATCATTCTTCCTTCCTTGAATTGAAACTTTAGCATCGGAGAAGGCAATTGCACCCCACTCCAGTACTCTTGCCTGGAAAATCCCATGGACAGAAGAGCCTGGTGGGTGTGGTCCATGGGGTCGCTGGGGGTCGGACACGACTGAGCGACTTTACTTTCACTTTTCACTTTCATGCATTGGAGAAGGAAATGGCAGCCCACTCCAGTGTTCTTGCCTGGAGAATCCCAGGGATTTGGGAGCCTGGTGGGCTGCTGTCTCTGGGGTCGCACAGAGTCGGACATGACTGAAGCGACTTAGCAGCAGCAGCAGCAGCAGCAAAACAAAAATTTTATTTGTCATGTAGCCCATATATTGGTGTTCCAAATGATATTTCTTCTATAATTTGTTGGTTTCTATGATTAACCATTCTTTACATATCAGACCACATAATTCACACTGTATCACATATATCTAAGGAAATTCAGAGGTAAATGGGCCAATCATCCATATATACCACAGCAGCATATTCTATGCTTTTTACAGAAATAAATTGGAATGCTTTGGATTCAATATGGTTATTTCATTGATCTGATGACAAATAAAGCTCAGCATAAAAGCCAGAAATTCTTAGTAACATAAATCACTGTAGAATTTTGTTGTTATTGTTCTTTAGTTGCTAGGTTGTGTCTGCCTCTTTGGCAATCCCCATGGACTGTAGTCTACCAGGATCCTCTGTCCTTGGGATTTCCCAGGCAAGAATACTGGAGTGGATTGCCATTTCCTTTTCTGGGAGATCTTCCTGACCCAGGGATCGAATCTGCATCTCCTACATTGAAAGGTAGATTCTTTACCACTGAACCACCAGGGAAGAAAGAGCAATTAATTCTATCAACTATCTCATATGTGTCTTAAAGATCACCTTAGCTCATTTACGTTGTTGTTGTTTTTTTAGCTACATACCACATACAGTACTTGCATGCAGATCAGAATTACTTTAGAACAAATTTACATAGGAAAGTCATTTAGGTATCAACTAGTTTTGCAAAAGTTGGACTGTGAAGAAAGCTGAGCCCTGAAGAATTGATGCTTTTGAACTGTGATGTTGGAGAAGACTCTTGAGAGTCCCTTGGACTGCAAGGAGATCCAACCAGTCCATTCTGAAGGAGATCAGTCCTGGGTGTTCATTGGAAGGACTGATGCTGAAACTCCAATACTTTGGCTACCTCATGCAAAGAGTTGACTCTTTGGAAAAGACCCTGATGCTGGGAGGGATGGGGGGCAGGAGGAGAAGGGAATGACAGAGGATAAGATGACTGGATGGCGTCAGCGACTCAATGGACATGAGTTTGGGTGAACTCTGGGAGTTGGTGACAGACAGGGAGGCCTGGTGTGCTGTGATTCATGGGGT
Organism: Bubalus kerabau; assembly: GCF_029407905.1. Lineage (NCBI taxonomy): Eukaryota > Metazoa > Chordata > Mammalia > Artiodactyla > Bovidae > Bubalus > Bubalus kerabau. Next base: position 28,302,937 of record NC_073630.1, on the reverse strand, counting down.
TGCAAAGAGGCGGACATGACTGAGCAACTGAACTGAACTGACTCATCATTGAAAACTCGTTTTAAAGAGGGACTCAGGTTATAGTTACAACCACTCTCAAGACATGAAATCACCTATTCCTCTTTGCTGGAATGAGTAAAATTTAGTGGTCTGGCTATGGAGAGTCATTTAGAGATTTAAAATTGTTTGATTTGTAGTTTTGTGCTCTTAGAAGCATCTCAGTGCCTCAGAGCAATTATAATAAAAATGGCTAGTGCTGCCTTTCTGAATTCATCAGTAAGAGGCACATATTTAAATCACAGCATCTCTATTAATAACCAACATTATTTGAAACAGAAAACCTCAGTATAAGTGCTAAAACTGGGGAAATATTTCACTTGCTACAAATGGAGAATTAATTTAGAAAGAATGATGTTAGCCTCAGAAGAATAGAAAATTTCTTAATAGGTAATATTGAATATTGCACATTAATAAGATATTAATTATATTATATACTATTATAGCATGTATAGCATATTTTATAATTGTATACTATAATAATTATAGTATAATTACTACTAAGAACAAGGCCTCTATTTGAATCAGGTTTCAACATAGCTACTGCATTGAATGAAGAAATGCATTATTATTTACTTGTCTTCCCTTCCCTTCTATTTATAAACAAATCCAAGTTAAGACCTATTTTCTTTATATACCATCAATGCTCACACTTTGTAGTACAGAGATGTAGACATACTACTGATTTAAAAAATCTCAATGTCAAAGAAATAGTGGGTTCTGTAAGTATCTATATCTAATTTATTTCAATTTAACAAATACCTCATTGAGTTTCCAGGCAGAATTCCGGGCACATTAAGTTACAAATATGAATAAGCCGTGGTACCTGACTTTCAGTGAAAGAAACAAATTGTTATGGGAACACAGAGGAAGAAATATGCTTTCTGAGATAAAATATTCAAAAGTTGATTCTCAAAGTGCAAAATGTATGAATTTTATCTTGATATGAATTAGAATTTTCTTTTGTCAGATGAACAAGAGTAAAAACATTTCCAGTAGGAGAAACAAAGAAAAGAAAGAAGTATATCATATTGTGCAAGTAATATTAAGTATCTTAGTATGATTAGAATGTTGGGAACATGGTAGGGAGAGTTATTTATTGAATAAACAAATGAATGGAGAGTGGCATAAATTGAAGAATGCTACTGAGAGGATCCATTAGTTAATTCAGTGCAGACCATGTGGATCCACTAAAGATTTTAATTAAGATAATGAAGCAGATTGTGTTTTGGAAACCCTGATAGTCTGGAGGCTGGATTAGAGAAGGAAGCTATAGGGGAAATGGAAATTCAAGGAAACAATTTGTTTCTGCCAACATTATCAAAGTAAATAAGAAAATAAGTAGTTTTACATAAATTAGGAACATGGTGGCTGCATTCATTCTGTTAGATTTATGCGGTGCCTTAAAAAAAAAAAAAAAAAAAAAAAAAAAAAACTGAAGAGAAGCCTGGTTTGGAGTCACTCCTCTTTTCAGATTTTATGCCCATGAGGTAAGGAGAATGGTATTTTCCCCTTATCTCTCTCCTGTCTATGGAATGGCTTATGCTATGTTATTTATCAGAGGCTTTGAAGTCTGAAAGAAAAAGCCATAAAAATCATAGAGTGTTATTGTCTTTTGAACAGAGACTCACCGTATTTGCCTTAATTATGCTATCTTTGAATGAGGACCAACAAGATACCAGCTGTTGGCCCATACTTTATACATAAGTTTTTCTTCCTGAATGAATTAGATTACCATTTCCTGTGACACAGTCCAGCAGAAAATATTGCCCATCAGCAAAATTTCTTGGATGGCAATAAGAATACCATTTCCTATAATGACACATCCATTGGAAAATTCCTGGCTCCTTATGGTTTTGCTATGAACATACAAGTTATTCTCTTAAAGTGGAAAAAGTATTTTGGCTTTAGCAAATATTTATATTCCTTTCTATAATGCTTGTTAACAAACTTTCTTAAATACCTCCATGATTCATAGCTTTCAAATAATATACTATCCTAGGCATCTCCTTATTTCCTGAAGTAACTGCTAATGATGAAGATGTATTTGTGGTCCTTCTTAAATATTCTGATTCTTAAATGAAACAGATTTCAAGGTGATTTGATCTCTTAAAGTAAGTAACACATCTTTGATTTGCTTGAAGAAAAGTCTAGAGAAAATCCAAGACTTGGGTCTGTTTTAAATGTGATAACACTTTGGCTAGAGTTCCTCCTTTCTATTTTTCTGACTCTAATAAAACATATCTTTCTCTTCAATACCCAAAATTTGAAGAAATCTTACTAGCCGTTTTTGCTCTGCAGCAGCCCCCAAACTGGTTTTTACTATGTTCCAGATTATTTAAAAGTTAGAGAAATTAATATATAAAATTTTAGTTTGTCTTGGTATGTGTCATACACATGTACAGTGTTTCTCCAAACATAACAAATTCAGTTCTATAAATTAGCACATACAGATAAAGATTAAGAATTTTGACTTCAAACAATTTGCTTTTATATTATAATTAAATATAGCTAAACAAATATTAACTCTTTAGAACTAAGTTGGCAAAGAAATCTTTTTACATATATTCAATATCTTCATTGGATATGTATATATATATATGTGTGTGTGTGTGTGTGTCTGTGATATTTATGGTAACTTTCTGAGTATGTAATCAATAACCATGATATACACATTCCCATACTCTAAGCTCAAAATAACCTGAAGTAAGGAGTCAACATATAGTATTAGTACTCTGTTTAAGCTACTATTTATTCACTTCTTTATTTCATAAACACTTTTAAGTCCCTACTTCCTCCTAGCCACTATACTGCATTTTAAAACAGTGAAATGTTAAGTTGATAGTGAGAATTAACTCTTGAAAAAATTCATTAAACTATTCTTGTCTACATAGTTAATAGTAAGTCAAAACATACAAAATTCAAGTTACTTTGTGCATTGAATTGTAAACCAGTAAAAACTGGGTAGCTATGTAAGCATTTGTCTGGGGTAATGATTCAACAGTAGATATTCAATGCAATTTTCATGGCAAGGTGATTATAATATTTTGAGTTTATAAATTTAAAAATTATTTATGCCCAATAATCTAATATTCTGATTATATTGTCTGACTCTTATTGTGTCCAGCTGTTTGCAACCCCATGGACTCTTTGTGACCCCATGGACTGTAGCCTACCAGGCTCCTCCATCCATGGGATTTTCCAAGCAAGAGTACTAGAGTGGGTTGCCATTTCCTTCTCCAGGGGATCTTCCCAACCCAGGGATTGAACCCGGGTTTCCCACATTGTGGGCAGATACTTTACCATCTAAGCTACCAGGGAAGTCTTGTTATATTGATAGTTATTTGTTATAACCAAGTTTCTAATGTATTTGCATTATTTTTTATAAAAATGTAAAAACATAGACAAAAGGATGCCGGATAGTAAAATGAACCCATTATACCCATAGCTGTTGCAGCATTGCTTCAACATCATTTTTTTCTCCCAGATGCGCATGTCTGCGTATGGACATTGAGGAGGTGATAGGATTAATAGTTGGGAAATCTGTCTCTATACATAAGATAATATTTCATTTGAGGTTCTTGGGAGGGTACCAAAGATTCAGCAGCATGAGATCATTGGTTCAAAGCATCTGAAAAAATGTTTTTAAATTTAGGTTACAAACGCAACTGTCCAGTGGGGATTAATCCCCCTGGTAGATAATGACCTTCAACACTTATATCACCACCAACGTTTGAACAGTCAAAGCTAAGCAGGAGGAGGAGTATGCTTAGGCCAGGATTAGTGTGATTAAAGGAAACCTGTTCTGCTTGTTTTGTTCATCTGGCTGTTTGTAAATGCACAGGGGAGGTGAAAATAGCTCCCATCATGAACAACAAAAGTACATTTATCCACCATCCCACCCTCTTCCAGATTTGCACTGAGACTGTCTTAACTGTTTATATTATTTGTAGATGAAGAGAATGTCCCATTTCTGTGCTAAGCATTACTGTCAGGACAGAGTGGGAGTTGGAGTTGCTTAGCTGCCCAGCTCTCACCTGAGCATCTAGTCACCAAGAACAAGAATGTGAATGACAGCTGGGCATAGTGGAGGGTACAGCCCATATCAGAACCCGGTCCACTAATGTTTTAGTGCGAGGTCTGAACAAAGTCCTAGAACACTTCAAGCTTACATTAAAAAAAAAAAAAAAAAGGATACAGCATATAAATCTGGATTTTCCACTTTTCTTAAAAAATTAGAATGTCTGGTATCACTGCACCAACAATGGCCAAAAGGAATCTATTTCTTTGAACTGGCACCTTCTCCTAATATACTGCAGTTCCCACACAGCCAGGGTTAATTCATCTGTGTTACAAGCTATGGGAAAAAAACTTGTGTTTGCTAACCCTCCTGTAAAGCCATTAGCAAATGCTGCTCCCTCCGTGTAAATGGACTGAACCAAACAAGCAGGCTTCCAAGGACAGAAGCCCCATTTGTGACTTTGAAATTGGATGTAAGAATTTATATTTTGACCAAAGTATCAAGGTAGAATAGATGTGAATTTCTCCTGGATAGCTCAGTTGGTAAAGAATCTGCCTGCAATGCAGGAGGCCCCAGTTCGATTCCTGGGTCGGGAAGATCCACTGGAGAAGGGATAGGGTACCTGCTCCAGTATTCTTGGGCTTCCCTTGTGGCTCAGCTGGTAAAGAATCTGACAGCAATGCAGGAGACCTGGGTTTGATCCGTGGGTTGGGAAGATCCCCTGGAGAAGGGAACAGCTACCCACTCCAGTATTCTGGCCTGGAAAATTCCATGGGCTGTATAATCCGTGGGGTCACAAAGAGTCAGACATGACTGAGTGACTTGTACTTTCACTAGGATATGAAATTTCTATTATCTAAACTGGTTCTAGGTTTAGATAATATAAAAACCAGTTTAGATAATAAAAAACCCTTGAGGGATATAAAAAAAGGATGAGAGGGGAAGATTAATCTTTACAGAGTGTGTCTCTGGTTGTCAGTCCCTATTTACCCCAGAGAGATAGCAGTCAAGGTGTGACCTCCTTCATCATAAGCCTAGTGATAGATGGCTTCCCTGGAATCATTCGAAAGCTTGAAATATGTTCCCTAGGGTTAGAAGACATCATTAGAAGATGCCTAATTCATCTAGACCCAATGGACATTTACTTGAGCAAACTCCAGGAGATAGTGAAGGACAGGGAAGTCTGGCATGCTGCAGTCCATAGAGTTGCAAAGAGTCTGACACAACTTAGTGACTGAACAACAGCAGTTTATTCAGAGAGAGGGGAACACACTCTCTTTGGATTGCAGCCCACTTCTATTGAGTGTGGAGCAAAAAATGTGTTTTCAGTGATGTGGACTACCCATGAAAGAGAGGACCTATTTGGAATCTTCTTAAGAAGAGGAGAGACACTAACAGTAAGAGCTTCGAGGAATGGACAGTCTGAGGAGACGTGGAAGTGGGTGCAGGTGGTAAGGGAGAGTTCAGTTCAGTTCAGTCACTCAGTCGTGTCCGACTCTTTGCGACCCCATGAATCACAGCACGCCAGGCCTCCCTGTCCATCACCAACTCCCGGAGTTCACTCTGACTCAGGTCCATTGAGTCAGTGATGCCATCCAGCCATCTCATCCTCTGTCGTCCCCTTCTCCTCCTGCCCCCAATCCCTCCCAGCATCAGAGTCTTTTCCAATGAGTCAACTCTTCGCATGAGGTGGCCAAGTACTGGAGTTTCAGCTTTAGCCTCATTCCTTCCAAAGAAATCCCAGGGCTGATCTCCTTCAGAATGGACTGGTTGGATCTCCTTGCAGTCCAAGGGACTCTCAAGAGGGAGAAGAGGGAAGCAAATAAAAATCTGACCACACAGCCTTTGTTGACACCATGGTTTCTAGCCAGCTGGAAAGGAGAGATTATTTAGTACTACATGAAGTTTAGAATTATATTACATAAGGTTTGGCATTATACTTACCAAGTTTAACCCATGTTTGCAACTTAAGTGACCTTAAGACCGTTATTGAGGCTTCCCTGGTGGCTCAGATGGTAAAGAATCCGCCTGCAATGCAGGAGACCCAGTTTCGATCCCTGGGTTGGAAAAAACCCCTAGGGAATGGAATGGTAATGGAATCCCACTCCAGTATCCTTGCCTGGAGAATTCCATGGACAGAGGAGCCTGGTGGGCTATACTCCGTGGAGTTGCACAGAGTCAGACACAACTGAGCGACTAACTCTTTTACTTTCACTAAGACTGTTATTACCTGAACATGAAAATCATCATTAAAGGCCTGTGATTTCTCGAGGTTTCTTCAGGGTCAGGAGATTGCCACCACTGAATACATTTTAAAGGATCAACGGGACACAAAAACAAAATTGTGCTTTCCTTACATTAGAAATTGTGCCTGTTCACTGTGCTGGATATAAAATACTCGCACAGCAGTCAGGTTCTGTGGGGAGGCTGGCATGTTGTCTTCAGGCTCTTAGACCTTGTGGGTTTCATACATAGCTCTAGAAACGTGCTGATAGTCAGGTCACCAGTGTATCACCTAGTGCATCTTTTCTGTTATTTTCCAAGCCCTTTCAAACCATGCTGACATCAGTTTTCTTCAGCTATTTTTCACTTCCCTGTAGTTTTCCTTAAAATCTTAAATTCTATCATCTTGTTACTTTCATCAAAATTTACTTTACTTTTTGCATTCTCAGCCATGTTGCCTTGTTGCACAGAGGTACCTCCAGAGTAGGTATGAAGTAGAACATCTTTACTTAGTCACTTACACACTCTGGAAAGCATTCAATGCCTTCTTCCCATGGTCAGTGATTTCCTGTCTGGGGATTTTATGACCTGCTGTAGTGTCTTTTTTTTTTTTTTTTTGAAAATGAAAGGAAACAAATGTTTTGATTTTTTTTCCCTAGGAATTTATCTAGAGTTTGAGAAAGACAAAAAAGTGAAAATGGAGAGTGTTCAAATTAATAAGGTTACAGCTGAAGCACAGTAATTATGAAGAAGCAAGAGAGTACCAAATTTATTAGCATGTTATAGATATACAACATGTAAAGTACATCCTAAGCAATTTCCTGTAGGAAAAAACTCCAGTAGAAAAATGTAAGAATAATGTAGGTTGTCACCTATGTCAGAAGCAACTGATACTTAATAGTCATAAAATTAACTAATTTGACATATTGGTAGGAAAGAGAACAAAAGTAAATCAATTTATAATTACCTGGGTACATTATATAGATTTAAAAATATAAACATTGACATTAAAAAGAGGATGAGAGGAAAGGGACTCTGGAAGAAAGGACCTTTGGGAATCCACGAAACATTATCTCAGCGCATGTAGTTGAATATTTGTATGTTTGAGAGCAAGAATTTGAGAATGAAAAAACTTAAAATTTTACTGATGTTCTAAAATTTGGTAGTAGATTCACTCCTTCTTCAATCCACAAGGAAGTTTTTCTATCCACCTTTTTTTTTTTTTCTACAATGAAGTTTTTCAAGGATATAATTAGTTTCTCAAAAGTTATAAAGTCATATATTATTTAAGCAGTCAGGATTTATCTATCAAAACCTCCATTAGCAGGTAGGAAGTAAAGCAGCATTGATTTTTAAAATATATCCTTAAATAACTATGGAAAAGAGAGAGACTATAAAAAGAAAAATATGCAAATGTTAGTTCATTAGATTTGTGAGTTCTTTGGGAAAGCTATAACTCAGAGTATAAATAGACTAGCACTCAAAAAAAAAAAAAAAGAAAAAGAAAAAGCTGATGAATGAATGAGAAACCCAATGCCTAACCTCAGAACTTTTCAAAAACATGCTTATAAATATGATTTCACTTTTTCCTCCAAGGTTGTTTCTTCATGAGATGATTGATTAATTGGTTAATGGACTGTTTAACGTAGATTAGAAGGATCTCAAATTTAGTCTAACACTTGTTTTTGTATGGGAGAGACCTGGGGTTAAGAGATAACAAAACAGAATCAGGCCTAGGACCCAGGTTTTCTAATTTTTTGACCCGTGTTGTTCTCAGTGGCGCATTCATCTGACAAATTCTGTACATTAAAGTCGTAGATTCAAAATGAAGCTTTCAAATTTAAATAGGAAGAAAAGTTATGACCAAGATAGCATATTCAAAAGCAGAGACATTACTTTGCCAACAAAGGTCCGTCTAGTCAAGGCTATGGTTTTTCCTGTGGTCATGTATGGATGTGAGAGTTGGACTGTGAAGAAAGCTGAGCGCTGAAGAATTGATGCTTTTGAACTGTGGTGTTAGAGAAGACGTGAGAGTCCCTTGGACTGCAAGGACATCCAACCAGTCCATTCTGAAGGAGATCAGCCCTGGGATTTCTTTGGAAGGAATGATGCTAAAGCTGAAACTCCAGTACTTTGGCCACCTCATGCGAAGAGTTGACTCATTGGAAAAGACTCTGATGCTGGGAGGGATTGGGGGCAGGAGGAGAAGGGGACGACAGAGGATGAGATGGCTGGATGGCATCACTGACTCGATGGATGTGAGTCTGAGTAAACTCTGGGAGTTGGTGATGGACAGGGAGGCCTGGCGTGCTGCGATTCATGGGGTCGCAAAGAGTTGGACACAACTGAGCAACTGAACTGAACTGAATATTGAGAAATGATTTAGAAATGTCTTCCATGATGTTGGGAATTAAAGAGAATGTATTTAAACCTGATTCAAGTGCAGGGAGTGATCCTGATCTCAAAGTTTCTCTTTTTGGGTAACAGTGTGTTGTCAAAGTCAGGAAGGTCAAGTGTGTTATCCTGAGGTCTGAAGAATTCTTACAGTTAGGAATGAGGGAAATTTAGCCACCGAGTTCTAAAGAAAATTACTCAAATACAAGCAATGTTATTAAACATTCTCTTTTTGAATCATCTCTTCAGAATCCTAAAAATAAGGAAAGTTTTAAGTGAAACTGGATTAACCCATAGTTTACAATATGAGGACTTCCCTGGTGGCTCAGATGGTAAAGAGGCTACCTGTAATGCAGGAGACCTGGGTTTGATCCCTAGGTTGGGAAGATCCCCTGGAGAAGGAAATGGCAACCCACTCTGGTATTCCTGCCTAGAGAATCCCATGGACAGAGGAGCCTGGTAGGCTACAGTCCATGGGGTCACAAAGAGTGGGACATGACTGAGCTACTTACACTGTAAATATGAGTCAATATACTTTCATTCAAAGTATATGCTTTATTCAGAAATGTTTAAAAAGTACCCTCTTTTATCATCATCTCAGTGAATGTTATTTGGAATCTGTAGGCATTGGTATCACACAAGACTGATTCTGAAAACTGGGACTCCAGCTTGTTCAATTAAGTAATTCTCCTAATGGCAAAAGAAAGTACAAGGCAAATATTATAGTCTTCTCATAAACAATGACTAACAATTACAGGATATAAATGGAAAAATTGCCATTGATGATAATGTAGTCGGTTTTAAACACTTGGGAGGGAGTCCAAGTATAGTATCTCCAGCTACCTTCTGCCTTTCAGTATAACCCCGCCACCTATGAATGGGAACATGTATCACTTCCTCCCAAACAATTCCATTCAGTTCAATCATGAAGAAAACCTCTTTTATGCAGATCCCCCACTTCCTTCCCTCTGATGTCCAGATCTTTCAAGCTCCTAAATCGCACAGCGTTTCTGTGCATTGTTACCTCCTCCTCAATGAGGCTGTTGGGAAACACTTCAAACAGTCTGTCCCGGAGGGGGACAGAAACTTTCTAGGAGGGAGGGGAGGGAAGGGAAATCAAGTCAGTGCTTGCCAAAACAATGAAAAGAAAAATGTGGAAGCTTGTGGTGGTGGTGGTGGTGGTTGTGGAGGGAGAGTGATCTTTTCTGAGCCAAATGAAATGACACCTGAGAGAAAGCTTTAATTCATTCAAAAGAGAAAAATTAGGAGTTAGGTAATCACTTTCCATCTGTGAAAATGAATAATAGGAAAGTGGGATTAAAAAAATAATTTGGGGTCTGTAAGGGAGGCCCGAAAGGATGTGGAGATGCTTTGACTTCCCCAAGCTTCTTCACAGCCTCTGAATTTTCATTTTAACCCACTGAGACACTAGGCACTTAGCACTGATTCAGGAGACTGAGTTTGGACTCTTAATGTGGCTACATTCATTCTGATCTAAAATCCTTTGTACACGATTTCTCTCAGTGACATGTTCCTTGAAATAAAAACATAACCACACTAGATATGTATAGCATAAAAGCAGATTGTTTTTAAACAGGGGGCTTTTCAAGGTTTACTGCAAGGCATCAGCTACCCTTTAAGTTAAAATAATGTTTGACAGGTCAGTAATGAGACATAAAAGATTTTTTTAAGAAACTGACAATTTTGTACAACGAAAGGGGCAAAAACAGAAACATCAAAGCTCAGGAACTGTATACACTGCACAAAGCATTAGGAGTTTCTGTTCTCTTTAACATTTTGACATATGTTGTGTAGTGTGGTTAGAGCTATTATGGGAATGCAAAGTTCTTTCCAAGCACTTTTACCACTCACATCGTTCCATGGTCACTTGAAGGGCACTTTGAAGTTTCCCAGGAATAAGGGCAAGGTACTGCTGTGTTTTGTTGGATAGGATACGTATGAGCAGAGAATGCTATGTAATGTAATACAGTAATCTTCAATTAAGTAGTATTTGCTTTTGATTTAAAGGCATTTCGATTTTTAATACAAGGATTCCAAGAGAAATTTCCTGTCTTTTGCAGTTACTCCAGCTCTATTAGAGCTGAGACCTCTCTTAGGATTGAGGAGACTTGGAAGTTAGCCTTGGCAGGTTGACTGTCCTGTTAAAAGTTTGGAGTACCTCCCAACTGGTAGATGTGAAGCTTCACATAGATTTGGAAGGAATTTTTCATAACTTTTACATTCTCTCTGCTTGACCATTTATTATTTGATTGGATAGTTTTTATTTAGCTTCAGCAAAATATTAAAAGCATTTCTTGGATGGAATAAGACAGGTGTGATCATTTCTGAAACTGAATTTGAAAGGCTTTTGTACAGGATTGCTTTTTAGAGATTGTTATAACTTCAGAGACAGAGAGACCCTTCAGTTTTCTCATAGCTATTTTTCTGAGCTTGAATTCTGGGGCCATAATTTCCCTTTGAATAGTCAACAGCATGAAAGAAGCATGGACTTTAGAACCAGGTGGTTGTAAATGTATATGTAGCCTCTACCCGTCTCAGCTGAGGAACCTTGAGAAGGTCTTAATTTCTCTGTGCTTTTGCTTTCTTCTCTGTGAAGGTGGGATAATGATACCAATTTTTGCAGGTTTATTTTAGGAATTAAAGTCTAATTTATGTAAAGTTTTAGCATCTAACATCCTAATATCTAACATCTTCTATTCTGCCTTCAACAGGACGGGGACTTATTACAAAGGCTTCCCTTTAGGAGTCAGAAAGAAGTATACTGAAGATTATAAGAGGGAAAATTGTGCTTTCTCTTTATACTAATGTTTATTTTTATAGTTTCAAAACCTATCATCTCAAAAGCTTGAAGGCTGGAATCAGAACAGATGAACGAGGGGATTATGTGGACTCATTTCTCCCTGCTCATTCTCATTATTCCTAACCCTCACCCCCACCATAGCTTTAAAAGTGAGCTATTTGGGGATCAGCATGAGCCCATCAAAGGTGAACACAGATTCCTCAAACACAGCTTGTCCAGTGCTGACCTTAGGATCTTTTTCTGGCATCACCCAATCTAAAAAGCCAGGCTTTCTCTTACCATCATCTCTGATACTCTCTACATGCAACCCGCCTCCAAGACTTTCTGCTGCTGCTTTTTAATATGTGCCAGTTCAGTCCCTTTCTGTCCTTTCTCCTTTGACTCCATCTAAATGTTGGTACTCTTCAGCTTTCTTAGATTTTAATCGGTGTGTTTTCTTCTAGTCTTGATCTCTTCCAAATACAAAGCTCATTATGTAAGAACCATTAAATGTTTATCATAACCATTAAGTGTTTATTGTTTAATTAAAAAATTGCAGTCTGAATTTCTTGGCAGAGTGAATCAGGCCCTTCAGGATGTAGTTCCAGCCTGTATTTGGCCCTGGATCCTATCGTGCCTCTCCTTGCTTCCTAAGCTCCATCCACATCCTATAACTTGAGGTTCCCAGCTGCCACTAAACTCTGCACCTTTGTACTGGATTGGCCAAAAAATTCATTCAGGTTTTTCTGTACGATATTATGGAAGAAAACCTGATGAACTTTCTGGCCAAATCAATACATGCTAATCCCTCTACCTGGATCTCCTTTTATCCTGCTGCCCACAGGGAAATTTCCCAATTCAGATAGTCCCTTCTCTGAAACACTCCCTGACCTTCAAAGCCAGGGAGAACCAATCCTCCCCTTCTCTATACTCCCTGAATCTTGTATAGACTCGAGGATTACACTCACCATGTTGGATTAGATGCAGTGTTTCCAGCCCCTGGACTATGAACAGGGAATCTGGCTTTTCATCTTTATGATCCCAGTCTGTTACTCATTAAGATACTAATACTACTCAAGGCTGGAGAAAGCAATGGCACCCCACTCCAGTACTCTTGCCTGGAAAATCCCATGGACGGAGGAGCGTGGAAGGCTGCAGTCCATGGGGTCACTAAGGGCTGGACAAGACTGAGCGACTTCACTTTCACTTTTCACTTTCATGCATTGGAGAAGGAAATGGCAACCCACTCCAGTGTTCTTGCCTGGAGAATCCCAGGGACAGGAGAGCTTGGTGGGCTGCCGTCTCTGGGGTTGCACAGAGTCGGACACGACTGAAGCGACTTAGCAGCAGCAGCAGCAGCAATACTCAAGGCTGCTTGAACAACTGAATTGAGGAGACAGGATTACATGGATGTGCAGCACAGGAGAGAGAGAGCTGTGATGAGACCAGATCACATTTGCAACATAGGAAGCAAAATAAAAGGACAAGCTTGATGTTATTTATGATAATTTTGGCACAGAAATTTTATACAATGAAAATTATACCAGTAGTGTAGAAACAATAGGCTTCAAATAGTGAAAGAAAATTTAGTGGCAAGTGATGTATTTGTTTCAAAATGCTGGTAACTTGGCACTTAAACTTTGAGAGCCATTGTGTCAATTAGAGTATGGTCCAACCTGTTGTAAGAAGAAATAGACTCCAGACTACAGTGGATGAAATAAAACAGAAGGCAGGAGGAAAAGAGGATGATAGAGGACGAGATGGTTGGAGGGGATCACCAACTCAATGGACATGAATTTCACCAAGCTCCGGAAGAGGGTGAAAGACAGGGAAGCCTGGCGTGCTGTAGTCCATGGGGTCACAAAGAGTCAGACACAACTGAGCGACTGAATAAATTAAAACGGTAGTGTATTGATATACTCATGACTTCATGATAAAAGTGGTGTACTGATAATTTCATGATAAAAGTGTTTGTAAAATATCAGGAGATAGAGAAGGAATTGGAGTTCCCAGGTGGTGCAGTGGTTAAGAGTCCTTCTGCCACTGTAGGAGACACAAGAAATGCAGGTTTGATCCCTGGGTCAAGAAGATCCCCTGGAGGAGGAAATGGAAACCCACTCCAGTATTCTTGCTGAGAAATCCCATGGACAGAGGAGCCTGGTGGGTTGCAATCTGGGGGGACCCCAAAGAATCAGACACTACTGAGCACAAAGGAGCAGTCACTCTGATAGTAGTATTGAGGGAAGTGGTTATTGGGTTGAAACTTAAAGGATGCTTAAGACTTTAACAGGTAAAAAAGAGGAAAACGGCATTCTTTTAGAGAGAATAGCATAAGAAACACACGCAGAGTCCAGGGGAATACAAAGAATCTGGTAAGTGAAGTGAGAATGTAGTGAGAGACGAGGCTGCTCAGGTGGGTCAGGTGGGTCGCAACCACGCTGTGACAACCTTAAGTGGTAATCTGGGTAGTTAGGTTTATGGGAAGTCTACATACAATGTCCCAGGTAAGGCTTTTGATCCAAGTGGTGATATGACCCCGACTGTAAGAGGCGCCTTCAGAAGGCAGTTGGTAGGGAAGAATGCTCTATTACTATATGGTTATATGGCACCCTGGTCATTCCTGTGGTGCATAATCTGGAAAAGGAGTTAACCATGGGTAAAGACATATTTTTCTAAATCCTTATAGAGAGGAGTTGTTTTGTTTGATACAGCATAAAATCTGGAATGACTGCATCAGCATTCTCATCCCTACTCAAACATCAGAATACCTGGGGGAGGAGAAGGTCAGAAGGTAAAATATCTCCTCCTAGGCCTGGTGGGAAGAGCAGGATATAATTATCTTTATAAAAGGAGACACTCCAGGAGTTGAATGGCTCACTTAAAATCTAAGCAAACTTAAAAATATATGACCCTAAACTGCATGCCCCCCAGTCTATCCACAAAAAAAGGTTTGGCTGTGTACTATTTCCTTGGGGGTGGGGAAAAGAAGAGAGTATACATTTCTTCACACATCTAAAGATTCCTTTGAACTCACTCTTCTTATATCCCTACACACTTTTATTTGAAGGCTGCAGTGCCCACAAATCCAGCAGATAATTTACATTTTGATGTAAGCAATTTCAAACAATTTTTCCTCTCTCTATTTTTTGAGCAAAATTTTTGGTCAGAGAGAAGTGAGTCATAGACTCATTTAAAGAAAAAAAAGGAGACATTTGGGTCACCAGTGATGTTACTACAATGCTAAGCCTGTAACAGTGTTTGAATTTTAGCTGCTTATTTTTTAATTTAGTTGCTTATTTTTTAACATCCAAACTACTATTACATTATGCAAGGCTAAAGAAATTTAGTGGAAATCACTCCTGACTTTTAAATTCTATCTATTGGAACATTAATTCCCAAAGTAGGGGTGAAGCCCCTTAGTTCATAGGAATGTCTCTACATGACTATTGAGACATCGCTGTGAATTTTATAAAACCACTCCTAAAAGTTTAGAATTTAGACATGAGGAAGAAATGTAAAGACACTGCTGGTGGGATAAACAGGTATGTAAGAAAAAGCACACTTTCATTCACTTACAAATGTTTATTAAGTGGTCACATGTGATGAACGGAACTGGATTCTTAGCAGATCTTGAAGAACCATGAAAGATAAACCAAGAACAGTTAAGTGAGTAGTCGAATGTGAAGGGCCTCACGTAGCTAGCGCAGGCATTTATCATTTCTCTTGGAGGCAATAATGAATTAGAAGAAAATCATGTTTGAAACATTAATCCTGGAGCATGGTCAGTTGATAGGAAAAGGAAGAGAACAAAGGCAGGACAGCAGTTCCAGGGTGGGGGTGGGGGTTCTTGACGTAGTCTAAGCATGCGGGAACAATGGCCCCAGTAGGTGGATGACTGAGGGATGGAAAAGAATAGAAGATCAAGAGATACTAGGCCAAGAAAGAGCAGAGGAAGTCCTTAACTCGGAAGGCTATAATGGAGCAGAGAGAAAGGCACTTTAGAGGAGGCATTTTTGCATAAATGCTATTTATTTTAGTATCTGAAATTGAAAGTGTTAGTCGCTCAGTCCTCTGACTCTTTGCAACTCCATGGACCATAGCCTGCCAGGCTCCTCTGTCCATGGAATTCTCCTAGTGTGAGTTGCCATTTTCTTCTCCAGGGTATCTTCCCAACCCAGGGATTGAACCTGGCTCTCCAGATTCTTCACTGTCCCGAGTATCTACCTTGGTACATTCAGGACATAGGAATTTCCTTTTTTCTCTCTTATATATTAATTAGTGTTATATCTAATTAGGGGTGGAATATATAGGAACATAACAGATCATCATACAATCTTATATAAAAATTAAGTATAGAAAGAATAATTTTCCTTTCATGTCACTCTGTAAAAGAAAATATATAACAATATATTTTAAAACAATTATTATAGACAATTTCCCACTATAAGTAGGAGACAAATTTTGTTAATCTATATTCAAAAATCAAATATTGGCTTTGTTGTTTAGTCACTAAGTCATGTCCTACTCTTTGTGACCCCTATGGACTGTAGCCTGCCAGGCTCTTCTATCCATAGAATTTTCAAGGCAAGAATCCTAGAGTAGATTGCCATTCCCTCCTCCAGGGGATCTTTTCGACACAGGGATCAATCCTGTTTCTCCTGAATTGGCAGGCTGATTCTTTACCATTGAGCCACCTGCTGCTGCGTCTGTCGCTTCAGTTGTGTCCGACTCTGCACGACCCCATAGACGGCAGCCCACCAGGCTCCCCCATCCCTGGGATTCTCCAGGCAAGAACACTGGAGTGGGTTGCCATTTCCTTCTCCAATGTATGAAAGTGAAAGTGAAGTCACTCAGTCGTGTCCGACTCTTTTCGACCCCATGGACTGCAGCCCACCAGGCTCCTCTGTCCATGGGATTTTCCAGGCAAGGGTACTGGAGTGGGTTACCATTGCCTTCTCCAATTGAGCCACCTGGGAAGCCTCAAATATTGGGTTAGAGATTATTTTTTAAAAACTGCTAGGTGATGCATGAATAGATTCTCTGCTTGAGACTTGACTGCACAGAATTTTTAAGAAAGATTTCTGTGCCAATAAGCTAGATATATGGAAAAATATTTTCCTGTTAGATCAAGAAGTTCATGCTTTTCTGCTGAGCTATCATTATAAATGGCATACCAAAATTTAAGTATTGTTTAGGATTAAAAGTATGAACACCGAGGCTCAGTTTCTCAAGCAATAATGACCATGAAGGATATGTTACTATTCTCCTTTGACAAATTTGGAGCTCCTGGTCTTGGAAAAAGCAAATGGGAAGAGAGAGAGGAAATTGGTAGGGGCATTCAGGAGCTATACCCTATGATTGGGGGCATAGCCAGGTTAGGATTAGGGAAGAGTAGGCATAAAAACAAGCCCAGCTTCCCTGGTGGCTCAGACGGTAAAGAATCTGCTTGCAATTTAGGAGACCCGGGCTCAGTCTCTGGAGTCAGGAAGATCCCCTGGAATAAGAAATGGCAACCCACTTCAAAATTCTTGCCTAAGAAATTCCATAGACAGAGGAGCCCAGCAGGCCACAGCCCATGGGGTCCCAAAGAGTCGGACACGACAGAGTGACTAACACTCACTCACTCATCTCTTCAGCAGGTACCCAGAAGAAAGCTGACATATATACGTGGGGTCTTAAATAGCTGCGTGTGCCCACTGATGGTGGTTCAGCCTTTGTCTGAACCCAGTTCACAAACTTTCCAACATAGTACCACCTTCACTCCCAAATGAATTACAGTCTCTCATAGTTCCTTGCATTGATTTTTCCTTTATAGTATTTCTCATAGTTAGTCATTATACCTTTTGGGATTATCTGATAAATATCTGTCTTATCCATTGAGCTATAAGCTTAGCAATGCAATAATTCAAGGGACCAGGGCCGCTTTGCCCACAATAAGTATTCCCAGCAACAATCAGAGTGCCTGGCACTTACTTTATTCCCAGTAAATATCTATCAAGACGATTAATGTCTTAACACTTTTATTCCTCCAAATATTGTTTAAACTTCTATGTCTAACTGCAAACGAGTTGCAAATAATCAGAAATAGTATATATTGATAATTTTGAAGACTCTCAGTGTTCAGATTTTGGAAGCAGAATGAGAAAATTAAAGTGACAAATACCAAAATTTTAAGGCCTTAATGATGATCAATTTAGCATGTATCTTTGAAAAGAGGTCCAGAAGGAACTGTGAAAATATACATTAATCTATTTAACTTTCATAAAAATGATGAAATTATGAAGGTGGTCAAATTAGTGAAAATTAACAGTGACATTGGAATCCCTGGATATTTAAACTATAGTAGGGAAGGCAATATCTTTTCTATGAGAGGAAATTGTAGTTGACCACACCATACATTCCTTTGAAAGAATATATATATATCACTGTCAATAAAGGATAAACTGAAAATGTAATGTAGTTTTCACTTCCAAACACCTTTAACCAAGTTCTTCATCAAAAGATATTGGGAAAAAAATTCTGTCACTATAAAACTGGGGGAAATGTATTGTCAGAAACAGGAAATTGGCTCATAAATAGGAAATAAAGGATAGTGATAAATGGGCATTTTCTTCTTGGAAAAGGTAAACAGTGAGGTTCTCAGAGACCAGTGCTGATACAACTTTTGTTTAACATTTTCATAATCTGTAAATGGAAAAAGGCCTCTGGACTTTTCATATCTTAAAATTTTATAAATCTTTTAGGTAAGGAAATGTGAAATGTCAGATCAACAGGCTGCAGACTGTGTGGGCAAAAACTTAAAGGGCTTTTTAATTTCTTGTTATTATAAAAGAGATCACATAACATGGTAAATAATACAAACAGCACAAAGGGATAAAAAATAGAGTGGAGCTTTCAACTCAGACTACCCTTTAACTCCCTCACCTTGGTTCTATTCCTGGTTCTATTCCATAGAGAGTGCCACCTAATTTGGTTTTTCGACTGTCCTTCCTGAAATATGTGCATATATATACTTATATACCTATGCCTTTATAGAATATATTTACACATAAATGAGAGCTTACTATATACACACCATTCTAAACTTGGGTTATTTTTATTTAAGAATACATATTGGAAATGTGTTTTCTATTAGCAGAAACCATTGCATCCTTTTTAATGACTGCTTATGTGCTATTATGTGGATTTTCTATATCTAATTTACTCAGTCCCCTGATGATAGATATTTAAGTTGTTTCCTGTTTTTGATATTATTAAAATTGCTATTGTTGGTATTTTTGTTATTACTGTTACTACCACAAGGACATTCTTGAATGCATTTTTCTTCACATCTTTGGGAGTATACCTCTAGGATAAATTCCCAGAAATGGGATTGCTGAGTCAAAGATTAGAGGCAGTTATAGTTTGCTTCACTCTCGATTGCCTTCCAAAATGTTGTATTGATATGTATTCTTACAAGCAGGAAATGAGCATCTGGTTCCTCATACCATAGCCAATAGTGAGTATTGTAAAAATTTTTCAGTTCTTACAAAGTATAATCTAAGTACTAAAAATATGTTTTTATTTTAAATTTTCCATTAAATTTTTATTTAAAAAATACAAACTCCTCCCCATCCCTCCACCCTCCACATATTTGAAATAGTCACTCTGCAGCATGGCGGAAATGGAGCCAGCTGTAGACTGAAGGTTAAGAGGGGAGGCAGGCAGTGAGAACAGATCATCCTTTAGAGAGCCTTGAGAAGAGAAGAGAGAAGGAGCAGGCAGGAAGTGGGGTCAAGGCTCAAGGCAGGAAAAGCATTTTGTTTGTTCAAGAATTTGAGTTATTTAGAATTGGAGTAATCTTTCTCCCCAGGAAGTGGATTCCTTGTCACTAGAAATGGACAAGCCATGGGTGAGATAACCTCTGGCCAAGACACTGCAAAAATAATTCATGCTCTGGAAAGAAGGCTCTAAAATCACCTTATCTCAGACCTGTCAGATAGGAAAATAACTAATATCTAATTGGATCTTCTCAACAACATATATACTTAGTGAAACTGCAGATTCTTCTTGAATATCATTAATTACTCACTGAAGTCAATGGTGGGGCATTACAGAGTAGAAAGAGATTATGTGTAAAATTCCTTCAATTTGAAGGAGTTTTGAAGTTTGATTTGAAGTTTTTATGATGGATACATTAAGAAATATTTTTATTTAATATACAAGTGGAGGAAAATAATATGACTGACCAAATCCCTAAGTAATTATTAGTTCTAGAGGCTTAGTTTTTGCAGAAGAAATGAGAATAGATAAGATTTAGTTGATCACAAATCAATATTTCTTAAGAAAACCATGCAAAACTAAGAAATATTTTGAAGCAAAAAAGTTTCAGCTGATAAAGCATTCATAGCTTACTATACATACTTGATTTTTATATCTTCCCGATCTGTTCACACACAGTAAGTCCCCCATTTCATCAAATACATTCCATGTATCCAATTTTATTTACAACCTGGCCCATTTCATGTGTCTCTCCCATGTACATACTCATTTCTTCATCTGGGATTTATACAAGTTAGTAAAATGCCTGATACAAAGATGAAACAATATTAAAAAACAACAGAAAAACAGACTTCCCAGATATAGAAGTTGAAGCCTTTTTTTTCCTTGCAATTTTCCTAGGATTTCATCAAGAGCTTGGGCTGGTATGTCATAATAATTCAGTTTAGAAGATAACTATCAAGGGTGTATCAAAATGTTTTTACCAATTTGTATTGAATTGTTTGGTCTCAATATGGGCAGTCTTTCAAATGCCTGAATAAATTCGTTGGAAGTTTTGTTTGCTAAAGCATTTCACATCCTGGGAAAAATAAAACCAAATATGTTGTTTTTCTTTGTTCTCCACTGAGCCATGCAAAAGTTAAAAAGAGCTTAAAAAAAAAAAGTAAAGACAAAAAATTTTGAATAAACCTCCTTTAAATCAAATTGACCTTCTCTAGGCACTTTTTTTTCTGCATCTTGGCAGGGACTGAATCTATATCCTTCTCTTTCCCAGGCTCACTCTGTGTGGCCCACTTCCTATGGCTATTCCATTCTCTGAAATGACAGCATTTTCAGCCTACAGTAGCTTAAAAACTATTAATTCCCGGTCACTGGAAATAACCTACATGTCACTCAAGGCAAAGAAATTGTTCTTGCTTTTTGACACTTGAGCTTTATTGCTTCTGAGCTCAGACAACCCCAACATGGGGAGGTGAGAATAACTTTCTCCTTGAACCATTTTCTTTATGCTGTGCTTTGCCACTTGGCTTTCCCTGGCCCCCCAGCCAGGCTGTCAGCACATTCCCTGCTCAGGGTGGTGTGGGGAAAAAGCCCAAGTATGGAAGGAGAGTTTATTTTCGGTAAATTTAATCAAGCAGTGAGCTTTTATTTTTGCTTTTTATATTTTGGGAAAAAAGACCTCGCTTTAGAGTAGATAGCACTCTGGAACTAAGTTTTAGAGATTTTCGTTTTGGCTGATGATGAAACAGTTGCAAACCTCTCTGCTTTTTCCCCTTGCAACTTGTTTCCCCTTTTTGACAGAAAGAACTACTTTTACAGTGCAGTCAAAATAATCCCCAGTTTTCTTTAGTCTATGATATTTGGGAATGGGGGGCTGCTTGAAAGAGAGGAAAACTTCCTGATTAAAAGCAAGGCAGACAAACACCTTTTGCAGACCTCATCCAAAAATGGATTGGGAGCAATGTCTGTAATGCAAACGGCTCTAATGAGGAAAGTCATTCCAGCTTCCTTTTTTCCCCCAGATTTGAAAAAGTTGGATTAACACATCATCTTGAGTATGAGTCAGTTCAGTTCAGTTCAGTTGCTCAGTCGTGTCCGACTCTTAGCGACCCCATGGACTGCAGCATGCCAGGCCTCCCTGTCCATCACCAACTCCTGGAGTTTACTCAAACTCATGTCCATTGAGTTGCTGATGCCATCCAACCATCTCATCCTCTGTCATCCCCTTCTCCTCCTGCCTTCAATCTTTCCCAGCATCAAGGTCTTTTCAAATGAGTCAGCTTTTCGCATCAGGTGGCCAAAGTATTGGAGTTTCAGCTTCAGCATCAGTCCTTCCAATGAATATTCAGGACTGATTTCCTTTAGAATAGACTGGTTGGATCTCCTTGCAGTCCAAGGGAGTCTCAAGAGTCTTCTCCAACACCATAGTTCAAAAGCATCAGTTCTTCGGCACTCAACTTTCTTTATAGTCCAACTCTCACATTCATACATGACTACTGGAAAAAGCATAGCCTTGACTAGATGGACCTTTGCTGGCAAAGTAATGTCTCTGCTTTTTAATATGCTGTCTAGGTTGGTCATAAGTTTTCTCCCAAGGAGCAAGCATCTTTTAATTTCATGGGTGCAGTCACCATCTGTGGTGATTTTGGAGCCCCCAAAAATAAAGTCTGCCACTGTTTCGCCATCTATTTGCCATGAAATGATGGGACCAGATGCCATGATCTTTGTTTTCTGAATGTTGAGCTTTAAGCCAACTTTTTCACTCTCATCTTTCACTTCTATCAAGAGGCTCTTTAGTTCTTCTTCACTTTCTGCCATAAGGGTGGTGTCATCTGCATGTCTGAGGTTATTGATATTTCTCCCAGCAATCTTGATTCCAGCTTGTGCTTCTTCCAGCCCAGCATTTCTCATGATGTACTCTGCATAGAAGTTAACTAAGCAGGGTGACAATATATAGCCTTGATGTACTCCTTTTCCTATTTGGAACCAGTCTGTTGGTCCATGTTCAGTTCTAACTGTTGCTTCCTGACCTGCATATAGGTTTCTCAAGAGGCAGGTCAGGTGGTCTGGTATTCCCATCTCTTTCAGAATTTTCCACAGTTTGTTGTGAGTATGAGTATATGAACCCAAAAGGAAGCACATCATTAATTACAATAAACCCAATTCTCAATAGTTTATGAGTGTGAAAATTCAAAACTCATATATATCTATAAGCTGACACAAACAGAAATCATCCCCCAAGGGTTCTGATAGAAAGTTGGTCCTATTGAAATTTACCTTGAGTGGATACCCTGCTAACTAGAAGATAACTGACTTTATTTTATATCTTGCTTACCATTGCTGTCTATACACTAGATCATCAAAATATCAATATTATTGGGTACTGGAATTTGAGCATTTGTTATAGTGGGGGTAGTTTATCAATTCTTACTTTGAAACCACCTAAAAATCCAATGGGGTAGTTATCCTTACTTACCAGAGGAACAAACTGAGACTCACAAAGTAAATTAGAGTACAGAGATATATATTATTATATATCTTAAGTTATGTTGTATATAGTGTGTATGTATATGTCATATAATTACTACTAATAACTTTTTAACTATAATTACTCCTCATAAGTATAAAACAGGAACTTTACAGAAAGAGAGGGGCTTCCCTGGTGGCTCAGTCAGTAAACAATCCACCTGCATGCAGGAGGTGCAGCTTCGATCCCTGGGTTGGGAAGATCCCCTGGAGACGGAAATAGCCCCACTCCAGTATTCTTGCCTTGCAAATCCCACGGACAGAGGAGCCTAGTGGGCTGCCATGGGGCAGCAAGAGTCAGACACGACTTAGTGACTGTACTATTACTACTCCAGTAATAGAGGCTTAAACTCAAATGTTAGCCTTCCTCAAACAAGTTACTCAGTCTAACGGGACTCAATTAAAAAAGTCAGTTGTCTCAAAGGTATATTCCCCAGAGGCAGAACCTAAAGCAGAGATTTGTGTACATGTGCTTTACAAGGGATGCACTGTTTGGGGGAAAAAAACAGTAAGGGACTAGACTAGGGAAGTAGAAAGAGAGGACATAGGATGTGGTCTCAGAGCAAGTTTAGTCTTGGCCTGATACACCAGACATTGAAACATCCGTTTTACGGAAGCGTATGCCCGACTTAGGGAAGGGACAGAGTTTTATCCCCTTTTACCGGTCAGTCATTGGCTGACCCCAGCAACAGTTTGACGTGACCTTCATCCCACTCAGCTTCTGAAAAGTTGGCTCCTGTCTGATGATGCCAGTTCTCCTGAGAAGGTTGAAGGTGTCAGGGTGTCAGTTATTAGACCATATTATTCTCAGCGGCTAGAGCTGAGTGTCATAGCAAGTTAGGCTAAGCAGGTAGGGCATTTACAACATCTACTGTATCAATTTCTGTTACATGTCTGCTGGATGCCATTGATGGTATCTCTTACCTTAAAAGAACTCAAAATCTAACGGGGGCAGGGGATATGTTTGATAGGGTTCAAATTAGAAGTATTTTTGTAGTATCACCATCTGTTTTGTACTCCTGGGGTGGGGATGGGAGCATGGAGGAGGAGAAGGGAGAGGAGGAAAGGACTGATGAAGGGCTGCGGCTGCTGCTGCTAAGTCGCTTCAGTCGGTCTGACTCTGTGTGACCCCACAGACGGCGGCAGCCCACCAGCCTCCCCCTTCCCTGGGATTCTCCAGGCAAGAGTACTGGAGTGGGTTGCCATTTCCTTCTCCAGATGAAGGGCTAAGAAAAATTCAATGCTACCAGAAGGAACTTACACTTGGGCTGCCTCTCGGAGACTCTTAGAAGTTAGTGGGTGAGATTGCAAAGGACATTTCCGACAGCAGAAATGGCATAAATAAAGGGGACTTGACTAACCTTGGCAACTTTGGGGAGCAGCATTATGTCTCTATATCTAGGATGATTAAACCTTGTAAGGGCATGGTGGGAGAAGAGACTGGAAAGATGAGTAAGGGTCTTTTGGTTTATGCCTGAGAGTGGAGTTTATTACTGACTGAATAGGAGAGTTGAAAAAAAATTGCTCCAGTGTGACATAGTCTCAGGTCTTTGCTATATGGATGACAGTAATTACTCACATACATTTCACACCATGTTGCCATGTTGGTTTATATCTTTTTTCTCCTACCTCTAGTTCTTCTGGGAATATCTGAAATGTGAACTGGGTACTTTTGCACACTAATACAGTTGATTAAAATACACCAAGGAGAATTCTAAGGTTCGTGTCAAAAAGGAGCCCACTGCCTTATTCCACGTGCCAGCAAATACATAGTTTGAGCACAGGGGCATAAACTTGCAGAGAAGTTGGTTGTGGGCATTTTCCTCCAGACTTCTCCAAGCCTATGCTCACCTTACACTTACTCTCTATTCTCTGAGGTTCTTCCACATCCCATTCTTTGAGCTCTATAAGTCATATGGCTGTTAAGACTCCTAACTTGCCAATTTACTTTGCTTTTCCTCAAACCAGTGGCTCACACCGCTGAACAACTAACAACTGTAGACCTCTTCAGGGTGGAGATCGACTTACTTATTTGTGCTACATTCACCATTGTTTTCTCTCCATTTTGATACTTGTTGCTTTTCCTGTCCTAAGGTTATATTGCTTTTCCATATGGCCTCTCTGTGAAGCAGGCCCTCCGTGTGTTCTGCGGAACTCCCCTGAATTCCAGCCAAGCTGCAGGCTTTAGAAATATACTTTGGAAAGTAGTGCAGAACATGGGCTGGAGTGTACAGTGGTGGGAAATAGAGGTGCAGAGTCTAGTGTTCAATAGGGGATATACACACAGAAAAGTCCCTGCTTATGATAGCAAAACCTGGAACCAACCCAGATGCTTCTATTTTGCAGAAGGTGGGGGGACATGAATTATGATGGCATAGTCACACAATAGAATATTATATAGCTGTCGTGTGAATAAATTACAGTCCCACCCAGTAGTATAGATAAACATAACAATATAGTAAGAGGTATTAAAAACTCAGTCATCCAAACATACATCTAGCATAATACCATTTTCATAATTTTAAAAACAATACAACAAAAGTAAACATTTTAAGAATATAACTATAGAGATATATGATTATGATATAACTATAGAGAGATATGATTATGATATAACTATCATAAAGGAAAAAACGGGACTGATGGAACAGAATTTGAGATAGTGGTTACCTTACATGGGAGGAAGCAAAGGAATGGAATGGGGAAGGTAATTAGCTTTATGTCAAGTTTCTAGCTTTTATTTTGAGTGGTGATTTCATGTGTGCTGATTATATAATGAAAGGTAACCCCAAATTGTAAACCAATTACATAGAAGAGAGTCATTATGGACCAATGACCATTATGGACCAATGACCAATGACAACCATGTATCATGATCCATGAGTTAATGATTAAATCTGTGTACCTTAGATTTAAAAGGAAAATCATAAATAACTCTTGTAGTCATTCAGGAGAGAAAAGGGCATAGCAATACTTATGGCATGAGCTGTTTTGAGAATTAAGTGAGATAAGCTGTGAGCTTCATAGGTTCTTAGCTAATTTGGGAATAGTGAGGGGGTGAATGGCAAGACTGGGGACCGTGGTCCCAAAAGTTTGACGTTGGTGGTTAGACAGCATCACTGTATCTCTTTGAGCCCTTATCACCTGGATCAGGTCCTTGTTAAGAGCCAGATAACCGTCCTCTTTCCACTTTCTGGGAATCTTAATCTTTCTTTCTTTGTCCATAAAGTCCCCTGACCCCTGGAATATCCAGTACATTCTCTTCATTAAGTTAAAAATTTTCCAAATGATAGGAAAACATTGACTTTAAACAGCTTATTGATGTGTTATGGCCTGTAAATATACCTAATGCAAGAAACTACTCCAGGGAAATGAGGCATAAAAAAATGTAAGGAGGAGAAACACAAATATTTTAGTAAAATTTCCTGCCAGTATGTTAAGCACTGGTCAAGTGGTTGTAGGTATTGAGTCAATGTTTTGACCTTCCACTGCCCCCAAGTTACTAACAAGAAGGATGGATTTTTGTTTCCCTGTTTGGCTCAGGAAATCTTCTACCTGAAAACATGAATGGGATTGCAAGTGGGCACTGTGGAGAAATCTATGCCCGAGTTTGCCTTTCTAACTCTGCTCTTCTTTCTACGGAACAAAAATGATAACCTGTGTGTCCTGGTGCCAGAATAGTGTGATATAGGGGGTATTCAGTACCAATTTCCCAACTGACAACTCCAGAATAGAAGATGTAAAAGTATCATTTTTTTTTCCCCCTGAAAAAAGGAAACTTTGGATGAAGGCAGAATTCAGTGTGTTCTAAAAGTGGGTTGTGTCTTCCTGTGGTTGTCAGACTTCATCCCATTTCCTATTTCCAAAGACTGGATGTTCTCCAGTCCAGGGGATAGGAAGTGTGCTTGCTTGGAGTGGGACTTTGAGCATCTATCCAGCTTGGAGGCAGCCCACCCAACCGGAAACCCTCCCACCACACAGCACAACATGGGAACCGAGCTCTGTTTTTCTTTACTTTCCACAGATTCATGAAAGCAAACAGAACAAGGCAGTCTTCTCCCTTAAAGGAGAAGTCGTTTCTAATCTGAGAAAAATCACTCTAAATCACAAACTGGTGATTTGAGAAAATGTTCCTTTGCCTCCTAGCAGTTCCATAGAGGTAACCTATTCATTACAGGCATCTCCTGGGTAATTGGCAGACCCCGGGCAATCTGTCCAGATGGCCCTGTCCTAGAACTGTGTGTTGCAATAACATTAAAAAAAATGCTTTGTGTTGGCTGATTTGAAAATGGATCTCTGTTGTGGAGATAAATATAGAAAACTTATCAGGTTACTAATCTGCCATTGAACGTAGGCCTCAAAGGAAAGTCATAATCATTCCTTTCATATCTGTCTTCAAAGGCTGTCACAAATATAGCTAATGAAATACTAAAAGCACCTGCCTCCACCTTTATCAGTGTCCCTTCATTTGCTTTGCTTTGTCTTTTGAAAATGTCAACTGACTTCATCATAATTAGACAATGGTACTGAACAAAATGATGACTTCTAATCTGCTTTAGCATCACCATGTAACCATGTTTCTGTTGTTAAACTCAGCTAGAAATGTAGGGCTATTGGAAATCCATGTGTTTTACACAGTTGATGATAAATGTTTTTGAATGAATAAACAACTACATGCATTCAGTTATCTCAAGGATCTTAGAGCTGTGTGAACCTGTCTTTCTGGTAATCTAACCTAAGAAGTCTCTAAAATTTCACTCAGTGTTCCATTTCAAGTTATTTTTAAAAATCTATTTGTTTTTTCTTTATTTAGAGATCAAAGTAAGGGCTTACTATCTGTGGCATAAAACTATTTAACATCACTTAAAATTATTATTAAACCACTTTTCAGGCTTACAGCTGACTGTATCCTTGACTTTAACTTTTTCCTTGATCTTGCTTTTTTCAAACCTGCTGCTGCTGCTAAGTCCCTTCAGTCGTGTCCAACTCTGTGCGACCCCATGGACTGTCTCTTCTAAACAAGTCCTCAAGTGCACTTTGTTGCTTAGAATTGTTAAAGGAGATCTCATATCTCTAGTACTTATTAACATTACCAGATCTGAGCATAACAGAAAGAAAAACTCACTGTTCCTATGAGTTTAAGGAGTATTCATATTTAGAAGTATATTTGATATTAACATTTAAAAACTCATTTCTGGGTTATAAGCAAATAAGATATTTTGAATAAAACAATTATCTTAAAATGTAAGCGTAGGTAGTTTATTGTCAAATATTTGGACAATATGGTTTTGATATTACATATTCTTGCTAATGACAGTTCCTACAATTGTGATGTGCTTATTAAGTGGAAAGTCTTGGTTCATTTATCCTTTTGCCAATCACAGGATCTCTAATTACTTTTTTAAAAAATAAAATTTATTTTGTAGAACAGTTTTAGATTTATAAATAAATCACAAAAATAATATACAATTTTCCCAAAAACGTCCAGCCAGTATCCCTTCTTATGACATCTTATGGTATATTTGTTATAATTAATGAACCCAATATTGATATATTATAATTAAAGTCCATTCTTTATTCAGATTCCCTTAGTTTTTACCTCAGATCCTATTTCTGTTCCAGAATTCCATCCAGGATATGATATTACATTTAGTCATGTCTCCTTAGGCTCCTCTTGCTTGGGACAGTTTCTTAGGTTTTTGATAACCTTGACAGTTTTGAGGAATACTGGTCAGTTATTTTGTAAACTGTCCTTCAACTGGAATTTGTCTGATGTTTTTCTGAGGATTAGAGTGGGATTGTGGGTTTTGAGGAGGGTGGCCACAGAGGAAAGATGCTATTTTAACTATATCATGCTGCTGCTGCTGCTGCTGCTAAGTCGCTTCAGTCGTGTCTGACTCTGTGCAACCCCACAGATGGCAGCCCACCAGCCTCCCCCGTCCCTGGGGTTCTCCAGGCAAGAACACTGGAGTGGGTTGCCATTTCCTTCTCCAATGCATGAAAGTGAAAAGTGAAAGTGAAGTCGCTCAGTTGTGACCGACTCTGAACGACCCCATGGACTGCAGCCTACCAGGCTCTTCCATCCATGGGATTTTCCAGGCAAGAGTACTGGAGTGGGGTGCCATTGCCTTCTCCGAACTATATCATGGGAAGAGTCTATTATCAATTTAGCTTATTACTATTGATGCTGACTTTTGTCATTTGGTTAAGGTAGTGTTTGTCAGATTTCTGCACTATAAAGTTAGACTTCTTCCAAACCTCTTCCCTACTTTCTACTTTGTAATGATGTCATATGAATGGCCCATGCTTAAGGAGCTGGGCTCCTACGTAAATTATTTGGAACACTTTTGCATGGGGAATTTTCTTCCAACCTCATATATTTCATTATTTGATCACTCATTTATATCATGTACTCATTGATATTTATTTTATACTTCAAATTTTAACCTAGCACAACTCTATTTTATTGTTTACATTTTTCCAGCTTTGACCTTTGCAGTCTCTTTTAACTAACTTCACTGCCCTCTGACATACTTCCATGCTTGCAGGATTTGTTAAAAAAAAAAAAAAGAAAGAAAGAAATCATCTTTAGCTCCTTCTTTCTTTTTGGTGTTCTGAGATGTTCCATGCTTATGCTGTATATTTTATGTCCTACTGCCGAAATCAACCATTTCTCCAAGGATTCCTGGTTCATTTTATTGGTGTTAGAATACACAGTCTGGGTGCTATATGTATTTGCTACCTAGATGTTATTGCTTCTAGGCCTTCTCAATCGACTTAACAAATATGTGTATATTTATATTTATATATATATACACACACACACACACAAATCTATAAATATTTCTTTATGTAACTATCTGTATCTATATTAAGTTACACTTAAGTTCATACTCGGAGAAGGCAATGGCAAGCCACTCCAGTACTCTTGCCTGGAAAATCCCATGGATGGAGGAGCCTGGTGGGCTACAGTCCATGGGGTCGCTACAAGTCAGTCGCGACTGAGCGACTTCACTTTCACGCAATGGAGAAGGAAATGGCAACCCACTCCAGTGTTCTTGCCTGGAGAATCCCAGGGACAGCAGAGCCTGGTGGGCTGCTGTCTATGGGGTTGCACAGAGTCGGACATGACTGAAGCGACTTAACAGCAGCAGCAGCAGCAGCAAGTTCATACTGATGTCTCCAACTCTAATCCATTACCACATAGATCATTTTAGCTTTCTCCCCATATTCATCTCTGAACTCCCACTACAACAGCGAGATGCCTACTTCCACCAACTACCATCCACTCACCTAATTATTCAGTTCCAGCATACATGTATCATAGTATCTGAATGCTTTACCCATACTTCCGTGGGAAACATCTAGATCAACTAAAATCCAGTGATTATGCATGATTTCTTTTGCCTTAAATCATAGACTCCACTCATTTCCATAGTTACTTTGATCTATCTGTACCTTGATCCCTGTCACCCTTCAGTGAGACTGCCTCAAATATTTGTAATACTGTTAAATTGTTATGACATATTCTACATTCCCTTCTGGGATCTCCTGACCTCCTAAATAATTTTCTTTTTTTTTACTTTATAAACATTAAAATTCACTCTTTGCCTTTTTAACATTCAGTGGCCTGCCTGCATACATGCTCAGTTGTGTCCAACTCTTTGTGACCCCATGACTGTGGCCTACCAGGCTCCTCTGTTCATGAGGTTTTTCAGGCAAGAATGCTGGAGTGTGTCTCCACTTCCTCCTCCAAGGGATCTTCCTGGCCCAGGGATGGAAGCCATGTCTCCTGCAAGTCTCCTACATTGCAGAGGGTTCTTTACTGCTGAGCCACCAGGGAGCCCCTGTGTTTTCACAAATGCAGTATGTCATGTATTCAGAATTATACTGTCACACAGAATAGTTTCACTGTCCTGAGGTCCACCTGTAACCCACCTTGTCAGTCTTCCTTCTTCACTCAACTCCCTCGTGAACACCGATCTACTTCTGTTCCTATGGTGGTTCTTTTCCTAGACTGTCATCTAGTTGAAATTGTACAGGATACAGTATTTTACAATTATGTAAAGTTTAAAAATAAAATAAAATTAAAAAAAATAATAAAGTTGATTTAAAGAAATGAAAGGACTTAGCATGTGCATTTAAGATTCATTTAAGCTTTTCATGTCTTGAGGGTTCATTTCATCACCGAGTCACATACCATGGCATGAGTGTATCACAGTTCGTTTATGCATTTACCAATGAAAGACATCTGGCTGCTTCCAAGTTTTGACAATTATAAAGCTGCTGTAAACATCTGCATACAAATTTTTGTGTTGACATACCTTTTCACATCAGTTGGGCAAATATCTAAGGAAATGATTGCTAGATTAGGTGGGGAGACTATATTTAGCTTTGTAAGAAACTGCCAAACTGTCTTCCATAGTGGCTGTACCATTTTGACATTCCCGCCAGAAATGAATGAGAGCCCACATCTTCACCAGAAATTGCTGTGACCAGTTAAACAATTTTTTTCCATTCTGGCATACGTATATCATTGTTTTAATTGCATAATGGCACATGATATTGAGGTTTTATTTGCTATTTGTCCATGTTCTTCGGTGAGGTGTCCAGATAGTTGACTCATTTTTTAACTGGGTTATTTGTTTTTTTGTTGAGTTTGAAGAGTTCTTTGTATAGTTTGGATAAAAGTCCTTATGTGTTTTGCAAAGGGTTTTCCCTCAATCTGTGGCTTGTTTTTTCAGTTTTTAAATAGTATCTTCACAGAGAGAAGTTTTTAATTTTAATAAAGCCACTTATCAATTTTTTACTTTCACATATTATACTTTTGGTGTTGTATGTATAAATTCTTCACCAAACTCAAGCTCACCTAGGTATTTTCCTGTGTTTTCTTCTAGAAGCTTCATAGTTTTGCATTTTATGTATAGGTGTATGATCCATTCTGAATTAATTTTCATGAAAAGTGGGTTAAATTTTTTGCATATGGACATCCAGTTTTTCCAGCATCATTTGAGATATAATTGACATTCAGCACTATATAAATTTAAGATACATAGCATAATAATTTACATATATATCAATAATGAAATACCAAAATAAGTTTAGAAAGATAATCCTTTGTCCATTGACTTGCCTTTGCTGTTTTATCAAAGATCAGTTGACTGCATTTGTGTGTGTGTGTGTGGGGGGGGATCTATTTCTGTGCCCACTGTTTTGTTCTGTTAATCTGCATGTCTGTTCTCTTGCCAGTACTACACTTCCTTGACTTCTGTAGTTTTTATAGTAAGTCTTGAAGTCAGGTACTGTCAGCTCTCCAATTCTCTTGTTCTTCAGTACTGTGCTGAATATTTTGGATGTTATATCTTTCCATACAGACTCTCTAATCCATAGTCAATGTATATAAAACAGCTTGCTGGGATTTTGTTTGGGATCATGTTGAATCTATAGATAAGATTGGAAAGAACTGACATCTTAATAATATTGGTTTTTCTAACCCATGATCACAGAATATCTGTTTACTTAGAATTTTTGATTAGATTTTTGCAGTTTTCTATATATAGATCCTTTACATATTCTGTTAGGCATACATGTGTTTCATTTTTCTTAGTGCTATTGTAAATGGTATTAATTTTAAAAACTCAAATTCTTAGGTGCTGAAAGATAGGAAATCAACTGACTTAAATCCTAAAACTTTGCTATACTCAGTTACAGAAAGATTTTTTGTTTTTGTGATGTCCATTCTTGAGGGTTTTTAACATAGATAATCACATCATCTGTGTACAAAGACAGTTTTATTTTCTCCTTCCCATCTGGTGGTGAATAAAGTACAGCATTCACAAATCTATAAAGACGAGCAAATGCCCTGTCCACAGATTCAAAATATTAATTGTACACAACTAGGTTTTGTGAAGCCTATTAAATCTTGGGTTTATGGAGTGAAGTTATGACTTTTGGGAGGCGGGGTGCGTGGCGTGTGGCCTGTTGGAGCTTAGTTCCCCAATCAGGGTTCGAACCTGTGCTCCCTGCAATAGAAGCTCAAAGTCCTGTCCACTGACCACCAGGGTACTCCCAAAGTTATGGCTTTATTACTACCAGTTAGTTACATGAAAGTAACAGAGCTGCTAGAGCCAGGTAAGATGAAAAACATTTGAAATGGTTTCTCTCTCTCAGTAGAGTGAGCTTTTAAAATTTCCTGAGTTGTATAGCTATTTAGAGAGATACAGGGGTCCTTTTGTCAACCTTATAAATAGGTTTAGAAATGTTATCAGTCCTTGGAAACATGTATAGTATCAGCCAGCAACACTTTTTATCAAGAGTGTCATAGTGATGAAATATCTGATAGCTATGAGTATTAAGCATGGAGTATATTGAGACAGATTTCAGTTTGATGAATATTCTTATATCTGTAATATTTTAAAACTTTCCTTAAAACCTAGTGCTAATCATAAGCCTTGGGTAGAAGGGAAGTCTGACTCTTTCCAAAAGATACTGAATTATGTGAAAAAAGGTCTGTTTTGGATCATTTGTGTTGTTAAGTATAACATTTCTTAATCCTATTTTGATAAGCCACAGTGAATAAGCAGTCTTTTATTCCATGCAAAGATAACTATAGATTTTACATCCCATCTCTAGAAATACATAAATCCAGAGCTCAAGACACAGTGTGTGCTTCATCTGGCTATTCATTTTTATCCTTTATCATAGCCTTTAATAAGCTGGTAAATTTAATTAAAAAACAAAAAACAAAAAACAGTACATGAAAAGTTCTACCTTAAAGGAGGGGGTTACTTTTATATTAATCTTCTGACTTGCTTGTCCTGCATTCAGCTTTGTTTCCAGAACGTTAGCTATTCGAGTATTTTCTACAAACACTTCTTTCTCACACTAATGGCCAAATTATAAACCTTTCACTTCCTGTCTTTTAAGACACTTTTTTTTATTCCTATTCTACCCAAGGGAAAAAATTCTATAATTTCTACTCATGATAATACAACCTTTTTACCCTCTTTGTTACTGTGGGATTCAAAATTTATTCTGTATTTCATATTAGATATTTTCATTTTCTTGGGATGGAAGGGTGAGCCAATTCGATGGGAGAGAGATAAAATTTTGAGAAATAAAATTCAGAACTTTTGACTTTCTGATCACTAACACCTTGTTCAGTGAACTTAACAAACAAAGCTAAATTTTTACTTTGCCTTAGTATGCACAATAAATCTCATTATAATTCTGTGTATTTCATTTGTATATTATCACTGTAATGAAGATTAGGTGATTAGAACATTGTCGCTGGGTAATGCTTACTACTCCTTTTATGCCTTTTAAAGTTCTGAGACTACACTGGCCACCCTGTCAGTCTCAAGTTTCAATATGATGCTCAGTATTGAATTTATCCTTGGACATACAGACAACTAAAATCTTTTTCTGTCAGGTGAATAAAAAAATGAACAAATCAAAGAACTAGAAGAACCAACTGGTGTTTAGTCTGACCTCTAAAATTAGAATTAAAATCGACATGGTATTTTGTATCCAAGACACCCTTAGGAGTTTTTAAATGATAGGAAATAAAGTTAGCCCTCTGTTTAGAAAAAATCAATCTGAATTTAGGTATATGTCACTTGATCTTTGCTCAACTTCTTCCTTCTGTAACAATGGATTTGAGCTGTTTTAAGTATCTGACAAAGGTCCTCTGTCTTCAGGATAGAGTAGAGAAACATTTTTCTTGTTCCCAGATTGGGCATAGGTACTCCACCATATTCTTTTGAATGACCATTATTAGTATGCTGTAATCCAAAGGAACCATCATGGGTCTTCCTTACAAACGGAATTAGTTTTCTTGTCTTAGTTGTTTTTAAAGGGCATCATGAAAAAACCAAATGACTTCCAGCTCCTGCACTCAAGGAAAAGCTGGAAATCTCTGGAGGAAAATATGCCTGTGCTTACTTGCAGAAAAGAATTTAGCCTTTTTGTGAGTAAAGACCTAAAGGTGAAGAAAAGATGGAAATGAATATGTTATCATGTATCAGTTATCTGGCAACTGTCTAGACAAACAATATGTAATAAATAAAATTGGAGAATACTTTGTGATATTTTGGATTCAAGGTCTGGAACCAATTTCGAGCTTTTTCCTATTTAGCTTCACTTGCTCTTGTCAAGGGGCTTCCCTAGAGGCTCAGCAGTAAAGAACTTGCCTGCCAATACAGAAGGTTCAGGTTCGATCCCTGGGTTGGGAAGATCCCCTGGAGGAGGAAATGGCAGCCCACTCCAGTATTATTGCCTGGAAAATACCCTGGACAGAGGAGCCTGGTAGACTACAGTCCATGGGTTGCAACAAGTCGGACACACACACAGCAGCTAAACCACCACCATCAACTCTTGTCAAACAGTTATTTCCTGTTCAGAATGCTTCTTTGAGATGTTTAACTGGAGTATTGAAAAGCTTCTTAGTCATTAAATGCCTCTGACAATTTACAGTTGTAACATTTCAGAGGAACACAATTGGATGAGTGAATCGGAAACCAAATGAATCTCAAATGACAGATCTGATTCCACATTTATCTACCCTTTGACTCTTCAACATGCTCATGGAAAATGAGCCATGACCATAAGACCAAGACATGGTGATGGGTGACTTGATGTGAGGAGGCTCTTAGAGGAGCAGTTTATTTGCAGAGAGGTCTGGAAACTAATTTGAATCCCCAAACGTGTTCTTCTATGTATAACATGAACTTGCTACTGAAAAGGAAAGATAGAGCCATCTGTAAGAGTATTCAGGAGAGATGGATTTGTGAGTTTAGATAGCAAGGACCAAATAGAGAGAGAATGGTAAGTCCAGCAAAGGCCAGTCCTTGGGAAGAAATAGAAATAATATGCAGAATTGGAACTAAGTCCACAAAGAGTGAAAAGTGAAAGTGAAAGTCGCTCAGTTGTGTCCACCTCTTTGCAACCCCATGGACTATAGTCTGTGGAATTCTCCAGGCCAGAATACTGGAGTGGGTAGCCATTCCCTTCACCAGGGGATCTTCCCAACCCAGGGATCGAACCCAGGTCTCCCACATTGCAGGTGGATTCTTTACCAGCTGAGCCACCAGGGAAGTCCTGCCCACAAATAAGTAGTATGCAAATAGTCCTTTTATGCCCAGTCCAGCATGTGATACTGAGGAAGATGTAGATGTTTCATGACATTATTTTAATACCAATTGGGGCAGTTTATGAAAGAACACAGGGAGTTATGGGGATCTTCATATGCTGGGCATACATCCCTTCTTCTGTGCACAAGGAACTCACACTTGTAACCATCAAGTGGATAAAACTTAATTGTGGAGCAGAGAGAGATTTAGAATCGTCATCTCCTGTTCAAGGTACATTATCATGAATATCTCCTACTAAAACAGGACCAGCTGTTTGGAAAGACGTCAGAGATTGATAAATGAAAGATTAGAAGCCTTGCCTTGTTCTTACCAAGCCTCTAAGAGAGTGAGGACAATTCCTGAGGAGAAGGCATTCTTTAATAGTGTCTTAAGAGAGTCTATGCTTTGAGACTTGTTATATTCTTGATTTTGGTCTTAGTTATAAGGTGGCTTCTTTTCCCAGTCAAAAAGTGTATTTGTTTGTTGTTTCTCCTCATGTGTTTTCATATGTAAGAAAATATACTTTACTGTTAAAGTTTCTTACTTATGATCTCCAGTGTCTGCTGCTGCTGCTGCTGCTAAGTCGCTTCAGTCGTGTCTGACTCTGTTCAACCCACCAGGCTCCTCTGTCCTTGGGATTCTCCAGGCAAGAACACTGAAGTGGGTTGCCATTTCTTTCTCCAATGCATGCATGCATGCTAAGTCGCTTCAGTTGTGTCTGACTCTGTGCAACCCCATGGACAGCAGCCCACCAGGCTCCTCTGTCCACAGGATTCTCTAGGCTAGAATACTGGAGAGGGTTGCCATTTCCTTCTCCCCTCCAGTGTCTGGAGAACATCTGTTGTTTTAACTGTTCAGTTCTGTTCTGTTAGAAAACGTTTGCTGTTTCATCCACTGTGATTCGATTGGGACTACCAATCACATAACACTCCTTGTGATCACACAACATAGTATCACACTCCTGGTCACAGGACTGAGTGTGTGATCTGGAACATACTTTTCTGCTCTTTTGTAGAATCTATGGAATGTTGATTGATTCAAATATAGGCATGTGAGCCGAGATAAGTCAATCAATTCATTTTTCCAGGAGTCTTCATTTTGTGGAGGGGTCGCAAAGAGTTGGACACGACTGAGTGACTGATCTGATCTGATCTGATAGCTCCACAAAGGTTCTTTTCTGGATGGTAATGCAGGGTATGGTATTCATTAGATTATAATCCAGGTAATGTTAAATACAAAGACCTCAAGTTAGCATTAGCTGGAACATGATAGAAGTTGACTAATTTACCATGTAAAAGTCTGATCTGTATCGTAGCTGTCCTCCACCGAGTCATTAGGAGCCCACACTCTTTATATATAGTCACCCTGCATTGCTAAACGTACACGCTTTGTCTCACGGTCAAAGAGGATTGCTCCAGCTTCTACCCTATGTCTCCATTCCAGCTAGTGGGAAGGGAACCACCAATGGGATGGCATACCTCATCCCTTCAAAGGCATAACTAGAAGATGTGGAAATCACTACTGCTCAGATCATACCAGCTGTAACTTACATGGCCACACCTGTCTTTAAGGCAAGCCGGAAATAGTCTCCATTATATGAGTAACCACATGACTAGTTAAAAGCTCTATTATAGAAAAAGTGGAGAATGGAAATTTAAGGAAGCATGTCTGTTTTTATCAAATGTAGGCATCTGGGTTTCCTGGAAGCTTCCTTTTCTACTCTACAAAGTTTTCCTGTAGTCAATAAAAGTTGAAGAATTTTAAATGTTTGAGTATGATTGTGTTCCTTCCTGACTTTCTAATTAGGTAGACAAATAAATTTGTGTGTATGTGATTTGCTAAATAAATTTAAGTCAAGCTGTTATAGCTTATGGTCCAAATAGTCTTGACTAATACTATGCTGCAAAGGGTGAGGGAAAACTAAGTCTAGTCTAAGAATGAATGCAAAGAAGAGAGCTCCCACTGCTTCTTTTATGGCATAGTATATGCATAAATGTTTCCTGAAAACCATGGTCATTACATATTGAAAAGTCCTGAGGAGTATTTGGCTCAAGAAAGATTTAAGATGAGCAAAGAATTTAAACTCTCAGAGATGGGCAGGGTTTGATGAAGGCTGAAGATAAACAGTGCAGGAACTAACAATAAAAACATTTCTTATATGATCAGAGTTTCCACGGCATTTTCTGAGTCTTTCGTTTTATAAATGTTCAATAAAATTGTATGACTTCTGAAATTAAAAAAAAATAGCCATTTCTTAAATACTTCCTCTGTGCTTAAGAATTAACTAATTAAATAATTTGATTTAATTTTATACTCAACTTTATATTTATATTCAACTTTATAGTGATGTGTATTACTCCCATTTTATAAATATTCAGAAAGTTTTAATATTCAGAAACTTCCCCAAGATGATAATTTGTGGCTAGACTAGGATTGCATCTTAATCTGACTTGCAAGCCAGCCTTAGTCTTTCCTTACATCATCATTACCGCCGTTGGTTTCATCAGGGTCATCGTGATTCAGTGTCCCTTTACACTAGCCCCCCATTCATAACCACGGTGTCTTTTACCCCAGAACCACTAACTATCACCACCATCACCACTACTGCCTCAGAAGCAGTCTCAGCACTGCTGCCCAGAGCACCACCATCTAAAGTGGTCTACCACATCCAATAACAACCCCAGGATAACAAGTCTTGAGGAAAATATTGGACAAGTGTTTTATGGCTTGCAAATAATAGCTTTTAACATAAAATGACCAGTATGATTAATGTAGCAAACCAAACATTCACTCCATAAGTTAATCATTAATTTTTCTTCTTGTATCACAGGATATATTATATATACTGTCCACTTAATGATCTAGTATATTGATTTTATAAGGACAAAGACCTTGATTTGCTGTTTTATTTTAAGTATATAAACTTTAAATGTATTTCTGCTGTCATTCATTCATTATAGAAAATAGCCTCTTTAGTGTCAGACTCTAAATGACTCAAGACTGCGATGGTGGTGAAGGCAACGTGACAACATACGACGGAGCAAGGATTTGTAACTATGTGTGTTAAGTGTAAGGAGAGGGAAAGTAAAGGAAGAAACCGGAAGGCAAGGCAGAGACACCGCACAGTTTTGGGATGGGATGGAAAGGTACCTTAAAGGAAGTGATGTTTACACTGAGACTTATAGGATGAGTCAGATACAGCAAGAAAAGAGGGGACCAGAGTGTTGGAGAGCAAACAGCATAGACAAAGGCCCAGACACAAAAATGGTAACTTTTTCTAGAAGTTAATATTCATTGTGTGAATCTGGACATGAGAGGGAAGGGCTGCAACTTGTAGGGAAGTAAGTGCTGGGTCACATAAACCATGCTGAGTAAGGGGGACTTTATCCTAAGGGCAGTGGGAATGAGTTAAAATACTTCAAGGCAATCAGAGCTGTGCTTTAGAACTTTGCTTTAAACTTCTGCTTGCAGTTTGGAGAAGGAACTGTGGGAATCAAAACTGAAGTCAGAGGTTAGGACCGTTACTAACTTGCAGTAGTCTTAATGAAATGATCATCCTCAGGAGTTATCTTACTTGAGATGGGAACAGTTTGCTTTTCATCTTGGTAAAGGCAGTGAGAGGGAAAGTGTGCACAAATTCAAGAAATAGTTACAAAGTAGAATCATCATGACTTGCGGTTGATTAAACAGAGACATGAAAGAGAAGGAGGATTTAAAGATTACACCCCTGTTTCTGTGTGGGCCATCAGTATCTGGTGATGTAATGCTTTTAAATATGGAGGAAAGAAAGTTTTGGAGCAAAGAGAATGAATTAAAGGTTTTTGCTTATTAAAAAAAAAAAAAACTTTTTACTTGGAAATAGTTTCATGCTTAATGAAAAGTTGAAAAAATGATACAAAAATCCTCTTAGACACTTCTCTCTCTGTGTGTAACACACAGACACACACATGCACAGGTATATAGTTAGATTTAGCATCCCTGAACTATTTAAGAAATTGTTCACATCATAAATTTTTGTCTCTATTTTCATTGCATGTGTTTTAAAGAACAAGGACATTCCTTTACATAAGAATAGTGCAGTTTTCCATTTTAGGAACTTTACATTGATACAACATTTTAATGTGCTATCCATATTCCGATTTTGTTAATTGATCAAATTCTGTCCTTTATAGCTTTTTCTCCTCTCCAGAACTGGATCCATTCCAGGGTCATGTATTGCATTTCATTCTCTGTCTCTTTAATATCATTTCATCTGGAATAGTTCCTCAGTAGTTTCACTGTCTTCCATCTTTTATAATAGAACAGAATAAGTTATAATATAATGAAACATTCTCTATTTGGAATTGTCTGATACTTTGTCCTGATCAGATTCAAGTTGTACTCCCCAGGTCATGACATTACATAAGAGATGTTGTACCCCTCTCAAGGTATTACATTCAGAGGCATATGTTTTCTATCCATCTCTTAACAGATTATTTGATTTAGTTCATTTTATCAAGGTATTGCCTTATTTTTCTACAGGATAATTACTGTTTCCCCCTTGCATCTTATAAACACTTTATGAAGAGACATTCCAGGACATACAAATAAACATATGCTCTGCATTAAAATCTCTCTGCCCCTAACCTCTCTGATTTATCATCCATTGCGGATTCTTTAATGAGCCAATCTTTACTATGCTAGTTACAAACTAATTTTCCAACTCCACCACTCTCTCCACAATTACCAGTTGGCATTGTGCTCTAGAGCCTTCTTTTCTCCCCCATGCATAGATTCCTATTTTTTTCGGTTTTTAATTTGCTACCATCTTTTTTATTGATTCACAAAATGCCCCATATTTGACCAAATTTCAGTATATGCTTTCAGATATTAGATGTGAATTTTGCTGCAGTGGAGAATTATTTTGAATTCAGGACATTTTAGCATGGGATTCTTTGTTAACCTGGCTCATTTTGGTGAATTCAGTTTTGTGCATGTTGAGTTTTTATTGTCTACAGGACATAAAAGTAGAGATGTCCAAGAGATTGTTGGATACATAAGTCCGGATGTCAGGAGAGTAATTCACTAGATTGAACCATTGTCTTGAGAATCCTCAACTATAATGATGGTAATTGAAGCTTTGAAGATAGATTAGATCGCTTAGTATCTCAGTGAGCAGCTGTCTAGATCATAAATCTAAGATAATGGATATTAACAAAAACAAATACAATAACAAGTACTGAGCTTATTTGAAATTATAAAAGTAGTAACTATTTATTGTGGACGTTAAAAAGGTCAAACAGGGAATTCCTTGGCGGTCCAGTGGTTAGGATTCCATACTAGCTCTGCAGGGGACATAGGCCTGATTCCTGGTTGGAGAACTAAGATTCTCCAACCAAAAAAGACAAAGAAACAAACAAAAAACCCCAAACCACCTACCTCCCATAAAACTAGAGGCATTTAAGAGACTTCTTTTTATAGTAAGTGATGGCCATGGTCAAAATTAGAATTCTGTGTTAATTATTCTTTCTTCTGCTTATTCTGTATTTCTCACTGAATGTTATCCTTTAAAATATGCCTGGAAGGAGCCTGCCTGTAAATTTGAGTTGACTCAAACTGAGCTGAAAGTTACCTCATAACAAAGGATCCCAAGTTCAAATGTTCAGGATTCAAACAAAACATCAACAGCAGCAGAACTCAGATCTCAGAGCTGAAAGTGAATACTCCCTCCTCTGTGTGCTGAAATGTTACCTTTTACTGCTCCTCGTGGAATGGCAGAACTCAGGTGCTCTATGAGGCAGCATTTAACCGCATCTTAGAAGCTCTAGGAATGAGAGGCTAAGTGTTGAAAGGAAACTTCCACCAAAGTAGTCACCCCACACACAAAATTAACCATGCTGATTATGAATTTTGTGCCTCTATTTATTTTCTCATGGGGCAACGGAGCGATGTGAACATATTCTGCCATGTGGGATGGAGAAACAAGAGGTTAGGAGAAAGGAAGCTCAGGGTACACACACAATAAAATATTTTCCTATATAAAATGAACTGGCTGTCAGGGTGAAAAAAGAATCCCCAGAACATGTGTTTTCAGTCATATGACTGAAAAACCCACAAAGCTTTAGAGAGAGAGACAGACTATATTCCTTAAAGGATTTCACAGAATTCTTGGGCTGGCTGTCAGTCTTAGATGGGCTGATGGATTGGTGTGGCAGAGATAATGTTAGATCAAACGATTCCTGTTTTTCTAGTTTTGCATTCTGCCGAATGCATAGAAACTGTCAATTCTCAGAGAGTGGTACTATTTATACATAATGTAAATGTGCGAGAAAGCCAATGGTAATTATCTCCATATTAATAAAATTGACCTCATTTTCCCTGTGGTTTAAAAATGTCATTTAACATGCCTTTAAGATATGTCATATTATTTCATGCTATAAATCTGATTGTTAAATTTTAATTAATTGAATAAAAATGACAATAATTTAAAATTTATTGCAAACATTATTTTTAAAAGTCTCTCTTGGAGAGCCCTTTAATTACATATGTAAAATATAAT
Organism: Bubalus kerabau; assembly: GCF_029407905.1. NCBI lineage: Eukaryota > Metazoa > Chordata > Mammalia > Artiodactyla > Bovidae > Bubalus > Bubalus kerabau. Next base: position 28,260,488 of record NC_073630.1, on the reverse strand, counting down.
ATTTAAATTGTTCTTCAATATCTACATAGTTTATAAAATATATGTTATTCTTAATTTCATTTATAGAACTGATAATAACATTCCTTTGTGGGCTTTTTCATAATGATTCTTGGAGACCATTTGTTGCTATGCATAATACAGTGAATCACTAAAACATCTGTTGCTACTTTTTAAAAAGTTGCTCATATACCTAAATTGCCTGTCAGCCATAGCCTGGGCTCCATCTATTGCACAAGGTTTGCCGCTGGGAAATGGACTTTTTCCACGAATTAGTTTTTAAAGCTTTCAAACATAAGGGACCCCTTTGTATACATTGAATGTGATTTTGAATATAACATATCCACTAATACTTTTGCATTCTTTATGAACTGTACATTATAAGCAATAAAACTTCATTATCAGACAGGATGGTTTCATCTATTGTAATCAAAATTTGTTTGACTTAGCTAATTTTATACATCTTTCTCGATGTTGATTTTTCTTCAAAAAGAATCATGGCTTTTGGAACAAAGAAATCATTTCATTTTTTTTCATTTTCTACTTACAACTCTCACATGCTGATACTAATTTTACTTTAGTCTTGTGAGGCCCATCACATTTTGTAATCATTTGTACTTCTCCATAGGAAACAACTTATTAAAGAGTTCTAAAAAAAAAAATCCAATGATGATATGATTTTCAGTGCTTTTCTCTGAATCTTAGTAATATGATACACATTTGCCAATTTTATCTTCTGTATCTTTCCTGTCATCACTTTTAATCTTCTTTTAACCTTCCTTTCTCCCTCCAATCTTGCTTCCTTTCTTTTTTTAAAAGTGCATATGCTACTGCTGCTAAGTTGCTTCAGTCATGTCCGACTCTGTGCGACCCCAGAGATGGCAGCCCACCAGGCTCCCCCGTCCCTGGGATTCTCTAGGCAAGAACACGAGTGGGTTGCCATTGCCTTCTCCAATGCATGAAAGTGAAAAGTGAAAGTGAAGTCGCTCAGTCGTGTCCGACTCTTAGCGACCCCATGAACTGCAGCCTACCAGGCTCCTCCATCCATGGGATTTTCCAGGCAAGAGTACCGGAGTGGGGTGCCATTGCCTTCTCCAAAAGTGCATATAGATGACCATAATTTATTGAACACATTCTCCAACAGTAGAATTTAAATTTACCCTAGTTTTTGCTGCAAGAAGTTAACATTGTCTTACATATGTCTTTGCAAACTTTCTTCAAATATATATATATATATAAAAGTTCCTATAAATAGAATTTTTGGAAAAGGGTCATGGTGAAGGAACTGGAATAGGCTCTCAGTTGGTGGTCGATTTCTAAATTCTCAGATTTTCCTGAAATCTTTCACGTTTGAGGTAGTTAAAATGCTATTGGCATTGTTTATACAAATGATGCATGAATTTATATTTGATGAAAAATTATCTAGAGAAAAAAATTTCAATTTCATTTGCTTTTTAATCTCTGCCAAACCCTTTGGTAAAGGAGAGGCATGCATCTATACACACAGATACAGACTTTTTTCCTTTTTATAAAAATAGTGTAGATTATGTGAAACATACTATAAATATATTAGATCATCACATCAAGTCTTTTTTATGTTTTCCTTTTTAACTTTACTGAGATGTAATTTACATGCAATAAAACGCATCCATTTAAAATGTACAATTCGATGAATTTTAACAAATACTTACACCTATGTAAACAGCACCATAATTAAGATATGAAACACTTCCACCAAACTATAAAGTTCCCTTGTATTCATGTGTAGTTAACCCCTTCCCCAATCCTGGCTCTGTCCAACCACTGATCTGATTCCTAGATTAATCATTCTAGGTTAGTTTGGCCAGATTTAGAAATTCATATAAATGGAATCATACAGAAAGTGGTCTCCTGGGTTTGGTATCTTTTTTGAAACCAGGCATTCATCACTTTTTGAGTTATTCATGTTATTACATGTGCGAATAGTTCTTTGTTACTGAGTATATTTATATAGGTACATGTTCATCTATTTACCACCACTGGACATTTCAGTGCTTCTAGTTTTTGACTATTACGAACAAAGCTTCTCTGTACATTTGTATGCATGTATTTTGAGGGGAGCACACATGATATAAATTTGTTTTGGTAAATATGCTGGTTTATATAGGACATGTATGTTTCTTTTTATACAGAACTGACAAACAATTGCCCAACATGGTTGTACCATTTTATATTTCCTCCAGCATTTCATATTCTTATTATCTTTCAAAAGCCGAAGGTGTTAATTTTGGTACAGATCGGTTTATCAGCATTTTTTCCGAAGGTCTGTGAAATTGTTTTTTTTTTTTTGCAAAGGAATCTTTGTCTAACATAAGTGGTGAAGATTTCTCTTACGGTTTCTTCTGTAAGTTCTATATTTTTAGCTTTAACTTTTAGATTTAAGATCATTTTAAGTTAATTTGAGTATCTGTTGGCAGATAAGTATAGCGTTTCACTTTTTCCATGAAAATATCTAATATTTTAATCCTTTTTTATATGTACCACATTTTCATTTTTAACTTTTTATAATTGAGGTATAGTTGATTTACAGTATTACACTAGGTTCAAGTGTACAAAGTAGTGTTCTGAACTTTTATAGATTATACTCCATGTATAGCTATTATAAAATACTGGCTATGTTTCCTGTGCTATAACAATATATTCTTTTATCTTATTTGTTTTATACATAATAATTTGTACCTCTTAATCCTCTAATCCTGTCTTTCCCTTCCACCCTTACCTCTCTTGATGGTAACCACTAGTTTGTTCTCTAAATCTGTGAGTCTGCTTATTTATTGTTATATTCACTAGTTTGTTTTATTTTTTTAGATTCCACATCTAAGTGATAGCATATAGTATTTGTCTTTCTCTCTCTGATTATTTCACTAAGCATAATGCCCTCCAGGTTCATCCTTGTCGTGGAAAATGGCAAAATGTCATTCTTTTTTTTTATGGCAAGCGGCATTCCTTTGTACATCTTTACCGTAGCTCTGTCTATGGACACTTCGGTTGCTTTCATATCTTGGCTGTTGTAAATAATGCTGCTGTGAACTTTGGGGTGCATGTGTCTTTTCAAAGTAGTGTCTTCGTTTTCTCCAGATAAATACCCAAGAGTGGAATTACGGGATCATATGGTAGTTCTCTTTTTAGTTTTTTGAGGAACCATCATACTGTTTTGCACAGTGGCAGCACAAATTTACTTTCCCACCAAAAGAGTACGCGGGTTCCCTTTTCTCCACATCCTCACCAATATTTGCTATTTGTGTTCTTTTTGAGGATAGCCATTCTGACGCGAGTGAGGTGATATATCACTTTGGTCCTGATTTGCTTGTCTCTGATGATTAGAAATGTTGAGCACCTTTTCATGTGTCTGTTGACCATCTCTATATGTCTTCTTTGAAAAAATATCTATTGAAGTCTAAGGCAATGGCACCCCACTCCAGTACTGTTGCCTGGCAAATCCCATGGATGGAGGAGCCTGGTAGGCTGCAGTCCATGGGGTCGCAAAGAGTCGGACACGACTGAAGTGACGCAGCAGCAGCAGCCCATCTTTTAATTAGGGTTTTTTCATGTTGAGTTGTTTGAGCTGTTTATACATTTTGTATATCAATCCTTTGTTGGTAATGTGAATTGCAAATATTTTCTCCCACTCAGTAAGTTTTCTTTTCATTTTGTCAATGGTTTCCTTTGCTGTGCAAAAGCTTTTAAGTTTAATTAGGTTCGTCTCAAAATTTTTGCTTTTGTTTCCTTTGCTTTACAAGACAGCTCAAAAATATTTCTACTAATTATGTCAAAGATTGTTTTGCCTGTGTTTTCTTTCAGGAGTTTTATGGTTTCTGGTCTTACATTTAGGTCTTTAACCCATTGTGAGTTTATTTTTATAAATGGTGTGAGAAAATGTTCTAATCTCATTCTTTGACATGTAGCTATCCATTTTCCCCAGCACCATTTGCTGGGGAGTCTGTCTTTTTTCCATTGTATATTCTTGCCTCCCTTGTTGTTGATTAATTGACCGTAGGTGCATGGGTTTATTTCTGAGCTGTCTATTAAGTTCTGATTATCTATGTTTGTGTTTTAGTGCCAGTACCATACTGTTTTGATCATATAGCTTTGGGTATGGTGCTCAGTCTGGCTAATCCAAGTTTGAATATCTCTCAGCCTTGTGCATCCTGAGTCTGTGCCCAGATTCTCTGGCGTTTCACTCTTTTCACAAGCAGCTTTACACTCAGCCAAACGCTTGAGACCATTAGCCCTATTTTGGAATCTCTTTAACTAGATAACTTTCTCCTTTGCAATGCTCTGCCTCACAAATTCCAACTACCTCAGTCTCCCCAGATTCTGATGTCTCCCTTTCACTCAAAATACCGTCATGTTCTTCCTGCACCAAGATCCAGGAAAGTACCTCCAGGCTCAAAGTCCAGGTGTTCATACTGATCACTTCCTCTGTTTCCTTTTCCTCAAGGATCACAGTCGTGTGCTGCCCCCTGTCCAGTGTGTGAAAACACTTGTTTCATGTACTTTGTACAGTTTCTATTTATTTTACTAGAAGGGCCAGTCTGGTACCAGTTACTCCATCTTTGCTAGAAGTAGAATGATAGGAACATTTTAGTTTGCTAGATGTTGCCAAATTTCCCTTCAAAGAGATTGTACCAGTTATCATTTCTACCAACTCTCTATGATAGGGTACTTATTTTTCTATCCATTATCAAAAGTGAATTTCAGTCAGTGTTTTACTATTTGTCCATTTGAGAGGTATTTTTATTTATAATTCTTTGAATACATTAGGTTTAGTCATTTTTACACATGTTATCAGCCTTGTGTATTTTTCTTTGCCTATTTACAGGCCTTAGTCATTTTCCCATTTATACTTTTCCTTTTTAATTTATTTCTTAGTATTCTTTCTGTCTTCATTCATTTATTCATTCATTCAATAATTCAACAATGTTTGTTGTATACCAGATACATTCCAGGCCCTGTTCTAAGTGCTGAGAATATGATTAATTCTGCTTTGATGAAGTTTATATTCTAATGAGTAATGAGGATAGAGAGAATAAATACAGCATAAACACATTCGATATATCATATAGTGGTAAGTCAGTGTGGAGAAGAATAAAGCATGGTATGGGAAATTCAGTACAATGGAAATATATTTTTGGATTGAGGAATTTCTGTTTTTTATAAAATCTTTAGAAAAAGATATTTTGATAGGTATATTTAAGTGAAGACTTGAATGAACAAAGTAAGTTATGTGGATGTCTGGAGAAAGAAGATTCAAAACAGAATGAACAGAGGCCTAATGATGGTTGTTGCTCAGCATGCTGGCAATATTACAAAGAGGCCCCTGTAGCAGGAAGGTAAAGAGAGTAGTGGGGTAGGAGCATTTGTGGTCAACTGGGGAGAGTCTCTAGGTTAGTTAGAAGTTGGCAGGAAACTTTAAATTCATTGTTAATTCATCTGAGTGAGATGGGAAGCCATGGAGGATAACATGCAGATGGACATAACTGATTTTCATTTATAAGGGATCCTCTTAGTAGCTTCGTGGGGAAGATCATACAGGGAAGAAAAAGGAAAACAGAGCAGCATCCGTGTGTCTCAACATATAACTGAATATATAGTGTTAATTGTGTTGAGTTGTAGTGTTACCTTGATTATGTACTGTATTCTCAGATGCATTTAGCTCTTTCAATCCTCCTCTAACTTGTTGTCCATTGTTAATGTTAAGCTTCATCTTGATACCTGGTAGGTCTATAATGAGAGTGATCATTCTGGCCAGTTAATCAAAACAGTCCCAGTTTATACCTGTGGTAATAAGTTAATACCTGTTAATTACTTTTAATATGACTTTTCCTATCAAGCAACCCAGTTTGGATGATAAACTACATGGTCACTCTATAACCTCATTATTCTTCTTCAGTTTTCCAGGTGTTCATTCATATTTAGCTTTTTGAATTATGGTTTTGTTTTCTATAATGTTTCAATAAAAATTCAAGTTGATATTTTAGGGGGAATAAAACTGTATTTTTAAAATGTTTTGAATTAATATTTAAATTAAGAGTAAAGTAAATATTAATTTTTGGCAATATTTATCTTTCCCTAACCACAAAAAGATTTGCATTTTAAAATAGTGAAGTCCTCAATATCTTTGTGTGTATTTTAAGACTTGGTTTTTACACAATTTTTACACAATATTTATATACTTTTATACAATTTTATAGTACAATATTTACAATACAAAATATTTTACAATATTTTTATACAATTTTAATGTTTATATCTTGTCATTTAACAAAATGTTTTCTTATGGACTTTTTCAAACATGAAGAAGTAAAGTGTATAGTATAACAGCCTCATATAATCATCACCCAGGTTCAACTACCATAAACATTTTTCCTAATTTTCTAGTTATTTTAACTTTTATTCGCTATACTACTGAAAATGTTTTTCTTGCTGTATTTTTTAGAAAAATATTATTCATATACTACTACAAATATTATACATATACTGTGTAAATTGTCACATTTCTATATTATGTTATTGTTTCAAAAATATTTTTCCTTATGGGACTGTCAAGTATAAAATCTTATCAACTGCAAGTGATAATTTTTATTTCTTTCTCACTTTATTTACATTTAGTTATTTGCTACTCTTATCTTATAATAACTAATCTCTTAGCTGGCATAGATTAAAAATAGCATTGTAACAAATGTACTTATAACATCATTTCTGTTTTAAAGAAATGTGCTTTTAGACACTTTCATGCTTTAGATTTCTAATTTCTTTTTTCTTTTTATTAGTTTTTTTTTAATGGACTTAAGTATTCTTAATACATTAACATTTGAATCCAAGTTTTATACTCTTTGTAAGCTAGGCAGTTTTCCACATTACAGGAGCTCTTTGTAAACACCATTTGCAATGAATGTATAGTATTCCTTTGGCCCTGTATCACTCTGTGGCAGGCGATAAGCTTCCAGGCTGTGCTTACATCCCCATGGGAATAACTTCACTCAATTGCAATGTGTGCAGTGGGCCACGAAGCAAAATCACACCAAACCACAAACCACTCGAGTAGAGTCTACTCTACATGCCTGAACTTCTCTAGATCACATTCTGTATCATCACCTACAGTTAAACTGCCCACTAGTCTCCTACTTTTGAGCTGTAAGCAGTCTCATTTGTTTTTCCTGCTATACACAACCCTGTGTTGAATATTTGTGACCTGGGACCAATAATGGATTATCTTTCTGTAAATGATCTGTCCGTTTATTAGTAGCCATAGTGCTTCCCTGGTGGTCTCCAGGCTGGACACAGTAGGCGTCTCTGAAGAACCCTCTGTGGTGAGCACATCCTCTCCCAGGTTGGAAAAGGACAAGCCAGAGCCTGAACTGCCCAGGAGCTACAAAGGCTCTATCGCCACGATTTTCTTCTAACTATTGCACTGAGATCAGAAGGTGATGTTATGTTAATTATGTTATGATATGACCTTTTATTTCAGGAAATAATGTAATCTGTTCCCCCTGAATGCCTATTTTTCTCATTCCTGAAATATTCAATATTAGGCCTAGGGTTTCACAGAGAGGAATTTTTGCTTCATCTTTTATGTGAAGAGAACACTAGAACAATTTTGTACATTAATCTTTGTGCACAAGTCTAATTATTTTCGTAGGATGAATTTTTAGAATTCAAAGTACGAAAGCCAAACATATATTTAATTTTATTATTACATATATTGCAATATTGGCTTCTAGATATACTGTATCCATTTACATATTTTTATCAACAATGTTTGAGAATTTCTATTTATTCACTTCCTGGCTTACATGGATATCATCAACCTTTTAAATTTTGTGTCTCTGATGGGCAACATATGATATCTTGTTGTTGTTTAATCACTAAGTCATGTCCGACTCTTGAGACCTCATAGACAGTAGCCTGCCAGGCTCCTGTGTCCATGGGATTTCCCAGGGAAGAATATTGAAAAGTAGGTTGCCATTTCCTTCTCTGGGGGATCTTCCAGACACAGGGATTGAATTCATGTCTCATGCATTGGCGGGCAGGTTCTATACTGCTGACCCACCAGGTATCTCAGTGTCATATCTCTTTACCTTTTCATACTGCTCATGGGGTTTTCAAAGCAAGAATACTAAAGTGGTTTGCCATTCCCTTCTCCAGTGAACCATGTTTTGTCAGAACTCTCCACCATGACCCGTCCATCTTGGGTGGTCCTACGCGCATGACTCATAGTTTCACTGAGTTAGACAAGGCTGTGGTCCATGTGATCAGTTTGGTTAGTTTCCTGTGATTGTGGTTTTCATTCTCTCTGCCCTCTGATGGATAAAGATAAGAGGCTTATGGAAGCTTCCTGATGGGACAGACTGATGGAGGGGGAAACTGGGTCTTGTTCTGATGGGTGGGGCCATGCTCAGTAAATCTTTGATCAAGTTTTATGCTGATGGGTGGAGCTGTGTTCTCTCCCTGTTGTTTGATCTGAGGCCAAACTATGGTGGAAATAATTAAGATAATGGTAAACTATTTTAAAAGGTTCAGTACACATACTGCTGTACTCCTTGTCCAGGACCCTGCAGAAGGCCATAGCAGACCCATGCCTCTGCCAGAGACTCCTGGACTCTCACAGGCAAGTCTGGGTCAGTCTCTTGTAGGATCACTGCTCCTTTCCCCTGGGTCCTGGTGCACACAAGGTTTTGTTTGTGGCCTATAAGAGTCTGTTTCCCCAGTCCTGTCTAAGTTCTGGTGGCTCTATGGTAGGATTAATGGCTACCTCCTCCAACAAAGGGCTTATGCCATACCCAGGTCTGCTGCACCCAGAGCCCCTGCCCCTTCATCAGGCCACTACTGAACCATGCCTTCACAGGAGGCACTCAAACACAGTTCTGGTTCAGTCTCTGCGGGGTCTCTGGGTTCTGGTGCACACAAGGTTTGTTTGAGCCCTCCAAGCATCTCTGGTGGGTATGGGGTTTGATTCTAAAGGTGATTTCACCCCTCCAACCATCTTGCTGGGGCTTCTCCTTTGCCCTTGGATGTTGTTATCTTTTTTTGGTGGGATCTAACATTTTCCTGTTGACTGTTGTTCAGCAGCGAGTTGTAATTTTGGAGTTCTTGCAGGAGAAGATGAATGCACGTCCTTCTACTCTACCATCTTGTATGAAAAGGCGAGAAGATATGACACTGAAAGATGAACTCCTCAGGTCAGTAGGTGCCCAATATGCTACTGGAGATCAGTGGAGAAATAACTCCGGAAAGATGAAGAGACAGAACCAAAGCAAACACAATACCCAGTTGTGGATGGGACTGTGATGGAAATAAAGTCCGATGCTGTAAAGAACAATATTGTATAGGAATCTGGAATGTTAGGTCCATGAATCAAGGCAAATTGGAAGTGGTCAAGCAGGAGATTTTGACATTTTAGGACTTAGTGAACTAAAGTGGACTGGAATGGGTGAATTTAACTCAGATGACCATTATATCTACTACTGTGGGCAGGAATCCCTTAGAAGAAATTGAGTAGCCCTCATAGTCAACCAAAGAGTCCAAAATGCAGTACTTGGATGCAATCTCAAAAACAACAGAATGATTTCTGTTCATTTCCAAGGCAAACCATTCAGTATCACAGTTGTCCAAGCCTATGCCTGACCAGTAATGCTGAAGAAGCTGAAGTTGCACGGTTCTATGAGGACCTACAAGACCTTCAAGAACTAACACCCAAAAAAGATGTCCTTTTCATTATAGGGGACTAGAATGCAAAAGTAGGAAGTCAAGAGATACCTAGAGTAACAGGCAAATTTGGCCTTCGAGTACAAAATGAAGCAGGTCAAAGGCTAATAGGGTTTTCCCAAGAAAAACCCTGGTTTTTCTTAGCAAACCCTGGTTGTCATAGCAAACACCATCTTCCAACAGCATAAGAGAAGACTCCACACATGAATATCACCAGATGGTCAATACCAAAATCAGATTGATTATATTCTTTGCAGCCAAAGATGGAGAAGCTCTATACAGTCAGCAAAAACAAGACCAGGAGCTGACTGTGGCTCAGAGCATGAACTCCTTATTGCCAAATTCAGACTTAAATTGAAGAAAGTAGGGGAAACCACTAGACCATTACATATATGACCTAAATCAAATCCCTTATGATTATACAGTGGAAGTGAGGAACAGATTCAAGGGATTAGATCTGATAGACAGAGTGCTTGAAGAACTATAGATGGAGGTTTGTGGCATTGTACAGGAGGCAGAGATCAGCAACATCCCCAATAAAAAGAAATGCAAAAAGGCAAAATGGTTGTCTGAGGAGGCCTTACAAATAGCTGTGAAAAGAAGAGAAGCAAAAGGCAAAGGAGAAAGGAAAGCTATACCCATTTGAATGCAGAGTTCCAAAGAATAGCAAGAAGAGATAAGAAAGTCTTCCTCAGTAGTCAATACGAAGAAATAGAGGAAAACAATAGAATAGGAAAGACTAAATATCTCTTCAAGAAAATTAGAGATACAAAGGGAACATTTCATGCAAAGGTGGGCACAATAAAGGAGAGAAACAGTTTGGACTTAACAGAAGCAAAAGATAGAAAAAAGTGGCAAGAATACACAGAAGAACTGTACAAAAAAGATCATCATGACCCAGACAACCACGATGTTGTGATCACTCACCTGTAGCCAGACATCCTGGAATGAGAAGTCAAGTGGTCCTTAGGAAGCATCACTATGAAAAAAAGCTAGTGGAGGTGATGGAATTCCAATTGAGCTATTTCAAAGATGATGCTGTACAAGTGCTGCACTCAATATGACAGCAAATATGGAAAACTCAGTAGTGGCCACAGGACTGGAAAAGGTCAGTTTTTATTCCAATCCCAAAGAAAGGCAATGCTAAAGAATGCTCAAACTACCACACAATTGCACTCATCTCACAAGCTAGCAAAGTAATGATCAAAATTCTCTAAGCCAGGCTTCAACATTACATGAACTGCGAACTTCCAGATGTTCAAGCTGGATTTAGAAAAGGCAGAGGAACCAGAGATCAAATTGCCAACATCCACTGCATCATCCAAAAGCAAGATAGTTCCAGAAAAACATCTACTTCTGCTTTATTGACTATCCCAAAGCCTTTGACTGTGGATCAAAACAAACTGGAAAATTCTTAGAGATGGGAATACCAGACCATCTCACTTGTTTCCTGAGAAATCTGTATGCAGGTCAAGAAGCAACAGTTAGAACTGGACATGGAACAACAGACTAGTTCCAAATTGGAAAAGGTGTATGTCAAGGTTGTATATTGTCACTTTGCTTATTTAAATTATATGCAGAATACATCATGTGGAATCCTTTGCTGGATGAAACACAAGCTGGAATCAAGATTGCTGGGAGAAATATCAATAACCTCAGATATGCAGATGACACCACCCTTATGGCAGAAAGCAAAGAACTAAAGAGCCTCTTGATGAAAGTGGAAGAGGAGAGTGAAAGAGCTGGTTTAAAACTCAACATTCAGAAAACTAAGATCATGGCATCTATTCTCATTACTTCATGGCAAATAGATGGGGAAACAATGGAAACAGTGAGAAACTTATTTTTTGGGGGGGCTACAAAATCACTGCAAATGGAAACTGCAGCCATGAAATTAGAAGATGCTAGCTCCTTGGAAGAAAAGCTGTGACCAACCTAGACAGAATATTACCAAGTAGAATTGGCAGGATTTGTTAATGACTTGGGTTTTAGATGTGAGAGAAAGGAGACTAGATTTGGGGTATGGCTTTTGGTCTGAGTGAATGGAATAAAAGATATTAAGACAGAATTACTAGAGGTAAAGAGGACACAATTATTTCTTCATTAAGATATAAAGATTCTTAAGTTAAATATTCATAAGAACCTTTCAATTTATGAAGAAATTGATGAAATTACAAGGAATTATTGACAAACTCACCATCAGAGTGGGAAAATTTTAACAAACCTCCCACAGTAATGGAGAGAGCAAAGAGAAAGAAGTGAAAATATAATTAATTTCAATAGCACATTAAAATTTTAATAGACATATGTTAAATTCCTATACTCAATAATTAGTGAATGCACATTTTATATACCCATATGGTATTTGGAAGAATTGAACTCAAACTGTGCAACAGCATCACCAAATATAAAAAAATCAATATCATCAAGCTTACATTTTCTGACCACAATTCAGTGTACTTTCAGTTCAGTTCAGTTCAGTTCAGTCGCTCAGTCGTGTCTGACTCTTTGCAACCCCATGAATCGCAGCACGCCAGGCCTCCCTGTCCATCACCAACTCCCGGAGTTCACTCAGACTCACACCCATCGAGTCAGTGATGCCATCCAGCCATCTCATCCTCTGTTGTCCCCTTCTCCTCCTGCCCCCAATCCCTCCCAGCATCAGAGTCTTTTCCAATGAGTCAACTCTTTGCATGAGGTGGCCAAAGTACTGGAGTTTCAGCTTTAGCATCATTCCTTCCAAAGAAATCCCAGGGCTGATCTCCTTCAGAATGGACTAGTTGGATCTCCTTGCAGTCCAAGGGACTCTCAAGAGTCTTCTCCAACACCACAGTTCAAAAGCATCAATTCTTCGGTGCTCAGCCTTCTTCACAGTCCAACTCTCACATCCATATATGACCACAGGAAAAACCATAGCCTTGACTAGACGGACCTTTGTTGGCAAAGTAATGTCTCTGCTTTTCAATATGCTATGTAGGTTGGTCATAACTTTCCCTCCAAGGAGTAAGCATTTTTTAATTTCATGGCTGCAGTCACCATCTGCAGTGATTTTGGAGCCCCCCAAAATAAAGTCTGACAGTGTTTCCACTGTTTCCCCATCTATTTCCCATGAAGTGATGGGACCAGATGCCATAGGTATTAACAACAAAACATATTAATATTTACCCCCTCCCCCATTTATTTAGACATTCTCAAACATTTTCTAAATGATTTGTGGATCAAAAATTAATAAAAATGAGAACAGATTTATGACAGTTATAATAACATTTTATTTATAAAAATTTGTGAGCTGCATTTAGATTAGTATTTGAGAATTTGTAACGTCAAAAACTAATATTGTAAAATGCAAATTTTATAGTCATCACATCTGTTGACCCCATGTGAATTATTACTGGGAATGCTGTATAGGACATGACCCAGTGCTGAGAACTTCCATGTTAATATAGGTAGTAATGCTTTATTGTATACATAGGTGACCCTTGAACATCACAGGGGTTAGGGTCACTGACCCTCATGTAGTCAAATCAGAACATACATAACTTAACCATGGGCCCTCCATATCCTGAGCTCTGTATCTGCAAATTCAACCAACCAGATTATGTAGTACTGGAGTACGTATTTTGTGAGAAAAATCTGTATATAAGTGGGCAAGCACAGTTCCAAACCTGTGTTATTCAAGGGTCGGATGGTGGCTCAGTGGTAAAGAACCCGCCTGTCGATGCAGGAGACATGCTCGATCCCTGGGTTGGGAAGATCCCCTGGAGAAGGAAGTGGCAACCCACTCTAGTACTCTTGCCTGGAAAATCCCGTATAGAGAGAGAATCCTGGTGGACTACAGTCCCAGGTGTCACAAGAGAGTCAGACACGACTTAGCGACCAAACAACAACATGGTCCCATTGATGTGTATTATAAATAAAGAACCCTTTTCTATATGAGGATCATGCCGATTTCTAAGCTTTCCATCAGTCTTCACGTGGCCACCAGGTTAAGTTTTCTAATCACACTGTTCCCTCTGTCTGAAATACCTTGCTCCCTTTATCCTCCTGGAAAATTTTCACATGTTCTTACCTCCTGTCATAGTAATCCTTCCTCTGATTGTGATCTTTGGTTTCTCTCTCCACTCTTCATACTCCCTTGTCTATAAAGTGTCTGTGTATTGTACGTATATCTACTATTTTACATTTACAATTGTACTGTAGTGATTTTTATCTATCTCTTTCTTCTGTTGGCCTACACATTTTGAGAGTAAATACTATACCTTATTCAGCGTTAACATAGTGCCTGCCCTGTAGGATGTGCTGAATGAATAGGTTTAGACTCCAGCAAAAGTGAAGTCGCTCAGTCATGACTGACTCTTTGCGACCCCGTGGACTGTAGCCTACCAGGCTCCTCTGTCCATGGGATTTTCCAGGCAAGGGAGCGCATGCTGCTGCTGCTGCTAAGTCACTTCAGTCATGTCCAACTCTGTGCGACCCCATAGACGGCAGCACACCAGGCTCCCCCGTCCCTGGGATTCTCCAGGCAAGAACACTGGAGTGGGTTGCCATTTCCTTCTCCAATGCATGAAAGTAAAAAGTGAGCTCATAAATCCCTCTAAATTATTTCTTCATTCATAAAGTAAAATGGATGATCTCTTAAGTTATCTACTCTGATGTTGTATTAATTGTAAATCTGTATCACCACACCAGTAATTTACTTCTCTCAAGCATAATCACAAAAAGATTTAAGGAAATTTAGGGAAAGACACACAGAGCTGGGGGAAGGGGACGGGGAGGGAGGGAAAGAGAGAGAGCAAGTGAGAAAAATCCATGTATTTGTAGTTTGATATTTAAGTGCAAGTAATGTTAACAGAAGTTCAGAAAGGGAGGACAGGAGAGATGTGGGACATTTATATTTAGAAAGTGTGAGAAATAAGATCAATTCAGGGAAGATTTCGGTAAGAATCTGTGTAGAGAGGAGAGGTAAAAGACTGACAGAGAAGCTGAGGGAAGGAGTGGATCTCACCAAGAGGAGAAACAACAGTGTCAGTGAAGCAGAGCAGTTAAGATGAGAATAGAGAGGAAAGCAAATGCTTGGCTACATGTTAAATAAGTGCTACAATTTGTACTGGGCAGAGTGAAATCATAAGATCTACACGGTTAAATGTATTAGAACTGTTACAGTGACTTAAGATGATTTAAAAGGCAGCATAAGCTTTTGAAAACTTTTAAGAATTTATTTCTAAAGCATTTTCAAAATCTTTATTCAAAGTGAAAAGGTCTTTAAATGTAAAAATTTCATACGTTTTTGTCATAATTACTAAATATCTATATAACTTCATATATTCTCCCTTTGTTTATTCAGGATAAATCTCCATTCTCTTTGGAGAGCATGATCTCAATAAATGTTATATTACTTCAAAAGTATCAAATATACTTTCAGGATATACTCACTAATTTTATATGCTTCACTCTAAACACTAAATTCTGATAAGTTGGTGGTTTCATTGTATCAGAGTCAAAGTCAGGGTGGGCTTAAGAAAAAAAAGTGAAACTTTCAGAATGAACATTTGCTATTGATTATAAGAATGTGTCAGATATGTGTGTGGGGGAAGGGGGAGGGTGTACCGTGGTGGGTAGTTGCATGATCTATTAATAAGAAACAGTTTAATTCAGGAGATCACTAAAGCATGGCTAATTCTGAAGCCAAAACCCACACATTCTTAACTTTCCCTCCAGCTTTAGAACCACTTTCCACACACTCAGTACAGGAACTGGAACATTATTCTTTGAAAGCAAAGCCAGTGTTTAGAAAATCTGAAATTGAGCTAACAGCACAGCATATAGAAGTCACACAGGATGTTATTTTAAGCTGTAATGCAGAAATGTCAGTTCATTTGATATCTTTATTTGTTACATGTGGGCTTGAAGAAAGCATGTTATATACATTTTTGCTTTACAGATACTCTGTTACAGGGTATATTCAACTGTCAGGAAATTTTGAGATCCATCAAAGAGACAGAATCTTTATGGAACAGCTTTTGGAGAAAGGAACATACAGTGATTTATCTCATTCCTTCCCCTAGAAGAATGTATATTTAAAAATATCACTCAGGAGTCATTTAGGAAGGATGTCCAGCTGGGTGAATCACATAAATGTAATGGTTATGCAATTTAAGCAGCTAGCTCGTATTCTATCAACATGCTCTCTCTCCATTGCACATAAGTCAAAGACTTAAATACACAACTGGATCCAAATACAGGGTTGTGCAATATCCAGAGGTAATGAACATGATGTTTAATTGAACGCACTTGACTAACGCTTGTGCTATTTTACAGACACTCCAGTCCAAATATCTCACCACATCCTATATTTACGTTTTCTCTTTTTGCTTCATTACCAGCTTTATGTGATTACTTCAGAATATTAAATCAGATGGTCAATTGGTGACCTTCTACTACTTGATTAGCTGCTGGAAAAGGGAAAAATGAAATGTAAATTTTAAAATCAATGACACATGCTTTGATGTCCTAACAGCCTGAAGATTATACATCTCTGTTTTGTATAAAATGTACAAATAGGATAAGGTTGAAATTTTCTGTGTCTCTGTATTATAGATAAGCAGAAAATTATTTTGGATGTAACAGTAAAACAAAGCAGTCTTTGTCAATTTTTGTTGAATTGCTTCTAAAGGAAAAATAGGAAAGTTATTTCTCTTTAACAAGGATATAAGAAGAGAAAAATGTGGAGTGAGAAAGGACCTTTCTTGTATTGGTAGAAAAAAAGTAGAAATGAATTTCTGTAAGCTAGAGCTGTATCTGTATACATTACATAGACATATAGCTGTAGGGATAGAGAAACTACAGTTGGGGGAAGGCTCTACCAATGGGTGATAGCGGTTTTGCATCTTGTCAGACGTCTGTGTGTGAGTCGCCAGAGCACATTGGAGATAATGTACTACAATATCTGTCTACTGCAATTTCACTGAAAGAATTCACCTATAAGTATAGATAATTAAAAAATATGTGGTGGGATATTTTAAATATTGTATGATGGTTTAAAACTTTATTACCTTTCACAAAATATATTTTTAAAATTGTATTTATTTTTGGCTGTACTGGATCCTTGTGTTCTTGCCTGGAGAATCCCAGGGACGGGGGAGCCTGGTGGGCTGCCGTCTATGGGGTCACACAGAGTCGGACACGACGGAAGTGACTTAGCAGCAGATCCTTGTTGCTGCACATGGGCTCTCTCTAGTTGAAGCAAGTAGGAGCTGCTCTCTTTTGCAATGCACGGGCTTCGCATTGGGGTGGCTTCTCTTATCGTGGAACACAGCCTCTTCATGAGCTTCAGTGGTTGTGGCACGTGGACTTAGTTGCTCCATGGCGTGTGGGATCTTCCCAGACCAGGGATCAAACCCATGTCCCCTGCATTGACAGGCAGATTCTTAATCACTGGACCACCAGGGGCAGCCCCAACAAAATATTTTGATAGGACCACATCTCTTTCTTATAAGAGTGAAAACAAGCAGAAACAATATTTAATGTGGAAAGATTTTATAGCTATGTATATTCAAAAAAGTAAAGCAAGCCTCTTTTTAAAATGATTGTATTGGTTTAAAATATGTAAAACTAAAGATACTGAATAAATTTTTTAAAAATGTATTTAAAGCTACATATGTAGGAGAGGAGGGTATTGTATATTCCCATAGGTACATGTTGCAAAAAAAAAAAAAAGAGAGAGAGAGAGTAATTAGGTACCAATCAAGAACAATTTTGCTGAAAACTATTAAATTCCTTACAGGTTTTCATTGTTATTTTACAATTCTATGTTTTACTTATATCCAATTATCATAGGTGGTATTTTATAATGATTTAAATAATGATAGGCTGTACAAATCACTGTCAAAAATGTCAAAAAGTATTTTGACAGTGGATACATATTTTATCCAAGAATCAGAGTAGCTCTTATCTTTAAAATGATTGTATTTATTCATTCATTTAATCATCCAAAAAATGTGTGTTTTATGATCTTTATCTACTAAGCACTGTTTGGGCATAAGGGTTAGAGTATTCACTAGTTCATGTACAATTGACCCTTGAACGCTGACCTGGTACAAAGTGGAAAATCCACACGTAACCTCACGGTTGACCGTCTAGGTCTGCGGTTCCACACCCTTGGAATCAGCCGAGGCTCATGTAGTGCTGTGGTACTTGAAAAACATCTGCACAGAAGTGAACCCTCAAAGTTCAAAGCTGTGTTGTTCAAGGGTCAGGTAAGTTTCTGTCAGTCATTTTCCTGGGATTCATGTTCTGATAGGGGTGATTGGGCTGTTTTGAAGAGAATGAAAAGGAGAGTCTTCTAGGGACATGGTATCCCTCCTTCTGTGGACCAACTCATTCTTTTCTTTAAATACATCTTATCTTTTCTGTTTTTTTTTTTTTTGGTTCATTTTACTCTATTTTCTCTACTTCAATCTGTTGTGGTTCTCCTGTACTATTCTAATCTCCAAACTAGTTTCCTTGTTTTCTTCCAAGCCATGCTGCACAATATGGCCAGACTGGACTTCTCAAGATATGTTTATTCAAGTTGTTCCTCTATGTAAATCTTTTCAGTGGTATCTCTGTTTTTAGAATAAAGTGCTAACTCTGTAACATAGCCTGCGTGATGTGGCTTCTGAGTGAACTCCGGGAGTTGGTGATGGACAGGGAGGCCTGGCATGCTGCGATTCATGGTGTCACAAAGAGTCGGACACGACTGAGCGACTGATCTGATCTGATGATCTTAGTTTCTGAATGTTGAGTTTTAAGCCATCTTTTTCACTCTTCTCTTTCATGCTTAAGAGGCTCTTCAGTTCCTCTTTGCTCTCTGCCGTTAGAGTTGTGTCGTCTGCATATCTGAAGTTGTTGATATTTCTCACAGCAATCTTGATTCCAGCTTGTGAGTCATCCAGCCTGGCAGAGAACCCCAGGAACCGTACATCTCCATGTTGGTTGATAAATTAATTTTTTTATATTATTTTGGATTTTAAGTGTGATATCTTTATTATTAAACATTTAAATTAAAATTGATAAAGAAGTCTTGATATGAAGCAATATGAATTATTTTCACATGGAATTAATTTTTAAAAATCTCTTTAATGCTTCCTAGTTGTGATGGAATCCCTCTCACAAGGATTCAATTCCTATGTTACTTTTTCTGACCATGGACCTTGTTTCTAATTGTCTTATATTGGAGATTTAAAAAAGAGTATCGGTGTTGTCTATGTCAAATGTCCCAGGAATAATAATAAACATAAATATTTAAGGTTTACTTGAGTTAGTTGGCATTCTAGGTGTATCTCATGAAGAAGTAACTCTGTTTCTGACTTCTCTTGGGGCAGATTCAACTAAGTATTGATTAATATTGCCTTCCTTAATAAAGTTATTGAACTCATGATACAGCTTCTCCTTCCCTGAATTGATCTTAGAAGTATTAAGCAGATAAAAGGCAAGCCCCTGCTTCTACTATATTCAAGTCATGAAGTGGACTACTAAGAACATATTTTCTTCTAATGAATTAGTTGGATGGTCATGTTGAATGGAAGCTCTGTGGAGTGTCTGAGCTCTGGTCAAAACCAAGGGAAGCCTCAAGTGACATTCTAGACCTGTACAGTTAAGGCGACAATGCAAGAGGCAACCCCACTTTCTTATTTGCCTTTGTGTGGAAGCAAAGAGGGTTCATATAACCAGACATAGCTAGGTAGAGGCATTAACATCACACAAGTCAAACTGACAATTATTCCCAAGAGGTATAGCAGGAACTGATCCTGGGATAGAGCCTTGAGATAGGAAGGGAAGACTGGGAGCAGATATTACTGGTGCCAGTATTCACTGCATGCCCTCCACCTCCAGAAAATAAAACTTTATGGTCTATTTTTAAGTGCTATGAGCTGAATGTTTGTATCTCCAAAATTCTTTTGTTGAAAGCATAATTCCCAGTGTGATGGTATTTGAAAGTGGGGGTCTTTGGAAACTAATTAGTGTTCTTATAACAGAGGAGGTGACATGAAATCTCTTTGTATTCACTTGCACACCAAGGAAAGGCTGTATGAGGACAAAACCAAGAAGGAGACTCTTGAAATGGACCAAACTAGCAGTCTGATCTCTGACTTCTAGCCTGCCTAATCTTGAGAAATAAATGTTTGTTGTTTTAACAGCCACCCAGTCTATGGTAATTTTTTAATAGAGGCCCAAACTGACTAAAACAGTAAGTTCCTAGAATTGATAGCCCAGTTCATGCAAACTGTCAAGATCATTTTGAGGGTAATTGTCTTTCAAATCAAGTAACTTTCTTGAGACCCTTTTTGAAAACTGCCTTGGTTGAAATAATGAAAATGTTAGATTGGAAGCATGTAAACCTAAAGAACATTGCAGAAGTCTTAAGTGTACACTGAGGTGCAGAGTTAGAGGTGGTGCAAATCAGATTTCTTACTCCTACACAAGATCTACAGTGGAATTCCAAGTGCCATAGCTGCACAGCACAGTCACCAGCTGGAGCTTACCAGACAGGAAATAAAATTGTTACAGAAAAGCAGAGGATTTGGAATCAGACCTGCCATCCTTCTTTACCACTAACAATTTTATATTGATTTAAGACAATCTAAGTCAAAAGTCAAAGAGCAAATCATGGACATTGGTGGGAACAGGCATGTTTTATAAGATAATTTATAACTTTGTAAAATGTTTAACTGGAGGATCATTGGTAAAGAGAACGTAAACATATACAATTAAAAATAGTTAACCTCTTAGTAATGAATTCACTGTCTCTTGTGAGATTGTTACTCTTGTCCAAAAATATCCATCTGTCTGTAAAATTAAAAACGTAGTAACTCCAGACCAACAAATTTCAAATTCTTTTCCATGAAATTCTGGAGCTTGAGCAATAATTTAAAGAGGTTTGTTGAAATACAATGTGGTCAAGGAAGGCATGCTTTAACACCACCACTTTGGGGACTTGATGCTGACAATGAGAGTACATGAGGGATAGCAAATAAAACTGTCTGTTCTGGTTTGGGGAATTTGGATCTGTGTTAGGGAAACAGTGACTGATTTATGATAGGTATTTGGAGAAGAGATAGTCTGTCAAAATAAACACATCTCCCTTTTTTCTTGAGAGGAAGCAAGCTGTTTTATGGATTTCCTTGGAATCCTTAAAAATAGTAGGGAGAAATGTTTCCATTATTAACAGCATGCTTTAGTTTTGCAGATTGAGCAGGCGAAAGCGTTTGTACTTGTACAGGTAGAGCTGGAAAGTTCCACACCATGTTGGATATTGAGCTCTTTAAGGATGAATCACATCAACAGCTTACATGCCCCACGTCCAAGATCTCTGGGCTTCCTCAGTCAAAGGGTTTGGCATGACTAAGTCACACATGGACTCTGAAATTTAGGAAAGTCAGACACAGTAGGGAGGAGGATAAGCACAGGGTGGCCCAACTCTTGGTGGATGCGAGTGCTTGCTGTCCTCCTGTGTATAAAAGAGGCAGAATTAACACTTCAGATTCTTTGGTCACCTTGCTTCAGACTGTTTAATCTACCTGAAAAGTCCTCCATATTTTCTTTTCTCCCATCCTCAAATTTAGCCTTATAGTTTTGTGAAGCTTCTGAAGACTGGTAATTCTGGAGTTCAAATTCTCGTGTCAATTGGGTATTATTTACTTGCAAGGAAGTGATAAAAACCAAGTGGAAAAACGTATATGCAGCCCTCAGTGAAGAGCCTGACATGCAGTAGGTACTCCATCAATGACTTTTGTTGTTGTTCAGTTACTAAGTCAAGTCTGACTGCTTGTGACCTCATCAATGATAGCTTTACTAGAAAATACTAGCACTTGCATCTATATTCTTTGAACCAGTAACATGACAATATTATCCCCAAATGATTTTTCCTTTATTGTATCCTTGGAGGCTATTTTCAGTGCACAGTAGGAGAGCATGCATTAGGTCTTTGATTCTGAAAATGAATTCTGAATATTTAGAGACATATAGGTCATGCCCTGACCACCTCTGAAGTAGGACAGCTATACATAATCAACTTTCACTCTACTAGAAACAAATGTGCAGGATAAATTTATGGATGGTATTTGGCAGATTTAGATCCTTTTGGAAGATATGGAGGAAAATAATGCTTCATAATTATTGTAAATTCAATTTAAAATTGATTTAAAAGACTTTCTCTTTGGTTATTATGATTGTTTAAGTTCTGGCCCTTCTCCTCTAATTGCCATGATTTCTGGCCCCTTGTACTCCTTTATTTCTTGCCAAAAAACAAAATCAAACCCTGCTGTGATGATCCTTCTTCATTTTTCCAAACAAGCATTGTCTTTTCAGGAATACAGAGAGTGAAGTAGGGGAAAGTGAACTTCTGGTTGAACTATTTAGCTCAGAATTCCCCTCCTCTGGGAAATGTTTTTCTATACTTTCCTTCCCTTGAATCTCTGTAGAGGTAATTATTCATAATTATTAATTTTTCTCTGCTACCTCTGCACTTTGCACAGACTGTTAAGCTTTCACTTTACTGTACTGTAACTTATTTCTTTGCATATCTGCCTCCCTTCTGAAACTGTGGGCCATTTGAGAGTAGAGACTATGCTGTAAACATCTTAGTATCCTGACTTGCTGCTTGACTATATATGTGGCAAATATTTACTGAACTGAATTATTGAGTCCTTGAGTCGTTAAGTGAACACATAGTGAAAACATCCATTTTCACACCAATGATGACTATGTGAAATAAGTCATGGTTTTGAAAAAGTTCTCTTTGTAACACGTTTCTATTTTCTACTTGTAAAAGTTAGGCTTGTTGTTATGCTTTTTATCTCTAAACTCTTGGCAGTGAATTCCTGCTGCTTTGCATTGCAGCTTTAAACTCTTGGTGAAAATTTTCCTGTCTGTTCTGCCGTTTGTGATGAATGTTTTCCTGTTGTGTGTGTGTGTGAGTTATTTACTTTTCCTGTAATGACAAATTTTGTCCAACTATATGGTGCCTCTCTACCTACATTGTTATATAAATATCTTAGATTTAATTGTCCCTAAGGAGCTAGCCTGAATTTAAAAGATTTATTTTGTCTCTGTTGTTCCTCTGATAAATAAATTCAGCAGATAAAGAAAGGCTGTTCTTTGGAATATTGTGTACAATGTTTTTGTTTAACTACTTCAGTTTTTTTGAAAAGATAAAGGTGAGAATATATAAATTAGTAACTGAATTCTGTTTCTCTCTCTTCCTTATTTTCAACATTTACTCTTTAAAATTTTACTTTATAAACTTCCAAAAGTAACTGCATTAGAATATTAATACTGTTTTTCTTATACTCAGGAGAAAAGCAATATATATATATGTGTGTGTGTATATATATACACATAAATTTATATGATTGATGGTATGACTGTATATTGATAATAGTAAAATAATTTTCTGCATATAGTTTGGGCAAAAGGGAAGAAATTCAATCATTGTACAAAACTAAATTATTCTGTGCATAATAGCAGAGATAGTGAGATAAATACATTATTTTTAGTGTATTTAAAATTATAGTTAAAATGACCTCTGTATCCTGTTATATTACAGGACTTAAAGGGACAGTTGTGCTAGTTGGTTTAATGATGAAATTAAGTTACTTGTCCAGGGTCACACACCTAGTTCATAGCAGCATTTGCCTGACTTGCAGACCAAACTCCTATTATTTTTAGGCAGGTAAATCAGAAAGAGATTATTAGACCATGAATTGTTCATCCATTTCAGGTATTTCATTACTAACCATGACAGTTATATTAACCATGACATTATAACCATGACAGGCTATGCTTTAGTGCCCGGTTTTTATTAATTTTCATTGCAAAGTCTTCTAGAAATATGCAGAAAGTTACTGCTTAGCGTTTGTTTCTTCTTTCATTAAACATTTATTAAGCACCATTGGCGTGCTGCATGGGGCTAGGCACTGAGGATAACGAGTAGCAGAAAGTACCTCTCCCTGAGCAGGTATGGCTGCAGAAGAGCCATCCCTGTGAACACGTATTTTGAATGTTAAAAATCCTTTTTAATAGTTGATAAAGAGTGTGTTTGAGCAAGGACAGGTGATATTCCTGGAGTTGTCCAGATTTAAGGAGATAAAACTTTCAGGGGAACATAACTGGACAAACCTGAAGCTGTGAAATAAACCGAGGGCGTGGCACTCTCGTCCCCGCCTGAGACACTGGCTTCCTGGAATTGCTGCTTTACAAGCTCCTCTCATTTGTCTCCAGTCCATCCTGAGCTCTACCCACCCAGGAATCCTGCCATGCACGCTTGCGGCTCAGTGTTGTTTTTGTTCCTCTGGCCTCTGTCACCGTCCTCTGGTTCACTATTTCCTGTTTATACCTTAAATCTCAGGTTAGATATCATCTCTGCTTGAAAGCATTTTTTGGTCCTCCTTCAAAAGCTGAGCTTATTACTCAGTTATCTGAAATGCCATATCTAGTTGAAGAGGCCACTATTATAAAATACTCATATACTACTTAGTTTTCTTGTGATTTTGCACTTTATTAATTAATGAATCTTAACACTTTTCTAATACTACAAATAACATGTGGCTCTCATTAGGAAAAATTTGTCTTCTTCCTCAGGAATTAGATTGTAACAATTTAAACCATTCTTGTTTTGTTTCTAATAGTGATTATTTAAATAATCAGTCCTTCCAAAGAACACCCAGGACTGATTTCCTTTAGGATTAACTGGTTGGATCTCCTTGCAGTCCAAGGGACTCTCAAGAGTCTTCTCCAGCACCACAGTTCAAAAGCATCAATTCTTCTGCACTCATCTTTCTTTATAGTCCAACTCTCACATCCATACATGACCACTGGAAAAACCATAGCCTTGACTAGATGGACCTTTGTTGACAAAGTAATGTCTCTGCTTTTTGATATGCTGTGTAGGTTGGTCATAACTTTCCTTCCAAAGAGTAAGCGTCTTTTAATTTCATGGCTGCAGTCACCATCTGCCGTGATTTTGGAGGCCCCAGAAATAAAGTCTGCCACTGTTTCTCCATCTATTTTCCATGAAGTGATGAGACCGGATGCCCTGATCTTAGTTTTTGAATGTTGAGCTTTAAGCGTTTTTCACTCTCCTCTTTCACTTTTATCAAGAGGCTCTTTAGTTCTTCTTCACTTTCTGCCATAAGGGTGGTGTCATCTGCATATCTGAGGTTATTGATATTTCTCCTGGCAGTTCCTTTAATCAATCTCTTTCTTAATTTTTTTCTGTAGTTAAACATAAGCATAATTTCATGTCCAGATTGCTTCATTAGTGAAAAATCATCAAATCACCTTTATAAGCTTGAAATATCGAGCAGTAGAGAAACCCTAAACAGTTACAGCAAGTATTGTATATTTTTTATTTTATGTATTTATATTGTTGATTGTTAATATGTCATTTGCTTCTTTCATCTTCTGAACTAATATCATTTGCTCAATTGCCTCATCAGTACTCCTTTTAGTAGAGATTATTTCAATATGTCACATTTCAGGAAAAATATCAGATCTCTGAGAGCTTAAATTTTTTACTTTAGTTTCCTCCAAAATTGCTTTGCATATTAGGTCATAAAGATTCCCTAAAACTAAATCAGACGCATTTGATTTTGTATGGTTACAATTTCTTTGCTTTAGATAAATATTATCTATAGCTATATGAATATGTTTTAAATTATTTTATGTTTTGAGAAATTAGGTCGGTTGTAACATCAGAAACAATTTTGAATTTTTCAATTGATCTTGTAGGTTAGTCATTGATTTTTTTTTTTCATTTCCTTTGTCCCTCCTCAACTTACCAGTGAAACCAACATCTCTAAACAATTATCAGAGTGAATGTAATGTCTGGGTTATTTCTAAAATCTTTCTTTTGTTCAGAAATATACCACACATTAATGAATGCTATAGAGGCAATACTGTTGATTTCCAACTTTCTAAAACATAATGGACAGAATAATTTCGAACATGTCTAAAGAGTCTTCTAACTTATGTATATTTTAATTTACTCTTAATAGAAACCAAAGTGCTCTGTATAGAACACAAACCATGCAATAGTACCCTGAAATTATGAATTAATGATTCAAATCATTTTGTAAGGCTATCTCTTTATGTTCCCCTAGTGAGAAAGAATGTAAATATTTTTGTGGTAATCAAGATTATTTATATATTACTCTCTGCAGTAGAAAAATTAATCCCTGCCTCCCTCCTGAAAAGTAACTGTCCCCACTGGACGCTTCCACTATGGGAAATGGTGAACCCAGGTAGATTCTTTGTACCAGATGACCCTGCCCCCAAAGGGAACCAAGCAGATTCTCTTAACCAGGAATTTGGAATTTAGAAAAATCAAACTGACTGATTCATCCTGCTAAGAAAAACTGAGTCCCAAGATAACAAAGAGATATTACTGGAAGTTGGCTCTCCAAAAAAAAGCCAAATCCAGTTATAAAGAGAAGACTGCAACAAGTCAGCAAAGAAGTGTGGTTTTCAGAAAAAAAAAAAAAAAAAGAAAAAAAAAAAAACAGCAGAATTAAGCAGTAGCACAAAGGTAGGCAAGAACAAGAAGCGGGGAGTCTGATGAAAAGCAGAGGGTTCTCAGTTCTCAGGCCTAGGCCAGTGTGATCAAGCTGAATTGTGCTTCTGTGTCTTAGTTCAGTTCAGTTCAGTTGCTCAGTCGTGTCCGACTCTTTGCGACCCCATGAATCGCAGCACGCCAGGCCTCCCTGTCCATCACCAACTCCCAGAGTTCACTCAGACCCACGTCCATCAAGTCGGTGTTGCCTTCCAGCCATCTCATCCTCTGTCGTCCCCTTCTCCCCAATCCCTCCCAGCGTCAGAGTCTTTTCCAATGAGTCAACTCTTCGCATGAGGTGGCCAAAGTACTGGAGTTTCAGCTTCAGCATCAGTCCTTCCAAAGAACACCCAGGGCTGATCTCCTTTAGAATGAATTGGTTGGATCTCCTTGCAGTCCAAGGGACTCTCAAGAGTCTTCTCCAACACCACAGTTCAAAAGCATGAATTCTTCGGCGCTCAACTTTCTTCACAGTCCAACTCTCACACATCCATACATGACCACTGGAAAAACCATAGCCTTGACTAGACGGACCTTTGTTGGCAAAGTAATGTCTCTGCTTTTGAATATGCTATCTAGGTTGGTCATAACTTTCTTTCCAAGGAGTAAGCGTCTTCTAATTTCATGGCTGCAGTCACCATCTGCAGTCTTATCCTCAGGTACCATCAAATTTCTTCTCTCATGTGCTTCAAACTTTCTATGCAAACTTGGGTAAATTTTTATTTATTGCAACCTAATTATCCTGAAA
Source organism: Bubalus kerabau (assembly GCF_029407905.1). Taxonomy (NCBI): domain Eukaryota; kingdom Metazoa; phylum Chordata; class Mammalia; order Artiodactyla; family Bovidae; genus Bubalus; species Bubalus kerabau. The sequence goes on along the minus strand of NC_073630.1, from coordinate 28,233,408 downwards.
GTGAAAGTTTAGTTGCTCAGTCATGTCTGACTCTATGTGACCCCATGGACTGTAGCCCGCCAGGCTCGTTTGTCCATGGAATTCTCCAGGCAAGAATACTGGAGTGGGTAGCCATTCTCTTCTCCAGGGGATCTTCCCAACCCAGGGATCAAAACCTGGGTCTTCTGTGTTGCAGGCAGATTCTTTACCATCTGAGCCACCAGGGAAGCCCTTAATAATCCTGAGAGTTATTTAAAATCAAAAGGTATTTATAAATTTAATAATATATAATAGGCATTATAAATCAAAAGAGTTTAAGAGATTCTCCTTACAGTTCCATTTCATATAAAATTACCAGATCCAAAGTATGTGAATAATAAAATACATTTCAATCTGAAAAAGAACTTTTTAATCTTAAGGTATATTTCCATATTAGAAAATCATAAGCAATTTTGGTATCTATCACATAGGATGATAGTTCTGTAGTAAGTTCTCAAACATCTCGGCCCTGGTTAAACCTGAACTCTAGTTTGTGCTAAGCTTAAACTTAATGGAAAGTATACTTATTTGCTCAAGTAACAAATGTTCTCTATTTGTTTCTAGACTGGAAAATTTTAACTGTTTATTCCAAATTCAGTGTATTTTTTTATAAGGCTCTTTTGACCTGCATGCCAAAATCCTCTACCTTGAAATAACTTAGACAAAAAGGAGAGTTTGTTGGTTCTCATAACAGGTCCTCTTATATTAGACTTCAGATTTGGCTCAAACCCTAACTGGTAACCTTTCTCTGTCCCTTGACTCAGTTTTCCCCTTGAAGAGCCTTCTTTCTTGAGTAGGTGCTTTCCTATCTTAGGTAGGTAAGTAGGTTTAGTCGCTAAGTCATGTCCATCTCCTGCAACCCCATGGCCTGTAGCCTGCCAGTCTCCTCTGTCCATGGGATTTCCCAGGCAAGAATACTAGAGTGGGTTACCATTTTCTTCTCCAGGGGATCTTCCCGTTGCAGGGATCAAACCCAGGTTTCCTGTATTGCAGGCAGACACTTACTGACTGAGCCACCAGGGAAGCCCTCCCCTATCTTACCTCTTGCAAATTAATAAATCTTGGCAGGAGAACTTCTCATTCCACTGTTTCCAGCAAATGCCTCAACCTGCCACTACGAATCAGCTTCTGTGGCCAAGGATAGAATGCTCTGAGTTTCAAGGTCTGGGTCCCGTGCCCACTCTGAAGTCACATGAACTAAGAGTAGGGCAATGGGGAGTGGGTAATTTCACCAAGGAAAACAAAGATGCTTTTATTATGAGAAGGATAGGTGGTGCTGGGAGGCATAAGCAAAGATATCCTCTATATCTACCCAATATATTTTGCATTTTTGTAGTTATTCTGACTGTGTTGTGTGCCCACCACAGTTATTACAGCTTTGTTCTTGTCAGATGTGGTCTGTTAACCTACACGTTCTTATGTACTGTGTGTGTTAGTAGCTCGGTCATGTCTGACTCTTTGCGACCCCATGGACTGTAGCCTGCCAGGCGCCTCTGTCCATGGAATTCTCCAGGCAAGAATACTGGAGTGCGTTTCCATTCCCTTCTCCAGGGATTTTCATGACCCAGGGCTCAAACCCAGGCCTCCTGCATTGCAGGCAGATTCTTTACCGTCTGAGCCACCGCTAACACTGCATTATCTTCCACATGAAGTGAAAGTCACTCAGTCGTGTCCGACTCTGCAACATCATGGCCTATACAGCCCGTGGAATTCTCCAGGTCAGAGTACGGGAGTGGGTAGCCTTTCCTTTTTCCAGGGGAGCTTCTACCAATTGAAAAATCATTCATCCTGTGACAGTCTTAGGAGCTGAGACCTTTTATGTAATATGATTCAAAGAGTGCCTGGATATTTCCTCTGTTTCCCAAATATTCCCTCCTACTTCCCAGCACGGAGATGTACTGTTTTGTATCCTTGGGGTCTCAGAGTTTTCCGGTTTAATTTAAACACAGATATCTCCTTAGAGCAGCAGTTATCTTAAGGCACTCAGAGTTGGTGCTCTAGCTGGGATTAGCTTATGGCCAATGATAAAACAGTTTTCTGAGGGACAGTGTCTAAGAGAGATGGAATAGTAGATGATTTTTGTTGGCACAGCATCAAAGATTTACTTGGTCTAACTTCACAGTTTTCTTATGGTTATTCCAGCTCTAAGTCATCTTTTATATTTCTTCAACTCCAATGGAAAAATGCAGATAAATTATATTGTGTATAAGAGAAGAAAGTTACAGAAGGATTTATTATTCATAGATGCTTTAAAAAAAAAAAGAAGGGACTTCAAGTGCCAAACCACAAGGAAGACATGACATGATAGCTATCCATCAGCGCTTGTGGAATAAAATTCTATGTCAAAATAATGTTGTTATCTTTGCAAGTTTTTCTGGTAAGAAAAACTCACTGAATAACAGATGTTGAGATCATGAAAAATATTATTAAATTCAAGTACAAAGCAATAATGTTTTATTGAATTAAACTGCAGAGGATCTAGTTAAGTCTTTTAACATTTAGTCCCTTTTCCCTGCCAGGCATTAATCTAGGTGTTTGGGCTACAGTGATGTGTAAACAGACTGACATCCTCACTCTCATAGAGCTTACATGTTAGTAAAGGACATAGACATTATGTACTGATTATTATCAACAAAACAAATGCTATGTAGAATAGAAATGTACAAATGCCACGGCAAAAATAAAACATAGAATAAGTTAGCAGAAATAAGGTAGGCTGTGTGGCATTGTATGTGTGTGCTCAGTTGCTCGTGTCAGAGTCTTTGCGACCCTATGAACTGTAGCCCACCAGGCTTCTCTGTCCATGAGATTTCCTAGGCAGGGTAGATTTGATTGGGAAGATGACATTTGGGCAAAGACTTGAACCTCTGCGGGAATGAGCTGTAGGGTGTTGGCAGGAAGAAATTGTGGGCAGAGGGATCAGCCAGGGGGACGTTCCTGGTGAGAATATGTCTGTAGGACTCAGGACCAGCAATGAGGCTGGTGTGCTGGGAGTGAGTGACCAAGGAGAGTGGGAGAGGTGAGAACACAGAGGATTTTATTATATTGTTACTGTTGTTCAGTTACTCAGTCATGTCAGACTCTTTGTGACCCCATGAAGTACAACACGCCAGGCTTCCCTATCCTTTACCATCTCTTGGAGTTTGCTCAGACTGATGTCCACTGAATTTATGATGCCATCCAACCTGCTTTAGTACAAATTAATTGTATCCTCTGAGGTTCCAAATATTCAGCTATTACATTTTTAATGTATTTTTCTTTGTAACTATGATTAGATTAACAAGTTCTGTATGGACTTCTTTGGTTTGATGTTAGCCTTACCTGTTTTAAGCTTCCTCAATTTGTAATCTCATTTTTTAAATAAATATGAGCTAAAAACCACCACCACCATGTATGTTAGAAGAGCACTCAAAAAAATGTGTGGTTTTGACAGGGCCAAAGGGTAGGAAGCTGCCATATGTGACTATTCTCAGCAGCAGACTGGATGGTGATGAGAAGGACATAGCCTTGCTGCAAAATACACCTAAAAGTGGATGACTGCAACCAATCTCCCTCTAGCGTCCAAGAAAGAAAATGTGCAGCCCTTGCTCCATTGGAATTTGTTGGAAATGCAGCTTAAGTGAAGTCGAGATAAAGTTTAGTTTAGACATGACCACTGAGGCGCTGGTCAACTATGGGCTAAGTATTGACCAGAATCTTAAATACAGGAAAAGGTCTGATGACACTATTGTGAAGTAACTTAGTAGTTGATTAAATTTATCTGAGATTAGTTTGGCAATTGGCAATTATAATTCCTATGTGATCATTTCATAAATATTTGTTAATATGAAACCCAGTGGATGGAGCTAAAGAATTTGGGGGAAAAAATTACAAAACCAGAAAATCAGAGTCCCTACTCTTGATAACTATGATATATTTTGAATTTTCTGTCCTGAGTATGTATTCCCAGCCCTGCCTTTGCTGTTAAATGACACAATTTATGGCTTCTTTCTTCCAGGGAATGTGAATGCTTAGAGAATAGCAATTTATTTAGTGTTAGCCTAAGTAAACACAAGAGAGCAGGTCTGTGAAAGGAAATAAAGTATTACATCCCAAAAGTGGGTCTTATGCTTTTACTTGTTTCTTTTAATAGTAAGAATTGATACTTTTTTAATTGATAAAATTTTTAATCTTTTACTAATTGTTTTGAAGTCAAAAATTTTCCCCTTTAGGTCTTGGATTCTTGCTCAGTATTTCCTGGAAATTGACAGTTATAAAATTTATTTTTCTATCCACTTAAATATTATGTGAATATAAGTATATCTTAACATTTGCATAAGTAAAACAAAAATACAAGTTGATCTATAAAAAATTAAATAATATTGGAATATATATATAATAAAAAGCACCCTTCAGCAGCCTATTTCCCCTCAGTACTACATTCTTTCCCATGGTGAAACCAACCTATTAGGAGTATGAGTTTTATTTAAATGTTCAGTTTTTGTGTACATACACACAAATACAAACTGTTTTTCTTTATTTTGCATTTCTCATTTATCTGTATAACTTGGAGATATCTGTGTGTAATAACTATTCACTTATCTCTATCATTTTATCTCTGTATCTGTTTACCTTCTTATCCATCCAGCCATTTAACTATCTGATCTCTCATTTTCAACATTATCACATAAGCTTATCGGTCATCTCCACCTCTTTCATCAGTCATCTCCATTTCTTTCTGCTCACCTGCATCAATCTCTCTCCCCAAAGACTGACTCTCTTTCCTTCTTGGTCACAAGACAGAAACTATCACCAGCTGATTCTGAGTTTGCGTCTTATATCAAGAACACACATAGACTCAGACTATTATTTTTAATGCTGATTCCCAGTTTCACAGGGAAGGAAGGGACTCACCGGCCTTACTAGCTCAGATGTGACACCAAATGGAAATAACCATGTGGCCAGAGGCAGATGGTGTTGTGGCAACATGACTGCCAGAAATCTTGTTCTGCAGCTGAACGACAAATGTTACATGATATTACTTCTATGTGGGATCTACAAAATAATACAAGTGAATCTAGATACAAAACAGAAACAGACCCACAGGCACGGAAAACAAACTTACGGTTACCAAAGGGGAGAAGGACTGGGGAAGGACAAATTGGGAGCATGAAATTAACAGATACAAACTACTGCACGTAACATCAGATCAGATCAGATCAGTTGCTCAGTCGTGTCCGACTCTCTGTGACCCCATGAATCGCAGCACGCCAGGCCTCCCTGTCCATCACCACCTCCTGGAGTTCACTCAGACTCACGTCCATCAAGTTGGTGATGCCATCCAGCCATCTCATCCTCTGTCGTCCCCTTCTCCTCCTGCCCCTAATCCCTCCCAGCATCAGAGTCTTTTCCAATGAGTCAACTCTTCGCATGAGGTGGCCAAAGTACTGGAGTTTCAGCTTTAGCATCATTCCTTCCAAAGAACACCCAGGGCTGATCTCCTTCAGAATGGATTGGTTGGATCTCCTTGCAGTCCAAGGGACTCTCGAGAGTCTTCTCCAACACCACAGTTCAAAAGCATCAATTCTTTGGTGCTCAGCTTTCTTCACAGTCCTACTTTCATATGCATACATGACCACAGGAAAAACCATAGCCTTGACTAGACGGACCTTTGTTGGCAAAGTAATGTCTCTGCTTTTGAATATGCTATGTAGATTGATCATAATTTTTCTTCCAAGGAGTAAGCGTCTTTTAATTTCATGGCTGCAATATCTTGTAATAACCTATAATGGAAAAGAATCTGAAAAAATATTTAATGAATAATTTTACTGTATACCTGAAACTAATGCAATATTGTAAATCAACTATAATTTAATAAAAAAAAAATTCACATACCATATAATACCAAAAGGGAACTGCAGATGAGAGTCTGTTTTCAGTGAAAATGGTTCCCTGAGAAAGAGATGGGGGTCTAGGCATACAGTTCACTCAGGGTCCACTTACAGGTTGTTGTTGTGTTGTGCTTAGTCGTGTCTGACTCTTTGTGATCCCATGGAGCCTACCACAGAATTTTTTCAGGCAAGAATGCTGGAGCAATGGCATATTACTTAGCCATAAAAAGGAACACATTTGAGTCAGTTCTAGTGAGGTGGATGAACCTAGAGCTTATTATACAGATTGAAGTTAATCAGAAAGAGAGAAACAAATATCATATATTAACACATACATATATTAAATCTAGAAATATGGTACTCATGAGCCTGTTTGTAGGACATCAAGAGAGATCCAGGCATACAGAACAGACTTGTAGACACGGTCAGGGAAGTAGAGAGAGGGACAAATTAAGAGAGTAGCTTTGAAACATATATATTACCCTATGTAAAATAGACAGCCAGTAGGAGTTTGTCGTATGACCCAGGGAGCTCAACTTGCTGCTCTGTGACAATCTAGGGGGATGGAATGGAGTGGGAGGTGGGAGGGAGTTTCCCGAGGGAGGGGCGTATGTATACCTGTGGCTGATTCATGCTGATGTATGGCAGAAACAAGCACAACATTGTAAAGCAATTATCCTCCAATTAAAAGTAAACAAATTAAAAAAGAACACTGGAGTGGGTTGCCAACCCAGGAATTGACCCCATGTCTCTTACACCTCTTGCATTGGCAGGTGGATACTTTACCACTGCGCCACCTAGGAAGCCCCCGCCACTTTTAGGTTATGTCCTCTTAAAAAAATTTAATTCAGTTGTAAAACTTACCTCTCAAAGGTAAACTCTAGTATCAATAGCATTATTTTGCGTATTTGTACAGGAATTATCTTTGACAACTATTTCTAGGATAGTCTTTTATTTTTCTCTAGCTTCTAAACCTGCATTACAATTATGCATTCTATACTACAAAATGCAGTGCTTTGGGATCTGAGTACACTCTTCCTCCACCCGCCCCCAAACTAAATCAGAAAACATAGTCTGAGATGTTATTACTGAAACAAAAACTATCATTGAAATTGGATATCACCTAAAAAAAAAAAGTCAAAACATGCTTGTTTTCGATATATCTCCTGGTAAAAAATGTAAATGGATAGTGGCAGTGAAGCCAACTTGCCATGGCAGAAGAATTTAGAAGAGATTAATTCCTCGTGATGGTGACTGCAGCTGTGAAATTAAAAGACGCTTACTCCTTGGAAGGAAAGTTATGACCAACCTACATAGCGTATTGAAAAGCAGAGACATTAGTTTGCCAACAAAGGTCCGTCTAGTCAAGGCTATGGTTTTTACAGTGGTCATGTATGGATGTGAGAGTTGGACTGTGAAGAAAGCTGAGCGCCGAAGAATTGATGCTTTTGAACTGTGGTGTTGGAGAAGACTCTTGAGAGTCCCTTGGACTGCAAGGAGATCCAACCAGTCCATTCCGAAGGGGATCAGCCCTGGGACTTCTTTGGAAGGAATGATGCTAAAGCTGAAACTCCAGTACTTTGGCCACCTCATGCGAAGAGTTGACTCATTGGAAAAGACTCTGATGCTGGGAGAGATTGGGGGCAGGAGGAGAAGGGGACGACAGAGGACGAGATGGCTGGATGGCATCACTGACTCGATGGACATGAGTCTGAGTGAACTCCGGGAGTTGGTGATGGACAAGGAGGCCTGGCGTGCTGCGATTCGTGGGGTTATGAGGAGTTGGACACGACTGAGCGACTGAACTGAACTGAACTCCTCATGCAAACTTTAAGTTACAGCCCTAATATTTCAGTGTTTCCAGTTCTCTTGAAGAGTTTAGAAGAATATAAAATGATATAATCAATATTCATGAAGATACTTTGCTCCAAAGGCCACCTGTTTGTATAATTGGAGTTTTTGCCTTTAATATCTTATTGTTATTGCTATTGTTACTTTTATTTATGGAAATTTCATAACTATAAAAATAGAAGAGTGTAATTATAATGAATTCACATAGGTATGATATGTACACATCACTGAGTTTCAACAATTACCAACTCATGATCAAACAGGTTTCACTTAATCCCAAAATCCCTCCCTGAGATTGTTTTGAAGCAAACTCCTGACATAAAGCCATCTCATCTTGTAAATATTCTAGTATGTATATGTCTTTAAAAGATAAAAATTTTCTGCAAAAGAAAACTCATTCACAGAAACTATGATCACATCTTAAAAATTAATAATAGCTTCTAAATTTATCAAGTATCCATCATATAATTTTTCATTTAACTCAGGTCCATATATGATCCATGCATTACAACCGTTTAATGTGACTCAGTTATCTTTTAATTTATGAGTTTCTTCATTTGTCATATTCTTTCCTTGAATTTTTTGTCATTTTTTCTGCTGTTCATAAAAATTGAGTCATTTGTTATACAGTTACACATGTAGTCAGGGTTTACTGATTTCATCCCCATGGTGCTATTTAATATGTTCCTCCATTTCCTATATATCTGAAAATTCATACTTCAATATAGAGGCTTGATCAGATTCAATATTTTGGCAAGACACCTTGATAGGTTGTACAGCTGACCCTTGAACAACTCAGAGGTTAGGAACACCACCCTCCACACAGTAAAAATGGACACATAACTTCACAGTCAGCCCTCGAAATCCTTGGTTTCACATTTGCCAATTCAACCAACCTTAGATTATGTAGTATCATAGTGTGTATTTATTGAAAACACTTTGTGTATAAGTGACCTGTGCAGTCCAAACCCATGTAGTTCAAGGGTGTACTGCCACCAAGCAGTGGTTAATAGTTGGCAGTCTCAATGTTTGTAATGTAACCAAGCACTGATGATAATTGCCTAGATTCCAAAATTCCTTAAGGATTGCAAAATGATAATGTTTTACTTCTATCATCTGTTCTTCATATTTTAACCCCTATACCTGGAAAACCCTATATGAAAAGCACATCTTGATAATTTATTTGGTTACCCTGAAGTATTGTGAGACTAGGAAAAGCATAATAAATGCTTGTTTTTTCTTTTATCATTTTCAAAATAATAAGCTTGGTCTTTTGTAATTTCCTTGCTGTCTGATTTGTCAAGATCATAAGGCTGATTTCGTGTATTTCCTACTTTAGCCTTTTCTGTAAAGAGCCCTTAGTCCTTTTAGTAAGAAGTTGATAATGACACTGAAAATTCAGATTCCAGTGAAGTGAAGGAGTACATCAAGGCTGTATATTGTCACCCTGCTTATTTAACTTATATGCAGAGTACATCATGAGAAATGCTGGGCTGGAGGAAGCACAAGCTAGAATCAAGATTGCCGGGAGAAATATCAATAACCTCAGATATGCAGATGACACCACCCTTATGGCAGAAAGTGAAGAAGAACTAAAGATGAAAGTGAAAGAGGAGAGTGAAAAAGTTGGTTTAAAGCTCAACATTCAGAAAACTAAGATCGTGGCGTCCGGTCCCATCACTTCATGGCAAATAGATGGGGAAACAGTAGAAACAGTGTCAGACTTTATTTTTCTGGGCTCCAAAATCACTGCAGATGGTGACTGCAGCCATGAAATTAAAAGACACTTACTCCTTGGAAGGAAAGTTGTGACCAACCTAGACAGCATATTAAAAAGCAGACACATTACTTTTTCAACAAAGGTCTGTCTAGTCAAGGCTATGGTTTTTCCAGTGGTCATGTATGGATGTGAAAGTTGGACTATAAAGAAAGCTGAGTGTCGAAGAATTGATGCTTTTAAACTGTGGTGTTGGAGAAGACTCTTGAGAGTCCCTTGGACTGCAAGGAGATCCAACCAGTCAATCCTAAAGGAGATGAGTCCTGAATATTCATTGGAAGGACTGATGTTGAAGCTGAAGGTCCAATACTCTGGCCACCTGATGCGAAGAGTTGACTCATTTGAAAAGACCCTGATGTTGGGAAAGGTTGAGGGCAGGAGGAGAAGGGGACAACAGAGGCTGAGATGGTTGGATGGCATCACCGACTCAATGGATATGGGTTTGGGTGGACTCTGGGAGTTGGTGATGGACAGGGAGGCCTGGCGTGCTGCAGTTCATGGGGTCGCAAAGAGTCGGACATGACTGAACGACTGAATTGAACTAAACTAAAGAAGTGAAAGTCACTGAGTCACATCTGACTCTTTGCAACCCCATGGACTATAGAGTCCATGGAATTCTCCAGGCCAGAATCTGGAGTGGGTAGCTGTTCCCTTCTCCTAGGGATCCTCCAAACCCAAGGATTGAACCCAGGTCTCCCACAGTGCAGGCAGATTCTTTACCAGCTGAGCACCAGGAAAGTTTACACTTAGCCTCATAGATCTCACATCTGTTTCTTCCAATTCCAGTATCTCCAATATCAAAAGTCCTGGCCCCTACCACACAAATTACAATTAAAACCCCAAAGAAACCACAGGAAAGTCTCAAGATAATCATACCACCCCCACCACTAAGAATCTAATGATTGAAAATAGTTCAGTAATGAATAATTGGGCTTCCCTGATTGCTCAGTCAGTAAAGGATCCACCTGCAATGTGGGAGACCTGAGTTTGATCCCTGTGTTGGGAAGGTCCCCTGGAGGAGGGCATGGCAACCCACTCTAGTATTTTTGCCTGGAGAATCCCCATGAACAGAGGGGCCTGGTGGGCTACAGTCCATGGGGTCACAAAGAATTGGACACAACTGAGCAATGAAGCACAATGAATAATTATTTTATAGTTATGTAAAGTACTTCTACAGTGACAATGCCAATTATTGGAAATGAGACTAATTTATATTCATGGTACCCCCCACTCTATTTCTGTCCTCCATTTTAATTTTTGTGGTGTCTTATCTTTAATATTTTTTAAATTGTAAGCAAAGACAAGTGGATAGAATTACCATTGTAGATATATATTTGTAACTATCCTTTCCTAGTTGAATGACAGTACACAATTTTCCGTCTTGTCTTTTTCAGTTAATGATGCATCTTGGAGATCACTCTATTAAGTGTATTTAACATTTTACTTATTCATTTTTAAAGATACATAGAAATTCATTATGGATTTATGGATATGTTCTGATGGCTCAGACAGTAAAGAATCTGCCTGGAGCTCAGGAGACCTGGGTTTGATCCCTGGGTCAGGAAGATCCCCTGGAGAAGGAAATGGCAACACACTCCAATATTCTTGCCTGGAGAATTCCACAGAGAGAGGAGCCTGGTGGGCTGCAGTCCATGGGGGTCACAGAGTCGGACACAACTGAGTGACTCACTTTTTTCTGAGTGTATTCAACCAGTGCTTTGCTTATAAACATTTACATTCTTTTCAAACCCTTGTTGTTCCAGACAGGGCTATAGTAAACACTGTTCTGTCAGTATATGATCTGACTTTTAGTGGTGTATCTTTGGAATAGATTCCTAAAAGTGGGATTACTAAGTCACAGGTAAATGCTTGCGTTGTTTTACTAGGTTGACAAATTCCCTCCGTGTGGGATACCATCACTTTGTATTCCCATCAACAAAGCTGCTTGTTTTCTAACAGGCTTGTGTCGAGATAGTGTCAAACATTAGGATTTTTTCAGTCTTATAGATAAGAAGTCATATGTTGTGTAGTTTTAGTTTGCATTTCTCTTATATGCAAGTGCTTTTTCACATTTTCAAAAGCCAGTTGCTTTCTTTCTCTAAATGCTATTCATATCACTAGGCTATATTTAATTAGAGCTGTTGGATTTTTCTATTTTTTAGAAGCTCTTTACACATTAGGGATAGTCATCATTTATCTCCGACAAAATATCCAATTACTTTTCTTGTTTGTCATCAATATTTTATCTTTGTTTATAGTGATTTTTTACCATGAAAAATCATCTTTATGATATCAAATTTTTAAATCTTTCCCTTGATTACTTCTGGATTCTAAATTAGGTGACTGTTAAATATCAAATGTTATTATTGTCAAATATTACATTTAAAAACTGATTCTTTGGTGAATTCTATTTCCCTGATTAAGAAGGAATTCAGTTTATGGAGGAATTCATCCATGAATTCATCCATTCATTCATTCATCCAAGGTAAAACTCTTGGATTATTTGAGGTTTTTTTACACTTAGAATTTATCTGTTAGGGTGTGAAGAATAGATTCATTTCACTCCCCCATATGATTATCTAGTTATACTAATCATCTTCTAGCCCACTGATTTGGGATGGTACTTTTATCATGTACTCAATGTCCATATGCAGTTGGGTAATCTCCTGAGTTTTCTGTTGTTTTATGGTGGTTTCTAAGTCTTTTTATGTGCCAGTAACAAACTATTTTTATGTGTCAGTAATAAACTAATGCCTTTTTTAGAGGTTTTTATTTCTGATAAGTTTATCTCCATCTTTCCAATCACTATTCTTCTTTTTTAGAGTTTTCCTGACCTTTCTTGTTTACGTTCCTGAAAGATTTTAATCCAATGAATTTTAGAAACAACTTTATCAGTTTTGGGGGAAAGGAAACATGATGTATTTTTTATTGAGATTACATTAAATTTATTAATTAAATCAGGCATAACTGACATCTTTATAATGTTTAGTTTTCTGCTCCAGGAATAGTGTATTACTTTCCATTTGCTTAAGTCTACTTTTTTTTTTTTTTTTATGTTTCAGGAGTATTGGAGAGACTAAAAAAGATTAAATGTTTTTAAAAAATACTTTGTACATTTTAGGTTATGGTTTATACCTAAAAATTGTATTATTCATTTTTGGCAATTGACATGGGATTCTTCACTTCCATGATAACATCCAAACACTTTTTTTCTTATATATGAAGACTAGAGATTTTTAAATATTAAATTTAAAAACAGATTCCTTGGTGAATTCCATTTTTTTTAGTTTTCCAAATATATACTTACATTATCTTCAAATAGTAGTTTCACTTTAACCTTTCCAATTCTTACGGCTATATTTGATTTCTGTTGCTCACCTGATGACTGTTACCAGTAACACAGTGCCCAGAAGTTGTGGAGACTGTGATCATCCTTATCTTGTTTCTGACTTTCTCATTTAAGCATCAAGTGATTCTATGAAGTAGATTCCAAATTTTGTAACGATTTCTCTATCCCTATTAACTTGATCTTGTCTCTGTCCATCCCTATGTCTCCATCTCTTTACCTATACCTGTGTGTATACTGATACCTGTACAGTTGGCCCTTGAACAATGTGCAAGGATTAGGGACACCAACCCTCTGTGAAGTAAAAACATCTGAGTATAGTATGTAGTCACCACCCTGTATACACAGTTCCTTTATATTCAAGGATATAACCAACCAAGCTTCTGTGGTACTGTGGGAGTCACTACTGGAAAAAAAAAAATCTACATATAAGTTGACCTGGGCAGTTCAAACCTGTGTTGTTCAAGGGTCAACTGAATATAGTTCCATAAAACCCCATTTTATTGAGGTGATTTTTAACATGAATGATTTTGACTTAGTATGGCCAAATGCTTTTTCTGCAACTATGGAGATAATCATATTATTCTCTTCTTAGCTCTATGATACTGATGAAGCATAGTAATGGATTTTCTAAGTACATTACATTTCTGAATAAACCCCATTTAGTCATGGTGTATTGTTGAAAAGATTTTACTAGAATTTTGTTTACTACAACCTTATTGAAGACTTCTTCACGTTCATATACATAAGTGTTGTGCACTCTCTCTCATGTTACTTGTTATCGTAGACAGACTTTATATAATACTATATCCCTCTCTGGAGACCATCCTGTCGTCTTAGCTCTACAGGTAATTGTGTTTTCAGTACCTTGCTTCATTTCAAGGTCTCCCAAATCTTTGTGGCTGTCCAAATCTTATTTTCTGGCAAATTTCTAAGGAAGGGGTTATGTGATAATGTTCTCTGACTCCTTGGATTCACAAACCAATTCTCTGAAACTTTTGTCCATAAAGATCAGTTTAGCTGTATTTAAAACCCTTGGTTCATATTTTCTTTCTTTGAATATCTTAAATATGTTACTTAACTGTCTCCTAGTATAAAACATGGTTGATGCAAGTGACACAACTTTTTTGCCTACTGGCCAAATTATATTATTTATTTTTCAAGTTCAGTAGTTTAACTAGAATATGTTATGGGGTTGTTCATTCTAGACTTTCTCCTGTGTAAAATTATCATATGTAATTTTAGATCTTTTTGCTTTTGTTCATGTTATTTTAGAACATTTTCTTTTTCTGGGTTTGTTTTGTTCCATTGCCTGGTTTTCTTATTTGGGGAAAACTATTTTAAGTATGTTGAATCAGCTTTTCCTATCTCTGCATTTATTTTTCTTGAATTCTTTTCTTTCCTTCTTTCTTAATATATCAACATTCTTCCTTTTTATCTGGTATTTTTCCTAAAGATTTTCTTTATGAGATTCATTCAGTCTTAATTTCTGAAATGATTTTGCTTGTTACATCTCTTTTTATATCTTTCTTTTCTTGAAACATGTTATTAAAGTTTTCTAATCCTGACATATGTTCTTTCATAGTTACAAATTTTTCTTAATTTTCTTTATCATGTTTTGGAATATTAGGTTACTGTTTGGAATAGTAGGTTACTGTTTTTATGTGTTTACTGGGCATTGTGTTTTTTATGTTTCTTTTCTTTCTTTCTTTTTTTTCCTGCAGGTAGTGTTGCTATGTCTGTTTTCTTTTTTTTTTTACATATTAAATTTATATAGGATTGGGCCACAACCCTCCTTTGTTGCCCATTGTTAATTCAGATAAACATTTCTTTGTATTAGAGAGAGTTTGGGAACAAAATAACTTTTCTAGCTACATATCTCTAGCACTCCCACTTCTCTCGTGTTTATGAAGTGATTTAAAAACTGGTCTCTTATTTTTGAGATCTACTTTCTCCCTTTGTTCATTTTTACCTAGACTTTTTCTTTTGTCCTGATTGCTCTTGTAAATTCTATTTCCAAAAGTTACTCTTCATTTAGGGGGCATATAATACATTTTGATACCTAACAGGCAAACTGATCAAAGATTTAAGAATGTCATTCCCTTGTTAATTAAAATATACAATACTGGTATTCAAGAACAAAGGTAACTGAATTTTAGAATATGGAAACAGTTATTGTGTTCTATGAGATGTTGTTTATCTTAGTTACATACAAATCTGCACATATATTCTTGACACCAATAATCAAATGGCATTTTATGGGTTTTAGACTAGATTGGGTGTGTTCAGGGTGGTATTGCTGTAGATGAGTTTTATGGATTTCAGGAGGAACAACAACAGTAACAACTAAAAAAATGAAGCTTGAACTTATTCTAACTCAGATTTCTTAATAACTTAAAAACCAAGTGGTCACAGTGCACATATATTACAAAATGATTTCATGAACAGTTTCAGTGAAATTAGATAGTCCCTCTGCTTCAACATATTTAGCACTGCCTTGAATTAATTAAAAGTACTGTGATTCCAAGTGACTATTAATTTACTGAGTAAACTGAACAAGTTAAATTAAATAAATGGACAAATTAAGTTATTAACAGAACAATGTGCTGATTGCTAGATCACTCTATTTTTGATGGCTGCTTCCTTTTCCCTTGATCTATAATAACTTCATTTTTGTATCATTCACTCCTGTATTTTATTGTTTCCATCTTTCATTAACAAAGTGCTGTTTTTAAATGTCGAAATGATCTTATCTTCTTGGCAAATAGCTTGTATTTTTTGTTGTGTTTTTCAGAGGCCCTGTGGAATCTCGATGTTCACATTCAGAGTCCAGCTGTGTTCATATTTGGCCATAATTCACACAGAAGAAAGGTGAAGAAGTTAATATTATTAACACAGGTAAGAGGTAAAATGATAGTAGAAAAGTTCTAAATAACACTTTTAATTGAACCTATGCCACTTCCCCCACATTATGTTTAGGAACTCTGGTAGAGTTCCAGAAAGTTACCCTTTCCTCAAATGTTTTATATTCCCGGTGTCTATAATTCCATCGGTTTGGGGCTGAATTTCATGCCCCCTCCCCAAATGTATATGCTGCCACCCTAACCCCCAGTACCTCCATAACTCCTTTACTGCCTTTGGAGATAAGGCATGATTGCATAACTGCCTTTGGAGATAAGGTTTTTCAAAAGGTAATTAAGCTAAAATGCAGTCTTTAGGATACACCCTAATGCAAATATGGCATGTATTCTTTTAAAAAGAGGAAATTTGGACAAAGATGGAAGGAAGGCACAGCGAGAAGAGGGCTGTCTGCAAGCTAGGGGAAACGGCCCCAGAGGAAACCAAACCTGCTCACACCTTGATCTTGCGCTTCCAGACTGCAGAACTGTAAGTAAAGGCATTGCTGTTGTTTAGACCGTCCAGTCTGTAGTGTTTCACTGCTGCAGCCTGAGCAGGTGAAGACACCCTCTTTATAACAGAGAGTCTTTGTTGGTTTTCTGTTATATCATTGTTTCCAAGAGGCTTTTACTCTATTGGTCGAAGCTGCAATATACATACTCATCCACTTGTGTTGTTGGTGTTATTTTTGGCCCTTTATCAAAGGATTTATCTTGGCTCTTTTAGAGGAATCAGTGTTTTAAGTCCTCCTTCAGTGATGCAAAGGTGTCTCCATTTTCTTCAGATGAATTCTCCTTTTCTTAGGTGCATTCCACGTTGTTGCCATGGTTGCACCTCTGTAAGTACAACTGAGGGCCTGATGTGTTGCAAGTTACCCTCTGCTCAGTTTAATATTGGACATGGACTTAAAGACATGAACTGTGGGATGCAAATAAGAGATAATACATGTAAAGTACCTAACAAGCCTGGCACATAGTAAGCATTTGTATAATTTGGTTATTATTATTCTTTGTTATTCCTGTATCTTCTAAGCTGTAAAATCCCTTAAACTGATTGAAAGTTTAATACCTTGATTTTTTTCATACCTCAAGCTGATTTTGAGCATTGGAGCCTATTTCCAGGGTAGCAGAATATAAGATCTGTTACAGAATGATCGTTTTGAAGATGAACAACACAGTTTGCATTTCCTGTTACTAATCCTGATTAGGCTTCAAACACAGATTTTAAATTGCCACTTAGGAAATTTTTCCCTTAGTTTTTGCAAATAGTTTTCCTATTATTTTCCAATCTGTGCCACAATTTATTTTATAGTTGAAGCTTTTCTGTGTTTATATTCATAGATTTAGATAACTGACCAGGAACAAACACATTTTACCATGACTCAATTAGCTACTCTGCCCTTCCATTGTTTAGTATTCTTTACTTCAAATGATCATATCTGACTGGAAAAACTGCCAGATTTTCAATAGTTTCTTCCTTTGAGTAATGTTTGTTTTGGAAAAAATCTGCAACAGTAACAGGATAGCAATCATTCCATGCAGTTGGCAGGTTAAGGGCTCATACAGCATTTTGCCCAACTCATTATTGCATCCATATCTATGCAGATGATTAAAAACAACCAAGCAACTAACACAGCCCTCCCCTAAATAAAAACAGTAACAAGACAGGCATTTAAAAATCCATCTTGCTGGAGCCATTTCCCATGAGATCCTGTCAAAAATAAGAGCAGGTCTAACTTCCTTGTCAGACTTCTGCAGAACTCTGGAGATCCAAGGAACAGAGTTTGGAAACTACTGGCCTCTGTCAAGAATTAAGTAGAATTCCCTTTTGCCACCAAGTCTAGTAGTCTTTCCAAAGATGAATCTTAAAATAGCCTGCCAGAGCTCAGCAGTAGAGGTGTAGAACCAGCAGAAATTGTGACAGGTTTGGTGTTACATGTTTGGAGGTGATATCTAATTTCAGTTCTATTTAAGGTCACTCATATGCACAAGAATCAATAGAAGTTTCTGTCAGAGTTTCTGACTATATTATTTGCACGCTTTTTATTAGTTGGATTCAGTCTCTCAGGGAGGGACTACTTTAATAAATTTCTTTCATTTGGGTGGCAGATTAAGTATTGAGAAGACTGATGTGTTAGGATCAAAAAACAAGACATTGGCTAAGAAATCATGTTTCTGATTGATTTACTCCGAAATAAACTTGAACCGTTTCACCTGTGCTTGTTTACGTCAAGTACAGCTAGTGCCTTAAATGTGAGTGACATGGTCTTTTCTCATTAGCTGGTTCTGTTGTCCAGGAGATCAAGTCAGAAGAGAGTGAACAGCTGAACTATCGCAAGGATAGTGTGTACAGGAGATGCGATTTTTCATATCTGGTAATGTGTACAGTACTAGTGCTAACAACTATTTATTATGCATTATTTAAAATGTAATTGGTGCTGACACGTGATACTGTCTTTCCTTAGGCAAAGTGAGAAACATAAAATTGTCATTGGTAAGAGACAAAGTCTTGCTAGAATAGAGGACCAGGTAGGCTGATTTATTGATTTATTATGGAGAGAGGAAACCTACAAAGACAGAAATTCCAAATCCTTTAACCACCAGCATGATGAAGATGTTTCATGTCTATCTCATGTGAACAAAATGATTGTGGACCTGTGGGCCCTACTGAAAATTAGTGTCCCTTTCCAAGTTTGCCATAGTACCCTACTTCTATTCTTATTTAGTGTCATTTCTCTGCATTTAACCACAAATATAGGGATACTGTCTCCCCGTATGCTATTAAAATGCAATTCATGAGAAAAGACAAGACTCTGGAGGGACACTGCTAATACTTTTATTCCCATAGTCATGTGAAAATTCAGTCTAGCTTGGAAGATCCAAATACCCTCTTAGAGACTGAGGCTGGCAGAATTCAGTGGCAGATGAGAACAGAGGAAGGTCATGGCAGCAACTCCTGAGATGGGTGGAGGCAGATTTCAGTAAGTCACGGCCTTCACAGTGGAATGTGAGCCCCTCCAATGCCAAGGCCCTGACTTACTCACTTTTATATACTCAAGGCCCTACGTTTAATAAATTTACAGTGAATAAATGAGCAACTGATAATGGATTATTGTTGGAAGTAGTTGCTAATGCAGGCAGAGGTAATAGGATGGAAAAGAAGAATAAGGCAATGAGGAGCACACTGAGCTCACGTTGGCCCTAAGTGTTCAGAAGGAAATCAGGACCCGGTAGGAACTGCTGAGTCAGTTGTGATTTTTCTGTGGAACCAAAGTGACCCTAAGGTGAGGAGCAAAAAGAGGGAAATTATGGCCAAAGGAGAAAGAGGCACTTTCATCTGGTTAAGAGGACCCTATACTTCTGTATAGTGTTGCTTTTATACATTTGCTTCCTAATGATGCTATTGCAAAAGGTATAAAAGTCTGTTTTTGTAGAATATGAAATTTGTGTCTTCATACTTACGAAAACACATAAGAAAACACGTGTGGGATCATGACAGTAATCCAAAGGATTATGTTTATTTGCAGTTAGTTGATTTTGTGTATGCATATCTACTTGTCTGCATGTGGGTTTTGTGTGTCTGTTTCTGTCTTCTATACAGTGTTACAGAGAGCATCTGGATCATGAATGAAATTAGTTTTTTACCTCCTTTTTAGCCTCAGGTGTAGTTGTGTATGTTTTAGCCGTTGATTTTGTTTTATATAAAAGGGACAGTGTTTGTGAAAGTAATTTTCATGTGAACTTTGATTTTTAACTGTATTTGCAAAGTTTGCTTTTGGAATTTGTAGGGTCCTGTGTAAACCTCTGAGATAATCTCTTTATCCTGATATCCAGAGCCTACGGGTTTCTCAAGAGTACATATGCTGAGCTTTACACTTATTTCTTTGTAGAACATGCCAGGAGTTAGGTTCTGACTATGTAGCATCTTACTTTGATTGGTGGTAAAGAAAGAGGGAATCAACAGAAACAGGCAAAGTATCTTCAAATTTTCTTTTGATTCATTTGAGGTGGTTCTTCAGCAGATTGTGGATATCCACACTCTTCAAGTGGAGGTTAAGCAATTTACTGCTTACATATTTAACTCCCTTTTCCTCTTGCTCTAAAATACTCTTGAAAAATATACAAACCTTTAGGCTCCTAAGTTAATTTTATCTATTTCTCTGATTGGCAAATCCCAATGAAGACAAAAGATACGCCTGTGTGTAAAGGCTATGCATTGAATCCCAAGTACTGATCTATAGAGTGTAAGTCAGTTTTCTTGCCCTCCAGTAGTGCCTGGAATGTTTCACTTGTCCTTACAAATCCATTTCTGGGCACATTTTTTAAAAGTGAAAAAAATTTTTTTTTAAGATAAATCGCTTATATTCTGAAGAAGCACATGGCAATCTGAAGAAAACATATCTGAGGATTCCTCAAATTTTAATCATCTTTTGCTTGTGTATTCAAAAAGAAAAAAAAATCATTCTGAAAATGAATTCCACACACAGATTCACACAACAGGGCAGAGAAACATGCAAGGCTGGTGCAGCCTGGGGGACCCAGCTGTAAATTCACACTTTAGACCTCAGCCCTTTTGTGGGAAAAGAAAGGAATGGCTAGCGGTCTCAATACCACCTTGCCTGTGTGCCCCTGTCCGTGCCCTTGTGTGCCAGGATCCGGTGTGAAAGCTGAGGAACTCGGGTCTGAAAATTCGACAGCATGTTCCGAAAGAACAGCTTCCTCCCCTAGCTGTTCTCCACCGAGTGGTGGTGCCGCACAGCCTCGACTTCTCTGTGCACAGATGGTAGCACACCAGAGAAGGAGAAATGCAACAGTTTCCTAAACCCTTGGGTTGTTTTGGAAGCCTGGGCGCTCTATTGCCTCTGATCATCTCCAAACCGGGAGATTGCCTGGGACAACTCGCATCTCTAGCATTTACTTCCTCGCCTCGCCAGCTGCCACTGGCGCCCCCAAGCGCCGCGCTCGAGCCCTTCTCTGAACCTCTTTCCCGCCGAAGCAAAGGAGACCTGGCGAGCCTCCGGGTCTCCCAGGAAAGGCATTGCATATAATTGCCAGAGGCTAAGAGGCAGAAAGCAGAACCTCAGAGCCTCCCTCGCCTGCAGTTCATTCCTGTCTGGGATTTCCTCTTTGCAAAGGAGGAGTTGCCTAGGATGATAAAGATGCCCCCGTAGAACTGTGCGGTTCAGAGCTCAGGTCCCCTGCCTCCATTCCTCCCGCTCCTCAAAGACGGAGACAAACAGCTACTTGTGTGGTGGGGAGGGGGTCTGTAGGGTGAAGAAGGAGGAGACGAGAAAGTGCCAAATGCCTTTTAGTAGCGTGGTGGGACTTTCTTTCCCCCTTCTCTGATACTCTTCTTCCCAAAGCCCCATCTGGATCGGTTACACACTCCCTGGCGCACCAATACAGTGCCAGCCTCACACATCCTCTGGAAGGCACAGGCTAAAACCCAACGTGAGTGTACACAGACCATTAACGCCCAGATGCTCATTTTCCTTAACTTTCTGTCGGGCTTTTCTAGGGCTCCTCTCGGAGTCAGGGACTGGAGGTGGGTTGGGGAACCCATGGAAGGGTGCTGGCAGTCCTGAACCGCGGTGGCAGTTCGCCCCTCTTCACTTCCACATTTGCCCTCCGTTTGTTGGCAAAGGCTCTTCCACCCTCTGGTGCGGTTGGTTGTCAGGAATTAGGAGTCCGCCTGTTACTCTAGGGGTGAATCCCATCTCAGTTGCTGTTCGGTGGAAGGGTAGTGGGAGGGGGCGAGGAGAAGCATAAGGGGAAGCCTCAGAAGGAAAAGCCGCAAGAAAAAGAGAAAGGGGGCGGGCGGGGACGTGCGGGTGATAGAAACGGTTTTAGTCTTTGTCACTCTTAAACTGGGGGCGGAGGGAACCCCCCCCAACCACCCCGCTGTGAGAAGCTATAAAAAGCAAAGGGGGCGGCGGTGAGAGAGCAGACGCAGCGAGGGAGACCGCGCGGAGCGCAGGGCAGCTCCCGGGGCAACGCAGCATCCCTGGCAGCGCTTAGCTGCGGGCTGGTTGAACACCGCTTCGGGCGACTTTGCATGCGCGTGCGAAACCTTAGCTGGCCTCTGATCTCCAGGGTCCGGTCTGGGGGCGGTTCCTGATCTCCCATATTAGTGCCCGCCAACTTTGAAAAGGAGGACTTGAGTCCCGCAGAGGTTGAGACCTAAGAGGTAGAGAAGAAAGAGAGGAGAGAAAACGCAACTGAGGCCGAAGGCGAACGAACTCATGTGGACCTCCTGAGCAGTTAAGAGGAGGACTGGACCTCTGAGAGCCGAGGCAGGACCTCGGAGGAGGTGTGGGCAAGGAGCAACGGAAGCGGTGCGGCCCGTGGGGCTGGGTCTGCTTGCACCTCGGGTCACGCCTCCTTGGCGAGAAGGCGCCTCGCCTTTGATTGCTTCCAGTTACTGCAGAACTTCCTGCCCTGGCGGAGAAGCGGGTCTTGCTTGGGTCGCGCTTACTCCGGGTCTGAGACTGAGACTGAGTTCACACGGTGCTGGGCCCCCAAAGCCAAGTGGGGTTGGGGGAACAGAGTCTGCGAGTCCCGGCGCCCCGAGTGCAGGGCCCCGTGTTGGGGTCCTCCTTCCCATTTGTATCCGCATCCTTGCGGGCTTTGCGCCTCCCCGGGGGATCCCTCGCCGGGAGATGGCCGCATTGATGCGGGGCAAGGACTCCTCCCGCTGCCTGCTCCTACTGGCCGCGGTGCTGATGGTGGAGAGCTCACAGTTCGGCAGCTCACGGGCCAAACTCAACTCCATCAAGTCCTCTCTGGGCGGGGAGACGCCTGCCCAGGCCGCCAATCGATCTGCGGGCACTTACCAAGGACTGGCTTTCGGCGGCAGTAAGAAGGGCAAAAACCTGGGGCAGGTAGGAAAATACCCCCAATACACTCTTCAACCAGAAGAGGTAGGGACCGGGGCTCTTGGGCACTTCATTTGACTTAGCCCACCCGGAGTGCGCCCCCAGGTGTGGCGCACAGGATAGCTGGGGAGGGCTTCCCAGATGCACGATTGCTCTGGCGGGGATGGCTGTGTGGGTGTGAGTGCTGGAGGATGTGGAGCGGGCGGGATGGATAGGGGATAGGGTGCTTTCTCATCTCTGTTTTGGGTTATGGGTATGTACGGAGCCCTAGTGAGTACCGATGGGGAAAATGGGCAGGAAGGTCCTTCTCCGCATTTAACACAGCGGATGTCGAGGAGGCTGGTACTAGCTAACACACAGCAACTATTGGGTGTCAGGTATTGTTCTAGGAGTTTTCCATATATTTAATCTTCACCACCCTATGAGCTTGGCGCTGTTACTATGCCTTCCCTGCAAATGAAGAAACTTAGGCAAGGAGTAGAAGCCATTTGCCCAAGGCACACACTTAGTGTAGGTGGCAGAGCGGGATTCCAATTCGGACAGTCAGAGTCCAGTTTCTGGGCTCTTATCCCATGCACTTTACAATCCGAAGGGAAAATTTACCGTTTTTCAGGTTCTCCTTCCTTCTCAGTTCCGTGAAGTAAGGTCACATACAGAAAACCTCAGTACACGTGCATTTCTCACGTCTGGATATAAATCATCCCAGAGGAAACAAAATAATGAGCTGACAGAGGTAGTATCAGGTGCGGAGGACCAGGGTACCTGGGACATAGCCAGGAGAACTGCCGAGGTATGTTTTCCAGTGAAAACTTTCCTGAACATCTTTGTCTCTCTGTCACACAGGCAGACAGGGAGATTGACAGTCATGCAAGTAGTTACACAAACAGACACAGAGAGAGACAAGAGCTCGCATGCTCCACGCGGCACCCGCTGTGGCCAGCACACAGCAGCCAGGAAAGGGGGCCCTGTGGGCACTGGGAACCACTACAGCTCCCCCTTCCGCTCCTTTTGTGGGAAGCCAAGACTGAGAGCCAGTTTGTCCAGCAGCACCGGCACCTCACACAGCCCAACTGTCAACTCATAAAGGCAGCTCATTGCCCCACAGATCGTGGGTTTCCTTATTTTATGAGAGGAGCCTGCTGCAGCTGCTGTGCGCGCTCTCAGCAGCGTCTTCCACTGCCCATGCCCGCAGCGCAGGCGTCAGGGTGAAGATTGACAGCCAAGCCCGGTCCTGGAGGGACCACAGGGAAGAGTCTGCTCTGCTTGGCCCCCTACTGCCCTCTCACGGGGAGAGTTTTGCTAGTTCTGCAGTTCCAGAATGCTTCCTGGGTTCTGAAATGTCAAACATTTCAGCTCTCCTCTGAAAGGAAAACAAAGTCTGCAAACACAGGATTCTTTTTAATGACTCAGGGGAAATAAGAAACTATACATCTGCATACACACCACAGGCATACATGTCCTGTGCATATTCTCACACATGTGCACACACCTCCATCCACACTTACAAGACCATTCTCATTGCTCTTTTCTCCTCGTTAGGAAATGCTCTGCCGTTTTCAATAGGAACTGACAACATTCTCTTAGAAACCCATTACACAATGGGTCAAAGCTTACAGAGAAGGGGTGCGCCCAGTCCAAATCATCTGACTTTCCCCCCTAATGTTACTGACTTCAAATTCCACCTTATCAGTTGTTGAAAAGAGCCGTGTTGAGATCAGCCAAGAACAGAGGGATGGACCCAGTAATCGTTGAGGTTCCTTTTGATTCTAATCTATGTACATTCTGTGAATTTCTGTAAAGAAGTTTAAAAGTTTCTGACACCATGGACCCCAACACCTAACGTTGCTCAGTCAAATTATCAGTTATATCAGTATTGCCACTAGCCATACGGTTATATGGACTAGACTGTGGGATCCATCTAAAAACCTGGCTTATCACTTATGTGTTGATATTAATCCATATACAAATATGCTTGCTTATTTTTATATCTCTCCAAATTTCTGCTCCCTAAAGAGGATTTGAGTTATGTTGCATGTCTTCAAATTGAAGATTTCTTTTATACATCAGTTGAAGTTCCTTTTTTTTTTTTTTTGAGTTGAATATCTTTTATGCTCTCCATATCTTAGTGGTTCAATGGAATATATTTCATTATATTCACTTAATTGTAATACAGGATCCTTAAAAATTGACATCGGATTTGCGAGAAAATTGTAACATATTAGAGACAGTGGGAACATGGAATGAAACACTGAGTTGAATCACAGGAAGATAGCTGGAAAATAAAATTATTATCTTTTGTATATTCTGGCTTTGCACTTGTTTATCAGGTGGTCTAAAATGTGTACTGCTGTGAAGGAACAAATAGAAAAAAAAACAAAAAACTTTTTCTTATAGAGGTAGAGGAATTCTTTGAATATTTATGGATCTCTTTATCTTCTTACTTCCACTTCTTATGTGGTTACCAAAAATTTTAGCACTCTTATTTTCAACAATGGAATGGAAATTAGAAAGATTGTTCCAAATGGAAGAGGCCACATCCTTTTATGGAGAAAAACTACAAATAAAATTCAGTTGAGCTGAATTTTTATCCATCACAAAATAATTGATTGAGAAAATTTGTAAGTAAAATGCCAACTGTCAAAATTAATTATATAGTGTCATTTTGAGGCCTAATACGTCCCATCCTCAGTCTTTGATTGATGATGTTCTGTCAATCAGTCACTGACTTAGTCTGACTAAGAGTCATGTCCAACTCTTTGCGACCCTGTGGACTGTAGCCCACCAGGTTCCTCTGTCCGTGGGATTTTCCAGGCAAGAATACTGGTGTGGGTTGCCATGCCCTCCTCCAGGGAGTCTTCCCAACCTAGGGATTGAATCCAGGTCTCCCACACTGCAGGTGGATTCTTTACTGTCTGAGCCACCAGGGAAGCCCTGAACAGTAAAGATACAGGGACCAGAGACTGTAAGATAAAACCTCAAGTATGAGTGTCAGAAACTTAGTCTTTAGTCTTCTTTTCCTTAAGTGAAAGTTGAATGATTGTCTACTTTTCCTGATTTATTTTCATAATGGAGAATAAAAATAAAAATGTTATTGCTATTGCAGAAGAAATTGTTGAAGAAATTTAATAATTCATTAATCTACAAATGTGAAAATGAGGCTAAATGGGCTCCAAACTTTTCTTGATTCACCGTAGTCTGATCTCATATGAAGAAAATATTCTTATTTATAGGAATTTTACTTGTCCTGTCAGCAAGGTGGATTATTTGTAAATCACTTCTGTAAAAGTTGTCTTTGAATTTCAGGAAAGATTTAGAGGGCGCCCAGAGAAAATCCGCTGTTCTCCAGGGGTGTTAAAATTCTCATCCTTAGGTTTGTTTTCAAAGACATAGTTATGAGTTTTGATTCAAAGTGCCATAGAAAGTTGAATGTCTTACTCTTCATTCAGGTGATGGAAACAGAAACAGAAAAAATTATTTTGGTGAATTATTCACATTGTTTTAATTTGACTTTCCACTTGCATCTATTATTACTGATGGGTTTTAAAAGGTAGTATGCGTTTGTATATGTATATTGGATAAATTAGATCGTAGGGCTGTAACTAGCTTATATATGAATAATTTATACATCTCAATTTATGAAGAGACTTGCAAACTTTCTAAATCAAAAGCATTATTAGGCAAAATTTCAATATCATGTGAACAAATATATTCTGATTAAGTACACTATTGCTCAATATCACCTCAGGTGTATGAGGTATCGATTTTTGCAGGCCACCTTAAAGGCAGATTTTTTTTTCAAAAAGCAGTTTATAAAATCAGTTTACCCTTGAAATGAACAGTGATTTTTTTATATATGAATAAGAAATCTTTTGAATGTGTTTGTAATTGCTTCTTTTAGCCTTTACTCCTTGTTTTGTTTTTTGAAACCAGCAGATTTAATTTGAACACAATGCTGTATGAATTTGAAGTATTTGTAAAACTTATGATTAGAACTGTGAAAAATAATTATATTTTAAAGGTAGAAAAGCTTCTTGGTATATGTCTCTAAAAAGAAGGTGAAATTGGTTTCATATAAATTCAGATTCCATTATTTTCTAATATAATTTGGACACTTGAGGGACAGGGGTTTGATGAAATTATGTTGTAAGAAAAGAACGCTTGAAATACACTGAAACGGAAGCTTGAGGAAGTTGGTAAGAGAACACTAATATTTTTTTTTTGAATTTTCTTTAATAAAAATGCCATATCTATTTGCATGCACTCATGAAAATGCTCATTGAAAAAAACTATATATCCTATTTTCTGGAGGTGATCGCTTAACTTTCTAAAATTAGCCATGACCTTTTTCTGAAAATCCCAGCCCAACTTTCCCCTCTTAGAGGTTAAATATTTGCTATCTGCTCTGTACTTCAGTTGACACTAAACGTAATCAGGAAAGCAAGTCATCTCTAAAATTAATTCTTTCCAAACAAATAAAAATATTTGAAATACACTACACTACTTCTTTTCTTTCTTTATCGATAGTAGAGAGTTGATGGTTGACACAAGTGAAGGTTACCTAGTGAATGGCAAAAGTATTTTAATGATAATCTAAGTGGGGACATCCATCATTTTATTTCTGTGTTAGAGAAGAGAAAGCAAAGGACAAGGTTACTTAAACTCACTCCAGCTGTGACTCTGACCTTACCATAGTCTTCTTGAGTACTCCTCTCTGATACAAACTCCTTCCCAGGATGTTTCAAATCGTATAATTTTTAAAGTAGAGAAAGCAATGTAATAGAAGGGTACCTAGGAGACTATCATGCTTTCTTCTTCTTTTCCCTGCACAGTTATATTAAGTGTACAGTAAAATGACCTGTTAAATTACAGAGGCGTTTATAATAGTCAGTATATTTAGTATTTTAGACTCAGTCTCTTCTGGCTGTTCATTCTTTGGTATTGACGTAGCATTGAAAAGAGTTACAATCTTATTTTTGTGATTTCCTCATGGCCCTTTTAAGTCATTTTGCTTCATTATACCTCTAGTCACTTGTATTCATCTATAAAAAGGTGATAAAGCTACTCCTAGTTAATTATTTAACCATTGAAAACATTTATGCAATATTTATATTCCTCTTAGAGTCATTTTTTAAAAAATCTGAAGCAACCTCCCCAAAACAAAATTAATAATAATAGATAGATTTTTGTGTCATGTAACATTGCTTTAAGATTACATAGAAATATGTTAATATGGAACGTAAAACAAAAATTTAGTATTACTGTTTAAGGAAAGCAGAAGTTAATTTTTTTTCTTCCTCTGTTCCTGCTTTACTTTCCAGGAATTAGAAAACGATATATTTTTCTCTAATAGTTGTTGTTGTTGTTTTCCAGAATAAATATAAACCATTCTCCCACACACAGAGGTCAACTGATATAAAATATAGGTGATTTTTTTTTTTTTGATAGGAACATCTGTACACAGGAGGAAAGTCAACATCCAAATATTTTAAATAGTGGCTTCCCAATGAGTCTCTCATGTTAACAATTTTGGGTTACTGCCCACTTCTTTGGGTTCAAAACAAGAAAGGAAGACCATGAGTAGCACCAGCGTCTAATCAGAGTCCTTAGGGACAGTTCATCCTGTAAATCCTTGTCTTTGTAATGGTAAATTAAATCAGAAACCATTGAGGCAGAAGAGATTTCAATATCAGATATAAACTGACATATTTTAACTCAGTTTATGCAGCACTAAAAACAGAATTAGTATTTTAACTTTTATCCACAACCAGTGAAACTGATTAGGATACTACGTTTGTGGGATTTTAATAGTAGCTTAGATTTATCTATGTGCTTCAATGTAGGAATAAAATCAGCAAAACAGAAAAGTAGTAAATATTTTAATAAGTTACTTATCTCTTTTCCACAGTCAGATAAAAGGGACAAATGTGCATCAGATATCTTTTGAAATATATTACAGGGTCTAATTTAATTGGTTGATTCTACTTAAGTATTATAATTTTGGCACATACAATAGCTTAAATTTAAATATTTCATTATCATACAACATTTTAGCTATCCCACCCTGTCTAAAGCAAGCAAATAAATAAAAGCAGTGAATGAATATGAACATTAATTAGAAAAACAAAGCATTACAATTAGGGAGAGAGACTTTTTTAAGTGTTAGATTTATCCAAATATCTCCTAAAAATGTTAGCTTTCCATGTTATGCTTTATCATGTAGAATAAGAATGTTCTTCCCAGGACTGGAAGACAAGAGTGGCTTTCAGATATCATTTTCTTAAATTGGCTTGCAAGTAGGCATAGCACACATTAAATTATAGTAAGAAGTTCCATTTGTTACTTATTTACTCTGCCAGGCATTGCTTCAAATATTTCATTTGAATTAATTTTTTTCATTCTCTCAGTAGCCCTTTGAAGAGAGTAAGTCCTAATATTGCCCTTATTTTTATAAATGATAAAGCAATAATTCTCCTGGGACACAGATAGGTTTTGCAATTTGTACAAGTCACACAGCAGTAGGTGCAGAAAGCCACAACATGAACCTAAGTGATGTAGTGTTAGAGCCTGAATATTTACCTACCAGGCTGCGCTGCCAGAGTATCCAGCCAAATAAAACATGGGTACACTATCTATACAATACAGAGTTAAGAGGAAACATGGACCTTTATTTTATTCTTCCCTATTCTATTTTCAACTCACACAGGTATGACTCTAGGTTCATTAAAAACCATAGCAAAACCCAAACCCAAACCATCAAGCAGTTGATGCCAACTGCTACTCTGAGTAGCCAGAGTATGAGAATAGTTTATGGACTCAAAAGCAGGCACATAGTAGTGTCATCTCTGCCTTTACTTGCCTCCCTGCCAGAGAAAATTCACTAACACATGCACGCACACACACACACCCTCTTTCTTTCTCCTACTCTTCTCCATTAAATTATTGCATTGCCGCAAGTAGAAAGGAACGCTATTGCATAAATCCTATTTTGCTCTCCGTAACCACCACACAGTACCCATCCCCCTGCCTCTAAGTGACACCGTGTGCCCACTGACATCAGCAATGTGGGGGCCTTCCCAGCAGCCTCTCTGGAGTGACTTTCCATTGGTCTGGCTGGCATCCATCACACTCTGATCAGAGAGGGAGAAGCCATTTAGAACTTGCTATTGGTTTTGTTTTTCCTTTACTTTTGACCTCCTTCTAACTGCCTTTCAGATAATCAGTTGATTTGTAGCAGCACTAGAGTTTCATAACAGAATTCTTAGGGGAGTTTTTCTCAATTGCATCTGGCTAGCTTAATGGCTTTGGAAAAGCCACTTAATCTCTGGTCCTTTTAAAAAAATCTGTAAAATAGGATAATAATAACAATAGCAACCATAATAGTAATAACACTCAACTTACTGGGCAACAGGGAGGAAGAGGAAAGTGCACTCAGTCATTTAGCTGATGTTATTATTTCTATTACCATTACAGAAATATGTAAGGTCAAGTGCTCCTGTAAAAAATAGAAAGTGGCTACTTAATTTTCCCCACCAAGATGGGCAGGAGTAACTAAATGAATGCATATGATATACATGAAGGAAACAAATGAACTCATTTACACCAATGCCAAGAATTGTCAATCAGAATAAAACAAGACAAAAAAAATACATATACACACATACATATGCTATCATGTTTCTTGTGCTGCATGTTAGCATTAAAAGTGATAATAGGTCAGTGTTGTAAAAAGAAAGCAAAATAGTATGTAATTGAATAATTGGTGAAATTACACAGAAGCAAGAGTGTACCAGACATTAAAAATACAACCATGATAGGAGGAGGTCCTAACAAGGATGGCAATATTAGTTATTTAAGCATAGGAACCAAAACAGTTGAAAAACATATTAGAGTCAGCTGCCAACAGCATTAATTTGATATTCTCTAAAGTAAGACAACCTGTGTCGAGGCAAACTTCTTGACACTTTATGCAGAGTGCTTGGACCCCAAAGAGCTTGCTAAGAATTTGGAAGACTTAAAACCCTCTTTGAGTGTCAGCCTGTCATGTACGAAGCGGACTCAGAGATTCAGAGCTCATTATTCCCATTCCATCCCCTTGTTTGTTTTGAGTTCTTTTTTTCAAGATTCAGGTATCTGGAAATATTTTGATAATGTTAAATTGAGAGTGAAAGTCAACTCACTGGAGTATGTAATACACTTCTTTCAATGTATTAGATATAAACTGCCAGTAAGAGTTTCTATCTGGTAATGAACTAAAAACCTTCATTCAGATGGGGAAACTGTCATTTAAAATCAATCAACTGAGATGACGGCTGAGAGTCAAATAACAGTGTTCACTTGCTCATTCTAATTTCATCTCAGCCTTTTGAAATTTGGCTCAACGAGCATTGTGTTAATTTGTCACTTGAAATCCAAAGTCTATTTTCTAGTACCCATCCTGTATACTCTGTAGGCTGTTATCTATCTCTTATACCTAATATATTCCCCTACTTCTGTAATATTACAAATTTTTCTTTTCCTCTCTGGTTCATTCCTCTTTATAGTTTTCACTGATTCCTCCACAACATTGTGCTATAAATGTGGGCATTCCTTCACATTCTCTCCCCAGTTCTCTTTTCTTTCTGTTCCATCTTCTTTTCTTTCCTTGTGTGCGGGTGCACTGTGCTTAGTCACTCAGTTGTGTCCGACTCTTCGAGACCCTTTGGACTGCAGCCTGCCAAGCTCCTCTGTCCATGGAATTTTTTTCAGGCAAGAATACTGAGTGGATTGCCATTTCCTTCTCCAGGGGATCTTCCAGACTCAGGGATCGAACCCAGGTCTCTTATGTCTCCTGCACTGCAGGCAGATTCTATACTATCTGAGCCATCAGGGAAACCCATTATTTCCTTATTTGAAATCGTTTGTCACTTATGGAGGTATGTTTGTTTAAACTACTGAGCCTCCTTGCCTGCTCAACTGTTTTGGAAGTCCTTCCAGAAACAAACAAATCTCCATATCGAAATGTAACCTTTTATGGTTAACATCAAATTGTCAGGAATCAGGCAACCAGGTCTTTTTGATTTCTAAATGTTATAAAAAAGCCTGATAGAAAGTTCCCGGGGTCAGACTAATGTAGGTCACAAGAATCTAGTCTGATTACCCCAACTTATGCTCTGGTCTGTTTCATCACTGGCTGCTGATCAATGAAAGCTGTGTACATTCCTATCAATGCTTTTGTTTCTTGACCTTTGTGTATTTGAATCCTTGGGATTTAAATGGCCTCCAATTTTTTTCCCTCTATGATGAACTTGTTACATTAATATCTGATGAGAAGATGCAAGTATCTATTATTTATGCTTATTAAATGTTACATATTATAATATGCACACAAATATTTTAAGCAATATGTAATGTTCGTTTTTATAGCTTGAACTATTCACTAAAGAGTCATTTTTTGCTACTTCCAGTCTTATAAATAACTATTAATTTTTAGAGTGAGAAACCTCAACATTTATACATTTACTCAACATTTACCTGATATACTCTTAAAAGTGCTTGATATTTAATAACTGAATAAGAAGATTCTTAAAGTGTGCTTAATCACTATTAATCAAGATGGAGAGTGTTATAGAAAGAACCAAGAAAAACTTTTATCACCTGCAGGTTTCAAGAACTTGTATAACAGACTAAAGTGGGCATGCTTAGAGCTGGGATATACATTAGAAATCACCAAGTTTAACTCAGCTTATTTTACATATGAGGGAAGCAATTTAGGAGACTGTCGTGATCTGCTCTAATACTACAAATAATACTTTGCCTGTGACAAAGAAACTTCTGCTGAAACTTGTATCTTCTGACTTCTAACAAGGGCCTTTCAAATAATAACAAAGCTCTGCAGACGAATTAATTTCAGTTGATTAAAAAAACTAATGGGAGATAAATTATATATAGAACCCCCTTTCAGCTCTCAATTTGTGTGTGTCAAAATGTATTAGCAAAGAATACAATACCATGATGACAACTGTGTCAGTAGGATTTAAAGAAAATTAATGAAACGACAGGGCTTTGGCTATATTATCCTTGCCTGCTCTTTTAGTCATGATACTTTAATAATGCATTTAGCAGGAAGCCTGGCTGAAGAGAAACATTTTCCTTTGTAATCAAGAACATGCACACACGCATGCACACAACCCTGATAGAAGTTTCAACAATAAATACTCTTAAGATGCAGTTGTTCAGTCGCTCAGTCGTGTCTGACTCTCTGTGACCCCATGGACTGCAGCAGGCCAGGCAAAAAAAAAAAAAATTCTTTAGTCCTTTCCTTCTATTCTGTGCTGTGCTACTCTCTTGCTCTGTTCTCTTTGCTCTTTATCTTTGAATACCAGTCATCACTATAGAATAGGCTGACCAAAACCTGTTGTTTGAAAAACCACTGACCTGTCTGCTATTGCCCTTGCCTTGCAGCAAACTCAGGGCATGATGGTTGGAGATCAGTAGTACTTGAGGGGTCAGCCCCAGTGAGGGAAGTTCATAGACGGCAGAGGCAGGCAGGTTTTCATGGAATGAAGCATCCGTCATCTCAGACTGCTCCCGTCAGCCTCTGGTCTCAATGTAGGGGAGCTCTTCACCTGGGATGGACCGAATCTCTGCCTCTCTCTTTCAGGAGTAACTGACTTAAAACAATGCTGTGTTTGGTACTTGGATGTTTCAGACATCTTAATGTTAGTCTGTTACCCCACATTAGTATTGTTCTTTCTGGGTGTGTGCCCAGAATGTGTATCATCATACTTTATTTGTAAGAGTATACAGTTGAGGATACAGTTTCTACATAGGATAGCAGGGAACGTGACACAGCCTGGACTATAGATTGAGAAGACCTGGTTAGCCTATTGTCTAACATGCTGGACATGAAGAAATCATCTGACACCTTCAAGCTTTAGTTTTCTTATCAGAAAAGTAGGGCCTGTAATGATGGTGTTTTATCTTATCTGTTTGCAAAATATAAAGCATTGCTTATTTACATTATATCTTTAGAGGCTGTTTTAATGAAAAAACTAAAGACCTTTCCACTCTGAATTTATGAACGATAAATATGAATTAGCGTTAAACCAAGAATAAGTTATTCTAGATGGATTTTATGATTCTGGAATTATAAATTCAGTTTCTGTTTTGATAGATTGTCTCTCTTTTTTTTTAAAGAAACAAAGACCGAGAGTGGAAGGTGTTTCTTCGCTTTTGTTTTCTTTCTTTGCCTTTTTGTCTTGATTCTCTTGGGTTTCCTGGGAAAAAATAAGTGCCAGTAGTAATACTTCCACATTTCTGATTAGAACTTGGTGATGTTATTATGATAATTATTACTTTTATTCCTGCAGGCTACAGACAGCCTGCTATTAGAATATCCTGCCTATGACTTCAAGAAGAGCCCTCTGCGTTTTTATTCTATCATGTATAAGATATGTTACTGTTTATATATTTTTAAAATGTCTTGGAAAGGCATAATAAGGGTCTCTATAATAGAAGTAAGTGTATTTTAAAGTTCTGGAACTAAACTTGAGCATCATATTTTGGGCACATTATATGTTATAGGGTTCACAAAGCATAAATTTCAGGGAAACAGCCAATTGTAAAGTCAAGTTGTATGGCTGTGAGATCACATTAACTGTGACAGACAAAAAAGATTTTTGCCACAAACCCTTCAAACAGGAAAGTGGATATTTTTCAAAGCTGGTGAAAACATACTATTGTGTTGCTAAGTTGGCATTTCCTAGTGAACAGTGTAGCAGCTCTGATCTTTCATGTTACATGTGCACGGATCTCACCCAAACATTTGTTCAGGCTATAAACAGTGCAGGCTTCCTGCTTGCCGTTCCTGCTCCTAGTAATTATCCTCTAATTTAGAGGATTCTTCTTCTTCTTCAATGATTGCTT
This sequence comes from Bubalus kerabau, assembly GCF_029407905.1. NCBI lineage: Eukaryota > Metazoa > Chordata > Mammalia > Artiodactyla > Bovidae > Bubalus > Bubalus kerabau. The sequence continues at coordinate 28,198,870 of NC_073630.1, read as the reverse complement.
TTGCTGTTTTATTGTCATCCCAACTCTCATGGCCTTGATTCGGACCATTATCATTTCCCAGGGGAACATTACAATATTGTGGTAGTTTTTTGCTTCTTCAAACCATCCTCCACACTATTTCAGAAGTAAGCTTTCTAAAGTAAAAACTCTGATAAAGCTGTTCTAGAAATGTTCACTTCTAGGGCATGAAGTCTACACTTCTCAGCTTGGCACACAACAGTGTCAGTTACCTTATACCTCATACTTTGGCCCAGAGACCACACAGCTGATGAGTGGCAGAGCTAGGGTTTTTACTTGAGTCTACTTAGTCATGCTATGCCGCAGCCTCATATAAATTGGAGGCCAGAGAATCCAGCTAAAGACTTTTTATTGGTATGTTTGAGAATTCAGATGTGATTAAATTCTTCTGGTAAGCCAGTCAGCTTGCTAATTGCTTACTTCTTAGAGGTATTAGATGCTACGATCACAGTCAACAAACATTTATTAGACACATATGTTCTATGGGGTCCTTGGTATAAGTAGCCATAAAAACAAATACAGTGTATTTGAGGAAGCCGGTTGGAATTTTAAGGTTGAATGAGACTCCCAGATATCGTCCAGTTCAAGCCTCTATTTTCAGTACGGTATGAGAGCTGAACAGTTTGATGAGTTTTCCTTTTTATGCAGATTTTAAGAGGAATACTTGTATCTCTTAGTTATCTGGTTACCCGGACTTTAATTATGTTAAGAACAGGAACCTTCTGTGGGCTGCTGTAAGTGAAACTTGAATAAAATGAAGCTGGATATTGATCTCTATGTAAAAACACTTCCTTACTAACAGAAAAGGTATCTACTTATTTTAGCCCTTTTTCACAGCATATACTCTGGTTCCTCTGACAGACTGTCAGGCTGTCCTTGAAGAGTTATACTGTAGTCATCAACCTGTTAAGAAAAGGTCTGACATGCTGGACATTATGGTGATCATGTTAAGAGGTGGTGCCTGCCTGCCTTTTCTGTACCAAATATTTTGGAAGGAATTAAATTTTTATTATTTTTTCCTGTGTGTCAGTGCCTCACTGCTCCCGGAGGAAGCCGGATCTTAATTTTATCATGTACAAAAGCACTTTGGAAACATAAATGGGAAGAGGCAGTTGTTTATTAGCTCAGACTGTTTTGCAACCCCATGGGCTGTAGCCCGCCAGGCTCCTCTGTCTATGGGATTTCCCATGCGAGAATACTGGAGTGCGTTGCCATTTCCTCCTCCAGGGATCTTCCTGGCCCAGAAAAAGGCAGGCTCACAAGGAATTAGAAGCATGGTAGGAAACAGCAAAATTGTGCTAGTGGAAGGGTAAGAGTCTGGTGACATCTCAGAACGGATGGTAGAAGGGTTGTGTTAATTAAAGTGGGCAAGTTCTTAAAACAGGGGTGGAGGAACAGGTGGACTGAAATATATTAAAGAATGTGGTAAAGTGCAAGTTTAAAATGATGTCACACGTTTTTTTAAACGAGCACGCTCAAGCATTTATTTTTCCAAATTAGTCACTGCAGAAAACTCATTCCTTTGATATTGTCATTTAGACCTTTCTTTTGAAATCAACTTCAGAAATAGTTGACATGTCTATCAAAGGCCATAACTTTAGGACCATAAACAAGGTTATATATACTGATTAACATACTGTATTCAAAATCCTTGATACCGAGTGCCTTTGTGTTCTTTCCATAAACAAAATATCCCACGGAAGGTGAGGACATTGAAGAAATGTGGTACACTGGGTGAAACCAATTCCCAAAAGCTCCAAAAGGCATTCGGAGTCACAGAATCAGTATTGTAGCTATAACTGTAAACAGTTCAATGTTGATTGCTTTAAGGTGGTATACCCTCAGTTTGGCTGATAGCCTTAAACAAATCTGTCATGTCACCTTGTAATCAAGTCCACTCTAGGAGAAAGAACCTGGCTGGAATTTATGTAATATGGTTACCATTTCTCAGGGAAGCAGAAACTTCAGGAAGCAATTAATGAGTGCAAGCCACTAGTGTGTTCCCCACCCAAAACCCACTCTTTCTGTGAAAGAGGAAGCAAGAGCAAATCACACCGGTGCATTTCCCTAGAGTCCACTCTGATGACACCCGTTACTTCATGTGCCACTTTTTAGTTAAAATATATGCACTGAGGTCAGGGGGAAAAAAAAAAAAAAGAAATGATGGTCTGTCAAAAGTATTTTTTTAATGCAAACACATTCTATTAAAGTTTCATAGAAAAGACTAAACAGCTTAACTCAGTAAAAATGTTTTTTCAATTGTTCAAAATTAATCCAATGCTTCCAAAATGCTCTTTGGAAATCCTTGTTAGTTTCCTTGCCTATGTGCCCTCCTGCTATCTTTCCAATACTCTTTAGAAGGAAATTGTTTTTTAACAAGAAAAACCTTCTTGAAGTCACATTTCCAATGGGGCCCTGGCCACACCAGCTGCAACACATTGTGACTAAACCATTGTCTATTTTGGTTCTCATTGTTAAAAGCACAAGTGACCAACACTCAGGTCTTGTGCCATAGCCATCCCAGTGATTGATTACAAATTGGACTGGAATGAGTGCTGTGAATTTTCTTGTTAAAAAAATACAAGCTTTCAACACAAAAGAACAGCTATATTTGATAGCCTGTCACTTAAAAAGTTAAGACAGACCAAAATACAATTCTGGTTCTTAGTAGACAGCAATAAAAAAATGTAGCCCAACCTCACCAGTAATTCTGTTTTATAAAAAAAGTCCATTTCTGGGAGAGTCAGAGACTAGCTGGAGAAAATGCTCTAATTGTGGAAGTAAGATAGTCCTAATTTTTTTTTTTTTTTGCCTTTTTTTTTTTCCCTGCTTTTTATTTATTTTTTTTTAATTTTATTTTATTTTTAAATTTTACATAATTGTATTAGTTTTGCCAAATATCAAAATGAATCCACCACAGGTATACATGTTAGTCCTAATTTTAAAGAACTCTTTAAAATATCTCAGGGAATTAAGGCAGAGTGGCCAGAGCCTTGGACAAATTATTGATTTCAAATCCCTGGTAGCAGATTAAAGAATGGCACGTTCAATGAAGAGCTAGTATCAATCATCATAATAAGATTTAATATGAGGAACTGAAGGAGTGATATTCTGAAGCTAAGATCCATGGAAAGGAGAGGAAGACCATAAATGATAGCTGCTGCTGCTGCTGCTTCTAAGTCGCTTCAGTCGTGTCTGACTCTGTGCGACCCCATAAACGGCAGCCCACCAGGCTCCCTGTCTCTGGGATTCTCCAGGCAAGAACACTGGAGTGGGTTGCCATTTCCTTCTCCAATGCATGAAAGTGAAAAGTGAAAGTGAAGTCGCTCAGTCATGTCTGACTCTTAGCGACCCCATGGAGTGCAGCCTACCAGGCTCCTCTGTCCATGGGATTTTCCAGGCTACTTGTGTCTTAAACACAAAATTAAGCAGGATAAACAGGCTGACCTCCAAACTTTAGTCATTGCCTGCCCCATGGATAATGTAGCCTGATATTAACCATGTTGTTACTGTACCTCTCCAGCACATTTCTACCAATATCCTACAAACAGCATCAGTGTGGTTGGTACTGTGGTTGGATATCTAAGCAATACACAAGTCCTTGCTTCTAGAAGATAGTACAACCAGCATTTGTTGAGAACCTACTTTATGTCAAGAAATTTCTGTTAATTTCACTATATTAATAACATTAGTTCATCGTCTCAATACCCTATAGCACCTGTCATGTGCAGAGCCCTCAGTAAATACTTGAGGGAGGCAGTCAGGCAGGAAGGAAAATGCTAAAAAAGTGACCATATGCATTGTAAGTGAGCTCAGTCTTTGGTATCTGTGGTCCCATGATGGATCAGCTTCAAACTCAGAGTTATTTGAGTATAGTTTTAATACAGAAAAGTTTTGTCTTGATGAGTGCAATGGAAAGAACACACATTTTTTGTTTATTTGTGTTTTTTGTTTTTTTTTTTTGTAAAAGTGAATGAGACTTTTCCATATTGGGTTTTATTTATTTTTTCAGGAATTTAACAACTTTATAGAACTGTGCATATAAGCCCTGGAAACTATACTGAACTTTGTTTTCTCATCTCTGAAGAAGAAATCACAGTTGCTACAAGCTTCAAGCGGAGTAGAGTGTGTATATATATATATATATATCTCCATTAAAAGAAATACAAACCTTTTAAATATATAATAATTACTAATGGTCACTTAAAGATAACAACAGATTGTTAGGTAAGAACCTAAAAATAGGCTATGGGAAATTCAGATCCCAAACTGCAAATAGTTTATACTATTCTAGGTGTCAGTTTTAGTGGGGAAGAAAAAACAATTAATACTAATTGTTCAATTGCTCTGGGTTGTCCGCCATGTTTTCTCTGACCAGAATTTCATTCAAGGTTAGTCAGTCAAGGTAGGGGCCAAATGGCTCTTTACAGCTTAAGGGAACTAGGGAAGAGAGAGAATTCCTTGCTGGTCTGATTGTTGCAAACCCGGTGACAAGAACACAGAGTATTTTTGGAATTTGCACATGCTTAACACCTGGAATATTCTGAGAGTTATAGTCATACTTCATCAGTCACCAGAATGAAAAGCCAAATGCCGATCTGAAGGAGAACTTCTGAGGCAATTCTTCTGGAGCTCACTATATACTCTACTTGTCATCCCTCAGACATAAGCCTTTAATCCCCTCTTCCTAAAATTGTTTATTTTAAAACTGAGAAAGGCTAAGGATGTCACAGCCGAGTGGTGAGCTTTCCCTTTAAAGAATCCCATCCTTCAAGCCCATCTTTAGCAAAGAAACTGGCATTTCATGTGCTGAGCAGATGACGTCCTGCGGCCCCGGCCAGCCCGCCTGTGCAGCTGTGCCTGTCTGGCACACAGGTGTCCTAATTTGGACCTTCTTGAAATTCTGACACCACGTTTTCCTCCACTGGGAAGTATGACTTGGCTATGCTGTTTTCCAGTGACAACAGATATACCGGGCTAACAATAACAGCCCCAAGTAAGGTGATAACATAGCCCTCTAACTCATACTTAGCTAGGACCCAGGGTACAGGGTTTGTTCTAGGAGTCTGGGCCAACTTTTTGGTTTTGATTTCCTCTTTTATATTGTGTTTTGTCATTCGTGTTCCCTCCTCTCACCTCTTAGGATTTGGGGGGCGTCTCAGAAGGGTGGGAAAGTTTCTTAGAGAAGGAAAATACTGCTATAATACATAAACAAAGCTAAAAATTGTACATACATGGGATGGTAGTCTTCCAATCATTAGTATATATAGAGCAACCACATTCCAATGTTAAATAGTCGTCAAAGGTTTAAAAATAAGCAAAACTAGACAATTTCTTTAAATACTTTTCATAGTATTTTACAAAAACAACTGTGAAAGTAAAAGGAGATTTTTTTAAATGCAGGCAACAAGCAAGAAATGTAGTTGTTCTTTTCTGCATAATCTTTTACATAATCATTTCAGTCTCACCAAAAATATTTCTTAGTGCAGAACCCAGATGTTCTAAAGTTTTTTTTTTTTAAAGACAGCAATATTTAAGAACTTTCTTATTCCTTTCCATCTTAGTAACAGCTGCTTCTAACAACCACTTATAATGAATATGTCCAAGTAGGAAAAACATAAGTGGGAAAAATGAGGGAAGTAGATGGTAACATAATGTAGTGCCAGAGATTGTGTTCCTGCCCTGACTCTGATTCTTTCTCACAAAAGATAATTCTGAAAAATGATGTCTTCTTTACCAAAAGCTATTCATCTTTACTCAAATATGTCCTACAAATCTGATTGGCTTTGCCTTTAGATAAGTAGACATAATTACTCAGCTCAGCTCAAGAAAGAAAAGTTTATTACTCAGAAGTGATTTTATCCCACTGTTTTAAGATAATTCAGCTATTGCCTTTGATCTAAAAGGAATGATATAATATGGAAGAGATATCCTAATTTTCAAAAAGTGATGGTTTATTCCATAGAATGATGAGTTTGATACTGATTGTGGCCTACATTACAAAGCAGATTATAAAATTAAGTACTTATGGAAATAGATTTACCAAAGGAAAGACACAGGTTTACTTAGATTAAATCATGACAAACTATAATTTCTTGAACATGGAAACCAGTCTGCTGACACTATGATGCCATTTATAGCCATTTCCTTTGAGAGTTAATGATCTTTTATCTTTAAATACCACTATATGCCAGTGACTCTCATATTTGTATTTCTTAGCAATACCCCTCTTTTGAACTTCAGAATAATAAATGTCGACCTAACATTTCCACTAATACATATTTCACACTGACCATGTCAAAATCATCTTTTCCCTTTTCCAAAGCTGTAGCACCCATGGATTTCCTCAACCCATTTGATGGTAAATCTGTTTTTCTAATTGCTCAAACAAAAAGGCTTGGATTCATCTGTAACTTCTTTTTTTTCCATACATTCATGTTCAGTCCCTCAGGAAAGCCCCTTAGCTCTATCTTAAAAACATATCCATAGATCAAAACAGGCATTTCTGCTTGTGAATTAACAGTAGTTCATAGAAAATTGACTTAGCAATTTAACTTAGGACAAGATCAACCCTGAATATTCATTGGAAGGACCAATGCTGAAGCTGAAACTCCAATACTTTGGCCAACTGATGTGAAGAGCTGACTCATTGGAAAAGACCCTGATGCTGGGAAAGACTGAAGGCAAAAGAAGGGGCAGCAGAGGATAAGATGGGTAGATAGAATCACCGACTCAATGGGCGTGAATTTGAGCAAACTGTGGGAGATAGCAGACAGGGAAGTCTGGTTGCTGCAGCCCAGGGGGTTGCAAGAAGTTGGACAGGAGGACTTAGCAACTGAAAAACACCACTACCACACAGAGCAGAGCAGAACTTCCCATGAAAATACCTTCATACAAACATGAGAAACACATTTATTTTATAGTCTAGGAAGTGTTATATCTGTATACATTTAGAGTATTAAAAAATCTGGTATCCTAAAAACCAATTCAGTCATCAAGTCTGCATTGCCAGGGCAGGAAAAATTACTCAAGTAGCATTTACTGACCATAGCCTATAAAAACAAAAACATTTTGAAAATCCTGTTCTTTGTTATACTGGATTCCTCAGTCATTTTTTTAGTGACCAGACAGCACCAAAACCTATGTCTTAGTTGTGTTTTCTTTACACTTCTCTTTGGCTTTTTGGGGTCGTCTTCTTTTGGGTTTTTCTCTATGTTATATACATAGCTAGCAGACAAGGAGAATGATTTCTTAGATTGGCCACTAGATTCTCTAATAGTCTTATAGGGACTTCCCTTGTGGCTCAGATGGTATTGAGATGTGACTTAGTTCTCCAAACTCAGACTTTTAAATAACTTTTGCTCTTGTTTGATTCTTTGGAAGAGCAGGCCTAATTTATTGTTTAGAAGTAGGGGAAATGATATCACACAAGAAGGGTTATGATGTTATTATGCTATTTATCCTGGTCTCAGTTTTTATCATAATTATTCAATTTATCTTTTTTAGTGTTTTCTCATATTGGAGAAGGAAATGGCAACCCACTCCAGTACTCTTGCCTGGAGAATCTCATGGACAAAGGAGCCTAGCAGGCTACAGTACCTGGGGTTGCAAAGAGTTGGATATGACTTAGTGGCTAAACCAGCACCACATTACCAATAAATGATTGATTGTCATAGACCCATGAGGAAAATTGTATTTCATTTTAACTACAAAAAATATTTTATTTTGCCAAATTTTCGGGTTATTCTGTAATCCCATTTACAGGAATTAGTATTTATGTCTTGGGATATGAAAAATATAAGACTGTATTAGTTGATCTAGTGATACTGACAAATTAACCCATGAAACAGATGAGAGAGTCAAGGTAAAGATTGAGACATGGATCATTAAGAGACAGAGGAACTATTTAAAAACTGATCCTGGAAAACTGAGTATCTATATGGAAAAATCTGGTATTGTAGCATTACCATACTAAATACAAAGATCAACTCTAAATGAATTAGTATTTTCATGCAAAAAGAATAAAATGAAAAACATTTAGAAGAAAATATAATAAATATTTTTTGAATCTTGAAAAGAAGAAGGATTTTAAAAAGCAAGGCACCAACCAGAAAATAGATGATAAATTTGACTATGTTAAAAGTAAGAATGCTGGCCTACCCAATGATACCATAAAGGAAAAGTATATCACTAACTGGGATAGTACATGGAACTGGATAATAACTGGAAGCAGCATATGTAGCCAACCCAAATCTTGTATGACTAAGGATTAGTGTCTAGAATAGTCAACAAATTCCTGTGAGCTAACAAGAAATTAAAACCGGGGTAAACATTCGATAATAATGAAAAAAAAAAAAAACAAAAAAACATGAAGAGGGATTTAACAGAAGAGTAATAAGATGGCCAATGAAAATTTGAATAAAGTATCAATTAGTAATAAAGAGAATGCAAATTAAGATACTGACTTTCCTTTTAACATACACTGGATGATGAAAAATTAAAAACTTGATAATACCAAGTGTGTAAGAGAATCTCTGGAATTTCGGTATATTGTTCATGAGTGTGTAATCACTATATGCATGTGAGCCCCTGGCTACGTGCTTGTGTGCTAAGTCACTTCAGTTTTGTCCGACTCTTTGTGACTCTGTGGATTGCTACCAGTCTCCTCTGTCCGTGGAATTCCCCAGGCAAGAACACTGGAGTGGGTTGACATTTCCTTCTCCAGGGGATCTTCCCGACCCAGGGATCGAATCACAAACCTTTGGCAGGCAGCTTCTTTACCACTAGTGCCGCCTATAATCCCTTGACAATGCCTTGTAAGTATAAATGTTCCTATAATCTCTGATCTAGTAGTTCTGCTCCTAAGACTCCTGAGGATATAACCCAGAGAAATGTTTATTTATGTGCACCAAAAGATATGTATAAAAAGGGCTATAGCATCATGGTGTGTAGTATAAAAAAACAGGAAACAACCAAGCTCATAGACAAAAGAATGTATATGTAAATTATGGTATATTAATGCTGTGGAGTGTTATGGAACAGTGAAGATACATAAATGAACTATAGCTAGACCCAAGCACAAATGAAGCTTTGAAATATAATGGTTAATGACAGGAAATAATATATAAATAATATGGAAGACAGTGTTAATTTTGGAGAGTCAGGAGGGTTGGGATATAGGAGATATACTAAATTGAGATGAATTATTGATATTGTTCTAGTTCTTGGGTTAGATGGTGTGTTCATAGTTATCCTTTACAATATACACATATTTAAATATATTTTGCATGTACCAAATATGCTTTAATATATTTTAAACATAAAAAATTAAAAGGTAATACCAAAGAGAGATCTGAGAACCCGTGTATAACTTGGGGATGGTCCACTAAGGTGAGATATTGGCAGATGAGAGTTCAGAGAGAGGTAAATATCTCTGAGCATACCCTTTAAGAAGTATTATCATTTTAAAAGTGATGTTTGGAGGTCATATGTTGACACTATGGTAAACAGATTAGGGAGAGTTGAATACAAGTAGGACTCAAACCTTAGAGAATGTAGTTAAAGCCTTTATGAGTTTCCTACTGAACCAGTGGTGAGCCTCTTTGCCCCTCACATATCCCACCTTTTGGCATATTCCCCTGATCTATGAGCCTAGATATCCCTCTGCTTACTCACCATCTCTGAAAGTACTATGATTTGGGGGTATTTTCTCCCTAACCTCTTTTCTAATCCTTAGAAGAGGATTCATGGCTTCAGTAAGCAACCCTTTCTACAAAACATGTCTCTATCCTGGTACTGCAACTTCTTAGGCGATTTGATAGAGATGAAATTACTTATTAGAGATGAAGAGAATATTAATGCTAAGATATCAGTGCTGAAGCTGATATGAATCCTGGATGGACTTAATCGCATGTAGAAAAACCTTTTGCTGAACTCTTCTATTGGGAATTTTATTAAATCTATTTGCTTTGTGGGTTCCTTGCTTGTAAAGTAGGTGATAATTCTTAAGCTATAGTAAAGCAGATTGAAATATCTTTAAAACCTGTGTTTAAACTTTCCCTTCAGCAAGATTGCTTGTATGGGATATGAGATATATCAGCAGTTTAGCTTTGGATGCATTTTGCCTGTTGCATTTGGTGAATGTGATTAAAGTGATTTTTATTACATGAACGGTAGGTTATATCTGGTTAGCTACTTCCTGTTCTAAAGAGAATAGAGGTGGATACTAATTCTTTGCTTTAAGAGTAAAAATTACTTTCTCTAATTTATTAGCATGAAAATATTGCCTTACTTAAGTGGTTCTTAATGTTCGGTGCACAGACTCTTGGGTATATCCAGGACTTAAGATGTTATTTAATATGTTATCAAAAACACAGTGCAAAAAAATGGTGAGTAAACTTGCTGGTGTCTTAGCATGAATTAATGTAATGGCACCAAATTGTGCCAATAGCCATTGTGTTCTTCACCAACATACTCATAATAAAGTTATACTTACATACAGGCATACTAGCATATGTATTTTACCTTAAGAATGTCCTTGAAGAAGCAGTAAAATTTAATTGTGCATATCTTCAAACATTCTGTGTGATGACATAGAAAATATGCATAAAGCCCTTCTGTTGCATCTCATTATACAACTGCAGTACTTGAGTTGCAAGTTGAACTTGCTGCTGTTTTTCAGTGACAGCAGTATTTTTTTTTTTAATCTGAAAGAATTATTGAAAAACAAGCTGTAGTTATTCAGACTTAGCAAGTATTTAGCAAGTGTTTTCTCAGAAATGGACAAAATGAACCTGTTAATTCAAGGAAAACAGCTCATGATATTTGCTACCATGATAAGATATGATTTTTCAAGGTCTGTTTAAGTCTGCAAACCAACATTTCCTAAAAGATCAATGGATGATGTTGCAAAGGACAGCAAAGGATTTTAATGTACTACAGTATGAATGTTTCATTAATATGGCCTTGGGTTCTACGTTGTAACTAAGCTTTAAGAAACTACCATCTGTTGAGTTTTGGTATAGTAATCAAAGAATATTCATAATTATATGAAAAAGCTATTAAGATACTCCTCCCCTTTTGAACTACATATCTAAGTGAAGCCAGATTTTCTTTATCTGCTTCAACCAAAACAACATATCACAAGAGATTAAATGCAGAAGCAGATAAGAGAATCCAGCTGTCTTCTGCTAATTCAGACTTTAAAGAGATTTTGAAAAATGTAGAACAATTCCATGCTTCTCACTACAGTTTTCTCCTGTTTCAGAGAATATAGTTATTTTTCATAAGAAATAATGGGGTTATGTTATTCTTTTGAAATGAACTATTAAATATTGTTCCTTAAAAAGCTTTAATGTTTGATGTGGTCATTACTGATAGCTGTCACAAACATAAAGAAAAGCTTTTGGGGGCCCTCAATAGTTTCTAAGATTCAAATAGGGTTCTTAGACTCAAAAGTTTGAGGATAATTCTCTTTTGCAAACTCTTGGTCTTTCTATTTCAGTGGTTTGGAGCAAAGTAAATAGGAAACTTTCAGGAGTTTTAGTACTTAACAGGAGAACTAGAAAGGCAACTTGATCCATTCTCTTTAGTTTCAGATTCTGAGACTTGTCACCTCTTACTAAAATTGAACCCAACATTTATTCTCTTAACCACAAATTTTTGAGAACCTTTTATATGACAAGTATTGCCCTAGAACTGGGAACATAGAAAGAAAGAAAAAAAAGACAAATGTCCCTGTCCTCTCTTAGAAATGTTATTTAAATTAAATACTGGATTTAGCTTAAATTGATAAGAGTGAAAAATTGTGTAAAGGTACTTCATTTGTATTTTGTCAACCAAAAAATAAGACCATTGCTGTAAGGCAACAAAAGCATTTATTTGGGGCCTTAGGAATTATAATTCTGGAGACACAAAATCTGGTAGAAACCCAAATGTACTCTGAGGAGAGTTGAAAACCAAAAGTTTTTTAATGTAAAAGGAAGAATCTGATATAAGTCATATTGCAGAAATTATGATTGGGGCTGGCTGACTAGAACCATTTTTGTCTATACTTGATTAGTTGCTAAGGTTGTTATTATTGGAGAGTCTGCTGTGTAAGCGTTCTTTCAGGACACTGTGGCCCAGTTCAAAGTTCATGCATAGGTCTGCTTACCTGAAGGTCTCCTGGCTCCATTTCAGTGCTCTCTTGGCATTGTAGTTAGTTAGTTGTGTTAGTGGCTCAGTTGTGTCTGACTTTGTGACTCAATGGACTGTAGCCCGCCAGGCTCCCATGTCCTTGGGGTTCTCCAGGCAAGAATAATGGATCAGATTGCAACGCCCTCCTCCAGAGGATCTTCCTGACCCAGTGATCAAACCTGGGTCTCCTGCATTGTAGGCAGATTCTTTACCATCTGAGCCACTTGAGAAGCTTTGGCATTGTAGACTCCATTTTATTCATTCCTTCACAATTTAGTAGATGGTTTCAATTTTAAAAAAGGAATAGAAGTATTATCTATTTTTATTGCCTAACGACTCTCATGTTTATGTATCTTAATACAGAGTTAACCTATACTTTGGAAGGGAATCATGGAATAGTGTATAGTCTTTAGTTGGTGAGGGTTTAATCAAGACTCATGGCTGTCATCTAACTCAAAGCGCACACACGAGTATAGATGTTATTATATCATTGTTGGCTTCCCATCAGTAAATAAAAGCTCTGATAAGCACTGCAATAAAAGGATCTGTTTAAGGTTAAAAAAAAAAAAAACAAAAAACAAAAAACAAGAAACAAGACAGCCTACTGGAAGGTAAATCAAGTCATTTAAATGGGAGTAATAAAAAAGTATACTTTTTTTTTTTTAGTGTAAAAAACAGCTCATTTAAACCGATAAAGTGATGGTACACTTCACAGATGGCAAAATGCTTTGGGATCCTTAGAGGAAAATAAATTCTTTTGAAGTACGAACTTGAACAATTGAGGAACAGTCAGTCACCTGGGGCCAAAATCTTATTCCCTGTAATTTGAGAAGAATTCCCACAGAATTACACAGATTTAGAGAACTGGTTAGCAAGTACTCATTAAAAGAAAAATCCCTGTTGTCCAAGGAGCCTAAAACTGTTTTTTTGTTCGCATAAGAAAATGCCTTAGTCCACTTTGATACTGATTCAAGAACGTCCCTTCCAATGCTGTCAAAGTGAGGGTTTGCATATTTTATTAAAGTGACTTACTTGAAAAATATTGCTGTCCCTTTGCCCTCCCCCAGCTGCAAGTTCCCTTGTTGAAGCATGATTTCATAAATTTATTCTGAAATAAAATTTCTTTTTTCCTTTGCTCTACCCCTTCCAGCTGCAAACTCCTAACCTGCTTTGTTCAATAATTAATACATATGTTGAAAATAAGTACTCATCTCCCCCCCTACCCTTCCAGCTGGAGATTTCTAGCCCTTTCATGGCTTTTTTCAGCTTCTTGTTTGTAGTAATATTTCATGAATCCAGAATCCAGAACAAGTTCAGATTCTCTGGTTCCTCTTTCCAAACCCACACTGTTGTATGGACTCTCAGTGGTTCTGATTCTTGCCAGTGGAGATTAGCCCAGGCCCTTCCTCAGCTGCAACATTACTTTTGAATTCCACTGTTTTTATTTTACTTTTGAATTCCCCAGTCCTAAAAACATTACTGAATGATCATTAGCTAAGGAAAGGCATGTTATAATTTTCTAGTATGAAAACTGAGGAGAATTTTCTTTCTGTGCTTGAAGATGATAGACATGAGCCTTTTGAACCGGTCCATTAGTAAGTAATTTAGAATTCCTTTATATGAGTAATGTTAAGTGTAAGAAAAGATTCCAGTTGTTTGGAAGATTTATTTGGTTCTCCTTTGATAATCTTTGATGTTCATGTCCATTTTCGTTTATTTATCAGGTTGCAAACAGCATATTCTGTTATTTGGCATTTTATGAAAAGACATTACAAATAATGAAATATTCCTGATAACAGAGTGACAAATTGATACTTCTGTTATATAATCCAGTTTTGATTATAGTTGTTCATCATCTTTCTAAATACTCTTGAAAACATCTGTTTAGTAAAATGTCAAGTCTAGGAAACCATTCTATGCTACTACTACTAGTAACAATTTTATTTGACTTTTAATTTTCTTAGAATATTAAATCCTAAAACTTGGAAACAAGTATAAGTCTTACTTGGCACTACATAAATAACCTGAATTGTATAGAATGTGCAGTTTGTGTGTGTGTGTGCACGTGTAAGGTATTGTGTATGAGACACTAAAGGAGGTTTGGCCTCTTGCTTTGCTATTCAATGTTATGGCTGGAGTGAACTTTCTAAATTGCATATCTGATGGTGTCTCTCCCCTTTAAGATAAAGTCTAACTGCTTTACCATGACTTACAGGTCTATGAGGTTACAAGAGTGTTTATTTTCGCCTAACGTGTGGGCTTCTTCTTTTTCCCATTACACATTTTACCTGGATAACTCTTGCTCATCCTACAGGCTTTCCTGAACTTCTCAAGACAAGTAAGGTTCCTAGTGTTCCATGGTACCCAGTATTTACCTTCATTATAATTGTTGCTGCTGTGAATATTTTTGGTCAGTATTACTGCTGAGCCCCCCTTTCCACTCAGACTGAAAATCTTGTTTTCACTATTGTATATCCATCCTTCATTTAGCACAGACACAGAGTGGACATGTAGTAAATATTACTTAAGTGAACAAATAAGTGTTGAATTGTAAATCTTTCAAACTACCTCTTAAATATGGAATATGATTCCATATTGCTTTTTTATGTTGTCTACTTAGTTTTTATTAGTGGTAATTAGAGAATACCTATTTTCTTTTATCCTGTTTTATCAAAGGCTGAAACATTAAGTAGGGAGATTACTAGTAGAGAATATAGGAGTTGAATCAAGCAAGGTGCAGCCAGCCAGGAAAGGAGTAAAAGTCAGGAGATGAGATGGGGGTCTAGTTTGGGAAGTTTCTCATTCTGAGAGTTGGTATTTCCCAAGGAATCAGCAACCATGTTTAATGGCATGCACTCGCCTCCCACTGTTCACCACAAGTCTTTCCAATATCAAGTATGTCATTATCTGTCTTTGCCCAAAGCATGACTTCATCCACTAGCATATCAGCTCCTAAACTTAGCTACATACTAGAATCATCAGATTCCCCAGTTGCTCCTCAGAACAGTGAAGTCTCCTGGTGTAAAATCCAGGCATGGTTAGTTTGTAAAGCTCTTAAGTGAGTGCAATGTGCAGCCAATTTGAGATGCGATGTACTTGGAGATAACAACATAGCTGTTGCCTTGGGATTACATGAAACTCCACGAGCATGCTCAACGAAGGGCATCTTTGGGTTAGAAAATTATCTCGAGTTGTGAGCCATAGCACCACTGTATTTCAAGTCTTTCATTTCTTCTCAAAACATTTCTTATTTTGTAGTGGTATAATTTAAAACTATATTTATTTGTACTAATGGAGTCACTCTATTTTCAGGAATGCAGAAATAAATGTTTACTTTGTCAAGAAAAAACAAATACATGTGAAAAATGTATTTTCTTACCTTTCTGAAACCTATTCCACAAATTTTTCATGACCATATAATACAGATAAAACAGAGCCTCCGTTACTCTTGAGTCCAGTGACACAGCTGCTGCTACTAAGTCACTTTAGTCGTGTCCGACCCTGTGCGACCCCATAGACGGCAGCCCACCAGGCTCCCCCCGTCCCTGGGATTCTCCAGGCAAGAACACTGGAGTGGGTTGCCATTTCCTTCTCCAATGCATGAAAGTGAAAAGTGAAAGTGAAGTCGCTCAGTCACGTCCAGACTCTTAGCAACCCCATGGACTGCAGCCCACCAGGCTCCTCCGTCCATGGGATTTTCCAGGCAAGAGTACTGGAGTGGGGTGCCATTGCCTTCTCCCCAGTTACACAGAGGGCATATTAAAGTTTCATGCAGGAGCTTAAATTTAAGCACAAACTTAAAGAAAGCACAAATCTTCTGGGTTTTTTTAATAATGAATTCAGGATCATTCTATCATTAATTAACCTATAAAAGCAAAGTTACTATGATAATTGCTCCTTCAGAATACATGTGCTCACTGATTTTATCCATTATCTCTGAAAATGTAAAGTGAGGTTCTGTTTTAAAGAATGTCTTCTCTTTATAACATCTAAAATACTATCCTTTTGAAAGGTTTTCAGTTTATCAATGTTTGACATATTTGTCATATTAACATTCCTTATTTCCCTTTACTTTCTCCTCCAAAATAGCTGCATTTTACTTACAACCAAGGAAGGTTAAAATTTTCTTTTAATTTGCTCTCAAAATTCTGTCCTTTCCAATCAAAACTTGAGAACAATATTTTGCCAAAAGGTTCTTACTTAACATCCTTAATTTTCTCGTGATTTGCTTTGTCTAGAAACAGGACGTAAGCCAGAGATTGTCACCTGCCTTTTTACTTCTTTCACTTAAGTCAGATTGGGAGGTGGGGAGTATAAGGGAGGGGAGGGGATGAGCAGAGCATAAAAAGAAAAGAAAACACCTGCAGTCAATTCAGCCATCAAATGAATCACATAGAATCGAACACTTGACAAATAACTGTGCACTTAACAAGATCTTGGAGTCACTAACGATTTCAACCAGACTCTAGAAATTTGATTCAAACAAACAAACCTTCTTGGTTACCCAGATTGTTTGCTGAAGGTATTCTTTTCCCGTACAACCAGGTGCTTCTAAGCATGGAGAGAGGAGCTGAGAAAGCAGGGAGGGCTCCCTCCTGGGATTTAGTTAGGTATACAGAAAAGTGGACTGCTTTGAAATGTTGTTGAGATGTTGGAATTCCACCTTCTGAATCATCCTGTAACACTCTATTCACTTTATCAAAATTGTATATTCAACTTTATGATGATCATTAATAAAACAGAAAAAGCTGCTTGGTTGTTTTTTGTGTGTTTTTTTTTTTTTTTTTTTTTTGAGTCATTTTAATGTGAGCCTCAAACCATTGCCCTCCAGCCCTTTAATTTTTATTTCCAACGTTTACCTTCCAGCTCATTAGTGACATTCTAGTTCTTTGATTACCTTCTCAGCTCTTTAGTTTTTATTTCCAACATTTTCTTAAATGGATTGTCTTTGAAGCCAGGACTGGGTTTTACATAGAAGGGTGTTATTTACTTTAAACCCCCATTACAATTCTAGTTTCTATATAGTTGTGTGGTTTTAAAACAGGAGGAGACCATCATCTTCTTTGAGGAGCTTTTCCAGTGATTCTGGTAAGCCAGCAGATTTGGGAACTCACTGCTCTATAAAACAAAGTATTTACTAAGTGAGATTTAAATGACTAGTGTAGTGTAGTCAGTGAAACTCTACTGATAATTGTAAGATCATAATATAATTTGTCTAACAGAGAGTATATATGAGCCCATAGGATATTAAAAGAATAGAAACTTCAAATCTGTGCATTTTATCCTCCCACTTTAAAAAAATACTGGAAAATAGTTTCTACCTCTTAAATTGCAAGTTCGGAATAATAATGCAAATAGACTGCAAGAGATGCAGAGGTGAATTAAGAGAATGGTGCTCATCAGAGACCATAGAAAAAACCAAAAATGCCATGATGTTAGACTATCATCCAAGATATTTCTATGTATTTTGGGGAGAACTGTGTTGAAGGCATCAAGAAGGAAGAAACAGATGTTCTAGGTCTCTCTGCTGTTTCACATTTTTAAATTTTTCTATTTTTTGTTTTCTCTTGCTGCCATAACAAATTACCACAAACTTAGTGGGTTAAAGGAAGTTCCCGAGGAACTTCAACACTTTCTCGTGGAGATACTTCTCCCCTCTGGATGGCTTCAAACAGAAGATGTAGAACTTGTATTGCCCTCTAGCAACCAATGGAGGATTCTTAAAACTCTACATGAAATTTTCCATTTGGTAATTGAAAATACTTACCAATTTGCTAAGAGTCTTTTCAAGGGAAAAGGATTAATAAAAACTATGAGCCACATTGTTAAAGGATGTGAAGTCTGTCAAAAGAATAATCCCTGTAACAACCAGTCAGCTCTTCCAGGTTTACAGCGTACAGGAAGATATCCTGGAGAGGACTGGCAGATAGACTTCACTCATGCCAAAAACGAAGAGACATAAGTGCCTACTGGTTTGGGTTGACTGGAGAAGGAAATAGCAACCAATCCAGTATTTTGACCTGGAGAATTCCATGGAGCGACTTTCACTTCACTCGTGGGTTAAATCAACCATTTAAATCAATCAAATTATTTTATAGATTTATATGTCAGAAATTCAACACTAGTCTCACTGGGACTAAAATCACGGTGTAAGCAAGCCTGAGTTCCTTTCTACAGCCCTAGGGGAGAATCCATTACCTGGACTTTTCCACTTTCTAGAAGTTTATCACATTCCTTGGCTCACTGGACCCCTTTCTTACATGGTCAAAGCCAGAAACAGAAAGTTGAATCCTTTCACACTGTATCACTCTGGAATTTTTTCCAGTTTTAAAATCTGTATACCCCAATATTCCAGACTAATCTCATCCCAAGGTATTTACTATCTGCAAAGTCTCTTTTGTCATGTGAAGTCACACATTCACAAGTTCTAGGGACTAGAATATGGGCATCATTGGTGGCACATTATTCTGCCTACTATATGTGTGATCTTTAGTCACACATTGTGTACACCACAACTTCTGTAAGTTTATTGGATTAATATCATTTTATATAGTGAGATACATTTTAAAACTGTAAAATTTTTTTTGGCAACTGCAGATGACTTGTGCTTCATGGTAGAATAGATGTTAATAAATTTTTAACTGGGGCTTTGGTCTAGACCACTCGCACAAATCTCTTAGGAAGTCATCATTATGGACCCCAGCATAGGCCTATCAATAATAACTAATACAATCCATTTTTCTTCATGATTGGAAAGGATCACTAGAATTATGATCTGTATGAGCATCAGACACAGTAGTTAATAGGTTGCAAATGTAGTTCTCTAAACATCTGAGTCACAGTGAAATGAAATACCATGTCACAAAATATAAGAAGCATTTTGAATAATTCAGTAGCATATTCATATACCCAAACCCCATTCACTCTGATCACACAATTTGGAATGGTGGGCTTAATGTAAATTGTTCTCTCTCTTGAATTCTATTTTGTAGATTCTTGCTCTCTTTCAATCCACATAGCATTATTAATATGTTATGCTGAACCATTAGCTGCTTTATCACTTCTAATTTTGACCATCACTCATAAGAAAATAAGTAAAACAAACAGAGTATATGAATTCCATGCCTATGCTTTTTTCCCCCATCCTATAGTTCAGTTTGGAATGCAAGACTTAACTTCTTAGAGCTGGCTTAGCAAATCATAATGAGCATACAGATAACCTGGGAATTTGATTAGAATGCAGATTCTGCTTTAGTGGATCTGGGCTGGAGCCTAACATTTTGCATTTTAAGAAGGTCCCAGGTGATGGGCTTATGGTAGAGAATCGACTAGCCAATGCAAGAGATTCAGGAGACCTGGGTTTGATCCCTGGGTCAGGAAGATCCCTTGGAAGAGGAAATGGCAACCTTACTCTAGTATTCTTGCCTGGAGATTCTGATGGACAGAGGAGCTTGGTGGGCCATAGTCCCTGGGGTCACAACTGAGCATGTGCGCACACACAGGTCACGTGATGATGATGAACCCCGACTGGGACAGATTCAGTTCAGTTCAGTTGCTCAGTCATGTCTGACTCTTTGTGACCCCATGGATTGCAGCACGCCAGGCCTCCCTGTCCATCACCAACTCCTGGAGTTCACCCAGACTCACGTCCATTGAGTCAGTGATGCCATCCAGCCATCTCATCCTCTGTCGTCCCCTTCTCCTCCTGCTCTCAATCCCTCCCAGCATCAGAGTCTTTTCCAATGAGTCAACTCTTTGCATAAAGTGGCCAAAGTATTGGAGTTTCAGCATCAGCATCAGTCCTTCCAATGAACACCCAGGACTGATCTTTAGGATGGACTGGTTGGGTCTCCTTGCAGTCCAAGGGACTCTCAAGAGTCTTCTCCAACACCACATTCAAAAGAATCAATTCTTCGGCGCTCAATTTTCTTCACAGTCCAACTCTCACATCCATACATGACCACAGGAAGAACCATAGCCTTGACTAGACAGACCTTTGTTGGCAAAGTAATGTCTCTGCTTTTGAATATACTATCTAAGTTGGTCATAACTTTCCTTCCAAGAAGTAAGCATCTTTTAATTTCATGGCATCACTCACCATCTGCAGTGATTTTGGAGCCCCAAAAAATAAAGTCTGTCACTGTTACCATTGTTTCCCCATCTATTTCCCATGAAGTGATGGGACCAGATGCCATGATCTTCGTTTTCTGAATGTTGAGCTTTAAGCCAACTTTTTCACTCTCCACTTTCACTTTCATCAAGAGGCTTTTTAGTTGCTCTTCACTTTCTGCCATAAGGATGGTGTCATCTGCATATCTGAGGTTATTGATATTTCTCCCGCCAATCTTGATTCCAGCTTGTGCTTCTTCCAGCCCAGCATTTCTCACGATGTACTCTGCATATAAGTTAAATAAGCAGGGTGACAATATACAGCCTTGACATACTCCTTTTCCTATTTGGAACCAGTCTGTTGTTCCACGTCCAGTTCTAACTGTTGCTTCCTGACCTGCATATAGGTTTCTAAAGAGGCAGGTCAGGTGGTCTGGCATTCCCATCCCTTGAAGAATTTTCCACAGTTGATTGTGATCCACACAGTCAAAGGCTTTGGCATAGTCAATAAAGCAGAAATAGATGTTTTTCTGGAACTCTCTTGCTTTTTCCATGATCCAGCAGATGTTGCCAATTTGATCTCTGGTTCCTCTGCCTTTTCTAAAACCAGCTTGAACATCTGGAAGTTCACAATTCACGTATTGCTGAAGCCTGGCTTGGAGAATTTTGAGCATTACTTTACTAGCGTGTGAGATGAGTGCAATTGTGCAGTAGTTTGAGCATTCTTTGGCATTGCTTTTCTTTGGGATTGGAATGAAAACTGACTTTTTCCAGTCGTGTGGCCACTGCTGAGTTTTCCAAATTGGTTGTACCCTAATGATTTAGTTTTACCCTGATGATTTGTTGTTGCCATGGTAACCCTGCCAGGAGGAAAGGAAGCTGCTAGTTGAGGCATTTGGTGCATATTCTTGGCCAAGAAGCCAAAAGGGCCAAGCTGCTACTGCTGCTGCTGCTAAGTCACTTCAGTCGTGTTCAACTCTGTGCAACCCCATAGACGGAAGCCCACCAGGCTCCCCCATCCCTGGGATTCTCCAGGCAAGAACACTGGAGTGGGTTGCCATTTCCTTCTCCAATGCATGAAAGTGAAAAGTGAAGTCGCTTAGTCGTGTCCAACTCTTAGCGACCCCTTGGACTACAGCCCATCAGGCTCCTCCGCCCATGGGATTTTCCAGGCAAGAGTACTGGAGTGGGGTGCCATTGCCTTCTCCGAAGGGCCAACCTACTATCCTGGAATTATGACTGAATGCCTCTAAGTCGGCACTCTGCCAATACCAGCTTCAGGGCAATGTCAGCGAGCCTTGAGCCTCCTATATAGCCTTTGGCTCAATGACAATGAAGGTCACTGGGCTGGGATCCTGAGGCCTCTCCAGTCAGCTAAGGGAATTCTGGGAACATGAACACATTTGTTAGGATTGAAGTGATGGTAAACTTGCCTGGGCCGAATGAAGCCTGAGCAGACTCTGGTGGAGATCTGTAGACATCCTGTGCTGATCCCTCTTCTGGCTTTGGCTGTAGGAGAGGAAAACTGAGCCATCCAGTAGCTAGTTACCTCTGAAGATTCCATCAGGGTGGCAGGCACACATGGAGAATGCCATGTGAAGAGGAAGGCAGAGATCTACTAGTCAAGGATGGCTAAAGACTCCCAACAGCCCCCCTCAGCACCCTCAGAAGGAACCAACCTTCCCCTACCTGTTAAGTAACAAAGTTTTGTGGACTTGAGCTATGGAAGAGTTCACTTTCAACCTCTCCATAATCCTGTAGGAGGTGCCCTGAATTATGTACTATTAACCATTTATGGAATGTGATAACATCTGATACTATGTGTGAGTGCTCAGCTCAGTCTCAGTTGTGTCCGACTCTGTGACCCCATGGACTATAGCCCATCAGGCTCCTCTGTCCATTGGATTTCCCAGACAAGTATACTAGAGTGGGTTGCCATTTCTTCCTCAAGGGGATCTTCCCAACCCAGGGATCAAACCCACACTTCCTCCATTGGTAGATGGGTTCTTTACCACTGCACCTCCTGGGAAGCCCTATATGATACTATGCTAAGCATTTTACTTATGTTATCTAATTTAATCCTCACAGTGGTACCAAGAGATGGGTATTATCCCCATTTTATAGAAAAGGAAGTGAAAGCTGAGGAAAGTCAATGATTTGTTCAAGATTACATAGTTTGTAAGTGGCACAGTTGAATTCAAACACGTTATCTATGTTATTCTAGAACCTGGGATTTTAATCACTGTGTTATGGTAAGTATTTTAACAGAGAGTATACTCTGAACCCTGGAGAAGGCAATGGTACCCCACTCCAGTACTCTTGCCTGAAAAATCCCATGGACGGAGGAGCCTGGTAGGCTGCAGTCCATGGGGTCGCTAAGAGTTGGACACGACTGAGCGACTTCACTTTCACTTTTCACTTTCATGCATTGGAGAAGGAAATGGCAACCCACTCCAGTGTTCTTGCCTGGAGAATCCCATGGACGGAGAACCCTGGTGGGCTGCTGTCTCTGGGGTCACACAAAGTCGGACACGACTGAAGCGACTTAGCAGCAGCAGCAGCATACTCTGAACCCCAGGTCCAGAAGTTAGAATATTAGAATGAAACTGATTTTTAATTTTTATACCATTTTTAGGGCATGCCAAATTTGCTTTTGACTCAACATTTGTTCAATGACTAGTGCTAGTGGTTTTTCTATGCCTTTTCTTTCTTTTTTCCCTTCTTTTGCTTTTTGGCAGTGGAAATCATTGAGCCAGCAAAGCAGATGCATGTGAAGCCCTCCAGCAGATAAACATTTTCCATTCACATTTTGAAGAGAATAAAAAAGCCAAATAAAATAACCCAAATGGCAAACACTGTAAAGCCATTCCTTCATAAAAATAAATTTTTGGTGAAGAGGTCTTTCATTTGGAAATGAGATCCAGCTTCTGATTATGGAAAAAGCAAGTAAAAGGCGGGGAGAAGACCAGTAGGTCTGCTAACTATAGGGCCACACAGTGATACCCTGAGTTCCAGAATACAAAAATGTAGACTTAAAAGATTTGAACAATTTGTTTGTATATCTGTGCACTGTGAAATCAGGCATTGTGAAGAAACAGCATCCTGTAGCTAATTCAGAATGATATAATTCAGGACAGATTTTTTTTTCCCCCTCCGACACATGGTTTTAAAATCAAAGATTTTTTAAAGGAAGATGGAAAAGTCATCATGTACCAAGTGCAAAAAATTACATACAGAGTAAGAGTTTCATAGTATGTAACATTTCTCTTCCTGCTTATTTTTGATTGGGTGAGTGTATTTCTTGTCAGCAAAGACCATAGTGCTTTTCAGGGCTGAGGTCTGCATTAGCCCACTGAAGGTAATGATGTAATGATAAGGCTTTCACATTCCAAAGGAGAGTGATTTTTCCCTATTGTGAATTAAAATGTTTATTTTTTCCTAATTGTTACAGAAGATTTCTTTAATACATTGTTATGTGCCTTTACTTACGGAAAACAAATAACTTCTCATTCCTTTAGGTTAAAAAAATAACAGTTCATTCTTTTGTAAATACAACATATCGTACTTAATGAGCAAGACAATGCACCAAATGGTGTGAGAGGTGGCAAGCCATGATTCTCTGCCCTGCATGACCTTAAAACTTGCAGATAATCTGAGATACAAAGAAAGAAAAAGAATGTACTATTTCTTACTGAGCAAGAGATACCACCCAGGTTTGGAGCTAAGAGCTTTAAATTTATTATTTAATCCTTACAGCAATCAGTGCCAGTTATTTTTAAACCCCAGTCCTGTTGCCTCAAAAAGCTATTTCCTTAACCTAGTCTTGAAGGCATGAATTTCATCATATAAGGGTTAAGTCGTTTACTTAGAAAATTCTTAGAAATGGAAAGCCTTAGGATTACCAAGATCTCTATTAATTTCCCAGGGCTGCTCTAATGAAGTGAGTGGCTTAAAACAATAGAAATTTAAATATTTAAGCCAAACCGATTGGTTTGAAACAGCAAAATTTATTCGCTCTCAGGTCAGGATGGGAGAAGCCTGAAATCAAGGTGTTGGCAGCACCATTATCCCTCTGAAGTTTCTAGGGAAGGATTCATTCTTGCTTCTTCTGATATTATTGGCAATCCTTGGCATTCAGTAGCTTTGTATGTTGTATAGATTGATGATGCTAAAAAGTGGTGAAGCTTGGCCTCACTGGGGCTATATATTTCTAAACAAAAGGTTGTTGTTGTTCAGTCGTTAAGTCATGTCCAGCTCTTTGGGACCCCATGGACTGCAGCCCACCAGACTGTCCTTCACTATCTCCCAGAGCTTGCTCAAACTCACGTCCATTGAGTCAGTCATGCCATCCAACCATCTCATCCTCTGTCATCACCTTCTCTTGCCCTCAATCTTTGCTAACAGCAGAGTCTTTTCTAGTGCTCATCAGGTGGCCAAAGTATTGGGGCTTCAGTTTCAGTATCAGTTCTTCCAGGTAAATTCAGGACTGATTTCCTTTAGGATTGACTGGTTTGATCTTCTTGCAGTCCAAGGGACTCTGAAGAGTCTTCTTCAGCACCACAGTCCTAAAGCATCAGTTCTTTGGCGCTTAGTTTTCTTTATGGTATAACTCTCATATCCATACCTGACTACTGGAAAAACCATAGCTTTGACCAGATGCTTCTTTGTGGCAAAGTGATGTCTCTGCTTTTTAATATGCTGTCTAGTTTTGTCATAGCTTTTCATCCAAGGAGCAAGTGACTTTTAATTTCATTGCTGCAGTCACTGGACACAGTGATTTTGGAGCCCAAGAAAATAAACCATTTTCGTTTTTTCCCATCTATTTGCCATGAAGTGATGGGACTGGATTCCATAATCTTCATTTTTTTAATGTTGAGTTTCAAGCCAGCTTTTTCACTCTCCTTTTCACCTACATCCAGAGGCTCTTTAGTTCCTCTCTGTCTTCTGCCTTTAGGGTGGTATCATCTGCATATCTGAGGTAGTTGATATTTCTCCGGGCAATCTTGATTCCAGCTTGTGACTAATCCAGCCCAATATTTTGTATGATGTACTCTGTATGTAAGTTAAATAAGCAGGGTGACAATATACATCCTTGATGTACTCCTTTCCTGATTTGAACCAGTCTGTTGTTCCATGTCCAGTTCTAACTTGCTTCTTAACCTGCATATAGGTTTATCAGGAGGCAAGTAAGGTGGTCTGGTATTCCGTTTCTTTAAGAATTTTCCACAGCTTGTTGTGATCCACACAGTCAAAGGCTTTAGTGTAGTCAATGAGGCAGAATTTTTTTTGGAATTCTCTTGCTTTTCCTATGATCCAGTGAGTATTGGCAATTTGATCTCTGGTTCCTCTACCTTTTCTAAATCCAGTTTGTACATCTGGAAGCTCTTGGTTCATGTACTTTTGAAGCCTAGCTTGAAAGATTTTGGGTATTACCTTGCCAGCATGTAAAATGAGTGCAATTGTGCAGTAGTTTGAACATTCTTTGGCATTGCCCTTCTTTGGGATTGGAATTAAAACTGACCTTTTCCAGTCGTGTATCCACAGCAGAGTTTTCCAATTTGCTGGCATATTGAGTGCAGCACGTTAACAGCATCATCTTTTAGGACTTTCAATAGTTCAGCTGGAATTCCACCACCTCCACTAGCTTTGTTCATAGTAATGCTTCCTAAGGCCCACTTGACTTCATACTGCAGGGTGTCTAGGTTTGTAACCACACCATTGTAGTTATCGATGTCATTAAGACCTTTTTTGTATGGTTCTTCCATGTATTCTTGCCACGTCTTCTTAATCTCTTCTGTTTCTGTTAGATCCTTACCATTTCTGTCCTTTATTGTGCCCATCTTGCATGAAACAGAGTGTAGGTTTTTTGTTGTGTTTTTTTGTTTGTTTGTTTTTAGCAGAGAAAAGAATCCTGTCCATATGATATGGAGAAAAGGTAAAAGAGGTTACTCCTTCAACCAGTCATACCTGGGTTTTCCCTGTCAGGCTGCTTCAAATCTAAGATCTTAGAACCAGCTGCAGTTAGTATATTTCAGGTAGTTGTGAAACAGAAAATAACGACTTACCCCAACTCTCACAGATTTTTAAGGTGGTGAGATCTAAACTTCCTAGCTGTATTGTCCATGGACAAGAAACTGAACTCAAATGCCAGTTTCCTCATCTGCAAAGTGGAGATAATATTCATTGCAAGAGGATTCTATGAGACATTACATTTGAAGAGTACGGCATCATGTCTTGCATATAATGGACCATCTGTTCTCTTTGTCCTTTGATATATGTGCACTATATCTCAGAAGGGTCACAATTTAGGAAATCTGGTACAAGCCTCCTCTATTAGCATGTGAAATAGAAAAAAATAGGAAGATAAAATGATTAGCATGGAGAAAGACACTGAATAGTTACCAAATAACAAATTGAGGTGTGCAGTATAATGCCCGTTTGCTCCTTGAATAGAAGCTTCCACTCTGAGTAAAAGCCTCTGGTACTAAAAGTAGTTTAGTGTTCAATGTTGCAAAATCAATGGTGCAAGTTTTGCTTACCTTAAAAAATCCATAGTCATTTTGTCTAAATCTTATAAACAACATTGTTTATTCTAATTGAAATGAGTGTTATATTTTTGATGAATTAAACAGAAACACTGGAATTTAATCTCTAGCTATTAACATCACTTCAAAACTATTAGACTGGTTTTTCACACTGTTAACACTAAAAAATAAAAATCCATAGTAAAAGCAAATTCACCGTTAATCAAGGATCATTCTTCTTAAAAGTAAGAATTTATTAGATATCTAGCAAATTTTAAGTCTAATAAGTAAGTTTTAGTGGATTTTTATCTTTGATCATTTTTAAAACTATGCATTGTTTTTAAAATATTTTGGCCCGTTGACATTTATATTTTCATTTTATCACCCTTTACACACTTTCCTCTTATGCAAATATATCTACTCTTATCACCTCTTTATGTATTTCTTTTCATATTACATGTTTCGTTATCACATTTATTCGTTTTCATAGTGATAAGGTTTCAAAACATTCCCCTTCCTTTCATAGGCACAGTTCTTTCTCCTAGAAATATCTGAGGAGTTGATCTCTTACATTTTAAAATACTCCAGTTTACACTTAAAATCGACATTATACATATGTCTATAAAATAGTAAAGTAAAAAGAAGAAAAATACAAAAATTTGACTTAGATTTTTTTAACAAGTTGTTTTTCAAGTAGCCATATCCTTTCTAACTACAGAAATAAAGGCTGAACTAGAAAAAGAAGCCCCCTTAAAAAAAGATATATACATATATATGTATGTACACACACACACACACACACACACACACAGATTTTCTTTATAAAGTAGGGTCGCTTCTAATGTATTCTTAAAACCCTAAAATATGCAGTGACCCAGGCTTTGTGCTAGGTGATTTACATACTTTAGTTGTGATTAGTGTAGTAACTCTGGAAGGTAGGTTTTAGGATTATCACCAGGAAAATAAAATAATTTTGCCTAAGGACACAAAAGTAAGAGGTCAGGATATTAACCCAGGTCTTTCTATGTCCAAAGTCTGTATACTCTCCCTGAAGCCAACTCCTACCTGTTTTTTCCCCTAAAGAAACTTAAAGTAGATGACTCTGTTGTTGTTCAGTCATCCAGTCGTGTCTGACTCTCTGCGACCCCATGGACTGCAGCACGCCAGGCCTCCCTGTCCCTCACCATCTCCCAGAGTTTGCCTAAGTTCATGTCCATTGCATTGATGATGCCATCCAGCCATCTCATCCTCTGATGCCCTCTTCTCCTTCTGCCCTCAATCTTTCTCAGCATCAGGGACTTTTCCAATGAGCTGGTTGTTTGCACCAGATGACCAAAATACTGGATCTCCAGCTTCAGCATCAGTCCTTCTGACAAGTATTTAGGATTGATTTCCCTTAAGATTTACTGGTTTGATCTCTTTGCTTCCCAAGGGACTTTTCAAGGGTCTTCTCCAGCACCACAGTTGGAAGGCATTGAGTCTTTGGTGCTCTGCCTTCTTTATGGTCCAGCTCTCCATAACTATAAGTGACCACTGGGAAGACCACAGCCATGACTACACAGACCTTTGTTGGCAGAATAATGTCTCTGCTTTTAATACACTGTCTAGGTTTGTCAATGCTTTCCTGCCAAGAAGCAATCATCTGATTTCTTGGCTGCAGTCACCATCCGCTGGGATCTTAGAGCCCAAGCAAAGGAAATCTGTCACTACTTCCACCTTTTCCGCTTCTATTTGCCATGATGACCCTAAGGAGTTACTATACTACATCTTGTTTAAGTCAGAGACACTCAGTTTTAATGTTTAAGTTGTTGCTCTGCTTTTCACATATTATTCAGGAAGCTGTTGTATCAGCTGCAGAATCACATACTTATAATCAATTTATGTGATTACTTGTGATTTAGTGTCTCAAATGTAGGCTTTCTAATATGGTCATCAATTTAAAGTACTATTTCATGCTTTCTGTAATTAACACAAATAAATAAGATTGCTGTCTCAAAATAAGACTTCAGACTATTTTTCTGATTAGCTGTAGCTATTTGTATATGGCTCATTTTAAGGAAATTTGACAATAAATTATTTGGACATACATTTATGAAAATATTATTTTGTAGAACTATTCCCTTTATATGAGAATACATTGAAGATTTAAAAAAATTACATCAGTATTCTCTTTTGACTAGAGCTACTGTGTTAAATGAGATTTATTGTAAATCCTTGGTGGCATTCATTTCATAGAGTGCTTCTGTAGGGAAGACTGACTGGTTGCCCTTACTGGAGTAAAGGAACAGATGTAAATATACCTTTGTGGGCGTGCTAACTTGCTTCAGTTGTGTCTGACTTTTTGCAACCCTATAGAATGTAGCCCACCAGGCTCCTCTGTCCATAGGATTCTCTAGGCAAGAATACTGGAGTGTGTTGCCATGCCCTCCTTCAGGGGGATCTTTCCGACCCAGGGGTCAAACCCACATCTCTTAAATCTCCTGAACTGGCAGATGGGTTCTTTACTACTAGTGCCACCTGGGAGGCCCAAATATACCTTTATGCTCCTGCAACACCAAAGAGGTTACAGTAATTTGAATCCAGAAAAATCTGGATACACTTATTTTACTCTTCTTCCAGAAGAAATTTAAGCAGAATAACTTGTTTGTGGCCAGATGGAGGCCTACAACACTGTGAGATTGAAACAGAACGGACAGAAAAACTCAGTGCATTGAAAATAGAATAGAAAATATGATTTGTTTATTTTGTGGAAAAACAGGATGTCTTGAAAGCTGAGAAGGAAAAAAAAAGTCCTTTGCTTGAATATTTCAAGTTCTCTTTGCCAGTTGTTTCACATTCTCCTGCCTCACCTGCTTAAATGTTCAGAAAATGGTGTTTCATATGCCGAACAATCTCCTGATCATCCCTGCTCTTAAACAGTCCTGACAGCTTTAAGACTGTAATTCTGGAAACAGGAGCCTGATATGACGCATCTGCACATGCTCTCCATTATTTCCTCCTGAAGAAAACAATAGTTGGGTAAGGTTATACTCTAATGGACTCCATTTTCAGATGTAATTTGGTAGACTAAAAGAAAAAAGAAAATATTTAAAATGAAAAGGGCAAGTATAATGCTCATTAAAAAGTGTCTGAGTAGCTGATTACACATGCATAATTGCAGACCTGAATATTTGTTTCAATACACCTGAGTCTTGGAAACTGAAAAGAAATATCAGTATTTAAGTTACCATGTTTATCATGGATGTTTTGGTTTGTGGACTTACTATTAATATGTTCCAGTCTTCCAATATCTTTTTTTTAGATGAAATTACATGGAGTATTTTTCATTGGCATGATAAAGGAAGAATTAAGCACTAAGAGAATTAAAAATAAATCTCTTAAGTGCCTGGATAGCTGATTGGCCCCAAATAAACTTGTTGATACTCTTAGTAATTTCCTGTATTTTAGGAGGAATTGAATCTATTTGCATATTTATATTATAAGCATAAGTATAATCTAAATATTCTGACCAAAACATGTGGCACTTGGCTGATAAAAAATCTGAAAATCATTTCATAGGATGAACAAATAAAATAATTGAAACTTTTAACCTGGAAAGAATATCTGCTGCTGCTGCTGCTGCTAAGTTGCTTCAGTCGTGTCCGACTCTGTGCAACCCCAGAGATGGCAGCCCACCAGGCTCCCCCGTCCCTGGGATTCTCCAGGCAAGAACACCAGAGTGGGTTGCCATTTCCTTCTCCAATGCGTGAAAGTAAAAAGTGAAAGTGAAGTTGCTCAGTCGTGTCCGACTCTTCATGAGCCCATGGACTGCAGCCCACCAGGCTCCTCCGTCCATGGGATTTTCCAGGCAAGAGTACTGGAGTGGGGTGCCATTGCCTTCTCCTTATATATATTAATATAGGACTTCCCTGGTGACTCAGAGGGTAAAGAATCTGCCATGCAATGTGGGAGACCTAGGTTCAATCCTTGGGTCAGGAAGATCCCCTGGAGAAGGGAATGGCAACCCACTCCAATATTCTTGCCTGGAGAATCCCATGGACAGAGGAGCCTGGTGGGCTGCAGTCCATGGGGTCACAAAGAGTCAGACACGACTGAATGACTTTCACTGTCACATACATTAACATGGTGAAACTTCCTATGCTTCCTCTCAACTCAATGATTTCTTTTCAAAATCACATGTAATTTATTATTAGCCAGAGTTAACTCCAAGTTAACCTTGGCCTACACAAAAAGGCTAAACTGGTGTCAGGCACTTTTCAGAGAAGCAGGGAAGTCTACTAGCTGTGTTCCTGTCACAACTGCCGTAGAAAGCAGAGGCCTAATCTTGCACAGCTGTTTTTCGTCACCTCACTGGTTTTTAGACTGGTGAAACAGGCCACTAAAAGAACTATGAAAACCCGTCTCCATCCCATGGCCCAGCCATTTTGTGTGTGAGGTTAATCACCAGATCCTGTCCTTCTTTTGATGCCTTGGAGGGTGAGGGCGGTTGTGGCCTCCGAGATCTGTCAGCTTCAACATCCATGGACTTCATAGTTTACCATAGAACTTTGGGCTCAGAAGAACGTCATTCAAAACCCTTTCTTGACATCATATTAAATTTACAATCATATAGTTTTTAAATGGGAGGGGTTCAGTTACCTTTCCTAGAAACAGAATGGGATCCTGATCAGAACACCTGAAATAAGAAATCTCTAAGTCTATACATTTTTCTTTAATAGTCGCGTATTCTATGTTGTCCATAAATTGATTCACACTTTTTTTTTAATCTAGAAATTACTGCAGTTGGGGCCAGTTTTGTATCTGAGCACTTAGCAATTAAGAGACTCTGTGACTCTGAAGGTCTAAAATGACAACTATTGTTTGTCTGTATTCATTCTGTTTGAATTTTCATTACAGTTGAAAGTTTTCCAAAGTAGGCTTTTTTGGTTTTTATTCTCCAGCACTTTTCTACACTTTAAGGCTTTCTCAATATCACAGAATTGAGTTTGGGACAGATGGCTACATAAAAATATGGAAGTAAAATGTCTTTTGGATTTCTCTTGGTGAATGGGTACCTAAAAGTACGTAAAGTCCTGTTTCTTAGTGACCTTATGATTCACTTTCCCTCCTACATTATGTAGCATCTTGAAAATTCATATTGGTGAACTTATTTTTTAAAGATTTCTTCAATGAAAAATGAATCAATGAAATACAAATGAGGAAATAAGTCCCCACTGTGGTGTTAGAGAAGACTCTTGAGAGTCCCTTGGACTGCAAGGAGATCCAACCAGTCCATTCTGAAGGAGATCAGCCCTGGGATTTCTTTGGAAGGAATGATGCTAAAGCTGAAACTCCAGTACTTTGGCCACCTCATGCAAAGAGTTGACTCATTGGAAAAGACTCTGATGCTGGGAGGGATTGGGGGCAGGAGGAGAAGGGGACGACAGAGGATGAGATGGCTGGATGGCATCACTGACTCGATGGACGTGAGTCTGAGTGAACTCTGGGAGTTGGTGATGGACAGGGAGGCCTGGCGTGCTGCAATCCATGGGGTCGCAGAGTCAGACACGACTGAGCGACTGAACTGAACTGAACTGAACTGAAGCTGTTTGAGCAGTTAACAGCATGTGTCCACATGGTCAAACAAGAGCCATTATTGTACTTTCTATTATATCGGGTGTGCAAGGCAGTGCTCAGAGGAGCATTGGGACTTCAGAGGAGAGTGGCTGAGCCCAGATGGGGCAAGTAGTAGCCATGAAAGGGTTAGTTTGGTAAGTTCCTTAGCAAAGTTTCTTCTTCTTTCCTGGTGATTTTCCTGTTATTTATGCAAAAAAAGCGCCATGGTGCTGAATTATAAGATAAAAAGAATTGGTCTCTAACCTTCAAATTATTTTTCTTGTGCAGTGTCTGGTTCAGTTAGTATAACCTGCTTTTTGAGTTATTTAATTCAGAATTATTATCAACTCTAATTGAGAACTGGTTATGAGGAATCATCTGTGGGAGGGTGTGTGTGTATGTGTGTGTGAGTGTGTGTGATTGTTTTGGAAGAGGGATGGATGCTCCTAAATCATGGACTAAAATCCAAAAATTTATCCTCAGTGACTGTAAGCAAATCTTCAGATCTGTTGTGGCATAATGATCTTCAGAAATAGTCTGCAGTGTATGGGCATTGCATTGCAGATTCTGAAACCTTGGCTTCTGTCCTCAAGAGGTCTTAGGCTGGTAAAAATCCAGAGATAAAGATAGTTAAATGGCCCCACTCGGTGAGAGGAGAGGATGGTATGTGAAGTTGATAGTGGAGAGGCTGCTAAATACAGTGTCTGCTGGCTGTTTTCACAAACCACAAAATACTCTCTAAGTTCTTTAAACCAAATTACTTCAACCACTAGATAAGGTTTCAGTGCATGATATTATTATTCTGCAGGCTTTTTTCCCCCTTCCAAGTTAATGTCTTTGTTTTGATTTTGGCTGGGGAAGTTCCTTTGTTGGTCAGCCGCAACATTTCCATTAACTCACATAAAATCCCTATCTCACAATGCTTGCCAGTTTTCTCCCTGCCCAAACAGGATAGATAACATTAGCAGTGTTGCATGAAATGTCTAAAATTAAAAGTATGTTTCCCACAGCTTCTGACCACTGGATTGTGAATAGCTTTGATACTATTCACAACCTTCCTAATCAAAGCAATGAACTTGGAAATACTTTTTATTTTGCCTAGGAACTAAATCTTTATGATATTAGAAATTGTTTATAGGTTTTTAAACATAAAGGGGTAGCAGAGTTCCTTCAGAGATTATTTTTGATTGTGTGAAAAAACCAGTTTGCTTGTTTCAGTTGCCCAGTTCAGTGGTCACTGAGCCTGTGTGGCCTCTCCCTTCAACTCCTAATGTCAGGGAGTTACCCAATAGGCTTCGGGAGTCTAATCCAGCAATCCAATCAGTCAGCAATTCAGGAGGCCAATGTATTTACTAAATGCCTAGCAGATGTGAAGCAAATAGGACTCCCCTGATAGCTCAGCTGGTAAAGAATCCAACTGCAATGCAGGAGACCCTGATTCGATTCCTGGGTTGGGAAGATCCCCTGGAGAAAGGAAAGGCTACTTTCCTTTCTGCAGTATTCTGGCCTGGAGAATCCCATGGACTATACAGTCCATGGGGTCACAAAGAGTTGGACTCGACTGAGCAACTTTCACTTTCACTTGTGAAGCAAATTGGTCCCCGTAGATACTTTGGCAATGATTACATGGGCAACTGAACTACTAGCTCACAGTTTAAATAAACTAGAGAAGTTATTCTTTTAGTGAGATAATTAGGAACCTCCACTTCCTGAGCATTTCACCATGTATCACTCCACTAACCTTGCCTGGGAAATGCCATGGACAGAGGAGCCTGACGCGAACAGTGCATGGAGTCCCAAAGTATTGGGCAGACTTAGTGACTAAACATGGAGAAGGAAATGGCAACCCACTCCAGTGTTCTTGCCTGGAGAATCCCAGGGACGGGGAAGCCTGGTGGGCTGCTGTCTATGGGGTCACACAGAGTCGGACATGACTGAAGTGACTTAGCAGTGACTAAACAACAAATAAAACCATGTACCATATTTTACCATCTATCAGTCATGGGCTAAGTACTTCATAGGTACTGTCTTTTAAATTACTAACAACAACTCAGAGAGATAAAAAGATTTTAAATAATTTTACAGATTTTGGGGCACCTTTAATCAATTTGTCCAAGGGTATACGGTCATTGGTGGAAGAGTCAAGATTTAAACCAGGGCTTCCCTGGTGGCTCAAATGATAAAGAATCTACCTGCAATGCAGGAGACCCAGGTTCGATCCCTGGGTCGGGAAGATCCCCTGAAGTAGGCAATGGCAACCACTGAAGGCTATACTCCGGACCATTATTCCATGCAATTTAATTGAACCCTGGTCACCCAGGCTTTGGGAAGAAGGGAAAATAATAAACTTCTTTGCTCTTGAACCATTTTCTGATTCAAAGGAACCCAAAGAGAGATGCATACTTGTTCTATGCAGTATCTGTATGAGATCTTCATAACTCCTAAAAAGAACTCCATTCAATCCACATGCAACTCTTTCTATCTCAAGAGCACAGGAACACCAGTGAGGTCTCATTTAAACCGTGTCATGTGATAACAATGGCAATAATAAGCCCAAAGAGCCCAAAGAGCACTTCTGTCAGGCACTGTTTTAAGTGCTTTCCATGCAATAACTCATTTCCATTTTCACAACAACCCAATGAGGGAAATTCTTTTTCTGGGGCCAGAGATTAGGTGGGGGTCGGGAGGTGATTTTTTTCTACTCAAACATACATGTAAATGCTTCCTACTATATCTCTTTTTAATGATTCACAGTTCACATGAGCCTAGTAAAGGCTCTGAGAATCTCTGTAGCAAAGAAGCTTATCTTTCTTCTAGCCAGGGTATTCAAAATTTATTTTATTATTCACTCCTATTGCCACTAACACCTATTAATATGCTACAGAGTACAGATCAAGGATTGCTGTTCCTGATTTCAGTAACAGCCTGAATTCAGAAGCAAACCCATGGACAAATCTTAATGGCTAGGAGGTGAGGAGTGGAGCAGCAGGGGGAGAGGGGTATTACTCCAGCAATTCTACAGACCACACCAGAGACACTAGGCTCTGGTGAGCAAAGCTACATTCCATGTGCCAATCAGAGTGTTGTTTGCCAGTGCAGAACTACATAGAGGGAAATTCTGGCACTTAACTGCAGGTCAGCACTTAACCCAAACTTTTTAGCATCTCTGCTTATTTCCTAATGCAAATCTCTCATCTAATAATCCAGTGATTCCATGGCTTAAGGCAGATGATGAGCACCATGAATGTAACTGATGATAATACGATAAATCTGTTCAAGCAGAGATACTCTTGGTACATTTACATGTGACAATGGTTGGTATTTCACAACCTGCTGCTTAACTCAGGCCTCTGAGGGAAGGCTTTAGCAAGTGACCTAGATTCAAAATCTGGTCACGTTTCTGGCTCCATGGGATCACTTAAGAGTTGAGCATTAGGATGGAGACAGAATGGAGCAGTGCAAGGTGGGCCATGGAAACAACTGGAGGCAGACGATCCAACTGGCAAATGAGTGAGGGAACGGACTCTTGCTGGAGCTCAGGGTTTGAAGCTGAGGATGTAGAATGAATGGTTTACCAGGCTTCAAAAGTTTGAGCCCCAATGAGGAACCTCACTGATGGGTGGGATTTGGAAAAATTCAGAAGAAAAGTAGTATTCTGATATGCACATGTGTGTACATGAATCTGCGTACATGTGTATTGGAGGCCAGAAGAAAATTAGTTAGTATGGGAAAAAGTATGGTTGTAAATTGAGCCTGTATTCTGCAGATTACAATAACCTGATTTGGCTACATGGAAATGCTCATAGGAAACTTGAAATGTAGGCTAAATTCAAGTGATGGAGTTCTTTGAAGGCCAGGCCAAGGATTGGCCTTGTCTTGGTAGAGAATAGAGAGCCCTGAAGTTCTTGAACAGTGGGGTGATGGAAGAAGTGGTGTCTTAAGAAGACGAACCCAGCAGTGCCAGGTGGGATAAAAAAATACTACATGTTTTAATTGCTGACTCACTTATTCTTAAAAACATCATCTTAGAAAATGACATTAGGACTGTATGAATCTCAATATTCAATTTCATGAAGTTCTGGAAACAAAAAAGGAAACAAATTGGATTATAGGAAATTAATCTTTTAAGTAATAGTTTTAGTTTACACAAGATTAGTACTGTTAATGGATTAGTACTGTTACAGATAATAACAGTATTATCTATAACAAATGAAGCCAGGTTTTTTAATAAAATAATATACCAGTCCTGAGGAGTATTTCATATTTTACTAGAATAAAAGCATAGTATACTTTTTGGTGTGTCTGTACTTGGCCATCTAGATTGGCTATGTACCTTAACCAAAGGTATGTGGAGGACACTTTCTCCACATAGCAACACTGTTCAGGTTTCTGCCACCACCACTTCCTCTTCAGGCTTAAGAGAGAGAATGGTTTCCTTTATTTCTCAAAACCTGTACCATTCGATATGGCAGCCACCAGCTACAGAGTGCTATTGGCCACTTGACGGTATGATTAACATAATAGTGTAACTGATGACTGGAGAAGGCAATGGCACCCCACTCCAGTACTTCTGCCTGGAAAATCCCATGGACGCAGGAGCCTGGTGGGCTGCCGTCTATGGGGTCGCACAGAGTCGGACATGACTGAAGTGACTTAGCAGCAGCAGTAACTGATGACCTGAATTTTTAATTTTACTTAGTTAAAATTAATTAAATTTAAACTTAAAAGCCAGAAATAATATAAAACTAAACACAGCTTTATTATTTCAGTAGGTCTATATTTTACATGAGAATTTATTATTTAAACGGAGATGGACTGTAAATGTAAAATACATATCAGATTTCAATGATTTAATATGAAAAAAAATCTTACTGAACATTTAAAATATTTATTACATTAAAATAACTGGGATAGGTCGGGTTAAACTAAGTATATTATTAAGATTAATTTTATCTGTTTCTTTACACTTTTTTAATGTTGTTCCTAGAAAATTCTGAATTACTATGTGGCTGCCACTAATGACCATTTCTGCTGTAAATCTTGCCCACATCATTGTAAATAGCCCCTTTATACTCTTCAAATATACACAGTTTGAATATGCCACCACTTTCTGACCCTGATTCCACTGCAACCAAAAAAAACACAAAACTGTGACCAATTAACTTTATTTCTTGTGAACCATAATCACCACTCTGTTTTTAAAGAGAAGAAAAATATAGGCTTCTTTGGAGGAAGATACATATATATATATATATATACACACACACACACATATATATATATATATATATATATTTCCCCCCCCCAGGGGGCTTTATATGAGTAGCTAGGCAATATGTGGCTTCTAAAGATGTTTCCTAAACAATGTTTACATTGTGGACTAGTAAAATAATCTTCAAAAATGTTTTCTGAATGAAAGTACTAGTATTAAGTAGCTATCATATGCCAGAAATTTTTTTGACAGATTATCCAGTCTATCCAACTCCTAGACCACTTTCTATGTCTTCTGCAGCCTCATGGGTAGCCACTTTCAAACAAACCTCAAGTCGTCTCCCAGCAGTCCTTTGAGGTGGGAATGTTTTGAGTTGCCCTCATTGTACAGACCAGGAAAGTGAGGCATGGAGAGGTTACTTGTTTAAGGTCACACAGCAGGCAAGCATAGAGGCCAAATTAAGTCCAGATTTGCTTGACTTTATAACCCAGGATCATTCTAGCACACCAAACAATAAAATATTCCTTACTCTAAGACATTTTAAACAAAATTTAAGGGGAAATTTGTTGATTTTACTGGGTATTGATTTTAAAACTTTCCTCGCAATGTAGGTGGTCTTTAGTGCTGTATTTCTCTCCTACCCAATCTCTCAGACCACATTCCACTTCTTCAGCAGCCCCAAGGGTAACACTTTCAAACAGACCCAGAAAAGACCATAGCTCACAAAACTTCCATGCAAAGGAGCTTCTAGGGAGGGCTTGTCAGGTCACTAGCCAGAAGGGAGAGACAGAAGTTTGGTTGAATAAATCAGGCCAGTCTGGGCAGGCTGCATTCTGTTGAGTCCAGCCCCTATCCCGGCCGCAGCCTCACCCTATCCTTAATCAGAGTGCCGTGTGCACCCTTAGGTAGTCTTGCTTCCATTCAGTGACATTGGGGAAGGATGTAAACAGGCTCAGAGACGTAAACTGTGTCCAGATCACAAAGGGACAAAGGTCCTTGAGCCTGGGGTTGAAGACATCATAGTGCTGCCTCTCATTCTTATTTTCAATCTATGCATAGTCTGATCCTCCTGCATTTGATTCTGACTTACGATGTCATTTCTTCATGGGAGTTTTAAAGTGATGTTTACACATGTTAGCACATGTTGCTTTGGACTTCACTATATCATCCCTAGCTAAATGGGTGTGAAATAAAAATGTGTTTTTAAATGCAGGTAGCAACTGTACTTGAACCCATGTTAATTCTGGAATTGTGTACAGCTGTGTCACATTAAACACTAAGAGGAATTACAGGAACCTCCAGATTCATTGCAAAATTAGTCATGGTTTTGTACTCTTTATTTAGTGTAAGGCGTTCTTCAGGTGCACAGTGATTAAATGTAAACAGTGATTAAATATTTAATACTTAAACATTTAATAGTTAAATACTATCTGATTAAATGTAACAAAGAAAGGGAGGTTTCCTCCTCTATTCATTTTATATTTTTGGTCTGATCTAATATTACTGTGTGACCTTCTAGATACTCTCTCATCTAAACTCTTCTGAAACTGAAAACAGAGGCAATGTTACTTAGGGATTAAAAGAGAGCTTGAAGCAGGTAGACCAGGGTTTAGCTGTGTTGTCCAGATGTTGTATGGGTGTGGCCCGGCTCCTTCACTTCTCTATACTTCAGTTGTCTTGTCTGCAAGAAGAAGGTAGCAGCATAGCAGGTAGAGTTCTTCAGGTGTAAGAAACAGAAATCAACTCTTGACTACACAAAATTATTTTTAAAAAGGAATTTACTGTAAGGATATGAGAGAGCTGAAATAATCAAATGCAAGAATGAGCTGAGCCTCAGAAGAGCTCCAGGGTTCTAGAAAACAAGACCTTTTGCGCATTATTAGGGCACCTCAGCCAAAGTAAGATTTCTTATCAGATTTCATCCTTTGGCTCTTCTACTCAAGAGGCAAACTCCCAGAAAGAGTCAGTGAACTGACTTCATTTCATTGATGAAGGGAAGGCAGGAAAAGGAAGTGTGGCCCGACTGACAAACTGTAGTAAATGAGGGAGGCTGAGTTCCTAAATAAAACATCAGAGTGATGTTACCCAAGAAAGAGGTATGGGCGTTGGACAAGCAAAAGAAATGATGTATTTTACATGCTCCTGACCTTACAGAGTGATTATGCTATTCAAATCAGATCACTGACATAGGTCTACACAGTAACAGTACATATAAATTATCAATAAAGATAATTTAAGAAAATTATCAGTAAGATAGAATTTATAATTTAATTTATTCTTCCCATTATGTTTTCAAAGAACGTATTTCAAACACACACAGACAGAGCAGTCCCTAAGATTTTACTAATGGGGGTATTGTAACAATTTGCTATCTACTAGATAGAGATATATGGAAAACAAAATAAGTAGGAATTATGTCCCAAATAGTTTGCATGCAATTATTTAACTTAAAAGTATGCCTTTGGTTTTTCAAACATAAGCCAACAATAAATCCCATGCCATCTATTTTAGTTATGGTAAATCATAGTCTATGTGGTCATGA
The DNA here is from genome assembly GCF_029407905.1 of Bubalus kerabau. Classification (NCBI taxonomy): domain Eukaryota; kingdom Metazoa; phylum Chordata; class Mammalia; order Artiodactyla; family Bovidae; genus Bubalus; species Bubalus kerabau. Next base: position 28,158,693 of record NC_073630.1, on the reverse strand, counting down.
TTATGGCTAATTGTGGGATAAAGGATTTAATTTTAGAGTATGAATGAAATATACTGTTGTTGACATTTATGCATGACATTCTGGGAACAATAGGGGAAGTGCTAACAGCTATGTGATATAAATCCCCCTACAAAGAGAATATTAAATAACGTTTTTAAATCAAGGATTCTGATTCTTAATGAAGGTACTGATGATTCTAGAAGCCTGGGCTTTCCATATTTTGAATGTACCAACTGCTTCAAATTAGAGAGGCTCTAAACTCTTCTGACATGAGTTCACTGATGGTGTGTGTGTGTGTGTGTTGTGTGTATGAATGAGTCTTTTCAGCTAAGTACAAACAGAAGTCTAGAACACTTCCCTGAACTATTAGTTTTTAGAGAAATACATTCTGTGGTGGGCTTCCCTGGTGGCTCTGTGGTAAAGAATCTGCCTGCCAATGAAGGAGACACAGGTTTGATCCCTGGGGCAGGAAGATCCCCTGGAGTAGGAAGTAGCAACCTACTTCAGTTATTCTTGCCTGGGAAATTCCATGGACAGAGGAGCCTGGCAGGCTACAGTCCACGCGGTGGCAGAGTTGAACATGACTTAGTGACTAAACCACCACCAATGTTCTGTGGTAAAGTGCTATCCCACACTAAGATTGCCAATCTACATTGAAATTTGTAACTTTATAAAGAACATTAAGATTCGAGAGTCTTTTTACACTTGGCCTGAAACTGCTTATGATCTGAATGCCAATACCAGAAACTTAAAAGGAACCATCTCTATTTTTTTTCAACTTCTGCTTTCACTTGACAATGTCTTCCATTAATACTAAATGATTAGATCAGAGAACAAGAGGCGGAGGAGTAGGTGGATGTGGAGTATATCTCTCCCCATGGATACATCAGGAATACACCTTCAGACACAGAAGTGCATACAGAACACCAGATGAGAGCAGACAGGAGTACCTGACCAGCGGAAAAGAATACATAGAACCATGCCAAACTCGGCAGGACAAAGGAACTAGGGGGAAAAACAGGAGTATTAGTAGGCATGGACCTGCCCTCAGCAGGCAGGGCACCTGAAGCAGGGGTCCAATCCCCACATCAGGGCAACTGTCTGAGTCAGAGGAGAAGCATTTAAGGCTGAGAGTGAAACAGCTGATCTGTGGCGGCCTAAATGGAATGAGAATCAGACAGTCCTTGCCGCAGGCATACATACCCCAGATGACACAGTGGCTGGGAGCTGGAGTTTAGGGATTGTGGAGCAATCCCCGGGCGAGGGCTGCTGCTGACTGCAGAGGATTGAGGGGATGTGAGGAAGGCCATTGTGGTGGGAATGCCTGTGGAGGAAAGCCAGGCAGCCATGGAAGCAAGGCAATAATGCTGAGTCACACGTGGGAGAGTCCCTCTCCCCATATGCCAGCATAGGCAGCTGAACAATAGAGAGGTTCGCCCATCAAACGCCTGAGGCACTGAACTACAGAGTAGGACCCCACCCAGGGTGCTCCTTTAAGTGACTGATGCACCAAACAACAGAGAAGGACCCCAGGCAAGAGAGCCCTCTGAGTGATGTACGGGCGGAGCTAAGGAGAAAGACTGGCCAAAGAGGCCTTCTGATCATCAGCTACAAGAGGCTAGAAAAAAGACTCTAATAGGGCCCTAACTCCTGCGGCAGTGGCTGCTGCTCCTAAGACACTTCAGTCGTGTCCGACTCTGCAACCCCATAGACGGCAGCCCGCCAGGCTCCCCCGTCCTTGGGATTCTCCAGGCAAGAAGAGTGGAGTGGGTTGCCATTTCCTTCTCCAATGCATGAAAGTGAGAAGTGAAAGGGAAGTCACTCAGTTGTGTCCAACTCTTTGCGACCACATGGACTGCAGCCTACCAGGCTCCTCCGTCCTTGGGATTTTCCAGGCAGGAGTACTGGAGTGGGTTGCCATTGCCTTCGGCAAAAAAAAAAGTCTTGCGCCTATGCGTGCAGGATCGCTTCAGTAGTGTCTGACTCTTTGCGACCCTATGGACTGTGGCCTGCCAGGTTTCTCTGTCAGGGAGGGGGGTTCTCCAGGCAAGAATACTGGAGTGTATTAGCCAATACTGGTTGCCATACCCTTCTAGAGCACTGTATTTCCTGCTGCCCTAGGCGCCAACTCCACTGAGTACCTGCTGCTGCCAGAACTCTTGAGACCCAAGCAGCTGCAGCACCTCCACACCTGGCCCTCACAAGGGCACACACCCAAGCCCTCCAAGGCAGCCTCAGGAGCAAACCCCAGTGGACACACCACATGCAGAGGTGGAAATAAAACCACAACTGAAACCCAGGGGCAGTGTGACTAAGGAGAAGACCTCAAACACTCCCACCAGCTCTACAAGCTGCAGATTAAATCCACGTGATCAACTAGGCAGACTCTGTGTCTATGGACTACATGAAAGGTCCTTGAGAGCTCCCACAAAAGAAAACACACTAGTTCCGATAGTTGTGTACATTGGAGGCAAGAACACAGAGGAGTAGGACCAGATCAGAATCTGAGCTGCCCCCAAAGCAGGTCCAGAGATCAGCACAGTGTTAGAGGGCATCCTAGGGAAGTGAAGTGGACTGTGACTCCCAGAGAAGGAAAGGACTCTTGGCAGCAGTGACTCCAGAAGAACATTTATTATTCTTATGTTTGACTTGTTCTGTAGATTCTTTTGGATTTTTCTTTTTTTTTCATTTTTCTCCCCACTCTTGTAGTTGTTAATTTTATTGGCACTATGAAATCTAATTAGGCTTTTGAGCTTTTTTTTTTCTTTTTTTATCTCAGTCACATTTTTTATTGTTATAAACCTCTGCCTCTGTGTTGGGCTTTTGCAGTTCTAGGGAGGTTGTTTGTTTTTTTTTTTTTTCTCTCTTTTAAAAAATTTAATTTCTAATTTTTTAAACCTATCATTATTTTTTCCAAATTTATTCCTTTGTTTGCTTTTCCTACTGTATTTTTCCCCTTGCAGTTAATCTTTAATATATATAAATCTTCTTTATCTACCTCTGTTTAACTTTGCACATCTATTCTTTCTTTCTTTCCTTTAGTCTCAACATATTCGTTAGTTTTATTTTCATTGCTTTATTCCCAAATTGGCACCTTGCATTAGTTTTATTTTCCAATTTGTGCTTTAGTTAGTTTTGTTCTGTTAGACATACTGTTTGGTTACCTTTGTTCGCTGGGTCAATCTATTGTACTTTATTGGACTGTTTAGATTTTGCTTATGGGTGTATATGTATATATGTATACATTCAATCACACTTTTTATTGTTGTTATAAACCTCTGCCTCCATGTTGGGTCTTTGCACTTCTGTAGAGTTTTCCTTTTTATCCTTTTTTTTGTTCTTCTTTCTTTTTTTTTTTTCTCTTTTTTTATAATTTTAATTTTTTAAACCTATTATATTTTTTCTACATGTATTTCTTTGTTTGCCTTTCCTACTGTTCTTTTCCCCTTGAAGTGAATCTTATATAAATCTTCATCTACCAACTTAACTTTGAATATCTATTCTTTCTTTCCTTTCCTCTTGACATATTTGTTAGTTTTATTATCATTGCTTTATTCCCCAATGGCACCTTGCTTTAGTTTTCTTTTCCAGTTTGTGCTTTAGTTAGTTTTGTTCTGGTAGATATAATTTTTGGTTTCCTTTGTTCAACAGGTCAATCTATTGTACTTTATTTTTGTTGGGCTGTTTTGATTTTGCTTATGGGTGTATATTCAGTCACATTTTTTATTGGTCTTATAAACCTCTGCATCTACATTGGGCTTTTGTAGTTCTGTGGAGTTTTCCTTTTATCTTTCTTCTTCCACTTATTTTTCTTTCCTCTTTTTATAATTTTAACTTTCAATTTGTTTAAACCTATTATATTTTTTTCTACATTCATTCCTTTGTTTGCCTTTCCTACTGCTCTTTTCCCCTTGCAGTTAATCTTTAATGTATATAAATCTTCTTCATCTACCTCTTCTCTGATGGTTCAAATGATAAAGCATCTGCCTGCAATGCAGGACACTGGGGTTCAATACCTGGGTTGGGAAGATCCCCTGGAGACAGAAATGACAACCCGCTCCAGTACCCTTGCCTGGAAAATGCTACAGACAGAGGAGCCTGGTAGGCTACAAACCATGGGGTCACAAAGAGTCAGACAGGACTAAGTGACTTCAGTTTCACTTTCACTTTCATCTACCTTTATTTAACTTTGCATATCTATTCTTTCTTTCTTTTCTTTCTTTACTTTCCTCTCAACATACTTGTTACATTTGTTTTCATTGCTTTATTCCCCACTCGGCACCTTGCTTTAGTTTTTTTTTTTTCCCCCAGTTTGTGCTTTAGTTAGTTTTGTTCTTAACTGGTAAATATAATTTTTGATTTCCTTTGTTTGCCACATCAATCTATTGTACTTTTATTTTTGTTGGAATATTTGACTGTGCTCATGGGTGTATATGTATATGTGTATATTCCATTATTTTAATTATTATTTGCCTGATTTGGTAACTGCCATTTGGGGTTCATCTTTGGTTTCTTATTTTTGGATATTGTTTTAATCTCACTTAATGCCATAACAAACCACTTGTGGAATATTTGTTCCTGACCAGAGATCAAGCCCTGAGCCTTTGGAGTGGGAGCACTGACTCCAAGACCCTTGAGTAACCAGAGAACTAACCCTAGGGGGTATCAAATAGTGAGAACTCACAAACAGGCAACTGCTGGAATACAAGACCCAGCATCACTGAACCACCTTTAGTACCCTGTGTAGGACACCTCATCTAAACAACAAACTAAACAAAAATACAAACCCAATCATCAGCAGACAGGATTACCTCCTCACTCAGCCTTGGCCAATAGAGGAAAACAAACAAACAAACAAAAACAGCACAAATCTCACCCTGTAAGAAGCTTACACAAACCACTGGACAAACCTTAGGAGGGCAGAAACCAAAAGGAAGAAAAATTCAACCTTGAAGCCTGGGAAAAGGAGACCTCAAGCACAGTAAGTTAAGAAAAAATAATGAAAAGGCAGAGAAATACTACACAAATAAAGGAACAAACTAGAAACATAGAAGTCCAAATAAATGAAGAGGAAATAGGCAAACTACCTGAAAAAGAATTCAGAATAATGATAGTAAAGATGATCAAAAACCTTGAAAACAAAATGAAGAAAATGCAAGAATCAATTACAAAGACCTAGAAGAATTAAAGAATAAACATTCAGAGACAAAGAAAACAATTAATGATATTAAAATACTCTAGAAGGAACCAATAGCAGAATTTCTGAAGCAGAAGAACTAATCAGTGAGCTGGAAGATAAAATGGTGGAAATAACTCCTGAAGAGCAGAATAAAATAAAAATAATGAAAATAACTGAGGATAGTATCAGAGATCTCTAGGACAATATCAAACACACCAACATTTGAATTATAGGGATCCAAGAGGAAGAAGAGAAAAAGAAAGGGTATGAGAAAATTTTTGAAAAGATTAGAATTGAAAATTTCCCCAACATGGAAAAGGAAAGAGTCAATCAAGTCCAAGAGGCACAAAGAGTCCCATACAGGATAAACCCATGAGAAACATGCCAAGACACATACTAATCAAATTAACAAAGACTAAACACAAATAAAGAATATTAAAAGCAGCAAGGGAGAAGTAACAAGTAATATACAAGGGAAACCCCATACACTTAACAGCTGATCTATCAGCAGAAACTCTGCAGGCAAGAAGGGAATAGCCAGAGTACTGAAAGGGAAAAATCTACAACCAAGATTACTCTATCTGGCAAGGATCTCATTCAAAATTGATGGATAAATAAAAAGCTTTTCAGACAAAAAGCAAAAGTTAAGAGAATTCAGTACCACCAAACCAGCTTTACAACAAATGTTAAAGGAACTCATATAGTCAAGAAATAGAAGAGAAGAAAAAAGATCTACAAAGTCAACCCCAAACAATTAAGCAATAGGCAATAGGAACATATATCAATAATTACTTTAAGTATAAATGGATTAAATGCTCAAACCAAAAGATATAGACTGGTGGAATGGACACAAAAACAAGACCTATATATATATATATATATATATATATATATATATATATATATATCTATCTATCTATCTATCTACAAGAAACCCACTTCAGACCTCAAGACACATATAGACTGAAAGTGAGAAGATGGAAAAATATATTCCATGCAAATGGGAAGCAAAAGAGAGCTGGTGTAGCAATCCTCATATCAGACAAAATAGACCTTAAAATGAAGAAGATTACAAGATATAAGGAAGGACACTACATAATGATCAAGGGATCAATCTGAGAGGAAGACATAACAATTGTAAATATCTATGCACCCAACATAGGAGCACCTCAATACATAAGACAAACACTAACAGACATAAAAGGAGAAATTGACAGTAATACGATAATAGTAGGAGACTTTAACACCCCACTCACACCAATGGACAGATCATCAAAACAGAAAATTAATAAGGAAACACAAGTCTTAAATTATACATTACATAAGATGGATCTCTTTGATATATCTTCAGGACATTCCATCCAAATGCAGAAGAATACAACTTCTTCTTAAGTGCACATGGAACATTCTCCAGGATAGACCACACCTTGGGTCACAAATCAAACCTCTTAAATTTAAGAAGACTGAAATCATATCAAGCATCTTCTCTGACCACAACGTTATGAGTCTAAATATGAATTGCAGAAAAAAAAAGAACACAACAAACTAAGAAACACAAACATGTGAAGACTAAACAACACATTTCTAAATAGCCAATAGGTTATTGAAGAAATCAAAAGGGAAGTCAAAAAATTTCTAGAAACAAATGACAATGAAAACTCAACATGTTTTCATGGGATGAAACCTATGGGATGCAGCAAAAGCAGTTCTAAGAGGGAAGTTTATAGCAATACAATCCTACCTCGAGAAACAAGAAAAACATCAACTAGACAACCTAACTTCATACCTAAAACAACTGGAAAAAGAAGAACAAAAAAACACCCAAAATTAGTAGAAGGAAAAAAATCATAAAGATCTGAGCAGAAATAAATGAAAAAAATGGAAAGAAACAATAGTAAAGATTAATAAAACTAAAAGCTGGTTCTTTGAGAAGATAAATAAAATTGACAAACCTTTACCCAGACACATCAAGGAAAAAAGAGAGAAGATTCAAATCAACAAATTTAGAAATGAAAAAGCAGAGGTTGGAACAGACAATGCAGAAATACAAAGGATTATAAGACACTATTATGAACAACTATATGGCAATAAGATAGATAACCTGGAAGAAATGGACAGGTTCTTAGAAAAATTCAATCTTCCAAGACTGAACTAGGAAGAAATAGAAATTATGAACCACCCAATTACAGGCACTGAAATTGAGGCTGTGATCAAAAATCTCCCAAAAAACAAAAGCCCAGGACCAGATGGCTTCACAGGGGAATTCTATCAACCATTTTCAGAAGACTGTCCACTTTCACCACTATTATTCAACATAATTCTGAAAGTCCTAGCTATAGCAATCAGAGAAGAAAAAGAAATAAACAGAATCCAGATTGGAAAAGAAGAAGTAAAGCTCTCACTGTTTGTAGATGACATGATACTGTACATAGAAAACCCTAAAGATAGTATCAGAAAATTACTAGAGCTAATCAGTGAATTTAGCAAAGTTGCAAGATACAAAATAAATACACAGAAATCACTTGCATTTCTATATACTAACAATGAAAAATCAGAAAGAGAAATTAAGGAGTCAATCTCATTCATCATTGTAACAAAAAGAATTAAATGTCTAGGAATAAACTTACCTAAGGAGACAAAAGAACTGTACACAGAAAATTATAAGACACTGATGAAAGAAATCAAAGATGACATAAACAGATGGAGAGTTATTCCATGTTTCTGGAAAGGAAGAATCAATATTGTGAAAATGTCTATACCACCAAATGCAATTGACAGATGCAGTGCGATCCATATCAAATTACCAATGGCATTTTTCAGAGAACTGGAACAAAAATTTTCACAGTTCATATGGAAACACAAAAGACCCTGAATAGCCAAAGCAATCTTGACAAAGAAGAACAGAGCTAGAGGAATCAACCTTCCTAACTTCAGATTATACTACAAAGCTACAGTCATCAAGTCAGTATGGCACTGGCACAAAAACAGAAATATAGACCAATGGAACAAGACAGAAAGCCCAGAAATAAACCCTTGCACCTATGTGTCCCTTATTTTTGACAAAGGAGGCAAGACTATACAATGGGGAAAGGACAGCCTTTTCAATAAATGGTGCTGGGAAAACTGAACAGCTACATGTAAAAGAATAAAATTAGAACACTTCCTACTAATACCATACACAAAGATAAACTCAAAATGGATTAAAGACTTAAATGCAAGGCCAGAAACTATAAAACTCTTAAGAGGAAAACATAGGCAGAACACTCGATGACATAAATCAAAGCAAGATCCTCTATGACCTACTTCCTAGAGTAATGGAAATAAAAACAAAAGTAAGCAAGTGGGACCTGATTAAACTTAAAATGTTTTGTACAACAAAGGAAATTAAGCAAGGTGAAAAGACAACCCTCAGAAAGGGAGAAAATAATAGCAAATGAAACAACTGACAAAGGATTAATTTCCAAAATATACAAGCAGCTCATACAACTCAATACCAGAAAAACAAACCACCCAATGAAAAAAATGGGAAAAAGACCTAAACAGACATTTCTCCAAAGAAGATATACAGATGGCTAACAAACACATGAAAAGATGCTCAACATCCCTCATTGTTGAAGAAATGTAAATCAAAAGTACAATGAGATAACACCTCACACCAGTCAGAATGGCTATCATCAAAAAGTCTACAAATAATAAATGCTGGAGAGGGTGTGGTGAAAAGGGAACATTTTTGCACTGTTGGTGGGAATGTAGATTGATGCAGTCACTATGGAAGATGGTATGGAGAGTCCTTAAAAAACTAGGAATAAAACTGCTGTATGACCCAGCAATCCCACTCCTAGGCATATACCCTGAGGAAACCAAATGGAAAAGACACATGTATCCCATTGTTCATTGCAGTACTATTTTCAATAGCTAGAACATGAAAGCAACCTAGATGTCCATCAACAGATGAGTGGATAAAGAATTGTGTACATATACACAATGGAATATTCAGATCAGATCAGATCAGTCGCTCAGTCATGTCTGACTCTTTGCGACCCCATGAATCGCAGCCCACCAGGCCTCCCTGTCCATCACCAACTCCCGGAGTTCACTCAGACTCACGTCCATCGAGTCAGTGATGCCATCCAGCCATCTCATCCTCTGTCGGCCCCTTCTGCTCCTCCAGCCCCTTCTCCCTCCAGCCCCTTCTCCAATCCTTCCCAGCATCGGGGTCTTTTCCAATGAGTCAACTCTTCGCATGAGGTGGCCAAAGTACTGGAGTTTCAGCTTCAGCATCAGTCTTTCCAATGAACACCCAGGACTGATCTCCTTTAGGATGGACTGGTTGGATCTCCTTGTAGTCCAAGGGACTCTCAAGAGTCCTCTCCAACACCACAGTTCAAAAGCATCAATTCTTCGGTGCTCAGCCTTTTTCACAGTCCAACTCTCACATACATACATGACCACAGGAAAAACCATAGCCTTGACTAGATGAACCTTTGTTGGCAAAGTAATGTCTCTACTTTTGAATATGTTATCTAGGCTGGTCATAACTTTCCTTCCAAGGAATAAGCGTCTTTTAATTTCATGGCTGCAGTCACCATTTGCAGTGATTTTGGAGCCCAGAAAAATAAAGTCTGACACTGTTTCCACTGTTTCCCCATCTATTTCCCATGAAGTGATGGGACCAGATGCCATGATCTTCGTTTTATAAATGTTGAGCTTTAAGCCAACTTTTTCACCCTCCACTTTCACTTTCATCAAGAGGCTTTTCAGTTGCTCTTCATTTTCTGCCATAAGGGTGGTGTCATCTGCATATCTGAGGTTATTGATATTTCTCCTGGCAATCTTGATTCCAGCTTGTGTTTCCTCCAGTCCAGTGTTTCTCATGATGTACTCTGCATATAAGTTAAATAAACAGGGTGACAATATACAGCCTTGACATACTCCTTTTCCTATTTTGAACCAGTCTGTTGTTCCATGACCAGTTCTAACTGTTGCTTCCTGACCTGCATACAAATTTCTCAAGAGGCAGATCAGGTGGTCTGGTATTCCCATCTCTTTCAGAATTTTCCACAGTTTATTGTGATCCACACAGTCAAAGGCTGTGGCATAGTCAATAAAGCAGAAATAGATGTTTTTCTGGAACTCTCTTGCTTTTTTGATGATCAAGCGGATGTTGGCAATTTGATCTCTGGTTCCTCTGCCTTTTCTAAAACCAGCTTGAACATCTGGAAGTTCACAGTTCACATATTGCTGAAGCCTGGCTTGGAGAATTTTGAGCATTACTTTACTAGCATGTGAGATGAGTGCAATTGTGCAGTAGTTTGAGCATTCTTTGGCATTGCCTTTCTTTGGGATTGGAATGAAAACTGACCATTTCCAGTCCTGTGGCCACTGCTCAGTTTTCCGAATTTGCTGGCATATTGAGTGCAGCACTTTCACAGCATCATCTTTCAGGATATGGAATAGCTCAACTGGAATTCTATCACCTCCACTACCTTTGTTCGTGATGTGAAAGCATCACTTTGTTAGTGATGCTTTCTAAGGCCCACTTGACTTCACATTCCAGGATGTCTGGCGAATATTACTCAGCCATAAAAAGGAACACATTTGAGTCAGTTCTGATGAGGTGGATGAACCTAGAACCTATTATACATAGTGAAGTGAGTCAGAAAAAGAAAAATAAATATTGTATTCTAATGCACATATATGGCATCTAGAAAAATGGTACTGAAGAATTTATTTACAGGGCAGCAATGGAGAAGCATACATAGAAAATAGGCTTATGGACATGGGGAGAGGGGAGGAGAGTGTGAGATGTATGGGAAGAGTAACATAGAAACTTACATTACTATACATAAAACAGATAGCCAAGCAGGAATTTGCTGTATGACTCAGGAAACTCAAACAGGAGCTCTGTATCAACCTATAGGGGTGGGATGGGCAGGGAGGTGGGAAGGAGGTTCAAAAGGGAGGGGATATATGTATACCTATGGCTGATTCATGTTGAAGTTTGACAGAAAACAACAACATTCTAGTGCTCACTTCGGCAGCATGTATATTAAAATTGGAACGATACAGAGAAGATTAGCATGGCCCCTGCGCAAGGATGACACGCAAATTCGTGAAGCGTTCCATATTTTTTTTAAATTTTATTCTATTTTTAAACTTTACAAAATTGTATTAGTTTTGCCAAATATCAAAATGAATCCGCCACAGGTATACATGTGTTCCCCATCCTTAAAAGAAAAAAAAAAGAAAACAACAAAATTCTATAAAGTAATTATCTTTCAATAAAAAACAAATTAAAAAAAAAACTAAATGATTAGCACCTTCATAGCAAAGCCTCCAACAATTAACATAGACTCAAAGTTATCTCCCTCATTGGAAATTTTCATTGATAAGCAAAATATTCATTCAATATGAAAAGGAACCCGAGTTATGCCCTCTGCTTCCATGAAACATCTCTAGTAAGAGAAACTCCTACTGAACTGAAGGTAGTAGCTACATAGTGTCAAGATATAATGCCTGTCAAAACTTTTTGAGGGATTCTCTAAATAAACATGGGTTGAAGGAAATTTTAAATTGTGCCATTTTATAGTTGTACTTTGTGTAGTACACTCTGGATATTTAATCACTCTTTCTATTCTGGGAATATCTTAGTATTCACACAGTGTCTGAGCTACCTTTAGGGGGCAATGTGGAAGAAGCTTGACTAGCTGGGAACGTTGATTCCTTTTAGAGTATTTTTTCATTTCAGTTATGGTATTTGTCATCCCTGGTTGTTCTTTATATTTTCTAATTCTTTGTTTAAAAATTCTAACTTCTGGCTCTTTACCTCTATTCTTTTCCCAAGTTCTCTGATCATATTTATGATGATTACTCTGAACTCTTTCTCAGGTAGACTCCCTATCTCCACTTCACTTAGTTCTTCTTCTGGGGTTTTATTTTGTTCCTTCATCTGACCATATTCCTCTGCCACCTCATTTTGTCTAAGTTGCTATTGGCATTTTTATGTATGCGGTAGGTTAGTTACATTTCTCAACCTTGGAGAAGTGGCGCTCTGTAGGAGGTGTCCTATGGGTCCCAGAAGTGCACCCCGCTCTGGTCACCCAAGCTATATGCTCTAGGGGTTTCCCCTGAACAGGCTGTGTGGGCCTTCCTTTAGTGGCAGGCTGGCTTTGTGGGCAGTCTGTTAGGCTTGGTTGGCTCCTAGTCTGGTTGGCTGCCAGGTCCTGACTTGTGTGGATGCTGCTGGCTGCTGTTTAGTGGGGTCTGGTCACAAGGTGGCTGGTTGAAGAACCCTAGGGGCCCTGGGGCTAGTGCCATCTTACCAGTGGGCAGAGTCAGGGTCCCCAAAGACTTGGGGGCTGTTGCCCACTCAGTGGCAGGTGAAGACAGAACCTGGGGTTAGTGCCAGTCTACTGGCAGGCAGAGTTGGTTCCTGGAGTCTGGTTATAGGACCCATGAGTCCCAGAGCTTTCTTCAGATTGTTGGGGTGAGGCGTTCCTGACACAGCTGGCTATGAGGTCTGGAATGTCCCGAAGGTTGTGTTGGCCTGTTAGTGGGCAAGGCCAGGGCCCAGCTGGTCACAGGGGACAGTCTGGCCAGTGTTGCAGGATCACCATTTTCTTGCTTCTGGGGTCTGTCCCCTAGTGGGTGAGGCTGGTCTCGAGGCTTGTGCAGCTTCCTGGTGGAGGGGCTGGTGCCTGCCCACTGATGTGTGGAGCTGGGTCTTGAGCCTCTGGTGGGCTGGACCGTATTTAGCAGCATGTCTGGGAGCAGCTGTGGGCTCTGTAGTCTTTAGGCAGCCAGTCTGTTGGTTAGCCAGTTCATTATTTGGTGTGGTGTCCCCTGCAGCACTGAAGCCTACAGGCCATCGGTAGGGCCAGGTCTGGGTACTACTGAGCCGATATGTAGCTGCCAGGAGGGTTTTTGCATTTGGGTGTCCCCAGTATGTCTCCCACTAGTTGTCTACATCCTGTGGGTGAGCTGCAGTCCCCACCCACTCCCAGTACAGACACATCCCTCTCCAGAAGACTGAGACCAGCAGGAATGACTGGCCCAGGTTCCTATCAAATTACTTGTTTTGCCCTGGGTGCTTGTGTGCATGAGATTTTGTGTGCGCCCACTAAGACTGAAGTCTCTATTTTCCCCAGTCCTGTGGGGCTCCTGCTATTAGGCCCTGTGGGCTTGGCCATCTTCCTGGTGCCAGACCCCTGGGCTGGGGTGGGGTGGGGAGCTGACATGCGGCTCAGAATTCTTACTCCTGTTGGAGAACCTCTGTAATATATTTATTCTCCAGTTTGTGGGTTGCTTACCTGAGGGTATGGGATTGGATATCACAGGTTTGCCTGCCTGTCTTGGGCTGTGCTTCTTTACCTCCTAGAAGATCTTTTCTAGGAGGTTCCAGCCTTTTTCATCAGTGGTTATTCTGCCGATAGCTGTAGGTTCGGTGTACTCATGACAGGAGGTGAGCAGAGTTTCTTTCTGCTCTGCTACCTTGGTTGCTCTGATCCAGCATCATCTGGGATCTAAATTGAGTCCTGATCAAAGATTCAGGTTGACTTTGTATTGTATATTTGACTATCTGAATGAAATTCCTTTCTTCATCCCCTCCCATCTTCCTCCCTTTCTTCTCTCCTTTCTTCAGTTAAGGAGTGACAATTAGATTTTTCAAGCAGTAATAATAAATGAGAGATTTACTGTATCCTTTACCCAGCTTCCTTTAGTGGTATCATAAGACTACAGCATAATATCACAACCAGGATATTTACATTGATATAGGCCAAGGTACCAAACATTTACATTCCGTGGGGATCTACCGTGTTGCCTTTATAGTCACACTCGCTTCTCTCTTGCCCAAATTCTGTCATTTCAGGAATGTTCCATAAAGGAATCTTTCAGTATATAATCTTTTGAGATTGGCTTTTCTCACTTAGCATACTTTTCTGAAACTTCATTCAAGCTGTTATGTGTATCAATAACTCATCTTTTTTATTGCTGAGTAGTATACCATGGTATGGGTATACCAGTTTGTTTAACTATTATTCACCAGTTGAAAGACATCTGGGTTTAATTCCAGTTTTTGTTTATTCAGAATAAAGCTGCTACAGAAGCTTGTATATGAATCTTCATAGCAGCATTATTCACAGTAACCAAAAGGTAAAAACACCACCAATGTACATCAACAGATAAATGGATAAACAAAATGTGTGTATATATATGTGTGTGTGTATGTGTAAATATATATATGTATGTATGTATATTAGCATGGAATATTGTTCAGCCTTAGAAAAGAATGAAGTTCTGTATATGCTACAACACAGATGAACCTTGCAAAGATTATGCTAAGTGAAATAAGTCAGACACAAAAGAACACACTGTACAATTTCACTTACTAATATGAATTTCCAAGAATAGGCAAATTCACAAAGACAGAAAGTAGAATAGAGGTTAGCAGGGGCTGAAGAACAGAAAGAAATGGGGAGTTATCATTTAATGAGGGTGAAGTTTCTGTTTGGGATAATGAATACTATTGATGATTGCATGATATTGTGAATGTACTTAATGCCGATGAATTGTACATGTCAAAACTCTAAATTTTATGTATATTTTCCCACAATTAAAAAAAAAGAATAGATAAGCATTTGTGTGTAGGTTTTCATATGAATAGAAGTCTTAATTTCTCTGGGATAAAAGTCCAGAAGTTTGTATGCTAGTATGTATTGCTAGTTTGTATGATAGTTACATTTGTGTTTTTCAAGAAAATGTCAGAGTACTGTACATTTAAAATTCCCATCCCCAATGCATGAGTGGTCCAGTATCTCTGCATACTCACCAAAATGTAGTGTTGTCACTAATTAAAAAAAAAAGTTAACCATTCTGATAGGTGTGTACCGCTATCTCACTGTAGTTTTAATTTGCATTTCCCTGATAAACAGTGATGTTGAATGTCTTCTCAGATGCGTTTTGCCAATTTTACATCTTCCTAGTTGAAGTATCTCTTCATGTCTTTTGCCTACTTTCTAACTGTATGGTTTGCTTTTTTACTATTGACTTTTGAGAGTTCTTTACATAGTCTACATACTAGACCTTTGGCAGAGGTATAGTTTGCAGACAATTTCAACTACTCTTATCATCTGTCTCTCAATCTTTCTAATAGCATCTTCCATAGAACAAAATGTTTAAGTTTTGATGAAGTCTGATTTATCATTTTTTTCTTTCTGTGGATTATGATTTTTTTTGTGTCAGATTGAAGAATGCTTTGCTTAGTCCTAGATTCCAAAGTTTCTTCCTACTTTTTTTCCCTAAAAGTTTTATAATTTTACATTTACATTTAAATGCATGATTTAGTTTGAGTAAATTTTTTTTATAAGATGTACAATTTAGGTCAAGATGATTATTATTTCTCTTAGGGATAACCAATTTCTTTTATACTATTTGCTGAAAAGACAATCCTTTCTTCACTGAATTTTAAAAATTACCCTAAGACAATGCTTTATCCTTTCTTCCTTCCTTCTCCCTCCCTTCCTCTTTCTCTTTTTGGCCACTGCTTTACATAATCTACACTGTCTTCGCTGTGGCTGTAAACACCTTCATGCTATGAAGTTTGATGATGAGTGTGTATGTGGAAGGCACACCTTTATATTTTCTAAATATTTATAAAACAAACACCTAAATCAGTATTTTGCTGGTCCATTTTTGCACTTTCATAACCCTCATTTAATTGATGAGCAAAAGAGAGATGGAGATAGGTAAGACCTTTCGGTCCCCTCTCTCTTGTACTGTGTGCTCAGTGCCAGCAGCCTTGGCTCGTCTGGGTTTATTTCTATCTGCTGTACTGGGAGCACCGGGGACTTGGGAATGAGGCACAGGTGTCTCTGTAGCAAACGTGGTGATTTATGCAAACAGACCTTATACATCATTTCTTCCCTCCCTCCCTGTCTCCTTCCTTCTAAATATAATAAATAAATAGGAGTACTATGTTACACAAAGTAGCCATTTTTTCTTTCATAGAGATTTTATTCTGGTGAAATAGGAAGAAGATAAGCAAATAAAGTGAAAACAGAATGAACGTCATTTTACAGGGTTTCATCATTGTCATACATTGAAATACTCCAAACCTTCAGATTGTGTTGATTATAATATTGGAATTACAAAATGTGTCATTAGAGTGATATGTTTTGATTCATTGACAATGTTTTGCTGATTTCCCAATATTCATGGCATATACCAGTAATGTCCGAGTTGCTGCAGTAATCTGAAAGAAAAAAAACTGTGTACGTTTTGATTTCCAAGAATTTGTAATTTAGCTGAGGAGGTAAGAATATACATAAGCACAAATATTTTAAATTAGTGTCATATAAAGAGAATGATAAATAAACATTAAAAAAAACAAACACTAAAATAGTCCAGTGAAGAGGAAAAGTCTCTTCCCTTGGGAATAATCATGGAAAAGCACCACTAAGTAACGTCATAAAGCTGGGCTTTGCGGCCAACAATAACAGGCAGACTCGATGAACATGGGTTTTGGTGGACTCCGGGAGTTAGTGATGGACAGGGAGGCCTGAGGTGCTGCGGTTCATGGGGTCACAAAGAGTTGGACACGACTGAACTGGACTGAACTGAACTTCATGTTGTTGCTATAATGATAAAATGAGATCATATATATGGATTTAAAAAATGGTATATAGTGCCAACTTAATATTATTATGTAAGAAACTTCATGATGGCTTAGACTGCTCCTCATATACCTTTGCATTCTCCATGTGTCTGTACCCAGCACACAGAGCCTACTTACAATCAGCAGCATTATTAAAAGTAGCAATGATTCCACAGTACATTTATTCTCCTATACACATAGAATCTGTTTAATATGTCTGATAAATGAATGTTCTGTGAAATTGTTTACAAAGAATTTAGCACATAATTATTCTGTTTAATTGCAGTGAATCCCTCAGAAGAGAAAAGTCCTATTACTTGTGTCAAAAAAAAAGAACACCCAAAGAATTATTACTTGTTACACTTCTATGATGATATATCTAGTGTGAGGCTGAATAAAAGTCAAATTATATATCTTCCACTGGCTTCACTTTATGGGTAAGCAGATTTATAGTCACACTATAGCATGCAAAAAAGAAGTTTAAAAGGTTTGAGCCTAAATATTTAAACATAATTTTTAATAATATATGACTAGATAGATATATACATATTAATATATGTATATATAAACACAGATATCTAGAAGTATATACCTATATATGTAAATATATAGATGTATAGCTATTATAAATATACAACTGTATGGCCTAAATTGAAATTAATATTGCTAGTGTCTCAGAATGTGCTGAGTTTCAAGTCACATTCATAGGGAAACAAAATCAGAAATTATGTTGTTAAAATTAAAACTTTATTCTAGAACTCTTACAGCATCCTATATGGGAGAAGCTGTCTGTAATAAAGATTGATGTAGCAGAAATTGTAACATATCCACCAACATGAAATTTTACGTTCAGGTTTGTGGGTGAAAAATTTAAGACTTGTGGTAGTAAAGTGACGAGTTTTATGTATTATCCCCTTATGAATCTTTTTGACCATTTGGAAAAGTCTTATGGGGTTAAACATCCAGGTTCAACAAACAAACAAACACCTGGACACTGTGACAGACGAGGAAAGACAGAAACTGCATCTGTGGACGGGTGCAGGGAGTCTGAGTAAGTCAGTAGTAAGGATGGGAACAGCACGGTTTCTGCCAAGTGTGCTACACACTTAGCAGAGCAGATCCTGAACACGTGCAAGGCCTCAAGGTTTGGGTCAGCAACAGTGTCTAACAGCGATGTGGAGCTCCTTCTAGGATAAGTCATGAGTGTGTAATTTACCATGGAGTGGCCTATTTATGGTACACGGGGGGATACCTCGCTGGTTGTTTTTTCACGCAGTTATTAAATCTTAGTGGCAGTTAAAATCCAGGAGACTGTATGACTTTGCACAAGATGACAGGATGCTTCCTACATGCCTCTTGTCTTTGGAAAAATGATATTAAGTATAAGCTAATCAGAACTCAAGGAATGGGAAACACGTGAGTTTTCGAGCCAGATGAACTTGCCTGGCTCTTTATTTAGCTTTTGTTGGCCCAAATTTTATGTTTTTTTGTACAACAGACAGAACAATATGCATCTTGTATGATTATTTTGAGTATTAAATGAGATCAAAGTGAGTGAAAGTCGCTCAGTTGGGTCCAGGCTCTTTGCGAACCCATGGACTATAGCCCACCAAGCTCCTCTGTCCATGGGATTTTCCAGGCAAGAATACTGGAGTGGGTAGCCACTTCCTTCTTCAGGAATCTTCCCAACCCAGGGATCAAACCCAGGTCTCCTGCATTGCCGGCAGATTCTTTACTCTTTTCATCCATTAAATGAAATAATGGATGCAAATATTCAATGTAAGGCCCAATATGTTTTAGATTTCACATTCCCTTGCCCTTGAACACAACCTCTCCTTTCCATTTCCACAGCCCAAGGGAAAATTAACAACAAATTCTAGAGTTCTATAAATTCTAAAAATAAAAACTGTGTTTTCCTACTGAAAACTGACGCTAATTCATATGAAAAGAATGCAATACCTTCTCAGATATTGGTACCTATAAGAAAAAAAGCCAGCAACTGTCCTACCTATGAACTTTATATGCGTTATTATTTTTTAAATAATTTTGTTTATTTTTGGCTGTGCTGGATCTTCATTGCTGTGTGAGATTTTCCCTAGTTGTGTGTGCGGGGGCTGCTCTCGAGTTGAAGTGTTCAGGCTTCAGTAACTGCGGCTCGTGGGCTCCGGAGCACAGGCTTGGTAATTGTGGCATATGGACTTAGCTGTTCCATGGCATGTAGGTTCTGCCTGGATAGGGACAGAATCTGTGTCTCCTGCATTGGCAGGAGGATTCTTAATCACTGAGCCACTAGGGAAGCCTTAGATACGATATTGTTTTAATCCATACGTCAATAAATACCCCATCTGGTAGGTATTGTTGTAAGTATTTTGCATATGCA
Organism: Bubalus kerabau; assembly: GCF_029407905.1. Taxonomy (NCBI): domain Eukaryota; kingdom Metazoa; phylum Chordata; class Mammalia; order Artiodactyla; family Bovidae; genus Bubalus; species Bubalus kerabau. The sequence goes on along the minus strand of NC_073630.1, from coordinate 28,139,481 downwards.
TATCATAACAATTATGAAGAAAAAAGTACTGACTTACTTACACTCGCCTTATTACAAGAATAAGGGCTTCCTGGGTAGCTCAGCTGGTAAAGAATCCACCTGCAATGCAGGACACCAAGGTTCGATTCCTGGGTCAGGAAGTTCCAGGGATAGGCTACCCACTCCAGTATTCTTGGGCTTCCCTAATGGTTCAGATGGTAAAGAATCCACTGCAATGCAGGAGACCTGGGTTTGATCCCTGGGTTGGGAAGATACCCTGGAGGAGGACATTGCGAGCTATTCCAGGATTCTCGCTTGGAGAATTCCATGGACAGAGAAGCCTGGAGGGCTATAGTCCATGGGGTCGCAAAGAGCTGGACAAGACTGAATGACTAAGTACATTACGATGCAAGCTCAGCAAGAGGAAGGAAAATTTAACTGCCTTTTGTTTTAATGTTATTCTGTTCTGCACTTAATACGTAGTCAGGAAACATTAGTTGATTTCTTTCCCTTCAGAACTTTCATTGCTAAACCCAGAAAGAGGACAGCATAGAGACTCTGTTTCACTGACCTAAGTACTCATCAAGAAGCTCTAGGTACCTAGGTAGTACAAGAAAAAGTATGCTGTATAATTTGTCAATAACCTTGATAAAATCCAAACCTTGTGATTTGGTCTGTTCATTTACATAAAGATAGTGTGGAGGGGTGTGGGCAGGGAAAGAGAGAGGGAGGAAAGGAGATGACACAGTTTTCTGCATCCTCAGGTATGAGAAATTACTAGTAAATTACTCTTGGAAGTACTCAGATTGCATTTCAGGAGTTGCACTGAAAAAGGTATTTTAGCTAAAAATTTATTATAGCATTACCTGTCTGAGACCCTTACTTCTTTGGATCTATTAACTAGCATCACAAATGAATGGATGCTGCTTACAACAGATTTAGAGTACCAAAGGGAATAGCGTCAGGTTGCTACATCTGGATAATTTTCAGGGGTGGAAAATAAAATAATGAGGATACCAATTGGGCCACCCACTGCAAAATGTGGGTGACCAAATAAGCCAACGGAACCTCTAATGAGTATTTACTCCAAAGGACTCTGCATGTAAACGACTTCCAGACTGATGTGGTGCCAAGCTTAGAGGATTAAGTCTTTCAATGGCTTTTGTTGGTCAGCAGCCAAGGCATCTAGGAACAAAGGAGGGGGTCTCCTTGTTAAGCATATCAAGAATATTACTTTCAGACAAGAAAAATGCAAAGAATGGATCAAAGAACACCATAAAATAGATGGAAGACAGTAGAAATAAGTAATAACAGCATCATTCATACTCTGAGTTTAGGGTGATTATGTTTAGTTAGGGCATTATTTTTCAGAGGACTTTAAAGCACTGCTTAGCATTTATGTGGTCTGGCCTACATTATAGGTAGTTGTGTACATGTCTTAGGTTTTGATGATCTTGAGGGCAAGAGTTTCCTCTGCTTTGTCTCATAAGTGTGCCATTAATCTTCCGTTTCTTTCTTCTTCTAGCCCTAAGCAGAGTATAGATATAGGTTGTTGAAGAATTATTTTTGAAATATGTTAAAAGGAATTTGCAACCACGTTTGCTTTAATAACATAAAAAGTACCAGGAGGAACATATCATGGTTTTATTTTTGCTTTTTTAAGGAGAGGTAAATCTGTAATACAGAGAAATTGCATGTCCAGAGGGAACAACTCAATATCACTTAGAAAGTTAGTTGCTGGGTTTATCCTGACTCAGGGTTCTTTTATATCTCAGACTAATCAAATCCCCCAAAGCAATGCAAATGACAGAGTACATATGGAAAATCACATTCCCTGTATGTTTACCCAGAGAAAATACAAAGCAAGAAAATGTTTGCACACTGTGACAAAAGTCAGTGCCAGAATAGATCCTAAGATGGCCACACAAACAAAGGTTTACTTCTGTAAAGCAAAGCAAAGCAAAACAAAACCTAATTGGATATTTTAAAAGTTTGAAACACAGCAACAAACTTATTTGGTTCATTTTTTTCTGTTTCCAAATAGTTGTGTTAACATTTTGGAACCTTTACCTTTCTGACCCTTCTCAAAGTGGTCAATCGCATTTTACAGCAAGATTTCCTGATAGACATTGTCAAATGTAAACTTTGGCCACCAATTTCTCCTTCTTTAGGCAAAAGGTGGCCATAGTTGGCCTGAAAGTTTGGAACTGCACTGTGTGGTTTGAAGACTTTCCCAATGGTCAGCCCTGCCAGTGTGGCCACGGTCCTAACAAAGACAGCCATTACTCTTTTCTTAGATGGACAGCAGTTGCATGCCTGCAGTTACTCATGTGTGCAGAACGCTTCCAAAATGTTTGTTTATTTATATCCTTAATTTAACAGGCTCGTATAGTGCCAGAAAGTGTTCTCTGTGAAGCAGATAGAAACATTATCCCTGTTTCATAAATGTGAAATTGAGGTTAAATAAATTGTTGAAAGCCATGCATCTCAAAAGTGGTAGAACTGGGATTCAAACCCAAGCCACCTGGTTCAAGCACACTAAAGTCTGACTCAAACTCAAAAACACATGTTTTAAGGAAAATGATGACACTGGCTGGGTTTTCACACAGTCCTATCTAGCTTAATCGCCCTAAAACTGTGTGGTGTACATCTTCCTCCTCTAGTCCACATCCAGTTCCTCAGTAGCAACAGGACGTTCTCCAGCTCTTATCCCCCTGGGGGGAGGGGGTCTTACATAGTAGATTTGAGAGGAAGCTTAGACTCAGGAGAGTGAAGGAGGTGTCTGACTAGACATCTGGGGATATGTCTGTGCTCATGAGGACTCCTTGTGTCCCTTTTGTGACAGCTCCTTTCCTTTGCTGCTACCAGTAAATTCCAAGTTGTTCTATTTCTCATTAGTTCAGAAAGTGGTAGAGTATTTCTCACACCTAAAGCAAGCGCTACAGTATATAAAAAACACTTAAGGTTTCTGTCGCTGGGGGGTGGTGTAGGCAGAAATAAACAGGTTGAAAGTACATCAGGAACGAAAACGTATTCCTCCTTTTTTTTTTAAACTATCCTTTTCCCCTCCCCACCCCGTCCTCTGTCCCCCATTTAAACACTTACTGTTGGTTCAAGTTACGTAATTGATTTTCAGAGTAAAGCTTTTTTGGTGTGTGGTTATGGAGTCAGCTTGGCGCTGGATTTCTGAGGGGAGGAGGGCTGGGACATATGGAAACAGAAAGATAAGGGAAGAAGGGGCCTTAGTGCTACTGAGAGAGTAGGTCCCAGGAGTGCTGGTCCCCAGGGAAATAGTCCTGGAGAAGGAGAAGGGGCAGCACCTGGGATGGCTCCAGGCTGTGTGAGACAGGAGGGAAGAGGGGTCTCAAACTGGAGCTTAAAAGTCTGAGCAAAGGCAGAGTAAGGGAAGCCAGGTTTCAGTTCTCAGCAAAGATCTTGAAACTGCCTCTTTGCAGTGCTTAACTCTTAAATTAAAAAAAAAAAAAAAGGAAGAAAGGAAAAAATAGCATAAACCAGCCTTATCCTCTAGGAACCTAGCATTCAACTTAATTCCAGAAAAGAACTGGGATTTGTTTTAGGTCAAATGCTAAAATTTCTTCTTGAGTACTTTTGTTTTGCTCTGGGAGTGTCTCTAAGTTGACCAGTCATGCTTCTGTGAAATCCAAATTGGCAACGTGAGAAAGGGAGGAAGAATATGACTGCATATCTTGAGGGAGTGTCTTTTTATCGTCTCTTCAGTGGGGGAGTCAATAATATTTTTAACTCCTTCTCTCTTAACCTGAAGAACTACAACCAGGGCCAGCTCTTCCAATTTTCTGTAAATCCCATGTGTGACAAGGGTTCAGGAATCTTGCCAACACATTTAAAGCCAAACTGCCCAGAAAGCCATATGGAGAAGGGAGACTCGATGACTCATATGCAGACCATTTTATGCATTCTGTGTTTCTGCTATCTGTTGGGCACACTGTGTTTCGCAACAACTTTAATTAAATGTAGTATCTGCAATAATTTGAAGAATATGAAGCATGGCCCCATTATTTAGACTCTCTAAATCTTAATCACTATCAAGACCCCCTCAGTGGAGAGAGGGAAAAAAAAAAAAAAAGATTTATGTGTGTGTGTGCATCAACACACTCACACTAACATGCTAGAGAGAGGGCTGGTATGGCTGAATCACTTAAAGCAAGTTGCTGAGCTATCCTGGCTTTATTATCCCATCTATATAAAAATGACAATAACAACCAAAATGAGATAAACTCTGTCAAAAGTTGAGGAGCCCCATAGTGGATGGGAGCTCTATTTGACTTGTGTGTGTGTTACTCAATTGTGTCTGACTCTTTGTAACCCCATAGACTGTAGCCCACCATGCTCCTCTGTCCATAGAATTCCAGGCAAGAATACTGGAGAGAGTAGCTATTTCCTTCTCCAGGGATCTTCCCAACCCAGGGACCATTGCAGGCAGATTCTTTACCTTCTGAGCCACCAGGGAAGCCCTCTATTCGACTTAGATATCTCCAGATCTTGCAACTCTATTGTTTCACTCTCTGAGGTTTCCTTTCTTCCTTTTTTCCTCCATCCATCCCTTTCTTCCTCCTTTCTTTTTACATGTATTTGATGGCTGGATGGCATCACTGACTCGATGGACGTGAGTCTCAGTGAACTCTGGGAGTTGGTGATGGACAGGGAGGCCTGGTGTGCTGTGATTCATGGGATCGCAAAGAGTCGGACACAACTGAGCGACTGATCTGATCTGATCAACTCTATTAAGTGCTAAGCACTGTGTTTAATGTAATTAACAAAACCCCCAGCAGAGAAGAAAGATCTGCATCATAAGGTCAATGCATCCTTCTCCTTAAAATCCTTATGTAACTTCTTATTTCTTTTACAATAAAGACCAATATCTGGGTCATGGCTGAGCAAGCCTCATCTCTCTTCACTGTCACCTTGTTCTCATACCTCTGGATACTTCCACTTTCTTTTTTACCACACAGCCTCCTGCCCCAGGGATTTTTCACAAACCATTTCCATTTTCTGGAACTTTTCCTTAGCATGGCTCTCCCTTCAATTAGTTAACTCCTAGGTTCCCTTCAACTCTCAGCTCAAAAATCACTTCCTCAGAAAAACTTGCTCTGACCCTTCATCTGGATGAGGTTCTTTGGCTGTGTGCTTCTACGTGCTGTGTCTCATTCACCTGTCTGAGCTTACATGTATTTATTACTCTCTACTCCACCAAGCAGCAAGCTCTGTAAGACCACACTCTGTATTTGTTTACTTCCACCATTGTAAAGCCAGGGCGTCCCACAGTCCCTGATCAGTGGTAAGTGCTCAGTATTTGTTATTTGAATGAACCGATGAGTGAGTAAGTGAATCCACCAGGAAAATTCATTGTCCTCAGTTCTTCTCCTATCAGTTGCTGTGTAGCTTTATATAAAGCAGTTCCTCCTTTAAATTAAAAAAAAAAAATGCACTGCTTTATTATACAAATGGACTATAATAATGAAGATAATTTTTTGAAGACAGTGCCTTATTGTGACCTTTCTTCTACTCGTAATCTATCAATATTATTAACCCGATTCCTGCAGCTGAAGAGCTTGGTAATTCTGAGATAGCCTCCAGAGAATTAAGACTTCCAGGCTTTTCATTAAGATGCATATTGTTTAAAGAAAGAACGAACACAGAGGCTTACAGCATGCTCTTTCAAACATGACTATTTGTGAACAATAATCAAGACATTTAGTTTACTTCCTAACAGATGAGGTTAAAAAAAAAAAAAAAGTTCTTTCTTGGGAAAATTGAAATGGCTGAAAATTTAGGAGAGATGGAGACTTGGCTACTAAGGAGAAAAGCCCCAGGAAATAGATTAGTTGGTATTCAGTTGCAGCTTTCGTGACTATAGTTGAGAGTAATGCTACATACATTTTGTCCTGTAATGTATGAGAGTGAAGTCGCTCAGTCGTGTCCGACTCTTTGCGACCTCGTGGACTGTAGCCCACCAGGCTTCTCCATCCATGGGATTGTCCAGGCAAGAATACTGGAGTGGGTTACCATTTCCTTCTCCAGGGGATCTTCCCGACCCAGGGATTGAACCTGGGTCTCCTGCATTGGAGGCAGACGCTTTAACCTCTGAGCCACCAGGGAAGCCCTGTAATAAATTCCATAGTGTAAAAGGCATATGCAAAATAAAAAAGTGAATGAATTTCATGAGTCTGATATTACATCACAAAAGCCAGTTTTTACTAGAGACAGCATATTAGCTACTGTTTTTTGGTGAATTATTGTTTAAATTACTTGGTCATTATATCATAATTTCAATCATCTTAGAATATAAATTAATTATCCATGACTTACTACAAACATCTGAACCATGTTCATTTAAAATTAAGTATGTAAGAGCCTTTATATTTTTCTAGATTATTTTTATATCTTAAATTACTATATGTATCCCTGGATTTTTCACTAGACTTCAAATATAACCAAGAACTTCTCAGTGGTATTAAGATATTTTGGAAGAATACTGAAATAATTACATAAACAATTAAAAACAAGTCAAGTGGGTTATATGTATTAAATACTGTAAACTGTTTGGAGTATCCCACCAAAAATAATCACTCCTTCTTTTAGTTTCTCACCCCTTAGTCATTTTGCTGAATATTGGGATAGTCATCTGAGAATGAGAGTAAATAAAGCTCCCTCTATCCACCCATGTACTTTAATCAGTAGGTCAAGTACACAAGTCCCCTTTGGCAGTCTGGTGAAACTTAGGGACCTTCTCAGAATAAATTTAAATAAAATAATAAAACTAAAAGGAATGCCATTTATATTTAAATATGATTAACCAACTTTGTAATATGACAATATATGTATTTATATGTTAAATAATAAGATACGAATGTCAGGTCCATGAATCAAGGCAAACTGGAAGTGGTCAAAAAAGAGATGGCAAGAGTGAATGCCGGCATTCTAGGAATCAGCGAACTGAAATGGACTGGAATGGGTGAATTTAACTCAGATGACCATTATATCTACTACTGCGGGCAGGAATCCCTCAGAAGAAATGGAGTGGCCACCATGGTCAACAAAAGAGTCCAAAATGCAGTACTTGGATGCAATCTCAAAAACGATAGAATGATCTCTGTTCGTTTCCAAGGCAAACCATTCAATATCACAGTAATCCAAGTCTATGCCCCAACCAGTAACGCTGAAGAAGCTGAAGTTGAACGGTTCTATGAAGAACGTATAAGACCTTTTAGAACTAACACCCAAAAAAGATGTCCTTTTCATTATAGGGGACTGGAATGCAAAAGTAGCAAGTCAAGAAACACCTGGAGTAAGAGGCAAATTTGGCCTTGGATACGGAATGAAGCAGGGCAAAGACTAATAGAGTTTTGTCAAGAAAATGCACTGGTCATAACAAACACCCTCTTCCAACAACACAAGAGAAGACTCTACACATGGACATCACCAGATGGTCATCACTGAAATCAGACTGATTATATTCTTTGCAGCCAAAGATGGAGAAGCTCTATACAGTCAGCAAAAACAAGACCAGGAGCTGACTGTGGCTCAGACCATGAACTCCTTATTGCCAAAATGAGACTTAAATTGAAGAAAGTAGGGCAAACCACTAGACCATTCAGGTATGACCTAAATCAAATCCCTAATGATTATACAGTGGAAGTGAGAAATAGATTTAAGGGCCTAGATCTGATAGATAGAGTGCCTGATGAACTATGGACTGAGGTTCGTGACACTGTACAGGAGACAGGGATCAAGACCATTCCCATAGAAAAGAAATGCAAAAAAGCAAAATGGCTGTCTGGGGAGGCCTTACAAATAGCTATGAAAAGAAGAGAAGTGAAAAGCAAAGGAGAAAAGGAAAGATGTAAACATCTGAATGCAGAATTCCAAAGAATAGCAAGAAGAGATAAGAAAGCCTCCTTCAGCAATCAATGCAAAGAAATAGAGGAAAACAACAGAATGGGAAAGCCTAGGGATCTCTTCAAGAAAATCAGAGATACCAAAGGAACATTTCATACAAAGATGAGCTCAATAAAGGACAGAAATGGTATGGACCTAACAGAAGCAAAAGATATTAAGAAGAGATGGCAAGAATACACAGAAGAACTGTACAAAAAAGAGCTTCACGACCCAGATAATCATGATGGTGTGATCACTGACCTAGAGCCAGACATCCTGGAATGTGAAGTCAAGTGGGCCTTAGAAAGCATCACTACGAACAAAGCTAGTGGAGGTGATGGAATTCCAGTTGAGCTATTCCAAATCCTGAAAGCTGATGCTGTGAAAGTGCTGCACTCAATATGCCAGCAAATTTGGAAAACTCAGCAGTGTCCACAGGACTGGAAAAGGTCAGTTTTCATTCCAATCCCAAAGAAAGGCAATGCCAAAGAATGCTTAAACTACCACACAATTGCACTCATCTCACACGCTAGTAAAGTAATGCTCAAAATTCTCCAAGCCAGGCTTCAGCAATATGTGAACTGAGAACTTCCTGATGTTCAATGGTTTTAGAAAAGGCAGAGGAACCAAAGATCAAATTGCCAACATCCGCTGGATCATCGAAAAAGCAAGAGAGTTCCAGAAAAACATCTATTTCTGCTTTGTTGACTATGCCAAAGCCTTTGACTGTGTGGATCACAATAAACTGTGGAAAATTCTGAAAGAGATGGGAATACCAGACCACCTGATCTGCCTCTTGAGAAATTTGTATGCAGGTCAGGAAGCAACAGTTAGAACTGGACATGGAACAACAGACTGGTTCCAAATAGGAAAAGGAGTTCATCAAGGCTGTATATTGTCACCCTGTTTATTTAACTTATATGCCGAGTACATCATGAGAAACGCTGGACTGGAAGAAACACAAACTGGAATCAAGATTGCCGGGAGAAATCTCAATAACCTCAGATATACAGATGACACCACGCTTATGGCAGAAAGTGAAGAGGAACTAAAAAGCCTCTTGATGAAAGTGAAAGTGGAGAGTGAAAAAGTTGGCTTAAAGCTCAACATTCAGAAAACGAAGATCATGGCATCCAGTCCCACCACTTCATGGGAAATAGATGGGGAAACAGTGGAAACAGTGTCAGACTTTATTTTTGGGGGCTCCAAAATCAGTGCAGATGGTGACTGCAGCCATGAAATTAAAAGACGCTCACTCCTTGGAAGAAAAGTTATGACCAACCTAGATAGCATGTTCAAAAGCAGAGACATTACTTTGCCAACAAAGGTTCGTCTAGTCAAGGCTATGGTTTTTCCTGTGGTCATGTATGGATGTGAGAGTTGGACTGTGAAGAAGGCTGAGCGCTGAAGAATTGATGCTTTTGAACCATGGTGTTGGAGAAGACTCCTGAGAATCCCTTGGACTGCAAGGAGATCCAACCAGTCCATTGTGAAGGAGATCAGCCCTGGGATTTCTTTGGAGGGAATGATGCTAAAGCTGAAACTCCAGAACTTTGGCCACCTCATGCGAAGAGTTGACTCAGTGGAAAAGACTCTGATGCTGAGAGGGATTGGGGGCAGGAGCAGAAGGGGACGACAGAGGATGAGATGTCTGGATGGTATCACTGACTCGATGGACGTGAGTCTCAGTGAACTCCAGGAGTTGGTGATGGACAGGGAGGCCTGGCGTGCTGTGATTCATGGGGTCGCAAAGAGTCAGACACGACTCAGCGACTGATCTGATCTGATCTGATAGACTAGAGATCTCTTCAAGAAAATTAGAGATACCAAGGGAACATTTCATGCAAAGATGGGCTCAATAAAGGACAGAAATGGTATGGACCTAACAGAAGCAGAAGATATTAAGAAGAGGTGGCAAGAATACACAGAAGAACTGTACAAAAAAGAGCTTTACAACACAGATAATCACGATGGTGTGATCACTGACCTAGAGCCAGACATCCTGGAATGTGAAGTCAAGTGGGCCTTAGAAAGCATCACTACGAGCAAAGCTAGTGGAGGTGATGGAATTCCAGTTGAGCTATTTCAAATCCTGAAAGATGATGCTGTGAAAGTGCTGCACTCAATACGCCAGCAAATTTGGAAAACTCAGCAGTGGCCACAGGACTGGAAAAGGTCAGTTTTCATTCCAATCCCAAAGAAAGGCAATGCCAAAGAATGCTCAAACTACCACAAAATTGCACTCATCTCACACGCTAGTAAAGTAATGCTCAAAATTCTCTAAGCCAGGTTTCAGCAATACGTGAACCATGAACATCCAGATGTTCAGGCTGGTTTTAGAAAAGGCAGAGGAATCAGACATCAAATTGCCAACATCCGCTGGATCATCGAAAAAGCAAGAGAGTTTCAGAAAAACATCTATTTCTGCTTTATTGACTATGCCAAAGCCTTTGACTCTGTGGATCACAATAAACTGTGGAAAATTCTGAAAGAGACGCGAATACCAGACCACCTGACATGCCTCTTGAGAAACCTATATGTAGGTCAGGAAGCAACAGTTAGAACTCGACATGGAAAAACAGACTGGTTTCAAATAGGAAAAGGAGTATGTTAAGGCTGTATATTGTCACCCTGCTTATTTAACTTCTATGCAGAGTACATCATGAGAAACGCTGGGCTGGAAGAAGCACCAGCTGGAATCAAGATTGCTGGGAGAAATATCAATAACCTCAGATATGCAGATGACACCACCCTTATGGCAGAAAGTGAAGAGGAACTAAAAGCCTCTTGATGAATGTGAAAGAGGAGAGTGAAAAAGTTGGCTTAAAACTCAACATTCAGAATACGAAGATCATGGCATGTGGTCCCATCACTTCATGGGAAATAGATGGGGAAACAGTGGAAACAGTGTCAGACTGTATTTTTCGGGGGCTCCAAAATCACTGTAGATCGTGATTGCAGCCATGAAATTAAAAGATGCTTACTCCTTGGAAGGAAAGTTATGACCAACCGAGATAGCTTATTGAAAAGCAGAGACATTACTTTGCCAACAAAGGTTCGTCTAGTCAAGGCTATGGTTTTTCCAGTGATCATGTATGGATGTGAGAGTTGGATTGTGAAGAAAGCTGAGCGCCAAAGAATTGATGCTTTTGAACTGTGGTGTTGGAGAAGACTCTTGAGAGTCCCTTGGACTGCAAGGAGATCCAACCAGTCTATCCTAAAGGAGATCAGTCCTGGGTGTTCATTGGAAGGAATGATGCTGAAGCCGAAACTCCAATATTTTGGCCACCTCATGCAAAGAGTTGACTCATTGGAAAAGACCCCAATGCTGGGAGAGATTGGGGGCAGGAGGAGAAGGGGATGACAGAGGAAGAGATGGCTGGATGGCATCACCGACTTGATGGATGTGCGTTTGAGTGAACTCTGGGAGTTGGTGATGGACTGGGAGGCCTGGTGTGCTGTGATTAATGGGGTTGCAAAGAGTCGGGCACGACTGAGCGACTGAACTGAAGTGATATGATAGATTTAATAATACTGTGATTTAAAAATTATGATGGGTAGGAACAGTATTTTGAGTTCCAGAAATGACTGTAGTGTGATATGAAGATATCTGTGATTTCTGTTGTTGACAAAGTCACATATACTGCTCATACCACTGTGATCCATGGTGTGTATTTATAATTGAAAGACATAGAGCTGGAGGTTAGTGAAAATACAGATGTCATGCTTTCCCAACCAAGTTCAGAGACCTCTGGTTAAGAATCAGCTCACTGTTTGATAAGGAAAAAAAAGATGGTTTAGTCAACTGCGACTTGAATATTATCCATGATTTAATTTCTCAAGTTTGTACTGATGACAAGAACAGTAATAGCGGTAGCTAAACACTTCAAACAATTATTAATTGCCAGATACTGTTCTAAGTGCTTTAAATATGTCACATCAAGTCATTCTTGGAAAAACTCTATGAGGTAAGATTTTACAGGTATACAGAGAGGCGAAGTAACTTGTCTAAAGCCAAACAGTTTGTAAGTGATAGAGCCAGGTCCCTCTTGGTCTTTTAACTATTGTGCTGTATAACTGGTTTCTTTGTATTTGCTTGAGTTTTCTGGTAAATGATGGAAGGCCAGAAATATATGAGACATTTTTTCCAGTAGAAAAAGTTATGAAGCATATTTTAAATATCTGTAAATTTTCATAAAGGGTTTACTATTGTCTATCTAATTTATATAGTGTTCAGACTAAATGTCAGAAGCACAAGAAAGGAAAATTCACACAAAGAAAGTCTGTGATTGTTAGCCATTACCAGATTTTCTTATTTTTCTTATTTATTTTTTTTTTATTAGTATAAGCTATTGGTGGTTAAAACATCGAGATTGAAATTTCTTTATAAGGTTAAAACATTTTAAAGTTTATTGTTGTATTTTTTTTTTGACTCTGTTGAAATTCTAGAACCACTTTGTTGTGAAAATGTCAAGGTCTCAGGAGTTTTAATAAGATTAAAATTTATATTTTTCAACTCTAAATTTTGCAAAAGAGAAAACCCACAATATGTACCAACTTTTCAACAGGGTGAAAACACTATCTTTTTTTCCTGAAACATTTAATGAATTTAGGGTTTCTATTTTAGAACACACAAAAATTGAGCCAACTCTTACCTTTCCAGAGAAAGGGGAGATGAGATGGCATGAGAATTCATATTTAGTGTCAAGCCAAACATAGTGTTTAATGTAAAACTTCTATTTCATCAAAATATTAGTTAAGATTCTAACAAACAGATGAATTAAGTGGAAAACCTCTTTATATATAAAGTTGTCAAAAGAAAAAAAAAAAAACTTTGGGTAAAAAGAGAAAAAAAATCACACGCTTGGATCACCCAAATATGCATAATTATACTGAATAATAAACATTAGTGACAATATTATTAAGGGCTTCCGAGGAGGCACTAGTCATAAAGAACCCACCTGCCAATGCAAGAGATGTAAGAGATGCGGTTTTGATCCCTGGGACAGGAAGATCCCCTGGAGGAGGGCATGGCAAACCATTCCAGTGTTGCTGTCTAGGTTGGTCATACCTTTCCTTCCAAGGAGAAAGCATCTTTTAATTTCATGTCTGCAATAGCCATCTGCAGTGATTTTGGAGCCCAGAAAATAAAATGAGCCACTGGTTCCACTGTTTCCCCATCTATCTGCCATGAAGTGAGGGGACCAGATGCCATGATCTTAGTTTTCTGAATGTTGAGCTTTAAGCCAACTTTTTAACTCCTCTTTCACTTTCATCAAGAGGCTCTTTCTTTAGTTCTTCTTCACTTTCTGCCATAAGGGTGGTATCATCTGCATATCTGAGGTTATTGCTGTTTCTCCCGGCAATCTTGATTCCAGTCTGTGCTTCCTCCAGCCCAGCGTTTCTCATGATGTAGTCTGCATATGGATCATCGAAAAAGCAAGAGAGTTCCAGAAAACATCTATTTCTGCTTTGTTGACTATGCTAAAGCCTTTGACTGTGTGGATCACAATAAACTAGAAAATTCTGAAAGAGATGGGCATACCAGACCACTTGACCTGCCTCTTGAGAAACCTGTATTCAGGTCAGGAAGCAACAGTTAGAACTGGACATGGCACAACAGACTTGTTCCAAATAGGAAAAGGAGTATGTCAAGGCTATATATTGTCACCCTGCTTATTTAAAAAAACTTAATGTAATGAATTTTTGTGATGTGGATACTTGCAATATTTAATTTTTATCCACTAGGAAAATCCTTATATGTTTGGAGTATGTTTCCTACACAGACAAAATCTTTTTTTTTAGACATCTTGTGAAAGTCAAGTACAATAATTAGGCACCTTTTTTTGGTGTTCCAAAATGTGTGCTTGACATGATCACCTGTAAAGAAAACAAATGTAAACATGCGTCTCTATTTAAAGTCATTTTTCATCTCTTAGCTTTTTAATAATAATTTGCTGACTCCTTTCATTATATTTGCGGAATTGGGAGAACATAAAGAAAACTGAATCTATTAGGCAGGAGAGCAACTGTTTGAACTAGACACCAAAAATTAGAAACAGGTATGCTCAAGTACATAATTTTTATACTCCTTACTTAATTAAAATTTTACCAAATTATATCCTTTAAAAATGCTAGCCATGTGACCATGAATTTAGATTTCCTTCACAGGGCCTCCCATATATTCAGTACAGTAGGACTTTTTTTTTTTAAATATGTATGGTATAAATGAGAGATTAAGAGTGACAGTATCGCCTTATTTCTTGACTAACAGTACAGATTTTGTAAAGTTAAATAATGTGTAATCCAAGCATATTTTGACAGATCTCAGGTTTGCATCTATTTTTGATTGATTCTTTTAAAAAGACTGAGATTAGTATTGACACTTGAGCTTCAGATAATTAAAATTTTGTTAATAAAACTCTCAACAAAGATAAAGGTACCAACAGTCCATTCCAAGGATCCTATAATATAATCTATATATAATTTATATGATTCCCTGGAGAAGGCAATGACAACCCACTCCAGTATTCTTGTTTGGAGAATCCCACAGACAGAGGAGCCTGGTGGGCTACAGTCCGTCTATAGGGTCATAAAGAGTCAGACATGACTGAGTGACCTAGCATGCACGCCAGTGCAGGAGACATAAGTGATGCAGTGCTATCCCTGGCTCAGGGAGACCTCCTAGAGGAGGGCATGGCAACCCACTCTAGTATTCTTGCCTGGAGAATCCCCATGGACAGAGGAGCCTGGCGGGCTACAGTCCATGGGGTCACAAAGAGTCGGACATGACTGATGTAAATTAGCACACATCATATTATTGGTCATGTCTATTCTAGGTCAGAGAAATTGCAAAAATACAGTTTTGCAATGCAGACAATTCTGAATCAATTCTCAGTTCTTTTACTTCAGTAGAAGTGGTCAGCTAAATTTTTTGAAGAGTTCTTGTTCTTCTTTTTAATGCTAGTATATTACCATCTAAATATGGAGTGCAGTCTACAGTTTAGATGAAATTATCTCTGGAGTTCAGAATTTCTGTTTTCAATAGTTATTCACTGACCCTTCTCTATATATCAGAAACTACTACGAACATGAGTATAGAAATGAGTCTAACACCTTACCTGCACTAAGGAAATGTCTAAACAACTATAGTAGTTTGTGATAATTGCTGTAATAAAGGGAAATGAGTTCTACTGGGAGAAAAAGTGGGACTTCTGTTTCTAGGGTTGGGGTGCAGGTGGAGGGAATGAAGGAAAGGGATCCACCAGAGGGGTAACATTCACTTAACTCTTTACTGGGCCATGTCATAGATTAAACCTAGGATTTCTCTTTTAATCAGTATCATGTAGTTGATACCGATAGCTTACTACCAGGCAATGTTTTCATTTGCTCCCTCTGTATTTCTGACTGTGGCAAATCCATTTAGCATATCTAGGGTTGGCTGCAATTCACCAAAGTTTCTGTGGTACATCAGAAATTTGTTAACCTTTTTGGAAAAAAAGTAATAATTTGCTTTTCCTTTGTATTTTTAGGAGTGAAAAGATGAGTGATAGTGAGTTCATGGTGGTGTATTGAAACCTACTGGGTGTGACTGCATAGGTGAGAAAGCAGCTATTCCACAGACACACTCTAGGGTGGTGGCGCCCTTGCCAGCCCTCTGAAACCTTCCCTGGTGAAGAACAGAAAGAGTGGGAGTTCTGTTTCTGGGGTTGGGGTGCAGATGGAGGGAATTGAGGAAAGGGCTCCACCAGAGGGGTCACATTCACTTAACTCTTTACTGGGCCGTGTCATAGCTTAAACCTAGGATTTCTCTTTTAATCAGTATGCTCAAGCCTAGTGAGTGGAGTCAACAAGGAGCCTGTTTTAAAAATGTATTCACCTTACACTTGCTTTCAGAGAGTTTCAGCTGTACAGAAAGTATACCTTTCTGACTTTAGAAGGATGGGTTGGAAATATGGGTAAAAAAGAGAAGCGTAAAAACCTGCTTGGCCTTCAGTTTGGAGAAGGGCATGAGTATATCATTAAAAGAGAAAATAAAACCTACTACATTTCCAGTAAGTTGTTATTTTAAGAGATAATTAACAGTACAATCTAGCACATTGTCTTGTTCATTATTACTTGATTTGTGGATTTAAAAAAAAATCCATTGAGAAATTCCATGGAGAAGCAGAGTTGCCTCACAATGCAGTTTCCCAAGGCTCTCTAATTGAGACAAAGCAGTGCTATTAATTATGAACTTGTGGGATCATATTCCACAATGGCGAGATCTCTCCACACTGTCCGGAAGTGTTTCCATTCCAGTCTTACACACACCCATCTAACACTGATGGTGGTTTCTGTACATATGAACTTTCAGATACCTGCTCTTCTCTGTCTCATAAAAATGAGACAGAGAAATTTCTCAACTCTGATTCAGGCTATCATTTGAAGTAATGGAGTGGTTTATTAAGGAATGTATTGTGCCTTAATTAAGATGTAATTACAGAAGTCATACCTCTTTCCTCTCTAATTTTGCTATGATAAAAATATAAAAAATTAGGTAGTCCAAATAGAAAATATAAAGCAGCGATGATAACATTCAGTTCAGTAACATTAGGCAAAACAAATCAACAAACAAAACAACTCAAAGCTTCAAAATTCATATGCACATCCTAGGACTTTTGGATCATCGCTAATCATCTAAATCTTGTGTCTGAAATTTTAGCTGGTACAGTGGTGACCCTGGCTATATATGGAAGAGACAGATTTTCATCATGCAGCTTATCATCTATTTGTGGAATTTTTAATTATGAGAATAATAACACTTTTACAACATTTATAATGTACTTTAAATAACAGGTTATCTCATTTGACCACTCAACAGTCTAGTTAATAGTTATTATTATACTCATTGTGTATTTGTGGAAACTGAGACATTACTTTGCCAACAAAGGTCTGTCTAGTCAAAGCTATTGTTTTCCAGTAGTCATGTATGGATGTGAGAGTTGAGCCATAAAGAAAGGTAAGCACTGAAGAATTGATGATTTTGAACTATGGTGTTGGAGAAGATTCTTGAGAGTCCCTTGGACAGCAAGGAGATCCAACCAGTCCATCCTAAAGGAGATCAGTCCTAAATATTCATTGGAAGGACTAATGCTGAAGCTGAACCTCCAATACTTTGGCCACCTGATGTGAAGCAGTGACTCACTGGAAAAGACCCTGATGCTGGGAAAGATTGCAGGCGGGAGGAGAAGGGGATGACAGAGGATGCGATGGTTGGGTGGCATCACCAACTTGATGGACAGGAGTTTGAGTAAACTTTGGGATACCTGGAGTGCTGTAGTTCATGGTGTCGCAGAGTCAAACACGACTGAGTGACTGAACTAAATTCAGGCTTGGCTGATAATTTGCAAAAGATGATGCTCAAACTCCATCCATAACTTGTATTTTCCTCACCATAATGCATAGTAGGACTTTTACACTGTATGAAAACTAGATGTCTAGAGCCTTATGATAAATTAACTGGAATTATAAAGTGAGTATTTTTTGAAGTCTAAAATATTTGATTTTATTACTTGAAAGTGATAGAGTTTATGATAATGCAGTGCAACCCTATGTCCCATTATTCTGTGATTCTGGAATGTGAGCAGGAAGATGAAATAGTCTCCTTTCTGCTGGGAACACTCTCAGTCTCTTGCTGCTCAATCTTCACTGGGCTATGTAGTGACTTAAATGTAGGATTGCTGTTTTTATGTGAGGGACTACCTCACATGAACACAGTGGGGAAAAAGTCTCAGTAACCTCTGAGCTTCTAAGGAAAGGGAAGGAAAGATGAGAAGTCTCAGCTTTCCCTTTTATCTACTGAATGAGGCAAATTATCTATAGCCTTCAAAATCATCAAAATGTAATTGATCTTCCAAGTGGTAATGGTTAAAGCCTTCATCTCATATTTTTCTGTATTAAACATTTGTTACTTTGTTCTCCTTCTATAGAGCAAAACCAGTGGGAAGGTATGAACAAAATTTATACCAGAAGGGTGTTCTAGCCACCTCTTTAGATTTGTGTTACAAATGTGTTTTTGTCTGTTTTATTTCCATAGAGGAAGGTGAAGTGCAATCCCTGCTTTGGAGCATGAACACAGCGATGGGATGGCCGGCATGCAGTGCTGGTTGTCCTGGTAACAGCATCTCAAATCTTACACTAACATCTGGTGTTCTTAAGCTTAACAGCTGGTTGTCTACAGAAAAAATTGAACAAGGAGTTGAAACACAAATGGGAATACCATAAAATAAAAGGAGTTACCTAGGAGGAATACCAAGAAATAACTAAGCTAAAGCAGGAAATGAGATGCAACTTGCAAAATGCAGAGAGAAATATATCAGGGATTAAAAAATGGATAAAAGATAATGTCACTTGGAAAATAATGAATATTGTGAGTTAAAAGTTTTGCATTATTTTTATAAGCAAATTGACCAACATATTGGAAAGATGAAAGATCAAAATTAAATTTTGGAGAATATGAACCAACAGACTATATTTTGTATTCCTTAAGTCCCAACACAAGTGGAAATCATGATTGCAAGTGTACTCAAACCTTTTGAACATTCTTGGTAAAGTGTTTGAAGATGAGAAAATACTCAGGATTTCTTGATCAGAGCTTTTAACTATTGATTTCTACTCATAGAATTACATGTCATTATAGTTGAAGGATTTGAGGTTATTTTTATTTTGAGGAGGTGTTTTTTTATGGACTCACTGAATACATACTGAAGTAGTACTCATTTTAAATCACAATGTTAATACAAATAAATAATGTTGGCACCAATATTACTCATTTTGAAGGGCATAGGATATTATTTACAAAAAGTTGTTAACAGAGATTCATAGTGATAATTCTCCACCTTCACCTTTAAAGTTGGAAAGTTCATTAAATTTCCAATTACAATAGTATAAAAAAATTCCTGCTATATCTACTCTCATAAATAAAATATATGATATAGAAATAGGTTCTTTCCTACAAGGAAACTGACTGAAAATAAGCAGAGGCTTTCTTCTGGTTTAAGATATAATCACAGAAAGTTAAATAAAGCCACTGGACTCATAACAGTGTAAGACTTATTCTGAGTAGATTTAATAGGCAGAACCAGAAAATCTAGATAGGAATGGAAAGGGAATCAGACTTTTACTTGTCACAGAGAAGAATAGTTTAGGAATTTGTTTCCAAAAGGCAATAGACAGCCCCTCGAGGTCATCATGTCCAGAGTTTCAGGGGACAAGTTTTAGTCATTATTGTTGAGAATGCTGTATATAGAAGGCAGTCAAGGCCATAAATGGACAGAATTCTGGAGCGAAACATTCTACCAAAAAACTGGAAAATCTGAGAGAAGAGCTGTTTAGAATTACTGTGGATGGGGAGCGTATGTATACCTGTGGTGGATTCGTTTTGATGTTTGGCAAAACTAATACAGTGTTTCAGGTTTAAAAATAAAATAAAATTAAAAAAAATAAAATAAAATAGAAAGATGAAAGAATGAAGATGACTCATTTAAGATAAGATGAATAACCAGGAATGATGAGTGCTAGACACTAAGAACGGAGAAGGCAAGCCACTCCAGTACTCTTGCCTGGAAAATCCCATGGACGGAGGAGCCTGGTGGGCTGCAGTCCATGGGGTCGCTAGGAGTCGGACACGACTGAGCGACTTCCCTTTTGCTTTTCACTTTCACACATTGGAGAAGGAAATGGCAAGCCACTCCAGTGTTCTTGCCTGGAGAATCCCAGGGATGGGGAAGCCTGGTAGGCTGCCATCTATGGTATCGCACAGAGTCAGACACGACTGAAGCGACTTAGCAGCAGCAGCAGCAGCAGCAGACACTAGGAAAATTGGTGTCCATTAAGGACAATCATGTCCTTCAGAAAGAGAGAGAATGAAATGAGTAGGGATAACTCTCTGTATTGAGCTCTTTGAAGGTTAAGTACAACCAGGGGTAAATTATGAGTTTCTGCACATTGATAGCATCAGATCTCAGGTTACATGATGAATTAAGGAATAGATTAGCAGCCAGAAAGAGCCTGTGTAAACTACTCGTTCAAGAAATTTACTAACAAAAAGAGAATAAGCATAGAGATTTTGTTTTTAATAGAATTTTTCACAATTTGCTAGCAGATGGGAAGAAATAAAAATACACACTCTGTTTCTAACTAAACTCTCACTAGTCAAACTCCAGAAAACAATATATTCGGGTAGCAGGCCAAACTTATACAAGAGAAAGGAAAAACCATTAGAGAATTAAGAGTCTATGGAGCCTAAACGAGAGAGCAGTAGGGAAGAACAGTACCCTGTTAATGCTAGATGTGCAAAACAATGTCCATATAGCAATTCATTCATCCGTTTTTAAGCATTTATGATAGGCCAGGCACAGTTCCAGATGTTGTAGACACAGTCATATAAAAGAAAAGAAAAACCCCTGCCCTCATGGTGCTTATACTTCAGTCAGGGGAGTGACAAAAAATAAGTAAATGATTCAAATAATTAGCATGCCGTATAGTGAGAAATGCTGTGGAGAAAAATAAAGTTGTAAAGGAGGTGAGGGAGCAACGGAGTGGGGTGTCAGGATGGCCTCAATAATACAGTGAAGGAAGGAGAGGGGCAACTGGGTCAGGTGGCTCTCTGCGGATGAGCCTTCCAGCAAAGAGAAGGGCTGGCTGCTGGGTCGTTACGTATGAAGAGGCCTGCTGTGTGGGAATCATAAGGAGATCAGCATGGCTGGAGTGGGGTGAGCAGGGTAAGACAAGCACAGGGTCAGCTCCTTTCAAACAGAAGAGGTTCAGGCTTTTGTGCTGAAGGAGATGGATAGCCAGTGGACAGTTTCTAGTGAGTAACTGACAGCATAGATCTTCCATTTCAGCAGACCCACTAAGGCTACTTTGTTGAGAATACAATGGTGTAGGAGAATTCTGGGATGGAGGAGCAAAGATGAAAGGAGTGAAGCAGTGCAGATAGTGAGGAGAGGTTGGATTCCAAAAACACATTAAGGATAGAGCTCAGTGGATCTGGTGATAGATTTGAAGTTAGGAGTGAAAGAGGAATACAGCATGGTGTGAGGTTTTGACATGACAACTTGCCATTACAGACTTGCCATTCACT
Organism: Bubalus kerabau; assembly: GCF_029407905.1. Lineage (NCBI taxonomy): Eukaryota > Metazoa > Chordata > Mammalia > Artiodactyla > Bovidae > Bubalus > Bubalus kerabau. The sequence goes on along the minus strand of NC_073630.1, from coordinate 28,118,459 downwards.
GAGATAGGGAAGACTTCTGTGAAAAAGAAATAGAATAGCATTTGTAATCTTTTTCTGAAGGTCTCCAAAGGATCGTCCCCACCTATATGCATTTCCACAAAACATTCACTGGGATTTTTTAACGTTCCAATCTGGAACTGAATTGAATTGAAGGTTTGCAATTCATGACATTTCACATTGTGCAGAAGCCTCACACACATGTTACTGCATGTAAGGCACTTAACACATAACATAGTCCATAGTAACTACAAAAAAAATTCCAATAAATATTATCTATTATTAGAACTTTTGTAGTGTCAGGCTGTTGAGATGCTGGTGCTATTTTATATTTACCAAAAGTTTTGTCTAGATCTCTAGTTTGTTCTACTAGATGGAAACAAACAGTAAAAGCAGGTAATATCATATTATTTCTGTAATGCTAAAGAAAAGCAAGTTAATGACATATAGTCCCTGAAAAATGGGCAACTTTTATATTAAAAGATTGCAAGCTATTGCAACAAATAGCTTTTATAAACAGAAACCAAAATAGAGCTTTTAAGAGGTGATTTCCCTCATTATGTAGACAAAAACCAAAAGCCCACAGATGTTAGAGATATGTGCAAAGTCTACATGCAGATAAGGGAGAATCAGGACCTGAATCCAGAATTCCATCTCCCAGTCCTCAGCTACTTGGACCACAATAATACTACCTCTTTTGTTTGAATCCAAAATTCATCTGTACAAAGATTTCTATGTGTTTTCAGGCAACTGTGTTTATGTTCATCAGAGCCAAAAAGGTACACCCCCATTGTTTGTGCTTTTCTGTGATGATTAGGTAGAAAATAAATAGAAGTAATTAAAATGTGACCAAAGCTGTCATCTTTTTACCTAAAGTAAAAAAGAGTCCAAGCAGCCACCCACCGGCAGAGCAGAGCTCTAGAAATGTGTGAGTAATTCAAGTCACCTGGGTACTATGGACTCTGCAGGTGTTTGTAACACATACCCTTTACTGGTAAATGATTTCCTGGTGTTTCATTTAGTCCCAGTGTCAGTGCATAAAGAAGGAAACCTCAGACATCAAAGGAAGAAAGAAGATTAAAGGATCCTAGCACTTTAGAAACAAGACATTGTCAAATCTACTGTTTTCTTCCCTGCAATGCTCTTCTATACGCAACCCTAAGCAAAGTGACTGGGAGAGCAAGCACAATCTGGTAGGCAGATGTTGGAATATATGTTGGCTATATCGCCACTTGTCATCTATACACATGTACACACATGGGAGAGGGCAAAAAAAGTGGTTTGGGGTTGATGCTAAGACACTGGCATCACTCTTGCAGAGATGCAGGATAGGAGTCGATGCCCTAATCTGTACTTCTAAGACCTTTCAGTAAACATGGACTAGGACACAGGCAGAAAACTTTATGGGTAAGGATTGACCTGTGTCTTTATGTCAGGTAGGTTGCTTACAGCTATATATATATCTTTATATGTAGAAGCACCTCAAGTAATACTAAAATAATCCCTCTTACCTTTGACTGTTAAGCAAACTAATTCATTCAACATTAATGACTATTCTGTGCCAGGCACTCTGTGTCAGACCCAAGATAGTAGATATTAGTTCTAGAATTTTGCAAGTACAAACTTACACAGTTTAGTAAGTTCCTCATACATGCTGGAAGAGATAGTAAGCTTAACTAGTTAAGTAAAAGTACTGACCTTCAGCCAGGAATAAGACACTAATTTACACGATCATTTTAAAGCTGACATAGTGCTCTCACCTACATGTTTTCATTTTGATGTTCACTCAGTCAGTGAACCTGTGATGTAGAAAAAGTGGACACTTTCTATAAGCCTGTTCTTGTTGTTTCGTTGCTCAGTCATGTCTGACTCCTTGCGACCCCATGGACTGTGTATAGCACACTTGTCTCCTTGGTCCTCCACTAGCTCCCAGAGTTTGCTCAAACGCATGTCCATTGAGTTGGTGATGCTTGATCTAACGATCTCGTCCTCTGCCTCACCCTTCTCCTTTTGCCTTCAATCTTTCCCAGCATCAGGGTCTTTTCCAGTGAGTTGGCTCTTCACATCAGGTGGCCAAAAGATTGGAGCTTCAGGTTCAGCATGAGTCCTTCCAATGAATATTTATTTCCTAAATATGATATGATTTCCTTTAGGATTGAGGGGTTTGATCTCCTTACATTCCAACAAACGAGTCTTCTCCAACACCACAGTTCAAAAGCATCAATTCTTTGGCATTCAGCCTTCCTTATGGTCCAACTCTCACATCCATACATGACTATTGGAAAAACCATAGCTTTGACTGTACGGACCTTTGTCAGCAAAGTGATGTCTCTGTTTTTTAATATGCTAAGTTTGTCTTAGCTTTCTTTCCAAGGAGCAAGCATCTTTTAATTTTATAGCTGCAGTCACCATTTGCAGTGGTTTTGGAACCCAAGGGAAAAAAAATCGGTCACTGCTTCTTCCACTTGTTCTCCTTCCGTTTGGGATGAAATGATGGGACTGGACGTCATAATCTTAGTTTTTGAACGTTGAGTTTCAAGCCAGCTTTTTCACTTTTTCACACTCATGAAGAGGCTCTTTAGTTCCTCTTCACTTGATGCCATTAGAGAGGTATTATCTGCATATCTGAGGCTGTTGATATTTCTCCCAGCAATCTTCATTCAGGCATGTAAGTCATCCATCCAGTCATCCATCATACATCCACCACTGTGCATATAAGTTAAATCAGCAGGGTGACAATATACACCTTGTTGTATTCCTTTATCAATTTTGAACCAGTCAGTTGTTTATAAGCCTATTTTGTTTAAAGAGACAGTGTCCCTGATTGAATTAGCAAAACCTGTAACTAGGAAATATGCTAATAGGCAATTCAGTCTAGCATGACGGTTCATGTCTTGGTTATTGTAAACAGTGCTACAATGAACACTGGGGATGCATGTATCTTTTTGAATTATGGTTTTCTCTGGGTATATCCCCAGGAATGGGATTGATGACTATATGGTAAATCTATTTTTAGATTTACCTTCATACTGCTCTCCATAGGGATTGTACTAATTTACATTTTGACCAACAGTGTAGGGGAGGGTTCCCTTTTCTCCACATCCTCTACAGCATTTACTGTTTGTAGACTTTTTGATGATGGCCATTCTGACTGGTGTAAGGTGATACCTCCCTGTATTTTTGATTTGCATTCCCCTAATCATTAGTGTTATTGAGCATTTTTACATGTGCTTTTTGACTATCTGCGTTTCTTCTTTGGATAAATGTCTAGATCTTCTGCCCATTTTTTTTTTTTTTTTTTGGTTTGGGTTGTTTGTTTCTTTTATATAGAGCTGCATGAGCTGTTTGTAAATTTTAGAGATTAATCCCTTGTCAGCATCATTAACAAATATTTTCTTCCATTCTGTGGCTTATCTTCTCATTTTGTTTATAATTTCCTTTGTTGTGCAAAAGACTTTAAGTTCAATTAGGTCCCATTTCTTTATTTTTATTTTTCATTTCATTACTCTAGGAGGCAGATACAAAAAGATATTGTGGCAATTTATGTCAAAGAGTGTTCTTCCTATGCCATCCTCTAAGAGTTTTATAGTATCTGGCCTTACATTTAAGTCTTCAGTCCATTCTAAGTTTATTTTTTGTGTCTGATATTAGAAAATGTTCTAATTTCATTCTTTTACATGTAGCTGTCCAGTTTTCAAAGCAACAGTTACTGAAGAGACTGTCTTTACTGTATAGTCTTGCCTCCTTTGTCACAGATTATTTGTCCATAGGCACGTGGGTTTATTTCTGGGCTTTCTATGCTGTTCCAATGATCTATTTATCTGTTTTTGTGCCAGCACAACACTGGTTTGATGACTGTAGCTCTGTAGTATAGTCTGAAGTCAGGGAGCCTGATTTCTCCATCTCTGTTTTCCTTTCTCAGGGCTGCTTTGGCTATTCTGGGTCTTTTGTGTTTCATACAAATTAAAAAATTTTTTGTTCTAGTTTTGTGAAAGATGCCATTGGTAATTTGATAGGGATTGCACTGAATCTGTAGATTGCCTTGGGTAATATAGTCATTTTGATAATATTGATTCTTTCAATATAATAATATGGTAGTATCTTTCCATCTGCTTGTGTCATCTTTGATTTTGTTCATCAACATCTTACAGTTTTTGGAGTACAGGTCTTTTGCCTCCTTAGGTAGGTTTATTCCTAGCTATTTTATTCTTTTTGATGTGATAGTAAATTTGATCATTTCCTTAATTTCTCTTTTTTTCCCTTATTAGTGTATAGAAATGCACACGATTTCTGTGTATTAATTTTTTTTTAATTTTATTTTATTTTTAAACTTTACATAATTGTATTAGTTTTGCCAAATATCAAAATGAATCCGCCACAGGTATACATGTGTTCCCCATCCTGAACCCTCCTCCCTCCTCCCTCCCCATTCCATCCCTCTGGGTCGTCCCAGTGCACCAGCCCCAAGCATCCAGTATCGTGCATCGAACCTGGACTGGCAACTCGTTTCATACATGATATTTTACATGTTTCAATACCATTCTCCCAAATCTTCCCACCCTCTCCCTCTCTCTCAGAGTCTTGTATCCTGCTGCTGCCGCCAAGTCACTTCAGTCGTGTCCGACTCTGTGCGACCCCATGGACTGCAGCCTACCAGGCTTTTCCATCCATGGGATTCTCCAGGCAAGAACACTGGAGTGGGTTGCCATTTCCTTCTCCAAAGCATGCAAGTGGAAAGTGAAAGTGAAGTCGCTCAGTCGTGTCTGACTCTTAGCGACCCCATGGACTGCAGCCTACCAGGCTCCTCCATCCATGGGATTTTCCAGGCAACAGTACTGGAGTGGGGTGCCATTGCCTTCTCCCATTATATCCTGCAATTTTTCTGAATTCATTGATGAGCTCTAGTGCTTTTCTGGTAACATCTTTAGGTGTTTCTATGTAGAGTATCATGTCATCTGCAAACAGTGACAGTTTTATTTTGTTCTTTTCCAATTCGGATTTCTTTTATTTCTTTTTCTTCTTTGATTAGCATGGCTAGGACTTCCAAAACTATTTTGGATACAAGTGGGAAGAGGGGACATCTTTTTCTTGTCCTGATATTAAAAGAAATACTTTCTGCTTTTCACCACTGAGAATGATGTTAGCTGTGGGTTTGTCATATATGGCCTTTATTATGTTGAGGTATATTCCCTCTATGTCCACTTTCTTGAGCATCTGTGTCATAAAATGGGTGTTGAATTTTGTTAAAAGCTTTTTCTTCATCTATTGAGATGATCATATGTTTTTAATTCTTCAGCTTGTTAATGGGCTGTATCACATGGATTTGTGGATATTGAAGAATCCTTGCATTCCTAAGATAAATCCATCTTGATCATGGTATATGATCCTTTTAATATATTGTTAGATTTGGTTTGCCAGTATTTTGTTGAGGAGTTGTTTTTTTAAAAGAAGAGGACTTTAGAAAAATAACTGCAATACTATTATCAAAACTTTGAGTTCCTTAATATCATTAAGTATCCAATAAGAATTCTTGAATGCTTACAATTTTGGAAATCATCAAGGAAAAGTGATTACAACTGAAATGTGTAAAGACAAGTGATTGTTCTTTACTCATCGGTGAGTAACATATCGATAAGGTGCTTAGTCACACTGTGAAATCATTTTGTAAAAAGCACATCTGCAAAGTATTTGCAGTTTCCAGGAGCCTGTTATTTTCAGGGTCTCATGAAAATACAAACAGTTTGTAGAGAAGCTCCAGCATCTGTGGCATCTATTAGCAGGAGGAGTCTTTTTGGCTGGTGACATGGTGAATTTAAGGATTTACATCTGGGCTGAGGTTATGGGTGAGAGTACTGAACTCATCCTCACCACACCCAGGTTATGCACCCAAATTCCCAGACAACTTTTGTATTATTTTCGGCAAAGACTGTTCTCAATGAGAACCATCCTGCTCTATTGCTAGAAACAAATTTTTGCCAATGATCAGGGATTGGTTGAGGACTTGGCAGTGAGCCAGCCAGACAGCAGGACATGGGTGTGTATTCTTATCCCATCTCTGTACATCCAAACACATTTATCTAGCAATGGAAAGATCCCCCCAGACATTACAAGGACAGGACCTACGAATGTTAAATGAACTTCTCCCTAGGGCTCTCCAAACACATGCTGGCAGTTGTCACAGAGACAGTTAATTTGTTAATGCTTAAGAAAGTCACTACTTTTGAAGACAAACAGCTGTATGCACAATTGATGTTAAATAGCAATTATTATTATTATTATTTAATCAGTAACTGGGTGATTACTCTTTTAACTGATTCAGTCTATGAACCTGTGTTTTAAAGAATGATAACTTCTTTTTGGAAGGTTCCCAAAAAGTAGGACTGCACTTTTTAGCAAATTTGCTCTTGTTTATTAATGTCTATGTATAAGAAAGGCATTGTAATGTTTCTTGGAATCATCATTTGCAAGTTGTAAACAGTTTTCAGTGTACCATTTATAAAAGTACAGCTCTTGTTACCATGGGATGAGCAGTATTATTTCAAAAGCACATTCTTGACTTTTCCAAAAAGTCCTGTTTAAATTGCAGGTGGAATTTGGTCAGTGCATATTAGTCAGTGCGTGCCCAAGGAGGGGAGATGAAAAGCAGCGCATGACCAGATCCTTATGCTTTTGATCCACCCTCAGAAAAGAGTCTGGCAAGTACTGGGTTTTGTAATAAAAAATCACTTCATCCAATGTTAATGTGGAAACAACTTGATTTGTTTGTGTGAATAAAGTTCTGGTGATCTCATTTAAACACAGGAAATGTTACAGTTAGGCCGTAATCCATCCTATCTGATACCTGCTGGGCCCAGGTGTGGCTGTCTTTCCTCTTCTTAGGATAGGGAATCCAATCACTCACGTCTCTAGACCATACCCCAGAATTATACGGGAGTCTTAAAAAGAGACTTAACCTTTTCAAACACACAGTGACACCCTTGCCTGGACTCACAACATAGAACAAATATGCAACTTCTGTCAACATTTCCTGAGGTAGAGTTATTTTTTGCCTTTTTGCCCAGGCAATAGGCTCTTCCTACAAATCTTTTTACAAATATGAAATGTGATTCTAGTTTAGGCTGAGTAAACTACTTTGCAAATTTCTCTAAGTTCATAAACTTGGGAGCAGGGCCTGAAAAATGTATGGTTATCCTCAAAATTCTGATGCATGGCCATAACAAGGGAAGTTGATAGGTGTGTATAAGAATTATAGACATGATCTGAAGTGAGTTTATTTCAAACAATAGACATGCTGTCCATATTTTGGGGTAAAAACTGGCATGCCCATGAGATTTAACAGAATTAACATGGTGGGAAACTTGCTTACTAACTCAATTTGTTTAGACTCATAAACAAGTTAGACTTTAAAATAAATGATTGGGTGGTGGTATTCCTTGGGGCAAGCATTTTGAAAAAGTAGTAGTTTTGTACTGGTTTCTGTATTGTGGTGACGAAGGTGTATCAGGAAACTGTATCCCCTTAGTATTCCATCTACATATCTTTAGGATATTTAAAGGAAGCCATGACTAGCTTCTCTCCTTTTTGTTTCCTTACAAAAATATAGTGGTGAAGGTTAACTAGGAATGCTATAAGATACAACCACCAATGAGAAAAATATTGATAGACAAAGGCAAAGAAAATTTAGGAAGAAGTATTTAGGATGGAAGGTCAGCAGCTTCATTTGATCCTTGGAAGTACCCAGGGTCATAGCTCCCACCACCAAGAGGCTTAACCAATTTCCTGAGAACAGTCAGGGAAGAAATGAAATAGAGAGTCATTGTGTGCTGCTAGGACAGCATTATTGCCGTGGCAGAGACCATCAATTCCACTTAGGGATGAAAGAGTCTATTTTTTCCTTTAGATAATTTATATGTGAAAAATATCAGCTAAGGGAATGTAACATGAATTTAAAATTTTTTTAATTGGAGTATCATTGCTATACAATGTTGTGTTAGTTTCCACTGTACAATAAAGTGGACCAGCTGTACATATACACATGTACCTTCTTTTATGGATTTCATTTCCATTTAGGTCACACAGCACTGAGTAGAGCTCCCTGTGTAATGCCACAGGTTCTCATTAGTTATCTATTTTATTCATAGTATCAGTATGTCAATTTCAATCTCCCAGTTCATCACAGACTCCCTTTCCCCCCTTGGTATCCATACGGTTGTTCTCCACATCTGTGTCTCTATTTCTGCTTTGGAAATAGGATTATCTATACCAATTTTTTCAATTCCATATATATGTATTACTATATGGTATTTTTCTCTTTCTGACTTACTTCCCTCCATATGACAGACTCTAGGTCCATCTATATCTCTACAAATGACCCAATTTCATTCCTTTTTATGGTTGAGTATTATTCCATTGTCTATATTACAAATGACCCAACTTCATTCCTTTTTATGGCTCAGTATTATTCGATTGTATATATGTGTCACATCTTCTTTATCCATTCTTCTGTTTATGGACATTTAGGTAGTTTACACGTGCGGCTATTATAAATACTGCTTCAGTGAACGTTGGGGTGCGTGTGTCTTTTTGAATTATAGTTTTCTCTTAATATATGCCTAGTACTGGGACTGGAGAAGGCAATGGCACCCCACTCCAGCACTCTTGCCTGGAAAATCCCATGGACGGAGGAGCCTGTGGGCCGCAGTCCATGGGGTTGCTAAGAGTCGGACAAGACTCAGCGACTTCACTTTTACTTTTCACTTTCATGCATTGGAGAAGGAAATGGCAACCCACTCCAGTGTTCTTTCCTGGAGAATCCCAGGGATGGGGGAGCCTCGTGGGCTCCCGTCTATGGGGTCACGCAGAGTTGGACACGACTGAAGCGACTTAGCAGCAGCAGCAGCAGTACTGGGACTACTGAGTCACACAGTAGTCTATTTTTAGTTCTTTTAAGGAATCTCCATATTGTTCTCCATAGTAGAGAACAATAATACATCCCCACTAACAGTGCCAGAGGGTTCCATTTTCTTAAGACCCTCTCTAGCATTTATTATTTCTAGATTTTGTGATGATGGCCATTCTGACCAGTGTGAAGTAACATGTCATTGTAGTTTTGATTTGATTCATTTAATAATTAGTCATACTGTGCATCTTTTTATGTGTTTGTTGGCCATTTAGGGATATAATGTAAAGGGCTGAGGATAGCACTTGAAAATGTGAATCTGAGGCTCAACATGAAATATCTGCAGCCAAATTGCTAGCTGGAAAATTACTTTTCAATCGATTATTTTTTAATAAACACATATGAGGTTCTTAGTTAAAAAGTTATAGGTTACAAATAATTTATGTAGAACTTAGCTGATTTTTAAAAATCTATTTCAAAATATATACAAAACTATCTCTTGATTTTCAAAATACTTCTTTTTAACATCTTCTTATGGGTACTTATGTGAGCACTCAGTGGTACAAATTCCAAACCACTATTGCAACAATATCTCATTCATTAATTCATTACCAGACAAAATGCAGAAAACTAACTTACTTCATTATGTGTCCATGGGGAAATATAAAGATGATTTCCATGATCAAAGATCATTAAAAAGGCAAAAGAATAATTTAACAGTACAGGATCTATAAACAACACGGTACAAATAAGCATGAGGTGTTAGCAGAAGGCTGGATATCCAAACTGGATATCCAAATTAGCTGGGGGGTGAGAAGCCACGCCAAAAATTTTCCCAAAAATGAAGTTCAGTTCAGTTCAGTCACTCAGTCATGTCCGACTCTTTGTGACCCCATGAACCGCAGCATGCCAGGCCTCCCTGTCCATCACCAACTCCCGGAGTTCACTCAGACTCACGTCCATCGAGTCAGTGATGCCAGCCAGCCACCTCATCCTCTGTTGTCCCCTTCTCCTCCTGCCCTCAATCTTTCCCAGTATCAGGGTCTTTTCAAATGAGTCAGCTGTTCGCATCAGGTGGCCAAAGTATTGGAGTTTCAGCTTCAACATCTGTCCTTCCAATGAACACTCAGGACTGATCTCCTTTAGGATGGACTGGTTGGATCTCCTTGCAGTCCAAGGGACTCTTAAGAGTCTTCTCCAACACCACAGTTCAAAAACATCAATTCTTCAGCACTTAGCTTTCTTCACAGTCCAACTCTCACATCCATACATGACCACTGGAAAAACCATAGCCTTGATTAGATGGACGTTTGTGACAAAGTGATATCTCTGCTTTTTAATATGCTGTATAGATTGGTCTTAACTTTTGTTCCAAGAGGTAAGCATCTTTTAATTTCATGGCTGCAGTCACAATCTGCAGTGATTTTGGAGCCCCCAAAAATAAAGTCAGCTTCTGTTTCCATTGTTTTCCCATCTATTTGCCATGAAGTGATGGGACCAGATGCCATGGTCTTAGTTTTCTGAAGGTTGAGCTTTAAGCCAACTTTTTCACTCTCCACTTTCACTTGCATCAAGAGGCTTTTTAGTTCCTCTTCACTTTCTGCCATAAGGGTAGTGTCATCTGCATATCTGAGGTTATTGATATTTTTCCCAGAAATCTTGATTCCAGCCTGTGCTTCCTTCAGCCCAGCATTTCTCATGATGTCCTCTGCATATAAGTTAAATAAGCAGGGTGACAATATACAGCCTTGACATACTGCTTTTCCTGTTTGGAACCAGTCTGTTGTTCCAAGTCCAGTTCTAACTGTTGCTTCCTGACCTGCATATAGGTTTCTCAAGAGGCAGGTCAGGTGGTCTGGCATTCGCATCTCTTTCAGAATTTTCCACAGTTTATTGTGATCCACACAGTCAAATGCTGTGGCATAGTCAATAAAGCAAAAATAGATGTTTTTCTGGAACTCTCTTGCTTTTTCCATGATCCAGCGTATGTTGGCAATTTGATCTCTGGTTACTCTGCCTTTTTCTAAAACCAGCTTGAACATCTGGAAATAGATTGTTCACATATTGCTGAAGCCTTGCTTGGAGAATTTTGAGCATTACTTTACTAGCATGTGAGATGAGTGCAACTGTGCGGAAGTTTGAGCATTCTTTGGTATTGCCTTTCTTTGGGATTGGAATGAAAACTGACATTTTCCAGTCCTGTGGCCACTGATGAATTTTCCAAATTTGCTGGGATATTGAGTGCTGCACTTTCTGGATATCATCTTTGAATGAGTTGGAATTATTCTGATGATGAAGTGAGTGGAGGAAAGGTATTCACATGGCAGAGGAAAAACGTCTGCAAATGCATAGACATGAGGGTGTGTGGCTAAGGGATTGGCAAGCAGCCCCTTATTTCTGGCATATATTATGTAATATAGGGGGTAAATAGGGATCAGAATGCCATGCTAAGAAGAGAAATATTTTCTGCTCGTCTTTATTGAAACAAAATCGCCTGGTTTGGTTAAACCAGGCAAACCAAAGTAAGTGGGATAGATTTCAGATAGCATCTCAAACATAATGCCAGAAACACTTTACCATTGGATATGAGCAGGGAAAAAATCTGAAAAAAAAAGTGTAAGATTTCAGATTGACCCTAGCAAAGTTGTATCAAAAACTCTATTAGCCATTTGGCTAATTAATAATTTTGTTTGATTTGTCTAGACTTCCTTCTGACCGAAACAGCACTTGAGGAGTTGTGCTAAGGTAGTACATTATCCACCCCAGTCTCTGGGGTGATCCTGCACTCCACTTCTCTTTCCCACTCTCCCTCCGCCAGCTCACATGTTAAAGCCCCATAGTTGCTGAAAATCCTGCTGGAATGTGATGCCAGACACAGAGGTGTTAGAGAGTCCAGTGCCAGCACATCTGGGGATCCTTAGTAATGAATATAGGCTGACAAAAGAAGCAGCAGAAATACATAGGAGCCTACTCTTGGCACAGTTTGGAAAAACCAATAGGATGAAGGGGGATCTGACCTGAGCCTGAGACGGGATTTCATCTCTTTCATGTAGTAACAAATCATCTGACCTCTCCTGCACTACTGAGAAGGTCCTGGTCAGCACATCATGTAGATGTATTGAGATGCGTGTGGTTTGGGGGATTAATGTCTTCTGCGTGTTTTCTTTGAGATTACTGACACATTGAATATGTCATCACTAAATGAACCACATTTCTGAGGCTGAGGTTTGAACACAAACATCACACAAACCAAAGTATCTGTCATCTGGCTCATAATTTCCTCCCTTTTCCATCTCAAGAAAAGCATTTAAATAGAATTTTTTGACAAGAGATTATAAGCTAATGAGTGATGTTTTGCTCTATGCCATATTGCTCACTAGAATTAGATTGTTTATGTGCTAACCTCCTTTTTCTTCTTCCACATAATAAGAGTTTAAATTTCGTCATGAGGGTAGAAGGTTGAGAATAACCACATGTGTATTAAAATACTGATTATTTTTTGAAGAATTTTATTTTAATAAACATCATGTAGTCATATAATTGCTATTATCTGACACTAAAACTCTCCAGGTTGGGGCTTTTCAATCCAATCGTCTTGTGAATGTCTGAAATAAATGAGTAGCCTTATATATTATAATTTCATCTTAAAGAAACTCAGGTAATAATTTTCCTGGATGATTTAACCATATGATTATGTTTGAGTCTCTTAGACTAACTCAAACTCTAATTGAAACATTGTTTGGATCTTTGGAACCCAGAAATGATGACATGGGAGTATGTAGAGTGCTCTTTGCATGAAGAACTTCCATGTGAGATCTGCCTTATCAACTAAACATTCCAAATTAATAAAAATGAGACAGATATGTAGCATAGATCTTTACATATTTTACAGGTCATGTATATATCAGGTATGTAAACTACCTAAAAAAAAACCTAGAAACTGGGAAAGAATAAGTATGGTGAAATAACTGATGCTATAACTCCTATTCCTTTCTCTTAGTAACATACAAATTTATCTCTCAGTAACTCATCCAAAGTGCAAGAGTTGAACTCTTTCATCCCATTGCACCTATAACTTGTATCTTAGTCCCCCCATAGACTCTTCACGCACTTATTGTTTTCCTCCAAATGGCAAAGGCAGAAATACACTGAGTTACTTAGGCAGAGTTCTGTATTAGCATTGTGAATCACCTCTTCATCTTACTCTTTTAATTAAAAGGTTTCTTAGGTTTCAATCTAATCTCTGCGGTTATTGCTATTGAGTAAACCTCTTGTTCCAGCCTTCTGGATCATCTCGGGCCATGCTTTATCTCAAATGATTGCTTCTCCCCATAGAATATCTAGAGGATAAAATGCTGCCTGCTTTCTGATTTATGACTCTAAATTTAAATGGTAACATTTTATATTTTCGAGAAATATTTACAAGGAGCTTCAAGTAGTTCTTTCTTAAACAGAATTTGAGTATTTTCACTGCAAATGAATATTGAGTGTTATATTTTGCTGTGCTTTTTCCATCTTCCCAAGTATAAAACAGCAATGTTTTCAGTTTTATCAGCTTCCATCAACTGTTGCATCAAAGTCAGAATAGAATATGGCAAGTGGCTATTTGACTATTGGTCTAACCTGATTCTTAGAAGAAATAAAGGAGAATCAAATGAGATTAGAGAAGCATAAAGTTTGTACATTATATACTAAATTATATGAGCCAAGACAATACACATTAGCTCAATTAAATAATTGTTGGGACAATGGATTGTTTATATGTGAGTATGTGTGTGTGTGTGTGTGTGTGTGTGTGTGTGTGTGTGTGTATAATTTGAATGTTGCATTGATGGTCTGATTCTGCTAATAAGATAAACATTTATGAAACAAAAGAGAAAATTTTTAATCAAGAAACTTCAATCTGTATTCTTGATACTCTTGCAAGAAACCCTGGCTTTAGGAAATCCAAGTTCCTAATATGAAAAACATGAGGCATAAATTAGCAAGGAGTAAAAAATTTCACTTTGAATCTCATAATATTACAGTTGTTCATCAGTATTCACAGGGAATTGGTTCCAGGGACCCTCATAGTTGCCAAAATTTGAGGATGCTCAAGACCCTTAAAGGAAATGGTTTAGTTAGAGTCAAGCTTCTGCTTTGGTGTATTCTATGGGGCCTATTAACTGTAGATCTTTTAAAAATTATGTTAATATTAATAGATAATACATGTACCCATCACATACTATAAAATGTTAAAAAGCATTTATATGGAAACTAAATGTTCCTGTTTTCTGTTCTCAACAACCCTGTCCACATTCCCACTGGTAAATTTTGATTTGTGTTTCTTGAGTATATCTTCACAAGAGAAGGCAAGAAGGCAAGATAACTTATGTACATACACATACACCTCCATAGGATTTTCATTTCTAAACCCATGATATTAAAAGTGAAAAATGATCCCAACTCTTGAAACATTTTAAATTCACAAGTGTTTACACTGGGGCACAGAAATATTTACCAACACTGACCTATTCTATCATCATAAAGACTGTTTGAAACAGCAGTTTGAAAGAATGTTTTCATATCTACCTGGACATCAATATTTGAATTTTCAATGTGCTTTTCATTAGGAAAATCTGATGCTATACAAAGAAATAGAAAATAATAATAAAATCATACCTCATCTATTTATCATACTTGATGTGGGGAGGAAGAGTACTTGTTTTGTAAAGACCAACAGGACACACGATGCAAAGAGAACTGCAAAGCTACGCATTGTCAACCAGAACCAGGTGGACACCACATGAGGATATGAAGCAAGCCCGCCATAAGGGGTGTGTTGACAGCTCTGAGTCCACACTGTGTTTCTCCCAAATGCACTGCTGTGCTACATGTTACTTTATTTTTTTAAACAGTTTTAGAAATTCTTAAGCCACCCCTAAGCACAGTGGCTACGTCCTAGCACAGAGGATAAATCTGTGTGGAAACAGTTGTTGTTAGTGAGTCTCTTACTTAGATTCACGCTGATGTTAGGGGACCAATCTCTACCTTATATCCATGTCTATCTGGAACACTACGGAGTCCGTATCTCATGTAGACCAGACGTTGTCAGTATAATACATGTACAAAAGCATCTGTAATTTTTGCAACAATTCTATAAAGCAGTGTTTCCCTATCTTACCTTAACATATAATTACCGGACAGTATTCATTAAAAATAAAGATTCCTGGACCACATCTAGTTCTACAGAATTAGCCTCTATGAGTAGTCTGTGAAGGATAAGTTGTTTTTAAAGAAACCCAATGCGATTTTTAAGATTAGTTTAGGAAGGGGAAGGGCTCCCTGGTGGCTCAGTGGTAAAGAATCCACCTGCCAATGCAGGAGATATGGGTTTGATCCCTGGGTCAGGAAGATCCCCAGGAGAAGAAATGGTAACCTGCTGTAGTCTTCTTCCTGAAAAATTCCATGAACAGAGGAGACTGGTGGGCTATAGTCCATTGGGTCACAAGAGACTCAGACATAACTTGGCAGCTAAACAACAAAGAGGGGGAAATGCTGCTGAAGGTAGGGATTATTTCCATTTTATCAAGGAGGAAACTGAGACTCAGTTAAATAACTTGTAACAACAAATTAATTGTGAATGCATAATTCAAACTTCAGTATATCTCCAAATTTCTTCCTACCATATTACTTTGCTACAGGTCATGAGGTCAGGTAAATTTGAAAGGCTACAATGAAAATTATATATTACAGACATTTGATCCTGGATTTAAAAGAAAATGCAAAATTGTGGAATTTCTTTTGCCGTTTTGGATAGGACAGTTATATGGAACCAACTGCAGAATTACAAACAGCTTTATGATTACATATGGAGTATAAAGGGCTCTAGCCACTGCTATAAAAGCACTCTGGAAATGCTTTTTGAAAGGGATAGACATGTTCTGTGCTATATATTCCAAATGAGGGGGAAATGGCCTAAAACCAGCAAAATAAAAGCCAGGTTAACAAGATGGTTTATTTTTTTTTAATTTTATTTTATTTTTAAACTTTACATAATTGTATTAGTTTTGCCAAATATCAAAATGAATCCGCCACAGATAAAGGGTTCCTCTTTCCATTCACCCCTGATCAACAGCAGAAAAACACACAGTGCAGTTGAGAATGTGGTCTGTGTTGGAAGCGGGGAATTCCTTAGAATCTCTTTTCTACTTAATGCCATACAGAGAACAGGGTGAAGAACTGAAGTGGGAGAGGATCCTGAATTTATTTCACAAAATTATTGTTTCTTAGGATTTAAGTGAGGCTTTCTGAACACTGGGGAAGTTAATGAACCCCTGCCAGAAATCTAGCATTCCTAATTTATAATCCAGGAAATATTAGTAGAAATTCTCTAAATTCTGAACTTTTATATAAAAAAAAATCAAATGTCTAACAAACTTAGTCTTAAAATGAGTATGTGTAAAAGGTATTCAAAGGTTTTCCACAGCGTGCACAGCATGAATTGTTTTAGGGAATCAATTTCCAGATCTTCACCTTCCATGGTTCTTTTCCTTAAAATTGTCTGGGAAAATGCCTGTGTTTACAATAAGTCTTTTGCTATTTTATGGGGAGAAAAAAGGAAAACAGTTGAATTCAGTTCAGTCCTTTAGTCTTACCTGACATTTTGCAACTTCATGCAGCATAGCAGGGTTCCCTATCCATCACGAACTCGCAGAGCTTGCTCAAACTCATTTCCATCAAGATGGTGATGCCAGCCAACCATCTCACCCTCTGTTGTGCTCTTCTCCCCCACCTTCTATCTTTCCCAGCGTCAGAGTCTTTTCTAAGAAGTCAGTTATTCACATCAGGTGGCCAAAGTATTGGAGCTTCAGCTTTGGCATCAGTCCTTCCAATGAATATTTAGGATTGATTTCCTTTAGAATTGACTGGTTTGATCTCCTTGCAGTCCAAGGGACTCTCAAGAGTCTTCTCCAACACTACAGTTCAAAAAAATCAATTCTTCAGTGCTCAGTTTTCTTTATGGTCCAACTCTCACAACCATACATGACCACCGGAAAACCCATAGCTTTGACTAGATGGACCTTTGTTGGTAAAGTAACATCTCAGCTTTTTAATATGCTGTTTATGTTAGTCAAAGCTTTTCTTGAAGGAGCAAGCTTCTTTTCATTTCATGGCTACAATCACCATTCACAGTGATTTTGGAGCCCAAGAAAATAGTCTGTCACTGTTTCCATTGTTTCCCCATCCATTTGCCATGAAGTGATGGGACTGGATGCTATGATCTTAGTTTTTTGTATGTTGAGTTTTAGGCCAGCTTTTTCACTCTCATCTTTCACTTTCATCAAGAGGCTCTTTAGTTTCTCTTTGCTTTCTGCCATAAGAGTTGTGTCATCTGGATATGATATTTCTCCTGGCAGTCTTGATTCCAGCTTGTGCTTCATCCAGCCCGGCATTTCACATGATGTACTCTGCATAAAAGTTAAATAAGCAGGGTGACAATAAATGCCTTGATGTACTCCTTTCCCAATTTGGAAGCAATCCGTCATTCCATGTTTGGATCTAACTGTTGCTTCTTGACCTGCATACAGATTTCTCAGGAGGCAGGTAAGGTGGACTGTTATTCCCATCTCTTAAAGAATTTTCCACAGTTTGTTGTGATCCACACAGGCAAAGGCTTTAGTGTAGTCAGTGAAGCAGATATTTTTCTAGAACTCTCTTGCTGTTTCTGCGATCCAATGGATGTTGGCAATTTGATCTCTGGTTCCTCTGCCTTTTCTAAATTCAGCTTGAACATCTACACATATGTGGTTCATGTACTGTTGAAGCCTCACTGGAGTATTTTGAGCATTACATTACTAGCGTGTGAGATGAGTGCAATTGTGCGGTAGTTTGAACATTCTTTGGCATTGTCCTTCTTTGGGATTGGAATGAAAACTGACCTTTTCCAGTCTTGTGGCCACTGCTGAGTTTTCCAAATCTGCTGGCATATTGGATGCAGCACTTTCACAGCATCATCTTTCAGGATTTGAAAGAGCTCAGCTGGAATTCCATCACCTCCACTAGCTTTGTTCATAGTGATGCTTCCTAAGGCCCACTTGAATTCACTCACCAGGATGTCTGGCTCTGGGTGAGTGATCACACCATCGTGGTTATCTGGGTCATTAAAATCTGTTTTGTATAGTTCTTTTATGTATTCTTGCCATCTATTCTTAATATCTTCTGCTTCTGTAAGGTCCACACTATTTCTATCCTTTATTGTGCCCATCTTTGCATGAAATGTTCCCTTGGTATCTCTAAGTTTCTTGAAGAGATCTCTAGTTTTTCCCATCCTATTGTTTTCCTCTATTTCTCAGCATTGATCACTGAGGAAGGCTTTCTTATCTCTCTTTTCTATTCTTTGTAACTCTGCATTCAGATGGGTGTATCTTTCCTTTTCTGCTTTCACTGTTGCTTCTCTTCTTTTCTAAGCTATTTATAAGGCCTCCTCAGACAACCATTTGCCTTTTTGCATTTTTTTTTTCTTGGGCATGGTTTTTATCACCACCTCCTATACAATGGTATGAACCTCCTCTGTCCATAGTTCTTCAGGCACTCTATCAGACCTAATCCCTTGAATCTATTTGTCCCTTCCACTGTATAATCAACAGGGAATTGATTTAGGTCATACCTGAATGGTCTAGTGGTTTTCCCTACTTTCGTCAGTTTAAGTCTGAATTTGGCAATAAGGTGTTCATGATCTGAGCCACAGTCAGCTCCTGGTCTTGGTTTTACTGACTGTACAGAGATTCTCCATCTTTGGCTGCAAAAAATATAATCAATCTGATTTATGTATTGACCATCTGGTGATGTCCTTGTGTACAGTCATCTCTTGCGTTGTTGCAAGAGAGTGTTTTCTATGATCAGTGCATTCTCTTGGCAAAATTCTGTTGGCCTTTGCCCTGCTTCATTTTGTACTCCAAGGCCAAACTTGCCTGTTGGTCTATGTATCTCTTGATTTCCTACTTTTGCATCCCAGTCCCCTATGATGAAAAGCACATTTTTTTGGTGTTAGTTCTAGAAAGTCTTGTAGGTCTTCATAGAACTATTCAGCTTCTTTGGCATTAGTGGTTGGGGCATAGACTTGGATTACTGTGATATTGAATGGTTTGCCTTGGAAACGAAGAGAGATAATTCTGTCATTTTTAGGACTGTACCCAAGTACTGAATTTCGGACTCTTTGGTTGACTATGAAAGCTACTTCATTTCTTCTAAGGGATTCTTGCCCACAGTAATAGATATAATGGTCACCTGAATTAAATTCACCCATTCCAGTCCATTTTAGTTCACTGATCCTAAAATGTCAATGTTCACTCTTGCCATCTTCTGTTTGACCACTTCCAACTTACCTTGATTAATGGCCCTAATATTCCAGGTTCCTAACCAATATTGCTCTTTATAGCATCAGACTTTACTTCCATCACCAGACACATCCTCAACTGGGCACTGTTTTTGCTTTGGCTCCATCCCTTCATTCTTTCTGGAGTTATTTCTCCACTCTTCTCTAGTAGCATACTGGGCACCTATGGACCTGGAAGTTCATCTTTCAGTGTAATATACCACCCATCAACATAAAATTGGATTAAAGATTTACTGAGCATGGTCTAGCCCATCAGAGCAAGACCCAGATTCCCCCACAGCCAGTCCCTCCCATCAGGAAGCTTCTACAAGCCTCTTATCCTTATCCATTAAAGGGCAGACAGAATGAAAACCACAATTACAGAAAACTAGCCAATGTTAACTAATTACAGAAAATTAATCCCATGGACCGCAACCTTGTCTAATTCAATGAAACTATGAGCCATGCCATGTAGGCCCACCCAAGATGGACGGGTCATGGTGGAGAGTTCCAACAAAACATGTTCCACTGGAGAGGTGAATGGAAAACCACTTTAGTGTTCTTTCATTTATAACCCCATGAACAGTATGAAAAGGCAAAACTGTCACACATTCCAAATCCTGATATACTGCATTAGTCAGAGGTTAAAACAAAAAACAAAAACTTTTGTTGGCAAACTAAAATAGAATTCAGAATATTGGTTTAACAAAGATATCCTTAGTGATTGATCAGGACATTCTAAACAAACACAGAAAGGCACTTTCTTTCCTTCTATTATCTTCTTGGATTGAGCCCTTGATCATTATGTATTACATTATCCTTATCTTTTGTAACAGTCTTTACAGTCCATTTTGTCTGATATGAGTATCGCTACTCCAGCTTTCTTCTGATTCCCATTTGCATGGAATACCTTCTTCCATCCCCTCACTTTCAGTCTGTACGTGCCCCTGAGACTGAAGTAGGTCTCTTGTAGGCAGCATATATATGAAACTTGTTTTCATAACCAGCCAGCCAGTCTATTTCTTTTGGTTAGAGCATTTAATCCATTTATATTTAAGGTAATTATCAACATATATGTTCTTATTGCCATTTTAAAAACTGTTTTGGATTTGTTATTGTAGGTCTTTGTTCTTCCCTTCTTTTTGTTCTCTTCTTATGGTTTGATGACAATCTGATACTCTATAGAGTTGTGTTTGCATTGATTTTTCTTTTTTGTGTGTCTATCTATTGTAGTTTTTTGGTTTACAGTTCCCATGAGGTTTTGATATAGCAGTCTACACACATACACATACACACACACACACACACACACACACACAGTGTTGTTTTAAGTTGCTGGTCTCTTAATTTCAAATGTGTGTCTCATTTCTCGCATTTGTGCTTTCCTATTCTCATGCTTGCTGATTTTGATATCATATTTGTGTGTGGATGATTTCCTACTTTTACTGTACATTTGCCTTTACTGGTGAGCTTTCCCATTTGTGATTTTCATCTTTCTAGTTGTGGCCTCTTTTTTTCCCCTGCCTAGAGAAGTTCCTTTAGCTTTTGTTGTGAAGCTGATTTGGTAGTGCTGAATTCTCTTATCTGTAAAGCTTTTGATTTCTTCTTGAATCTGAGAGAGAGCCTGAATGACAGCCTTACTTGGTATTCTTGGTTGTAGGTTTTTCTTTTTGATCAATTTACATATCCTTCATCACTTTAAACGTCCTTATCATTCTTTTTTTTTTTTTAAGTGAGTCTTGGCTCTAGTTGGAAAGTTGTGAATATAGAACATTCAAAACTGTTGTGATGACTTGTTCATTTTAACATTTAATTGAATGTTTTGTAAGATTATCTTTCTCAAGGAAGAATATCTACTGATAAATACATTGCAATTTACTTTAGGATCAGGCTGCATTGCACAATATTTTACTGAATCATGACAAATTACTGTGAACTTCATCTATAAAATGTTTAACATTTATATTAATAAAACAAACTTACACTGAAACATTTTACACATCAAATGTATGCGATGATGCATGTTTTTCAAAATTATTTTAGGGGCAATGATTTGCAGATCACAGAATATAGTTTTTAGTTTCTGTATTATAGTTGGGAGTTCAATAAATAAAAGCTGAATAAGTAATTATTGAATACTAAAGGAATATCCAAGCAGCTGCCTTAAGAAACTATGGTACACATCCAGAATATCATGAAATATCTGAAAATTTCCCCTCAAAGTTAATACAGCTCATTTCTCCGGGCCTTAGGTTCAGGAATCCTCAAAGATGCATCTAGTAAACCCCTGTCCCCTAGAGGTAATTGTGGACAAAGGAAACAATCCAATTGCCTAGCCTTTGGCATGAAGTGTACAACTACACAGATTGAGTTATATTTCCCTGCACCTCCTGCAGTTACAATGTTAGGGTATGAGTCTGAAACGACCACTTTAAAGAGTAGCATATTTTGCATGCTCATTGAAATATAGCTGTATCATGCATAATGTCATGACAAGGGAAATTAATCTTTTCCCTAAGGACTGAGAGGAAGCCAGTCTGATCTGGTTTCCCAAGTGCACTCGCCAACCCTTCGCTGTGTTCTCTTTAAGCCCTCAGACACGTTCTAGTCCCCAGCCCTTTCGGCCACCTCCCTCTGTCCACTTGCTTCAAATGTTTTTCACTCCCACAGCTGGGTTGTCCCCCTGCAGGCTTTCTTCTGCCTGCCCAGCTGATGACGTTTTTCTGGCTCCAGAAAACTTCCAAGATTGTTACAAACAGTGCTTGCGGGGACAAAGGATTGTCCCGAGTAAAACAACAACAAAACTAGGACGCTCTTGCAAGAATCCGGATGGGTGGCTCGCCCACATGAAAACTTTGTGATGTTTCTCTCTTCTTTTTTCCCCCCTTTATTAAATAGGAACAATGTCACTGTTTTGAAAGCTTGGGAGTTAAACTAAGGTTTTACTTGTGGCAAAAGGTCTATAAAAAGTACTCAGTGCTGCTGAGATACCTGAAACACTTCTCATTTCATAATCACTTCACTGTTGCATTGGTTGGGGGGGTGGTGCGGAGAAGGTTCTAAGGGATGGGCAGTAATTGAAAAGTAAAAAAAAAATATACTCAGCCCTAAATCTAAGTCTTGATTTAATAAGCCTTTTCTTTCTGCAGTTTTAAGAATAATAGGGGAAAAAAGAGGCTCAATTAGTTTAAGAAGATGCAGTAACATTTTATTTTATTCATTAGAATATTATTTATCATTATTTGCATGATGGGATTTTGCTTATAACTCTGGTTACGCTGAATTTAAACAGCCATAAAACGGTTGTCAAAAAGATGGAAAGAGGAAATGCTGTTTATAGTCTTGTCAGTGTTTTCTGCCAGTATTCTGTTTTTCCAACAGCTGCAGCAGGACATGCTGTTGGTATTTGGAGGCTTCTAGAAAGAGAAGTGGCCAAGTTTATTTTCCTAATCTCTAAATTCAGCACACTCGTCACCATTCAAATACCTTTTCTATGTGTGCATTAACAGTCATTAAAAGATCAGTCATGACACCTTACAGCGAGGTCTGCAACCCAGGGCAGGGCTCTGATCCCCAACTTTTCTGCCGCTGAGCACATAAGACTTATTTGCAGAAGTTACTTAACCTCTCTTCACTTCATTGCTAAAACTGTAAAGAAAGGTTCCAGATTAGTACAGAGTAAACGGATGTTAAAAATAACCTTTATACTAGACAAGAAATGCTCATTTCTGATGGACATTATTTTCAAGCTGTGCCCAATGTGTTCACTCTTATTTTAGTCCATGGCACTGTGCTAATGATAACTGGCACTTTTATTTATGGGAACCACCGTATTTTTAGTCTAAAGGTGGGGGGGAGGTTGTTGGTCAAAAACGTCTCTGCTTTTTGGCTTGATCAGGGACAGCTCTCATGCTTTCTTAATTTATGGCCTATCTTCTGCTATTATTAGGTCTATGCAAATGAATTCGGCCCCTAAGTGTGACTGAGGATAAGTCGTGAATGATTTTGCATGAAGGCGTGTATTCCCGGATAATCAGGGAACTGGAATTCCGATTCAGTTTTGGAAATATTAATACAGAATAGGCATGTATAAAGTCTCTAATTCTTTCATTTGATTTCTAGACATCCACACAGACTGTCACTGTTCCTTATACTGTTCACCTAAAGTCAAGTGAATGAAGAGCTAAAGAAATTCACTATTAATAATTTCCATATCAGGCGAAGAGAATCAGTCGTCTTCTTACTCATTTATAAAATAAGAACCAGAGATGCATATTATTATTTTTCTTAAATGGAAACTTAGACTGAGGTGCTCAAATGAAAAAATCATCATGAAATGGGACCTTTGGAGGCCAAAGGAAAGGAAAGTTTCTTAATGACACTTTTTTTTTTTACTTTTATTTTTTAACTTTACAATATTGTATTGGTTTTGCCATATATCAACATGAATCTGCCACAGGTATACATGTGTTCCCCATCCTGAACCCTCCTCCCTCCCTGTAATGACACTTTTATTGAAGTATGTAAGTCCCTTCAGTGGGCTTGTTAATTGCCACGGATCATCACTTCTTCAGGATTCTCCATAACTATGTGAACTACGTGCTTTTCTTCTCTGTCTCTCCCTCCCTCTCTTGCCTAATATTATACCATTTCCAGACATGTTAGAAGGGACTAATGTAGGACGGAGAAGCCTGGCGTGCTGCAGTCCATGGGGTCGCAAAGAGTTGGACACGACTGAGCAACAGAACCAAACTGAATGTTCAGGAAAAACTCAATAGCAAACTGCAGAACCCTCATACTTGAGTTTAAAACTCTTTCCTGAAAAATAATGCATTAGGCCAAAAACATGAGAATCCCTTTTAATGAGTCAGAGTTGTGTTTTCTCCTGTTCTGCATTTTCTTGCTAATGGTTACATCAAGTAAACTTTATTGCTGACTAGATCCATCCTGAGGGACACTGATTTTCAGAAGACAAAGCATGTCCCCAAATATCAGTTGCTTTCCCTATAACTTGTTTCAATCAATTTTTCTCATCTATTCTTTATTTTATTCATATATAAATGCTGTTTATTGGAGCCAGGAATTCCATAAGCATACTAGAAGCTATGTAATATAACCTTGTATTTTAATTATTAAAAACTTATTTTTGTCAAAGAACTTCCCTTAATACTATGTTCTGGGATTCCATTCCAAGGACAAGTTCACATTAACAATAACCTTCCATTAAAAAAAAAAATTCCTGCATACTTTTTCTGCCTATACCATTTCTAGTTCAATAAAAGACACACTGAAATATAATAAAACTGCCTAATATTTTTGCTCTCTCCTCTGAAAAATTGGGGAGAATTTTACTGTGATCCCATTCACCAAGTACTGTGCATACTGCTTTCTGTAACAGTGTCAAATATTTTCCACCAAGTATTTTCCACTCATCTTTCCTGAGAACAGGAAGATGATAATGTGCCTTCTCTAATTTTCTGCATAAATGAAATTCAACTTTTAGAAAACAAGTTGCTTTCTACCGTACAGGCTATTTTTTTTTAATTTGTTTATTTTTTAACTTTACAATGTTGTATTCGTTTTACCATATATCAAAATGAATCTGCCACAGGTATACATGTGTTCCCCATCCTGAACCCTCCGCCCTCCTCCCTCCACATACCTACACCATCAGTTTTTTAGGAATGGAATCAAGTATTTCTCTATATTCAAAATCCCTTGAAGAGTCATTGTTTGAGTTGAATTACACATGATGTTTTAGGTGGCATGTTTACTTCCATTGAAAGAACATGTCCTGTTTTTGAGAAAAGAAAAAAAAAAACCTTGTGATACATCAAATGTTTCTTGCAAAACAATTTGGTGAAATAAATGTAAATGAATCAGAAACATGTGAAGTGTACTTCAGTTAAACTTAATGGGTTTAAATATGAAGGCAGTAAAGTGCTCAGGGGGAAAAGAGTGTAGCAAGTCGGGAAGTGACATTTGTTTTGGTTTCATCAGTCCTGGACTCTTGAAAAGTGGCTTGATACTCTGAATTCAAGCTCATTCAGATTCTTTCTTAAGCCTAATGATGGAGTTACGGAATGGGACAGTAATATCCAAATTAATTTTATAGTTTTATCTGGCTTCATTTCCAGAGTACAATGCTTCAAGAACGCTTTCAGTCTGAAGTTAGAGGTTTTTCTATTTTCTGTTCTCTTCTGAGGGTAAAAGTGAATTGTCATGATGTTAAAGGTTTATCTTTTTTCATCAAATAACGTAAAGTTTCCAGAGTCACACATCAACTTCACACTTATTTCCTCTTTCTAACATGATCAGATCTGAACGGAAAACACAAGGGGTCTGAACGCATGCAAACATACCCAGGAGGAAGGCCCAGGGAGAAAAGGTGATGGAAGAAAGAGAGGGGTGGGGGAAGGGAGAAGCAGTGCATGCAGGGTCAAGTCATCAACCTCATTTCAAAAGTAAAACATTCAAAACACACTAATTATTTGAGAGCCACAAAAACTTTATCCCGTAGTTTTCTAGTCCTATCATTTATGCTTGCTTAAAAACTATATTGCTTTTTAAATTTTTTTATTTTGCAATTTAAAAAATGCATTATTGTGAAAAGTAGGGAAAAAAAACAAACTACACCACAGCAGTAAAAAAGACTTCCAAGTAAGTCTCCCTGTCAACATGCCTCAAAATGTGAGTTAATTTGATGTGTGGTGTGATATTTCTATTTCTCAATTCTCAGTCTCTGAAAACAGGGACATTTTAAGCATTCCAGTAACTTCCTAGATACAAGGAATATATAATTGGAGTGTGTATATAAATGCATTTTTTGAGATAATATATGACATTGCTTAAGTAGCCTTCTGAATCAACAACTTGGTAGAGAAATGTAGGAACACAAGTCCTTTCTGTGTAAGTAGCCTGTAGGGCTCTTTTGTATGTCCCGAGTCTGTTTTTTTGTTTCCTGAGAACATGATATAACTGGAGTTTAGCAAGCTCTGACCACTCAGAATGCTACTGCTGCTCATCACTGAATGTGGAGTGAAGACGCTGCTCCTTGAATTCTTTGTTCCCAAAGTTTGATTGCTTCAAACTCTCTGGAAGCATCTCTGTGTGTTCCCCACAGGCAGGACCTGAGAAATCACTCTTAGAATATCTGTTCCATAAATGGGCAGGAGCTGTATTTTAGCTGCTAGCACAGCCCAGTGTTGCTTTAAGTAACCTTCTCCTTATGCTAGTTCAGTGGGTAAAAAAAGAGTGATTAGGCCGTTTCATTTACACCTTAAATCAGTGGCAATATAACAATTACAGCTATTTTTTGAGCCTCCAGAGTCACGCTTTAGGGCTCTACTAATCAAATAAAACCTAAATCCTAACCCCAAAGTCGTGTCATTGAAAGCATATGGATACTGTCAACTGTATCTTTGTCATCACCATCAGCAATCAATGTTTGCTGCTGCTGCTGCTAAATCACTTCAGTTGTGTCAGACCCTGTGCGACCCCAGAGACAGCAGCCCACCAGGCTTCCCCGTCCCTGGGGTTTTCCAGGCAAGAGTACTGGAGTGGGGTGCCATTGCCTTCTCTGGAAATCAATGTTTATAAAGCCCTTAATTAAGTAATTGTTAATATGTAGTACCTCTGCTCAGGAGAAGGCAATGGCACCCCACTCCAGTACTCTTGCCTGGAAAATCCCATGGACGGAGGAGCCTGGTGGGCTACAGTCCACAGGGTTGCTAAGAGTTGGACATGACTGAGCGACTTCACTTTCACTTTTCACTTTTCTGCATTGGAGAAGGAAATGGCAACCCACCCCAGTGTTCTTGCCTGGAGAATCCCAGGGACAGGGAGCCTGGTGGGCTGCCGTCTATGGGGTCGCACAGAGTCAGACACGACTGAAGTGGCTTAGCAGCAGCAGCAGCAGTACCTCTGCTCAGAACATTATTAAATATTTCCTTTGAGGAGGGAAATATTCTGATTTTCCATCACAATTTGGTGCAATAGCTTTTTGCTTACAAGATCTAATCTTTGCTTTCGGTGTTCTTGCTGTACTTCATGACAGGCCTACCCCTGTAGCAGTGATAAGGAATGTGAAGTCGGGAGGTACTGCCACAGTCCTCACCAAGGATCGTCGGCCTGCACGGTGTGTCGAAGGAAAAAGAAGCGCTGCCATAGAGATGGCATGTGTTGTCCTGGTACCCGCTGCAATAATGGTAAAGGTCTCATTCAGTGTTGATGGGCCTCTTTCCTTTCATGTAGGAAACCTGGATGCCAAGTTATACTGCCTTCTCCTTAGTCATACTTCTAAAATGTAAGGAGACTTCCAAACTGGCAGGAATGGGATCAGGGTTTAGAAATGTATAAGATTACCTCGTGTGTGTGTATTAGTCTCTCAGTTGTGTCTGACTTTTTGTGACCCCATAGACTGGAGCCTGCCAGGCTCCTCTGTCCATGGTATTTCCCAGACAAGAATACTGGAGTGGGTAGGCATTCCCTTCTCCAGGGCATCTTCCTGACCCAGGGATCAAACCTTTGTGTCCTGCATTGCAGGTGAGTGCTTTACTGTCCCTCTCAAATCTTAGTTTTCCTGGGCTCTGATCACCAGCTGTAATTTATAATCTGTGCTGACCTAGGATTTGCCATGTTGAAATGTTGAGTATAAATAGCTAAATGTTATATTCCACTGAACACTTAAGTGAATATGTGCAAAGGAACCAAAGACAGAAACCTGTGATTCATCAGTACACTTGTGAGTTTGTTTTCATTTTCATACCGATTTCATAGCTTGATTCTCACACGCAAGGTGTCCTTTTTTGAAAGCCCCACACTGCGGCACACACAAATGCTGATAGAGTGAGTGTTTCCTCCAAAAGGAAACACAGAAGTCTATTGCTTGGCCTTCACCCAATCTCAGTGACCTTATGGGCAGATAGTTCAGCATTGATAATGAAATGAAGAACCTCCAACACATGGTAAACAATTAAATACTTGCAGAACATGATCAGGAACACAATTAGTCATGCAAAACATCATAATCAGGCTCATATTCCTACACTTGTTCCTGACCTCTGGGCCTGGTCCTACTGAGAGTACCCTGGACAAGAAGCGAAGGGAAGAAGACCTCACCCCATTAGAGATGTTTACAGTATAGATGGGGATTTTATTTTTGATTAAAAAAGGAACCTTGATTGTGAACACAGATGTCTGATCAGATAATTTTAAGTTACTAAGATTTGATAATACTTCGCTCTGTCACTATTCTAAACTCTTCCTGTGTATTCACAGTAACTTTATGAAAGGAATTCTGTTTTTATCCCTATTTTTGCCCAAGGTCACTTGGTCGTGAGACTGACAAGACTGAAATCAAGAAAGCCTGGGTTAGGTCCAAACTATTGAGTTCTCAAGTCTAGATAGATGATAGATGCATGGCCTCATACTTCACGTCAGGAGAATACTTGGATAAGAAATACACTTTATAGAACTGAACAAGTCTAACTAATTATCTGACCATTTCCAGGCATCTGCATCCCAGTCACCGAGAGCATCTTAACCCCTCATATCCCAGCTCTGGACAGCACTCGGCACAGAGATCGCAACCATGGCCATCACTCAAACCACGACCTGGGATGGCAGAACCTGGGAAGACCTCACACTAAGCTGTCACATATAAAAGGTGGGGATAGCTGTAGCTCCAGAGAAATGTAGATAATTAATTCCATTGCTTCTGAGTGCAATTTGAAAAAAAATAATGGGAAGTTACTGTAATAGTAAGATTTTAACTGAATTTCTTCTCAATTTTGAGGATGCTAGAGGTTTCTCGGAGATCTTAAATTGTGAGAAATACATATGACAAGAACTGTGGTACTCTGATTAACCATGCCATCTTCTAAATAGTTCAGCCTTTTTAAAGGATATTTAGAATAAATCTTTTACACAAGCATTTCTCTTCCATAATCAAGAATAAAGCCTTGCAAAACATAAATGGGAAAATGTTTGATGCTATAGATTAAATTACTAAGATTTAGAGTCCTTTTCTCACCTTTGCAGATTCAGAAATTTTATTTCACTAAACAACCAGGTAATATACTATGCATAAACCAATTTTCCAAAAATAATTCATTTCTAGAGGGATTACATATGCCCATAAAAATTCCCTTCCTTGTGTCACAATATTTGGTAAGCCTAATCACTAATAGTAAAATTTTGAAAAGTAGAGATACCTATATTTTTAAAGGAGGCTTTTGCAAGTGTATTCTGTGGAGCACTGTTCTTTCAAGACATTATATGACTAAAAGAGCCCATGTGTTCAATAGTTTTGTAATAGTGTATCTGCCCATTTTTGGAACTTTAAAATAAACATTGATATATTGAAGGCTCTGAGAAGTTCAGCAATGAGGAAAACAGGTTAACTTTTTCAGACACTGTATTTCCCTAGTTTACTTAACCATAAAACCATTTCCCCATATTTTTACCTTCTGTGGATCTAGTATCCTACAAAATATCTGACCTGTTAGTCCAACCTGAAACACTAATGATTCTATCAATAGGGTTAAAGTGACTGGCAGTTCCTCTTCAACCAGCCCCCATCTACACTTCCTGAAGGCCTAGTCCTGTACCCATATCTATTTCTATCCCACTGAAATCACATGCATTTGTTAGTGCATGCATGCTTAGTCACTCAGTCGTGTCCTACTCTGTGACCCCATGGACTTGTAGCCCACCAGGCTCCTCTTTCCATGGGATTTCCAAGGCAAGAATACTGGAGTGGGTGGCCATTTCTTTCTCCAGGGGATCTTTCTGACTCAGGATCAAAGTTGCACCTCCTCTATCTCCTGCATTGCCGGCAGATTCTTTACCCGCTGAGCTGTCTGAAAAGTTGTTAGTACATGAGTGTCCATCTTTATTCTGACAGATATCTGTGTTACAGTACAGTTTCTAATTTATTAATCACTATTAGCTAATTATATGTGTAATTTCCTGATGGCAGCTAGCAAGAAATGTTGATGGCTAGTGAGTTGTGCCCACATTCACACAGTGGGACTGGTGACATCCAGGATGGCAACTAACCTTTTAGACCAGGCTTGGCACACTACAGCCCATGAGCCAAGTCTGTCCTGCTGCCAGTTTTTGTAAATAACGTTTTATCGTAACACAGACCTGCCCATTCACTTGGGCGTCATCTGTGGCTGCTTTTGTGATATGAGAGCAGACTGAAGAGCTGTGTCACAGATCACATGGCCTAAAATGTCAGAAGTATTTACAATCTGGGAGATGACAAAGAAGCTTGCGGGCTACACATCAACCCCACTGTGACATGTGGGTGCTCTCTGCTGACTTCATCTTTTTACTGAATTGAATCCCCAGATCTGTGCTCCTGTGATTTTTTTTTGATGGGTTCTTGGTTGACCCTGGGGCTGTTTGCCCTTGCTCTGCTCCACTCTGTATCATAGCTTTTCACAGACTTCATTGCCTAGACTCCCTGTCAGGTGGCTTCCAGCTGCGTGGGTTTGGCTGTGGTGAGAGATTGAGAGGCAGAGGAAGGGAAAGGCCAATGGATTCGCTCTGCCTCTGGGAGTGTTTCTGGCAGAGCTGCGCCTCCTCAGGGTCTCAGCTTCTGCCGGGATTCCAGTCCCCTGCCCTTGCCCCATTCTGACCTCACCAGCTTCTCCGGATCCTCCAGCCTAAATGTGGGGGTGGCTTCCTGCGGTGCTGCTCTACGTTCTCTGGTGCTTCTTAGCCTCGTAACTCACTGCCTGTGTGACCCGTTCTCTGCATTAAATATCTTCTCTTTTGAATACTCAGCTTCTGTTTTCCTGGCTATATTTTAACTGATACCCGGCCTTAGGAGGTACAGACAACTTCAGCCTTCTTGACTCAGTTTGTTTACAATTCCAAGAAGGTATCAAATTAAATAGAAGGCATTTCTGTTTACTTATTGTCATTCACTTAAGTAAACAACAACACAAAACAGAAATATCTAAGATCACACCATACCAAAGTGAAGAGAAGATGCAGCCCCATCCTAGCTATTCATTAAACTTAATATTCAGACAGCAAACAATGGAAAGAGATGATAATTGGTTCACATGATTAGAGGGAAAGTCAATTGATATGACTCTAAGACATCACGGAAGATAGGAAGATAGTATAAGGACAAATATTTTAGGTGCTTCTGTTTGCAGAATAGATTTTTCTCCTACAGTGTCATGGTAAAATCTTTTGGTCATCATTTCTTTAGGACATGAAGGAGATCCCTGTCTACGATCATTAGACTGCATTGAAGGGTTTTGCTGTGCTCGTCACTTCTGGACCAAAATCTGCAAACCAGTGCTCCATCAGGGGGAAGTCTGTACCAAGCAGCGCAAGAAGGGCTCACATGGGCTGGAAATCTTCCAGCGGTGTGACTGCGCAAAAGGCCTATCTTGTAAAGTATGGAAAGATGCCACCTACTCCTCCAAAGCCAGACTCCACGTCTGTCAGAAAATATGACCACCTCTGAGGACAAGCATCAGGAGCAGACTGTGAATCCATGTATTTAATGCATTATAGCATGGTGGAGAGTAGGATTTGGATTTCAGAAGACGGGGTAAAATGAGGAATATGATAAGAACATAGATCAAAGAAAAAGGAAATGGAAGATCAGAAAGGGTGACAAGTGTGGTTAGTGTGTTTTCCATCATGCAACTTTTTTATGTAAATAATGTACACATTTGTGAAGATGCCATGACTAAAAAAATAAATAAAAGGCACACAGAGGGATTACTGATGAATACCATGTGACTTTCCAGGAGTTTAGGTTGTGCTGGAGGATTTCTTTCACAGTGGTGATTGCCTATAAAAAATAACCATAAAGCCTTATTTCTATTTAAACAAAGTATTCCCCATATACCCTGGCATACAGCAGGCTCTAAAACGTGAAAAGAGGAATCGTGTGATGGGAAATAAAAGCGTGGAGCACAGAGAATCTGCAACATAGACTCACCTTTTAATTTGGAACACTACTTCTTACTGCTCAATTAAAGACCTTGGTAGGAAAAAAAGGAGTCAATATTTTCCAAATAATTTCAAAGTAATCACAGGTCTTTAATCCTTCAGGAAAAAAAAATCTTTGTTTTTCCTTAAGCTGCTTATTCATATTTTTGAAAAGTTTAATTTCAGCTACAATTAATAAGAACCAGTAGAATAAGACCAAAATAATCCATTCAGATTTCTAGAGGATATAAATTGCATCTCTTGATTGTGCATTATTCCTACTCATTTCATTCTCCAAATTACACTCATTGTGAATAACACAGAGCAGAATTTTCAGGTTGTAAAAATTTTAAGATGCCCAAAGTAAAAGTTACTAGATCATATTATTCAAAGCTTTGGCATTCCCTATGTTAGATAGAACTAGACATTTACTCTTCACATACTCTGCCGTATAGTAAAATTGATAAAAGAAACGAGATATATCTGTTCTGCACTGAAGCACAGCAAGGAAATGGGGAAAACTTTGTCAACTGTCCAGTTTTGGCAACACATGGATCATGTGTTTGAAGCACAATCTGACTTTTCATATGTGAGGCCCAAGGCTGCACAACATACATGGAAATTGTCCATGGGATTTGCTATCATAATATTTACTACGCAGATAAGTTCAGTGTGAGGTAACTACTTGACCGCAAAATATTTCTTTTATATTTCTGAGGTCATATTTTGAAGAGGTCTCATTAAATGGACTCCAAGACAGTTAGGATAGTAAGGTTCCATTGCTCTTGGTAAGCTGCTTTCTAACTGGCTAACGGCACCATCTGACATTTTTCAGCATCAACTCTTTCTGCAACAGCTGTGTTTTTTTGTTTTTTGTTTTTGCCAAAGATACAGTTTCTGTCTTCTACAGCCACTGAGATTAAAAATTATAAATGGAGTAACTTGTAAAATCTACATTTTGCTAATCTATAGAAACCACAGGTTCTAAATTTTTACATCCATTTTATTACTTTTTACTCTATTCAGATCTAAATATTATGTCTAGAGATTAAAGCCAAAAAGTTATCTTATACTTTTTACTTTGGACCTTTTCTTTTATAGACTATAAATCACTCCCTAGTTTTCATTTACTTAAAGCTCATTTGCAGTCTCAAATTCAAGTTCTCCCAATAGAAACTGAACCTGAGCCTGCATGTCTATTAAGAATTTCACCTTCCCACATAGATTCACTAATATGATTAAGATTTGCATTTTCCCCCCACATGTCTGTTAAAACAAAAATTAAGAACCAAAGTCTGTACAAACAGGTTTCTATAAGCTTAGCAACGTGAAAATGGAACATTTCAGGGAAACATTTCCTATACAACAATTACAATTAAAATCTGGTTTCTGCATTATTTCCCTTATGTACATCCCTTCAAAAATTATTATTTGAAGTAATTTATTTACAGGAAATGTTAATGAGATGTATTTTCTTATAGAGATATTTCTTACAGAAAGCTTTGTAGCAGAATATATTTGCAGCTATTGACATTGTAATTTAGGGGAAATGTATAATAAGATAAAATATATTAAATTTTTTGCCTTCAAAAATGGAATTCAAATTTCCTTGTGTTTTGCTTTGGGAAAAACTTTTAAGAAGCACAGATTCTCAGAGTTCAACTGAACAGATGGGTCTGATTTTGCAGTCTTAGCAGATATCCTTTGGATGACATCACCATGAGATGATCCAAGGCAGTTTATGGTTAGGTGCTTATTTCATGGTGGGACAGCTGTAATTGTCTAGAGATCTCTTCAAGAAAATTAGAGATACCAAGGGAACATTTCATGCAAAGATGGGCACAATAAAGGACAGAAACTGTATGGACCTAACAGAAGCAGAAAACATTAAGAAGAGGTGGCAAGAATACACAGAAGAACTATACACAAAAAAGAGTCACTAAGAAATGACTCAGAAAACCATGATGGTGTGATCACTCACCTGGAGTCAGACATCCTGGAGTGTGAAGTCAAGTGCGCCTCAGGAAGCATCACTATGAGCAAAGCTAGTGGAGGTGATGGAATTCCAGCTAAGCTATTTCAAATCCTATAACATGATGCTGTGAAAGTGCTGCACTCAATATACAAGCAAATGTAGAAAACTCAGCAGTGGCCACAGGACTGGAAAAGGTCAATTTTTATTCCAATCCCCAAAAAAGGCAATGCCATAGAATGTTCAAACCACTGCACATTGCACTCATTTGCTCACCCGCTAGCAAAGTAATGCTCAAAATTCTCCAAGCTAGGTTTCAACAGTATATGAACTGTGTATGTGTAGATGTTCAAGCTGGATTTAGAAAAGGCAGAGGAACCAAAGATCAAATTGCCAACATCTATTGGATCATAGAAAAAGCAAGAGAGTTCCAGAAAAACATCTACTTCTGCTTCATTGATTACACTAAAGCCTTTGACTGTATGAATCACAATAATCTATGGAAAATTCTGAAAGAGATGGGAATACCAAGCCACCTTACCTGCCTCCTGAGAAATATGTATGCAGGTCAAGAAGCAACATTTAGAACCAGACATGGAACAATGGACTGGTTCCAAGTTGGGAAAGGAGTACATCAAGACTGTATATTGTCACCCTGCTTATTTAACTTCTATGCAGAGTACATCATGTGAAATGCCAGATGGATGAAGCACAAGCTGGAATCAAGATTTACAGGAGAAATATTAATAACCCAGATATGCAGATGACACCACCCTTGTGGTAGAAAGGGAAGAGGAACTATAGAGCTTCTTGATGAAAGTGAAAGAAGAGAGTAAAAAAGCTGATTTAAAAGTCAATATTCAAAAAACTAAGATCATGGCTTCCGGTCCCATCACTTCATGGCAAATAGAAGGGGAAGCAATGGAAACAATGACAGATTTTCTTTTCTCGGGCTCCAAAATCACTGCAGATGGTGACTGCAGTCATGAAATTAAGACACTTGCTCCTTGGAAGCAAAGCTATGACCAACCTAGACTGCATATTAAAAAGCAGAGATGTTACTTTGCCCACAAAGGTCCATCTAGTCAAAGCTACGATTTTTCCAGTAGTCATGTATGGATGTGAGAGTTGGACCAAAAAGGAAGCTAAGTACCAAAGAATTAATGCTTTTCAACTGTGGTGCTGGAAAAGGCGCTTGAGAGTCCTTTGGACTGAAAGGAGATCATACCAGTCAATCCTAAAGGAAATCAGTCCTGAATATTCATTGGAAGGACTGATGCTGAGGCTAAAGCTCCAATACTTTGGCCACCTGCTGGGAAGAACTGACTCATTTGAAAAGACCTTGATGCTGGGAAAGACTGAGGGCAGGAGGAGAAGGGGATAACACAGGATGAGATGCTTGGTTGGCATCACTGACTTGATGGACTTGAGTTTGAGCAAGCTCTGGAGTTGGTGTTGGACAGGGAAGTCTGGCAAAGCTGCAGTCCATGGGGTCATAAAGTGTTGGACATGACTGAGAGACTGGACTGAACTGATTTTTTTCTTTAAACCTATAGTGTTCTAACTTGTGCTTTCTACCCATTTATCCTTTTTTTTTTCTTCTGAAACATCTTAGAACACAAATATTCCACAAACCTCTTTAAAACACTTGAAGTCACCTACTGTATTTCCTATAATCTTCACTTTAGGTCAAAATTTCTCCAAATAGAAATGCTAATATGCTTAAGGTATTGGTTCATTCCTATATGGCACAAATAAATTACAAAATATGTTTACCCCTGTGGCTACAGAGAGCACCCATGAATTAAAATCTAGTTCCCTGGAAGGTTTTTCCCCTTCTTCCTGAACACAAAGATGTCAGGAGTGTTTGACAAACATTACTCATCAATTATGAGACTGGGAGTGGTTGCAAGAGCACATGTTGTATTAGATGTTAATGGGATGGAAATGTGGAAAATAAACATTCTGTGACATAGTGGAATGAATTAAGTACAGCTTCATGGCAGCTTAATGAAGCTAAAACAGTGTGATAGAGGTCAGGATTGAAGACATCTCAAGCATGGCTGAAATAACTCCCCACATTATTCTAATTAGTCACTTAGTGTTTTCACAAATAGTTATCCATTTCTTCAAATTGAGAACATTCAGATTTCCAAGCTACAGTGTATTTTTATATTATAACAATCATACGGGTGATATTTTTCTTTTCCACTGAGCTCAGTGAGATGCTCTGAGAAGTGATGAATTGCCCTGACTTTCTTTTTAGCCAAGAAAAAACAATACCCTATTGCAGCCTTAGAATTTAAGGGGAAACAATCAATTACACTTTTCTCCTCCCTCAAATTGAGACCATTTGAGAAAAAGGTTAAGAAAGAAAGGCAGATGACAGATAACCCTGTAGCTGATAAAGTTAATAATGGAGAGTGTGGCATGTATCTGTGGGCAAGGAGACAGAATCCGTGCCCACTGTCAGGCAACACCAGACAATATCAATTCTACCTGTTGGAGCTGCCCCTGTAAAACTTAAATATACATGGGCAGAATCGAATGAGACCCTTGCTTCTGGAAGTTACTGCCAAAGAAGACGGGTGAAGAGAAGATGGAACAATGCATTTATCATTCAAGCATCCTTACTTGAAATTCTCTAAAACTGGGTAATTCATACCACATGAAAGGAATGAGTGAGGGATGAAGTGAGACAAAGATAATTATACATTTCACATAAAACTAAGGATTAGAAAAGAAGAGCTTCTCTCCATTTTATTCCCCAGATCTTTATATTAATCGCGTGTACATAACCATTGACTAAGGTGAAGATAAGGGTTGTAACCAAAATCTGAGAAGCTATCTACTAGTTGAGGTCATTTCCCCAATTCCAATTACTCCCTCTTTATGGATTCTCTAGGCAATTTAGGTTTTATCCGCAGAAAATTGTAAAATGGATGAAAATAGTTCACTAATTCAACCGACTCTAAAATCACACTATCCTCAGGACTGAAAAAAAAAAAAAAATCCAATAGCTGCCTCCTCCATTTTATAATCCAAATTATGTCCATCACATTACTAATATAGTTGATTAGAGGTTCTGTAGTGGGATTAAATAACATGTGTATCTGGTAATAAAATGTATAAAAGCACTTCAGTCATAAAATTCTGAGAAAACAGATACCCCACTTTTTAATATAAATCCTCTTCCATTAAAAAATTCCTGGAATGAATTCAAGTACAAAATTTATATCTTGTTGCATGTTAAAACCAAAATAAGTTGAAGTCCAGAGAAATCAGTTTATATTTGCTATCTTCAATGGAAAACACAGAAGAAATGGACAAATTCTTAGAAAAGTACAACCTTGCAAGACTAAATCAGGAAGAAACAGAAAATATGAACAGACCTTTCACAAGTACTAAAATTGAAATAGTGATGGCTTCACGGGCAAACTCCACCAAACATTCAGAGAAGAGCTAACACCTATCCTTCTGAAACCCTTCCAAAAAATTTCAGAGGAAGGAACACTCCCAAGGCTCCTTCTATGAGGCCACCATCACCCTGATACCAAAACTGGACAAAAGTGTCACACAAAAAAAGAAAATCACAGGCCAATATCACTGATGAACAGAGACATGAAAATGCTCAACAAAATGGTAGCAAACCGAATCCAACAATACATTCAAAGGATCATTTACCATGATCATGTAGGATTTATCCCAGGGATGCAAGGATTCTGCAGTATCCACAAATCAACCGTTGTGATACACCACAGCAACAAATTGAAGAATAAAAACCATATAATCATCTCAATAGAGGCAGGAAAAACTTTTGATAAAATTTAACACCCATTTAAGATAAAAGCTCTCTTATCTCTCTTGCAGTAAGTGGGAACTTACCTCAACATAATAAAGGCCATATATGACAAATTCATAGCTGACATCATTCCCAATGGTGAAAAGCTGAAAGCATTCCCTCTAAGATCTGGAACAAGGCAAGGGTGTCCATTGTCACCACTTTGATTCAACATGGTTTTGGAAGTCCTAGAAAAGAAAAATAAACAGAGTCCAAATTGGAAAAGAAGTAAAACTGTGACTGTTTGCTGATGACATAATACTATACATTTGCTAGCTTCCTCTACAGAATAGAGTCAAAGGAAATCAAAATTCAAAATCCTCAAGTTCACAGCTAAAGTATTTCTCCCACATTCCATATTCTTCTCTGACTCAGCCAGAGGAGTTATTTTTTGTTTGTTTACTATAAATTAATTCACTTTTTAATTTTGTTACAGTAGGTCCTTATTGGTTATCTCTTTTAAATATAGTAGTGTGTACATGTCAGTGGGCTTTCCTGGTGGCTCAGACAGTAAAGAATCCACCTGCAATGCGGGAGACCTGGGTTTGATCCCCAGTTTGGGAAGATCCCCGAGAGGAGGGCATGGCAACCCACTCTAGTATTCCTGCCTGTTGAATCCCCATGGACAGAGGAGCCTGGTGGGCTACGGCCCATGGGGTCACAAAGAGTCGGACACGACTGAGTGACTAATCACAGCACACAGAGCATTGTCAGTGCCAGACTTCCCATCTAGCCCTCCCCCTAGCACCTCCCCCGGTAACCGTCAATTCCTTCTCTCCGTCTGTAAGCTGCCAGAACAGTTCTGGATGCCTGGGTGAAGTGGGATTCCAACAGCTATGGAATGGACTGTGTCTCACTGGAATGAGAGACTTCCACTTTTAATAAAGTCCAATACATTTTTAGGATGCACAAGATTAAGTAAAAACTGTCACCACATTGAGAAAAGAAAGCCCATCTCTACCTCATAGAACAGATATCTCAGAGAATGTGCTATTAACAAACCTAGGACTTGGTGTTGTCAAAAACCACAGTAGAGATGCTTGGAATCTAAATGAAGAAAGATGGATGGAGAAAATCTTTGTTTTTGCTTTGCTAAAGTCAACCAATCCCAATTAGCTGTCTGGAAC
The DNA here is from genome assembly GCF_029407905.1 of Bubalus kerabau. NCBI lineage: Eukaryota > Metazoa > Chordata > Mammalia > Artiodactyla > Bovidae > Bubalus > Bubalus kerabau. The sequence continues at coordinate 28,079,300 of NC_073630.1, read as the reverse complement.
TCATGGCCTATAAACCTAAACTTATGTGCAAAAAATGTCCCTCCAAGACATTAGCTATAGAACTATATTTTACCATAAATTGGGGTGGAGAGAAGGGAGAATCCCAGCTATGTTCTTCACCTACTGTTAGAGACGGTTAGTTGAAGTATTGCTGCCTTCGTGTAAAACTGGTCAAGTTAGAAGTCTGCCATGGTGCAGGCCTCTTTGAGGCTGCTTTTGCTCAGCATATGCAGAGCATTACCAGTGCTTATCTGAGGACAGGTTTAGTTGGGGGATGTGGCCTCCAGTCTCCTGCAAGCTGGCCTTTTCAGGATTGTACTGCAGGGGCTGCTTGCACTGCTTCATACTGTGGAGTTCCTTACTCCCTCTACCCCGCATTTGCTCTAATTGTAGAAGCACACCAACACACATTCCTGAAATTAAACTGCTACAGATATTTCTGAAAATTATTTTAGCAAAGAGTGCACAGGGGCATAGACGACAATCACAATTTAACATTCCTTCACTCAACACGTACTTATGAAGAGCAATGTCTATTGTGCTAGGCAACTTTGCAGGCACGGTGGGCAGAAACAGAAAACCAAACCAGTAAGGTTTATTCATTCATTGTGTTTACCCTCCAGTTATTTTTCAGGGAAATGGCCAGGAGGCAGGAAATAACTAAGTAACAATTGTATAAATACTACAGGAGAGGAGATATGAGCCCTATGAAGAAAACCAGAGCAGGGTAAAGGAGCAGAGGGAGATGAGGAGTGTTATTTTAGCTTTTGCAGTCAGGGAAGATCTGTCAGAGGAAGCAAACCTGAGTAGAAACCTGAATGAAATGAGGGGTGGTCTGGAGAAACAGTGTCACGGGAAGAGCAAAAGTAAACATTTGACCATGGGAAGAAGTTGAGAGGCAAACTGAGGTCGAATGGGTAAGGGAAGAGAGAAAGAGGATGAGGTCAGACAAAGAGTTGAGTCAGACTGTGTAGATCCTTACTGCCCATCATAAATACATCTATTTTGAAAGATATGAAGCTGGCAAGAGCTTTTGAGTAGGAGAGTAGCGTGAGCTGACATACTTTGAAAGGACCACCTAAGCTGCTATGCAGCAAAGAGACCAGCGCATCCAGGCAAGAACTGTTAGTGACTTAAATGGTGAGATAAGGTGGAAGTACTGACAGATCACTGGAGTTAGGATATGCTGGAGATGGAGGCAACTGGATATGCTGTTGATCTGGATGAGGGTTGTGAGAGAAAGTAAAACCTCTTTAGCCTCATATAAGGATCAAGAACATGGAGAAAGTATTGATGAGAAAAGAAAGATTAAAAAAATACCTCTTCCCTGAACAGTGCTATCTTAATATATAAAGAATTGCCCTTAGTAGAATACTGACAATTCTTTAGAAAATTTCCCTTTGTAAGTTTCTCACCAGACATCTTGAGAACATAATGAAAAGTTATATGAAGGAGGGATTGCATCAATAAAAAGAGAGGGATTGTTGGATGCACTAAGGGAAGCAGTTGCAGACAAATGAAAGGATGAGGGGCATCGGGAAGATATAGGAAAGGGAATAAATAGGTGCCGGAGCATAGAGACAGGAGAGAGAGCATGAGGTGGATGGAAAGAGATGGTAGAAATATTAAAAGGTGCTAATGCTGCTAAGTCGCTTCAGTTGTGTCCGACTGTGTGTGACCCCGTAGACGTCAGCCCACCAGGCTCCCCCGTCCCTGGGATTCTCCAGTCAAGAACACTGGAGTGGGTTGCCATTTCCTTCTCCAATGCATGAAAGTGAAAAGGGAAAGTGAAGTCGCTCAGTTGTGTCCGATTCTTCGAAACCCCATGGACTGCAGCCTACCAGGCTCCTCTGTCCATGGGATTTTCCAGGCAAGAGTACTGGAGTGGGGTGCCGTTGCCTTCTCTGGAAAGGTGCTAATGCTGCTGCTGCTAAGTTGCTTCAGTCATGTCCAACTCTGTACAACCCCATAGACGGCAGCCCACCAGGCTCCCCCATCCCTGGGATTCTCCAGGCAAGAACACTGGAGTGGGTTGCCATTTCCTTCTCCAATGCGTGAAAAGTGAAGTTGCTCAGTTGTGTCCAACTCTTAGCGACCCCATGGACTGCAGCCCACCAGGCTCCTCCATCCATGGGATTTTCCAGGCAAGAGTACTGGAGTGGGATGCCATTGCCTTCTCTGGAAAGGTGCTAATAAGGAGCTTCAATTTGAGGCAGATGTCAAAGAGTGTCAAGGAAAGCTTACAGGAAGAGAACAGTTGACTCTCAGCAGTAGGTTTAGAAAACTATTTTAGCAAAGGGTGTAGCTCAGGCAACACTCCCATTGACACTGGGCCAATGCGCTGCATTAAAGAGCAATTTGTCAAAGCAAGTCATAGTTATCTTTTGAGTCTTAAGTAATTGTATAGTGTAGGACCTGGGGATTCTAAAGAAATAACAATATGCAAGTAATTGAAGTACTTTCATGAGAAATACCCTGGCTATCATACCTCTCACACATACGTCATGAATACCACAGTGCATGACCTTTAAAAATTTCCTGGGGGTCAGCATTTCTTACAGATGCCATGGACTTGTTTTATTTGTTCCACACCTTCCCACTTCACTGCACCTGCTTCACCAGTCATCATTCTGTGTTTAATGGCCAGTCAGCCTCCAGGGCCCAGTAACAGATGGAGAACATCAGATCAGCTAGTGCATGTAAAATATTCTAAGTCCTACTTAAGCTTCTCATGCAGACTTTGAAATTGAGATCATTTTATCGACCATTTATTTCTCTATCTTGGCTATTGCTCCTGGCAGCTGTGTTTTTTGCCTGTTTCAATAGCTTTTTATTCTGTGCCCAATCGTATGCCATTACTTCAAGCTTATTTAGAAAACAGGAAGGCTAAGCAATGTCTATGGGAATTGCACCGCATCATTCAAGCTATTTAACATATATCCATGTCTTATAACTTTCTAAGATCAAAATATAGCGATGCTACCTTTAATAATGCCTCAGAGGAAGACATAGCAAAATTCATTTTTACATTTTAAGGGACCTTGAATTCTCTATGGGAAGTAAATGCCCCAGTATACCATGGGCTTCAGTTTGGGACTGTTAAAAATGAACATTACCTAAAGAAAAGTTGGGGGTGCTGTGCTAACTTCTCTTGAAATAAAAGTGGTTTAAGAAAAACCCTTCAAAACAGGATTCATTTTGTAAATGAGTGTGAAGTCACTCAAAACACTATTTTAAGGTTATAGAGGAGAGTGGGTATCTGTTATTTAACAGTGAAAACCCACCTTGGGTGGGGAAGAAACTACTCAGTGTTAAGAGGGAGACAGGCTGACGAGAGTGATCATGTGGAAGAAAGAAAAGCAGAGGCAATTCGAGAAAATGTTAAAGAATCAGGACTGTTACGCAAGCTCTCCTTGGAGAAATCTTTGTTTTGGTAGCTTTGAAATAAGTCGAATGCAGCACTGGAAAAGGAGGACTGGCTGGGTAAAAACTGGTTGTTATGGGTGGGAGCGTCACAGAAAAAAACAGTGATTTAGAGACTATCCAAAAAGAACACTGCACTAGTCCAACATTCCTTTCTGATGCTTCAAGTCATCTTACTGAGAATCCAGCTCTTATCTCATCGTCAATTGGCAAAGAGGAATGTTCATAAGGACTTTCCCATAGGAAACATACACAAGAGTGATGATGATAATCATTACTATTTACACAGCACTTCTTATTTGCTTCAGAAATGCCAAGTGTCTTACTATGCTTTATTCCTTATAATATGATTGTGACTCCTGTCTCTTTTGAAGGTTCACTGTGGACCAGGTGCTCGCTTACTGATGTCTCCCCATCATCTCTGGTCACTTTTCACAGCAACTACTTTGTAGCAGAGTGCGGTGAAGCCAAGATTTGAGATTGACTCTCTCAAGCCAGACTCTGCACTCTTATCAATTAGTTCATGCTGCCCCCCTTTGGAAACGATGACCCTTTTCAGGACTGTAGGGGATTCTGTGGCCTGCCTACTACCACAGAGCTCATTAATATCAGACTTGAAGCTAAAGGGTATCTTTTATAACCATCTCTTCACTCCCAAGATTTACTGAGTACTTCCTAAAGCACTTTCCTTATTTCCCCTGAAATCATAGTAGCTAGTGCTAGAATGTGGGCTAATTGGAGAAAACATCGTTTTCTCCCCAGCAGATATTACTCCCCACCGACTTCTTTCCAGGGGACAAATCTATCTAATTAGTATTTTGGACAATGTTACCAAAAATAAGTTTATAAAGTTTACAAATAAATGATCTATCACTTGACAGGTGCACAAGTGGAAGGTAATTTAAAAGTTCAGAATTTCACAACAAGAATGGAAAGCAGGAATGGGATGTTTCAAAGCAGGATTTGGAGAGTATATGATTGCAATTTGCTCTGGTAGGCTGCTGCTGCTGCTAAGTCGCTTCAGTTGTGTCCGACTCTGTGCGACCCCATAGACGGAAGCCCACCAGGCTCCCCCATCCCTGGGATTCTCCAGGAAAGAACACTGGAGTGGTTTGCCATTTCCCTCTCCAATGCATGAAAGTGAAAAGTGGAAGTGAAGTTGCTCAGTCGTGTCTGACTCCTAGCAAGCCCATGGACTGCAGCCTGCCAGGCTCCTCCATCCATGGGATTACTAACATGCTAAAATAGCGATTGAACCTCCATCCCACCTCACCTCGCATTCTGCTGTGAAACATAGTTCATATCAGAAAATTAATCATTACTTCTTTGAACATCTTGTTATCTTGTAAAAAAATCAGTTTAAGGTTCCACTGAGTTTACACTATGCTCTATGCTACTTATACCAAAACATTAAACCTATTTAGATAATACATAGAATTACTACACATGATACAAATGTGTTAATCACTCTTTGACTGCATACATTCAAAGAGGGTCCAGTCATCTGTCAGGGAAACAGAAATACAAACTGAACGAAATGACTTGCCAGTGTAACTGGAGTGGGGGCCAGAGGAAGTGAAGGTGGAGATTTGCCCAAACCATGTCTCATATGCTTTGATTTGACACCTGTGCTTTACTTGTGGGCCAAGTTCTTTTATATATTTTTTAAAATATTACTATACATATATTTTGCTTCTTTGCCTAGTGTGGCCTAGAGAACTGAACAGCTCCTGGAAGAATGGTGATTCTTATATTATAAACAGTGCTTCACAGATAGCCTTCTTTGTTCCCTCCATTCATTCACTACACCCAACTCCTTAATAGGAATGTGAGGCCGACTGTGAGTTCAGATTGTGTTTTCTCAAAAACCCTGGGTTGGATGAGTAATTTTCACCAGAATATGAAAAGTACTGTTGAGAAGCATTTCTTTCCTTTAAGGAAAACAAAAACTTGAAGAATCAGAGTCAGGTAAGAAAAGACTGCATAAGGGCCACAGTTTAAAAAAAAACCAAGCTACAACTTTTACTTTGCAACTCGTTTTCATAAAAATATCTTAAATTGGAAAGGTTTTAATGTTTCCTGGATGGATATTAAAGGTTATAAAGTATTTTAATTGACTTTCTAAAAGAGTTGCCTGACTGTGCCAGATGGTCTACCTTGGTCCTCCTGTCCCACAAGACTGACCAGTACCAACTTCAATCAGGGGGCTCTCTAAACCTCTAGCTCCTTTCTGGGTTTGGCCATTGGAAGACACCAGAGGAAGGTCTGGGAATAAGAACAGATGGCTCAGAGTGTATCTACATTTGGCTCCTGCCCTGGTGTGGCAGAGTCTGGCAGTGGCTGTATTCGTCCACCAAAGGCCACAGGCAGGGATGAACATATTTCTTCTAAGTCCTCTCCAGGTTTCAGGAATGATTCCTTCAGTCCTACCAACATTACTTCATGCTGATCCTAGCCCTGAAGACGTGAATATTCCTTGTTGCCTTTTGCTAACACTGCCCACACCATTTTAAATAGTACTTCATCAATCTCTCCTCAGTGACCTGTCTCTGTCTGCCACCTGCTTCCTGCCAGGAGCCTGACTGATACCTGACAGGGTCTAAAGGTTAATGTGCTTTTCCTCTTCACTGTTCTCACTCACAGTCTAGGCAAGCCAAGAGGTAGCATCATCAAGATGTACCATCATCAAGGCCAGGGCTTCATCTGGCTTCCCAGTTTGTTCAGTATTGTCTACTAACCACTTGAATTTACAAGCACGGGGTTGTATGCTGATTTTAGAAAAATGTGGATTATTTCTAGCATTTCAAAAATAGGAAGTTTTTTTACAAAAAAAATCTGACTTTTAGTACATTATATGTAAGATTAATTTCTAAAAAACATATTTACCATCTACATATGATATAGCTTGACTTTTTGATTGAACATGCTTCAATTTTTTTGTATGAGAGTATAGTTGACTGACAATGTTGTGCTTGTTTCAGGTGTACAGCCAAGTGATTTAGTTACATATATACATGAATCTATCCTTTTTCAAGTTATTTTCCCATTTGGGTTATTACAAAATATTGAGCAGAGTTCCTGGACTATACAGTAGGTCCTTGTTGATTAGGGTTGCTTCCTTTCTCTTTTATTCTGTTCCTCCTTATGTTTCCAAGACAATCCACTGAATCTCTAATGTTTTATGAAGATGAGTCACCACTTATTCTTATCTGCCTAGCATCCCACAGTCTGTTATCTGTGCCCTTGTTGATATGCCAGCTAGCCTATCTGAAAACCTGACTGCTAACGGTGTGTAAAGGCAGTTATTCATTACTCATATGCTCATAAAAGGCTAGCACTATGATTTTACAAGTAATTTTTTGCATAAAAATATTAAAGCAATAAAATAAAAATTATATTATCTTCACATATCAGATCAGATCAGATCAGTCGCTCAGTCGTGTCCGACTCTTTGCGACCCCATGAATCGCAGCACGCCAGGCCTCCCTGTCCATCACCAGCTCCCAGAGTTCACTCAAACTCACGTCCATCGAGTCAGTGATGCCATCCAGCCATCTCATCCTCTGTCATCCCCTTCTCCTCTTGCGCCCAATCCCTCCTAGCATCAGAGTCTTTTCCAATGAGTCAACTCTTTGCATGAGGTGGCCAAAGTACTGGAGTTTCAGCTTTAGCATCATTCCTTCCAAAGAAATCCCAGGGCTGATCTCCTTCAGAATGGACTGGTTGGATCTCCTTGCAGTCCAAGGGACTCTCAAGAGTCTTCTCCAACACCACAGTTCAAAAGCATCAATATAGCCCCCCCACCCCCCATAAAAAACTTGGATTTCTAGATCCTCCTGTAAAAGAAAGCATACTACCCTAAACTATAGGAAAATGCTGGATCTGTATTTCTGCCCCAGAGCAATTGATTAGGGCCTTGGGGAGCTGGAGTCTCTTTCTTCAATTACCACCACTCTTGCATTTAATTACCAATGGCTATTTTTTAATTGAATGTGGGATCTTTTCTTGTTGTATAATTGGTAACAAAATGCAATATCATAGATTTCTCTGCTACAAAAACTCCAGTCACTCATTACCCTCAGAACAGCCTCTAAATTCAATGTGGTCTGGCCTCTGTCTATCTTTTAGAGCTCCTCTCCCATCTCTCTCCCTTTCTCTCACCCCACTCCAGTCAAGCTTTTCTTTTTCCTGTTCTTTGAAATTCACCAAGGTTGTTCTCATCAAACTCACCCTTCCTTCAGTCCTTTTGCCTAGTGTAGTTTCCATACACACATTCCCACCTGATGTTCACATGGCTTGCTTCCTTAATTTATAAAGATCCATGAAATGCTATTTCTTGAAAAAGTCTCTCTAGAATTTGGAGTATCCATTCTGAAAGCAGAAGCTAGCATGTAGGACTTAGCTGGTGGTGCAGTAGATAAGAATCCGCCTGCCAGTGCAGGGGACACGGGTTTGATCTCTGTCCCGGGGGGAGGATTCCACATGCTGCAGAGCACCTGAGCTGGTGTGCCACAACAACTGCGCCCATGTGCTGCAACTACTGAAGCCCGCACGCCTAGAGCCTGTGCTCTGCCACGAGAAGCCACCGCAATGAGCAGCCCTCCACCACAACTGAGCAGCCCCGACTGACCACAACTAGAGAAAGCCTGCACAGCAACGAAGACCCAGCACAGCCAAAAATAAATTAATTAATTAAAAAAGAAGTTAGCATGTATGCGTACAACTCTAATATCTTTCTTCTGGATCCTCAACCTACTTTTTATACAATCTCCAGCACCCCTATCTCTCAGGATCCTCCACCAACAAATCCATAAATTGTAGCAGCAAGCAAGCTAACAACACATGACCTCTGCGTGGTCCAGACTGAATGTTGCTTCAGCCCTGGGATTAAGAGGAGGAAGAGTTATTATGCAGTATTAAAACCAGATGGTGTTATTTTAATTAGTGTAATGGGGGTTCTTAATCAGGAAAAGTGTACTAATAAAGCCAGGATATATCATGATCATTAAAAAAATCAGGAAAGACATTACTTTAGGATATGCTTGAATTTTTCTACAGACATATATTTCCATTAACATGTGCTTGTGAGCCTTCTCTAAAATTCCTTCCACATTTTTTAATTCACTAAATGAAGAGACAAAAAGCACAAATGTCTTCAAAGGTACAGAGCTTTGGTGCTTCAGTTTTGGGGTGTGGGTGTGCATGCGTGTGTATTTTCTGTGTGCAAAAGGTGTGTTTTCTCCAAAATAAATAAAACAAAAGATAAGTTCTCCCTTTGGAACCATTAACCACAAAAGATTCCTACGAGGAAAGTGAAATTTAATTTGGGAAGGATGAATGGAACAATCTGGTCCCATAAGTAGTGCAATATACTTAGTTCTATTCCAATCATTTTATAATAACTCACACCCACTCTTTATCCTTTTCATTTGCCTGTGTTTTAGCACTTCTATGCATATCTCTAGAGACCTAAGCATTCTTTCCATGTTTTTGACACTTGTGCTTATACGTATTGGGGCTGATCCTCTCTCCTCCATTAGATTTTAAATTTATGGCGCACCAAGAAGTTTATAACTCCCCACTCCACTTAGTAGCCCCACAGCTGAAGGCTTACCTCTTTCATGAACTCTCCCTTAGACCTTTCTGACCCCTGGTGATCCTTTCCTTCTCCAAATTCATATTGTGTTTTTCATTGCATCACATCCCACAGCACTTTCTGTAATAACATTTATGGAGCACTTGTTGTATGACATACACTCCTCTGTACTTTACATGAATCACAAAATTTAATTCTCACAATAACCCTATGTATCAACCCTATTGGCTCTTTATGCCAATTCAATAGACCAGATTAAAATATTTGCTCAAGTCATACAGTCAGTAAATGTTATCACCTACCAATATTTTTGAATTTAGAAACATTCTTTTAAACCATTGTTTGATTATGTTACACTATCTCCCACATAAAAACATCTACTCATATATGAATTATGTCTTATATATTCGTTGAGTCTCAGCTAAATGTCATACTGTACTCAAATAGTCCCTATAGTGCCCAGGCCTGTATTACAGGAGTCACTCAATAAATACATCTTAGAAATTCAGAAGCTGTAGTTGGAACTAAACATTCCTCATGAGGAGTCTCCACAGTTCTACACCAGCTCACCTAGCTGCATGTGGAGAAGGCAATGGCAGCCCACTCCAGTGTTCTTGCCTGGAGAATCCCAGGGACAGGGGAGCCTGGTGGGCTGCTATCTATGGGGTCGCACAGAGTTGGACACGACTGAAGTGACTTAGGAGCAGCAGCAGCAGCTGCATGTAGCCAAGTTTTTTAAATCTATGAGACTTCAGCATTTTTATTTTTGAGATCATTAGAATATTCCAAAGAAATAGATTTATGCTATGTAACTGAGGTTACTATTTTTAGGATCTAAGGAAGGAAAGCTGAGCTTGCAAAACCTTCCATTCACCAACATGATCAGAAATAATGTTTCTTTCTGGAATAGAATGAGTTATGATATAACTAGAAACACTTTATACTCTGGGGAGAAAGAGATGACAAGAGAGAGAGGATAAAAAGAAACCACTTCATTAAGCCTGTCTGTATCTTATTACCCAAATTTACATTAAAACTGTATTATAAAGCAGTTTATAATTTAAGCAATTTATAGACAATTTAAAGCAATTTAAAGACATCAATTATAAGAAACAAGAATTTCTTGGTTTTCTTGTGCAGTTCTTAGAACTCTCTGGTGTCAACTGACAGACTTCAGGGTGTTAAAAAACATTATGAAATTCTCTGTAATATCTGTGTGTCCATTGTTGTTTCGTTAAGAGGGTTCATAGTTTTCTCAGTTCCTCAAAGGAGCTTTGACCAATACTCTCAAAATAAGAGTTCAATAAGATCCACTGCTTTCCTGATGATTACAGTACATCATAAATAACCTAAAAGTTACTCATCTGCTCATGAGCAGATAGAATAATATCTACTAAGTTTCTATGAATGACAATTTACAGGCCTTAATGTAAGGAAACTGGCAACTGAAAAAATTATTCCTATTTTAGAACAGAACTCTTTGATACTCTTAACAATTGAGGAATTTACAGCGCTTTTGTTTATGTGGAATGTACCACATGAGGAACTGAAACAAATACAAACACATACAGGCACACAAGGCTGATTCCATGAGCCTTCAGGGTAACCACCATCAGAGTGACGGCCATGTGATCTTTGGAAAATTCCACTGTGTGATCAAGAGACAGTCAAGAGAGAGAAGGCAAATAATGTTTTTGTTTTATTATGAAAATAATTTCACTTTGTAACCCCCAAAGCGTCTGCTGCTGCTGCTGCAAAGTCGCTTCAGTCATGTCTGACTCTCTGCGACCCCATAGACGGCAGCCCACCAGGCTCCTCCGTCCCTGGGATTCTCCAGGCAAGAACACTGGAGTGGGTTGCCATTTCCTTCTCCCCCAAAGCGTCTAAGAGGCACTAAAGTGGACTCAGATGACATTTTGAGAATTACTGCTTTAATTGGCACTATTTCACCATTTCATTAGGGTTCTCATCTCTGGGAAATGGAGTGAACTATATGAAAGAGTTAATACTATACTCACTATAATTTCACCCCTTAGTTTTTTTTTTGCCTCACTTTGATCATGTATTTATTTCATCTTACTATACTGTGAACATATTTACAAATCCCTTTAAGTCTTTTTTGGGACAAGATAGTATATAAAGAGATAAACAAAGACAGCACTAAATGATCATAAAATACTAAGATTCAGGCAGTAGTTTCTTTTTTAAAGTAATTATTCTGAAATTACTAAGTGCAGTGTCATGATATTATTAGAAAATCTGAAATTTTTACCAAGTTAAAAAAAAATTTTAAACCTAGAAGTTTTGATGTTTTACTTGTTATCTTTTTATAGGAGGAGAAAATTGAAGCAAAGTTTTCTTTTAGCTTCCTCAACTATGGAATATTTTTAAAAAGATTCCTTTAATATTTGAAAATAGAAATTACCTTGATAGAAAGTACTTTATTGTATTTTTTTATTGTTAATGAACGTTTGATAGTTCTCTTACATACATGAGCTGTGAGGCCACCAATCTACTACGTGCTCAACCTATAATGGCTGATGTCTAATATGCCAGAGGAATGGAGGCGGTGAGTGGGAGCAGGGCCAAGAGAAGCAACCAGGGTCTGTGCCAGCGCACTGCTCATCATCGACAACAGGATACCATACTTTTCATGCGCAACTGGTGGCCTTCCCTCCCTGCCAGTAGCCTACTGTTAAAGATAAATGTTTGAAAACAGGAGATTTTTCCCATGAAACCATAAATCTGTGTTTGTGGTATTGTCTAATCTCTGTTGTGGGAATGGATCTGACATCACCACATGAAAATTATGACCGCTTTCAACTCAAAACCAGGATGCAAGCAACGATGAAGAAAGATTTCCTTTGCATATTCAGGCAAATGTTACAATTGTGTATAATTCTATTACCCATGTTAGAGGCAAATGGACTTAGGGTTTGCTATCCTTTAATTAGAATTATCTTCCAGGAGAGGTCATGGTTTATGTGCTCACTAAAGCAATTGAACTGAGCCCTTACTTCCTCTCTAGCTAATCCTGAGCTGGAGAATGCAAATGTCATCACGGTAATATTACAAGTCATGGAAACAACCCAGAAAAGAGGATTTTCATCGAAAGGTTCAAATCAACTCCATATTTCCAGGTCCCCAATCACTTCCCCATGTTCTTTCATCAAACATTTCCAGCGTACATCACACCTTGCTGGAAATATCTTTTAAATTCCACTTGTCAGAGTGACATGATGCAAAAGTTGTGCTTTATGGTAGGAAAACAACCTGCCACCTACTTATCTGTGCATCCCTCCTACAATCCCTGAAACATCCTCCAAGAAAAGAGGCTTGCTTTCCTTATCCTACCTTCTGCTTTCTTTTTTTTAAACATCTGAGCATATGTTGGAAGCAATGACATCATGCAGGAACCTTCCTTCCTCAGAGCATGCAACACCTTTCAGGCAAGATGCTCTCAGTGAACACTGACCATGCATGCTAACTCTCCCCTGCACACGGTAACCCACTCCACATCACACAGACGTCCACTGCAGAAGGTCACTCTGTGATCTGATGGTGCAGCTGGGAATAGACGCCAGAAGCTCCAGCGCTCTGTGAAGTGTTCCAACTCGAAAACTCAAGCCCTGCTTCTTGGGGGTAAGGAAGCCCATTCTGGGAGCAGGCTGATGATCTGGCTAAAGGGAAGACGGCTGTGGCTTCCTCAGCCCCGTGTATGCACCCTTTCAGAAACCTGCACAGGGGTTTTAGGCAGGTGTGACCTTTACAGAGTAACTATTTCTATCAGCACAAAGATTATCCTACTCTATCTTTGATAGTAATATGAAGACAATTTTATTTCAAAACAGAGAATTAAAGACTGGAGAAGTACCAGTCTTGAAAATTCCAATCACATCCCTTGACTTACAGAACAAACCAAAACAGAACAACAACAAACCCCACTGTGAAACTTTATGAACATCAGGGGAATATATATGCCATTTTGGGGGAGGAATTAATAATTTTTTGTTGGTATGAGCTGAATTACGTATTTGGAGTAGCTGCCTTAGGTGGTACTATTAAAGCTTGAATATTCTGAACTTATTCAGACCTTAGAATCTGACAGTTTCAGTACCTTCCCCACTACGTCCACTCTCTGCCCTTCAACCTACCAGCAAGGCCTAGATCAGCATCACGGAGGCCATATATTGAACTGAATGTGTCCTTCAATTTACTTTTCCATCCTGCATAGCACTTCTCCATTGACATGACTGATTAGCCAAGGTAACGAAGCCACTGTATTCATTTAAGTTTTATTTTTTCAAAAAGGCAAGACCCAAAGGAGGAGTCAGAATCTTTTCCTTATAGAAATGCAGCCTGAGAACTAATTTTCACTTTTCATTCTTCTTTGTAAAATTTCCCTATGAACTATCCCTTCTTAAGTAAGGCTTAACGTTTTCAACTTAAATAATTATAGCCATATAAAGACAGACAGACATTTGCCAACCAGTAGCCTGGAAACCAGTATATGGTGACATACAACTTGTATAAAGAAGCGATAGACGTAACTTAATTACCAAGACAATGGGGAGGGGTCAGAAAGAAACATTAAAAAAAATCCAAAGACACGAAGTAATTTTAAAGTTAGTAACCTTTAACCTGACTCACACTGGTTGGAATCCAATATTGACCAGAGGGACTGGAATTCATTCTGATGATGTGATGGTAAAAAGTTGTGAGCTCAATGAGTCTGGTGGTCTTGGCACTATTCCCAGAGAAATCGAGTTCCCAGCACATAACTAAAGGACCTCAACTTTGGTCCAACTAGCCATCTTTACTCTGTCAAAAAAAGACTCAGGGTGGAAATGGGCCATAGGGACACATTTTTTTCCTTCCTACTGACAGGTTTCGTCTCTGAATGAGTGGAAGGAACTCTGGTGGTCACCTCTGGAGAAGTAGTGGCCGAGACCTCAGTCTCAATCTGACCTGTGACTGCAGTAGATTTGCGTTTCGAAGGAGTCCTTCTCAAAGCCTAAAGCTATCTTTGGGGAACACAAAGGAACATAAAATTTATCACTTGGGAAGATGGAATAATTTCATCTGCAGCCTTCATCTCAGAGTCCTTAAGGAGAAATGATGAATAAGCTGAGAAATTTTATCCAGCAGAACTATTCCCTTGGGTACGAGGAAGAGTGAGCCCCAGTCATCTTTATTAGAAATTATGCACCTGAAGGCTCCCAGACAGAGGGAGAGAACATGCACAACCCACTGTAAGACACTTTTAAAAAATCTTTGGAAAGCATAGTGCATTAATACACAAGGGTTTTGCTCTGATTGCCTGATATAGAAATCCCAGCTGCTCATCTTTAACAGTTAACACTTTCCATTATAAAGTGGTTTTTGCACTGTTTTCCTCTTTCTTTTAATTTGTGGTATTCATCAATAGAGTCCTTATATGGTCCCTACGGTTTCTAAAATTACTAAAGGAAGAAACTCTTCCCAAAGTCATTGTTAAGGGACTGAGGTGAGTGATTCTGGTTCATGGATCAGGCTCCAAAAATACATGAAAAAAAAGTTCAAGCTAGGTTACAGTGAAGTGATTCTAGTGTCTGTAATTACATTATTTCACTGGTGTTCCAAACCAAATGGATTATCGAAAAGAAAATGATGCAAAACCCATTAGTTTCTTGGAAGGGTTCAATCCCAGTGTGAACAGGATGTGGGCAATTAGAAGATACGTTACAAAATTAATTTTATAATAGAGAGAAGGAACCCTGAAAGAATATTCACAAAGGGAAAAAAGATAACACACTAAGTAAGAAGGTGCAAGATGAAAATTTAGTCAGATCTTCCAACTTAAATTTTATCAAAAGGTCAAATAAAATACAACATTGTTTTTCATGCCCTCTGGCTTCAAATATTCTGTACTCTTAACTTCTGTAACACTGATTTTCTATCCAGTCTCCTGTTCTGATATCTTTTTGCCTGGAAAACGTGATGCTTTTTTCATGGACCTGGATCCTCTCTTCACAGACTGCAGACTCTCCCAGGGATAGTCTGTCTTATTGTTTGACTTTAGATTTCATCTACTTGATAACATTGCAAATGTTGTGACATCTTATGTTTCTTATCATAGTAAATGCTACAACCATCTTTCCATTTGCCCAAGGAAAAGAGCTGGGAGTTAGCATTCATTTCTACTTATCATTCATTTCTACTTGCCTTTACATTCAATGAATCATAAAGTCCTGTACATTCTCTATTCTGAATATCTCTTCCTTTGGGGCCACCATCCACAGGATTATGCCTGCAGCTCCCTGACTGATGGCTTTATTCTTAACCCACCCTTTATTCTACCCACCCTTTATTCTAATTAATTTTTCATACTGCAGACAGTGATGTTTGTCCAAGAAAATACAATTCTATGGTTTCTTTGCCTAATGTCCTCTTATCAGTCCTTGTTAGAATAATGCAGCTTCAAAGGTCCCCGCTTACCTCTCCAGTTTCCTGCTCAGTTACTATTTACCACTCAGGCCGTGTTCTCAGCATACTAAAAACATTCAGTTCCTCTAAGGAACTCAGGACTTCCCTCTTATCTTGAGCTATTGAATATTTGGTTTCTTTTCCCTGGAATATATGTATTTCAAGATAGATCTCATTTCTTTTAGCAAATATTTTCAACTCGCCCTTGCACTGTTCTTGGCTGCTACTCTTCTTCAACTTCACTATAGTTACACACTTTATGTGGTGTTTTATTGACTATTTAATTGCCAGTAACCAATCACTATATTTTAAATTTCATAAGAGTAATGATTATGTCTTGGTCATGATTTTCTCTCTCAGTAATTGGTTCATACTAGTCAAAGTATCCTATGTATCAATGAATAAACTCTGACCTTCAACTTTTTGTAAGGAAAATTTAATCATCACATAACAGACATAAACTTCATTAAAAGTTTTGCTGTTGTTCTTTTAGTATTATGGAATTCATCCTCAGAAAAGTTTGTATCAGAGGCAGGACAAAGACTAATCTAAAAAAATCAAAGAAAGAGAAAGGAGTATAAGAAAAGATTTATGATGGTGAGTCAATTTTTCAAAAAATCAAGATGGGAAAATTCCTATTTTATTGCTTAGGGTTCATCAATGGAGGCAGAAGAGATGCAATGATTGCTATGGAAAATTTATTACGGTTATTATATTTTAGGCAATTGTGGGAGGAGTTGAGAAATGAACGTCTGGAATACAGAGTTGGAAGATAAAGGAGAGAGTTGCCAACCAGCCAGGCTCCTCTGTCCATGGAATTCTTCAGGGAAGAATACTGGAGTGGGTTGCCATTTCCTTCTCCAGGGGATCTCACCGGCCCAGGGATCAAACCCGTGTCTTTTACATCTACTTTCATTGGCAGGCGGGTTCTTTACTACTAGTGCCACCTGGGAAGCCCAGAAACCAAGTCTGTCCAGTTGCTAAAGTGTCTCCTCAGTGGGAGCTTGTGGCTATGTCTAGAGAAAACTCTGCTACAGCAACCATCCCTGTGGGGTCATGGTCAAGTTCATCTGCTAATTGTCCTGAAGCTACTTTGGTCAACAGGACCTGAAGTGGGAAAGATCTGAACGTAAAACAGAGGACAGAAATGATAAACTGGGCCTGATGAGAATCGCTAAACAATGTTCTTGAAGACATCTGACTTGCAAAGAGGTCTGTTTCATATCTCTTTTCTAGATCTCACTCAAATTTCTAACATGGATCCACATAGGCAAGGAGTTTCTAGGAAACATATTTCCCAGCTTCACATATTTGACCAGCATCAACTGATGGATGCTAAAGGCTTTCTTCAGGTGCTAAAGACACATGTGGCTTTACTTACTCATCCAACCTGAACCTGGAAGAAAAGCAGACATTTATTAGATATTTTGTTGCCCTGTACAGCACGGTGACCTTGACTCAGACTTCACTCTGAGAGTCTGTAGTGTAAAGAAAAGGATGGAAATGCCAAAAAGTCTACGTAATAATCTAAATAATCCTGAAGATCAAATAAATTCATGGCATATGGAAGAAAGAATGAGATCTAGTCTTATTTATATGGGTTTTTAAAATAGAAAACAATCTGCCAAGAAATAAAGTATAAAAATGTTTAGAGTGAGCTTCAATTATAGTTCAGTTCAGTTGCTCAGTCGTGTCTGACTCTTTGCGACCCCATGGACTGCAGCATGCCAGGCATCCCTGTCCATCACCAACACCCAGAGTTTACCCAAACTCATGTCCACTGAGTTGGTGATGCCATTCAAGCAGCTCATCCTCTTTCGTCCCCTTCTCCTGCCTTCAATCTTTCTCATCATCAGGATCTTTTCCGATGAGTCTGTTCTTTACATCATGTGGCCAAAATATTGAAGTTTCAGCTTCAACATCAGTCCTTCCAATGAACACCCAGGACGGATTTCCTTTAGGATGGACTGGTTGGATCTCTTTGCAGTCCAAGGGACCCTCAAAAGTCTTCTCCAACACCATCGGGAGCGCGTTAGGCATTACTGACAAAATGGAGGCACAGTCCCCAGCCCCCTCTCCTCATTCTGCAGTCACGGATCCCGAAATGAAGGAGTTAGGCCTTGTAATTCTGACTTGTCTTTTCCTCTGCTCGGCTGAGTTGACTGAAAAGGAATATTAAGGTGCTTATTGTTCTTGAGAGGAGCATGAGAAGGCACAAAGCCTTCTGCAGCATTGCTCAGAAAATAATTCAAAAGTTAATCATTGCAAGCACTTTTGCAAAAGAGTGTTCCAGGATGAGCACATAGGCCGTAGCTTGAGGCCATGGGAGGGATTGATATCTGAAGCCTATTTGTGAGGAGAATGTTTATGGCAAAGGAGTTTACTGGATTTAGGCCTTAGAAATAATAAAGCAGTTAAAAGTTAAAGATTTAAGGAATGTTGTAAAGTTAGCATATTTTACTATAGCTTATAGAAGTTAGGAATTTTTAGAGACACTATAGCTAGAAGCCTTTTTAAGAGATAGTGAGCTCAGGATGTTAGGGGCAAACAGGATTTAGGAAGATAAGTAGTAAACTGAGGAATGTAGCATGAGTTACAATGTAATCACAAGTTAACTATAGGACACATTAGAGGAGATAGATAATAGATGATAAGGCTGATTCCCAGAGAATCACTGAAGCAGGGACTCTGTTTGAAGAGCAACAATGATTTATGGAGATAATAAATGGGGGAGAGGGAGAACTGAAAATGTCAAACCTCTGGCCTAATGTTTTTGTAAAAGTGTAAAACAGACTCTTAAACTTGGAATAAACAGGCGGTCCATAGAAAAATGAGAGGCTGTCTCATTGCCAACACCGTTCACCTCTTCAGGTTGCATCCCTGGTTGCTGGAGTTGGACTCCGGCACAACATGACAGTTCAAAAGCATCAATTCTTCGGCGCTCAACTTTCTTTGTAATTCAACTCTCACATCCATACACGACCACGGGAAAAACCAGAGCCTTGAACAGACAGACCTTTGTTGACCAACTAATGTCTCTGCTTTTGAATATGCTGTCTAGGTTGGGCATAACTTTCCTTCCAAGGAGTAAGTGTCTTTTAATTTCATGGCTGCACTCACCATCTGCAGTGATCTTGGAGCCCAAAAAATAAAGTCTGTCACTGTTTCCCCATCTATTTGCCATGAAGTGATGGGACCAGATGCCATGATCTTAGTTTTCTGAATGCTGAGCTTTTAGCCTACTTTTTCACGCTCCTCTTTTACTTTCACCGAAGGCAATGGCACCCCACTCCAGTACTCTTGCCCGGAAAATCCCATGGACGGAGGAGCCTGGTAGGCTGCAGTCCATGGGGTCGCTAAGAGTCAGACACGACTGAGCGACTTCACTTTCACTTTTCACTTTCATGCATTGGAGAAGGAAATGGCAACCCACTCCAGTGTTCTTGCCTGGAGAATCCCATGGATGGTGGAGCCTGATGGGCTGCCATCTATGGGGCCACACAGAGTCGGACACGACTGAAGCGACTTAGTAGCAGCAGCAGCAGAGGCTCTTTAGTTCTTCTTCACTTTCTGCCATAAGGGTGGTGTCATCAGCACATCTGAAGTTATTGATATTTCTCCTGGCAACCCTGATTCCAGCTTGTGCTTCATCCAGCCCAGCGTTTCTCATGATGTACTCTGCATATAAGTTAAATAAGCAGGCTGACAATATACAGCCTTGATGTACTCCTTTTCCTATTTGGAACCAGTCTGTTGTTCCATGTCCAGTTCTAACTCTTGCTTCCTGACCTTCATACAGGTTTCTCAAGAGGCAGGTCAGGTGATCTGATATTCCCATCTCTTTCAGAATTTTCCATGGTTTGTTGTGATCCACACAAAGGCTTTGGCATAGTCAATAAAGCAGAAATAGATGTTTTTCTGGAACTCTCTTGCTTCTTCAATAATCCAGCAGATGTTGGCAATTTGATCTCTTGTTCCTCTGCCTTTTCTAAATCCAGCTTGAACATCTGGAAGTTCCTGGTTCAACTATCACTGAAGCATGGCTTGGAGAATTTTGAGCATTACTTTACTAGCGTGTGAGATGAGTGCAATTGTGCAGTGGTTTGAGCATTCTTTGGCATTGCCTTTCTTTGGGATTGGAACGAAAACTGACCTTTTCCAGTCCTGTGGCCACTGCTGTGTTTTCCAAATTTGTTGGCATATTGAGTGCAGCACTTTCACAGCATCATCTTTTAGGATTCAAAATAGCTCAGCTGGAATTCTATCATCTCCACTTTGTTCGTAGTGATGCTTCCTAAGGACCACTTGACTTCACATTCCAGGATGTCTGGCTCTAGGTCAGTGATCCCACCATCGTTATGATCTGGGTCATGAAGATCTTTTTTGTACAGTTCTTCTGTGTATTCTTGCCACCTCTTCTTAATATCTTCTGCTTCTGTTAGGTCCATACCATTTATATCCTTTATTGAGCCCATCTTTGCATGAAATGTTCCCTTGGTATCTCTAATTTTCTTGAAGAGATCTCTAGTCTTTCCTACTCTGTTGTTTTCCTCTATTTCTTTGCACTGATCACTGAGGAAGGCTTTCTTATCTCTCCTTGCTTTTTTTTTTTTAACTCTGCATTCAGATGGGTATATCTTTCCTTTTCTCCTTTGCCTTTCAGTTATTTTCTTTTATCTGATACTTGTAAGGCCTTCTCAGATAATAATTTTGTCTTTCTGAATTTCTTTTTCTTGGGGATGGTCTTGATCACTGCCTCCTGAAAATGTCACGAATCTCCATCCATAGTTCACCAGGCACTCTATCAGATCTAGTCCCTTAAATCTATTTCCCACTTCCACTATATAATTGTAAAAGATCTGATTTAGGTAATACCTGAATGGTCTAGTGGTTTTTTCTACTTTCTTCAATTTAAGTCTGAATTTGGCAATAAAGTGTTCATGACGTGAGCTACAGTCAGCTCCTGGTCTTGTTTTTTGCTGAGTGTATAGAGCTTCTCCATCCTTGGTTTCAAAGAATGTAATCAATTATAGTTAGAAAATGTAAAACAATGACTTAGAAACGTTATATTTGTCTTATGGACTTGGGATGAAAATTAAATGTCCAATAGGAGGTGTCACATGAGCTAGTAAATTTTAATATTAAGTGTCTCTGTTCAGGATATACTCTCTAACACTGAATCCTCTGAGGCTATCTATCTCTTTGAGCCCTCTGCCCAATTTCTAATAAGATCTTGGTTTCTTCTCTGACAAACTCTTTCCCATAGCTTCAGAGCTTTTTGCCAGAGGAAACTGGGAAAATACTTAACTTCACAATACTCTCTCTGCAAAGATGATCCCTTCATTCATGACACAGCCTTTTAAAATCATTAAGTACAACAACATGCCAGCCTGAAGCATTCGCATTTGGATGCTGTCCTGATGTCCTTTTCCAAAACACATGCAATATCAGCTCAATGGCAAAGAAGCTCATCAAACCAACAACAAAAAGATCGTAACAAATACAACTTCTGCTGTCCTCTTCTTTAAAGTTACACAAAACCAACTTCTGACAGTTTTTTCATAGTCATTTTGTCCTGGCGGTCAGCCAATAAAGCTTCAGTTATATTGAGGTACCGTGTCAGAACACTCTAATAGATAAATGACAAACTTTAAATGTTATTCCCATCATGAAATTAAATACAGATTTTCCAAAATTACCTCCCTTTCACTAGGTGGAACTTTGTATAAACTACCTTGAAGAGCTATCTATCAAGTAGATTCAAAGTCCACCTTTGTCACTTGTTTTCAAAACCCACGCAGGAAGTTTAGTGTTTCATTCAGTTCATTCCCACAACCATTTCCCGAGCATCTCACCCCGGAGAGGTGCCTTCTTTGTTCATACTGTACTGTTTCTAATTAATGTGCTTTAATACTGCCTTTTTATTCCCTTTCAATGCCCTTCCTACAATTTTGCCTTTGTCTTAGTTGTTAAGTTGTGTTAGTTGTCTTCTTTCTGGGCACACAAGAGTCAGAACAAAAGATTCTGTGGACAGACCTTCCTTACTACAGATCATTGCTCATCTTCTGACTCAACAGGCCTGGAGGCTTAGAATCTCTGTTTTAGTTACAATTCATTTTTAATAGAACTAAAACAAGTGTGTTGAGAAATGTGACATTTTAGTTGACTGTGGGGGAGGGGTGCTTGCCTTTAACATAATGCAGACACTAGAGAAGCTCATGATACACAGTTCTTAAAATTAAGTTTAAAGATACAGCAAAGTAAATTAACAAGCTAACAAGCAACTTTAATTCTATACTTTAAAATAAACCATTTTTAGGAAGTTAAATATTAAACGTTACTTCCAGACTTAACATATTCTTGAATGTTAGTGAAGAAAACAAATTAGAATGTTCAATGTCAAAAAACTAAAAAAAAAAAAAAAAAAAATCTTATGAGTCTTATGTCGTTATCTTTTTTTAAAATTTATCTTTAAAATAGTTTATTAACTTTTATGTTATCAGCGTGATTATTTTAATAGAGAATTTGGCTGTCTTCACTGAACAGCTGACACTAACCAAGAGAAAATTTAAGACTGAAGTAGCTGTAGAGGGTGATGAAGACATCATCCCCTGGTATTCACCTTTTCCCAGGAAACCAACTGCCATATTTGGACAAGTTTTGAAGTTAGAAACTGACTTAAGAAGAGGATAAAGGGCATGAAGCTTTAACATATTAAGGCATATGAGATGGGACAAATTCAGATTTCAAAGTTGGAATTAATACAGATATAATTATTTGGGACTGCAAGGAGATCCAACCAGTCCATTCTGAAGGAGATCAGCCCAGGGATATCTCTGGAAGGAATGATGCTAAAGCTGAAACTCCGATACTTTGGCCACCTCAGGCAAAGAGTTGACTCATTGGAAAAAACTCTGGTGCTGGGAGGGACTGGGGGCAGGAGGAGGAGGGGACGACAGAGGATGAGATGGCTGGATGGCATCACTGAGTCGATGGACATGAGTCTGAGTGAACTCCGGGAGTTGGTGATGGACAGGGAGGCCTGGCGTGCTGGGATTCATGGGGTTGTAAAGAGTCGGACACGACTGAGCGACTGATCTGATCTGGATTATTTTTGGAATGAACAATCTCAAACTTTTCTACTAAAAAAAGGAAAAAAGTCAATATCCCAGGCTAGTCATCAAAGTGAAACTATTTATACATATGCAACTGAAACAGAAAGAAACTAGACTAATGTCCAAATATATTCCAGTGAAGTATTTTAACATTTTTCTGAAATAAAAAAAAGGAATAAAAGATGTCACTATGTAATTCAGCAACCAAATTCTATTTAGGGGCTTTATTAAGCAATGCTGATACTATTTCATGAGTTAATCATAACACATGAAGTTTAAATTTAGAGCTCCAGAAAATCCGACCCTACTTTTAATAGCCACTACACTTCATCCAGTAGAGGGCAATGGTGCATACTTACAGCTCAGCTCCAACCAGAGAAAGGGGGAGAATCCACGGAAAGGAAAGTGTGGAGCAGCCAACAGGCAAGGTACAATGCAGTCAGAACTTATTATAAATATCCCCAAAGTTTGTTACCAATGGGAGATAAGCCATTTCAGATCTATGAGGTTTACTGAGATATTGGTAGAAAGAGCCAAGAAACAGGGGAATTTCTCTTCTGAAATGCTTTATCTCAAATTACAGAGTCAGCGGATTTAACAGTGGTGGGAATTATGCAGCTTTCTTGCTCTCTCTCTCTCAGCCCTTTAAAGCCTGTTTCTTACTTTTTTCACTTAATACTACTAAAATCATCTTGTCATATTCTTACATGCAAGAACAAAAATTCTGGTAACTAGTATTTATTGGGTATTTATAATTTATAATATTGTTCTGTCAAAGTCTTTACATATGCTTCAAGTTATGAACTGAACATATATGTTCCTCCAAAATTCATATGTTGAAGTCATACTCAGCTTTTGGGAGGTAATTAGGATTAGATGAGGTCAACAGGATGTTGCCCCATGATGGGACCAGTGCCCTTCTAAGTATCTTGAGAGAACTGCTTTCCTCTCTGCTCTCTGCCATGTGAAGACACAAGGAGAACTCGTGATAGCTATCTGTCAGAAGGTCCTCAACAGAACCTGTCCATGCTAGCAATCTGATCTCAGACTTCATGCTACTAGAACTGTGAGAAATAAATTTGTTTTTAAGCCACCCAGTCTACAGTCCTGTGCTGCTGCTGCTGCGAAGTCGCTTCAGTTGTGTCCGACTCTGTGCGACCCCATAGACGGCAGCCCACCAGGCTCCCCTGTCCCTGGGATTCTCCAGGCAAGAACACTGGAGTGGGTTGCCATTTCCTTCTCCAATGCAAGAAAATGAAAAGTGAAAATGAAGTCGCTCAGTCGTGTCCGACTCTTAGCGACCCCATGGACTACAGCCTACCAGGTTCCTCTGTCCATGGGATTTTCCAGGCAAGAGTACTGGAGTGGGGTGCCATCGCCTTCTCCTACAGTCCTGTGCTACATCAGCCCAAAGGGACCAAGGTGCTATATTAACTCATTATTTTTTTCAGTAACTCCACTGTATATGCATTTTTATTATTTCTACTTAAAGGTGAATAAGGTTAAGCAACTTTTGCAGTGTAGCTTATTGCTCCTCACTGGTGAATCATATTTTAGAGTTTTCTCTCTACCACATCTTATATATTAGGTTCTGCAAAGACACAGATTGCCTCCAACTTCCCACTATGGCCAGTCTTAAGGTGTAGAGAAAAGGGAAGCCTCTTACACTGTTGGTGGGAATGTAAATTGATACAGCCACTATGGAGAACCATATAGCGGTTCTTTAAAAAATTAAAAATAGAACTACTATATGACTCAGCAATCCCACTACTGGGCATATACAGAGAAAACCATAGTTCCAAAAGACACACCACAATTCTCACTGTAGCTCTATTCACAATAGCCTGTACATGGAAGCAATCTAAATGTCCGTCAACAGAGGAATGGATAAGGAAGATGTGGTACATAGGTACAATGGAATATTACTCAGCCATACAAAGGAACAAAACTGGGTCATACGTAGAGATGTGAATGGACCTACAGACTGTCTTCATGATGAAGTAAGTTATAAAGAGAAAAACAAATATTGTGCAGTAACACACATTCGTGTAATCTAGAAAAATGGTATGAAAGTGAAAGTGCTAGTCACATCCAACTCTTTGTGACCCTATGAACTGCAGCCCACCAGGCTCCTCTGTCCATGGAATTCTCAAAGCGAGACACTGAGTGGGTTGCCATTTCGTCCTCCAGGGGATCTTCCCGACCCAGGGATCAAACCCAGGTCTCCTGCATTGCATGCAGATTGTTTACTGAGTCACCAGTAGGAACTAATACAACATTGTAAAGCAACTATACTCCAATAAAAAGTAAAATAAAATATATCATATAGTGAAAGGGCACGCATAGTTTACTTGTATAGAAATAAATCCTACTAAAGCAATATCCCATGATTAAAAAAAAAAAGAAATACCTGTCTATTTCGAAATCACAAAGATCTTTTTGTCACATAAATTTTTTTCTCAAAGTGTTTTAAGTTTGGGTTTTACAATGAGAAATACAATCTATTTTAACTTAATTTTTATATATCTTGAGAAGTAAGGGTCAAAGATTATTTTTTTATATATGTATAGCAAATTGTTTCAGTACCATTTGCTGAAAAGACTGTCCTTGCTCCATTAAATTTCCTTTGTACTGATACAATAATTGACCACATGGGTGGGTCTATTTCTGGATTCCCTGTTCTGTTCTGCTTTCTACATAGACTCTTGCAGCCAATACTGTAGCTTTAGAGTACATCCTGAAATCTGATATTATGTGTTGCCTCTGTTCTTTTTCAAAATGTTTTTGAATATTCTAGTTCCTTTGCTTTTCTATATATATACTGGAAAAAAATCTTTCAATTTTTAACATATATGAGATTTTTATGGGATTATAGTGAACATATAGATCAAATTAGGGGGAGTTAATGTTTGGCAATACTCTGTCTTTTGCTCTATGGATGAAAGTGCCATGGAGAATTTAATGCCTTCCCACAGCAGTCTGACACTGCTGAAGCCTGCACCACTCACAGGAGCTCTCTAGCTTTCCTGACTGGCTTTTCAGTTTTCTTGTGAATGCCTACTTGTGGAGAAGAGCCTACAAACTGATACAAACTCCCTTTGTATCTGCAGCCTCATACTTGCCCAAGAACTTTATACCTTCATGCTCAGCCTTCAGATATTTGTGAACTGCAAATTCTTCCTACCCAGCTGTATGGCAGTGCTGTCTTTCTGCCATGCACAAATTTGAGTTGGGAGCAAAAGTCTTTCCTTAAGTTGGGGGCAAACAGGTTACTCTGTAGCCTCAGCTCACTGAGGAGCTGAAGAACAATAATAATTTTGTAGATGCTTTGCACTTTTCGTGTCAGAGTGAGAGTGATGCTTTCTCCATCCTAGGTACAAGAGCCAGAAGCTGTTACTATAGCTTTAAAACATCTTTTAATATCCAGGAACAAGGCATTTCTCTCTGTTATTATTAACTTTCATAAAAATTCTTTCCACACAAGAGTCTACTTGAAATATTTATTCGTTATACTGTGAAAATGAATTTATCAAAAAAATATCTATACCTCTATGTTCACTGCAGAATTTTCTACAATAGTCAAGACATAGATACAACCTAAGCAACCAAAAATAGATGAATGGGTAAAGAATATTTCACACAATGGAATATTATTCTGCCACAAAAAGACTGAAATCTTTTTGTAGTTACCAGAGGTGGGGGAAGGAAAATGGTCAAACTTCTAGTATCAAGATAAATAAATACAAGGAACATAACATGCAATCTGTTGATTACAGTTAATACTGCTATATGGTGTACATGAAAATTGTTAAAGAAAGTAAGTCCTAAGAGTTATCACCACAAGCTTTTTCTTTTTTCTTTTTCTTTTTACTGTCACTCTATGAGATGTAGGATGTTAACTAAACTGATTGTGGTAATCATTTCATGATATACGAAGTCAAATCATTATGTTATGAATCTTACACAAATACAGCAATATATATCAATTTTATCTCTATAACACTACGGAAAAGAGTGAAATCTTGCCATTTACAACAACATAGATGAGGTTTCAGGGTATTACAGTAAGTGAAATAAGTCAGGCCAAGTTAATATATGATATCATATGTGGAATCTTAAAAAAAACACACACACACACACAATAAAAACTCAGCTATACAGAGAACAGACTGGTTGTCACCAAAGGCACAGTAGGGGTTGCGGAGGGAACAAGGAGCTAAATGGGTGAGGTGCTCAAAAGGTACAAACTTCCAGTTATAAAATAAATACGTCCATATGATATAAGGTACAGCATGGTGACAACAGTTAATAATACTATGTTGTATATATGAAAGTTGCTGAGAGTAAATCAGAAAATTTTTCATCACAAGAAAAAAATGTATCATTATATGTAGTGGTAGATGTAGATGTTAACTAGACTTACTGTGGTGATCATCTGGCGATACATACAACTATCAACTTAATATACTGGACATGGTAAAACTAATATAGTGCTATATGTAATTTATATTTCAAAGAATTTATGGGAAATTTAAAGATAATTAACATATTTTCTAGGTTAAAATTTCTGTATAAAGATGTTTTATATTTCTATGTATTCAGGAGTTATTTTAACTTTTACAATGTTCTGCTGACTCATTCATTCATTTACTTATTTTTAGAGAGGCAAAATTCACTAAACATCAAATTTTATGTTAAAGTGCATAATTCATTGGCATAAAATATTCATAATGTTGTGCAGCTACCATGTCTATCAATTTATAAAAACTTCCATCATCACAAAACAAAATATTGTACTCACTAAGCAAGTCAACCCCCTATTTCCCACTTTCCCCAGCCACTGGAAATCACCAATTTATCTTCTGTCTCTATAGATTTACCTATTCTGGATATTTCACATAATATATACAATAAATAGATTCGAGTATGACTCTGTGCCTCTCTTATTTCACTAAGCATAATGTTTTCAAGATTCCTCCATGTTGAAGTATGTATCAGAATTTTACTCCTTTTTAAGGCTGAAAAATATTCCATGCTAATACACGTATATTATATATATTGATCTTCCCTGGTGGCTCAGATGGTAAAGCGTCTGCCTACAATGCGAGAGACCTGGGTTCAATCCCTGGGTCGGGAAGATCTCCTGGAGAAGGAAATGGCAACCCACTCCAGTATTCTTGCCTGGAAAACCCCATGGACGGAGGAACCTGGTTAGGCTACTGTCCATGGGGTCGCAAAGAGTCGGACACGACTGAGCGACTTCAATCACTCACTCAATATATATATATATATATACATATATATATATACACACACACACACACACACACACACCAGGCTTCCAGGGTGGCTCAGATGGTAAAGAATCTGCCTGCAATGTGAGAAACCTGGGTTCAATCCCTAGGTTGGGAAGATCCCCTGGAGAAGGGCATGACAACTCACCCAGTATTCTAGCCTGGAGAATCCCCATGGACAGAGGAGCCTGGCGGGCTAGAATCTCTGGTGTTGCAAAGAATCTGACACAACTGAGTGACTAAGCACAGTACAGCATAATATATACATCACATTTTGTTTATCCATTTATCTGTTGACCTAACACAAGTGTTGTTTCCACTTTTCTGCTATGACTAATGCTGGTATAAACACTGGCATGAAAACTCCTATAGCAGCTTTATTTTTAATAGACAAAAACTGGAAATAAATCTAGATGTCTTTCTAAACCATTAACAGGTAAATGGTTAAACAACCTCATATATCCATACCATGGAATACCACTCAGCAATAAAAAAGAATGAACCATTGATACACACCACAGCTTGACATTCCAGATGATTATACTGAGAAGAGCCAATCTCAAAAGATTATGTAGTATATGATTCTATTTATGAAATATTCTTGAAATGACACAATTAGGGCAAGAGAGAAATATATGTGACTATAAAGGGTAACATGATAGATTTCTATGAATTGGAAATGGAAATGCTCTGTACCTTGATGTATAGCAATGTCAATATCTTGCTTGTGATACTGTAATATAGTTTCACAAGATGCTACCACTGGGAGAAACTGGGCAAAGTATAAAGTAAACCTCTCTATGTAATTTAGTACAACTGCATGTGAATCTATAGTTACCACAAAACAAAACATTTAACTAAAGAAAGAAATGAAGAAAGGGAGGGAGGGGAGAGGAAGGAAGGAAGGAAGGAAGGGAGAAGGTAGGAGAGAATGGAGAAGGAAAGAAATCTCACTCAACTATTCAATACGCAATACAAAAATCCACCTGAATTTTGGATCAGGACTATTTAGACATCAGCCAGACAGGCTTAATGTTTTCACAGTTTAGCCATGTTGTAGCATATATGAATACTTTATTCTTTTCTATGGCTGAATAATACTCCATTGTATGAATATACTATATATTGATTCACCTACTTATCTGCTGATAAATTGTTTTTCCCCCACCTTTGGCTATTGTGCACAGAGCTGCTATGAATACTTGTGTACAAGTGTTTGAGTAGCTGTTTTTGATTCTTTGGCCTTCTACTTCAGAAAAGAATTTCTGGGTCACATCTAAGTTTAACTTTTTGACAAATCAACAAATTTTTTGCATAACTGCTCCATTTTACTTCCCATGAGTAATGTGTGAGGATTCCCATTATTCAACAGCTTCTGCAGCTCCTGTTAATTTCCTTTTTATTTTAGCCATTCTAGTGGATATGAAGTGGTATCTCATTGTGGGCTTGATTTGTATTTCCATAATAACTAATTATGCTGAGCATCTTTTCATTTTTACTCCTTTAATATATTTCTCATGTTTTTCTCTGAGGAGCTTTATGTACTGTTTGTTAGTTTTACTTGTATTAATTTATAACATAAGTTATATATTTTACATTTCTCTTGTAAATCTAATCCCATTTAAAATTATTTTTATTTGCTTGATGCTAGTAAAGAATTGTATCATTGATTTTCTAAGTTGAACTTTCATTCAGGGGAACTGTCATTATTATTTAAAAATTGTTTTCTATTGAACTATCTATAACAGATTTTTTTTCCTTCCCTTATAATCCTTAACACTTTTCCTGCCTGTTTCTCAAATGTTGGCTGTCTTAGTCCATTTGGGCTGCTCTAACAAAACACCACAGGCTGTGTGTGTTATAAACAGGAGAGATGTATTGCTTACAGTTCTGAAGGCTGGAAGTCTGAGAAGAGCATAGTCAGATGAAGGCCTTCATCTGGGACACAGACTTCTTAGTCATATTCCCACATGACAGAAAACAAGGATACTCTCTGGGATCTCGTTCATAAGGACACTAATTTCGTTCATGTGGATGACCTAATCGCCTCCCAAAGATCCCCACCTACTAATAGCTTCACCTCGGGCATTTGGATTTCAACACATAAATTTAACAGGAAGAGTGGGGGGTGCATGCACAAACATTCAAATCACAGCCACTGGCAATGATCTTCAATATTATGCTAAAAAGTAGCTGTGATGAACTCTGTATCATATCCCTGATATTAGGCATCTAAATTCATCTAAATTTCTTGCAGTAAGAATGCTTTCCTTCTGTGGGTTTAAGGTATACAGATGTTTATTGTTAGGAAAGTTCAATCTAGTCCTTGTTTTATGAATTTTAAAAACCAAATATAAGTAATCAGTTTTATGAAATGCTTTGTCTGCTTGTTGTAATACTCAATTATGTAGTAAAATGAAGGTAGTTTAAAAAAATAATAGTTTATAATGATGAACCATCCTCAGTTTCCTAATGTATTTTGGACTTAGATAAAATTTACTTAAGATATTTACTTCTAGATTTAAAATAAAAATTATCTATCACATATTTTTCTTATACTGTTCTTAGATGATTTTACAGTAGTGTTGTGCTAGCCTCATAGAATTTATTCATGAACTTGTCCTTTATTCCTATGTTTTGAAGCAAAATACATATGGTAGATATTTCTGTCAATATAAAGTTCAGCAAAATTCAGAAATAAAGCAATACAGACCAGGGCTTTTTGTGGAAGAGCAAGGGTAGGAAAAGAGGAAAATGGCGTATCTTTCATTAATCATTTCAATGTATTTCAATATTTTAGTTTTCTATCCTGGGCTGTGGACACTAAATATATCACATCCCCAGCCACTGTGACAATTAAAAAAACCCACAGATTTCCAAATGCCAGCTAGGAACTGATATTGCCTCTGACTGAAAACAAATTATCATATTTATATTTTATAAAGTATTCATATATTGCTTTTTAAAAATCTGTTATATCTAAGATTACTTCCCCCTTTCCTAGAATATTTTTGCTAGCATCTTCCTTTTTAATCCATACATAAATCTTGCCAAAATTTTGACTTCTCTCATTATTTGTTTAAATGATTTCTGCTTTTATGTTTGTTGTATTCTTGTTTCATTGGCATTATTCTGTTGCTCTTTTTCAAAAGGAAATTAGTATGACTTCAACATATTCTGCTTTGTGACTAATTCTATACAAGGCTATAACTTCTTTCCAAACTCTGTTCTAGTGTACACAATAAATTTCAACTGTAATGTTTTCATTTTTGTTCAGTTTTTACCATTTTATAATTTCCCTAAAGATTTGCTTTTTAATTCAAGGGTTTTTTCCTAGTACATTATTTTGCTTTTTACAGACATTTGGGGTTTTTTTTTAAGTTCCTTTAATTATTAATTTTTAATTTTATTGTTCTGTGGATCAGAGAACACATTCAGTATATTTGTTTGTTAAAAATATAATGATGCTTCCACATGGCCTTGAGAAAATTTAATTTTTGACTGCTTCTTGTTTAGTCATGTAACAATATTTAATGAATATTCAGTTTCTGAGTTTCTGATACACTTTTAAGCACTTGAGTAAGTTAGTGAATAAAAAAGATAAAATCTCTTTCCTCAAGGAGCTTACATTCTACCAGAAATAAAAAAGATAACTAATACTAGTTAGTAGATAAATGGAAAGCTAGAAATAAACAAACGTTATGGGAAGAAAAAATGGAGAGACGGGTAAAGCAGACTGGCAATGTCAAGTGAGACAGGATTTCAATTTTATAAAACAAAATGATCAAGGTTGGCTTTCTTGAAAAGGAGGCATTAAAACAGATAGTGAAAGGAGATGAGAGCTTGAATTAATAAGATATCTGGAAAAATATAATTCCAGGGAGAAGGGCCAGCCCCTTCAGTGTCCTGAGGTAGCCAGATACTTCAAGGAATGTGTGGTTACGGAGGCCAAATGATGGAGAGTCTCACAGGGCACTGTAAAAAACTCGCTTTTTTATTCAGACAGAGAAGCTTTCAGAAGTTTTAGAACAAAGGAGTAATATGATTCTCACATTTTAAACACTGGCTATTGAGTGACTTATTGGCTATGGGGTCAAGGATGGAAAAGAGAAGAATTAAGAGACAACAGCAGATCCCTTGGAGGAGGAATTGGCAACTCACTCCAGTATTCTTGCTTGGAGAATCCCAAGGACAGAAGAAACTCATGGACTACAGTCCATGGGGTCACAAAGAATTGGACATGACTGAGCGACTTAGCATGCATGTGCCATGATGAATCACATCATGGATGTTGCACTGGAAACAGTGAAATATGGCTGGATTGTGAGTATATTTTTCAGTCCAGTTCAGTTGCTCAGTCATGTCTGACTCTATGTGACCCCATGAACCGCAACACGCCAGGCCTCTGTGTCCATCACCAACTCCCAGACTTTAGCCAAACTCATGTCCATTGAGTCGGTGATGCCATCCAACCATCTCATTCTCTGTTGTCCCCTTCTCCTCCTGCCCTCAATTTTTCCCAGCATCAGGGTCTTTTCAAATGAGTCAGCTGTTCACTACTAAACCATCAATGGATAACTGAAGAAATCAAAGAATAAATTAAGCAATACTTAGAGAAAAAATGAAAAAGAAACCACAATGAGCCCAAACCTATGAAATGCAGCAAAAGCAGTTCTAAGATTGAAGTTTATAACAATACAAGCCTATATCAGGAAACAAGAAAATTTTCAAATAAACAGTTTAAATTTACACCTAAAACAACTAGGAAAGCATGAACGAAGTCCAAAGTTAGTAGGAGGAAAGAAATCATAAAGAACAGAGAATAAATAAATGAAACAGAAAAATACAAAACAAAACAAAAAATGAGGTCAATGAAATTAAGATCTGGTTTTAAAAGGATAAAGAAAACTAATAAACTTTTGTGGGTTTCCATGGTGGCTCAGTGGTAAACAATCTCCGCCAATGCAGGAGATATGGGTTTGATTCCTGGGTCAGGAAGATCTCTTGGAGAAGGAAATGGCAACCCACTCCAGTATTCATGCCTGTGAAATCCCACGGACAGAGTAGCTTGGTGGGCTACAGTCCATGAGGTTGCAGGAGAGTCAGTCACAACTTAATGACTAAACAATAGCAACAACAATAAATCTTTAGCTAGCCTCATCAAGAGGGCAGATCAAATAAAATCAGAAATGAAAAAAGAGAAGCTAAAAATAACACTGTGCTATGCTGTGCTTATTTGCTCAGTCCCGTCTGACTCTTTGTGACCCTATGGACTATAGTCCACCAGGCTCCTCTGTCCATGGGGATTCTCCAGGCAAGAATACTGGAGTGGGTACAGAAATACGAGATAAGAGATTATTGCAAACAAATGTATGTCAGTAAAATGCACAACCTAGAAGCAATGGACATATTTCTAGAAAAATATAATCTGCCATGACTGCACCAGGAAGAAATATAACATATGAAGAGACCAATTACCAGTAATGAAAGGAACTCCTGACAAACAAAAGTCCAGGACAAGAAAAATTTGCAGGTGAATTCTACCAAATATTTAGGTTTAACTTCTCAAACTTTTCTAAAAATTGCAGAGAAAGGAATGCTCCACAACTCATTTTCAGATCAGGATCATCCTGATATCAAAACTAGATGATGATATGACAAAAAAGAAAATCACAGGCCAGTATTACTGAGGTACACAAATACAAAAATCCTCAATAAAATGTTAGCAAAACAAATCCAAAAATACATTAAAAGGATCATACAACATGATCAAGTGGGATTTATTGTAGGGATGCAAGAATGATTCAATATCTGCATATTAATCAATGTGATTAATATGTGTCTGACTCTTGTGACCCCATGGACTGTAGCCTGCCAGGTTCTCCTGTCCACAGGGATTCTCCAGGCCAGAATACTGGAGTGAGTTGTCATTTCCTTCTGCAGGGGATCTTCCTGACCCAGGAATCAAACCCAGATCTCCTGCATTGCAGATTCTTTACCCACTGAGCTACAAGGGAAGCCCAATCAATGTGATATATCATATTAACAAACTTAAGAATAAAAGTCATATGTTCAACTCAATAGATACAGAAGAAGCTTGACAAAATTCAATACCAATTAAAGATAAAAAAAAAAAAAACTCTCCACAAAGTGGGTATAGAGAGAACATAATGTAATAGAATCCATATATGAAAAGCCCACAGGTAACATCATACTTAATGATGATAATATGATGATGATATTATGTTGATAGCTTTTTATCTAAAATCATAAAAAAGAAAAGGATGCTCACTCTCATCACTTTTATGAAATATAGTTTTAGAAGTCCTAGACACAGTAATCATAGAGACAAAAAAAAAAAAAAAAAAAGGGAAAGAAAAAGCCTCCAAACTGGAAAAGAAGCAGAATCATCATGTTTGCTAATGACATGACATGACACAGAAAATTCTGAAGATGCCACCAAAATACTACTAGAGCTCTTTAACGAATTTGGTAAAATTACAGGATGTAAAAGTAATATACAGAGATCTGTTGCATTTCTACAAACAATAAACTATCAGAAAGAGAAATTAAGGAAACAACCTGCCTTACATGGGAAAAAAAAACAAAACACCTAGGAATAAATCCATCTAAGGAGGAAAAAAACTTGCATTGAAAAACTATAAGACACTGGGAAAGAAATCAAAGAAAACACATATAGATGGAAAGATACACCATGTTAATGTCTTAGAAAAGTTAATATTGTTAAACAATCATATTACCCAAGGTAGTCCCTACCAAAATACCAATGGTATTTTTCATAGAAATAGAATAAACAATCTTAAAATATTTCAGTTCAGTTCAGTCACTCAGTCATCTCTGACACTTTGTGACCCCATGAACTGCAGTAGTCAGGCCTCCCTGTCCATCACCAACTCCTGGAGTTTACTCAACCTCATGTCCATTGAGTCAGTGATGCCATCCAACCATCTCATCCTCTGTTTTCCCCTTCTCCTCCCACCTTCAATCTTTCCTAGCATCAAGGTATTTTTCAAATGAATCAGTTTTTTGCATCAGGTGGCCAAAGTATTGGAGTTTCAGCTTCAACATCAATCCTTCCAATGAATATTCAAGACTGATTTCCTTTAGGATGGACTGATTGGATCTCCTTGCAGTCCAAGGGATTCTCAAGAGTCTCCTTCAACACCATTTTTTGGAACCAAAAAAGACCTCAAATAGCCAAAACAATCTTGAGAAAGAAGAATAGGGCTGGAACAGGGAAATATCACATTTGCTGACTTTTGACTATGGTTTAAAGCTACACTAGTTAAAACAGTATGGTACTGGGTCAAAAACAGACACATTAAAAACAGAAAGACCCATAGATCATTGGAATGGAACAGATAGTCCATAAATAAGCTTACCCACTTATGGTCAATTAAACTATGACAAAAGAGGCAAGAAGATACAATGGAGAAAAAAACAGTCTCTTCAATAAGCAGTGTTGCAGGGAACCCCTTCTGGTGCTCTGTGATGCCCTAGAAGGATGGGACTGAGGTTGGTGGTGGAAGGGAGGCTCAGAAGGAAGTGGATTTATGTATACTTACATTTGATTCATGCTGTTGTACAGCAGAAATTAATACAAATTTTAAAGTAATTATCCTCTAATTAAGAAATAATTTGAAAAAACAGTGTCAGGAAAACAGGACAGCTACATGGAAAACAATTAAAACATCTCACAACATATACAAAAATAAACTCATATGAATTAATCATTTAAATCTAAAACCAAAACCCACAAAACTCCTAGAAGAAAACAAAGACAGATTTGACATAAATCATAGCAATATATTTTTGATCTCTTAAGGAAAGCAAAAAAATCAGATCTAATTAAACTTAAAAGCTTTCGCACAGCAAAGGAAACCACTGACAAAACAAAACAACAACCTACAGAATAGGAGGAAACATTTGGAAATGATAAGACTAATAAGAGCTTAGCATTCAGTCCCATCATTTCATGGCAAATAGATGGGGAAAAAACAAAAACAGCAACAGACTATTTTCCTGGGCTCCAAAATCACTGCAGATGGTTACTGCAGCCATGAAATTAAGACATGCTTGCTCCTTGGAAGAAAAGCTATCACAAACCTAGATAGCATATTAAAAAGCAGAGACATCACTTTTCCAACAAAGGTCCATCTAGTCAAAGCTATGGTTTTCCAGTAGTCATGTATGGATGTGAGAGTTGGACTGTGAAAAAAGCTGAGCGCCAAAGAATTGATGCTTTTGAACTGTGGCATTGGAGAAGACTCTTGAGAGTCCTTTCGACTGCAAGGAGAGCAAACCAGTCAATCCTAAAGGAAATCAGTCCTGAATATTCATTGGAAGGACTGATGCTGAAGTTGAAGCTTCAATCCACTGGCCACCCAATGTGAAGAGCTGACTCACTGGAAAAGACCCTGATGCTGGAAAATATTGAAGGCAGAAGGAAAAGCAGATGATGGAGGACGATATGGTTGGATGGCATCACTGACTCAATGAACATGAGCTTGAGCAAACTCTGGAAGACAGTGGAGAACAGAGGAGCCTGGCATGTTACAGTCCATGGGGTTGCAAGAGTCAGACATGACTTAGTGACTGAACAAAAGCAACATCCAAAATATATAGCTTATATAACTCAATATAAAAAAAGAAACAACCTGTTAAAAATTAGGCAGTATACCTGAATAGATATTTTTCCAAATAAAATACACACATGGACAACAGGCACATTAAAAGATGCTCAACTCAGCTAGTTTGTGACCCCATGGACTTTACAGTCCATGGAATTATCCAGGTCAGAATACTAGAGTGGGGAGCCTTTCCCTTCTCCAGGGATCTTACCAACCCAGATAAAACCCAGGTCTCCTGCATTGCAGGCAGATTCTTTACCAGCTGAGCCACCAGGGAAACCCAAGAATACTGGAGTGAGTAGCTTATCCCTTCTCCAGTGGATCTTCCCAGCCCAGGAATCAAACCGGGGTTTTCTGCATTGCCGATGGATTCTTTACCAACTGAGCTATTAGGGAAGACCAGTTACCAGTGAAATGCAAATCAAAATCACACTGACATATCACCTCACATCTTTCAGAATTACTACCATAAAAAAGAACACAGTAACAAATGTTGGCAAAGCTGTGGAAAAATGGAAACCCTTGCACACTGTTGGTGGGAATGCAAATTGGTACAGCCACTATGGAAAAACAGTACAGATACTCCTCAAAAAACTAAAAATGGAACTATCATATGATCTAGAATTTCCACTCCTAGGTAAAAGATATGGAATACTATTCAGTCATAAAAAAGAATAGATTTGCCATTTGCAACAATATGGATGGACTTAACAGGTGCTATGCTAATGAAGTAAGTCAGAGAAAGAAGGATAAACACTATATATCATCTCTTGTTTGTGGAATCTAAAAAATAAAATGAATATAACAAAACAGAAACAGACTCACAGATACAGAGACCAAAGAAAGTAGTGGTTACCAGCAGGGAGAGGGTAGAAGGGAGGGGCAGGCTTGGTGTAGGGGATTAAGAGGTACAAACAACGTGTAAAATAAGTAAGCTATAAAACATTTTGTATAGCACAAGCTACAAAGCCAATTAAAAGACACTTACTCCTTGGAAGGAAAGTTATGACCAACCTAGACAGCATATTAAAAAGCAGAGACATTACTTTGCCAACAAAGGTCCATCTAGTCAAGGCTATGGTTTTTCCAGTGGTCATGTATGGATGTGAGAGTTGGACTATCAAGAAAGCTGAGCGCAGAAGAATTGATGCTTTTGAACTGTGGTGTTGGAGAAGACTCTTGAGAGTCCCTTGGACTGCAAGGAGATCCAACCAGTCCATCCTAAAGGAAATCAGTCTTGAATATTCATTGGAAGGACTGATGTTGAAGCTCAAACTCCAATACTTTGGCCACCTGATGCAAAGAGCTGACTAATTTGAAAATACCCTGTTGCTATGAAAGTTTTAGGGCAGGAGGAGAAGGGGATGACAGAGGATGAGATGGTTGGATGGCAACACTGCCTCAATGGATATGAGTTTGGCTCAAGTCCGGGAGTTGGTGATGGACAGGGAGGCCTGGCGTGCTGTGGTTCATGGGGTCACAAAGAGTTAGATACAACTGAGCAACTGAACTGAACTGAACACAGCCAATATTTTATAATAAATTTAAATGGGTACAATACTATAATAAATAGCCTCTATAAAATTTGTATCACTACATTGTATATCTGAAACTAATGCATTGTAAATCAATAATACTTCAATAAAATATTCTAATTTAAAAATTAAAAAATAATAAAATTATATACACAGCATACACTATAGTTTTACTGACATTGCTGATATAGCTGATTACAGGTCAGATTTGTAACTATATGTATTTTTAAAATTAATATTTCTTTTTTTTATTTTATTTTTAAACTTTACATAATTGTATTAGTTTAAGAAGTAACAGGGATGGAGTATAGCTGGTGGTGGTGGGTAGATATCGAGTAAGGATCAATAATATTATAATTCCCAACTTTGAGAATAATTTTGCCTCAAAGTATGTGCCAGAACATCAGTCATCAGTGTCATATGCCATCATTTCACTAACAGGGGAAAAGCAACCTAAAAACTATAAAGGTAAAGTAGAAGACAGAAGTCAGTCATCCCTCCTCATTTAAAGAATGTTTCCTGAAACTTCAAACTGAAAATGGTACTTTATGGAAGAGAAATAGAAGTCAGTCAGTTAAAAAGTGTTTGCTTCTGGATGTTCTCCAGCCTTGCAGTACCTTGAGAATTTCACCCAACATAACCATGGTCTTAAAGGAAATCAACCCTGAATATTCATTGGAAGGACTGATGCTGAAGCTGAAGCTCCGATACTTTGGTTACCTGGTGTGAAGAGCTGACTCACTGGAAAAGACCCTAATGCTGAGAAATACTGAAGACAGAAGGAGAAGAGGGTGACAGAGGACAAGATGGCTGGATGGCATCACTGATTCAATGGACATGAACTTGGGCAAACGCTGGGAGATGGTGAGGGACAGGGAAGCCTGGCATGCTGCAGTCTGTGGGGTCGCAAAGAGTTGGACATGACTTGGTGAGTGAACAACGACTACTATGGTCTAAGCTGCTGCTTCTGCTGCTAAGTCACTTCAGTCGTGTCCGACTCTGTGTGACCCCATAGATGGCAGCCCACCAGGCTCCCCCGTCCCTGGGATTCTCCAGGCAAGAACACTGGAGCGGGTTGCCATTTCCTTCTCCAATGCATGAAAGTGAAAAGTGAAAGTGAAGTCGCTCAGTCATGTCCAACCCTCAGCGACCCCATGGACTGCAGCCTACTAGGTTCCTCCGTCCATGGGATTTTCCAGGCAGGAGTACTGGAGTGGGGTGCCATTGCCTTCTCTAGCTGTAGCTAAAACCCCACCCTGGGCAGTTAGCCGGCCTCACCAGCACTGCTGGACTCTACAGTAAGTGAACCCAGGAGCACATGAAGAATGTTGCTTTCATGTGATCTGCAGGGGGAACTAGGATCATGGACCAAAGCACTTATTTCTAAAACCTACAAGCACTTTTCTTATTATTACAGAAGTCCTTAAATTCACATATTTCCTTTTGTCTGCACATAACCACAATTATGGAGACTAAAAACAAAATTAGTTATTTTTTTTCCTATGCCAGTATAGTAGCTGATCATGGGCCTAGAATAAACTTGGATTTTAATTGGCTTGACCACTTCCTAACTCTGTAACCACGGATTTGTTACTTCTCTAAAGCTCATCTTCCTCTGGTAAAATGTGGAAGACACAATGACATCTATGGCCAAAGGCTGTTGAAAGAATACAGAAAATAATTCAAGTCCCAGGCATTTACTGAATAAACGACAAACATTATTTTTATAATATAACCAAGGAGATAATTCTAGTATCATCCCCAAATAACTGTCTTACTTTTTATAAAAGTTAAATTAATGCACATAAAAACTTTAAAATATTAAAATCAACCCAAAGCTTAAAATACAAAATATATATTTTCATAAAAAATTAGAGGTGTTATAAATTGTCTGGAAATAAAAACTGATTTTCAAAAAATGAAGTATTTTCAGGAAGCACTTATCCTTACTGAAAAGTTCCATAAGC
The DNA here is from genome assembly GCF_029407905.1 of Bubalus kerabau. Classification (NCBI taxonomy): domain Eukaryota; kingdom Metazoa; phylum Chordata; class Mammalia; order Artiodactyla; family Bovidae; genus Bubalus; species Bubalus kerabau. The sequence goes on along the minus strand of NC_073630.1, from coordinate 28,039,254 downwards.
TACATTTCAGCAAGGATCATCATACTAAAGGTATCCATAAATTACACTATATATTACAAAGACCTTAGAAAGAGAAGAGCACAAAATAAAAGTGGTAATAAAGTGACTATGTCCTAAGATACATAGTTTTATCACTGATTGCATCATCTCTTTGTGGCTTGACCACCCAGATACAATTTACAGTTAGTACCATTCATGCCAGTAAAAACTTCATTATGCTCCAGCCCTTGCACAATTTATTTCCTCCTTTACTGTTCTTTTTTATTACTTTATTCTTACCATACTTTTACTTCTAGGAAACAGATATTATTGAACACAGTCTTCTCTGAGCATACAGATTTGAGTTAATTTGAAACCACTTATTGAAAAGATAGAAAGTCCATATACCACATTTCAATAAACATGTCATACTTTGTGGAATAAAAATGGCATATGTTAATTGACCTTGACATTAAGTTGAGCAAACTCTTCAAGGGAATTTGCTAACTCTATTAAAAAGAATAAATCAAATATATTTCAATATGCATTGTTTTAACAATTAACAAGATATGCTATGACATAGGTATTATAAAATTTCCATACATACAACCACTACTTTATCAGTATAAAGCAAAGATAATCACTCTCTCATTTTTGTTATTTAAAATTCAGTTGTTTTCAACTTTTTTCCCATCTGCTAAATAAATGACCAATCTGTATGTCACTGTTTTTCCCTGCAAACATTACTTGTTTTGTAAAGGGAAAGGGAAGTCGCTCAGTCGTGTCTGACTCTTAGCGACCCCATGGACTGCAGCCAACCAGGCTCCTCCGTCCATGGGATTTGACAGGCAAGAGTACTGGAGTGGGGTGCCATTGCCTTCTCCCTCTGCTGCACTAAGGAGGGCCAAAGCCTCTCAGCCTGAATCCTCTGCAAACACTGGGGGGAAAGCACTCAATTAGGTATTAAATATTTTATTGAAAAGACTGAAAATTCAATTGTCTATTCTCTCTTTCCTATGAGTTGACTCTCACATGAACTAGTCTTCTGATTGTGACCACTTAACAACTACAAGAAATTTGCACTGATTTTAGAATATGGGCAAAGGGGTTTGTGTAACTCAGTAAAGCTATTAGCCATGCCTTGGGGGGCCACCCAAGATGGACGGGTCACGGTGAAGAGTTCTGACAAACTGTGGTCCACTGGAGGAGAGAATGGCAAACCACTTCAGTATTCTTGCCAAGAGAACCCCATGAACACTATAAAAAAGCAAAAAGATATGGCACAAAAGATGATCCCCCCAGGTCAGAAGGTGTCCAATATGCTACTGGGGAATAGCGGAGGACAATTACTAATAGCTTCAGAAAGAATTAAGTGGCTGGGGCAAAGCAAGAGTGACATTCAGTTGTGGATGTGTCAGGTGATGAAAGTAAAATCCAATGCTGTAAAGAACAGTACTATATTAGAAACTTGGAATGTTAGGTTCATGAATCAAGGAAAATTGGAAGTGGTCAACCAGGAGATGACAAGAGTTAATCACTGACATTTTAGGAATCAGAAGCTCTACACAGTCAGCAAAAATAAGACCTACATCTACTGTGGCTCAGTACATTAGCCCCTTACCACAAAATTCAGGTTTAGACTAAAGAAAATGGGGAAAACCACTATGCCAATCAAGTACAACCTAAATCAAATTCCTTATGATTCTATAGTGCAAGTGATGAATAGATTCAAGGGATTAGATCTGGTAAACAGAGTGCCTGAAGAACTATGGACAGAGGTTCATAATATTGTATAGGAGTCACTGACCAAAACCATTCCAAAGAAAAAGAAATGCAAGAAGGCAAAGTGGTTGTCTGAGGAGGCTTTAAAAATGGCTGAGAAAAGAAAGAAAAAAAGCAAGGGAGAAAGGGAAAGGTATAGCCAACTGAATGCAGAGTTCCAAAAGATAGCAAGGACAGTCAAGAATGCCTTCATCAACCAACAATGCAGAGAAACAGGAAAACAACAGAAGGGGGAAGACTAGAGAGCTCGTCAAGAAAACTGGAGATATCAGATTCCTTCTTGGCTTCCTTCCTGGACAGGCTACTTTTTCTGGGACTAGGACACTTTGATTTCCCTCAGCCAGTTCCTTCTGGAAGCTGTGAACCTCTCTGGGTAACCCTCACGGTGGAGAAACTTTTCATCTTTAACCTAGATGTTTCATCAATGGTGCTCTATAGAAGGAGAAGCTTTGAGACTACTGTAAAAATAAGACCCATAACTAGAAGCAGGAGGCTCAAGTCCAAACCCTGACTCCAGGGAACATTAATTGACAGGAGCTCATCAAACACCTTCATACCTACACTGAAACCAAGCACCACACAAGGGCCAACAAGTTCCAGGGCAAGACATACCAAGCAAATTCTCCAGCAACCCAGGAACACAGCCCTGAGCTCCAATATACAGGCTGCCCAAAGTTACTACAAAACCATAGACATCTCATAACTCATTACTGGACACTTCATTGCACTCAAGAGAGAAGAAATCCAGCTCCACCCACCAGAACACCAACACAAGCTTCCCTAACCAAGAAACCTTGATAAGCCACCTGCACAAACCCACACACAGCAAGGAAACTTCACAATAAAGAGAACTCCACAAACTGCCAGAATACAGAAAGGACACCCCAAACTCAGCAATTTAAACAAGATGAAGAGACAGAGGAATACCCAGCAGGTAAAGGAACAGGATAAATGTCCACCAAACCAAACAAAAGAAGAAGAGATAGGGAATCTACCTGATAAAGAATTCCGAATAATGATAGTGAAATTGATCCAAAATCTTGAAATCAAAATGGAATCACAGATAAATAGCCTGGAGACAAGGATTGAGAAGATGCAAGAAAGGTTTAACAAGGACCTAGAAGAAATAAAAAAGAGTCAATATATAATGAATAATGCAATAAATGAGATCAAAAACACTCTGGAGGTGACAAATAGTAGAATAACAGAGGCAGAAGATAGGATTAGTGAATTAGAAGATAGAATGGTAGAAATAAGTGAATCAGAGAAGAAAAAAGAAAAACGAATTAAAAGAAATGAGGACAATCTCAGAGACCTCCAGGACAATGTTAAATGCTACAACATTAGAATCATAGGAGTCCCAGAAGAAGAAGACAAAAAGAAAGACCATAAGAAAATACTTGAGGAGATAATAGTTGAAAACTTCCCTAAAATGGGGAAGGAAATAATCACTCAAGTCCAAGAAACCCAGAGAGTCCCAAACAGGACAAACCCAAGGCGAAACACCCCAAGACACATATTAATCAAATTAACAAAGATCAAACACAAAGAACAAATATTAAAAGCAGCAAGGGAAAAACAACAAATAACACACAAGGGAATTCCCATAAGGATAACAGCTGATCTTTCAATAGAAACTCTTCAAGCCAGGAGGGAATGGCAAGATATACTTAAAGTGATGAAAGAAAATAACCTACAGCCCAGATTATTGTACCCAGCAAGGATCTCATTCAAATATGAAGGAGAAATCAAAAGCTTTACAGACAAGCAAAAGCTGAGAGAATTCAGTACCACCAAACCAGCTCTCCAACAAATACTAAAGGATATTCTCTAGACAGGAAACACAAAAAGGGTGTATAAATTCGAACCCAAAACAATAAAGTAAATGGCAACAGGATCATACTTATCAATAATTACCTTAAATGGAAATGGGTTGAATGCCCCAACCAAAAGACAAAGACTGGCTGAATGGATACAAAAACAAGACCCCTACATATGCTGTCTACAAGAGACCCACCTCAAAACAGGGGACACATACAGACTGAAAGTGAAGGGCTGGAAAAAGATTTTCCATGCAAATAGGGACCAAAAGAAAGCAGGAGTAGCAATACTCATATCAGATAAAAGACTTTAAAACAAAGACTGAAAAGAGACAAAGACGGTCACTACATAATGATCAAAGGATCAATCCAAGAAGATATAACAATTATAAATATATATGCACCCAACATAGGAGCACCGCAATATGTAAGACAAATGCTAACAAGTATGAAAGGAGAAATTAACAATAACACAATAATAGTGCGAGACTTTAATACCCCACTCACAGCTATGGATAGATCAACTGAACAGAAAACGAACAAGGAAACACAAACTTTAAACGATACAATAGACCGCTTAGACCTAATTGATATCTATAGGACATTTCATCCCAAAACAATGAATTTCACCTTTTTCTCAAGCACACACGGAACCTTCTCCAGGATAGATCACAGCCTGGGCCATAAATCTAGCCTTGGTAAATTTAATAAAATTGAAATCATTCCAAGCATCTTTTCTGACCACAATGCAGTAAGATTAGATCTCAATTGCAGGAAAAAAACTATTAAAAATTCCAATATATGGAGGCTGAACAACACGCTGCTGAATAACCAACAAATCACAGAAGAAATCAAAAAAGAAATCTGCACATCAAAGGAAACTATTAGCAAGGTGAAAAGACAGCCTTCAGAATGGGAGAAGATAATAGCAAATGAGGCAACTGACAAACAACTAATCTCGAGAATATACAAGCAACTCCTACATCTCAACTCCAGAAAAATAAATGACCCAATCAAAAAATGGGCCAAAGAATTAAATAGACGTTTCTCCAAAGAAGACATACAGATGGCTAACAAACACATGAAAAGATGCTCAACATCACTCATTATCAGAGAAATGCAAATCAAAACCACTATGAGGTACCATTTCACACCAGTCAGAATGGCTGCGATCTAAAAGTCTACAAATAATAAATGCTGGAGAGGGTGTGGAGAAAAGGGAACCCTCTTACACTGTTGGTGGGAATGCAAACTAGTACAGCCACTATGGAGAACAGTGTGGAGATTCCTTAAAAAACTGGAAATAGAACCGCCTTATGATCCAGCAATCCCACTGCTGGGCATACACACTGAGGAAACCAGAAGGGAAAGTACACGTGTACCCCAATGTTCATCGCAGCACTGTTTATAATAGCCAGGACATGGAAGCAACCTAGGTGTCCATCAGCAGATGAATGGATAAGAAAGCTGAGGTACATATACACAATGGAGTATTAGCCATTAAAAAGAATACATTTGAATCAGTTCTAATGAGGTGGATGAAACTGGAGCCTATTATACAGAGTGAAGTAAGCCAGAAAGAAAAACACCAATACAGTATACTAACGCATATATATGGAATTTAGAAAGATGGTAACAATAACCCTGTGTACGAGACAGCAAAAGAGACACTGATGTATAGAACAGTCTTATGGACTCTGTGGGAGAGGGAGAGGGTGGGAAGATTTGGGAGAATGGCATTGAAACATGTAAAATATCATGTATGAAACGAGTTGCCAGTCCAGGTACGATGCATGATACTGGATGCTTGGGGCTGGTGCACTGGGATGACCCAGAGGGATGGTATGGGGAGGGAGGAGGGAGGAGGGTTCAGGATGGGGAACACATGTATACCTGTGGCGGATTCATTTTGATATTTGGCAAAACTAATACAATTATGTAAAGTTTAAAAATAAAATAAAATTAAAAAAAAAAGAAATCAAAATTTGCATAGAAACAAATGAAAATGAAAATACAACAACCCAAGACTTGTGCGACACTGTAAAAGCAGTTCTAAGGGGAAAGTTCATAGCAATACAGGCATACCTCAAGAAACAAGAAAAAAGTCAAATAAATAACCTAACTCTACACCTAAAGCAACTAGAAAAGGAAGAAATGAAGAACCCCAGGGTTAGTAGAAGGAAAGAAATCTTAAAAATTAGGGCAGAAATAAATGCAAAAGAAACAAAAGAGACCATAGCAAAAATCAACAAAGCCAAAAGCTGGTTCTTTGAAAGGATAAATAAAATTGACAAACCATTAGCCAGACTCATCAAGAAACAAAGGGAGAAAAATCAAATCAATAAAATTAGAAATGAAAACGGAGAGATCACAACAGACAACACAGAAATTCAAAGGATCATAAGAGACTACTATCAGCAACTTAGGCCAATAAAATGGACAACGTGGAAGAAATGACAAATTCTTAGAAAAGTACAACTTTCCAAAACTGAACAAGGAAGAAATAGAAAATCTTAACAGATCCATCACAAGCATGGAAATTGAAACTGTAATCAGAAATCTTCCAGCAAACAAACGCCCAGGTCCAGACGGCTTCACAGCTGAATTCTACCAAAAAGTTAGAGAAGAGCTAACACCTATCCTACTCAAACTCTTCCAGAAAATTGCAGAGGAAGGGAAACTTCCAAACTCATTCTATGAGGCCACCATCACCCTAATACCAAAACCTGACAAAGATCCCACAAAAAAAGAAAACTACAGCCCATATCACTGATGAACATAAATGCAAAAATCCTTAACAAAATTCTAGCAATCAGAATCCAACAATACATTAAAAAGATCATACACCATGACCAAGTGGGCTTTATCCCAGGGATGCAAGTATTCTTCAATATCTGCAAATCAATCAATGTAATACACCACATTAACAAATTGAAAAATAAAAACCATATGATTATCTCAATAGATGCAGAGAAAGCCTTTGACAAAATTCAACATCCATTTATGATCAAAACTCTCCAGAAAGCAGGAATAGAAGGAACATACCTCAACATAATAAAAGCTATATATGACAAACCCACAGCAAACATTATCCTCAATGGTGAAAAATTGAAAGCATTTCCTCTAAAGTCAGAAACGAGACAAGGGTGCCCACTTTCACCATTACTATTCAACATAGTTTTGGAAGTTTTGGCCACAGCAATCAGAGCAGAAAAAGAAATAAAAGGAATACAAATTGGAAAAGAAGAAGTAAAACTCTCACTGTTTGCAGAGGACATGATCCTCTACATAGAAAACCCTAAAGACTCCACCAGAAAATTACTAGAACTAGTCAATGACTAAAGTAAAGTTGCAGGATATAAAATCAACACACAGAAATCCCTTGCGTTCCTATACACTAATAACGAGAAAACAGAAAGAGAAATTAAGGAAACAATTCCATTCACCATTGCAATGGAAAAGAATAAAATACTTAGGAATATATCTACCTAAAGAAACTAAAGACCTATATATAGAAAACTATAAAACACTGGTGAAAGAAATCAAAGAGGACACTAATAGATGGAGAAATATACCATGTTCATGGATTGGAAGAATCAATATAGTGAAAATGAGTATACTACCCAAAGCAATTTATAGATTCAATGCAATCCCTATCAAGCTACGAATGGTATTCTTCACAGAGCTAGAACAAATAATTTCACAATTTGTATGGAAATACAAAAAGCCTCGAATAGCCAAAGCTATCTTGAGAAAGAAAAATGGAACTGGAGGAATCAACCTGCCTCACTTCAGGCTCTACTACAAAGCTACAGTCATCAAGACAGTATGGTACTGGCACAAACACAGAAATATAGATCAATGGAACAAAACAGAAAGCCCAGAGATAAATCCATGCACATATGGACACCTTATCTTTGACAAAGGAGGCAAGATATACAGTGGATTAAAGACAATCTCTTTAACAAGTAGTGCTGGGAAAACTGGTCAACCACTTGTAAAAGAATGAAACTAGAACACTTTCTAACACCATACACAAAAATAAACTCAAAATGGATTAAAGATCTAAATGTAAGACCAGAAACTATAAAACTCCTAGAGGAGAACATAGGCAAAACACTCTCCGACATACATCACAGCAGGATCCTCTATGACCCACCTCCCAGTATGTTGGAAATAAAAGCAAAAATAAACAAATGGGACCTAATTAAACTTAAAAGCTTCTCACAACAAAGGAAACTCTAAGCAAGGTGAAAAGACAGCCTTCAGAATGGGAGAAAATAATAGCAAATGAAGCAACTGACAAACAACTAATCTAGAGAATATACAAGCAGCTCAATTCCAGAAAAATAAATGACCCAATCAAAAAATGGGCCAAAGAACTAAATAGACGTTTCTCCAAAGAAGACATACAGATGGCTAACAAACACATGAAAAGATGCTCAACATCACTCATTATCAGAGAAATGCAAATCAAAACCACTATGAGGTACCATTTCACGCCAGTCACAATGGCTGCGATCCAAAAGTCTACAAGCAATAAATGCTGGAGAGGATGTGGAGAAAAGGGAACCCTCTTACACTGTTGGTGGGAATGCAAACTAGTACAGCCACTATGGAGAATAGTGTGGAGATTCCTTAAAAAACTGGAAATAGAACTGCCTTATGATCCAGCAATCCCACTGCTGGGCATACACACCGAGGAAACCAGAATTGAAAGAGACACGTGTACCCCAATGTTAATCGGAGCACTGTTTATAATAGCCAGGACATGGAAGCAACCTAGGTGTCCATCAGCAGATGAATGGATAAGAAAGCTGAGGTACATATACACAATGGAGTATTACTCAGCCATTAAAAAGAATACATTTGAATCAGTTCTAATGAGGTGGATGAAACTGGAGCCTATTATACAGAGTGAAGTAAGCCAGAAAGAAAAACACCAATACAGTATACTAATGCATATATATGTTTAGAAAGATGGTAACAATAACCCTGTATATGAGACAGCAAAAGAGACACTGATGTATAGAACAGTCTTTTGGACTCTGTGGGGGAGGAAGAGGGTGGGATGATTTGGGAGAATGGCATTGAAACATGTATAATACCATATATGAAACGAGTCACCAGTCCAGGTTCGATGCTTGATACTGGATGCTTGGGACTGGTGCACTGGGACGACCCAGAGGGATGGTATGGGGAGGGAGGAGGGAGGAGGGTTCAGGATGGGGAACACATGTATACCTGTGTTTTTTCGAAATAAAAAAAATAAATAAATAAAAAAGGAAAAAAAGAAAACTGGAGATATCAAAGGAGCATTTCATTCAGAGATGGGCACAATAAATGAAAGAAACGGTAAAGACCTAATAGAAGCAGAGAGATCAAGAAGAGATGACAAGAATACAAAGGAGAACTGTACAAAAAAAAATCTTACTGACTAGGATAACGTTGATGCTGTGGTCACTCATCTAGAGCCAGACATCCTGGAGTGGTAAGTCTAGTGGGCCTTAGGAAGCGCTGCCGATAAAGCTGCTGGAGGTGATGGAATTCCAGCTGAGTTATTTAAAATCCTAAGAGATGATGCTGTTAAAGTGTTGCACTCATTATGTCAGCAAATTTGAAAAACCCAGTAGTGGCCACAGGACTGAAAAAGGTCAATCTTCATTCCAATTCCCAAGAAAGGCAGCACTAAAGAATATTCAAACTACTGGACAATTGCACTCACTGCCCATGCTAGTAAGGTTATGCTCAAAATTCGTCAAGCTAGGTTTCAGCAGTACTTGAATCAAGAACTTCCAGATGTACAAACTGGGTTTAGAAAAGGCTGAGGAACCAGAGATTAAATTGACAATATTTTCTGCCTCATAGAGAAAGCAAGGGAATTCCAGATAAAAATCTACCTCTCTTTCACTGACTATGCTAAAGCCTTTGACTGTGTGGATCATAACAAACTGGAAAACTCTTAAAGATGGGAATACCAGACCATCTTACCTGTCTCCTGAGAAAACTGCATGTGGGTCAAGAAACAACAGTTAGGACCTTACATGGGAAAATTTACTGGTTCAAAATTCTGAAAGGAGTATGACAAGGCTATATATTGTCATCCAGTTAATTTAACTTATATGCAGAACACCTCATGTGAAATGCCGGGCTGCATGAGTTACATGCTAGAATAAAGACTGCTGGGAGAAATATCAAGAACCTCAGATATGCAGACAGAGAAGGACCTCACTCTAGTATTCTTGCCTGGAAAATCCCATGGATGGAGGAGCATGGTGGGCTGCAGTCCATGGGGTTGCAAAGAGTCAGACACGACTGAGCGACTTCACTTTCACTTTTCACTTTCATGCATTGGAGAAGGAAATGGCAACCTATTCCAGTGTTCTTGCCTGGAAAATCCCAGGGACAGGAAAGACTGATGGGCTGCCATCTATGGGGTCGCACAGAGTCGGACATGACTGAAGCGACTTAGCAGGAGCAGCAGCAGATATGCACATAATACCACTCTAATGGCAGAAAGCAAAAAGGAACTAAAGAGCTTCTTGATGAGGGTAAAAGAGGAGACTGAAAAAGCTGGCTTAAAATTCAATATTTAACAGTCTAAGATCATGGTACCTGGTCCCATCACTTCATGGCAAAGAGAAGGGGAAAATGTGGAAGCAGTAACAGAGTTCCTTTTATTGGGCTCTAAAATCACTGTAAAATTGTGACTGCATCAATGAAATTAGGAGAGAATTCCTTCTTGGAAGGAAAGCTATGAAAAACCTAGACAATTTATTAAAAAGCAAAAACATCATTTTGCTGACAAAGGTCCATATAGTCAAGACTATGGTGTTTTCTGGAGAAGGCAATGGCACTCTACTCCAGTACTCTTGCCTGGAAAATCCCATGGGCAGAGGAGCCTAGTGGGCTGCAGTCCATGGGGTCGCGAAGAGTCGGACACGACTGAGTGACTTCACTTTCACTTTTCACTTTCATGCATTGGAGAAGGAAATGGCAACCCACTCCAGTGCTCTTGCCTGGAGAATCCCAGGGACGGGGGAGCCTGGTGGGCTGCCGTGTATGGGGTCGCACAGAGTCGGACACGACTGAAGTGACTTACCTTATGGTGTTTTCAGTATTCATGTATGGATGTGAGTTGGACCATAAAAATGGCAGAACACTGAAGAATTTATGCTTTTGAGCTGTGGTGCTGGAGAAGAATCTTGAGAGTCCCTTGGACAGCAAGGAGACCAAACCAGTCAATCCTAAAGGAAATCAACCCTGAATACTCATTGGAAGGACTGATGCTGAAGCTGAAGCTCCAATCCTTGGCCACCTGATGCAAAGAGCTGATTCACTGGAAAGGACTCTGATGCTGGGAAAGACTGAGGCAGGAGAAGAGGGCAACAGAGGATGAGATGGTTGGACGACATCACTCATTCAATGGACATGAACTTGAACAAACTCCAGGAGACGGTGAGGGACAGGGAGGCCTGGTGTGCTGCAGTCCATGGGATCACAAAGAGTTGGACATGACTTGGTGACTGTACAAGAAAATATTTGAAAATGGAGTGGAAAAATTCAAGAAGACTAAACACTTTCTCATATTGTGGAGGAAGTAAAAATTTATCATTTTGGTTAAATTTTATATGTGTATAGAGTAAGGTATAACACTGAATAGAGACATCATTAAAATTATATTCTGGCTTACCTTTCAATTTAGTTGTATTTTGATAGGTAAAGGACATATACTGCTTACACATAAGTCACAGAAAATAAATCAGTTCAGTTCAGTTCAGTCGCTCAGTCGTGTCCGACTCTATGTGACTCCATGAATCGCAGCACGCCAGGTCTCCCTGTCCATCACCAACTCCCGGAGTTTACCCAAACTCTTGTCCATCGAGTTGGTGATGCCATCCAGCCATCTCATCCTCTGTCGTCCCCTTCTCCTCCTGCCCCCAATCCCTCCCAGCATCAGTCTTTTCCAATGAGTCAACTCTTCGCATGAGGTGGCCAAAGTATTGGAGTTTCAGCTTTAGCATCATTCCTTCCAAAGAAATCCCAGGGCTGATCTCCTTCACAATGGACTGGCTGGATCTCCTTGCAGTCCAAGGGACTCTCAAGAGTCTTCTCCAACACCACAGTTCAAAAGCATCAATTCTTCAGCGCTCAGCCTTCTTCACAGTCCAACTCTCACATCCATACATGACCACAGGAAAAACCATAGCCTTGACTAGATGGACCTTTGTGGGCAAAGTAATGTCTCTGCTTTTGAATATGCTATCTAGGTTGGTCATAACTTTCCTTCCAAGGAGTAAGCGTCTTTTAATTTCATGGCTGCAGTCACCATCTGCAGTGATTTTGGAGCCCCCAAAAATAAAGTCTGACACTGTTTCCACTCTTTCCCCATCTATTTGCCATGAAGTGATGGGACCAGATGCCATGATCTTAGTTTTCTGAATGTTGAGCTTTAAGCCAATCTTTTCACTCTCCACTTTCACTTTCATCAAGAGGCTTTTTAGTTCCTCTTCACTTTCTGCCATAGGGTGGTGTCATCTGCATATCTGAGGTTATTGATATTTCTCCGGGCAATCTTGATTCCAGCTTGTGCTTCATCCAGCCCAGCGTTTCTCATGATGTACTCTGCATAGAAGTTAAATAAGCAGGGTGACAATAGAAAATAAATAGATGGTGGTAAATACTTTATGAGAAAAATCAGTATCAAATTCATTAAGTTTCTTTAAAAAAGAAACAGAAATTAACTTTTTGAGTACCTTATAGGTGCCTAGCACAGTTGATGTGAAAGGGAAAGTTTCCACTGTGATTAAATTCCATAATAAACTAAACTTTTAAAAACTTTATGTTAATAAATATATTTGAGCAATCTTATAATACCTGGAAATACAAAGTATTGTTATACATTTTGACCTATGAAACTTATTCTGATATTTAATTTGTGTGTGTGTTAGCTGCTCAGTCATGTCCAACTCTTTGTGGGTCCATGTAGCCCAACAGGCTCCTCTGTCCATGGAATTCTCCAGGCAAGAAAGCTGGAGTGGGTTGCCATGCCCTTCTCCAGGGGATCTTCCAGACCTAGGGATTTAACCCAGGTCTCCCACATTGCAGGCAGATTCTTTATGGCTTGAGCTACTGGTATATTTAATTTAGATAGGATCATATATATATATATATATATATATGTATGTATGTATCTTCCTCTTACTTTTCTCTTTCCTCTTTCAATTCTCCTTCTCCACCCTTAATTTGCCTGTCCTTTATTCATTCCTCTCTCTGAATAATTAAGTTCAAAGACATTTGGTGAGGCTGAAAACCAGGTAGGTATCTGTACTGAGGAGACGGAATGAGTCATGTTGGTTTAGATGGAGGAAGAGCGGCCTTCTATGCAAGGAAGGCTTTTGCACAGAAGGACTGCCAGGCCTCAGTGTTGAAAATTAAGAAGGGTAAAAGGAATATCCATGCATTAGAAAATCTATTGTAGGCTGTCAGAATTCAAGCAGGGAGAGTAGGGCATCCTTGCAGAGAGTTGACCAAATGAGAGGTTTTAAGAGACTAAATGTGGATGGGAGGAATGACCAGAACTGGGTGTCAAAGCCTGAACTGTGTGGGGAAATCATCCACTCAAGGGACAGTCTCACTTCAGAACCTGAAGATAGGGAAGAGAGGATTCAATAAGAAGGCCTGGCATGGATTATCAGAGCTTGAGGGAGATGAGGAGGTGTCCATGCATAGCAACTACCTGGCACAGCATGTCAGCAATTTAGCAGCTTGAAAAGAGCATCTACATGGAAGGATGAGCTGACAGGGACTCTCTTGAGTTCAACTAGGACAAAGCAGACATCAACTCAGGGGTAGGATGTAGGCAGCCTGGCTTGAGGATCACATTTCAAGCAGAGTAAACAGAATGTCCATGGTGGCAGGGGATGGAAGAGTGGCGAAGAAGCAGTAAAATTCGGGGCAGTATATGAGAACCTCAGTGTGACTGGGAGGGTGTCTGCAAAGAAGAAGAAGCATTGTGACAGAAAGCAGGAGATCATCAAAGAATGATGGCCCCATGTCAAAACGACACAGAAACCCTACTGTAGGGGTTCACACTGGTCAAATCTGGGACAATAAGAGCATTGAAATAAATGATCATAAAGAATTAGAAACCATAGGTCAATATTCATTAAAATAAGTGAGTAAAATGCCAGTTTGATTAATATATGAGTTTTGTGCTGCTACATCACAAATTACTCTAGGCTTTGTGGCTTTAAACAACACACATTTGTTCTTACACACTTTCAGCAGGTCACAAGTCTGGGCACTGCTTAGCTAGGTTCTCATTCAGGGCCTTGCCAGGCTACAATCCAATTGTCAGCCAGAGCTGTGGTCTCATCAGAGGCTCAACTAGAGAAAGATCTGCTTCCAAATGTCCTCAGATTGTTTGCAGAATTAAGTTCCTTGCAGCTGCAGGCCTGAAGGTTTTGACTTTTTGGCTGAAAATCACCCTTGGCTCATAGAGGCCACCTCCAGTCCCTTACAATGTGAGCTTTTTCACACTGCCCCTAACTTCATGGCAGCTGGCTTCTTGAAAACCAGCAACAGAGGCTCTAGTCTACTGGAAAGCAGCCTTATACAAAGTAAAGTAACAATTATGGGAGTGACATTCTATCACCTTTGCCATATTGAGAAAGAACCAAGTCATAGGAACCAGCCCTAGTCAAGGTGAGAGATTATACAGGGCATTAATTCAAGAATAAACGGATATTGGGGTCTCATTGGGATGTTCTCACCACCACCTTTGGCCCTCTGCCTTCCTATGCTTCACGCTCTTCCATATGCAAATAGTATTTTCATATATCATTAGTGGAATTATAACTCATTAAAAATTTTCTGGAGTGAAATTTGGCTGAGGCCCATTTTGCATTATTTCTCTTCAGGGAAACTTATATTAGAGCAACAATTAGAGATAAGTGCAAAATTTAGCTACAATGGATGTTCTTCATTTTAGATAATAGCAAAAAATAGGAATACTAAACTTTTACACAGGTTGGAAGAAAAGTTTACTCATTGCATGGAATGCCACAAAGCTTCTGAAAAGAGGCATTTATATTTTCAAAGCCAAATGTGCAAAATACATTAAATGAAAAAAGTAGGTTGCCATATAATATTTATAGTATAATCTGATTTTTATAAAATCTATATTACATCCATATGCATAGACAGCAAATTGAGAAATAAATATTCCAGTTTTAAAAATAATTTATGTTTGTTCTGTTTCTTTTTCTTAAATATAGTTTCTTGTGTTTAAAATATATATATATATAGTTTAATTTTGAGTGCTTAAAATTTTAAGAATACTATAGATACAAACTGATTAATTCAGCCTCTATAATATAAAAATGATAAATTCACTGAAGGACAACAAATTATAGCTAATGAAAATTATAATATGTAAGTAACAAAAAAATAATGGTAACATATCGACATGAATAAAATTTCTAATCAATTACAGTGCACTTTATCTCAGTGTAAATGTTCAGGAAAAAGGGATATTCCCCAAACATTTATCCAATTTGAGATAGCATGGTTTTGTTTTTAATGGGAGCGACATTCTATCACCAAAAAAAAAAAAAAATCACGAAATATTTCCATATCACATTTTCCTATGGATTTTAGCATAAATCTCTTATTTTCTCTACCTGCCATGGTCAATTGCTCTTTTTCATCTCACCTAATTATATTTTTCCACATCTTTTTTTTTTTTTTCCAGTTTACCTAAATTATCTTAATGGGGCAAGGAATCCAGAACCTAAAACTTCTTTATGAAGTAAAACAACTTTCCCTTTAAAACTTCTATATCTGAAAACCTCTTCTAAATTAACAAATTTTCTTTTTTCTTTTCCCATATAACCAAGACTCCTCTCCCCTTTTATTTCTGCATATTTTTAGCCTTTATTCTCTTCTTCCCAAGCCATTTCTGCTTAGTGTTCCTCTGCAATCTTCACTTTTCCTGTTGGAGTGCTTGCATCAGGTCTGCCTATTATCCTCAGTTGACTCTGATTTAAATTTAGCCCGAATGCAGTCCTTTTGGGGATCAGGGACCAATATCAATGTGAAGCTGAGGATGACAGTAATCACACAGGTAATGGGCAAAATGTTTGCCAAAATTATATTATAATTGTTAATATGTAGTATGGTCATAGCTTGGCCCTGGGTTGAGAGACAGGGACTCTTAAACCAGCTTTATTGAAGTTATCTCTTTAAGGTTCCATTTGCCCCAGATAGTACATTTAATTGTAGTTTTACTTAGAGCTCAGAAGAGGGACCAAAAAGAAAAAAAAGGATCAAAGAGTGACACAGCTAAATACAAAAGTGCCCTTTCTTCAAGTCTTGCTTGAATGAACAAGGAATTCAAGGAGATATTTCAGGGGAATGATATTCAGGACAAAAAGCCAGAAAAAAATTGGAGCATCACTTATTTCTGAGGATATAGGAAGAATCCAATTTAAATACACCAGTAGTGACAGACCTATTGCTGATCTCGAACTGTGGTGCTAGAGAAGCCTCTCGAGAGTTCCTTGGACTGCAAGGTGATCAAACCAGTCATTCCTAAGGGAAACAAATCCTGTATATTCATTGGAAGGACTGATGCTGAAGCTGAAGCCCCAATACTTTGGTCACCTAATGTAAAGAACCAGCTCAATGGATAAGACCCTGATGCTGGGAAAGATTGAGGGTGGGAGGGGGAGGGGACAGCAGAGGATGAGATGGTTGGATGGCATTATCGACTCAATGGATGTGAGTCTGAAAACAATCTGCGAGATGGTGAAGGACAGGGAAGGCTGGCATGCTCCTGTTCACGGGGTTGGAAAGAGTTGGACATGACTGAGCAACTGAACAACTACAACAAATGGCTAACTTAGTTGGTTTTTACTGGATCCTGTGGTTCATGGATTTACTTCCTTATCTGGGTACCCAGAATCTGGTGAGCAGGCACTTAATGACTTTCAATAATGTTGACATTAAAGCTTTTTGTTTTTTTTTTTGAGAAAAATACCATTTCAAACAGGTCCCCAAGCACCATTTTTATTTCATTAATTCTATCTCAATTTGATCCTCAGTTAAAGTTTTGAATGTATATGTGTGTGTGTGTGTTTCCCCTCCAAAAGCAACAAGATCACATATTCAATAGGCCCATGAGTATACTACTTGGATTTGAATTCTGGTTTATAAGTTTACAAACTATGACTCTGGACAAGTTACTTAATTTCTTTGTGCTTTGGTTTTCTCTCTATAAACTATGTATAATGGTAGTATCTATTTCAAAAAGTGAATTATATATGTGAAGTAAATAATACATATGGGGCAAGCAATAAACATTCCAATGAATGTTATTTTATCTAATATTTATATTAAATGTATACCTATTAATGAATAAAACACAGTAAGTTTTACTTAATATTAAGTTTAGATATTAGATCTAGCTCTAATTTTTATGACCTAACCTTTCCAAATTACTTCTTTGTAATGTAATAGCATAAATGGTGAGGCATTAGGAGGAAGCAATACATTCTGATATTTTCCTTGATGACTTTTTGGATATTAAAGGTAAAAAAAAAAAAAAGTGCTTTGGGAAAATAAACTACAAATAGTAATCATAGAGACCATTCAGGAAATGTTAAAAAACAAAACAAAATCCCAAGAGGGTGACCTTAGTTTACATGGTAAACAGAATGCCAATTAGATGATAACATATTGATTACCTTTTCAATTAACTGAGGACTTTTAAAGTTGACCCCCAATAAGCAATTATCCTGACCCCATTGATCTTATTCCCTCTTATTTCTCACTATCATTCCTTCATCAGCATTTAGACAATCACAAACATACATAAAGCTCTAATTATGCCCCTAGTTCTTTATAGTTTCTGAGCTATTAACATGAGAGACCTTCCTTATGTTTATGCAACTTGAACTCACACAACTCCATCACTTCTCAATCAATCCTTGCTTTTTAGACTTTGGCCTTTACCCTCACTAGGACTCAGTCTCTCCATTAGCGCCTACAATAGGCCCAGATCCACTGGGTTTTATATTCTTGGCCTGGCTTCAAGATTCAGAGTTTTTCTCACTGCTGGCCCACTGCTGGCTGATCAAGGGCTCCCTAGTGGACATGGATCTAGATGCCTGTTTAACTTCTGTCCTCAGCATTTCAAAATTATTAGTCAGGATCTGGACTGGAGCCAGGAGAATATGAACATTTTTAGATGCACAGTTGCTCCCATACTTTCCTGGCCCCTGCATCTGGAAGACAGATAATGACTCCTCCAGAGTCTTGCTTATCCATACCCCATATTAATTTTAGTTATGATCCTAAGCTAAGAGCTTACTCCTGGCTATTAAGTTTAGGATGTGGACATTTCTGGCATGCTGCGACCACAAAGTAGCTTTGGACACAAGGAGAGACTAGTGGAATTGAAGACTTGAACCATGGAGTACTTAAAGCACACCCTGAGCCCTCCCTCATATCAGTTGATTCTGCCATTTTCATTCCAACAGGATGGGTTCATGACAGTCTGAATTAACTGTAAGCCAACTTGTTGTCAGTGTGATCCATGCCTGAAACCCACTCAGTCCCCAAGCCTTTGTGCCTCCAGCTGCATCACTATAAATACAAGGTCCTTCTTTCAGAGGAGCCCAACTGTGAAACTCATCTGCAGGCATGCAGTGCTGATGGAAGCCCAGTCTCCAGGCAGCCCTTTTCTCTTTAACTTCTCTGGTCTCAAGTGTTTTCTCTCCGGGGAAAGATAATCCTGATCTCACTAACTCCTAATTTCTAGGGATATAGAAAAACAAGCTGAATCTGTAAATGGAATAAGGGTAGCCAATGATAGTTCTTCAGCCAAATTTGGATGGTGAGGCTCTTGACTTCTAATCCTGCTTCTGCATTCTCCACCACTCCACAGTATTTGTCTTTTTCCTACTTTTACTTCTTAGTCATTCCTTTGATCGCTTGACTGCTTGCTTTCTCTCATATGTCTTAACTTTTTTTATTATCACCAAATTCTACTCTTACTGTTTTCCTTCTCGATATCCATTTTTTCCCTTTCTTTAGAACACTTGCCCAGAAGACTACTCCTATTTTGTATGGCTTTGCTGACCTAAAAAATAGACTGTCGATCATTTCTCAAGAAAAAATAGGCTTATTCACAATCAATAAAGAATTGCAATTCAGGGTGTACAACCATGGGAAACAAGTGAAACACAAGGCCCCCCAGATGGGGGAAAATAACTCTTCTATAGAGGAAAAGTGGGGAGGGCTATAGCAAACCAAGCTTTTCATTGGCTATGTCCTTGCTGGCAAAGTAGAGTTTTCCTTTCTGTTGGGCTCTGCTAACATCACAGGGTGTGAGAGTTCCCCCTTTTGTTTACATTTTTCACAGTTTCATACATGAAAGTTGTTCCTCTCCTTTTGACTTACACTTCAATAATATTCTATAAACTCGAAAAATTAAAGGCTAATTTGTATTTTATTAATGCTAAATGTTTATCTTAACAAAATGTTTTCCACATTATAGAAAAATCCGTCACATGATTATTGTAGATCTTAGGTACACATTTCAAGTCAATGGAGTAAGTCTCTATATATTCCCCATATTTCCAGAAGAATCAAAAATTTAAAAAAAGCAAGAAATGAGAAACTGTGGACCAGATGGCTTCACTAGGGAATTCTACCAAACATACAAATAAAAACTTAAAAGGATTCCTCTCAAACTCATCCAAAAGCCTGGAGGAAGGAATACTCCCAAAGACATTCTGTGAAGCAACCATCACCTTAATACCAAAACCAGACAAAGACATTACCAAAAAATACCACAGGCCAATATTTTTAATGAATATAGATGCAAAAATTCATAATAAGATATTAGCAAAATTAATCCAACAATGGACAAAAAAGGTCATACAACACAACCAAGTTGGATTCATCCCTGGGTCACAAAGATGGTTCAACATAAAGAAATCCACAAATATGATACACTACATCAACAAAAAAGGACCCAAACCACATGATCATCTCAATAAATGCATGACATGTACTTGATAAAATTCAACATCTATTTATGATTAAAAAAAAACTTTATGAAAGTTTGTATAGAGGGAACATATCTCAACATAATGAAAGCTATCTATGACAAACCCACAGCCAATATAATACTCAATGGTGAAAAACTGATAGCCTTCCCACTAAAATTTGGAATGAGACTAAGATGCCCACTCCCACCACTTCTATGCAAGTAGTAGTGGAAGTCCTAGCCATGGAAATCAGACAAGAAAAAGAAACAAAATGTATTCAAATTGGTAGAGAAGAGGTAAAACTGTCATTATACACAGATGGCATGATACTGTATATAGAAAAGCCTGAAGACTCCACACAAAAACTACTAAAACTAATTAACAAATTCACCAAGGTAGCAGGACACAAAATTAACATACAGAAATCAGCTGCATTTCTTTACACTAACAATGAAATGTCAGAAATGGAATGTAAACAATCTTATTAAAACCACATCAAAAAATTTAGTAATAAACCTCGCGTAAACCTCACCAAGGAGGTGAAAGATATATACTGAGAGCTACAAAACATTAACAAGGAAAATCAAAAATGATTCAAAGAATGGAAATATATCCATATTCTTGGATTGGAAGAAAAAAATGGCCATATAACCCAAAGCAATCTCCAAAGTTAATGTGATCCCTACCAAATTACTCATGACATTTTCCACAGAACTTGAACAAATAATCCTAAAATTTATATGGAAAAATACAAGACCCAGAAATGCCAAAGCAATCCCAAGGTGGAAAAAAAAAATCAGGAGGCATAACCCTCCCAGACCTCAGACAATACTATAAGGCTATAGCAATTAAAACAACATGGTTCTGGCACAAAAGACAGACATATGGATCAATGGAATGGAACAGAGTCCAAAAATAAACTCCACACCTATAGACAATTAATCTTTGACAAAGAAGGCAAGAATATACAATAGGGAAAAGACAGCCTCTTCAAAAGTGGTATTGGAAAAGATGGACAGCCACATGTAAATCAATGAAGTCAGAACAGACCCTCACAACATAGATAAAAACAAATTCAAAATAGCGTAAATACTAAATATAAGACAAGACACCAAAAATCTCAAAGAGAACATAAGCAAAATATTCTCTGACATAAATTATATTAATGTCTTCTTAGTCTCTTAAGGCAATATAAATAAAAGCAAAAATAAACAAATGGGACCTAATCAAATTTATAGGCTCTTGAACAGCAAAGGAAACCATAAACAAAATTAAAAGACAACCTGTGGACTGGGAGGAAATATCTGCAAATGATGCAGGCAACAAGGGCTTAATTTCCAAACTATACAAATGGCTCATGCAACTCAACAACAAACAATTCACACACCCCAATCAAAAAATAGGCAGAAGACTTAAACAGACATTTCTCCAACAAAGACATACAGATGGCCGATAGACACCTGAAAAGATGCACAACATCGTAAAAGTATTAGAGAAATGCAAATCAAAACTACAATGAGGTACCACCTCACATGGATCAGAATGGCCATCACTAAAAAGTCTACAAACAATAAATGATAGGGAGGTGTGGAGAAAAGGGAACCCTACTACATAGCTGGTGGGAATATAAATTGGTGCAGCCACAATGGAAAATATCATGGAGGGTCCTCAAATAACTAAAAATAGAGTTGCAATATGATCCAAGAATCCCACTCCTAGGCATACACTCAGACAAAACTATAACTTGAAAAGATATATGCAGCACCACTTACATCAGCCAAGACAAAACAATAACCTAAATGTTTATTGACAGATGAACAGATAAAGAAGATGTGGTACATATTCACAATGGAATACTACTCAGCCATAAAAAAGAGTGAAATAATGCCATTTGCAGCAACATGGATGGACCTGGAGATGATCATACTAAACAAAGTAAATGAGAAAGAAACAAAAATACCATATGATATCACTTATATGTGGAATCTAAAATATGACACAAATGAACTTATCTACAAAACAGACAGACTCATGGACATAAAGAACAGATTTGCAGTTTCCAGGGGTGGGAGGAAATTGGGAGTTTTGGGTTAGCAGGGGACAAACTATTACATATAGGATGAATAAACAGAAGGTTTTATTGTACAGCACAGGAAACTATATTCAATATCCTGTGATAAATCATAATGGAAAAGAACATTAAACAGAATATACACACACACATATATATGTAATCACTGAATCACTTTGCTGTATAGCAGAAATGAACACATTCTAAATAATTACATTTGAATAAAATTTGTAGAAAAAATTTTAAACAAATTAAAACAAAGCAGTCACTGCTCATAAATATACAGAATTATCTCTAAATATTAGAATAGCAGAATATTTGCATGAGGTGCAGAAAATATCCAATCCAAGTATAATCCTGGCTGAAGTGAAATAAAATATTTCTTCTCACAATCTGTCATGACAGAAATGGCATCTTTTACAAACTACATATAAATTATTATTCAAGTATAAACGAAAATTGGATATGAAATTATTGACTTATACAAACAAATAATAAAAGCTGATTCTGTTTATTGTAGTTAGAGGAAGAAATGTGGGCTGACAAAATAAAATTGTCTTTTAAGTCCATATTGTTAACTACACACCATATATAGGATACAATTCATCATAAAAATTTAATCAAAAATGGTACTAGTATAAGATGGTGGAGTTTAAGAACATGGGCTCATCTTCTCCTGTGAGAACACCAAAATTAAAACTAGATGCTGAACAAACCATTGACAGGAGAATGTTGGATCCCACCAAAAAAAGATACCCCATGTCCAAGGGCAAAGGAGAAGCCCCAACAAGATGGTAGAAGGGGCACAATGACATTTGAAACAAAATCTCAGACCTGCCAGAGATGTTCAGAGGTGACCGAAGGCAAGGAGTAGTGACCCTCACAAGAGACTGAGCAAGACCTACCTCTGAGTATTTGAGTGTCTCCTGCGGAGGCGCGAGTCAGCAGGGATCTGCTGCAGGGACAGGGGCTCTGGCTGCAGCAGACCTGAGAGGTGCAGCATATGGTGTAAGCACTCTTGGAGGAGGTTGCTATTAGCACCACTATAGAGCCACTGAGATGGAGAAGGCAATGGCACCCCACTCCAGTACGCCTGCCTGGAAAATCCCATGGACGGAGGAGCCTGGTAGGCTGCAGTCCAGGGGGTCGCTGAGGGTCAGACACGACTGAGCGACTTCACTTTCACTTTTCACTTTAATGCATTGGAGAAGGAAATGGCAACCCACTCCAGTGTTCTTGCCTGGAGAATCCCAGGGATGGGGGAGCCTGGTGGGCTGCCGTCTGTGGGTCACACAGAGTCGGACACGACTGAAGCGACTTAGCAGCAGTAGCAGCAGCAGAGCCACTGAGAAGGCAACCGATAAACTGGAGAAAAATTACACCAAATAAGTTCTGGCACTGTAACAAAAGTTCGAGGGCCCACAACAGATTTCCCAACCTGGGGATCCAGCAAAAGGGCTCAGAACCCCCCCAGGGACAGACTCTAAGAGGGCACAAACAAAACCTTGTGTGCACCAGGGCCCAGGAGAAAGGAGGAGGGACCCCAAAAGAGCCTGAGCCAGACTTGCCTGCCTGTGAGTTCCTGGGAGTCTCCAGCAGAGGTGTGGGTCAACAGTGACCTGCCGCAGGGTCAAGGACACTGACTACAACAGTCCTGGGACCATGGGATGCTGGCATAAGCCCTTTTGAAGGAGGTCACCATTACTTCCATTACCCCTACCATAGTTTGGCCTGAGGCCAAACTACAGGGAAGAAACACAACTCCACTCATCAGCAGAAAACAGGATTAAAGGTTTATTGAGCATGGCCTTGCCCATGAAAGCAAGACCCAGTTTAACCCGTAGCCAGTCCTTCCCATTAGGAAGCTTAGGAAGCTTCACAAGCCTCTTATCCTCATCCAGACAGAATGAAAACCACAATCACAGAAAACTAACCAAATTGATCACATGGATCACAGTCTTGTCTAACTCACTGAATTGATTATGAGCCATACTAAGTAGGGCCACCCAAGATGGACATGTAATGATGGAGAGTTCTGACAAAATGTGGTCCAATGGAAATGGAATGGCAAACCATTTCAGCATTCTTGCCTTGAGAACCCTATGAACAGTGTGAAAAGACAAAAAATATATGACACTGAAAGATGAACTCCCTAGTTGGTAGGTGCCCAATACATTACTAGAGAAGAGCAGAGAAATAGCTCCAGAAGGAATGAAGATGCTGAGTCAAAGAGGAAACACCCAGCTGTGGATGTGTCTGGTGGTGAAAGTAAAGTCCATTTTTGTAAAGAATAATACTTCATAGGAACCTGGAACGTTAGGCCCATGAATCAAGGTAAATTGGAAGTATAAACAAGAGATGGCAAGAGTGAACGTCGACATTTTAGGAATCAGTGAACTAAAATGGACCAGACAGGGCAAACTTAATTCAGATGACCATTATATCTACTATGGTGGGCAAGAATCCCTTAGAAGAAATGGAGTAGTCCTCATAGTGAACCAAAGAGTCTGAAATGCAGTACTTGGGTGCAATCTCAAAAACAACAGAATGATCTGTTTGTTTCCAAAGCAAACCATCCAATATGATGGTAATCCAAGTCTATACCCCAAACCCTAAAGCCAAAGAAGCTGAAGTTGAATGGTTCTATGAAGACATACAAGACTTCCTACAACTAAACCCCAAAAAAGATGTCCTTTTCATATAGGGGACTGGAATGCAAAAGTAGGAAGTCAAAAGATACCTGGAGTAACAGGAAAGTTTGATCTTGGAGTACAAAATGAGACAAGGCAAAGGACAACAGAGTTTTGACAAGAGAACTCATAGGTCATAGAAAACGCTGTCTTCCATCAATACAAGAGACTAATCTGCACATGTACATCACCAAATTGTCAGTACTGAAATTAGATTGATTATATTCTTGCAGCCAAAGATGGAGAAGCTCTATACAGTCAGCACAAACAAGACTGGGAGCTGTGTGTGGCTCAGATCATGAACACCTCATTGCAAAATTCAGACTTAAACTGAAGAAAGAAGGGAAAACCACAAGATCATTCAGGTATGACCCACATCAAATCCCTTACAATTATACAGTGGAAGTGACAAATAGATTCAACGGAATAAATCTGATAGACAGAGTGCCTGAAGAACTATGGACAGAGGTTTGTGACATTCTATGGGAGGCAGTGATCAAAACCAGTACCAAGAAAAAGAAATGCAAAAAGGCAAAATGGTTGGCTGAGGAGCTAGGGGAGGTGATGGAATTCCAGCTGAGCTATTTCAAACCCTAAAAAATGATGCTGTGAAGATGCAACTCTCAATATGCCAGCAAAATTGGAAAACTCAGCAGTGATCACAGGACTGGAAAAGATCAGTTTTCATTCCAATCCCAAAGAAAAGCAATGCCAAAGAATGTCCAAACTACCACACAATTGCACTCATTTCACACACTAGCAAAGTAATGCTCAAAATTCTCCCATGAAAAGAATAAAATACTTAGGAATATATCTACCTAAAGAAGCAAAAGACCTATATATAGAAAACTATAAAACACTGATGAAAGAAATCAAAGAGGACAAAGAGAAATAGACCATGTTCATGGATTGGAAGAATCAATATAGTGAAAATGAGTATACTACCCAAAGCAATCTATAGATTCAATGCAATCCCTATCAAGCTACCAATGGTATTTTTCACAGAGCTAGAACAAATAATTTCACAACTTGTATGGAAATACAAAAAATCCTCAAATAGCCAAAGCAATCTCGAGAAAGAAGAGTGGAACTGGAGGATTCAACCTGTCTGTTTTCAGGCTATATTACAAAGCTACAGTCATCAAGACAGTATGGTACTGCACAAAGACAGACATATAGATCAATGGAACAAAATAGAAAGCCCAGAGATAAATCCACGCACATATGGACACCTTATCTTTGACAAAGGAGGCAAAAATATACAATGGAGAAAAGACAATCTCTTTAACAAGTGGTGCTGGGAAAACTGGTCAACAACTGTAAAAGAATGAAACTAGAACACTTTCTAACACTATACACAAAAATAAACCCAAAATGGATTAAAGATCTAAATGTAAGACCAGAAACTATAAAACTCCTGGAGGAGAATATAGGCAAAACACTCTCCGACATATATCACAGCATGATCCTCTATGACCCACCTCCCAGAGTTATGGGAATAAAAGCAAAAAATAAACAAATGGGACCTATTTAAACTTAAAAGCTTCCGCACATGAAGGAAACTATAAGCAAGGTGAAAAGACAGCCTGCAGAATGGGAGAAAATAATAGCAAATGAAGCAACTGACAACAATTAATCTCAAAATTATACAAGCAACACCTGCAGCTCAATTCCAGAAAAATAGACAACCCAATCAAAAAATGGGCCAAAGAACTAAATAGACATTTCTCCAAAGAAGACATACAGATGGCTAACAAACACATGAAAAGATGCTCAACATCACTCATTATCAGAGAAATGCAAATCAAAACCACTATGAGGTACCATTTTACACCAGTCAGAATGGCTGCTATCCAAAAGTCTACAAACAATAAATACTGAGGAGGGTGTGGAGAAAAGGGAACCCTCTTACACTGTTGGTGGGAATGCAAACTAGTACAGCCACTATGGAGAACAGTGTGGAGATTCCTTAAAAAACTGGAAATAGAACTGCCATATGACCCAGCAATCCCACCGCTGGGCATACACACCAAGAAAACCAGAATAGAAAGAGACACATGTACCCCAATGTTCATCACAGCACTGTTTATAATAGCCAGGACATGGAAGCAACCTAGATGTCCATCAGAAGATGAATGGATAAGAAAGCTGTGGTACATATACACAAGGCAATATTACTAAGCCATTAAAAAGAACACATTTGAATCAGTTCTAATGAGATGGATGAAACTGGAACCTATTATACAAAGTGAAGTAAGTCAGAAAGAAAAACACCAATACAGTATACTAACGCATATATATGGAATTTAGAAAGATGGTAACAATAACCCTGTATACGAGACAACAAAAGAGACACTGATGTATAGAACAGTCTTTTGGACTCTGTGGGAGAAGGCGAGGGTGGGATGATCTGAAAGAATAGCATTGAAATGTGTATATTATCATATGTGAAACAAATCGCCAGTCCAGGTTCAATGCATGATACAGGGTGCTCAGGGCTGGTGCACTGGGATGACCCAGAGGGATGGGATGGGAGGGATGTGGGAGGGGGGTTCAGGATGGGGAACACATGTACACCCATGGCTTATTCATGTCAATGTATGGCAAAAACCACTACAATATTGTAAAGTAATTAGCCTCCCATTAAAATAAATAAATTAAAAAAAAATTCTCCAAGCAAGGTTTCAACAGTTGGTGAACAGAGAACTTCCAGATATTCAAGTTGGATTTAGAAAAGGCAGAAGAACCAGAGATCTAATTGCCAGCATCCATTGGCTCATAGAAAAAGCATGAGAATTCCAGAAAAACATCTACTTCTGCATCATTGACTTCCCCGGTGGCACTAGTGGTAATGAACCTGCCTGCCAATGTAGGAGACCCAAGAGGCACCAGTTCCATCCCCAGGTTGGGAGGATCTCCTGGAGGAGGGCATGGCAACCCACTCCAGTATTCTTGCCTAGAGAATCCCATGGACAGAAGAGCCTGGTGGGCTACAATCTATATAGGGTTGCAAAGAGTTGGACACAACTGATGCGACATAACACACAAAGCCTTTGACTGTGTGGATAACAACAAACAGTGGAAAATTCTTAAAGACATGGGAATACTAGACCACTTTACCTACCTCCTGCAAAACCTGTATGCAAGGTCAAGAAAGAACAGTTACAACCAGACATGGAACAACAAAGTGGTTCCAAATTGGGAAAGGAGTACATCAAGGCTGTATACTGTCACCCTATTTATTTAAATTCTATGCAAAGTGCATCATGTGAAATGCCAGGCTGGATGAAGCACAAGCTGGAATCAAGATTGCCAGTAGAAATATCAATAACCTCAGATATGCAGATAAAACTACCCTTATGCAGAAAGTGAAGAGGAACTAAAAAGCCTCTTGATGAATGAGAAAGAGGAGAGTGAAAAAGCTGGCTTAAACCTCAACATTCAAAAAACGAAGATCATGGCATCCAGTCCCATCATTTCATGTCAAATAGAGAAGGAAACAGTGACAGACTTTATTTTCTTGGGCTCCAAAATCACTGCATGTGGTGACTGCAGCCATGAAATTAAAAGATTCTTACTCTTTTGGAAGTGAAAGTTTGGAAGCGAAGTTATAACAAACCTAGACAGCGCATTAAAAGGCACAGACATTACTTTGCCAATGAAGGTCCATCTAGTAAAAGCTAAGGTTTTTCTGGTGAGAGCTGGACCATAAA
Organism: Bubalus kerabau; assembly: GCF_029407905.1. Lineage (NCBI taxonomy): Eukaryota > Metazoa > Chordata > Mammalia > Artiodactyla > Bovidae > Bubalus > Bubalus kerabau. The sequence continues at coordinate 28,011,141 of NC_073630.1, read as the reverse complement.
GAAAGCTGAATGCCAAAGAACTGATGATTTTGAACTGTGGTGTTGGAAAAGACTCTTGTGAGTCCCTTGGACTGCAAGGAGATAAAACCAGTCAATCCTAAAGGAAATAAGTCCTGCATATTCATTGGAAGGACCGATGATGAAGCTGAAGCTCCAATACTTTGGCCATCTGATGTGAAGATCTGACTCCTTTAGAAAAGACCCTGATTCTGGGAAAGATTGCAGGCAGAAGAAGGGGACGAAAGAGGATGAAATGGTTGGATGGTATCACTGACTCAATGGACATGAGTTTGAGCAAGTTTAGGGAGATGGTGAAGGACAGGGAACCTTGGCGTGCTGCAGTCCATGGGGTTGTAAAGAGTCAGAAATGACTGAGCAGCTGAACAACAAGAACAACAATAAATGTTTAGAATAAACACATGATAAATATTATGTTCTATTATTATTATTGTTTAGTTGCTAAGCCATGTTTGACTCTTTGGAACACCATGGATTACAGACCACCAGGCTCTTCTGTCCATGAGATTTTCCAGGTGAGAATACTGGAGTGGGTTGCCATTTCCTCCTCAAGGGGATCTTCTCCACCCATGGACCAAACTTGCATCTCCCGCATTGCTTGCAGATTGTTTACCGTTGAGCCACCAGAGAAGCTACCATTATGTTTTATCAACATGCATTTTTCCAAAAAAGAGGAGCTTTTAAAGCTCATGTATCATTAAATTAACAGAATGAATGAACACTGGGAATTAAAGATTAAAGTACAATAAATTTTATTTACATACCTATAGGTTATAAAGCACTGTTCTGACAGTACCAAAATAAAAAACCTTGACTGTTACAGAACTCACTATACACAATAAAGAACACATCAAATATATAATCACATGCATATACACACTAGAAAAGGTGTTAACTTTTTAAATTTCTTATTTGAACTACTTTGAGTTTACCAAGATATTTTGTTGAATTTATTTCCTTAAAGCAAATATGAGTTTTTAAAGATGAAAAAGAATGATAGTCATTCTCACTTTAGATGCTTTTTTATGGTATAGATCCTATAGAAATCTTCCAGAAAAATATTTTGGTAAGGTGGCAAGAAGGTAAGTCAGCAGCTTATCAGATGCGAATAAAAATCAAATAATATGAAGATTTTAGTAAACAGAATTGGGCTTCTGAGCTCTTACCAAATAAAGCAAAGACACAGGATGAAATATCATTAAAATTAGGAAGCTGAAAAGAAAGATTAGGGCCACCAGATGACACCCACATTGTTGAATGAATAAATAAGGCATGAATAAGGTACAAAAGAAAAGCAAAAAAATAAAAGCAAAGGGAAGCAAAATGAAAAAACAAGACAAGAGCTGATTGCAGCTCAGATCATGAACTCCTTATTGCCAAATTCAGACTTAAATTGAAGAAAGTAGGGAAAACCACTAGACCATTGGAGAATGACCTAAATCAAATCCCTTATGATTATACAGTGGAAGTTACAAACAGATTCAAGGGATTAGATCTGATAGACAGAGTGCCTGAAAAACTATGGATAGAGATTCATGACATTGTATAGGAGGGCAGTGATCAAGACCATCCCCAAGAAAAAGAAATGCAAAAAGGCAAAATGGTTGTCTGAGGAGGGCTTACAAATAGCTGAGAAAAGAAGAGAAGCAAAAGGCAAAGGAGAAAAGGAAAGATACACTCATCTGAATGCAGAGTTACAAAGAATAGCAAGGAGATGTAAGAAAGCCTTCCTCAGTGATCAACGCTAAGAAATAGAGGAAAACAATAGACGGGGAAAGACTATAGATCTCTTTAAGAAGATTAGAGATACCAAGGGAACATTTCATTAAAGATGGGCTCAATAAAGGACAGAAATGGTATGGACCTAACAGAAGTAGAAGATACGAAGAAGTGGCAAGAATACACAGAAGAACTGTACAAAACAGATGTTAATGACACAGATAACCACAATGGTGGGATCACTCTCTCAGAGCCAGACATCCTGGAATGTGAAGTCAGGTGGGCCTTAGGAAGCATCACTACGAACAAACTAGTGGAGATGACAGAATTGCAGTTGAGCTATTTCAAATCCTAAGAGATAATGCTGTGAAAGTGCTGCACACAATATGCCAGCGAATTTGAAAAACTCAGAAGTGGCCACAGGACTGGAAAAGGTCAGTTTTCATTCTGATACCAAAGAAAGGCAATGCCAAAGAAGATTCAAACTACCACACAACTGCACTCATCTCACACACTAGGAAAGTAATGCTCAAAATTCTCCACGTGAGAATTCCTGATGTTCAAGCTAGATTTAGAAAAGGTAGAGGAATCAGCGATCAAATTGCCAACATCAGTTGGATCATAGAAAAACAGTTCCATAAAAACATCTGCTTCTGCTTTATTGACTCTGCCAAACCCTTTGACTGTGTGGATCACAACAAACTGTGGAAAATTCTTAAACAGATATGAATACCAGACCACCTGACCTGCCTCCTGAGAAATCTGTATGCCAATAAAGAAGCAACAGTTAGGACTGGGTACGGAACAATGGATTGGTTCCAAATTGGGAAAGGAGTACATCAAGGCTGTATATTGTCACCCTGCTTATTTAACTTCTATGCAGAGTATATCATGAGAAATGCTGGGCTGGATGAAGCACAAGCTGGAATCATCACTGCTGGGAGAAATATCAATAACCACAAAAATGCAGATGAAACCACCCTTATGGCAGAAAGCAAAAATGAACTGAAGTGTCTTTTGATGAAAGTGAAAGAGGAGAGTGAAAAAGCTGGCTTAAAACTCAACATTCAGAAAATGAAGATCATAGCATCCAGTCCCATCACTTCATGGCAAACAGATGGGGAAACAATGCAAATCGTTAAAGGCTTTATTTTCACGGACTCCAAAATCACTGCAGATGGTGACTGCAGTCATGAAATTAGATGCTTGCTCCTTGCAGGAAAAGCTATGATCAATCTAGACAGTATATTAAAAAGCTGAGACGTTACTTTGCTTACAAGGTCCATCTAGTCAAAGCTATGGTTTTTCCAGTAGTCATATATGGATGTGAGAGTTGGATGATAAAGAAAGCGGAGTGCTGACGAGTTGGTGCTTTTCAACTGTGGTGTCGGAGAGGCCTCTTGAGAGTCCCTTGGACTGCAGGGATATCAAACCAGTCAATCCCAAAGGAAATCAATCCTGAATATTCATTGCAAGGATTGATGATGAAGCTGAAGCTCCAATACTTCAGCCACCTGATGTGAAGAACTGACTCACTGGCAAAGACCCTAATGCTGGGAAAGTTTGAAGGCAAGAAGAGAAGGGGATGGCAGACGATGAGCTGGTGAGATGGCATCACCAACTTGATGGATATGAGTTTGAGCAAGCTTTGGGAGTTAGTGATGGACATGGTGGCCTGGTGTGCTACAGTCTATGGGGTTACAAAGAGTTGTAAACGACTGAATGACTGAACTGAATTGACGGTATGAAAAACATTAAATTATAGAAAAACAATATTAAAATGTTTCAAAATTTTCCAGTATTACATAACTTTTAATTTCATGCTTAAAAAATTTTGGCTATATAGGACTTCTAAATGATACTGAAAAATGGAAAACAAAATAAGATTATATCTAAATTTTAAAAACATTTTTTATTCAGTCTGTAAGATCATGATTAAGTAAAGACTCTAAGATTTGTTTAGGATTGATTTTATAATAAAGAAGCAGGTACCTCCAGTAAGCAACTTAAAAAAAAAAAAACATTTTTGTGACCATCAGATGATCTCTTTGGCTTCCACTGTGATATATCTTTGAGAACAAATAATCTGTCATTATCAGAGAAGATTTTTAGTCTTCCAAGACTTGGTGTATGATATTCAGTTATTATTTGGAGTAAGTCTGATGCAATATTGCATATTCTTCTGAGGAAACCAGATAATCATTGTAGCACACTTAGTTATTAAGTCATGAGAGAAAATGTCTCTCTGTCCCCTGCTGACCAACACCAAAACTCAAATCAGGAGAATTAACAGTCATTATGTTTTTCTTTAAAGGCTGATGACTGGAATTTACATGGAAATATTTCATCACTTTCAAAAGAACTCTTTCATATATGAAATCACAGCAAATCAATTTAACCATGCCAAAAGAATAATGATATGATTTTGTGTTTTCGTTTCAGCAGAAGAATTTATAATGGTAACAATCAGCATTTGGATAGGATTTTAAGTCCTTTTAAGTCATGCTCAAATACTGGATTTATTGTTTTTTGTTTTTTTTCATTTCACTTATTCAGAAAACATTTACTAAGCATCCATTGGTACTCTGTCACAGGCAACTGATGAGGCTCTAGAGATAGAATTGCAAGGACACCAGGCCTTATCCTCAAACACAGTTGTCATAGAAACCCTGAGGTAAAGCATAATGCCTACTCAACAGATTAAAAAACTGGACCTCGGAAAGACTGAAGGCCAGTAGGTATGCAGGTGTGTGTGTGTGTGTGTGCGCGCGCGCGCATATATATACATATATATTAGAGATGTGGGTTCAATTCCTAGATAGGGAAGATCCCCTGCAGTAGGAAACAGCAACCCAATCCAGTATTCTTGCCTGTGAAATCCCATGGACAGAGGAACCTGGCAGGCTATACAGTCCATAGGGTCACAAAGTCAGACATGACTCAGAGACTGAGCAAACACCAGGAAAAAAAAAAAAAAGCCTTCATATATCTGCATATGTGTGGTGTGTGTGTATCTAACTTTTTTAACTCAAGAAACATTTTGGGAATAGCTGTAAGAAAATATATAGTACTTTCCATAGAGAGCTTCCAAAGTATGCTCCTTATCCCTCAGGATAAGGCAGGGACTTCAGGACTCTCTGGCTATCTTACAGGAATGAAAAAGTTTAGCAAGGCAAAATCTGTAGCTACTTGAGGGGCTCCCCTCGACTAGGAGTGTTCTTGCTCCCCAACGCTCCTAGGTAGACGTCTGTTGCTTTTAGGTCACTAAGGAACTCAGGCAGACCATGATTGTAGGACCCACATTGTTCTGTTCCCTAGCTGCTTCTTGAGTTTCATTTCCCTCTGTATCTTTTTCCATCAGGATTCATTAAAAGGGAGGCAGGATATGTTTAGTGTCACTTTCTGAAACACAATTGTAGTCATCTTATTTTTTTTTAAGTTTTCAATCTCCTCTAGTTTTTTGATCAAATTTCCTTAGAAGTAAATTACTTTTGGGGTACATTCTCTGAATTAAATTTTCTTTTTAACCTGAAGTATAGCTTGGAGGAATTCCCTTTTTTAAAGACCTGAAAATTGAATAAATACCAAGGTAGCTTGAAAGTCATTTGGCAAGTCAGCATTCTCTGTAAGTTAAGCTTCATACCAAGACTTAGAAACATTGAGATGATTACTTTAAACACGACAGCATTTTTAGCTTTTAAAATATCAAGTTCCAGAGTTAAAATGAAAACCATTTAAGTCTTTAAGCTGGCCTCTTGTTCCTGGTAATAGATCACAATACCATAGTGAAGTAGAAATTCAGATCTGGACAGATAGGGCTGAAAAATGCTGTGCCATGGTTTTGAAAATTAAGGAATGTTATGCCATATTTATTTTAGAGAGGGGCGTACAGCATTTCACTCAACTGCTGTTCTCTTGGATAAAGGCAGGAGAGGAAAAGAGAGGAAAGAATCTTTAAGAATCTGAGTATCAAAGAACTTCCTAACAACATCTCAAAAATGACCCTATGAAAGTTCTCTCTTGGAACAACAGGGCACAGAAGTGTATAAAGTCAGTAAATAAATCTTCTATTTGTTGAAATGATAATAATAATAACTTGGATTCATCATTTCTTAATCAGTAACATTAGGAAAGTCCTGAAAAAACTTTTGGAAAATAAAGTGAGAACCACAGTATTTCCCAAAATGCTAAATATCTTTCTTCATTTTGTAATCCCTGTCCCTGTCAACACTACCCCTCTGCCTCTGCCAAAAAATCTCTGATTGTCTCAAGAGGAATGGTAAAGGTCTCTAAATGAAATGGATTTTAACTTAATTTCCGATAGAACTATGTGTTACAGAGAACATTTGTAGGTATGCAGGGTAGTGTTAATATATTTATGTTTGCTACTTTACTGCAAAGAATGGTGACTGCTATAGTAGAGGCAACCAATAGGAAAAAAACTGAACCAATTGTTAAATAAAGTACTTGAAAAAGACAGGTTTTAAAAACAATCAAAAGGTCAAGTATGCTTGCTTTACCTTTAAAACTGAAATGCACTTCTCTTAGTTTAGCTAATTGCAGGTTTCTTAGGAAAAATTACCTCCCTTAGTAAGATAAGGTCCACAAAGCTATAATGCAGGAAGAAGATTAACCCTATAAATATAGGTGCTATTTTGAAGCACCTGCCCTTTGCTTAGTGTTAGTCACTCAGCCATGTCCGATTCTTTGCCACCTCATGGACTGCAGTCTGCTAGTCTCCTCTTTCCATGGGATTCACCAGCAAGAATATTGGAGTGGGTAGCCATTCCCTTCTCCAGGGCATCTTTCCAACCCAGGGATCAAACCCGGTTCCCCAACATTCTGGCAGATTCTTTTCTTCTGAGCCACCAGGTAAGCCCACGGAACTATTTTAAATGTATTTCTCATAGTTTACACCATTTAGTGGTTATAACTACACTAATATATATTACTTTTATCCTCATCTTAGTAACCATAAAACAGGTTAGGATGATTGACTTGTCTACAATAATACAAAATCTAAAATGGAAAGGCAAGTTCAGTTCAGTTCAGTTCAGTCGCTCAGTTGTGTCCGACTCTTTGCGACCCCATGAATCGCAACACACCAGGCCTCCCTGTCCATCACCAACTCCCGGAGTTCACTCAGACTCATGTCCATCGAGTCAGTGATGCCATCCAGCCATCTCATCCTCTGTCGTCCCCTTCTCCTCCTGCCCCCAATCCCTCCCAGCATCAGGGTCTTTTCCAATGAGTCAACTCTTCACATGAGGTGGTCAAAGTACTGGAGTTTCAGCTTTAGCATCAGTCCTTCCAAAGAAATCCCAGGGCTGATCTCCTTCACAATGGACTGGTTGGATCTCCTTGCAGTCCAAGGGACTCTCAAGAGTCTTTTCCAACACCACAGTTCAAAAGCATCAATTCTTCAGTGCTCAGCCTTCTTCACAGTCCAACTCTCACATCCATACATGACCACTGGAAAAACCACAGCCTTGACTAGATGGACCTTTGTTGGCAAAGTAACGTCTTTGCTTTTGAATATGCTATCTAGGTTGGTCATAACTTTCCTTCCAAGGAGTAAGCGTCTTTTAATTTCATGGCTGCAGTCACCATCTGCAGTGATTTTGGAGCCCAAAAAAATAAAGTCTGACACTGTTTCCACTGTTTCTCCATCTATTTCCCATGAAGTGATGGGACCAGATGCCATGATCTTCGTTTTCTGAATGTTGAGCTTTAAGCCAATCTTTTCACTCTCCACTTTCACTTTCATCAAGAGGCTTTTGAGTTCCTCTTCACTTTCTGCCATAAGGGTGGTGTCATCTGCATATCTGAGGTTATTGATATTTCTCCTGGCATCTTGATTCCAGCTTGTGTTTCATCCAGTCCAGTGTTTCTCATGATGTTCTCTGCATATAAATTAAATAAGCAGGGTGACAATATACAGCCTTGATGTACTTCTTTTCCTATTTGGAACCAGTCTGTTGTTCCATGTCCAGTTCTAACTGTTGCTTCCTGACCTGCATACAGGTTTCTCAAGAGGTAGGTCAGATAGTCTGATATTCCCATCTCTTTCAGAATTTTCCACAGTTTGTTATGATCACACAGTCAAAGGCTTTGGCATAGTCAATAAAGCAGAAATAGATGTTTTTCTGGAACTCTCTTGCTTTTTCCATGATCCAGCGGATGTTGGCAATTTGATCTCTGATTCCTCTGCCTTTTCTAAAACCAGCTTGAACATTGGGAAGTTCATGGTTCACGAATTGCTGAAATATACCACATCAATTCCAGATATTAATAACAGAGGAAACTATGTGTAAGTGGCATGAAATAAGCTTGCTTTTCTTTCTACTTAATTTTTCTGTAAACTTGAAACTGCTGTAAAACATAAATCTAATAATTTTTTAAGAGTAACCAACTATAGTGATGGTGGGGATATAAATTCATATAACAACTATGGAATAGTATGGAAGTTTCTTTGAAAACTAAGAATAGAGGTACCATATGACCCAGCAACCCGATTCCTGAGTATATATCTGGAGAAAACCATGGTTCAAAAGGATACTTACACCCTGATGTTCACTGCAGCGCTGTTTACAACATTGGAGACAAGGAAGCAATCTAAATGTCCATTGGCAGAGGAATGGATAAAGAAGATGTGGTGCATATATATAATGGACTATTACTTAAAATATTACAAAGAATGAAATAACGCTACTTGCAGCAACACAGATGGACCTGGAGATTATCATACTAAGTGAAGTAAGTCAGACAAAGACAAATACCATATGATATCACTTACGCATGAAAACTAAAAAATAAAAAAAATCCAAATGAACTTATTTACAAAACAGAAACACTCACATACTTAGAAAAAGAACTTATGGTTACCAAGGGGAAAGGGCTGGTGTTGGGGGATAGACTGGGAGTTTGGAATTGACCTGTACACACCACTATATTTAATATAGATAACCAACAAAGACCTACTGCATAGTACAGGGAACGCGGCTCAATATTCTACAATAACCTAAATGGGAAAAGAATTTGAAAAAGAATGAATACTTGTATGGGTATAACTGAATCACTTTGCTGTATATCTGTAACAAACACATCATTGTTAATGAACCATAATATAAAATAAAAATTAAAAGTTAAACAAAATAAAAGTAACCAACTATAGAGGTGATGAATCTAATTAAAACTCATTGGAGTCTTATTTGCGCTATGTTAAAAAATACTTTGTTGTATTTGTATTTTTTAATATTTTCATACTTAATGTTTTATATTTAAGAAAGCTGACATATTTGTTCTGTGATTTTGAGCTGAAATATACACAGAACTTTGACTGTTTGCAAACTGTAAAGGAATGATTAAAAGTAGTTTTACTCATTTATATATAACTTGCAATGCTTCACTTAAATTAGAATTGCAAATTTATTTTGTTAAATATACATAGAACACAAAACTTTTTAATATATTACATTTCTGAAATCCAGCTTAATATGAGGAAGGATATTAATTAGGTTTATAATTGGATCTGATAATTTAGGAGTTTACTGTGTTCAATCTGATACAATAGAACATAAAATTTTCCTTAAATGATATGTGTGTGCTCAGTCACTTCAGTCATGTCCAACTCTTCGTGATGCTATGGACAGTAACCCACCAGGCTCCTCTGCCTATGGGATTCCCCAGGAAAGAAATACTGGAGTGGGTTGCCATGCCCTCCTCCAGGGCATCTTCCTGACCCAGAGATTGAACCCGCATCTCCTGCATTGCAGGCAGATTCTTTATAGCTGAGCCACTGAGGAAGTCCCTTCTTAAATGGTGATTGTTCTTATCTTATGGGATCTATAAACAACATAGCAAGTTTAACTTAATGATCCAAGAAAAATAAAGTTTATGAATTTTAATTGGTATAAATTAAACATTATTTTAAAGTATAATTAATTTTAAGAAGCTCTTCAGCAAAAATATCTCTTAGACAATCTTAGATTGTCAGCTAAATTAGTAAGATTTATGACCAACCTAGATGGCATGTTGAAAAGCAGAGACATTACTTTACCAACAAAGGTCCATCTAGTCAAGGCTATGGTTTTTCCAGTAGTCATGTATGGAAGTGAGAGTTGGACTGTGAAGAAAGCTGAGCACCGAAGAATTGATGCTTTTGAACTGTGGTGTTGGAGAAGACTCTTGAGAGTCCCTTGGACTGCAAGGAGATCCAACCAGTCCATTCTGAAGGAGATCAGCCCTGGGATTTCTTTGGAAAGAATGATGCTAAAGCTGAAACTCCAGTACTTTGGCCACCTCATGGGAAGAGTTGACTCATTGGAAAAGACTCTGATGCTGGGAGGGGTTGGGGGCAGGAGGAGAAGGGGACGACAGAGGATGAGATGGCTGGATGGCATCACTGACTCGATGGACGTGAGTCTGAGTGAACTCCGGGAGTTGGTGATGGACAGGGAGACCTGGCGTGCTGCGATTCATGGGGTCACAAAGAGTCGGACACAATTGAGCGACTGAACTGAACTGAACCCGATTTTTTACTCAAAACTTATTAGAGGCTTTAATTTTCTAATGTGAAATTAGAATTTCTAAAAAGTTATTGCATTATTCAGTGTTTACATACATATTTGTCCATGGTAAAAATTTTAAATTAGCATTACTATTAATATTATAATTTATTTTAAAATGCTATTTGTAAACATGGAGTTTTTAGAAATAAATCTAAATGGTAAAATATCCCTTCTTAAGAGAGAAAAATAGGTAAGAATAATTAAGGGTGCTTTCCAACAGGTACAATTAAAATAAAGTAACCTAAATAGTTAACACTGAAATAAATAAATTAAGTAAACAGATATAAAAGGTAAAGCACAGTGTACAACTTTAATATCAAATTAATCTGGCATTGAAAACACTAATACAATATGGTAACCAATATACCACAGTGAAAGTGAAAAAGCTGGCTTAAAACTACACATTCAGAAAACGAAGATCATGGCGTTCGGTCCCATCACTTCATGGCAAATAGATGGGGAAACAATGGTAACAGTGACAGACTTTATTTTCTTGGGCTCCAAAATCACTGCAAATGGTGACTGCAGTCATGAAATTAAAAAAACGCTTGCTCCTTAGAAGAAAAGTTATGACCAACCTAGACAGCATATTAAAAAGAATATAACATTACTTTGCTGACAAAAGTCCATATAGTCAAAGCCATGGTTTTTCCAGTAGTCATGTATGGATGTGAAAGTTGGACCATAAAGAAAGCTGAGTGCCAAAGAATTAGTGCTTTTGAACTGTGGTGTTGGAGAAGACTCCTGAGAGTCCCTTGGACTGGGAAGGAGATAAAACCAGTCAATCCTAAAGGAAATCAGTCCTGAATATTCATTGGAAGGACTGATGGTGAAGCTGAAGCTCCAATACTTTGGTCATCTGATGCAAAGAACTGACTTATTGGCAGAGACCCTGATGCTGGGAAATACTGAAAGCAGGAGGAAAAGGGGATGACAGAGGATGAGATGGTTGGATGGCATCATCAACTTGATGGACATGAGTTTGAGTAAGCTCCAGGAGTTGGTGATGGACAGGGAAGCCTGGTGAGCTGCAGTCCATGGGGTCGCAAAGAAGCAGACACGACTGAGCGACTGAACTAAACTGAACCAATATACATTTGATTGTATCAAATCATATTAAAGAATATTACTACAAATACATAATACAGTTGTTTAAAACCTGATTTTATATATATATATATATATATATATAAAATCTCCCAATAAAGTAATGTTCAATTTTTTAATGTGCATGTCCAGAGTACTTCTTTGATCAGCATCAATAAGATTTGGAATGATACTAGAAATCAAAAAGCAGAAAATTAGAAACTAATTTTGCTCAGCTATAACCTGGGCTATCCACTATACAGGATACACAGAAGAGTAATGATATAATAAATAATAATGATTTAATTTTTTCATATAATTTAACTCCAATTTTAGAACACATCTTATACTCCCATGGAAACCTTAAAATTGATTATATATTAGGCCAGAAAGAATATTATTTCAAAATTCCCATAGAATTTATACAAATTACATTCTCCATCCACAGTGAAATAAATTAGGAAGTAATAGGAAGGGTTAAAGGAAAAACAAACATCTAGAATATCTATCCACTTGGAAACTTAACAGCACTTTCTTAAATAAGCCCTGTATCATTAAGAAAAGAAAAACTGCAATTGCTTTCTAGTTAAATATTCTGTTTGCACTACAAGTTGCGGAATACAAGAGGAAAAAATTAACAGGTTTTAGCTTTAAATGAAAACACATTCAATATTCAACTCTTCAAACTAGTGAAAGCACTCCACCCTACAAAACCCAAGCTGAAAGAAACCCATGAGGAAATTAAAAAAAAAAAAAAAAAATCCAGCAGAAGCGAAACACAGGAGAACAGAAATATAGCAGAATTCCTAATTGTATTTAAAAGCTAGTTCTTTGAAAAGACCCATAACATAAACAAGTCTCTGGACTAACTTGCAGATGAAAGGACAGAACGACAGGCATAAATAACATCAGGAATGAGGAAAGGTATATGACCACAAATAGGAAGTCATACTGATTTAAAATATTAAAATAAATAACCAAGTTGTAAACTTTGAAATTTAGATTGCCTTTATGCTTCCTTAGAATATAAATAGGCAACACTGAACAAGAAACAGGTTGCCCAAACTGTAAAAGCAATGGAAAATATTGTCAAGGAACTACTATCATCTGGTCTTGGGTCTAGAGGCCATATGATTTTGGGAATGAGTTTCTCCAAACCAATAAAAAATGAGAATTTCTCTTGTTTTTGTTGTTGTTCAGTCGCTCAGTCATGCCTGACTGTGACCCCATGGACTGCAGCACACCAGGCTTCCCTGTCCTTCACCATCTCCGGGTGGTTGCTCAAATTCATGTACATTGAGTCAGTGCGGCTATCTGACATCCCTTCTTCCCTGCCTTCAATCCAGCTTGTGATTCATCCAGCCCAGTATTTCTCATGATGTACTCTGTATAGAGGGGATGATATCTGTCGTTCCCTTCTCCTTCTGCCTTCAATCTTTCCCAGCATGAGGGTCTTTTCCATTGTGTCAGCTTTTCACAACAGGTGGCCAAACTATTGAAGCTTCAGCTTCAGCATCAGTTCTTCCAATGAATATTCAGGACTGATTTCCTTTAGGATTGACCAGTTGTATCTCCTTGCAGTCCAAGGGACTTTCAGAAGTCTTCTCTAACACCACAGTTCAAAAGCATCAACTCTTGGGTGCTCAGCCTTCTTTATGGTCCAACTCTATCATCCATACATTACTAGTGGAAAAACCACAGCTTTGACTATATGGACTTTATTGGCAAAGTAACATCTTTGCTTTTTAACAAGCTGTCTGGGTTTGCCATAACTTTTCTTCCAAGGAACAAACGTCTTTTAATTTCATGGCTGCACTCATGTTCTGCAGTGATTTTGGAGCCCAAGGAAATGAAGTCTGTCACTGTTTCCATTGTTTCTTCATCTATTTGCCATGAAGTGATGGGACCAGATGCCATGATCTTCATTTTTTGAATGCTGAGTTTTAAGTCAGCTTTTTCACTCTCCACTTTCACCTCATCAAGAGGCTCTTTAGTTCATCTTTCTGTCTGCCATAAGGGTGGTGTCATCTGCATATCTGAGGTTATTGATATTTCTCCCCACAATCTTGATTCCAGCTTGTGATTCATCCAGCCTGGTATTTCGCATGATATACTCTGCATATAAGTTAAATAAGCAGGGTGACAGTATACAGCCTTGATGTACTCCTTTCCCAATTTTGACCAGTCTGTTGTTCCACATCCAGTTCTAACTCTTGCTTCTTGACTTGCATATATGTTTCTCAGGAGGCAGGTCAGGTGATCTGGTATTCCCATCTCTTGAAGAATTTTCCAGTTTGTTGTAATCCACACAGTCAAAGGCTTTAACATAGTCAATGAAGCAGAAGTAGATGATTTTCTGGAATTCTCTTGCTTTTTCTATGATCCAACAGATGTTGGCAATTTGATCTCTGGTTCTTCTGTCTTTTCTAAATCCAGCTTGAACATCTGGCATTTCTCAGTTCACCTATAGCTGAAGCCTAGGTTGGAGAATTTTGAGCATTACTTTGCTAGCATGTGAGATGAGTGCAATTGTGTGGTAGTCTGAATATTCTTTGGCATTGCCTTTCTTTGGGACTGTAATGAAAGCTGACCTTTTCCAGTCCTGTGGCCACTGCTGAGTTTTCCAAATTTGCTGGCATATTGAGTGTGGCACTTTAGTGACACCATCTTTCAGGATTTGAAATAGCTCAGCAGGAGTTTCATCACCTCCACTAGCTTTGTTCATAGTGATGCTTCCTAAGGCCCACTTGACTTCACACGCCAGGACACCTCGCTCTAGGTGAGTGATCACACCATTGTGGTTACCTGAGTCATTAAGATCTTTTTTGCATAGTTCTTCTGTGTATTCTTGCTGCCACTTCTTAATATCATCTGCTTCTGTTAGGCATACCATTTCTTTCCTTTATTGTGCCCATCTCTGCATGAAATGTTCCCTTGGTACCTCTAATTTTCTGGAAGGGATCTCTAGTCCTTTGCACTTAAGAACCTAAGATAAATATATTTTATTTTCTGTGGAACATGGAGAGCTCTTTCAGTATTTCATCAGATTTTTCCCCCATATCATACAACAGTCTCTACTATGTATTATTGATTACTGCTTCTTTTCCATTTTGCCTAATATTTTCTCAAGGAGTATTAATTTTCAGCTTAAGTCTTTGGCAAATGCATGTAAGTTGTTCCTATTTGTTACTCGTTAAGTTGTATACAGTATCAGCACAGAGTAGTATCTTGTGAATCTTTAGTCTGATACTGAATTAGATATTCTCAAAGTTCTTTTTAATCCCCTACCATTATTTTTACCCCAGCCTATTGTCTTTTTTCATCTCGTAGTGATTTCAGGTGTTTTTTTTTTTTTTTTTTCTCTTTTAAGACAATGTTTAGATTCCATACAATTTTTTAACATTTTCTTCTGGATTTCTTAAGAGATAATTCTCAGAGGTGGCTACTCCTTTGGTCCATTAGGATATTTCTTTCCTTGCGTCAGGTCATTTTTTTCATTGATTCTAATAATGTTTTATTTTCATTACAAATTCTGAAGTGATGGATCGTTGAGTTAGGCCTGGTGCAGAGCCCACCTGGGTCCCACTCTCTTTCTGTATTGCAAAACGATTCAAAGTCCAGACATTGCATCCATATTGCCTAGTTTCAAATCCAAATTTCACCACTAACTAGTTTTGTGAATTTTACATTTCTATACTTCAGTTTCACATCTGTAAATTTTGGGTAATACAATGACAATATCTCCCTCATACGGTGTCTAGTAAAATTAAACATGTGGATTTACACAAAGTTTTTAGAATAATATCTCATGTATACTAAGTGCTGTAGAAAGTGGTAGCAGTTTTGCCTTAGTTGAAGGGTGATCTTTTCAGATAAACAAAAGAGCTGGTTAATGATCATAGTTCTATATTCAATTTCAAATTTTTGTCAGGGAGGTCAATCATATAGGCATATTATTTTATTCTTCTCCCCACACCTGGTTCTGTGGTACTCTGAATTTTTTTAAAAAAGTGAGAAAATAACATTCCCAGTAATCTGGCAACCAACATTCTTATCTCCTTACCATGAGACAATCAAGTTTACATAATGCCAAGTCATTTTCTTTCCTTTATTTACACTGTTTGCTTGGAGTTGCTATTTCTGTATGAAAGTTAAAACAACACAGAAGTGTCTGGAGATAGGGATTACAGACAAGAAGAAACCAGAATCCGGGCCTCAACAAGTTAAATAAATGAATGAATAACTTTAAAAAGTAGCACCTCACTGGTAATGGGGAGGATCCTCTAGGTATTTTATTCAGCTGGGAGCGTGCTGTGTTGGGGAGATAACGTCTTCCCATCATCCATGGAACTCTACTGCATAAGCAAATGTCCAGATATGCCATGAGATCAGGGTGCATGTTCTTATCCTGGTTCACTCTCTGATAGTTAGTGGATGTGCTAAACAGGCCCTGGTACTTTCATGTTCATATTTATTATTGTTGTTGTTGTTATTTTTGTGGCACAAACACTTGAGATCTACTCTTCTAGCAAATTTTTGGTATATAATGTTAACTAACATGCTATAAATTAGGTCTCAAGAATTTATGCATCCTACATAACTGAAACTTTGTACCTTTGACTAATATTTCCCCACCTCCCCACTCTTGGTAACCACCATTCTATTCTACTTCTATGGATTCAACTTTTTTAGATTCTCCATATAAATAAGATCATACAGATTTTTCTTTCAAGTTTAAATTATTTCATTTAGCAAATGTATAACTTTTTTGTGATTTTATAGGTATTTTAAGCAAATTTGAAGGGCAATATATTGGGGGTCACCAAGTGGGTAAAATTTTAAACTTTATATATTGTTAATATAAGGAGATATTACATACAAGTTTCCTAGGTTCCTGCCTCTCATCCCTCCACTGCCCTGCCCACCACCAGCTTTTTGAAACATAGAATAATTATTTATCTATGATGCATTCATTTGACTGAGGGGGAAAAAGTCATTTTTATATTTATTCCTCAAAATGTAACAGTAATAAATAACTCTAGCTGAAGAATACAGGCATGCAATATGTAACTTCATACAATATGAAGTACATGAAGAAACCACAAACTAACATAGTCATGTCTCCCACATTTAAGACTAGTTACTACTCTTTCCCCAGGAAAACCTCCTTCATAAATATGCAATCTTTTGCAATAAGTTATTCATGTTTTTTTTATTATTTATCTTACAACCTATTTAAATGAGAACTTTCCACTCTACCACATTCCAGTGTTACTTAGTATAATTTATCTCTTTCTCACATGTGGTTTTCACTTGATTTCAGAATATTTGGCAGATTTTCTCTTGGGCAAGTTAAATTAATTAATTGAAGTCAATTGAAACAAATGTTACAACTTTCAAAAATGTATGACATCTGCTATCCCTTTTGGTCAAAAATTCTCTTTAACCATTCTCTTTTTAGCATCTATTTTCTCACTAAGTAAAGAGAGGCTAGGAAACGAATGCAATTTCTTGGCTACTTTGGTTAATTCATTTAAATTTAAACTAAAACCATGTGTAAGGAGAATATCAATATTAAAGCAGGTGCAAAACAAAGAAAAATCAAGACGGAATGTGATCATTTATGCAATTTCTGAATCCCTTTCTCTTTCTTATTGAACTTTGAACAATCTTATACTTGGATCTACCAAGTATTTTTCCAACTCCAGTAGTTGGCTCACTTGCTAATTAAAAAATAATGTCTCTGTGGTTGACTGGTATTTCATGTAGCAGATGACTATTGTGCACAAACAAGTCAGGAGTTCCGTGATATAACAAATTTCATGGCTTTTGTCTCTCCTGTACTTAATGCCACCATCTGAATTTTTCTTTAAAGAAAAACACTAACGATAACTGGTTTTGATAGCCCCTCATGCTGACAAAAATGGTCTTGGTTGCATATGCTGTACATATTTATAAGTAGTTGCAAAGACCATTTGTTTATAAAGATCACTGCACATATGGTCAACAACTGGAACTCATACAGAGGCTTCATCAGTGTAAAGAATTATTGAAATAATGAAATTGGCTATTTTGGTCCTCTGGGTTGCTTTGTGAATTGGGACATGTAATTAATCATTTCTACCCTTCTTATTAAGAAAAATGTATCAAAAATTTGAACTAAGTTATATACATTGTTCCATTAGTCCTCAGCAAAGATATTTACAATATGAAAACTAGCATTTTAAAATTAGATTTAAATTTTGTTGTTGTTCAGTCACTAAGTCATGTCTGACTCTTTGAGACCCCATGCAGCACAACAGGCTTCCTTGGCCATTCACTATCTCCTGGAGTTTGCTCAGATTCATGTCCATTGAGTCAGTGATGGTATGTAATCATCTCGTCCTCTGCTACCCTCCCATGAACAGATTTAAATTAGATAGCATTTAAAATATAGATTAAAATCTCTTATACACAGGCAGTCTTCTATGCTAAGATTGCCTAGCATAATGAATAGATTATTGATGACAGTACATTTTCATGACAGTAGTAGTTTTTCATGATATTGCGTTTATACTTATGACCTACTTACCATTCTAATAAACTCAACTGGACAGCTTCATTGTCATATTAAAATCCAGAAATAATAAGAGAAATGAAAATTTGGGACATGCAACAAGAATATGGCATCATAAAACAATTTCTTATTCTCCTGAAATCCATAAAAAGTCAACTAGAAAATATAAGAAAACCTGAAAGCTACATTTTCAACAAATCTAAGTGTACCTGTATGTATGTATGTATGTATGTATGTATATGCATACACACACATACACTCCAAAGTTTATAGAAAAGCTTGTAAAATACCTGATACCTCAACAAAAATACATAACAGGAAGTACAGAGAAGAATCTGAAAGAGACTTAGTAAACCCCTAAATGCACCAATAGATGAGAGGCATGTCCCAGGAAAATGTTGCTATGGAGAATATGGAAATACTATATTTTCTGACTCAAAATTAAAATGACACAATTTCCTTTAAAAAGAAAGCAAAATTGGAATAACTCAGGGGATGTGAAGTCAATAGGATTAGTCAAAATATACATAGGTAAGCAGTCAGAACTCAAAAAAAGTAGAAGATAACACACGGTAGAAATAATGGATATGTCCTGTAAGATACAAAAGAACATCTTTTGGACAAAAGAAAAAGCTCAGTACCTCCAAAATTCTATTGTTCTTTTGAGAAGTACCTCAATATTCTATAAATTATCTCCATGATGGGGCAATGTATGATCCAGGAAGAATGAAGTGGGAAGGGGCAGTGATCAATGAACTGATAGGATTCTCTGCACCCATTGACATTTTGATCATATTATATGTGATCATATCTGTTTTGTATGTAGGAGTTCCCATAAGATTTCATTTCATTCAAAAAGTGTTTTTATTTTGAAAATCATGGAATTAGACATTTAAGTCCAGGAAATAAAACTAACCTCTGTTGTAAATATAATATGCTCTGGATATCATGTTATTAATATATATACATTTTCCCACTTTTCCTCCAGTTAGGTAGAAGTCTTCAGGTATTAAGTATTTTGTCTAGAATTATATGGCTCATGCTGCTGCTGCTGCTAAGTCACTTCAGTCATGTCCAACTCTGTGCGACCCCATAGATGGCAACCCACCAGGCTTCCTGTCCCTGGGATTCTCCAGGCAAGAACACTGGAGTGGGTTGCCATTTCCGTCTCCAGTGCATGAAAGTGGAAAGTGAAAGTGAAGTCGCTTAGTCGTGTCCGACTCTAGTGACCCCATGGACTGCAGCCTTCCTCCGTCCATGGGATTTTCTAGGCAAAGGTACTGGAGTGGGGTGCCATTGCCTTCTCCGATATGGCTCATAAGTGAATCTAAATCTTAAGTAAGACTCCTAAACATTTGTGCTTTTCAATGTTTATGAGTGCTAACACAGCCTCTATGAAGTGGTTTGAGGCGTGATCTATTTTCCATACCTCTTGCCTATCAAGCAACAATCTTGTCATTCTATGCTATTTCACTAAAATAAGTAAGGTTTAGTTTGAAGACGTAAATAGTTAAAACATAAATGAAATATGTCTAAGGAGAGTTGATATAGAAGAAGTCAAAACAGTAAGAACAATTTTGTTATGGAGAGAGTAAAAAGAAAAAAAAAAGATATATCACTAAGGAACATACAAGAATGATTTACTATAACCTAAAATAGCTAAAACCATTAGGAAAAGTATATGACAAAGCTTAGATTTTTGTATGAAAAACTTAAGTCAAAATAAAATATGATTTTTCTTGTCACTATAAAAATGTAGGCACATTGATATGAATTTTAATTTAATTCTAAATTAAATACATTCATCTCAAGTATTTCTAAGGGTGGAAGCAAGATGACAGAGTAGAACCCTGAGCACACGTCCCTTCATGAATATATCAAAAGGCAGAGGCAGCAGAGATTAAATTGCCAACATTCACTGGATCATCGAAAAAGCAAGAGAGTTCCAGAAAAACATTTATTTCTGCTTATTGACTATGCCAAAGCCTTTGACTGTGTGGATCACATTAAACTGAGAAAAATTCTGAAACAGATGGGAATACCAGACCACCTGATCTGCCTTGAGAAACCTATATGCAGGTCAGGAAGCAACAGTTAGAACTGGACATGGAACAACAGACTGGTTCCAAATAGGAAAAGGAGTACATCAAGGCTGAATATTGTCACCCTGTTTATTTAACTTATATGCAGAGTACATCATGAGAAACGCTGGGCTGGAAGAAGCACAAGCTGGAATCAAGATTGCTGGGAGAAATATCAATAACCTCAGATATGCAGATGACACCACCCTTATGGCAGAAAGTGAAGAGGAACTCAAAAGCCTCTTGATGAAAGTGAAAGTGGAGAGTGAAAAAGTTGGCTTAAAGCTCAACATTCAGAAAATGAAGATCATGGCATCTGGTCCCATCACTTCATGGGAAATAGATGGGGAAACAGTGGAAACAGTGTCAGACTTTATTTTTTTGGACTCCAAAATCACTGCAGATGGTGACTGCAGCCATGAAATTAAAAGACGCTTACTCCTTGGAAGGAAAGTTATGACCAACCTAGATAGCATATTCAAAAGCAGAGACATTAGTTTGCCAACAAAGGTCCGTCTAGTCAAGGCTATGTTTTTTCCTGTGGTCATGTATGGATGTGAGAGCTAGACTGTGAAGAAGGCTGAGCGCCAAAGAATAGATGCTTTTGAACTGTGGTGTTGGAGAAGACTCTTGAGAGTCCCTTGGACTGCAAGGAGATCCAACCAGTCCATTGTGAAGGAGATCAGCCCTGGGATTTCTTTGGAAGGACTGATGCTAAAGCTGAAACTCCAGTACTTTGACCACCTCATGTGAAGAGTTGACTCATTGGAAAAGACTCTGATGCTGGGAGGGATTCATGGAAGGAGGAGAAGGGGACGACAGAGGATGAGATGGCTGGATGGCATCATGGACTCGATGGACGTGAGTCTGAGTGAACTCCAGGAGTTGGTGATGGACAGGAGGGCCTGGTGTGCTGCGATTCATGGGGTCGCAAAGAGTCGGACACGACTGAGCGACTGAACTGAACTGAACTTAACTACACATAGAGCAGCTCTCACTGAGAATGATCTGAAGACTAGTAGAATGCTTCTTCTACAATCAAAGCTGAAACTCCACAGAGTTTCTCCACAGTGTACAGAAAGAACCACACAAAGTTTGGTAGGAAGGGAAGAAAACCCAACTACTCAGAACCTGCACCCCTAGCAGGGACCTGTAAGAGCACAGTAATATGTCAACAAACTGGACAACGCCAAAAAAAAAAAAAAAAAAGTATGAATTCCTAGAAATACACAATCTTTCAAGAGTTAGGAAGAAACAGATAACCTAAAGATACAGATTGTTAGTATTGAAATTTAATCAGTAATAGTAATAACAAAGATAAACTCCCAACAAGCAAAATCCAGGACTGAACCACTTCCCAGGAGAATTCCAAACATATAAAGAAGATATAATACCTATCCTTTTCAAAATATTCCAGAAAACTGAAGAGCAGGAACACTCCCATGTTCCTTTTATCAGGCCAGCATTACCCTGATATCAAAATAAGAACAAGAAACCACAGGAAAAAAAAATTAAGAAAATAGGTCAGTATCTCTGATGAATATATACACCAAAATCCTCAAGAAAATATTAACAAGCTGAACTCAATAATACATTAGAAGGATCATATACCATGATCAAGTGGAATTTATCCTGGGGATGTAAGAATGGTTCAATATCCACAAATCAATATGATATACCATATTAACAAAATGAAGAATCACATGATCATCTCAATCGATACAGAAAAAACATCTGACAAAATTCAATAACTATTCATGATAAACACTCTCAACAAAGATGGTATAAAGAGAACATATTTCAACTGAATAAAAGCCATTTATGACAAACTCATAGCTAACATCATACTCAACAGTGAGAAGCTGAAAGTGTTTCTTCTAAGATTAGGAACAAAACAGGATGCCCACCATAGACATTTCTATTCAAAGTATTATTGACGGTTCCAGCCATGGCAATCAGATTACAAAAATTAATGAAAGGCATTTAAATTGGAAGGCAAGAAATAAAACTGTAACTATTTGCCTAAGGCATGCTACTATACATAGAATTCTAACACAAAAGATCATCAAAAAACTGCTAGAATAAGTTAACTTAGTAAATTTGGAGGATACAAGTTTAATATACAGAAATCTGTTGCTTTTCTATACCCTAATAAACAATCAGAAAGAGAAAACAAGAAAACAATCACACTTAAAATTGCATAAAAGAGAATAAAACACCTAGGCTTCCCAGGTGGCGCTAGTGGTAAAGAACCTACCTGCCCATGCTGCAGAAGTAAGAAACATGGCTTTGATCCCTGGGTTGGGAAGATGCCCTGGAGGAGGAAATGGCAATCCAGTCCAGTATTCTTGCCTGGAGAATCCCATGAACAGAGGAGCCTGGTGGGTTACAGTGCATCAGTTCAGTTCAGTCGCTCAGTCGTGTCCGACTCTTTGCGACCCCATGAATAGCAGCACGCCAGGCCTCCCTATCCATCACCAACTCCCGGAGTTCACCCAGACTCACATCCATCGAGTCAGTGATGCCATCCAGCCATCTCATCCTGTGTTGTCCCCTTCTCCTCCTGCCCCCAACCCCTCCCAGCATCAGTCTTTTCCAATGAGTCAACTCTTCGCATGAGGTGGCCAAAGTACTGGAGTTTCAGCTTTCGCATTATTCCTTCCAAAGAAATCCCAGGGCCGATCTCCTTCAGAATGGACTGGCTGGATCTCCTTGCAGTCCAAGGGACTCTCAAGAGTCTTCTCCAACATCACACTTCAAAAGCATCAATTCTTCGGCACTCAGCCTTCTTCACAGTCCAACTCGCACATCCATACATGACCACAGGAAAAAACATAGCCTTGACTAGACGGACCTTTGTTGGCAAAGTAATATCTCTGCTTTTTAATATGCTATCTAGGTTGGTCATAACTTTCCTTCCAAGGAGTAAGCGTCTTTTAATTTCATGGCTGCAGTCACCATCTGCAGTGATTTTGGAGTCCAAAAAAATAAAGTCTGACACTGTTTCCACTGTTTCCCCATCTACTTCCCATGAAGTGATGGGACCAGATGCCATGATCTTCATTTTCTGAATGTTGAGCTTTAAGTCAACTTTTTCACTCTCCACTTTCACTTTCATCAAGAGGCTTTTGAGTTCCTCTTCACTTTCTGCCATAAGGGTGGTGTCATCTGCATATCTGAGGTTATTGATATTTCTCCCAGCAATCTTGATTCCAGCTTGTGTTTCTTCCAGTCCAGCATTTCTCATGATGTACTTTGTATATATGTTAACTAAGCAGGGTGACAATATACAGCCTTGATGTACTCCTTTTCCTATTTAGGATTGCAAAAAGTCATTCACGACTGAATTACTAAGCAAATTTAATCAAGGAGGTGAAATACCTATACTCTGAAAACTATAAAATACTGATGAAGTAAATTAAAGATAATACAAAGAAATGTACAGATAACCCATGCTCAGTGAAAGTGAAAGTCACTCAGTCGTGTCCAACTTTTTGCAATCTCATGGGTTATATAGTTCATGGAATTTTCCAGACCAGAATACTGGAGTGGGTAGCCTTTCCCTTCTCTGGGGGATCTTCCCAACCCAGGGATCAAACCCAGGTCCCCTGCATTGCAGGTGGATTCTTTACCAGCTGAGCCATAAGGGAAGCCCCCATGTTCCAGGACTGGAAAAATTAGTATTGTTAAAATGTCCATACTAACCAAAGTAATTTTCAGGTTTAATGTAGTTCATATCAAAATTCCCATATTTCTCATAGAACTAGAATAAACAATCCTAAAAGTTGTATGCAGCCACAAAAGATCCTTAATTACCAAAGCAACTGATAAAAAAAAGTTAACATGTTCCCTGAATTCACACTATACTACATAGTACTGGCACAAAAATGGGCACAGAGATCACTAGAAGAGAACAGAATACAGAGCCTGGAAATAAACACACACACATATGGTCGATTATCTATGAAAAATGAGGTAAGAATATGGGGAAAAGACAGCAAGTGGGAAAACTGGACAGCTACATGCAAAAACAATGAAATTAGAGCATTTATTCATGCCATACATGAAAATAAACTCAGAATGGATTCAAGACCTAAATATAAGACTGGAAACCATAAAACTCCTAGAAGAAAGCATAGGCAACACACTCTTTGACATCTATCTTAGTGGTATCTTTTTGAATCTGTCTTCTCAAGCAAGGGAAACAAAAGCCAAAATAAATGAAAACTAGTCAAAGTTAAAAGCTTTTGCACAGCAAAGGAAACCATTAGCAAAACTAAAAGGCAGCCTATTGAATAAAAAATAATTGTAAATGATACATCTGATAAGGCATTAACACCCAAACTGTGCATCCCTGGTGGCTCAGTGGGAAAGAATCCGCCTGCCAATGTAGGAGATGTGGGTTTGATTCCTGAGTCAGTAATCCGCTCGAGAAGGAAATCCAGTATTCTTGCTGGGAAATCCCATGGACAGAGGAGCCTGGCAGGCTACAGCCTATGAGGTCATAAAAGAGTCACCTACAACTTAGCAACTAAGCAACAACATCTAAAGACATAAACAGAACTCGGATAACTCAACATAAAAAAAAAAAAGATTAAAAAATGGGAAGAAGACCTGAATAGGCATTTTTCCAAAGAAGACATGTGGCCAATAGGCACATGAAAAGATCTTCAGTATTAGTAATCATGAGAAAAATGGCAATCAAGTAAAAACCACAATGAGATACCATCTCACACCTATTAGGATAGTTATCCTCAAAAAGACAGTAAATAATAAGTGTTGGTGAGGATGTAAGGAAAGGGAACCCCAGCACGCTGTTCATCAGAATGTAAATTGGTACAGCTACTATGGAAAAGAGTAGGGAGGTACTCGCCAAAGATTTAAAAATAGAACCACCGTATGATCCACAATTTCATTTCTGGGTATACATGCGAAGAAAATGAAAACACTAATTTGAAAAGTCATATGCACCCTAATGTTCATAGCTGCTGCTGCTAAGTCGCTTCAGTCGTGTCTGACTCTGTGTGACCCCATAGACAGCAGCCCACCAGGCTCCCCCATCTCTGGGATTCTCCAGGCAAGAACACTGGAGTGGGTTGCCATTTCCTTCTCCAATGCATGAAAGTGAAAAGTGAAAATGAAGTTGCTCAGTCGTGCCTGACTCTTCGCGACCCCATGGACTGCAGCCTACCAGGCTCCTCCGACCATGGGATTTTCCAGGCAAGAGTACTGGAGTAGGTTGCCATTGCCTTCTCCGGATGTTCATAGCAGCATTCCTTAAATTAGCAAAAATTTGCAAGCAACCTAAGTGTCCATCTACAGATGAATGGGTAAAAAAGTAGGAGTATATATACAATGAAATATTGATCAGCCATAAAAAAAGAATGAAGTGCTGCCATTTGCAACAAGACAGGTTGACCTGGAGGGTATTATGCTTAAATAAATAAGACAGAGAAGGAAAAAAAAAAAACCTGCACGTTTTCACTTATATGTGGAAACTAAAAAAAATTTAGATGAATGAATGTAACAAAAGACAAACAGACCAACAGATACAGATAAAAAAGTAGTAGTTACCAGTGGGGAGGAGGGGTGTGAGAAATACAAACTACTAGGTATAAAATGGGAGAAGGCAATGGCACCCCACTCCAGTACTCTTGCCTGGAAAATCCCATGGACGGAGGAGCCTGGTGGGCTGCAGTCCATGGGGTCGCTAACAGTCGGACACGACTGAGCGACTTCACTTTCACTTTCCACTTTCATGCATTGGAGAAGGAAATGGCAACCCACTCCAGTGTTCTTGCCTGGAGAATCCCAGGGACGGGGAAGCCTTGTGGGCTGCCGTCTACAGGGTTGCACAGTCGGACAGGACTGAAGCATGTGCGACCCCATGGTCGCATATCCATTATATGCAATAAAGGCATATAATGGACAATATAGACAATACTTTATAATAATTTTAAATAGGTAAATTTTTAAAATCTGTAAAAAAATTATTGAACCACTATGCTATACACCTGAAATTAAGTTAACTACTAGAAAGGGTTAGTCGCTTAGTCGTGTCTGATCCTTTGCAACCCCATGGACTGTATCCCACCAAATTCCTCTCTCTATGGAGTTCTCCAAGCAAGCATACTTGAGTGGGTAGCTAATCCCTTCTACAGAGGATCTTCTTGACCCAGGGGTTGAACCCTGGTCTCCTGCATTGCAAGCGGATTCTTTACCATCTGAGCCACCTTCTCCTAACTATTCAAAAGGTGCTGTTAAGCTACACCTTCAATTCTTACTATAAATTTCTATAACTATGCCACAGATGCTGCTCTTTAGGGACATCTTAATCATCCCCCTTACACATTATTTAGAGAAATTCACATTTAAAGATGTCATGATCATAGCATGATGTCTCCTGAGAAATCATACAATAGAAGTTGAGTATGAAAACATTGTTTTTGGACTTAATATATATTTGAAATCTTCTTTCCCATTCATATCAAGTTCCTTATCCAGATGAGTGAAAATATATGAATAAAACCATCTATTTCAGGTTTAGAACACAATTATGGAATCTTCTACTGTCAGATCAGTGGGATATATTTATAAATGGTAATATAATCTGCAATTTTTTCTGAACAATTTAAGCAGTCAGATAAGCCATCTTTGAATTACAAGTAAAAACAGAGTGTAGAGGGAAATGCAATTGACAGAAGATTTGGGAAATTATCTTTATTTTATTAAAAATCATATTAAAATATACCTATGTATATGGCTTCCATAAATATCTTACAGAGGGAAAAGACCTTGCAATGATAGAACCCAGACCCTTGTACTAGGCAGGCATCCTAGTTCAAATATAAGCATGGCAAGTTAAGAACTGTAGTTCTGAGCACTGTATCTGTATTTTAGTCAGTTTTATTTTATAATAGCACCAGTATGTAGGAAACAGTACTATCTCCACTTTACAGGTGAAGGAATTTAGGCTCAAAGAGTTAAAAAGTTGTTTACATGTAAAGTCATATATGATTTGTTTTGTTCCACTGAATATGAATGGAAGTGACCTGTGCTACTTCTAAACAAAATCTGTAAAAGCCATGGTCTTATCTAACCTTCTCTCTTACTTGTCTGCTGTGAGATCAGCCTTCCCCAGAAATGGGTCAGGCCTATCAAGTTGGGTCCTGGAGTGAAGAATAAATGCAGTTAACCCAAAATGGATATATAACATGATAAGAAATAATTTTTTGACAGATCACTAGGATAATGGATCACTGGTTATCACAGCAGAACTTAGCTATACTGATTGACATGGAAATTGGTACCAGATTCGGGGTTCGAATGAAAAAAATAGTAAATGTCATTGACTTTGGTGGTGGGTAATAGGTGCCAAGGACATTTATATAGGAATCTGGAAAGATGACAACCAATATTATCCTGTACAAAACATTAAGTAATCGTGTCACTTGCGATAACTTGAAAGGCACGTAATGTACTGATTTAGTTTCTGCTTTTAGATAGAGATTAGAAAGCAATATTATTAGCGTGCCACAGCTGCACACAAAGTGACACATGAAAGATATGAGTCAAGAGATGAACTGGCCACTTTTCAGGAATAAAAGAAAGCCAGGTGTTCCAAATAGTCCAACATTTTCTAGGATAGAAAATGTAATATTTCTCATTTTTGACAAATGAAATAAAACTAAGAAGGCCTTAAGCAATAGAGGCCAACTGAAACTCATACTGGGATCAAAAACCACATCAACAGTACACTGTTCACACTTGCAATGGACTGAAAGTTTGTGACCTCCCCCCCCACCCAAATTCATATGCTGAAATATAATCTATAGCCAGATAGTATTTGGAGGCAGGGCCTTTGGGGAGGAAATCAGGTGATGAGGGTGGAGCCCACATCATTAGGATTAGTACCCTTATAAGGAGTCAGACAGACATCAAATATTTTTCTACCATGGGAAGATACAGTGAAAATTCAGCCATCCACAGCCTGCAAGAGGGCTCTCAGAAGAATCCTGTCATGCTGGCACAATGATCTCAGGCTTCCAGAACCATGAGAAACAAATTTCTGTTGTTGATAAATCACTGAGTTTATGATATTTCAGTATAGCAATCAGAGCTAAGACAACACATTTTATTAAAAATCTGTGAATCATTAAGTGGCAGCAAGTAAATCCTTTCAGTTGGACAAAAAGATACAAGGTAAAGAAAGAGTGAGTTTCTCTAAAGTAAGACTGGTAATCTTAAAGGTAATTAAGTAAAGACATTCTTAATTCTCTCAGAAAAATTCTGTTGGCATGCCTATTGGTACTAGACAGAGCAGGAATCAAATGGATAAAAAGCAACTGAGGCTACAAATGACCTAAGTTGGATGACAGACCCCATGATGGTAAAATCTATTATAGATATGAAATAGTTTGATTATTCATAACTGTCAGTTCAGGTAAAAATATCACATAATGATATTTTTATGGCTAAGCAGATAGATAAAAACATCTGTCGTGACTCTTACATTCCTCCTTGTCAGGAGCTTCTTGGTGTGTATGAATGTCCTTTTTTAAAAAAGAAATGTATCAAGTTACATATTGGAATTGATTTTCTAAGATACTAATATGATTATCACCCAACTGTATTTCAACTCTGTATCATTTCACAATGGATGAAATCCTATTTGAAAAGTTTCAATTTCAAACAGTAATGAGGTTAAATGCTGGGGTTCTCAGTTCATGTAGATTTTTCTGACATAACATCTGAATTATGCTGTATGCCTATTCCACAGATGCCCGTTCCTTCATAGATATTTTTCATTTTTATATAAAAAGAAAAAGGAAAAAACTAACAAGCTATCCAAATAAATGTGTGAGGAAAACTCTTAGCCAATCATTGAAAGAAGATCATTTCCCCCAGGCAACCACAAATTATAGTGAAAAACAGGATTAATCAAGTGGAAGAAGATGTATACTGTATATCTCAGGATTTTTATAGGAATCACATTTCAAAATTAAAAGGAGACATTGTGAAATTGGAAGGAAAGGACAAGGTCGTAATTTTAAACTATATATTGCTTAATTTCAGTATAATCTTAAAAAGTCTTTGAAAGGTGCGATGGTTAATTTTACATGTCAATTAGGGGCATATTCTTGAATGATATTAACATTTAACTCTGTAAGAAGGCTGCCATCAATCAGTTGAAGGCCTGAATTGTAGAAAAAGACTGGCATTCCTGAAGTTATTCTATCTACATTAGACTGCTTTCAGACTTCATCTGCACCTTTGGCCCTCCTGAGTCTTCAGCCTGTCCATTCACGCTGAAGATTTTGGATCCTACAGGCTTTGTAATCACGTGAGGCAATTCCTTATAACAAATGTCCTTTTCTCTTATTTGTCTTAGTCTGCTAGGGCTGCCATAGCACAATACAACAAGGTAGAAGGGTTAAACAACAGAAATTTATGTTCTCACAATTCTGGAGCCTCAAAATACAGGAGCCAGGTGCCCACAGGATTTGCTTCCAGTGAGACTCTTCTTCCTGGTTTGCAGACGGCCCTCTTCTCATTGTGTCCTTACTTGGACTGTTTTCTATATCTGTGCAGAGAGAGAACTGTCTATTATCTCTTGCTCTTATTTTAAGGATATTAGTCCTATTGGATTAGAGCTCCACCCTTATGACTTCATGTAACCTTAATTAACTTCTTAAACCATAAAATCTTATTGAGGATTAGGCTCCAATCTATGAATTTGAGGAGGATGTAATTCACTCCATAACAAAAGACATCTGGAAAGAAGTCATATTTTACTATTTTCTGAGACAGTGACAGAGGAGATTTGATCCTAAGAGGAAACATACAAATTTGGGAAACAAATATCAATATTTCATATGAGATATTGAGAGGTTTGCTTTTCCAGAAACACTCTTTCCAAATTTTAAAAATTGAAACTCCAGAAACTATGGTCTATTCTACTCAGAACATAACTGAAAAAAAGTGTAGCATCATTTTGCTAGGAGATAATTTGCATTTCCTGGGATATCACGAATAGGTATATTAGAAGTTTGATATTGTACCCTGTGAGATTATGATGTTTATCTTATGTTGCTCGAAAACCCAGTTCCTTTTATCTGGAAAGGTAGAAAAATGACACTATAGTAGTAAAGAGAGAAGATTATGAATAAAATGGACATAGCATCTGTGAAGGGAAATTTGACATTTAGAAAAACTTTTCTGAATTAGTATCTTGACTGGTTGTAAATTAAATGCCTAATTTAAATATTCTTTTTAAAGTTAAAGAATTGTATTTTTTTCATCCAAAGAAAATGTCATGACCTTACATAAAAAGTGTTTTAATTGTAGGTATTTGTAGAGGTTAGTTAGCTTGAACATTACAATGAACTATAAAATAATCAGCTCAAACCATAAAATTCACTCACCTCAAATTATTCTGGAGGAGCTACACTAACAATGCTTATACTATTTCTGAGAGGAAATTCATTTTAAATGAGTAAACATATTTTAAATTTCATTTTTATAATGGTAAACACAAGCTTACCTATCTTATTTGCTACATTTTCCTAAGACAGAAGCTCTACTATTTTATTGTGTGACTGTCTCTAGTCAGAGTAATTAGGAAAGGAAAATAAACAGCATCCCAATAGGAAAGGAGGAAGTAAAATTGTCCCCATTTGCAAACTACATGATCTTATATATAGAAAACCCTAAAGATCCACAAAAAATATTTGAATTAGAAAAGAAAATCAGTGAAGGTGCAAGATAAGAAATCAATATATGCAAATCAGTTGCACTAATAAAAAAACTATATAAAAAGGAAATTAGAGTCTGTGGGAGAAGGCAAGGGTGCTATGATTTGAGAGAATAGCAATGAAACATGTATATTACTATATGTGAAATAGACTGCCAGTCCAGGCTCGATGCATGAGACAGGGGGCTCAGGACTGGTGCACTGGGATGACCCTGAGGGATGGGCTGGGGAGGGAGGTGGGAGGGGGGTTCAGGATGGGGAACACATGTACACCCATGGTGATTCATGTCAATGTATGGCAAAACCCACTACAATACTGTAAAGTAATTAGCCTTCAATTAAAATAAATTAATTTTTTTAAAAAAAAAGGAAATTAGGAAAACACTATCATTTACAATAGTATCAAAAAGAACAAAATACTTAGGAATAAGCCTAAGTCAATGAAGCACTGAACACTGAAAGCTATAAAACACTGCTGAAAGAAATTGAAGAAGACACAAATGGAAAAACATCTCATGTTCACAAACTGAAAGACTTAATATTGTTAAAATGTCCACACTGCTCAAAGTGATCTACAGATTCAGTGCAATACCTATCAAGAGTCCACTGGAATTTTTTATAGAAATAGAAAAAAAAAATCTTAAAATTTACACTGAAGCACAAAAGATCCTAAGCAGCAAGACCGATCTTAAAAAAGAACAGAGCTAGAGTCTTTAATGGAGGAACTATGTCTCAAGAATTGGGTTCCTTCAAGTAACTGTTTTACTACCTGAAAGAAACAGATACGGAGAGGGCAGTTATTTTATTTTTGTAAGTTACAGCCTATTTCTCTTACATGTACCAGTGGGGATTTGGCTTGCTTTGCCACCCTGCTTTGAAATCAGTGGATTCAATCAGTATCTCTATTACAAGAAACAGTTTGGTTTTCCTGAAAAATGTCAGAGAGCATCCTACAATTCCTCCATCTATAGTAACATGTAACTGAAATTAAATTGTTGGGGCTCCTGAAAAGTAATTAGACTCCAAGGATACATAGATAATCTAGAACCAATCTAATCACTTTTGACTCTGTTTTACTATTGATTCACGGTTCAATGTCTGCTGATTTTCTGTGATGTTGAAACTGTATGGCATAGTGAGAGGTAGAGAAATTGTCTGTGCTTTTTTTGTCCTTGGTTGTTCCTCATGGTTGTATCCAACACTATCATATTTGTATCTATTCCCTCTCCTGAAAGTTACCTTGCCTGTCCCATCCTCAAGACAACTCCACAGAGACTGCCCATATTTTATTTCCTTGGGAAGATCCCCTGGAGAAGGAAATGGCAACCCACCCCAGTATTCTTGCTTGGAGAATCCCATGGACGGAGAAGCCTGGTGGGCTACAGTCCACGGGGTCGCAAAGAGTCGGACACGACTGAGCGACTTCACTTTCATTGACTTTCACTTTGTCTCCCTAACTATAGACTCAAGCACTGAACCACAAGAATCACTACTGTTGCCTTGTACCTAGGCATCATGTTTCTATTTTTATAATTGTAACTTCATTTTGGTGTAACTTCAATTTGCTGTATGTGCAAATTTCCCCCCATATCATGCCAGGACTACATAGATAGGAACAGGAATTTGTATAGATTGAAAGAAGATAGGGTCTAACTAATTCTCACATTTAACTTCATAAAATGATTTAAAGAGAGGGTCTTCAGCCTTGTGTAAATATTGCCTGGATTAAGAAATAATTACAAAATTATTATGTACTCTGCAGTTACTAAGAGTCATAACATTTGATAAAACTACAATTGAATTAAATAAGCACTTTTTCTCTGATTATGCAGGGCTATTTGAAATGTATTGCTTCGAGAATAGTACAATTAATATTAAACTCCAGAATTATATACTACTCTTACATAATGATTTAAAACATTTATGTACTAAAGTATGCACGAAAAAAACCAACCAGAGTTAAAAAACAAATTCAGCACAGTTGCAGGGACATGACACATAACACATCCAATTCGGCGGCATTCTCTACACACAAGCAGTAAATAACCATATATACAATTCCATTTACAATAGCATCCAAAGGAATAAAAATGCTAGAAATAAATTTAATAAGACAAGTGAAAGAGTTGTACATTGAAGACTGTAAAACACTGCTAAAACTATGAAAAAATTAAGGAAGATCTCAATATATGAAAAGATATCCCATGCTTTAGATTGGAAGAATTAGTATTATTAAGATGTGGCAATACTACGAAAAACTATCTACTGATTCTATCAAAATCCTAATGGCTTTATTTCGCAAAATGGAAAAGCTATTTCTCAAATTTATGTGAAATACAGAGGGTCATGAACTGGCAAAACAATCCTGAAAAAGAACAAAGTCAGAATGCTCACACTTTCCAATTTTGAAACTTACTGCAAAGCTATAGTAATCAAAACAGTGTGGTACTGATGTAAGGATAATGGAATATAGTTGAGAATCCAAAATTAGTCGATGTATCTAAGCCCAATTGCTTTTTGACACGAATGCCAAGACCATTCAGTGGTAGAGAACAGTCTATTCAACAAATGGTTCAGGAACAACTCTGCTGCTGCTGCTAAGTCACTTCAGTCGTGTCCGACTCTGTGCGACCCCATAGATGGCAGCCCATCAGGTTCCACCGTCCCTGGGATTCTCCAGGCAAGAACACTGGAGTGGGTTGCCATTTCCTTCTCTAATGCATTAAAGTGAAAAGTGAAATTGAAGTTGCTCAGTCGTGTCCGACTCTTAGCGACCCCATGGACTGCAGCCTACTGGGCTCCTCTGTCCATGGGATTTTCCAGGCAAGGGTACTGGAGTGGGGTGCCATTGCCTTCTCCGGGAACAACTCTATAGCCACATGTAAAATAATAAAGTTAGAACTCTACCTAACACCACAAAAATAAACTCACAATGAAGCAAAGATTAAATACAAGAGCTAAAACAATAAAATTCTTAGAAGAAAACATTAGGGTATTAATAAATCTTTAGGAACTTTAGTTTGGCAACAGACTCTTAGATATAACATCAAATACATGAGCAACAAAATAAAAACTAGACAAATTAGACTTCTTCAAAATTAAAAACTTTCGTACATGAAAGTACATTATCAAGAAAGTGAAAAGACAGCCTACAGAATGAGAGAAAATTTTGGCAAATCATATATTTGGTACCCAGAATATATAAAGACTTTTACAACTCAACAACAAAAGACAAACAACCAAAGTACTTAAATAAACATTTCTCCAAAGACATACAAATGGTGAATAAGCACATGAAAAAATGCTCAGTATCATTATCCATCAGGGAAATGTAAGTAAAAACCCCAGTTAAATATAACTTAACACCCATTAAGACAGATAATATATAATAAATAGTAGTCAGGGTGTGGAAAAATTGGAACCCTCATACACTGCTGGCAGGAATGCGGCTGCTGTGTAAAAAGTTTGGTAGTTCCTCAAAAAGTTAAGCATAGAACAGCCATAAGAACCAGCAATTCCCCTCCTATGCATATGCCCCAGAGAATTGAAAAAAAAACAAGTACTCAAAACAACTACTCATAAATGAATGTTCACACACATTCATAAGAACCAAAAGGTACAAACAATCCAAATGTCCAACAATAGATGAATGGATACAAAAATTAATATATATGTAAAATGGAACATTTTTCAGCCATAAAAAGAATGTAATGATGATGCATGCTACAGTGTGAATGAGTTCTTAAAATAATTATGCTGTGAAAGTGAAAGAAGCCAGACACAGAAGGTTACATGTTGTATAATTCTATTTATATGAAATATTCAGACTATGTAAGTCCATAGGGAAAAAAGCAGATTGGAGGATGCCAGGGACTGAGGAAAGAAGGACAGAGGAGTAACTGCTAAATGGATGTAGGTTTTTATTTGTGGATACTAAAAATATTTTGGAAGTAGACAGAGCTGGTGGCACACACCGCTCTGAATGAACTGAATGCCATTACACTGTTCACTTCAAAACGCTTAATTTCATGATCTGAGAATTTCAAATTAATTAGGAAAAAATAAAAAGATAATGCACCTGTCCATTGCATATTGCATTATTTACATTTCAAAACTCCTAATTTTATCATTTTTCTGGGTTGTAATTTAATGAATCTATTGCATTTAAACTCAATGTGAAAGGCTGAGAAAATGGGTTTGTTTATTCTTGTCTGTTTTGTGAGTTTTCCTATGGATTTTAATTGATTTTATTTTAGTAGGAGAGTTACTTAGAATCAGACATTTTCTTTGGAAAATAATGTACTTAAATTATACTTTAGGAGTTGAAATAACTTTTAAAGTTCATCTTAATTTTAGTTACTGATCAGTTTATAACTATAATGTTTCTGTAATTTTTAGAAAATTCTATCAGGAAAATACTATATATGATACTTGGAAATTAAAGTATTGCCCACCAGAGGGCTCTCATTTTTCTTCTATTCTGCTTTTCAAAAAGAAAAAAGTCATATTTTAGTAATTATAGCTTATACACCTATGAGTAAATCAAGTAAATATCCGAAGTGTCTGTAGAAGATCACTAAATGGTAAACTTAAACTTATTATGACTGAGATGCAAACAAAGCATACTTTATAAACACATGCTCATGTTTTCCACATTTCTCCATCAACATTTCTGTGAAAGGGAATTAATACAATGAACTATTATGAGTTGAACAAGAGGGAATGAAACAAATGGTCCTTTAAAATTCACAGAGCACAACCTCCAGAATAACTAAGTGTATTGTTAATTCTAGATACGAATCTACACCAGGATGGATGGAAATTACCTCAACTATCTTTGGAAACTGTCTTAATGTGAAAATTGATAAACTGAGTTTATATTTTAAAATAATTTTATTGACCTATATTATGAATGGTGGATGTGTTGGTGACTAAGATATAGTTGCTTTTCTTGAGAAGCTCAGTCCATAATGGGAAACAGGCCTCTCAATAAATAACCACCATATATTTGAACTTCTATAAGGAAGTGTGCCAATCAAATGACTATCTTTAATTCTCAGGGAGAAGTGAAGGCTGGGAATGTTATATATGTCGAGGAAGTCCCTCAAGAAATTCTTAACTCTTCCCTCATTTCACAGTTGACAACCACTGTGGCAAGTGAAACCGCAGAAAGAGAACTTGCCTACCCAGGAGAATCAGGGAAATTTCCTAAACCAGAAATCAAAGATATGAGTTTAATATGAGAAGCTCTCAAAGTAGAGGGAGGTGAGATAAAAAGCAGGAGGGGCAATCCAAATAGAGGGAAACGAGTGATCAAAGTTCTGGGGTTAAAAAATTAACAAAATACACAAAAAACTATATGACGTCATCAGAGATCAGGGACATTGACCTGGGTGCTTGGGGAATGGAATAGGCTGCAGTGAATGATACGAGTTAAGAGTGAGTTTGGAAATCACATTTTGAAAAGCCTTAAATAAAGAGTTTTGAAAAGCCTTGAATAAAGCTTTCATCTTGTAGGAAATTTGGAAGCAGAGATTGTTTTTAAGCAGGATAATGACTTGAACAGATTGTTAATTTAGTTGTTGAATTTTAATAGGTCCGGGGAGCAAATTAAGGGTATAGAAGAGCAGAAACCAGAGATGGCAATGGCACCCCACTCCAGTACTCTTGCCTGGAAAATCCCATGGACAGAGGAGCCTGGTAGGCTGCAGTCCATGGGGTAGCAAAGAGTCAGACACCACTGAGTGACTTCATTTTCACTTTTCACTTTCATGCATTGGAGAAGGAAATGGCAACCCACTCCAGTGTTCTTGCCTGGAGAATCCCAGGGACGGGGGAGCCTGGTGGGCTGCCACCTATAGGGTCGCACAGAGTCGGACATGACTGAAGCGACTTAGCAGCAGCAGCAGCAGCAAAAGCAGAAACAGTAAAATGTGAGAAAGTCTAATTAAGGGATAATTATTTAAGCACTGAGTAGATTAGGGCCTTAATCAAGGTTGGACCAGTGTGGATGGTGAAAAGGTGATTCAATAAAATAGTAACATCACTAAAGAAACATTTCAACAAGCTTCAAGCCAACCATCTAAGTCTGTCTCTCTGTGACCTTGAGCTTGGCTAGAGCTTTATGGAATGCATCCCAGAACTTTTTGGAAACTGTGACATAGATTTGTGAGGTAAAGAGAGAAATGACCAATCCCCAATGATATGTTACTATTCTCTCTTCAACCAATCAAGTGATACCCTGTTTTATTGGAGGAACATTTCTTCTCCTTTGGAAATGATGAGGTAGGACTTGTAAAAGAGCAGGAAAGTATCCCTTTAGGATGGAGAGCTTATAGCATACTTATGAGCAGAAGAGAGGAGCTAGCAGAAAGTGATTGATGGTGATGGACCAAAAAAAAGATCTCATTCATAGAGTCTCTTCCTGGAATTACAGTAACATTTAAACTCTTTAGCTAATAGTACTGAGAACTCACTATATTTCATGCACTATTCTAAACTAGGTACTTTACATTTACTAACTTATTAAATTCCACAGTAATTTAATTTGGGTTAAATTTCATTATGTCCATTGTGCAGATCAAAAGAAAAAAAGAAGAAAATGAGGCAATGACCAACAACGTAACCTGGCAAGCATATGCAGCCAATGAGAGTAAAGACAGGATTTTAATTCAGGCAAGGTGGATGTAGAGGCCATCCTACGAAATACTACTCTATCCTGTCTCACCTTCTGGCAGGAAGCTCTGTAGGATGGAAAGGAGGAAATCCTGACCTCTACTCACCAACTTTTTGGTTTAAAACTAAAAAGAAAAGGTAGAATCTGTAGAGTTCATACCTAAAAGATGATTTGGTCAGGATGTGCCTGTCTGTACTAATTACGATAAATAAATCTGGAATTTATGCAACTATGGGATATAGCTGACCAGAGAATGGAAATTAAAGCTGTAATATCTCTGACCCTGAATGACTAAGCACATATAAAAGCTGAGCAGCTCTAAACCTAAGCAACCGAGCTGACACGCACACCACACATTCTAAGTGCTTGTTTGCTACTCCCAGTGTGGGAAAAGGGACAATTAGGAAGCTTTGAAGGCTCAGGCCCCTCAGGAAAGGAATACTACATGTGTGCATGCTTCTGGCTTATATCTTTTGAATCATTAGTAGCATGGTGTTGGGTAAGGCCTATGATTCATGTGAGTTTGTTTTGACAATTCTTTTATGGCAACTTGCTATGGAAAGTAAAGAGCACGGTGGTGGGTGTCTTGGCTTTGAACGTTGCTATTATTTAATCTATTACAGTACAGAATTCAGTGTACTACCAACTCATGTACTCACATAGAGATGATAAAGCATGTCAACAATTCCCAGATATATATATATGAGTCAGATCTTTATAGTTTGGTAGAATGCAGAATACAAAACTGGGGCCAGTGCAAACTGTCAGTATTAATAAAAATAAAAACAGCTAATGTTATTGGGCAATTACTTTTTGCTTCTTACCTTCACTGGTAACTTGTTTACTTCCCATAACAAAATTATGAGGTCAGTACCATTGTTATTGCTGTTTATCAACGAAGAAACATAAGAGGTGTGGCTCAATCACTGTACTCGGTCTGACACAATGTGTCCTTCCCAGAGAGGAGTGAGGAGTATGGAGAGAAGCACTCACCTCTTCCCTTAGAAGTAACACAGGAATCTGCCTTGTTTCTATTCTTTTTGGTCAAACCTTATGACTGGACTGGTCTGCTAAGTCTGACATCACACCATAACACAGACTGAATGGCTTAAAGAGAAGAAATTTATTTATCATAATTCTGGAAGCTAGAAGTCCACAATCAAGGTGCTTTCACATGATTGATTTTGGGTGAAGTTCTTTTCCTGGCTTCTAGACCTCTTGCATAGGTCTTCATATGGCCTCTGTTTTTTCAGAGAGAGAGAAGGATCTCTGGTATCTCTTCCTCTTTTTATAAAGTCACCAATCCTATTGCATTAGGACTCACTCTAATGGCCTCGTGTGTTCTCAGTCACTCAGTTGTAGCCAACTCATTGTGACACTATGGACTGTAGCCCACCAGGCTCCTCTGTCCATGAGATTGACCCAGAAAGAATACTGGAGTTGCCATTTCCTACTACAAGAGATCTTCCCAACCCAGGATTGGACCTGCATCTCCTGCATCGACAGGCAGATTCTTTACCACTAGTGCCAGAATTAACCTTAATTATGTCCTTAAAGGCCCCATCTCCAAATACACTCAACACTGGGGTTCAATACATAAATTCAGGAGGATGCAGTTCAGACCATGACAGTGATTCCTGTATCTTTCTGTTGATCCATAGTTATTTTTCCAATACTGTCTCTGCCCACTAAACTCTCACCTTCTAATCCTTTAGGAAAAAATTTCCCTCTTGCCTTGACTTCAACTTCATAGGACTCGCAGAAGTGAGATTACATTTCTCCCTTTCCCTGCTGAGACTGAGGTAATCAGAGACTTGCTTCTAACTGTACTCCCTTCTGGCCTTCAGTCACTGCCTCTCCAGTAAATTTCTCACATGATCATTAGAATTATCCTAAAAATTAATTGTTCTCTCAATTAAATAGGCAACAAAATAAAAATTCTTAAGCATGAATTTACAGTCTTGCCCAATCTACTTTCCTTTATCATTCTGCATTTCAGTCAGTATCTAAATGGCACTCTCGGGGAACCTGTCACTTTGCTTCCTGCTATTCAGTACTTTGGACTTCCCTGGTGGCTCAGACAGTAAAGCTTCTGCCTACAATGCAGGAGACCCAGGTTCAACCCCTGGGTCAGGAAGATCTCCTGGAGAAGGAAGTGGCACCCCACTCCAGTACTCCTCCTGGAAAATCCCATGGATGGAGGAGCCTGGTAGACTACAGTCCATGGGGTCTCAAAGAGTTGGACATGACTGAGTGACTTCATTTCACTTCATTCAATACTTTGCATGTGCCTCTGCTTTGAGACTTAATTCCTTTCATGCTGTATAAATGCCAGTTGTTTATACCACTCTTATAAAATTAGAAACCTCATTAGGGCAAAGATAATATTCATTTATCTCTGTATATTTATACTGACAAGTACAATAGGTCCTCCAGGTCCTTAATTTATATGATGATTCACTTAAATATTTATTCAATTTCTTCTCTACATTAGGCCCTCTCACCTTCAAGATGAAAGCTAAAAAATGTTTTTACTACACTTTTTTTTTTCAATAGAAAATGATTTTTTTTAGTTTAGGTGATGGCTCACATGGTATAAACAAATATTTTAAAATTCTGCAATCTTTAGCCAAATGTTCAAAAGTTCTATGGGTTATCTTTTGTATTCATTAGAATTACCCACTAGCTGAATGTAACAAGTGGATAATTGAATGACATAGTTCAAATAAAGTGCCTTCCTTGCACAAGTCATGTCAAGAACTGGGATGCAGGGCCTCTGAAGTTGTCAAGGACCCTTGTGCTTCCATCTTTATACCCTACAGCCCTCTATACTGCCCTGCTGCCATGGGATGCCAGCTACCACATTGTTTTTCTTGATGGCAAGTTGAAAAAACGTCAAGAAATCCAATAAAACAATTCTGTTTATATCTAACTGGCCAGTGCATAATCGTATGACTGATCCAACTGTCAAGAAGGGTGAGAAATACAATCTTTTATCTGGGCACATTGCCACAATGAATAAATCAGATATTCCTATTAAAGGGAGAGAATGGATATTTGGGTATTGCTGGAACTACACAGACCTTTCCCCCAAAAAAAAGAAATACAAAAAGGCAAAATGGTTGTCTGAGGAGGCCCTACAAGTAGCTGAGAAAAGAAGAGAGTTGAACCATAAAGAAAGCTGAGTGCTGAAGAATTCATGCCTTTGAACTGTGGTGTTGGACAAGACTTTTGAGAGTCCTTTGGAGATCAAGGAGATCAAAATAGTCAATCCTAAAGGAAATCAGTCCTGACTATTCACTGGAAGGACTGATGATTAAGCTGAAACTCCAATACCTTGGCCACCTGATGTGAAGAGCTGACTCATTGGGAAAGACCCTGATGCTGGGAAATATTGAAAACAGGAGGAGAAGGGGATGACAGAGGATGAGATGGTTGGATGGCATCACTGACTTGATGGACGTAAGTTTGAGTGAACTCTGGGAGTTGGTGATGGACAAGGAAGCCTGGTGTGCTGCAGTCCATTGGGTCGCAGAGTTGGACACAACTGAGTGACAGAACTGAACTGAAAGGCTAAAGAGAAAAGGAAAAATATACTCATCTGAATGCAGAGTTCTAAAGAACAGCAAGGAGATATAAGAAAGCCTTCCTGAGGGACCAATGCAAAGAAACAGAAGAAAAGAACAGAATGGGAAAGACTAGAGATCTCTTCAAGAAAATTAGAGATACCAAGGGAATATTTCATGCAGACATGGGCACAATAAATAAGAGAAACAGTATGGACCTAACAAAAGCAGAAGATATTAAGAAGAGGTGCCTAGATACACAGAAGAACTGTAGAAAAAAAAGCATAATGACCCAGGTAACCATGATGGTATGATCACTCACCTAGAGCCAGACATCCTGCTTTGCAAAGTCAAGTGGGTCTTAGGAAGCATCACTATGAACAAAGATAGAGGAAGTGATGGAATTCCAAGTAAGCTATTTCAAATCCTATAAGATGATGCTGTGAAAGTATTGCACTCAATATACCAGCAAATTTGGAAAACTCATCAGTGGCCATAGGACTGGAAAGGTCAATTATCATTCCAATCCCAAAGAAAGGCCAAAGAACGTTCAAACTACCACATAATTGCACTCAATTCCCAAGTTATCTAAGTAATGCTCAAAATTCTCCAAGCTAGACTTGACCAGTATGTGAACCGAGACCCTCCAGATGTTCAAGCTGGATTTAGAAAGGACAGAGGAACCAGAGATCAAATTGCCAACATCTGCTGGATCATCAAAAAGGCAAGAGAGTTTCAGAAAATTATCTACTACTGCCTTATTGACTATACCAAAGCCTTTGACTGTGTGGCTAACAACAAACTGTGGAAACTTCTCAAAGAGATGGGAATTGATCACTTGACCTGCCTCTTGAGAAATCTGTATGCATGTCAGGAAGCAACAGTTAGAACTGGACATGGAACAACAGACTGGTTCCAAATCAGGAAGGGAGTACGTCAAGGCTGTATATTATCACCCTGCTTATTTAACTTCTGTGCAGAGTACATCATGTTGGATGAAGCACAAGCTGGAATCAAGATTGCCAGGAGAAATATCAATAACCTCAGACATGCAGATGATACCCCTTATGGCAGAAAGTGAAGAGGAACTAAAGAGCCCCTTGATGAAAGTGAAAGAGGAGAATGAAAAAGCTGGCTTAAAACTCAACATTCAGAAAATGAAGATCATGGCATCTGGTCCCATCACTTCATGGCAAATAGATGAGGCAACAATGGAAACAGTGAGAGACTTTATTTTCTTGGGCTCCAAAATCACTGCAGCTGGTGACTGCAGCCATGAAATTGAAAGATGCCTGCTCCTTGGAAGAAAAGCTATGAGAAATCTAGGCAGCATATTAAGTAGCAGAGACATTACTTTGCCAACAAAGGCCCATCTAGTCAAAGCTATGGTTTTACCAGTAGTCATGTATGGATGTGAGAGTTGTACCATAAAGAAGCTGAGTGCTGAAGAATTGATGATTTTGAACTGTGGTGTTGGAGAGATTGTTTATAGAGTCCCTTGGTCTGCATGGAGATCCAACCAGCCAATCCTAAAGGAAATCAGTCCTGATTATTCATTGGAAGGACTGATTTTGAAGCTGAAGCTCCAATACTTTGGCCACCTGACGCAATGAACTGATCCACTGGCAAAGACCCTGATGCTGGTAAAGATTGAAGGCAGGAGGAGGAGGAGGAGGAGATGACAGAAGCTGAGATGGCTGGATGGCATCACCAACTCAATGAACATAAATTTGAGCAAGCTCCAGGAGTTGGTGATGGACAGGGAAGCCTGGCATGCTGCAGTCCATAGGGTCTCAAAGAGTCGGACATGACTGAGTGACTGAACTGAACTGAGAAGTACATATATACTTCTTTAACCAAAATAAAATTTTTTAAAAAACATGTAAAATATCATGTATGAAACGAGTTGCCAGTCCAGGTTCGATGCACGATACTGGATGCTTGGGGCTGGTGCACTGGGACGACCCAGAGGGATGGAATGGGTAGGGAGGAGGGAGGAGGGTTCAGGATGGGGAACACATGTATACCTGTGGCGGATTCATTTTGATATTTGGCAAATCTAATACAGTTATGTAAAGTTTAAAAATAAAATAAAATTAAAAAAAAAATCGGTATCTGAAATGAAAATGGATTGCAAAGTGACCTTTTAGGTATAACTGATCTGAAGTTAAACTGTTTATATTCAATTAAATTATAACTTAAATAATCACATATTCAAATTAAAAAAAAAAAAGAAACACTGTTGAATAAAAGTCAAAGTTTACTTAGCCAATGACACAAATACCTGTCTCTCTCTTTTGTACCTATTGACCTCTGTCACTTCCAGACAAGCTATCCAGCCACATTCCCATCCATTTACTTTATGTCCTAGGACTATTTTCTTGAGAACTCTCCTCCACAACACTTTTTATTGGCCTAAATTGCCTTTCCACTCTTGAAATGCTTGCATGTATATTTAAAGCAGCTTGCCCAGACAGATTTGGGGTGATTAAGATTCATATTTGATGAACAGCAATGGAACTAATTACTCATGTCTTTGGGGAAGGGCCTGAAATAAACCTCCTAGAATATATCAAAGTAGGGGTTGTAGGGATGATGAAAATAAAATAATAGGAGCAGAGCCTTGGCAAATGACTACAAACTCTTGGACTGGTAAGAATGCTGTCTTGAGAGGGAAGGACAAGAGAGGAGTTCCAAGTGTGAAACCTGTAACTACAATGCGTTTCAGTTTCATTCTGAGTTCCTTCAGAAACACTAGTGTTATTCTTCCTACATATGAGTCTGGATAAACCTGATTAACAAACATGTATGGTTGCAATATAAATCAATGTGAACGCTTTCTAAGAAAAAAAATAGGTAACAAGTAGACTGCCTTTTTAAAAAGTTAAATTCTCTGTAATTATTCCAGGTATATTCAGGTGATGATTATCCAAGATTCTCTATCCTCATTATCTTTTTTTTTTACTTTACAATATTGTATTGGTTTTGCCATACATCAACATGAATCCGCCACGGATATACACGTGTTCCCCATCCGGAACCCCCCTCCCACCTCCCTCCCTGTACCATTCCTCTGGGTCATCCCAGTGCATCAGCCCCAAGCATCTTGTATCCTACGTCGAACCTGGACTGGCAATTCGTTTCTTATATGATATTATACATGTTTCAGTGCCATTCTCCCAAATCATCCCACCCTCCCCCTCTCCCACAGAGTCCAAAAGACTGTTCTATACATCAGTGTCTCTTTTGCTGTCTCGCATACAGGGTTATCATTACCATCTTTCTAAATTCCATATATATGCGTTAGTATACTGTATTGGTGTTTTTCTTTTTGGCTTACTTCACTCTGTATAATCGGCTCCAGTTTCATCCACCTCATTAGAACTGATTTAAATGTATTCTTTTTATGGCTGAGTAATACTCCATTGTGTATATGTACCACAGCTTTCTTATCCATTCATCTGCTGATGGACATCTAGGTTGCTTCCATGTCTTGGCTATTATAAACAGTGCTGCGATGAACATTGGGGTACACATGTCTCTTTCGATTCTGGTTTCCTCAGTGTGTATGCCCAGCAGTGGGGAGGATGTGGAGAAAAGGGAACCCTGTTACACTGTTGGTGGGATTGCAAACTAGTATAGCCACTATGGAGAACAGTGGAGATTCCTTAAAAAACTGGAAATAGAACTGCCTAATGACCCAGCAATCTCATTATCTCTTAATATCTCCACTAAACATTTTC
The DNA here is from genome assembly GCF_029407905.1 of Bubalus kerabau. Lineage (NCBI taxonomy): Eukaryota > Metazoa > Chordata > Mammalia > Artiodactyla > Bovidae > Bubalus > Bubalus kerabau. The sequence goes on along the minus strand of NC_073630.1, from coordinate 27,966,373 downwards.
AAATTGAAAATTAAAGTATCTTTTCCTTCTTATCAATAACTTTGAATGATAACCAACTAGTTAAATTTTCTTAATAGCACCTTAGTACTAAAATTTTTTAAAGAGAGAAAAGGTTAAACTAATATTTGAGACTCTTTTTTAATCACAGCAGATTAAACTTATGAGTTTTTCTCCAATAACTTCAAAAACTGCATTAAAATTACAGCAAATAAAATTTTTAAAGCATAAATCCATGACAGCATGGAAGATGAGAGGAAATTCCAGACAAAAATCACTAAATTTTGGAAGCTGCAAAGCAGCCTCATGAATGGTAACCGACTTGGCAGAGTGTGGAAAGTTCAGTCACTCAGTCGTGTCCTACTCTTTGCAACCTCATGGACTGCAGCACACCAGGCTTCCCTGTCCATCACCAATTCTGGGGCTTACTCAAACTCAATGAAGAGGCAGAGCCAAAGCAAAAACAACACCCAGCTGTGGATGTGACTGGTGATGGAAGTAAAGTCCAATGCTGTAAAAAGCAATATTGCATAGGTACCTGGAATGTTAAGTCCATGAATCAAGGCAAATTGGAAGTTATCAAACAGGAGATGGCAAGACTGAATATTGACATTTTAGGAATCAGTGAACTAAAATGGAATGAATAGTTGAATTTAACTCAGATGACCATTACATCTACTGCTGTGGGCAAGAATCCCTTAGAAGAAATGGAGTAGCTGTCACAGTCAACAAGAGACTCGAAAATGCAGTACTTGGGTGTAATCTCAAAAACAACAGAATGATCTCTGTTCATTTCCAAGGCAAACTATTCAATATCACAGAAATCCAAGTCTATGTCAGGACCAGTAATGCTGAAGAAACTTAAGCTGAACTTTATGAAGACCTACAAGACCTTCTAGAACTAACACCCAAAACAATGTCCTTTTCATTATAGGGGACTGGAATGAAAAAGTAGGAAGCCAAGAGATACCTGGAGTACAGGCCTTAGAGTACAGAATGAAGCAGGGCAAATGCTAACAGAGTTTTGCCAAGAGAACACACTGGTCATAGCAAACACCCTCTTCCAACACAAGAGAAGACTCTACACGTGGACACTACCAGATGGTCAATACTGAAATCAGATTGATTTTATTCTTTGCAGCCAATGATGGAGAAGCTCTATACAGTCAGCAAAAACAAGACCAGGAGCTGACTGTGGCTCAGATCATGAACTCCGTATTGCCAAATTCAGACTTCAAGAAAGTAGGGAAAACCACTAGATCATTCAAGTATGACCTAAGTCAAATCCCTTACAATAATACAGTGGAAGTGACAAACAGATTCAAGGGATTAGATCTGATAGACAGAGCGCCTGATGAACTATGGATGGAGGTTCATGACATTGTATAGGAGGGCAGTGATCAAGACCATCCCCAAAAAAAAAGAAATGCAAAAAAAGAAATTTTTTTTTTTGCTTTTGTAAGGCCTGAGGAGGCCTTACAAATAGCTGAGAAAAGAAGAGAAGCTAAACACAAAGGAGAAAAGGAAATATATGCCCATATGAATGCACAGTTCCAAAGAATAGCAAGGAGAGATAAGAAAGCCTTCCTCGGTGATCAATGCAAAGATATAGAGGAAAACAATAGAAATGGAAAGACTAGAGATCTCTTCAAGAAGATCAGAGATACCAATGGAACATTTCATACAAAGATGGGCTCAATAAAGGACAGAAATGGTAGGGACCTAACAGAAGCAGAGGATATTAAGAAGAGGTGGCAAGAGTACACAGAACTGTACAAAAAATATCTTCACGACCCAGATAATCACGATGGTGTGATCACTCACCTAGAGCCAGACATCCTGGAATGTGAAGTCAAGTGGGCCTTAGGAAGCATCACTACGAACAAAGCTAGTGAAGGTGATGGAATTCCAGTTGAGCTATTTCAAATCCTAAAAGATGATGCTGTGAAAGTGCTGAACTCAATATGCCAGCAAATTTGGAAAACTCAGCAGTGGCCACAGGACTGGAAAAGATCAGTTTTCATTCCAATCCCAAAGAAAGGCAATGCCAAAGAGTGTGGAAAGGTGATGTCTAAATGCCCATAGGAGGAAATAGTAATAGAAAAGGTTCAAGCCTGGAGGGACCTGGTGTCCCCGAGGGTAACAGAAAAGACACAGAAGTGGCAGCTTCTTGGGTTACACAGAGAAGTTAGATCCCAGAAACCTTTTCACAACATGTACCTCTATAACCCGATCTGACTATAGCAGAAACTGAGATTTGCTCCTTGGAGAAAGTCCACAAAAGGGCTTCTGTGTACAAAGAGGTAAACAACAGCACTAACATTCAGGCCCACTGGGCCCAGAAACAGGGGAAATACTGCAGATCAGTATGAGAAAGTCAACAGACAACTGCCTTCTCCATTTTGGTCCCAAGTTCAGGAGCAGGCCTCATAGGAGAAGTTAATCACAGGAGACACTGACTTGCTAAGAGACAGATCTGACATTTTTGGAACTGCTCACAAAACAGATGGACCTAGCTCTACTGCCTTCCATGAGGCAAACCAGTTGACAAAAGTCCTTCCCCTACCAACAGTTTCAAATCAAATTTTTAAAAGCCTCCTTCTTAAACACTAAAGGGAAATCAAGATCTCCAGACCCAGAATAAAAGAATGGGTCAACCTAACAGAGGAAAATGTGGTAAGAATACAGAAGGAGAAACAAAGGAAAATAAAACTAAAAAATAATATATTCATACAAAAGGGAAAAAAGAAAATGTTAGTTCCCTGAAAAGGAAAAAGTAATTCAAGAAAATAAAAAAGGATTCTTAGTAATTAAATATGTGGCAGATTATAGATGCCTACAAATTCTTTGCCATTTCCTTCATTGACAGGAGGAGGGGTTGGCCTTATTGGGCCAATGAAATGTAGTGGGAGTGATATTTGGGACTTCTGCAAGTAAGTCATTAAGGTGGATTCCTACAGGTTATCACTGAAGTTCCTGGCACAAACTTTGGGCACCCACAGACACCATGTAGGGTATCTCACTATGCTTAAAGCACCATGTTCAAGAGGCTACAAGCAGACACACTAGTGGACATTTGACTTCCTGCTGATGCTCCAGGCATGTGAGTAAAACCATTTTAGACCATTCAGACCAGCGCATCTAACAGCTTAATACAAGTAACCTCCATCAAATTCACTTGGAATAACTAAGTGCTGCCTAAATTCTTGGCCCACAAAATTACGAGATATGCCAGGCATACTTCATTTTATTGCACTTTACTTTTTTGATATTTACAGATATTGCCTTTTTTCACACATTGAAGATTTGCAGCAACCATATTGCAAGCAAATCTACTGGCACCCTTTTCCCAATAGTATGTATTCACTTCGTGTCTCTGTGGAAGTGACTGCTTTATTGTCCTTATGGATAAAGTTGTAGTGGTCTGGATCAAATCAGCCACAACATTCCCTAAAGCCAAAGCCTAATCCAGAGTAAGGACCTAGATAACTCTTTCCAATTCTGTGAAGAGTGGAAAATATACAGAAATTTAAAGCTAGCAACACTGATTCTTTTACGGAAAGAAGCCGTCTCCAGAACATAAAAAAGTAAAGTGAAACAGCAAGTGCTGATGTAAAAGCTACAACAAGTTATTGAGATCTAGCTAAAATAATTAATGAAGGTGATTACACTTAAACAGATTCTCAGTGTAGATGAAACTGTCTTCTACTGGAAGAAGATGCCATCCAGGATTTTCATAGCTACAGAGGAAAAGTCAATGCCTGGCTTCAAAGGACAGGCTGATTCTCCTTTTAGAGGCTGATGCAACTGGTGTTTTAAGATGAAGGCAATGCTCATTTACTATTTTAAAAGTCCTATTGACCTTAATGATGATGCTGAATTTACTCTGCCTGCACTCTATAAATGGAACAAAAAACCCTAAGTGACAGCACATCTGCTTACAACATGGTTTACTGAATATTCCAAGCCTACTGTTGAGAACTTGTGTTCAAAAACAGATTCTCATCACAATGTTATTGCTCACTGACAACACACTTAATCACCAAGAGTTCTGATGGAGATGTACTCTGAGACTGAGGTTGTTTTCATGCCTGCTAGCACAATGCCCATTCTTCAACCTGTGTATCAAAGAGTAAATTTGACTTTCAAGTCTTATGATTTATAAAATACATGTCACAAGGCTATAGTTGCCATACCCTGTGATTCTTCTGGTAGATCTGGGCAACGTAGATATGGGCAAACTAGTCTCATATAGTTTAAAATTAAAGTCCATAAATACAGAAAAGGAATATTTGAAATAGGGCAAGAAAGTCATCACAGGTAATCACTTAGATTCAGTCATGATTTAGTTTTCAAATAGAATTGACTCAAGTGGCAGTTTTGCTTCTAGAATAATGTGGCCTTGAGAAAGTCACTTCACTTTTACATGGATTTATCTGTTATCTCCTATAAATTCTATGCCATGTTCATACATTTGGAGTGTGATAAGTTGCCTCAGTTGTATCTGATTCTCTGTGACCCCATGGACTGTAGCAGGCCCGGCTCCTCTGTCCATGGGATTCTCCAGGCAAGAATACTGGAGTGGTTTGCCACGGCCTCCTCCAGGGGATCTTCCCAAACCAGGGATAAACCTGTGTCTCTTACATCTCTTGCATTGGCAGGTGAGTTCTTTACCACTAATACCACCCGACTTCTTATCTCATCGTTATTATTTCACTGGCAACAATGGCAGTTTAGGTATATATCTTAGTATCCAAAATTCTTTGGACTAAAAGGTCCTAAAAAAGAACAGTCATTAAAAAAAAAAAAAATTCATGTAAAGTTGCCCAGGGCCTCAAAAGTCAATGAAGAGTTTCTCAGGGACCCTAATGCAGAAGTAATAGTTGATTCTCTAGACACAAGTATAATAATACAAATTGTCAGTAATTAATAAGTTGCATCCTCTGTAATTTTTTCTATTTTTTATTTTTATATTTCAAAACAAAATCCTTTGCTTACCTTGTGTGCATACTAATTACATAATTTTCAGATAATGTTCTTTTTTAGAACACAACTAATTAACAACGAACCCTGTTAATAGGCTAAAATGAGGGCAATATTTTCCTAATACATAATTGTATTTCTGAACTTGGGAAGAGATATTTTCAGATATCCGCTGCTGCTGCTAAGTCACTTCAGTCATGTCCAACTCTGTGCAGCCCCACAGATGGCAGCCCACCAGGCTCCTCTGTCCCTGGGATTCTCTAGGCAAGAATACTGGAGTGGGTTGCCATTTCCTTCTCCATTTCAGATATCTGGTCATATATTAAATAAAAAATTTTGTGCTTAGGAAAAAAGCATAAATAAATGGCCAGTTACCCAACCTTCAGTAATCACTGCCACAATGAGTCAGCAGCCATCAACATCAAAGCAGGACAGTTCGCCAGCAAAAACATTCACATTTCTTAAAGGTCCAGATAATGATTAGCTTTTTTTAGAAAGAAAATATTTTTAAATTAAGAAATATGCATTAATTTTTAGACATACCGCTATGGCACACTTAATAGAGTAGAACATAATGTAAACATGACTGTTATATGCATTTTGAAACCAAAAACTTCATGTGACTTATTTATTCCAATATTCACTTTACTGTAGTGGTTTGGAGTCAAAGCTACAATATCTCCAAGATGCATGCATGTTAAATCACTTCATTCCTGTCCAGCTCTTTAGACCGCATGGACTGCAGTCTTCTAGGCTCCTTTGTCCATGGGATTCTCCAGGAAAGAATAGTGGTGTGGGTTGCCATTCATTTTCTCCAGAGGATATTCCCAACCCAGGAATCAAACCCACATCTCTTACATTATCTGAAGGCAGCAGGTTCTTTACCACTAGAGCTAATAAGACAATTATTATAAGGTGCTATGCTTGGGGTAATTTATTATAACATTAGATGACTGCAACAAGGTTGGATGATAAAGAAATTTCCCGGAAATAAGATAAAGAGATCAACAGAAAAAAATATTACTAATCCAAAGGTCCAATACCCAACAGGAGCTCTTTATGGAAAAAAATAAGAGCAAGTAGAAGGAAGTAGATTATCATAAAAAAAAAAAAAACAAAAAGTACACATGGAAGTCTTCCTTGAATTGGAGAAAACAAGTTTCCAGACTGAATGGATTCAAGGAATGCAATAAAAACTTGAATAAACAGGTGCAAAAGAAAACTCTGAAAGTTTCTATAAAGAGGAAAAAAAAAGTTGACCTATGAAAGACTGATGTCATCAAATGGCATAAGACATCTCCAAAGAGATGTTAGAGCAAAACAGCAATGCTTTCAGAGTTCTCAGAAAAACTAGTTTACAGTCTAGAATTTTATACTTCCTCAAACGACAAGTAAATTGGATGACAAAAATCATATAGTTTCACCTCACAAACTGAGAACATTTATACCCCAGGGACCTTTCCTCAAGAAGCTAGCAGATATGGCCTATCACAAAATATGTGCATGCTCAGTCATGTCCAGATACTTTCAGCCCCTTGACTGTAACCCACTAGACTCCTCTGTCCATGGGATTTCCCAGGCAAGAACATTAGCGGGGGTTGCCATTTCCTCCTCCAAGGGATCTTTCTGACCCAGGAATCAAACCTGCATCTCCTGCACTGGCAAGAGGATTCTTTACCAAAATGATAAATTTAGAAACAGTAATATATGGAATCCAGAAATCACAGAAGCAAGTCAAAGACAACCTATTTTGTAAATCCGTCTTCTTTTTCTTCCTCAGTCTTCTTAAAGGGTTAAAAATTATATTGATACCTGATTTTCTATAGTTTGTCCATTCCTAATTAACTGATTTCTGTTACTATATTTATTATTTCCTTTCTTTTACTTACACTGGTTTTTAATTTATTCTTTTTTAGCTTCTTAGAGATTTAGATCACTGATGTCAAATCCTTTTTTTCTAATAAAAGTGGACTTCCCTGGTGACTCAGATGGTAAAGAATCTGCCTGCAATGAGGGAGACCCAGGTTTGATCCCTGGGTCAGGAAGATCCCCAGCAGGAGAGAATGACAATCCACTCCAGTATTCATGCCTGGAGAATTCCACAGACAGAGGAGCCTGTTGGGATACAATCCATGGGGTTGCAAAGAGTTGAACACAAATGAACAACTAACACCTTCAATGTCAAAAGTATACATTTTTCTCTAAGCACTGATTTAGATCGTATTTCACATATTTTGATATATTATACTTTCATTTTTCACCCAGTTTGAGATATAATGTCCTCCTCTTTTAGTTCAGTTCAGTCACTCAGTCATGTCTGACTCTGCAACTCCATGGACTGCAGCATGCCAGGCCTCCCTATCCATCACCAACCCCCGGAGTTTACTGAAACTCACGTCCACTGAGTCGGTGATGCCATTCAACCATCTCATCCTCTGTCATCCCATTCTCCTCCTGCCCCTAGTCCCTCCCAGCATCAGTCTCTTCCAAGGAGTCAGTTCTTCGCATCAGGTGGCCAAAGTATTGGAGTTTCAGCTTCAGCAACAGTCCTTGCAGTCCAAGGAGAATTTTGAGTGTCACTTTGCTAGCATGTAAGATGAGAGCAACTGTGTGGTAGTTTGAGCATTCTTTGGAATTGGAATGAAAACTGACTTTTTCCAGTCCTGTGGCCACTGCTGAGTTTTCCAAATTTGCTGGTATATTGAGTGCATCACTTTCACAGCATCATCTTTTAGGATTTGAAATAGCTCAACTGGAATTCCATCACCTCCACTAGCTTTTTTCCTAGTGATGCTTCCTAAGGCCCACTTGACTTCACATTCCAGGATGTCTGGCTCTAGGTGAGTGATCACACCATCATAATTATGTGGGTCATGAAGATCTTTTTTGCATAGGTCTTCTGTGTATTCTTGCCACCTCTTCTTAATATCTTCTGCTTCTGTTAAATCCATGGATTATTTAGCAAAATATCATGTAATTTCCTAATATATAGTAACTTGCAGTTATCTTTCTATTATTCATTTTTAACTTAATTCCTTTCTAGTCAGAGAACATACTCTGTATATTTAAATTGTTTTCAGTTGATTGCAACTTTCCTGTGGCCTAGCTGGCAGCATATCTGGTGCTCCCACTCCATCCCACCTGGCAGGTCACCACAGGTGGTATCAGTGCCCCTCCAAAAGTGGTTCCAGGTCCAGAGGACTAGCCTTTCCCAGCAGTCCTCCTAGAGCATTTTCTGTATCTCAACCACAACAGAAGGCCCCAAGTTGTACATGGCTCTGCTAACCAGGAGAAATTGTGCTAGAGAGTCCCCAGAAGACCCTCTACACAAGGCCACTCTGTCCAGACTGAGAGACAGAGCTGATGGAACTACTGCATAGAAACAAATACAGAGAAACAGGCAAAATGAAGAGACAAACATATACCCTCCATGCAAGAAACAAGAATAAACCCTAGAAACAGAACTAAATGAAATTAAAATAGGCAGTGTACCAGATAAAGTGTTAAAGAGTCATAAAAGTTCTCACCAAACTCAGGAGAATAATGGATGGACACAGTGAGAATTTCAAGAAAGCAAATATAAAAAAGGACCAATCAGAACTGAAGAATAAAGGAAGTGAAAAATATACTAGAGGAAATCAAAAGCAAATCTGACAATGCAGAAGAACAAATCAGAAAGCTGAAAGGCAGGGTAACTGAAATCACTTAATCAGAACATTAAGAAACAAAAAGAATTTTAAAAAATGAGGATAGTTTAAGGGACCTTTGACGCATTAAGTGCACTCACATTCACATTATAGGGATATCTAAGGAGAACAGATGGAGTAAGGGACAGAAAAACCCACTTGAAGACATACTAGCTGAAAACTTCCCTAAGAAAACAGACATTCAAGTCCAAAAAGCGGAGTCTCAAACTAAAATTAGATGAACCAAAAGAGACCCACACCAAGACTCATTACAATTAAAGTATCAAAAGTTAAAGAGATCTTAAAAGCAGAAGAGGAAAACAACTAGTTATGTACAAGGGAACCCCATTAGACTATCAGCTGGTCATTCAAAAGAAAATTCACAGGCCATAAATTTAGGGTGCTGAGAGGAAACAAACATTATAATCAAGAATACTTTACCCAATAACGTTACCACTCAGAATTGATGGAGAGATTGTTTCCCAGACAAGTGAAAGCTAAAATCATTCATCAATACTGCATGATCACACTTACATGAGGTATTTAAGAGTAGTCAAAATACTAGAGATGAAAGTAGAATGGCAGTTACCAGGCTCTGGGGGAAATGGGGAATAAGGAGTTATTGTTGAATGGAAATAGAATCTTGGTTTTGCAATATAAAAAGAATTACAGAGATGGATGCTGACGGGTTGCACAATATTATGAATGTATTTAATATCACTGCAGAGTATACTTAACACAGTTAAAATGGTAAATTTTATATGTATTTTACCATAATAAAATAACTGCAATAAATTTTTTAAAAGTTCATCTCCACTAAGCCAGCCTTACAAAAAATGTTAAAGGGACTTCTTTAACCAGAAAAGATAAGGCTATATAACTAAAAATAAGAAAATTTATGAAAGAAAAATTGCACTGGTATATGTATACACACACACACACACATACACAGAGTTCATATATAACAATTTAGACTGACAAATAGACAGACAGTTTGAGTGCATTCTAAAAGCACTACAATTTTTTACTCTGGGGCAATGTTTTCTGTTTTTGATGCCATATTTTACACTAAAGAAAATCATCAAATTACAAAGGAAGAAAGTGAGAGAAGGAGAAAGGGACAAAGAACAACTCGGAAAAAAAAAAAAAAAACAGAAAACAATTTAAAGATCGTAATAAGTACATACCAGTTAATAATTACTTTAAATTTAAATGGACTAACTGCTCCAGTTAAAAGACATAGGATGGCTGAATGGATGGGGGGGAAAAAAAACTATCTATATTCAGCCTACAGGAAATAAATTTAAAAAGACAGAAATGATATAAAATACCTTTTCAACTACAAAGGTATGAAACTAGAAATCAATGACAGCCATCCTTTGGTATCCACAGAGAATGTGTTCCAGGACTCCCCAAGGATACTGAAATGCATAAATTTGCAAGTCAATTACAGTCAGCCCTCCATATCTACAGACTCTATATCCATGGATATGGAGGGCCAAACATACACTCATTTAAAAAAAAAAAAAAACTGTGTAAAAATGAATCCATGCAGTTCAAACCTATGTTGCTCAAAGATCAAATGTATTAATACAAAGAAAACTGGAAAAAAAGCAGAAGCATGTGAAAGCTAGTCCACATGCTACTAAACAGCTAATGGGTCAATGAAGAAATCAATGAGAAAAATAAAAAATACCTTAAGACAAAAAAATGGAAACAACCTTCTAAAATCGATAGGACACAGCAAAAGCTGATTTAAGAGGAACGTTTATAGTGACAAATGACTATCCCAGGAGATAAGAAAGATCTAAAAATCACAAATAATCTAATCTTAAAACACACTAGAAAAAGAATATCAAACAAAGCCCAAAGTTTGTGGAAGGAAATAATAAAGAAAGTGAAAGTTGCTCAGTCATGTCTGACCCTCTGGGACCCCATGAATGATACAGTCCATGGAATTCTCCAGGCCAGAACACTGGAGTGGGTAGCCTTTCCCTGCTCCAGGGGATCTTCCCAACCCAGGGATAGAACCAAGGTCTCCTGCATTGCACATGGATTCTTTACCAGCTGAGCCACAAGGGAAGCCCAAGAATACTGGAGTGGGTAGCCTATCCCTTCTCCAGTGGATCTTCCCAACCCAGGAATTGACCTCGAGTCCTCTACATTGCAGGTGGATTCTTTATCAACTGAGCTATCAGGGAAGCCCAAATAATAAAGATCAGAGTGTAAGTAAGAGAATTGTGAAATACAAATTTAAAAAAAAACAACAATAGAAAAGATCAGTGAAACTGAGAGCTGGTTCTTTGAAAAGATAAACAAAATTGATAAACCTTTACCCAGTCTGCTCAAAAAAAAAAAAGACCCAAATAAGTAAATCAGAAATTAAAGTGGAAAACCTACAATTGACACCACAGAAGTACAGAGGACTGTAAGAGATTACTGTAAGCAACTATACACCAAAAAATTTGGACAACCTAGAAGAAATAAATTATTAGAAACATACAATCATCCAATACTGAATCAGGAAGAAATTGAAAATCTGAAAAGACTTATCTTTAGTAATGAAATTAAATCATAATAATGATCATAATTTAGAAACTCCCAATAAATAAATTCCAAAGAAAGGCAATGCCAAAGAATGCTCAAACTACCGCACAATTACACTCTTCTCACACGCTAGTAAAGTAATGCTCAAAATTCTCCAAGCCAGGCTTCAGCAATACGTGAACCGTGAACTTCCTGATGTTCAAGCTGGTTTTAGAAAAGGCAGAGGAGCCAGAGATCAAATTGCCAACATCCGCTGGATCATCGAAAAAGCAAGCGAGTTCCAGAAAAACATCTATTTCTGCTTTATTGACTATGCCAAAGCCTTTGACTGTGTGGATCACAATAAACTGTGGAAAATTCTGAAAGAGATGGGAATACCAGACCACCTGACCTGCCTCTTGAGAAACCTATATGCAGGTCAGGAAGCAACAGTTAGAACTGGACATGGAACAGACTGGTTCCAAATTGGAAAAGGAGTACATCAAGGCTGGATATTGTCACCCTGCTTATTTAATTTGTATGCAAAATACATCATGAGAAATGCTGGGCTGGAAGATGCACAAGCTGGAATCAAGATTGATGGGAGAAATACCAGTAACCTCAGATATGCTGATGACACCACCCTTATGGCAGAAAGTGAAGAGGAACTAAAAAGCCTCTTGATGAAAGTGAAAGAAGAGAGTGAAAAAGTTGGCTTAAAGCTCAACATTCAGAAAACTAAGATCATGGCCATCTGGTCCCATCACTTCATGGCAAACAGATGGAGAAACAGTGGAAACAGTGTCAGACTTTATTTTTTTGGGCTCCAAAATCACTGCAGATGGTGACTGCAGCCATGAAATTAACAGACGCTTACTCCTTGGAAGGAAAGTTATGACCAACCTAGATAGCATATTAAAAAGCAGAGATATTACTTTGCCAACAAAGGTCCATCTAGTCAAGGCTATGGTTTTTCCAGTAGTCATGTATGGATGTGAGAGTTGGACTGTGAAGAAAGCTGAGTGCTGAAGAATTGATGCTTTTGAACTGTGGTGTTGGAGAAGACTCTTGAGACTCTTGAGACCTTGGACTGCAAGGAGATCCAACCAGTCCATTCTAAAGAAGATCAGTCCTGGGTGTTCTTTGGAAGGAATGATGCTAAAGCTGAAACTCCAATACTTTGGCCACCTCATGCGAAGAGTTGACTCACTGGAAAAGACTGATGCTGGAAGGGATTGGGGACAGGAGTAGAAGGGGATGACAGAGGATGAGATGGCTGGATGGCATCACTGACTCGATGGATGTGAATTTGAGTGAACTCCGGGCGTTGGTGATGGACAGGGAGGCCTGGCGTGCTGCAATTCATGGGGTCGCTAAGAGTCGGACACAACTGAGTGACTGAACTGAACAGAACTGAACTGAATAAACAAAAGTCCAGGTCTACATGGCTTCAAAGCGGAATTCAACCTAACATTTAAAGAAGAATTTAATAACTAGTCTTCTCAAACTATTCCAAAAAATTAAAAGAAAGAAATGCCTCCAAAATTACTCTACAAGTCCAGCATTACCCTGATAATAAAACCAGACACTACAAAGAAAGAAAATTACAGGCCAGTATCCCTGATGAACACAAATGCAAATATCCTGAGCAAAATATTAGCAAATTGGATTCAACAATACATTAAAAATATCATACATAATTATCAACTGGAATTTGTTCCAGGACCACAAGGAAGATTCAATATCCACAAATCAACGTGGTCCACAACATTAACAAAGCAAAGGATAAAAATCAAAGGACCATCTCAGTAGATGCAGAAAAATAATTTGATAAAATTCAATATCCTTTAATGACTAAAAACTTAATTTTTAAAAGTGGTGGTACAGTGGATGAGAGTCTATCTGTCAATGCAGAGGACACAGTTCAATCCCTGATCTAAGAAAGTTCCACATGCCACAGAGCAACTAAGCCCATGTAGCTCAGCTGGTAAAGAATCCATCTGCAATGGAGGGGACCCCAGTGATTTTGATTCCTGGGTCAGGAAGATCTACTGGAGAAGGGATAGGATACCCATTCCAGTATTCTTGGGCTTCCCTGGTGCCTCAGATGGTAAAGAATGGGCCTGCAATGTGGGAGATCTGAGTTCTATCCCTGGGTTGGGAAGATCCCTAGGAGGAGGACATGGCAAACCACTCCAGTATTCTGGCCTAGAGAATTCCATGGACAGAAGAGACTGGCAGGCTACAGACCATGGGGTTGCAAAGAGTTGGACATGACTGAGTGATTCATTTTCACTTTCCACAACTACTGAGCCCATGAGCTCTAGGGCCTATGCTCCACAGCAAGAGATGCTACGTCAATGAGAAGCCTCTGCACTATACTGAAGAGTAGCCCCTGCTCGCTGCAACTAGAGAAAGCCCACATGCTGCAACAAAGACCCAATGAAAGCAGAAATAAGTATTTTTTTAACTCTTAAAAACCTGGTATAGAGATAACATGTGTCAATATAATATAGGCCATATATAACAAACCCAAAGCCAACATCATACTCAATGGTGAAAAGTTGAAAGCATTTCTCTAATACCAGCAACAAGTCAAGGATGTCCATTCTTCCACTCTTATTCAACACAAAATTTTATCTAAGTCACAGCAATGAAACAAGGATAGAAAAAAAAGACAAAGAATTAAAAAGGAAGAAGTAAAGATATTATTGTTTGTAGATGACATGATGTTATATATAGAAAACCCTAGACTCCACCAAAAAAATTAGAATAAATGAATTTAGTAAAGTGGCAGGACACAAAATCAATATATAGAAAATCTGTTGCATTTCTATACATTAACACAAACTATCAGAAAGAGAAATTAAGGAAACAATCCCAATTACATTGCATCCAAAATAATAAAAAAAAGTAATAAATTTAACCATGGAAGTAAAAGACCTGTATTCTGAAAATAATACACTGATGAAAGAAATTAAAGACAACACAAATAAATGGAAAGAAACACTAAAGTCACAGAATGAAAAAATTAACCTGGTTAAAATATCTTTATTATTGAAAGCCATCTACAGATTCAAAACAATACCTATCAAAATGCCATTGGCATTTTAAAATTTTTTTACAGAATTGGTACTAAGCATTCTCAACTTTTTATGGCATGACAAAAGACTCCAAATAGAACAAGTCTGGAGGTGTCATGCTGCTTGATTTCAAGATATACTACAAAGTTATAGTAATCAAAATTGTAAGGTACTAGCACAAAAACAGACACATAAATCAATGACACAGAATAGACTGCCCAGAAATAAACCCGTGCTTATACGGTCAATTAATTCATGAAAAAGAAGCTTACAATATACAATGGGGAAAACACATTAACTTCAATAAATGATGTTGGGAAAACTGGACAGGTATATTCAAAAGAATCAAACTAGACCACTTTCTTACATCATATATTAAAAGTAGATTCAAAATACATTAAAGACTTAAGTGTAAAATCTGAAACCAAAACATGCTTAAAAGAAAACAGGCAGTCCACCTTTTGACACCAATCTAAGCAGTATTTTTTAGATTCATCTCCTCAGGCATGGGAAACAAAAGGTGTGCACAGTGAAGAAAATGGTCGAAAAAATGAAAAGCCAACCACAGAATGGGACAAGTTATTTGCAAGTGATATGTATGATAAAGGATTAATATCCAAAATATGTAAAGAACTTTCACATGAAGCTGAAAGTGTTAGTTGCTCAGTCCTGTCTGACTCTTTGTGACCCCACGGACTGTAGCCCACCGGACTCCTCTGTCCATGGAATTCTCCAGGCAAGAATACTAGAGTGGGGTGCCATTCCCTCCTCCAGGGGACCTTCCCAACACAGGGATTGAACCCCGGGTCTCCCACATTGCAGACAGATTCTTTGCCATCTGAGCCACCAGGGAAGCCCAAAGAATTCACATAACTCAGTCTAAAATAAAAAAAATTAAAACATGGGTAGAAAATCTGAAGAAACATTTTTCCAAAGAAAACATGAGACACATGAAAATATGCTCAACATCACTAACCACCAGGGAAATGCAAATCAAAATCATGGCAAGGTATCACCTTACACCTGTCAGAATGGCAATGATCCAAAAGACAAGAAACAACAAGTGTTGACAAATATATGAAGAAAACAAACTTTCATGGGAATGAAACTGGTACAGGTTCTATAAAAAAATCACATGAAGTTCCTCAAAAAATTAAAACTAGAACTGCCATATGGTCCAGTAATTCTACTTCCGGGTATTTATCCAAAGAAAATGAAAACACTAACTTGAAAAGATATGTGCATCCCTATGTTCACTGAAGCATTATTTACAAAATAGACAAAATATGGATGCACCCTAAGTACACATAAATAGATTAATAGGTATAGAAGATGTGGTATATATACATACAATGAAATATACTACTCAGCTATAAAAAATAAAGAAGCATTGCTACTTGTGACATGGATGTACATAGAGGATATTATGCTAATTGAAATAAACCAGAGAGAGAGGGACAAATACTACATGTTTTACTTATATGTGGAATCTAAAAAAACAAGAACAAAATAAAACAGAAACTGACTTGTAGATACACAGAACAAAAAAGTGGTTTTCAGAGGGGAAACAGGTGGCACGTTGGGCGAAACAGGGGGAAGGGATTAAGAGGTGCAAATTTTGGTTACAAAATAAATAATCAAAGATATGTAATATACAGTATAGGGAATATAGTTAATAATACTGAAATGACTTTGTAAGGTGACAGATGGTTACTAGACTTACCATGGTGATCAATTACTAATGTACATAAATGTCAAACTATTAAAATGAAAGTGGGAAAGTCGCTCAGTCGTGTCCAACTCTTTGGGGCCCCATGGACTGTAGCCTGCCAGGCTCCTCGGTCCATGGAATTCTCCAGGCCAGAATACTAGAGTGGATAGCCTTTCCCTTCTCCAGGGAATCTTTCCAACCCAAGAATCGAACCCAGGTCTCCTGCACTGCAGGTGGATTCTTTACCATCTGAGCCACCAGGGGAGCCCTCAAATCACTATAATATATACCTAAATTTAATAATCTATGTCAATTATAATTCAATAAAAATATAAAAAGGAAACAAAGGCTGAGAATCTCTTCCAGATTAA
Organism: Bubalus kerabau; assembly: GCF_029407905.1. Classification (NCBI taxonomy): domain Eukaryota; kingdom Metazoa; phylum Chordata; class Mammalia; order Artiodactyla; family Bovidae; genus Bubalus; species Bubalus kerabau. The sequence continues at coordinate 27,950,016 of NC_073630.1, read as the reverse complement.
GAGAGACTAAATATACATGAAAACAAAATAGAATTTATAATCCTAGGTTGGATTCTGGACTAGGGGGAAAAAATAGCTATAAAAGGATATAACTGGAATAACTAACCAAGTTTGAAAATAGACTCTGGACTGGATAACAGTATCATATTAATGTTAAATTTCCTATTTGACTGCTAAACAGAGCTTATGTAAAGGAATGACCACATTTTAGGACACATGCACTGAAGCATTTAGAATAAAACAGCACAGTCTCAATTTCTTATTTTTTTTTTTTTTACTATTATTTATGTTTTAATTGAAGGATAATTGCTTTACCGAATTTTGTTGTTTTCTGTCAAACTTCAACATGAATCAGCTATTCAGTTCAGTTCAGTTCAGTCACTCAGTCCTGTCCAACTCATTGAGACCCCATGGGATGCAGCATGCCAGGCTTCCCTGTCCATCACCAACTCCCGGATCTTACTCAAACTCATGTCCATCGAGTTGGTGATACCATCTAACCATTTCATCTGTCATCCTCTCCTCCTCCTACCTTCAATCCTTCCGAGAATAAGGGTCTTTTCAGTGACTCAGTTCTTTGCAACTGGTGGCCAAAGTATTGGACTTTCAACTTCAGCATGAGTCCTTCCAATGAGTATTCAGGACTGATTTCCTTTAGGATTGGCTGGTTGGATCTCCTTGCAGTCCAAGGGACTCTCAAGAGTCTTCTCCAACACCACAGTTCAAAAGCATCAATTTTTTGGCACTCAGCTTCTTTATCGGAGAAGACAATGGCACCCCAGTCCAGTACTCTTTCCTGGAAAATCCCATGGATGGAGGAGCCTGGTGGGCTGCAGTCCATGGGGTCTCAAAGAGTTGGACACGACTGAGCGACTTCACTTTCAATTTTCACTCTCATTCATTGGAGAAGGAAATGGCAATCCACTTCAGTGCTCTTGCCTGGAGAATCTCAGGGATGGGGGAGCCTGGTGGGCTGCCGTCTACGGGGTCTCACAGAGTCGGACATGACTGAAGCGACTTACGAGTAGAAGCAGCAGCTTCTTTATAGTACAATTCTCACATGAATCAGCCAGTATACATATATCCCCTCCCTTTTGAACCTCTTTCCCATCTCCCTCCAACTTACTTTTAAACGTTTTTATACACACAGAAAATGTACGTGTGTGTAGAGAGACAGCAAGAGAGAGAACACATGAGGTAGAATAGGTACAAACAACTATGCACAAGATAAATAAGCTACAATGATATGTTGTGCAAAACAGGGAACAAGTCCAACATTTTACAACACAGTTCAATTCAGCTCAGGAGCTCAGTCATCTCCAACTCTTTCCGGCCCCATGGACTGCAGCAGGCCAGGCCTCCCTGTCCATCACCAACTCCCAGAGTTTACTCAAACTCATGTCCACTGAGTCGGTGATGCCATCCAACCATCTCATCCTCTGTCGTCCCCTCCTCCTCCTGCCTTCAATCTTTCCCAGCATCAGGGTCTCTTCAAATGAATCAGTTCTTCACATCAGGTGGCCAAAGTATTGGGGTTTCAGCATCAGTCCTTCCAATGAATATTCAGGACTGATTTCCTTTAGGAGGGAATGGTTGGATCTCCTTGCAGTCCAATGGACTTTCAAAAGTCTTCACCAACACCAAAGTTCAAAAGCATCAATTCTTCAGCACTCAGCTTTCTTTATAGTCCAACTCTCACATCCATACATGACTACTAGAAAAACCACAGCTTCCACTAGACGGAATTTATCAAGAAAGTAATGTCTCTGCTTTTTAATATTCTGTCTAGGTTGGTCATAACTTTTCTTCCAAGGAGCAAGTGTCTTTTAATTTCTTGGCTGCAGTCACCATCACTAATAATTTTGGATCCCCAAAAATAAAGTCCCTCACTGCTTCCATTGTTTCCCCAACTAAATGCCAAGAAGTGATGGGACCAGATGCCATGATCTTAGTTTTCTGAATGTTGAGCTTTAAGACAACTTTTCACCCTCCTCTTTCACTTTCATGAAGAGGCTCTTTAGTTCTTCTTCCTAGTTTTCTGCCGTAAGATGGTGTCATTTGCATAGCTGAGGTTATTGATATTTTTCCTGGAAATCTTGATTCCAGTTTATGCTTCATCCAGCCCAGCATTTTGCATGATGTACTCTGCATAGAAGTTAAATAAACAGGGTGACAATATACAGCCTTGATGTACTCCTTTCCCAATTTGGCACCAGTGTGTTGTTCTATGTAGTTCTTTTTTTTTTTTTTAATATGATTTTTTTTATTATCAGCATAATTTTTTAGTTAATTTTTTTAAATTTTTAATTTTACTTTATTTTTAAACTTTACATAATTGTATTAGTTTTGCCAAACATCAAAATGAATCCACCACAGGTATACATGTGTTCCCCTTCCTGAACCCTCCTCCCTCCTTCCTCCCCATACCATCCCTCTGGGTTGTCCCAGTGCACTAGCCCCAAGCATCCAGTATCGTGCATCGAACCTGGACTGGCAACTCGTTTCATACATGATATTTTACATGTTTCAATGCCATTCTCCCAAATCTTCCCACCCTCTCCCTCTCCCACAGAGTCCATAAGATTGTTCTATACATCAGTGTCTCTTTTGCTGTCTCGTACACAGGGTTATTGTTACCATCTTTCTAAATTCCATATATATGCGTTAGGATACTGTATTGGTGTTTTTCTTTCTGGCTTACTTCACTCTGTATAATAGGCTCCAGTTTCATCCACCTCATTAGAACTGATTCAAATGTATTCTTTTTAATGGCTGAATAATACTCCATTGTGTATATGTACCTCAGCTTTCTTATCCATTCATCTGCTGATGGACATCTAGGTTGCTTCCATGTCCTGGCTATTATAAACAGTGCTGCGATGAACACTGGGTTACACGTGTCTCTTTCCCTTCTGGTTTCCTCAGTGTGTATGCCCAGCAGTGGGATTGCTGGGTCATAAGGCAGTTCTATTTCCAGTTTTTTAAGGAATCTCTACACTGTTCTCCATAGTGGCTGTACTAGTCTGCATTCCCACCAACAGTGGAAGAGGGTTCCCTTTTCTCCACACCCTCTCCAGCATTTATTACTTGTAGACTTTTGGATCGCAGCCCTTCTGACTGGTGTGAAATGGCACCTCATAGTGGTTTTGATTTGCATTTCTCTGATAATGAGTGATGTTGAGCATCTTTTCATGTGTTTGTTAGCCATCTGTATGTCTTCTTTGGAGAAATGTCTATTTAGTTCTTTGGCCCATTTTTTGATTGGGTCATTTATTTTTCTGGAGTTGAGCTGTAGGAGTTGCTTGTATATTTTTGAGATTAGTTGTTTGTCAGTTGCTTCATTTGCTATTATTTTCTCCCATTCTGAAGGCTGTCTTTTCACCTTGCTAATAGTTTCCTTTGATGTGCAGAAGCTTTTAAGGTTAATTAGGTCCCATTTGTTTATTTTTGCTTTTATTTCCAATATTCTGGGAGGTGGGTCATAGAGGATCCTGCTGTGATGTATGTCGGAGAGTGTTTTGCCTATGTTCTCCTCTAGGAGTTTTATAGTTTCTGGTCTTACGTTTAGATTTTTAATCCATTTTGAGTTTATTTTTGTGTATGGTGTTAGAAAGTGTTCTAGTTTCATTCTTTTACAAGTGGTTGACCAGATTTCCTAGCACCACTTGTTAAAGAGATTGTCTTTAATCCATTGTATATTCTTGCCTCCTTTGTCAAAGATAAGGTGTCCATATGTGCATGGATTTATCTCTGGGCTTTCTATTTTGTTCCATTGATCTATATTTCTGTCTTTGTGCCAGTACCATACTGTTTTGATAACTGTGGCTTTGTAGTAGAGCCTGAAGTCAGGTAGGTTGATTCCTCCAGTTCCATTCTTCTTTCTCAAGATTGCTTTGGCTATTCGAGGTTTTTTGTATTTCCATATAAATTGTGAAATTATTTGTTCTAGCTCTGTGAAGAATACTGTTGGTAGCTTGATAGGGATTGCATTGAATCTATAAACTGCTTTGGGTAGTATACTCATTTTCACTATATTTATTCTTCCAATCCATGAACATGGTATATTTCTCCATCTATTAGTGTCCTCTTTGATTTCTTTCACCAGTGTTTTATAGTTTTCTATATATAGGTCTTTAGTTTCTTTAGGTAGATATATTCCTAAGTATTTTATTCTTTCCGTTGCAATGGTGAATGGAATTGTTTCCTTAATTTGTTCTATGTAGTTCTAACTGTTGCTTCCTGACCGGCATACAGATTTCTCAGGAGGCAAGTCAAGTGATCTGGTATTCCCATATCTTTAAGAACTGTCCACAGTTTGTCGTGATCTACACAGTCAAAGGCTTTGGTATAGTCAATAAAGCAGAAATAGATGTTTTTCTGGAACTTTCTTGCTTTTTTGATGATCCAACGGATGTTGGCAATTTGATCTCTGCTTCCTCTGCCTTTTCTAAATCCAGCTTGAACATCTGGAAGTTCACAGTTCATGTATTATTGAAGCCTGGCTTGGAGAATTTTGAGCATTACTTTACTAGCATATGAGATGAGTGCAATTGTGTGGTAATTTGAGCGTTTTTTGGCATTGCCATTCTTTGGAATTGGAATGAAAACTGACCTTTTCCAGTCTTGTGGCCACTGCTGAATTTTCCAAATTTGCTGGCATATTGAGTGCTGCACTTTCACAGCATCATCTTCCAGGATTTGAAATATCTCAACTAGAATTCCCACACCTCTATTAGCTTTGTTTGTAGTGATGCTTCCTAAGACCCACTTGACTTCACATTCCAGGATGTCTGGCTCTAGGTGAGTGATCACACCATTGTGGTTATCTGGGTCGTGAAGACCTTTTTTGTACAGTTCTTCTGTGTATTCTTGCCACCTCTTCTTAATATCTTCTGCTTCTCTTAGGTCCATATTGTTTCCCTCATTTATTGAGCCCATTTTTGCATGAAATGTTCCCTTGGTATCTCTAATCTTCTTGAAGAGATCTCTAGTCTTTCCCATTCTATTGTTTTCCTCTATTTCTTTGCACTGATCATGGAGGATGGCTTTCTTATCTCTCCTTGCTATTCTTTAGAATTCTGCATTCAAATGGGTATATATTTCCTTTTCGCCTTTGCTTTTCGCTTCTCTTCTTTTCACAGCTATTTGTAAGGCCTCCTCAGACAACCATTTTGCTTTTTCGCATTTCTTTTTCTTGGGGAGGATCTTGATCCCTGTCTCCTGTACAATGACACTGAACCTCTCTCCATAGCTCTTCTGGCACTTTGCCTATCAGATCTCATCCCTTGAATCTATTTGTCACTTCCACTGTATACTTTTAAGGGATTTGATTTAGGTCATATCTGAATGATCTAGTGGTTTTCACTACTTTCTTCAATTTAAGTCTGAATTTGGCAATAGAGAGTTCATGATCTGAGCCACAGTTAGCTCCCGGTCATGCTTCTGCTGACTGTATAGAGCTTCTACATCTTTGGCTGCAAAGAATATAATCAATATGATTTTGGTATTGGCCATCTGGTGATGTTCATGTGTAGAGACTTCTCTTGTGTTGTTGGAACAGGGTGTTTGCGATGACCAGTTTATTCTCTTGGCAAAACTCTATTAGTCTTGGCCCTGCTTCATTCTGTACTCCAAGGCCAAATTTGCCTGTTCCTCCAGGTTTTTCTTGACTTCCTACTTTTTCATTCCAGTCCCCTGTAATCAAAAGGACATCTTTTTGGGTGTTAGTTCTAGAAGGTCTTGTAGAACCATACAACTTCAGCTTCTTCAGCATTACTGGCTGGGGCATAGACTTGGGTTACTGTGATACTGAATGGGTTGCCTTGGAAATGAAGAGATCATTCTGTCATTTTTGAGACTGCCTCCAAGTACTTCATTTTGGACTCTTTTGTTGACTATGATGGCTATTCCATTTCCTCTAAGGGACTGGATTCTTGCCCACAGTAGTAGATATTATGGTCATCTGAGTTAAATTCACCCATTCCAGTCCATTTTAGTTCGCTGATTCCTGAAATGTTGACATTCACTCTTGCCATCTCCTGTTTGACCACTTCCAATTTGCCTCGATTCAAGGACCTAACATTCCAGGTTCCTATGCAATATTCCTCTTTATAGCATCGGACTTTGCTTCTATCACCAGTGACATCCACAACTGGGTGTTGTTTTTGCTTACAACTTCACAACTATAAATGGAATATTATCTTTGAAAATTTTGAATCACTATGCTGTATACATTAAGCATATATACCTGAAACATATGATATTGTACATCAACTATAACTCAATAAAAAAATTTTAATGGTGTATAAATGTAAATAATTGGTTCAGTTCAGTTCAGTCGCTCAGTCATGTCTGACTCTTTGCGACCCCATGAATTGCAGCACGCCAGGCCTCCCTGTCCATCACCAACTCCCGGAGTTCACTCAGACTCACGTCCATCGAGTCGGTGATGCCATCCAGCCATCTCATCCTCTGTTGTCCCCTTTTCCTCCTGCCCCCAATCCCTCCCAGTACAAGAGTCTTTTCCAGTGAGTCAACTCTTCAGATGAGGTGGCCAAAGTACTGGAGTTTCAGCTTCAGCATCATTCTTTCCAAAGAATACCAGTAAATCTGTACAAAAGCCTTCTCTGAGTAATTTTTCTGTAAATAGGAAAAACAGTAAAATAAAATCTAACAAAGTTACCATGAAAACTTCTTAGTGAGTTGTATTTGTTAGGATATATGAAGTAGAAGTTGAGAAGAGGCCCAGATCTATGCTTCTTTTAAAGTATTCCATGAGTTAAGAGAGACTAAATGGCACTAAGTCAACACTCAACTTATAATAAAAACAAATAGGCATTATTCATTAAGATCTTATTTTGTGCAGGCACTGTACATACACTGTGCTTAGTCCTACAACATTGGACATAATAGCACACATTTTACAGTGAAACTGAAGTGACGAAGTTAAGCAAGCTTTTAAAAATCACATAGTGAATGGAATGTCAGGATTTGAACCTGAGTCTGTATCACTTTAAAATGTGTGCTGTTAAATGTATCATACTGATTTTCAAACATGGTGTGCCTGTTTGGAAATCCAGTCCATTAATTCCTTCAAGTCAGTGAGTTAAGAGTTTTGGGGTTTTATTTGCCAAGAGCAAGACATGTAGTATGCTTGTTTTTCTCTTTAGCAGAGGATCTGCTCAAGCTTGTCTAAAACACTGTGGTCTTTGGCTCACACCATCTTAATAAAACCCAGGTGTATTTAGCCAGATTATATGACACATGTTCAGGTTCTTGTCTGATTTCAAATTAAGTATCTAGATGATTTATGGCGAAGAATTTACCTCTGTCTTTCCCATGTGGATTCTAATTCTAATCTTCAATCTGTTCTTCCAACACTTCTAGAACTTAACAGTTTTCCCATTAAAACCCTTCACTGTTCTTGTTTATAATCACTAGAGACTATTACCTAGCACAGCACCTGTTGTTATTTCCTTGATTTTTTCTTTCAGAGAAGAAATGAACTTATAATTGACTACACTGTATTTTACCAAATTCCTCAGAGGAAAAAATGTTATCTTTGGTCCCCTAGAAGTATTTGATTATACCAGTATATAACTTTATAACAGGGATCATTTAAGCAGTTTAAAATTTTAAGCAATTTCAATTTTGATACATATATCTCCATGAAATTTACTCTCTATATTCACATTTTAGAGAAAAGGCATCAAGATGAACACAGTTACACGTTAGAAACAGATAATTTATTTTTTTAATTTATTTTAATTGGAGCCTACTTTACAATATTGTAGTGGTTTCTGCCATACATTCACATGAATCAGCCGTGCGTGTACGTGTGTTCCCCATCCTGAAACCCCTCCCACCTCCCTCCCCATCCCATCCCTCAGGGTCATCCCAGTGCATCAGCCCTGAGCACCCTGTCTCATGCATCGAATCTGGACTGGCAATCTATTTCACATATGACAATATACATGAGAAACAGATAATTTAAATTCTAATATGGTTGATAAATCATGTTACATAAAATCTAAATATACTGGAACTTTCATCACCAAGATGAATAGAAACCCAAACCTACATGAAAGTTCAAAAACACTTCATGACTAACTTATTTTATTAATTCTAGTTTTTCTACAGTTCTTGATTAGCCTAACAGCAGACTCACTGTTTCCATAATTGTGCAAGACAAGCTTTTGAGCTGACTAAAATGAGGAAGCAGAGAAAAGTCTCCAGCCAAAGGCTGTTTTCCATTGCCTTTGTTTCACTGAAGTTTTATGTACTTGAAAAACCAACAAAGAAAAGATCCTCTTTCATGAGATTTCCAGATTCTTTTTTTTTTTTTTTACAGATAAAAGCCCAGTAAAATATGTAAACAATGGAATGGTTACCAAGCTGAGTTGTCGAGTATCATTTTGATTCATTATAAATGACCTATCAATTTCAGATAAAGAGTCTGCCAACAGGTAAAACTGTCTCCACTGCATAATATGGCTGAGAACACAGGTTTTGCTGGGACATCTGCCAGTGTGCTATATGATTGAAAGGACTTGGTCCATCTGTATTAAACTTATTTTTTTTCCTTTCCTTAATGGGAAGAGGGTCATGTTTCAAAATCCTTTTGGAAGATAAGCTGACTGGCCATTAGTAGGACCAGCTTAGTCACTGGTACTTTTAGTTGAGCCAGAGCTATATTTTGCTCTAATTCTGGACCCAGATGGGAATTTAAAGATACATTAATCCATAATTTTGAATTTATATATAAAACACTGAGATTAAGCTACATTAATGATCAGCAGACTTATATACTGCGATTTTGTAGTCAAGGTGGAACATGTTAGAATACCTATTCCCTGATTTAGGACTTATTTTGGCTTTTTGTTTATGGACCCAACAAAAGCAACTGCTTTTACAACTCTAACTCATTCTCGCCCTGTGGAAATGTGAGATTCCTCTAGGAATTGCCAAGATGACGCCTTCCATCTCTTGACAGGAACGGTCTTGAAGCATGCAGGTGGACGAGCACTACAGTAACAATCAAATATCCACACACTATGTGCTTAGTATGTTCAGGTGTTGATCATCAATCTGGCATTCTCTCCCAGGAGCTCATGACTCTCACAGATAGTTACAATAAGGAGAAAAGTTTAAGCAACTAGCCAGCTCAAGCATGCGGTAGTAACAAAGGGAGACTCTGCATTTTCTCCAGCTCAGTGTCCTCCATGCAGGCACGCTGATCACTGGTGTAAGAGAGGTCACCTAGATTTCAGTTAGAGGACTTGTAAATCACATCCATCTGAACAGAGACAACACACGAAGCCCCCAACCCACCTTTCTCCAGGTATATGTTCTAGTGCATGGATTGAAGTACTCTTCTGCTCACAAAACTGCCCCTCACTTCTCCATACATTTTCCTTCAAGTGGAGATAACTTCCCTATTAAGTGCTTTAAGAATTACCTCATTTAACTTTTACAATATTTACTATATTATGCGGTAGGTATTATTCTTTCCATTTTACAGTGGGGAAAAACTGAGTATAAAAGAAATTAAGCAACATTTCACAGTTCTCTTGCTTGTACACTTAAAACCATCAGCTTAAAGCCCTAATACCTGATCAGTGTGCCTTATATCTTCAAATGTAATTTTAAAGAAACAGGAATGAAAATATAATAACTACTGTAGGATTAAATGCCCTTTTGGTAAGGATAATTTCCAGGTAATATATTGACTCTGAAGTGTAAGGAACATAGTGTTTTAAATCTTAATACCTAGAAACAAAACTGTGAAAGAAATGAATTAAAAGTTTCCCTGAAAAGATTAAACTAGTTGTTACCTTCTAATCTAATTAAAGAGTATATTGATACCACAAAATAGCCAGACAGGTAGTAATTCAGCAAGCATTTCTGTACAGTTAATAATACAATAGAGAAAGCCATTTATTTTTCCAATTCATTTTCATTTTATCCTGAACTGGGTTGTATTGAGAAGCCCTTTAGAATTCAAGTGGGCTATTGGTTTACCCTTATTAACTAAAATCCACTTAACAGAAAGGGAGTGTGTGTGTGTGCTGGGGAGGACATAGAAATAATATACATTTTTAAGTGTACTGAAAAGTGCTTGTTACACAATCATAACCACAATATATATTTAAAAGGAGAGAGAGAGACCCAAAAAAGCTGGGAAAGGGTTGTTATGTATATTTCAGATCAAAATTGCTTTAAGTACAAATAATAATATCAGGCTTCTTTTAGTATAAGAGCAACAGAACATTCATTTTAACTCACAGAATAAATGCTTCACATTTTCTGTAAGAACACCATTATGTTAACTGCTACACTATCCTGCTCTCACTCACATTAGTTGTCTTGTTTCTGACAAAACACAACCAGGGAATGCAGAGTTGAAAGCTGCTAAATCCACTCCATCTCTTTAAATCTTTCTTTTGGCTGACAGAACTAGGCTATTTAAACAATAACGGGTGCCATAATTTACTGTTGAAGTCTGTACTCATTATTATTATTACCCTTTAAAAAGAGGAACTACAAATGACAAATGATCAATTCAAAGAAACATAGACAACTTTTATCTGTTCACTGAGAAATTTTTCATGCTTCAATTTTCTATCCATGAGGAGCTACATCTCATCTGGATAACTCACAAAATCTTGTTTTAATGAAACACATTTGAAATCTGACTTTAATGGAACACATTTTTACCTTTATGTCATGCTTTCTGAAATAAAATACAAGTTTGTAGCAGCACTACGTGCAGCTCATTGATAAACTGCAGGCAATCTTGGCTGTTATCAACCAGCTGCAAGCCTATCTCTCTCATCAACACTTTCATTTCCTTTGGCTTATTGTAAGTACTTCACATTTCCCAGGATGAAAAAAAGGGGAAAAGATTCCCTGACTTTAAGTTCAGGATTTAATCCTCTAATAATAGTGTTTTGTATTTATGTAGTACTCCCTTCTCAAATGTAACCTACCTGTATAGTAATTAGATCATCTTCCTGTTCTGTCCTTCCTTGGTGGCTCAGAGGGTAAAGCATCTTCTAGCAATGTGGGAGACCCAGGTTTGATCACTGGGTCGGGAAGATCCCCTGGAGAAGGAAATGGCAACCTACTCCAGTGCCCTTACTTGGAAAATCCCACAGACAGAGGAACCTGGTAGTCTACAGCCCGTGGGGTTGCAAAGAGTCAGACACAACTATTATTTTTCCAGCACTAGAAAAAAAAAATGTTGAAATGTCAGAGTATGTTGGAAAGCATGTTGAAAAGATCATCACAGAGGAGCTTAATCTGAGGGAAGTGTTATAGGAGTATTTAAGAATCCAGAGAAAGAGCTCAATTTATACTTTAAGAAATTCATGAATGATCCATAAATAGCAATATAAAAAAAGTCTATTGTGTTTTACACAAAGGAATGCTTGTCCTGAAAACTGTAACAAACAAGTACATTCTCCTTACTGTGTCAATTCTTGATAAGTACATTACAGATTATAGTATTCATGTAAGTACTCTATATTTTTGCAGGCTGAGATTGAACAGACATGCTGTTTAAGATTTTCCTCCTTTAAATCTGAATTATAATATAGTGTGTCCCTTACATATGAACTTTCAAGTTATGAACTTTCCAAGATGCATATGTGCATTTGCAAGTCCAGTTGGGAAAGTCAGTTCACCTGTGGGCATACATTGTCACAGGCTTCCTATACAAGTGTTGTGCTTTTGTGTACTTTTCTGTACAGTACTACATAGGGTATAGCAGTGCGGTCTCTTCATTTCAAGCTCAGGATGTCCAGAAGCAAGTGTAAAAGCAGCAGTGGTGTAGCCAGCACCACTGTACTTTTCAAGGTGCTGTACTGCATGATTGAAAATATCTTCTTTACTTTTTGTGCTGTTTCTTATACATTATTTGTGTGAAAAGTATTATAAACCTATTACAGTACAGTACTGTATAGCTGATTGCTTTAGCTGGGTACCTAGGCTAAGAGACCCAGAGATTATCTTTGGCATCACACTGCTACCTGGTGACCAGATCTTGTAATTCACACACGAGATATTTTACTTCACACTTTTCTGTAGCATTTTCATATTTTTGGCTAAATCAGAGAAAATCCAAAGCACATATAGAAATTAACACTAAAGACTGCTTTTTGAAATGTACATATATCCTTAGGTTTTAAAATATTTTTCAGGCAAATTAAAGACAAAAGGCATCAACTTAATTTAAGGAACCAAAATAAATGAGATGAATACAACCATTTATACTGTTCAACACTCTAACATTAATGAAAGTGAAAGTGTTAGTCACTCAGTCGTGTCCACCTCTTTGTGACCCCATGGACTGTAGCCCACCAGGCTCCTCTGTCCATGGAATTCTTCAGGCAAGAATACTGGAGTGGGTTGCCATTTCCTTCTCCAGGGGATCTTCTTGACCCAGGAATTTAACTCAGGTCTCCCACACTGCAGCCAAATTCTTTACCCTTTACCGTCTGAATCACCAGGGAAGCCCAACTTAATACTATTCAGCATTCTAATATTAATATGGAAATGTAGATAAACTTAAAGTTTATATTGGATGTCTACTAATACTTTCCTCCATCTATTACTGTTCATTCTTCAACTTTACAGGGCAATACTTTTTACACTGTAAACCTTAATTCTAGTTGCTTCTTTTTCACTTTATGGACATGACAATATAGTTGACTCTTGAAGAACTTGGGGTTAGGGTAAGGATGCAGTAGAAACTCCAAGTATAACTTTATAGTTGGACCCTTATATGCAGTTACACATTCAGGAATTCAACCAACCTTGGATCATTTAGTACTGTAGTACATATTTATTGAAAATAATCTGTGCATAAGTAGTCCAGTTCAAATCCATGCTGTTCAAAGATCAACTGTAGTGATACAATTTTCAAAACTGAACAAGTTATGCTAACTTTCCATAGTGAAGACTTCCAAAATGAGTAACGCAAAACCAAATAATTTCTGAGCCTACTACATCTTTTGAATTCTTCATCTTTTAGGCAGATGGTAAATGGCAACCTATCAACAATATTCCAATTGTATTCTAGTCTTTTAAATATCTCTTGACGCTTGAAAAAAATCATCTAATGCCTTCTGCAAAGTGAAAAAAAAATAACTCAAAATATCTGAATGCTTGCTGCTGAACATGCTAAATGAGCTAAATAATGGGAAACACATTTACAATATATTTTAATGGTAAGTCTATCCAATTTGTGATTTAAGAGGACAAACTATTGGTTATTTTTGCATTCTTAGTAATTTAAGGAGAAGCAGACTGGGAAATACGCACTCACAAGCCTTATAAAACTGCCGCAGTTATTTTGACTAATAGACATTTATGGCCAATGTTCTGCTGGTAGAAAAACACCCTTGCAAGGTTATAAACTAGTAGGAGAGCTCACAGAACCTTGAAGCATTCACAGCCACAGCTGTGCAGACAAAGCCATGCAAAGAATAAAGCAATCATTTGTGCTAGTGAGTTTACACAATGTGGACAACCTACTAACAAATCAAGGCTGAATTGTGTGTGTGCATGTGTGTGTTGGTTACTTAGGTAACCTTAGTCACCTAAGTCAATAGAAGAGATTCAATCAGTAGTTTTCTGTCTCCTGAATATTCCCTTTATTCTACCTTGCTCTTGATTAACAAAACTCACTTTTCTCCCACTTGAATCCTGTGTTCCAATAGGGGAAAAGCCTATGATTAAAAAATGCCAAAAAACACTCTTATTTTTGCTATACTAAGTGATTTTTTTTCAAATACTGTGAGTCAATACGAGAAATTTGTGTTTTGGTAACATTCCCAGAGAAAATTACATGCTAGAAATTATAACTGAAAATAAACAGATTCTTAGGTACAGACACATTCATGTTTGTCCAAAGGCTTTCATTTGAAGAGTGAGAGACAAGAAGCAGAATAACAACTTTTCAACAACTGACTAAAATTCATCATGTTCGCCCATATTCATATTCTTAGTTTTTGTGGGAGGAAAAGGGATTTGTTAAGACCATTATGAACATTTTCGACTTATGCAAATTAATTGTTTCCATTTCCTTCTTTATTAGGGAATTTTTTGGGTATAATATACACTATTTTAAAATATTTAAAACAATATGTTCCAATATTCTTTACATCATATACTCAGTAAAATAATTTTTATGCCTGCCTACACTTCTTATATAAGAATAACTGTGAAGAATGTTTGACAAAGAAAATTTACTGCACTCCTCTCTCTCTCCCAGGATTCACAAATTTTATTTTAATAAAGAAAATTCTCTAGGCAACTGTGAAACTATGCTCTTGATATAAAAAAATCTCTGTTCATAATTTATTGGAGAATATAAGGAACCAAATATTTTAAAAAGAAGTAGAATGAGGAAAATTGGAGATGAAAGACATTGTATAAATTTTGAAATATGTAGATACCATACAAAATTCTTTATAGACAGTTAAACTCTGCATTATATTTTATCATCATGAAAAATAGTAGTTAAAATGTGATGATTAATTATTACATGCCCAGCTTTACACATATTCACACTTTATCTCTACAATAATTCTGTGCGTAGGTAGTATTATTATTGTCTGTTGTAGATGTGGAAATTGACGCACTAAGCAGTTAAAGTAGGATTTGTAAGATCAGTAAGGGGACACAGCTCAGTGGTGTATCTCCAAATCCCTCCCTCCTTCCGGACACTGCCTATAGAGATAAACTTTCACCAATATTGTTAGACTCAGGACTTCCCTGGTGGTCCAGTGGCTAAGACTCCACTCTTAAAGCAGGGATCCCAGGGTTCAATCCCCAGGCCAGGGCCCAGGTCTCACACGTCACAATCAAAGATCCCACATATGACAACGAAGATTGAAGATCCCACATGCTGCAACTAAGACCCAGAATAGCCAAATAAATATATAAATGAATAGTTCTAAGGACTTGACTCCTTAGACTCAGGTTTCAACATGGACTGATATTTTGAATTTTTTAAGCATAAAAACACATTGTTAATGAATATAAAGAATTTCCTGTCAGCACATTTTAACCAAGATGTTTGTAACTAAACTTTCCTATACTCAAATAAATTTCATAATTATATCTTATACACTAAATTTTGGCTTTCTCCACTTCATCCACTATCATTGTAATTTAATGGAAGAACATATTTTTTCAATAAGTCAGAGCTTTGGGTACATACCCAGAGTTGTTTTCACTATTTTCTCCTTTCTTTTGCTTTTAAGGGAGTCTTTTAATAAGATAAATGCCCATGTGATAGCCTCAAAGGCCTGGACTCTATAAAATACTATGCATTATTTGGCAATGATCATCTTATATTAACAAGAGATAGAACTGATTTCTTAATGAAAATTCAAATGAGTAATTAAGTATAAATTCACACAAAATAATATTTCAAATAGTGACACTCAATACTGTAATGTAGCATTAATGTTTTAACATTGCTTTATAAATGCAATTTTATCTTTTACTGTCATGCAGCATTTTTGAAAATATATGACTTTAAATTCTGAATTGCTAATATGATCAATGATGACACTAACTGTAGCACTTTTGATTAGCTTTCTAAAGGACAGAATGCCCAAGAAGTATTTTCCAAAATAATTTTCACGGTCTTCTAATATGTATAAAATTTTAGGAATTTATTTAAGGGGAGTGTAGTACTTGAATTCTGGAAATAATAATAATGATTAAACAATAATAGTGTGCCTCAGGAGTTTTTAGCTGCAAGAAACAGAAACCTATTACATGGAAGGAAAGGGACTATTTGACAAGGAGTCAGGTATATCCTACAACCTATATAAAAAACAGAAGATAAGGCTAAGCAAACAGGATAAATTCAAAAGAGCCTTTGAAACAAAAAGAATCTAGTCAAAAAAGACTAAGGTGTCACCACTACTTAACAAAACCCACCACTGACCACAGACCCTAATAGGCACAAATCAAATTTCAGCTTTCATGTGTCTTTCTGACACTCATTCAAAAGCCAAAGCCATTAAAAGAGAAACTATCACTAGGATCTGGCTGCCTCTTTGAGAGGGAAAAGAAGGGTTTCTCCTCTGCTGTATTGAGGGAGAAAGGCCAAGAAGGGGTGGTGAAGATAGAGCTATGCCTCCCACCACTCACACTTTGGAAAGTTCCACACACGGAAAAGACTGATGTAAGCCTGGTGATTTATCAGTTCAGTTCAGTCGCTCAGTCGTGTCAGACTCTTTGCAAATCCATGGACTGCAGCACGCCAGGCCTCCCTGTCCATCACCAACTCCCAGAGTTTACTCAAACTCATGTCCATCTAGTCGGTGATGCCATCCAACCATCTCATCCTCTGCTGTCCCCTTCTCCTCCTGCCTTCAATCTTTCCCAGCATCCAGGGTTTTTTCAAAAGAGTCAGTTCTTCGCATCAGGTGGCCAAAGTATTGGAATTTCAGCTTCAGCATCAGTCCTTCCAATGAATATTCAGGACTGATTTCCTTTTGGATGGACTGGTTGGATCTCCTTGCAGTCCAAGGGACTCGCAAGAGTCTTTTCCAACACCACAGTTCTAAAGCATCAATTCTTCAGTGCTCAGCTTTCTTTATAGTCCAACTCTCACATCCATACATGACTACAGGAAAAACCATAGCTTTGACTAGATGGACCTTTGTTGGCAAAGTAATGTCTCTGCTTTTTAATATGCTGTCTAGATTGGTCATAGCTTTTCTACCAAAGGAGCAAGCATCCTTTAATTTCATGCCTGCAGTCACCATCTGCAGTGATTTTGGAGCCCCCAAAATAAAAGTCTGTCACTGTTTCCCCATCTATTCGCCATGAAGTTATGGGCCCAGATGCCATGATCTTAGTTTTCCAAATTTGAGTTTTAAGCCAACTTTTTCACTCTCCTCTTTCACTTTCATCAAGGGGCTCTTTAGTTCTTTTTCACTTTCTGCCATAAGGGTGGTGTCATCTGCATATCTGAGGTTATTGCTATTTCTCCCAGCAATCTTGATTCCAGCTTGTGCTTCATCCAGCCCAGCATTTCACATGATGTACTCTGCATAGAAGTTAAATAAGCAGGGTGACAATATACAGCCTTGACATGCTCCTTTCCCAATTTGGAACCGGTCTGTTGTTCCATGTCCAGTTCTAACTGTTGCTTCTTAACCTGTATACAGATTTCTCAGGAGGCAGGTTAGATGGTCTGGTAGTCCCATATCTTGAAGAATTTTCCACAGTTTGTTGTGATCCACACAGTCAAAGGCTCTAGCCTAGTCAATAAAGCAGAAGTAGATGTTTTTCTGGAACTCTCTTGCTTTTTCCATGATCCAGCGAATGTTGGCAATTTGATCTCTGGTTTCTCTGCCTTTTCTAAATCCAGCTGAACATCTGGAAGTTCATGGTTCACATACTGTTGAAGCCTAGCTTGGAGAATTTTGAGCATTACTTTGCTAGCGTGTGAAATGAGTGAATTGTGTGGTAGTTTAATTGTGTAATATTTCAATTTCACCAAAATAGGAAACTAAAACCAAAAAGTGCTATAAAATTAATTCGTCTGGTGGTTATATTCCAATTTTCCCTTCTCTAGCAAACTGGGGATATACTGTCTGACCTCTCTCATTCAGAATTCTGTGGTTTGTGAGTTCAACCTAACAGCTGACTCAGAGTGATGAAGGTAGAGTTGCTGGACCAAATATAACTAATCAAACCTAGTCCCAGTGATTCTTTTAAGAATGAGCATGACTCAGTGGACATGAGTTTCAGCAAACTCTGGGAGATAAGTGAAGGACAGGGAAGCCTGGTGTGCTGTAGTCCATAGGGTCACAAAGAGTCGGACATGACTTAGTGACTGAGAATCAACAAGGAGGTCATCAAAGAACAGCAGCACATCTGTCATCCTGACGCTTCTTTCCCAGAGTTCCTGTGTTGGAACCCTTCTTTGTTGAATTCCAAATCTTTGCTTTGTTTCTTGTTTGCACCCTTTGTTCTGCTGAACACATCATCAAAAGACGTCCTTAGAAAAGTAAACAGGAGGTGAGTTTTGTGACTCTGAAAATAAATTTCTTTTCTGAAAATAATTTGTTCTACCCTATCACTCTATTGCTAATAGCTGTTTATTCAATTTTTGGTTGAAAATAATGTTTCCTTAGAACTTTTAAGAAGTTGAAAACTTGTTATAAAGCAATTATCTTTCTGAAAGGAATTAATTTGTATATTATTGGACTTTTTCCTTGAATCTTTCACCCATGGCACGAATTTATTTTCATGCCATTGTTTTTATTTTGGCATAAAATACTTGTATCTCTCTACTCTGAGAAATGTCCATGTATCATCTCTTAATGCTTTTTCTGTTTTCCTTAAACTTCTATTACAAAATGAATCTATTGAATTTATCCTCTAAATTTCTTATATTTTCTCTCCTGTTTATAAAAAATATTTTCATCTTTTATATTATTTTCTGGGGATATCTTTAAATTTATATTCCAAAATGTATTCTAAATTTCTCATTTGGCAATATTTTAACCTCTATGTGTTCATTCTTTTTGTATGATTGTTCCCTTTTAAATTCATTTTGCAGATGAAACATCTTGTCTCACCCCTTTGATAATATTACATGTACAGCATGGTTAATTTGAATGTGCATGTTCTAACCATTAACTTTGTCTTTTTGTTTGTTGTTTTTCTCACTTTGTTTTTCTCTTCATTGTAGAACTCTTTCCTCAAATATGACTATTTCTTCACATTTAAGAATGAGGCATTAACAAGCTGGTCAGGAGCTTGGTATGAGAGGCTAGGGCTTGTCAACTTTTGGGATTCACTATAGGGTAATCAGGTCACAAGCTGACTATTTTCTTATGGGAGTCTTGTATTTTACCTTTAGTGATTTTTCTATGTGGTTATTTAATTTCTCTTAGAAAGAACAAACTCCTGGTGGCATAAACCGGGCAGAAAGAATTATACGAGGAAGCTGGGGAAATGATTCGAAACCTACCATTTAATCAGCAACCTTTCACACAAATTCTATTTTAATTCCCATTTCTCAAAAGCACCCTCCACTTTGCCTTTTAACACCCAAGTCTACAGGCTCTTTTTTCATATTTTGGCACCTCTGAGCATCTCAGTAGCCCATGCTAGGTAAGAAATTTGCAAATTAAAGATTAAAAAAGCATAAACTTGATGTATTTTATATAATTTCAGGCTTAAACTAAGGAGTTTGCTATATCTTCTTATAAAGAAAGGAAATTCTTGTCCCCAGTATGATTATATCATCCAATTATTTTCAAATTTTATTTCTTACATGTCTTCTGGCTTACTTCAGGTCTCAAGGCAATAACTCAGATCATGCCCTTCCTTATGTATATTATTATCCAAGGAAATTATTTGTTTTGTTAAAAATTTAAAATTTCTTACTCTAGAAAGTACTGTGCTATAATTCTTTTAATCTCTAAGATTAATTTTCCCTCTTTCATTCATAGTATTATCAGAGATTCCTATTTTTATTGGCTAGGTCAGAAAGGAGATTATTTACCTTATTATCCCCTAACTCCAGACAGAGATTCAAGTCAGTTCTCATCTTTAAGTAACTCTCTGCATACTGTTTTGGTATACAGAATATGTTTAGTCTACCAATGGTTATGAGATAATTTATGAAACCATGATGAGCAGAATAATGATTTCCCAAAGATTTCTATGCCCCAATTCCCACAACCTATGAATATGTTGGGCCACATGGGAAAGGGGAATTACGGCTGCAAATGAAATTAAGGTTGCTAATCAGATGACCTGCTGGGGATATTAATCTGAGTGGGCTGAATATAACCTCATGTGTCTTCATAAATGGAAGAGAAAAGCGGAAGACAGAACTAGAGAGATGTCCATGTGAGAAGGACTCATCCTGGCATTACTGGCTTTGAAGATGGAGGAAGGAGAGAATAAGCCAATAAAAATGGACAGCCTCATACCTACGGCTGATTCATGTTGAGGTCTGACAGAAAACAGAATTCTGTAAAGCAATTATCCTTCAATAAAATAATAAATTTTAAAAAATGGACAGCCTCTAGAAACTAGAAAATAAAACAGTTTCTCTCCTAGAGCCTCTAGATAGGGATCACCCTACCAACACCTTGATCTTAGCCCAGCAAGATCTGTTTTGGATTTCTGACCTCTAGAAGCATGAAATAATGAATTTTTGTTGTTGTAAGTTAAATTTGTGAGAATTTGTTACAAGAACTAAGAAAAACTAATACAGGTTTTGGTACCTGGAAATGGGGTGCTTCTATATCAAATACCTTAAAAGGTGGGGATGGCTTTGGAGTTGGCTAGAAGAACTTTGGACTTCCTTGGTGACTCAGACAGTAAGGAGTCTGCCTGCAATGTAGGAGACCAGGGTTCTATCCCTGGGTCAGGAAGATCCCCTGGAGAAAGAAATGGCAACCCACTCCAGTAGTCTTGCCTGGAAAAATCCCATGGACAGAGAAGACTGGCGGGCTACAGTCCACAGGGTCACAAAGAGTTGGACACGACTGAGCAACTTCACTTTCTTTCACTTTCAGAAGAATTTTGAGGTGCATAATAGAAAAAAAACTTAAGATTCCCTGAACAGAATCTTAATAGATACATGGATGTTAAAAACTCTGTAAGTGAGGGATCATCTAAAAGAAAGAAGCATGATAAATAAAACATTTATTACCTGAAAGAATACGTAATTCATCACAAACACACTGTTGGTAGAAATACGGATGTAAAAGATAATTCTAGCTAGGGAGGAGTCAGGAGTAAATGAAGAACATATTATTGGAAACTGGAGGAAAGAGAACCCCTGGTACCCAGCATAGAAAGCTTCGCAAAATTCTACAGTTATGTGACAAGTAGAATTTTAAATGATGAAATTACACTTTCAAATGAGAAGCTTACCTAGTAAAATGTAGATATGGCCTGTTTCCTCTTGCTGCTTATAGTAAAATACAAAAGAGATAAAGGAACTCAGATTTGATGATTTAGAAAATACTTGGCCTGTTCAGATCATAAAGACATTAAAATGAAGGGATTCCCACCATCAGAAAAGTGTTTTCCAGAATATAAACTAAGAATTGGCTAAGCACTCTTTTGCTGAAATGGCAACCCATTACAGTATTCTTGCCTGGAAAATCTCACGGACAGAGAGGCCTGGCAGGCTATGGTGCATACGGCGGCAAAGAGTCAGACACAACTGAAGTGACTTAGCATGCACACAAAGAATGATCAGGAAGATCAAAAGGTCAATATATTTAGTCACACAACAGACTCTTAGAAATAATTAAGCATATGATTCAGATATTACCTCAATTATCTCAACAGGAGACAGAGACAGATATGAGATTTCCTAGAAAAGACATCAAAGATAATCTTGAAAGATTGCCTGTTGTCTAACAGAGTGAATCTTCAAGATTTATCATGGATTTATCATGCTCCACCAGTTTCATGTATCAACAAAACTCTATCAGCTTGAACTAATGTGTACTGATAAAGTACAGAATGAAAGAAGGCTGTCAGACCACCAAATTCTACAAGTTCTAACTACTAGTGATACAAATCCTAGTAAGTACAGTGATAAAAACCAACGGTAAACATGCACTGCATTTCATGAATAAGTAAACATGACTCAAAGGGTCATCTGAGCTGAGAACCACAGATAACCAGTCCCTGAAATCGAAATCCTGGCTGGATTCTCAAGTTACTTGAGACAGGTAATTTATTTTCGCCTACGTTTTTCCCTTTCTGAATCAGAAAGTCTACGACTAGTACCATATGCATGTCCCAGTATTGCTTTTGGGAACAATACTTATTTCTTGACTTTCACAAGTTTAAAGACGGAGAGAGCTGTGACCCAGGATGAAATTATATCCAATCTCTCACATCAACTGAGATGATGAGACTGAATTTTAGAATTAATGAGACCAGATGCAAATCAAGACTTAGATGCATTTTTGGACTTGACTTAACCAGAGATCAAATTGCCAACATCTGCTGGATCATCGAAAAAGCAAGAGAGTTCCAGAAAAACATCTATTTCTGCTTTATTGACTATGCCAAAGCCTTTGACTGTGTGGATTACAATAGACTGTGGAAAATTCTGAAAGAGATGGGAATACCAGACCACCTGACCTGCCTCTTGAGAAACCTATATGCAGGTCAGGAAGCAACAGTTAGAACTGGACATGGAACAACAGACTGGTTCCAAATAGGAAAAGGAGTATGTCAAGGCTGTATATTGTCACCCTGCTTCTTTAACTTCTATGCAGAGTACATCATGAGAAACACTGGGCTGGAGGAAGCACAAGCTGGAATCAAGATTGAAGGGAGAAATATCAATAACCTCAGATATGCAGATGACACCACCCTTATGGCAGAAAGTGAAGAAGAACTAAAGGGCCTCTTGATATAAGTGAAAGAGGAGAGTGAAACAGTTGGCTTAAAGCTCAACATTCAGAAAACTAAGATCATGGCATCTGGTCCCATCACTTCATGGGAAATAGATGGGGAAACAGTGGAAGTAATGGCTGACTTTATTTTTCTGGGCTCCAAAATCACTGCAGATGGTGACTGCAGCCATTAAATTAAAAGACGCTTACTCCTTGGAAAGAAAGTTATGACCAACCTATAGAGCATATTAAAAAGAAGACACATTACTTTGCCAACAAAGGTCCATCTAGTCAAGGCTATGGTTTTTCCAGTGGTCATGTATGGATTTGACCGATGGACTATAAAGAAAGCTGAGCACTGAAGAATTGATGCTTTTGAACTGTGGTGTTGGAGAAGACTCTTGAGAGTCCCTTGGACTGCAAGCAGATCCAACCAGTCCATCCTAAAGGAGATCAGTCCTGGGTGTTCATTGGAAGGACTGATGTTGAAGCTGAAACTCCAATACTTTGGCCACCTAATGCGAAGGGCTGACTCATTGGAAAAGACCCTGATGCTGGGAAAGATTGAAGGGAGGAGGAGAAGGGGACGACAGAGGATGAGATGGCTGGATGGCATTACCGACTCGATGGACATGGGTTTGGGTGAACTCTGGGAGTTGATGATGGATAGGGAGGCCTGGCATGCTGCGGTTCATGGGGTCGCAAAGAGTTGGACACGACTGAGCGACTGAACTGAAACTCAACTGATGATCTAACTAGTTGACATTTTTGGGAAATTTAGGGTGCATTAAATTCCTATTGGCTCAGCAGTAAAAGAATATGCCTGCAATGCAGGAGATTCAGGTTGAATCTCTGGATTGGGATGATCCCCTGGAAAAGGAAATGGCAACCTGCTTGAGTATTCTTGCCTGGGAAATTGCATAGAAAGAGGAGCCTGGTTGGGCTACAGACCATGAGGTCCCACACCACCACCAAATGTACTTTATATGTGAATATTTGAGGAGCAGGGACACACTGTGGTAGTATAAAGCCATCACAAAATGCACCTGTCCTAATCCTTGGAAACTAAGAATACATTAGTTTGCATGACAAAGGGGGTTTATGCTTTCAAGTGAAATTAAGGTGACCCCTGGATTTGAGATGAAGCTGTTAACATACATTATATGGGTGGACCCTTGAGAAAGAGGAAAGCAGAAGAAAAAAATCAGGCAAGGAGGACAGCATGAGGACTCAGCCTAGTGGAACTAGCTTTGAAGATGGAGAAGAGGGAAATGAGCCAAAGAAAGTGGTTAGCTTTTAGGTGGTGGAAAAGTCAAGGAAACAGATCCTCTTTGAAAGTATCCACAGTGGAATCTCCCTGCTAGGCGATGGTTGGTTATGAACTATAGAACTTTTAGACAATATGTGTGTGTTGTTTTGAGCCACTAAATCTGGGGTAACTTGTCATAGCAACAATAGAAAAATGACACACACATACACACACACACACACACACACACACACATATATATATTCTCAGTAAGCAAAATATATTAGATATAATGACATCTGCCAAAAAATTACCTTTATTAATCCCATAGAGCTTTCTGGCAAATTCTTTTGGCATATTAACATTTTAACGTTAATGTTTATGGTACATTGATAATATTAGTGTAAATATTTCTTATTTCTACTTTGTAACTTTCTTTCAAAATTACAACTGGAACATTTTGAATTTATCACAATTATTTAGATTCTACTTTATTAATCTAATTTTTATTGACTATCAGTTTATCATTCTTTTTCTTCAAGAGATGGGAATACCAGACCACATGACCTGCCTCCTGAGAAATCTGTATGCAGGTTAAGAAGCAACAGTTAGAACTAGACATGGAACAACAGAATAGTTCCAAATCGGGAAAGGGGTAGGTCAAGGCTATATATTGTCACCCTGTTTATTTAACTTCTCTGCAGAGTACATCATGAGAAACACTGGGCTGGAAGAAGCACAAGCTGGAATCAAGACTGTCAGGAGAAACATCAATAACCTCAGATACACACTCTTAAGGCAGAAAGCAAACAACTAAAGAGCCCCTTGATGAAAGTGAAAGAGGAGAGTGGAAAAAGTTGGCTTAAAATTCAACATTCAAAAAATTTAGATCATGTCATCTGTTTCCATCACTTCATGGCAAATAGATGGGGAAACAATGGAAACAGTGACAGACTTTATTTTGGGGGGCTCCAAAACCACTGCAGATGGCTAGTGTAGCCACTCAATTAAAAGATGTTTGCTCCTTGGAAGAAAAGCTATGACCAACCTAAACAGCATATTAAAAAGCAGAGACATTACTTTGTTGATAAACTCTGTCTAGTCAAAGCTATGATTTTTCTAGTAGTCATGTATGGATGTGAGAGTTGGACTATAAAGAAAGCTGAACGTCAAAAAGTTGATGCTTTTGAACTGCGGTGTTGGATAAGACTCTTGAGAGTCCCTTGGACTGCAAGGAGTTCCAACCAGTCCATCCTAAAGGAAATCAGTCCTGATATTCATTGGAAGGACTGATGCTGAAGCTGAAACTCCAATACTCTGGCCACCTAATGTGAAGAACTGACTCCTTAGAAAAGACCCTGATGCTCAGAAAGATTGAGGCTCGAGGAGAAGGGGATGACAGAGGATGAGATGATTGGATGTCATCACCGACTCAGTGGACACGAGTTTGAGCAAGCTCTGGGAGCTGGTGATGGACAGGGAGGCCTGGCATGCTGTAGTCCATGGAGTTGCAAAGAGTTGGACATGACCGAGCTAGTGACCTGAAAAGAATTGATCATAATCTACAGTGAAATATAATCTGAAAAAATACATAACTAAATCACTTAGTTGTAAACCTGAAATCAACACAATAATATAAACTGACTATAATTAAAAAAAAATGTTAATGGGCTGTGCATAATGATTTCCTTTCCACAGTATGATAGGAAACGGATGGGGGAATGATAACTTCTCAGAGAAACCTGACAAACACTAACTCAGTCAGGTGACCAAGATTAACATCACTAGTGATCAGTCATGTTGATGCATGTACCCAAGTTTAATGTGGTGAGAATGTCACTTCACCTCTAGTTTTCTGCCCCTGAACCCATAAAATCAGTCTCACTAACCTTGAGAAAAAATTGAGACAAACCCTAATTGTAAGATTAGTTCTGAACCAGAACTCTGAAAAATTAGGAAGTTCATCAAAAAAGAAAAAGGAAAATTTATGAAACTCTCACAGAGCAGAGGAGACTAAGGATAACGATGACTACATGTCACGTAGTATATAGATTAACTCCTGTAAGAGAAAAAAGACATTAGGGAAAAGCTCGCGAAATTTTAAGAAAGTGTGAGGTTTAATTAATTCTAATGTATTGATGTTGGTGATGGGCTTCCCAGGTGGCACAGCAGTGAAGAAACCGTCTGCCAATGGAGGAGACAAAGAGACATGGATTCAATCCCTGGGTCAGCAAGATCCCCTGAACTAGGAAATGGCAACCTGCTCCAGTATTCTTGCCTTGAGAATTCCATGGACATAGGAGCTTGGTGGGCTATCATGGGGTCTCAAAGAGTCAGACACGAATGAACACACACACACATGCACCCCAATGTTGGTTAGTGAATAGTCTCATATATACCATAATAATACAAAATGTTAACAAAGGGAGAAAATGGGAGTGGGATGTAAAAGAATGACACAATACTATTTTCTGCAACTTTTCTATGCATCTATAACTATTCTTTAAAAAGTTTTATTTACTCATAAAATTTATTTTAAAAGTAATTTGAAAAATATAAAGCTTAAAATTTAGCTTACAGTGTATTACCAACTGTGGAAGACACTGTAGCTTAGTTCAATCAGCATACACTTTGTATAAATTTCTCTTACATTCTCTACTAGCTGTTGACCTAGACTCTGTAGTACTCACAGGTGGCCATATGTTAACATTCACTGTACAATGAGATCTACAAGTGTTCTGATGTTATCCTTTATCTTTTTTCCTGCCTGGAATTTGGAAATGATGACTGGTGCTACAACGGGCATTTGTTGACCAGCAGAAAAATGTCCTAATGTCATTAAGCCCTGTTACCAATTAAAACTTAGTTTATAATGAATAAGGCTTCCCTGGTGGCTGAGACGATAAAGAATCTGCCTGCGATGCGGGAGACCCAGGTTTGATCCCTGAGCAGGGAAGAATCCCTGGAAAAGTGAATGGCAACCCACTCTAGTATTCTTGCCTGGAGAATTCCATAGACAGAGGAGTCTGGCGGGCGAAAATTCACGGGGTCCCAAGAAACTAACACGATAATGAAGAAAATAATACTACATGTTTAAGCCACTGCTGTGAGGTCATCAGTTGCTTGCAGTTATGAATTCCTGAATCACTGCACTTTTACTATATCTTAGTTATTTCTATTACCTTTAATACTTTAGCCATGTTACCTTTCTATTCGTCCATATTCAAACTACTAAAGCCATGGTAAATACTTCTCTTATCAAAGGCCTAGCTATAAGTATCCTAAAAGCAGTAGGTGGTTGACAAATGTGAGAAGATAAATATTATGGACGCTTTAGCATGTAATTCACTATAAACAGATAATAGATGTATTTTATTGTGTGCTAACACTCAGCTAAGAATATGAGACAGCAAAAGAGACACTGATGTATAGAACAGTCGTATGGACTCTGTGGGAGAGGGAGAGGGTGGGAAGATTTGGGAGAATGGCATTGAAACATGTAAAATATCATGTATGAAACGAGTTGCCAGTCCAGGTTCGATGCATGATACTGGATGCTTAGGGCTGGTGCACTGGGACGACCCAGAGGGATGGTATGGGGAGGGAGGAGGGAGGAGGTTTCAGGATGGGGAACACATGTATACCTGTGGCGGATTCATTTTGATATTTGGCAAAACTAATACAATTATGTAAAGTTTAAAAATAAAATAAAATAAAAAAAAAGAATCTAGATTCTACTTAGACTATCAAATTAACTTTGTTCAGCAGGATAGGGGGCCCAAACACAAAACTGTGTAATTCTCCTAAACAAACATTAGTTTTTTTTATGTATGCTATGTTTTAATTAACTTCAACTGTATTATGTCTAAAACCGTCATAGTAAGAAATAGATCATAGTCATGGATATTTTTAACTACATCAACTTCTTACCAATCATGATCGGTTATGGTCTAGCTCCCCAAATCTTAATCAAGAATTTTAAAAGTGTATAATAACTGATGTTTACAAATTTTGTGATAACTTTTAAATTAGTCTTATGATTCTATGACAGCAAACCCAATTTGTAAAGTACTGTATTATGGTTAAATAAATACATCAAAGTGTAAGACTTTCATTCAAAATAAATTTACTATCTATTTGCTAGTGTTGTATCTATGGGAACATTTGTATATTTTTATAGCCTACATAAAACTGTTTAATAGTAACAGTACATTGTTAAATATTAAATTATTATATTCATTTTAAAAGGTTGAAAAATAAAGACATTTAAAGAAAACAGATAAGATTTTTATGTGCATTTTTTGTGAATTGTATATGCATGTACACGTTGGAAGCTGAATGTGTCCATTTTCCTGATAGCCAAAGGTGACTTAGTAAACATTTTCATATAAAACCCTCCATTCTATTTTTTAAAAATTTTCTCCTTTTCCCCCTTTTTAAGATTTATTTTCCTTCTTTTGGTTTGAAAGTAGAAGTGAAAGTGTTAATCATCCAGTTGTGTCCAGCTCTTTGCAACCCCATGGACTGTAGACTGCCAGGCTCTTCTGTCCATGGAATTCTCCAGGCAAGAACACTGGAGTGGGTAGCCATTCCCTTCCCTAGGAGATCTTCCCCACACAGGGATTGAATCTGGGTCTCCTGCATTACAAGCAGATTCTTTACCATCTGAGCTACTAGAGAAAGCCAGTATATCAACAGTAAATATTGCAATGAATTATGAAGAACTGATTTATAATCTTTGAAATAAAATCATTAAACTATTTTATCTCTGAAAATTTATGAGTGAATTGTCTTCCTGGCACAAGGGGACTAAAATCAAACACTAAAAAGGAAACAAATAATTCTAAAATTACTAAGTGCAATAATTATTTTATTGTAACATAATAGAGTTTCAGATTTTTGACAACTTCTTGGGTGAATTTCAGTAGCTAATAACTAACTGAAGACTGTAAACACACAGCACTTAGGCAATTTCTCTGATGCCCTTTGCTTGTTAAACCAAAACGGAAGTTAATATTTTGAAGGAACTAGACTTTAATCTTAACCCTCTAAATCAACACAAAGATATTTTAATAACCACAAAAAAGCACAAAGATATTTTTATAACCACAAAAAAGCACAAAGATATTTTTATAACCACAAAAAAGCACATGTTTAGGCAGGGAACATGTTTTTGTTTTTTTGGTTTTTTTCTATTTATTTTTATTGACTTCAGCTTGGCATCATAGGATATGCTTTTGAAATTTCTCAATGAAAAATAAGATTTCAAAGTCAAAACAATACAGCATCTAGAAGAACATCTTCACAGGACTTTGGAATTGTTAAAAAAATTAATAGGACATAAAAATGGATTAACCATAAAAATTTTTCATAAATATGGGTATATTAAATTGAACCATTTTTATTTGCTTAAAAATACCATTAAGAGAGAAAACCAGCCACCCACAGATGGGGAGAATTTTATCTTCAATGTATATTACCAGCTAACATCTTGTATCAAGAATAGAAATACAGTCAAACAACTCAATAGAAAAGAAAATTAATCTTAAAAGGGCATTTTACCAAAATAAACAAGCTATAGAATGAGTTTAAAACATCTGAAAAGAAGCTCAGCTTCATTATCTGAGAAATGCATGTTAACGTCTATGAAGTACAATCACAAACACACACCAGTGGTTAAAATTAGAAACAGATAAAATACTAACTTTTGACGTAGATATGGAACTACAGAATATTATACACTTCTTGTGAGCATAAATCAATACAATCACTTTGAAAAATATTTTAGCATTATTCACTAAAATTTAACCACAATTTACTCTATGACCAAAATTCTACTCCTAAGTAGTAATATCGACTATGCCAAAGCCTTTGACTGTGTGGATCACAATAAACTGTGGAAAATTCTGAAAGAGATGGGAATACCAGACCACCTGATCTGCTTCTTGAGAAACCTATATGCAGGTCAGGAAGCAACAGTTAGAACTAGACATGGAACAACAGACTGGTTCCAAATAGGAAAGGGAGTATGTCAAGGCTGTATATTGTCACCCTGCTTATTTAACTTCTATGCAGAGTACATCATGAGAAATGCTGGGCTGGAGGAAGAACAAGCTGGAATCAAGATTGCTGGAAGAAATATCAATAACCTCAGATATGCAGATGACACCACCCTTAGGGCTGAAAGTGAAGAAGCACTGAAGTGTCTCTTGATGAAAGTGAAAGAGGAGAGTGAAAAAGTTGGCTTAAAGCTCAACATTCAGAAACTAAGATTATGGCATCTGGTCCCATCACTTCAGGGGAAGTAGATGGGGAAACAGTGGAAACAGTGGCTGACTTTATTTTTCTGGGCTCCCAAATCACTGCAGATGGTGATTGCAGCCATGAAATTAAAAGATGCTTACCCTTGGAAGGAAAGTTATGACCAACCTACACAGCATATTAAAAAGCAGAGACATTACTTTGTCTACAAAGGTCTGCCTAGTCAAGGCTATGGTTTTTCCAGTAGTCATGTATGGATGTGAGAGTTGGACTATAAAGAAAGCTGAGCACTGAAGAATTGATGTTTTTGAACTGTGGTGTTGGAGAAGACTCTAGAGAGTCCCTTGGACTGCAAGGAGATCCAACCAGTCCATTCTGAAGGAGATCAGTCCTGGGTATTCATTGGAAGGACTGATGTTGAAGCTCAATCTCCAGTACTTTGGCCACCTGATGTGAAGAGCTGATTCATTTGAAAAGACCCTGATGATGGGAAAGATTGAAGGCAGGAGGAGAAGGGGATGACAGAGAACGACATAGCTGGATGGCATCACCAACTCAATGGACATGGGTTTGGGTAGATTCTGGCAGTTGGTGATGGACAGGGAGGCCTGGCGTGCTGCAGTTCATGGGGTCACAAAGAATCGGACACGACTGAGCAACTGAACTGAAGTAGTATATGGATAGCCTTTGATAGCAAGTATTTTTGCCAATAATCTTACATTTTGAAATTATTTTTATGTCAGACCTTGTATATACTGACCTACCTAATGACAAAAAAAAATACTTGTGAATTTTTATTGTATATCCAAAAATAAAGCCTACAATAAAATGTTAAAACAATCATAACTGAACCTTAACAACATCACAATACAAAATAACAGAAATGCATATATATGCTCAGTCCAAATATATGAAATGTTCATAGTAACAGTATTTGTAGTAGCCTATAACTAAAAAGAACATAAATGTCCATCAAGAACAGAATACCTATGGAAATGAATAAATTAATATCACACATAAATGCTTCATGCATTAATATAAATAAATCTCATTAGTGAATGAAGCTAGATTCAAAAAAAGATATAATGTATGCCAATTTCAGTTTTATTAAGCTCCAAGTCAGGTAATATTAATCTATGGTATTAGAAGTTAGAATACTAGCTAATTTCAGGATGAAGGATGGAAGTACTTACAGGCATAACTACCTCCTGGTAGCTTCCCTGGTAGCTCAGGTGGTCAAGAATCTGTCTGCAAAGCAGGAGATGCAGGTTTGATCCCTTGGTTGGGAAGATCTCCTGGAGAAGGGAATTAGCTACCCACTCCAGTTTTCTTGCCTAAAGAACCCCATGGACAGAGGAGCCTGGCAGGCTACAGTTTTGGGGGTCACAAAGAGTCAGACATAACACACACATAACTACTTAACTATATTTTTCTTTTTTTTAAAAAAATTTTTTTTAATTTTATTTTATTTTTAAACTTTACATAATTGTATTAGTTTTTCCAAATATCAAAATGAATCCGCCACAGGTATACATGTGTTCCCCATCCTGAACCCTCCTCCCTCCCCATACCATCCCTCTGTATTTCATATTTCAATAAAAAATAAATTAAAAATAAAGTTACAATGTCTTAATTAGTTTTTCTTGAAGGGGGCTTCCTACTGTCTGATCATTTCAGTTCAATTCAGTCCCTCAGTCGTGTCCGACTCTTTGCGACCCCATGGACTGCAGCACATCAGGCCTCCCTGTCCATCACCAGCTCCAAGAGTTTACCCAAACTTATGTCCATTGAGTCAGTGATGCCATCCAACCATCTCATCCTCTGTCGTCCCCTCTCTTTCTGCCTGCAGATACTGTCTGATAATGTTACATTTTTTATTTAAATTTAAGTGGTAATTCTGTCTTTTTTCACTTTTTGATAATTCTATACTTACAAAACTGTACTTTTCTGTGTCATATTTCAAAAAAAGTTATAATGTATTAATTAGTTTTTGCTTCAAAGCACTGACATTTATTTTACCTAATACTTGAGGCAAGTATGCAAGTTATTTGCATGCTTTAAAAACTGAGACTGAGCTATTCTAGTTTACTTATTATCCAGTGTTAAATAAAAATTTTTTAAATAAAGGAACAGATTTTTATATTTTGTGGGTGTGCATATATGAGAGAAATAAAGTAACAGAGATGCACAGAGAGAGTCAGAAGAGAAAGAGTTCTCTTTCTAATTGTATGGCAATTTAAAATTATCAGATTTTTTCAAAGGCTTTGCCCCAGTTATCAAAGTTAAATTAGTTTTCAGAGACAAATGACTCAATTTCAACAACTTTTGGAAAAATATGGAATTTAATGCCATTAGAGGAATTTGAGGGGTGGGTGGGGGGTGGATTCCCTTGTGGCTCAGACAGTAAAAAATCTACCTGTAATGTGGGAGACCCTGGTTGGATCCTTGGGTCAAGAAGATCCCTTGGAGAGGAAAGGGCAATCCACTCCAGTATTCTTGCCTAGAGAATTCCATGGACAGAGGAGGCTGGCAGGCTACAGTCCATGGGGTCGCAGAGTTGGACAAGACTGAGCAACTACACTTTCACTGGAATTTTTCAGAATGAAATATTGCGCGAAGATTAAATTTGATCACCAATAACTCATTTAAAAATGATCAATATCAAATGTACACATTTTAAGGAAACAAAGGTACAACTCAAGTCGGCTAAGTAGGAATTATTAAAAAAAAAAAAAAAGTATGTGAGTCATAGAACTCAGTTTCACTAAGTCCAAGCCTTTCACCACAGAAATGAGGAAACAGACATAAGGCAGTATAGATTAATAACCAGTGTTATCTTATTAATGGGGGTTAGGGGTTCCAGTGCTCCTGACATCTAAAACACTGTTTGCTCCCGTTCCTCACTGCGCCTCTCAACATTCCTGTACTGTAATATACCTGTGGTTAGAAAACAAAGGAAATTCCAGTGAGCCTGTACTTGAAACCACACAGAATTTCAACAACCCCACCTCCTGCTCCCGGCAAACACACACACACAAATACATGCGCTGTGATACTCTGAACCTAACCCAAGATTATATTTCCCTATATGACAAATCACCACATTAGCTATAGACTATGTTCAAAACAAATAAGTGAATTAATAAAGTGACAATTTACTTTAAAGGAAGATTCAAAAGCATCTTGTCACAGTGATTGAGAAAAAATGTCCCTGAAATCTGTCATGAGAACATCTATCCAATTTCCAAAATCAATAAGTGCAGGTTATTTGTTTATAACTCTTAAATTTTGCATTCAAAAGATAAGATGTTAAGCTGAATTGCATTTATCAGAGATTATTGAATAATTTTCTCAAGTATAAAGCATCACTTCCTCAGTTTTAATGATTTATGTCTATGGCAAAAAAACTTTTATTGTAGGCTTAAACATAATTTCAATCAAGTCATTATTACTTTCATGCCATGTTACTTAAACATGCTCACAGTTATTTAAATGCTCACAGCTTATTTCATGCTCATAGTTATTTAAAACCCTTAGAATGATTTTTATTTTAGTATTGAATTATTTCATTCAACAAACATTTTTGATAAACTATGATGTGGTTGTGTCTTGTGGTGAAAGTAAAATCCAGTGTTATAAAGAAAGATATTGCATAGGAACCTGGAATCTTAGGTCCATGATCAGGGTAAACTGGATGTGGTTAAACAGGAGATGGCAAGATTGAACATCGACATTATAGAAATCAGTGAACTAAAATGGACAGGAATGGGCGAATTTAATTCAGATGACCAATACATTTACTACTGTGAGCAAGAATCCCTTAAAAGGAATGGAGTAGCCCTCATAGTCAACAAGAGTTCAAAATGCAGTACTTGCTTGCAATCCCAAAAATGATAATATGATCTCTATTTGCTTCCAAAGAAAACCATTTAACATCACAGTAATTCGAGTCTATGCCCTAACCACTAATGCCAAAGAGAATGAAATTTAATGGTTCTGTGAAGACCTACAAGACCTCCTAGAACTAATACCAAAAAAAGTTGTCCTTATCATCACAGGGGACTAGAAAGCAAAAGCAGGAAGTTAAGAGATACCTAAAGTAACAGGCAAGTTTTGGCCTTGGAGAACAAAATGAAGGAGGGCAAAAGCTAACAAGAGTTTTGCCAAGAGAATGCACTGGTCATAGCAAACACCCTCTTCCAACAACACAAGAGAAGACTCTACACATGGATATCACCAGATGGTCAACACTGAAATCAGACTGATTATATTCTTTGCAGCTGAAGATGGAGAAACTCTACATAGTCAGTAAAAACAAGACCTGGAGCTGACTGTGGCTCAGATCATCAGCTCCTTATTTCAAAACTCAGGCTCAAATTGAAGAAAGTAAGGAAAACCACTAGGCCATTCAGGTATTACCTAAATAAAATCTCATGATTATACTGTGGAAGTGACGAACAGATTCAAGGGAGTAGATCTGGTAGACAGAGTGCCTGAAGAACTATGGACAGAGGTTCATAACATTATCCAGGAGATGGTGACCAAAACCATCCCCAAGAAAAAGAAATGCAAAAAGGCAAAGAGCTTGTCTGAAGAGGCCTTACAAATACCTGAGAAAATAAGAGAAGTAAAAGGCAAAGAAGAAAGAAAGAAAGAGAACGATATACCCAACTGAATGCAGAGGTCCAGAGAATACCAAGTAGACATAAGAACATTTTATTTATTTTATTTTTTTTTAATTTTATTTTATTTTTAAACTTTACAATATTGTATTAGTTTTGCCAAATATCGAAATGAATCCGCCACAGGTATATCTGTGTTCCCCATCCTGAACCCTCCTCCCTCCTCCCTCCCCATACCCTCCCTCTTGAAAAATGCAAAGAGAGGAAAACAACAGAATGGGAAAGACTAGAGATCTCTTTAAGAAAACTGGAGATACCAATGGAACATTTCATGCAAAGATGGGCTCGATAAAGGACAGAAATGGTATGGACCTAACAGAAGCAGAAGATATTAAGAAGAGGTGGCAAGAATACACTGAAGAACTATACAAAAAAGATCTTGATGACCCAGATAACCACAATGGCATGATCAGTTACCTAGAGCCAGACATCCTGGAATCTGAAGTCAAGTGGGCCTTAGGAAGCATCACTATGAGCAAAGCTAGTGGAGGTGATGGAACTCCAGTTGAGCTATCTCAAATCCTAAAAGACGATGCTGTTAAAGTGCTGCACTCAATATGACAGCAAATTGGAAAACATAGTAGTGGCCTCAGGACTGGAAAAGCTCCAAAATCACTGCAGACCATGACTGTAGCCATGAAATTAAAAGACTCTTGCTCCTTGGAAGAAAAATTATGACAAACCTAGGCAGTATATTAAAAAGCAGAGACATCACTTTGTTGACACAGATCCATAAAGTTAAAGCTATGGCTTTTCCAGAAGTCATGTATGGATGTAAGAGCTGGACCATAAAAAAGGCTGAGCACTGAAAAATTGATGCTTTCGAACGATGGTGCTGAAGAAGACTCTTAAGATTCCCTTGGATAGCAAGGAGATCAAACCAGTGAATCCTAAAGGAAATCAACCTGAATATTCATTGGAAGGACTGGTACTAAAACTGAAACTCAATATTTTGCCACCTGATGCAAAGAGCTGATTCATTGGAAAAGACTCTGATGCTGGAAAGACTGAAGGCAAGAGGAGAAGGGGGTGACAGAGGACGAGACGGTTGGATGGTATCACCAACTCGATGGACCTGAGTTTGAGCAAGATCTGGGAGTTGGTGATGGACAGGGAAGCCTGGCGTGTTGCAGTTCATGGTGTCTCAATGAGTCAGACACAATTTAGAAACTGAACAATAACGACAGATCAGTATGCCATTTTTTTAACGAACACTTCATTTGCTCCTCTAAGATTTCTCAACCACTATTTGAGATTCATAATCCCTCTAGCTGGTTATATATTAGTCTGACAATAAGACCAGTCAGCGATTATCAAGTAACTAAGATTATTCCAAAAATTATGTCATCTAAGTGATGAAATATTCTAATATTTTGGGTTTTTTTGCCTTTTTATACCACTTCTCCAGGTAGATAGCAGTGGTATGTAAAATTCACCAGTCCTATCAAACAACTTCAAATTTAGTTTTAATAAATTTTCTTTTTTTTTAAATTTTATTTTATTTTTAAACTTTACAATATTGTATTAGTTTTGCCAAATATCGAAATGAATCTGCCACAGGTATACCTGTGTTCCCCATTCTGAACCCCCCTCCCTCCTCCCTCCCCATACCCTCCCTCTGGGTCATCCCAGTGCACCAGCCCCAAGCATCCAGTATCGTGCATCGAACCTAGACTGGCAACTCGTATAAATTTTCATATCATATGACTACTGTGTTCAAGGTTCATATCCACGTGGTAAGTAAATTTTTCTTATACATTTTTATTGTTACTCAGAATACATGGGCCTTGAGAATATTTTGTATTTATGCTCCATGTTAAATTTTTTTTTGAAATGTTGAGTGACATGCTTATCTTCCCTCCTTTTTTTTAACCTCGTAGAAATATTTAGAATGTGAAGTTAGTTTCTTTGAAGTATTTGAAACATATTTCTTTTCTTATAGCAGTAAGTTTTCATCTCTTGAAAGTATTCCTTTGATATTTTCCATATCTGAAGTGGACATACTGAACCCTGGGACTGCAAGGAGATCCAACCAGTCCATCCTAAAGGAGATCAGTCCCGGGTATTCATTGGTAGGACTGATATTGAAGCTCAAACTCCAATATTTTGGCCACCTGATGCGAAGAGCTGACTCATTTGAAAAGACCCTGATGCTGGGAAAGATTGAGGGCAGGAGGAGAAGACAGAGGATGAGATGGTTGGATGGCATCACCGACTCAATGGACATGGGTTTGGGTGGACTCCGGGAGTTGGTGATGGACAGGGAGGCCTGGCGTGCTGAGGTTCATTGGGTCGCAAAGAGTCAGACATGACTGAGTGACTGAACTGAACTGAACTCAAAATGCATTGAAAAAATAATTCAGTTAAACTCACTATTTGTTGTTATTCAGTCACTAAGTTGTGTGTGACTCTTTGTGACCCCATGAACTGCAGTCTACCAGGCTCCTCTGTATATGGAACTTATTCCTAAATATCAGTCATATGCACTGCATCTATTTGGAAAGTTAAGAAAGGCCTGCTAACATCCTTGATTTTTTTTTTCCTAATTTCACCATTTAATTATTCTAAATTATATGTCAAGGTACAGATTTGAAAAATGCAGGCAATGGAAGATCATTTCTTAAATGGCCAAAAACTTTGTGTTGTGAGCATATAATTTATCATAATTTATTTTTGTGAATATACACAGAGAGGCATTAGCATCAAGATGCTGGTTCCCAGAGTACAGCAAGTTTTTCAATGTTAGTATTTATGTACATTTTTCCTAGATACAACAGTCACCCAAATTTGAAAATGTGACCCATTACTTAGTTATCATTAACTAATGTGTTTTTGCTATTTGTGTTTCATAACAGATTTCAAACCTCTGAAGAAAATACCAAATGAAGATCTTTCTTTTATTGAAAATAGTTGCAGCAGATGCAAAGATTCATGAAAAGTTCTAGAAGACAGGCTAAAGACTAAAATGGTACAGAATTTACAGTATTGCTAGATCAGAGTTTTAGGATAATTATGCATTTCCAGTTTTTAAATTTGATTTGCATGAAAATAGTCGATAACAATAACTCTCTAGTCATTTTAATACATGTATTATGAAGCTGTTCAAAAATATTTCGAAATAAAGGTATTTCATACTTAAATCTATATTTTGACTAAAATAATTATAAAAATAAAAATAATTGTGAATAATATGATAGAAGGACTATGGAACAAGGGGATAAATTACACAAGTACTGTTTAAAAACAAAATTCAACTAAAATTTGCAGATTTAATTGACTTTTTAAAGTAATTTATGAATCTGGTAGCACTTCATGTAGCAAATAGAGAGATACTCTAAGGAGCTGTACAAACCAAAGATTTTTATAAGTGGAAGTAAGCTGGAACAAAGAAATGATTATTAAAGAGAAAAGAACTGTCAGGCCAAGTCATCTTTTAGGGGGAAGGGAACTGCAATGGTTTTATTATGTAGACTACTTCATTAGTGCTAATCAGGAAACTTCAGGCTGTTGGCTTACAGGTCACATTCCTGGGAGAGGATAAACCTACAATTAGGCCCCGGTTGGGTTTCTCCGTGGCTCAGTGGTAAAGAATCCAACTGCCAAGACACGAGATGTGGGTTCGATCTCTGGGTGGGGAAAAACTCCTGGAGAAGGAAATGACAACCCACTCTATTATTTTTGCTTGGGAAATCCCTGGATAGAAGGAGCCTAGTAGGCTTCAGTCCATGGGGCTGCAAAAGAATTGGACATGGCCAACTTAGCAACTAAACAACAACAACAATTTGTTGTCCTGAGGATAAGTGACTTCATTTAGGGCCTTTTTAAAAAAACAAAAACAAAACAAACAATAAACAATTTGTTCCTCTCTAACTTAGAGACCTGATTAAAAATCATAATAATAAGGCAGTAGGGGCACTCTCAGCTACCACTCTGTAGTTCTTCCACCCTTCCCTAATACTCCATGTGATATTCCCAGGTCACCACTACCGGTTCACAAGTTTTAATTTCATCATTCTCTGTTTCTTCTGCGATACTCCAGTATTAGGAAGATCATTTGCTTGGTATTTTTAAAGCTTTTGAGAGAATATAACACACCAGGTAGATTTTAAGCAGGATAATTTCCAGTATTTGGAATGTACTTCAGAGCCATAGTCCCCAAGACCCAAACCAATCTAAAAAGACACCATTGAAGCAATCACCTTTTAATAAAGCCAAGTGGCTTGCTCAATGATCTTATATAACTGAGTTTCAACTTCCCTAGAAGTGCCAATTCAGGTACAATAGATGGTGATGGCCACAGCACAGACACCTCTTTGTTCTGCTAAAAGATAATCAAGAATCATTTTTTTATAAAAAATAATTCTTGGCCACAGAGTCTAAAAACACTCTTTGTTAGGCAACTGTTGTCTTAACAACAAAATCTACAATGTCTCTAAGAATTAAGGAGAGGTTTCCTCTTGAAATAGGAGACAAAGGGCACAAACCTTCAGAAGAATGATAGGGCCTTTGAATAAGACATAAACTAGTTATGTCCAAGATGGTGGAAGATTTGACTTCCAGTAGACCTTGAGACTTGTATGCTCATTATAATATATTAGCATATTCTAAACAACATACACACAGCTGTCCTAACAGTTCTGATGCTCACCATCAAAGGTCAAAAAGTGGTCAGTGTTCCAGGAAATCTCTGCCCCTTCTCCAAAAGAGAATAATCCTCTCACTCATTCACCTATGAAATTATCCAGCCCATAAAAACTAACCACCCCTTATTTTGGGGCATCTGACATTCTGAGATAACCCACACTCTGTGGAATATGTTTCTCTCCATGGCCACTCTCACTTTTTGAGATGGACTGCATTCTATCAAAAGAATGTGTACCTCTCTGAATAAATCCACTTCTTACCTATCACTTTGTCCCTGAATTCCTTCTGCACTTCAGTAAATAACTTGAGTTTCAGTAAACTCAGCATGCAGTTTCAATGAAAAGACAGTGGGTTGAAGTCCCAGTGTGGGTTTTGGCTCAGTTCCAGTCCCAGCCTGTGGGTTCAAGTCCAAACCTGAGTTGTGCAGGTTCCACTATTATATCCTCATATGTACTTACTTCTAACCAGGGAATGGATCTATTCACAGTTATTGCTGTGTTTACCCATTCATTCAGGTCATCTTCTTTTGGGGGAAAAGGAAAGGCAGAGGTCTTATTACACATATTACCTCACAAGTGCTGATCAGGAAATTTCAGACTGCCTGTTTTAAGGTCACACTTCTGGGAGAGGTTGAAACTGCAATTCTGCAAATAAGTCTCATTTACCTGGGGGTAAAAGACTATCTGAGCCCTTTGTTTCTTGTTCTTTTCTTATTTTTTTAAAAGAACTAACAAATTAATAAAACTAAGCTTCAGTTTACTAATTTATAAAATAAACAATACTAATACCTGCTGTGCTCTCCTCACAGGCTAATTACTCTGAAGATAAATGCATCCATTTACTATGGAAGCACTTGATTAATTATAAAGTGCATTAAGTCAAAGACTGGAAGACATCTGTCCAATTACATGAGAAAGCCTTCAGCCCATAAAGAAATAAATTACTAGTGTGACATCTTCCTTGGCAGTGAAATTTCTCCCCTAGGACTCTCTCTAATGGCTCAATTTCAGAAGACTGAACAGAACTCTATGGGAAAAGACAGAACCTATTTGACCTGTTATAAGGATGACAGAGGCTGCACGGCACAGCCTCCTTTTTTTTGTTTTTTAGAAGAAAGCCTACATTGGTGGCCTGGAGAAAGCAACTCTGCCAGGGTCCAGCCCCAGCTGGTCCAGGGTATTCGAAGCGGGGACGGTGTCGGCGAGGGTAAGGATACAATAGCTTCAATTAGATATTAATTAAAGATATAAAGAGTAATAGAATGAGGATAGCTCAGTAGGAAAATTCAGTGGAAAAAAGAGGCTGAGTAGCTTGGTTTACGCGGGAGACCAATAAAACTTCAAGACAAGAAGTTTGCACCACTTACGTAGGCCACAGGCGTCCTTCCGTTCTCCCGAAGGAGAGGAGACACTGAGGCCTCCCCGGTCGGATCTTAGAAGCCCAGGCATAATTAGCAAGCATGGTGGGTTCCGCGCTCCAGATGGAGACTCAGCCAGAATTTGAAAGAGAGAGCGACATGGGGAGACCAAGTTTCAGTGAACAAGGCCCGCACTTTATTTTCCAAAGTAGTTTTTATACCTTAAGTTATGCATAGAGGATAATGGGGGAAGGGGTGGAGTCATGCAAGGACAGCAGTTCCTGGTCCTAATCGAAGCCAGGCTTTCAAACTTATCATATGCAAAAGTTCAGGTGATTGACATCATCTTCTGGCCCGGAGGCCTGTTAACATTTTAAGAAACTTATTTTTCTCTAAAGGTGATTATTCCAAAGTCAGGCACCAGCCTCCAAAAAAGCATTGGACAAAGCTGCATTTTACATTTCTATACACCCATTATATCAATCAATACACTGCCAAGGACACAGTAGGTAAGGAGTATGGAGACTTAGCAGCAAACATTGGCCCAACAAGTGAAAAACCCTTCACCAATACAATTTCTAATCAATCTTTTAACTACTCAAAGGAATCTGTGTTTAGGCAGTTTAGAACATCTCCTGCCTCTTACAGTTGGGAGGCTCTGAACAATCACATGTGGCCGGAAAAACCTATTCAGGCAGGCTAGAGGATTTCCAAAGGAGTTTTTAGGTTGAAACACTGTCACACCCAGGAATTATTAACTGGAGCTGTAAGCTAACTCTTTTTTCAGAGAGAGGTAGTGGGGGACAGCCCCCTGTAAAGTCAGAGGTGTAGGTGAAAGCACAAAGCAGAAAGTAGGCAGACTCTGGTTTGGGGGGTAGATGCTCGAGAATTTCCAGGGGGACTCCTGAGGCTCAATCCCGCCTTTGCGTATGCCGAGCCTCCTTCCTCACGACCTTTGTCATGGGCGGAGTTCCTCACGCTGGCTCCTGGCAGTGATAGAATTCCAGTTGAGCTATTCCAGATCCTGAAAGATGATGCTGTGGAAAGTGCTGCACTCAATATGCAATATGCACTCAATATGCAATATGCCGGCTCCCGGCACAACTCCATGATCCACAGAAGACCCCAGACTCCCACAAGCTCGGATAAACTGGGACTGCAGAAGAAATGGTCATGGCCAGATTAGCATTGGGTTACTGAGAATACCCATCTCACTTCTCTAAGGCTGCTTTCTCTCCTAGGTTGTGCTTATTAGCACTAACATTTTCTCTCCTCAGCTCTTTTCCCCGCCTCTTCCTCATTTACTCCAAATGCAGACAGCTTAGCAAAATTGCAGATATTAGCCAAAAAATTTACTTCATTTTGGACCCAGAGTTTGAGTTTTTAAATTAATATTTACTTTGGCCCACACTTCACTTTTGTTTATACTTTTCTCTGACAATCTAAGTCCTATTTGAAAAGAGTCATGTTCAAGGCGGAATCTGAGCTGGCCTCCAAGAATAATGGGAATGAAATCTGACATCAGCAATAATCAGATATGCTCTGTGAAGGGTTCGAGGACAGCCCCTCAGAGTTAATTCCTAAGAACTTCTTTATTAAATGCATTGACATAGACGGATAGTGAAAGGGGAAGAGTTTTTCTTCCTATTTCTCTTTCTTTTTTAAACTTGATCTTTTTGATAGATGGATCTACAAGGGGAACTTTATAAGAAATTCGGAAAGAGAGTTGGAATCTCAAAGATATTTATCTCTAGAGCTTTATGCATGTGTGCTCAGATGTGTCCACCTCTTTGTTACCCAGTGACTGTAGGCTATCAGGCTCCTCTATCCATGGAATTTTTCAGGAAAAAATACTGGACTGGGTTGTCATTTCCTTCTCCAGGGGGATCTTCCCGACCCAGGGATCAAATCCATGTCTCTGTGTCACTTGCAGTGGCAGGCAGATTTTCTACTGCTGAACCACTAGGGAAGCCCTTTATGAATGAGATCATTAATAAAAAAAATATGAACTTATTATAAAGTATTTAGAAGAATATGACAGAGTTTGGGGAGTTTCAGAACAATAGTGTTTTGCATGGTACCCATTAAAGAGTGTTGCCTTTAGAGGTAAAAGAGCACATTTTGGAGATTCTTCATAATAAGATGCTCTAACTTTCA
Organism: Bubalus kerabau; assembly: GCF_029407905.1. Taxonomy (NCBI): domain Eukaryota; kingdom Metazoa; phylum Chordata; class Mammalia; order Artiodactyla; family Bovidae; genus Bubalus; species Bubalus kerabau. Next base: position 27,907,248 of record NC_073630.1, on the reverse strand, counting down.
AAGAACTCTCAATTTGGCTATCAAGCAAACATGTAAAAAGTGAATTTAACCTTAATACATCTGTAGTATTAAAATTATTATTGATATGCTGCTTTTGCTTTGTCTATTATAGGGAAAAATAATAGGCAAATTATTATTTGTCAAAATTCTCTTGCTGCAATCACGACCAGTTGCATCTCCATTTGTTTAGAGAAACAGTTAAATTGGACCAGAGAGGTACAAAATTCACAAATTAAATATTCTTAAGAATACTTGGCACTATCTTTGCAACTGTTCTGAAAGTGTAATATTATTTCAAATTAAAAATTTAAAAATGTACCAGATATTGCATTTAACAAATAACTACTATTTTCCCAAACTTCATATACTTTTTTCTACCAATTTGCTTAATCTTATATCATCTCTTTCTCTGTTATTTATTTTTTGTTCAGGAAATTAATTCTTTTTTTTTGAATTGGAAGATAATTGCTTTACAATATTGTGTTGGCTATCGCAATTATTTTAATAATTCATTCTAATCCTTAAGAATCAGTCCGTCAGTCAGTTCAGTTGCTCAGTCATGTCTGACTCTTTGCAACCTCATGGACTGCAGCACGCCAGGCTTCCCTATCTGTCACCAACTCCGGGAGCTTGCTCAAACTCATGTCCATCATTCTTAAGATAATTCTTAAGACTATCTCCCTTCAAAGACTCTATTTACACACATTTTTACTTATAGAAATTACTGACCCCAACATACAGCATAGGAGTTATATATATCAGGAAGGAAAATTACTTTTGTCTTTCTCCATTCTAATTTCTAGTTCAGTTCAGTTCAGTCGTGTCCGACTCTTTGCGACCCCATGAATCGCAGCACGCCAGGCCTCCCTGTCCATCACCAACTCCCGGAGTTCACTCAGACTAACGTCCATCGAGTCAGTGATGCCATCCAGCCATCTCATCCTCTGTCGTCCCCTTCTCCTGCCCCCAAGCCCTCCCAGCACCAGAGTCTTTTCCAATGAGTCAACTCTTCACATGAGGTGGCCAAAGTACTGGAGTTTCAGCTTTAGCATCATTCTTTTCAAAGATATCCCAGGGCTGATCTCCTTCAGAATGGACTGGTTGGATCTCCTTGCAGTCCAAGGGACTCTCAAGAGTCTTCTCCAACACCACAGTTCAAAAGCATCAATTCTTCGGCACTCAGCCTTCTTCACAGTCCAACTCTCACATCCATACATGACCACAGGAAAAACCATAGCCTTGACTAGATGGACCTTTGTTGGCAAAGTAATGTCTCTGCTTTTGAATATGCTATCTAGGTTGGTCATAACTTTCCTTCCAAGGAGTAAGCGTCTTTTAATTTCATGGCTGCAGTCACCATCTGTAGTGATTTTGGAGCCCAGAAAAATAAAGTCTGACACTCTTTCCACTGTTTCCCCATCTATTTCCCAGGAAGTGATGGGACCGGATGCCATGATCTTCGTTTTCTGAATGTTGAGCTTTAAGCCAACTTTTTCACTCTCCACTTTCACTTTCATCAAGAGGCTTTTGAGTTCCTCTTCACTTTCTTCCATAAGGGTGGTGTCATCTGCATATCTGAGGTTATTGATATTTCTCCCTGCAATCTTGATTCCAGCTTGTGTTTCTTCCAGTCCAGCACTTCTCATGATGTACTCTGCATATAAGTTAAATAAGCAGGGTGACAATATACAGCCTTGACGTACTCCTTTTCCTATTTGGAACAAGTCTGTTGTTCCATGTCCAGTTCTAACTGTTGCTTCCTGACCTGCATACAGATTTCTCAAGAGGCAGGTCAGGGGGTCTGGTATTCCCATCTCTTTCAGAATTTTCCACAGTTTATTGTGATCCACACAGTCAAAGGCTTTGGCATAGTCAATAAAGCAGAAATAGATGTTTTTCTGGAACTCTCTTGCTTTTTCCATGATCCAGCAGATGTTGGCAATTTGATCTCTGGTTCCTCTGCCTTTTCTAAAACCAGCTTGAACATTAGAAGTTCACGGTTCACGTATTGCTGAAGCCTGGCTTGGAGAATTTTGAGCATTACTTTACCTTTCCTTAAAAAGAAACCTTTCTCATTCTACCAATGAGAGTTTATATTTCATATCCTCTCCTTTTCTAAATATTTTTTCCCAATGCCAAGTTCTCTAATTGAAACTGCACACAGAATTTTATATTTCTTAGAACTTTTCCTAATCCCATTGAGTTTAATAATCATGTATTTCCTAGTCTAGATCTGCACTATCTAATAAGGTAGGCATAGCTCCATATAAAAATTGAACACTTGAAATGAGGCTAGTCCAACAGAGAGGTATTGTAAGGTATTCATATCAGTTTGGACATGATATGAAAAGCAATGTAAAATATCTTAATCTTTATATTGATTACATTTTGAAATAATAATACGGATATATTAGATTAAATAAAGTATGACCTTAAAGTTAAGATCTGTTTCCTTTTACATTTCTAATGTGGCTATTAGAATATTTAAAATTACAAATATTGCTTGCATTATATCTTTGTGGGACAGTATTTCTCTAAGATATTTATTTTTCTCCTTCACTTCCTAAACATATTAGACAGGACTGGCCATTTTCTTTCTGTCCTTATTGATCTTAGTATGAATGCTCTGAAGATTCTTGGTCCCTTCTCTACTTTTCTTCTTATCCTTTGTCAGCCTCTGACTCTCTCCTCTCAACATCCAACAGTCAGGATCAACTCTCTTCAATTTATACATCTGCTTCCTTAGAGAGGACATTTTTTCTAAGCTGTTTTGTTTTGCTTTGCTCTTGAATCTTCAACTATTTATAGGTAAAGATACACAAATCTCTGCTGGAATTTCAGCTTACATCTCATAGGATAGCTTCATTTTTCTGGGAATTTGCTTAGGTCACTTCTACTAGTGAACTCTATATGGAAACCAAAACTTCAAGTACCTAATTCTGAATGCATTAACCTTCCTGACAAGTTCTGAAGTCATCACTTGCTCTCACCCAGGGATTCCTATGGGTTAGTTTTCTAAATATTTTCCTGCCTTCCACCAGAATCTAGTCTGGAATTCCTACCACCTGTCAGAGTCAACAGCTTATTGTACAGCCCATTCTTTAGAGAGGAAGATGTTCACTAAAATGTTTTTTAAGTGACTTGATCTGATCTAAATGGATGAAGGTTTTTCCTGGTGTTGGTGGTGGCTAAGGAAAAGATTTTCCTTTTCTTCTTTTCCATACCTGATGAGGATATTTTTAATACTTTCTAAAGTCCTATGTATCTGGACTCTTTCTAATCTCATTGTTTAACACATCACCAAAAGGTGAATTTACACACTTACTTTTCTGACCAGGCTATCTTCCTCTTCATGGTTGTCTACCAGTTATTTTGCATCCAAGACATGCTGCACAAAGAATTTGAGATTCTACCAATATTTCACATGTGTATCATTTAATTTTGTAATATTGATACTTCATCTTTATCCTGACTAGAGCTATAATCTGTTTCTGACATTATTCCTTCTTCTTTTTCCCTATTTGCTTCCCTATATGTTTAGTCACTAGATTGATATCAAGAATTGTACAAGGTACAAGATTCTATCCATTTCATTTCTGTTTCATGGATAATGGCAGAAAATGCTAGACTGCTATGTCAAAGATAAAAGATTTTTATTACCCAGAGCTTCATTTTCATTTATGCTCTTCTGCATGTCTCACAAGTCCCACGCAGACGGACAATGCTGATGGCCCTAAATGATGCATATGTGCTCAATGGGTTGCATTATAGGAGAAGAAGTTTGGACTTCAGGATTTACTGTTTTTATTGTGAGCGAAAGTAAGCCTGCTCTTTGTACAGAGGAAGGTGTTACCTTATCCTTCAAGGTTGTTTGCTGCAAAGACAATTCCAAGAGATAACCCAGATAAAGAACAGTCAGGGTCTTGCATTTCTGAGACACTCAGAACATTCAAGGATGCTCAGTGACCATGGCTGGTGTTTCTCCCAACAAGCAACCACGTATTACTGGACCTTCTTATAGACCTACCGTTATATTAGCTATGGGTGATGAAAGCCTACCATTATATTAGCTACAGGCTTTTCTGGTGGCACTAGCAGTAAAGAACCCGCCTGTCAATGCAGGAGACATAAGAGACGTGGGTTCGATCTCTGGGTTGGGAAGATCCCCTGGAGGAGGGAATGGCAACCCACTCCAGTATTCTTGCCTGGAGAATCCTATGGACAGAGGAGTCTGGGGGGCTACAGTCCATGGGTAGCAAAGAGTTAGACATGACTGAAGCAACTTAGCACACACACGATGAGAGCTATAAATTCAATACAGCCTGCTTTTAAAAATATATTACTCTTTCAAGGAGATAAGCATTCATGATACAGTTCAAAAGAAGTAATCAATATTTAAGGTGTGAGGTAAAAATAATACTGCCATAAAATATTTAGGGGTAACAAATGGGATCTTAAAGCATTTATTTTCTTCCTACATTTGACATTTGAGTTGTTCAGAATCATCTCTGTATTTTCAAAAACTACATATTTTTACCAAGTGAAATACATGCATATAACTACCTTACAGATCAAGAAATTGAACACAAAATATACCCCAGAAAACTCATGATCCTTCCTGATGAGAACTGAGATCTTTATGCTGTAGAATCTGCCAATCCATAAACTTGGCATTTCTCTCAATTCATTCATTTCTCTCACGAACATTTTATAGGCTTCTGTTTATAAATGTTATGAATGTTTGCATTCCTTTTTTGTTTTTACATTTTTTGAAGCTATGCCATCAGGTAAACTCAAATTTAGAATTAATATCTTCTGGTGAACTGGCCTTCTATCACTAATAAATGTTACTCTTTCTTATGCCATATCCCTTTGAAGCAGAGCATGAAATAAGGATTCTTGTGCAAGTGATCTATTGGGAGTACTTTCTGGAGAAACCTTCAAGGAAGAAAGACGCAGAATTGCAAAGGAAGAAGAGCCGAGCAAAGATTTAGGTTCAGCTGCAGCCTAACCTTAGCCAGATACCACAGTACTCTGGGGAACAAGGAATACCTAAACCTGTCTGCCTGAGAGAGTTTGAGATTTTATATCCCCTGTGAATTATTAGCTGCATTTGTTAAGAACTGCAGATCTCATGTGTCTCTTCCACAATTTAAAAAATATATATATATATACACACACACACACACACACACACACACACACTGGCTGTGGCTCACCCCCTGGGGAGAGTATAACTCCCCCACATCTCTGGGTGACATGGTTCTGGTATTTCTCCAGAAAAGGAGGTAGCTGTGAGCTGGTAGCAGCCAATACCCACAGGAACAGTAGCCCTGCAATGGAATGTATTGGGAACTGACAATACACAGGAAAACCTTCCAGTCTTCTCTTCACTGTGTAACCTATGCCATTAAATCCATCCATTAAGCTCTGTTTGTCACTGCAGGGAGTTTTCAGTTCTAGCATTATAATTGTTTTCATCTGTCCTAGTTCTTTTGTGTAATTCCTCATCTTTTCTTCTACTTTCCTGACAATAATAAGCCATTATTATGTATCTGATGACCCTAGTGCCTTCACCACACCTTACTCCCCAGGGCAGGGAGTGGCAGCAGGAAGCAGGAGGTATCTCTCTGCTGAGCTGGAGCCACATCCTCTGTCCTAGCTGCCAGGCTACGAGGCTGCCTGGGGGAAGAGGAGCAGTTGAAGAACAGCTTCCTAGCTCCCAGGCCCTTTCCTCTGGCCCAATGAGAGGTCACTGGGAAAGGGAACGGGCCTGAGGCAACATCAAGAATCAGTGATGTCTACAAGATGGCAGAGTAGAAGCACGTGTACTCATCTTCTCCTGCGAGAACTCCAAAATTACAACTCTCTGCTGAACAACTGTGGACAGGAGAACTTCTAGACAACGGTCCATCTAGTCAAAGCTATAGTTTTTCCAATAGTCATGTATGGATGTGAGAGTTGGACTATAAAGAAAGCTGACCGCTGAAGAATTGATGCTTTTGAACTGTGGTGTTGGAGAAGACTCCTGAGAGTCCTTTGGACTGCCAGGAAATCAGTCCTGAATATTCACTGGAAGGAGTGATGCTGAAGCTGAAACTCTAATACTCTGGCCACCTGATGTGAAGAACTGACTCACTGGAAAAGACCCTGATGCTGGGAGAGACTGAAGACAGGAGGAGAAAGGGATGACAGAGGATGAGATGGTTGGATGGCATCACTTGATGGAGATGAGTTTGAGTAAGCTCCGGGAGTTGGGATGGACGGGTCACAAAGAGTCGGACATGACTGAGTGACTGATCTGAACTGAACTAGTACCTTCTTTCACTGTAGGTGTCTTCCTATTGTCTCTTTTCCTCTTCATTGTATTTTGAGGTTTGTTGGTAATTTTTTTTTTATTGACGATAAAACATTTTGCATAAGAACTAACAGGTGTACAGGGTGATGTTATCTCCCCTGTAGTGAATTCACTCTGCACTGGAAGGCAGACAGAAAAGTGATACAGCACCCCAGTCTAACCAAATGCCAAGCTGACTGGTGTTGGGCTTTATCTCTAGCTAGCCCCAGTCTACCTTTGCGGTACCTCCTAGGACATATTCCCCAGGTTTGCAAATAAGAGCCTTGAGAGCTCCTCCCCCTTGAATTATCCTAAATTAGAACTTCTGCCTTTCCAGGATAATAATACAGAAAAAAAAGATAAACTCAGCTTTGCCTTTCAGCTACTTTCTGCTTGACTTTTAGCCTCCCTTTCTGTGGAGCTTAAAAATTAGCAAATGTCTTGAGGGAGAAACTAGTGTTGAGTATTGGGCTCACTCCAGACCCCTAGTCCCTCAAGCCCTGTTGCCTTGGTAGCCTCATTCCAGTTTTGGTCTCTCTAGGACTATAAAATTGCTGAAAACCCTTCTGGCTTTTCTAAGCAGCCATGTTCTGCCCCATTTTTTGGTCTCTACTGCTTTTTGATTTACAAATGACCTGAAAGAGAAAATGTACTCAGAATCTCCAGAAAGATTTTAATTTTTGCTTCTTAAGTTTTGCTGCCAAAGCCATCTTCTAATGTCTCAAAAAAGGACATACACATAGTATCATCTATATGTACATATGACATTATATATACTATATATCTAATCTATAGCTTTTCTACTGATTTTGGGTAGCATAGTTGGTCTGCTACAAGCGACACAATCATACTTAAGGTAGCAGTCATCTTAACAAATTTTTTCAGACTTCAATCTTAAGAAACAGTTTTTGCCATTCACTAATGGAGAAGGCAATGGCAACCCACTCCAGTACTCTTGCCTGGAAAATCCCATGGATGGAGGAGCCTGGTGGGCTGCTGTCTATGGGGTCGCACAGAGTTGGACACGACTGGAGTGAATTACCAGCAGCAGCAGCCATTCACTAAGCAACTAGTTTTACTGATCATCTACCTTGTTGAAAATTCTGATACAGGTGCTGGTAAAATAAGGAAATGAATAAGATAAAATCTATGCTCTCGGTAGGATCTTTTCTGGGCTCATTTAAAAGCCATGATTTGGGAGAATGGCATTGAAATATGTATAATATTATATATGAAATGAGTTGCCAGTCCAGGTTCGATCCACGATACTGGATGTTTGGGACTGGTGTACTGGGACGACCCAGAGGGATGGCATGGGGAGGGAGGAGGGAGGAGGGTTCAGGATGGGGAACACATGTATACCTGTGGCGGATTCATTTTGATATATGGCAAAACCAATACAATATTGTAAAGATAAAAAATAAAATAAAATTAAAACAAAACAAAACAAAAAAAGCCTTAATATACAGTTTTCCAATAAATTTTCATTATTTCGACCTTAGTAACAATACTCCTACCACCCATCTCTCCATATCGAAGTCATTCCAAGGTTATTCTATTCTATTGGTGGATGTAGGAAATGAAACTAACATCGACGAAATGTTAGATGCTTTTTTTTTTTAATTTTATTTTATTTTTAAACTTTACATAATTGTATTAGTTTTGCCAAATATCAAAATGAATCCGCCACAGGTATACATGTGTTCCCCATCCTGAAGTTAGATGCTTTTTATGTTTATCACTGTCAATCTTTTATGTTAAAATTTTTATTCCTGTGAAATAACTAAGTAACTGAGCACATTGAGTTTTTTTTTTTAATAGACAGTATGTGAAAGATCACACAGATAACTAAATTGAAGAAATATTATGCAAATCTAAGTCCATCTGACTCAAATGCCTCTGTCTTTCTCTGACTCAGCATTTTCTCTATATGGCATCTGCCTTAGACAAATTTGTCTATAATCTCTCAAAAAGCACAAAGCCCATTAGAAATCACGTGAACAAGAAAAGATTCATTATTATTTAATTTTGATATTCACTTCTTCCATACCTAATTTATTAGATGGATTGCATGACTTCTATTTGGCCCTCTACTATTATCTAGTCAAACCAGCCTTTACTTCAACTCTGCTGCTGCTGCTGCTGCTAAGTCACTTCAGTCTGTCCGACTCTGTGCAACCCCATAGACGGCAGCCCAACAGGCTCCCCCACCGCTGGGATTCTCCAGGCAAGAACACTGGAGTGGGTTGCCATTTCCTTCTCCAATGCATGAAACTGAAAAGTGAAAGTGAAGTCGCTCAGTCATGTCCGACTCTTAGCAACCTCATGGACTGCAGCCCACCAGGCTCCTCCATCCATGGGATTTTCCAGGCAAGAGTACTGGAGTGGGGTGCCATCGCCTTCTCCGTGACTTCAACTCTAGAATTCTAAAATGTATGTGTTTCATTAGTCAAAGCTCTGGTTTTTCCAGTAGTCATGTATAGATGTGAGAGTTGGACTATAAAGAAGGCTGAGCACTGAAGAGTTGATGCTTTTGAACTGTGGTGTTGGAGAAGACTCTTGAGAGTCCCTTGGACAGCAAGGAGATCGAACCAGTCAACCCTAAAGGAAATCAGTCCTGAATATTCATTGAGAAGATTGACGCTGAAGCCGAACTCCAATACTTTGGCCACCTGATGTGAAGAACCAACTCATGGGTAAAGACTCGATGCTGGGAAAGAATGAGGGCAAGAGAAGAAGGGGGCAACAGATGCTGAGATGGTTGGATGGTATCACTGACTCAATGGACACGAATTTCAGAAAACTCAGGGAAATAGTAAAGGACAGGGAAGCCTGGCTTGCTGCAGTTCATGGGGTTGCAGAGTTGGATATGACTTAGCAACTGAACAATAACAACAACAACATGCTGCATTAATGAATAACTATAAAATATTTCCCTATTTTACCATGTCCACTGAACTATAAATGCCTTGACAGTAGAGACTGACTTCACGTTACATCAAGCATAAGACCTGGGTCAAATAAGCCCTCAAAAAATAATCAGACTCATCAAATAATATTTGTCTTCCTCAATTGAAAATTTATATCCAATATTATTCTTTTGCAATTAATCAAGAGCATGTGTGTGAAGACTTCGAGTAGCAATTCTTCAGGTTAACTCCTTTCTGGTATTGCTAGCTTGTGTGGCTGTTTCTAGAAGCAAACAGGTGGATAAAATTATTTCTCCAGACTCTTTCAGACTTCCTCAGGAATCTATGCTCTAATGTCTCTCACATTAGCACCTATAACAGAGTTCCTGGTTAACAGAGAGTTAACACACGTCCCTCACACCTGGTTCCTGTCCAGTCTGTAAGAACAATTATACGTCCGGAGCCAAAGATAGCAACCAAAGTTGGACAGACTCAGCTCTTCCAACACTGAAATATTTCTTTTCATCCATGATCGTCCCTGATATTATCTCTATCCTCTTTTCACTGGAAATGTCAAAAGCCACCAGCAGAGTATTAGGAAATAAAATGGATGTACTGTCTGACTCTATAGCATATTTACAACATAAGGTTGTCAGTATTTTCAGAAATACTTAGAATCTTAGGAAAACAGTATTAGGTGGTCTGTTTAAAAATAAGACCCAAAGAGTTTCTTGTATGTTTATCTACCAGGAGGGTGAATTATTTTGTGTGATATATAGATATAAGAAAGAGATAGTAAAAAGTTATATTTCCTATAGATGAAGAAATACCATTCCTAAGAAATTACTGTAAACATTTTGGGGTGTGATATTGGTAGTATTATATTTGGGGGAAAAAGTCTGAATCTATCAGATACATGTAATGAAGCATTTACACACGAAAAATGTGGTTCTAGTATTTGCTTTAAAATAATTGAGAACAAAAAGAACACAAAAATGGCAGGCAGTTTATGATTGTTCAAGATAAGAGAGGGTAAGTGGCTATAATTGTGCTACTTTCTCTACTTTTGGGTATGTTTTAAACATTCCAAAATAAAAAGTGTAAAAAAGCAACCTAAATGTCCATCAACAGAGGAATAGATAAAGATGTAGTATGAATGGAATATTACTCAGTCATAAAAAGGAATGAAATTATGTCATTTGTAAAGACATGGATGGACTTAGAGACTGTCATATAGGGTAAAGTCAAAAAGAGAAAAATAACGTATATGAACACATATACGTAGAATCCAGAAAAATGGTATAGATGCTCTTATTTGCAAAACAGAAATAGAGACACAGATGTAGAGAACAAATATAGGAACATCAATAAGGGAAGGGTAGGATGAATTAGGAGACTGGGGTTGACATTTATACACTATGGATACAATGTATAAAATAAATGACTAATGAGAACCTACTGTAGAGCTCAGGGAACTCTACTCAGTGCTCTGCAGTAACCTAAATGGGAAGGAAATAAAAAAGAGGGGATATATGTATATACAAGGCTGATCTACTTTGCTGCAAAGTAGACAATCACACAACATTGTAAAGCAACTGTAATTCAATAGAAATTTTAAAAAAGAAAAAAGTTTCTCCTGACAAAAAAAAAACTAGTTTTATAACTAAAAGATAGAACTGAGATACATAAACTGAACAGTTTTCTAATTTTTTCCTACATAGCAATAATTAGCTTACATATTTATTAACCTGATGAATTATTATATCAAATCATAAAACACAATCTTTGAGAATTCTTTACAGTCTCAAAGCTAGACGGCAAGGATGAAAGGAATGTAAAGTAATTTAACTAGTTTCCTCCGCAACATTTTATTGTATGAAGGAACATCTCCCACCCCCACATTATTTCCTTCGGAAGGCTCTTGTCATCAGAGGTCTCCTCCAAGCTACTGCTGGTTCCCAGTGTCTGTCCCTCAATCTGTGTCTTCGATCTTTGTTTGTCAAGTCAGGATCCATCTTAGCAACTGATCCTATAAATGTAAACTTACCCACGTTTATTTGAACCAGTAAACAAGAAGAAATACAAAAGTGGCTTGCTTCTCCTAAATAGATATCTTCTGCTACATAATATCTATCTACTACTTCCTACTGACCCCACTTGACTGGCCTTTGGTTTTCTCTCTTACATTCCTTTCTGCTAGCAACTGTCTACTGACTTCAGCCTTCTGCTTGGGCTTCAACTCTTGACAAACTGCATGGCTCAAAACCCCTTTCCAGCTTAGATTTCCAGTTTCCTGGCATTCAACTCTACAGCCCATTCTGGCACTTGTCCTTCAGCAAATGTTGCCAGTTTGGTACTCCTGGTCCTGACTCATCTCTGTGATTGCACATCTCTCCTGAGATTATATTTTCAGAAAGAGGTGATGGAGCTTCATGGAATGCAATTCATCATAATTTGTGTATAACAGTCAGTTTGATGTGGGTTTTTCACATAAAAAGATCGTAAACATACACACCACATACATGCAAACACACACATAATTTTCTATTTTGTGCCATTTGATAACAGTGAAATTAGACCATACATTGACACCAAAGACACTTTCACAGTATGTGTAGTTCTCTGGGTCTCAAGTGTATATCACTACCAAGTCAACTGAGGCAAATTCAGTTTTTCCAAATAAATCCAGAAATGACCCATTTCGTATCAGCCTCCTCTAAGACTACAGCCAATTGGAAGGGGAAAGTTTCAAAAACAGAGTATTTCTTGTAAAAACAAAATAAATGTATATAATACATAATTCCTTTAAAAAGTGTTTATATGTCAATAAATGATTTAAAGCATAATATATTACTGTAATGTTTGTTAAAAAATAAAGAATATTTACATGTTGCAAATAAACCCACTTTTGAGTTTCTATTTTACATAAACTTTTAAAAACTAAAAGATTTTCAATGAAAGAAGTATAAGGAATAGATATTAGACAGCATAATACAAGACAAAAAAAAGTAGAACAAAATATACTGAATTATGACACTATAAATTGATTAAGCATTATCTATTAAAATATTTCAAATGGATCAAAGCACAGAAACCAAGTATTACATCTATTTTTGAAAGTGATATTGGCTCACAAGTTTCCCACATGTAGGAGATTCTTGTCAGTTTTGGTTGCCCAGCATCCAATCCCCCTTTCAAAAAAAATGACAGCTTCCTTCCTCACTCCCCAGTAAACTTGTACAGTTGGGTACTATCTTGTGGGATTTAAGTACTGAAATCATGACCCAAGGATAGGACAGAAACCTGCACCTCATTCAATTCAGTGGCAGAGCTCGGTTAGTGTTGCTATAGATCTCCTACTGGAGTCTGTGCTTCTTGGCACTCAAGAATTCTTGGTTTCAACCCATTTTTCCAGTCTATCCTGTGCCTTCCAACAATTCTATAAATTCCCTTATGTTTTCAACAAGTTCATTTATTGCTAAAGTTAGTCAAAATCAGTTTCATTTGCTTACAAAGAAACAGTGGGGTGTAAGAGAAATAATATCATATAGGTACACATATACACATATTTGGATGTGAGAGTTGGACCATAAAGAAGGCTGAGCACCAAAGAATTGATGCTTCAAATTGTGGTGCTGTAGAAGACTTTTGAGAGTCCTTGGACTGCAAGGAGATCATACTAGTCAATGCTAAAGGAAATCAACCATGAACATTAATTGGAAGGACTGATGCTGAAGTTCCAATACTTTGGCCACCTGATGTAGAGTCGACTCTTTGGAAAAGACCCTGATGCTGGGAAAGACTGAAGGCCAAAGGAGAAGAGGGTGGCAGAGAATGAGATGGTTAGACAGCATCACTGACTCAAAGGACAAAGGACCCTAGCATGCTGCAGCCCACAAGGTCACAAAGAGTCAGCCATGACTTTGCGACTGAACAATAACAGCAATATATAAATCCACACAAATAGAGACAGAGCTGCACACACACACACACACACACACACACATATTGTATTCCAGGATTGAAACTTTGAAGCCCTATCAGAAAATAGCCAATTCAAAATGTTCACTTAGTATCACCTAAAACAATGTCTCAGCAGCACCATAATTTTTGAAGAGCATGAGGAATTAAAGTGCCCTATGGTAGGGTGGATGTTTCCATGACACTGGAAAAGAATGCCTAACTTAAAATTCCAAATTATTAATACTACCTTAAAGAATGAACTGATAACCATGAAATAGAAATTCAACTGATTTTACAGTCCAGTCATATAAAACTTAATTCTTTGCTTGCTATTGTAAGACAATAATAACTACGACTGGACTTTGGCTACTTAAAAGGGGAAACTGAATGGAAGGAATGACTCACCCATCTGTCCACGTCCTCTCCTATGAAGCACCCTCCACTGACTTCCATTGCCTAAGGAAGTTCTTATTCCTTGGAAGTTGTCCTTCCTTCCTGGCTTTAAAAAAAAAAAGTCATTATTTCCTTGTCTGAAGAAGCTCCTTTCTAAGAGGTAGTTAATAAATCCTCTCATGCTGTAGCCCATTGTTATGAGACCAGTAACTAGAACCAGACTGCAAAATGTCCCACGGTATCGTATGTAGGATTGAACTTGTGTAGAAAAGATTAACAAACCAAAAAAAAAGGCAAGAATTGCTGATTAATACTGTTAAAAGCTTTTATTTTGAACTTTCATAGTACATGACCAAGGAAGGCAAAATTAAACTTAGGTTGGTCTGCATTTGTCAAAATCAATGTGCTTTCAAGAAAATATATTTACAACATGCCACCTGAAACACCTAGCATGTTCCTAAATTTTATTAGTATATTTAATGACCCCAACCCAACATTGACACTCTAAAGGAATCTGAATGCCAGAAGTCCTTGGGCTTAATAAAGACAGAATTCAAAGAAATAGGAAAAATAGAACTTTGCTGCTACCATTCATGAATATGTCCTTGTTTCCTCTCTGATAAACTATGCTCAGAGACTGAGACTATCTTTACCAATAACTTATTTAATGCAGGTTCACTGTGGGAATTATAATTTGTAATAATAATACTTCACAAGCCAACAACATTCAGGATAATATCTCTTATTAGGCCAATAAAGAAATAACATACTTCAAACCAATGAGAGATTAATTACACTATTGTTCCAGGCAGAGGGGAGGTGAAAGAAATAAAGTCCAAATTTAGTTGAGGTGTACAATTTTACAAGTTGGTTTTTGAAAGGGTCAACTTAGCCAACCAAGAGCTGATGTCCACTTGCCAGTGCAAATCCAGTCTCTTGTTACTAGAGCATGATGTTAGCGGAATGAAGGTGCTGGCACTGGCAGGCAAGGTGGTCTGCTCTGAAGGTCATTACTCCAAGAACCATTGCACAGCTCTGTCGCTACCTATGAGGAGCAGCCTTGCCAAGGCAGGAATAGATGCCCCTTCTTTCTCCTGAGACTTCTGCACAGTTCAATACCACTGCCTACTAAGAGTAGCCTGATCACAGGGGAGCAAGTCTCTCAAAATCTTCAAAGAGCTACTCAGATCAGCAAAGAGCAGCCTTGCCCAGACCAAACACTCTCAATAAAAGTTCTCACAAATTCTTGGTATTATCCATTACATCACAGTTGAGTCTCCATATGTTCACACTGACCAGCATAGTAATTTTACTGACATCATCCTGACACAGCCTTCCCAACACAAGTTCTCCCTTAGATTGAAAACAACTTCAGTTAAGCATAAACAAGTAGATCAAAACAATTTCACTTAGTAATAAAAAGTGGATATGAAATCATAACAAACCAATATACAACATTCAATTTTTTCCTTAACTTCATCCTTAAAGAGAGGTTTAAAAAGACAATAAACAAAAACTCCCTTTATTAAAATACTGATATACATCAGTATAGGAACCATCAGTGACCAACCAACACTGACTGCTCTCCCAAAGCTCAGAATTATTATGAAAGGCTAGTTAAAACAGACTTCACAATCTCAATGAGAATTGAAAAAAAAAAAAAAAAAAGCGCTATAGAGGCGGAGTCTAGGGCATTACACCAGAAGGAAAGTATCTGAGATGACTATAATAGCTAGCAGTAATTCGAATAGTTTGATCTGCATAAATTCCTAGTGATGGTTAATTATGAAGTCCCAGAGAACAAATTACATATGTAAAATATGAAGGTTTTACCTGATTTGTATGACAAAAATACAGTTCAGAATTTTTAATTTGGGGGAAAAAAAGAGAAATTCAATCTGAGAACAGAGGATTGATATTACAAAGAGGAAGGTAAAAACAATATTCAAAAGCAGAGACATTACTTTGCCAACAAAGGTTCGTCTAGTCAAAGCTATGGTTTTTCCTGTGGTCATGTATGGATGTGAGAGTTGGACTGTGAAGAAGGCTGAGCGCCGAAGAATTGATGCTTTTGAACTGTGGTGGTGGAGAAGACTCTTGAGAGTCCCTTGGACTGCAAGGAGATCCAACCAGTCCATTCTGAAGGAGATCAGCCCTGGGATTTCTTTGGAAGGAATGATGCTAAAGCTGCAACTCCAGTACTTTGACCACCTCATGCGAAGAGTTGACTCATTGGAAAAGACTCTGATGCTGGGAGGGTTTGGGGGCAGGAGGAGAAGGGGACGACAGAGGATGAGATGGCTGGATGGCATCACTGACTCGATGGATGTGAGTCTGAGTGAACTCCGGGAGTTGGTGATGGACAGGGAGGCCTGGTGTGCTGTGATTCATGGGGTCGCAAAGAGTCGGACATGACTGAGCGACTGATCTGATCTGATCCTTTTCTGGCCATAGGAAAATTTGTGAATATTGGCAACCAATGAAATTAGATTTTAATAATTATAAGAGACTATTTACAGAAGAGAAACTCTGAATGCTCAACAAATATATGCCTAGATAATCAATCTCACTTGCAATTAGGAAAGTGCAAGGTAAAACAAGACTGAGACAGTTTGGTATATGTCAGAAAAGTCTGACAATACTAAAGTCTGCACTCTGGTCTATGCTGTAAATTTATAATGCTAAAGGTATATTTTCCCCTAGTACCTAGAAATCCTACTTGTAGGTACATAGAGAACTATATGTTGCAAAAGACATATGTAAGAATTTTCATTGTAACATAGAGTTTTATCTACCTGGTTTACTTTGGAACTCTCAACTCCAGGACCATGACTAGCAGGTAGAAGCTGCTCAGAAATACTGTCAAACAGATGAACAGTTATTCAAGAATTGACATATACCAATTAAATATTCCAGTTCATGTAAAAATGTAAATTTGCAATGAGTAATGGAAGGCTTCTTGTATAATAATAAGACTTGTATAATATATCTTATAATATAATAATAGGTAGCATTATAGAGTGCTTGCTATTTTCCAGACAGCTTAAGTCTCATTTAACAGTCACTCACCCAAGAATCTCACATTGTTTTTGTTTTCAGAAAGGTTAAGTGCTTCAGCTTCTGAAGCACATTTGGTCCACAGAGATATTTTGGCAGTCTGCTCAATACAATTAAACAATTTTGAATGCATTGTTGAATGCATTAAGGTGGACAAAATGGCAGCAGTTCATCATACATTCAACCGCCACCACTCAGCAAATTTCACTTGCCAGTTTGAGTGGGTTTTTTGTCACCTGCCTTGTTCCTGAAAGCATTTAAATTAGTTACCCATGCCATAACAAGTTAATGTAATTATTACTTCTTTCTACTCACATGGTAATAATTTTCCAGCTTTCTCCAAGTGTGTGAGTGACTACATATAGTGTTCCCTAGTGGATTAGAAGCAGGGGAACTATCCAATTTTCTGTGTGTCCCTGAGGGAGCCAATTAAGTAGTTTTCAATATGGGGGTAAGGGGTTCCAGAGGTCAACCTGAATTGGGTGTGATAAAATTTCAGACATTTGTAAGCATGTCAAATAGATTAGTAGAGTAAAACAGCTAAAGGTTTTGCATGGAAGCTGTTGAATCTTATAGAAATAAGATATTCCTAAAGGAAGGTGAAGTAAATACTTATCAAACTGGTCTAAGAACAATAGTTTGCCATAAACACAATGGGATGATTTTGAGTTTAGTAACTTTTCTCCAGCAAGCTCCTGGTGGCTGAGTGCAGAAAGGAAATTATAGCAGATGTTATATCACAGTCAAAGGCAAAAGACTTTTATTTTAGATTTTATTAATTCCTGATACAGCCTATGCCATGGAAGCCAAGCAATGACCCATTCAACTATTTATTGAAAAGGAAAAGTAATAATTATATAATTTCTCAAGTGTCCTTCAAATTCTTCCACCTTCCAGCAAAACCCAGTAAACGTACTCATAACATACCCAAACTCAGATTAGGGTGGTGGAAAGACAGGGATAAAACAACTTATCTCGAAAAATAACATTTTGCTTTTCCCTGAAATCTCTCTTCTGGTTTTCTCCTGTGAGCTCATGTTATCTTTAATTTTTGGCACACTCTAAAGAATCTAAGTTACTAGACCTCTTGGACTTAGGTTTCTGTACATGTTGAGCATGATCATATTAGTCAGCTAAAACCCAGGATAATATACACCAGAGATCATCTTTAGAAGAGGTGAAACGGTCAGGAGGTTATTAGGGGGTGACTCCATTAAACTAGATAAAATCTAGTCTTGGGAGCCACATATCACCCAACTCTGGAGTAGCTGAGATTCTGAACACTAGATACTCCCTTAATAAAGGAGAATACTCCTTTAAAGCATCCTAACATCTCCATTTGCCTGAAAGTTTTAGGCACATTTCAAGTCACAAATCAAATACATCATTCTCCATAAGGCCTTCATAAATACAATTCATCACAATTTGTCTTCTGTCTTCTACTCCTTCAAGACTTCAACTTTACCCCTATTACAGCATTCACTGACATCTTTGTTGTACTAATGTTTGTATCTGTCTCCTCAACCAGACTGTACCTTCTGGGTGAAAAATACGAGTACTGCATACATTTTCATACTTAATGAAATTGAATTCATAAAGCCATTAGGCTCTTGAGTTTGGACAAGTATAGCATTTCTTACTGTTTCATTCTGTTCTAGTTAAAAGTTCTCCATTATAATCTGGGCGTAAACCAATCTCAGTGTTAGAATATGATAGCTGGCCAATGAAGAAGAAGAGAATGATCTAAGCGTTCAGCCCTTACTGCCTGTATCTGGAAGTAAGTCCCACTGTTATCATCGCTTCCATTTAATAATGGAGGTGGTTAATAAAGTGCACTGAGATAAACTGTTCATATGGGAGAGGGTTTCAAACTAGGGAGCATAATCCTCAAATTGGGAAACAAGGGAAATTGCTTCACAAAAATATCATCACACTCAGGAAGTACATTTCATAGGAAGGAAGTTATTAAAGAACATAGGTGAGCTCAACTAACACCTACATTTATATTTGGAACCAATCAAGAAAAGTAAACACAAACGAGAGTTCTCTTAAATTGGAAGGGTCCAATATTCTAACAATTAAGAAAAAGACACGAACTAAAACCTCTGAAATCCTTTCATTCCTAAACAGATATTCAGTTTTCCCCTTGTTTATAAATTTTCAAAGTTGAAGCAGATTTACATAATGGATATGTTTCCCAAAAGAACATTTATGAGATAAATCCATTTCTTCTTTCCAAAGATAAAACTGTTTAATCAAAGGGAAGAATATCATGAATTCTAAGGGCTATAAAACTATAAAAATGTCATATAAAAAAATGATAATGATGCATAATTAACAAAATAGGGCGAATTCTGAAAATGACTAGCTTTCCCCTCCCTAACAAGAAATTCAGGTACCTAATACTATAGATTCAGATATCTGACACAATTCAATTCATGATTATAATGGAGAAGAGACAACCTGGATAATGAACGTGGTAATAGGCTTACCATTGTTGTTGAAAAGTTATTTTTAATTACAAGATCTCTATGTACTTACTACCTCAAGTTAAGTCTCCCTGTCATACATTTATGGTTACTAATAAAAACAAACTGGATTTAAGATGTTTAAAAGCAGAGTATTTTACTAAAGTCCTTCTCTGCCACCTCCTCCCCGCAAACAAAACTCTTCACCTTGAGAAATGCACCTACTTATACCTGCTGGTTTAATTTTGGTACATAATTACTACTGAAATGTTCAGTTCAGTTCAGTCATTCATTTGTGTCCAACTCTTTGCGACCCCATGAATTGCAGCACGCCAGGCCTCCTGTCCATCACCAACTCCCAGAGTTCACTCAAACTCACATCCATCGAGTCGGTGATGCCATCCAGCCATCTCATCCTCTGTCGTCCCCTTTTCCTCCTGCCCCCAATCCCCCCCAGCATCAGAGTCTTTTCCAATGAGTCAACTCTTCGCATCAGGTGGCCAAAGTACTGGAGTTTCAGCTTTAGCATCATTCCTTCCAAAGAAATCCCAGGGCTGATCTCCTTCAGAATGGACTGGTTGGATCTCCTTGCAGTCCAAGGGACTCTCAAGAGTCTTCTCCAATACCACACTTCAAAAGCATCAATTCTTTGGCGCTCAGCATTCTTCACAGTCCAACTCTCACATCCATACATGACCACTGGAAAAACCGTAGCCTTGACTAATCAGACCTTTGTTGGCAAAGTAATATCTCTGCTTTTCAATATGCTATCTAGGTTGGTCATAACTTTTCTTCCAAGGAGTAAGCGTCTTTTAATTTCATGGCTACAGTCACCAACTGCAGTGATTTTAGAGCTCAAAAAGATAAAGTTTAACACTGTTTCTACTGTTTCCCCCCATCTATTTCCCATGAAGTGATGGGACCAGATGCCATGATCTTCGTTTTCTGAATGTTGAGCTTTAAGCCAACTTTTTCACTCCCCTCTTTCACTTTCATCAAGAGGCCCTTTAGTTCCTCTTCACTTCCTGCCATAAGGGTGGTGTCATCTGCATATCTGAGGTTATTGAGATTTCTCCCAGCAATCTTGATTCCAGCTTGTGCTTCTTCCAGTCCAGTGTTTCTCATGATGTACTCGGCACATAAGTTAAATAAGCAGGGTGACAATATACAGCCTTGATGTACTCCTTTTCCTATTTGGAACCAGTCTGTTGTTCCATGTCCAGTTCTAACTGTTGCTTCCTGACCTGCATACAGATTTCTCAAGAGGCAGGTCAGGTGGTCTGGTATTCCCATCTCTTTCAGAATTTTCCAGTTTATTGTGATCCACACAGTCAAAGGCTTTGGCATAGTCAATAAAGCAGAAATAGATGTTTTTCTGGAACTCTCTTGCTTTTTCCATGATCCAGCAAATGTTGGCAATTTGATCTCTGGTTCCTCTGCCTTTTCTAAAACCAGCTTGAACATCTGTAAGTTCCAGTTCATGTATTGCTGAAGCCTGGCTTGGAGAATTTTGAGCATTACTTTACTACCATGTGAGATGAGTGTAATTGTGAGGTAGCTTGAGCATTCTTTGTCATTGCCTTTCTTTGGGATTGGAATGAAAACTGACCTTTTCCAGTCCTGTGGCCACTGCTGAGTTTTCCAAATTTGCTGGCATATTGAGTGCAGTACTTTTAGAACATCATCTTTCAGGATTTGAAATATCCTGAGATTTGAAACTGAAATGTTAGCAAAAGTTAAATATAAGTACCCATCCCTTCAAAATCACCAAAGTGTCAACTCTCCTCTAAATAAATCATACAACTATTTTATAGGTTTTAATGACCATGTGTACATTGCTTCCTCAAACATCTGATAGCACAAGAAACATCTATTACTTTTTCCAGAGAAGAATTAATTGTTTGTCTCCTTTTCATTTTTTTCTGAAGCTCATGGGAGCCCAATCACATTAAGCAGCAGAAACCAAACAGAATCTACGTTTATTTGAATCAGTCAGCTAGAGGTCAAATTTACAGCAGTAAAGCATAGGTTTACTTAGCAGCCAGACCCAGGAGCATAGGTTGAAATTCAGCTAATAAGTTAAACTACATCATCACTCCTATTGTCCTATGATCGTTTTTCTACTAAATTATAGATTCAAACATACGTTGCTATGCAAAGCTGTCTTGTCTCAAAACCCAGACTCCCAATTAGAGTTTTATTTTGTGTGCTGCTTATTCTCACCTACTCCATTGTTTTGTTTTTTTTTTTTAATTTTATTTTGGTAAGAATACATAACATGAGATCTACTCGCAACAGATTTTTAAGCATATCATATTGATATTCATACATAACATTATAAACACAGGATCTCCAGAATTCATACATTTTCCATAATGAAAATTTTATACTCGTTGTTAGCAGCTCCCCTTTTCCCCTTACTCCCTATTCCCCAGCAACCACAATTCTACTCTTTGCTTCCTTGAATTTGACTCTTTTATGTATCACATACATATAGATTTATGCAGAGTATTTACTGTTCTTCTGTGACTGGCTTATATCACTTAGTATCAGTTCAGTTCAGTCACTCAGTCTTGTCCAACTCTTTGCAACCCCATGGACTGCAAACATGTCAGGCTTCATCACCAACTCCCAGAGCTTACTCAAACTCATGTCCATCGAGTCAGTGATGCCATTAAACCATCTCATCCTCTGTCATCCCCTTCCCCTCCTGCCTTCAATCTTTCCCAACATCAGGGTCTTTCAAATAAGTCAATACTTTGCATCAGGTGGCCACAGTATTGGAGTGTCAGCTTCAGCATCAGTCCTTCCAATGAATATTCAGGACTGATTTCCTTTAGGATTGACTGGTTGGATCTCCTTGCAGTCCAGGGACTCTCAAGAGTCTTCTCTAACACCACAGTTCAAAGGCATCAATTCTTCAGCACTCGGCTTTCTTTATGGTCCAACTCTCACATCCATACATGACCACTGGAAAAACCATAGCTTTCACTAGACAGACCTTTGTCAGCAAAGTAATGTCTCTGCTTTTTAATATACTGTCTGGGTTGGTCATAGCTTTTCTTTCAAGGAGCAAGTGTCTTTTAATGTCATGGCTTCAGTCACCATCTGCAGTGATTTTAGAGCTCAAAAAATAAAGTCTCTCACTGTTTCCATTGTTTCCCCATCTATTTGCCATGAAGTGATGGGACCAGATGCCATGATCTTAGTTTTCTCAATGTTGAGTTTTAAGCCAGGTTTTTCATTCTCCTCTTTCACTTTCATCAAGAGGCTCTTTAGTTCTTCTTTGCTTTCTGCCATAAGGGTGGTGTCATCTGCATATCTGAGGTTATTGATATTTCTCCCAGCAATCTTGATTCCAGCTTGTGCTTCATCCAGCCCAGCATTCACATTATGTACTTTGCATATAAGTTAAATAAGCAGGGTGACAATATAAAACCATGATGTACTCCTTTCCCGACTTGGAACCAGTCTGTTGTTCCATGTCCAGTTCTAACTGTTGCTTATTGACCTGCACAGTATAATGTCTTCAAAGTGCATCCATGTTGTCACATATTGCACCATTTTCTTTATTAAGGCTGAACAACATTCCATGGTATATACACTATATTTTTTAATCCATTAATCTGTCCATGGACATTTAAGACACTTCTACATTTTGGTTATTGTGAATAGTGCAGCAATGAACATGGGAGTGCTAACATTCTGAGATACTGATTTCAATTATTTTGGATAATACCCAGAAGTGGAATTGCTGGATAATATGTGATTTTTTTTAAATTTTTTGAGGACCTTACCACCAGCTTCCACAACAGTGCACCATTTTGCACTCCCAACAGTCAAGGGCCCTAATTTCCAGAACCTTGTCAATACTTGTCTATACACACACACACACACACACATATATATATAATAATTATAATATCCATTCTAACTGGTGTGAAGTATATCTCACTGTGATCTTGATTTTTGATTCCCTAATGATCTATGACATTGAGCATTTTTTCATATACCCATTGGCCATTTATATGTCATCTTTGGAGAAATGTCTATTCAAGTTCTTAGTCAATTTTTAAACTGGGTTATTGGTATTTTTGCTATTGAGTTTCAGCAATTCCTTACATATTTTGGAAATTAACCCCTTAACAGATGCATGATTTGCAAATACTTTATCTCCTTCTACATGTTGCCTTTTCACTTTTTTTACTGTTCCCTTTGCTGTGCAAAAGCCTCCTAGTTTTATATAGTCCCATTTTTCTTACCTCTTTCATTCTGAAAATAAAATAAGGCTGCACTATAGCTTCTCATTTATCAGTTAGGTAGAGCATTGGCTCATCAATTCATTACCTCATTTCATTTGTTGTGTATGTATTGAGCATCTACAGTGTGCCAGACACTGAGTATAACAGTAATGTAAAAGAGACCTATGTGGAGCTCACCTTCATGAGGGAAAGCAACAATAAGCAAGTAAAAAAGGAATCGCATATAGTAAAATGTCAGGCAATACATGTTGTTGAAAAAATTAAATGGATGAAGTAGAGAGAGACCAAATTGTTTTACATTATTGTTTGCATCCTAAAACTAAATGAAAGCAGGAGAATCCAAAAAGCTTAATCAACACTAAAGCACTTTAATATAATGTATTTTAAATTTAAATCTATCTCTGATATAAATTTAATTTTGTTTCTAACCAGAGAACTAAAAGGTATTTAATATGAGCATTCATGTTTCCAAGGCAATAGTACTGTAGTCTAAGAACAGGAAATAACTCTGTATAGCCTTACTTATATAAATAAACATCTAGATATTTCAAAAAGTTTTAAAACTATTTTCAATATATTATATATGCTCATTAAAATTATATTTAATAACATATTTTGTTTTAAGCTAATATGTGTCTAACCATTAAATATGAATTCAAAACTTCTAAGAATAAGGCCTGTATATAGAATTGAGGTAGATAAATAACATGAATAATGTTATTATGTAAATGTAAATAATATAAATAAATGCAACAAGAAATATCACTACTTTTAATGTCTTGATTCCTGTATTAGATGAATCATAAAAACTAGAAAGACAGCTGTTTAGATGAGGCATCTGTCAGCTTGAGAGGTAACCATGGACTGTGACACTTGGGGTCCTTGGTGCCTCTTTTCGTGTTACATCATTTTAGACTGTCCACCATCATATAATGAAAATATCACACAACGCTGACTCCTCAGGCAGGTGATTTGGGTTCTCCTTCTGAAGATCACTCTTAATTTTTTTTTTTATTAATAAAGATGAGTTTTAGTTTAGGTTAATGCTGAAGTATTTCACTCTCCTTGGTGCATAAGCTCATCACAAGAGTCATTATTCGGGGACAGGCTTTGTCACGGTAACAGGGGTTCTTTGACAGCCATCCTTATAAAGAGCCCCTTGGGCAGATCCCAGACAAAGGACACCATCAGGCCTAGTTCCCATTTTTGTTCTTCTGCCTACTAATTTCAGTGTTCTATTTACAGAGAAAATCATGAATAAACTCAGAGGGATATCCAAAATGATTCAAACTACACATCTGGAAGAGGAAGGCACCAATACTCATTGGGCAATATATTCTCGAGGAATTATTTCATGGAACACTAATCTTAAGAAAATTTTCTAAGTCTTCAAAATATACCAATAGTTTAGATTATCAGAAGATTTTACAGTATCCCAGATATGCAGATGACACCAGCCTTATGGCAGAAAGTGAAGAGGAACTCAAAAGCCTCTTGATGAAAGTGAAAGTGGAGAGTGAAAAAGTTGGCTTAAAGCTCAACATTCAGAAAACGAAGATCATGGCATGTGGTCCCATCACTTCATGGGAAATAGATGGGGAAACTGTGGAAACAGTGTCAGACTTTATTTTGGGGGGCTCCAAACCACTGCAGATGGTGACTGCAGTCATGAAATTAAAAGACGCTTACTCCTTGGAAGGAAAGTTAGGACCAACCTAGATAGCATATTCAAAAGCAGAGACATTACTTTGCCAACAAAGGTCCGTCTAGTCAAGGCTATGGTTTTTCCTGTGGTCATGTATGGATGTGAGAGTTGGACTGTGAAGAAAGCTGAGAATGGAAGAATTGATGCTTTTGAGCTGTGGTGGTGGAGAAGACTCTTGAGAGTCCCTTGGACTGCAAGGAGATCCAACCAGTCCATTCTGAAGGAGACCAGCCCTGGGATTTCTTTGGAAGGAATGATGCTAAAGCTGAAACTCCAGTACTTTGGCCACCTCATGCGAAGAGTTGACTCATTGGAAAAGATTCTGATGCTGGGAGGGGTTGGGGGCAGGAGGAGAAGGGGACGACCGAGGATGAGATGGCTGGATGGCATCACTGACTCGATGGACATGAGTCTGGGTGAGCTCCAGGAGTTGGTGATGGACAGGGAGGCCTGGTGTGCTGCAATTCATGGGGTTGTAAAGAGTCGGACACGACTGAACGACTGAACTGAACTGAACTCATAAATGCTAGGAGAGAAGAGTAGTACGATAGCAGTTGCTGTTTAGTTTTTTTTCCCTTCTCTCTGCTAATAAACTACTTACAGATTTGTTCAAGGGAGAAGTAAAGTTTGGCAATTAATGTATGTGCAGTATTTTTACCAAGGTTCATGTTAATGTCACTCTTCAAGGTCTGGAAAAATACTCCCCAAAGTACTGTACTGATTCTGTGCTATGTATTTTTTCTTAGTGTGGTTTCATTAAATAAATATTTCTGACAATAATAGTTATCATGTATTAATGAAAGATAACTCATATACATTTTTTCACTTAATATTTACACAAAGTTACAGAGAGATACTATAAAACCAAGTTATAGGTAAGGAAATTGAGGTTTAGACAAGTTAAATGCTTTGTCCAAAATCACATGACTAGTAAGGACTAGAATAAAGATTTAAACTAGATATTTGACTCCCATATCTTGCTATATGTTTCTCTAACTGTATTATAAAATACAATATTATATATTAATAATATATGACATACTGTACTGTCTAATAGTGTTAGCATATGATATTATATATTATAATATTGCTATATTCCCTCCAAAAAAACAGCTGACACTGGTCTTAAGAAATAAAAGACACAGAGTTCACTACTTTCAATGTTCAGTAGTAGGTCTAGCATTTAAACAATGATATTTATAAGTTTTTGGATGGGGACATGGTATCTAGAGGCAAGTATACTGCAATGTTTTTTAGTATTTCAGTCAAGAATAATCAGTGAGGTCGGGGGGGGGGCAGGTTTGCAAACTATCAAACAATTCATCCTAAGAACTACAGAGGTTTAATATTGGTTGAAACCATTTCCTCCCATAATTCTAACTATATTTCTCTTTTGTATTGGATACTTTTCTAAGTACAGCTGATGCTCCTTTTCTCAGATAGCACATAAAAACCCTTGAAAGACACTGGTTTTCTGCCTCTATCATCACACCTTCGAATGCTGGATGTGCTCAGGTATGACTGCAGGTCTTTTGTAAATATGTTGGGAACCAAAGGGATGATGCGTCTCTAACAAATAAGCTTGGGCAAGTTTTCTGCTCCCCACCCTCTACTGCTTGTTCAATTTTCCTTATCACTGAACAGTAAAGTGAAAAAAATCAATAAAAACAAAATAAAATACTAGGATATTAAGAAGCAAACTTAAAGATACTTACTTAAGAGTGGTAATTTGTATTACATGTTTACCACCTCAAGAAAGTATTAGTTCACCACAGTTAACTCTAGCACAGGCAAAGATATTCTTAAGGCACGGATCAATTGAGTAATGAGAATTTGAAAGATACAGCCTAGAATTCCATCATAAAGTGAAGTTAGATAATTAAAGACAATGAGGCATATTTAGAATTATAATGTGAACTGGTAGGGAAATGTGATTCAGTTTGCTAGAGTCCTAGGGATGGAGAAGAGGAAGAGTATCTGCAGTGGGAGTATTGATTTACCTTTATGCCATTAGAAGCAGGTGTAAAAGGAGCAAGCCAGTGAAGTCCACCAAAAGGCAAAGAGGATTTCTGACTAGAATTCACAATCTGACATAAACAAGCCATGAGGAAATCCATCTGGAAACTGGACAGAAGAAAAAGTCTGCTTTTCATCAGGTTTCCCAGAACTAGCATAGCTGACTAGACTGATCAAGGGTTAACTTCACAACATCCTATTTTATTTAGCTCAATTTCTAGGCTGAGTTTAGAACTGCTCATCAGGCAATGGATCTTTCATCATTTTGTTGTAGATAACTTTTCATGTTACAAGATGTACCTTCTCTGCAGAGCTGTTTTAATTACTTCGAGTATCTCTTACATTTTTATGATAATAGAACTGTAGTATTCTATTCATGCTCCATTTTGAATCCTTGACTTGAATCCTTAAGCATTCAGAGAATTCTTAAATTATATAAGAATTCTATTTTTTAATTTATTATTCTTTTATTAGTTATTAGTCACTACATATTCGGAGAAGGCAATGGCACCCCACTCCAGTACTCTTGCCTGGAAAATCCCACGCACAGAGGAGCCTGGGAGGCTGCAGTCCATGGCGTCATTAAGAGTTGGACACAACTGAGCGACTTCATTTTCACTTTTCACTTTTCATGCACTGGAGAAGGAAATGGCAACCCACTCCAGTGTTCTTGCCTGGAGAATCCCAGGAATAGGGGAGCCTGGTGGGCTGCCATCTATGGGGTCGCACAGAATCAGACACGACTGAAGTGACTTAGCAGCAGTCCCTACATATTACTTTACATGACTTTGTTTCAGTGCGAAGAGTGTTTTACAGTGCTCTTAGTAAATATTCCAGAACTCTGACTTGACTTCCCCACTGAACTATAGACCCATATATTAAATGCCTTCTGGAAAAATCAACTTAGATATTCCACAGATACTTGAAATTCAAGATGAACAAACCAGATTTTTTTATTTTGCTTCAACTCTGATCTTTTCTTCTGCTAGAAATTCAAGAGTCTTCAAATAAGAAATATGATGATCACCCTTGCTTTTTAGTTATCCTGCAATTTCTGTACCCAACTAGTTATCAAGTTTTGCCAATTATACCTCATAACCCTCAAACATAATTTTATCTCTATGCCTTTTGATAACACTGTAGTTTGGTTTCCCATTCTCTCTCTTCCAAATATGAATTCAAAACACAACTTCCTCAAACTGTGACCCTGATTAATCTTAATCCATCTGAACCTCAATTTCCTTATCTCTTAAATAAGAGATATTAGATTCTGATTACTGTTTTGACTATGAAATGTAATAAGGAATATGAGTTAAGCAAGCATACACTGCCTAACTTATAGTAAGTACTCATTAAAGCTGCATTTACAGTTATAAAATAAATAAGTTGCAGGGATGTAATGTACAGCATAGGGAATACAGTCAATAATATTGCAATAACTTTTTATGATGACAGGTGGTTACTAAACTTAGCATGGTGATCAATTCATAACATATATAAATGTTGAATCACAATGTTGTACACCTGAAACTAATAAAATATTGTGTCAGCTATAGTTAAATTTTAGAAATTTAAAAACAAAAAGAAACCAGAAAAGTGGGGGGGAGCCATATTTGCAACAGATTTTATTGATTTATTTAAAAAAATAATACTTGAGAGTCTATGTTTGGAGGATTGGTGAAGATGACAGAGTAGAAAGACCCTGCGCTCACCTCTTCCCATGAGCATATCAAAATCACAACCATCTTCAGAACAATCATCTATGAAAAAGACTGAAACTGCTGGAAAAGATCTTCTACAGCCAAAGTCATAAAGAAGGAAACACAGTAACACAGGTAGGAGAGCATGGATTCACAAAACAATCAAGTACCTTACCCTTAGGTGGGGCAGCCCATAAACTGGGGAATGATACTGCAGAAATTCTCCCACAGGAGTAAGAGTTCTGAGTCCCACATCAGGTCCCCTGGCCTGGGGGTCCTGCAGCAGGAACACAAGGCACCAGAGCATATGGCTTTGAAGGCAGGCAGGGCTTCAGAGAAGGCAATGGCAACCCACTCCAGTACTCTTGCCTGGAAAATCCCATGGATGGAGGAGCCTGGTAGGCTGCAGTCCATGGGGTCGCTAAGAGTCAGACACGACTGAGCGACTTCACTTTCACTTTTCACTTTCATGCATTGGAGGAGGAAATGGCAACCCACTCCAGTGTTCTTGCCTGGAGAATCCCAGGGACGGTGGGGCCTGGTGGGCTGCCGTCTATGGGGTCACACAGAGTCGGACACGACTGAAGCGACTTAGCAGTTAGCAGGGCTTCAGAAGTCCCAATAGACTATGGGAAATAGACTTCACTCTTAAAGGGTGCACACAAAATCTCAGGAACACTGGGACCCCAGGCAATAGCAGCAATTTGACAGGAGTCTGGGTCAGATTAATGTTGGCCCAGACTTACTGTTGGTCCTGGAAGGCCTCCCAGAGAGGTAAGGAGCAGCAGCGGCTCATCCTGCAGACATAGTCACTGGCAACAGTTACATTTGGGAGTTCATTTTTACCGCATGAACACTGTTGCTAGAGGCTGCAATCTTTGCTCATTAGTGCCAAGACCTGGCCTCACCCAATAGCCTATGGGCTCCAGTGCTGAGATGCCCAGGTCAAACAACTAATTAGATGGGAGACACAGCCGTGAAGCTAGTGGTATAGAACCCACCTGCCAATGCAGGAGACATAAGAGACGTGGGTATGATCTCTGGGTTGGGAAGATCCCCTGGAGAAGGAAATGGCAACCCACTCCAGTATTCTTGCCTGGAGAAGCCCATGGACAGAGGAGCCTGGCAGGGGTTGCAAAGAGTTGGACACAACTGAAGTGACTTAGCAAGCATGCAGCACAGCCCCATCCATCAGAAGACAGACTGCCTAAAGACATCCTGAGCCCACAGCCACCTCTAGATACGCCTTTACATACAGCCCTGCCCATCAGAGAGTCAAGACCTAGCCCTGCCCTCCAGGAAGGCTTCACTAGCCTCTGGAAGAGCCTCATCCACCAGGAAGGAGGTATTAGATGCAAGAAAATCACAGTCCCTCAGTCTGCAATCCAGTTTTCCTACAGCAGGACAGGCCCTTCCCTGAGACCAGCTTGGTCCCTAACCCTGCTCACCAGCAGGCCAACACAAGCTTTGGAATAACATAGACACCATACTCAACTGGACCCAGTCCCCCATCAGTGATCTGAAATAAGCTCTGTGATCCCTGGTCCCTGCACCCAGGCTCCCAGACTTGACTCTGCCAGTAAGTAGTCCAGCACTAAATCCAAGACCTGGCTTTACCCACCAATAGTCGGACAACAGCCCCAGAATCTTCTGGTCTTCATTGCTCTGACTCTGCCAACCGATGAGCCAGCACTGAGGTAGAAATTAACCTAAAACTAACCTAAAACCTTTGTTCTGAATTCCTGGCATGTGTCCTGAATCTGATAAATTATCAGCACTCAAATCGAGGGAAGGGCAGTAATTAATATCTGTTCCATATACCTGAGAGAAAAACAACTGGTGATCATTAGTCCATACATCTGATCCATTGTTGGGATCATGAAAAAGGGTGGCAACTTAATCTGAGGATCAAGAGAAGCCATAAAAATGACTGGTTAGAAATAATGAGATTTAAGAACAGGAGCCAACCAAAAATATACAGAATACTGCTAAAGATAAAAAACAACTGTAATCCCTGCCTTTTGGGGGGGTTCTTTACCCCCTTTCAAGGTCTTTGCCGAGACCTTTGTACTTTCCTCCTCTCTTATAAATCCTATTCGCTTGCTACAGTATTCATAAATATTGTTTGTGTATTTGTGGATTCCATTCTTCAGCTCCATGAACAAGAACTCAGATTCCCATTTCAGTGCTAGCCCCAGCTCCCCTTGGGCTTCTGCAGTCAGCAACCACTGGTCAGCACAGCATCAGCCAGCACAAGGCAAGACCTGGCAACCAATCAGGCTAAGGGACAAGCAAGCCTACTAGACCACCTACAAAGTCAGCCTGCCACAAAAGAAGGACCCACACAGTCCTCTGAGGGGAAATTCCTAGCGTGGATGAGGAGAGAGGAGTACACTGCAAGGATGAATAGGATTTCTCCTGTACAGCACCACTTCTTTGAGGTTGAGTAACTAACCTACCATACACATAAAAATACCAAAAGCAACTTAGACAAAATGAGGTATCAGAGTAACATGTTCCAGACAAAAGTGAAAGTGAAAGTTGCTCAGTCATGTCCAACTCTCTGTGATGCTATGGACTGTAGCCTGCCAGGCTCCTCTGTCCATGGAATTCTCCAGGCGAGAATACTGGAGTGGGTAGTTGTTCCCTTCTCCAGGGGATTTTCCCAACCCAGGGGTCAAACCCGGTCTCCCACATTGCAGGCAGATTTTTTACTGAGAGAGACAGAGACACCAAGGAAGCCCAGACAAAGGAACAAGATAAAACCTCAGAAGAACTAAGTGAAGTGGAGAGAGGCAACCCACCTGAGAGACAGTTCAGAATAACAACTGTAAAGAGGATGAAAGAACTCAGAAGAATGGATGCACAGAAGAGAAATAGGAATTTTTTTAGTGAAGAGTTAGAAAATGGAAAGAAGAATCAAACAAAGATGAATAATATGATAACTGAATTGAAAAGTACACTAGAAGTAATCAATAGTAGACTAAATGATACAGAAGAACAGATCAGTGAACTGGAAGACAGAGTTAGTAGAAATCACTGCCACTGAAAAGAAAAGATGAAGAATGCAAAGAAATGAGAATAGTTTAAGAGACCTCTGAGACAATATCACATGCACTAACATTCATATTATAGGGGTCCTAGAAGAAAAGACAGTGAAAGGAGCTGAGAACGTATTTGAAAACAGATGAAAGCTGCCCTAAACTGGCAAAGGAAAGAGTCACCTAAGTCTAAGAAGCACAGAGAGACCCATATAGGAACACACCAAGACTCTCTTTGTAATTAAAGAGACAAAAATTAAAATAAAGATATAACATTAAAATCAAGGGAAAAACAACAAATAACACATAAGAGAATTACCCTAAGCCAACCTAGATAGCATATTAAAAAGCAGAGACATTACTTTGCCAACAAAGGTCCGTCTAGTCAAGGCTATGGTTTTTCCTGTGGTCATGTATGGATGTGAGAGTTGGACTGTGAAGAAGGCTGAGCGCCGAAGAATTGATGCTTTTGAACTGTGGTGGTGGAGAAGACTCTTGAGAGTCCCTTGGACTGCAAGGAGATCCAACCAGTCCATTCTGAAGGAGATCAACCCTAGGATTTCTTTGGAAGGAATGATGCTAAAGCTGAAACTCCAGTACTTTGGCCACCTCATGCGAAGAGTTGACTCATTGGAAAAGACTCTGATGCTGGGAGGGATTGGGGGCAGGAGGAGAAGGGGACGACAGAGGATGAGATGGCTGGATGGCATCACCGACTCGATGGATGTGAGTTTGAGTGAACTCCGGGAGTTGGTGATGGACAGGGAGGCCTGGCGTGCTGCGATTCATAGGGTTGCAGAGAGTAGGACACAACTGAGCGACTGAACTGAACTGAACTAAACTGATGAGCTATTTCAGCAAAAACTTCACAGATAAGAAGTAAGTGGCATGATATATTCAAAGCAATAAAAGGGAAAACCTACAATCAAGAATACTCTACACAGAAAGACACTCTTTCAGATTTATTGTAGAGATCAAAAGCCTTGCTGACAAGAAAAGCCAAAAGATTTCAGCACCACCAAACAAGCTGCACCACAAATGTTAAAGAAGTATCTCTAGGTCAAACAATATAAGGCTGCAACTAGAAATAAGAAATATGAAACTAGAAATAAGAAAATGAAAAACCTCAATGTTAAAGTAAAAAATACAATAAAGGTAGGAAATCATCCACATACAAAGCTAGTAAGGAAGTTAAAAGACAAAAGTAGTTAAATCATCTACAACAATAGTATGCAGTTAAGGGATACTCAAAATGATGATATCAAACATGACATAAAAAATCATATAAAAACCAGTAATCATGAGGGGAGCAGAGTACAAATATAGGATTTTTAAAATGCATTTGAAACTAAGAGATGATTAACTTAAAACAATCAAACACACACACACACACAAACTATACAAAAACATTACAAACCAAAAGTCTATACTAGAGATACATGCAAAAAAGAAAAGGGAATTCAATCGTAACACTGAAGATAGTCATCAAATCACAAGAGAAGAAAGCATTGGGGCAGGAGGGAACCTACAAAAATCCAAAACAATTAACAAAATAGCAATAAGAACATGTATGCTGCTGCTGCTGCTGCTGCTGCTAAGTCTCTTCAGTCGTGTCCGACTCTGTGCAACCCCATAGACGGAAGCCCACCAGGCTTCCCCGTCCCTGGGATTCTCCAGGCAAGAATACTGGAGTGGGTTGCCATTTCCTTCTCCAATGCATGAAAGTGAAAAGTGAAAGAAGTCACTCAGTTGTATCTGACTCTTAGTGACCCCATGGACTGCAGCCTACCAGGGATTTTCCAGGCAAGAATACTGGAGTGGGGTGCCATTATATCTCAATATAACTATAAATGGACTAAGTCCTCTAAGCAAAATCCATAGTGATTGAAAGGATACAGAAACAAGATTGAGACATATATGTATATATATAGTGCCTACAAGACACTCATTTCAGAGAGGAACAAGATGGCAGAGGAGTAGGTGGATGTGGAGTGCATCTCTCTCCATGGATACATCAGGAATACACCTTCAGACACAGAATTGCATGCAGAACACCAGCTGAGAGTGGACAGGAGTACCTGACCAGCGGAAAAGAACATAAAGAACCATGCAACACTTGGTAGGACAAAAGAACTAGGGGGAAAAACAGGAGTGTTAGTAGGGCCGGACCTGCCCTCTGCAGGCGGGGGAACTGAAGCAGGGATCTGATCCCCACATTGGGACAGTGATCTGAGTCAGAGGAGAAACATTTAAGGCTGAGAGTGAAACAGCTGACTGGTGGCAACCTAAATGGAAGGAGAATCAGACAGTCCTTGCCACAGCTATACGTACCCTGGACAGGGAAGAGGGTCCCCTGGAAGGCGCAGCTGGGAACTGGAGTTTAAGGATTGTGGAGCAATCCCAGGGCGAGGGCTGCTGTTGACTGTGGAGAGAGGGATCCAGGGGATGTGAGGGAGGAATTTGTGGTGGGAAGTGCCTATGGAGGAAAGCCAGGCAGCCATGGAAGCAAGGCGATACTGCTGAGTCACACCTAGGGGGGAGGAGCCATCAGCATAGCCTTTCTCTCCCCACACATCTGCATCTGCAGCTGAACAATAGAGAGGCTGGCCCATCAAGTGCCTGATGCACTGAACTACAGAGTAGGACACCACCCAGGGTGTCCTTTTAAATGCCTGATACACCCATCTAAAAAGTAGGACCCCAGCCAGGGGGCCCTTCTATGTGCCTGATGCAGGGTACAACAGAGAAGGACCCCAGGCAAGGGAGCCCTTTAAATATATGAATGGGCGGAGCTACAGAGAAAGACTGGCCAAAGAGACCTTCTGTCATCAGCTACAAGAAGCTCAAGAAAAGACTCTGATAGGGCCGTAACTCCTGCAGAGAAGGCATTCTGTGTCCCTGCACACTTGGCACCACCAGGGTCCCTGCAAGCCAAGCAGCTGCACCACTTTCATACTCAACTCTCAGTGGGGAAGGGTTGCCACAGGCAAAAAAAAGTCTTGCATCTATGCACACAGGGCTGCTTTTGTCATGTCCAACTCTTTGCGACCCTGTAGACAGTGGCCTGCCAGATCCTCTGTCAGGGGGTTCTCCAGGCAATAATATTGGAGCGTACTGGCCCATACTGGTTGCCATACCCTTCTAGAGCACTAAATTTTCTGCTGCCCTAGCCGCCAACTCCCCTGAGTACCTGGTGCTGACCAAGCAGCTGCACCACCTCCACGCCTGGCCTTCACAGGACCAAGCACAATTCCCCCAGGGCAGCCTCAGGAGCAAACCCCAGGGGATGACCCACATGCAAATGTGGAAATAAAACCACAATTGAAACCCAGGGGCAGTGTGGCTAAGGAAGAAAACCTAAAACCTTCCTACCAGCTATACAGGCTTCAGATTAAATCCAAACAATCAGCCAGGCAGACTCTGTGTCTGTGGAATATATAAAAGGACACTGAGAGCTCCCACAAAAGAAAACACACTAGTTCTGATAGCAGTGGGCATTGGAGGCGAGAACACAGGCGAGTGGGACCAGATTAGAATCTGAGCTGCCCCCACAGCGGGTCCAGAGACCAGCACAGTGTTGGAGGGCATCCTAGGGAGGTGAGCGGGACTGCAACCCCCAGTGAGGGGAAGGACATTGAAAG
Organism: Bubalus kerabau; assembly: GCF_029407905.1. Lineage (NCBI taxonomy): Eukaryota > Metazoa > Chordata > Mammalia > Artiodactyla > Bovidae > Bubalus > Bubalus kerabau. Next base: position 27,871,756 of record NC_073630.1, on the reverse strand, counting down.
CAGTGACTCAAGAAAAACATTTATTATTCTTATGGTTTGACTTGTTCTGTAGATCCTTTTATATCTTTTTTTTTCTTTTTCTTTCCCCCTCTGTAGTAGTAGTTGATATCATTGGCACTGTGAAATCTAATTATGCTTTTGAGCTTTTTTTTTCCCCTCAGTCACATTTTTTTATTGTTCTTATAAACCTCTGCCTCTGTGCTGGGCTTCTGCAGTCCTGTGGAGTTTTCCTTTTTTATTTAATTTTAATTTTTTAAACCTATTATTATTTTTTCTACATTTATTCCTTTGTTTGATTTTCCTACTGTTCTTTTCCCCTTGCAGCTAATCTTTAATGCATATAAATCTTCTTTATCTCCTCTATTTAATTTTCCATATCTATCCTTTCTTTCTTTCATTTCCTCTCAACATATTTGTTAGCTTTATTTTCATTGCTTTATTTCCCAATTGGTACCTTCCTTTAGTTTTTTTTTTTTTTTTTCCAGTTCGTGCTTTAGTTAGTTTTGTTCTTAACTGGTAGATATACTTTTTGGTTTCCTTTGTTCTCCAGGTCAATCTATTGTACTTTATTTTTGTTGGACTGTTTAGATTTTACTTATGGGTATATATGTATATGTGTATATTCAGTCACACTTTTTATTGTTATAAACCTCTGCCACTACATTGGAGAAGGAAATGGCAACCCACTCCAGTGTTCTTGCCTGGAGAATCCCAGGGACGGCAGAGCCTGGTGGGCTGCTGTCTATGGGGTCACACAGAGTCGGACACGACTGAAGCAACTTAGCAGCAGCAGCCTCTACATTGGGCTTCTGCAGTTCTGTGGAGTTTCCCCCCCACCACCACCATTTTTACTTCTTTTTCCTTTTTTTTCCCTTTGCTCTTTTTATAATTTTAATTTTTAATTTTCTAAACCTATTATACTTTTTCTATATTCCTTTGTTTGTCTTTTTTTACCCTTGAAGTTAATCATTAATGTATATAAATCTTCTTCATCTATCTCTATTTAACTTTGTGTATCTATTCTTTCCTTCTTTCCTTTCCTCTCAACATATGTGTTAGTTTTGTTTTCATTGTTTTATTCCCCACTTGGCATTTTGCTTTAGTTTTCAAGTTTGTGCTTTAGTTACTTTTGTTCTTAAATGGTAAATATAATTTTTTATTTCCTTTTTCACTGGGTCAATATACTGTACTTTATTTTTGTTGGACTGCTTTGACTTTGCTCATGAGTATACATGTATATGTGTATATTTAATTATTTTAATTATTATTTGCCTGATTGTATAACTGTCATTTGTTTGGGGTTCATCTTTGGTTTCTCATTTTTGGGTATTTGTTTTAATCTCACTTAGTACCATAAAAACCACTTGTGGAATCTTTGTTCCTGAACAAGAATCAAGCCCTGAACCTTTGGAGTGAGAATACTGACTCCAACACCCTAGACTACCAGAGAACTGGCCCTAGTGAGTATCAAATAGTGAGAACTCACACAAAGAAAACCATTTGAAAACAAGACCCGGAATCACCCAACCACCAGTAGCATCCTGTGCAGGACGCCTCATCTAAATAACAAACAAAAAAAAATACAAACCCAACCACCAGCAGGCAGGATTACCTCCTCACTCAGCCATCTCCATCGGAGGAGAAACAAACAACACAAAACAAAACAAAAAACTCAGCACAAATCTCACCCTACACAAGACTTACACAAACCAATGGACCAAACTTATGAGGGCAGAAACCAAAAGGAAGAAAGAATTCAACCTTGAAGTCTTTGAAAAGGAGACCTGAAACACAATAAGTTAAAAAAAAAATAATGAAAAGGCAGAGAAATACTACACAAATCAAGGAACAAACTAGAAACATATAAGTCCAAATAAATGAAGAAGAAATAGGCAAACTACCTGAAAAAGAATTCAGAATAATGATAGTAAAGATGATCAAAAACCTTGAAAACAAAATGGAGAAAATGCAAGAATCAATTAACAAAGACCTAGAAGAATTAAAGAATAAACATACAGAAAAACAACACAATTACTGAAATTAAAAATACTCTGGAAGGAATCAATAGCAGAATATCTGAAGCAGAAGAATGAATCAGTGAGCTGGAAGATAAAATGGTGGAAATAACTTCAGAAGGGCAGAATAAAGTAAAAAAGGAAAAGAACTGAGGATAGTCTCAGAGACCTCTGGGACAATATCAAATGCACCAACATTCGAATCATAGGGGTCCCAGAAGAAGTTAAAAAAAAAAGTATGAGAAAATTTTTGAAGAAATTAGAGTTGAAAATTTCCCCAATATGGAAAAGGAAAGAGTCAATCAAGTCCAAGAGGCAGAAAGAGTCCCCCAAGACACATACTAATCAAACTAACAAAGACTAAACACAAAGAAAGAATATTAAAAGCAACAAAGGAGAGGCAACAAGTAACATACAAGGGAAATCCCATATGCTTAACAGCTGATCTTCCAGCAGAAACTCTGCAGGCAAGAAGGGAATGGCAGGATATATTTAAAGTACTGAAAGGGAAAAATCTACAACCAAGATTACTCAACCTGGCAAGGATCTCATTCAAAATTGATGGATAAATAAAAAGCTTTTCAGACAAGCAAAAGTTAAGAGAATTCAGTACCAACCAAACCAGCTTTACAACAAATGTTAAAGGGATGCATATAGTCAAGAAATAGAAGAGAAGAAAAAAGATCTACAAAATCAACCCCAAACAATTAAGAAAATGGCAACAGGAATATATATATATATCAATAATTACTTTAAATGCAAATGGATTAAATGCTCCAACCAAAAGACACAGACTGGCTGAATAGACACAAAAACAAGATCCATATATATTCTGTCTACAAGAAACCCACTTCAGACCTCAAGACACATATAGACTGAAAGTAAGAGGATGGAAAAATATATTCCATGCAAGTGGGAAGCAAAAGAAAGCTGATGTAGCAATCCTCATATCAGACAAAATAGACCTTAAAATAAAGATTACAAGAGATAAGGAAGGACACTACATAATGATCAAGGGATCAATCCAAGAAGAAAATATAACAATTGTAAATATCTATGCACCCAACATAGGAGCACCTCAATACATAAGACAAACATTAACAGACATAAAAGAAGAAACTGACAGTAACACAATAATAGTAGGAGACTTTAAAACCCAACTCACATCAATGGACAGATCATCAAAACAGAAAATTAATAAGGAAACAAATTTTAAATGATACATTAGACAAGATGGATCTCATTGATATCTTCAGGACATTCCATCCAAACACAGAAGAATACATCTTCTTCTCAAGTGCACATGGAACATTCTCCAGGATAGACCACATCTTGGGTCACAAACCAAACCTCAGTAAATTTAAGAAAATTAAAATCGTATCAAGCATCTTCTCCAACCACAATGCTATGAGACTAGATATCAATTACAAGAAAAAAACTCTAAGAAGCACTAACTCATGGAGATTAAACAACATGTACCTAAATAATCAACAGGTTACTGAAGAAATCAAAAGGGAAATCAAAAAATTTCTAGAAACAAATGACAATGCAAACACGACAACTCAAAACCTATGGGATGCAGCAAAAGCAATTCTAAGAGGGAAGTTTACAGCAATACAGTCCTACCTCAAGAAGCAAAAACAACGAGTAGACCACCTAACTTTACACCTAAAACAACTGGATAAAGAAGAACAAAAATATCCCAAAATTAGTAGAAGGAAAGAAATCATAAAGATTTCCGAGCAGAGACAAATGAAAAAGAAGTGAAAGTAACAATAGTAAAGATTAATAAAATTAAAAGCTGGTTCTTTGAGAAGATAAACAAACCTGATAAACCTTTAGCCAGACTCATCAAGAAAACGAGAGAGAAGAATCAAATCAACAAAATTAGAAATGAAAAAGGAGAGGTTACAACAGACAATGCAGAAATACAAAGGATTATAAGAGACTATTACAAACAACTATATGGCAATAAAATGGATAACCTGGAAGAAAAGGACAGATTCTTAGAAAAGTTCAATCTTCTAAGACTGAACCAGGAAGAAATAGGAATTATGAACAACTCAATTACAAGCACTGAAATTGTAGCTGTGATCAAGAATTTCCCAAAAAACAGAAGCCCAGGACCAGATGGCTTCACAGGAGAATTCTATCAACGATTTAGAAAAGAGCTAATGCCTATCCTTCTAAAAATCTTTCAAAAAATTGCAGAAGAAGGAACACTTCCAAACTCATTCTATGAGGCCACCACACCCTGATACCAAAACCAAAGACAACACACAAAAAAGAAAACTACAGGCCAATATCATTGGTGAACATAGAGGCAAAAATCCTCAACAAAATTTTAGCAAACTGAATTCAGCAACACATCAAAAAGCTCATACACCATGATCAAATTGGGTTTATTCCAGGGATGCAAGGATTCTTCAACATATGCAAATCAATAAATGAGATACACCATATTAACAAATTGAGAGATAAAACCATATGATACTTACAATAGATGAATTAAAAGCCTTTGACAAAATTCAGCACCCATTTAGGATTAAAACTCTTCAAAAATGGGCATAAAATGAACCTACCTCAACATAGTAAAGGTGATATATGATAAGCCTACAGCAAACATTATTCTCAATACTGAAAAACTGAAAGCATTCCCCTAAGATCAGGAAAAAGACAAGGGTGTCTACTTTCACCAGTATTATTCAACAGAGTTCTGGAAATCCTTGCTACAGCAATCAGAGAAGAAAAATAAATAAAAGGAATCCAGATCAGAAAAGAAGTAAAGCTCTCTCTGTTTGCAGACGACATAATACTGTACATAGAAAACCCAAAAGATAGAAAATTACTAGAGCTAATCAGTGAATTTAGCAAGGTTGCAAGATACAAAATCAATATACAGAAATCACTTGCATTTCTATACACAAACAGTGAAAAATCAGAAAGAGAAATTAAGGAATCAACCCCATTCACCATTGCAAAAAAAAGAATTAAATATCAACAGAATGTGAAAGACTAGAGATCTCTTCAAGAAAATTAGAGAGAGCAGGGAACATTTCATGTAAAGATGGGCTCGATAAAGGACAGAAATGGTATGGACCTAACAGAAGCAGAAGATATTAAGAAGAGGTGGCAAGAACACACAGAACGACTGTACAAAAAAGATCTTCATGACCAAGATAATCACGATGGTGTGATCACTCACCTAGAGCCAGACATCCTGGAATGTGAAGTAAAGTGGGCCTTAGAAAGCATCACTATGAACAAAGCTAGTGGAGGTGATGGAATTCCAGTTGAGCTATTTCAAATCCTGAAAGATGATGCTGTGAAAGTGCTGCACTCAATATGCCAGCAGATTTGGAAAACTCAGCAGTGGCCACAGGACTGGAAAAGCTCAGTTTTCATTTCAATTCCAAAGAAAGGCAATGACAAAGAATGTTCAAACTACCACACAATAGCACTCATCTCACACACTAGTAAAGTAATGCTCAAAATTCTCCAAGCCAGGCTTCAGTAATACATGAACTGTGAACTTCCAGATGTTCAAGCTGGTTTTAGAAAAGGCAGAGGAACCAGGGATCAAACTGCCAACATCCACTGGATCATCGACAAAGCAAGAGAGTTCCAGAAAAACATCTATTTCTGCTTTATTGACTATGCCAAAGCCTTAGACTGTGTGGATCACAATAATCTGTGGAAAATTCTGAAAGAGATGGGATTACCAGACCACCTGACCTGCCTCTTGAGAAATCTGTATGCAGGTCAGGAAGCAAAAGTTAGAACTGGACATGGAACAGACTGGTTCCAAATAGGAAAAGGAGTACATCAAGGCTGTATATTGTCACCCTGCTTATTTAACTTATAGGCAGAGTACATCACGAGGAACGCTGGGCTGGAAGAAGCACAAGCTAGAATGAAGATTGCTGGGAGAAATATCAATAACCTCAGATATTCAGATGACACCAGCCTTATGGCAGAAAGTGAAGAGGAACTCAAAAGCCTCTTGATGAAAGTGAAAGAGGAGAGTGAAAAAGTTGGCTTAAAGCTCAACATTCAGAAAACTAAGATCATGGCATCTGGTCCCATCACTTCACGGGAAATAGATGGGGAAACAGTGGAAACAGTGTCAGACTTTATTTTGGGGGGCTCCAAAATCACTGCAGATGGTGACTGCAGCCATGAAATTAAAAGACGCTTACTCCTTGGAAGGAAAGTTATGACCAACCTAGATAGCATATTAAAAAGCAGAGACATTACTTTGCCAACAAAGGTCCATCTAGTCAAGGCTATGGTTTTTCCAATGGTCATGTATGGATGTGAGAGTTGGACTGTGAAGAAGGCTGAGCGCCAAAGAATTGATGCTTTTGAAGTGTGGTGTTGGAGAAGACCCTTGAGAGTCCTACCAGTCCATTTTAAAGGAGATCAGTCCTGGGTGTGCATCGGAAGGAGTGATGCTAAAGCTGAAACTCCAATACTTTGGCCACCTCATGCGAAGAGTTGACTCACTGGAAAAGACTGTGATGCTGGGAGGGATTGGGGGCATGAGAAGAAGGGGATGACAGAGGATGAGATGGCTGGATGGCATCACTGACTCGATGGACATGGGTTTGGGTGAGCTCCAGGAGCTGGTGATGGACAGGGAGGCCTGGCGTGCTGCCATTCATGGGGTCCCAAAGAGTTGTACATAACTGAGCAACTGAACTGAACTGAGGAATAAACTTACCCAAGGAGACAAAAGAACTGTACATAGAAAATTATAAGACACTAATGAAAGAAATCAAAGATGACATAAACAGATGGAGAGATATTCCATGTTCCTGGGTGGGAAGAATCAATATTATGAAAATGACTATACTACCAAGTGGAATCTACAGATTCAATGTGATCCCTATCAAACTACCAACAACATTTTTCACAGAACTAGAATAAAAAATTTCACAATTCATATGGAAACACAAAAGATCCCAAATAGGCAAAGCAGTCTTGAGAAAGAAGAATGGAGCTGGAGGAATCAATCTTCCTGACTTCAGATTATACTACAAAGATATAGTCATCAAGACAGTATGGTACTGGCACAAAAACAGAAATATAGACCAATGGATCAAGATAGAATGCTCAGAAATAAACCCATGCACCTATGAGTCCCTTATTTTTGACAAAGGAGGCAAGAATATACAATGGGGCAAAAACAGCCTCTTCAATAAATGGTGCTGGGAAAACTGGACAGCTACATGTAAAAGAATTAAATTAGGACACTTCCTAACACGATACACAAAGATAAACTCAAAATGGATTAAAGACCTAAATGTAAGACCAGGGACTATAAAACTCTTAAAGGAAAACACAGGCAGAACACTCGATGACGTAAATCAAAGCAAGATTTTCTATGACCCACCTCCATCAAAAGTAAACAAGTGGGACCTGATTAAACTTAAAAGCTTTTACACAGCAAAGAAAACTATAAGCAAGGTGAAAAGACAACCCTCAGAATGGGAGAAAATAATAGCAAATAAAACAACTGACAAAGGATTTATTTCCAAAATATACAAGCAGCTCGTACAACTCAATACCAAAAAAAAAACAAACAGTCCAATCGGATGGAATGGGGAAGGAGGAGGGAGAAGGGTTCAGGATGGGGAACACATGTATACCTGTGGTGGATTCATTTTGATATTTGGCAAAACTAATACAATTATGTAAAGTTTAAAAATAAAATTAAATTAAAAAAAAAAAGTGGGAAAAAGACCTAAACAGGCATTTCTCCAAAGAAGATATACAGATTACTAACAAACACATGAACAGATGCTCAACACTGCTCATTATTAGAGAAAAGCAAATCAAAACTACAATGAGATATCATGTCCCACTGGTCAGAATGGCCATCATCAAAGAATCTACAAAAAATAAATGCTGGAGAGGGTGTGGAGAAAAGGGAACGCTCTTACACTGTCAATGGGAATGTAAATTGATAGAGCCACTATGGAAGACAGTATGGAGATTTCTTAAGAAACTAGGAATAAAACCGCCATATGACCCAGCAATCCCACTCCTAGGCATATATGCTGAGGAAACCAAAATTGAAAAAGACACATGTATCCCATTGTTCATTGTAGCACTATTTTCAGTAACTAGAACCTGGAAGCAACTTAAATGTCCATGAACAGATGAATGGATAAAAATGTTGTGGTAAATATACACAATAGAATACTACTCAGCCATAAAAAGGAACACATTTGAGTCAGTTCTAATGTGGAGGATGAACCTAGAACCTATTATACAGAATGAAGTCAGAAAGAGAAAGATGATATCATATTCTAATGCATATATACGGCATCTATAAAAATGGTACTGAGGAATTTACCTACAGTGCAGCAATGGAGAAACAGACATAGGGAATAGAATTATGGACATGGGGAGAGAGGAGGAGAGGGTGAGATGTATGGAAAGAGTAACATGGAAACTTACATTACCATATAAAATAGACAGACAGTGGGAATTTGCTGTATGACTCAGGAAACTCAAACAGGGGCTCTGTATTAACCTAGAGGGGTAGTTTGGAGAGGGACATGGGAGGGAGATTCAAAGGGACGGGATATATGTATACCTATGGCTGAGTCATGTTGGGGTTTGAGAGAAAACAACAAAATTCTGTAAAGCAATTATCCTTCAATAAAAAAAAAATTAATTTTTTTTAAGTTAAAAAAAAAAAGAAATACTATAAAGGAAAGATTCCAAAGACAAGTGCTTAGGTCCAATGCACAAATAAAATCAGTTATTTGTGCATTATTGTCATGAAATCTACACATATTTTAATGTAGTCAAATATTTTGCATTTTGCAATAAAAAAGTCTTTTTAATTTTGTTTAAAAAAAAAAAAAGACACCCCTCAAATCTAGAGTTGCACAGACTGAAAGGGAGGATACAGAAAAAGGTATCCACAGTAATACTGGCAAAAAACAGAAACACAGACCAGTGATACAGAATAGAAAACCTAGAGAAAAACCCGCAGAGCTATGGTCACCTAATCCATGACAAAGGAGCCAAGAATACAAAATAGAGAAAAGACAGCCTCTTCAATAAGTGGTACTGATAAATCTGGACAGCTGTGTGTAAAAAATGAAATTAGAACACTAATACCATAGAACCTAACATCATATTAGAACCTAACTTACAGCTACATGTAAAAAAAAAAAAAAAAAAAAAAGAACCTAACACCATACATAAAAATAAATTCAAACTGGACTAAAAACCTAAACGTAAGATCAGACACTATAAAATCCTTAGAGGAAAACATAGAAAAAACACTAACCACAGCAAGCTCTTTTTTGACCCACCTCCTAGGGTAATAAAAACTTACGGTCAATTAATGTACAACAAAAGAAGCAACAATATACAATGGAGAAAAGACAGTCTCTTCAACCAGTGGTGCTGGAAAAACTGGACCGCTACATGTAAAAGAATGAAATTAGAACATTCTGTAACACTGTATATAAAAATAAACTCGAAAAGGATTAAAGACTTAAAGGTGAGACCAGATACTAAAATCCCTAGAGGAAAACAAAGGCAGAATACTCTCTGATGTAAATTGCAGCAATACTATTTTGGATTTCTCTCCTAAAGCAAAGGAAACAAAAGTAAAAATAAACAAATGGGACCCAGTTAAACTAATGAAAAGAAAACCTGCTGAATGGGAGAAGCTATTTGCAAACGATCTGACCAATCAGCAGTTAAAACCCATATTAAATCATTAACATGATTGATGTTCAAGCTGGTTTTAGAAAAGGCAGAGGAGCCAGAGATCAAATTGGCAACATCTGCTGGATCATGGAAAAAGCAAGAGAGTTCCAGAAAAACATCTATTTCTGCTTTATTGACTATGCCAAAGCCTTTGACTGTGTGAATCACAATAAACTGTGGAAAATTCTGAAAGAGATGGGATTACCAGACCACCTGACCTGCCTCTTGAGAAATCTGTATGCAGGTCAGGAAGCAACAGTTAGAACTGGACATGGAACAGACTGGTTCCAAATAGGAAAAGGAATACATCAAGGCTGTATATTATCACCCTGCTTATTTAACTTATATGCAGAGTACATCATGAGAAACGCTGGACTGGAAGAAACACAAGCTGGAATCAAGATTGCTGGGAGAAATATCAATAACCTCAGATATGCAGATGACACCAGCCTTATGGCAGAAAGTGAAGAGGAACTCAAAAGCCTCTTGATGAAAGTGAAAGTGGAGAGTGAAAAAGTTGGCTTAAAGCTCAACATTCAGAAAACGAAGATCATGGCATGTGGTCCCATCACTTCATGGGAAATAGATGGGGAAACAGTGGAAACAGTGTCAGACTTTATTTTTTGGGGCTCCAAAATCACTGCAGATGGTGACTGCAGCCATGAAATTAAAAGACACTTACTCCTTGGAAGGAAAGTTATGACCAACCTAGATAGCATATTGAAAAGCAGAGACATTACTTTGCCAACAAAGGTCCGTCTAGTCAAGGCTATGGTTTTTCCTGTGGTCATGTATGGATATGAGAGTTGGACTGTGAAGAAGGCTGAGCACCGAAGAATTGATGCTTTTGAACTGTGGTGGTGGAGAAGACTCTTGTGAGTCCCTTGGACTGCAAGGAGATCCAACCAGTCCATTCTGAAGGAGATCAGCCCTGGGATTTCTTTGGAGGGAATGATCTGAAGCTGAAACTCCAGTACTTTGGCCACCTCATGAGAAGAGCTGACTCACCGGAAAAGACTCTGATACTGGGAGGGATTGGGGACAGGAGAAGGGGACGACAGAGGATGAGATGGCTGGATGGCATCACTGACTCGATGGACGTGAGTCTGAGTGAACTCTGGGAGTTGGTGATGGACAGGGAGGCCTGGCGTGTTGCCATTCATGGGGTCGCAAAGAGTCGGACACAACCGAGCGACTGAACTGAACCGAATGTTGGATTCTCTGTATTAGTCCTCAAATTTTCTTTCTTGTTTTCTATCCTATTTATCTTTTTTCCTCTAATTTTCTGAGAGGTAACTCAATTTTGCCTTCCATCTCTTCTAACTAATTTTACAATCCTACTATTATATTCATAATTTCCATGAAAACTTCATTGTTTCCTATTATTTTTAGCATCCTATTATTATTTAACATATGTAATACATTCACTTTCTACCTTCCCCCTCCAACTTCTTCCAAGTTACTTTTGCTTTAGCCTTTGTTTCCTTAAACATCTGGCGACCTTTTGTTATTTATTCATATTTATGTATGGGACCTGAGAAAGCTATATGCATGAAAGTGACTCATCAACTGTTGGCTGTAAAATAACCAACTGGGTCATTTCAGTGAGAAAATTATGGCTTTGTTATATCTCAGATCTTTTCTATTGTTCTATTCAGAATCACAGAGGACGCACAGTAAGTGTGCTTCCCAGAAAGAAGAAGCCTGCTATCTAGCATTCTGTGAAAAACATATAGGAAGAAGGCTGGGGAATTTCAATATTTGTAACAAACTTTTCACTTAACCCCTCTTTTCTTTACAGTTCCCACTCCCAGCTGGGACTCTGTTCCCCAAATTATAAACCTCTGGTTTTCTGGGGAAAAAGCAGTTTTTCTGGTTTCTCTTTGTTGCACAAGCAGTCTCCTTGTTGAGATCAGAAGGTCCATCTCCTTCTTAATCTAACTTTCTGTAATTCACCTCACTTAGCTTCATGTTAAAGGTAACAGGTATTGCCACTCTGAGACTTTGGGGTTTTGCAGTATAAGCTGGGATTCTTTGGGCTTTCTCCATAGCAATCTTAAAACTAACTTTTTCAAGTCAGGCATCTGCCTTCTAACTTCAAAAACATTTTTTCCTGATTATTCTAATTTTTGAAATTTCTCAGCTTTTAATATTTTAGGGTCTCAAAAAGTAGTAGAACCAAATGAGACCTTAATGAGTGGTTCAACACACCATCTTAAACAAGGCTGACCTAATGCTGAACACTTGAAAGGCTGAATTCAGTGTAAGATTAGTCATGCGGTTCAGGGCAAAATGAATCAACCAATAGAGGGAAATTATTCAGCTGCAAAGAGGAAAGGAGTTTCCCAGGTGGCTCAGTGGTAAAGAATCCACCTGTCAATGCAAGAGACACAGGAGATTTGGGTTTGATCTCTGGGTGGGGAATATCCCATGGAGAAGGAAATAGCAACCCACTCCAGTATTCTTGTCTGGTGAATCCCATGAACAGAGTCTGGCGGACTATGGTCCATGGGGGTCACAAACAGCCAGACACGACTGAGCAACTGAGCACTTATGCACACACACAGGGGGAAAGACAAGGCAGGAATACAGAAAGGCTTCCTTCATTATATAACAATGAAAAGATTATGTTATTGTTAAATAGATGCCTAACGACACACAGAAATCCTACTACCAGAGACAGAAAAGCTAAGATTCTATTAGTTTACTATTCTTAGAGGCCATGTTTATAAAACCGATCAACTGAACAAACTCCAGGAAATAGTGAAGGATGGGGAAGCATGGTGTGCAGCAGTCCACGGTGTCTTAAAGAGTTGAACACAACTTAGCGACTGAACAACATCAATTAGATTCTTTATGGAAGATTAGAAGAATGGCCAAAAAAATTACATTGCTTAACTATTCAAATACTAGATGATTATTAGGAAATGCTATAGAGCAGTCCTTTTCAAAATTTAATGTGTATATAAATCACATGAGGATCTTTTAAAAATGCTAATTCTCATTCAGTATATCTGTGTAGGGACTTGAGAACATCTTTAAACAAGTCTTCAGGTTATTCTGTTACTACTAGTTTACAGGCCACACTTTGAGATGCCAGATTTTTAAAAGCCTCTTAAATAATTCTAACATGCAAAAAAGTTGGAAAGTCATTAGACTAATTCACTTCCTTCAAATTGGCAGTATTAAAAAGGCCACGTATAACTTTATGAAACTTACTTTGTTATAGGTAAGCCAAGTCAATTAAAAAAGCAAAATTCCTCTACAACTATTTTTCCTCTCTGACTACTTCTCTTTTAAAAAAAATCATTAACTCAGAGAGAAAACATTTATTGGGTACCCATTCAATGTTAGGTACTGTCCTAAGAGAAACAAACAAACAAACAAAGACCAACTGAAAAAGACAAGCAAGCAAGCAAATTGCCCCAGAAGTCCCATGTTCAATCAAGTGCTACTATATGCATACTGATCCATTCATGGGGGAAAAAAACATGAAGCTGCCAAGAATCATGCTGAAATTCAAAGGGAAAATATTTCTATAAAAGTGTTTTCCTATTAGAAATTCAAGATTATAAAAAATGCCCTGAACCATGCAAAAAAAAAAAGTATGTATGTCTCTTCCGTGTATACACTATAGGGCATAGAGTAGGAATAGAACTTTAAAATTTCATATTAATCATATTATCTAGATAGAGCATACCCTTTCTCCAATACACTCTGCCATCTTGTTATCAGTTCAGTTCAGTCGTGTCCAGCTCTCTGCGACCTCATGAATCGCAGCAGGCTAGGCCTCCCTGTCTATCACCAATGCCTGGAGTTCACCCAAACTTATGTGCATCGAGTCAGTGATGCCATCCAGCCATCTCATCCTCTGTTGTCCCCTTCTCCTCCTGCCCCCAATCCCTCCTAGCATCAGGGTCTTTTCCAATTAGTCAACTCTTCACATGAGGTGGCCAAAGTATTGGAGTTTCAGCCTCAGCATCAGTCCTTCCGATGAACATCCAGGGCTGATCTCTTTGAGGATGGACTGGTTGGATCTCCTTGCAGTCCAAGGGACTCTCAAGAGTCTTCTCCAACACCACACTTCAAAAGCATCAATTCTTCGGCACTCAGCCTTCTTCACAGTCCAACTCTCACATCCATACATGACCACAGGAAAAAACATAGCCTTGACTAGATGGACCTTTGTTGGCAAAGTAATGTCTCTGCTTTTCAATATGCTATCTAGGTTGGTCATAACTTTCCTTCCAAGGAGTAAGTGTCTTTTAATTTCATGGCTGCAATCATCATCTGCAGTGATTTTGGAGTCCAAAAAAATAAAGTCTGACACTGTTTCCACTGTTTCCCCATCTATTTCCCATGAAGTGATGGGACCAGATGCCATGATCTTAGTTTTCTGAATGTTGAGCTTTAAGCCAACTTTTTCACTCTCTCCTTTCACTTTCATCAAGAGTACTTTGTCTGTAATTCCTCTTTGCTGTTTTCTGTTTACTTTCATATAACATGAAAACTATTACTTTTATTTTTTGCTCTTAGCATAGGCAGCATTTTTGCAAATGTATTATTTTTTCTCTGATTTCTCTAACCATTTTTTATTGTGGTACAATATAGAACATAAAATTTATCATTTTAACCATTTTTATATGTACATTCTGTGGCATTAAGTACATCCACATTTTGGGCAATCATCACTACCATTTGCCTCCAGAGCTTTTTCATCATCCCCAATTGAAATTCTGTACCCATTAAACATGAACTCCCAATTTTCCCCACCCTCCAACCTTTGTAAACCATTATTTTACTTTCTATCTCTATGAATTTGACCACTCAAGGAACTTCATATAAATGGAATCACACAGTATTTGTCTTTTTGTGGCTGGTTTATTTTATTTAGCATAATGTCCTCAGGGTTCATACATGCAACAACATGTGAGAACTTCCTTTCGTTTTAAGGCTATTATTTCATTGTATCTTTATATATCATGTTTATCCCTTCACCATGTTTATCATCATGTTTATCCCTTCATCTACTGACAGCACTTGGGTTACCTCTACCTGCTGGATGTTGTGAATAATGCTGCTATGAACGCAAGTATACAAATATCTGAGTTTCTTCTTTCACTTCTTTAGGTATGTATCCAGAAACAGAATTTCTGGATATGGCAATTCCATATTTAAGTTTTTAAGGAATGATCATATTGTTTTCAATTTATTATATATGCAATAATTTCAATTTATATATAATTATTTATGTACCTATTTTATATCAAGCCACATAAAATATCAGTAATTCTTTCACTCACTTCAGTCACTCAGTTATGTCAAATTTTTTGCAACTCCATGGACTGCAGCACGCCAGGCTTCTCTGTCCATCACCAACTCCCAGAGCTTGCTCAAAGTCATACCCATCTAGTCAGTGATCCCATCCAACCATCTCATCCTCTGTCATCCCTTTCTCCTCCTGCCTTCAATCTTTCCCAGCATCAGGGTCTTTTCTAAGGAGTCAGTTCTTCACATCGGTTGGCCAAAGTACTGAAGCTTCAGACTCAGCATCACTCCTTCCAATGAATATTCAGGACTGATGTCCTTTAGGATTGATCTTCTTGCAGTCCAAGGGACTCTCAAGAGTCTTCTACAGTGCAGTTCAAAAATATAAATTCTTCAGCGCTCAGCTTTCTTTATGGGCCAACTCTCACATCCATACATGACTACTGGAAAAACCATAGATTTTGACTAGACAGATTTTGTCAGCAAAGTAATGTCTCTCCTTTTTAATATGCTGTCTTAAAAGTGGATTTAATGTGCTGTCTATACAAAGTGGAAATTGTATAGGCTCAATCTGTAATGACAAACGCCTTAGATTTTAAAATTAATAAGAAAACTAAATTTTAAAATAATTAACCACTAGAACTTCCCTGATGGCTAAGTGGGTAAAGAATTCACATGCAATGCAGGAGACACAGGAAATGTGGGTTCAATGCTTGGGTCAGGAAGATCATGGTGATCCGCACCATTATTCTTGCCTGAAAATTTCCATGGACAGAGGAGTCTAGGGGACTATAGTCCAAAGGGTTGCAAAGAGTTGGACACGACTGAGTTGATTAAGCACAGGAAACCTTTAAAGATGCTTACATAACTCTTGCAGTGATGAGAAAATGTAAAATAACAATATGATCATTTTACAATATAAAACACAAAGAAATAGAAAAAGCTGAGTAGAATTATAATCAGGACAGAAGCTTAAGTTTTTTTCAAAAAATTTTGTTCATGAAATGTATCCAACTCTCAAGTTCTATAAATGAGTTCCCAAATTCTCAAAGAACAGATAATTCTTGTATAAAATGTTTGAAAAACAGCTATTATTATTATAATGCCAAACTTAGCAGATTTTTTATGAAATGAAGCAAGCCAAGATCACTGAATAGATGTTAAGTGCTAAATTCTAAATAATAATTTAGCGAATTGAATCCAGCAGTCTCTCATAAAATAATACATGTCCAGTTTTATTTCAGAAATACAAAATGTACTGCATCATTCATTCTCAGCAGTTGATCCTGACTCTTACTTCACTTAGAAGACAGAGCTCATGTACTGTAAATACTACGAATGTTTCTCTTTTAATATTTAGCATCTTTGCAATGCTAACCTTCCAGCTGGCCTTTCAATTCCATTAGTATTTTTCCCATCATTTTATTCCCACTTCAATTTCCCACATCATCAATGAGCCCCCTCCATTGACTCATTCCTTTATTCCTGCATCACCAAGTTATGAGTAATAATTCTTCTCTTCACAGAATTAGTTTTCTACTCCATTCCCTTGCCATATACTTATTCTGTAACCATCTGCAACTTATATTCTGTCCCACCTTTGTCCCACTTCCTTTAACATGTCCACCTTATTTGTACAAACAAGTAGATTTTTCTCATATTTTGCCGTCACTGACTGATCTACAAAATTAATGCTGTTGACCACTCTTCTTTGCCTCTAGTGACTCCTTTTTCCAGTCTCCTTCTACCTCTCAGAATGCTTTTCTCAGGCTTCTTTGCCAAGTTCCTCTTCTCTGTTCATCCATACAAATGTGTCTGTCATCGGTCCTCTTCTCACCTATTTCTCTCTTCCTAATGAACTGATTCATTCTTTAACTTCAAAAAACACTACCATATTATGTTGCTATATTACAAAATAACCTATGGAAAGAACCAAGAAAGGGGCCTGAGGACAAAGCAATTTCCATACATCTTTCTGCTCCATTCCTTCTATCCTTATATAATTCTTCCTCCTCTTTCTACATTAATTTTCAACTCCTTTTCTAATGTTTTGACTCCTAGATCCAAAATTCAAAATATTATCCAAATATTATCCAAATTACTATTATCCAAAATAATAGTAAAATTTTCTTAATTAATTAGAGGAGATTCTTAGAAAAAGATGCTTAAGTAAGCAAAGCTCTTGCTATATCTACACTAGTAGCTGCTAAGGAGCTACTCCTTCATTACCTTCTCCTTGAACTTTTCAAATCAAGTCCCACTACTCTATTGATGTTTACTTCTATGATATTACACAGTCTGCCAAGCCTGCCCCTTCTTGTGGAAAATTAATGGGAAAATAAAGTACCAAATAATCTCTTACATTAGAATAAACAGTTAATCAGACAGTTCTAAAAACTAACGAGGTATATTATGTGATTCTGAAAGAATCCACAGGTCATATTTTAGAATTTGGATAAAATATAACTACCAAATAATCATATAAAATTTTATGCAAGATCCCAAATAAGATCATATATTTAACCTGAAAATTATGCTGGGTTTTCATAGAATCTCATATATTGGTAAGCAAATTTTATTATGGGGATCTTTTTTCTTTCTTACAAAAAAAAAAAAAAAACCCGATACTCTTTATTTATGAAAAATTGTACCCTTGTTGGCCAACACATTATTTATTGAATATTTTGAAAAGCTTTAAAAAAAATATGGGAAAATCAATTTTTCTTCCCTTCAAGTTTATGACTGATTTAATACTGGATAAAATTCAAAATGATTTGAGGAATATGAAGTTTGAGTTATCAGGTTCCTTGAGTTGAGAACAAGGGGAGAGTTATCTTTGAATCCATTTACCTAGAGGTAAAAATCTCAACTCTGACACCTGCCCCACTGCAGGCAGTTATTATGCAGTGTCTGCTCATGAAGTCTATTCATCTAGACTGCAAGCTGACATCTCACCGAAAACTTGGAAAACTTTAGGCCCAACAGATGTGTAATATGTTTTACCCACTAATCTGGCAGTCCTAGAAAAACTGTTTCCCATAACACATTTTATATA
The DNA here is from genome assembly GCF_029407905.1 of Bubalus kerabau. Lineage (NCBI taxonomy): Eukaryota > Metazoa > Chordata > Mammalia > Artiodactyla > Bovidae > Bubalus > Bubalus kerabau. The sequence goes on along the minus strand of NC_073630.1, from coordinate 27,853,681 downwards.
CTGTGGATATTTCAGTGCCAGAATTGGTGTTGGCTCATTAAAATCTGTGGAAAATCTAAAAAGTATATATTAGCCCAGCAGGCATTTCCCTGGAATGAATAATTCAGAATAAGCACATAAATTTGATTTGTGGTTGCTCAAATTCCTATTCTTATACCAAATACACTGTCTCCATAGAACCAGATAAAATAACCCTTGTAGAATTTATTAAAAATGGCTCTAACAAGTACAGCGAGGTGCCATGACTACACAGAACATGAAACTTTTCTCCACATTGACAAATGTTATTAATAGCATCAGAGTTAACGTAAGAATGAAAACAACTACTAACTAGTTTTGGCGCTAGGCATCACAGAGTCATTCCTACTCTCCCCCATCTATTTTAGAATTGGTAAACGCTTGCCAACTGGAACTTTTAGAAAATATATCCATTTTATTAAATAAGATATGCTAGAAATAGGAGTGATTACGAGAAAGCCCTTTTTCTAAACTCTTATATCTGCTGCTGCTAAGTCACTTCAGTGTCTGACTCTGTGCGACCCCACAGACGGCAGTCCACCAGGCTCCGCCGTCCCTGGGATTCTCCAGGCAAGAACACTGGAGTGGGTTGCCATTTCCTTCTCCAATGCATGAAGGTGAAAAGTGCAAGTGAAGTCGCTTATATCTGCCCAATGTCAAAGACCTGCCAATTGTGTCCTCCACATGAGGTGTTTGTTTCCATTTTCTCTGCTTTCATGCTAAAGAAGACCCTTGCTAACTTGTTTACACGATATTGCAATAATCCCGTTTTCCTCTTCATTCTTTCCTCCACCAGTCTCTATCTCAAATCAGTTCTGTCACTGCACTCATTTTACTATGTGTTTATTCAGTAACATTGCTTACTTGCAAAATACTTTTAGTGGCAATCGGCTGCCCAAGAAGAACGCTTCCATTCGTTAATCTTCAGTCCTCCAAAGTAAACCTCTAAAGTTTCATTATGTCTAGAACTTATTTGCTCACTTTAAAAAATAGGCTTTCAGGTGACCAAATACATTCCCTTTTCTTCTTTTTCTCTTTTCATTAACTTAAAAAGTTTCCCCTTTCTTTTATACCTAGGTAAGGTCTGTATTTTAAGAATCAGCTCAAATCCATTTACCTAAATAAAACTTCCTCTAGAGGATAGCAATCTTTCCCTCAGCTGAAACAGACCAATTATACGTTGTATAGTTACTGAGAATTTTTCATGGGTCTTAACTCTATTTTTCTCGTGAAATGTTATTTAAACTTTGAATTAGTATTTCACTTTCAAGTTTGTGTATGTGGTGACTTTCCCAGCTAGTTTAAAAGGAATTTGGGTGCAGGGTTTTATGCATTTTGTATCCCATCTAGCAATGTTTACATATAAAATTTGTGTTCCCAACAACTACTGATGTTGAAAATAAAATTTACCATCCCCATGGTTCGGGAGATTAGTTAAAAGTGAAAGACAGGTACACACACACTCTTCTAGAGACACACAAATCTAAAAGCATATGCATCAGAGATTATTGTGTAAAATTTCAAGCATACACAAAAATATTAAATGGGATAATGAATCCCCAATAACCTGTCCAGCTTCAACAATTATCAATGTATAGCCATTCTTACATCTTTTTCCTTCCTTGTTTAAAAACAAATCCCAAATATAATATTAATATCATAAATATTTTTCAAATACATTATTGATAAGATATGTAGTAAGTACTAAGTGGGTTATTGGACTTACTTTTATCAGAGCCAGTTAGAAAGGTTGCATGAAGGTAAAGTAAATCACAGTTTGATAAGCCAAATAGTGGTAGACATAGCTATGAATACACAAACTACTTTCTAGTTCTCAAAAAGCCAGACACTCCAGCTGTCTTCTCTATAGGATAAAAATCTATATGGCCACTTCTATGAATGAACGATTGGCTTCCTCTTGAATTACAGTTCATTTACTTAAATGTGTCTTTGTCCCAGAAGTTAAAATATCATTATTCTAAAAGATGATTACTTTAAAAACCATTCAACTTTCTTCATTCTCATTTCTCTGTTCTGCAAAATGCATTATGAAGGCTCTCTAAATAGCAGTGATTTATACCAGTCATGCTGGTAGGCAGGAACTGAAGCTCATGAGCTGGTCAAATGCAATTAGCTTGAGAATGTCAGGCCTAAGATTTGCTAAAATATTATATCAACAACAAAGAGAGCTGCAAAGAGACTTTTAGTAATGAAATCCACAGATTTTCACCACAGCTACAAGAATAATCTGACCTAACTTATTGACATGATTGCATTTCTTGCGGTGTTTTGAGCTGTCTGTACAAAGAAATATATGCTATTAAGTATAAATTCAAGACACAGATCAGAATATATGGACTATAGATTTGAAAAGTGGTTTTAAAAAATAATTTTAGGGCAAGATAATGAATTTCGAGATCCTATGGGGGGAAAAATGGCTGAATAAAGAAGGAAAGAAAATATTAAGTTAAACGACAAAGCAGGTGACCATGCATTTTTGATGTTTAAATAATTGTTTTAATTCTTTTTGTCAAGTCTCAGAATATTCCCTATTTGCCATTAATATCTGTCATAAGCTTTTATGTGTGTCTCTGTGTACAATTCTTTTACTATCAAAATAATACCACTTCAAGGAAAAAATATTTCAAGACCCAGTAGACTGACCAAGTGATTTTTTAAATTTGTTTAAATGTCATGGTGATAAGGAGTATACAATGGAGTTTTGTAAACTACATTCAAATTTCAGCTCTGCCACTAAATTATATGACATTTGGAAAAGTCATTTAAACTTTCTGATTCTCAGTTACCATTTCCATTAAAAGGTCCTCAAACTTGTTTGGGTACAGGGCCCTTGGAGGTGGTAGGACTCTTGCATATTATCGAGAATATATATACAGTATACTATATATTACACTTATTACCATTACAAACTTAGAACAATTTTACTTCCAGTGGGCAGGGGAAGGGGGGAGACTCTGCTATATAAATGTAGGTCTGACATCCTATAAAAATATAAGAAACACTTTTTTAAGAAATTACAATTCTAAAATCTTCCTTTTCCATTTAGAATTTGGGCATTCATTTTGTTACAGCTCAAAAACAAGAGCACTAAGTGACATTTTCCTACAACTTAATGGTCTTCCCTGTATCACAAAGCTGATAAATGGCAGAGTAAGGATTCAAATCCAGGCTGTGGGGCTCTAGGGAACATGTTATTGACCATTTGCTGTTTTTTAAGAGTCTCTGAACTAGATGGTCCTTTTTAGCATTAAAATTTCAAGACCACATTTTTAGTTATTCCAAGAAACATTTACTGATGGTGTGCTAAGCATGGTCCTAGGAGAGGTGGGAATACCAAGAGGAATCTGACGCCTTACCTACTCCCTGGGGAGGTGACAGTATGGGAAGGGGAAAGCAGAGTATAGAATGAGAGCAACAAGGAGCTATGCTGTTCCAGATGGATGACCAGCACTCCTATGGAGCACTAGGGAGGCATGATTAATGAGGGGATACCTGCTAGAAATGATGACTAGAGAATGCAAGCGATCCCCAGCTGCTGGATTACAGTGGGATTAGAGAACAGAAACAGGTTTTGGGGGGAGTGGTCTACGTGGGACAATAATGAGTTCAGTTTTGGAAATGTTGCTGGAGGAGACCACAAGTGAAATTATGGAACTGGGGATCAGGGACTCAAGCTATACTGAGATACAGATTAAGTGCTCAATATATTTTAGATGGCGGTTGAACTAAAGAGTGATCATTCATTCAGGTGTTGTGAACATGGGGAAAGGGAAGTGATGTAAGGTATAATCCTTTAAAGCCATTACTTAAAAAATGGGCTTAAGTAAATAAACCACAAGAAGACCAAGACAGAGAAGAGAGCAAAGGTGACATGAGTGCCAAGAGAGAAGAGTTCATTACAAAAAAAGGAAGTAACAAAGTTAGATGCCACAAAAAAGTCAAATAAGTTGAGAGCGAAAAAAAGATCCATCTGGTTTTGTAATTAGAGGATCTGGGGCTTTGCTAGAGGACTTATCACTCAGCTTCATCGATTATCAATATACAGTCAATCTCATTTCTCTGTTCCCTCTTGTACTTTTATTATTTAGATGCAGATTTCAGATTTCAACATCAAAGTGTTTTTAGTATACATTATCAAGCAAATACTTTGCTAATGTACATTGAGAGGGCCTGTGTGAGGCATTCCAATGGTAGGAGTTATAACCCAAGTGGGAAGCAAGGAACTGGATTCTAAGAAAGCAGATTCTCCTTACAAGGAAAGGCAGGAGGCAGAAGAGGGAAGGTAGAAACAATGGGAGGATGTGCAGTCAGAGCAACAGGAGACTGAGATTTGTTTTGCCCTCTTGACAGTTTGTAACCTAGGAAATACAAGAGCTTGTTGATGAACCACTGGAAAAAGTCAGGGGAAAGAGGTGGAGGGAAACGGAGAGACCAAAAACCAAGCAAACAACCAAAAGGTGCCCCTGCTAGTGTTTTTTTCCAGGATTTTAAAATTTGAGAAATTAAACATAAAGTCTAGATTTTCTTCTATTGTTATACAAGTCCAGAGAGCGCTTGGTCTGTGTAATGAATGGGTTGCAGAAGAATTAGGACCAGCACACATTCCCTTGTTCACCACAAGCTTCACCACACCTTCCCTTGTCATATTAATTCACATGTTTGTACATCCTTCTGCTAAAGAAGAGTATTTATTAAAAGGATTATAAACCTAATGATAGGATTTTGCCTATACAATTAAATACACATAAGTCCACAGGAAATAATCTTTAAAAGAATTTTAGGCAATTTACTGATGAGCAGATGAAAGCAATTCTGTAGCTCAAAGTCTACTGTGAGCTCCTCCACTTATTAAATGAAACCTTATCCAATAGGTGAGTGCAAGGACATTCTAAAGGTGTGAGCTGCACTTGGAGAGAAATCTCACCTGGACTATTGCAATAGAGCCTCAACCAAGTTCCTTGCTCAAACCCTCTTAAGATCTTTCCTCCACACAGCAATTTTACTCACAAACATTTTACAGACCTGGAGAACATAGCACAGAGAAGCTGAATAACTTACCTAATGCTGCTGCATCTGGGACCAGAATGGAGGCCTTATTTCTTCCAGCATTCTTCATGATCCATTTTGCTTCTTCAAATGCTGCTTAATTTCTGAAAACAGATAATGTGATGTGTTGCTATACTTGCTTATAAAATTAAATACCCCTTGCATTTCACTGTATAGGAATTAAAGCTCTGCTGTTGTAGAAACTCTACCCAAACATATACACACACCACCTCACTCTGCAGTGAATACACAATAATACTGTCCCTTCCATGACACATACTGAACAGGGATATGGGTGATTAGTCTTTAAAAAGATACTTACACTTCATGCACAGGAGAACTAAATTTGGCAGAAATTGAAAAATGTTTGAAAAACAGTCTTCCACCATTTCTTATGTCTTGTGGATAATATTGCAATAAGATTACTTAGAAAATCTGTGTCTTATTTGGAAAAAGTATTTAAGGGTACCATGTAAATTTGGCCAAAGCCAGTTCTAGAAACTCTTTATTCCTCTCATCTTCTGGAATCTAACACATTTCACAATGGTCCATAGATGTGTGCATTCTGATTTTAAAGTATAATGGAACTGGCAGGATGAGCATTGTATTAAACAACTATTCATTAATAAAAGTTGTACTCTACCTTTGGATTACTAGGGAATGAATTGCATGATATTCTACTGTAAATAAACTGAGTGGCATTTATGAAAACATACAAATGTGATATGTAAAATAAATAAGTAATAGGATTTTAATTTAGACTGTGTGATAAAAAGGCTTCCCTGGTGGCTCAGACGGTAAAGCGTCTGCCTGCAATGCGGGAGACCCAGGTTTGATTTCTGGGTCAGGAAGATCCCCTGGAGAAGGAAATGGCACCCCACTCCAGCACTCTTGCCTGGAAAATCCCATGGACGGAGAAGCCTGATAGGCTACAGTCCATGGGGTCGCAAAGAGTCAGACACGACTGAGCGACTTCACTTTCACTTTCATGATAAAAAATTTAGTGTAATTTCCTGAAAGTATTGCTGGTAACCACAGCACTTTAAGATATAGTAATCTAGAAAGCAGTAGATACAGTCACCTTTTGACTGTGACAATGGAGGGCAGGAGTGTGTTATTTACTTAATAAATATACACTCAATTGCACCTACTCTGTGCCAGTGTTCAAAAAGCTTTATGGATATTCTAAAATTGAATCCTCACAGTGACCTGTGAAGTGCATGCACTAGTATTATCCTTATTTTACAGATGAAGAGACCAAGCTGTAGAGATTAAGTAACTTGCCCCATCATACATCTGACAAGTACCTCTCTCAGTTCAGCAAATAATATCACGTTTGACTCTGAACATATTTAGGTAACATAGAAGGGAAAGCAGTTTTTGAATGAGAAAATAGGGCAAAGAGAAGAGAAGCAGATTTGTAAATGAGAGACTCAAATGAAAACAGGAGCAAAATAAAGGGCAATAAAAAAGAGATAAAGTGCTGAATAAAGACCCTATGCTGGAAGTGAACTCACAGTTAGTTTAGCCTGTCAGTTTTCAGATCAGGTATTGTGGCTAAGAAACAGGAAGTGTTATGTTCAAACTTCCACAACAGTTGGACCAGAACCCTGAGAGATACTCTCATTTGTACCATCTTTGGGCCAGGCCTGCACTGAGCACTAGGGTAAAATCTAACCTAAGGATCCTCATTCAGTAGGAAGTCACCATTAACATGAAAAGACCAATTTTTGAATCTTGAAAAACTGATACACAAATAGTAACTATAGTGTGAGTACTAGCAGACCTCTGGACAAAAAGAAAGGATTAATAGTACCTGGAAAAGAGAGAGAATATTCTATGGGATAATTAATTGACCGACTGTTAAGGAAAAATGTAAAGGACAAGAAAAAATTTGCCAACCAGAGAAGAGAGAAGTCCATTAAAGGCAAGAAGTGTAAAGGACAACAAAATTTTGCCAAACAAAAAAAAGAGAAGGCCATTAAAGTCAAAAGACTTAGCCCATAAGACAGACTTGAGTTTTGAAGCAGCGTGGTATTTCCCATGAATGCCCTGCACATTAAGTGTATTTATTCAAATATGTTATACTCAACCAACATTTGTTGAGAGCCTACAATGTGCCAGGCAATGGCAACTCAAAGATGACTGATGAAAATGTTGTTGTTCATCAAGTCACTGGGAATTCATATTCTAATCTGGGAATCCAATTAGACTTCAGTTCAGTTCAGTTGCTCAGTCGTGTCCGACTCTTTGGGACCCCATGAATCACAGCACGCCAGGCCTCCCCGTCCATCACCATCTCCCAGAGTTCACTCAAACTCACGTCCATTGAGTCAGTGATGCCATCCAGCCATCTCATCCTCTGTCGTCCCCTTCTCCTCCTGCCCCCAATCCCTCCTAGCATCAGAGTCTTTTCCAATGAGTCAACTCTTCACATGAGGTGGCCAAAGTACTGGAGTTTCAGCTTCAGCATCATTTCCTCCAAAGAAATCCCAGGGCTGATCTCCTTCAGAATGGACTGGTTGGATCTCCTTGCAGTCCAAGGGACTCTCAAGAGTCTTCTCCAACACCACAGTTCAAAAGCATCAATTCTTCGGCCCTCGGCTTTCTTCACAGTCCAACTCTCGCATCCATACATGACCACTGGAAAAACCAAGCCTTGACTAGACAGACCTTTGTTGGAAAAGTAATGTCTCTGCTTTTGAATATGCTATCTAGGTTGGTCATAACTTTCCTTTCAAGGAGTAAGCATCTTTTAATTTCATGGCTGCAGTCACCATCTGCAGTGATTTTGGAGCCCAAAAAAATAAAGTCTGACACTGTTTCCATTGTTTCACCATCTATTTCCCATGAAGTGATGGGACCAGATGCCATGATCTTCATTTTCTGAATGTTGAGTTTTAAGCCAACTTTTTCACTCTCCTCTTTCACTTACATCAAGAGGCTTTTTAGTTCCTCTTCACTTTCTGCCATAAGGCTGGTGTCATCTGCATATCTGAGGTTATCGATATTTCTCCAGGCAATCTTGATTCCAGCTTGTGCTTCCTCCAGCCCAGCATTTCTCATGATGTACTCTGCGTATAAGTTAAATAAGCAGGGTGACAATGAGGGTAAGCAAATTAGACTAAATGCTAAATGAGAAATCTTAGTCTATTCTGGGGCTTCACATCTAACCAAGTGTTTCTATCTGGAGAGGACATGTTGATAAGAAAAGGTTTTGAGATGAAGCAACACTTGGTTTGAATCTTGAAAAATGGATAGGTTTTTAGCAAGAGTATAAGGGGATGAAAATCTGACATTAATAATATCTTGCTGGTGTCAGAGGCTAACTTGGTAAGAAGGCAGTGTTGGTCATTGCCTTGTAACTGGCTTCTTCGTGGCATCTGGATGCAAATCAATTAGATGCTGAAGAGAAATACAAACCTCAAGCATAGCCTGTTGCCTCAAAAACAGTTCTAAGTGACATCAGATCACATGAGCTTGCAAATTCCTTTTAAAGCACTTTCCAGTTGGATAAATCACAAAATAAAATGACCATGGCTCTGGAAAATAAATAGAAATCCCTTTTTATTTTATTCTTTTACATTACACTGTTGGAAAAACTCAAACAAGCAGTATAGTTTCCTAAACCACATGGGTCTCACCACAGACCCAGGCATCTCGGTGCTGGTGTCCAAACACTTGGATCAGGGGCTTTGCCTTCACTCTTTGGGTGGCAACTGAGAAATGGTCCACGGAAAATAAGACGAACAGATGTGGAAAGAAACCAAACTGTGACCCTTAATTTTGCAGGTTGAAGAAACCAGATCATGCCAGACCCTTGCTGCACGCACAGGAAAGAGGTTAATGGTGGGAGCGCGTAGGGACAGTGCTGTGGTTTGCATAGATTAATACACTGGCTCAAAAGCAAACAGGTTGATGATTGGATCTGTAGTCAAGGATCAGTCAGCTTCTAATGAGAATTAATTGAGTGCAGCAAAGGACACTCCTTAGCAATGTGCTAACCACCTGTTATTAGAACCTAACCAATCCTGGACATCACCAAAGTTGCCTTAAAAACCCAAATGATTCGTCAAACACAATGCATGTCTGAACATAATGAACCAGGCTGCATGAATAAATGTCCTGGGATCACAAGCATTTTTGAACCAAACATCACAAGGCAAGGAACAGAATACCAACAATACATAAGCCATAAAAAATGAAAATGAACAGAAGGAATAAACATTTTGAAACTCAGTTCATCTAGCTAATCAACCAGTGCCTAAAACCAGCAATTCTTCTGAAGCCTCTTTAAGAAGCCCACAAAGCACCCCGGCTGACACAGCACAGCTGGCACTCCTCTGCTGGATGGGACCCTAAAGACCAGACATAAATTGCTCAAAAACTTTTCTGAAAGGGGCAAGTCCAGTGGACAACAAACTAGACTCATCCTTGTGGAAGATTTACATTTTAAAGGGAAAACAATGAGACTGATAAGGTTTCTGCTGCTGCTGCTCTGTTGTGTTCAACTCTTTGCAACCACGTGGACTGTAGCCTGCCAGGCTTCTCTGTCTACTCGATTCTCCAGGCAAGGATACTGCAATGGGATGCCATGCCCTCCTCCAGGGGCTCTTCCAACCCAAGGATCGAACCCAGGTCTCCCGCATTGCAGGCAGATTCTTTACCGTCTGAGCCACCAGGGAAGCCCAAGAAGACTGGAGTGGGTAGCCTATCCCTTTTCCAGAGGATCTTCCCAACCCAGGAATTGAACCAGGGTCTCCTGCATTGCAGGTGGATTCTTTACCAGCTGAGCTACCAGAAAAGCCTGATAAGGTCTCATATAAATAAAACTCTAGTCCTTTCATTGACCCCATGGGCTTTTCATAAGTGGTCTGTATTTTCAGTGCAGTGTAACATCACCAAAGTGAGTGCTTTATTGATCTTTGTTAGGTACGTTACAGATAGTGAGTGATAGATCATGTATGTAAGGCACATAATGTCAGATATACACAACAGCCCTTTATCCTAAAGTTAGGTGCAATATCTATGAACCATAATTAAATTTGCTTAAACTGAAATGATTAAGTCCTTGAGGATCTTTGCTTCAGATAGTTGTGGGTATTTTGTTTTGTTTTTTTTTTTGGACAGTAGATTTAAAGTAATTAAAGATTTTTTTCAAAGCCCTGTAGCATAAATCTATTTGAACTATAACAGCTATGAGAAAGAGAAGAGGGGAGGGAGAGAGGGAGAAAATGGGTTTTGAAAGAAAAAAAAGTGCTAGTTTTAATTAACTGGGAATGGTTTGCATCAATCTATATATAACTCATTAGCTGTCTTGCATAACAGATGATTGGTTTTCATTTGCTTGGTGATAAAAGATTTCCAGTCCCCGGAGTAAAACCCACATGAGATGTTGTATCTTCCCATGTGAATAATTATTCAGTGGCCAAGAAAAGACAGAGCCTTCGTCCACAAGTGGCTACCAGATTGAACCAGAATCAAGAGTTCCAGTCAACTCTGGTCTAATTCCCAACAGAACACATTTTTATCCTTCATTATTTAAAAAAAATATTTGAGTGATGAACATAACAGAGAAAAATCCCTTTCCTTATATTCTGGAGGGTGGGATAATCAACAAAATATACAGTGGCATATCATATATGTTACATATTAATAAATGCTGCTGCTAAGTTGCTTCAGTCGTGTCCAACTCTGTGCGACCCCATAGACAGCAGCCCACCAGGCTCCCCTGTTCATGCTAAGGAGAATAATAAAGCAGGAACTAGGGGTAGACAGGCTTCCTGGGTGGTTCAGGGGTAAAGAATCCAGCTGCCAATGCAGGAGACTCAAGAGACGCAGGTTCAATCCCTGGATCAGGAAGATCCCCAGGAGGAGGAAATGGCAACCCACTCCAGTATTCTTGCCTGGGAAATCCCATGGACAGAGGAGCTGGGTGGACCAGAGCCTCTAGGGTGGCAAAGAGTCAGACCCGACTTAGTGACTAAACAAGGAGTGGGAAACATGGGAGCAGGTTGCAGTTTTAGATTGAAAGAGCAGAGAATAACTTATTTAGAGAGTGTCATTTGAACTAAGATCTGAAAGAGGTAAGTGAGTGAGGTAGATAGCTAAGAAACAGAATTCCAGGAAAGGGAACACCAAGGGACAAAGTCTGTGGAGGTGGAGTATCGGGTGTGTTTAGTAACACTAGGAGGGCATGTGGATGGAGAGGTGTGGCATGGAAATGGAAATTAAAGAGTTCTCAGGGATCCAAGTTATGGGGCACCTATACATTAACAGGACCTTTCTTTTCACTTTGATTGAGGTAGGGATCCCTTGAAAGATTTTAAGCAAAATAGTAACATTTATGACTTATGCGTTAAAAAAAGGATCTTTCAAGAAGACTGTTAGCCATGACATGGATGGTTACAATGGTTGCTGCTGTTACTGCTGCTAAGTCACTTCAGTCGTGTCGGACTCTGTGCGACTGCATAGACAGCAGCCCACCAGGCTCCCCCGTCCCTGGGATTCTCCAGGCAAGAACACTGGAGTGGGTTGCCATTTCCTTCTTCAATGCATGAAAGTGAAAAGTGAAAGGGAAGTCACTCAGTCGTGTCCGACTCTTAGTGACCCCATGGACTGCAGCCTACCAGGCTCCTGCGTCCATGGGATTTTCCAGGCAAGAGTACTGGAGTGGGGTGCCATTGCCTTCTCCGGTTACAATGGTTACAACATTCAATTTCAAAATGTCTGAATTTTTTAAATCTTCAGAGTTAATCTAAAATTAACTTCAAATTCCTCATTTTACAGTTTTGATATTAATGTCCGGTGATGATGAGTGACTTTTCCCAAGGTTATGCCAGTAGTTAGTGGTTGAGCCAATTTTTTTTTTGATCTTGAGTAGACTAGAAATAGAAGTGATGAGTTCTGTTGTTTGAAACAAGAGAAATTTATTTGGGAAGAGCTCATATCCAGAGGGCTAAATGACAAGATTTAATCACACTTTAGGTTTCTGTTTGATCTGGCAATTTAATGTAATTATAGCCTAAATCTTCATTATTAGTTATCCTAGTGAGAGTGTCATTTACTTTTGCATATTCTAGATGCTCTTATCACTTTTAGAAAAACTGGGAACTGAGGAACAGGCTTACCATGGAGTTGAAAGGACTAACTTGTCTACAGATTGGATAAAGTAGACCTGACTCTAGGTTTGGTAAAAATCTCCTTGGATACATAGATAAAGCTTCAGTAGGACTAAAAGCCTGTCTTACAGAGAGTGATTTCAATGAATAACCTTTGATCACATAGACCATGACCACTTTTAGGTTATTCAAATGGCTAGGTGCCTGAATCAAACCCCTTCTGGCTCTTCAAAAGTTAGCTCTAAGGCAGATAGAGTTTCCTTATGGAACACAGTCTTCGTTAGCCCAAAGGCTGGAGTTCATTTGGAGCACTGTTTGGCTGAAGCTACATATTCTTCAAAGATGGCATCCTTCTCCTCATAGGTGGAGTTGTCATTCTCCTGCAGCCTGAGTACTAACAACAAAGATCAAAATTCAATTTGGACAAATTTCCATCTGAAGGGAATCTGAATACCTTTCATCATATGGAAGAAAAAAAAAAAAAAGTTAAGTTTTAAAGCGTCAAGCACTCAAGGAGCAAGTATCACTAAAAATAAGCCCAAGAAGAATTTAAAAGCTCATACAAATTCTAAGTTACACAAGCACGGTCAAAACCCCAGGGGCACGTCAGCCTTTGAACACTGCCACCCCAACCACATCAAGGCATGCAGTAAAGGGCTCCCATGAACCAGATTAGGAAACAGACAATTAAGCATCCACACATTCTTTTGCTTTCCAGTTGGAAAATAAAAGAAAGAAAAGTGGCTAGCATTCTCACAGAGGTCTTATTAACACGACTAAGTTATCAAACTAGAGCCTATCAGAAGTAGAAGTGGACCAAGTCAACTGGTAGAAAACATAATTAAGGATTGCAGGACAGGTTACAGAAAGGAAAGACTAGCAAAAGGAGGACCTCCACTAGGCTGTTATAATCTAGACGTGACACTGTGAGAAGGTGTGAAGGGAATGATTCCAAAGTCAACGTTAACTACAAAGGAAAGATTGGCCTCTGAAGAGATGTCAAATGAAAGACCCATAAAAAGTGGAGATTAGCTAGATCAATAGAGAGATTTAAAAAAAAAAACTCTGGAACTTCATATGTAGATGGCCAAAAAGCACATGGAAAGATGTTCAATGTTGTTACTTATTAGAGAAATGAAAATGAAAACTACAACGAGGCACCACCCTCATACAGGTCAGAACGGCCATCATCAAAAAATGCATAAACTACATCTGGTGAGGGTGTAGAGAAAAAGGAATCCTTTTACACTGTTGGTGGGAATGTAAATTGGTACAGACACTATGGAGAACTGTTTGGAAGCTCTTCAAAAAACTAAAAGTACACAGAGGTGGAAGGAGAGGAGAGGATAAATTGAGAGAGTACCACTGACATATATACACTACCATGTCTAAAATAGACAGCTAGTGGGAAGCTACCGTGTAACACGGGGAGCTCAGCTCATTGCTCTGTGATGACCTAGTGGAGTGAGATGGGGCAGGGTTGGGAGGGAGCTTCCAGAGGGAGGGGATATATGTACACATAGAGCAGAGTCACACTGTTAGACAGCAGAAACTAATATAACACTGCAAAGGAATTATACTGTAACTAAAAAATATTTTTTTAAAAAAACTAAAAATAGAGTGACCATATGATCCAGCAATCTACTCCTGGGTATCTATCTGGAGAAAATCATAACTCTAAAATATGTATGAAAAAATAAGTAAATCAAAGATACACACACTCCAGTGTTCACTGCAGAACTTACCACAGCTTGGACATGGAAACAATCTAAATGCCCACTGACAGAGGAATGGATAAGGAAAACGTGGTACACAGATATAATGGAATGATACTTAGCCATAAAAAAGAACAAAATAACACCATCTGCAGCAATATGGACCGAGCCTAGAGATTATCATACTAAGAGAAGTAATTTAGACAGAGAAAGATAAATATCATATGATACCACTTATATGTGAAATCTAAAAAAAAAAAAAAAAAAAAAAAAACGATACAAATGAACTTATTTACCAAACAGAAACAGACTCACAGACTTAGAAAACAAGTTTATGGTTACCAAACGGGAAAGATGGGGATTAGGATAAACTAGGATGTTGGGATTAACATAAACTACTATATATAAAATGTTGGGGTGGCCAATACTGTATGGCACAGGGAACTCTACTCAAAACTGTGGGAAATGAATCTGAAAAAGAATATGCATAACTGAATCAGTGTGCTATAAACCTGAAACTAACACAACTTTGTAAATAAACTATACAAAAATATAATTAAAAGCAATTTTTAATTAAAAAAAAAAACCTCTAGGACTTCAAATCTAGTAAAAAACAACAACAACAACAACAACAAAACACTGACAGATGTAAGCACTTAAAAAGGAACTGGATTAAAGAGAAGAGAATAAAAATAAAAGCTGCCGTTCACTAACAACTTCCCACATTCCAAGCACAGTGCATTCATTATCTCTTTTAATTTTCTCAACAACTCTATGAGATCTGGTTTATTCATGTACTTATTCATTAATAGCTGCAACTGCCTAATGTGGACCAGGCGCTGTCTTTTGTAAACATAATTTATTTTTTTTATACCTAAGGAAAGTGAAATTCAGACAGGTAAGATAATTTGTCCAAGGGACCCCGAGCCAGAGCTGGAATGTGAGCCAAGATTTGATGGGTTTGCAGTCCATGGGGTCACTAAAAGTCGGACAAGACTCAGCGACTTCCCTTTCACTTTCATGCATTGGAGAAGGAAATGGCAACCCACTCCAGTGTTCTTGCCTGGAGAATCCCAGGGATGGGGAGCCTGGTGGGCTGCTGTCTATGGGGTCGCACAGAGTCGAACACGACTGAAGCGACTTAGCAGCAGCAGCAGCAGTGTCCTGTTATGAGTTTCAGTTTTGGATTTGTTGAATTCAGAATATGACAACTGACAATAATTTTAAAAATAGGCCAGTTGTAAGAAGATAGAGAAAAATAGGATGGGTGAGCCACAAAGCTAGTGGCAGTAACCGAGTATGGAAGGACCAGGTCAATCAGCATAGAGAGAGAGAGAAAAAAAGGTACAGAGAGTGTGTGTCTGGCATAAAAGTGAGAAACAGTCTTATTACTCGAGCATCTTTTGAGGGCACTCACCATGGTTTATAATGTGGAGGGTCTAAGGTTATTAATTCAGGCACAACTGCTGCTAAATCTTCTGGTCTCTAGGGCAAGAACAGATGCTGTGGAAGTGAGATGATCCCCTATCATCTTTGACATTCAAAACAGATACAATACTGAAGATATTAATAACATATTAAGTTATTCTATTCACACAGATTAAATAAGCCTGTGTTAGTTATATTTTGAATCAATACCATTCAGGATTGTATTGTGTCTTCCCCAAAAGATATATTGATGTCCTCTACCCCCAGCACCTCTGACCTTACTTGAAAATAAGGTCATTGCACATGTAATTAGTTAAAATGAAGTCACACTGGAATAGAGTGGGCCCTTCTCTCTTAGAAGAAGAGATGCAGAGCACACCAGATGTCATGTGATGAGAGAGGCAGAGACTGAAGTGATGCATCTATGAGCCAAGGAACTCTGAGGTTGCCAGCAACACTGAAAGCTAAGAGCGAGGCAGGGAACACATTGTCCCCAGAGCACCCAGGAGGAACTAACCTTACCAACAACCTGGTTCAGATTTCTAGCCTCCAGAATTGTGAGAGAATAAATTTGTTGTTTTAACATACCCCCTTTTATGATACTTTGACAGTAGCCCTAGAAAATGAATACAAGTGCTCAACAAACCAAACATTTAAATCATGCTTATGATGTCCAGGAACTGTTTCTAAATATGACACAAAATTAAATCAATTAATCACCACAACAACATAAAATGGTAAGTACTATTATCTCCATTTTACTGATGAAGAAACTGAGACGGTGAGTTTAGATAACTCGCCAAAGGGAGACCGGGGATCGGAGCCCACACAGTCAGGTTCCCGAGTCTCTGCACCAAACCATCATACTCTTCCGTGCACCATTCTCCCAAGACTTCCCAGTGCCCCAGATTTTCAGGATGCCATTGCTGGTACTCAGTCTCATTCCCAAAGCACTGGTAATCTTGGAATGACATAATCTCCAAATGATGGCATGGCTCATTGTACGGGTACAGTATTTCAGCAAATGTTTTACACAGGTAGTTTCATACTTAATCCTTGAAACACTCTGTGGCTGGCCTAATTACTGTTATTATTTTAAAGTGAAGAAACTTGGGCTTCAAGAGGTTAAGAACTTGGCCCTACCTCTGCAACTGGACCTGGAAGTGTTGGATATCAAACTGAGACCTTGTGACTATAAAATATCCGCTCTTTCTTTTACACGGCCTTTCCTCTGTGAAACCGTCTGTTACTCTATCCTCACCCCCACTCTTACCCCCTCAAAACCTCCACTGAACTGACTGCTTCTTTATGCTCTCTTCATAGTCTGCAACGCCACATATTTATATTGCCTTCCCTGCCACTTGGGAAAATGAGCAAGGAGACGACTCTTATTAATTGTTTTATACCTAATGCCTAGTGCAAAGAGTAAGCATAAAATAGGCATTTGCTGAAGGAAGAAATAAATAATGGCACTGAAATACAAAATATTGTTTCATCTGTCAATAAAATAAAGTGTATGAGAATGACTACCTGATGGTAACTTTCTGCAGTGCTTCCACAAGAGACAGTGTAGAAAGCTTTGAAATAAACATGCTCACCATATGTAGTTTAGAAAAATGCATTACTGTGGTTTCTACCAAAACAACAGGCATCAGTAGATCTTAAATTAAATCTTACATATTCAGTCTCTCCTTCTCACTCATCCAGTCCCATTCCCTAGGGGTCTAGGTCCTCGGAAGAACTCTGTGTATGCGGATCATAGAATCTTTTGTGTTGTGGAGCTTGATAAAGATGGGACACAGTGATCTGAATGACAATTATATAATGTTGGTAAATGTGTATATATATATCTCTCTACATATATGCAGATATGTATATACTTCAAAACAGTTTTGCAGGGTTAACAGAAGTTATGCTAACCTTCTGACTCTGGTTAACCACTCACAACATTTACAAAATAACACAGAATAAACAAAACTGCAAGGAAGACTGATGAGAGATTTTACAAAGCTGCCCAGGAGGTGGTGCACGGATCAGTGGAGAACTGGAGAGCATCCCTGTTGGTGGCCGCCAATTCTCTTCTGGAGTCATCTTTTTGCTTCATTATTAAGAAAGACAGGATACTCCCTTCCTCAGGGGGCCCAAAACCAGACCCACTCCACAATAAGCCAGGACCAGTGTGCCTTAACTAGGAAGTTGAACTAGGTTTGCCTCAGGGCAACACACTCCCGCAAGTCCCATAAACTTTCCAGGAATCCACCAGATTAGCCAAAAGAAACAATACTGTGAAGTTGAAGGAAAGGGAAGAAGAAAAAAACAAAAAGAAAAGAATCCACATGCAACGAAACTATCTTTCCATGTAATCCCCAGCTGACTCAAATTGGCAGTTCTTTAACAGCAAGAGTTAAGAGCAAAAGAGTCATCAGAAACTTCTTTTCCTTATGCAGGAACCTTGCATGTGAAGGTCCAGACCAAGTCATGGAACAATATGGAAAACACGTGTATGTGTCATTCACTGCCTATGAGGATAGTCAACCTCTTGTCAGCTTTGTCAATAGCCTATGGGACAGATGTTTGACTTTCAATTCTTGTCTGCTTTCTCACCTCCTTTGTCAACTTATTCCATAAGCAGCACACAGGCAAGGAAGGAAATCTGAAGTCTACATTGTAGGGCAGCCATTCATTGCAGTAAATGAAACTATTTCCATTTCCTAAGAGCTATTAGGGAAAACCATTTAAAAATGCACACACACAAAGCACACTGGCAATACAGTGTGGAAACACAATGAGTCTAAATTGGTAGGATTATTCTGTTGTTATTCAGTCACTCAGTCGTGCCCAATTCTTTGGACCCCACAGACTGCAGCACGCCAGGGTTCCCTGGCCTTCACTATCTCAGAGTTTGTTCAAATTCATGTTCATTGAATCATTGATGCCATCCAACCATCTCCTCCTCTGCTGTCCCCTTCTCCTCCTGTCTTCAATCTTTCCCAGCATCAGGGTCTCTTCCAATGAGTTGGTACTTTACATAACGTGGCCAAAGTATTGGAGCTTCAGTAGCAGTCCTTGCAATGAATATTTAGGGTTTATTTTCTTTAACATTGACTAGTTTGATCTCCTTGCAGTTCCAGGGACTCTCAAGAGTCTACTCCAACACCAAAGTTCAAAAGCATCAATTCTTCGGTGCTCAGCTTTCTTTATGGTCCAACTTTCACATCCATATATGACTAATGGAAAAACCATAGCTTTCACTAGACAGACTTTTATCAGCACAGTGATGTCTCTGCTTTTTAAACCTCTTCTTCCAAAGAGCAAGCACCTTTTAATTTCATGGCTGAAGTCACCACCCACAGTGATTTTGGAAGAAAATAAAGAAAATATGAAGTCTGTCACTGTTCCCACTGTTTCTCCATCTATTTGCCATGAAGTGATGGGACCAGATGCCATGTTCTTCATTTTTTGAATGTTGAGTTATAAGCCAGCTTTTTCATTCTTCTCTTTCACCTGCATCAAGAGGCTCATTAGCTCCTCTTTGCTTTCTGTCTTTAGGGTGGTGTCATCTGCATATCTAAGGTTATTGATATTTTTCCTGGCAATCTTGATTCCAACTTGAGCTTCATCCTGCCTGGCATTTCACATGATATACTCTGCATAGAAGTTAAATAAGCAGGGTGACAATATACATCCTTGATGTACTCCTTTCCCAATTTGGAACCAGTTCATTTTTTCATGTCCGGTTCTAACTGTTGCTTCTTGACCTGCATACAGGTTTCTCAGGAGGCAGGTAAGGTGGTCTGATATTCCCATCTCTTGAAGAATGTTCCACAGTTTGTTGTGATCCACACAGTCAAAGCTTTAGTATAGTCAATGATGCAGAAGTAGATGTTTTTCTGGAATTCTCTTGCTTTTTCTATGATGTTGGCAATATGATCTCTGGTTCTTCTGCCTTCTCCAAATCCAGCTTGTACATCTGGAAGTTCTGGGTTCATGTACTGTTTAAACCTATCTTGGAGGATTTTCAGAACTACCTTACTAGCACATGATAGATACATATTGACAAAGTTCATAATGGGATTACATTTATGCTGGATTATATAGTAATATAAATATTAAAATTAAAAATTACCTATTGTCAAATTACATATAAAATCCCTTGGATTTCAAATCCTAAAAGATGATGCTTTTAAAGTGCTTCACATTTTGAAAATATGTGAGCAAATTTAGAAAACTCAGCAGTGGCCACAGGACTGGAAAAGGTCAGTTTTCATTCCAAAGAAAGCAATGCCAAATAATGTTCAAACTACCACACAATTACACTCATTTCACATGCTAGTAAGGTAAGAACCTATTATTTTGGACTATCTCTACCATTTTTCTCCTATATACATAAAACTGAGGACTAATTGCAATCAATAGTTAATAATTAAAATTTCTAGAAGTCAATAAAACTCATTACTTCCTCCTCCCATATCATGTAAACCATGAATGAAGTTACTTTTTAGATGAGACCATATCAATGAAGACTATTTGACAAAAGATTGTAATGTCTATGTGCTAAAATATCTGACATTTAAATAATGTCACAAAGACCAACAGAAAACAGAGGAGGATGGAGCAGTGCATGATACAACAGGGAAACTGTTTTGAATTTAAGGGATGATGACAAAAAAGTGCTATCCACTGAATGATGACATACTTTAAATAGTTAACATTTATTTAGACAATATACAGAATACTGTATGAGAAAAGAACAGAAATGGGTCCCCCTTGTGGCTGTCCCCAGTTTCTTCTCTAAGGTCTCAATCAGTTAAATACTGGTCCCAACTTGACACCTTACTACTAGGAAAATAGGAGCCCTACGATTAATTGTCACCCTCCTTTTAGACTGGCAGCTTAGGGACAATATATTTTGTGTCTCAAATGGCTTATGAAAGTATGACTTTCAATCATGTTTTTACTAGAAATGATTAAGAAATGCAATCTATCTTTTTACATATTCCATAATACTCCGGCAACCTAACGATGGTTTAGCCTCATTTATAGTTCAGGAACCACATAAGTAATCTACCTAACGTACTTCTCAATCCAATAATATGCCTATGCCTATTCCACACATGTGCAGAACAGAACAGATTTAAAAGCTCTTCAAGAGCATATTTTCAAATTGATATGCACAATGTCTTCCATCAAAGGCAGATGGTCCCTTATCCCTGCTTTAACCTTGTCAGGAATTTGAAGAAAAACTGGTATATCTCCTCTTTTGTTTATTTCAACCAGTAAACAATTGGTGTGTGAGCAGGCTTCAGAGGTTTTAACTTGGAATTATTTACTTGAGCATAAAGTTTTGTAGGCCAACTGCAAAGAAGACAGTAAGAAAATAATCTTTGACATAACAGAACTAAACTCCAACATGTTCAGCAGATCATCAGTTCCTCCAAAGCAGAGGAATTTGGTGGAAATATGGTGGCTTGGGCTCCTATAAAAATTATCTAGTGAAAGATGCATTTTGGCTTCCTAAGAACTACTACTCTTCTGTGCTCCTAACTCTATATACAGAAATTGCTCCCATTTTAGAACCATGAGTCTTATTTTTGTACACAAACTTATGAATAAATCCACTACTTAAAATCTTCATTGTCAGTCCTTCTCCAGGTCCGTCTGATATGTGCCATGATGATCTTATCACAGCGTGCGACAGAAGGCCTGTCATAGCAACAACAACCTCTGTTGGAGCAGAAGCACATATTTTATCTGATAAAAATAAGGCAACTAAGCTATTCAGCTCAGTATGACTTTTCATCTGCTGTTGTCATCATAAAATTCCCAAGTGTTGGATTTCTAGTCTCAGGTATCGCCTTCAGATGAGGTAGGCTCCTGCAATTATCTGCTCTAGTAGAAGCCACTACCAATCATGCACTCCTTCATATCGAGCTCAGCGTCATTCTCAACACGATTCTCTGTCCTCCTCCTGTACAGACTTGGTCCATGAAGAACATTATTCTAATATGATTTATTTCCATATTTGACTTATTTCCACATAAAATTTAATTATTTGGGAAGAATTATTTCCCTTATGGCTCAGAGGTAAAGGATCCACCTGCAATGCAGGAGGTGTGGATTCAATCCCGGACTCAGGAAGATCCCCTGGAGGAGCAAAGGGCAACCCACTCCAGTATTCTTGCCTGGAAAATCCCATGAACAGAGGAGCCTGGAGGGCACAGTCCATAGGACCGCAAAGAGTCAGACACGACTGAGCACAGAGAGCATTTCGCAAATAAAATTTTGGAAAACCAATTTTAGACATCTAATTAGACTGCGCTGGCGAAAAATAAAATGCTGGAGATTATGACTCTAAATGTTTGCTTTAAAAATGAACAAACTCATTAAAAGAGATTGCATTATCCAGAAATTGTGTAAAACATATGGAAAGCAGAAATTAGGAAAATATACATATGTGTGAAAACAATTATTCAATTTGGCAATCAAAATCATACTTCCAGTAGAAAAGAGAAAAAGGAAAGTGTCAAAATAAAATTTCTAACCCCACTTTCTGTATATATCATAAATTGGATCAAATGTAAAGTGGAAAATACACAGAAAACTTAAAATCAATAATATAATGAAAGGAAGCATGCTGCCCTAAATACATAGGAATTTAAAGCTGGAAAGAACTTCAGAAATGATCTAAGCATGCTGCTCATTTTTCCAAAAAGAAGTGGAAGCCTAGTACAATTAAAATTTTGCCTACGGTTTTATAACTAGTTAAGGACCAGTTGCACTCATCTCACATGCTAGTAAAGTAATGCTCAAAATTCTCCAAGCCAGGCTTCAGCAATACGTGAACCGTGAACTTCCTGATGTTCAACCTGGTTTTAGAAAAGGCAGAGGAACAAGAGATCAAATTGCCAATATCCGCTGGATCATGGAAAAAGCAAGAGAGTTCCAGAAAAACATCTATTTCTGCCTTATTGACTATGCCAAAGCTTTTGACTGTGTGGATCACAATAAACTGTGCAAAATTCTGAAAGAGATGGGAATACCAGACCACCTGACCTGCCTCTTGAGAAATCTGTATGCAGGTCAGGAAGCAACAGTTAGAACTGGACATGGAACAACAGACTGGTTCCAAATAGGAAAAGGAGTTCGTCAAGGCTGTATATTGTCACCCTATTTATTTAACTTATATGCAGAGTACATCATGAGAAACGCTGGGCTGGAAGAAGCACAAGGTGGAATCAAGATTGCCGGGAGAAATCTCAATAACCTCAGATATGCAGATGACACCACCCTTATGGCAGAAAGTGAAGAGGAACTAAAAAGCCTCTTGATGAAAGTGAAAGAGGAGAGTGAAAAAGTTGGCTTAAAACTCAACATTCAGAAAACTAAGATCATGGCATCCGGGTCCCATCACTTCATGGCAAATAGATGGGGAAACAGTGTCAGACTTTATTTTTGGGGGATCCCAAATCACTGCAGATGGTGACTGCAGCCATGAAATTAAAAGACGCTTACTCCTTGGAAGGAAAGTTATGACCAACCTAGATAGCATATTCAAAAGCAGAGACATTACTTTGCCAACAAAGGTCTGTCCAGTCAAGGCTATGGTTTTTCCTGTGGTCATGTATGGATGTGAGAGTTGGACTGTGAAGAAGGCTGAGCGCCAAAGAAATGATGCTTTTGAACTGTGGTGGTGGAGAAGACTCTTGAGAGTCCCTTGGACTGCAAGGAGATCCAACCAGTCCATTCTAAAGGAGATCAGCCCTGGGATTTCTTTGGAAGGAATGATGCTAAAGCTGAAACTCCAGTACTTTGGCCACCTCATGCGAAGAGTTGACTCATTGGAAAAGACTCTGATGCTGGGAGGGATTGGGGGCAGGAGGAGAAGGGGACGACAGAGGATGAGATGGCTGGATGGCATCACCGACTCGATGGACGTGAGTCTGAGTGAACTCCGGGAGTTGGTGATGGACAGGGAGGCCTGGCGTGCTGCGATTCATGAGGTCACAGAGAGTCGGACACGACTGAGCAACTGAACTGAACTGAACTGAAGGACCAGTTAAGAACCAGAACTAGTTAAGAACCAAGCCAAGGTTCTCAAGCCTCTCAGTGTAGTACTTTCTTCCCACTCCCACTTAAAATAAATCCCAGTAGAAGATAAGCCTTTAACTTTAAACAGAATAAGGACTGCAAGTACCGAGGGACCAATTCTTGTCTGATATTCTCCCCTGTGCTTCTGTCCCAGCTCAGCTCAGCCAAACATGAGGAAGAAGAAACAGATTACAGAAGCAAAGCGGGGTGTCTCCTTACGTAAAACTGTGGCAGTAACCCCAAGGAAGAAGAGTAGTAGCCGCCATCTTGGATGGCAGCGAGGACATCAGGAATGGCGGAGCAACGGTACAAAACATATGTTGTCTTTCCTTGCAAACAATAGTAATTAAACCTAATTAATTCATGTATTAATGCTTGGCAATTGTGGCATTACTCTATCTCTTAAAAAGAAGAGCAAAGAAAGACCTTATATATTAACAGAAGGAAAGTACCATAAGCAAACAAGGCATGACTATGACTCCTGTACTCTAGCAAACTGAAAATTATGCAATAAAGCCAAGCAGGTTATAGGCAGAAATAGCTATAAGAAGGCTATTTGCATATTTTGAAGAATGCCTGCTCTATTTCAGGAGCTGTCACCTGGAATGGAAGGTAGCCAAGTTATGTCAAACAATCCCCCAAGGAGAGCGGCAGTGAACTCTTGCTAGCTCAACAGCCTCCTTGAGCCCCACAGTGAGGTTATGTGAACAAGCCCAGCTGCAGCTGAGAAGGGCCAATCAGAGAGGGCCGTATGGACGGCTCTCCCTGTGGAGCTATATTTTTCATACTATAATTTGTTACCCTCAGGCCATACTGAACACAAAAGAGAAGAAGGAATAGGGAAGAGTGGCATCTATGCAGCCCATAGTGCCAACACTGTACTGGCCTATGTAAAGGAACATATTTCCAACAGTGTGTTTTATTATATCTTGGACCAAAAGGACAAGAAAGACTGGACTATTTATGATTAGCAAAACCATGGGATTCAAAGTAACCAGAGGCAGCATATTACTAAAAGCACTGTATTATAGGCATAATAAAATCACAGCAAAAAATTTAAATATTCAATCAACAGCTAAGACATTAAAAAAAATTTTCAGATGCTGAAATTTATCTTGTGGCTCATGACACTGGCATCAACAAAAACACTATTACTTTTGTTATTGTTTTTTTAATTTTAAAAGTGTGAATTTCCCCAAGATATTTTTGCTCCTCAGTATGCCTTGAAATTTCAACCAGTGGCAAAAAATCCAATAAGAATCAGACTGCAATATCAGTTTGTGTTATGTTAAGACTGACGGTCATAGTGAAGTATTTTAGTTTTCTTTTTCCTGTCTAGAGTTCAAGAATCATGTGCTGTGCTTGGTCACTCAGTCGTGTCTGACTCTTTGCAACCCCATGAACCCACTCCTGGGTCCATGGAATTCTCCAGGCAAGAATACTGGAGTGGGTTGCCATTCCCTTCTCCAAGGGAACCTTCCCAACCCAGGGATAGAACCCAGGTATCCCACATTGCAGGCAGATTCTTTGTTGTCTGAGGCACCAGGATAGCGAGTTCTTTTTGCTAACAGGAAGGAAAGTAGAGACGCGGTGGGGGAGGGGTACAATGCATGCACCTAACTTCTTATGGTGGAGGAAATTCTCTCTCAATTACTCCAACTTTCTTAGTAAAATAAGAAGCTAGATAATCAGTTAAAAGCAAGGATAAAGGAAAGGATCTGGAGGTGTAAGGAAAGGATCTGGAGGTGTAAGGAGAATGAAGTATAATCCAGAAAAGAGAGAAGAATTTATACAATAGAACAGGAGTGGCTGTTGTAGTCCCATTTTCAAACAGTGGTCACGAATTTAAAGTGAGACCAATTAGTATACAGTTTCATGCTTTCTTCCCAGTGGCATTCAGCAGGACAGGCATAGGCACAGAAGATGGGAGACAGATTTAACCAGAGTGGTTATTTAGCCAAGTAAACACGAAAAAGGAGTAAGGGGCAAAAGAATTGAGGGTGTGTGCAAGGAACTAACTAAAATTTGAGTTTTGTACAAGGAACCTACAGAATTTGAGTTGTACTATGACATACAATAATGCAAGTGAAGATAAAACAAGTTAAGGGATAATGAAAAGGTGAATTATTAACTGAATGAAAATTTCCATGTGATGCTGCTGCTGCTGCTAAGTCTCGTCAGTCGTGTCCAACTCTGTGCGACCCTATGGACGGAAGCCCACCAGGCTCCCCCGTCCCTGGGATTCTCCAGGCAACAACACTGGAGTGGGTTGCCATTTCCTTCTCCAATGCATGAAAGTGAAAAGTGAAAGTGAAGTCGCTCAGTCGTGTCCGACTCTTCGCGACCACATGGACTGTAGCTAAAATAAAATCTGTCCATAGGATTTTCCAGGCAAGAGTACTGGAGTGGGGTGCCATTGCCTTCTCCTTCCATGTGATAGAAGAGTTGTTAATTCAGTTTACGAGGAGGAAAGAGTTAGGAATATAGGAGGAAGCAGTCTGAAAGTGAGATAAATGAAATCAAGGTTATGAATTGAATCAAAGCTATTGATAACTACAAGGTGAAGAGGATGGCAATAAGATGGTGCCTGTGATAAGGTAGAAGACAAAAGACACTGAAGAATTAAAGACAGTGTTGGGGGTGGTCAAGAGGTCAGAATGTGATGCTGATATCAGAGAGAATTCGGACAATGTTAATGCCCTCCAAAGTTCACACTTGTATTTGAACAAGTTAGGGTTCTCACTTATTGCATGAAGAGAGAATATAAATCATGGGCAGTCGTGGACTATCTCAGTAAAAGGGTATGCACAGAAACAAATGATAGCATTTGGACTTCAGCTGAGGCCTTGAGGAAGGATGTAAGAAAGCCAGTGTCACTCTAGACTGGAGGGTGTCAGAAAGTGGGAACAAATCTGTAACTGAGTACTTCAATAAATCCTTCTAGGGAGGGCAGACTTAAGCAAGGCTAAAGCTATAACTGGGGAAAAAATGCAGCAATTACTCATTTTAGTGGAAACAAAAGGTATTAGGTGTTTTAAATAAAGTTATAAAGTAGCCTTATTTTCTCTCCTTTATCATAGTCTCAGAGTCTGAGGTTGATATTTTCTGAGATTGTTTATTATCCAATAAAAAAGGAACATAGCAGATGGTAACTAGACTTATTGTGGTGATCACTGCATAATGCATAAAAATATTGAAACACTATGTTGTACATCTGAAACTAATAGAATATTGCATGTTAATTATAATTCAATAAAAAAGTAACAAACTAGCTTCCAGATGTTAGGGGATGTTCTCTGGTTTAAAGATTACTTTCTCAACAAGAATAATGTTAATAAGAGAGTGTTGGTAAAATCTTTAAGGAGTAAGAGGAAGGGATTCAGGAGGGTAAATGACTGCAAACAAGTATAGGGCAGGTAAAATCTGACAACATGAGATACAAAGATGTATTTGTTTGTTTGTTTAAATAGGAGGTTGGGTGGATTGACCGGAAGCAGCAATAAGAAGGATGGTACTTCTTCCATCTCTTAGTAAGTGAAGTTGCTCAGTCGTGTACGACTCTTTGCAACCCCATGGACTGTAGCCCACCAGGCTTCTCTGTCCATGGGATTCTCCAGGCCAAGAATACTAGAGTGGGTTGCCATTTCCTTCTCCAGGGGATCTTCCCAACCCAGGGATCGAACCTGGGTCTCCTGCATTGCAGGCAGACGCTTTAACCTCTGAGCCACCAGGGAAGCCCCTCTTCCATCTCTAGGCCCAACAAAAAGAAGAAAACCCATCATGATGAAAGAGGGCTACAGAAGAAGCAATGTCTACAAGGGGACATTCGAGTTTGGTAATAGCAAGAGATAAAGGGAATATTTGCAGAAGAAAATGAAGATATGTGTATAATGGAAAGGTTTCAAAAGATCGAGAACAGTAGAAGGTAGGGTTAAAAAGACAGGGATGTACAGAGCCACATGAGGGATGATCTGGTCCTCTGGCAGATAACAGTCATAATGCTGTGAGCGTTTAGGGGAAGGAGGGAGGGGATGGAAAAATTCACCAGAAATTACTCAAAACTCTGGACTCTCACTTGAATCACAGCATCTGCATTGGAGCAATCTTCATCTTTGCACAAATACTATCAAAACTCTTGCCAAGGGCTGACCCACAAAGGGTACTCTTACCCTTAAAATGTAGGCTTCCCTTCCCTTCAGACTCTAAAGCGTTACTTGTTGCTGTGTGTGCTGTGCTCAGTCATGTCCAATGCTTTGTGACCCCATGGACTGTAGCCTGCCAGGCTCCTCTGTCCATGGGGACTCTCTAGGCAGGAATACTGGAGTGGGTTGCCAAGCCTTCCTTCAGGAGATCTTCCCAACCCAGGGATCAAACCCAGGTCTCCTGTACTGCAGGTGGATTCTTTACCATCTGAGCCACCAGGGAAGCCTTTACTTGTTGCTAGTTCATTGAAATGTTTTCATTACTTGAATTTTTTCATTGATTCAAACAATCCACAGAAGTTACTCAGTTAATCCAATGTATTACGTAGTAACCTGACATTACATTTATTTTTGGAAAAGTCTCCAGATGACTCTCAGAATTTTCTTCCTATTCTTTACTGAGTAATTAAATAATTAATTGTGGATCTCATTTACTTGTTCTTTTAGTACTTGCTTCAATTAGTCAGTCATTTAACTTAACTGTTCAGTCATTAAAATAGGCATTACTTGACCACCACAGGCAAAACATTACGCTAAGGACTATTTATTCCATTTATTCAGTCATGAATTTTGATGTGTTACTAGGAAGTAGCATATCATTGTGTTTAAGAACGGGGCCTCAGGGAGGCTTCCTTAGTGGTCCAGTGGTGAAGATTCTGCCCTCCCCTGTAGCGGGTATGGGTTCGATCTCTGGTTGGGTATGGGTTCAATCCCTGGTCGAGGATCTAAGATCCCAAGTACCTTGTGGCCAAAAAACCAAAACATAAAACAGATGCAATATTGTAACATATTCAATAAAGACTTTAAAAATAGTCCACATTCAAAAAGAAAAAAAAAATCTTATAGAATTGGGGCCCAGGATCTAACTATCTGGACCTGGACCCCAGATTCACTGCTGATGACTGAGTGACCTACCTTGTGTAAACACTCTTAGTTTCAATCTCTGCATTTGTAAAATGGAGTTAATAATATTAACAGTACCTAGATCATTTCACAACCTCTGAGCTAGGTACTGTTAATATTAAATACGCTAATACATGGAAAATATTCAGCCCAGTGACTTCTTGACTTCTAGATAACATATCCCACAGTATTACTTGCCATGGTGATTATAGTTACTGATTTCATCATCATTATTTTATCACAGTACAGTGAGAAAAGCCCTTGATCTATATTTGAATGTCAGCTGTGGAAACTATTTAATGTCTCTGAGATTTCCCTATCTGTAAAATGTATACCACAATACTAATTTCAACAGGATCATGAGAGGATTAAATTCTATGGTAAATATGCAAATGGCTAATATAAAGTAGGCATATAGTAAGTATTAGTTTCCTTCCCTCTCATTTACAACTATTAATGTGAAACCTAGATATATTTCCAAAGACAACACTCTCCTTCACTGGTTGCTTAGCCTTCAGAGCATAATACAAGTACAGACAAGTATCCAATGAAGTTTTTACAAATCTAAGAGGCAAGTATCACTAAGCAGAGAGGAATAGAGAGTCACTTCCTTTTGAAATAAGAATTTCTGTAAGCACCTATCTTCCTTTAGTATTAAAAATTTTACCTAGTACATGGAGGCAGAGAAATATGATCCAAGGTAGGTACTGGAGTTTTATATAAAGTACTCTGGTTTGCCCTATTAGAGGCAGAAGAAAATATTTTTTCAAGAGACAGAGTGGAAAATTTCCAAAGCATCATTGAATGACTTCTGCCTGAAACGACACAACTTTCCATCCCTTTATTCTCTTACTTCGACCAGTTGAACAGCTTTCTTCCAATTTCCAACCAGCCCTGTGATAATGCCATCCCAGAAAGGCACTATCAGATTCAAGGAAGTATCATGATTCCCCACATCATTCAAGTAAAATCAAAATGGAGGAGACACTTCTAAGTGCTCACATTCTAAGCCATGACACTGAAGAGAATATCATGTCTAAGAACACTGTGAATGACTAATGCGGCGGGGTAATGAGCTGGCTACCGGGCATCCAGCAATGAATAGGTTATAGGCAAAGGGCCGGTGATGGTAAAGGAGCTGAAGTAATCAAGACACAACCAGGAGCAAACGCTGTATCAAACTTGGAGATGACTTGTACCTGGGGATACTAAGGAGAAGAAAGACTGTAGGATAGTTTCTACATTTCTGGCTTGGATGACAAGGTAAGTAGCGATATAATTCACTGACAGAAAACAAGATGGATAGATATTTGGTTTCTGTTCCTCTTTTTCTTCAAAGGAGGCAAAAATGGAGAGAGAATATATTTTGTGTTGGTATTACTAAATATACCACTTGAGAACTCAGGGGGAAAGACTGGATCTATTAACTGCTGAGTTAAATCAACATACACACTGGAGATAGAGCAATGGGAACAGATGAGAGCGGCCAACCCAGGAGACGGTGTCCCTCCCTGCTTCTTCCTTGTCATTCACAGTTATGCAAAACAGTAACATTAAGATGGAGAGTCATCTTCAGACAGTTCTACTGCACTCTCAGTAATGTAAACTATATGGTGGCCAAGAATAAAATGGTCCTTTGAGCACTCTCTTATCCCAGCTCTGTGCATTATTTCTCTCATTTTCTCTAGCTAATGAAGAGCAGAATCAACCCAACACTAAATATACCATGTACTTGATAAGTAGTATTTTAAGGCCTAAACTAATTGACTCCTGATAAGGGAAGATATTTCCTCAACACTTCTAAAGATTCTATACCACGTCCAAAATTCCCAACAGTGGTAGATCTGTGGACCAATCCAGCAGAAAGTCAAACTGAAGGAACTAGGTCAAAAGTTTAGTACTATTCTTTCTGGGCAGCAGGAATTTTGAGTTATATTTTCCCCCAGATTTTTTTCTACTTTTCTCTATTAAAAAATACTCATAATAAATACGCATTGCTTTAATAATCAGGAAAAAAATTTAATGAAGTCAGTCTGGCAAAATCTTCCAGATAGCCAAAGACGCTGGCGGAGTCAGCTGAAAAGGAGTTTCATGAAAATCACTGGGGGATATGCTCAGCACAGAATTACTGGATAGCTGAAGAAGACTAAAGCAGGGAACGTCATCAACTAGCAAGTACTCTCAAGGTCCTGTTTTTGTTTTATGAAATATGGTCAAGACCTCCCAGAAGAGCCTGTAACAAACATAACCTTCAAAACAGGAATTATTCATCTAATGATTTCTGCAGGCAGCAAAAATGAGTCCTTCCTCTGCAGAAGTAATTTTCTGCAAGGCAAGTTAAATTTATGGCATTATGTCAGTTTCATAAGCCAGGAACTTTGAATCTATCTAGAAGAGACAAACTAAGGGCCACTTTGCATCCAGAAGAAACTGAAATGTAATGGCGATATCCTTCCAATGGAAAGAATTCTTCATTTTTGTTTTCAAGCACATATAGTCTCATTACATTATAGAAATGGAATGGTTCAGTGATAGTTGTTTAGACTTGGCTTCATGAGTTAACCAATAGTGCAAGACAAAAGCAAAAAGAGCTACTATTACTCAGAATTAAGAGAATGAAAATCACTGCTCCTTCGTTCAAGCTGTTTTCTTTCTTTTGAGACACAGCACAACATCAATTTCAAGTTAAAATGAAGTGTTACACTTCAATAAAGTTGGAAACCAAATACTGAACTTATAGTACACAATTGAGTGAGCAGCCTACAAATGGAAGGAAAATAGGAAGGTTTTTTTGCCTATGTTTATTTGCCAAAATGAAAAGAAATTCAAAGCCATCAAGCACTTACATACCATGTCTAGCATTTAACACAATATTTTTACACAGCAACAGAAGTAAAAACACAGTTTGGTGTACCGCCAAGGAGGATGTAAAATAGCGCATTTCCATCCCCTCATTAGATGGCCTGATCCACCAGCAAAGGCCACCACATAAACCAGGATGAGGCTCAGACCACCGCCAAGTCCTAAATGAGCGTCTTCGTTCCTAGGAAGCTTTGGCTCAAATATCACACATGGTTGGTGAAAACTAGAAAAGCGGATTGACTTTTCTCTATAAAAAGAACCATCATAAATGCTGGAAAGTGTCTTGATTCTTTTCATCAATGGGGAATGAATTATAATTAAGGAAGCATCCCTTTCTTCAGACACATTTCTTTACGCTTCTTAAGCTATATGAGAACAGTATCGCCCTGTCCACAGAAATCTCTGTGGACACACAACGTCCAGCCTTACATTTCTGTCCCTTACTTGTTTGTTTAGCCACAAACTTATCCAGAAGCCTATGCGTTACTTTGTTCTCTTTCCAAGATGCACTTCCAAGCTTATTTGGAATCATTTCAAGCCCTGATAAGGGCAGTTAAATTTAACTGGAAAGGTTTGAGAAGCCTGAAAGAAGAAATCATGGAAGAAAATGAGAAGCTGTTTTTAGGAAGAAGTTGCTTGAAAAAAGGTGAACACAGATATTCACATTGTATCAAATGCCATGAAATGTGTTTTAACAGTTGAAGCAGTAAATTTTATGTTATGTGGATTTTACAACAACAACAAAAATAGCTCAAATAAAAGGAAAAAAAAATATTTCACCACAGACTGACAGCATCTCAGAATTATAAATAACTTTAAGTGTTGTCTAGGCAAATGTTTTTTAAGTTGCTGGCAGCAACCACTGTGTAAGTCATGAAGTCAGCTTACATAAGACCAACATATTTTCACAAAATGATAGAAGAGAGAACCTCTGAGTATGTCACAGAGAATAAGGGCAAGTATAGTTTAATGAAACCGTGCTTCAGTTGTGTGTGTGTGCTTGTGCTTATGTACTGAGTTGTAATATAAAATGTATTTCTTACCGTATGTTACAGTTTTAAAAGTTAGAGGTATCTAGACTGACCCAATTTTTCATCTTATGCAAATATAACTTCCTCAAATTTCTGACCCTTACATTAAAGATGCAAAGTAGAAGATTCTAGGTTTACCAGTGGTTGAGTACAAAAATGACAATAGACCTAACTAATAAAATCAGATATAGACAAATACCAAGATCATGGGCATGTCCAATTCTGACATAAGTATAAAACTGTAGGACTGATGTTGACTAGTAGATAGCCTGTGTGATCTGTCATCTATAAAAATGACTCAGGATGTGAAGTTGAAAAATGCAGGACAAGTCATTTCCATGCCAAGGAACACAACAGGATAGAAATGAAGTCATAAGGCTTTTTAAGATTTAAAGAAAGCAAAATCTCTTAGGGGAAAAGTAACTGGAATTCTGCAGAAATTATTTCAATTAAACTGTGTGACAAATATTCTGGGGTTCAAGGAAATGAAAATGTAGTAGGAAAATATAAAGCCACTAGAAGTGATTTTTCTTATTTATATGCAATCCTAACAAAAACTATATGGAATATTTCTGTCTCTGTAGTACGGGAAAACAAAAGTATATGCCCTAGGGAAATAATGAGAAGGAAAACAAGAATGGTATAAAATAGGCAATTCTTTGCACAGAAAATTATAGTGAATTTCTTCTAAAAATATTAGGTAAAATTTTAAAAGATAACAAGCAAGAAAGGAGAAAGAGAAGTCACTAGTAATTTCCATATTTACACATGGTATTTAGCTCTTTCAGATAGTGAAATAGCTACTAAGTAGTTCATGTGGGTACAGACACACTTTGAGTAGCCACAGATGACAATGAGAGTGGCTAAGGTGGCAAATTTGGGGGAAAATGGCTAAATTATGGGGCTTCCCTGGTGGCTCAGATGATAAAGAATCTGCCTGCAATGCAGGAGTACCAGGTTCAATTCCTGGGTCAGGAAGATCCCCTGAAGAAGGAATGGCAACCCACTCTAGTATTCTTGCCTGGAGAATCCCATGGACAGAGGAGCTTGGTGGGCTACATCCATAGCGTCGCATACACTTAAAATGATTACAGGATCTAACTTCTTAGCTATGTTCCTTCCGAAAACATACAGTAAATCATTTCATTTATTTCCCTGAAGGAAAAGTCTTATAGAGAAAACAATTTACAAATGTTTAGAAACCATCAGCTCAGATACTGGAAAACTAACAAAAAGCAATCTACCTTCATGCACAATCATGGTGAATACAAATCTAGACTAATGTATTGCAATTCTGGCCCCAGGGATCTAAGAAACATATAATGGAGTTTGAGAAAATCTATAGAGTTGGACATTTCTAAACCAATTAAAATTTGATATAATGTTAAATATTTTCAAAAAATTGATCAAGTATAGTAAGTGTTATCTTTATCTTCAATACCACTGAATATTAAGTGAGGTAAACTATTCAGTGAAAGTCAAAGTTATCTTAACCTCAAATTCTTACTGGTCTGTCATAATAACTAGGACATCTCAGTCAACAATAGGGTTTTTGTTCTGCAGCATTCACCTTTTTATAGATAAGATGTTTCAACACATATGCCCATTCTTCCTGATCTTCTGAGACTCACTAGGCACTCCTGGCACAGAAAACACAGACCTTACTTCTGGTCTAAGTCACTCATCAATGAGAGCCAGATGCTTTCCTGAAAGATATGACAAAGGAGAAAATGCAATACATCATAAAATAATATTTACCCTATAAACAGTAGGGTACCAACAAGAACTTCCTGAAAATCTAGAATTAAAATTTTCTGCTTCCAGAAACGCTGAAAATAAAAACCTAAAAGCAAAGACCTTTATGCAAGAGAACCTTTTCTTTTGTACTGAAAATAATTTCTTGGCAGCACTCATAAACATTCCAGAATTTCTCCCAGACAAAGGAGGTTTTACTGTGGCTTAAGAAGCTCTGCAGTAAGGATATTCAAGCAAACTGTACTTGAAAGCAGTTAAGAGAAATCACCACTTAACCTACTCAGAAAAAAAAAAAAAATCTTGGGGGAAAAGGAAAACACTATCACCATCTGAAAAGTAAAGCGATCGATTATTTCTAAATGACTAAAATGGCTACCTAAAGAAGTAACCGAAGTGACATAAGAGAGTAATTGAGGAATCTAAAACATCAAAATTCCAATTTATATGATTTAGAGATGCAAAGGGCTTCCCTGGCAACTCAAAGATAAAGAATCTGGCTGTCAGTGCAGGAGACACAAGAGACACGAATTCAATTCCTGGGTCAGGAAGATCCCCTGGAGGAGATCTTTGATCTCCTTTCCTTTGAGGAAATGGCAACCCAGTCCAGTATTCTTGCCTGGGAAATCCCATGGACAGAGGAGCCTGGCGGGCTACAGTCTACGCAATCACAAAAGAGTCAGATGTGACTTAGCGACTAACAACAACAACAGTCAAAATGTGATCATATATTGAAAAGGTGAAAACTATACCCCCCTCCTAAAGAAGAAACTTAATGTCTAATTTATAATGATTCTTATGGAAAAATTATGAATAACCAGCATGGAGTCAATTTTAAAGGAAAAAAACAAAAGATCAAATTATGTCAAATGTTTTCTTCTAGTAAAACTTAACCAGCAGGATACATGCATCTGGCTTTGATGGATAAACAGTCCCCTGGCTTACCCTCCAGCAGCTATAAAACTGAACAAAATATGTGAAAGAAAGAAAAAAAAAAACCATGAAAGAAAAAAAAAAGAAAAAGAAAAAACTTTGTTCTCATTAGAGGACAGCACAGGACTGAGATACTGAAATGATCAAATTAATTTATAAATCATTTAATTGCTTGCCTCTTCAAAGAAAGATTAAGAAGATCAGGACACTTAATAATGTAACATTAATAATGTCCAGTGTCTAAAAATATGCCAAGAAGCAGGCATATGTTACCCATAAGTGAGGAGAAATTTCAGTCAATAAAAATAGACCGAGAAATTAGAGAACTTTTAAAACAAAGCTATTATAAATATGCTCTGCATGCTCAGGGATTAAAGAAAGCATAAAATGATGAGAAAAACAAAAGCTATAAAAATAAAGTGGAAGTTTTAAGAGATGAAAAACACAATCTGAAATGACATTTTAACTGGATGAGTATAAAAATGGATTAGACACTGCAGAAGAAAATTTCAGTGAATCTGAAGTCACAGCAACAAAAGCAATTAAAACAAAACCATAAGAACAAGATAAAAAATTGAACAGAAACACAGTGACTCGTTGAACAAAAAAATACATATGGTCAAAATGTTTCAAATTTAATGAGAACTATAAACCTAGAGATTCCAAACACTCAAAAAACTGGAAAAAGGGAAAACATGAAGGAAATCCAAATAAGATACATTATAATCATATCACTGCTGCTGCTGCTGCTAAGTCACTTCAGTAGTGTCCGACTCTGTGCGACCCCATAGATGGCAGCCTACCAGGCTCCCCGTCCCTGGGATTCTCCAGGCAAGAACACAGGAGTGGGTTGCCATTTACTTCTCCAATGCATGAAAGTGAAAAGGGAAAGTGAAGTCGCTCACTCGTGTCTGACTCCTAGAGACCCCATGGACTGCAGCCTATCAGGCTCCTCTGTCCATGGGATTTTCCAGGCAAGAGTACTGGAGTGGGGTGCCAAATCATATCACTAGAAACTAGTTATAAGGAGAAATAATTAAATCAGCTAGGACAAAAAATTACAATTCATACAGAGATAACAATGACCAATGAATTTTTGTCAGCAACTCTTCAAACTGCAATATAGTGAAACTGCATCTTTAAATGCACACCAATTGGAAAGGAAAAAATGAAGCAGTCATTACTCTCAGACAACATGATTAAGTATGAAGAAAATTATAAGGAAGCTCCAAAATATTATTAGAACTAATGAGTAAGTTTAGAAAGATAGCAAGATATGTGGGTAAAAGGTAAAAATCAGTTGTATTTCTGCTATTTTCAACAATTAGAAAATAAAATCTTCTAACTTCCATTTTTCAGAAAATAATTAAATACATTAAATGTAATAAAATAGGTGTAAGACCTGTAAATTGAAAACTACTTAGAAGCAATAATAGAATTTAAGGATTTCTAAAAATATGGATCGAAAGACTTATTTTTAAGATGGAAAATATTTTCTAATTGATCTATAGATTCAATGTAATTCCAATCAAAATACTATTAGACTTTTCAGAGAAATTGATAAACTGATTTAAAAATGTATATGGAAATTCAAAGGACAATTCTGAAAAAAAAAAAAAAAAGCTGCAGGAATACTACTACCAGTTTTTGAAACTTATTATGAGTGCACATTAATAAGACAATGTGATATTCATAGACATAGCAATGAAACAGACTAGAGAGTCCAGAAACAGACACATTCTTGAAAGGTCAACTGATTTTATACAAATGAGAGGAGATTGCAGAGTCAGACACAACTGAACAACTGAACAACAACATAAGAAAAAGTACTTTGAAACATATTATTTACCTAAAAAGAAAATCTAAAACTGTAAAAACTTTTATAAGAAAATATAAGAGAAAATCTTCAAGGTAGGCAAAATTTCCAGAAATAGGTCAACATAAAGTACCATCAGAAAGTAAACAATGAAAAATCGTAGTAACTGTGATTTTAAAATTCTGTTGGAGAAGACTCTTGAGAGTCCCTTGGACTACAAGGAGATCCAATCAGTCCATCCTAAAGGAGATCAGTCGTGGGTGTTCATTGGAAGGACTGATGTTGAAGCTGAAACTCCAACACTTTGGCCATCTGATGCGAAGACCTGAGTCATTAGAAAAGACCCTGATGCTGGGAAAGATTGAGGGCAGGAGAAGGGG
The DNA here is from genome assembly GCF_029407905.1 of Bubalus kerabau. NCBI lineage: Eukaryota > Metazoa > Chordata > Mammalia > Artiodactyla > Bovidae > Bubalus > Bubalus kerabau. Next base: position 27,816,365 of record NC_073630.1, on the reverse strand, counting down.
ACAACAGAAGATGAGATGGTTGGATGGCATCATCGACTTGATGGACATGGGTTTGGGTGTACTTTGGGAGTTGGTGATGGACAGGGAGGCCTGGCGTGCTGCGGTTCATGGGGTCGAAAAGAGTCCAACACGACTGAGCAACTGAACTGAACTTCCAAAGAAACAAAGAATTGCAAATGAAGCAACTGACAAAGGATTAATCTCCAAAATATACAAGCAGTTCATGCACCTCAATATCAGTAAAACAAAGAACCCAATGAAAAAATGAGTGGAAGACCCAAACACGTATTTTTTCCCAAAGAAGACACACAGATGGTCAACAAACACATGAAAAAATGCTCAACATTGCTCATTATTAGAGAAATGCAAATCAAAACTACAATGAGAGGTATCCCTTCACACCAGTCAGATTGGCCATCATCTAAAAGTCTATAAACAATAAATGCTGGAAAGTATGTTCAGCAAACAGAACCCTCCAACAGTGTTGGTGGGAATGTAAACCGATACAACCACTAGGGAGAATGGTATGAAGGTTCCTTAAAAAACTAAAAATACAGCTACTATATGAGCCAGCAATCCTACTCCTGGGCATACATCCAGAGAAAAACCACAATTCAAAAAGACACATGTAACTCAATGTTCACTGCAGCACTATTTACAATAGCTAGAACACAGAAGCAACCTAGATGTCCATCAACAAAAAAAAGCATAAAAAGTTGTGACACATATATACAATGGAATATTACTCCGTCATAAAAAAGAACAAATTTGAGTCAGTTGAACTGAAGTAGACAAACCTAGAGCTTGTTGTACGGCATGAAGTTAAGTCAGAAAGAGAAAAACAAATATTGTATATTAAAGCATATATATGGAATCAATAAAGATGATACTGATGAACATATCTGCAGGCAAGACTAGAGATGCAGACATAGAGAATGGACTTGTAGACACAGTGAGGGAAGGAGTTGCTGCTGCTGCTGCTAAGTCGCTTCAGTCATGTCTGACTCTGTGCGACCCCACAGATGGCAGCCCACCAGGCTCCCTCATCCCTGGGATTCTCCAGGCAAGAGGGACAAATTGAGAGAGTAGCATTGAATAGATACATTGGAGAGGGTGGGACAAATTGAGAGAGTAGCATTGAATAGATACATTACCATGTGTGAAACAGCTAGTGGGAAGCTGCTATATAACACAAGGAGCTCTACCTGGTGCTCTGTGATGACCTGGAGGGGTGGGATGGAATGCATACTTAATCATTCCATTTGTATTAAAGTCTAGAAAAGGCAATAGGGAGTTCATGATCTGAGCCACAGTCAGCTCCCAGTCTTGTTTTTGCTGACTGTATAGAGCTTCTCCACGTTTGGCTACAAAGCATATAATCAATCTGATTTCGGTGTTGACCTTCTGGTGATGTCCATGTGTAGCGTCTTCTCTTGTATTGTTGGAAGAGGGTGTTTGCTATGACCAGTGCATTCTCTTGGCAAAACTCTATTAGCCTTTGCCCTGCTTCATTCTGTACACCAAAGCCAAATTTCCCTGTTACTCCAGGTGTTTCTTGGCTTCCTACTTTTGCATTCTGGTCCCCTATAATGAAAAGGACATCTTTTTGGGTGTTGGTTCTACAAGGTCTTGCAGGTCTTTACAGAACCGCTCAACTTCAGCTTCTTCAGCATTACTGCTCAGGGTATAGATTGGATTACCATGATACTGAATGGTTTGCCTTGGAAACGAACAGAGACCATTTTGTCATTTTTTGAAATTGATCTAAGTACTGCATTTCGGACTCTTTTGTTGACTATGACAGCTACTCCATTTCTTCTAAGGGATTTTTGCCCACAGTAGTAGATACAATGGTCATCTGATTTAAATTCACCCATTCCAGTCCATGTTAGTTCACTGATTCCTAAAATGTCGACGTTCACTCATGCCATCTCCTGTTTGACTACTTCCAATTTGCCTTGATTAATGGACCTAACATTCCAGGTACCTATGCAATATTGCTCTTTGCAGCATCAGACCTTGCTTCCATCACCAGTCACATCTACAACTGGGTATTGTTTTTGCTTTGGCTCCATCAAAATTCTCCAAGCCAGGCTTCAGCAATACGTGAACCGTGAACTTTCTGATGTTCAAGCTGGTTTTAGAAAAGGCAGAGGAACCAGAGATCAAATTGCCAACCTCCGCTGGATCATGGAAAAAGCAAGAGAGTTCCAGAAAAACATCTATTTCTGCTTTATTGACTATGCCAAAGCCTTTGACTGTGTGGATCACAATAAACTGGAAAATTCTGAAAAAGATGGGAATACCAGACCACCTGACCTGTCCCCTGAGAAATCTGTATGCAGGTCAGGAAGCAACAGTTAGAACTGGACATGGAACAACAGACTGGTTCCAAATAGGAAAAGGAGTACATCAAGGCTGTATATTGTCACCCTGCTTATTTAACTTCTATGCAGAGTACATCATGAGAAACTCTGGACTGGAAGAAACACAAGCTGGAATCAAGATTGCTGGGAGAAATCTCAATAACCTCAGATATGCAGATGACAGCACCCTTATGGCAGAAAGTGAAGAGGAACTCAAAAGCCTCTTGATGAAAGTGAAAGAGGAGAGTGAAAAGGTTGGCTTAAAACTCAACATTCAGAAAACGAAGATCATGACATCTGGTCCCATCACTTCATGGGAAATAGATGGGGAAACCGTGGAAACAGTGTCAGACTTTATTTTGGGGGGCTCCACAATCACTGCAGATGGTGACTGCAGCCATGAAATTAAAAGACGCTTACTCCTTGGAAAGAAAGTTATGACCAACCTAGACAGCATATTCAAAAGCAGAGACATTACTTTGCCAACAAAGGTTCATCTAGTCAAGGCTATGGTTTTTCCTGTGGTCATGTATGGATATGAGAGTTGGACTGTGAAGAAGGCTGAGCGCTCAAGAATTGATGCTTTTGAACTGTGGTGTTGGAGAAGACTCTTGAGAGTCCCTTGGACTGCAAGGAGATCCAACCAGTCCATTCTGAAGGAGATCAGCCCTGGGATTTCTTTGGAGGAAATGATACTGAAGCAGAAACTCCAGTACTTTGGCCACCTCATGTGAAGAGTTGACTCATTGGAAAAGACTCTGATGCTGGGAGGGATTGGGGGCAGGAGGAGAAGGGGACGACAGAGGATGAGATGGCTGGATGGCATCACTGACTCGATGGACATGAGTCTGAGTGAACTCTGAGAGTTTGTGATGGACAGGGAGGCCTGGCGTGCTGCAATTCACGGGGTCGCAAAGAGTCAGACATGACTGAGTGACTGAACTGAACTGAACTTCATTCTTTCTGGAGTTATTTCTCCACTGATCTCCAGTAGCATATTGGGCACCTACCGACCTGGGGAGTTCATCTTTCAGTGTCCTATCTTTTTGCCTTTTCATACTGTTCATTGGGTTCTCAAGGCAAGAAGACTGAAGTGGTTTGACATTCCCTTCTCCAGTGGAACACATTTTGTCAGACCTCCCCACAATGACCTGTCCATCTTGGGTGGCCCTACATGGCATGGCTCATAGCTTCACTGAGTTAGACTAAGCTGTGGTCCATGTGATTAGATTGGTTAGTTTTCTGTGATTGTGGTTTTCAGTCTGTCTGCCCTCTGATGGTGAAGGATTAGAGGCTTAAGGAAGCTTCCTGATGGGAAAGACTGAAAGGAAGGAAAGGGGAAAACTGGGTCTTGTTTAGACCATACTCAGTAAATCTTTAATCCAATTTTCTGTTGATGGATGGAGCTGTGTTTCCTCCCTGCTATTTACCTGGGCCAAACTATGGTGGAGGAAATGAAGATAATGGTGACCCCCCATGGGAAGATAAAGGTCCCATGCATGCACTGCTGCACTCTGTGCCCCAACCCTGCAGCAGGCCACCACCAACCCATGCCACCGCTGGAGACTCCTAGACACTCGCAGGCAAGTCTGGGTCAGTGTCTTGTGGGGTCAGTACTCCCTTCTCCTGGGTCCTGGTTCACACACGGTTCTGTTAGTGCCCTCCAAGACTCTATTTCCCAGTCCTGTGTAAGTTCTGGCAGCTCTATGGTGGGGTTAATGGCGACCTCCTTCAAGAGGGTTTATGCCATACCCAAGTCTGCTGCACCCAGAACCCCTGCCCCTGCAGCAGGCCACTGCTGACCTATGCCTCCATAGGAGATGCTCAAACACAGTTCTCTCTCAGTCTCTGTGGAGTCCGGGGTCCTGGTGTGCATAAGGTTTGTTTGAGCCCTCTGAGCGTCTCTGGCAGTGATGGGGTTTGATTCTAAATGCCAATTTGGCCCTCCTACTGTCTTGCTGGGGCTTCTCCTTTGCCTTTGGGCATGGAGTATCTCCTCACAGCCGCTTCAGTGCCTACTGTCTTACTGGGGTTTCTCTGAACTTGGACGTGCGGTATCTCCTCACTGCCGCTCCAGTGAAGTGCAGCCACGGCTCCTGACGTTGGACGTAGGGTATCTCATGGCCACTTGCTCCAGCGCTGCACAGCTGCTGCTTGCTCCAGTGACCTAAATCAAATCTCTTACGATTATAGAGTGGAAATGAGAAACATTTAAGGGACTAGATCTGATACACAGAGTGCCTGAAGAACTATGGACGGAATTTTATGACATTGTAGAGGAGACAGGGATCAAGACCGTCCCCAAGGGAAAAAAAAAATGCAAAAAAGCAAAATGGCTTTGTGAGGAGGTCTTACAAATAGCTGTGAAAAGAAGAGAAGCAAAAGGCAAAGGAGAAAAGGAAAGATATACCCATTTAAATTCAGAGTTCCAAAGAATAGCAAGGAGAGGTAAGAAAGCCTTCTTCAGTGATCAGTGCAAAGAAATAGAAGAAAACAAAAGAATGAGAAAGACCATGCAGCAGTGGTCATAGGACTGGAAAAGGTCAGTTTTTATTCCAATTCCAAAGAAAGGCAATGCCAAAGAATGTTCAAACTCCTGCATAATTTCTCTTCAAGAAAATTAAAAATACCAAGGGAACACTTCATGCAAAGACTGGCTCGATAAAGGACAGAAATGGTATGGACCTAACAGAAGCAAAAGATATAAAGAAGAGGTGGCAAGAATACAAAAAAGATCTTCATGACCCAGATAATCACGACGGTGTGATCACTAACCTAGAGCCAGACATCCTGGAATGTGAAGTCAAGTGGGCCTTAGAGAGCATCATTATGAACAAAGCTAGTGGAGGTGATGGAATTCCAGTTGAGCTATTTCAAATCCTAAAATATGATGCTGTGAAAGTGCTGCACTCAATATGCCAGCAAATTTGGAAAACTCAGCAGTGGCCACAGGACTAAAAAGGTCAGTTTTTATTCCAATTCAGAAGAAAGGCAATGCCAAAGAATGCTCAAACCACTGCACACCTGTACTCATCTCACAAGCTAGTAAAGTAATGCTCAAAATTCTCCAAGCCAGGCTTTAATAATACATGAACTGTGAACTTCCAGATGTTCAAGCTGGTTTTTCAAAAGGCAGAGGAACCAGAGATCAAATTGCCAACATCTGCTGGATCATCGAAAAAGCAAGAGAGTTCCAGAAAAACATCTATTTCTGCTTTATTGACTATGCCAAAGCCTTTGTGTGAACAACAACAAACTGTGGAAAATTCTTCAAGAGATGGGAATACCAGACCACCTGATCTGCCTCTTGAGAGATTTGTATGCAGGTCAGGAAGCAACAGTTAGAACTGGACATGGAACAACAGACTGGTTCCAAATAGGAAAAGGAGTAAATCAAGGCTGTATATTGTCACCCTGCTTATTTAACTTATACGCAGAGTACATCGGAGAAGGCAATGGCATCCCACTCCAGTACTCTTGCGTGGAAAATCACATGGATGGAAGAGCCTGGTAGGCTGCAGTCCATGGGGTCGCTAAGAGTCGGACACAACTGAGCAACTTCCCTTTCACTTTTCACTTTCACGCATTGGAGAAGGAAATAGCAACCCACTCCAGTGTTCTTGCCTGGAGTATCCCAGGGACGGGGGAACCTGGTGGGTTTCCGTCTACAGGGTTGCACAGAGTTGGACACGACTGAAGCGACTTAGCAGCAGCAGAGTACATTGTGAGAAATGCTGGGCTGGATGAAGCACAAGCTGGAATCAAGATTGCCAAGAGAAATGTCAATCTCAGAAATGTAGATGACACCAGCTTCATGGCAGAAAGCGAAGAAGAACTAGAGAGCCTCTTGATGAAAGTGAAAGAGGAGAGTGAAAAAGTTGGCTTAAAGCTCAACATTCAGAAAACTAAGATCATGGTACCTGGTCCCATCACTTCACGGCAAATAGATGAGGAAACAGTGGGAACAGCGGCAGACTTTTATTTCTTTGCGCTCCAAAATTACTGCAGATGGTGTTTGCAGCCATGAAATTAAGACACTTACTCCCTGGAAGGAAAGTTATGACCAACCTGCTGCTGCTGCTAAGTCGCTTCAGTCATGTCTGACTCTGTGCGACCCCAGAGACGGCAGCCCACCAGGCTCCCCCATCCCTGGGATTCTCCAGGAAAGAACACTGGAGTAGGTTGCGATCTCCTCCTCCAATGCATGAAAGTGTAAAGTGAAAGTGAAGTCGCTCAGTCGTGTCCCAACTCCTAGCGACCCCATGGACTGCAGCCTGCCAGGCTCCTCCATCCATGGGATTTTCCAGGCAAGAGTACTGGAGTGGGGTGCCATTGCCTTCTCCGATGACCAACCTAGATAGCATATTAAAAAGCAGTGACATTACTTTGTCAACAAAGGTCTGTCTAGTCAAGTCTATGGTTTTTCCAGTGGTCATGTATGGATGTGAGAGTTGGACTATAATGAAAGCTGACTGCCGAAGAACTGATGCTTTTGAACTGTGGTGTTGGAGAAGACTCTTGAGAGTCCCTTGGACTGCAAGGAGATACAACCAGTCCATCTTAAAGGAGATCAGTCCTGGGTGTTCATTGGAAGGACTGATGTTGAAGCTGAAACTCCAATACTTAGGCCATCTGATGCGAAGAACTGACTCATTTGATAAGACCCTGATGCTGGGAAAGATTGAAGGCGGGAGAAGGGAACTACTGAAGATGAGATGGTTGGATGGCATCACCAACTCAATGGACATGAGTTTGGGTAAACTCCGGGAGTTGGTGAAGGACAGGGAGGCCTGGCATGCTGCAGTCCATGGGGTCGCAAAGAGTCAGACTTGATTGAGTGACTGAACTAGAAAAGGCAAATCTAATCCACAGCTATGTGAAGAAAACACATCAGTGGCTATCTAGGTCAGGAAGAAACTGGAGCATTACCAATGTAAACACCCAAAGAAACTTCTGAAAATGATGGAAATTTTCTCTATCTTGATTACTGTACACAGGATAATTTCAAATTGTAGTGCTGATAAGAGTCTTGAGAATCCCTTGGACTGCAAGGAGATCAAACTAGTCAATTCTAAAGGAAATCAACCATGAATATTCATTGGAAGGACTAATGTTGAAGTTCTAATACTTTTACCATCTGATACAAAGTGCCAACTCATTGGAAAAGACTGTGATTCTGGGAAATAGTGAAGACAAAAGAAGGGAGCAGCAGAGGATGAGATGGTTAGAAAGCACCACTGACTCAATGAAGATAAGTGAAAGTCACTCAGTTGTGTCCAACTCTTTCTGACCCCATGGATGATAGAGTCCATGGAATTCTCCAGGCCAAAATACTGAAGTGGGTAGCTGTTCCCTTCTCCAGGGGATCTTCCCAACCCAGGGATAGTACCCAGATCTCTCACATTGCAGGCAGATTCTTTACCAGCTGAGCCACAAGGGAAGCCCCCAGTGAAGATACATTGAGCCACATTTGGGAGATAGTGAAGGACAGGGAAGTCTGGCGTGCTGCAGTCCATAGGGTTGCAAAGAGTCGGACACGACTTAGCAACTGAACAACAACAGTATGAAAAGTGTGAAGGTGTTAGTCGTTCAGTCGTGTCTGATTCTTTGTGACCCCATGGATGGTAGCCCACCAGGCTCCTCTGTCCACGGAATTCTCCAGCCAAGAATACTGGGATGGGTAACAACAATATACATGTCAAATTTATCTAATTGTACACTTAAACAAATATATTTTATTAAATATAAACCATACCCCAATAAAACTGTTTTGAAATATGTATTAAAAGACAAGTTCTGTATACTGAATGAATGCTTATCTAAAGCATCTGGAGCATAAGAAGCAGTTAAACAAAATATTCAATGAGGCGCTGTCATATGTATCATCCCTATTTCTTTATATCCAATGAATTAGAAGGCTACATATGATAAATTTTACACTGTAGATGCGTTAACTCAAAGTGTTTCTATAATCCAAAAACTGTTTTTCAATATTGTACCCTGGGATCATCTTATGAAAAAGGATTATTAATATTGTCTTATAGAAAATTAAAGCACAAATAATTGGGTTAAATCCAATCTGAAAGTAAATATAAGCTCAAATAAAGCTATAAAGTAGCTATGCAATAAAACATTACATTTGTCCTTATGTATAAATATGCTATTTATGAAGCTCACACTACAAATAAATTAGAAATGTGGAATTTATTGACCCTACAATTAATACAAAATTATTAAATAATTTTTAAAAGATGAATTATGAGTTAAAAAATAGCACCTTTCTCATGTAGAGCACATCTTTGTCCTCTCTTTGGTTTTCTATCTTGTAATTTTTGTTTAATAATTATCTCTCATAGTCACTCTAACAGATAAATTACAAAAGGATATCATAGAGAGGAATCTTTCAAACTGCTGACTTAATTTCTTACCTTTCAACCAGATCTACAGTTTAAAGCAGAATTAGCCTAACATGAAGGTTAAAAGAAGCTTTTCTTTTTATTAACTACTCTGAAGTTTGATATTCCCATCTCTTAAGAATTTTCCACCGTCTCTTGGGATCCACACAGTCAAAGGCTTTGACATGGTCAATAAAGCAGAAATAGATGTTTTTCTGGAACTCTCTTGCTTTTTCAATGATCCAACGATTGTTGGCAATTTGATCACTGGTTCTTTTCCTTTTCTAAATCCAGCTTGTACATCTGGAAGTTCACGGTTCACAGACTGTCGAAGCCTGGCTTGGAGAATTCTGAGCATTACTTTGCTAGAATATGAGATGAGTGCAATTGTGTGGCAGTTTGAACATTCTTTGGCACTGGAATGAAAACTGACATTTTCCAGTCCTATGGCCACTCCTGAGTTTTCCAAATTTGCTGACATATTGAGTGCAGCACTTTCACAGCATCATCTTTTAGGATTTGAGATAGCTCAACTGGAATTCCATCACCTCCACTAGCTTTGTTCATAGTGATGCTCCTAAGGCCCACTTGACTTTGCATTCCAGGATGTCTGGCTCTAGGTGAGTGATCCCTCCATGGTGGTTTTCTGGGTCGTGAAGCTGTTTTTTGTATAGTTTCTGTGTATTCTTGCCACCTCTTCTTATCTTCTGCCTCTATTAGGTCCATACCATTTCTGTTCTTTATTGTGCCCATCTTTGCATGAAATGTTCCCTTGGTATCTCTAATTTTTCTTGAAGAGATCTCTAGTCTTTCCCATTCTGTTGTTTTCCTCTATCTCTTTGCATTGATCACTGAGGAATGCTTATCTCTTATCTCTCCTTGCTATTCTTTGGAACTCTGCATTCAGATGGGTATATCTTTCCTTTTCTCCTTTGCCTTTAAAGGAGATGGGAATAATAGACCACCTTTGCCTTTAAAAAAGATGAGAATACCAGACCACCTTACCTGCCTCCTGAGAAATCTGTATGTCAAGAAGCAATAGTTAGAATTGGATTGGAAAAACAGACTGGTTCCAAATTGGGAAAGTATGTCATGGCTGTATATTGTCACCCTGCTTATTTAACTTATATGCAGAGTACATCATGAGAAATGCTGGACTGGATGAAGCACAAGCTGAAAGCAATATTGCCAGGAGAAATATCAATAACCTCAGATATCCACATGACACCACCTTTATGGCAGCAAGCGAAGAAGAAATAAAGAGCCTCTTGAGAAAGAGAAAGAAGAGAGTGAAAAAACTGACTTAAAACTCAACATTCATAAAACGAAGATCATGGCATCCAGTCCCATCACTTCACAGCAAATAGATGGGGAAACAATGGAAATAGTGAGAGACTTTATTTGGGGGGGGGGGGGCTCCAAAATCACTGCAGATGGTGACTGCAGCCATGAAATTAAAAGATGCTTGCTCCTTGAAAGAAAAGATATGACCAACCTAGACAGCATATTAAAAAGCAGAGACATTACTTTGCCAACAAAGGTTCATCTAGTCAAAGCTATGGTTTTTCCAGTAGTCATGTATGGATATGAGAGTTGGACTATAAGGAAAGCCAAGAGCCAAAGAATTGATGCTTTTGAACTGTGGTGTTGGAGAAGACTCTTGAGAGTTCCTTGGACTGTAAGGAGATCCAACGAGTCAATCCTACAGGAAATCAGCCCTGAATATTCATTGAAAGGACTGATGCTGAAGCTGAAGCTCCAATACTCTGGTCCCCTGTTGCAAAGATTTGACTCATTGGAAAAGACCCTGATGCTGGGAAAGATAGAAAGCAGGAAGAGAAAGGGATAACAGAGGATGAGATGGTTGGATGGCATCACCGACTTGATGGACATGAATTTGAGCAAGCTCCTGGAGATGGTGATGGTCAGGGAAGCCTGATATGCTGCAGTCCATGGGGTTGCAAAGAGTCAGACATGACTGAGCAACTGAACTGAACTCTGAAGTTACATTTATTATATCATTAACTCTTTTACTTTACATACACTAAGAACATACAGTGTGGCAAACACTGATAGGGATATAAAGATAAGGCAAGATTCACAATATCAGAGTCTACAGAAGACACATATTGAAGGGGAAAACATTCTGCCTGTATCCTTTGGAATGCTACCTCCAAATATTTTACTACTGACAATAAACTACTTAAAACGTTTACAATAACTCAAGTGTATTTCCTTTCCTCTGAGATGTCAATCAAATCCAACAGAAAAGAACTAAAATTATCCATGGAAATGGTACAAAGTACTTCATAATAAACGAAAAACAGGAAGATTTTGTTTTAAATGACCTTCTGGAGCAACTCATCCATGAGTATAGGTATCTTGTTTTATGGGGTTTTTTAAACATTTAGTGTATATGACCACTCCATAATGCTTTTCTACCTGCCATGAGCAGGAATATATTAGATGAATTAGATCTCTGCTTCCTTTGTTGCACATTGTCTCATAGTTCTGTATTAACTACCTGTGATTAACCTTTTAACAATAAAAACAAAATAATAGTAATAAAGCAAAAGCAACACAACAGTCCATTTTAGCAGTCAAGAAAAACATCTAAAACAGAAAAATTACTCTCCATTCACATGCAAGGATTGCTAAAATCAAATTAAGACATCAATAACTGATCCAAGATGTCTCAGAACTTGATGACCCATGGCTGTCAAAAACCACTGATATAATAAAAGAATACCAGAAATTGAGGTTGTGTTAATGTGGTAGGGGTAGGGATGAATATCCAAGGTAATCTGACAAATATATCAAAATAAAATAAAATTAAAAAAAAAAAAAAAAAACTAAGTCAAAACATGCCGATTTTATTTTCAAGACAGTTAAACGATTGCTCCATTTTTTTTTTTTTTTTTTGGAATAAGAAGGAATGATTGATAATCAAAGAAGCATAAGATGCTTATACTTTTTTGATGGAATTATGCCAGAAAGAAAGAAATCTTCAGTTTTAAAATGCAAAGTGGTCAGGAGGTACTTTTGGAAGGTCAGCTGATTAATCTTGAGGGTTCTTCCCTCTTTTTCCAAATGTCACATATCACAGAGCCAGCCTTAGAATTCTCACAGAATGATGTTTTTTGGTAATTCAGATGAGCTTCCCCAGTGTCTCAGATGGTAAAGAATCTGCCTGCAACTGAGACCTAGGCTCAACCCTTGGGTCCAGAGGATCCCCTGGAGAAGGGAATGGATACCCACTCCAGTATTCTTGCCTGGAGAATCCCTTGAACAGAGGAGCCTGGAAAGCTACAGTCCATAGGGTCACAAAGAATTGGACATGACTGAGCAACAAAGCACGACAAAGTACACTCCAGAGTTAGTGTACTTGATCAACATGCTTTGAACAATAAGGAAATCAGAAAGTATGAGGTATTATAAGAAAATGGGCCATCTCATACACGTAATATTTGTGTCATTCAGGATTCTCCAGAGAAACACCACCAACAGGATACAGATAGACAGGCAGACAGACAGACAGACAGACAGAGGTAAGAGATGGGCTTCCCAGGTGGCTCAGTGGGTAAAGAACCTGACTTAAATGCAGGAGATGCCAGAGATACTGGTTCGATTCCTGGGTCAGGAAGATCCCCTGGAGGAGGGCATGGCAACCCACTTCAGTATTCTTGCCTAGAGAATCCCATGGACAGAGGAGCCTGGCAGCTGTAGTCCATAAGTCAAAAAGAATCAGACACTACTGAAGCAACTGAGCGTAGCACAGAGAAAAAGATAGAGATGCATGTAAAGATCTATTATAGGAATTGGCTCATGCCATTATGGAGGCTGAGATGTCTCTGATCTGCTGAGCTCATAATGTAAGCCCTAGTCCAAGTTTGAAGGTCTGAGAAGCAGGAGCTCCAATATTCCAGGATAGGAGAGGATGGATATCTCATCTTAAGAAGAGAGAAAATTTGTCCTTCCTCTGCTTTTTCTGTTCCACTGAGGCCACTGAGTGAACTGGAAGATGTCCACTCCCATTGGCAAGGGCAGGTCTTCTTTAGTCAGCCTACCAGTTCACATGTTAATCTCTTCCCAAAATACCCTCACAGACGCACTGAGAAATAATGTTTTATGAGCTATCTAGATATATCGCTCAGGCCAGTAAAGCTGACACATAAAATTAATTATCACAGTATCCTAATTGAAATACTTTTGTTTATCTGTTTTGGCAAGGAGCAGAAACCCATCCAAACCACCTCATGTTAAAAGAGTTAATTCCAGGCTACAACATGGTATCTCAGAGACAAAACACAGAAGTTTAGCATGAACTGACCTCAAAAAACTATTAGAAACAAAAGATCCTTTCTTTGACTTCCAGGACATCTATGGTCAGTCCATTGGTAACTCCTTACTGTATATTGAGTTCATGCCTGTAAATGTGTAAGGAAGACCTTCTTCAATCTGGCTCAACCCACTTTCCAACCTGATCACCTAGCACACCTGCCCCATTCCCATCACTACATTACTCACTATTCCTTAGCACAGCCCACTCTCTCCTCTATCCATGGCTTCCCACGCACCCAGTTTTAGTTTCCTTTCAGCTCTGTTGAAAAATTACCCATACTTAGGAATCCACAAAAACCAACCAACCAACCCCTTTTCTAAAAAGTTTATCCCAATCTCCGCAATTAGGGTTAATCTTCTCTTCCTTATCCTGTTTTGATACAGTCTTTCTCTTCATAATGACGATCTCCCAGGGGAGGGGGGGAACAAATATACTATAAAAGGCTTTTTGAAAAGGACTCTAAAGCTCCAGTAAAGGACCACATCCCCAAACTCTGAACACAGACTGAAGTCCCCAACACAAACTGATAACCCTCCTTGTTAAAAAAACCAGGTATGTGCTCTCCTCATACAGCGTTCAATATTTGCCATCATTTCAGCTAAAACAATAATGCACAATTATCTAATTACAAGTATTCATTTAGTCAAAACAAGGAGAAACAGACAACACAAATTGGTGAACATTCATAAAATTGAATTCTATTCCCAGGACTCTGTGGGTTATCTTACCCACAGAGTTAAAACAGGGTTAAAACAGGAAGAAGACAAAGAACAGAGATACCTACATCTCGGATTCCAACCTATCACCTCCATTAGGGCACAGCCTTATGCCAGTTGCCTTAATGGCAGTCAAGTTAAAGCAAACTTTCCTTTAGGAAACCCCAAAATGCCATGAGAAAGCTGGAATAGAAAAAAAGATAGGCTATAAGGGCATGTTTTGGCATTTAAGTATATAGGTAGAAATGGCAGCAGATCCCAAAACAATGGTGATTTTCCAGGAATCTTCAAAAGACACTAAATAATGTTTAAGACTCTGTGACAAACAGAATTAAGCTGAGAATCAGCAAATAATTCATGTGCTACTATTTTTTTTAATCTATTTGTTCATTCAACAGATATTTACAGATTATCTACCATACATTAAGTTCTAGCACTGGTCTTTAAGGAGGCATGTGTGTTCAGTCGTGTCTAACTCTTTATGATTGCATGGACTGTAGCCAGCCAGGCTCTCCTGTCCATGGAATTTTCCAGGCAAGAATACTGGAGTGGGTTGCCATTTCCTTCTCCAGGGAATCTTCCTGACACAGGGATTGAACCCATGTCTCTTGCATCTACTGCATTGGGAGGCAGATATTTACCAGCTGAGCTACTAGGGAAGCCCTGGTTTTTAAGGAGACACCAAGACTTAACCAGAAAGGATGCACAATTTGCTTTAATGTAATAGGAACACTACAATATTATATTTTTTTGTCTATTGGATTTGTTTATGGAGTATCTGCTATACAGAATTTGAATTTATAATTTTCCTTTTATGGTATGCTATTTTGTGTATTTAGAAAAGATTACAAAACTACTCACTCATTATCAAGGATTCTTGAACTACCTGTTCTGGAAAACTGTCTAAAAACCTCAATGACACACTAATAATAAATAGCATAATATTTTACCATCTACTGTTTACCTAATACAGTATATCTCATATCTATGAAGAGATGAGGATATTCCCATTTTATACAGAAAATGAAATTGAGGCTCAGAGAAATTATTTTGCAAAGTCACAAGCTCTAAAGTACAAATTCCCAAATTCAGTGTGCATCATGAACACACTGTTAAAATACCTACATTGTTGGGTCCCATCCCCACCGCTTCTGATTCAGGGGGTCTTAAATGAGGTCTGCTGCTGCTGCTGCTGCCAAGTCGCTTCAGTTGTGTCCGACTCTGTGCGACCCCATAGGCGGCAGCCCACCAGGCTCTGCCATCCCTGGGATTCTCCAGGCAAGAACACTGGAGTGGGTTGCCATTTCCTTCTCCAATGCATGAAAGTGAAAAGTGAAAGTGAAATCGCTCAGTCGTGTCTGACTCTCAGTGATCCCATGGACTGCAGCCTACCAGGCTCCTCCGTCCATGGAATTTTCCAGGCAAGAGTACTGGAGTGGGGTGCCATTGCCTTCTCCGTAAATGAGGTCTAACAACTTGTATTTATGTCTAGCAGTTTCCCAGGTGAAAATGCTAATGGTAACAAAATATTCTGAGGACACAAAAAAGGAAAGAGTCCTTCTCAAAACCAGGAAAGGAAAAACACTTATTTACATAAAAGATTATATTGGAACTGGAACCCTAAAAGATGTTTAGTTCATCAAGAAAGAGATGCATGAGGCAGGCCCACAGGAGCAGACTCAGAGGTATAAGAACTCAATATATACTTTTTGGCAACAGAGTAGGAACGGACATGAGGTGACTTTCTCAGGTGAGAGTATCATTCTATACATTTCCCTCCTTATAATGGGGTGGAAGAAGAAAATGATAAAAGATACAAATAAACCTAAAGAGAAGGATGCTGAAGTAATTTACATTTGATAAAATCAAAGCCATCAATATGACTAGTCAAGTTTAAGAAAGATGTTTTAGGACTATTGTAAGTATGGATGTGAGAGTTGGACTATAAGGAAAGCTGAATGCCTAAGACTTGATGCTTTTGAACTGTGGTATTGAAGAAGACTCTTGAGAGTCCCTTGGACTGCAAGGAGATCCAACCAGTCCATCCTAAAGGAGATCAGTCCTAGGTGTTCATTGGAAGGACTGATGTTGAAGCTGAAATTTCAATACTTTGGCCACCTGATGCGAAGAGCTGACTCATTGGAAAAGATCCTGATGCTGGGAAGGATTGAAAGTGGGAGGAAAAGGGGATGACAGAGGATGAGATGGTTGGATGGCATCACTGACTCAATGGGCATGAGTTTGAGTAAACTCTGGGAGTTGGTGATGGACAGGGAGGCCTGGCATGCTGCAGTCCATGGGGCTGCAAAGAGTCGGACATGAATGAGCGACCAAACTGAAGTATCTTCTTATTTCTGGATTTCTCTGAACATGATTACCTTGTTGGAACTTCTACTTTTACACTGGTTTCCACTGCTTTTTACCATATCAACTTCAGCAGTCTTACTTTTTCTAAGAGTGATGACTTTTCACTCACTCACTTTGCAGAATGAGTCTTAGGAACATGGCTTGCTTGGTGGCTGGATTATATATATACAATTTATACACACACACTCTTAAGCTTACACTGATCTATAATACATACACTAATGTTCACACTTGTTTAATACAAGCACATTAAAAAAAACACTTGGTTGTTAAAAACTGATGTTTATTAGTAGAGACAGTTAAATTTCAAGAGCTGTCACAATCTAATGCTGTGGTTTTTGTGGTTGTTTTGGAGTGCAGTATAAGCATATTGCACAATGCAAGACCCAGCTGCTTGTCCTCCCTGCGCAATGAAGTATAATTCTTTGGGAAGCCAGATATCTGGTTATTAGTATATATCCATTCTCTGGTTCCACTCTCTCAAATAAAGTTTTGTCTGACAGATGTTGTGCAATCTTCGCCAGATCAAAACCACATCTGGCAAACAAAGAAGGACACTGTCAATATTCCAATGGAGCCATGATATTTGCCCCAACTATTCTCTCATATCACTTCAGTCCTACTTGAGACAAAAGTTGAAACATTTCTTACTCCAGAAAATATTTCCAGGGTACTATTTCTCTGGCAAAAGGACAAGAGAATCAGTTGAGTTTCTAGTAGTTCTATGTCCATTGTTTACTTGAATAAATAAATACCAGTATGACTTTGAGTAATTTATTTAACCTCTGTTCCTTAGTTTCTCTGCCTATGAGATGAGAATAGAAGTAGTATGCACATCATATGGTTGTTAGGAATATTAAATCAATTATCATGACTATGAGTTAATATAAGCTAACCTAATCAGTTAATACAAGGTCTCCTTTTACTGACATCTCCATTTCTCTTCCATTTATTGAAATCTACTATTATGGGAGAAAAATGCTACAGTTAGATATATTTAGTCCACTGTTTTCTAAAATTAGAAAAACTGTATTTGTATTGCACTAGGTTGGGTGTGTTTTTATAAGATTAAGAAATAGCTTGAACTTGTACAGGATGTACATCTGTTTTCATTTTGATTTGCTGGCCTTCTAGGCATGTTAGATATGAGAGCAGTGGAAAAAAAAAATGGTCCCTGAAGTTCAAATTTTCCAGGAAAAATGAAGTTTTACATGAAGAGTTGGGAACACAATTTTTGAAGTGAAAATTATTTATTTTGTGAATTCAGACCAGTAATGTTAAGGTAATTGTATTCTAGATGTGTATAGGAGCTCTGCCTGATTTTTTAAAATATTGCTAAGATTTCCTTCTTCTAGACTAATAGAACCTTAAATGAAGTGCATAAATACAGTTATAGAATGATTTCATGTGACCAAAAATAAGATAATGTTATTAAAATGTGCTTATTAGTGGTGGTAAAACTATTTTGTATGATACTATTGATGGCTTACAGTGAACGATGTCGGATTTGTGATCTCTGAAGAAGATGATTTAGCTTCAGGACCAGGGACCAGGCTTGATCACCTAGGAGCTTTTGCGTAGCAGAGTTTTATTAAAGAAAAGGGACAGAGAACACTTCTGACATAGACATAGAAGGGGGATGAGAGTGCCCCCCTTGTTGGTGTTAGCAAGGGAGTTATATACTTTTTTAAACTGGTTATTACAATTAATCAAAAGAACATCTCAAGGTTGTAAAAATTTTACCAGACCCACTCCCACAATTTACATTTTAGGATAATAGGATTAGAACTTAGCAAAAGAAAGATCCTACCAGACCCACTCCCATAATATACATTCTAAAATATCAGGATTAGTCAGAAGGTTTTCAAGGAGAAACTGTCCTCAAGCAGGATAGCTGTTGTTACATAATCCCTAGTACAGAGTTTAAACTGAGTTGTTTGTTGTGTAATCATCAGTTTGAGGCTTAAGTTCCATGTGACTGACTAAGGAATGCAGAGGAAAAAAAAAAAATTGTCCTTTCCTTCTCCTCGAGAATTCCAGACCCCTATCTCTTCCTTGAGAGCCCCAGACCCCTTTCTCCTCCTCGGGGAACCTGGACTTATCAACCTGCCTAGGAATTGACTCTCTCACACTATCATTAATACATGACATCATGCATTTGTCAAAATGAAAAGAACTTTACAGCACTAAAAGTGAACCTTAATGTAGGCAAATAAAAATAATTTAGGAAATCATGAAATCCCAAAAAGGAATGATGACTATCAAAGGAGGATCCAGATTATTATAAATATATGAGGAACTCACTGAAAGGGTTGGGGGACTTGTAAGTAACCTGAAATGCATGGAATCTGTAAAATTTATGACAAAATGAAATTCACACAAGTGCTGTATCCTAGTTATTAAGTTGTTTCCTATGGCTGATATTAATAGTTTCCAAGTCTCCTACTATTATACAAGTATACTAGAATTGAACGTTTAAGGATGGTGGATGGTAACCGTCAGATTTCTCACCGATGTAGTAAGGATTTACAAGTAAGCACGGCAAAGAGCCTTGAAAGAGCCATGTGTAATGCACTGCAATTGAAGACATCAATAGGAAGCCATGTTTAGGGTAATGCAGATGCAAATGATTACATACAGAAATATCTGTAAGTCTGTGTATAGAAAGCAGTTAATATACACATATATTTCTTTGATATGTCAGAAGACAGGGCCTAAATTAAACGATTTCTCACAGGCAAAGAGAATGCATAGATCCAGATCTTAGATTCTAATACTATTCTCCAATAAAAGAAGCATGGATAGACAGTTGATTCTAGGACAGGGGCAGGAAATAAACAATATGGGCCTGGAAAAGAAAGACAGAAAGAAAGAAAGTTGGAGGAAGGGAAGGAGAAACTCACATTGATGAGGACATTTCAAAGAAGCATAGGGACCAAGTGAAAGAGATCCCAGAGGCTAAGGCTGGAACACTTTGAGTAATATAAAGTAGTGTTGAATAATTACCCCAAATATAAAATAAATATTCATAACTCTATACTGACATAAATGAATGAAGAAAGAAATGTATGAAGAGTAAGATAAATTAACTGATGCAGAAAAATACTAAAGTATTTATGTAGATACTCCTCCCTTAGCAAAGGGCAATATAATTTCCCATTCCTTAAGTACAGGCTATACACAGTAACTTCCTTCCAATGAATATACTTACATAAAGGGAGGAGAAAAATAAAAACTTACAAAGGAGAAGCATGACCCACACATCAGCAAGGTGATGAAAGTCAACGTTAGTGATGACAAATCAGGTCAACAGCTTAATATGACACCTGAATATGATGTGATGAGAATTTGCATTTTATCCCTGTAGTCTTTCTCCCATGAATATATAAATATTGTTTAGTCATGAGAAAAAAAAAAAAGACAAATTCCAACAAAGAGGCATCCTACAAAATACCTGATCAGTATTCTTCAAAACTGTGAAGATGGCATTGAAACATGTATAATATAATATAAGAAATGAATCACCAGTCCAGGTTTGATGCATGATACAGGATGCTTGGGGCTGGTGCACTGGGATGACCCAGAGGGATGGTACAGGGAGGGAAGAGGGAGGGGGGTTCAGGATAGGGAACACGTGTACACCCATGGTGGATTCATGTTGATGTATGGCAAAACCAATACAATACTGTAAAGTAATTACCCTCCAAATAAAATAAATAAATTTAAATTATAAAAAAAGAAAAAAGAAAAAAAAAAAAAAACTGTGAAGATCAAAAACAAAGAAAGTAAGAAACTACCACAGCCAAGAGGAGCCTAGTGGAAAAACTGCAAGTGAATGTAATGTGCTATCCTGGCTAGAATCCTGGAATTGACAGAAGGACATTATGCAGATAAATCTGAATAAAGTATGGATTTGGCTAGTAATGTGTTAGTATTGTTTCATTTCCAAATCTGCTGACATATTGAGTGCAGCACTTTAAGGGCATCATCTTTTAGGATTTTAAATAGCTCAGCTGGAATTCCATTACCTCCACTAGCTTTGTTTCGTACTAATGCTTTCCAAGGGCCATTTGACTTCACATTCCAGGATAAAAAAGGAGAGTGAAAAAGCTGGCTTAAAACTCAACATTCAAAAAATGAAGATCATGGCATCTGGTCCCATCACTCCATGGCAAATAGAAGGGGGGAAAAGTGGGAGCAGTGACAGATTTTACATTCTTGGGCTCCAAAAATCACTGTGGACAGTGACTGCAGCCATGGAATTAAGACATTTGCTCACTGGAAGGAAACCTATGACAAACCTAGACAGCACATTAAAAAGCAAAGACATCACTTTGCCAGCAAAGGCCCACATAGTCAAAGCTATGATTTTTCCAGTAGTCATGCATGCATGTGACAGTTGGACTATAAAGAAGGCTGAGCACTAAAGAACTGATGCTTTTGAACTGTGGTGCTGGAAAAGACTCTTGAGAGTCCCTTGGACTGCAAGGAGATAAAACCACTAAATCCTAAAGGAAACCAACCCTGAATGTTCATTGAAAGGACTGATGCTGAAGCTGAAGTTCTAATTCTTTGGTCACCTGATGTGAAGAGCAGACTCAATGGAAAACACCCTGATGCTGGGAAAGACTGAAGGCAAGAGGAAAGGAGAGGATGAGATATTTAGATAGCATCATTTACTCAATGGACATGAATTGGAGCAAACTCCAGGACATAGGAAGGATGGGAAGCTTGGCATCATGCTGTAGTCCATGGGGTTGCAAAGAGTCGGACACAACTTTTCAACTAGACAACAATTGTTTCACTAACTGTAACAAATGTACCAGACCAAAACGAATAATACTAATGTTCAGTTCAGTTGCTCAGTTGCGTCCGACTCTTTGCGACCCCATGAATTGCAGCACACCAGGCCTCCCTGTCCATCACAAACTCCCGGAGTTCACTGAGACTCACGTCCATCGAGTCAGTGATGTCATCCAGCCATCTCATCCTCTGTCGTCCCCTTCTCCTCCTGCCCCCAATCCCTCCCAGCATCAGGGTCTTTTCCAATGAATCAGCTCTTCGCATGAGGTGGAGTTTCAGCTTTAGCATCATTCCTTGCAAAGAAATCCCAGGGCTGATCTCTTTTAGAATGGACTGGTTGGACCTCCTTGCAGTCCAAGGGACTCTCAAGAGTCTTCTCCAACACCACTCTTCAAAAGCATCAATTCTTTGGTGCTCAGCCTTCTTCACAGTCCAACTCTCACATCCATACATGACCACTGGAAAAACCATAGCTTAGACTAGATGGACCTTTGTTGGCAAAATAATGTCTCTGTTTTTCCATATGCTATCTAGGTTGGGCATAACTTTCCTTCCAAGGAGTAAGCATCTTTTAATTTCCTGGCTGCAGTCACCATCTGCAGTGATTGTGGAGCCCAGAAAAATAAAGTCTGACACTGTTTCCACTATTTCCCCATCTATTTCCCATGAAGTGATGGGACCAGATGCCATGATCTTCGTTTTCTGAATGTTGAGTTTTAAACCAACCTTTTCACTCTCCTCTTTCACTTTCATCAAGAGGCTTTTGAGTTCCTCTTCACTTTCTGCCATAAGGGTGGTGTCATCTGCATATCTGAGGTTATTGAGATTTCTCCCAGCAATCTTGATTCCAGCTTGTGCTTCTTCCAGCCCAGCATTTCTCATGATGTACTCTGCATAGAAGTTAAATAAGTAGGGTGACAGTATACAGCCTTGATGTACTCCTTTTCCTATTTGGAACCAGTCTGTTGTTCCATGTCCAGTTCTAACTGTTGCTTCCTGACCTGCATATAGGTTTCGCAAGAGGCAGGTCAGGTGGTCTGGTATTCCCATCTCTTTCAGAATTTTCCACAGTTTATTGTGATCCACACAGTCAAAGGCTTTGGCATAGTCAAGAAAGCAGAAATAGATGTTTTTCTGGAACTCTCTTGCTTTTTCCATGATCCAGAGGATGTTGACAATTTGATTTCTGGTTCCTCTGCCTTTTCTAAAACCAGCTTGAACATCTGGAAGTTCACGGTTCACATATTGCTGAAGCCTGGCTTGGAGAATTTTGAGCATTACTTTACTAGCGTGTGAGATGAGT
Organism: Bubalus kerabau; assembly: GCF_029407905.1. Taxonomy (NCBI): domain Eukaryota; kingdom Metazoa; phylum Chordata; class Mammalia; order Artiodactyla; family Bovidae; genus Bubalus; species Bubalus kerabau. The sequence goes on along the minus strand of NC_073630.1, from coordinate 27,794,073 downwards.
GCAATTGTGCAGTAGTTTGAGCATTCAAACTACCTTTCTTTGGGATTGGAATGAAAACTGACCTTTTCCAGTCCTGTGGCCACTGTTTTAAGTTTTCCAAATTTGCTGGCATATGGAGTGCAGCACTTTCACAGCATCATCTTTCAGGATTTGAAATAGCTCAACTGGAATTCCATCACCTCCACTAGCTTTGTAGTGATGTTTTCTAAGGCCCACTTGACTTCACATTCCAGGATGCCTGGCTCTAGGTCAGTGATCATACCATCATGATTATCTGGGTCGTGAAGATCTTTTTTGTACAGTTCTTCTGTGTATTCTTGCCACCTCTTCTTAATATCTTCTGCTTCTGTTAGGTCCATACCATTTCTGTCCTTTATCGAGCCCATCTTTGCATGAAATATTCCCTTGGTATCTCTAATTTTCTTGAAGAGATCTCTAGTCTTTCCCATTCTGTTGTTTTCCTCTATTTCTTTCCATTGATTGCTGAGGAAGGCTTTCTTATCTCTTCTTGCTATCTTTGGAACTTTGCATTCAGATGCTTATATCTTTCATTTTCTCCTTTGCTTTTTGCTTCTCTTTTTTTCACAGCCATTTGTAAGGCCTCCCCAGACAGCCATTTAACAAAAGCTATTTTTGAGAAACACACTGCTAATACTATACTCAACACTGAAAAGCTGAAAGCCTTCCCACCAAAATCGGGAACAAGACTAGAATGCTCTCACCACTTCTATTCTACACAGTAATGAAAGTTCTAGCTATAAAAATCAGACAAGAAAAAGAAATGAAAAGTATTCAAATTGGTAGGGAAGAGGTTAAACTGTCATTATATGCAGATGACACAATATCATATATAAAAACCCTGCAGTCCATGGGGTCACAGAGAGTTGGACACAACTGATCAAGTAGAACAACAACAACAACAAAGACTCTATACAAAGACTACTAGAAATGACAAAGGAATTCAGCAAGGTAGTGGGATACAAGATTGACACAGAAATTTGCTGCATTTCTTTGCACTAAATGAAATATCAGAAAGGGAATAGAAACAAATAATTCCTTTTAAAATAACATCCAAAAAATGCTTACAATTAAACCACACCAAGGAGGTAAAAGAATTATATGCTGAGGACTAAACAAAACATTAATGAAGGAAATTGAAGGTGATTCAAAGAAATGGAAAGAAACTCATTATGCTTGGGTTAGAAGCTTTAATATTCTTAAAATGACCATAAATTCAAAGCAATCTACATATTTAGTCCAATCCTTATCAAACTACCCATGACATTTTTCACAGAACTAGAACAAATAATTCTAAAATTTATATGAAACCATAAAAGACCCAGAATTGCCAAAGAAATTCTGAGGAAAAAGAACAAACCAGAAGACATAACCCTCCCAGACTTCAGACAATACTACAAGGCTACAGTAATCACATCGTAGTATTGGCCCAAACCAGACATGCAGACCAATGTAACAGAATAGAGAGCTCAGAAATAAACCCATATACCTAAGGACAATTAATCTTCAACAAAGGAGGAAAGAATACACAATAGTCTTTTCAGCTGGTAGTACTGGGAAAGTTGAGGCAACCACATGCAAATCAAGGAAGTTAGAACACACCGTCACACCATACACAAAAATAAGCTCAAAAAGGATTATAGACCTAAATATAAGATAGCCAAAAACTCCTTCAAGAGAAGATAGGCAAAACATTCCCTGACATAAACTGTACCAATGTTTTCTTAGGTCAGTCTCCCAAGGCAACAGAAATAAAAGCAAAAATAAACAAATGGGACCTATTCAAACTTGTAAGCTTTCACACAGCAAAGGAAACCATTAAAAAAAAAAAAAAAAAAGGACAACCTACAGAATGGGAGAAAATACTTGCAAACAATGTGACTGACAAGGACTTAATTTCCAAAGTAAACAAATAGCACATACAACTCAATAACAACAAAATAAACAATCCCAACAAAAAACAGAAGACATCAACAGATACTTCTCCAAAAAGACATGCAGATGGTGAACATCATTGCTAATTATTAGGGAAATGATGCTCATCATTGCTAATTATTAGAGAAATGCAAATCAAAATTATAATGAGGAACCACCTCACATCAGTCAGAATGGCCATCATTAAAACTTTAGAAATAACAAATGTTGGAGGAGGTATGGAGTAAAGGGAACCCTTCCGCATTGTTGGTGGGAATGCAAATTGGTGCAGCCACCACAGAAAACAGTATAGAGGTTCCTCAAAATATTAAAAACTGAGTTGCCATATGATCCAGCAATCCCATTCCTGGACATATATCCAGACAAAACCATAATTTTAAAAGATATGTGCACCCACATGCTCATAAGCAGCACTATTTACAGTAGCCAGGACATAGAAGCAACCTAAATGTCCATCTAAAGAGGACATATATGTACACATACATATAGGCACACACAATGGAACACTATTTGGCCATTAAAAAAGAATGAAATAATGCCATTTGCGACAACATGGATGGACCTAGAGGTGATCATATTACATGAAGTAAGTCAGAAAAAGAGACAAATATGACATGTAGAATGTAAAATACAACACAGATGAACGTATCTATGAAACAGACTCACAAACATAGAGAACAGACCTGTGTTTGCCAAGAGGGTTTGGTGAGGGAAGGAAGGGTTGGGAATTTAGGATTAGCAGATGCAAACTATTGCATACAGGGTGGAAACAAGGTCCTACTCTACAGCACAAATAACTATATTCAATATATGTAATAAACCATAATGGAAAAGAATGTGAAAAAGAATATATAACTGAATCACTTTGCCATATAGCAGAATTGGTACAACACTGTAAATTAACTATTAATATATTTCAGTAAAATTGTTTAAAAAGAAAGTTATAAAGATGCTCACTGAACTTTGGCGAAGAATAGATGAATGCAGTAAGAACTTCAACAAAGAAACAGAAAATGTAAAAAAAGAACCACAGAGTGGAATAATACAATAAATGAAAAATGTACTAGAGAAAATCAACAGCAGATTTAAGAATGTGTGAGAACAAACCAGTGATCTTGAAGACATGGCAGAGGAAACTACCCAATCAGAAAAGGAAAAATAAAGAGAAATTTTAAAAAATGAAAATTAAAAAATTGAATTAAAAATTTTAATGAAAAAATTAAAATGATATAAGTGACATCTGGGATGTCAAGTATACCAGTATTTACATGCTAGGGATCCCAGAAACAGAAGAGAGAGATAAAGGGACAACAAATCTACTCGAAAAATAATTACTGAAGACTCCGCTAACTTGGCCAAGGCAATAAACATCAAAGTCCAGAAAGTGGGGAGAGTCTCAAACAAAATGAATCCAAAGGTCCCCATACCCAAACATACTACGATTAAAATGCCAAAAGTTGAAGAGAGAATTTTAAAAGCAGCAAGAGAAAGACAACTAGCTGTGTACAAAACAACCCCCACAAAATTATCAGTTGACTTTTCAGCAGAAACTTTACAAACCAGAAAGGAGTGACATGATATATTCAAAATGATAAAGGGAAAAAATTTATAACCAAGAATACCTTACCCAAGAAGGCTATCATTCAGAAGTGAAAAAGAGATTAAAAAGTTTCCCAGGCAAACAAAAGCTAAAGGGGTTCATCAGTACTAAACCAGCCTTCCAAGAAAGGTAAAAGGGACTTCCTTTAAATAGAAAGAAAAAAACATAACTAGAAACAAGATTCAAAAAAAAATTCTCATTTGAAAATGTGAATGTATAGTAAAAGTGGTTGACCAGCCCCCTATGAAGCTAGTATGAATGTTCAAAAGTAAAAAATAATATCATCTATATCTAAAATAATTATTAGTTAATTAATTTCTATTTTGATACACAAAATAGATGCAAAATATGATGTCATGAGCATAAAACTGTTGTGGAAGGGGAGTAAAAACGTTGTACTTTTAGAATGTCCTCAAACTTAAGTAATCATCAACCTAAAACAGAATCATATATACATAAGTTACATATGAAACTCATGATAACCACAAATCAAAAAACACATACACAAAAAATAAAAAGAAATAAATACAAACATTTATAATTCAAAGTTAAGTCATCAGATCACAAGGGGAGAGCACAAGAAGAATGGAACAGATAAGAATTTAAAAAGTAGATTATCATCCCATTCTTTTTTTATAGTTTTGTAAATTAACTGAGAGAGTCTGCCTCTGCAGTAAACATCTCATATCTTACATTACTTTTGGGATGTGATGGAATACAATAAATCTAGAAATTCTGAGCAAATTACTGTTGTTATATACAAAAAAATAAAAATTTGCAAAATTTTTGGCCTTTCTCTAAGACCTCATGACAAAATACCTTAGTAGAGGGAGCCATATTAATCACAAATAATGTCTCATAAATGATTTTCTCTTGCCAATAACTATTCTTTCTTTAAATTATTATTCAGCTCTCCAAAAATATACATATGTCTCAACATTTATATTTATCCTAAAATTTAAAGGATTCTTTACATAACTTACATAATCTTACATTCTTTACATAATCTTATTTTGACAGTTTCTTAAAATGTATTTTTTATGTATCCATTGGTCATAATCAAAATTTCATGAACTCCAAATGTCATAGTTGGCTATGGATTTATTTAGAGTAACAATAAAGAAAAACTGATGTGGAGCTGAAGAATATATCAGCTCATGCTATGCCTGAAGAGAGTAAAAATTAAAGAAACAAGAATTCACCTGGCCAAATACATCTCTGAGATCAACTGAATATTGTTGAAAGGCAGATCTGTAAGGTTTCCAGGCTTCTTTGTATCACTTCTTTAAGGTAGGCTAGGATCTTTGTTAAATAGGATACTTATTCTGTTCATCTCTTTGTTTTCTGCCAGAAAATTGAGAAGTCCCTTCTCCCCACGTTTCAGTATTAACATGGAAATAGAGCCGTACATAGGTAAATAACTTATTCACAACTGTTATCACAAATACGCACAGCTCAACATATACAACCCACATTTTCCCTGTTCATGCATAGTAAACATTTTGAAACAAATTTTTTCTAACTCAGAGGGAGTACATGGATTATAATATTGAAACAATCAGTATAAGGGCTTCCTTGGTGGCTCAGTGGTAAAGAATCTGCCTGCCAATACAGGCGATGTGGGTTCAGTCCGTGACCTGGGAAGATCCCACAGGTCCTGGAGCAACTAAGGCTGTGTGCCACAGCTATTGAGCCTGTGCTCTAGAGACTGGGAGTCCCAACTGCTGAAGTCCGCGTGTCTTAGAGCCCACACTCTGCAACAAGAGAACTTACCGCAATGAGAAACCTGTGCACCACAGCTAGAGAATAGCCCCTGCTCACTTCAACTAGAGAAAAGCCCGTGCAGCAACAAAAACCCAGCCCAGAGAAAAATAAATATTAGTGCGTGTATGTATGATAAGTCTCTTCAGTACTCTTTGCAACCCTATGGACTGTAGCCGGCCAGGCTCCTCTGTGCATGGGATTCTCAAATTCCATGCACAAGAATACTGGACAAGAATACCGGAGTAGGTTACCATTTCCTCCTCCAGGGGATCTTCTCGACCCAGGGAGTGAACCCATGTCTTATGTCTCCTGCATTGGCAGGTGGGTTCTTTACCATTAGTGCCATCTGGGAATAATTAAGTAAATAAACAAGGTTCAGTCCTTGGGTCCAGGAGATCCCCTGGAGAAGGGAACGGATACTCCAGTATTCTTGCCTGGAGAATCCCATAAACAGAGGAGCCTGGAGGGCTACAGTCCATAGGGTCACAAAGAGTTGGACATGACTGAGCAACAAAGCACGACAAAGTACACTCCAGAGTCAGTATACTTGATCAACATGCTTTGAACAATAAGGAAACCAGAGAAGATGAGGTATTATAAGGAAATGGGCCATCTCACATGCATATTTGTGTCATTCAGGATTCTCCAGAGAAACAGGACCAACAGGACATATAAATATACACATACTGATAGAGATGGGTTTCCCAGGTGGCTCAGTGGGTAAAGAACCTGCCTGCAATGCAGGAGATGCCTGAGATACCGGTTCAATTCCTGGGTTGGGAAGATCCCCTGGACAGAGGAGGCTGGCGGGCTATAGTCCACAGGTTGCAAAGAGTCAGACACAACTGAAGTAACTGAGCCTAGTGTACAACACAGCACAGAGACAGAGATAGAGATGTATGTAAAGATCTACTATAGGAATTGGCTCATGCCATTATGGGGGCTGAGATGCCTCTGATCTGCTGAGCTCATTATGTAAGTCCTGGTCCAAGTTTGAAGGTCTGAGAACCAGAATAATTAAGTAAATAAAGTTATTATAAAATAAATACAAATAAAAATAATCACTATAGTGAAAAAATCAAACATTCATGAAAATTTGACTTTCTTGGAAGAATCAAAAAAATAGTTTTTATTTTGAGATAGGACAACGAAGAAGACACTGCTGCTACTGCTAAGTCACTTCAGTCGTGTCCGACTCTGTACGACCCCATAGACAGCAGACCACCAGACTCCGCTGTCCCTGGGATTCTCCAGGCGAGAACACTGGAGTGGGTTGCCATTTCCTTCTCCAATGCATGAAGGTGAAAAGTGAAAGTGAAGTCGCTCAGTCGTGTCCGACTCTTGGAGATCCCATGGACTCCAGCCTACCAGGCTCCTCCGTCCATGGGATTTTCCAGGCAAGAGTACTGAAGTGGGGTGCCATTGCCTTCTCCGGAAGAAGACACTACTGTACTGTTATCCTAGCCCTGGAATACATCAGGAAAAACAATCATTAAGAAAGCAGGGTTCCCTTTGACGGACTCCTAGGTAAGATATTTAAGCTAAATGTATCATAGATTGTACATGTTCTATCTATCCAACAGAGATTCAATAGATAAGCACAGCATGAAATAATGCATTAAAAGTAGATATTTTACCTTAGGAATATTAAGAACGATCAATAAATATTTTTGGCTCTAACATGACACTTCATAACCACAGTGCCTTAAAATACTAAGTTTACTGCTCCTTTGGCTCTCTGGACATTGTCCCTTTTATGTGTCTCACCAACTCTTCCCCATGTCTGCAGCCCCGACACACATACTGACGTGGCTTCTTTAGGATCTCTTCGGTTAAACTTAAGGTTTAAGTCCTGATACTCAAGTTTTATGTATTTATTTCAGAATTTTACAGAAGTCATTGACGCCAAAGTTTCTGAGTTACTATGTTTGTAGAGATCCAGCTAAATACTCACATCCAGACTTTTCAAAAAATCAGAGCTCCTGCCTCCCCTTGACATTAACCCATCCCCAGTCTCTTTCCCTCATCATCTACATGACTTCAGAGATGAGATTTTTTTAAACTGGCTGATTCTTCTGTTAATCAAAAATAGTCATTTTTCTGGGTCACTGGAAAAAAAAGGAGTTGAACATATCGAACAGAAAGCTTTATATAATGAGTATTCTTTTCACTTTCATGCATTGGAGAAGGAAATAGCAACCCACTCCAGTGTTCTTGTCTGGAGAATCCCAGGGACAGGGGAGCCTGTTGGGCTGCCGTCTATGGGGTTGCACAGAGTCGGACACGACTGAAGCGACTTAGCAGCAGCAGCAGTAGGAAGACTGTAAATCTCTTTGGAAGCTGAAAAACTATTCTATTTTGAGAAAAAGCAAGAAAACTTTACCTTTTATTAATCAAGGTAGAATAATTCTTAACATGGAAATAGTTTTTACTATTGTATTGCTATCTGCAAATAAGAGCAGAAATTTCAAGTTCATTGTTCACAGATGAATGAAAACCTTACGGTCTTCAGAAAAACAAAGCAAGATTGGATAGTTATTTAATTCATGAATCCAAACAACTGAAACTGGTTTTCATAATTATTGAAAAAATGCTCATTAATAAAATCTTGGCTATTAAAAAAGCAATTTAAAAAATGGCAATAGACAGCATGGCCAAGTTGACAAAGTAGACATACTATGACCTCCTGCCATAGGCACACTAAAATTACAACTATTTACAGAGAAACTACTGAACAGAAGATAGGCATAAAAGATCTTCCACAACTACAGATATAAAGAAGGAAGAACAGTGAAACAGGTAGGATAGGCAAAGACATGGTATAGTTAAAATCCATACACGCAGGTGGAAAACTTTTTCCCACACATGGGGAGGATAATTACAACTACAAAGTTTCTCCCCCAAAGTGCAAGGGGGTCCAAGCTCCATATCAGGCCCCCCTGGCCTGGAGATCCTGTACCAGAAAGCAAGGCACCAGAAGGTTTGACTTTGACCACTGAGGAAGGCAAGGAAAAAAGTCAAAATATACCTTGAAACTAGTGAAAACTGAAACACAAAATCCCAAAATCTATAGGATCTGGAAAAAGCAGTTCTAAGAGAGGTTATAGTAATAAAAGCCTAGCTCAGGAAACAAGAAAAAAATCAAACAATCTAACCTTTCATCTAAAGGAACTAAAAAAAAAAAAATAAGTTAAAAGTTAGAAGAAGGAAGGAAATAATAAAGAAGAGTGGAAATAAATGAAGTCAAAACTACAAAAATGATAGGAAAGACCAATAAATCCAAGAGCTGGTTCTTTGAAAAGATGAACAACATTGAGAAACTTTTAACCAGACTCCTCAAGAAAAAAAAAAGAGTGGGCACAAACAAATAAAATCAGAAATGAAATAGAAATTACAACCAAAACCACAGAAATACAAAGGATCATAAGAAATTACCGTGAACAACTATACATCAACAAACTAGACAACCTAGAGGAAAGGAATAAATTCCCAAATGATACAATTTTCCAATAACAGATCAGAAATAAAAAAATCTTAACAGATTTGTCACTAGCAATGAATCTGTATCAGTAACCAAAACTCTCTCTCTCAACAATCAAAATTTCAGCAACAGATGACTTCCCAGGGAAATTCTAACAAACATTTAAAGAAGAGTTAATACCTATCTTCTCAAACCATTCCAAAAATTGAAAAGAAAGTTAACATTTTCAAACTCATACACTGAGACCAGTATTATCCAGATACCAAAACCAAAGATATTATTTTAAAAAATTACAGGTTAATATGCCTGATGAATATAGATGTAAAAATCCTCAGTAAAATATCATCAATTCAAACTCAGCAACGTACTAAAAGGATCATACATCATAATCAAATGAGATTTATTCCAGTGATGCAAGGATGATTCAATATTTACAAATCAATTAATATGATATACCACATTAGCAAAATGAAGGACAACAATCATTTCAGCAAGATGCATAAAAAGCATTTAACAAAAATCAACATCAAATTATGATAAAAAAAAAACTCAACAAAGTGGTCATGGAGGGAACATGCCTCATCATAATAAAGGTCATATATGACAAACCAACAGTTAACATAATATTCAATCATGAAAAGCTGAAAACTTTCCTTTAAGATCAGGGCCAAGTATAGGATGCTCACTATTTCCACTTTTATTCAACATAGTACTGGAAGTCCTAAATAGAGCAATCTGATAAGAGAGAGAAAATAAGAGGCACCCAGATTGAAAAGAAGTAAAACTGCCACTGTCTACAAATGGCATAATAGAATGCATGTGTGCTAGTCAACAGTCATGTCCGACTCTCTGTGACCCCTTGGACTACAGCCCTCCAGGCTACTCTGTCCATGGAATTCTCCAGGCAGGAATACTGGAGTGGGTTGCCTTCCCTTCTCCAAGGGATCTTCCCAACCCAGGAATCAAACCTGAGTCTCCTGCATTGCAGGCAGACTCTTTACCACTGAGCCACCAGAGAAGCCCAATAGTATGTATAGAAAACCCTAAATACCACCAAGAATCTCTCAGTTCTAATAATGAAGTCAGTAAAGTTGTAGGATACAATATCAATATACACACATCTGTAGTGTTTCTATATACTAATAAAAGACTACCAGAAAGAGAAATGTAAAACACAATCCCATTTATGATCGCATCTAAACTAATAAAATACCTAGGAGTAATTTTAACCAAGGAACTGAAAGACCTATACTAGGCCGACTGTAAGACACTGATGAAAGAAAGTGAGGACAGTGCAAACCAAGCAAAAGATATACCATGGGAGAAATAAATTGTTAAATTGTCCACAGTACCTAAAGCAATCTACAGAGTGAATGTAACCTCTGTAAAGATACCAATAGCATGCTATATAGAACTAGAATAAATAATCCTAAAATTTTCATTAAATCACAAAAGACCCAAATAGCCACAGCAATCTTAAGAAAGATGACAGACTTGGAGATATCATGCTTCCTGATTTCAAGCTATAATACAAATCATAGTTATCAAAACTGTAAGATAGTGGCACAAAAAAGACACATAGATCAATGGAACAGGACAGCCCAGAAATAAACCATGCTTTGTTTACAACAAAGGGACAAGCATGTATGATGGGAAAGAGTTTCTTCAACAAGTGGTGATGAAAACACTGAACAGCTACATGTTAAAGATTGAAACTGGATTGTTTTCTTACACCATACACAAAAACAAACACAAAATGGATTGAAGACTTAAATATAAGACCTGAAACCATAAGACACACAGAAGGACACATAGGAGATACACTCCTTGACATCAGTTTTAGCCATATTATTTTGGATCTTTCTCTTCAGACAAGGGCAACAAAAGCAAAAAAAAAAAAAAAAAGAAAAGAAAAGAAACAAACAAATAGGACTACATCAAACTGAAAAACCTGGCAGAACAAAGAAAGCTATTAACTAAAAAGTGAGCCCTGTGAATGGGAGAAGATAACTGTGAATGATACGTCTGATGAGGGGTTAATATCCAAAATACTTAAAGAATTCATACAACTCCATATCAAAGAAACAAACAATTGCATTAAAAAATAGTCATAGGATCTGAACAGACATTTTTCTAAGGAAGACATACAGACAGCCAACTAACTCATGAGAGATGCTGGACATCACTAATTACCAGTATCATCAAATCAAAACCACAATGTCATCTCAGACCTTTCAGAATGGCTATTATCAAAAAGAAAATTAATAACTATTGGCAAGGATTTGGAGAAAAGGAAATCCTTGTGAACTACTGGTGGGAATTGCCGTAGTGGTGCAACTACTATGGAAAACATTATGGAGATTCTTCAAAAAAAAAAAATGAGGGATATAATATATAGCACTAGTAATACTGTCAATAATATAGTAACAACATTATATGGTGGATATATGGCTACTAGACTTATTGTGGTGACCAATTAGCAATGTACGTAAGTGTTAAACCACTACGCTGTACACCTGAGACGAGTATGTTTTTACTTCAATTTAAAAAATACATTAGAAAATAAGTCAACTGGTTGATTGCAGGAGGTAGGAAGAGAAAATATCAAGGATAATTCCTAGATTTTCATCTCAAGAAACTGAGTACATGATTATGCCACCAAAGATACTGAAGGAGAAGGTAATTTCAAATGGGAGATTGTGGCCTCAACATTGGATTTTGTGGTGTTTTGAAATCTGAAGTGCTTCTGACACATTCATGTGAAACTGTTGTCCACACTCAGATGAGGCAACAGCTCAGAGGTATGACTATCATAAGTCTTCTCTGATTACCTGAACCAGATGAAAGTTCTCTACAGGGATTCCCTGTAACACTACATAAGAGATGTTAGTGTATCTGTTGTGACACAAATTAACCCTGCTTTAAAATTTAGTTCTTGTGCGCTTTTACTATTTGGGCCACATGTTGGCAGCCCCCTTGATGAAGGAACTGTCCCTCTTATTTGTACTTTTACCTAAAAGAGCCTAGCAAGTGTCCTGCACACAGAAGATATGAACGTGTCAAACACATAATGGCTACTCAATGTTTACTGAATGAGTGAATAAACAAACATTTACTGTGTCGATAATTAAAAATAATATGCAGGCTGCACAACTTTGATAATTTACAGTTGAAAATATACGGGTTAACATATTCTAACAATGCTAACAATAGTTGCCATTTTATTTTCCTTCTTTTTTTTGTTCTTGTTTGCACAGCCAGAAGGCTCAAGAGAGTACAACTGGTCAAGAAAGAATCTTTAATACTGGAACAGAGTATTTGCTTTCCCGTGAGTTTGCATAACCTTCTCTCTCAGCACTATCACTAGCAGAGTTACTTCTCAGCTAGAATGATAATATCCTTGCATTCATTCTCTGGGGAACTAAAATAATAATTTCCTGATATCAAAAGCCTTGTAGAAAGAATTTTAAGCTACTTTGTTTGTATATGCTATTTCTTAAATACCTGGAGAGGAGTTTAAAGAATGGTAAAAAAAAAACAAATAAATTTATGGGAAATTTTTAATAATCATTATCAAATAACCAAATTTTTTTAATTTAAATGACTGTTGAAGTCCTAAGGAAATAAAAGTCTACATTTTGTTCTTTACAGAGACAGACCACCCCTTAAAGAGAAATAAGCAAATATAATTGGGATTTAATGTGAGGATCTAGCTTAATTGATTACAGATGTAGGTGAACTCTAATTGAAGCCATGAGAATGATGCCATTTTATTAACTTGCTGGTTCAGCTAGTGGAATTTGGGCTATTATTAAGGTTTTATTTTTTGGTGTTTTTTTTTTTGTTTTTGTTTTTTTTTTGGCTTTTTGGTTATTTAATACCTACTACTGCCACCACCGCTAAGTCACTTCAGTCGTGTCCGACTCTGTGCGACCCCAGAAACGGGAGCCCACCAGGCTCCCCCGTTCCTGGGATTCTCCAGGCAAGAACACTGGAGTGGGTTGCCATTTCCTTCTCCAATGCATGAAAGTGAAAAGTGAAAGTGAAGTCGCTCAGTCGTGTCCGACTCCTAGCGACCCCATGGACTGCAGCCCACCAGGCTCCTCCATCCATGGGATTTGCCAGGCAAGAGTACTGGAGTGGACTGCCATTGCCTTCTCCGACCTACCACTGACTACTACTCAACTCATGGTTCCAGTGACATTCAATTCATTTTTAAATGGCAATCCATCTCCATGTGAGCTTCTTTTAAAATATTAATTTAGGTGACCCATAATACAGTTTTTGAAAAGCAACCAAAATAAAAGAACAAGCTTCAGTTGAACACCTGCTTTGAGGCTGGGTGAAAATAAGGCAGATTTTTACTGACCTAACACTATTGCAACTCTTTTCCTCCAGAAGAGTCCCACCAAACTATAGGTATGCTGGAAATGAAAGTGAAATACAAATACATGACTACTTCCTTATAAATCTATTGCTCTTTTTCAAGAAAGACCTTTAAGTTGTACATGCCCTTTTCTGAAATACACTCTCCCATGAGCATCATATTAATCCTATTGTAACTGCCAATGAAGTCCAACATAAGTTCCAATTCTGGGACTCCTCCGTAACTTTCACACGCCCTCAGCCATCTGTGATTCCCCTTCTTTCTGTACATATGCTTTTAACAAAATATTTATTGTACTTATATTCTATCAGGTACTGTGCTGGGCCCTGATGTCACCAAATTCAAACTCACAAAGGTTCTAGGAGAACAAGAAGACGGAAAAATAAGTTGAGAAGTAAATATAGTATCATGAGTACAGTGAAAAAATTGTATTTGTTGTGTGTGCAAGTGAAGGTGAGAGGAGAATTACTTTAAAAATTCTTTAAGAGGTAACAAATGAACCAAGTTAAGGGTTAAATATTTTCTCCTCAATCAGGTTATCACTATAAGAATTATTACCACACAACTGAATAATAAATATGGCATTTTGTTAACAATTATTAAAAGCAATTTTTTTTTCTAGAAATAGATCAAATTTTTTCAGTAAGTTCATATATCTATGTGCGTGCATGTGTGCTAGGTCATGTCTGACTCTTTGCGACCCCATAGACTGTAGCCCACCAGTCTCCTGTTTGTGGGATTTTCCAGGCAAGACTACTGCCATTCTCTTCTCCAGGGGATCTTCCCAACCCAGAGATTGAACCGGTACCTCTTATATCTCCTGCATTTTTACCATTGGTGCCACCTGGGAATCCCTCACATTAGTATTAAATTTTGCTAGAATAGGACATAGATCAGCATCAATTTTGTTTCTATTTTTCATTTTTATACAAGATAATGCATAGTCTCATAAATAAGCATATGGGAACACAAAGTTTTTTAATAGTAATATCTGAACTCCTAGGCTTCTGGGTCAAAATGCCCAAATCACACAGTGATCTACCATTAAAAAAAATAATTTTTAATGAGCTATCAGCTGACAAGCATTCCCTCAAATTTGTTAAAAGCAAAGAATGGGGAACAACGGACTAAAAAGGGATTTAGGGGACCTCCTGGTTGTCCAGTGGCTAGCAATCACCTTCTAATGCAGGGGATGCGGGTTCAGTCCTTGGATGGGTAACTAAGATCCCACTGCCTCGGGGAAATTGAGCCCGCACACTGCAAAAACGACCCAGTGCAGCCAAAAAGGATTTAGAACATTTTATGTTAGTCAGTATATTGCCAGGAAACAATGTCCTATGAATATTTTCATATTTCTGTGCACAAAGATCTTTTTGAACAAAATTACCCTATTAGCAACCTGGATTAAAGATGACTGAATGGGAAACAAGCCTTGAAAGTTACAGAGATCTCCAGAGAGTCTTCGTGACATCTCTCTGGGAGAATCTGTTTCCACTGTAGGGATTACAAACCTAGAGAACACCCTCTACTCTCTCCAGAGAGGATCTGCTTACATTCTAGAGCAAAAGTCTCCATCTCTATCTCCAGAGGGAAGGAGGGCCAACCGTGCAAGCTACCCCACATAAGTCTCTAGACTGACAATGTCTCTCTCTCCTGCAGTACAAACTCTTCCGTGTTCAGGTGATACCTCCAATCATTGAGTCTTCTGATGGGGCACTGCAGTAAAAGTAACTGACGCAAGACTTTCTGAAGTAATTAAAAGCCTGCCTCTGGTCCTGAAGTCTTGTGACTCTGTGTGTAAGCACATGCCCGTGGAAAAAGAGACATCACAGTTTCAGATTCACATAAATTAATTTACTCTATCAAGTCCAGTATTTTAACTCTTCTGGTTTGATACTGCAGGGTACTATAAACACAGGTTATGTCTTTATTTTGTAAGAAAAAAAAAAAGTAGTATCTAAAGCTTTACTACAGACAGATCAATTTTAACAAGATGGCATACTCTTTTGAAAGTCTATTAATATACCAATTGGCAAACCATAGGACAATTAAACTAAAGCTAGTGAAAAAATAAAATTGCATAGAAATGTTGAAGATAATTCTATACTTAAAAAGTAAAAATTATAAAATTAAATTTTATATTTTTAGAATTGCAGGAGTCTGTGGGTAAACTATTAGGAAAGCAAAGAAATGATAAAAATTCAGGACAGTGTCTTACTTTTTGAGGGAAAAGAGATATAGTTATGGAAAGCTAAACAAGAGGCTTCTAATAGTAATGTTTTATTTTCCAAATATTTTATGATTTCCTGTAAACTACATAGACATTGTATTTCAGTATATAGATATTTTATAATAATTTTTAACATCCATTTTTTAAAGTTAACTGTTCATGTCACAGCTGAGTGATGATTGGGAAGAACTTAACTGACATGAGTGCCTACTCATATAAGGCATAGCAAATAAGAAAATTTTGTTTATTCATCCACTCTACAAATATTTACTGAGCACTAATAATGTGCCATTGATCTAAGGGCTTCTGAAACTTTAGATAAAACAAAATGAAATGAAGGGGAGCACAATAACATTGCAGCTAATGTTATTGCAATCAAGATGATAGTGATCTTGACAAGAATGGTAGTAGTAGAGATAAATCATCCGGTACTACTGACATTTTAAATGTAGAACCAACAGAATTTCCTGATATTTTAAAGATAGGGTGTAAAAGAAAAAAATATGTAGTATAACTCCAAGGTTGTGACACAAGCAACTGGAAAGATGAAATTCCCATATACTCAGAGAGGTTAGAAAGTAGAAGAAGCAGGTTTGATGGAAAAGAAAATTTGATATTTCCATTAGACACCCAAGTGACACTGGATGTATATGGCTGGAGTTCAAGAGAGAGCTATTTCAACACCAGATGTGCAGCTCACCAAGTCTTTCAACTACAAGCATTTTATTCTTGCCTGA
Source organism: Bubalus kerabau (assembly GCF_029407905.1). Classification (NCBI taxonomy): domain Eukaryota; kingdom Metazoa; phylum Chordata; class Mammalia; order Artiodactyla; family Bovidae; genus Bubalus; species Bubalus kerabau. The sequence continues at coordinate 27,777,921 of NC_073630.1, read as the reverse complement.
GATTTTCATTTGCATGTACTTCTCATCGAGATAACACCACCAAAATTTGTCTTTTGACTAAGAACTACATATATTTATACAACAGGGTATATTTAGTGGTAAGGCATACAATTTGCTAAATACGTAACTTCAGCAAAAATACGTAAATGTGTGTGTGTGTGTGTGTGCATGTGTTAATAAACTACAATGCTAATATGGTTTTGGCACTGATTGCAAACTTCCTCAGTAAGAAAGGCTGAAACATTAGCCAGTAACAGCTAAGGAAAATGTCTCTGTCACCATCAGCTCTGTACTGTCCTTCCACAGCCCTCTGTTGTGACCCATGACATTCTGGGCTGAAATAGATATTTCTATCATGATTTTTAAAACCAATTACAAAGCTGCTCTGATCTTTGTTTGTTAGTGTAAGTGCCTGAACTGATCTAATGAGGGTCAGTTAGTTCTCTGCCTATAGGTATCTCTGTTCCAAACTACGGGTTCTTTGACTAGCACTGCCCCCTACATCAGACACTCTGCACAACAGCAGTTGCAAGCCTGTGTCTCAGCTTTGCATGCTAGCTCCTGTTCGCTCTAGGTGTCTTAGCTGTCTCTGAATTGTGCCTCTATACCAGCACACATTTCACAGGTATTCTAGTGTTAGTTGTTGTGGTTAATAAAAATAGTCGATTCTATTCGACTCAAATATTAACTGAAAAATGCCTCCAGCCTTATGGAAAAGTTATATATAAGGTTAGAAAAGTTGCCCTTGGCTCTGGAACTCAGAATTTTACAACTTGATAATATTATATCTCATGTTATAAAAACTAAAACAACTTTATGAGGTTACTTCAAGTCTAGGGTATGATTTTCAATACTGTCCATGCATAAATTTGCTTATCAGTTGATACAGATATAATAACCATTTTTATCAAGATAGGCTGATAAATTTTTTTAAAAATTTACAATACCTATTTATTATTTTACATGAAAAATATAAATTCTAACAGTAAAATTACAGTGTTCACTTTGACCATTTTCTTACATGTAGGAAATTTACACAGATAACCAAATTTCTACTAGAATACAGCTCAGTAGGTAGAATTATACTAAAGGAGATCAGTCTTGCATTCATTGGAAGGACTGATGTTGAAGCTGAAACTCCAATACTTAGGTCACCTGATGCAAACAGCTGACTCATTTGAAAAGACTCCGATGCTGGAAAAGATTGAGGGCGGGAGAAAAAGGGGATGAGAGAGGATGAGATGGTTGGATGGCATCACCGACTCAATAGACTTGGGTTTGGGTAAACTCTCGAGAGTTGGTGATGGACAGGGAGGCCTGGTGTGCTGCAGTCCATGGGGTCACAAAGAGTGAGACACAACTGAGCAACTGCTCTGAGTAGATAATTATCTTTAATAAAGGTACCAAATGACATAATTGAGAAATTAGAATTAGGAAAACCCTCCATAGATTATACCTGGCAGCTGACAAATTTTTAAATTTTGGCTCTCCTTTTTCTAGTCTCATAGAGATCATCACTTATCTTAGTATGTATTATTGCCTCAGATGTGTAACAATACTCTTTCCTGATATTAGTTATATTGAAGTAATGCCCATTTATTCAACACATTTCTTAATATGCACTCTGTATCCCATACTATGTTAAGCACAAGAGATAAGAAAATTAAAAAATAAATAAACCCTAGCTAAAAAGTATACAACTAATGGAAACACATTAAATAGTTTCATATCATTGTGGTGTACATGTTTTCAGATTTATGCACAAAGATCAGTGATATTAATGAGATAGCTGTAATTCTAGGAAAGTTTCAAAGACACAGTGATACTTTAATGAGATAATACGTATCAAGTACACAAGTGCTAGAAGGGCATTCCTAGGAATTAGTATACGAGTCCACATATTAAACTTATCAAGTAATTTTGTCCTAGAACACAAGGTAAAAGAAGGGAATTGTCAAGAAATGAAGCTAAAAATAAAGGCAGGGATTTCTTCTTTCTATACTATGAAGACAATATACCTGGGATACACAGAAGGTCTTTCCCTATCCAATAAAGACAAACTGTAACAAACATTTTAAGAGCATGACAGTGCTCTTAAATATTTTAAGAGCATGACAAAAGAGCAAAAAAAAAAAAAATATCAGGAATAAAACAAAAACAAATAAGAACAGTAAACTGAAACTTGAAAAATAAGAATAATCAATAAGCATACAGAAAGGCTGGGTTTTCCCTAACACCAGTATTCAGAGCAGATGACAATGTGTAACAGTTAAATGCTACATTCCTAAATTAGGCAGAGCCAGTTGACAGATACTTAATTCCCAGGTTCATAGTAACAATCAGAATCTTAGAAGAAGCAAGAAGTTAAAGCAAATCCTCCACAGAGAAAATTAATACTGATTTATGACTCCAGGATTCCACATAAGTTCCAATTACACAAGGAAATAAGCCAACCATAAGTGAAAGTCAGGAGACTGCCCACTGTAGGAATCTGAATAATGGAATTGCTAGATAAGACTTTAGAAGACTTATGTTTGAAATATTTAAAGTATTAAAATGAAATTTAAAATTCAAAAATAAATAAGACATAAAATTATTAGAAATATCTGATAATTAACCAAATAAATCAAAAAACTGGGAAGATAAAAATTTAAATTTTAAAATAAATATATTCAATAAATTAATAGTAGATGAGACACAGACAAAAATAAAAATTTGTCAAGTGAAAAAAGATTTGAAAAAATTATCCAAATGAGTCACTGAGAGTCAAAAGGATAATTATATTTCAGAAAAATGTAAGACAGAATGAGAAAGTTCAATAAATAGCTTAGTCACAGTATGAAAGAATACAGGAAGTAGAAAAGATGTAATTCTGTGATAATAAAGAAGTTTTGAGAACTGAAAAAGACCACAACTCTGCATATATAAAAATTCATAACATGTAACATGTAGGATAAATAAAAATAAATCTGCATCTAGACACATTTTTTAAGAAAATTAAATGAAATGAAACTTTTCTTTAAAAAAAAATTATCCAAACTGGATCAATTTCTGGCCATGGAGAAGTAATGTGAAAAGACTTAATCCCCATTATTGTAAACAACTAGAAAGCTGGACAAAATATATGAAACAACTATTTTCAAGCATTTAATAATCCAAAGTGCAAGAAGACTGATTGCTGAGAGAATAAAAATAAATAAGATGACCATTGCAATTGTCTCAGATTTCTGCCTGGAGTAACATTCCAGAATATAATACAGAGACAAGAAGCCCAAATAAAACCCAAAAGTCTACCGAATTTTTTTGTCTGAGATCAAGAAACCTGAAGTAATTGGAATTATGGATGAAACTTTCAGCAGGGAGCTACAGGCTGAAAAAGATGCTTTAGCAATATTCAAGGATGTCTTGACATTTTGAGGTTTTCATGGTGGCTCAGATGATAAAGAATCTGCCTGCAATGCAGGAGACCCAGGTTCAATCCCTGGGCTGTGAAGATCCCTTAGAGAAGCGAATCGCTACCCACTCCAATATTCTTCCCTGAAGAATTCCATGGACAAAGGAGTCTGACAGGCTACACTCCCTGATGTTGCAAAGAGTTGGATACAACTGAGTGACTAACACTTTCATCTTCTTTTTTTTTCACTCTTGCATTTTACTGAATACTAAGACACTCTAGTATATGATGAAATTTTGTGAGACTGAGCAAATAAAAAGTTAAGTGATAAGCAGCCAATTCCAAAACTTTTTTTGGAGCTGGGAGATATTCAAACTCTGACCAGTGAAAGTAGAGATTCATCACTGGTCACTAAGCATTCAGTAGAAATCCCATAAGGGACACATCTTAGCATAAAACATAATCTATTATTAGATTATTCTAAGCATGCTTTAAAAAATGTAAAAAATAATCCTCAAAGGGTTTAGCTAATGTATAACTTTACTATTTGCAAGCTAATATGCCAGAACAAAATCCAGATATTCAATAATGTAACATAAACTATGCCCCACAGAATGGCAGGTTATGCCAATAAACATACCCAGAGAAAAACCAAAAAATAAAAACATTCTCATCAATGATGGCAGAAATGATGGAATTAGCTGACAAGGACTTTAAAACAGCCATTACAAATAAATAAATATAGACATGAGAGACATAGGAGATATGAAAAAAAAAAAAAAAATACTGCATGGGACCAGTAAAAGCTTAAACACTTTAGAAGAAAAGATCAGTGACCTTGGACCATAGCAACAGAAACTATCATTCTGAATAAGAGAGAAAAAAAGACTAAAAACAAAATAAAAAGATCTCCAGTGACCTACAGAAGCATGTTAAGAGGCCTGAAGATATATTTAACTGGAGTTGCAAAATGTTTGTGTGAGGGGGCAAGAAGCCAAATGAAACCAATACAGGATAAACACAATAAAAATCATACATATCATAATCCACTCATGAAAAACTAGCAACAAAGAGAAAAAAGTGTTAGAGGGGGAAAAAAACCATTTTAACTACATGTGACAGTTAATTTATGTCAACTCAAAGGCTAAGCGAGGCCCAGATAGGTGGTAAAACATTATTTCTGAGTGTGTCTGTAAGGGTGTTTCCAAAAGAGTTTAACATTTAAATCAGCAGATTGAAAAGATCACCTTCATCAATGTGGATAGACATCATCCCATTGGCTGAAGGCCTGAACAGAACAAGGTGGTGGAAGGAGGAGAATTTGCTTTCATGCATGAGCTGCAATATCCACTTTCTCCTGTCCTTTTACTTAGGTCCTCCTGGTTCTCAGATCCTTGGATTCAAATTAGGACTTACACAATTGGCTTCCCTGGTTCTTAGGCCTTCAGATTTGAACTGGAACTATACTACCTGTGTCCTGAGGCTTCCATCTTGAAGACAACAAATTGGGGGCTTCTTGGCCTCCAATTATCACTTGGGCCAACTCCTATAATAAATTGCCTCATCGACCTACCTACTTATCCATCTATTTACCCATCTATCCTATAGGTTCTGTTTCTCTGGAGCACACTAAAACACTACAGAATAAAGACAAAAATGAGCACAGATTTCTCTTCATAAAATATTCAATCCAGATGAGATTGAAACAACATCTTTAAACTACTAAAAGGAACAACTTTCTTACAAAAATATCTTTAAAAACAAAGGCAAAAGACAAAGCTCTTCTTTAAGGTAAATACAAACAGAAAGAGCTTGTTACCAACAGCTGTGCACTATGGCAACCCACTCCAGTGTTCTAGCCTGGAGAATCCCAGGGACGGGGGAGCCTGGTGGGCTGCCGTCTATGGGGTCGCACAGAGTCGGACACGACTGAGCGACTTCACTTTCACTTTTCACTTTCATGCATTAGAGAAGGAAATGGCAGCCCACTCCAGTGTTCTTGCCTGGAGAATCCCAGGGACGGGGGAGCCTGGTGGGCTGCTGTCTATGGGGTCGCACAGAGTCGGACACGACTGAAGCGACTTAGCAGCAGCAGCAGCAGTGCACTATAAGAAATGTTACAGAAAAAAATTTTAGCAGAAATAAAAATATTATAATACATTTTAATATATTAGATGAAAATTTAGAGCTCTACTAAAGCAGTAATGGTGCTGAAAACGTTAGTCAGAGTATGAAAGTGTTAGTCAAGTCTGACATCGCGCAGTCATGTCTGACTCTTTGAGATCCCATGGACTGCAGCCTGCCAGTCTATGATCTCTGCCCATAGACTTCTCCAGACAAGAATACTGGAGTGGGTTGCCATTCCCTTCTCCAGGAGATCTTCCCAACCCAGAGATCAAACCCGGGTCTCCTGCATTGCAGGCAGACTCTTTAACATCTGAGCCACCAGGGAAGCCCAAGCATGTAGTAAATATAAAATTTTTTCTCATTCTAAATTTTGGTTTAAATTATGGTTCACTGAAGTAAGATAATAACATATTGTGACAAATATAAAATGAAACGCATGACAAGAGCACCAAGAATGATAAGTGAGAATGGAAGTATACTATTATAAAAAAGTGATATAATATTGGAGGGTAGATTGCAATACATTAAGATAAAATTTGAAAACCAATACAAAAAAAGGAAATAAATCAATACTGAAATTAAAGATATACATTAAAACCTCTATTCAAAAGAAAAGAATAAAATGGTAAAAGAAAAAAAAAAGATGGCATAAAGAGAAAACAAACAGATGGTAAATTTAAAAGCTGAACAAACTGTTACATTTAAATATAAATGGTCTAAATACTCCAATTAAAAGAAAAATATTGTTAAATTCAAATGCAAGACCCAATTATAAGCTATAAACCTGTGTTAATTATAAACACTTGAGCAGGCTAAAAGGAAACTGATGAAAAATACAGATCATACAACACTAACCCCAAATAACAGTTACATTGAGGAGTGTGGATTTTATTCTATAGGAGATGTCTCTAAGGCTGGGTGTGAAAGATGCCCTTTTCATAAGTATAAAGAACATATTAGAATTTATATTTTTATTTTCATTAAAAACAGAAAAGAAATTAGGTTTTAATTATAATAAGGATGATTACTGGGTCCCTAATTCATACTATGTGATGTGATCAAATTCTCTCTTATGGAACACAAAATATCCTTTTGAGTATTTCAAAATAATATATTATTAATTTGCTCAGTGAACTGAATTCAGGAAATTCTATTTCTAATTTTATCAACATTAACTTTATTTCTAACCAAATTAACCACCACAACATAGATAACTGGTTTAAAAAGTAACAACCCTCTAAATATTACATGAATAATGAAAGCATATCATTGAAAGCATAGTAGAGATGGCATTTCATTAGCTACATTATGAATTTAAAAATGATGATTTGAGAAGACTGGGGTCAGCATCATGGTGGTTGGTGTGAGTTGTTCTTTTTTCTCTCTTCAATTTAAAACTAATTGGATATCTATAACCGATCCAAGTTCCTTAACACAACACACCAGAACACTTCAGAAATGCACCCAAAAGTGGGTGGATTAGGCCAGGGAGGAGGATACAGTCAAACAAGGTGCGGCAGCAGTAGCGTTGGGCCAGCGGTGGTGGCAGTGGCAACTCCTCCAGCAGAGGACAGTTAAGCTAAAATCCTGCCTGGCCACAGAAGCTGCAGTAGAAGGTCCCACTGCTCTCCTGCAATCAGATTTCTGAAAAGAGGTCTCCGTGACTAGGCAGAGGAAAGTAAAAGGAAGAAGGCAGAGAACTGAAGGAATACATTTCACACCATCTCCCCAAGATGTCAGCAAAAGGTCTGCCTATGGACATCTTGTACTCCTCCACTCCCTCTGGGACTCCCCCTACTGGGCAAGAACCTAAGTGCTAAGAGTACACCTCCCCCAACTCTTGCCACCAACTTTTTTTTAATGCCAGCTTTAAAAAAAAAAAAAAATAGGCACACTCCCAACTTTAGCTGCAAGTCAGCACCAGTTCAGTTCAGTCGCTCAATCTCATCTGACTCTTTGCAACCCCATGGACTGAAGCATGCCAGGTTTCCCTGTCCATCAGCAACTTCAGGAGATTGCTCAAACTCATGTCCATTGAGTTGGTGATGCCATCCAGCCATCTCATCCTCTGTCGTCCCCTTCTCCTCCTGCCTCCAATCTTTCTCAGCATCAGGGTCTTTTCCGATGAGACAGTTCTTCCCATCAGGTGGCCAAAGTATTGGAGTTTCAGCTTCAGCATCAGTCCTTCCAATGAATAATCAGGACTGATTTCCTTTATGATGGACTGGTTGGATCTCCTTGCAGTCCAAGGGCCTCTCAAGAGTCTTCTCCAACACCACACTTCAAAAGCATCAATTCTTCGGTGCTCAGCTTTCTTGATAGTCCAACTCTCACATCCATACATGACTACTGGAAAAACCATAGCTTTGACTAGACAGACCTTTGTGGGCAAAGTAACGTCTCTGCTTTTTAATATGCTGTCTAGGTTGGTCATAGCTTTTCTTCCAAGGAGCAAGCGTCTTTTAATTTCATGGCTGCAGTCACCATCTGCAGTACCAGTAACAGAAACCAAAAACTTGTGCTCTAGTGCCACCTTCTGGAAAACAAAAGAAAGTCTTCTAATTGACAACCTGTTGAACTGTTAGAGGAGAAGGCAATGGCACCCCACTCCAGTATTCTTGCCTGGCAAATCCACAGCCTTCACACCTAAAATAAAAGTTGCTTGCTAATTAAAACGCAGCTGCAGAGGCACACTTCATCAAGCACTATGAAAAATCATGGTATCACAAAAACAAAATGACAATTTTCCTGCAAATGAATCTGGACACAAAATATTGTAATATGACAGAGAATTCAGTTATAATGAAGAATTTCAACATATTACAAGAATACTCATAAATGGCAATGAACTCGGGAATTAAATTAACACTTTACTAAAGAGATGTAAATTTTAAAAAAGAACCAAATAGAAATGATGGACCTGAAAAACTGAATACAATAAAAAGAAAAAGCGATGAAGAATATATTAGAAAGCACTGAAAACAGAGCAGATCCGATGGGAGAGAGAATAAGCAACCTGAAAGTTAGGAATTGAGAAATGTTTCAAATGCAAGATGAAAGAGAACAAAGATTTTTTAAAAGTGAAGAAACCCTATGCAAATCATCAGACTCCTTTAGAAAATCCAACATAATAATGGGTTTACAGAAGGAAAAAAGAAGGGGACAGAGATTGTTTTAAAAAACAATAGCTGAGAACTTTCTAAACCTGGGGAAAGAACTGGACATATTAATACAAGTCCACAAAGCTAACAGAACACTTTATTATCTCCATGCAAATAGACTTTATAAGACACATCATAATGAAATTGCCAAAGTTAATGATGAAGAAAAAATTTTTTTAAGATGTAGGGAATAAAGTAATCTACAAAGAACTCCCATTTAGGTCATTATTAGATTTCTCAGTAGAAAATCTACAAGCCACGAGAAAGTAGATTGATATATTCAAATTATCCAAAGATAAATATTGCCAGCCAAGAATACTCTGTCCAACAAAGTTATCCTTCAGATATGAAGGAAAAATAAAAGCTTTCCCAGACAAAAAAAAAGAGCTGCAGGAGTTCACAACTACCAGATGTACCTTATGAGAAAGGTTGGAGGGAACTCTTCAAGTTGAAATGAATTCAAAAGTACAAAAAACTCTGATTAAGATGATATATAGACAGCTGGAATTAGAAAAGTATAACTTTATGTTGTGTGTGTGTGCTTAGTCGCTCAGTCATGTCTGGCTCTTAGCAACCCTATGGACTGTAGCCCACCAGGCTTCTCTGTCCATGGGATTCTTCAGGCAAGAATACTGGAGTGGGTTGCCATTCCCTTCTCCAGGAGATCTTCCCAACCCAGGGCATCGAACTCGCATCTCCTACAGCTCCTGCACTACAGGCAGATTCTTTACCGCTGAGCTACTGGGAAAGCCCCAGTTTAATATAAAATAAGGTCCCTTTAATATAAAATAATATAAAATGTGTTTTAATATAACTTAAGTTATAAATTTATAAAATTTACCAAATTAACTTATAAATTAATAATTTATAATTTAATAAATACATTTTAACTTTAATATGTTTAAATATTCTAATTTTATTATAAATTTTAAAATAAAATAAAGCCTGTATTTTAGATGTGTGTTAAACACTTAATTTAAGCATAAACATTAAAAGAAAATAATTTAAAACAACTATACTTACTAAGCTTAAAGAGAGATAACTTGTGACATCAAAACATAGAAGAGGAACAAGAATGGAACCTTTATGATTGAAAGTAAGTTGCTATAAAACATAAAAAGGGGTCTTTATGAGATGTTTTATGTAAACCTTATGGTAACACAAAGCAAAACTATACAGCAGAGACACAAAACATAAAAAAAAGAGACTGAATACATCACTATGGAAAACCACCAACATACAAATGAGATAGAAAGAGAAAGGGGGAAAAAAGGGAGATACAAAATAACCAGAAAAGATAAAATGGCAGTATTATATTATTACACATCAATAATCATTCTAAATGTAAATAGACTTAACTCACTAATCAAAAAATACAGAATAACTATATGAATTAAAAAAACAAGATCCAACCATATTTTACCTGCAGAAGACTCACTTCAGCTCTAAAGATACACATAGTCTCAAGGGAAGGATTGAAGATGATAGTCTAAGCAAGAAGAAACCAAGAGAAAGTGGGTACAGCCATACTCCTATAAAACATAATAGACTTCAAGTCAAAAAATGGTAGGAAGAGACAACCAAGGTCATTATAAAATGAAAAAGAGGTTAAGACATCAAGATGTAACAATTATATATGTGCTCATAAATATATATATCTTCTTAACACTGAGCAGCAATACATTAAGCAAACACAATGGATCTTAAGAGAGACCTAGACAATAATACAATCATATTAGGAGATTTCAATACCCCACTATCAGGAAACAATAGACAACCCAGACAGAAAATCAACAATTAATGTTGTAGTTAATCAGGCCAGAATTCTAGAGTGGGTAGCCATTGCCTTCTCCAGGGGATCTTCCCAACCCAAGGATCAAACCCAGGTCTCCCTCATTGCAGGCAGATTATTTACCAGCTGAGCCACCAGGAAGCCCAAACAATAATTTAGAACAAATGAACTCAGCAGATATACACTTAACATTTCATCCGACAGCAGCAAAATACATATTTTTCTTAAGGGCACATGGAACATTCTCCAGGATACATCTATAATAGGACACAAAACAAATATAAACAAATTCAAGAAGACTTAAATTATGGCATCTTTTCTGATTACAATGATATGAAACTAGATATCAACAACAGGGAAGCGATAAGACAAACATACGGAAACGAAGTAACACGCTTCTAAACAACCAATTGGTCAAAAAAAGAAATCAAAAATGAAATTAAATATTATCTTAAAATAAATGAAAATGGAAATTCAATATATAAAATCTTGTGAGAGGCAGCAAAAGCATTTTGAGAGAAACGTTTACAGCAATAAATGCATATATTAAGAAATTACATGGATTTTGATTAAAATACTTAACTATACACCTCAAGGACTTAGACAAAGATCAAATCAAGCGCACAGGTAGCTGAAGGAAGGAAACAGTAAGGCTCAGAGAAGAAATACATGAAATAGAGACCAGAAAAACAATAGAAAGGAACAACAAAAGCGTGTTCTGGTTGTTTGAAAAGGCAAACAAAATAGACAAACGTTGGAAAGATTAACTGAGAAAAAAGAAGACTTAAACAAAATTAGAAATTGAAGAGGCAACATTACAACTAATACTACACAGAAATACATAGACTGCTACGAATAATTACATGCCAGTAAGTTACGTAACCTAGGAGAACTGTATACATTTCTAGAAACACAACCTACTGAGATTCAATCAAGAAGAAATAGAAAATATAAGGAGGCCAATAATGAGTAAAGAGATTTAATCGGCAACAGAAACCTCCCAACACAGAAAACTCCAGTACCAGACAGCTTCACTGGTGAATTCTAGCCAATATTTAAAGAAGAGTTAACACCAATCCTTTTCAGATGCTTCCAAAATATGGAGAAAAGAACACTTCCAAATTCATTCTATGACGCCAGCATTACTGTTTCTGAATGCAAGTCTGTGCATCCAACACACAGTGAAGACAAACAATATCTAAACATTGGCATCTGCAGCCAAAAGAGGTTTATTGCAGGGCCATGCAGAGAGACGAGTGGCTCATGCCTTTAAAAAACCGCGCACTCCTCAAAGGCTTTCAGCAAAGCCCTCTTATAGGCAAGGTGAGGGAGGGGTGTGCTTAGTTGTTGCAAAATTCTTGGTGTCCGATCCTTTGTTCTTGCAGCTGTTCACGTGGGTCAGGTCATGGTCAGGTCACAATGTTCCAGCCACAGCATCTTAAACTGGCCTTTCACACCAACAGAGGGTCTCCCTAACTCATGGTCAGACACAGCATCACCATCTCTGCCAGTCTGCTGGTCTACCTGTCCATGCACCTACTCTGCATCCTGAAACAGCCCAGACTCACCTAAGCAAGAAGCTGTGTGTGCAGCTTTGTGTGTGCCTGATGCTTCTGCAGCCTTCTCTTCCAGTCCCCCTCCTCAGTGCCCTGCTGGACAGACCTTGCTTCGCAACTGCCTCAGGGAAGGGGACAAGCAAGCAAATGCGGGGCCGGGTTCTATAGACTGCAACCCAAGAAAACTGCTACCGTGGAGACCACTGCCACACAGGCCAAAGGCCATGCTCCATCCCACCCCTATTACACTACCTTGACACCAAAACCAGGTAAAGGAACCACAAGAAAAGTATAGATCAATACCCCTGATGAACACAGATGCAAAAATTCTCAATAAAATATTAGCAAACTGAATTTAAGAACACAGTAAAAGTATAATGTGCCATGCTCAGTGGGAGTCATCCTGAAATGCAATAATGGTTCAACATAAAAAAGTCAATTACTATAATTTATCCCATCAAAAAATTAAAAAATCACATAATCATTATAATAGACACAAAAAAAGCATTTGACAGGACTTAATATGCTTTCATGATAAAAAAAAATCTCTTAACAAATGGGTATAGAAGGAACACACTTCAACATAACAAAAGTCGCATTTGGCAAACTCACAGCTAACACCATACACAACAGAGGAAAAAATCGAAAACCTTTTCCTCTGAGATCAGAAACAAGCCAAGGACACCCACTCTCACCTCTCTTATTCAATTCAGTACAGAAGTTCTAGCCAGGGCAATTAGGCAAGATAAAGAAATAAAACACATCTAAGTCAGAAAGGAAGACATAAACTATTACTTTTTGCTGATAATATGATTTTATATATAGAAAAGTACAAAGAGACAGCAACAATAAAACTCTTGGAACTAATCAACAGTTTTAGTAAAGTTGTAGGATACAAAAGTAACATACAGAAATCAGCTGCATTCCTTTACAATAATGATGAACCACCTGAAAAAAAAGTAAAACTATCTCATTCACAATAGCATAATAAATAAAATATTTAGAGTTAAATTTAACCAAGGAACTGAAATATCTGTATAATTAAAACTCTAAGATTTGCTGAAAGAAATCAAAGAAGACACAATTTTTTTAAACCCCATGTCCATGGTTTGGAAGAACCAATATTGTTAAATTATGCTGCTCAAAGCCATCTACAGATTCAAAGCAATTCTCATCAAAACTTTAACGTCATTCTTCACAGAAACAGAAGAAACATCCTAAAATTTGTGTGGAACCACAAAAGACTCTGAATAGCCAAAGCAATCCTGAGAAAAAGAATAAAGCTGGAGGTATCATGCTTCCTGATTTCAAACTGTACAACAAAGCCATAGCAATAAGAACAGTATGGAACTGGGAACTGGCGCAAAAATAGACACATGAACCAATGGAACAGAACACAGAGCCAAGAATTATATCCTGGCACATACAGGTAACCAATATTCAACAAGGAAGCCAAGAAAACTCAACAAGGAAAGACAGAGTTCTCAAGAAATAATGCTGGGGCAACTGGAGAAGTACACACAGATCAGAAAAACGGGATCCTTATCTCACACTACTCACAAAACAGTAACTTGAAATGAATCAATGACTTAAACATAAAGCCTGATATCATAAAAATCCTAGAAGACAATATAGGAAAGAAGCTTCTTGACATTGGTCTTGGCAGCAATTTTTTTGGACATTATACCAAAAGCACAGATAACAAAGCCAAGAATTAACGAGTGGAACTACAAAACTCAAAAGCTTCCCAGAGCAAAAGAAACAATTAAGAGGGTAGCACTGACATATCACCATGTGTAAGACAGCCAGCCAGTGGGAAGCTGCTATATAACAAGGGCGCTCAGCTCGGTGCCCCGTGATGACCTAAGGCGTGGGATGGGGAGGACGGGAGAGGGGTTCAAGAGGGAGGGGATATATGTATACTTAAAGATTATTCATGTTGTTGTACAGCAGAAAGCAATAAAACATTGTAAAGCTATTCTCCTATAATCAAAAATAAATTTTAAAAAATAGATAACTAATTAGAACCTGCTGTATAGCACAGGGAACTCTACTCAATACTCTGTAGTGGCCTATATGGGAAAAGAAAATTTAGAAAAAAGAATATATATATATATATATACACACATACACACACATCTGATTCACTTTGCTGTAATCAGTGAAAATTTTAAAATGCAGTAAAAATTTTTAAAAAGAAAAGAAAATGAAAAGATTACCTACAAAAAGGGAGAAAATTTGGCAAACCACGTATCAGATAAAGAGTTCATACCCAAATTTATAAAGAACTCATACAAGTTAATAACCAAAAAAAACAAACATCCAGTTAAAAAGTGAGCAAAAGAACTAAAGAGGTTTTTTTCAAAGAGGACATCAAAAGGGCCAACACACACAGGAAAATACGCTCAACGTCGCTAGTCATCAGGGAAACACAAATCAAAACCACACCGAGATACCACTTCGTACTTGTTAGAACAGCTAACATCAAAAAGACAAGAGAGAACAGGTGCCGGCAAAAAAAAAAAAAAAAAAAAAAATGTTAAAAAGGAAGCCCATGTTAACACTGTTGCTGAGAATGTAAACTGGTCCAACCACTGTGGAAAACAATACAAAAACTCCTCAAAAAAATTAAAAATAGATCTAGCCCAGTTCAGTTCACTCAATTGTGTCCAACTCTTTGCGACCCCATGGACTGCAGCACGCCAGGCCTCTCTGTCCATCACCAACTCCCAGAGTTTACTCAAACTCATATCCACTGAGTCAGTGATGCCATCCAACCATCTCATCCTCTGTTGTCCCCTTCTCCTCCCGCCTTCAATCTTTCCCAGCATCAGGGTCTTTTCAAATGAGTCAATTCTTCACATCAAGTGGCCCAAGTATTGGAGTTTCAGCTTCAACATGAGTCCTTCCAATGAAAGGATCGAGCCCACAGTCCAGCAATTCCACTTCTGAGTATAAGCCCAAAAGAAATGAGAACAGAATTTTAAAGAGCTATATCCTATTTTTTTTGAAGTATTTATTCACAATAGCCAAGATATGGAAACATATCTTTTCTCATACCTTTGGGAGTAGAAAAAGCTGTAATTATTATTGATACAATAAATGAGTCTGAAAAGTAGAATTAACTCTAAGTCATAACAAGTGAAAGATTACTCTGTTACTTCCAGTGAAGATCACAGCCTAAAGATATACAACTACATGGCTGAATGAGAAAGAGAGAACAGAGTAAGAAGGGAAATGGGGCAAAGGAAAAATAAAGGTGGAATATGCCACAGAGAGAAAAAGACATGGGTCTCTAGCCTTCCTCAACTCTGATGGTGACCTTGGTAAAGCTACCACAATTCTTGTCTGAAATTATATAATATCCTGATTGGTGGAAGTAAGTTATTATGTGTCCTTTGTATTAATACAAAAGGAGAACAGAAGATTTCAATTATTTTTGAAGAACACCTGAAGCATAATCCTTTGGAAATCTGTGGATTATATACAACTAGCCCGCAAGTATTTACTAAAGAGAAGAACATGGCAAAGTTTTTTCTTTCCTTTTTGGCTCCTAATTGTCTCAGAATTCCTGACATAAGTAATTAGGCAAAAATAAAATGCAAAAGGAATTCCTACTGGCATTTGGCAATATAAATATTATGTGTACAGGGATGATGTTTTGTTAACATCCTGAAATCCTCTGTTTTCAATTTCCTCCATTCTTTTATATAATAAAGTTTTAGTTATGTCTCCGGATACAGGGTAAACTAGGCAAAGTTTAAAGCCCTGCCTTCCTAATTAGTCTTTTTGTAAAATATCCTAAAAGTCCACTTAATTGATTCCTTCAGGAGTTTAAACACAATGGCACTAAAAAATTTACATGTGATGAAATGCTTAAGACTCAAATAGTGAGGTTATGCCATATTTGTCTGGTCTTACTTGAATCATCCATTTTCCAATCTAACGGAGCAAGTATTCAGTTTTCCAGTTCTTTGATTAATATTCCTAATGACCAAAAAAAAAAAAAAAAGAGTGTGATGGAGTGTTTTTTTTGCAACTCTGAGAGATTATGCCAATCTTCCTTAAACAGAACACTATCCCTTAACCACATTTTTATTATGTATTATAGCCAATTGAAAAATCACTTACAAAAGACTTAGAAAAGACACTGACACACACACAGGAACATTATTCAGCCTATAAAAGGAAGGAAATTCAACATGGACAAAACTGGAGGGCATAATACAGGGGCTGAGGACATGCTTAGTGAAATAAACTAGTCACAACAGCACAAATACTTCATGATTCCACTTATATGAAGTACCTGGAGAAGTCAAATTCACAGGAACAGTAGCTGGCAGGCAAGTTGCGAATCCTCCAGTGTGGGTGGCTTCCAAAAGCTGTCAGCAGGGCCGCCGCTGACCGCACAGATTCACCCATAAAATGGCAACGGCTTTTCTAAGGAAAATGGTGGTTTCTAACCACGAAACCTCCACTAAGTCAGAGCTGTTGCACAGGAAGCCCCACACACGGACCACACTCCTCTTGGGAGCCCCTTCGGGTTGAGGTCCCAGTGGGTGCAAAGCCACGCAAAGCCTTGGCCTAGTGTCTCTCCAACCTCCTGCTGCTGCGCATGCAGCCGACTCAGGCTTTTTAAAGCAGGCACGTGCGAACTAGGCACGTCATCAAGAGGCGCCACCAGAACTGTTCACCCCGTGAAGGGGCTTGGAAGCTAGTTGTCTATTGCAGAATGAACCCAAAGTACCAGCAAATGGATGTAGTTCCTTTGGCTGTGAAATAATGTGCAAAGCTGTATCGTTTTCTTGGGAAATGGTGTTACCCTAGTGAAAGAAAAGTAAAATTTACACTTTCTATTGTATGAAAATAAAAAGAAATCTTGAGAGCAGAAAGTAAGATTGTGGGAGGAGCAAACAGGTAAAATGCTTGCTGCTGCTGCTGCTGCTAAGTCGCTTCAGTCGTGTCCGACTTTGCGCGACCCCATAGAGGGCCTCCTGCCAGGCTCCTGTGTCCCTGGGATTCTCCAGGCAAGAACCCTGGAGTGGGGTGCCATTGCCTTCTCCAGGGTAACTGCTTAATGAGTACAATTTCAGTTTTGCAAGGCAAAGAGTTCTGGATGTGGATGGTGTTGATTGGTAGCAAAACAATGTGAATAAACTTGACACCACTGTATTGTACACTCAAAAACAGTTAAAATGGTAAATTTTTATGTTTTTTTAATTTTATCATAATTAGAAATAATTTTTAAAAGATTCATGTTTTCTTGATCTTACTCCAATTATGTGTTGTCTATTCATCTTTTCAAAAAGGCATAGAAGTAAGCAGGAATACATTCTAAGCAATTCAAATAATGCATAATTGTTAGAGCAAAATAATAAATTCCTCCTCAACTGTTTCTTTCCCCAGGGTCACAGGTGATGGGTATTCTAGTTTTTGTTGTCTATGGGATAGGTATAAATCTAGAGATAAAATGTATGTATTTGACATATACTTATTATTGGATATGATAATGTGATATCTTTTAACCTAAATGGAGTCATGTAATGTACATAGTTCTCAGACTTGCTTTTTAAATTTAATGTCAGAGATATTTCCAACTTGATGTATACAGCTTTTCCTCATTGTTTTTAACAGCTGCACAACATTCCGTTGATGAATTTGCTACCATTTGTTTAACCATTTCTCCACTAATGAGACACTGAAATTGTCTCTTCTTTCATTTTCAAACGTTTGACCTTGGTAAAGGTCCAGTCTGCTGAATAGTGTACTAAAATCTTTGCATGGAAGTATGCCTAGCACCTGGCATAGTCCCTCAAAGGTATGTGAGTTAAATAACATCTTAGATTCAGGTTCTTTGACGCTTTGACTTCTACTTACTATACCTTAAAATAGTAAAGAAAATCTGTGTGTGTGTGTGTGTGTGTGTGTGTGTGTGTGTGTGTGTATATACTTAATACATACCAAATATATAAATATGAATTATAACAAATGAGAGTACAATTTTTAAAAAACTAAATAGAAATGTGGACTACAGAGGATTTGCTTGGCATTGCTAAAACTGACCAAGAATCATTTTTCCCATGCAAACTATTAATTGCAAATCCAGGGTTTGCTAGAACGAAGATAAGCAATTTGAGTATCTTCTTTCCCTCTCCCAATTTGCTGCTTCAAAAGCACAGAGAATACTTCAAAACACTTTTTCATCTTAAAGGAGGATAAAATGGAAGGTGATGAAGCCCATATAAAACAAAATCATTCCTTCAGAGAAAGCAGTCCATAAAGCTAATGACAAGCCTTTCTAGGTGGCTCAGTGGCAAATAATCTGCCTGAAACATGGGAAACCCCCAGGGTTCAATCCCTGAGTTGGGAACATCACCTGAAGAAGGAAATGGCAACTCCCTCCAGTATTCTTGCCTGCAGAATCCCATGGAGAGAGGAGCCTGGCAGGGTTGCAGTCCATGGGGTCGCAAAAGAGTCCCGACTTAACCTCCGACTGAGCATGCACGCAAAGATAATGATCCATTAGAGTTATTTAATACAAAGGTACTTGAACTTTCAAACCAAGACAATAAGTTGAATAGTATTAGTGTATTTTATAAATGCTACAATTCTTTGACTGCTTTCCCCAGGTATATGATCTTATTGAATCCTCTCAACTCTATAAGGTAGCTATTATTACCTGTATTTCACAGGTGAGGGTATTATAATTTAAAGTGATTAAGCTATTGAGCATGGTGCACCACAACCAGAGTTTGAAGTTCTCATAAGCTAAGACCTGACACAGCAAGATGAATAAATCAAGTGATTAAGTATTTCTTGCAGGTCACTTGGTTTGGAAGAGCAGAAACATTACTAAAGCCCAAGTCTGTTAGACTCTCAAGACCTGTCTGTTAGACACTCAGACCGTATTGCTGTCAGCTGCAACAGCTTTACAAGCCTTAGAGAATCCTTTATAGCACTTTAAGCCAGATCTTGAACCACCAGGTTTTGGTTGTTTTTTTGTTTTGTTTTGTTTTTTCTTTTAAAAACAAATAGATGAGAGAAAACAAAAGATTTCAGAAAAAGGTATCTCCTGATCCTCCTATTCCCCTCCTGCAAAAAGGGAAGGCGAAAAACCAGCTACAAAAACTTCTCCCAGCAATGTCTGAAGAGGATCAGAGCCCCAGGTCCCATTTGTAAGGGTCATTTTGCTATCTTCCAATTCCTCTGAGCTCCAGCCCATTTTCTACTCAAGATACACTGCCTTCCCTGGCAAATATAATCACAAATATTGTGCTATGATGATATCCTTCCCTTTTGGCTTCTTTCTCTGCTCCTCAAGAATTGAACTTGATAGAGAACACTTGGGCTTAAGAAGGCCCGTTAACTGCTTAGGGGCTTTGTTCATATGCACAAGGAACAGAGGTTCAAGTAATCCCTATATTATGTAAAAATTCAAGCCTGAAGCCACGTTAACCCTATTTGTGGTTTCACAATATAAGTGAAGACAAAACCTGATGCCAGGACATTTCTATGTTTTTTTGTTTGTTTGTTTGTTTTTAAGCTCAACTAGAACAATGGGTGATCTTATCAATAGAGTACTTGATCTTATCAATAGAGTACTTTGACTCTCTTTTTTCATAACCTGTACCAGTAATGTTGTGAAGAATAAGCAAATAAAAAGAAGATAAATAGAAAGGATGAATTGAACAAATACACAATGAACAAATAAATAGCCAAAAATATGTAACAAACCTGTAATTTAAATGTTTCTCACTTTGTTCATTGTTGTGTTTATGCAATTCAAAAAAGCAAGAAAAACTAAAAGTAACGGAGGTAAAAAACTGAAAAGCAAGCAACCTGAAGGTCTTCAGTATTGCTAAGTAACTTCAGTCGTGTCCGACTCTGTGTGACCCCATAGACGGCAGCCCACCAGGCTCCCCCGTCCCTGTGATTCTCCAGGCAAGAACACTGGAGTGGGTTGCCATTTCCTTCTCCAATGCATGAAAGCGAAAAGTGAAAGTGAAGTCGCTCAGTCGTGTCCGACCCTCAGCGACCCCATGGACTGCAGCCTTCCAGGCTCCTCCATCCATGGGATTTTCCAGGCAAGCGTACTGGAGTGGGGTGCCATTGCCTTCTCTGGGTCTTCAGTATAAAACAACCCAAATAAAATAATCATTGGATATATTATTGAGTCACATTATGGCTCATTAACTGTTGTAACAATAGTCCCGAGACAGTGAGAAAATGTTTAAATAATCCGCAAATACCCTTTCTTGGTTAAAAAAAAAAAAAAAACAACTAAGAAAATTTGTTAACACACTTGAAAAATATTCCTTGAAAAAATTAAAATTTTAACACAACACAGATATGCTATCTGGAAAAATCACTTACATCGACTGTTTCATGCCACACATACCTAAAATATGAGGTTTCTCTCCCTACTGTATGGAACATTTTGTTTCTTAATGGATCTCTTGGTCTTTGCTTGAAACTTTGGATGATAATGACTCTGGGCTTTCAATATCTAAAGAAGTATCAGCTTTTCTCTTTTGGAAATTCAACACTGAAATCAAAGGCATCCATTTCTCTCTTCTCATTTCAGTCTGGTGCCAACTAATTTAGTATTCAGGGATACTATGAAAGTTTTTTCTACATGTGCCATTAGCTGCCACCTCTAGCACTTCTTTTTCCAGCTGATTTCCTCACTATTTGAAATAAATTAAAAAAAAATTGAAACAAACACAGTGAAAGCATTCCAAAATAGATTTACCTCAAACTTTGCTCCCATCTCTTCCAGCCTAGGATGTTTACCTAGTGCCATGACCCAAATCCTTATGCTCAATTATCCTGGTTCCCTGGTCACCATTCCTCAGGCTGGGGTTGCTGTATCTACCCATTTGCAGTAACATTTGGGAAAGCGAGTACCAAGAGGTACCCATTTGGATCACCTGGGCTCCACACATTTTCCTCCCTGTCTCATTGTGTAGTAACTGGTCCACCTCTTCCTCATAATTACAGTCAATTACTCTGCCAAGATGTTGACCTGTTTTCTTGCACATTAGTCCTAGGATACAAGGAGCCCAAAGGGTGTAGATTAAAATTTAATGGTTCCCTTACTGAGTCCCCTACTAAAAGTATGCTTTTTTAGAAACCTAAATCCTCCTTAACCCCTCAGAGCCCAGAGTTGTGAGAATAGGAATCACAGAATTTCCAATGGGTCATTGGAAGTAATGGTAAATGGAGCCACTCCTTCTTCCAACCTTTGTTTTCCTTCCCTGTTGGGAGCAAAATGCCACGTAAGGTCTTTAATTCAGTGTGTATACTGTGCCCTAGAGGATGGAATGTCATCCACACAAACTATCACCTCCAAAGCGAGCACGTCGGCTCTGTATTGAGTGGGCTTTGTCTGGCCATCAGCTTCTAGGTAGTGCAATACGTGCTATGACCAACCGACCCCACAGTCGTGAGTCCTTTCCCACATTAATCTGATATAAAGTGTGCCCCTTGTTCTGAGGCAGCACTATGTGGGATTTCACACCAGTGGACTCAGTACCTATATCTTCCGGAAGTGTACTGGCTAAGGCGCTGCGGACAGAAGCAACAAAAAACAAACCCATGCCTGGAATATACATATATTCTTGTGAGAATGAACCACTGGCCTTTCCAGGGTAGTGAGGGCTCAATAATATAATCAGCTTGCCAGCGAGAAAAGAATCTTGTGCCGTACTGGGAGCTCAGTTCTGACTTCACTGCTCTCAGATTAGAGTCTGCAGTAGCAATAGGTGGTTGAGTCTTGGTAAGCAGGAGTCCATGACATTGGGTCCATGATCACCTCCATCTTTGTCACTGTCACTTGTGTGCCTATCCTGCCAGCACTGGGCAGACAAAGACAGAGGCTGGCTAACATTAAAGCTGGTTGGGTTATATTGTCCACTTGGCTGTTTAGTGCCTATTCTGTACTGAATGTTCTCTGGTAGACATGAACTACTGATAGAAAGAACTTTCTATATTGTGCCCAGTTAAGTTGCTCAGTCATGTCCAACTCTTTGCAACCCCATGGACTGAACATGCCACGCTTCCCTGTCCATCACCAACTCCCAGATCTTGCTCAAACTCATGTCCATAGAGTCAGTGATGCCATCCAACCATCTCATCCTTTGTTGTCCCCTTCTCCTCTTGCCTTCAATCTTCTCCAGCATCGGGGTCTTTTCCAATGAGTCAAGTCTTCGCATCAGGTGGCCAAAGTATTGAAGTTTCAGCTTGAGCAACAATCCTTCCAATGAATATTCCAAGTAATTTCCTTTATGATAGACTGGTTGGATCTCCTTGCAGTCCAAGGGACTCTCAAGAGTCTTCTCCAACACCACAGTTCAAAAGTATCAATTCTTCAGCACTCAACTTTTTTTTTTTTTGGTGCCCATTCTTATTCACATGTTCCTATCCCAGATTATCTAGTCTCCAATCTTTCAAGCTTTTTATTTCCAAGCTCCCGCTACATCTTTTGCTTCACCCGTATTTCCTATATATTCGAACTAGTGCACCAGGGGCACTTTTCAAAATTGTTCCTGTTGGGAGAACAGGAACATTTCACATTTTTTGAGATCACCCCTGAGTCTACTGTGCATTTTTGATGCATACACATATGCATTCATTTAATGTTTACTGAAAACCTACTCTGTGTGCCAATTGCTTTGCCAGGGTTTGGGAATCAAAGAGGAAAAAAGAACAATCTTCTTAGTTCAGAGTCCAGGAAAAGTCAGGAAAAAATACATCATAACTGAGACTAGCAGTATTAATAGCATGCTGTCAAGGAAACAGATATAAATATTAGATGTTTTAAAGATAGAAATTACCAAGTAGCAAAAAAGATTAGCTCACAGACTAAACATGCATACCTTCACAAAATTAAAGTTTTAAGTAAAAATAATTAATGTACAACCTGCAAATGTGATTATCAGTCTGTTGAGATGAAACCCAGTGTATGCTCTGGGTAAGTTGGCAAGCAAGTACTCATTAATACTGTAAATGTAGCACACCAAGTTTCTGAGATGATGTAATTCCTCTTTTTTCAAACATATGGATCGGGGTAGATGTCAGGAGCCACCTGCCAACACTGGGATGGATTGCCACCTTGGGAAAGTGATGGGAGATAGTGCCAAAGGAGGCAAAGAGAGAAAAGGGAGAAGGGTGTGCAAAAACAAAGATGAAGTATCACAGGACAATGTGTTCCTAAATAATAGAGACGTGCTTATTATAGTTCACTCCGTGTGGTTTCTGGCACAACCCCTCAAAATAAGTCAATTAGATATAGGCAAATGTTCTTGGCATTGCAAAATGATCGGTCAAGGGTCCAAAAAGGAAATGATATCCCAACTGAGATTTTGAAATAAAAACTCAAGTTACTCTAAAAGGAAGAAGGCCAACAGTGTACTCCAAAAGAAGGTGTTATACATCCCAAATTCTAGGTCTCAATCTAAGAGCCTAGGCGAAAACAAGGGACCTCAACTTAGGAGACACCTCCTGTCAGCAGCAGTCATAGAGTATCTAGAACCCCAAACAAACATTATATTAAACCCAGACCTTGAAGAATGTTTCCTCTCCTCTAAGTGTAGAAAGAGGGGAAAAAAAAAAAAAAGCTAACTAAATTTCAACAAAATGAGCATTGAAACATTTGGTCAGCTACCCATGTCTTTAAGAAGTCCAAAAATGCTTAAGAAATCTGGCTATGTCTATCATGGAAAATATGGAATTACAATACTTCCAAACCTTCCTAGATTTCATCATAAAGTACCTCAGACCTCTGATATGACTCATCCATCCTAACGATGAGGGTGAAAACCAAAACATGTTTCTTGGTGGATGAGCTAACATTACCGAGTGAATTACAACAGGCAAATCCAGAATTATTATCAAGACATCATGTTCATTTTTGGCATGACAGGCATTCAACACCATCTGACAGTAAAAGATATTTTGTGATAAAAGGAGCCTTTCCCAAAGAGTGGGTGTATTTTTGCCAGTGACTGGCAAAAGACTGTTTATAAAGTTTAAACAAGTAAATGATAATTTTTAAAAAGGCATTAAGTGAGAATCATTTAAGTACCTAAAGAGTTCAGCTACACATGAAGTTAGGGGCATAAAACATTTCACCCTTGAGGAATGTGCCAACCTATGAGCCCTCATAGGTAACTAAAATCACTCTTTGGGGGGCTGTGCATACCTCAATGGCAAACTTGTCCATAACAGGATTCATGTAAAATTTGTCTTATACCAATATATATTCAGATCAGATCAGTCGCTCAGTTGTGTCCAACTCTTTGCGACCCCATGAATTGCAGCACGCCAGGCCTCCCTGTCCATCACCAACTCCCAGAGTCCACTCAGACTCATGTCCATTGAGTCAGTGATGCCATCCAGCCATCTCATCCTCTGTCGTCCCCTTCTCCTCCTGCCCGCCCCCAATCCCTCCCAGCATCAGAGTCTTTTCCAATGACTCAACTCTTTGCATGAGGTGGCCAAAGTACTGGAGTTTCAGCTTTAGCATCATTCCTTCCAAAGAAATCCCAGGGCTGATCTCCTTCAGAATGGACTGGTTGGATCTCCTTGCAGTCCAAGGGACTCTCAAGAGTCTTCTCCACCACCACAGTTCAAAAGCATCAATTCTTGAGCGCTCAGCCTTCTTCACAGTCCAACTCTCACATCCATACATGACCGCAGGAAAAACCATAGCCATGACTAGACGAACCTTTGTTGGCAAAGTAGTGTCTCTGCTTTTGAATATGCCATCTAGGTTGGTCATAACTTTCCTTCCAAGGAGTAAGCGTCTTTTAATTTCATGGCTGCAGTCACCATCTGCAGTGATTTTGGAGCCCAGAAAAATTAAGTCTGACACTGTTTCCACTGTTTCCCCATCTATTTCCCATTAAGTGATGGGACTGGATTAATAATCCAATATATGCTAAATACTGTTAAAATCCAATTTTAGACCATTGTTCCTGTGAAATATAATATGGCCATAAAATTCCTTTTCATTAGACTTGTCTATTTGATTCACTTCTTTCCTCATAGCTAATTAATGTCAGACTAAGTCCTGGATCCTAAAACTTATTCATTTAAAAAGAGTTGTTCACTGATTCTGTATAGCAATGAAGAGCATTTTCAAATACCAAATGTTTTTTTTTTTTCTTGGAGGTAAGAAGAGCTTCATGGAAACATTCACTTTAGACAAAAAATTAATTCTCCCATAGTCTTCACCAAATATATATATATATTTTTTAGAAGAAAAAATATATTAAAATTAATGTCAAAACTGTGTTTTTAATAAAATTTTATCAAACTGAAATCTCTAAGGTAAAAGACTAGGGTTATTTGATGAGGAAATAATTAAATAGATTACACTTTGTAGCCTATCCACCTGTCATCATAAATATTACTTTGTTATATCATAACAGAGCATATCTACTACCTGGAAGAACCAAGATAATTTAATACTCCATGGTTAACTCCAGCAACTGTTTACCATGGATATTCCCCTTTCAATTTGCACTTTGCATTTGAAATACTCAGCTCTTATGAGTTTTACTAGCATAAGAATGAAAATAAGTATTATTAATACTATAAAAATAAAAATTATTAAGTAATAAGTCTAAACATTTGACAGTATGCTCTTTCCTACAAGTAACAGAAACCCTACAGAATTTTAGACACCAAGAAAATCTATTGCCTCACATAATAAAGACTCAGAGAAAATTCAGGTTTCAGGGCAAGTTACTTAAGTGTCATCTAAACCAAAGGTTATTACATCCTTCTTTTTTTCTCTCCTTGCTTTGACCTGATTCACAGACTAATTAGATAGATGATGAATCAGGACCAAATGCCCAATCCAGGCAATAAAAAAAATACACTGTCCTCTGATGTGGATGAGTATCTCTTAGGATTAAAGTCATTTTCTAGAATATGCACCCGGAGATGGCAATGGCACCCCACTCCAGTACTCTTGCCTGGAAAATCCCATGGACAGAGGAGCCTCGTGGGCTGCAGTCCATGGGGTCGCGAAGAGTCAGACACGACTGAGCGACTTCACTTTCACTTTTCACTTTCATGCATTGGAGAAGGAAATGGCAACCCACTCCAGTGTTCTTGCCTGGAGAATCCCAGGAATGGGGGAGCCTGGTGGGCTGCCGTCTATGGGGTCGCACAGAGTCGGACACGACTGAAGCGACTTAGCAGCACCAGCAGCAGCAGAATATGCACCAGTTGATTTCACTTCACAGTTCATTGGCTAGAATTGGGTAACATTTCCATTCTTGGACCTATCACTAGCACGGATAATCAACTTAGGAGAACTAGTTATACTACTGTAGCTGGGATACGGTCACCTTCTCTTGGGGACACATAAATGCATACAGGAGCATGTATACCTGAATAAATTCAAGTTTTATTAGGAAGAAGAGAAAAATGAACAGTGGGCAGGCAACCAAAAGTGTGTCTTTACAGTAACTGCATTAGAATTATGAAAGTTAAACATTGAGGGTAAAAGTGGGTAGAGCATTGCTCAGAAGGTAAGGATTTGAGATTAAAAATCTAAATCAAGTTAAGAAAATATTTCTTTTTGTAGAACAAGGGATAGAGGTAACAACAACAACAACAACAAAAATCCTGTAAACAGAGATTAAATTTAAGACAATACATCTTTCAAGGATAAATATCTATCAGCATTGAAAAGTAAACAATTAGAAAAATTCCAGTCCAAATGCTATAGTTTATAAACATGGAAACCAAAGCTTAAGAGTTTAAATTGTTCAAGATTACATAAGAAATCAGTGATAGGTAGATATGCTGAAATTCATGGTTTTCTTCCTGAATTCAATTCAATTCTACACCAACATTATGTTTTTCACTGGATGTCATTTCCAGGAATAAAGATAGGTGCATTATAATTTTTTTGATACAAAAATCATTACTCTAAATTGTACAAAATACTCTTATGTCAGCGCTAGCAATGGAAATGAAGCACCTCTTTTTTCATCTAGCATCCTACATTATTGAAGAAAATTATTAATCTTGATACCAATAACTTATTATGTACTATGTGCCTGGCATTTTACCAGGTGCTTTATAGTCATTACTGCTAATCATCCCAACATCCTAAAGATAAGGTAAGGTAAGTCACTTCAGTTGTGTCCGACTCTGCGCAACCCCACAGATGGCAGCCCACCAGGCTCCCCCATCCCTGGGATTCTCCAGGCAAGAACACTGGAGTGGGTTGCCATTTCCTTCTCCAATGCATGAAAGTGAAAAGTGAAAGTGAAGTCGCTCAGTTGTGTCCGACTCTTCACGACCCCATGGACTGCAGCCTACCAGGCTCCTCCATCCATGGGATTTTCCAGGCAAGAGTACTGGAGTGGGGTGCCATTGCCTTCTCTGAACATCCTAAAAGGGAACTCAATATCCACTTTTGAAGATGAACTGAGGCTTGAAGGCTTTCAGTTACTTGACTGTGATTAAATTGGTTCTAGATTAAGATTTAAACCTAGGTTTGTTTTCACTTTAAAGCTCATTCAAGCTACTCGCATTCACCAAAAGAAATTCTGTTAAATACTTGTCCTGCTAGATGATCCATTAAAAAAAAAATCCCAGGTCAAATAAATTTGAGAATCACTGTGCTTTATATCCCTCTCATGGAGATTAAAGATGTACAGTGTAGTCTTTAAAAGTATGAGAAATTTTACCAAAAAAAAAAAAAATTTATCCAACTCAGTTTAACTACCGTTTCCTATCATTTGAAGATTAAATCATTTTTTACTAATAGACATCAGTATTCAGGGAAATAATGTCCAGTGGCACCCACTTTGGGAAATTCTGCACTGCATTATTTGACATACAAAACACATAATGGATATTAACAATCAAATTACATTTGAATGATAGTATCAATATGAAATTATACTAAACATGTGCAAGCAGTTTAGGAGTCTTACTATGAAATGATTTTAGTTTTACAATTGCAGCTTGCAAATGTCAAATCTTGCTTTCCCACTGAGTAGCAGGTCTCTTTACAACATCTTGATCAAATTACCTTTTTCAGTTATGGTTACTTTTCACATTCAAAACTTAGTATCAAAAACAATAGAGAAAATCAGTGAAACAAAAGGCTGATTGTTTAGATCAATAATTCATAAACTCCTAGCCAGACTGAATAGCAAAATATGTTATAGTTCAGTTCAGTCGCTCAGTCTCATCTGATTCTTTGCGACCCCATGGACTTCAGCACGCCAGGCCTCCCTGTCCATCACCAACTCCCGAAGTTCACCCAAACTCATGTCCATTGAGTCGGTGATACCATCCAACCATCTCATCTTCTGTCGTCCCCTTCTCCTCCTGCCCTCAATCTTTCCCAGCATCAGGGTCTTTTCAAATGAGTCAGCTCTTCGCATCTGGTGGCCAAAGCATTGGAGTTTCAGCTTCAACATCAGTCCTTCCAATGAACACTCAGGACTGATCTCCTTTAGGATGGACTGGTTGGATCTCCTTGCAGTCCAAGGGACTCTCAAGAGTCTTCTCCAACACCACAGTTCAAAAGCATCAGTTCTTTGCACTCAGATTTCTTCACAGTCCAACTCTCACATCCATACATGACCACTGGAAAAACCATAGCCTTGACTAGACAGACAGAAGCCACAAATTACCATTTACAGGAATGGGAGAGGTAACAACTAGGATATGTCCATATAAGTAAAAGAATAACAGGAGAATATTATGAACAACTTTATGCCAATAAATTCAACATCTTAAATGACATGGTCAGATTTCCAGAAAGATACTGCAAAAAAGCTCACCCAAGAAGATAATCTAAACAGCTCTGTTTCAATGAAATTGAATTTGTAGTCAAAAACCTTCCCAAAAAGAAAATTCCAGGCCAGGTGTCTTCAATGGTGAGCTCTAACAAATATTTAAGGAATAAACAATATCAATTTTACACAAACATTTCCAGAAAATAAAATGAAAGAAATTAAAAGTGAAGTCGCTCAGTCGCATCCAACTCTTTGTGACCCCATGGACTGTAGCCCACCAGGCTCCTCCATCCATGGAATTTTCTAGGCGAGAGTACTGCAGTGGGTTGCTATTCCTTCTCTAGAGGATCTTCCTGGCCCAGGTATCGAACCTGGGTCTCCCACATTACAGACAGATGCTTTACCATCTGAGCCATCAGGGAATCCCCACGAGAACCATTTCCCAATTCATCCTATGAAGCAAGCATTACTGATACCAAAACTAGACAAAATATATCACAATAAAACTATAGAACAATATTTTTCATCATTAAAGAGAAAATTCTAAACAAAAACTTTAGAGGACTGAATCTAAAAATACATTAAAATTATGATATATCACAACCAAATGGGATTTATATCAGGAATGGAAGGAAAAATGTACTTTTTCTCAAAAATCAATTAATATAATTCAATATATTAAGAGATTAAAAAGTTAAAAACTCTTGATCATTTAAGTAAGTACAGAAAGGGGGGAGGAGCCAAGATGGCGGAGGAGTAGGACGGGGAGAACACTTTCTCCCCCACAAATTCATCAAAAGAGCATTTAAACGTTGAGTAAATTCCACAAAACAACTTCTGAATGCCGGCAGAGGACATCAGGCACCCAGAAAAGCAGCCCAACTCTTCGAAAGGAGGTAGGAAAAAATATAAAAGACAAAAAAAGAGACAAAAGAGGGAGGGACGGAGTTCCGTCCCGGGAAGGGAGTCTTAAAAAGAGAGAAGTTTCCAAACACCAGGAAACCCTCTCACTGCCGAATCTGTGCCGAGCTTTGGAAGCACAGAGGGCAACATAAAAGGGAGGGGAAAAAAAATAAACAATTAAAAATCGCGGATTGTGAGCCCTACGGTAACTCCCCCAGCGGAGAAGCAGCGCAGACGCCAGCACACGGCATTAGCAAGCAGGGGCTGGGCAGGGAAGCGCGGCGCGGGCTGTGTCCCTTAGAGTAAGAATCCGCCCGAATGTCCTGAGCGCTATCTGAGCGAAATAATTTGGGCTAGCAAACCAGACTGTGGGATATCTACCACGCGAAAAGCCAGCCCTAACCTAAGACACCGCCAGGCCCGCGCACGGAACAAAGGACTGAGCAGAGATAGCCGGCTGCAGACCTCCCCCCTCCGGTGACAGGCAGCCAGAGCTGGAAGGGGGCAATCGCAGCCCCAGAGAAACACTATCTATAAAACTGTAAGCAGGCTTCTTTGCTAACTAAAACTTCTTGGGGGTCTGGACGGTCAACATCTGCCTGAGAAGGTGCGCCGGTTTTACACCCAGATAACCGAGTGGCGGGGAGGCGATAAGTCGCAGCATTGGCGCCCGCCAAACACATCACCTGAGCTGCTCGGATCTGGGAAGAGCACAAAACGCAGGCCCAACCGAGTCTGCGCCTCTGAGGACTACCCGAGTGCCTGAACCTGAGCAGCTTGGACCTGGGAGCTCAGCCCAGGGCCGGCCTCTGATTGTTCCCGGCGGAACAACCTAGAGCCCGAGCAGTGTGGGCACGGAGGCTACACACGCCATGAGCGGGGGCAGACCCAGTGTGGCTGAGGCACTGCGAGAGCACGCCAGTGTTATCTGTTTGCAGCATCCCTCCCTCCCTCCCCACAGCGCGGCTGAACAAGTGAGCCTAAATTTAAAAAAAAAAAAAAAATAGTGTCCTCAACCATCCCCTTTGTGTCAGGGCGGGAACCAGACACTGAAGAGACCAGCAAACAGAAGAAGCTGTAACAGAGGGAAACGCCTTGGAAGCTACAGGCCATAGATTAAAACCCTGTGGTTACTACGGATTACATAGGAAGGGGCCTATAGATCTTGAGAAATATAAGTCGGACTAAGGAACTGCCAAAAATGAACTGAACCCACAATACTCACAACAAAACCAGAGAAAGACCTAGATATATTTTTACTATTTTTACGATCAATCTTTCTTTCTTTTTTTTTTTTAATTAAAAAAGAAAAAAAATTTTTAAGTCCTCTATTGTCCTTTAATTTTCACTTTTATAACTATTACTTTGCAAAAAAAAAAAAAGAAAAAAAAGACCCTATTTTTTTTTTTCTTCTTCAGCAAACTTCATATATATATTTTATAATTTTTTGACCGTGGTTTTTTTTTTTTCTTTTTTCTTTTTCTTCTTTTCTTTAACATTGTATTTTTGAAATTCCAAACTGTACTCTAGATTTTTAATTTTAGCCTTTTGATATATGCTATCAATTTTGTACCTATAGTTTTTTTCATAATTTCTGTGACTTTTTTTTTTTCCCTCTGTTTCTTTCTCTTCTTCTTTTATATAACATCATATATCTGCAATTCCAAACTCTACTCAAGATTTTTAATTTATGCTTTTTGGTATTTGATATCAATTTTGTACCTGGATTTTCTTTATAATTTTTGCGACATTGTTTTTGTTGGTTTGTTTGTTTTCTCTCTTTATTTTTCTTCTTCTTCTTTTTTTTTTTTTTTAACGTTGTATTTTTGAAATTCCAAAGTCTACTCTAGATTTTTAATTTTTGCTTTTTGGTATTAGTTATCAATTTTGTACCTGTAGTTTCTTTATTACTTTCACGACCTTGTTTGGTTTTCTTTGTTCGTTTTTTCTCTCTTTCTTTTCCTTCTTCTTTTCATTAACATCGCATTTTTGAAATTCCAAACTCTACTCTAGATTTCTAATTTTTGTTTTTATGTATTTGTTACCAATTTTGTACCTTTAAGAACCCAATCTTCAGGACCCATTTTTCACTAGTGTACGAGATTACTGGCTTGACTGCTCTCTCTCCCTTTGGACTCTCCATTTTCTCCACCAGGTCACCTGTATCTCCTCTCTAACCCCTCTCTACTCTACCCAACTCTGTGAATTTCTGTGGGTTCCAGACGGTGGAGAACACTTAAGGAACTGATTACTGGCTGGATCTGTCTCCCTCCTTTTCATTTCCCCCTTTTATCCTTCTGGCCACCTCTGTCTCCTGCCTCCTTCTTCTCTTCCCTGTATAACTCCGTGAACATCTCTGAGTGGTCCAGTTGTGGAGTGCACATAAGGAAGTGACTACTGGATAGCCCACTCTCTCCACTATTGATTCCACCTCATCTCATTTGGGTCACCTCTAACTCCCTCCTCCCTCTTCTCTTCTCCATGTAACGCTGTGAACCTCTCTGAGTGACCCTCACAGTAGAGAAACTTTTCATCTTTAACGTAGATGTTTTATCAGGGGTGCTGTATAGAAGGAGAAGTTTTGAAACTACTGTAAAATTAAGACCGATAACTGGAAGTAGGAGGCTTAAGTCCAAACCCTGACTCCAGGGAACTCCTGACTCCAAGGAACATTAATTGACAGGAGCTCATCAAACGCCTCCATACCGACACTGAAACCAAGCACCACACAAGGGCCAACAAGTTCCAGGGAAAGACATAACAAGCAAATTCTCCAGCAACAAAGGAACACAGCCCTGAGCTTCAAGATACAGGCTGCCCAAAGTCACCCCAAAACCATAGACATCTCATAACTCATTACTGGACATTTCATTACACTCCAGAGAGAAGAAATACAGTTCCATCCACCAGAACATCGACACAAGCTTCCCTAACCAGGAAACCTTGACAAGCCACCTGTACAAACCCACACACAGCGAGGAAATGCCACAATAAAGAGAACTCCACAAACTGCCAGAATACAGAAAGGACACCCCAAACTCAGCAATTTAAACAAGATGAAGAGACAGAGGAATAGCCAGCAGATAAAGGAACAGGATAAATGCCCACCAAACCAAACAAAAGAGGAAGAGATAGGGAATCTACCTGATAAAGAATTCCAAATAATGATAGTGAAATTGATCCAAAATCTTGAAATTAAAATGGAATCACAGATAAATAGCCTGGAGGCAAGGATTGAGAAGATGCAAGAAAGGTTTAACAAGGACTTAGAAGAAATAAAAAAGAGTCAATATATAATGAATAATGCAATAAGTGAAATTAAAAACACTCTGGAGGCAACAAATAGTAGAATAACAGAGGCAGAAGATAGGATTAGTGAATTAGAAGATAGAATGGTAGAAATAAATGAATCAGAGAGGATAAAAGAAAAACGAATTAAAAGAAATGAGGACAATCTCAGAGACCTCCAGGACAATATTAAACGCTACAACATTCGAATCATAGGGATCCCAGAAGAAGAAGACAAAAAGAAAGACCATGAGAAAATACTTGAGGAGATAATAGTTGAAAACTTCCCTAAAATGGGGAAGGAAATAATCACCCAAGTCCAAGAAACCCAGAGAGTCCCAAACAGGATAAACCCAAGGCAAAACACCCCAAGACACATATTAATCAAATTAACAAAGATCAAACACAAAGAACAAATATTAAAAGCAGCAAGGGAAAAACAACAAATAACACACAAGGGAATTCCCATAAGGATAACAGCTGATCTTTCAATAGAAACTCTTCAAGCCAGGAGGGAATGGCAAGACATACTTAAAATGATGAAAGAAAATAACCTACAGCCCAGATTATTGTACCCAGCAAGGATCTCATTCAAGTATGAAGGAGAAATCAAAAGCTTTTCAGACAAGCAAAAGCTGAGAGAATTCTGCACCACCAAACCAGCTCTCCAACAAATACTAAAGAATATTCTCTAGACAGGAAACACAAAAATTGTGTATAAATTCGAACCCAAAACAATAAAGTAAATGGCAACGGGGCCATACTTATCAGTAATTACCTTAAACGTAAATGGGTTGAATGCCCCAACCAAAAGACAAAGACTGGCTGAATGGATACAAAAACAAGACCCCTGCATATGTTGTCTACAAGAGACCCACCTCAAAACAGGGGACACATACAGACTGAAAGTGAAGGGCTGGAAAAAGATTTTCCATGCAAATAGGGACCAAAAGAAAGCAGGAGTAGCAATACTCATATCAGATAAAATAGACTTTAAAACAAAGGCTGTGAAAAGAGACAAAGAAGGTCACTACATAATGATCAAAGGATCAATCCAAGAAGAAGATATAACAATTATAAATATATATGCACCCAACACGGGAGCACCACAGTATGTAAGACAAATGCTAACAAGTATGAAAGGAGAAATTAACAATAACACAATAATAGTGGGAGACTTTAATACCCCACTCACACCTATGGATAGATCAACTAAACAGAAAATTAACAAGGAAACACAAACTTTAAATGATACAATAGACCAGTTAGACCTAATTGATATCTATAGGACATTTCATCCCAAAACAATGAATTTCACCTTCTTCTCAAGTGCACATGGAACCTTCTCCAGGATAGATCACATCCTGGGCCATAAAGCTAGCCTTGGTAAATTCAAAAAAATAGAAATCATTCCAAGCATCTTTTCTGACCACAATGCAGTAAGATTAGATCTCAATTACAGGAGAAAAACTATTAAAAAATCCAACATATGGAGGCTGAACAACACACTGCTGAATAACCAACAAATCACAGAAGAAATCAAAAAAGAAATCAAAATTTGCATAGAAACGAATGAAAATGAAAACACAACAACCCAAAACCTGTGGGACACGGTAAAAGCAGTCCTAAGGGGAAAGTTCATAGCAATACAGGCACACCTCAAGAAACGAGAAAAAAGTCAAATAAATAACCTAACTCTACACCTAAAGCAACTAGAAAAGGAAGAAATGAAGAACCCCAGGGTTAGTAGAAGGAAAGAAATCTTAAAAATTAGAGCAGAAATAAATGCAAAAGAAACAAAAGAGACCATAGCAAAAATCAACAAAACCAAAAGCTGGTTCTTTGAAAGGATAAATAAAATTGACAAACCATTAGCCAGACTCATCAAGAAACAAAGGGAGAAAAATCAAATCAATAAAATTAGAAATGAAAATGGAGAGATCACAACAGACAACACAGAAATACAAAGGATCATAAGAGACTACTATCAACAATTATATGCCAATAAAATGGACAACGAGGAAGAAATGGACAAATTCTTAGAAAAGTACAACTTTCCAAAACTCGATCAGGAAGAAATAGAAAATCTTAACAGACCCATCACAAGCACGGAAATTGAAACTGTAATCAAAAATCTTCCAGCAAACAAAAGCCCAGGTCCAGACGGCTTCACACCTGAATTCTACCAAAAATTTAGAGAAGAGCTAACACCTATCCTGCTCAAACTCTTCCAGAAAATTGCAGAGGATGGTAAACTTCCAAACTCATTCTATGAGGCCACCATCACCCTAATACCAAAACCTGACAAAGATCCCACAAAAAAAGAAAACTACAGGCCAATATCACTGATGAACATAGATGCAAAAATCCTTCACAAAATTCTAGCAATCAGAATCCAACAACACATTAAAAAGATCATACACCATGACCAAGTGGGCTTTATCCCAGGGATGCAAGGATTCTTCAATATCCGCAAATCAATCAATGTAATACACCACATTAACAAATTGAAAAATAAAAACCATATGATTATCTCAATAGATGCAGAGAAAGCCTTTGACAAAATTCAACATCCATTTATGAACAAAACTCTCCAGAAAGCAGGAATAGAAGGAACATACCTCAACATAATCAAAGCTATATATGACAAACCCACAGCAAACATTAACCTCAATGGTGAAAAATTGAAAGCATTTCCTCTAAAGTCAGGAACAAGACAAGGGTGCCCACTTTCACCATTACTATTCAACATAGTTTTGGAAGTTTTGGCCACAGCAATCAGAGCAGAAAAAGAAATAAAAGGAATCCAAATTGGAAAAGAAGAAGCAAAGCTCTCACTGTTTGCAGATGACATGATCCTCTACATAGAAAACCCTAAAGACTCCACCAGTAAATTACTAGAACTAATCAATGACTATAGTAAAGTTGCAGGATATAAAATCAACACACAGAAATCCCTTGCATTCCTATACACTAATAATGAGAAAACAGAAAGAGAAATTAAGGAAACAATTCCATTCACCATTGCAACAGAAAGAATAAAATACTTAGGAATATATCTACCTAAAGAATCTAAAGACCTTTATATAGAAAACTATAAAACACTGGTGAAAGAAATCAAAGAGGACACTAACAGATGGAGAAATATACCATGTTCATGGATTGGAAGAATCAATATAGTGAAAATGAGTATACTACCCAAAGCAATCTATAGATTCAATGCAATCCCTATCAAGCTACCAACAGCATTCTTCACAGAGCTAGAACAAATAATTTCACAATTTGTATGGAAAAACAAAAAACCTCGAATAGCCAAAGCGATCTTGAGAAAGAAGAATGGAACTGGAGGAATCAACCTACCTGACTTCAGGCTCTACTACAAAGCCACAGTTATCAAGACAGTATGGTACTGGCACAAAGACAGAAATATAGATCAATGGAACAAAATAGAAAGCCCAGAGATAAATCCACGCGCATATGGACACCTTATCTTCGACAAAGGAGGCAAGAATATACAATGGATTAAAGACAATCTCTTTAACAAGTGGTGCTGGGAACTCTGGTCAACCACTTGTAAAAGAATGAAACTAGAACACTTTCTAACACCATACACAAAAATAAACTCAAAATGGATTAAAGATCTAAATGTAAGACCAGAAACTATAAAACTCCTAGAGGAGAACATAGGCAAAACACTCTCTGACATACATCACAGCAGGATCCTCTATGACCCACCTCCCAGAATATTGGAAATAAAAGCAAAAATAAACAAATGGGACCTAATTAACCTTAAAAGCTTCTGCACATCAAAGGAAACTATTAGCAAGGTGAAAAGACAGCCTTCAGAATGGGAGAAGATAATAGCAAATGAAGCAACTGACAAACAACTAATCTCGAGAATATACAAGCAACTCCTACAGCTCAACTCCAGAAAAATAAATGACCCAATCAAAAAATGGGCCAAAGAACTAAATAGACATTTCTCCAAAGAAGACATACAGATGGCTAACAAACACATGAAAAGATGCTCAACATCACTCATTATCAGAGAAATGCAAATCAAAACCACTATGAGGTACCATTTCATGCCAGTCAGAATGGCTGCGATCCAAAAGTCTACAAGTAATAAATGCTGGAGAGGGTGTGGAGAAAAGGGAACCCTCTTACACTGTTGGTGGGAATGCAAACTAGTACAGCCACTATGGAGAACAGTGTGGAGATTCCTTAAAAAACTGGAAATAGACATGCCTTATGATCCAGCAATCCCACTGCTGGGCATACACACTGAGAAAACCAGAAGGGAAAGAGACACGAGTACCCCAATGTTCATCGCAGCACTGTTTATAATAGCCAGGACATGGAAGCAACCTAGATGTCCATCAGCAGATGAATGGATAAGAAAGCTGTGGTACATATACACAATGGAGTATTATTCAGCCATTAAAAAGAATACATTTGAATCAGTTCTAATGAGGTGGATGAAACTGGAGCCTATTATACAGAGTGAAGTAAGCCAGAAAGAAAAACACCAATACAGTATACTAACGCATATATATGGAATTTAGAAAGATGGTAACAATAACCCTGTGTACGAGACAGCAGAAGAGACACTGATGTATAGAACAGTCTTGTGGACTCTGTGGGAGAGGGAGAGGGTGGGAAGATTTGGGAGAATGGCATTGAAACATGTAAAATATCATGTATGAAATGAGATGCCAGTCCAGGTTCGATGCACGATACTGGATGCTTGGGGCTGGTGCACTGGGACGACCCAGAGGGATGGAATGGGGAGGGAGGAGGGAGGAGGGTTCAGGATGGGGAACACATGTATACCTGTGGCGGATTCATTTTGATGTTTGGCAAATCTAATACAGTTATGTAAAGTTTAAAAATAAAATAAAATTAAAAAAAAAAAAAAGAACTGAACATGGAACAATAGACTGGTTCCAAATAGGAAAAATAAATAAATAAATAAATAAATAAGTACAGAAAAAGCATTTGAGAAAATCCAACATGCATTTCCCACTTAAAAAAAAAAAAAAAACTCCCAGAAACAGGGGGGAACTTTTCAACCCCATAAAGATCCCCTATGAAAATCCCTTGGCTAACAGCTGAGGTAAAAGTGACATTTTTCCACTAAGATAAAGAACAAAAAGATGTCATTGCTCGTCACTTTTATTCATCATAATACTAGAGGTTTTGGCTACTACAATAAAGCATGAAAAAGAAATATACAGCATCCAGACTGGAAAGTAAAAAGTAAAACTGTTTTAGTTCACAGATGAAGTAATTGTCTATGTAGAAAATCTGGTGAAATATGTGAAATAGCTACTAGAACTAGTAAGTGGGTTTAGCAAGAATAAAAGGTCAATAACCAAGTCAATTTTACCCTTGTATATGACAGAAGCTATCATAAATTAAAAATTTTGAAATTATCTATAATAACATCATAAATATGAAATATTTAGGGATAGATTTGAAAAAAGATGTAAAGGACCAATACACTGAAAAATTACAAAATTTGCTGCAGAAAATTAAAGAAAGTCCAAAAGTATGGAGAAAGATATTGTGCACATGGATTGGAAGATTCAATAATATCAAACTGTCAGTTTTCTCTAAATTGATAAGTAGAGTCCATGCAATGCCAGTCAAAATCCAAGCAGGCTTTTTTTGTAGGAAGTTACAAGCTGAAAGAAAGGCAAAAGATCTAGAAGAGCCATAACGCCTTGGAAAATGAAGGGTAAATCAGAGAATTTATGTTCAGTTCAGTTCAGTTCAGTCACTCAGTCATGTCTGACTCTTTGCGACTCCATGAATCGCAGCATGCCAGGTCTCCCTGTCTATCACCAACTCCCGGAGTTCACCTAAAACCATGTCCATCGAGTCGGTGATGCCATCCAGCCATCTCATCCTCTGTCGTCCCCTTCTCCTCCTGCCCCCAATCCCTCCCAGCATTAGGGTCTTTTCCAATGAGTCAACTCTTCACATGAGGTGGCCAAAGTATTGGAGTTTCAGCTTTAGCATCAGTGCTTCCAAAGAAATCCCAGGGCTGATCTCCTTTAGAATGGACTGGTTGGATCTCCTTGCAGTCCAAGGGACTCTCAAGAGTCTTCTCCAACACTTCAGATCAGATCAGATCAGTCGCTCAGTCGTGTCTGACTCTTTGCGACCAAATGAATCGCAGCACCCCAGGCCTCCCTGTCCATCACCATCTCCCGGAGTTCACTCAGACTCACGTCCATTGAGTCAGTGATGCCATCCAGCCATCTCATCCTCTGTCATCCCCTTCTCCTCCTGCCCCCAATCCCTCCCAGCATCAGGGTCTTTTCCAATGAATCAGCTCTTCGCATGAGGTGGGCAAAGTACTGGAGTTTCAGCTTTAGCATCATTCCTTCCAAAGAAATCCCAGGGCTGATCACCTTCAGAATGGACTGGTTGGATCTCCTTGCAGTCCAAGGGACTCTCAAGAGTCTTCTCCAACACCACACTTCAAAAGCATCAATTCTTCGGTGCTCAGCCTTCTTCACAGTCCAACTCTCACATCCATACATGACCACTGGAAAAACCATAACCTTGACTAGACGGACCTTTGTTGGCAAAGTAATGTCTCTGCTTTTGAATATGCTATCTAGGTTGGTCATAACTTTTCTTCCAAGGAGTAAGCGTCTTTTAATTTCATGGCTGCAGTCACCATCTGTAGTGATTTTGGAGCCCAGAAAAATAAAGTCTGACACTGTTTCCCCATCTATTTCCCATGAAGTGGTGGGACCGGATACCATGATCTTCGTTTTCTGAATGTTGAGCTTTAAGCCAACTTTTTCACTCTCCACTTTCACTTTCATTAAGAGGCTTTTGAGTTCCTCTTCACTTTCTGCCATAAGGCTGGTGTCATCTGCATATCTGAGGTTATTGAGATTTCTCCCGGCAATCTTGATTCAAGCTTGTGTTTCTTCCAGGCCAGCGTTTCTCATGATGTACTCTGCATATAAGTTAAATAAACAGGGTGACAATATACAGCCTTGATGAATTCCTTTTCCTATTTGGAACCAGTCTGTTGTTCCATGTCCAGTTCTAACTGTTGCTTTCTGACCTGCATACAGGTTTCTCAAAAAGGTAGGTCAGGTGGTCTGTATTCCCATCTTTTTCAGGATTTTCCACAGTTTATTGGGATCCACACAGTCAAAGCCTTTGGCATAGTCAATAAAGCAGAAATAGATGTTTTTCTGGAATCTCTTGCTTTTTCTATGATTCAGCGGATGTTGGCAATTTGATCTCTGGTTCCTCTGCCTTTTCTAAAACCAGCTCCAACACTTACCAACTTCAAATCTTATTATAAAGCTACAATAAAGAAAACAATGTGCTGCTTAAATATAAACAAATAGATCAATGATCACATATACAGATAGACAACTGATATTTGCAAACGGTCCAGAGATATTTTAGAGGAGAAAGGATAGTCTGGCAACAAATTATATTGGAACTATTAGAAATCCACATGCAAAAAAGAAAAAAAGGTTGTATAACAATTAACACAAATGAGTTATACACTGAAGTTAAAAAGCTAAATCTAGAAGACAATACAGGAAAAAATCTTACTAATCTTGGTTTGGGTCACGATTTCATTTTTGTTTGTGTTTGTTTTGTTTTGTCTTTTATTAATTGATTTTGGAGTATAGTTGCTTTAAAATGTTGTATTAGTTTCTGCTGTACAACAAAGTGAATCAGTTATACATACACATTTATGCACTCTTTTTTAGATTCCCTTTCCATCTAGGTTATTTTAGGCGAAGTGGTTTGAAAGAGTGCAGATCTTGGCTTTTATTCAATGCCTTTAACTCGGGATCACAAGAAAGCAATGAGATGAGGAAAGACTTGCACAGTCTTCAAACAGAAATGAAAGAAGACAGAAAGAATCCAGGAATCCAGGCTCCTAAAAATTCAGAAAAGCTAACTCTTTCTTTCTAGATTCCAGATGGTAAGAAATCATAAGACCTTTGAATAACAGAGGCCCTGGGTGTGTGCTCAGTCATGTCCTACTCTAGCCCGCTAGGCTCTTCTGTCTGTTGTGTTTCCAGGCAAGATTATTGGAATGGGTTGCCACTCCCTTCTCCAGGGGATCCTCCTGACTCAGGGCTTGAACTCGGATCTCCTGTATCTCTTGCATTGGCAGGCAGATTCTTTACCACTGTGCCACCTGGAAAGCCCCAACAAAGGCCCAGTAAGACTTAATTGAACTAGAAATTCAGTTCTGCTTTGAGACTGAATTGAGGATAGTGCATTTCCACCACAAATTATTGTTTCATATAACCTCAAGGTACTTGCCCTTAAGGTCCAAGCTGAGAGAAGCATGGACGGGAGGTAGGAAAGGCATAACGAGGTTTGAGACTTGTATTTGGGAACAAATGTCAGGTACTTACTGGCACGTGAAACTGATTAGAACCAAGTAGATCAAAATCTTCCTAAGGTGTTAAGGACATGGCATTACCAAAGAAATTATACAGACCTTTGACTTCTTGAATCTTCAACCAATCCATGGGTGCCCAAACTTACCTGAACAGGAAGTGGACTGCAAAATCTGAGCAACTCCCGAAGAGTATATGCCCAAAGTGCACTGGAGTTGTGGCCTTGGAGGATAATAGACAAGAAGGAAAGTCGAGAAGAGTAGAGCTGGGGCCTCACAGAGCAGTGGTCAGGAATGGTCCTTGCAGAGGGCAGAATAAAAATCCAACCTGCCACAGCAGAGGGCCCTTATAATGCCTGCCCTGCAGGAGTCCATTATTGCTGTTTACCAGTCACTGCTGTGTATCTCCCATTCTTCCTCATTTGGATGGTTTACTGCTCTTACTCTGTCCCTGCTTCACTGTTAAGTATTAGGTATGGAGGCAGGGGGTGAGCAGATAATCTTCCTTTTAAATTCATAGTCACTGGACTGCTGCTGCTGCTGCTGCTAAGTCGCTTCAGTCGTGTCCGACTCTGTGCGACCCCATAGACGGCAGCCCAACAGGCTCCCCCGTCTCTGGGATTCTCCAGGCAAGAACACTGGAGTGGGTTGCCATTTCCTTCTCCAATGCATGAAAGTGAAAAGTGAAAGTGAAGTCGTTCAGTCGTGTCCGACTCTTAGCAACCCCATAGATTGCAGCCCACCAGGCTCCTCTGTACATGGGATTTTCCAGGCAAGAGTACTGGAGTGGGGTGCCATTGCCTTCCCATTCTAAAAAACCAGGACCATGTACATTTTTGAATCCTGGTTTCATACTGCTGCTGCTGCTGCTAAGTCGCTTCAGTCGTGTCCAACTCTGTGTAACCCCATAGACAGCAGCCCAACAGGCTCCCCCGTCCCTGGGATTCTCCAGGCAAGAACACTGGAGTAGGTTGCCATTTCCTTCTCCAATGCTTGAAAGTGAAAAGGGAAAGTGAAATTGCTCAGTCATGTCCGACTCCTAGCGACCCCATGGACTGCAGCCTACCAGGCTCCTCCGTCCATGGGATTTTCCAGGCAAGAGTACTGGAGTGGGGTGCCATTGCCTTCTCTGAGTCGCTGGACTAGCAGAAGCTATATCTGAATTCTATTAAAAAAAAAAATATCTGGAGATCATATACATTGAATCTGTGGAGACAGGATAAGTAAATTCCATGAGTATTTTGGCCAACTGATATGAACAGCCAACTCATTGAAAAAGATCCTGATGCTGGAAAAGATTCAAGGCAAAAGGAGAAGAGAGTGGCAGAGGATGAGATGGTTGGATAGAATCACTGATTTAATGGATATGAACTTGGGCAATCTCTGGGAGAGGGTGAGGAACTGGGAAGCCTGGCGTGATGCAGTCCATGAGGTTGCAAAGAGTCAGACATGACTTAGTGACTGAACAACAAAGAAATTTAAAACAGATATTTGTTGACCACACTGTGGAAGACTCTGCTCCTTAATTCATTTCCCATTCATTTCCCTTTCTCTTCTTCCTGGTTACACAAATAGGCTACATTTCCTAGTTCCCTTTGCATTTAGGTCTAGCCAGGAGTTGGAGTTCTAGGCAAGGATTCCATTGAATGGAAATGATTGATATCACTTCAGTGATTGGCACATGTTATTGAATTGTGTCCTCCCCCAATCCATATGTTGAGGCCCTAACCCCAGTAGCTCAGTATGTGACTATTTGGAGACAGGTGATTAAATTAAACTGAGGCCATTAGGATGGGCCCTATTCAAATCTGGTATCAGGAAAGTTGGACACACAAAGAGACACCAGGGATGCACACAGACAGAGGACAGACCATGTGAGGACGTAGCCAGAAGATGGCCATCTGCAA
Organism: Bubalus kerabau; assembly: GCF_029407905.1. NCBI lineage: Eukaryota > Metazoa > Chordata > Mammalia > Artiodactyla > Bovidae > Bubalus > Bubalus kerabau. The sequence continues at coordinate 27,734,617 of NC_073630.1, read as the reverse complement.
GCGAAAGAGAGAGGCCTCAAAGAAACTAAACTTGCTGACACCTTAATCTTGGACTTCTACCTGCCAGAACTGTGAGAAAATACATTTCTGTTGTTATGGCAGCCCTACCAAGCTAATAAAGCCCATAAAACTTTCCCATATGTTATAATCCTCCTTGCCCTCCCTTTCTGGTTGGATGGAATGGAGATGACCCCCCCAGGACAAAGTTGGAAGCCATGTGCTGAAAATGGCAAGGTTACAAGCTGGAAGGAATGCCTGAAGGAAAACCATCCAACCAGGAACATCCACACTGCTCAATCACATGGATGAAAATTTTTATTTTATTTTATTCTGAAATATAGGAGTTTGTTAGTTACAGCAGAAAGCATCACTCCCAACTAGCACACTCTACAAGGCTGATGATTCCCTTTTCCCTCTCCAGTTCTCTTCTTAGTCACTATTGGCAGGGGGTGGTATGTACTTTTCACCTCTTAACAAGCCCTGTGGGAATATGGCTGGCTTCTATTACAAACTGGCTTTCAAAGTAGGATACTTAGTACCTCTTGTCCACAGTTTGAGGCCTTAACCACAACTCTTGGACACAGTGCATTTTCCACTCAATATCCTCTAACATATTTTTTAAATAGGTTAATTAAAGTAGAAGAAATAGAAAATTCACAATTATATTAACAATAAAAATACATTCAACTTATGTGTCATTCAGTGGGAGAACTTCCATTATTTAGTAGGCAATGAGGAAGCTATCTACTATTTTTAAAAAACACTACACAGCCATAAAGAACCTCATATAAGTGTCTTATCTTTTAAGACCACCTTCAGAAAAACAATGATTGGTTGTAAGCAATGGATAATGACTCAGTATCACCAACCATGAACAATATTGGACACTTATGATGGCCATATAAATGGGTAGAGAGACATTTTCTGTAAGTAGGGTGACAGTATGTCTCAGTTGGTCTAGAAGATCCTTGCCTGTAGTTATAAAGTCTGTACTGATTTAGATGATAAATTTGATGAACATCTTATTCATTGGATAAGTTAAGTATACATATTGAGAGAAGGGACAGAAGAAAGAGCCCTTGGAAAATGTTAAGGAAAGCTTTTTAAACTGCACAACACAGATTGGGACTTGAACCCACTGTCTTTTCATTGAAATCACACACCTGCCTCAGGACTTAATGAGGCTCAGGTTTTTAAGTCTGATCACAGAAAGAACTCGGTGAGAGACAAAGTGATAAGTAAGACGTAGATTTATTTAGAGAAATCCACATGCCATAGACAGAATGGCAAAGGCTCAAAGGTAAGAGTGGTCCTAGGACATGCTATCATCTTAGAAAGTGAGAGTGGCCATGAGAGGAATGCACTCCACAGACAGAGTGTGGGCTATCCCAGCAGGCCAAAGGCCCTGAAATACGGGATGGTTAGTTTTTATGGGTAATTTCATAGGATAATGTGTGGGAGGATTACTCCAACTGTTTTGGAGAAGGGGTGGAAATTTCCAGGAATTGGGCCACTGCTCACTTTTTGGCCTTTTATGGATGGCCTTGGAACTGTCATGACACCTGTGGGTGTGTCATTTAGCATATGCTAATGTAGTACAATGAGCGTATAATGAGGCTCAAGGACTATTGGAAGTTGAATCTTCAACCCTCTTGGACCTAATCCATTCTAACCAGTTCTTGTCATATCCTCAATGGCTATGTCATTCTTTTAAAGATTATGCCCTGCCCTCTTGCTTCCTGTTACATTTTCCTTAAAACTGTATGCCTCACTCCTAGAGGGATTGTGTCCTCTCTTTTATATGGTTCTTTCTAAGGGTAGTTGTATTACTCTGCTCATGCTGCCATAACAAAATTCCATAGACTGGGCAGCTTAAAAATCACTGCAGATGGTCACTGCAGCCATGAAATTAAAAGACACTTACTCCTTAGAAGGAAAGTTATGACCAACCTAGACAGCATATTAAAAAGCAGAGACATTACTTTGCCAACAAAGGTCCGTCTAGTTAAGGCTATGGTTTTTCCAGTGGTCATGAATGGATGTGAAAGTTGGACTATCAAGAAAGCTGAGCACCGAAGAAGTGATGCTTTTGAACTGTGGTGTTGGAGAAGACTCTTGAGAGTCCCTTGGATGACAAGGAGATCCAACCAGTCCATTCTAACGGGATCAGTCCTGAGTGTTCATTGGAAGGACTGATGGTGAAGCTGAAACTCCAATACTTTGGCCACCTGATGCAAAGAGCTGACTCATTGGAAAAGACCCTGATGCTGGGAAAGATTGAGGGCAGGAGGAGAAGGGGAGGGCAGGAAGAGAAGGGGATGACAGAGGATGAGATGGTTGGATGGCATCACTGACTCAATGGACATGGGTTTGGGTATACTCTGGGAGTTGGTGATGGACAGGGAGACCTGGAGTGCTGCGGTCCATGGGGTTACAAAGAGTCGGACACGACTGAGTGACTGAACTGAACTGAAGTGGACAGCTTAAACAATAGACACATATTTCTCACTGTTCTGGAGGCTAGAAGTCCCAGAATGTCCAGCACAGTTTCTGTAAGAGTTCTCTCCCTGCCTTACAGAAGCCACCATCTTGCTGTGCCCATACATGGCCTTTCTCAATGCAGGCACATGGAGGGAGAAATAGATCTTTCCCTTCCTCATTTTTTAGGCCACCAATCCTATCAGGTTAGTATTAGACTTCATCTGAGTTTAATTGCCTCCAAAAGCCCTGTCCCAAATCACCTAAGGAGTTTGGGCTTCAACATGTGAACATGCCAGGTGTATTGTCAGGACAGTTCAGTCCACAGCAGTGGTTATGGCTTTTGAGGTACTCTTGTTAATTGTTTTCTTATTATTGTACCAGTTTAAGTGGAAAAGTCAGAATTCTGTTTACACTTGAAAAAAATTGCTTCTTGGCAGCTGCCACAGCATTTGGCAAGCCAAGATCAAAGAAAGCCAGAATTGTAAGCAAGAGTCTATATTTATGTTAGCAATGTTTTGTTATAAACCAACAAGTATGATCAGCAGAATCCAAAGCTGAGAGATAAAGGACTTTGTATTGTAAAGAGTGATTGGGCAACTGAGTGTCTTTGCTGTGTTCAGCCTAGTTCCATCAGAAAACAAGAATGGACTTATTGGGATGTGCATAGGAGGTAGTAAACTAGTTTAAGAGACAGTGTGACCTATGCTTACTTCTCACCTTAGGGCAGGTTATAATTGATAATTGGATGTCTGTGTGCTTTAGAAAATTACTGCTTACTTACATTCAACAATTACTCATGAACCAGAAGAAAATATATAGTGTCATAAGTGTGTTTTTCCTCTCTTCATAAAGCAAATTCTCTTCCTTAGGTACTTTGTTTCTGAGATTACTTCTCAATTTTACCAAAACTGTCTTGCGACAATCATCGACAACTGACTCTAATAAAAAAAAATCTGACACAGTGATAATCAAAATTACAGCTTGAAGACTATGAAAATGCTGAGTTTCAAAAGCAAATGGAAAATAGAAATCTATCTTTTCTGGGAAAAAAAAAAGAAACCTCTTGTATAGATAGGAGACATAATTTTAATAAAATCATTAAATTTACAGGAGCCTCAGATAGTAGAAAATCCTTTGCATTTTTAGATTGGACCAGAAAACCTTAAACTAACAAAAATCTTGGTTTTTAAATGATAGGGCAGCAAACCTGAGGAAAGTCAGAAACTCTGGGATCAGAAACCCTGGGAAGAACTGGTTATCTTACAAAGCAGGTAATATCACAAACAAGTCTATCTGTACATATTGATACAGGGACAAGAGGTAAAAAACAAAGTAATAATGTGGCCTGAATTGAAAGTAGATCAAAGCCCTGTAGGAGTGGCTATTTGTTTGGAGGGACAATAGGGAATGACAAATGCAATGAAGGAAAAGATAAGGGAGTTACATCTAAATAGCTTGTTGTTGACATCTTATATTCCCAACAGAAGTTAGAGAAGAGGATATGGAATGCACCAAGGGGTAAAGGATGCAAGGACTTCAGAACAAAAATTATGAACCATCCCAGAGAGAAAGCAAAAACAGGAAGTGTTTAAACATTATCTGACAATAACAGTTAGGGATGAACTTGTGAGTAACTGGATCACAACAAATTTCTCCCTTGCCAATTTCCCTTCCACTCTCCACCCCTCAGTATAGAAGATGGGATTTTTAAAGCTGAACCAGAAAGTAGCTCATGATTGCTGATGGAGATCACAAATGAGGTAATAAAATGTTGTGAAAGAAGAAGCTGTTCCTGTGATTATAGAAAGTGCCTTGCTTTTGAAAAGCAAACACAATGAAACCTTAGCAAGACCCAAGAGAAAACCCAATAGCCTTAGGTTATGTCAACTATCTCTCTACAAGAACAGGAGGCATCCCTAATCCTGTACAAGGAAATTTACCTGAACCAGGAAGAGAAGGGAATTCTCTGCTGATTGAACCGGAAAAAGAATGGTAATACCTCTGAAAAGAAAAAACCACACAAAAATTCACAGAATTATACATCTTTGCCCAATCTCAGTTTGCTTCATAAGCTCTTCTTCACTTTTTCTTTCAGTTTGCTTAACACTTTTAGACAGGCTGGCACCATTAAATGAAGCCAAAATAGGATCAGTGCAAAGTATTATTAGTTTAAGAATGTGAAGTTAATGCCTAAGAAATAGAATCACGGTACTCCCTTAGAGCCATGCTAACTGAGCCAAGGTTGTAGAAATACTTACTCCTACAGCTACTTGCAGACTTCCCTTGATATTTTAACCAGAGTAGTGCCTATCTACCTTGGAAGCCTTGACCAACACTCTCAAATCCTCACTGATCTCTAATGATTGCCTTACTAACAATCTCAGCTATTCTTCTTAATTATTCAGCCCACATTTGTTGAATGTCATCTATCAATGCATCCCAGGTTATTGTTAAGCATCTTCACATTTTGCTTGTAAGCTCTTGGAAGTAGTATCTTCTTCATCTTTACATCCCTTTCAATAACAACACTTCCAGTGTCTTGCTCTGTGCACAGCACACAGTGTATATATTAGTAAGTCCATAATATTCTGAAACATATCTATTCAAAATATAAGGGATTTAGGGTCAGACACATGTGAGCCTGGCTACAGAAACTTTCCCTGTGCTTCTTTTATGAAATTTCTCATTCATTCTCAGAGCATTTATTCACGTATTTCCCTGAGGGAGAGTTCAAGAGTATCTGAGAAAGTGGGAAGTTAAGGTCTGGAAGGATTTCGTACCTATCTTCTCTCCATTCATATGATCTGGACAAGTTAATTAACTTAGTTAAGGCTCCGTTCTCTCATCTCTAAAATGAAAATGATAATACACACATTATATGATTTTCATCTTACATTTCAGAATATATAAGATAATATACATGAAGTATTTATTTAGTTCTATGCCCAGTAAGAACTCAATAACACATTTACTATTAGTATTTTGGGCTTCCTTGATGGCTCAGGGGTAATGAATCTGCCTGCCAATCAGGAGATGCGGGTTCAATCCCTGGGTCAGGAAGTTTCCCTAGAGAAGGTAATGGCAACCCACTCCAGTATTCTTGCTGGGAAATCCCATGGACAGAGGAGCCTGGAGGGCTACAGTCCAGGGGGTCTCAAGAGTCAGCCACGACTTAGCAACCACCACCACTAGGATTTTAGTATTTCACCTCTAATTAGTCTCTGTAATATCCCTGTTGATCCTCCTGATATTCTCTTCTCAAAGGTTCCCAGATTTTTCACAGCCATTTGTAGGGTTCACACACAACTTCCAATACTACATATTCCTAAACATTCTCCAGGATTCTTCTTTACTTCACTTTCCACATCCAAACAAGCAACTCTACTGGTTCTACCTCCAAATCTATTCTGAATCTCTCTGCTTCCTCCTGGCCAGGCCACTATGACAAGTCCAAGCTACCATCTTCTCTCATCTTCCCCACTAAAGCAGCCTCCAAACTGGCCTTGTGGCTTCTATTCTTGACCCTCTACAACCTTTAGTTCACACACCAAAGTGATTTATAAACCTAAATTATACCACACTATTCATATTACTAAAACTTTAGAGTACTTCCTGATCCCAATTATAATAAAATCCAAATAAAACTCTTTTTTTTCTTCAAATATACCTTTCATTCTCATCAGGCTCTTGCACTACTACTGCTCCTATAGGAAGTGCTCTCTCATTTAACACATTTATCAGTGTCCCTTTTTTTCTCCTTTCAAATCTTAGAATAAACACCTTTCTTGATCTCTTCATAAATGCTTTCTACGGCTACCCTATGTACAGTAGCCACACAGATACTCTTGTTTTAAAAAGTTGTTAAGTCAGTATTACTGTTTACCCTTGAGCAAATAGGGTTTGAACTGCACAGATCCATTTATAATACAGTTTTTTTTCAATAAATATATACTTGGTCCTCTAACCCATGATATGTGCATGGGTTTTGAATCCATGGAAGAATTCAACCAACCTCTGATGGAAATTTCCATGGGTGATTGGTCAGATCCTCAGATGTGAAACACACAGATATGGAGGGCAGATTATTCTACAATATTTTATGTCAGGTAGTTCAGCATTCACAGATTTTGGGTGGAGAAGGTCTCCTGGAACGAATTCCCTCTGATCCTCAGAGACCGCTGTGTTTGTTGATAACCACCCTCCCCCACTTCTGCTGCAGCGCTCTGTCCTTTAGTGGTTTAGAGTCTAAAGGGCAAACTCACGCCTAAGTATTCATGGATTCCTTCTGAGGTGCATTTCTCATTGGAATTATTTTTCGATCATCAACATGCAGTTGGTGACAGAAATGCAATAATCCCTAGCTATTTCTTAATGACTTTCAGTGTACAAATCACGGTGCTAGCATTCTTGGTAACGTTAGGGAGAAAATCACCTTCTCCTTCCTATGCTGAAGGGTGCCAGTGATGATTCCTGTGATCCTCAGGATACTGGAAGGAGTGCACTGAAAAGTCTTGCTCTTATAAGGATTATATTTTAGCGGAGGAAAATAGATTATAATCAAATAAACAAAGAAAGACTGAATGAATGAACAAGAAAAATGTCTGGTAGAGATACATAATGCAATGTAATAAACAGTGACTTCAACAAAACTCAGTTTCTATTAACAAAACTTTCAAATAGATTAAATACAAATTGAGGAAGGGAATTCCAGTGACGAATGTTTCCTCCAGTGCCTGTCTCTATAGACATATTGCCTAAATGCTCAGATATACAATTTCTTTCCATTTTATTCAGTTTTACCCTTGGGGTATTTCAAGTGACAGATATGTATTTTAATGGATGGCTTCTACTAACAAAGTTCTCAAAAGCAGTCCTCATTAACACAAATCAATGCTGCGTCTATGTTTGCAACATATCTCACAATGTTTCCATAGACCTTGACAATGCTCTTTCCAAATGTTCATCTTCCTTAAATTCTTATATAAACTAGTCTTTTTCCCCATTAATTTTTCTCTCATGCTATGCACAGATAGATCACAATAAGAGCAGCAACTGAAATGAATTTTCAGCTTGGAAAGAATTTGCAGTGATCGCTCAACCTCATTCAAGTTCAGGAAAAATTCAGTTCAAGTTACCTTTCATCATCCTTGGTGTTTATTCTAGGAATTCCATCATCAAGAGTAGCCCAGGGCAGACTTAGCCAAGTTGACACAACAGAACTCAATTTTTCAAGTGACTAGGAAAAGAAAACTCCCAGTGCGTTAGAAGAGTTTCTGATCTTTAGGTATTTTACATTATGAACAGAGAAGCATCTAATGCAAGATTTATTGGTAAAACTCTTGGGGGTCTATTTTCCAAGTTGTATAAAACCATGTGATATTTCCTTCCATTATGTATTTTAAACTATATCATGGGCATATACTTTTAAAAGGAGGAGAAATTTCAGAGTTAAGCTGCCAGAATCCAAACCATCACTGTTGGTGTGCATGATTCTCTATAAAAGTGCTTTAGGGTAATCACTTCCTATATATCAGAATTAAGAAAAATAATTCATCTAATTAGAGTCATATTTTAAGTAGTACAGTATTTATTTAAGCATAAATAAGCATGGCCTCTTCAGACCTGCTATAACCCCTTTTCATTCATATTGCATGTGCCTTTAGCACCACCCAACCCCACCCTGAGGGCTTCCCTGGTGGTTCCGATGGTAAAGAATCTGCCTGCAATGCAGGAGACCTGGGTTCTATCCCTGCGTTAGGAAGATCCCCTGGAGGAGGGCATGGCAACCCACTCCAGTATTCTCGCCTGGAGAATCCTGACGAACAGAGAAGCCTAGCGGGCTATAACACACATATTCCAACCCCACTCTGAAGTTTTCCTCCTGAGAACACCCATCAGAAAAGTCAGGTTCTTTTATAAATAAATTTAAGTGAAAAGAGACACAATTGGTATTTTTCATTTAGTTCTAAATGAGTTTGTTAGCATCTTATAAACATATCTTATTAAAACTAATGACACTCTTCTTATACCAGAATTTTTTCCCAGTTTGCTTCTCATAAAGCAAATATATACAGCATGACTGAGCTGCTGCAGAAACATTTTTTGCTTTGCACTGACACTTTGCCTTAATTGACTACAAGGAAATCCCCAAACTTCAATCAGGGACTAGAAGTGAGCATAGGAGTTGCAGTCTAGGAAAGTTAGGATTTTACACTCCATGGTCACAATTGCCAATTCTGAGCACTTGGGCAAGATACTTAGCCACTCTATGCGTTAATGTCCATATCTTGGAAATGAGGCTAATGAAAATGCCTACAGTGTAGGATCACTGTGAAGATCACATGAGAAAATATTTATAATATGCTTATGTTTGACACATACTGCTACTGCTAAGTCACTTCAGTTGTGTCCTACTCTGTGCGACCCCAGAGACAGCAGCCCACCAGGCTCCCCGTCCCTGGGACTCTCCAAGCAAGAACACTGAAGTGGGTTGCCATTTCCTTCTCCGAAGTTAGTGCTTAATAAATGTTGGTCAGTATTATAACTGTGCAAGTTATAGATTAGAATGTATGAGAAGCAATGCATCAATGGTGGTGTTAGAGGTGGTAAAAAGGGGAAGAAAGAGTTATATGCAGTCGAAGACTAGTTCTTTTCAGTGTTGTTTTGATTTTTATCTGTGCATTAATAACTTTTAAATTATTAATGGAATTCCTGTAAGAAAAATAACATGCAAGCACAAGGCTAAAACTACCATTCTAATTCCCCTTTTCACATTGAAACTATGTTTAATAATGCCAACTCTAGTGTTCTTAGGAATGCAGTTAACAGTTTATAGCTGAATATTAAGTACATAGTCTCATCATAGCCATGATGCAGATAAGAAAAGTGTGAAACCATAGAAAAGTATACTAAGAATGATTAAAGATTTCACAGAAGAGCATTTTCTACTATATGGACACCTCAAAGCAGTAAGTTCTATCTACTAATGCTTTCGACACTCTTGAAAATTCCCCCTACAAAAAATTTTGTCTAAGTGATGTGATTAAATACATAGATTGACAGATTAACTCTCAAAGTTTACAAAGTGCAAGATTTCCAATCCAGTTAGAATTCCTCTAATCATGAAGGCAAAAGGGGGCAGATCAAAGGGAAATAATGCGAGCGAACCCAGTTGGAAAGTCATTACAGTCCCTTTCATAGAAACAGTCTACTAAGTAAATGATATTTTATTTATATATATATTTATATGTAAATTACAAAAAATATATATAAATATATATATAAATAAAATATCATTTACTTAGTAGACTGATATTTTATTTATATGTATATTTTTATATAAATATATTTTGTAATTTATATATAAATATATATATAAATAAAATATCATATATTTATATATAAATTACCGGAGAAGGCAATGGCACCCCACTCCAGTACTTTTGCCTAGAAAATCCCATGGATGGAGGAGCCTGGTAGGCTGCAGTCCATGGGGTTGCGAAGAGTCGGACACGACTGAGCAACTTCACTTTCACTTTTCACTTTCATGCCTTAGAGAAGGAAATGGCAACCCACTCCAGTGTTCTTGCCTGGAGAATCCCAGAGACGGGGGAGCCTGTTGGGCTGCCGTCTATGGGGTCACACAGATTAGGACACGACTGAAGCAACTTAGCAGCAGCATATATAAATTACATAGTTAATCCTGCTCTAGGACACCAAATTTACCCTTCTTTTGTTCTAGTATCACAGGTTAATAATTTCCAATCCTGACTAGTTATATGAAGGTCCAATTGACCTTACAATGTATAAATTAGACACTTAGATATTTACCCATAACACTTGGCACTTAATGTAAATAACTTCTTGGGAAAACATTTATTTATTACCTTATCTAAATATTTCTCCTCTGGCTAATGAGAATCATTTCAACTGGTTTATTGCTTCATAGTACTAAACACTATATGAAAATGTTGATTCATGTTCTTGTTTAATGTCTGCCACTCAACTGCATACATGTATTTGGTTCATCTGCATACATCAAGTATATACTACAGCACCTAGCACACAGCAAGCACTCTTTAGAGATCCAGTAAATAGAAATAAAAGTTCTGCGAGAGGTAGACCTAGACAAATTTATCAACATCACAACTTTATAGACATGATATTTTGTTGGGCAAAAGAACAGCAGCACAAACTCATTAAATAGATTTGTTTGATTTAATTTCATTCCTTTGTTTTGAATTCCACTATTTTTAATTTTTTTTTTACTTTGATTGTTTCTTTTATCTTCTCTTGTCAATGTAGTTTAAAAAAAAAAAAAAAAACACTGGAATTGTAGTGCCTTATACAGTAGTTCTTGTAAAGACCAGTTTTGTGCCCAGTTGTGTCCTACTTTTTGTGACCCCATGGACTGTAGCCCGCCAGGCTCCTTTGTCTGTGGAGTTCTCCAGGTAAGAATACTGGAGTGGTTGCCATTTCCTTCCCCAGCGGATGTTCACAATCCGGGAATCAAACCCATGTCTCTTGTGTCTTCTCCACTAGCAGGTGGATTCTTTACCACTGTGCCCAGTTCTTGTAAAACATTGCCAAATGTCTTCCAAAAAATCATTTCCTCACTACCTATGGAGAGGAGATGTCTAAATTCCTAATGAAAGGATAGATTGCAATCTTTTTCTTTCCTGGGCAGATAACTAAGAATGAGTTCTCTAGCAAATCAGCAAGGTGTGGAGTTGAAGTATTTGCTGAAACAAGCATTGGTTTAGTCTCAAGCACAGCCAAATCTCTTTCATCAGAATAAACTAGGCCTTCGCTTAAACTCATATTTCAAGTTAGAATGAATGCTTGTGCCTTTTTAATTTCTAGCACTATAAAAGAGTTCATGAACTAAACTAAAATAACTCCAGCTGCTTGTAGACAATTCAAAAATTGAAGAAAAGAAATATAATTTGTAGAGAGAGAAAAATGGACATATAACAGCCCCAAATTCAAAAGTATGCCAAAAGAAGTTCTCAGTAGTTTACAAAAACATCACCAAAGATTTTCTTGCAACTATTGATTATTTTACCATGGAATAAGTTTTCCCTAGACAGGCAATTTGTAGAGACTAATGTTATGGCACCACTGAACTCAAACTGAGTTTTAAGAAGTCATCTTAGGTTCAATGAATTACTTGCTGAATAACAACTTCCAAGTCATTTGCCAATATATTTTGAAAAACTTTTACAATTTTAATTGATGAGTGAAATATGATCAATTACAGCAGGGTGAATTTTTTCCAGAACTTTTATGTTTCTACAGATAAAGATTCCTGAGGACATCTTTGATAGTAATCTTACAATGCAATATGGCTTGGGAGATGGCAAAATTGATACTTGGTTAATTGGTACTTTAGTTATTTTTTTTCCCCAATTCAATTTCCTCAGATTTCCTAGAGAAGTCAGATTATCTTGTATGTTATTCCTTTCATGAGTGAATACTTCTTGCCATGTTAGATGAGTAATGACAAAGATGTTTATAATTTCTTTTTTTTTATTTTATTTTATTTAACTTTACAATATTGTATTGGTTTTGCCATATATCAAAATGAATCTGCCACAGGCATACATGTGTTCCCCATCCTGAACCCTCCTCCATCCTCCCTCCCCATACTGTTCCTCTGGGTCGTCCCAGTGCTCCATCCCCAAGCATCCAGTATCGTGCATCGAACCTGGACTGGCGACTCATTTAATATATGATATTATACATATTTCAATGCCATTCTCCCAAATCATCCCACCCTCTCTCTCTCCCACAGAGTCCAAAAGACTGTTCTTTTGACCACTTTGTCATACCAAGAAGGATCTTATGCAACAGAAATAAAATTCAAAATAGAATTTGATTTAACAAAATAAATCATACAACCTATTGGCAGTGTCTAGAGGTATAACCGATATTTAAGGAGATACTCAGGACTCACAAGTTAAACAGAATCTATTGTCCTGTTTAGTTTCTTTCATGCCATTTTTCATTCTCTGTAACAGTCTTATGTATTTACTATCTACTTGTTCGTTGTATCTCTCCTTACCTCTCCCTCCCAGTCACAATTCCAGTTTCAAGAGCACAGAGAGTTTGTCCTGTGTCCTGCTGTAACCTGGACATAGTTGAGGTTTTCAGTCATTATTTGTTAAATTAATGAAATCAGAAGAATGGGACAAGTGTTGATTGACTTCAGGAAGAAAACATCTTGACCATTAAATTGTTTCATTCAATAGAGCTGTATTAGGTTAAATAGAATCCCCTTTAAAGATAAATCCAAGTCCTAATCTCTAGTACCTCTGAATCTCACTTAATTTGAAAATAGGTTCTTTGTAGATGTAATTAAGTTAAAAATCTTGGGATGAGATCATCCTAGATTTCAAGTGGGTCCTAAGTTTGATGGCTGAACATTCTTAAAAGAGAACAAAGAATCAGTTTTGAGACACAGAGGTCATTTGGGAGAAGGTCATAGGAAGATGGAAGTAGAGACTATAGTGATGCATTTACAAACCAAGAAACCTCAAAGATTCCTGACATCTACCAGGAGCTAGGAGAGTGGTACAGGACAGATTTTCCTCAGAGCCTCTACAAAGAACTAACCAAGCCAGTAATTTGATTTTGGAAGTCTGGCCTCCAGAACTAGGAGAGAAGAAATTTTTGTTGTTTTAAGCCATCAATGTGTGGTAATATATTGCATCAGTCCTAGGGAACTAAAACAAAAGTGAACTGAAATCACAATTACTTAACTTGCTCTTTTTTATAATGGCAGAAAGAAAGATAAGATCAATTAATTACTCATTCATCAGTGTGATTAAAAGAGACAATATAAGAAGTTTTCATGAATAGTATTTTCTAATAAATAGTAATGAAAAATCATAAAGTAACGGATGTAGCAGTTTGGTCAGGTTAATAGACAAACGAGGCAGTGATGTCAGACACTACATTCAAATCCTGGGTCTACCTCTTACTATGTGACCTTGGACAAGTTACTTCACCTTTTTGACTGTTCCCTGGAAAATGAGGATAATAATAGTATCTAAATGCAAGTAAAACACTTCAGCAGGGCCTACAATTCAGGAAGTGCTAGTGATTATTCATGAACTTCTTAGTCACCACTTAAGAGAACACAGTTATGCAAAGAGAGCATGGGATTGATATTAGTTGAAGGCAGCATGAAGGAATACACCAAGTAATCTGCTTCTGAATTTAAAGGCTTTCTAAAAGGAAACCATAGGTTTCAAAATTCTATGACTTAGGATTTCTGCCTCCTTTTTTCTCTTATTCTCTCTCTAGCAATTCTTTCTGTCTGAAAAGAAGTGCTTCTTCTACCCTTTTATTCGTAGTTCCTTCAGCATCCTAATGCTTTTGGAAAAAGGAAGGAATGGGAGCAAGTAAAGTGTGGAAACCACAATTTTTATCTCCTATGTCAATGGCAGAGATTAGGTGCATTCTGTTTTAGCACTTGAAGTTACATGCAAAACCATCCAGTTCAACTCCTTTGTTTACAGATGGCAAGAGAGTCTATGAAACTCATCCATGATTACTAGGTGCTATGAGGGCAAAACTCTAGGGTATCTTATTGTGTGCTCAGTCGCTTAGTCATGTCTGACTCTTTGCAACCCCAAGTGTTGTGGTCTGGGAGCAGGTTAGAAAAGAATTTCCAGACATGAGACATAATGAGAGGGAAATAAAGTTTATTAGAGTGGGAGATACGTGAACTGTGAACTTCCAGATGTCCAAGCTGGTTTTAGAAAAGGCAGAGGAACCAGAGATCAAATTGCCAACATCCGCTGGATCATGGAAAAAGCAAGAGAGTTGCAGAAAAACATCTATTTCTGCTTTATTGACTATGCCAAAGTCTTTGACTGTGTGGATCACAATAAACTGTGGAAAATTCTGAAAGAGATGGGAATACCAGACCACCTGATCTGCCTCTTGAGAAACCTATATGCAGGTCAGGAAGCAACAGTTAGAACTGGACACGGAACAACAGACTGGTTCCAAATAGGAAAAGGAGTACATCAAGGCTGTATATCGTCACCCTGCTTATTTAACTTACATGCGGAGTACATCATGAGAAACGCTGGGCTGGAAGAAGCACAAGCTGGAATCAAGATTGCCGGGAGAAATATCAATAACTTCAGATATGCAGATGACACCACCCTTATGGCAAAAAGTGAAGAGGAACTAAAATGCCTTTTGATGAAAGTGAAAGAGGAGAATGAAAAAGTTGGCTTAAAGCTCAACATTCAGAAAACTAAGATCATGGCATCTGGTCCCATCACTTCATGGAAAATAGATGGGGAAACAATGTCAGACTTCATTTTTTGGGGCTCCAAAATCACTGCAGATGGTGACTTCAGACATGAAATTAAAAGACACTTACTCCTTGGAAGGAAAGTTATGACCAACCTAGATAGCATATTGAAAAGCAGAGACATTACTTTGCCAACAAAGGTCTGTCTAGTCAAGGCTATGGTTTTTCCTGTGGTCATGTATGGATGTGAGAGTTGGACTGTGAAGAAGGCTGAGCGCCGAAGAATTGATGCTTTTGAAGTGTGGTGTTGGAGAAGACTCTTGAGAGTCCCTTAGACTGCAAGGAGATCCAACCAGTCCATTCTAAAGGAGATCAGTCCTAGGTGTTCTTTGGAAGGAATGATGCTAAAGCTGAAACTCCAGTACTTTGGCCACCTCATGCAGAGTTGACTCACTGGAAGTGACTCTGATGCTGGGAGGGATTGGGGGCAGGAGGAGAAGGGGACAAAAGAGGATGACATGGCTGATGGCATCATTGACTCGATGGACGGGAGTCTGAGTGAACTCCAGGAGTTGGTGATGGACACGGAGGCCTGGCGTGCTGTGATTCATGGGGTGGCAGAGTCGGACACGACTGAGGGACTGAACTGAACTGAACTGAGAGTGGGAGATGCTGTTAGAACAGCAGGCCAGCTCAAGGGAGAACCAAGGTTGAACAGGGGTCCTTAGTCCACTTTTATACCCAGGGTACAAGGAGTGGGATAGGGGCCTTGTGGGTCATATGCTGATTGGATGAGGGACATATACTGGTTGGGGGGCAGCAGGGAGAGTAAGGTAAATATCTTCTCCCTACGGGGTAGGAGGGGAGCTCAGGAGGATGTGAAATCCGTTAATAGTTACAGCATGGGGGAGGGAAGGGCGATAAGGGTCTGGGTTTTTCCATTCCTGCATTCCAAGACCCTCCTTGGTTTTATCTGCTCTTTCATCCTTGCGTCACCACACCATGGACTGTAGCCCACCAGGCTCCTCTGTCCCTGGAATTTTCCAGGCAAAAATTCTGGAATGGGTTTCCATTTCCTGCTCCAGGGGATCTTTCTGACCCAGGGATGGAATGCATGTCTCCTGCATTGGCAAGTGGATTCTTTACCACTGCATCACATGGGAACCCCATGGATATGTTTTTAACGTCTATATATATGTATGCTAGCACAGGTCCTCCATATAAAAATAAACAAATGACTGACAAGTTAGTTGATGCCATTACTACGAGTACTATATTAATTCTGCATTTCGTTATGAGAGAGGATAAAATGTATGATAACATAGTGGAAGGCAAATAATGTTGACTTATATGTTCATACTAAAGTATGTAATATCACTTATTTTATGTTGGAAGGACAAGTCCTGATATTGCTGAAAATGCATATCAACTCATTAAACTTAGGCAAATAATAAAGATGATTTCATAGCCACTTAGAATAACAAATGTATTATAATGTTTTTTCTCTGTCTTTTACTTGTTCTATAAGATTTCTTTCATGGAGTTTTTAGAATATCATCTCTTTCTAGAAATGCCAGACCCCCTTTTTATCCCATCTGCAAGACATGTGTAGCCATCTCTTCCTCCTTTCACAGGGAATTAGCTTGCGTCCATATTCCAGAAAGTGAGTTTGGAAGGTTGGAAAGAGTGGGAGGTGGTAGGAAAGTCAGCCAAAATGAGCAATTTCAACTTTTTTTTTTTTTTCCTGTATAAATGTGATGGCCAAGACCCAAATGGCTCTGGCTTTCCCACCAGCATGCACTTTTCCCACACTCCTCTCTAGCTAGAACTTTGATCCCTGAGCATCGCTTGCAGAATCATTTATCATCAGGTGTTCAATATCCCTTAAAAGGGCTCTGTTTCTGGGCCCTCCTAAAGGATATGAAGGAAAACTAGACAACTTAACCATATTAGGTTTAAAACACACAATTCTGCTCTTTGCCACTTTAGCTGACATTTGCCTAACTGCAAAACCACTTTAGACACATCACCAATTTATAATAGGATCCTATAAATGGAGTCCTTTTATCCAAGGATTCAAGTTTGGGTGACTGGAGAAAAGATTAGGCCTCTACATAGAAAATGATTTTTATTAAATACATGATAATTAAAGGATTCCCTCTTCATGTTTTGTTCTTCTTAATTTACTGCAGAGAGGAAAAATGACTTCATTTTGAACCAATGAGAGTTCTGGATCCAGATCTCAGAAATATCAGGACTGTGATAGGAAATACTCATGAAAAAGCATTAAGATACCAGAACACACACATTGATTTGTATTATTTATTACACATATAAGTGATATCATTAAAGTATTTGTCTTTGTCTGACTTTTTCACTAAGTGTAGTGTTCTCTAGGTATATGCAAAATAGAAACAGACTCACAGATGTAGAAAACAAACTAGTGGCTACCAGTGGGAAGGGGGAAGGAGTGAGGGGCAAATTAGAGGCATGGGATTAAGAGATTACGTACTATGTATAAAATAGAAAAGCAACAGGATATATTAGGAGCATAGAGAATTATAGACTTATCTTGCAATAACTTTTAAGGTAGTATAATCTGTAAAAAAACAAAAATACTGAATCACTATGCTGGACACCTGAAATTAACATAATATTGTAAACCAACTATACTTCAATTAAAAAAAAAGGTATCAGAACAAATGACCCGTAGATTTAGTATCATTTTCATTGTACCAAGAGCTACTTTATGTCCCAGAGAGTTCCTTCACATTAATATAAAGGAAACTGCATTTATTTCTTAAAATGATGCCTTTCCTATATAATCAGATCTTTTACTTATTAGCTTTCGAAATTTAGAGGAAAAAGCTAATTGGCTTCCAAGTAATCAGTAGGTCACAAGCTCAAGCATGTTTCCCAAAGAGAGCTTTCCCCTTGGCTAAGTTTCGTAATGGCAAAATACAGAAAGTAAGAATTTAAAAATAGATTTAAACCTTTTCAAGACATTGACACCATCATTCATCTGTGAAGTCTGTAACAAATCAAGAATTCTTAATGCCCTATGCTTTGTTCCTCTTCCATCTTTTAGGTTTCAGTTTTCCTTCCTTTGTTAGTAGAACAATATAGTCAATGGACAGCTTTCCTGGTGGCACAGATGGTAAAGAATTTGCCAGGAATGCAGAAGACCTGGGTTCAATCCCTGGGTTGGGAAGTTCCCTGGAGAAGGGAATAGCAACCCACTCCAGTATTCCTAACTGGAGCATTCCATGTACACAGGAGCCTGGCTGGCTACAGTCCACGGGATCACAGAGTTATACGCAACTGAGCAACTAACTGATAGCCAATAGAATGTGTGCTTTTAAAGCTTTTTCTTCAGTTCTTTGTGACAGGTTTCATGTTGTCATCAATTCCTCTCACTGGGTTCTACTTTCTACCAAGGATGAGTATCTGTGAGTTTCTGGTCAGAGTTGGTTTTCATTTTGTGGCCACTGGACAGTTTTCTCTTTGTAAAGTTCACCTGTATTTTGATCTATTAGTACTATAAGCTCACCAAGGAGCCTTTATCTCCAATTTTAACATCTTCTCTAAATTTTCCTTTTTAAATGTTTATCCCCATCATGTGTCCCTCTGAGAGTTAATTTACTTTCTTTCTATAAGATTTGCTTTTTTCCCCTCTTTCATTATTATTTACCTCTTGAACAGCTCTTTGAAATACCAAGCCCAAAGAAAAGACTAACAGGGAACAAATGTCCTTTTTAAAACAAGGACTAAGCCCTATGCCTTGAAAGAATAATACTGTTTATTACAGATTAGCTTTGTGCTACTCTGATCAAAGTATTGGTTTGGGGCATTTTTCATTGCAGGTTAACATCACTATACACCTCTACTTTCTGCAACAGTACAACTGTTTTGTTTAAACTTATGATTTAAAAAAATATGAACTTTGAAAGTGCTAAGGTTCTAATTTCCAAAACTGTTTATTCTATTCAGACTGACTTTAATAGAAACTTAATTGGTTATTATGAAAAATTGTATGTATTATTGAGTCTTTTTCAAAGTCCACATAAAAGATTAATCATTTCTCAAACATTTGGAAAGGTAATGCCTGAGTAAGTCACTCAGACCCTCAGCTTTCTTATCTGTAAAATGAGAAGGTTGGACCACCTTATCACTAAAGTCCCTACACACTAAAAATCTATGGGATCAGTGTTTCTCCCCTAGGATTCCTGAATTCTAGAAAAATACCCAAGCACAGGGTATTATATATTAGAATCCTAAATCCTTTTTTAAGTTCCAGTTCCCTCAACAGTCTCTTATGATTCAAATCAAAATACACTCTCTGGAATAACTGCGATGCCAAGCACACTTAAAATGTAACCTGCAGACAGTTGTTAAGATAAGCATTCTACATGTACTTCCACATGTTTTGCTTAACTGAAGCTTCTTAAAATAACACCACAGCAAAGTAATCTGGAGATAAATGGAGGAAAGATATGGAGAGGTCCTTAAGAAAAGAAATACTTCAAAATAAGACTAACTATAAATCAAAACTATGTACTATTACAGAAAATAATTCATGAAATACAAAAGAAAAAAGCTACACCATAATTTGCTTCCAAATAATTTATCTTTGATATTAAGCTAATATGACCAATATTCTTAGAAGAAGGAAAAAATCCTCCTCTGAAAATCCTTTCTTATTTCTAGTAGTACCATGACAGCAAAATGAAACTACATGAATGGAAGACATTTGCTTGTACATCTGAAACTGAATAATTTTATTCCAAGTGACAGGAGAAACCTTAAAAGCATTCCTACTGGTTAACAAACACAATTTGTTTTCTGCCTTAGGACCACAGTAATTGTCAGGAAGCGTCACTGATCGCTCATGTCTGCTGTACGTTTTCCAGCAATGTGCTTAGCATGTGACCTTTACGTGGCTGTGCAGCTCCTCCCACTGTTTTCATAGTTCATTAAGTGCTTAGGAAGTGTTTATAAAAATTGCTCAAAGAAACTGGGCCGCAGAGAACTTGAGCTTCATGGATCTCAATGGTCCAGCTTTAATTTCATTTTCAAGAAATGAAAATGAAGGAATATTTTTATTGCAAAAGCACTGGTAACATCTATATTTCAGGTTCTTTTGGAATAGCAAGTCAGAAATGGTTCTGCCCAATGTGTATTATTTGGCCGTCGCCCTGAAATTGTGATGCTCCAATTACTCTTCTCATGAAATCATGCACACAAATGAATCCTCCCTCTTCCCTTCACATCATCCTCCTTTCATTGGTCACTTTCAGTTATCTGACTATGCTGGAAAGACATTATGTCATAAACAGCAGAATAACATCTGCGAAAAATCCCTTTGGAAGCCGTTGCACGAGCTGTCAAAGCCAAAGTATACTCTTGGATCTAAAGTCCACTACTTACAAAGTCTGACCTTCAGCCTTATAACTTGTGAATTCTTTTCTTTTTTTTTTTTTTCCATATAGGCTGCAAGGGGATACATGGCCAGAGAAACATCACAAACAAGATCTCAGTTTATAGCTGTCTGGAGAATCACTGAATTGAGAAACAGCAAAATGTTATAAGTATTATCTTGCCTTTTCTATTTGGTTTTGGTGTTTTACAGGATAAGGAGTGGTACTGGATAATTTGAGTTTAATTGAAAGTGCAGTCTTTGCTCTGAAATGCTGGTTTGGCGCTCTACACATGGGTCTTAGGCTGAACTCTATGTAATATAACTGTCAGCAGGGCAGGCTGATGGATATACAACATATTAGGTGTAACTGTATGAATTCATTACTATAAACTGCAGAGGAAACTGTCAGACCTACTCTAACACAGCTGCCTCATCCTTGAAGGCCACACTCCTGGCAAAGTTTCCATAGAGAAAATAATACCCAGTTTTCCCTTTTCAATGCTTTATTTGATCGACATATTAGAACAAATACCTTTTCCTTGAATGATACTAGGTGAATAATTTGAGAATATAATGAAAAGAAATATAAAATCTGGAAAACTTTTCAATGTACAGAATAAAGCTACAATTTTTGCTTGATAATTGAACTGTTATATGTGGGTAACACATGAACTTTTATTAAAATGGACTTGTGACCCTATTTCACATATCTAACCCAAAGAAGAATTCCAACAGAGATCACCGTCCCATTCATTTGCTTTGAAAAAAGAAATAAACTCTGTCAACATGTAGGAGCATCTTCCTTCTAAACTGAGGCACTTATATAACCGATTCACTCTGCTGTACAGTAGACACTAACATAGCATTGTAAAGCAAGTATGCTCCAGTAAAAATGAAGGAAAAAATAAACCAAGGAGCTTAAAGAACTAAACAATTAGGAAGCGGTAGATTATTGGGGTCAAGGGTCATAAGTTCCTACTTCATGCGATATATACAAAGTTATCTGTAGACTGTGTTGTCTGAATTCAGTCATGGCTCATTACCACATATGTCTTGGATTTTGTCCTGTGGGAAAAAATAATTTCAAAATCATGTCAAGCAAATGGTACATTTCCAGTTTCCTGAGGAAAGGTCAATCTAGCCTACCTTTCACTCCCAAGTCCTCAAAACAGGAACAAAGGTAACACTACAAATTACCTTTAAAAACATGAGATAAAATGCAGGTATAGTAGCTAGAGGAATTAGATGTGAAAAGTGTAGCCAAGGAGGCCTATCCAATAAAGCTTAATAGAACATGGAAAAGTAAATTCAATCTGTGATATAAGACACATTATTTGATTTATGGAATATATTCTTGATGAATTATTCTAGTGTTCAGCTTTATTATAACTTAAGTAATAAGAGATTTCATGTACCTCTTAAGCTGTAAACAAGTTAAACGGGCTGAAACTCTGTGAGTATTTTCCAACTGCTTCATTCTGAAATAAGAAACATTTGGAAAAACAAGATATAATCTGAGACTTGGTTATCACTGCCTGAATCAAGACAGAGCCAGTAAAGCCAGTCCTGTTCCTAGAAAGAGCCATCAGCAAGAGTCATACTCAACTTATTGTCCTGATGAAAGAAAAAAAAAAAACTTAAGTGCTATATTTTATTATTTATGTTATTGATCTCCTTCAACAACTGGATATAATGTACTGGAAATGTCAGATATATAATGCCGGCTAATCCTAGGAATTCTAGCTTGAGAAACAATATTAGCTGAAATCAAAATCTCATAGAATGGAAAAGAAATGATCAAAAGATGAGAACTGCTTCATTCTGAAATAAGAAACATTTGGAAAAACAAATTACCTAGTGTTTGGTTAAAAAAAAAGAGAGAAGAAAAAACTAGACTGCTTTGGCCTATAGAAACAGGCACAGCCTGACTGATCCGGTGGGGATATGGGACCTACTGGGAATACTCCACCTCCAGCGTCAGGAGATGGTGGAAGACGATGCTAATGGTAAAGAATCTGCCGCCAATGCAGGAAACTCAAGTTTGATCTTTGGGTAGGGAGGATGCCCTGGAGAAATGGCAACCCACTCCAGTATTCTTGCCTGGGAAATCCCATGGACAAATGAGCCTGGCAGGCTACATTTGTCAGTCCATGGGGTCACAAAGAGTGGTACATGACTGAAAGGACTTAGCATGCAATGTCAGGAAATAATTTTACCAAAAAGGAAGAAGCTGAACATATTTCTTATTTTTTTAAAAAAAGAAAAAGGCTCTGGGATGGTCTGTAGTGACCACATTAGTTTGCAAAGCATTCTGAGCTTTCGCAAATTGTGTTAATGGAGATGAAGAGGAAAACAAAGAGTGGTGCCGGCCAGTTCACTAGGCCCCAGATGATTTTAGGAAGGAGTAGGAAAACACAGGAACTTCCAAAGGAAAATGTCTCCCCTCACCCCCAACCAGGGAGACTAGGTTCCATCTTGTTTGTTGCACTGAAGCAAACCAGCTGATTATCGGTGCTGGGACTAGGGAGAGGAAACCAGCAGCGATGGAGATGGTTCTGGCGAGCACAGTGGGGTCAGCCAAGGCTTGTTACTCCAGTGAGATTCTAAGTATCTTTATTTCCATAAAGTTATTCTAGTGAGCAAAGAGTTCAAGAATATTTGAAACAGAAAACATTTGACCTGTTGTAAGTTCAATAGGATCTGTCTTTCCATAACAGAATGGTCACAAAGACAGTGAAGAGTGAGAGGAATAAGAAATAGGGATCAAGGTCCGGGCTTGAAAAAAAACTGGCAAAATATAGGTTCTGGTATTCTATTTAGAATCAGGGCTATGCATCAATTCTACAGGGAAATATGGCAAAATCAGAGTAACTAGGTGGGCTACAGATAGCAAAAACCATATATAAACAAGCCCATGTGAAGAGCAAATAAACAAATGAGATCAGTTCAGTTCAGTCACTCAGTCATGTCCGACTCTTTGCAACTCCATGAACCGCAGCATGCCAGGCCTCCCTGTCCATCACCAACTCCTGGAGTCTACCCAAACCCATGTCCATCGAGACAGTGATGTCATTCAACCATCTCATCCTTTGTCGTCCCCTTCTCCTCCTGCCCTCAATCTTTTCCAGCATCAGGGTCTTTTCAAATGAGTCAGCTCTTCACATCAGATGGTCAAAATATTGGAGTTTCAGCTTCAACATCAGTCCTTCCAATGAACACCCAGGACTGATCTCCTTTAGGATGGACAGGTTGGATCTCCTTGCAGTCTAAGGGACTCAAGAGTCTTCTCCACCACCACAGTTCAAAAGCATCAATTCTTCGGTGCTCAGCTTTCTTGATAGCCCAACTCTCACATCCATACATGACTACTGGAAAAACCATAGCCTTGACTAGACAGACCTTTGTTGGCAAAGTAATGTCTCTGCTTTTTAATATGCTATCTAGGCTGGTCATAACTTTCCTTCCAAGGAGTAAGGGTCTTTTAATTTCATGGCTGCAGTCACCATCTGCAGCAATCTTGGAGCCCAGAAAAATAAAGTCAGTCACTGTTTCCCCTGTTTCCCCATCTATTTGCCATGAAGTGATGGGACCAGATGCCATGATCTTAGTTTTCTGAATGTTGAGCTTTAAGCCAACGTATGAGCTTTAAGCCAAACAAATGAGAAGGAGGTACTAGAAAGTGGAGGCTATATTTTCTAATACATAAAATATGACACAAATAGTTTTATCAAAAGAACTGTAAGTCAAAAAATTATTATCCTAGATTTATGATTACTATTTTTCTCTCTGCTATTTTCTTTCCTTCAGAATCACCTGTCACTTTGATTTCTTCTACTCTTCATCTCTATTGTCTTTTCCATCTCATTGTCCTTTCAATCATTTCTTCTTTATTTATGAGGTTTGATTCCAAATAGTATTGTTTCTCAAGTTGGAATTCCTAGAATTAGCCAGCATTATATATCTGGCATTTCCAGTACTTTATATCCAGTTGTTAAAGGAGATTAATAACATAAACAACAAAACAGCACTTAAGATTTTTCTTTCACAAATACATTGTACATTTTTGGTCTTAAGAAGTCTAAAACAACGTTTGTATACGGATCATAATAATGTTTTACCTGCTCAACATGATTTCTCACTCTCCACTTTTGGTTTCTGAGAAACATCCCTCCCACTCCATACTTCTCTAGAGGAGTTATCAATCACATGCCTTACCCCTCCTCCTTGCCAAAGGTGTGGGCACATGATCAAGCTTGATCCAATCATAATACAATATCTCTCCAACATTATGATAGGTTTAATACAGACCTAGGACTAAACTTGACCAATAAGAATCCTCTCAAGTATATTTTAGCTGTATCTGCTGCAGAAGACTCTTTTATATGGATCACAAATTCTACTGATGAAGACCTAGGATTACTTTTCTTCTATATGATGAGAGCCTATCCACATAGAAGAAAGGGGCCAACACATGGGTAGAAACAGTGAGAAGGATAACCTAGAGATAGAGCTCAAGCCATGAAAACATCACTTGAGCCCAGATTCCAGCCTCAATCTGCCAGTTATATCAGCCAATAAATATTGTTCTTTGCCTGAGCTAGTTTAAATTGAGTTCCAGTCACTTATAATTTAAAGAGCTCTGGGATATATAAATGTCAAATATTATTAACAGAAACACAGCTGATAGTAATACAAAGTCTCTGCAGCTTAATGATAAATGACTAATGAATGCTATTCACATTTTCCAGAAATTATTATTGCCGTAGGCCAGTATTGCTACACATGCTCAGCAAGGTTGGTGAACATATCAATTACTATGGCTTATAGGAGGATCTCCAGAGCACGATTTCATGATTTTCTACTATTTTAAAAAGCATTCTGGATTACGCATTTTGGATTTAGGATGATACATATCTTCTTTGGTCTTGGACGCTATACAATAGTGGACGTGACATGGCTAAATAGTAAAAATAGCCTCCTTGAGTTCAGATTTAACCTAAAAACTATTTTCATCTCCAAAAATAAATACATTGACAATAAAGCACTCTCCTATTCTCACTGGATTTCCAGTATCAAGTGCTTTCATCCACTGAAAAAGTATTTATCAGTGGCCTACTGTGTACCAGGCAGTGTATTATATGCTCTGCATTGCAGTATGGAGGACAAAGTCCAGCCCAGTGGTGAAGGCAGATAATAAACTCATAAACAAATACTTAATTTGGGGTGGTAATAAATGTTATAAAGAAAAATAAGTCAGGTAAGGGAATAAGGGGGGCTTCCCAGGTGGCACTAGTGGTAAAGAACATGCCTGCCAATGCAGGAGATGCGTAATTGAGATGCAGGCTCGATCCCTGGGTCATGAAGAGCCCCTGGAAGACAGCATGGCAACCCACTCCAGTATTCTTGCCTGGAGAATCCCCTGGACAGAGGAGCCTGGAGGGCTACAGTTCATATGGTTGCAAAGAGTCAGACATGACTGAAGCAACTTAGCACGCATGCAGGCAAAGGGATACGGAGAAGGCTTCCCTGAAGAGGTGACATTTTAAAAGATACTGAAGCATTTAAAAGAGTAACGTGGGGGAGAGTAGACAATCTGAAAAGTCTTGGGGAAAGAATAAGCTTGGCACATTCAAAAATGACATGAAGCACAGACTTGAAGAAGCAGAGTAACCAGGGCCTCGTAGACCTTGATAAGGAAGGAGGGTTTTATTCCACACATTATGGTAAGTCACTGCAGAGTTCCAAGTGGAAGCGTTGCGTGAATTTGTTTAAGTTTCTAGCAACTTACTCTGGGGGTGAGAGGATGGCAGCAATTGCAAAAGTAGGGAATTAAAGAAGCTAGTGAAGGAGCTATTACTGTCAGCCAGGGAAGACCACATGCTGGCTTGAGTTAAGATAGTAGCAATGGAGTGTTGAGAAGAAGTGGCTTGGGGATATAAATTAAGGTAGAATTGAGAAGACTTCATAAAAGATTGGATGGGAGTGAGAAAAAAAAAAAAAGAAAAATCAAGGATAAATCTAAGTTTTTGATCTAAGCCACTATGTAAACGATGGTGGCATTTACTGAGATGAAGAACGTCAAGAAATATTCTTTACTGTGAAAATTCCAAGGGAACTTCAGCCTTCTACTTCTGAAGAGGATCTGGGGACTCCAGATTCCCTGTGCCCAGCATGACAGGCTGGTAGAGTAGAAATTGTTTGCACTGTCTGGACAGAAAGGCCTAAAAAAGTGCCACAGAGTTGCCTAAACCCAAATATGGTATTGGAACAGTTAAGTATTTTCCCTTTACCCAAGAACAAGGCTGAAATGGGATACAAGATGGATGATCTTAAGCCACGGTGATGGTAATAACGGAAACACGGCATTGGTCTATAAGAAGACAGCTATACCCATTCTAAAAAGAGAATATTTGAGCAGAAGGCAGAACAAATCAATGATCACAACTCAGAAAAGACATATCATTTACCTCACCCCATTTACCACAGGAAAGCCCCCATTGCCCACCCATTCCCACTGCAGAACCTGGACAAAATTTGGGGATCGTGTAAAAGTATCCTAGGAAAAATTAATCTCAGCATGCATTTCACTAGATGCTTGATACAGTTCAGTTGTAGGAAAAATAAAGATAGCCTAATTGTACCTCTAAGTTTGTGAACTTGGATTTATATTTTCTAAATAGGGTAGAGACTATTCCAGGGCTAATAGGCATGGATTTTGAAGAGCCAGGAGAAAGTAGAGGGATCACTGAAGTATTTGAGAGCTAAAGAAACATATATTCCTTCATCACATTTGACCAAGGACTTCAGTAGTCTCTATGGAGATTAAAAGCCATTTTCAATCTCAATGGTATATGTGCTGAACCAAAAACACATAAGATATTTGTAGATAATTTTTAAAATTTTCAGTCTAAAAGTGAATAGTATAGCAAATGGTACAACTATAAACCTTCAATGAAGGTTTGGTTATTCCCAATTAATTCGTTTCATCAGATCACAAGTTTAAAAACCACCTTCAGATATTTATACAAGTGCACCCTAAGTGACACTGGTTGTCACAATGCTGATGCTCAGAAAAGGTAACTCAGGCAAGCAGTATTACTTGCTAAATGTTATCTCAACCATGTTCATTCCTGTTTATGTTAATACATGACAAAACAGCTAAGATTTCTTTGTAAATGTGTTTAATTATATCCTAAATGTCACAATGTTCTCAAGTAGTCCAATGTGTCTCAAAGCATTTTTCTGCCAGTATCTCATGAACCATTTACCAGCATCTATCTGTTCATTATAAGAAATGAACATAGATTCAGACATTAATTATGTTCTAAGAAGAAATATTCTCATTTTTGTATACAATAATATAAAGTTTTACTTTTTAATCCTTTGGTAAAATAAAATGGTGGAATTAATTTTCATACAGAAATGCTTAGGACTTTAACTCAAAAATCACTCACAAATTTGATGAATTGTCCAGAAAATGACCTAAAAGCACATGAGGATGCACATCAGAAGCTATGGTTTCTCATTGCTCTTCTTTTGATTATTTTCTTGTATCAAATGATATGAGACCTCCTGAGTTTTTTGGTGAATTCATGATTGTTTTATGAGTTTGTGTTTTGTTGATTCCATGATCCACTTCCATATTATAAAATGCAAAATCAAATATACAATCTTAAAACACAATATCTCTAAAAGGAAATTAAAAATTCTATAGAGAGAAGACATTCCAAAATAAAGGCGATTAACACAGAAACTATATTTTCAAAGAATCGCATTTGTTGTTGTTCAGTTGCTAAGTCATGTCCAACTCTTTGCAGTTCCATAGACGGCAGCATGCCAGGCTTGCTTAAATTCATGTCTGTTCACATTTGAACCTCTACAGGAGCATCATTCACAATTGGCTATGGACCACCCAAACAATGTCAGGATTTTCAAAGGCCTTCCATCATGAGGGAAAGCAAGAATTATTTTTTTTGCTCAGGAATATGGGTACAACTCTAGTACTCTTGTTCACAGTGCATTTGAAGTCTGCACAAAATTTCTGATTACATTAGGCTATAATACTGGGCCAATTATCATGACATTCGTAGTGAACTGAAAACTCCTTGCTGTGAATTTGCTTAAGGCATTTAAATTTTGTATTCTTCTATAACAATGGAATATTCCAAGTGTTCAAGTGAAACTAGAACAATACCTGAATCCAGTTGAGATGACACTTAATTCCTGAAGGAAGTTCCCATTCTCTCAGAAAATATCTTTAGAAATGCTAAAACTAACTGTATAATTTTTGAAATAAATAGAAAAAATGGCTTAAATAACTTTGGTACAAGTCTCATAAGAAAACATTTTTTTAAGGCATCCTTATTAATTGTGATAGGTATATTTACATCTTTTGTTTTTGCCTGCCCAGCAACCCTTTGTTTCTAATTAAACTAGCAGCCTAGTTTACCTTTTGGAAATTGTCTTTCCCTCATTCAATGACTTTAGTAAAATAATAAATGTTATCTCCCCTATCCTCTCTCATTGATGCCTCAGATGAGAGGTAGTAATCTGGATCATGCTATCTGTCCCAAGGCCGAGCTCTTCCTCTTTCTTAGATTCCAAGGACTACCTCATATGCTTCTCATGATTTTTTTTTTTTAATTTAGCCAAAGAACTCCAAATGACATAATACACAATTATTTAAATCAACTTATATTTTATTCCTGGCCATTTATGAGTGTCATTATTAATGTCACAGTATTCTGAACTGTATTCCCCCCCAAATTTGAATGGAATTGTACTTGTGAGTTTGAATGACTATTATCTGCCTGAGTGAGGTGTTGAAATGTATGAACCAACCTGTAGTTCATATGGAATATACATTTTCTGCAGTCTATTCTCCTTACATGGCTACAAACAGCTTTATATTAGAAAATGCTCTTCTCATTTTTCTTATATGTGGTGATGCAGTGTCACTTGCAAGGGTATTTTCTAGGGCCATTATAAATATTAAATCATTTACTCTGTTGTTGGTATCACATAGGAGGAAAACAGAGGTTCAATTAATTTCCCAATCAGGCAGCTGGTAAATGTCAAAACTGAGACTAGACTCAAGTTTTCTAAACCAAAGTCCAAAGCTCATTTCTTTATATCATAATAGGCCCTGTATATAGCATCTTATTGTAAATGTTACATAAACAGTGTTCTTACTGTGTCACTTAGGAAACACCTCATATTGAAGAGTTGATTAATATATCTCAGATATAGAAATACAGGCAGCAAAAATTCAGTTGAGATGCAATTGTATTTGTGATGAATAAATTTATGTTTAAAAGGCTAAATCTCTGAAGAATAATTAAAGCTGTGGGCTTGAAGCTTGCTTTTAATAATCTTAAAAAATTTCATTGGGACAAATCATATTTTTTTCTATTTTGTTTCTCCAGGATAGAATAAAGGTTTCTTGGTCTACCTACCTGTGAAGTAGACTGATTATCACCAGCCTTACTGTATTTAACCTTGAGGCCTAAATATGGTTATGGGACTGTGGCTATAACCGTGAATCAAATAAATAAAAATAAAGCAAAGTCCTTTATGAAGTTTATATATGAATTTGAAAAGAATAGAAGCTAACTAGCATTATCATAAATACAACCTGCTTTCCAACTTTTTAAAAATAGGATCAAAAACATTTCTCTCAAAAATGTAGTATTGGGTGGTAGTAAATAGCAGACTTGTGGTTGCCAAGGGGGAGGGGAGTAGGGAAGGGAAGAATTGGCATTTGGGGTTAGCAGATGCAAACTATTACATACAGGATGGATAAACAACAAGGCCCTATTGTATAGCACATGGAACTACATTCAATATCCTGTCATAAATCATAATGGAAAAGAATATGTATATGTATAACTGAATCCTTTGAATCAACTATACTTCAATAAATTTTTTAAAATGTAGTATTGAGTGGCAGTAAACATCAGGCAAAGGACGAAGGAGCTTCTACAAACTATCCATTTGCTAAAGCTAAAACTAGCCTGAGTTGATCTTGAAACAGGAGAGAAGGGGATGGGGCACAATTTTTCAAAGAATGACATAGCCCAAGGACACAACATAAACTGATTAGAACCAAATAGGTCCAAGATGGTGGATAAGTCAACTTCCACTAGATCTTGAGCCTCAGCATACGTGCATTATAACACAATGGCAAGCTAAATGACACACCCACAGGTGCCATAGTGGTAAAGAACTCACCTATCAATGCAGGAGCCACAGGAGATGCAGGTTCGACCCCTAGGTCAGGAAGATCCTCTGGAGGATGGCATGGCAACCAACTCCAGTATTCTTGTTGCGAGAATCCCATGGACAGAAGAGCCTGGTGGGCTACAGTCCACGGGGTCACAAAGAGTCAGACAGGGCTGAGTGACTGAGCCTGCACAGGTGCCATGACAGCTCCGAGGCTGACCATAAAAGATCAAAAAGTGGGTGGCGATCAATTCCTGGAAATCCCTATTCTTCCCCCAGATAAATGGAATCCTCCATTCACTCATTAGCCTATGCAATTACCCACCCCTATAAAATCTGATATTCCCATACCCTGGGGCCACTCTCGCCTCTGAGATGGCCCACATTCTGTCTGTGGAGTGTGTTTCTCTTTAAATAAATCCACTTCTTACCTATCACTTTGTCTCTCACTGAATTGAGTTTCATGGTTTTCAGTTAAATGACAGTGGGTTCAATTCCCAATCTGAGTTGCACAGTTTCAGTCTAACCCAAATTCAGAAAATACACACCTTGGGAGGAAAAAAAAAAAATGAGGGCACTAATATCATACCTCACCAGAAATCTTTGAGACTCCTTCCAGACATTTCTTCTGCTTTTCAAGAGATGTCAGGCTGAAATGTGTTTGAGACTTGAAACTCACAGCCAGAAGACACATTAAAAACTCCCAGGTCTAAAATGTATAAGCAACATTTTGGGTGACATTTTTTCTTATCTTTAAAATTTATTTTTGCCTTGTTAGAGAGAAAACCACAGGTAAAATAGCACCACTTGTGCTAAAGCCCATGATAAAATTAAATTAATACCTAATATAATTGCAGTTTTGACCTTCTACAGAAATGTAATCTTACTCCTGCAGTTTGGATCCTCCCCACTTCTCCCTAGGGTAAGGAGAGGAAATCTGCATGATAAAACCTTTGTCTTTCTCTTCCTCCCAACACACCCACCCTTCCATCCTGGTCCCTGCCCACACACACACACACAAATCAATGTCCTGGCCCCAAATAACCTTTCTTTTCTTTTGCCTCTTTGTCCACCCTCCTTCCTAGTAAAGATTTCCATTCTAAACTACTCCTCACTCCTCAGCGAGTGAGTCTTCCCTAGTGGCTCAGACAGTAGAGAATCCACCTGCAATGTGGGAGACCTGGGTTCAACCCCTGGGTTGGTAAGATCTCCTGGAGGAGGGCATGGCAACCCACTCCAGTATTCTTACCTGGAGAATCCCCATGGACAGAGGAGCCTAATGGGCTACAGTCCATGAGGTCGCAAAGAGCTGGACACAACTGAGCAATTAAGCTCCACACTCACTCCTCAGAACACCCTTCTTTTAGCTAGACAGGATGCTATTAGATTTAGGAATCATTGAATAAAGCCAACTAGATTTTCAGATCTACTCAGCTGAATTTTGTTTTCTGACATCCCTTATTCATATTACTGCTTTTAAAGTTATATAATTAGCTTACTATTCTTGTATCAGTTATTTATTGTTGAATAGAAAACTACTCCAACATTTAAAAGCCTAAAACAACAACCAATTATTTATCTAAATTTCTATGGGTGGACAATTTGGATGGTGTTCACCTGAATGATTCTTATTATGTTCTTACTGGGATCACTCCTGCATTTGAGAACAACTAAAAAGCTCAACATTCAGAAAACGAAGATCATGGCATCTGGTCCCATCACTTCATGGCAAATAGATGGGGAAACGGTGGAAACAATGTCAGACTTTATTTTGGGGGGCTCCAAAATCACTGCAGATGGTGACTGCAGCCATGAAATTAAAAGACGCTTACTCCTTGGAAGGAAAGTTATGACCAACCTAGATAGTGTATTGAAAAGCAGAGATATTGTCAACAAAGGTTCGTCTAGTCAAGGCTATGGTTTTTCCACTGGTCATGTATGGATGTGAGAGTTGGACTGTGAAGAAACCTGAGTGCCGAAGAATTGACACTTTTGAACTGTGGTATTGGAGAAGACTCTTGAGAGTCCCTTGGACTGCAAGACTCTGATGCTGGGAGGGATTGGGGGCAGGAGGAGAAGGGGACGACAGAGGATGAGATGGCTGGATGGCATCACTGACTCGATGGACGTGAGTCTGGGTGAACTCTGGGAGTTGGTGATGGACAGGGAGGCCTGGCGTGCTGTGATTCATGGGGTCGCAAAGAGTCGGACACGACTGAGCAACTGAACTGAACTGAACTGAACTGGACTGCAAGGAGATCCAACCAGTCCATTCTGAAGGAGATCAGCCCCGGGGTTTCTTTGGAAGAAATGATGCTAAGCTGAAACTCCAGTACTTTGGCCACCTCATGCGAAGAGTTGACTCATTGGAAAAGACTCTGATGCTGGGAGGGATTGGGGGCAGGAGGAGAAGGGGACGACAGAGGATGAGATGGCTGGATGGCATCACTGACTCAATGGACATGAGTCTGAGTGAACTCTGGGAGTTGGTGATGGACAGGGAGGCCTGGTGTGCTGCAATTCATGGGGTCGCAAAGAGTCAGACATGACTGAGCGACTGAACTGGACTGAAGTAAGATCATGGCATCTGGTCCTATTACTTCAGGGCAAATAAATTGGGAAAAAGTAGAAACAGTGACAGATTTTATTTTCTTGGGCTCCAAAATCACTCTAACTGTGACTGAAGCCACAACAGTAAAAGACACTTGCTCCTTGGAAGAAAAGTTATGACAAACCTAGACAGCATAATAAACAGAGAGATGACTTTGCTGACAAAGATCATATAGTCAAAACTATGGTTTTTCCAGTGGTCATGTAAGGATGTGAGCGTTGTACCATAAAGAAGGCTGAGCACTGAAGAATTGATGCTTTTGAATTGTGGTGTTAGAGAAGACTCTCAAGAGTCCCTTGGGCTGCAAGGAGATCAAACCAGTAAGTCCTAAAGGAAATCAACCCTGAATATTCATTGGAAGGACAGATGTTGAAGCTGAAGCTCCAATACTGTGGCCACCTGATATGAAGAGTTGACTCACTGGAATAGACCCTGATGCTAGGAAAGATTGAGGGCAGGAGGAGAAGGGGAGAACAGAGGAGGAGAGGGTTGGATGGCATCACTGACACAATGGACATGAGTTTGGGGAAACTCTGGGAGATACTGAAATACTATCTGCAGTTCATGGGGTCACAAAGAGTCAGATATAACTTAACAACTGAACAACGATAAGTTGCCTAAAAGTTGGCTGTTTTTTTTCCTGGGATAACTGAGGCAACTAGGAATTGTGTCTCACATTATCCAATTGGCTCAGCTTCTTCACATGGTGGGAATAACAAAATTCTGAAGAGCAGCAAGAAAGTAAGCCCCAACACACAAGTCATTTTCAAACCTGTAGAAGCAGAACAATGGGGATTGCTGAGACAAAGAGTGTTGCTCCCTATCTAGTTCTATACGAGTAAAACAGTCATAACCCATTGAAACTGCTGACCAACAGTGTATTCTGAGAGGAAATTAAAACAATTTAACAGAATGAGGCACTGTGTACTTTGGACTAGTGAGCCCCATAGTCAAATGTATGATCTCAGGAAGAATTTTAAGGATTCCAGGTTCTCATACAGTAGAGGAGAAGGCAATGGCAACCCACTCCAGTACTCTTGCCTAGAAAATCCCATGGATGGAGGAGCCTGGTGGGCTGCAGTCCATGGGGTAGCGAAAAGTCAGACATGACTGAGCGACTTCACTTTGACTTTTCACTTTCATGCACTGGAGAAGGAAATGGCAACCCACTCCCGTGTTCTTGCCTGGAAAATCCCGTGGATGGAGGAGCCTGATGGGCTGCCATCTGTGGGATAGCACAGAGTCAGACACAACTGAAGCGACTTAGTAGCAGTAGCATACAATAGAAAAGCACTAAAATCATCGACTTGAAACGTCTGTTCTTTGTGATTAGGAATAAACTTTTACCAACATATATGCTTGACTGCACACACTTTCCAGCCAGAAATATAAACTGGCTTCTTTCCTACCTCTTCCTCAGAGCTAACTGAGTGCTGTCTACTGGGCTACAGTTCTCAGTAAGACCCTGAATAAAAGTTAAGCTCACAACTCTTACATTGTGTGTCTCTCTTTAAGATGACAAACCTCTGCCTGCATCATGTTTGATAACATCACAAATTTATACAAAGCAAGTACAAAAACCAATCTGGAGTCTGTGGGAAACACTACCAATGGCTATGTATAAAAGGAGGAAGATTATTGGTAAACTGCTTTTGCAATCCACTGCAGCTCAATTATTTATTGGTTGGTTGGTGTATTTCCATGCTAGGCCAGGTTAGTTATGTCCTAAGAGACATACAGTAGAGGGATGTTAATAAAATTATCATTAAATTTGAAAATAAGAAAAGTTGGCTGTATTTTTAAATTAGCAATTTAAATTCATACCAATTAAAAATTAAATGGATACATTCTAAGTCTTTCAAGTCTCCAAATTTACAAATGAAATATGACCTTATCATTTTTTCCATAAAATAAATTGTGCTTCACTGTTTATAACATAGCCATTTTAACATTTATATAGCATTTCTATTTTCTGGTTAAGAAGAAACTTTTTTAGATCTCATCCCTTTTCTTCTTATCTAGCATGAGGACCATCAGCTTTCTTTCCAGGGCTATTTTTACACACAGAGACTGGTTACATACACATACACACAGACACATACATACACACACACACACACACACATACACACACTTGAAATTACATCACAGACCTATGACACTTGTTCTTACTTCAGTTCACTCTGATTATTTCATGTAGGCTAATGAATAAGCAGTAAAGAAGTTAAGTGGTCAACTAGTTCAGTCACCAGTCAAAAGTCTTGTCCTCCATAGGAAGTCTCCCTAATCAATCATAAAATTCAATGAAGACCTCAGCAAAATCTCCAATGACCATGCACCACAACTTCTGGGATTCCCATAAAGAGCTAAAATCAGGAATGTTAAGTCTGTGACTACCAAGATTATCTACTATCTTACTCCTCATAATCAAGAAAAAATGGAAATATCTGGGTGTATCCTGGCTCATTTTTCAATAAAAGAAGTTGTATTATATACACCTAACTTATTTTTAATTATACTATTATCTGTAACCTCTGAATATTTATACCTCAAAGGAATATAGTTCTATAAAACTATTACCAAAGAAATAACCTACCAGAATATCTAAATGCTTTTGGTCATAATTTCCAACACGTACCAGTGAGGCTGGCATATTTCCAATATATGCTTCCATATGGCCTGTCATTCAAGGCCCCAAGCTTCCTACAAGTATTTTGATAGTGTCTTTTGATAATACTTTCCTTGGTAAATGCCTGTTACAACTCTATTCACTATTCACTCCATAGTTAAAAAAAATTTTTTTAATATAAACATTTATTTTCATTGGAGGCTAATCACTTTACAATATTGTATTGGTTTTGCCATACATTGACATGAATCCGCCATGGGTATACATGTGTTCCCCATCCTGAACCTCCCTCCCTCCCCATCCCGTCCCTCTGGGTCATCCCAGTGCACCAGCCCTGAGCACCCTGTCTTATGCATCGACCCTGGACTGGTGATTCGTTTCACATATGATAAAATACATATTTCAACAACTTTCTCCCAAATCATCCCACCCTCTCCCTCTCCCACAGAGTCCAAAAGACTGTTCTATACATCTGTGTCTCTTTTGCTTTCTCACATATAGGGTTATTGTTATCATCTTTCTAATTTCCATATATATGCATTAGTATAATGTATTGGTGTTTTTCTTTCTGGCTTACTTCACTCTGTAAAATAGGCTCCAGTTTCATCTACCTCATTAGAACTGATTCAAATGTGTTCTTTTTAATGGCTGAGTAATATTCCATTGTGTATATGTACCACTGCTTTCTTATCCATTTGTCTGCTGATGGGCATCTAGGTTGCTTCCATGTCCTGGCTATTATAAACAGTGCTGCGATGAACATTGGGGTACACGTGTCTCTTTCAATTCTGGTTTCCTTGGTGTGTATGACCAGCAGTGGGATTGCTGGGTCATATGGCAGTTCTATTTCCAGTTTTTTAAGGAATCTCCACACTGTTCTCCACAGTGGCTGTACTAGTTTGCATTCCCACCAACAGTGTAAGAGGGTTCCCTTTTCTTCACACCCTCTCCAGCATTTATTGCTTGTAGACTTTTGGATTGCAGCCATTCTGACTGGTGTGAAATGGTACCTCATTGTGGTTTTTATTTGCATTTCTCTGATGAGTGGTGTTGAGCATCTTTTCATGTTTTTCTTAGCCATCTGTATATCTTCTTTGGAGAAATATCTGTTTAGGTCTTTGGCCCATTTTTTGATTGGGTGGTTTATTTTTCTAGAATTGAACTGCATAAGTTGCTTGTATATTTTTGAGATTAGTTGTTTGTCAGTTGCTTCATTTGCTATTATTTTCTCCCATTCTGAAGGCTGTCTTTTCACCTTGCTTATAGTTTCCTTTGTTGTGCAGAAGCTTTTAATTTTAATTGGGTCCCATTTGTTTACTTTTGCTTTTATTTCCAATATTCTGGGAGGTGGGTCATAGAGGATCCTGCTGTGATTTCAGAGACTGTTTTGCCTATGTTCTCCTCTAGGAGTTTTATAGTTTCTGGTCTTACATTTAGAACTTTAATCCATTTTGAGTTTATTTTTGTGTATGGTGTTAGAAACTGTTCTAGTTTCATTCTTTTACAAGTGGCTGACCAGTTTTCCCAGCACCACTTGTTAAAGAGATTGTCTTTTCTCCACTGTATATTCTTGCCTCCTTTGTCAAAGATAAGGTGTCCATAGGTGCATAGATTGATCTCTTGGCTTTCTATTTTGTTCTATTGATCTGTATTTCTGTCTTTGTGCCAGTACCATACTGTCTTGATGACTGTGGCTTTGTAGTAGAGCCTGAAGTCAGGCAGGTTGATTCCTCCAGTTCCATTCTTCTTTCTCAAGATTGCTTTGGCTATTCGAGGTTTTTTGTATTTCCATACAAATTGTGAAATTATTTGTTCTAGCTCTGTG
The DNA here is from genome assembly GCF_029407905.1 of Bubalus kerabau. Lineage (NCBI taxonomy): Eukaryota > Metazoa > Chordata > Mammalia > Artiodactyla > Bovidae > Bubalus > Bubalus kerabau. Next base: position 27,697,160 of record NC_073630.1, on the reverse strand, counting down.
AAGAACTGTTGGTAGCTTGATAGGGATTACATTGAATCTATAGATTGCTTTGGGTAGTATACTCATTTTCACTATATTGATTATTCCAATCCATGAACATAGTATATTTCTCCATCTATTTGTGTCCTCTTTGATTTCTTTCACCAGTGTTTTATAGTTTTCTATATATAGGTATTTTGTTTCCTTAGGTAGATATATTCCTAAGTATTTTATTCTTTTCATTGCAATGGTGAATGGAATTGTTTCCTTAATATCTCTTTCTGTTTTCTCATTGTTAGTGTATAGGAATGCAAGGGATTTCTCTGTGTAAATATTATATCCTACAACTTTACTATATTCATTGATTAGTTTTAGTAATTTTCTGGTGGAGTCTTTAGGGTTTTCTATGTAGAGGATCATGTCATCTGCAAACAGTGAGAGTTTTACTTCTTCTTTTCCAATTTGGATTCCTTTTATTTCTTTTTCTGCTCTGATTGCTGTGGCCAAAACTTCCAAAACTATGTTGAATAGTAGAGGTGAGAGTGGGCTACCTTGTCTTGTTCCTGACTTTAGGGGACATGCTTTCAATTTTTCACCATTGAGGATAAAGTTTGCTGTGGGTTTGTCATATACAGTTTTTATTATGTTGAGGTATGTTCTTTCTATTCCTGCTTTCTAGAGGGTTTTTTTTTTTTATCATAAATGGATGTTGAATTTTGCCAAAGGCTTTCTCTGCATCTATTGAGATAATCATATGGCTTTTATATTTCAATTTGTTAATGTGGTGTATTATGATGACTGATTTGCAGATATTGAAGAATCCTTGCATCCCTGGAATAAAGCCTACTTGGTCATGATGTATGATCTTTTTAATATGTTGTTGGATTCTGTTTGCTAGAGTTTTGTTAAGGATTTTTGCATCTATATTCATCAGTTATATTGGCCTGTAGTTTTCTCTTTTTGTGGCATCTTTGTCTGGTTTTGGTATTAGGGTGATGGTGGCCTCATAGAATGAGTTTGGAAGTTTCCCTTCCTCTGCAATTTTCTGGAAGAGTTTGAGTAGGATAGGTGTTAGGTCTTCTCTAACTTTTTGGTAAAATTCAGCTATGAAGCTGTCTGGTCCTGCACTTTTGTTTGCTGGAAGATTTCTGATTACAGTTTCAATTTCTGTGCTTGTGATGGGTCTGTTAAGATTTTCTATTTCTTCCTGGTTCAGTTTTGGAAAGTTGTACTTTTCTAAGAATTTGTTCATTTCTTCCAAGTTGTCCATTTTATTGGCCTATAGTTACTGATAGTAGTCCCTTATGATCCTTTGTATTTCTGTGTTGTCCGTTGTGATCTCTCCATTTTAATTTATAATTTTGTTGTATTGATTCTTCTCCCTTTGTTTCTTGATGAGTCTGGCTAATGGTTTGTCAATTTTATTTATCTTCTCAAAGAACCAGCATTTGGCTTTGTTGATTTTTGCTATGGTCTCTTTTGTTTCTTTTGCATTTATTTCTGCCCTAATTTTAAAGATTTCTTTCCTTCTACTAACCCCGGGGGTCTTCATTTCTTCCTTTTCTAGTTGCTTTAGTGTAGAGTTAGGTTATTTATTTGACTTTTTCTTGTTTCTTGAGGTATGCCTGTATTGCTATGAACCTTCCACTTAGCACTGCTTTTACAGTGTCTCATAGGTTTTGGGTTGTTGTGTTTTCATTTTCATTCATTTCTATGCATATTTTGATTTTTTTTTATTTCTTCTGTGATTTGTTGGTTATTCAGCAGCATGTTGTTCAGCCTCCACATGTTGGAATTTTTAATAGTTTTTCTCTTGTAATTGACATCTAATCTTACTGCATTGTGGTCAGAAAAGATACTTGGAATGATTTCATTTTTTTTTTTTTAATTTACCAAGGCTAGATTTATGGCCCAGGATGTGATCTATCCTGGAGAAGGTTCTGTGTGCACTTGAGAAAAAGGCGAAATTCATTCTTTTGGGGTGAAATGTCCTAGGATATCAATTAGATCTAATTGGTCTATTGTATCATTTAAAGTTTGAGTTTCTTTGTTTGGAATATTGCATAGGAACCTGGAATGTCAGGTCCATGAATCACAGCAAATTGGAAGTGGTCAAACAAGAGATGGCAAGAGTGAATGTCGACATTCTAGGAATCAGCGAACTGAAATGGACTGGAATGGGTGAATTTAAATCAGATGACCATTATATCTACTACTGTGGGCAGGAATCCCTCAGAAGAAATGGAGTAGCCATCATGGTCAACAAAAGAGTCCGAAATGCAGTACTTGAATGCAATCTCAAAAATGAAAGAATGATCTCTGTTCATTTCCAAGGCAAACCATTCTATATTACAGTAATCCAAGTCTATGCCCCAACCAGTAACACTGAAGAAGCTGAAGTTGAATGGTTCTATGAAGACCTACAAGACCTTTTAGAACTAACACCCCAAAAAGATGTCCTTTTCATTATAGGGGACTGGAATGCAAAAGTAGGAAGTCAAGAAACACCTGGAGTAACAGGCAAATTTGGCCTTGGAATATGGAATGAAGCAGGGCAAAGACTAATAGAGTTTTGCCAAGAAAATGCACTGGTCATAACAAACACCCTCTTCCAACAACACAAGAGAAGACTCTATACATGGACATCACCAGATGGTCAACACCGAAATCAGATTGATTATATTCTTTGCAGCCAAAGATGGAGAAGCTCTATACAGTCAGCAAAAACAAGACCAGGAGCTGACTGTGGCTCAGACCATGAGCTCCTTATTGCCAAATTCAGTCTTAAATTGAAGAAAGTAGGGAAAACCACTAGACCATTCAGATACGACCTAAATCAAATCCCTTATGATTATACAGTGGAAGTGAGAAATAGATTTAAGGGCCTAGATCTGATAGGTAGACTGCCTGATGAACTATGTAATGAGGTTTGTGACATTGTACAGGAGACAGGGATCAAGACCATCCCCATGGAAAAGAAATGCAAAAAAGAAAAATGGCTGTCTGGGGAGGCCTTACAAATAGCTGTGAAAAGAAGAGAAGTGAAAAGCAAAGGAGAAAAGGAAAGATATAAACATCTGAATGCAGAGTTCCAAAGAATAGCAAGAAGAGATAAGAAAGCCTTCTTCAGCAATCAGTGCAAAGAAATAGAGGAAAACAACAGAATGGGAAAGACTAGAGATCTCTTCAAGAACATTAGAGATAGCAAGGGAACATTTCATGCAAAGATGGGCTCAATAAAGGACAGAAATGGTATGGACCTAACAGAAGCAGAAGATATTAAGAAGAGATGGCAAGAATACATAGAAGAACTGTACAAAAAAAGATCTTCATGGCCCAGATAATCGCGAAGGTGTGATCACTGACCTAGAGCCAGACATCCTGGAATGTGAAGTCAAGTGGGCCTTAGAAAGCATCACTACGAACAAAGCTAGTGGAGGTGATGGAATTCCAGTGGAGCTATTCCAAATCCTGAAAGATGATGCTGTGAAAGTGCTGCACTCAATATGCCAGCAAATTTGGAAAACTCAGCAGTGGCCACAGGACTGGAAAAGGTCAGTTTTCATTCCAATCCATAAGAAAGGCAACACCAAGGAATGCTCAAACTACCACACAATTGCACTCATCTCACACACTAGCAAAGTAATGCTCAAAATTCTCCAAGCCAGGCTTCAGCAATATGTGAACCATGAACTTCCTGATGTTCAAGCTAGTTGTAGAAAAGGCAGAGGAACCTGAGATCAAATTGCCAACATCCGCTGGATCATGGAAAAAGCAAGAGAGTTCCAGAAAAACATCTATTTCTGCTTTCTTGAATATGCCAAAGCCTTTGACTGTGTGGATCACAATAAACTGTGGAAAATTCTGAAAGAGATGGGAATACCAGACCACCTGATCTGCCTCTTGAGAAACCTATATGCAGGTCAGGAAGCAACAGTTAGAACTGGACATGGAACACCAGACTGGTTCCAAATAGGAAAAGGAGTACGTCAAGGCTGTATATTGTCACCCTGTTTATTTAACTTATATGCAGAGTACATCATGAGAAACGCTGGCCTGGAAGAAACACAAGCTGGAATCAAGATTGCCAGGAGAAATATCAATAACCTCAGATATGCAGATGACACCACCCTTATGGCAAAAGTGAAAAGGAACTAAAAAGCCTCTTGATGAAAGTGAAAGTGGAGAGTGAAAAAGTTGGTTTAAAGCCCAACATTCAGAAAATGAAGATCATGGCATCCAGTCCCATCACTTCATGGGAAATAGATGGGCAAACAGTGGAACAGTGTCAGACTTTATTTTTCTGGGCTCCAAAATCACTACAGATGGTGACTGCAGCCATGAAATTAAAAGACGCTTACTCCTTGGAAAGAAAGTTATGACTAACCTAGATAGCACATTCAAAAGCAGAGACATTACTTTGCCAACAAAGGTTTGTCTAGTCAAGGCTATGGTTTTTCCTGTGGTCATGTATGGATGTGAGAGTTGGACTGTGAAGAAAGCTGAGCGCCGAAGAATTGATGCTTTTGAAGCGTGGTGTTGGAGAAGACTCTTGAGAGTCCCTTGGACTGCAAGGAGATCCAACCAGTCCATTCTGAAGGAGATCAGCCCTGGGATTTCTTTGGAAGGAATGATGCTAAAGCTGAAACTCCAGTAGTTTGGCCACCTCATGCGAAGAGTTGACTCATTGGAAAAGACTCTGATGCTGTGAGGGATTGGGGGCAAGAGGAGAAGGGGACGACAGAGGATAAGATGGCTGGATGGCATCACTAACTCTATTGATGTGAGTCTGAGTGAACTCCGGGAGTTGGTGATGGACAGCGAGGCCTGGCGTGCTGTGATTCATGGGGTCTCAAAGAGTCAGACAGGACTGAGCAACTGATCTGATCTGATCTGTTTCCTTGTTAATTTTATGTTTAGTTGATCTCTCCATAGGTGTCAGTAGGGTATTAAAGTCTCCCACTATTATTGTGTTATTGTTAATTTCCCCTTTCATACTTGTTAGCATTTGTCCTACATATTGTGGTTCTCCTCTGTTGGGTGCATATATATTTATAATTGTTATATCTTCTTCTTGGATTGACCCTTTGATCATTATGTAGTGTCCTTCTTTGTCTCTTTTCACAGCCTTTGTTTTAAAGTCTATTTTATCTGATATGAGTATTGCTACTCCTGCTTTCTTTTGGTCTTGATTTGAATGGAATATCTTTTCCCAGCCCTTCATTTTCAGTCTGTATGTGTCCCTTGTTTCGAGGTGGGTCTCTTGTAGACAATATATATAGGGGTATTGTTTTTGTATCCATTCAGCCAGTCTTTGTCTTTTGGTTGGGGCATTCAACCCATTTACATTTAAGGTAATTATTGATAAGTATGATCCCATTTCCATTTACTTTGTTGTTTTGAGTTTGAATTATACACCGTTTTTGTGTTTCCTGTCTAGAGAAGATCCTTTTGCATTTGTTGGAGTGCTGGTTGGGTGGTGCTGAATTCTCTCAGCTTTTGCTTGTCTCCACCCTTATGGCAGAAAGTGAAGAGGAACTGAAAAGCCTCTTGATGAAAGTGAAAGTGGAGAGTGAAAAAGTTGGCTTAAAGCTCAACATTCAGAAAATGAAGATCATGGTATCTGGTCCCATCACTTCATGGGAAATAGATGGGGAAACAGTGGAAACAGTGTCAGACTTTATTTTTGGGGGCTCCAAAATCACTGCAGATGGTGACTTCAGACATGAAATTAAAAGACGCTTACTCCTTGGAAGAAAAGTTATGACCAACCTAGATAGCATATTGAAAAGCAGAGACATTACTTTGCCAACAAAGGTCCGTCTAGTCAAGGCTATAGTTTTTCCAGTGGTCACGTATGGATGTGAGAGTTGGACTGTGAAGAAAGCTGAGGGCTGAAGAATTGATGCTTTTGAACTGTGGTGTTGGAGAAGACTCTTGAGAGTCCCTTGGACTGCAAGGAGATCCAACCAGTCCATTCTGAAGGAGATCAGCCCTGGGATTTCTTTGGAAGGAATGATGCTAAAGCTGAAACTCCAATACTTTGGCCACCTCATGCAAAGAGTTGACTCATTGGAAGAGCCTCTGATGCTGGGAGGGATTGGGGGCAGGAGGAGAAGGGGACGACAGAGGATGAGATGGCTGGATGGCATCACCGACTCGATGGACATGAGTCTGAGTGAACTCCGGGAGTTGGTGATGGACAGGGAGGCCTGGCGTGCTGCGATTCATGGGGTTGCAAAGAGTTGGACACGACTGAGTTACTGAACTGAACTGAACTTGCTTGTCTGTAAAGCTTTTGATTTCTCCTTCATACTTGAATGAGATCCTTGCAGGATACAGTAATCTGGGCTGTAGGTTTTTCACGTTCATCACTTTAAGTATGTCCTGCCATTCCCTCCTGGCCTGAAGAGTTTCTATTGAAAGATCAGCTGTTATCCTTATGGGAATTCCCTTGTGTGTTATTTGTTGTTTTTCCCTTGCTGCTTTTAATATTTGTTCTTTGTGTTTGATCTTTGTTAATTTGATTAATATGTGTCTTGGGGTGTTTCGCCTTGGGTTTACCCTGTTTTGGACTCTCTGGGTTTCTTGGAATTGGGTGATTATTTCCTTACCCATTTTAGGGAAGTTTTCAACTATTATCTCCTTAAGTATTTTCTCATGGTCTTTCTTTTTGTCTTCTTCTGGGACTCCTATGATTCGAATGTTGGGGCACTTAACATTGTCCCAGAGGTCTCTGAGGTTGTCCTCATTTCTTTTAATTCTTTTTTCTTTTTTCCTCTCGGCTACATTTATTTCTACCATTCTATCTTCTGCCTCACTTATCCTATCTTCTGCCTTGGTTATTCTACTGTTGGTTCCCTCCAGAGTGTTTTTGATCTCATTTAATGCATATTAATTATATATTGACTCTTTTTTATTTCTTCTAGGTCCTTGTTAAACATTTCTTGCATTTTTCAATCCTAGTCTCCAGGCTATTTATCTGTAAATAGCCTGGAAACATTTTGTTTTCAAGATTTTGAATCATTTTCACTATCATTATTCAGAATTCTTCTTCAGATAGATTCCCTATCTCTTCCTGTTTTGTTTGGTTTGGTGGGCATTTATCCTGTTCCTTTACCTGGTGAGTATTTCTCTGCCTTTTTATTTTGTTTATATTGCTGTGTTTGGGGTGGCCTTTCCGTATTCTGGCAGTTTGTGGTTCCTCTTTATTGCAGCGGTTCCTCGCTGTGGATGGGGTTGGACGGGTGGCTTGTCAAGGTTTCCTAGTTCGAGAGTATAGTTCTAGAATATAGTTCTATAAAACTTTTACCAAATAAATAATCTGCCAGTATATCTAAATGCTTTTGTTCATAATTCCCAACACCTAACAGCGAGGCTGGCATATTACTAATATATGCTTCCATATGGCCTGTCATTCAAGGGCCCAAGCTTCTTACAAGCATTTTGATAGTGTCCTTTGATAGTACTTTCCTTGGTAAATGCCTGTTACAACTCTATTCACTCCACAGTTAAAAAAGATTTTTAAAAAGAGCTATTAAACTACTTATTCAGCATAAAATGTGATGAAAGTTTCTTCAGCCACATTAAGGGGAAAAAAAAGGAAGTCTCAACCCCAAACAAAAATGAGACAGTGGTAGCTAAAGAGCAGCTTTGCTGACCAAGAGAGGAGTCACTAAGGAAATGTCTGGGAAAGTACTTTGATGTGCCTGTCGTGGTTCGCATGAGAGGCTTCTCCCTTTACATGGAGTGAGGATCAGGAAACTTCTCTACACTGTTGGTAGGGCCAGACAGCTTGGGGTGGGGGGGGGGGGGCGGGCAGTGTTTGCTGGGAAATGAGAAATGAGAGCTAAACATACTGAATTTTCTTCTTCTGTCTTACCATGCAGTTGTCTGCTTTCCATAGTCTTTGATGTACTGGGTTTTTCCCCAGCAAGTTCCTAGGGCCCTCCAACAAGCTTTATGAGTTATAGTCACACATCTACACCCTGTTGTTGTATAAAGATAAAGAAACACTGTAACCTGCTATATTTGGATAGCCTTCTTGGTGAGGCAAAACAGATGTCAAGAGAGGAGGGCTATCAATCTAAAGCTAAAGTGAGAGGAGAAAATTAAAGTAAAAACTTCAAAATAAATCATTCACTGGGGAGTCAGTAGATGACAGAGTGTGACAGAGTGGGGTGGCAGCTCCAGGGAGGAGGCTCAAAACAGGTTCAAGATCCTGTTTCAGAACCAGAGTGCATTCAAAGTGTCAAAAGTGCCTCCTTTTAAGCACGATCATCTGTAGACCCATAAAGGAGTTGCAGGAGGTAGAAATTCTTATGAAAGTAATCATAGGATCCATGGGTCTTTTCAGAAAGGCACATCCAAATGCTAGTTACGAATCTATAATCAGCACAGATTCAAATGGATCCTCCCCAGGCTCCAGCCTTCCAATGCCAGCTTTGAGCCTTTCACATATTTGTAAAATTGCTGTACTGTAGCTCTTTCTCTCTGTCTTTCCCTTCTTCTCTCCCTTCATCCCACTCATTTTTGTTCCCATAGATAAGACAAGACAGAAAGAGTGAGAGCTCTCTTCCTGTTTTTGTTTTTTATCTCCCTTTTTAAACCACTGGAAAGTAGAAACAGTGTCTGCTGTTCAATAAGCACACCGGAGTGTTTAATTCATATAGTGGCTACTGAGAAATATTTTTGAACTCTCTGATTAAATAATTCAAGAGTTTTAAACTTCTTTTATAAAACATAATGGAAAATATGCGTGTAACAGAATATATACAATGAGAACCAAGTGCCTTTGAATGTTTTCAGAAGAAAAGTGCCAAACCCTGTTTGGCAAAGACATGTGCCTTTATTTTATTTTAATGGCACTTCAAGAGGCACACCCGAGGCCAAAATTTAATGTTTTAAAAATATAGAAAAATACTCAGAATCAGCAGTTTATTTCTGTTTTTGTAAGTTCTATATTTTGGCACAGGAGGAATAATATTACAGGGCCAAGATGAATGCTCTGTTCTTGATTCTGTGGCATATAATTTGAATATTTCATAGCACTGAATTATAGCAAGCATCTGATTCATTTAACGTTCAGAAAGCTCTGGTTAAGCAAAGAATCCATCTGGCCTAAATCAAACTGGGTGAGAGCTTCCCAGAGAACCAAGGAGAGAACAGCTATGTTGGGATATATGATCCTACCCAGTGTTCCAAGGAGGTGAAATTCCAGGTGAAGAGGTAGTTCAACAAATCTAAATCTCATTTACAAGACTTGTCTCCAAAGGTGGAGAACTGGTAAAGAACTAGATCAAAACATATGTTTTTAGTTTCATGCAAGACTGTACCTCAACCAACTTCTATGGACAGCTGCCTCTCCTCTACACCAATCCCACAGCACCACCATCAATACTATCCACTTTTACCAAAATAAGAAGTTTCATATAGCTCAAGTTCCCTTTCCCTAGTATCTCACAGTACCTATCCTAAGAAGCTCTTACTGTTTAATTTTAAGCCTTTTCAATCTTACATTCTAAAGCACAGAGCATGCAGACACCTGTGAATCATCTGAAAATGACAAATGCTATTTAAGGAAGACCTAGCGTATGACCCCTTATAATTAAGAATGATTCAATAAAAGAATAAGGAAACAGCTCAAGTACATAGGCCAAAGGAACACAATTGCTTTTTCTTGCAGTTATAGAGAATACAGTAATTCGCTTAGGCACACCTGCTTTAAATATTGATGTCATCTCAAGAGATGATACAATGTCTTTCTGGATGGCCGTACAGAGTTTAAGTTCAATCAGCAGCATGCAGACAACAGGCCGTTCATTTCCATACTCCAGATAATGCAAAACAGTTACTTCATCCCAAGGCCTGTTGAGAGGCCAGTGAAATCACTGGTCTGCATTAACTTGCACTTCTAGGCCTCTAGATGGTGGTTGTAAAATTGTAAGTGTTTGGATGAACACTTCACAGAACTTGATGAGGAGTGCTTTTCACAATAGAAAATGTGAGTCACACAGCTTTTACAAGGGTATCTGTCTCATGCAGAAAGCCTGAAAAACTGGAATGAAATGTTACCTCTGCCAGAAGAGTGTCAAGAGGCACACCAAGAGGCAACATGAGAAACCAAGTAAGTTATGCTGTGTAAATCAAAGCTCCATTTTCCTATTTAGAAAATGGGCTTTGGCAGCAAATTCTTTATTGTCCTGAGCAACAATAGTAGGAACCAGAATGGTTGCTATGAAAGTTTATGGAGTTTTTCATAACCCACTGTTGCTTGGCACATTTCCCCACTCTGGGGATTATAGTGACTTTGCTCTATCATGGTTGAAAATGATAGAAACATTTTCATCCAAATATTTTTCACATAGATATATCTAGTTACATTTAAACATTATGATTCTTCGTGCCATGTAGAGCTGGAACATTAAATCCATGTGGGAGATAGGGGCAGAGGGAGGTTATTTATCTATTTGCCTTGCAACAATCCAGCAATTAGGAGGTTTCCTGTTTTATACTCAATATGAAAGTATTTCACACAGGTATGAAATTATGGTAATTTGAGAGGATTTATAAAAATCCCATAAACAAAAATTTATTTCTATAACTAAATCATTAATGTTTAGTGAATTTACCCAAGTGAGCAGAGACTTTTTCAAGACATATATATTTTTTAAATACATTTTATTTTTTTAGTTTCTGGTTTTTCTAAATAAGCATCTCTAAATGATAACATTTTAACCTTATTGGGAAATTCTGCCTTTATAAATATTATGTTTCTAAATACTAAAATAGGAACTTAAGCTAAACGTAAGGAACTTTTATAATAGTAAGAACTTTCATTGTCTTTTGCCTTTAATTTTTGCATTTTTACTTAAATACAAATGTTTTCCATTTATTTATTTTTAATTTTTAGAAGAGGAAATAGAGAGAGAGGTAGGTCCCTAAGAATTTTAAAAAAAGGAAAGAAATTTAACATGTTTCAAAAATAAGTGCTTTGGCAAGGACGTCTATTATACTTCCTCTGTTTTAGTTTTCATATAAATCTAAATTTCTTTGTTTACAACCAACAACAACAACAAAAGTATAAGTAAAGTAGATATACATATTTGCAGGTAAGAAATATAATTTAATTGTATATCAAGAAAACATATTAGAGCCTTGCTCATTAAACATCCAACATCAGTTTTGGAAGTCACACTCCTAGACATGTAACATATGTCTTACAATAGCAGGTCCAGGTCTGTTTTTGGAAATGACATGCATTATGAATAATCTTCACATGAGTCATAGGCACCAATAAAAGTAAAAAAAATGTGGAGAGGTAAAGTAAAAACACCATAAATACAATTATCACCACTAAATTTTATATGCTAAGTTGTAACAATTATTTGATCACTTACTGGCACTTACTTAAAAAGGCAAAATGTTTACATAGCTGTAAAAAAATATATACCATCTAGGATTTGAATTATGCACTCTTTTCCTTGGGCCAAATTTAACTGCATTGCTTTCTCACCCACCAACAAAATCTTTATCCTATATTTTTGTAACACATCACTGGAAATACATTTCCCATCATTATAATATATATGGCTCTTAGGATGCTCTGGCTAAAAATAATACTTTTTCAAAAAGTGTTTTTAACATAATATGTAATACTGGTTCACTATCAACATGCATAAAAGTAAATGCATATTCCAAAAAGCAAAAGTAAATTCGTTACCAAAAGCCATGTGCTAGTGACCACATGAAGGCACACAGCTGCTTGCTTAATCATTTGTTTATGATGATTTAGTTTTCACATTAGTCACATTAGTTTTCAAAAGTGTAAGAGTTGGTGCTGAAGGTGACTTTTCCTAGAGCAATAACAACTTTAGAACATTTATCATTGGTGTTTGAAAACGGCAATTAAATAACAGAACACTCTGGTGCCTCTAAACAGATTCTAATAGCCTCAGTACCTTACAAATGAATTATTCAAATTCTTAATTTCTAGAATCAAATGCCAAAAGACTTTTAGCAAGGAAAAAGCAAAGCATTAAAACACTTCTCTAGTGATACTGCATGAATAATACTAAGAATTTTCTGTAAGTATATTACATCATGAACTGCTGAGAGAAGAAACCTATGCAATTTCATTTTTTTTTTTACATCAAAAATTGCTTTGTGCTCTTTATTTTTTTTTTATTTTTAATTTTATTTTATTTTTAAACTTTACATAATTGTATTAAGAACCACGAAGAGGATACCTTCTAGAGATGGGAAAGTTAGTAATTTTTATTTAAAATCGGGGTACATTTTAACATTCCCAATCAGTTTAGCTTCACCATCCTTTGGAAGAAGAGGTCTGGATCCAGCCCCTTCTGGCCAATGATTACTGCTATTTTTAATTTAAAGTCTTTAGTAAATGCCTTCCTTTGATCTCCTCAAGAATTGTCTCCTGGGAGACCCTCAGCTGGACCTCAGGTTTAACTTGTACACATGTACCTTCAGAAGAATACTTTAAACCAAAATATCTTACTTCTAGCCAACCAGCCCATGGTATGCATGGGCAGGTTCAGTTTCCACTCATCTCCAGGTCTTGGTCCCATAAGTCAGTACCTTATGGACATCTGAAAGGGTAGGTTTACCAAATAGATGGCAGTTTTCAAGAACCTTTAGATAGGGATCACCAAAGTGGGAAGCAGTTTATTTGAATCTTACCATAAAATACCTGCTACAATTCAAAAGAACTGCCACAGGGGGAAAAAATACCACCCCAAATGGCCAAAATTAGCACAGAGATAAAGCTTATTACACTGCCATAGTTTTCGAGGGAAATAAAACACACATAATATTTTCCATTTATTTCTCCAGCACCATCCACTCCATTCTACATCTGCAAGAAAGAGCTCATACTTTGCAATATACCTTACTTCCCATGACACTGCCAGCTGTGACAGGTTTGTATATGTCACCCAATATTTTCCTTCTTCCTAGATACAAATCTAGACTTCTTGTGCTTCTTTTTTTTTCCCACCTCTGCTCATAGTTAAAGCAGATGTGTCTTCTTCATCCCTTGTCTTCTCTTTGACTGCAGATGGAGGAAGCCAAGCAAACACCTGGGGTCACATGAGAGATGCAGAGCTACCTACAGAAGGAGCCTAGGTCCCCAAGTGACCACGTGGAGCAGAATCTCTGTCCCTCTGACCTGCACTGAACTTTCACAAAAGCATAAAATATACTCCATGGAGGAGGGCATGGCAATCCATTCCAGTATTCTTGCCTGGAGAATCCCATGCACAGAGGAGCCTGGTGGGCTACTGAAGCAACTTAGCACGCATGCACGCACACACTTATGAGGTTAAACTTCTTCAGGTTTGGAGGTTTTGTGTTTTTTTTTTTAAAATAGCATTTAGTGTATATGATGATTAATAAACTACTCCTCTCATATCACAGTTGAATCTATAATCTTACTTATTGGATTTCTAAAAATAATATATATTTTTTTCCATTGTGGAAGGCGTCTACCATGGCCAAGCCAGTAGGAAGTTTACAAAGTGTCTCTCAGCTGGATTTGCTCTTTGCATTTTCCTCACTCATGACTCATCCAATGACCATTCTAAAACCATTTTCTTCTTTGCTACTACAATTTACTTGTAAGAACAGAGAAGTTCTTACGTAGGATAATGACCCTAGGAGTTCCACAGAGAGACCGGCATGATGAAACAGAGATGAGATCACCTTATTCTGAACTACCTATGATTTCAGAATCACAGAAGTGTTAAATCATATTAGGCTACTAACTTTGGCCTTTCTGGAAATTTTCATTGCTTTATAGGTAATCAACTATTCCACAAACCAGAGATATGTGGGAAAAGGAGGAAATTCAAGTAGCCGAATGGAATTAGCCTTATCATATAGATACTGCAGAGTTTCCTACATGTAATCTTTGTGAGCAGTGTTCTACAATTCTTTGGGGACAAAAAAATACAGGGAACACATTAGAAACTATATTTCACTGTTTGACACATTGGAATTTTCAACCATTGTTTTCAACTAAAAAGTATAAAATAATAAACTTAGATGTTCTAAGTGTGGCCTTTGGAACTTTCTTTATTGATGCTATCATGAGTACACATATTAGAAGTAAAATGGAAGATGAATAGTTTACAGTATAAAGAAATATTTTCCATCTTCACAATCTACAGTTTCGGGGCTCCCCTAAGGCCTTGAAATGAAGTCTACTTGGTGGTCTCAACTCTAACCCCTGGAGAATGTGTTCTACATCTCCAACGCAGAACACCTGATTCTGCAGAATTTGACACTTCTCTGCAACCTCCACACAGAAGAAACAGAGGACTTGACATGCATGGAAATTAAATTATCTTCACCCCCAGAGACATGCTGTCCTCCCAGGTCAGGGTTACATTAAGGTCAAATGAATGAGCTCAAATTTCAACCAATTCTGCTCTAGCTGTGATTCAACAAAAAACACATCCTTTTGAGCTCTTGACAAACTGCTATATTTTACAAGATCCATCAAAAATAAGAATGGAATAAAAGCAAGTAAATCACCTTAATTGAAAAATGGTTTTGCATTATCAAACCAGGTGATTAAACCTGAAATGCTAGAAAATCACCTAAAAATGTGAGTTTCCCACTAGTTCATGAAAGTACAAATAAATTCTGAGACAGTTATAAAAACTCAGCCTGCTGACCCTAACTGTTCAATATAACCTTCATAGAAACCTAAGAATTGTTTACTTGGTTTTGCAGATTAGTAATTCACAACCCTACGTAATATCTGAATGACTAAGATGCCGTCAAAAATAAAGCCTCTTAGGACTCGTCACTAAGGCCTTAATGAAAATATAGAGGCACTTAAAATATGAGATAAACATGCTTTTAAAAAGTATTAATCATTGATATTCATGGGAGTTCTTTCAGTGCGTAACTACATTCAGTTCAGTTCAGTTCAGTCATTCAGTATGTCCGACTCTTTGCGATCCCATGAATAGCACGCCAGGCCTCCCTGTCCATCACCAACTCCCAGAGTTCACCCAAACTCATGTCCATCGTGTCAGTGATGCCATCCAGCCATCTCATCCTCTGTCGTCCCCTTCTCCTCCTGCCCGCAATCCCTCCAAACATCAGGGTCTTTTCCAATGAGTCAACTCTTCGCATGAGGTGGCCAAAATATTGGAGTTTCAGCTTCAGCATCAGTCCTTCCAATGAACACCCAGGACTGGTCTCCTTTAGGATGGACTGGTTGGATCTCCTTGCAGTCCAAGGACTCTCAAGAGTCTTCTCCAACACCACAGTTCAAAAGCATCAATTCTTCAGTGCTCAGCTTTCTTCACAGTCCAACTCTCACATCCAAACATGACCGCTGGAAAAACCATAGCCTTGACTAGACAGACCTTTGTTGGCAAAGTAATGTCTCTGCTTTTCAATATGCTATCTAGGTTGGTCATAACTTTCCTTCCAAGGAGTAAGCGTCTTTTAATTTCATGGCTGCACTCACCATCTGCAGTGATTTTGGAGCCCAAAAAAATAAAGTCTGACACTGTTTCCCCATGTATTTCCCATGAAGTGATGGGACCAGATGCCATGATCTTCGTTTTCTGAATGTTGAGCTTTAAGCCAACTTGTTCACTCTCCTCTTTCACTTTCATCAAGAGGCTTTTTAGTTCCTCTTCAGTTTCTGCCATAAGGGTGGTGTCATCTGCATATCTGAGGTTATTGACATTTCTCCTGGCAATCTTGATTCCAGCTTGTGCTTCTTCCAGCCCAGAACTTCTCATGATGTACACTGCATATAAGTTAAATAAGCAGGGTGACAATATACAGCCTTGATGTACTCCTTTTCCTATTTGGAACCAGCCTGTTGTTCCATGTCCAGTTCTAACTGTTGCTTCCTGACCTGCATATAGGTTTCTCAAGAGGCATAAAGGTAACTACATTAGACTTACTTAAATGTTATATATTTTAAAAGATAATTCCTTTTACTGAAAGGGGACTATTTTACCTGCCCACTTCCACTCAATCCTTTCTCAGCTGATATGTCCAGTCATCTTTTGGCTGAAACAAGATAAACCTCAGCTAAATCAGGAAAATTAAAAATACATATAACTCCAGTGCAATAAAATGTTTTTAGTTCATTCAGAGCACATTATGTTTCCCACAGAGGCAGTCTGGTGCATTTAATGAATTTATCTAATTATAACTACAAATTGGGGTGATTTGTTTCAAAGTCCTTGAAGTCACCCAGACTTTGAATGAAAGTCTTCTGAATCCCTAAAGGTCACTACTCTACCCTTCTACATTTTATGGGGTTGTCTAATCCAGGTCCTAGTTGTTATGGAAGAAAAACAATGTCAAGAAGCAAGTTTTCTTGCCTTCATCACTGGAATTTTCAGTAGTCTTAAATCCGTGGACCTGCAACCTCCACTGAAGACCTACATGACTTGAACTGTGTTACCTTGAGGAGCAGCAGGTAAATATGATTAGAGAAATGCATCTTCAGAACACAGGCCACTCTTTCAATAGTGTGCATGTAGTTTGAAACTAAATAATCATCATCTAGTTCCTTGATCAACTGTACTCACATCATAATCATCATCTGCTAAATCAAACTGTCAAACCTCTTGCCACAAAAATTTCATGTCTTCTGCATGTCCAGTAAGTCCACATGGCTATGTAACTCTTCTCACTTTCAGAATTCAATTGTGTGCATATATATATGACTCCTAAGAAAGAGGAATACAAAGAAATAATGTCCCACAAACATATGAAGATCAATGTACGAGGTGTGATCTAGCTTACTCCTCATGTAATACTACTTAAATATTTCCTAATAATTCATTTTTTCAATTGCCTAATAGAAAAGAAGCATTTTCAACCAGTAGATATATAATATACATGGAGTGTAAATGACAAATATATACAAGTAATAAAATGAATGTAAAAATCATCAAATTACATACAAAGTGAAGCTAGGTTTCCACCTCTATGGCTCAGCACCATATCAATATTAGACCAAAGGGAATTTCTCCTACCTTGTTCCAACAAGGCTTTCATACAACCTGGCATTCTGGAGGAGAAGCTTTCTTTCCATGGCAGACTTTTCCATAATGAGTCAAGGTTCCCAGCCTAACCAAGCGCACTTTAGGTCTGAAAATCATTAACCTCAGGGCACCTCAGGCTTCACACAGACATGCCCAAATATGTACAAGGATAGAGCCACTCTTTCTGATTAAAAACACAAAGACCTCCTGAGAGGCAGCAAAGATGCCCTAATTAGACATAAACAGCCACCCCCAAGTGCGCTGGTGGCAGCCGCCGCAGGCTTGCTAGGAGCAGCACACCATTCCTTGAGAATCACATTGACTTGTAGCACCTAACCTCCTGATCCCACCTGCATCACCTGAGGATGAAGTTAAGCTGATTTTCTGCCAACCAGGAAAATGGAGACCAATCTAGTCAAAGCACAAAACCACAGAAAATTCCTATTACAAAAAGTTAAATATATATTCTCCAAGCAAATAGTATGCATTGCTTGCTCATTCTTTTATTTTAGTTCAAAAGTTATATAAGTATATGAGTTGACTACAAGATCATATATATATATATAATTATTTATTGATGCAGGTACAGATGTGGGTATGGATGCAGACATAGGCCTATACATCAATGTAGTTCAAGATGATTTTGTTGTTTTCTTTTTTTCTTACATTATTAGAATCATTCTCTGTGTATTATTCTGGGATGTTTCTTCTGGTTTATAAGGTATAATCTACAAATCATACATTCCAACTGTTGTATGGTACAGTTCTATGAATTTAATCTACTGGTGTATGATCACATTCACAGTAGAATGTAGAATATTTCCATCATCTCCCAGAAGTTTTCTTATGCCACTTTGAAATCACCCTTTCCCCCACTTCCAGGCTGAGACAACCATTGATCTACTATCTATGAGACTTAACAATATATCTTGGAAATTATTCTATGGGAATGGTAAAAATAGAATAAATTCCACTGGTTCTGCAAAATATAATCTGTGACATGTTCCACACATTTATAACAGTTTTCATAGTACATTGGAAATGGAACTACAGAATAGATTTGTATAAAAACCTTTTTATATTTTTCTATTTTAAGATCTATAGCAAATGCTAAACAAGAGCCATATGGACCACACAACTTTTCTCCAAAAAGATTATCAAGCATTAGGAAAAATTAGCAGCTGTCAATTTACTCCTTCAATTTACCAAAAAGCAACAGGCATAGCTGGACTTTCCTGATGGCTCAGCGGTAAAGAATCCGCCCGCCAATGCAGGAGATTCAGGCTAGATTTTTGGGTAAGGAAGATCCTCTGAAGGAGGAAATGGTAACTGACTCTAGTGTTCTTGCCTGGAAAGTTCCATGGACAGAGGAGATTGGTGGACCACAGTCCATGGGGTCGAAAAGAGTCAGGCACGACAAAGCACAGCACAGCAGCAATGGGCATAGATAAGAAGAATTGGTGGAGAGTAGTGGAAAAAGGAAAGAAATATTAAAAACACTGCAAACTATTTTCTATGTTTTTAAAATTATACAAATAAGCTCACTATGCATGATAGAGTAAAAATAAATTGAAGAGTTTGTCAGGGCCTGCTTTTTCAGCTAAGAGGCCAGATTTGAAAATAGTAAGAGTACAGCCAGAAGACAAAGGACTTGGAAGAATTTAGGAGGGATTTTCATCTTCATAGGTTCCTGATGCCAAAAAATGGAACTTTGAATAATTTCTTTAGCACAGCATAACCATGACCCTCAGATATCAGATTTAATATTCTCATTTCGCATTTCATAGCTTCTACAAGGTTCCAAAGGAGAAAAAGTACATTTTTTCCTCCAGATTAATATTTTGGCAAACTAGAACTTGCCCAGAGGAATCCACTAGTCCTATTCATTCACATATGCAAAGAAAGCTAAGGTTATTGACTAACAAGTTGATAAATTGTAACCTGGCCAACAGCTGTTTTCATGGAATTTCTCTGTATTGAAATGACAGAAGCAGAATGCCTGCATTTTCTCTATGTGTATTGCATCTAGTGGAGTATAGGATTACAAGAAAATATTGCTATTTTACAAAAAAAACCCACTATTATTCATGTTTTGTGTGTTCAATTAAACTTGTTGGCTTAAGCAGGTGTCAGCTGACGGCAGACATATCACCTGGATGTTCCTGGAAGGGACGACAGAGCTTCAGGCTCATGGGTCAACTACAGGACAGTATTTTGGAAGTGCATGATAGGAAACTGCAAGGGTACTGTTCCAAAACACATTCTTTTTAAGAGCCAAAGATTCTGAGTATTACACTGCCAGGGTGAACTCTAGAGAGGTGGGGTGCAAAATATGCTCTCGCCAATATGACAGCAAGAGTGCAGCAGTTTCATAGCAGGGAGACCCTTACGCAGGGGGAGGCTGTTTTTTTTTTCACTTCAAGATGCAGTTCCCCAATTCTGTTTTCCTGTCAGATTCAGTCCACCACAACACTGAGGGAAGAATAATTCCATTCCTTTGCTTATAAAGTAAAGGCTTTACTTCTAGAATATAATACTCCACCAAACACCACCAAATGGCCCAGAAACCTAGGAGACCCAGGCTAGATTTTATGGCCAAAGAGTTTCAGTTGTTGAATATTTAGTGCCAATATTTCAGTCAGCCTCAAAGAAACCCAGCTCCCGGCCACTGAGCACAAACAGTTCAGTCACACAAAGAGGCTGGCAGATTTCCCTCCATCTGATCCATTTCAGCATTTCTCTTGAAGAGATGACTTAAGAATACAGATCTCAAGACTCAGGTAGAAACTACATTTCTACTTCTCATTTCAAATACATTTCTATTTTTCATTTCGACTAACTATATTTCAAATAAGTATTTATAATTGGTGCAAAAGAAACAAGATCTACTGCTTAATTGAACTATAGCTTTATTGGCCATTCACTGTACAAAAACCAATAATATCTAGTATTTGCTCCACACTAAACCCTCACAATAACTATATGAGGTAGGTAAGGATGCGCTTGCTTTGTTTGATATAATTGAGTCTTGGAGAAGTCGAGAGATCTGCCCAAGAACTAACAATTTTTAAGTCAGAGAACAGGAGGTAGAACCCAAGTCTTCAATGTTTTAGGTGATAGTCTATCACACCACAGCTGTCTTCTAAGTCACTTAGTAGTCCCCAAATGAAAATGTGGCAAAAGTTACAGAGAATTAATTAAGGAGAAGGTTGGAATTGGTTCTACTCGAATGATTTACAAAACTAGGTATTAAAAATGGTTCTCTAAGATCCTGAAGCCACTAATGAATTGATTTATTAATACTGGACTCCCTTTATCTTGCCTTAAGTCCCCCAGGCTGAGTCATGCAGAATGTTCCAGAACCTGAAATAGGATCTCTCTCAGTCAATAGGAATCAGAAGATGGGAATGAGAAATGAGACCTTGCCTGTTGTTGAGACAGAAAATCTCAGGGCTTTTGTTAGGCCGTGGGGATAATCTGGCTCCTGGTATTAAAATCATTTAGTAAAAGGAATTGAACTTTTTTAGAAGAAAATAGTACACAGCTTCATTTGCATATTTATTGGGGATATTTAGATAGATCAATAATTTAGATTTCCTCTATAAATCAAACCTTAAGCACCAGATCAGAATAAAATTAGATTAGTATCCAAAAGCCAACCAAAACCACTTCATCATCGAACCAAATGACATTTTGTAACTCAAAGAAAGTATTTTTGGTATTCTGTGTTTGAGTCCTTGAGTATACCTATGTAAATATGAAACACTTGCTGATTTGGAGTATCATGTTAGGGACTATTTAAGATAATCTCACTTAATAGTAAATTGGATTAGGCCAGGTTACTTATACAATTTAGTGAGACAATGTATATTTTGGTTTGGTTAGACTATGATAATTCATTCGCAATCAACATTTGTTTCCCTACTTCTCAATTTAATCAATTTGATAAACTAAAATGTCACCCTAACATACCAATAATTCTCTCTTAAAAATCTGTCTTGTATAATTTTAGCAAATAAATAAGCCCCCATATTTATGATTTTTGTCTACAACTATGTTTGAACACACAAACACATGAAGATAAAATTTTCAGTTATTCTAAGATCTTTGAAAATGTTGAATAAATTTGAAGAAAAAGCATTTTTTTTAAATGAAACAAATATTAATTCCAAGGCTTTCATTAGAAGTTAGCTTTTTAGCTGAGGAGACTCTACTCTTTCTTTCAAAATTGTTGTTATCAGCTGTTTAGTTCTGCTTGTGGTAAACTCAATAATATTGTTGACGGGCTTATTTCAGTGCTTAATGTAGTATTACAATACTTGAGAGTGCATAAAAAATAGCAAGACACTGTAAATAGCTTGCCTTCTCCTCAAGGTTCCACCACTGCCAAAACTACCACTTGACTCTGAGTCTATTACGTAAATATATGTACCTGTAATCCATACACATCATTGCCAATACCTTCATTCAACTAGATCTAACTCCAGGGATTGGATCACTTCTCTTTTTCCTTAGTCCCAAAATCACCTAAAAGAGGTTTCTATTCTGGGATGGTAATTAAACAACTGCTTTTTTAATCTGGTCAGTTCATTCCAATCCCTTACAGTTGATTTCAATAAAACAAGATCTCGGCCCGAAGCACAGGGCACTTAGCCATCTTCAGAGTCATTGGATTATGACACGTATTACGTATAATCCCAAATGCTGAAGTCCTTCCGACACTCCATTTTCTGGCAACTTAGCCTTTTGGTGAGAGTAAGTCTGTTTGATGGATGGTCCTGAACAGGAGTTATGTGATCTCTGGCCTTTGTGTGAAAGAAAACGTTTTTTTAAAAAACCACGTTTTGTGTGATCCATCATGAAACAATCTTTCAATTTATCTGCTATGACTCCAGTCTTCCTGCACTGACAGAAATGTGCCTCAGATACTGTCAGTCCCAGTTCAGATGAAACTCTGCATTTGCCAATCCACCTACCATTGCCAGCTGGAAGGAGGCCTTCTTTTAGCTAACAATACACATTTAAAATGCAGGCCCCAACATGGGACAAGCTATCTGTTGAATGCGGATCATGCATGTGAATAGAGCACATGTGGAAATACTGCCACAGCCAGATTCACACCGCAGGCAGGAAAGGATTTCAGGGCTCACTGTGACCCAGCGGTCCTGAGAGAGCCAGAGGGCCATATGGTCATCTCTACCAATCAGCGCCAAGTATGTCATTTGCAGTGTCAAATTAGGTGTTTTGGGTTTTTTCTTATTTTTGTTTAAGTAGCAACATCACTCACTGAGAAGCCATTTTCTTAAGATATTTGTGTAGGTGAGAACAAGCAAAATAATCTTGGTGAGTTACAAAATAGAAAATCACAGATAGCCACTTGAATTGCTTCTTGGCATACCAAAGTTTTTATTTCTGTTTTGGCTGTGGTTTCACAACCCTGAAGGCAAACTGTGGGTGTGCAAATAAACCGATTACTTAAAACACAGGTTCTTAAATCACTCACCCTTCCTCTGTTTCAAATAGCATACAATCTGTTTGCAATAATAATGGGCATAAATATCACCCACATCCCTCCAGCTAAATGGATGTTAATACTATAACTGCTGTGTTTACTTTGCACCTGAATTCCACTGTGGTGAGTATTTGGGAGATTTGGATTCCAACAGAATATTCCAAATGGCATTCTGGCAGATGACAAAGAATACAAATGTAGTTCATTTTTAGATTAATTTATAGTGTGTCCCAGGCCCCTTGGGCATCCTAGCAAAGGAAAAAAAGAAAAAAAATTAAAAACACATCCAAGAGAAACATATCCAAATAAAACCAAGATCGGGAGCTCAAAATAAATGATGCTATAATGAATACCACAAACTACAAAGAAAAAATGAAGCTTCAGATTACTCAAAGCCCTTGAGGCTGAAGAGGCGATTAGCCAATTAACCATTGCATAGTATTTTGGAGCTATAAGAAAGCTTTCTATCAATGAGAGTTTTAAGAGTTTGGAAGAATGACTCACAAGAAGATGCCCTTCCCAGCCAGTCCTTTCCTGCAGCCCACAGGAATAATTCCACTCTGCAAAGTCCTCCCAGCAGCTGAGGTAGGAACAAGAACAGACTGTCCATCACTTTATTTTAATCATGTTTCAAAATAAACTGACAGAAGTGAATAAACAGCTTTTGAAAAGGAAGCTGTATAATTTCATCCTTAATACAAAGAAATTACTAGCTTTCAATGGGGAAATTAGAAATTATAAAATGAAGATAAGGAAGATTTTTAATCTATTAATTTAATTAGATAAGTAACTGTATTATGGATTTAACAGAGTGATTGGGGATACTTTTTCCTAGAAATAGAAAAAATCATCTTCATCTCAGAATATTTCTTCACAGAACCTTTGATTCAAACCCAATTAATAGTGTTCATTAAAGTCTGAATTTAAGTGTTTTGGATCCTCTTTATGTGAAGTTAAAGAGAACAAGAAAATGTCAGAAAATTAATTGTATATATTTTTGATGTGTGATTACATAATGAAAATAACTGAATCTGTCTTCTCATGTTTCTGGGACCTGAAACTAGCCCAGAATAAAGGCAAGCTTAAAAATCTGAAAATGTGATTTAGGGTTGACCCAAGAAGTTGGCACTCCCCTCTGTACCACACCAAAGAGATGTTACTGAGACAAATTTTAGAGTACTGCCAAGACTGCATCTATGGATGAGTCATTAAGACCTTTGTCCAGGCATAACTGTCAAGGTACTACTATCATATGAAAATCACACAGCAACAACTGTAACAAGGTTTGCTTTCCTTAAATGACTGAAATTTGAACGTGAAAGTAAGAGGAAAATAAAACTCAGAATATACCATTAGCAAATCTGTTCAGCATCTGTTCAATCAAGAAAAGGTTGGGATCTGCCAACAATGAAACATAGATTCAGGCTCTTATCATATTTAAATTTAATTTTAACTATCATATAATTGTCTTTGTAAACAAATTACATATTACGATATACTAGGTCTCCAACTTATATTTAAGCAGAGAGCAATGTGTATATACGTACTCTTTTAAAGAGATCTTAAACAAATGTCAAAATTTTATCTCTAAACAGACAAAAATAGAGCTGGTCATAAGGAAGCCAGAGCAGGGGCCTTGTGCTTCCGGGTTGGACCTCCTGCCTCCCACATCATATAATTATTTACTTGTTTTATTCTCCCATACCATTGGAAATTCATGGAGGCAGAAACTATGCCTGTCTTGTTCCTTCTTATGTTCTGAATATCATACACAATGCCTGATCATAGTGTTAATAAATAAATTTAGAAGGTTAAAGGGAGAGAGGAAGAAGTGGAGAGAAGGGCAGGAAGAGAACCCAAAGCTTAGAATTTACAAAGTACCGTTCTCTACATTTATGTTCGGGTACTCAGGGCAGTGAGAGGTGTAAGCTATGCCTTGGATGGGCTTTTACAAGGCAAATAGGAAGAAAGGTTCACAGAGATGTTCTTTGCACATTTCTCTATTGTGGTATTCATCACATTTTATTTCAATGTCTGTTAACATATGTGCATCATCCCACAAGACTGTGAGAACCTCAAAAGAGATGACTATTTCTTATGCAAGTTTGTGTCCTTGACACTGTGTGCAGTGCCTAGGGCATGGAAGGTACTTAAGAAATACTTGCTGAATGAGTGCATGATCTTTTTATCAGCATGTGGAAGCTGGCTTGGAAAAGATCGTGTTTAGTTATAAAATCTTCATCTGAGATACATGAGTGCATATTTTGATTATGTACAGTAAGTATAACTAGAAATTTTGTTACTAAATAGGATAAATACCTCTTGTTCTACATAATTTATCCATTGGTATTATAAAATACCCTAGCTCTTTCAAAAATGCTCACTATACAAATTTTCTATGATTGTGGGAAATCAGAAATCAGTCAAATATCAAAACTGCATAATGTTTAATTATGTAAATGATTATGCATCTACCTGATGGAAATGTTAAATATCTATTTAGAGTTATGATTTTGAAGGCCATTTAGAAATGCTTGAAATAGTTAATATATAAGAACATAGTTATAAGGTATAAGAAACAGCTAACATACAAGAACATCTATTTCTCCTTGTGTATGTGTGCATGCTCAGTAGCTTCAGTCGTGTCCGACTCTTTGCAACCCCGTGGACTGTAGCCGCCAGGCTCCTCTGTCCACAGGATTCTCCAGGCAAGAATACTGGAATGGGCTGCCGTGCCCTCCTCCAGGGGATTTTCCTTACCCAGGAATCGAACCCATGTCTCCTGCATCGCAGGCTGATTCTTTACTGCTGAGCTACAGAGAAGCCCCAATTTCTCCTTGAGTTCAGTTTAGTTCAGTCGCTCAGTTGTGTCTGACTCTTTGCGACCCCATGAATCGCAACATGCCAGGCCTCCCTGTCCATCACCAACTCCCAGAGTTCACCCAAACTCATGTGCATCGAGTCGGTGATGCCATCCAGCCATCTCATCCTCTGTCGTCCCCTTCTCCTCCTGCCCCCAATCCCTCCCAGCATCAGAGTCTTTTCCAATGAGTCAACTCTTCACATGAGGTGGCCAAAGTACTGGAGTTTCAGCTTCAACATCAGTCCTTCCAATGAATACCCAGGACTGGTCTCCTTTAGAATGGACTGGTTGGATCTTCTTGCAGTCCAAGGGACTCCAAGAGTCTTCTCCAGCACCACAGTTCAAAAGCATCAATTCTTTGGTGCTCAGCTTTCTTCACAGTCCAACTCTCACATCCATACATGACCACTGGAAAAACCATAGCTTTGACTAGATGGACCTTTGTTGGCAAAGTGATGTCTCTGCTTTTTAATATGCTATCTAGGTTGGTCATAACTTTCCCTCCAAGGAGTAAGCATCTTTTAATTTCATGGCTGCAATCACCATCTGCAGTGATTTTGGAGCCCAAAAATATAAAGTCTGCTAATAGTGAAGATTAAATAACATTTGGTGCACTGGGATGACCCAGAGGGATGGTACAGGGAAGGGGGTGGGAGCGGGGTTCAGGATGGGGAACATGTGTATACACGTGGCAGATTCATGTTGATGTATGGCAAAACCAATACAATATTGTAAAGTAATTAGCCTCCAATCAAAATAAATAAATTTATATTAAAAATAAATAAATAAATAACATTTGCTTATTTATTCAGAGAGTTACAACAGAAGGAAACTAAGGTTTTAAACATTGCAATGTGACAAGCATTTTTCTGTTTTTATAGTGTTTGATTATTTCCAGTTCCTTTTTCTATTCTTTGGTATATGCCAAAAGAACAATGAACAAAGTCACTTCCCCAAGGTGCCCCCTGTAAATGATATACTCTGCCTTAAGAACCTTGTCCTGCAAACTTATGGTTATCAAAGGTGGCAGGAAGGGATAAATTAGGAGTTTGGGACTAACATGCATACAGTATTATATATGTAAAATAGATAACCAACAAGGACCAACTGTATAGCATAGGGAACTCTACTCAGTATTCCCATAATAAGCTATATGGAAAAAGAATCTGGAAACAGATACATGTATACATATAACTGAATCAATCTGCTGTACACCTGAAACTAACACAGCATTGCAAATCAACTATACTCTAATATAAAATAAAAAAATTTTTTTAAGAATCTTGCATATCTATCTGTTTAGATATGGAATGGCTTGGAATGGCTGAGAACTAATACCTACTACAATTTGGAACTGAATTAACACACAAAAAAGTGAGAAAGATATCTGATTACTTTGAAAATCTTACTGAAACCCCAAATGATTCTTACAAATGGAAATAAAAGCAAATACTTGGCAGGAAGGTAGTCAAGAGAGAAATATAAATACATCATGTGAATTCAAGGGGAGGAAAAAAAGGTTTGCCACAGAGGCTAAGAAGTGCCACTGTGAACCTTTAACTGAGCATGAGTCAGCAGCACACAGTTATTATTTTTAAAAACAGCAAGATAGAGGAATGCACTAACAAGAACAAAACATGCGAGAACCCTGAAGCAATTGTCCCACTGGGCATTGGTCAGGCACTTATTACGGTATTATATCCAATTTAAGGTCCAGAAACTAAAGAAGGCTAGGGAAACTTGGAGAGGAATGAGAGAAAAGCAGCAGAAAAGATGGAAAGTTCAAATAAAAGGGTCTACGAGGAACTGGAATTCATAGAGCAGGCCTGTAAAAGAGAGACTTTTCTACATGTTCATATAGTTACATGTTTTTCCCATAATCTTTGCACTTATCTAAGAGATTCTGCAGTCTTCTCTTGGGCCCCTTCAGCCTTCTAATAACAGTGAATTCAAAGTCTTCAGGTTGGCAGGGACAGAAGACAGAAATATTAGATTCAATCTGTGTCAGTTTGTTAATTTAAAAAATTATATACATCTGTGTCTCTTTTGCTATCTCACATACAGGGTTGTTGTTACCATCTTTCTAAATTCCATATATATGCATTAGTATCCTGTATTGGTGTTTTTCTTTCTGGCTTACTTCACTCTGTATAATAGGCTCCAGTTGTATAGAACAGTCTTTTGGACTCTGGGAGAGGGATGGGGTGGATGATTTGGGAGAATGGCATTAAAACATGTATAATATCATATAAGAAATGAATCGCCAGTCCAGGTTTGATGCAGGATATAGGAAGCTTGGGGCTGGTGCACTGGGATGACCCAGAGGGATGGTATGGGAGGGAGGTGGGAGGGGGGTTCAGGATGGGGAACACGTGTATACCCATGGAGGATGCATGTTGATGTATGGCAAAATGAATACAATATTGTAAAGTAAAAATAATAAAATAAAAAATAAAAAGCTATATAATCACCAGCAGAATACCTATTCCTGGTACTTCAAATATAAGAAAATAAATTTCCTCTGTCAGATCTATTTTCCTTCTCATGTCCCCATGTCTTTTTCAGTGGTATCACTCTGCATCCAGACACACAAAATTGATAGGAGCCATCTTGGACTTTTCCAGCTCCCTTATCAACCATTCCAAATTAATGAAGATACATTGATTCTACCTACTAGAAATTTTCAATTGACCCCTTCCTCTCCATTACTCCCACTGTTCCCACCATCCAGGATCTCTTCATCCCTTACTCAGACTATCACGATGAATTCCTAATTCTGTCCTTTTCTATGTGAGCTTATTTTCCACTCTATCATTCAAAAAATATTATTTAATTATATTCCTCTTCTGCTTGAAGAATTCCTGAGGCTCTATGCTTCTTGAGGGATAAAATCATAGCTTGTGGTGCAACAGCTTTCATCCCAACATAACAGCTGGGCTCAATTCCTTCACATCCTTTCCAAGTACCCTCTATTTCAGCCACAATGAACTCTTTACCACTTCCTGACTATGCAGCAGTCTTCTTTCATGTCTTCATGATCATACTGTGAATTTTTGCTCTGCCTCAAATGTTTCTACCTTCTTTGGTGTCTCTGGAACTCTACCCATTTGCATTTTTTCAAAACTCATTAAAGATATTCCACCTCCCCAGAAACCCCATAAAACCCATGCCCCAAACCTAGGTTGTGTTCCTTGCCTATATGCACGCTTGTGCTTATTTCCGTCACATCACTCTGTACTCTATATTAGGTTAATGTCTCTCCATCCAAAATGTGAGCCTATTGAAAACAGAAAATATATTATTTGCTACTGTTATGTCTATATATTTTCAGCACATAAGGGCCAATCAATAAAATGTCCCCTCTCAAAAAATGTCTCCCCGCTAGACTACAAACATCTTAAGAGAATATATCATGTCTTATCCATATTTGCATATTTACTGAATGAAACTTGAAAGAATAAATAACTTAGCATCATCATTTACCAATCATGGAAACTGTTTAGTTCTCCCATAAATTCCTTTTTATAAGCTGATTTTAAATTTCATTAATAACATGTAGGTTGGGTTCTAAATAAACCATAGCTTACCTCAGAAATATGGTCTAATTTTCATTGGCATTCACCCGCATCCCAGGAACTTAGCCTGGGCAAACTGTCACCAGTGGAGCTGGCAAAAGCTATGCAAAGAATAACTGACCACATAAAATGTATGTGCTACTCTCCTTATCAAAAAAAAAAAAAAATATATATATATATATATATATATATCAATTTTAGGTAAACATTGGCAGCAGTTACAATTCTATCTGCCAGTTATCTAATGGAAATATGTACTCTTTCAACCACTCCTACACAGAAAATAAATAACTTACATTATTCCTAAATTTGCTCACAGACAGCCAGAAATACCTCTGTCAACAATTAGTCCATAAGGAGAAAACTCATTAAAATTACAGAACAATAATAAAAAACCAAAGTATCCAAAATTACAATGAAGGAAAGTTTTTCATACATATTACTTAAGAAAAAACTCTTTAAATTATTGAAATATATTGTTTAAAATAACTATGGCTATTTAATTACCTATTTGCCTTATTTACAATTTAATGAATATTCTAAAATATTAAAAGAATTATCATCTTGTAATAGCTCTGGAATTATCATAAATTTGATTCATTTTAGTTAATAATAGCTGACAAACTTAGATATAAATGAGTCATACATATATTTCCAACTTGAGAGATAACCTGTGCTAAGTAGGGACTTAGAAAAAAATGTTTCCTTCCTGTCTATATGTATTCTTCAAAGAAAGAAAATAAACATTCATAAAGAAATAATTTTTAAAGTAAATGCTGGAGAGGGTGTGGAGAAAAGGGAACCCTCTTACACTGTTGGTGGGAATGCAAACTAGTACAGCCACTATGGAGAACAGTGTGGAGACTCCTTAAAAACCTGGAAATAGACCTGCCTTATGATCCAGCAATCCCACTGCTGGGCATACACACTGAGGAAACCAGAAGGGAAAGAGACACGAGTACCCCAATGTTCATCGCAGCACTGTTTATAATAGCCAGGACATGGAAGCAACCTAGATGTCCATCAGCAGATGAATGGATAAGAAAGCAGTGGTACATATACACAATGGAGTATTATTCAGCCATTAAAAAGAATACATTTGAATCAGTTCTAATGAGGTGGATGAAACTGGAGCCTATTATACAGAGTGAAGTAAGCCAGAAAGAAAAACACCAATACAGTATCCTAACGCATATATATGGAATTTAGAAAGATGGTAACAATAACCCTGTGTACGAGACAGCAAAAGAGACACTGATGTATAGAACAGTCTTATGACTTGTGGGAGAGGGAGAGGGTGGGAGGATTTGGGAGAGTGGCATTGAGACACGTAGAGTGTCGTGTATGAGGTGGGTTGCCAGTCCAGGTTCGATGCACGATGCTGGATGCTTGGGGCTGGTGCGCTGGGACGGCCCAGAGGGGTGGAATGGGAAGGGAGGAGGGAGGAGGGTTCGGGATGGGGAACACATGTATACCTGTGGCGGATTATGTAAAGTTTAAAAATAAAATAAAATTTAAAATCTTCAAAAAAAAAATAAAGTTTATTAGGTTAAATGTCAATTTTCTAAATACAGTTGTTTTTTTTTAATTTTTTAACTTTACAATATTGTATTGGTTTTGCCATATATCGAAATGAATCCACCACAGGTATACATGTGTTCCCCATCCTGAACCCTCCTCCCTCCTCCCTCCCCATACCATCCCTCTGGGTCGTCCCAGTGCACCAGCCCCAAGCATCCACTATCGTGCATCGAACCTGGACTCGCGACTCATTTCATATATGATATTATACATGTTTCAATGCCATTCTCCCAAATCATCCCCCCGCTCCCTCTCCCACAGAGTCCAAAAGACTGTTCTATACATCAGTGTCTCTTTTGCTGTCTCGTATACAGGGTTATTGTTACCATCTTTCTAAATTCCATATATATGCGTTAGTATACCGTATTGGTGTTTCTCTTTCTGGCTTACTTCACTCTGTATAATAGGCTCCAGTTTCATCCACCTCATTAGAACTGATTCAAATGTATTCTTTTTAATGTCTGAGTAATACTCCATTGTGTATATGTACCACTGCTTTCTTATCCATTCGTCTGCTGATGGACATCTAGGTTGCTTCCATGTCCTGGCTATTATAAACAGTGCTGTGATGAACATTGGGGTACACGTGTCTCTTTCCCTTCTGGTTTCCTCAGTGTGTATGCCCAGCAGTGGGATTGCTGGATCATAAGGCAGTTCTATTTCCAGTTTTTTAAGGAATCTCCACACTGTTCTCCATAGTGGCTGTACTAGTTTGCATTCCCACCAACAGTGTAAGAGGGTTCCCTTTTCTCCACACCCTCTCCTGCATTTATTGCTTGTAGACTTTTGGATCGCAGCCATTCTGACTGGTGTGAAATGGTACCTCATAGTGGTTTTGATTTGCATTTCTCTGATAATGAGTGATGTTGAGCATCTTTTCATGTGTTTGTTAGCCATCTGTATGTCTTCTTTGGAGAAATGTCTATTTAGTTCTTTGACCCATTTTTTGATTGGGTCATTTATTTTTCTGGAATTGAGCTGTAGGAGTTGCTTGTATATTCTCGAGATTAGTTGTTTGTCAGTTGCTTCATTTGCTATTATTTTCTCCCATTCTGAAGGCTGTCTTTTCACCTTGCTTATAGTTTCCTTTGTTGTGCAGAAGCTTTTAAGTGTATACTACCCAAAGCAATTTATAGATTCAATGCAATCCCTATCAAACTACCAATGGTATTCTTCACAGAGCTAGAACAAATAATTTCACAATTTGTATGGAAATACAAAAAACCTCGAATAGCCAAAGAAATCTTGAAAAAGAAAAATGGAACTTGAGGAATCAACCTGCCTGACTTCAGGCTCAACTACAAAGCCACAGTCATCAAGACAGTATGGTACTGGCACAAAGACAGAAATATAGATCAACGGAACAAAATAGAAAGCCCAGAGATAAATCCACGCACATATGGACACCTTATCTTTGACAAAGGAGGCAAGAATATACAATGGATTAAAGACAATCTCTTTAACAAGTGGTGCTGGGAAAACTGGTCAACCACTTGTAAAAGAATGAAACTAGAACACTTTCTAACACCATACACAAAAATAAACTCAAAATGGATTAAAGATCTAAATGTAAGACCAGAAACTATAAAACTCCTAGAGGAGAACATAGGCAAAACACTCTCCGACATATATCACAGCAGGATCCTCTATGACCCACCTCCCAGAATATTGGAAATAAAAGCAAAGATAAACAAATGGGACCTAATTAAACTTAAAAGCTTCTGCACAGCAAAGGAAACTAAATACAGTTTAAATGTATGTATACTGCTTTCAATTTTAATTACTGTTTAGATATTTTGGCCAGTGTTATTTTTTGTTGTTAATTGGGATGTCATTTATCTAGTGAAATGTGAAATCCTAAGTACAGTTCCATGAGTTTTGAGAGATTAATAGGGTTATTAACCTAAAGTGAAAGTCACTCAGTCATGTCCAACTCATTGCAACCCCATGGGCTTGTACAGTCCATGGAATTCTCCAGGCAAGAATACTGGAGTGGTTGATCTTTCCCTTCTCCAGGGGGTCTTCCTAACACAAGGATCAAACCCAGGTCACCCACATTGCAAGTGGATTCTTTACCAGCTGAGCCACAAGGGAAGCCCTTATAAACCTACAGAAGTCTAAATAAAATTAACCTCACAAAATATTAAAAAAATTTTCTTGCTTCACCCCAGACAATTCCTCAGGTCTTTGCTTGTCAATCTCAGGGGTGATCACTGTTTTGATTTCTGAATGGACAGTGGGCCTATTTTTGAGTTTCATATAAACATATGTACTCTATCTGTGCCTGGATTCCTTACCTCAGCATAATATTTTTGAGATTTATTGACATTGCCTGTTCATTCATTTTTGTTTGTTCCTTCATTTTATTGCCCTGTAATGTTTAATTGCAAGAATATATTACTCTTTGTTAATCTATTCTGTTACAAATAGCTGTGAAAAGAAGAAAAGCCAAAAGCAAAGGAGAAAAGGAAAGATATACCCATTTGAATGCAGAGTTCCAATGAATAGGAAGGAGAGATAAGAAAGCCTTTCTTAGTGATCAGCACAAAGAAATAGAGGAAAACAATAGAATGGGAAAGACTAGAGATCTTTTCAAGAACATTAGAGATACCAAGGGAAAATTTCATGCAAAGATGGGCTCGATAAGGACAGAAATGGTATGGACCTAACAGAAGCAGAAGATACTAAGAAGAGATGGCAAGAACACAAAAGAACAGTACAAAAAAGATCTTCATGACCCAGATAATCACGATGGTGTGATCCCTCACCTAGAGCCAGACATCCTGGACTGTGAAATCAGGTAGGCCTTAGGAAGCAGCACTACAAACAAGGCTAGTGGAGGTGATGGAATTCCAGTGGAGCTATTTCAAATCCTGAAAGATGATGCTGTGAAAGTGCTGCACTCAATATGCCAGCAAATTTGGAAAACTCAGCAGTGCCCACAGGACTAGAAAATGTCCGTTTTCATTCCAATCTCTAAGAAAGGCAATGCCAAAAAAATGCTCAAACTACCACACAATTGCACTCATCTCAATGCTAGCAAAGTAATGCTCAAAATTCTCCAAGCCAGCTTCAACAATACTTGAACCATGAACCTCCAGATGTTCAAGCTGGATTTAGAAAAGGCAGAAGAACCAGAGATCAAAATTGCCAACATTCGCTGGATCATTGAAAAAGCAAGAGAGTTTCAAAAAAACATTTATTTCTGCTTTACTGACTATGCCAAAGCCTTTGACTGTGTGATCATAACAAACTGTGGAAAATTCTGAAAGAGATGGGAATATCAGACCACCTGACCTGCCTCTTGAGAAACCTGTATGCAGGTCAGGAAGCAAGTTAGAACTGGACATGGAACAACAGACTGGTTCCAAATAGGAAAAGGAGTTCGTCAAGGCTATATATTGTCACCCTGTTTATTTAACTTCTATGCAGAGTACATCATGAGAAATGCTGGGCTGGAAGAAGCACAAGCTGGAATCAAGATTGCCGGGAGAAATATCAATAAACCCAGATATGCAGATGACAACACCCTTATGGCAGAAAGTGAAGAGGAACTAAAAAGCCTCTTGATGAAAGTGAAAGAGGAGAGTGAAAAAGTTGGCTTAAAGCTCAACATTCAGAAAACAAAGATCATGGCATCTCCCATCACTTCATGGGAAATAGATGGGGAAACAGTGGAAAGAGTGTCAGACTTTATTTTGGGGGGCTCCAAAATCACTGCAGATGGTGACTGCAGCCATGAAATTAAAAGACGCTTACTCCTTGGAAGGAAAGTTATGACCAACCTAGATAGCATATTAAAAAGCAGAGACATTACTTTGCCAACAAAGGTTTGCCTAGTCAAGCCTATGGTTTTTCCAGTGGTCATGTATAGATGTGAGAGTTGGACTGTGAAGAAAGCTGAGCGTGAAGAATTGATGCTTTTGAAGTGTGGTGTTGGAGAAGACTCTTGAGAGTCCCTTGGACTGCAAGGAGATCCAACCAGTCCATCCTAAAGGAGACCAGTCCTGGATATTCATTGGAAGGACTGATGCTGAAGCTGAAACTCCAGTACTTTGGCCACCTCATGCGAAGAGTTGACTCATTGGAAAAGACCCTGACGCTGGGAGGGATTAGGGGCAGGAGGAGAAGGGGACGACAGAGGGTGAGATGGCTGGATGTCATCACTGACTTGATGCACATGAGTTTGGGTGAACTCCAGGAGTTGGTGATGGACAGGGAGGCCTGGTGTGCGGCGATTCATGGGGTCACGAAGAGTCGGCCATGATGAGCTCTGAACTGAGCTGAACTGAATGTTGGTGAAGTTCACTTAATCATTGGTTTTCTTTTATGTTCTGATTAAGAAACCTTTGGCTATCCAAAAATTGAAGATGCATTTTCCTGTTTCACACCAGAAGCTTTATGGTTTTAACTTCACATTTTGGTCTATGATTCATTGTAGGTTAATTTATCTGTATATTATGAAATAATTGTCCACACTGATTTTTTTAAAAAATCTAGATGAAGATCCAGCTAATACAGCACTAAAAGAATTTTCCCAACTGAATTGCTTTGATACCGTTATTGAATATCTTGATTATTGTAGCTTTAAGTCTTAAAATCAGATATGTCAGTACTCCAAATTCATTCTTTTTTAAGATTGTTTTAACCATTCTACATTCTTTGCATCTACAGATAAATTTTAGAATCAATTTATCTATTTACACACATACATACCAAATCTAGCTTTGGATTTTTTTGGCATAAGAATAAATCTAGAGATGATTTTGAGGAAAACTGACATCTTAACAACCCATTAATATGGCATATATCATTTCATTTCTCTGAATAATGTTTCACAGTCTTCATTATAGAAATACTCCATATATTTTAACTTATTATGCATCTTATGTTTTACAATGATATTGCAAATAACATTTAAAAATTTAATTTTCTGGTTGTCTGTTACTATTTTACATAAATACAACTGATTTTCATATGTTGATCATGAATTTCATGAGTTGTTAAGTTTACTTTTAGCCTGAAGCACTGCAGTGAGCATTACATGAGGTGGCTAAAATTTGAGTAAAAGCTCAGAGTCTTACTTGTAAGAAGAATTAGAAGACAGAATTCAGGAGGATCAAGACAGCTACAAAATGAGAAAAGGAATATGGAAAGGAGAGAACTTTTAACTGGGTGCCCTAAATTCTGTGTATAAATTCTCCTTGAAAGTCCTAAGATAAACTGGATAAACCCAAAGAGACCAGCTAAAAAGCAAAGATATTAGCTGTTGACCATGGCAGGGGAGTCACAGCATGATGTTTGACTCCATCTATGCTAACTTCACTGCAGATGGTGACTGCAGCCATGAAATTAAAGACGCTTACTCCTTGGAAGGAAAGTTATGACCAACCTAGATAGCATATTCAAAAGCAGAGACATTACTTTGCCAACAAAGGTCCATCTAGTCAAGGCTATGGTTTTTCCAGTGGTCATGTATGGATGTGAGAGTTGGACTGTGAAGAAAGCTGAGCGCCAAAGAACTGATGCTTTTGAACTGTGGTGTTGGAGAAGACTCTTGAGAGTCCCTTGGACTGCAAGGAGATCCAACCAGTCCATTCTAAAGGAGATCAGCCCTGGGTGTTCTTTGGAAGGACTGATGCTAAAGCTGAAACTCCAATACTTTGGCCACCTCATGCGAAGAGTTGACTCATTGGAAAAGACTCTGTTGCTGGGAGAGATTGGGGGCAGGAGCAGGAGGGGATGACAGAGGATGAGATGGCTGGATGGCATCACCAACTCGATGGACGTAAGTTTGAGTGAACTCCGGAAGATGGTGATGGACAGGGAGGCCTGGAGTGCTGCGATTCATGGGGTTGCAAAGAGTCGGACACGACTGAGCGACTGAACTGAACTGAACTGATGGTAACTTTCTGATAAAGCAAAAAGAAATCAATACTCTGAGGAATGTATCAGAACCTCTAACCTCTACAATGTCATTCACAATGTCCAGGATTCAGCATTGATCATAGGGCATTGCAATGATACAGTATAGTGAATCTGGATTTTGCTTCAGCCTTTAAAGAGTGTTCAGTTTGATCCATGCAGTTAATTCACTGATGACTCACCAGGAACATGTCAAAACTTGGTTTCAGGCTTTGTTAAGGCAGATCTAAAGCAGCCCTGGGCTTCCCCAGGTGGTGCTAGCAAAAAGGAACTCACCTGCCAATGCAGGAGACATAAGAGATGAGGGTTCGATCCCTGAGTTGGGAAGATCCCCTGGAAGAGAGTATGGCAACCCACTCCAGTATGCTTGCATGAAGAATCCCATGGACAGAGGAGCCTGGCGGGCTACAGTCCATGGGGTCGCAAAGAGTTGGGCATGACTTAGCAACGAAGCACACACACACAAAGCAGCCGTATGGTGT
This sequence comes from Bubalus kerabau, assembly GCF_029407905.1. Classification (NCBI taxonomy): domain Eukaryota; kingdom Metazoa; phylum Chordata; class Mammalia; order Artiodactyla; family Bovidae; genus Bubalus; species Bubalus kerabau. The sequence continues at coordinate 27,660,195 of NC_073630.1, read as the reverse complement.
GGAATTATTTATAACTTGTTGCCTTTGGGGAACTTCAACTAAATGTTGCTTTTTCACATCATCATTCCAGAACCAAAATTCCAAAATGCTTTTATAAAAGTTCATATAAGTATATTAGCAGTCTTTTAAACTAGAGATACAAATTAGCTTCCATTTTACATTTAAACTGAAACCATACATACTTTTATTGGAATTCCTTGCACCTGGAATAGACGTTCCCTGGAAAATCTGCAAAGTCTCATAGTCAAAACAACTACTAACATGTTATTTCTGTCTTAAAATACTTCTATAAATGACTCCTTTCTTTTAAGAACTCCAAGGAAATACCAAAGAGGAAGCCCACTTCTCAGTTCTTCCAATGAGAGAAAAAAAAAATTGTTTAAAATTTTATAATTAGCTCTAAGTATCATGGCTCTAAAATAAAAGTTATCTCACAGTTGACAAGAGTATCCAGGTCCTGTTCAAAGAGCTTGATGGTCAACAAGAGCTTGATAGTAGATGGAGGTCTACTCCACTTAGGATGGTATTGAGTGTGATCTTCAATCATTCTAGGACCTTTGAAATAGTTCAAAGAGATGCCTTACCCTCACCTGGGAAGGGCCAGAGAACCAGTGCTGATGTCATTATTATTTTAAGTTTATATTAAATAGATGGCAAAGTAATTTCATTGAAAATGAATATGGTACACTGTCTCTAATAAAATATAATGTAATCTATTAAGTTACTAGGGTGCTGGGCTTCCCTGGTGGCTCAGTGGTAAAGAATCCACCCACCAATGCAAGAGTCACAGGTTTAATCCCTGGTCCAGGAAGATCCCACATGCTGCGGAGTAACTAAGCCTGTGTACCACAACTACTGAGTGCGTGCCCTAGAGCCTGGGAACCACAACTACTGAGCCCTTGAGCCACAACTGCTGAAGCCTGTGGGCTCTAGAGCCTGTGCTCCACAAGGGGAGGAGCCACTCAATGAGAAGCCCACGCACCGCAACTAGAGAGCAGCCCCTGATCACTGCAACTAGAAAAAAGCCTGAGCAGCAACAATGACACAGGACAGCCACAAAATAAAATAAATAAATAATTTTTAAAAAATTAATAGGGGCCTGGCAAAAACGAAGAAGGTCCCCCCGATCTTTGTCACAAAGTACCCTAAATCTCCAACATCTAGTGCAAAAGTGATCTCTTCAAACACAATTTTACAGGAAAATGATTACTTTATCTATTTGTTTTATTTTTAAAGAATATGCTAGTGATGGATTAGTATTAGCATAATATATTTTTATATATATTATAAAACATACACATAATTAATATATTATAATTATATTACAATATATATTAATTATATACTAAAACATATTATAAGTAATATATTAATTATTATATAATATATAATTAATATATTCCTTGTAAAATTAGAGTGTTTTCAGTAATATGTTCCAGAATGAGCAAACAGGCAGTCCATTTGGCCTATAGCCAATCTCTTTCAATCCAATCCATATATGTCTTATAGGTAATTTAAAGAGTAAGATACCATTGCTATTTCTCATGTTGCATTTTAAATGATCACAAGAGAATAGGGGAAATGAACCAATGAATAAAGAACATTTTGTGTGATAGAAACACTTAGTTACACTTGCTTTAAATATTAATACTATTATCCTGCTACTTAAAAATTATATATTTGCAACAGAGCACCTTGGCTTACAGGCAGGAGCTGTGGTCTAGGTGCTATGGGCAGGAGGAAGTAAGTTAACATGCATGGAGTTTTGTTTTTGCCTGGAAGAAGAGAGAAAATATGGAGATAGGAACTCTGAAGGGAACAGAAATGAGGATAATGAAAGGGAAGAGTTGACTTTCATTCTCTTAGCTCCAAACAGCCTGACAGGCAGGTTTTGAGCTTTTGTAAGAGTATGGATGTGAGAGTTGGACTCTGAAGAAAACTGAGCACCGAAGAATTGATGCTTTTGAACTGTGGTGTTGGAGAAGACTCTTGAGAGTCCCTTGGACTGCAAGGAGATCCAACCAGTCCATCCTAAAGGAGATCGGCCCTGGGTATTCTTTGGAAGGAATGATGCTAAAGCTGAAACTCCAGTACTTTGGCCACCTCATGAGAAGAGTTGACTCACTGGAAAAGACTCTGATGCTGGGAGGGATTGGGGGCAGGAGGAGAAGGGGACGACAGAGGATGAGATGGCTGGATGGCATCACTGACTCAATGGACGTGAGTCTGGGTGAACTCTGGGAGATGGTGATGGACAGGGAGGCCTGGCGTGCTGCAATTCATGGTGCCGCAAAGAGTCAGACACGACTGAACGACTGAACTGAACTGAACCAAAGAGTTTTATGGGAAGAAGGTGAAGGAACTGTATAAATGAACAAGTGTGAAACTGAGGAGGCATGGTAGGGCCTGAGGATTCAGGGAATGTATGTAGCACAGAGTTAGGGACAGGCCAATACCTGCCTCCTTGAGCCCACTGCCTTCAATACTAAAGGCACTAGTAGTAAGGAACATGCCTGCCAACGCAGGAGACGCAAGAGACTCGAGTTCAATACCTGGGTTGGGATGATCCCCTGGAGAAGGGCATGGCAACCCACTCCAGTATTCTTGCCTGGAGAATCCTATGGTCAGAGGAGCATGTCAGGCTACAGTCCATAGAGTTGCAAAGAGTCAGACAGGACTGAGCGACTAAGCATGCCATGCTCAAGGGCCACTGATGGAGCCTAAGTGTGGGGGAAGATCTTACAGGGAGCAGGCAGAGGTGGCAGGAACAAAGATGACTCTGGGTCATCAATGAGCACTTTAGAAGCTGGAGGAGACATAGAGGGGCTTTTAGAAAGAACTCACTTTCCTATGGGTGCAAAGCTGGCATCCACAAGACCTCATTTATACACACAGGATGGAAATACCTAGAGCTTTTAGATTATACTCGCTAGCATATCTTAGAAAGTTGCATCCACGTATACACAAATATTCACATACATATTATATCAAATGCATCCTACTTCTATTTTCTTCCTGAAAACACCTCTATCAATGAAAGTGAAAGTTGCTCAGTCATGTCCATCTCTTTGCAACCTCATGGACTATACAGTCCATGGAATTCTCCACGCCAGAATACTGAGTGAATAGCCTTTCCTTTCTCCAGGGTATCTTCCAAACCCAGGGATCAAATCCAGGTCTCCCACATTGCAGGTAGATTCTTTACCAGCCGAGCCACTAGCGAAGCCCAAGAATACTGGAATGGATAGCCTATCCCTTCTCCAGTGGATCTTCCCAACCCAGGAATTGAACCTGGTCTCCTGCCTTGCAGGCGGATTCTTTACCAGCTGAGCTATAATAAGTGACTGCACTTAAATGTTAGCTCATCTGTGATATCAACCCATAGGTCTTCTTTTATTTTTCACAGCAGCAAATTCTTCTCCAGACAGACCTTCACTCAGAGGTGGTGGTGGTTGTACACTCAGTCATGTCCGACTCTTTACAACCCCATGGACTACAGCACAACAGGTCTCCCTGACCTTCACTATCTCCCAGAGTTTGCACAAACTCATGCCCATTGAGTCAAAGATGCCAGCAAACCATTTCATCTTCTGTTGCCCCCTTCTCCTGCCCTCAATCTTTCCCAGCATCAGGGTTTTTTCTGATAAGTCAGCTCTTTGCATCAGGTGGCCAAAGTATTGGAGCTTCAGCTTCAGCATCAGTCTTTCCAATGAACATTCAGGACTGATTTCCCTTAGGATTGACCGGTTGGATCTCCTTGCAGTCCAAAGGACTCTCAAGAGTCTTCTCCAGCACCACAGTTCGAAAGCACCAATTCTTCAGCATTCAGCCTTCTTTATGGTCCAGCTCTCACATCTGTACATGACTACTGGTAAAACCATACCTTTGACTATATACACCTTTGTTGGCAAAGTGATGTCTCTGCTTTTTAATATGCTGTTTAGGTTTGTCATAGCTTTTCTTCCAAGGAGCAAGCATCTTTTAATTTCATGGCTGCAGTCACTGTACCCATGTTTTAATCAGGGTTCTCAGAGAATAAGAATTAGAATGAGACATATGGACATACATTAAAAGAAACTTATTTATAGGAAATGGCTTACATGCTTATGGAAGCTGGAAAGTGCTACAGTCTGCCATCTGGAGAGGCAGGGGAGTCAGTGGTGTAATTGAGTCCCAGCCGGAAGGCCTGAGCTGCAGGGGCTGATGGTGTCGAGTCTTGATTTGAGTCTGAAAGCCCAAGAACCAGGAGTACTGATGTCCAAGGACAGGAGAAGAACAATGTCCCAGCTCAAGAAGAGACAGTAAATTTCTTCTTCCTTTGCCTTTTTGTTCTATTCAGACCCTCAGTAGATTGGATTATGCCTGTTCATATTAGTAAGGATGGTCTTCTTTACTCAGCCTACTGATTCAGAAGCTAATCTTTTTGGGAAACACCTTCATAGACATACCCAGAAACAATGTTTTACCAGTTATCTGGGAAAGTCCAGTCAAGTTGATACACAGCATCAACCATCTTATGACACTTCCATAATTCCCCAAGAAAACTGCATCTGCCCTCTTCCTCTGTTCTTTGTTTCACTTTGAAATGACAACAACAAAAAAAGTTACTGAAATCACATTTATTGAGTGTGGATGCAATACCATGCCTTATGCTTTGTATAATAGAAGCTATTCTCTGTCTCCAGGGAGATTAAAATCATGTAAGGCAAAAGAGATAATACATAAATGAGTAGAAAACAGGATGGAAGGTAATAAGTTAAAGAGGTACCTATTATATGAGCATTAAGAAAAAGACAAGTGATAACAGCAACAATATCAACATTTAAGAAGTACTTAATACATGCCAAATGCTATTCTCAATCCTCATAATAATTCATTAAGATAGTTACTATTGTTCCCATTTTTTTCAGTGAGCACACTGAGGCATAGAGAGGTTTAGTAACATGTCCGAGGTCACACAGCTAAAAATTGACAAAGCTGGAATACAGAATAATAACAATTCACTCATAAAACAAAGGAAAACTCAAACTTTCATGCTGAATTGAACACAATAAAGGCCTGGTTCCATTAACCTCTAAAAACACAATGCTGAGAATTTTCAAAAGTCTTCTTCAGCTTTTCACTATTCACAGATTAAACTTAAAATACAACTGCTTCAGATTATGCATGATTTCTTATCCAACTTCATTTTTCCATGTTTTCATCATTGTTTTTGCACTGGTATTGTTTTTACTTTTTTCTTTATAATCAAAGTATTTCAGACAATGGGTAAAGGAGACTTTTATAGGCCAGCCTGGAAATATAATAAACAGATTTCTAAAGACCAATTTACAAATTAACACCTGAAACACCACTTCTTTGTGAATTGAGGATGTGTAAATAGGTATATATGTGTTCATTAGTATGTGCTGGGTTCTGGACTGGATACTGAAGTGGTGTTGTTGTTATTCAGTGACCCAGTTGTGTCCAACTCTTTGCAAGCCTATGGACTGCAGCATGCCAGATCTCCCTGTCCCTTATCATCTCCCCAAATTTGCCCAAGTTCCTGTCCATTGAATCGGTGATGCCATCCAGCTGTCTCACCCTCTGACACCCTCTTCTTCTTTTCTCAATCTTTCCCAGCATCAGGGACTTTTCCAATGAGTCAGCTGTTCACATCAGATGACCAAAATACTAGAGCTTCAGCTTCAGCATCAGTCCTTCCAGCGAGTATTCAGGATTTATTTCCCTTAAGATTGCCTGATTTTATCTCATTTTTGTACACTGAAGTGTACAAAGATCAATTAAGCAGAGACACTAACTTAAAGAGGTTTTTAATTTTGCTTCTAATATAGACAATATCTTCTTGGATAGGTATCTATCTTTCTAGTATGTGAGAGGAAATAAGTATATTATTAAAATTTTTATTAATGAACTAGTGCCATTAAAGAAAAGCAAAATATTTTCATGTCAACTTGAAGAATTCTGTTATACATCAAATAATAGTGATAATCTTTGGACCGATGACAACAAACTAACAACACACTTCTATGAAAATTGAGAATTATTTGGTCAAATATTGCTACTGCTAAGTGATTGACATTTATTTCATTTAAGCAAGAAGAAAGAGGAAGTACCCCTTAAAATAAAACAAAATAACTAGCACAAAAATTAGGAGACCACGTACACACAAGAGACATTTGAAGCACTGTGCTTTAGCTTAGTGAGGAGTTTTTGTCCCAATTTGGGAAAAAGCAATTGCAGTACAAGGATCCAGTTCCTCTGGCCTCCCATTTCCTCCCACCTTATCAGATCAGATCAGACCAGTCGCTCAGTCGTGTCCGACTCTTTGCGACCCCATGAATCGCAGCACGCCAGGCCTCCCTGTCCATCACCATCTCCCGGAGTTCACCCAGACTCATGTCCATTGAGTCAGTGATGCCATCCAGCCATCTCATCCTCTGTCGTCCCCTTCTCCTCCTGCCCCCAATCCCTCCCAGCATCAGAGTCTTTTCCAATGAGTCAACTCTTCGCATGAGGTGGCCAAAGTACTGGAGTTTCAGCTTCAGCATCATTCCTTCCAAAGAAATCCCAGGGCTGATCTCCTTCAGAATGGACTGGTTGGATCTCCTTGCAGTCCAAGGGACTCTCAAGAGTCTTCTCCAACACCACACTTCAAAAGCATCAATTCTTCGGCACTCAGCCTTCTTCACAGTCCAACTGTCACATCCATACATGACCACAGGAAAAACCATAGCCTTGACTAGACGAACCTTTGTTGGCAAAGTAATGTCTCTGCTTTTGAATATGCTGTCTAGGTTGGTCATAACTTTCCTTCCAAGGAGTAAGCGTCTTTTAATTTCATGGCTGCAGTCATCATCTGTAGTGATTTTGGAGCCCAGAAAAATAAAGTCTGACACTCAATCCACTGTTTCCCCATCTATTTCCCATGAAGTGATGGGACCGGATGCCATGATCTTCATTTTCTGAATGTTGAGCTTTAAGCCAACTTTTTCACTCTCCACTTTCACTTTCATCAAGAGGCTTTTGAGTTCCTCTTCACTTTCTGCCATAAGGGTGGTGTCATCTGCATATCTGAGGTTATTGATATTTCTCCCAACAATCTTGATTCTAGTTTGTGTTTCTTCCAGTCCAGCATTTCTCATGATGTACTCTGCATAGAAGTTAAATAAACAGGGTGACAATATATAGCCTTGACGTACTCCTTTTCTTATTTGGAACCAGCCTGTTGTTCCATGTCCAGTTCTAACCGTTGCTTCCTGATCTGCATACAAACTTCTCAAGAGGCAGATCGGATGGTCTGGTATTCCCATCTCTTTCAGAATTTTCCACAGTTTATTGTGATCCACACAGTCAAAGGCTTTGGCATAGTCAATAAAGCAGAAATAGATGTTTTTCTGGAACTCTCTTGCTTTTTCCATGATCCAGTGGATAACGGCAATTTGATCTCTGGTTCCTCTGCCTTTTCTAAAACCAGCTTGAACATCAGGAAGTTCACGGTTCACATATTGCTGAAGCCTGGCTTGGAGAATTTTGAGCATTACTTTACTAGTGTGTGAGATGAGTGCAATTGTGCGGTAGTTTGAGCATTCTTTGGTACTGCCTTTCTTTGGGATTGGAATGAAAACTGACCTTTTCCAGTCCTGTGGCCACTGCTGAGTTTTCCAAATTTTCTGGCATATTGAGTGCAGCACTTTCACAGCATCATCTTTCAGGATTTGGAGTAGCTCAACTGGAATTCCATCACCTCCACTATCTTTGTTCGTAGTGATGCTTTCTAAGGCCCACTTGACTTCACATTCCAGGATGTCTGGCTCTAGGTCAGTGATCACACCATCGTGATTATCTGGGTCATGAAGATCTTTTTTGTACAGTTCTTCTGTGTATTCTTGCCATCTCTTCTTAATATCTTCTGCTTCTGTTAGGTCCATACCATTTCTGTCCTTTATCGAGCCCATCTTTGCATGAAATGTTCCTTTGGTATCTCTGAAATGTTCCTTTGGTATCAAAAACAAGAGAATGATCTCTGTTTGTTTCCAAAGCAAATAATTCAATATCATGGTGATCCAAGTCTATGCCCCAACCAGTAACGCTGAAGAAGCTGAAGTTGAATGGTTCTATGAAGACCTACAAGACCTTTTAGAACTAACACCCCAAAAAGATGTCCTTTTCATTATAGGGGACTGGAATGCAAAAGTAGGAAGTCAAGAAACACCTGGAGTAACAGGCAAATTTGGCCTTGGAATATGGAATGAAGCAGGGCAAAGACTAATAGAGTTTTGCCGAGAAAATGCACTGGTCATAACAAACACCCACTTCCAACAACACAAGAGAAGACTCTATACATGGACATCACCAGAAGGTCAACACCGAAATCAGATTGATTGTATTCTTTGCGGCCAAAGATGGAGAAGCTCTATACAGTCAGCAAAAACAAGACCAGGAGCTGACTATGGCTCAGACCATGAACTCCCACCTTATACATGTACCCATACATATGCATACATACAATATTTACACAACTTTAGAAAAAAGCCTATGTACTGAGTAAATAATAATTTTAAGTACATTCCTTTATCTTTTGAAATCAAAGATGAACATACTAAAAACACATCTTCCATATAATTTATTTCTGAAATTGGCATCCAAAGTGAAACAATCAGATCATAATATCAGTTTTTTAAATGATCACATCTTGAAATTTGATGTTACATCTTAAAGAAATTCCTATATAGTAATTAAAACATTTTTTTAGTTGACTCCAATGGATTTTGTACTTTCATCAATTAACTATCTTATTAAGGAAAATTATTTCCACCTCTCTTTTATTATCCATAAAGGAATCATTGTACTGAGCTTAAATATCATTTTCTATCTGCTGTTTTAATTTATACTTTCCTATGAGAGATTACATTTTTCCTTGATTACTAGGTTAAACATGACTACAAAATGTGACTTTGAAGAAATCCTTAGGAGATAACATGGGGATTATCACATAAAACCTGTGATTTTAAAGCTGGATGAATTTAATAAAAATCTCATTTTACATTAAGAACAAGCAGGAGACTATCTTTCCACCAAAGCTAACATGTTTAAATCTCCTTCCTCAGATATTATCATTACTTAAAATTGTGGGAACTCCAATATGAAAGTGACTGCACTTCCAAATTAAATCACTCTGATTCAAATTAAATTCAAATTCACTCTTATTACAAGTTGTACCTGCAATTTCGACAAAGAATGGAATGCCTTTAGAGGTGCTACATTTCATAAAACTTCCAACACATTTGCCCCTCAACTTTGACAGCAATGAAAACTTTTCCTTTCATTTTAAGTCTTTGTTTTTCAAAGGAAATTTGATTTTGCACATTTCTCTGGGTAAAGAGAAGCTTCTGTTAAAACATCAAAAGTTATTCTAAGTAATTTAGGGGATAAATTCCTTTTAATGCAGCATTTTGGAGCTGGAATTCTATAATAGCCACACGGAATGAGGAGCTTGAAAAAGTCTTCTTCTTAATTTATAGCTCATAATTTTCTGTAGGATTCTAAATTGAAGACAGTGGTTTCTTCTTTTTTAAATCTAAGATAACTTGGTCAGTTCTTTCTGGACGGAACTCTGTAACACTTAAAATGAATGCAGTCATTAACACTATGGATACTTGGCTGCTATCTTCATACAGATTTATTTCCAGAAAGTGTTTTAGGAAGGATTGAAAAAAAAAAGGGGGGGGCCTTTATATTACAATTCAATTACACTAGTGAGACTTAAAGAAAAATTCAGGGTGAGTAATTTTTCCCTTGGTTATAAAAGACATGTTTAAGAAAATATATTAATTAGTCAAACCACACTTAGTAGTTTCTGCTCCTCTTGAGATATCTCCTGACTTTCTTAAATATGGGGTTTGATTTATTTTGCCACCATAAAACTAAAGTAGATTTATTTATGTGATTAATGATTTACTGAATTATAAATAACCATGATTTCTCAAAATGGTGTCAAGTAGCATAAATCAGAGAATACAAAAGGATTTTTCTCTGTAAGAAATAGATATGGAACACTTTTTCACTATCCTGTTTTAAAAATGGAAAATATTACTTAAAAAGGAATTCTGGCAAGGGTCAGAACTATATTTTCCAAATTGTACTATTTTTGTTGAAGCATAAAATACATTCATAGTCTAAAGTGCACAAATTTTAAGTTTACAAATTTTTATATTAGATATTTGTAACTACCACCCAGAACAAAATATATCATTATTGGCATCCTCATCCTCTTAGGGGTCACCACCACCAACCACCTCAGGTAAGAACTTTTGTATCCGAATTTTATCATTCAACATTATTTGTGATATTTCTCCTTATGGTTCTATGTCTAGAAATTCATTATTTTCCCATGCCATATTGTATTCCACTATATGAATATACCATAGTTTATTTACCAATTGGAATTTTGAAGGACATTTGAGTCATTTCTAGGGCCAGACTAGTTTAAATCATGCTATCATGAATGTTCTTGAATATTGGTGCAAATATATATTCATTTCTATTGGATATACATCTAGAAGTGGAAGTGATGAATCATTCAGAGAAGGCAATGGCACCCCACTCCAGTACTTTTGCCTAGAAAATCCCATGGATGGAGGAGTCTGGTAGGCTGCAGTCCATGGGGTCGCTAGGAGTCAGACATAACTGAACGACTTCACTTTCACTTTTCACTTTCATGCATTGAAGAAGGAAATGGCAACCCACTCCAGTGTTCTTGCCTGGAGAATCCCAGGGACGGGGAAGCCTGGTGGGCTACCGCTTATGGGGTCGCACAGAGTCGGACACGACTGAAGCGACTTAGCAGCAGTAGCAAGTTCAGTTTTACCAGATGTTGCCAGACATTTATTCACAAATGACTTTTAAAGCAGTGTAGGAAGTACCCAGATTCTCCACATTATCGCCAACACTTGGAATATATATATATATAAATTTTTACCATTCTGGTGGGCTTGTAGTGGTATCTCATAGGGTTTTAAAAATTTGCTTTTCCCTGGTAAATAATGATGTTAAGTCTTTTTTCACATATTTATTTTATATATGGATTTTTTGGTGAAATTTCTGTTCAAATGTTAGGCTCATTTATTTTATCTATTATTTTGCTATTGATTTGTAGAACTGATATATACAAAGGAAACAAGTCTTTTGTTAAATATAGTCACATATCTTCTCAACTCCATGACTTGCTAGGGTTTTTTGCCCTTACTGGTGTCTTTTGATGAACAAAAGTGGCCATTGTTTAAACACACACTGCTTATATACCATTTAAGAAGTCTTTGCCTACTCTTGAAGTTATGATATTCTCCTATTTTAGCTACTAGAAGCTCTATTGTTTTACCTTTCATATTTTTTTTGTATGCTGAGAGACATGTGATCTTATTTTATGAATATGCAATTCATTCAGTATCGTTTATTTTTTTAAAAATCTTATCTCTAACACATTGCAAGAGCTCTTCAGTCGTGAATCACGCTGGTATGCACTGCTTCATTGCTCTCTATAGTTATCACTGTCCCAACACCACACTGCCTTAACTGCCTCAGTTTTTAAATGTCTTGATTTTAAAACTTGATCTAGTAATTCAAATTTTCAACTTCTTAAATTTATTTTTGACTGTGCTAGGTCTTAGCTGCTGCACGCAGGCTTTCTCTAGTTGGGGCGTGCACGGGCTCCTCTGCGGTGCACGGGCTTCTCACTGTGTGGCTTCCCTCGTGAAGCACAAGCCCTAGGGCCCATAGGCTTCAGCAGTTGTGTCTCGCTGACTCTGGAGTGCAGGCTCAGTAGTTTGCCACAGGGGCTTAGTTGCCCCTCAGCATGTGGAATCTTCTTGGACCAGGGATCAAACCCGTGTCCCCTAAATTGGCAGGCGAATGCTTAACCACTTGACCACCAGGAAGGGCGAATGCTTAACCACTTGACCACCAGGAAAGTCCCAAATGTTCAACTTCTATGCTTTCATTTTCAAGATTACCTTGGCTATTGTTGACTCTTTGCATTTCCACATACGTTTTAGAATCATCTTTTTGATTTCTCTCAGAACACCTTGCTGGAATTTTATTGAGATAGTATTGAATCTATTAATCTGTTTGTGGAAAATTGACATCTATACAATATTAACTCTTCTAGTCTCCTCTGTATTCTATGTACAGGTCACTCCAAATCAGCAACTTAATACAGTAACAATATATTTTTTCCTTATGAATCTGGGAATAGACTGGGCTCAGTCAGCATTCTCATGAAGTTACAGACAGTGACTGGAGCACAGACAGTGACTGGGTTGTGGAAATTTATCATGTTGCACACTTTAAATATGTTCAATTTATTGAATGCCAACTGGACTTAATGTGTATACAGACACTTTAAACCATTTTTTCAGCTCTCTTCATTTTGATTGTCTTTCAAAACAGAACTCAGATGAAAAGGGAAGCACCACTATTTACCAACAGCAAAAATAAATGGAATGAGAGTGTATGGCAAGTATAATATCAAACTATACCTAATGTTTCAGTGTTCTGAACTTAAATATAATCCTAAATCTGGAAAGATAAAACCACAGCACTAACATAAACATCAGAAAGCTTTTAAAACTTCTAGTACACTAAATATTTCTCACAAAAGAATATTTTTATATTTTTATGTATACATATAGTAAAATATAAAAATATAAAGAATATATGCATATACATATATAATATGTATAATATTATATATATATAAAATAAAGAAAATATAGAGGTTCTGTTTTCCTTAATATATACATGAGTTTTAAAAGCCGAGCATGAACTTTATTCTTTTATGGAACGTTTCCTGGATACATGGTACTGACAGCCCCAAACAGCAAGTTATACCAAATTTGACTCTCCATATCCAATTTGGCAAATGTAACATAATGGAAATAAAATATTTACATTAACTCTTTTGAATAGAGAATGGGATATTGAAAAATAGATAAGAGAAAAAATTTTTGATTATATAATTGGGCCAATTTTCTATCTTGGGTTAAATTACTCATTTGGCCTGTTAGTTTCATCTTCCCTCAAATAAACTCTTAGACTTCAAAATTCTCTTTGGTCCAAGAGAGAACAATGAGCCACAACCTTCCCCTGGTAGATCTCCCTAATCCTCTAATATCTCTAGGTACCTCATGTATTACCACACTATCAGAAAATAAATATCCAATGTAGTATATATCTAAATATTAGCAGTGATTGTATCGACAAAACTAGGTATCCTTTTGTTTTCTTAAGTATTTATGTTTGCTCTTTCGTGATTGAGATCAACTTTGGTATATAATTAGATCAGATAGCTATCCACCCAAATGATTGATATCTCTCCACTAAGCTCCTAGTATATATAACCGTACAGTCATTAAAAAAGCCAAAGATGGTAGGAACAGATTTAAACTTTGAGTCAGAGAATATAAAGTTGTGTTCTGAGTTTTCTAGTTTTCTAATTTTGCGATCTTGAAAAAAAAATCAGTTTTTATAATTTTCCACCTAAGAAATAGGAATGATATCATATGATAATCCATTGTGCATATTTAATGAGGAAATGTGCACAGAAAGTGGTCTCTAAGCAACAAAGTACCATGCAAACACATACAGAAGGTATTGTTATCTCATTAGCAGAGGAAATAGAAGAATGAGGATTCCTATTTTGGGTCTTTCTAACTTCCTTGTGTTAACAGGTTCATGAATTATTATTTCTTACTGAGGATAAGCCCCTTAAAAGTGGCTTCAGTACCTGAGATAAATGGTTCTCCTTCTCTATAAACATTCAGATTTGAAGAGATAGTCAACTTTTCAAACCAACTTGAAAAATAAGTATCTACCATTATAATTATAGAGTCAGTAGTCTATAGTTTACTGCCAGGCTTATGAAAGTGTTTTCCCTCATATTTTGTTAAGTGCATAACTGACCCGAATGATGCTATGTTGACAAGATTCCGTGATAGACAGGGTGATGAAACTAAAGCTGCGTGATGCAGTTACCTCAGCATCAGTCACCCCATGACATTTTAATTTGAACCCTTAAACATCTGCTAGCTTTTTTTTTTTTTTGAAAATAATTAGAGAGCCATTTATTTTACTGTTTGAGTTAGTCTTTTATAATTTATTTCCCCAACAATCTGGTCATTAGAACAGAAATGACTTTCACATAAATGACAAGACATGTCAGCACAAATACAAAATTTCTGCAAATAGCAACCAGTAGTTAATCATATGCTGAATCCACAACCTCTATTCTGATTGCATGAAATAGAAGAACGATGGTTTGTTAATAGGAATGAACTCACTGGCAAAGATCACAGAAAATTCCAGGCAAAGACTGAAATAATATATCATTACATAAAGTATCCTCTTCTGATCTTCAGTTGCACAGGAAAGGGGAAAAAGGTGGGAAAGCAGAGGAAGGATAGTGCTGTTGAGAGACAGAGTGCTATGAAGTAATGTGAAAACCGGTAACTAGAAACCGTTTTGAGATTATTCACCTTTGTGAAAGTGAAGTCGCTCAGTCGTGTCCGACTCTTTGCAACCCCATGGACTGTAGCCTACCAGGCTCCACCATCCATGGGATTCTCCAGGCATGCATACTGGAGTGGGTTGCCATTTCCTTCTCCAGAGGATCTTCCCAACCCAGGGATCAAACCCGGGTCTCCCGCATTGCAGGCAGATGCTTTACCCTCTGAGCCACAGGGAAGCCCATTCACCTTTGACCCCATTTTATGTTTTTAAGACACTGTTTGAACTCAGCTTTAAATTTATAATCGATTTTATTTCAGGAGAAGAGTTAGAAAGGAAATAAATGAATAAATCTTGTTGACTGGTGTTGCATTGGTGTATGAGAAAAGGGAGACATGGTAACACAGACAATTTGGATATTGTAGTAGTATTCCAATTCTGGCTCACCAGGTCCATATTCTAAAATCTGTGTCCATCAGGCTCTTTGCGGTAGACTACATGAGCTGACTGTGGTACACATGGTCAACATGAATGATTCACTGTGAATTGGGTATGGGGATCACTTCTCTCTGCCTAACCCACATTTTTTTAGATGGTAGGAAATAAATTTTTTCTCCTATAATATTTAGTGTCCCCTCTAACTGCATTAAATAAACTCATAAAAAACAAAAAAATTCTTTAATGCTGTCACTTTACAGAAGTCATAGAAATTGAGAATGTTAAAATGAATATTAATACTATATTTTGGGGCCACTAAGCATAGATTCCATTTGCCTTTTTTCACTTCATTCAATTTCATCATCTTCTTTCAAGCTGCCTAATGCTCTCATCAAATTATCCCACCTTCAAAATTGTATGAATTAAAAACCATATTTCAATAGGTAATTTATAGAATCCAATTATGATGGGAAATTTTTTAAAAATAAATTAGTTTTTCATTTGTCTGTTTTTGTATTAAACTTACTATGTAAGTACTGAGAATACAACTTCATCGTGACTTTTTGTAAATATTGATAAACTACTATTGTTCAATGAACCAACAGATAAAGTAATAGAAGGATGATAAACTATAACAGTTGTCTCAGTAATCAAAATGGGCAAATCCAGAAAATGAAGCAAAGGATTAATTCACTTACCCAACAAGTATTTGTCAATCAATTCACTATGTACCACGGAAAGACAGAGTAAAGTGATAAGCAGAAAATCATTCTATGAAATTATCCTCTATAGAAAACTGGATAAACACTATTGTTTCTATCAGTGATGATATCATTCAACAGAAAGTAGAAAGATGTGATCCTTGGACAAGTTACTTAACCTAAGCCTTAGTTTTTCATCTATAACATACAGGTGGTGATAATAGTACTTGTCTCATATTGTTCTGATAATTGCTTAACTAATACATATAATACACTTAGAAAAGTGGCAAAAAGTAAACCATAAACATATTAAAATAAAGGCTAAAAAGTATATTGCATTGTCTCTAGGTTATAATTAGACAACCTAATAAATGTAAACTCTGGATAAGCCTGAACCTTTAATATCTTAGAACAGAATCTGTATCATTTTCTCCTTAAGCACTAGATATACAAAAACATCTTTATCTTGAGCCATTCCCATTTTCTGTGCTTTTGTCCTGAACTTGGTGATTTGTGTGTCTGTTCTGGTTATATTGATCCTGAATAGCCAATAATGTTGATCCTGAATAATAAATCTGTGTCTAAAAGATTCTGCTTCACCTGTTCATCCTGAAACCTGCCAATATAATGCTATTACTGAATATAATTTCTAAGCAACAAGGGTGAAGGAAAATAAAACACAAATTCATCCCCCAGATGAGGCAGACTATACTTAATACATACAACTACTTGCAAGGATATGTATTGTTCCTGTTAAAAACAATTTTTTATGTTAGACTTTTTCTTTGCTTCAGAAATAGTCTACACCCATCAGTGAAACCAACAGAAATTCCACATTTGGACCTGAAAATCACTGAGAAAGGAAGATATCTTCTCATGTACATATTGACAATTGTCACTGACTGACTGGAACTGGCAGGTACAAACATATGAGAGATGATTTTGATCATTTCCCTCCCATTTTTACACTCAGTGACAGTGGGAGCTTAAAACCAGCCAGCTCACTAGTTTTTTTTTTTTTAAGAATAGTGTCCAGAGATTTTTTTACTTCAGTCATCCAATTATCCAACTATCTGCCATTTTTCCTTCCATACATTATCCATACACCTTTCCACCTATCTATTCATAGATCTACTCATCTATTCAGGGTACCTATCTCAGGTACCCATCCATCAGGTACATCTATTACTGTACATCTATACATGTACCTACCTATACATCCCCTCATGTATTTACTCACCCGCCCATCATTCATCCATCTATATCTGCATCTACCATCTACATCCTAAGTTGCTAGCTTGAAATCACCCCATGGATGGCATAAGCTAACATTATTAACGTAGGGGTTTCTTTTAAAGAACTATTTGTTAAACAGCTAGTGGTATTTAACACTAGCATGACACTGAGAATAAACTAGTGACGGCTAGTGACTATTTCCTTCTTCTGGACTTCTTTCTTCATTTATCAAGTGGCAGCTTATTTTTAACTGACCATGAACTTCATGCAGTGGTTGAGCACCCTGCCGTATTAGGCCAAGGGGTCTGTCTGCACCTCTCCTCATGTAGAGGAGTACACAGGGAACCTGAGACTCAGAAAAGGCTCAGCCAAGAGGACCTGGAGTGAGGCGAGGATGTCAGGCCAGGATGCTCAGTGTTTTAAGAGGTAGAATGTGGGGGTAGGCAGGAGAGAATGGGGAAAAGGATACAAATTTTACTCTTACAGATACTAGTGTGAAATACAGGAAGAAATTTACATTCTTCCCTATAATTGAATTTTTTTTTTTCTTTTGAGGTCTAGTCCATGAAATTCTGAAGATTTAATCTCAGTCTTCCCTACCCTGTCTTTGGAGTTACACATAAATTTAAGGCCAGAGTATCAGTGTAAATTGGAAGGGTTGTACGGTGTATCACTGGTGATCTCAAATACATACTGACAGCTCATCTGTTAAGGAATACACATTCCCACCTTTTTCCCCATAACTGATTTATTCAGATCACCACTAGACTTTGTCACATGATAGCTTCTACTGCTCCCATAAACTCTCAGCCTTAGGAAACTGTGAGGCTAATTCAGAGAAGTCTGTCCAGAGGATCTCCACTCTCCCAGTCTCTACTTGGAGTGCTTTGGGGAAGGTAGTCACATAGGGCTCTTCTGCTCTCAGGTACCTGGACTTATCTGAGGATTTGTGATACCATTTTCCTCCTCCTCTTGGAATACAGCAAAACTCTTTCTATGGGATCTGTCAGCAGAAAATGATTTATTCTCCCTCATTCTCTCATCTCTCCCCCTTGTCCTGGGAATGCTTTTCAGTGTAGGTAGAAAAGAAGACTTTCTTCTATAGCATCATGGATTTTATATTCCCTAAGTTTTCCAATTCAAAGATTAAAATTGGGTCAATTAAAAGGTCTTTTTTTTTTTACTTTCTGCTCCGTGTTTCTCACCTTAGAGGAACACCTCTGACTGTATGAAATGCTGAGAGGTGGGAGAAAAGATAAGTACAGAGAACAGCAAGTACATTTGCTAAAACTTCAAATAACCATATCTCACCACACGTGGTTTAACATATTTTCTTATATGACAAATGGAGAAACATCTTTCAAAGTAATTACACGGCTTATATTTTATAGGTGATTGCAGAGTCAAGTGAGGGGTTACAAGCAGAATGTTTGGGCAGGAAACAAGCAAACATTTAAGGATAAAGTCCAGGAACATCTAGTATAGAATGGGATTTGACACCTGTGTCACAGGGGGGTAGTTAAGGAGACAAGCATAGCTGCATGCATTAGAAGGCAGAAACACACACAGGCTTGTTTTATATTTTCCACATGTAATCTCCTTACCTTTTTCTCCTAAATCCTTGAAAATTAGAGTGAGAACATAGGTCTCAGGGTATGCATAAAAGTTGTCTTTTGACTTTTCATTTCAAACATTGGCATTGGAGGATTAGGCTAAAATCTAATCAGGAATGTGAGGTATCATAAAGGTCCATTAACTGCTGAAACTCAGCAAGGTTTCTGAATTGCTAAAACATCTTAAATCATATTATCCCTAAAATATCCTTTTTTCTGAAGAATGTGAACTACTGATATTATATTCACAACTGTTGGAGCTCTTTTCCAAGCTTTCTCAATAAATCACAACTTCTTCTAACTTCCATAATTTTATAACAGGATGATGAATCATTGTAAGAGTGAGCTCAAAATAAGTTATTTCACTTCCCAAAGACAGAAAGAAAATGTCACACAAAACATCTAAATGAAAGGACTGATGTTAACCCCACTCTATTCCAAAAGGAGGATTCATTCAAATACATCTGTTAATCTTTCTCACAAAGACAAATTTTGCAAGAGTTGGCCAAGGAAAGACAGATAATATAACATGGAAATCCCCTGCATGATTATGGACTTCTCTAGAGCATGCTTATTATTAATTTATGACTTTGCACCTTCCATGAAGACTATTGGGAAGAAATTCTTCTGGGCGATTTTATTTTTTTGAAGGTAAGTTCATAAGTAAGACAATTTATTCCAGAAAAAATTATAGGGCATTATGCAGTGTTTTAAATTAACTCTTGGATTCTTATTGATGTCAGAAAGGAAAAGGGTAAATGATGAGTAAAGCAAAAGTTGTTTAATCATTTCTATACAACTCCCTCTTAAAAATGTTACAGTAAAAAGCCAGCAGACCCCAAATGACCAAACATTAAGAGAAAGTCAAAGGAAGCTATATATATATATATAAACACTGAACTAGGGAATTCCTGTGATGCCTAATGCTTATTTCACTAAGTGCATATAATCTCTCATATATCTAATGAGATATCTTTTATCCAGGATTAATCAATACTAAAATAACACATAAATGACTCCGCATCGAGGAAGAATATTAGAATTTTCTCTATTTTTTTTGCCTTGGAAATAACATCAAAACAACACTAAAAATGACAAGTCTATAGGTACTGTTATTGTCATTTGGAAAAAAAAAAAACCTTTATGGCAAATGCCAAGACTGGGTTGGCAAAGCTACACACTGAATCATAAATACATGGATTTAGTGTATCAGTTACAGCAGCTTGAGGTCAGATTAGTTCAACTCCACAACACTTAGCAAAAACTAACTCTTTTATAAAGACAGAGAATAGCATTAAGTTCAAGCAGAGGGGCATCCAGAGGATAACCACTTGTAAATTCTCCTTGAATCTTGATCTATTTATGCTTATAAGCCACTTAAAATCAGTTCTTGCACACCATATCCTATTACCAATTTAAGTGGATTGACTGGTTAAAGAGAAAAATGTGTTTTTGGAGGCAAATAAATCTGGATTTCAATTCTAATGCTTTTACTTAATAGCTGTATGACTTAAACATACATGACTGAGTGACTGAACTGGAACTGGAATAAAAATTGGGGGGCATTAGTTTCATTTGTTAAATAGAGATAAAATTATCTAAACTCTAAGATTATCATGTATATATATATACATGTATATATATATACATGTACATATATATACATGTATATATACATGTACATATATATACATGATAATCTTAGAGTTTAGATAATTTTATATATATCATATATATACATGATAATCTTAGAGTTTAGATATATAATATATAATTAGATATATATATATATTCAGTTCAGTTGCTCAGTCATGTCCAACTCTTTGTGACCCCCTGGGCTGCAGCACGTCAGGTCTTCCTGTCCATCACCAACTCCTAGAGTTTACTCAAACTCATGTCCATTGAGTCGATGATGCCATACAACCATCTCATCCTCTGTCTCCCCTTCTCTTCCTCAATCTTTCCCAGCATCAGGGTCTTTTCTAATCAGTCAGTTCTTTGCATTAGGTGGCCAAAGTATTGGAGTTTCAGCTTCAGCATCAATCCTTCCAATGAATATTCAGTATTGATTTCCTTTAGTATGGACTGGTTGGATCTCTTTGCAGTCCAAGGGACTCTCAAGAGTCTTCTCTAACACCATAGTTCAAAAGCATCAATTGTTTGGTGCTCAGCTTTCTTTATAGTCCAACTCTCATATCCATACATGAATTCTAGAAAAACCATAGCTTTGACTAGATGGACCTTAGTTAGTAAAGTAATGCCTCTGCTTTTTAATATGCTGTCTAGGTTGGTCATAGCTTTTCTTCCAAGGAGCAAGCGTCTTAATTTCATGGCTGCAGTCACCATATGCAGTAATTCTGGAGCCCAAAAACATAAAGTCTCTCACTGTTTCCACTGTTTCCCCATCTATTTGCCATGAAGTGGTGGGACCAGATGCCATGATCTTAGTTTTCTAAAAACTAAGTTTTCTTATATATGTGTGTGTGTATATATATATATATATTATATATATATATACACATACACACACACACACACACACACACACATACACACACATATATAAGATGAGGAGAGTAACTAACCCAAAGTCTGTACTGGCTAAACACTGATTCTCTCTTATCTTCATTCTCTTCTCTGTTACTGAACACAAAAGACACTTTGAGAAAATAGGAAAAACACAAATCATACTCACACTCAGTTCTAAAATCTACTTTGGAATATCCCCTTTGCCCAGGTTACCTAGAAATAGAGCTTGAGTCAGAGCTTGAGCACTGAGGCTTTGTTGGGCAATGCCAGAGAAGCAGAAAAGGAATACAAGGCAAAGAAGAACAAGAAGTAAAAAGGTGTGAATTACCCAGAGATCCTGGCTTCTTGAAGAGATGTAAACCTTTCTTTTGCCACTTACAGTATCAACAGTCAGGCTATAAAGAAACACTAATGGCTGCTGGTCTTACAAATAGCTGTGAAAAGAAGAGAAGCGAAAAGCAAAGGAGAAAAGGAAAGATAAACATCTGAATGCAGAGTTCCAAAGAATAGCAAGAAGAGATAAGAAAGCCTTTCTCAGCAATCAATGGAAAGAAATAGAGGAAAACAACAGAATGGGAAAGACTAGAGATTTCTTCAAGAAAATTAGGGATACCAAAGGAACATTTCATGCAAACATGGGCTCGATAAAGGACAGAAATGGTATGGACCTAACAGAAGCAGAAGATATTAAGAAGAGATGGCAAGAATACACAGAAGAACTGTACAAAAAAGATCTTCATGACCCAGATAATCACGATGGTGTGATCACTGACCTAGAGCCAGACATCCTAGAATGTAAAGTTAAGTGGGCCTTAGAAAGCATCGCTACGAACAAAGCTAGTGGAGGTGATGGAATTCCAGTTGAGCTATTTCAAATCCTGAAAGATGATGCTGTGAAAGTGCTGCACTCCATATGCCAGCAAATTTGGAAAATTCAGCAATGGCCACAGGACTGGAAAAGGTCAGTTTTCATTCCAATCCCAAAGAAAGGCAATGCCAAAGAATGCTCAAACTACTGCATAATTGCACTCATCTCACATGCAAGTAAAGTAATGCTCAAAATTCTCCAAGTCAGGCTTCAGCAATACGTGAACCGTGAACTTCCTGATGTTCAAGCTGGTTTTAGAAAAGGCAGAGGAATCAGAGATCAAATTGCCAACATCTGCTGGATCATGGAAAAAGCAAGAGAGTTCCAGAAAAACATCTCTTTCTGCTTTATTGACTATGCCAAAGCCTTTGACTGTGTGGATCACAATAAACTGTGGAAAATTCTGAAAGAGATGGGAATATCAGACCACCTGATCTGCCTCTTGAGAAACCTATATGCAGGTCAGGAAGCAACAGTTAGAACTGGACATGGAACAACAGACTGGTTCCAAATAGGAAAAGGAGTACGTCAAGACTGTATATTGTCACCCTGTTTATTTAACTTCTATGCAGAGTACATCATGAGAAATGCTGGGCTGGAAGAAACACAAGCTGGAACTAAGATTGCTGGGAGAAATATAAATAACCTCAGATATGCAGATGACACTACCCTTATGGCAGAAAGTGAAGAGGAACTAAAGAGCCTCTTGATGAAAGTGAAAGAGAAGAGTGAAAAAGTGGCTTAAAGCTCAACATTCAGAAAACAAAGATCATGGCATGTGGTCCCATCACTTCATGGGAAATAGATGGGAAAGAGTGGAAACAGTGTCAGATTTTATTTTGGGGGGCTAAAAAATCACTGCAGATGGTGATTGCAGCCATGAAATTAAAAGACGCTTACTCCTTGGAAGGAAAGTTATGACCAACCTAGATAGCATATTCAAAAGCAGAGACAATACTTTGCCAACAAAGGTCCATCTAGTCAAGGCTATGGTTTTTCCTGTGGTCATGTATGGATGTGAAAGTTGAACTGTGAAGAAAGCTGAGCACGGAAGAATGATGCTTTTGAACTGTGGTGTTGGAGAAGACTCTTGAGAGTCTCTTGGACTGCAAGGAGATCCAACCAGTCCATTCTGAAGATCAGTCCTGAGTGTTTTTGGAAGGAGCGATGCTAAAGCTGAAACTCCAGTACTTTGGCCACCTCATGTGAAAAGCTGACTTATTGGAAAAGACTCTGATGCTGGGAGGGATTGGGGGCAGGAGGAGAAGGGGACGACAGAGGATGAGATGGCTGGATGGCATCACAGACTTGATGGACGTGAGTCTGAGTGAACTCCGGGAGTTGGTGATGGACAGGGAGGCCTGGTGTGCTGCAATTCATGGGGTCACAGAGTCGGACACGACTGAGCGACTGAACTGAACTGAACTGATGCCCCCAAATGGACAAAGAAGAGGAAATGGAGAGGGATTTTATGTGTCTGCTTCCACTGTCTTCCATTGGTCAGTGTTTGCCCAATGGGAGTTCTGGTTTGTATCTGACAGGTCAGATAATGGAAGTGCCCAGAGTTCATAGGGAGTAGTCTTCTCAGCAGCAGCCAGAGCAGAGCAAAGGTTCAAGGGAGAAACAGGTTAACAGAGACTCGGAAGCAGTACCTAGGAAATGTCACCATGGATAATAACCCCTTGTCTGCTGCTTCATTTTCAAATATGTCTCCCTTTCTGTAGGTTGTCTTTACATATTTTTAATAGACATTTCTCCAAAGAAGACATATAGATGACCAGTAGGCACATAAAAAGATGCTCAACATCACTAATTATTCAGTTTAGTTCAGTTCAGTTCAGTCGCTCAGTCATGTCCGACTGAGCTAATTATTAGAGAAGTGCAAATCAAAACTACATGAGATACCACTTCACACCAGTCAGAATGGCCATCGTTAAAAAGTTTATGAGTAACAAATCCTGGAGAGGGTGTGGAGAAAAGGGAACCCTTCAACACTGTTACTGGGAATGTAAGTTGGTGCAGCCTCTATAGAAACTAGTGTGGAGGTTCCTTTAAAACTAAAAATAGTATTACTATATATCGAGCAAGCCTACTCCTGGGCATATATCTGGACAAAATTATAATTCAAAAAGATACATGCACCCCTATGTTCATAGAAACACTATTTACAGTAGCCAAAACATGGAAACAACCTAAATATCCATAGACAGATGAATGGATAAAGAAGATGGGTACATATATACAGTGGAATACTACTGAGGCATCTGCAGTAATATGGAAGCAACTAGAGATTATCCTACTAAGCAAAGTAAGTCAGAAAGAGAAAGACAAATACCATATGATATTACTTATGTAATCTCATAAGGAATCTAAATATGGCACAAGCAAACCTATCCAGAAAACAAAAACAGACTCACAGCCATAGAGAATACATGTGTGGTTTCCAAGGGGGAGAGGACCAGGGGGGAAGAACTGGGAGTTCAAGATTAGCATATGTAAACTATTATATATAGGACGGATGAACAACAAGGTCCTACTGTATAACACAGGGAACTATACTCAACACCCTGTGATAAACCATAATGGAAAAGAATATTAAAAAAAGAGTGCCTACATGTGTATAATGAGTCACGTTGCTGTGCAACAGAGATAGGCACAACATTGTAAATCAACTATACTTCAATAAAAAATTTTAAATTAAGATAAAAGAAAAATCTTAATATATGCAGAAAAAGCTTTTGACAAAATTCAGCACTAATTTATGATAAGAACTCGCCAGAAAATGAGCACAGATGGAAATTACCTCAACATAATAAAGGCTATACATGACAAACCCACAGCTAACATCATTCTCAATGGTGAAAAGTTGAAGGCATTCCTTCTAAGATCAGGAACAAAGCAAGAATGTTCATTTTCACCACTCTTATTGAACACTGTTTTGGAAGTTTTACTGTCTGAGCCACCTGGGAAGACTTTGGAAGTCCTAGCCGTGGAAATCAGAGAATAAAAGAAATAAAAGTAATTCAAACTGGAAAAGAAGTAAAATTGTCAGTGTTTGAAGATGACATGAAACTATACATTAAAAACCCTAGAGTCTACCAGAAAATTATCAGAGCTCATCAATGAATTTGGTAAAGTTCCAGGATTCAAAATTAATACACAGAAATATTTTGCATTCATATACACCAACAACAAAAGATTAGAAAGAAAAATTAAGGAAGCAATGCCATTTTGCATCAGATCAAAAAGAATAAAATATACCTAGGAATAAACCTACCTAACCATACAAAAGACCTCTACTCTGAAAACTATAAGAAGCTGATGAAAGAAGTTGGAGATGACACAAACTGATGGAAGGATAAATCATGTACTTGAAATGGAAAAACCAACATTGTTAAAATGAATATACTTCCCAAGGCAATCTACCCAATGCAATCACTATCAAATCACCAATGTCATTTTTCATAGAACTAGGACAAAAAATTGTAAAATTTAGATGGACATATAAAAGACCCCAAATACTTGAAAAAATCTTGAGAAAGAAAAATGGAGTTGGAGGAATCTCTGACTTCAGACTATGCTACAAGGCTACAGTAATCAAAATAGTACAATACTGACACAAAAACAGACATATAGATTGATGGAATAGGATAGAAAGCCCAGAAATAAACTCACATACCTATGTTCAAATAATCTATGACAAAGGAGGCAAGAGTACAAATGGAGAAAAGTCAGTCTCTTCAGTAAATGGTGGTGGGAAAAGTGGACTGCTCTGTGCAAAAAAAAAAAAAAAAAAAAAAAATTAAATTAGGACAGTCTCTTGACAACACAGACAAAAAGAAACTCAAAATGGATCAAAGACCTAAATGCAAGACTGGACACTATAAAACTATTAGAGGAAAACATAAGCAGAACACTTTTTGACATAAATTGCCATAACATCTTTTTGGATCCACCTCTGAGATAAATGAAAATAAAAATATAAGTAAAAGCAACCTAATTAAACTTAAAAGCATTGAAACATGTAAAATATCATGTATTAAACGAGTTGCCAGTCCAGGTTCGATGCACGATACTGGATGCTTGGGGCTGGTGCACTGGGACGATCCAGAGGGATGGAATGGGGAGGGAGGAGGGTTCAGGATGGGGAACACATGTATACCTGTGGCAGATTCATTTTGATATTTGGCAAAACTAATACAATTATGTAAAGTTTAAAAATAAAAAAATAAAAAAATAAAACTTAAAAGCTCCTGCATGGCAAAGCAAACCATAAGCAAAACAAAAAGACAACCCATAGAGTGGGAGAAAATATTTGCAAATGAAGCAACCAACAAGGGATTAAGCTCCAGAATATACAAACAGCTCATGTAGCTCATTAAAAAAATAAACCCAATAAAAAAATACATAGAAGATCTAAAGAGACATCTCTTTAAAGAAGTCATACAGTTGGCCTAAAGGCACATGAAAAGATGCTCAATATCACTAATTATTAAACAAATAGCTAACCGCTTCCTGAACTCAAGCTGTCTGATGGTACATCTCTCTGAGACATAGATTCCTACTAAGGTAAAGTAGTCTTTTCCTAAGAAGTTATGAAGCAGAGACTTACTTATGAGGGCAGGTGGAAAGAGCTATATTATACATTTCCAATACATTTTCTAAAAATATTATTGTAACACTGCTGATGAGAAAACCTGTGAAGTTTCTTGTTTTTTGCAATTACCCTTGATACACAATTCTAAATATTATCTATAAAACAGCAGTTTTAAGCTAAAAACAAAAAGAACTCCATGCTAGCAGCCAAGATGCAAGGTTATTTCCACTGCCTGCTACAACCATCACTGCATAGCTTAGTTTATGAAATTAAGAAGGTGATGAAAAAGTCACCATACTCCCAATAGCAAGGGATATGAATCCTCAGGTGTGACACACAGGCACAGAGATACTCAAGCAGAAATTCTGGGTGACAATCAGGAATACTATGGAACATGTTAGCATTTCTTTTAATTAAGACTCTCAGCAATTCTAAGAGTCTATGATTATTTTCTCAGAGAAGGCAATGGCACCCCACTCCAGTACTCTTGCCTGGAAAATCCCATGGATGGAGGAGCCTGGTAGGCTGCAGTCCATGGGGTCGCTAAGAGTCAGACACGACTGAGCGACTTCACTTTCAGTTTTCACTTTCATGCATTGGACAAGGAAATGGCAACCCACTCCAGTGTTCTTGCCTTGAGAATCCCAGGGATGGGGGAGCTTGGTGGGCTGCCATCTATGGGGTCGCACAGAGTCAGACACGACTGAAGTGACTTAGCAGCAGCATGATTATTTTCTACCCTAAACTCCATGAAAGTTGATTTAAAACAGGTAAGGAGAAAGGGAAAAAATAGGATCTTATGGCGTTAGATTTTCAAGGAGAATATTGCTCAAAAAAGATGGGAGATCCCTAAAACTAATAATCTGTCCCTACAATTTTATACAATTACATCAGGGAGAGACAACTTCTAAACTAGTGGTTCTCAAAGCATGGTCCATGACACTGATGGATTCCTGAATTACTTTCATGCAGCTTCAAAACCAAAACTATTTTTCCTAATATCACTAAGACATTATTTATGGGCTTTCCTGGTTGGCTCAGTTAGTAAAGTATTTACTTGCAATGCAAGAGACCTTCTGCAATGCAGGAGATGCAGATTCAATTCCTGGGTCAGGAAGATATCCTGAAGGAGGAAATGGCAACACACACCAGTATCCTTGCCTGGGAAATCCCATGGACAGAGGAGCCTGGTGGGCTACAGTCCATGAAGTCAAAAGAGTCAGACACAACTTAGCTACTAAACTACCACAGTTCAGTTCAGTTCAGTCGCTCAGTCGTGTCCGACTCTTTGCCACCCCATGAATCGCAGCACGCCAGGCCTCCCTGTCCATCACCAACTCCCAGAGTTCACTCAGACTCATGTCCATTGAGTCAGTGATGCCATCCAGCCATCTCATCCTCTGTCGTCCCCTTCTCCTCCTGCCCCCAATCCCTCCCAGCAACAGAGTCTTTTCCAATGAGTCAACTCTTCGCACGAGGTGGCCAAAGTACTGGAGTTTCAGCTTTAGCATCAGTCCTTCCAAAGAAATCCCAGGGCTGATCTCCTTCAAAATGGACTGGTTGGATCTCCTTGCAGTCCAAGGGACTCTCAAGAGTCTTCTCCAACACCACAGTTCAAAAGTGTCAATTCTTCAGCACTCAGCCTTCTTCACAGTCCAACTCTCACATCCATACATGACCACAGGAAAAACCATAGCCTTGACTGCTACTGCTGAATCACTTCAGTCGTGTCTGACTCTGTGCGACCCCATAGACGGCAGCTCTTCAGGATGCCCCGTCCCTGGGATTCTCCAGGCAAGAACACTGGAGTGGGTTGCCATTTCCTTCTCCAATGCATGAAAGTGAAAAGTGAAAGTGAAAAGTGAAAGTGAAGTCACTCAGTGATGTCCGACCCTCAGCGACCCCATGGACTGCAGCCTTCCAGGCTCCTCCATCCATGGGATTTTCCAGGCAAGAGTACTGGAGTGGGGTGCCATTGCCTTCTCCGATAGCCTTGACTAGACGGACCTTTGTTGGCAAAGTAATGTCTCTGTTTTTCAATATGCTATCTAGGTTGGTCATAACTTTCCTTCCAAGGTGTAAATGTCTTTTAATTTCATGGCTGCAGTCACCATCTGCAATGATTTTGGAGCCCAAAAAAATAAAGTCTGACACTGTTTCCACTGTTTCCCCATCTATTTCCCATGAAGTGATGGGACCGGATGCCATGATCTTCGTTTTCTGAATGTTGAGCTTTAAGCCAACTTTTTCACTCTCCACTTTCACTTTCATCAAGCGGCTTTTTAGTTCCTCTTCACTTTCTGCCATAAGGGTAGTGTCATCTGCATATCTGAGGTTATTGGCAAGACTTCATTTAATTTTGTAATTGCTTATGTATACAATGTAGTTTAGAGAAACTACACATGTAATAATATCATTACTGTGCTAGCTAATGAATCGCTGTGCATTCTTTTTAAAAAAATTTTCTTAGATGGTTGCTTTTTAGTGTAATTATGCACATTTTCAGATATTAATTCAGTTTTTTCTCAGTACTTCAGTGCCCATACTAGTTTTCTTCAGTTTATTTCTTCTATAATCTCTGTAACATTATTATCATTCATAATCATTGAAATCTCAGAGTTTTCCTTTTGCTTACTTGTAAACACAAAAAGCTGGTACACATTATAGTCCTATTTTGCGCCAGTATTTTTAAATTTAATACAGAAAGTCTCACTCATCTTCGATAGTGTAAAGAGTGTACTGAAATCCTGATACGAAGAAGTTTAAGAAGCATTGATCTAAACAAATTTCTTTGCCTAAACATGGTGATCTCTAATGAGCACACAAAACTACATAAAATCTACAAAGAGGTGCCACTGTGGCCAAAGATAAATCCAAAAAGCTATACAAAACTAGAGCTATTAGTCAGAAAGTCTAAATTAAATATCAAAGACTTTATCATTTCAGAAAAAAATAAAGTTAGAAGTACTTTGCTGAAAGAAGATGATCTAAAGCTAAATGAAGACAAAAAACGTTTCCAATATTATTTTTACAATTAAAAACAATAACTTCTGTGGTCAGTGGGCTTATTTTGAGCCAAAGGAGATATATTTATCTACTACTCCCTTTCTGTTGCTGTGGAAAGATACTGCTATGGAGTATGTTAGCCTCTTTCTTTATTGGTTGGACAGAGAGACAGAATCTTAGAAAGAGAGAAGGCAGACGCAAGTTGCATATGAATAAATGTCTATCTTGTTTAAACCTTTTTGGTAGCTCAGAATTCTGAAGACTTCTAGAGTAGCACTTATAAAACACCACGTATTAATGGTCAATAGCTTAGTAATCACCCACTCCAGTGTTCTTGCTTGGAGAATCCCAGGGATGGTGGAGCCTTTTAGGGTTTTCTATGTAGAGGATCATGTCATCTGCAAACAGTGAGAGTTTTACTTCTTCTTTTCCAATTTGGATTCCTTTTATTTCTTTTTCTGCTCTGATTGCTGTGGCCAAAACTTCCAAAACTATGTTGAATAGTAGTGGTGAGAGTGGCACCCTTGTCTTGTTCCTGACTTTAGGGGAAATGCCTTCAATTTTTCACCATTGAGGATAATGTTTGCTGTGGGTTTGTCATATATAGCTTTTATTATGTTGAGGTATGTTCCTTCTATTCCTGCCTTCTGGAGAGTTTTTATCATAGGCTTTTCAAAGGCTTTCAAAGGCTTTCAAAGGCTTTCTCTGCATCTATTGCATAATCATATGGCTTTTATTTTTCAATTTGTTAATGTGGTGTATTACATTGATTGATTTGTGGATATTGAAGAATCCTTGCATCCCCGGGATAAAGCCCACTTGGTCATGGTGTATGATCTTTTTAATGTGTTGTTGGATTCTGATTGCTAGAATTTTGTTAAGGATTTTTGCATCTATGTTCATCAGTGATATTGGCCTGTAGTTTTCTTTTTTTGTGGGATCTTTGTCAGGTTTTGGTATTAGGGTGATGGTGCTCACAGAATGAGTTTAGAAGTTTCCCTTGCTCTGCAATTTTCTGGAAGAGTTTGAGCAGGATAGGTGTTAGCTCTTCTCTAACTTTTTGGTAGAATTCAGCTGTGAAGCCGTCTGGTCCTGGGGTTTTGTTTGCTGGAAGATTTCTGATTACAGTTTCAATTACCATGCTTGTGATGTGTCTGTTAAGATTTTCTATTTCTTCCTGGTTCAGTTTTGGAAAGTTGTACTTTTCTAAGGATTTGTCCATTTCTTCCACGTTGTCCATTTTATTGGCATATAATTGCTGATGGTAGTCTCTTATGATCCTTTGTATTTCTGTGTTGTCTATTGTGATCTCTCCATTTTCATTTCTAATTTTGTTGATTTGACTCTTCTGCCTTTGTTTCTTGATGAGTCTGGCTAACGGTTTGTCAATTTTGTCTTCTCAAAGAACCAGCTTTTGGCTTTGTTGATTTTTGCTATGGTCTTTTTTGTTTCTTTTGCATTTATTTCTGCTCTAATTTTTAAGATTTCTTTCCTTCTACGAACCCTGGGGTTCTTCAATTCTTCCTTTTCTAGTTACTTTAGGTGTAGAGTTAGATTATTTATTTGACTTTTTTCTTGTGTCTTGAGGTATGCCTATATTGCTATGAACCTTCCCCTTAGCACTGCTTTTACAGTGTCTCATAGGTTTGGGGTTGTGTTTTCATTTTCATTCGTTTCTATGCATATTTTGATTTCTTTTTTGATTTCTTCTGTGATTTGTTGGTTATTCAGCAGCGTGTTGTTCAGCCTCAATATGTTAGAATTTTTAACAGTTTTTCTCCTGTAATTGAGATCTAATCTTACTGCATTGTGGTCAGAAAAGATGCTTGGAATGATTTCTATTTTTTTGAATTTACCAAGGCTAGATTTATGGCCCAGGATGTGATCTATCCTGGAGAAGGTTCTGTGTGCACTTGAGAAAAAGGTGAAATTCATTCTTTTGGGGTGAAATGTCCTATAGATATCAATTAGGTCTAACTGGTCCATTGTATCTTTTAAAGTTTGTGTTTCCTTGTTAATTTTCTGTTTAGTTGATCTATCCATAGGTGTGAGTGGGGTATTAAAGTCTCCCACTATTATTGTGTTATTGTTAATTTCTCCTTTCATACTTGTTAGCATTTGTCTTACATATTGTGGTGCCTATATTGGGTGCATATATATTTATAATTGTTATATCTTCTTCTTGGATTGACCCTTTGATCATTATGTAGTGTCCTTCTTTGTCTCTTTTCACAGCTTTTGTTTTAAAGTCTATTTTATCTGATATGAGTATTGCTACTCCTGCTTTCTTTTGGTCTCTATTTGCATGGAATATCTTTTTCCAGCCCTTCACTTTCAGTCTGTATGTGTCCCTTGTTTCAAGGTGGGTCTCTTGTAGACAACATATATAGGAGTCTTGTTTTTGTATCCATTCGCCAGTCTTTGTCTTTGGTTGGGGCATTCAATCCATTTACATTTGAGGTAATTATTGATAAGTATCATCCCTTTGCCACTTACTTTATTGTTTTGGGTTCAAGTTTATACATCCTTTCTGTGTTTCCTGTCTAGAGAAGATCCTTTAGCATTTGTTGGAGTGCTGGTTTGGTGGTGCTGAATTCTCTCAGCTTTTGCTTGTCTGTAAAGCTTTTGATTTCTCCTTCATATTTGAATGGGTACAGTAATCTGGACTGTAGGTTATTTTCTTTCCTCACTTTAAGTATTTCCTGCCATTCCCTCCTGGCCTGAAGAGTTTCTATTGAAAGATCAGCTGTTATCCTTATGGGAATCCCCTTGTGTGTTATCTGTTGTCTTTCCCTTGCTGCTTTTAATATTTATTCTTTGTGTTTGATCTTTGTTAATTTGATTAATATGTGTCTTGGGGTGTTTCACCTTGGGTTTATCCTGTTTGGGACTCTCTGGGTTTCTTGGACTTGGGTGATTATTTCCTTCCCCATTTTAGGCAAGTTTTCAACTATTATCTCCTCAAGTTTTCTCATGGTCTTTCTTTTTGTCTTCTTCTTCTGGGACTCCTATGATTCGAATGTTGGGGCATTTAACATTGTCCCAGAGGTCTCTGAGATTGTCCTCATTTCTTTTGTTTTTCTTTTTTCTTCTGTTTCATTTATTTCTACCATTCTATCTTCTATCTCACTTATCCTATCTTCTGCCTCAGTTATTCTACTGTTGGCTTCCTCCAGAGTGTTTTTGGTCTCATTTATTGCATTATTCATTATATATTGACTCTTTTTTATTTCTTCTAGGTCCTTGTTAAACATTCCCTGCATCTTCTCAGTCCTTGTCTCCAGGCTATTTATCTGTAACTCCATTTTGTTTTCAAGATTTTTGATCATTTTCACTATCATTATTTGGAATTCTTTATCAGGTAGATTCCCTATCTCTTCCTCTTTTGTATGGTTTGGTGGGCATTTATCCTGTTCCTTTACCTGCTGGATATTTCTCTGGCTCTTCATCTTGTTCATATTGCTGTGTTTGGGGTGCCTTTTCTGTATTCTGGCAGTTTGTGGTTCCCCTTTATTGTGGAGTTTCCTCACTGTGGGTAGGGTTGGACGGGTGGCTTGTCAAGGTTTCCTGGTTAGGGAAGCTTGTGTCGGTGTTCTGGTGGGTAGAGCTGTATTTCTTCTCTCTGGAGTGCAATGAAGTGTCCAGTAATGAGTTATGAGATGCTAACGGGTTTGGTGTGACTTTGGGCAGCCTGTATATTGAAGCTCAGGGCTATGTTCCTGTGCTGCTGGAGAATTTGCATGGTATGTCTTGCTCTGGAACTTGTTGGCCCTTGGGTGGTGCTTGGTTTCAGTGTAGGTATGGAGGGGTTTGATGAGCTCCTATCGATTAATGTTCCCTGGAGTCAGGAGTTCTCTGGTGTTCTCAGGATTTGGACTTAAGCCTCCTGCCTCTGGTTTTCAGCCTTATTCTTACAGTAGCCTTAAGACTTCTCCATCTATACAGCACCAATGATAAAACATCTAGGTTAAAGATGAAGTTTCTCCACAGTGAGGGACACCCAGAGAGGTTCACAGGGTTACATGGAGAAGAGAAGAGGGAGTAGGGATATAGAGGTGACCAGGAGGAGAAGAGGGGGAATCAAAAGGGGAGAGAGCAAGCTAGCCAGTAATCACTTCCTTATGTGCTCTCCACAGTCTGGACTGCTCAGAGATGTTCATGGAGTTATACAGAGAAGAGAAGAGGGAGGAAGGAGACAGAGGTGGCCAGGAGGATAAAAGAGGGAATCAAAAGGAGAGAGACAGATCCAGCTAGTAGTCAGTTCCCTAAGTGTTCTCCACAACCCGGAACACACAAAGAGATTCACAGAGTTGGGTAGAGAAGAGAAGGGGGAGGGGGGAGATAGAGGCAACCTGGTGGAGAAAAAGGAGAGTCCAAAGGGTGAGAAAGCAGTCAAGACAGTAATCTTGCTCCCATGTAAAAATGGGTACTGAAGATTGGGTTCTTAAAGGTACAAAATTGATAACAAATACCAAAAAGCAAAGATTAAAAACCTAGAGTAGAGGTTGGATTCTCAAAAATACAATATTAAAGAAAAAAAACAAAGTCATAATAATTATAAAATATATATATATATGAAGTTGGCTTTAAAAAAATAGGGTCTTTTTTATTTGCAAAGTAATGGTAGGTTATAAAAATGAAAATTAAAGGAGTAATAGAGGACTTAAAAATAAAACTTTTTTGTTTTTTTAAAGAATGATAATAGTAAAAATGTATCTAGGACTTTCTCTGGTGTTGTTGTGGACAGTGTGGGGTCAGTTTATTTTCAGATAGTTCCTTGATCTGGCTTATACTTCTCAAAATCTATAGGCCTCTTCCTATGCAGTTGGTGCTAACTACAGGGTTTTATTCTATTGCACCCGTCACTTCCCTGTTTGTTTTAGCTTCTTCTGTTTGCTGGTCTCTTCAGTGTCTAATTTCCACCCTGACACAAGGGGCGGTGGTGGACACTTTTTTAGGCTCACTTGTTCAGTCGTGCTGTGGGGAGGAAGGAACACTGCAAACAAATAACACTGGCGTGTGCTCGCAGTGTCTCAGCCACACTGGGTTTGCCCCTGCTCACAGTGTGAGTGCTTTCCCTGTCTACACTGCTCAGGCTCTAGGTTGCTCTGCCAGGAACTGTCTGAGGCCGGCCCTGGGTTGTATGCACTTCCCAGGTCTAAGCCGTTCAGGTTCAGGTACTTGGGTACTTCACAAAGGCGCAGACTCAGTTGGGCCTGCATTTTGTGCCCTTCCCAGGTCCAAGCAGCTCAGGTGACCAGGTGCTTGGTGAGCACAGTTGATGCGGCTTATTGCCTCCCCTGTCCCTGCCGCTCGATTTTCTGGGTGTAAAACCAGCTCACCTTCTCAGGTGTGCCATGTGTCTCTTCTGGGGAGCTGATCTCTGGCTGCGACCTGCCTGGTGGATGTCGACCATCCAGAATCCCAAGAAGTCTTGGTTAGCAAGAAGCCCACTTGCAGTTTGGTAGATGATGCCTCTCTGGGGCTGCAATTGCCCCCTTCTGGCTCTGGCTGCCCCCACCTGCCTGTCTCCAGCAGGGGATGGGCCGGTCCACAGCCGGCTAGCTCTGCTCAGTCCTTTGTTCTGTGAGCAGGCCTGGCAGTGTCTTAGGTTAGGGCTTTTCGAGGGGTAGCTATGCCACAGTCTGGTTTGCTGTCTCAAGTTAGTTCCCTCAGATTGCCCTCGGGGCATTCAGGCCCGGTTCTTACTCTAAGCAATGCAGACTGTGCCTCCCTGCCCAGCCCCTGCTTGCTAGTGGCAGATGCGGGCATCTGCGCTTTTTCTCCACTGGGAGTTACTGTTGAGCATGTAATCTGTGGATTTTAATTATTTATTTATTTTTCCTCCCACTTACATTTGCCCTCTGAGGTTCCAAGGCTCGCCAGAGACTTGCCAGTGAGAGTGTTTCCTGGTGTTTGGAAACCTCTCTTTTTTAAGACTCCCTTCCTGGGGTGGATTTCCGTCCCTACCTCTTTTATCTCTCTTTTTATCTTTTATATTTTTTCCTACCTCCTTTCGAAGATAATGGTCTGCTTTTCTGCATGTCTGATGTCCTCTGCCAGCATTCAGAAGTTGTTTTGTGGGATTAACTCAGTGTTCAAATGTTCTTTTGATGAATTTGTGGGGAGAAAGTGGTCTCCCTGTCCTATTCCTCCACCATCTTAGGACCACCTAAATATGTAATTTCAAAACCTTGTTGTTGTTGTTCAGTTGCACAGTTGTGTCCGATTCTTTGCAACCCCATGGACTGCAGTGCATCAGGCTTCCCTGTCCTTCACTATCTCCCAGAGTTTGCTCAAACTCATGTTTGAGTGGGTGATGACATCCAACCATGTCATCGTCTGTTACCATCTTCAAAATCTTTGATAATATCTATTACTCATATTAAATATAATGAATTGGGAAGCCAAATACATTTAATTTTGTCAATCTGTGCTAGATACTGTAATGAGCTAAGAAAATGTTACAAAGTTTGGAGAGCATATTTTTCAGTGGTAGGTTCAATGACATATATAACAGAAAAATTTGAATAACAGGGTTTTAAGGAGAAATCATTTCTCTCTCATGTGAAAGAAACACAGACAAAACCAAACTGGACTTACGAAATAACTTTTCAAAAGTATTCAGCCCCTTCCAGCTTCCACTTTCCCATCCCTGGGGTGTGGTCCTTGACTCCAGTTTCAAGGAGGCTGCCTTGCTCTCTCAACAGCAGGGTGAGCACAGAATGAAAGAGGAATCTCTTCTCTCCTTGAAGGGAACGTCCATGAGTTGTACACAACATCTCCATTTCCATTCATCAGCCAGAACTCCATAATCACCGACTGTGGTAGATGGAATGGCTCCCCCAAAATGTCTACCCACAATCCCTGCGACTATGTTAAATTAAATGGCAAATGGGACTTTGCCAATGTAATTAAGGTTACAGATCTTAAAATATGGCATTTATTCAGGTGGGGCCGACTTAATCATATGAGCTGGTAAAAAGTGGAGTACTTTCTCCAGCTGGAGGCAAAAGCAGGCCAGGGTATAAGGGGAAATCAGACATTCCCAGCATGGTTCTAAACACAACACCTCTATTGGCCCTGAGATGTAGGGACCCACATGCAAT
Source organism: Bubalus kerabau (assembly GCF_029407905.1). Lineage (NCBI taxonomy): Eukaryota > Metazoa > Chordata > Mammalia > Artiodactyla > Bovidae > Bubalus > Bubalus kerabau. Next base: position 27,623,596 of record NC_073630.1, on the reverse strand, counting down.
GACCAGTGAGAGGCCTCAAGGTGCAAAGAGCAGCCTGAAGCTGACAGCAGGCAAGGAAACAGGGTTCTGGTCCTGCAAAACCAAGGAATTAGATTCTGCCAACAACCTGAATGAGTCTGGGTATGAATCCTTCCCCAGAGCCTTTCAAATGAGAACACAGTCACTGTGACACCTCGATTTTTGCATTGTAAAACCTGGAGTAGAGAAACCAAGCTAGCCCAGACTTCTGAACTGCAGAACCAGGATGTAACAAATTTGTGTTATTCTCAGCTACTACATTTGTGCCAATTTGATACAACAGCCATAAAAACTAATATACCTGGTCACACCCAGCAGCAATAAAGGTTGGGAAATACGATCTTTCTTCTAACTATAGGGCAGTATGTGCCACTGAAAAGTCTGGGCCAGTTTGAAAAAGAATGGGGAGAATATGTATTTGTTCAACAGCTAGTCTCTACCATAGAAGGAGAAGAGCAGTTTGAATGAATGAAAAAGGAATAAAACAGACTTAATATTTTAAGCATAAAATGGAATAGAAGCAAAAGTAAATGAATATAACTCTCAAAGAAGTTCAAAATTATTAGGGATCTTTCAAAATAGCAAACTCTTTATTTCTGATTTTGCCACTGAATGTGCTGTGCCTTTACAACTGAAATACAAGCTGATACTGATATAGTCAAAACTCTCTCAATCTCTTATCTACGAAACTGGCAATTAGTTAATAATTTTCTTAAAAGTCAATTACATTGGGGAATCATAATTAAAATTACATACCTTAAAGATTCTATTTTAACTTAAAACATAAGTGTACATTCATAAGCAAATGTTTTTATGTAGAGTCTAAGCCATTATTTGAATGTATGGCAAATAATAGTTTTATTGCACTTGTTCTAAAATCTCCAGTTTGAGTTTCTTTAAAATAAAGCAAAAACTTAAACTTTCAATGCAATCTGAGCACATAATCTTTCTAAAATTTGTTTAGAAACCTCTCTCTTCCACAAGTAATTCATTATCGTTCCTATAAGCTACATTACCCATATGCTACTCAAAAGACTATTCAACTGTTTTCTACAACTTTCATTTTTGCACACATTTCACCAGTGTGCATAATATCTATTAAAACACAGTTACAGCAATAAGTACTATTTGCATGTACATATTTGGCTGTAGATGAATGAGAAAGAAGTGAGGGAGATATGCAAGACTGTACCTGGTGCTTAGACTTTCTCAGTGGGGCAGGCGTAAGGCAGAATATTTGCAGAGACAATAGAGAGCAACTCAATTAGGTGAGTCAGTTAAAAAAAGGATAAGATTTACAGTTTTTCACTATCCCTACAGAAAAACAAAACAGTAAATTGTATTTCTACCTATGGATTCAAATTCATTGAGCGCTTTGAACTATATCTCCATGAAGTAGAATCATCAAGCAGTTCTCACACTCAAGAAACTGTTATGGCCTAAAAAAAAAAATCTACACCATTTCCCTCTTCCTTTGAAAGAAGCTCTGGTTCCTTTGTGAGCCCTAGAAGTCAAGTAGAGTTTCTAGATAAGAGGTGTGGTGGAGGAGAACTCAGCAAGAAAGAAAGGTGCTTATTTGTCAAAATGGATTGCGGTGGGACACAGGGAGACATGTAAAAGAGGGAGGGAGCAGGGTGAGACCCTATTCTATAAACATTCTTGTCTTCTGAAATGGCAACTTTAATGCAAATTTCTGAAGAGGACAAATAAACATTTTCTAGTAAAACAATTGAAAATTCACCCTCATAAACTAAACCTTATCTGCTTGAGAGTTTCCATTATGTCCTGACCTCCCAAAGTGATTTCCTGTTTAAAAGTTGTAATTTTCATTTGAGAACGATAGGTTTCCAGCACCGAGCTTTAAATTTCCTTCACTGAATTAGTCTAATAGCATTAATCTTTCTAATTTAATTTATAAAAATCTTAATGACAAAATTTCAACACTAAAAAATTTTAAATAAAAAATTAACTATGACTCTTTTCATTCCAAGAAAACTATTTTCCTTTTAATCTTCTATACCAGGGTTTTGTCTATACGCATACAGAGTTTTTATATAATTGTAAACACAATGTATATGTTTATTATTCTTTTTACATTTGACATTATGTGAAAAACATTCTTCCATGTTTGTTAAATAGTTTTTATAATTATCATCTCAGGAATTTCTAACCAAAATAACATATGTTTCATCATAGGAATGAAATTCTCTGTATCATAATCTTGACCATCTTATTACAACATGCAGATAATTGTTCATTAGCTATACACTGACAGTAAAAGCATGGTTTAAAGTTAGGGCTTTGAAATCAGGCATGTTTTACTTTGAATCTGGGTTCTGTCCTATAGAAGTTATGTGACTTTGGGTATCTGAAGTTGCCATTTGTAATTTTGGGGAAAAATAGTATTTACTGCTACTGCTGCTGCTAAGTCGCTTCAGTAGTGTCCGACTCTGTGCGACCCAATAGACGGAAGCACACCAGGCTTCCCCGTCCCTGGGATTCTCTAGGCAAGAACCCTGGAGTGGGCCGCCATTTCCTTCTCCAATGCGTGAAAGGGAAAAGTGAAAGTGAAGTCAGCGACCCCATGAACTGCAGCCTACCAGGCTCCACCATCCACGGGATTTTCCAGGCAAGAGTACTGGAGTGGGGTGCCATTGCCTTCTCCAAAAATAGTATTTAAGTCACAGAAAATTGTAAAGATTGAGTAAAATAATGTATATAAAGCACCTGACCACAATAGCTGACACATAGTATTTAACAAGTGATAGTTATTGAGAGATAATTAGTATCTGCTCTGTTTAAACACTATATATATTTCTCACCTTTGGGGCTTCTCAGGTGGCTCAGTGGAAAGCAATTCACCTGTCAATGCAGGAGATGCAAAAGACATGGGTTCCATTCCTGGCTTGGGAAGATTCCCTGGAAACGGAAATGGCAACCCACTCCAGCATGCATGCCTGGAAAATTCCCTGGACAGAGGAGCCTGGCAGGCTACAATCCAGGGAGTTACGAAGAGTCAGACATGACTGAACGACTGAACTGAACTGGACATGATTGAGCATGTACGCAAACACCTCCCACATTTATAATACTTCCTAACTTAAAAATAACTGAGAGAGACGCAGACCTACACTAAACCCTCCCTCCTCATAGCCCATTCCTCACCACATTCGCCCTTGATGTTGTGCACCTGCTACTGCCCTACTCACTGGTTCAGCACCTGCTATTTTGTGTTACTGTTTATTTTCATCAGAACAAGCCGTATCTCTTCAAATACATTGTAAGCCATCCAAGGCCAGGATAATATTGTGGCTCAACAAGAAGATGTCATCACTTTCAGTCTGCTCCATCTCCAAAGCAGTGTCTTTGTCCAATATTTCCACATTGCCCTGGGTACTGGCTTTGCTTCTAATATGGCTCATTTCCTTACATTTTCTAACTGGGTTTTATAGTTTTGACTCCTTTTCCTTGGCCTAGCTTTGCACATCTTCTAAATTAATGTTAAGAACATTTAGATTTAAAAAGAAGAGATGGTGGAAATGGAGCTTTGGAAGAGAAATAGAGTATTTCAAGCACTAAATGGATAAGTAAATTTAAAACATTTGTTTAAACTTGTTTTCCATTGTATTTATTTACTGTTACAAATCCTTTACTGAAGGAGTCTTAAACACAAGCGTATTTGAAACAAGAGGTTATTTTAAACATATGTGCAGGCGTTGTCCAAAACTATGCAGTAAGCCCTAGCCCCAGAATCAGCCAATTTCACTAAGTTTGGCAGGTTTCAAAACTGATTTTTATGACAGGGCCCAGTGGAATCACAAACTTCGTTGTATTAGACAGGTTTATCTCTGAAGTCCCACACAAGCCAAACTCCACTGACACAAAGATTGAAAGACATCCATTTTGATGACCACAGGAAAGTCAAATGAAATTCAGGCAGAATAGCTCTACTGTACATTCATATCTGAGACCTGAAAATATCATCAGTCATGTGTCAAACTTAATGCTGGCAAGGATTTCACTTTATTCTGCTGTTGCCAAATCAAAAGTTATTACTCTTTAACTTGCTGGGTCCTCAACATACCACAGCTTATAACAGGAAAATATCTAGTGGACCACTATTCAGGCACTAGAGGCAGAGAATATAAAATCACAAGTGTTGAGCAGGGATCGTGTGAAATCTCAGCATCATTTAAACCTAATTACACTTATGAGTTATAGATGGTTTCTAAGCTGATGAAAGCTTTATTTGTGGTATTTAGAGTTTTCTTAGGACAAAAATAATATCTGATTAAAATTGAATTTGTAAAACTCAACCTCATAAACTTATGCTATGGTAAACCACAGACCAAAGACATTCCCTGAAATAAAGTCTCCTCATGTTTTGCAGGGCATGGGAGATACCCAATCAGAGCACTGTGAGGGGGGGCACAACATGCTCATTATACAATACCTATAACTTCCACGGTTAGTGTCTATATTAGTAAAAGTCTGATCCATGGATGAAACGATTATAAACTAAGGAAAGGCCAATCACAAGAGAGAAATAAAAGATTATTTCTAAAAAGAGGAGGAACGTCCATGAGCCTCTTCATGAGCCAGGAGAATTAAGTTGTTTGAAGTAGCATCCACTTGGAATTCCCTTTTCCCCATCTCTCCCTGTTGAACCCCTACCTTTGCTTCTGACGTACTCTCTGGTCACCTCTTCCATAAATCCTTGCCTGGTGATACCATCGCATGGCTCACCCATTAGAGCCAGACTATCACAGCCTCCTGAGCGAGGTGTCTCTCCCTGCTAAATTCCCGGCTTCCTGGGGGCAGAGAAATCGTCTGTAATCTTTAGATGCCCCTACCTGGCGCCTAGCATAATGCCTCCTAAGTGGGAGGGACATAATTTGAACCGACTCCTATCTGATGGGGCTCTCCTACGCACAGTCCAGCAGATGGCAGCAGAGTTGCCTTCAGCAGAGGCCGTGGGGATCTTCTCAACATTCTGACCTCCGCTCATTAATGAAGGCACAGCTGCATTTTCTTCTTCCTCCTTCATCCACGGCTGAGCCATCCACTCATGAACGTTATTTCACAGCACTGTGCACGACAATGTATGAGTCCCGGATTTGCAACTCTCTGAGTAATTACCTTAAAAATGGAGGTGGAAATTTTGAAATTTAATAATCCCCATTCCCCCTCCTCCCACTAACACACACACTTTGAAACACATGGGATAATTGCTATTAACATAATAGATCACACATATGTGACGAGTTAAGTGTGTTGGAGTAGCAGGCCGATCTGTCCGCCATTCCTCTTGTTTCCAGCTGGGGAGACTTGAGCTATAATCGCAGAAACCAGTTAGCCTTGCGTTCCACCCCGACTTATCCCTCCTTAAGGGAGGAGAATTAATTGGTCTAACTGGTGGATAGGGAGAGAAGTCACTGAGCAAGTTTATTCAGGCTTTTCCTTGTTTTCTCTCTTTCTGGAGTCATTTATGCAAGGACCCTGCCTTCCCTGTCTGCTCCATATCATGTGGTAAACATCCTGATCCATGAAGGAGGTCTGTGTTATCAAGCATTGCTTATGCCAGATGAATAAGTGTGTCTAATAGTGGGGCAGTGTTAGGAAGGATGGGGCTCCCAGGTGGCTCTGTAGTAAAGAATCTGCCTGCCAATGCAGGAGACACAGGAGACTTGGGTTCGACCCCTGGGTCTTGAAGATCCCCTGGAGGAGGAAATGGCAACCCATTCCAGTATTCTTGCCTGGGAAATCTCATAGACAGAGGACCCTGGCATGCCACCTCCATGGGGTTGCCAAAGGTTCAGACATGACTGAGTGACTGAGCATGCATGCACCTTAGAAAGGATATTGTGGCTGCGAATAGAAGTGCTTTCTTCAGACCAAATTTTGATTAGTAATAAAGCTGGCATTTTTTTATCTACATCTATCTGACACTCTACCCTCATAAAGCAGAAGAGAGTATTTTATTTTGTTGTTCAATCATTTGTGTCTCTCTGTGACTTTATGGACTGCAGCACACCAGACTTTCCTGGAGAAGGGAATGGCAAACCACTTCAGCATTCTTGCCTTGAGAGCCCGATAAACAGTATGAAAAAGCACTTTATTTGGAGCCCCCCAAAACCTCAGCTTTACTTCTTAAAGCTTAATCAAAATTAGAAATTTACCCTCACTTTTTCATACCTAAATATTTCTCTTATTTTACAGCCAACATTTAAATTAATGTTCTTTAAGATTTCTTTCAATAATGAGTTGCCTCATCAAATGCTGAAATTAAGTAATATTTTTTAAAAAATAAGCCCTCAAAGACTATTCTTTTTTTTACTACAAATAATTGGCAGCAAAATCAGTGGACTAAGCAACTAGTCTTTGCAACAAAGTAATTTTATGTGGACCTGACATCTCATCACCCTCCTCTACCCTCCTCCAGCTGGGGAAATTTTCATTCCTTCTGCCATACTTTAAACATTTGGTTAACCAATTGGAACAAAGCATGCTCATTTACCTCACTGAATAAAATGCTCAAAAGCATTTTGCTTTCTTGACTAGCCAAGTCTTATAGCTTTGTATATGCTCTATTTCTTAATGAGGACTTGAGCAACTAATTATTTCAAGGCCTTAGAGTAGTCTTCAAAATTCTCAAAATAAACCTTGATGTTTTTAGTTGCTAATCAGCTACAGCTGAAGGGAAAGTTCAGACGTGCTAATGAGATGGGCTAATGATGTATACATGTTTATTTCAAAGCCCAAAATGCTCCCTTTTTATCCTAAAATTAGCATAATCATTAACCAATCTGAAATCAAGACTCAAACAGCAGCATTTATAGCCTCTTCACTCCTCTCTCAAAAACTCTTAGAGTAGGGAATTTTATGAACTATCAATAGAAATGCCAAGTTTACACTGTTTCCTCTTATCTCAATAGTCTTCCTTTCACCCTGGTTCTTCTTTTCTATTTTGAGGTTCTTATATGCATAGAATGGGATTAACCAAAATCTATCCATTTGTGTCATATTCTCATCATTGGTATTCATGATATGATTGTATTTAGTTATTCTATTTATAATTTTAATAATAGGATAACTACCCATAATCCTACCACTCACAACAAAGATCCCTGTCCTTAAAGATATATTCAAAGATTATATTCTAGTGAGAGCAAAGAAACTAAACAAAAATTTAATTTTTAAGTAAATATACTCAAACATAAATACTATGAAACACACACACACACACACACACACACACACAAAACACAAAGCAGAGGAGGATAGGCAGATAGGAAATGCCAAAGATGGGAGGCATGCTAACTAAGGTGGTCATGGTAGGCTTCATTTAGAAGGTGAAATTTAGTCAAAAACTTAAAGGTAAAAAAAAAAAAAAACTTAAAGGAGACAAAAGTGTTGTCGATTCAGATATCTGGAGAAAGAACATTCCAGGTAAAAGGAATATCCAAATGAAAGGTCTCAAGATAGTAGAGTTCCTAGCAAAAGTGAGGAAGAGCAAAGAACCTGCTGTGATTGTAGGAGGCTGAACAAGGGAGTAGAAGTCAGAGAAGAAACGGAAGGTCTTAGCCTTGTAGCCATCATATGGACTACAGTTTTTACTTTGAGTACAAAAGGAAGCTATGTCAGGATTTAAAGGAGACAAGTACCACCTATCGCTGTATGGTCCAAGTTTTAAGAAGCTCACACTGGTTTATTTGTTGACAATAGACTCTGAGAAGATGAGGATAGTAGAAAAACTGATTTAGAGATTCTAGTGACTCTGTGGAAGGGATGAGAAATGGGAAGATTCTGAGTATATTTTGAAGTTAGAGCCAACAAGATTTCTTAAAAGATTAGAAGTGGGGTGTGAAAGAATAAAAGTAGTCAAAGATGGCTTTCTAGTTGTCATAAAGAACAGCAGGGATAGAGTGGTCAGAACTGAATTTAGTGAAGCAGGATTGTAGATGGGTAAAGAAGATCAGGAGTTCAGTTTTGGACATGTTGAGTTTGAGTGGTACTCACATTTAGTGGAAATATCCATGGATATGTCAATGTTAAGTCTGGAACATTCTGGAAGTTAAGTCTGGAAGACAAATGGTCCCAGAAGTGTGAATATGAGAGTAATTACCATAGAGATGTGTGGACAAAGAGGAGAAAAAAAAGAGAAAAAGTCTAATATTCCAAATTAAGAAATCAGGAAGAAGAGAATCCAGACAAGGAAACTGAGAAGGAATAACCAGAAAGGATGGGAAGAAACTAAGAGAAAATGGCATTCTGGAAACTAAGTGAAGAACATTCATTAAGAAAGTGAATGGTTGCTCAGTCGCTCAGTTGCGTTTGACTCTTTGCGACCCCATGGACTGTAGCCTGCCAGGTTCCTTTGTCTGTGGGATTGTCTAGGCAAGCATACTGGAGTGGGTTGCCATTTTTTCTCTAGGGGATATTCCTGACCCAGGGATCCAACACATGTCTCCTGTGTCTCCTGCATTGCAGGTGGATTCTTTTACTCCTGAGCCACCAGGTAAGGAAGAGGAATGATCAAATGTATCAAATGATACTGACAGATCAAGTAAGATGAGGATTGAGAATTGACCATCATATTTAAGATCATGAAGGTCACTGGTGACCTCAAGAAGACTTGTGAGGAGAAAACCTGATTAGATTGCTTTAAAGTAAAAAGGAAGAAGAATTGAAATCAGGAAGTAAAGATAAATCTTTTGCTCGCCAAGAAATGCTGTGGTAGGTAGAGTTGAAAAAGGGTAAGAATAAATATTTTTAGGATAAGAGAAAAATTCATATTTATGTATTTGTGAGAATAATACAGTAAAGAGGGGAAATTTGATGATTTGAGAGGTAGAAGGGAATATTGAAAGAACAATGTCCTTGCTATGCTATGCTAAGTCACTTCAGTCGTGTCTGACTCTGTGTGACCCCATAGACGGCAGCCTACCAGGCTCCCCCGTCCCTGGGATTATCCAGGCAAGAACACTGGGTTGCCATTTCCTTCTCCAATGCATGAAAGTGGAAAGTGAAAGTGAAGTCGCTCAGTCGTGTCCGACTCTTAGCGACCCCATGGACTGCATTCCACCAGGCTCCTCCGTCCATGGGATTTTCCAGGCAAGAGTACTGGAGTGGGGTGCCATTGCCTTCTCAGGCAATGTCCTTGAGTAGGCTACAAAGAAGTTTAGACAGTGAAGAATACAAGGCTGATAAAGGATCTGAGTTTTTATGAGGGTAGCAGTGTAGAAGGATCAAGGGAGGAACAAAAAATAAAATGGTAATGTCGGCACCTATATGGAGTTTCTCTTAATTTTTCAAACACTATGAAAATACAAACACTTCACTCCAAATTTAGTTTTTGGCACCAGACTGCCCAAAGTGTAGATTAACCAAGACTTTCCAGTCTGTTGCTTACCCTAATCTCTGAGGGACTGGTAAGGAAAAGAAGTGGAGATAAAACTCAAAATGCATATCAATTATGGACATTTTTAACAGAGCATCAGATTAAAGTTGAGTAAGGATAAAAGGTTATTCATAAAATACATTTAAGAATTTTCTGAGCATTTCACATACTTATTCACATTTTCCATTGCCATTATACTTTCAGGTTTCATGTCTGAGTATAGTTCTATCAATGTACAACTCAAAATTATAGTTTTAAAATAGAACAAATAGATTTTATGGAAATCTGAGATTTTGGCCATAGCTAAAGGAGAATAGAATTCCAATTATTAATTAAAGTAAACAAATGTGTCCATAAAGATAGCAAGGAAGCACATTTATTTCTTGTGAAAATAACCGATTGGTCAAGGACTTGCTGGTCCAGTGGAATAGTATGTCAGCCTTAAAACAGGTATACCTTTATTACCTGAGGTGAAAACATTTCTAGTATTTCCCTGGTGGAAAATGCTGGTTAAAACAACATGTCTAATTCTATCATGTCTATATTCTATATTATGTCTATATATCATGTCTAACATGTCTATATTCTATCCATATAAAATTAGACAAAAAATCGGATGACATTCCTATAAGAATATTCAACAAAATATAAAAGGCTGCCTTGTAGTGGTGAGAATTCAAGTGATTTTATTATTCTCTACACTTTCTATATTGCTTAAATTTTTTCTATTATCTTTAGAATTAGGAAAAAAGTATAATAACAGCCATTATTATTTTGAATAATAAAAGAGGCAACGATCAAGAAAATAACAGATTCAGCACACCATTATGTAATGCTAAAAAATAGCTTCAGCTATCATCACAGAACACAGAATGCTCAACTTTAACCTTAGTTCTATCACTGTCTTGCTTAGGTGGCTTCAAGCAAATAAAAAGATCATTTACATGACTATTGTCTCATTGCAAAAAAGATAGAAGAATTACACCAGGGTGGAGAAGGCAATGGCACCCCACTCCAGTACTCTTGCCTGGAAAATCCCATGGACGGAGGAGCCTGGTGGACTGCAGTCCATGGGGTCGCTGGGAGTCGGACACGACTGAGCGACTTCCCTTTCACTTTTCACTTTCATGCATTGGAGGAGGAAATGGCAACCCACTCCAGTGTTCTTGCCTGGAGAATCCCAGGGACGGCGGGGCCTGGTAGGCTGCCGTCTATGGGGTCTCACAGAGTCGGACACGACTGAAGTGACTTAGCAGCAGCAGCAGTGGTAGATTAACTAAACTGCCTGAAAGCAACTTGGGGAAAGTGATACAAATTATTTTTAAGATTTATTATTTTTTGTGTTTGTTTCATAGATTAAAGTCCTTGCTTTCCTGAGCAAAAAAGATCAGAGCTCCAGAGATTTTTCAGCTCCAAAAGCCAAACTCTGCCCTCAGTTATGTGTATGCAATTAGCTGCATGTGTATAATTGAGGGAAGAATTTGGCATACAAAATTTGGAATAATCTGGAAATTTTTTAAATCTGGAAAAAATTAGAATCTGTTTGATAAAATAAACTATGATGTGATCCAAATTCAAACGGGCTTTGATGTGTTTAAAAAATGGTGTTTTCACTTACATGAGAAAAGAAAATTTTCATTTAGCCCAGTCTAGAAAAGACAATTCTGGAGGATGAGAGGGAAGAAAATACCAGCAAGCAAGCTTTTCCCATGATTACAAATATCATGTATCTCCATGATAAGAAGTTAGTCTGTGCTCCCTTACAGTGCCTCACATAACAAAAGAAAAAGAGAGGAGAGGAGAAGGGAGGGGAGGGTCTGTGTGGGAATACTCTTGAACTCCCCAGAGTGTTCTTACTGCAGCTTTCACATGCATCTGGTATACTTTTATTATCTACAAATCCCCCTCTCCTGCACTCCCTGCTCACTATTAGAGTGAGCTCTTCCGCAAATCGATCCTTCCCCAAGTCATCTATCAAGTATAAAATCAGCCCAAACAAAGCAGACTTTCTTCTCAGCTTTTGTTCCTACTTCCATATTCCTTTCACATGTCATCTGAACAGGACCACCAATGTTTTGCTTCTAATAATTTCTGAAGCCCCTTTCAATGTTTCATTTTAAACCAGAAATTGAAAATAAATAAAGTTCCATATCTAGACCTTTATCATATTCCAAACTTCTTCTTTCAATGTCACATTTTAAATTCTGACTTATCCTTTTTAGCCCTGCCATGTCACCGAGCAAGGAATCAGAACAGGGAAATAACAAAAACCACAACTCCTTTCCCCCATTTCTGCCTTGGGGAGAGAAAAAAAAAGCTAGCTGTGCAATGTGCAGAATGTTCATTCTTCTGGCTGTGTGTGTTGAGCTATTTATCAACCCACAAAGTATGATCTGTTTCTCCTTTATGGTCCTTTCAACACAAAAAAAATATTGGCGTTGCTTCTCCCTGCCCCTCAAGAGAGTCATCTGGATTATAACCACACTACCCATGGGATTAAACCACTTGTAAAGAAGTGAAGTCTTTTGCTTTTGGATCTTGAAACTTTGAAAACAACCTTAAGCTATTCTTCTAAAAAACATTAAAAGGAGCATTTTTGTGTGTTCTTCAGGCATCTTTACAAGTTCTTGTGAAAGGATAAATGTTGCTGGTTTGCATTTTTATATGTTCGTTATTTTTCAGAATAGCCCTGCCTATCACCATAGATAGGGTTATAAAATCAGAAGAGAAAAGCCAAAGTCTTTCTAAATGGCCTTTTGCCCCCTCTATGCACCAAAGGCAAAATATTTTATAATTAAATATTAATATGGTCTCTGACCACTGCTTCAATAATCGAAACATGTAATTGTTCAGAGACCTGGTGCATCCCATCTCGAAAACCCAGTAAATCTCGTTAAGTTTCAGTTCAACTTTTTCAAGAGGCTAATCTATTTTTGTCAGAAACTAAATAATACTCAACACTTTAAAATTTTTTTATTTGTTTATTTGGCTGTGCTGGGTCTTAGTTGCGATATGCAGGATATGTAGTCGTTGCGTGCAGGGTCTTTTAGTTGTGGCATGCAGCATTTTAAGTTGCGGATGCGAACTCTTAGTCACAGCATGTGGGATCTAGTTCCCTGGCCAAGGATCAAACCCAGACCCCCTGCATTGGGAGTGCATAGTCTAGAAATCCTCCTTCCTAATATCAGCATGAGTTTTAACCTCTTTGAAGGTAAGCTCCTAGTTTTGCAGTATATTAGATTGCTAGGGATGCCATAACAAAATACTACAGCGTGGGAGGCTTAAACAACAGAAATACATTTTTTCACAGTTCTGAAGGCTGGAAGTCCAAGATCAAGATGTCAGCAACATTGATTTCTCCTGAGTCCTTCTTAACTTGTACTCATCACGTGGTTGTCCCTCTGTGCATGAGTCCCTGGTTTCTCTTTTTCATCTTATAAGAACACTAGACATATCTGAATTTGGGTCTCAACCTTAGGGCCTCATTGTAATTTAATCACTTCTTTAAAGACTATCTCTGAATACAGTTAGATTCTGAGGTAATGGAGTTTAGGGCTTTTAATATATGAATGGAGGGCACAGTTCAGCTCATAATTTAACTTCTTTTTTTATATTACAGTCACCCACACTTCATTGTAGGAATTGTGGCCAGGCAAACATTTGGTTAGGTATATCTTGAGGAATAATATTACATCTTAAAAATATGCGACAGTTTTTATTAATAGCAATTTTGGAATATTTTGTTGTTCAGTTGCTACATTTGTCTTGAGCAAGGTATGAAATCAGCAAATAACTGATAAGTTAAAAAGATACCAAGTAACCAATGAAATGTTAGATTGAGTAAATAAGTTTGTCACTGGCATGGCAACTTTCAGATTGCATCACCCCACCATGCCAGTGGTCATGATGTGATTTTATAAATAAATATGCTTCTAAGTACACCTCTAATAATTTTTTAATCCCAAGTAATTTCTTTTACTGGGATGAAGACCTTTTTTAAAATCCTCTACAAGACTTCCCTGGTGACCCAGTGGTTAAGAATGCAGGGCACAACTGGGCTCGATTCCAGTTTGGGAAGATCCCACATGTTATGGATCAGCTAAAGAAAACCCGTGTGCCAGAACTACTGAGTCCATGCTCTAGAGTCCAGGAGCTGCAACTACTGAAGCCTGTGTGCCCTAGGGCCTGGGCTGCCCAACAAGAGGAGCCGCCACAGTGAGAGGCCCGCATACCACAACTAGAGATTAGCCCCTGCTTCCACAACTAGAGAAAGCATCTGGGCAGCAGTGAAAATACAGTGCAGCCAAAAATAAAATAACTTAATTTTTTAAAATCCTCTATAGTATTAGATATAGCTGATTTCATAGACTAAATCACTACAAATCCCCCCAAGGAATTTTGAGTGTTCCACCTGGCCCTTCCATGTAGACACTCCCCAAGGTCCTCTCATCAGCTATCCTCTCAGCTCACTTTGCACACATTCCTTGATGACCTCATCTATTCCCATAGTTTTATTCTGACCTTCCCACAGGTGGCTCCCAAATCTATATCTTCCTGAGAACCCAAACCTACATTTCCACTGTCCAGTGGGTTTCTTTACAGTGTTGCAGACACCTCACAGGAAAACATTCTTCTCTAAAAACATGATTACCATACAAAGGTTGTGATACCATGACATAATTAGAAATATATGTATATTTGGTCTTCATCATTGGTTCTTGTCACAGAACTTCTAAAACTCTTGGAATTTCCTGGGTGGTAAAAATGAAAGGAGCATCCTTTATTATTCATAAGAATACAAACAAGGCTAGTGGAGTTGATGAATTTCAGTTGAGCTACTTCAAATCCTAAAAGATGATGCTGTTGAAGTGTTTGTTAATGTGGTGTATTACATTGATTGATTTGCGGATATTGAAGAATCCTTGCATCCCTGGGATAAAGCCCACTTGGTCATGGTGTATGATCTTTTTAATGTGTTGTTGGATTCTGATTGCTAGAATTTTGTTAAGGATTTTTGCATCTATGTTCATCAGTGATATTGGCCTGTAGTTTTCTTTTTTTGTGGGATCTTTGTCAGGTTTTGGTATTAGGGTGATGGTGGTCTCATAGAATGAGTTTGGAAGTTTACCTTCCTCTGCAATTTTCTGGAAGAGTTTGAGCAGGATAGGTGTTAGCTCTTCTCTAAATTTTTGGTAGAATTCAGCTGTGAAGCTGTCTGGACCTGGGCTTTTGTTTGCTGGAAGATTTTTGATTACAGTTTCAATTTCCGTGCTTGTGATGGGTCTGTTAAGATTTTCTATTTCTTCCTGGTTGAGTTTTGGAAAGTTGTACTTTTCTAAGAATTTGTCCATTTCTTCCACGTTGGCCATTTTATTGGCATATAATTGTTGATAGTAGTCTCTTATGATCCTTTGTATTTCTGTGTTGTCTGTTGTGATCTCTCCATTTTCATTTCTAATTTTATGGATTTGATTTTTCTCCCTTTGTTTCTTGATGAGTCTGGCTAATGGTTTGTCAATTTTATTTATCCTTTCAAAGAACCAGCTTTTGGCTTTGTTGATTTTTGCTACGATCTCTTTTGTTTCTTTTGCATTTATTTCTGCTCTAATTTTTAAGATTTCTTTCCTTCTACTAACCCTGGGGTTCTTCCTTTCTTCCTTTTCTAGTTGCTTTAGGTGTAGAGTTAGGTTATTTATTTGACTTTTTTCTTGTTTCTTGAGGTGTGCCTGTATTGCTATGAACTTTCCCCTTAGGACTGCTTTTACCGTGTCCCACAGGTTTTGGGTTGTTGTGTTTTCATTTTCATTCGTTTCTATGCAAATTTTGATTTCTTTTTTGATTTCTTCTGTGATTTGTTGGTTATTCAGCAGCGTGTTGTTCAGCCTCCATATGTTGGAATTTTTAATAGTTTTTCTCTTGTAATTGAGATCTAATCTTACTGCATTGTGGTCAGAAAAGATGCTTGGAATGATTTCTGTTTTTTTGAATTTACCAAGGCTAGATTTATGGCCCAGGATGTGATCTATCCTGAAGAAGGTTCCATGTGCGCTTGAGAAAAAGGTGAAATTCATTGTTTTGGGATGAAATGGCCTATAGATATCGATTAGGTCTAACTGGTCTATTGTATCATTTAAAGTTTGTGTTTCCTTGTTAATTTTCTGTTTAGTTGATCTATCCATAGGTGTGAGTGGGGTATTAAAGTCTCCCACTATTATTGTGTTATTGTTAATTTCTCCTTTCATACTTGTTAGCATTTGTCTTACATACTGCGGTGCTCCTGTGTTGGGTGCATATATATTTATAATTGTTATATCTTCTTCTTGGATTGATCCTTTGATCATTATGTAGTGACCTTCTTTGTCTCTTTTCACAGCCTTTGTTTTAAAGTCTATTTTATCTGATATGAGTATTGCTACTCCTGCTTTCTTTTGGTCCCTATTTGCATGGAAAATCTTTTTCCAGCCCTTCACTTTCAGTCTGTATGTGTCCCCTGTTTTGAGGTGGGTCTCTTGTAGACAACATATGTAGGGGTCTTGTTTTTGTATCCATTCAGCCAGTCTTTGTCTTTTGGTTGGGGCATTCAACCCATTTACGTTTAAGGTAATTACTGATAAGTATGATCCTGTTGCCATTTACTTTATTGTTTTGGGTTCGAATTTATACACCCTTTTTGTGTTTCCTGTCTAGAGAATATCCTTTAGTATTTGTTGGAGAGCTGGTTTGGTGGTGCAGAATTCTCTCAGCTTTTGCTTGTCTGAAAAGCTTTTGATTTCTCCTTCATGCTTGAATGAGATCCTTGCTGGGTACAATAATCTGGGCTGTAGGTTATTTTCTTTCATCATTTTAAGTATGTCTTGTCATTCCCTCCTGGCTTGAAGAGTTTCTAGTGAAAGATCAGCTGTTATCCTTATGGGAATTCCCTTGTGTGTTATTTGTTGTTTTTCCCTTGCTGCTTTTAATATTTGTTCTTTGTGTTTGCTCTTTGTTAATTTGATTAATATGTGTCTTGGGGTGTTTCGCCTTGGGTTTATCCTGTTTGGGACTCTCTGGGTTTCTTGGACTTGAGTGATTATTTCCTTCCCCATTTTAGGGAAGTTTTCAACTATTATCTCCTCAAGTATTTTCTCATGGTCTTTCTTTTTGTCTTCTTCTTCTGGGACCCCTATGATTCGAATGTTGTAGTGTTTAATATTGTCCTGGAGGTCTCTGAGATTGTCCTCATTTAATTCGTTTTCCTCTTTTTTCCTCTCTGATTCATTTATTTCTACCATTCTGTCTTCTAATTCACTAATCCTATCTTCTGCCTCTGTTATTCTACTATTTGTTGCCTCCAGAGTGTTTTTTATTTCATTTATTGCATTATTCATTATATATTGACTCTTTTATTTCTTCTAGGTCCTTGGTAAACCTTTCTTGCATCTTCTCAATCCTTGTCTCCAGGCTATTAATCTGTGATTCCATTTTGATTTCAAGATTTTTGATCAATTTCACTATCATTATCCGGAATTCTTTTTCAGGTAGATTCCCTATCTCTTCCTCTTTGGTTTGGTTTGGTGGGCATTTACCCTGTTCCTTTACCTGCTGGGTATTCCTCTGTCTCTTCATCTTGTTTAAATTGCTGAGTTTGGGGTGTCCTTTCTGTATTCTGGCAGTTTGTGGAGTTCTCTTTATTGTGGCATTTCCTCACTGTGTGTGGGTTTGTACAGGTGGCTTGTCAAGGTTTCTTGGTTAGGGAAGCTTGTGTCGGTGTTCTGGTGGGTGGAGCTGTATTTCTTCTCTCTGGAGTGCAATGAAGTGTCCAGTAATGAGTTATGAGATGTCTATGGTTTTGGCGTGACTTTGGGCAGCCTGTATCTTGGAGCTCAGGGCTGTGTTCCTGTGTTGCTGGAGAATTTGCTTGGTATGTCTTGCCCTGGAACTTGTTGGCCCTTGTGTGGTGCTTGGTTTCAGTGTCGGTATGGAGGCGTTTGATGAGCTCCTGTCAATTAATGTTCCTTGGAGTCAGGAGTTCCCTGGAGTCAGGGTTTGGACTTAAGCCTCCTGCTTCCAGTTATCGGTCTTATTTTTACAGTAGTTTCAAAACTTCTCCTTCTATACAGCACCATTGATAAAACATCTACGTTAAAGATGAAAAGTGTCTCTACTGTGAGGGTCACTCAGAGAGGTTCACAGGGTTACATGGAGAAGAGAAGAGGGAGGAGGGAGTTAGAGGTGACCCGAATGAGATGAGGTAGAATCAATAGTGGAGAGAGTGGGCTAGCCAGTAGTCACTTCCTTATGTGCACTCCACAACTGGACCGCTCAGAGATGTTCATGGAGTTATACAGAGAAGAGAAGAAGGAGGAAGGAGACAGAGGTGGCCAGAAGGATAAAAGTGGGGAATGAAAAGGAGGGAGACAGATCCAGCCAGTAATCAGTTCCCTAAGTGTTCTCCACCGTCTGGAACCCACAGAAATTCACAGAGTTGGGTAGAATAGAGAGGGGTTAGGGAGGAGACACAGGCAACCTGGTGGAGAAAAAGGAGAGTCCAAAGGGAGAGAGAGCAGTCAAGCCAGTAATCTCGCTCCCTAGTGAAAAATGGGTCCTGAAGATTGGGTTCTTAAAGGTACAAAATTGGTAACAAATACATAAAAGCAAAAACTAAAAATCTAGAGTAGAGTTTGGAATTTCAAAAATACGATGTTAAAGAAAAGAAGAAGGAAAAGAAAGAGAGAAAAAACGAACAAAGAAAAACAAACAAGGTCACGAAAATTATAAAGAAAATAGAAGTACAAAATTGATAACTAATACCAAAATGCAAAAATTAAAAATCTAGAGTAGAGTTTGGAATTTCAAAAATACAATGTTAAAAAAGAAGAAGAAGAAAAATTAAGAGAGAAAACAAACAAACAAACAAAAACAAACAATGTCGCAAAAATTATAAAGAAAATACAGGTACAAAATTGATATCAAATACCACAAAGCATAAATTAAAAATCTAGAGTAGAGTTTGGAATTTCAGATATACAATGTTATATAAAAGAAGAAGAGAAAGAAACAGAGAAAAAAAAAGTCACAGAAATTATAAAAAAAAAACTATAGGTATAAAATTGACAGCATATACCAAAAAGCTAAAATTAAAAATCTAGAGTAGAGTTTGAAATTTCAAAAATACAATGTTAAAGAAAAGAAGAAAAAGAAAAAAAAAAAAACAAGGTCAAAAAATTATAAAATATATATATATATGAAGTTTGCTGAAGAAGAAAAAAATACGGTCTTTTTTTTTTTGCAAAGTAATAGGTTATAAAAGTGAAAATTAAAGGAACAATAGAGGACTTAAATTTTTTTTTTTTAAATTAAAAAAAAAAAAGAAAGAATGATCGTAAAAATAGTAAAAATATATCTAGGACTTTCTCTGGTTTTGTTGTGAGTATTGTGAGTTCAGTTCATTTTTGGCTAGTTCCTTGGTCCAGCTTATATTTCTCAAGATCTATAGGCCCCTTCCTATGTAGTCTGTAGTAACCACAGGGTTTTAATCTATTGCCTGTAGCTTCCAAGGCGTTTCCCTCTGTTATAGCTTCTTCTGTTTGCTGATCTCTTCAGTGTCTGGTTTCCGCCCTGACACAAAGGGGACGGTGGAGGACACTTTTATTTTTTTTAGGCTCACTTGTTCAGTTGCGCGATGCTGTTGAAGTGTTGAACTCAACATGCCAGCAAATATGGAAAACTCAGCAGTGGCCACGGGACTGGAAAAGGTCAGTTTTCATTCCAATCTCAAAGAAAGGCAACGCCAAAGAATGTTCAAACTACCACACAATTGCACTCATCTCATATGCTAGCAAAGTAATGCCTAAAATTTTCTAAGCCAGGCTTCAACAGTACATGAACCATGAAATTCCCAGATGTTCAAGCTGGATTTAGAAAAGGCAGAGGAACCACAGATCCAAATGCCAACATCCACTGGATCATAGAAAAAGCAAGGGAACTCCAGAAAAACATCTACTTCTGCTTCATTGGCTATAATAAACCCTTTGACTGTGTGGATCACAACAAACTGTGGAAAATTCTTAAAGAGATGGGAATACTAGACCACCTGACCTGCCTCCTGAGAAACTTGTATGCAGGTCAAGAAGCAACAGTTAGAACCAGACATGGAACAACAGACTGGTTCCAAATTGGGAAAGGAGTCCATCATGGCTGTATATTGTCACCCTGATTAGTTAACTTATACACAAAGTACATCATGCAAAATGCTGGGTTGGATGAAGCACAAGCTGGAATCAAGATTACCAGCAGAAATATCAATAACCTCAGATATGCAGATGACATCACTTTTATGGCAGAAAGTGAAGAGGAAATAAAGAGCCTCTTGATGAAGGTGAAAGGGGTGAGTGAAAAAGTTAGCTTAAAACTCAACATTCAAAAAACGAAAATCATGGCATCTGGTCCCATCACTTCATGGTAAATAGAGGGGAAACAATGAAAACAGTGTCAGACTTTATTTTCTTAGGCTCCAAAATCACTGCAGATGGTGATTTCAGCCATGAAATTAAAAGATGCTTGCTCCTTGGAAGGAAAGCTATGACAAACCTAGACAACATATTTAAAAGCAGCATCATTACTTTGCTGACCTAGGTCCATCTAGTCAAAGCTATGGTTTTTCCAGTAGTAATGATTGGATGTGAGAGTTGGACCATAAAGAAGGCTGAGCGAAGAAGAATTGATGCATTTGAACTGTGGTATTGGAGAAGACTCTTGAGAGTCCCTTTGGACTGCAAGGAGATCCAACCAGTCAATCCTAAAGGAAATCAATCCTGAATATTCATTAGAAGGACTGATGCTGAAGCTGAAACTCCAATATTTTGGACACTGGATGCAAAAAGCCAACTCATTAGAAAAGACCCTGATGCTGGGAAAGAATGAAGGCAGGAGGAGAAGGGAATGACAGAGGACAAAATGGTTGGATGGCACCACTTACTTAATGGACATGAGTTTGAGAAAACTCCTGAGATGGTGATGGACAGGGAAGTCTGGCGTGCTGTAGTCCATAGGGTCACAAAGAGTCAGACGTGACTGTGACTGAGCAACAACAACCTGAGTTTATGCTAACTAGTGACTCTTGAGGTTGGGGTGGGGGTTGGTTGCCAAAGGAGCCAGCCACATTATTGGAGGATTGGAACTTACATTCAGGCCCACCCGAAACTTCTAGAGAGGAGAATGAGGCTAGGAATTAAGTCAAATCACCATTAGTTGATGATTTAATCAATCATGCCTAAGTAATGGAATGTCCATGAAAAACTCTTTAAGAGCTTCCAGGTTGGTGAATGCATCCATGTGCCAGGAGACTGGTATACCCCAAACTCCATAGAGACCGAAGCTCTTACACTCAGGACCCTTCCAGAACTTGCCCTGTGTACCTTTTTAACTGATTGTTCAGTTTATACTTTATAATAAACCAGTAATGGAAAGTAAAATATTTCCCTAAGTTCCGTGAGCCATTATAGCAAATTGTAGAAACTAAGGTGGGTGAAGGAAAGTCACTGGACCCCCAAATTTGTAGCCAAGTCAGACAGAAGTATGAGTAATCTGAAGACCCACTACTTGTAATTGGCATCAGATGTGGTGGAAACAGTCTTGCGGGACTGAGCCCTTAATCTACGGAAAGAAAGTGAAAGTGTTAGTCTCTCAGTTGTGTCCAACTCTTTGTGACCCCATGGACTCACCACGCTCCTCTGTCCATGGAATTCTCCAGGCAAGAATACTGGAGTGGGTAGCCTTTCCCTTCTCCAGGGGATCTTCCCAACCCAGGGATCAAACCTGGGTCTCCTGCATTGCAGGCAGATTCTTTACTGTCTGAACCACCAAGGAAGTCCTGTGGGGTCTATGCTAACTCTGCATAGTTAATTACAGAATAAATGATACTGTAGGGACACCCAGTAGGTGTCCACAGAGAATTGGAAAAGTTCTTGTGGAAAACTCATACATTTTGTGTCAGATGTGTTCTTAGTAGAAAAACAGTTTTCCTTTAAAGATAAAGAATATAACAGATCTGGGTTCCAATCCAAATGTTTAGGCAAACAAACTGGTGATCCTGGACAAGTAACTCAAGTTCTCTGAGCTTTGAGTTAACTAATTAATCAAGAAACCAATTAACTAAAATCTGACTTCCTTGTAGGAACAACATGAAGATTAAATAAAAAGTTTAAATTAAAAAGGATGTACTTAGCATTTACTCAGTAGCTTGAAGTGCTACAGAACTAAGAAAAGTAAGGAAGGAAAATGGTAAAAAAAAGAAGGAAGAGAAGGAAAAGAAAAAGAAAAAAGGAAAGAAAGAAGGTTGAAATATTTTATATATATATTCTTTAACTTGATTAATGAAATATCATTCTCCCAATTCATATTATTAAAATTTTTGTCAAATTCCGCTCTTTCTTTTCCACATCTTTCACATCTGGTCAACAGCTAACATCTGTTGATCTCCTTCTAAAATGTGTCCCTAATACATATATTCTTTCTCTGCTGACTGCTTTGGTTCTGACTTTTATTGCTACTCAGCTGGATAAGACACCTAGTCTAATTTTCCCTTGTGTTTTTTCCCTTCTCCCCTTCTCCCATTATTTCAATTCCTATCCCTAAATTTCCTTCATACTGCTCGTATCTTCTTTATGTGACTACATAAATTAAAATTTTTCCACGATTCTTCATTCCATAGAATATCAACAACCAACATTTACCTCCACTCTATTTTATCCAAGATTTTTTCCATGAAAGTTCTCAAAACCATCTCATGCACCAGCTATAAAAGATGTATCACTCACAAATCCAAATGCAGAAGTGAGCAACCACTCTGCCCACTTCACATCACCCTGTGAATCTCCTTCCTTATATTCGCCAACCAAAACTCTACCCAATTTTCTCATGTTAGAATTATTCATACCAACTCTGTGTTCCTCCCCATGAGCTAAGTTGACTGAGAATAGATACAGCAATCAGATGAATGCTTAGTCAAATAGACATTAAGTTATTGTCAAAATATTGGTTTTACTATTGGCAATATCAGATTAACAAACACAGCTTGATCTATGACAAGAATCTGTTTTGTTTTGTTTTACTCTCTTTCCCCAAACCTACTGATCAAGACTGTTCCTCCAAAGAAGAGTTAAGATCTTCAGATCAGAAACACTTATCCAGACCCTCCCATTAGGCTCTGGGACCCCATAGATGTGAGTCTTCAGGCCCTTAGACCCTGAACTGGGGGCACTTACTCTATGGAGGAGCCTAGGAAAAAGAAAGAAAGAAAAGAAAAAAAGAAAAAGAAAAGCACACTTTCTCAAAGCAGACAGATCTCAAAGAGGAGTTGGAGATATATGAAGCCAAGCAAGTGCAAAGACTATCTTTTCAATTTCTCATATCAATTAAGTCAGTCTTCTTGGGGGAAGGAGAGGAAGAAATGCAAATGAGAGAAAAGGTCAAGCTTCACTTTTCATTAGTTACAGAAGGATCAAAGTTTCTACCTCTTGTGTGTGTGTGCAGGCAGGAACACTGGATGCGGGAAAATGTGGTCCCATCTATGCCCTGCCTTTCAGTGTTTAACTTAAGATCCTAAAATGTGCATAAAAAGTAAATTGTCCTTTTGTGGGAAAGTTGAAGTTATAGCTAAACATATAAACTGCATTAAAAACATGAATAGTGAAATGAAACAATCAGGTAATACAAGGAAAAAGAAATGAAAAAGTTGACTGGCCAATATGAAAACAAGAAAGAATAAAAAACATATGGAAACTTTTTTCAAAATTAATTATTAAGGCACACATGGCAAAAAAAAAAAAAAACACAAAAGTTTATGTATGTTTAAATACATTTGAATTCCTTTTTCTCTGTAGTGGGTAACATCATAAGGCAGATTTGTGTTTTATTTAGTTGCTTTGTTTGAATTTCCTGAAAGGAAAAGTAAAGACTATTTAATATAAATAAAGAGATTTTGGTGCCTTTTCCCAATGTACTATAAATGTGGGATTAGAAAGTTCAGTTTGGTTTTATTGCTGATAGTACTACAGTGTCATGGTCTAAATATGATTGAAAAAGAACTTGAATAAGCATATGAAAACAGGTACTTGAGTCCTTTTCATTAACTAAAATTTACTATATGAATATATATATAATTTTTATTGCACACACATGGGCTTCCCTACTGGTTCATACAGCAAAGAATCTGTCTGCAATGCAGGAGACCCAGGTTCAATTCCTGGGTCAGGAAGATCCCCTGGAGAAGGGAATGGCTACCCACTCCAATATTCTTGCCTGGAGAATTTCATGGCCAGAGGAGCCTGGTGAGTCCATGGGGTTGCAAAGATTCAGACACGACATAGCAACTAACATTACTACTATATATGTGCATATATATACATATACATGTCTCCTTAGGCCTAAAATTTTCATGCTCATTTTTTCAGTTCATTTTTTTTTAGAAAATATTGAATGATTCCACTTAATCATTTTTTATTTATATTAATAGTATTAAATCATGCCTTTTACATCAAAAATAGATTTGTGTTTTTGTTGTATTTGGATGAGCCCAAACTATGCTTTTGAAAGAGAACTTTGAATTTTATATACATTAAAAGCATTTTTGATATATTAGGGGAAAAATACACCTGGAATTATAAATAGCCAAGTTGAAAAAGCTTCAGAATTGTGCTTAAATTACCTCAAATATTGGATTTTCCACTAAAACTATAGTAAGACTCAAGGAAAATGAACTATTCCAAATTCTAAAGTAGTGAATATGCAAACATCATCACATTAAATCACTAACAAGCAATATAAAGGAATTGAGAGTCACTTATTCATTATTCAAAAAATATTTACTTGCTGTCTATCATGTGTAAAGAACAATTTTAGGGTTTTTTCCCCCACACTAATAAGCAAAAAGTGATAAAAATTTCAGCTCTGACTGTGCTTACATTTAAGGGAAAGGAGACAGATTATGACTAAGCAAAATGCATAGTTTATTATTTTCAAATGCTACAAAGAAAATGGGGTTTCCCAAGTGGCGCCAGTGGTAAAGAACTTGTCTACCAATGCAGGAAATGTAAGAGATGTGGGTTTGATCCCTGTGTCAGGAAGATCCCCTGAGAAGGAAATGCCTGAAGCCACTCAGTATTCTTGCCTAGAGAATCCCATGGACAGAGGAGCCTGGCAGGCTACAGTCCATGGGTTGCAATGAACCGGACATGACTGAAGCAACTTAGCACACATGCACGCACAAAGAAAATATAAAGCAGGAAAGGGAAAATGAAATATTTCAGGGGATGGGGAGATTACTACTACACTAAAAACATTCATCAGTTTTCAAAGACCATGTTCTATCTCAGATTAGGAGATGGTGAAAGGGATCCCTGAGCCTCACATTAGTTCACACA
This sequence comes from Bubalus kerabau, assembly GCF_029407905.1. Classification (NCBI taxonomy): domain Eukaryota; kingdom Metazoa; phylum Chordata; class Mammalia; order Artiodactyla; family Bovidae; genus Bubalus; species Bubalus kerabau. The sequence continues at coordinate 27,598,777 of NC_073630.1, read as the reverse complement.
AGTCAGGTTCCCTTCCTTAGAAGAACCACTGATTAGACTTACGAGTGATGTAAGAACAACGTAGGTACCTCTGTGTTCCAGCCTCTAAGGAATTGGCTCTGTTCTCCATTTACACATGACCAAATGAAACCCAAGGAGTTTAAAGCAGATACACAAGTTTCATTACTGGCAGACTAAGCACATACTAAAAAGCGCTATTTAAAGTGCGGTTAAATAGATGGGGAAACAGTGGAAACAGTGTCAGACTTTATTTTTCTGGGCTCCAAAATCACTACAGATGGTGACTGCAGCCATGAAATTAAAAGACGCTTTCTCCTTGGAAGGAAAGTTATGACCAACCTAGATAGCATATTCAAAAGCAGAGACATTACTTTGCCAACAAAGGTTCGTCTAGTCAAGGCTATGGTTTTTCCTGTGGTCATGTGTGGATGTGAGAGTTGGACTGTGAAGAAGGCTGAGCGCCGAAGAATTGATGCTTTTCAACTGTGGTGTTGGAGAAGACTCTCAAGAGTCCCTTGGACTGCAAGGAGATCCAACCAGTCCATTCTGAAGGAGATCAGCCCTGGGATTTCTTTGGAAGGAATGATGCTAAAGCTGAAACTCCAGTACTTTGGCCACCTCATGCGAAGAGTTGACTCATTGGAAAAGACTCTGATGCTGGGAGGGATTGGGGGCAGGAGGAGAAGGGGACGACAGAGGATGAGATGGCTGGATGGCATCACTGACTCGATGGACGTGAGTCTGAGTGAACTCCGGGAGTTGGTGATGGACAGGGAGGCCTGGCGTGCTGCGATTCATGGGGTCGCAAAGAGTCAGACACGACTGAGCGACTGATCTGATCTGATCTCTAACAGCAGCTAGTTCATAAACTATTTTACTCATTCTTAATAAGAGAAGACTTGAAGAAAAAGCATTTGGAAACTTTTGAGACAAAATAGAGAAGTTTTATGTCTATTTCATCTAATAATACAAAAAGTTGGAGTTTGTTTCTTTCATCTTTACATTTTATTTTCCAGTAATTCACTTTTTGTATTTTATAGAAGACTCAATATGAGACAGATTGAAAAGTCAAAAAGCAAACTAGTTCTTCTTCACAGTTAGTTTGAGAGGCGTTGAACTAAAATACTGATCTGACTCAAATTCATTTCAAAAACAACCACATATTAGAGTGAGTGACTTTTTTAAAATATGAAAAGTAGATATGCTTATTTTTTCAGATTCTGTGTTTCAACAAATATTTTTTAACCTAAAAATAGTTGCATTTGATAAGAGGGCTTATTCTGTAACAAGTTTACTTTTATTTTAATTCAATACAAGAAAGGAACATCGATATGAAATTAAATGATTTTCAAATAAATGGTTCCTTCTGTGATTTTTATTTTCATTATTGTGTGTGTGTGTGTGTGTGTGTGTGTGTGCACCAGACACAGTGTTAAGGGCCGTAGATTTAGAAACAGTCTATGCTTTCATGGAGCTTACAGTACAGTTAAACAATAAACAAGCAGACATTCTCTGGGCAGGATTTCAATGTTTTCCATTAAATCTCCTTGTCTCCAGTTTGTATGGACTGAAACAAAATCTTAGATCATGAGGTCATTCATTCCATTCATGCCACTAGTTTTAAAGTCACAGCATCTGGGAACACAGGTGCTAACCATGGTGACTATGTGTTTCTTTTGAGTAGGGACCTGAATCTGTCTGTCGAAGCAAGGGATCTTGGGGAATAAGAAATTGCCTTCAAATGATCTAACTATGTTGGGTATATTCCACACTATAGTAAAAGGGATATTCTATCTGCAATCCCCAAACCATGATTCCTACCCTTTCGCTTTAGACTGCCAAAAAAATTTATTCACGAATTTTCAACAACCTTGTGACTTACTATAGCTTTACATGTATTTTAAAATTTTAATCTTGAGTTTATAATCTTTGAATTAAATACTATAATTAATCATTAGAATAAGCAAATTCTTTAAGAGGTATACTTAAAAAAAAGTTGTAGAGTCTCTAAGTATTCTAGCCTTGAATCTACCTTAGAGGTTTAGCCTGAGATGATGGTATTTATTTTGCTTTATTATTATAAATTTTATTCAGTGGTTTTTACATATAGCAATGATAAAAGGCTGAAATAAAAGAGATTGGGAAGAGACATGTGAGACATATTTTGAAATGTCCATCCAGTGGTCTCTGTTTGGTAAAGAAGCCTCAAATTCATCTAGCAATAAAAAATAAGTGCTAATTGGTAACTTCTATGAAAATTGGTAACCTCTTTCAGGGTTTTAAGTTGATATTTGATAGTCAGGAGGGGGAAAAAATAAAACTGTGCAGCTGATTGAGGTGTGCAACCGATAGTGAAGTGTGTCCCAATATTTCTCAGGGTAAAATAATGAACAACAGTCAGGAATAATACTTTTGGCTCAGCTGTGTGTATCACTGTGAATAAAGGGACTAGACAACTTAAAGAGGGGATCTCAAAAATGCTACTGAGACCCTCTAGTCATTGAGGGATATTTCATTTCTTTAAAAGAAGAATGTTTGGTAAATTTGCAACTTGCATTGAAAATTTAATCTCTTTAAAAAAAAAGAAAAGAAAATTTAATCTCTGAGAAAGCTGATGAAGCAGTGAGAAAAAATTCCAACCCACAGGACTTGATTGTTTGTAAAGGGAAATCACAGCTATAAACATGTCACTTCCCAGCTCCAAAATCTTCAAAGACCACAAGTTGTTGGCTGAATAAAGTGCTAATAGTAAGGCCCCTCTGCAGTTCGGCTCAATGTTCCTTTCCAGACTTAATTCCCATAAGTTACTTACAACAGAAAGGATGGGACGGGTAAAGAAGTGATATAGACATTTATTTGAGGATGTACTATAAGCCAAGCACTGCATTATGTGATTCCATTTTATCTTCACAACTCTTACATCATAGGATTTTTGTAAGGGCTGAATAAGGTCATTAACGCCAACTGCTTCACACAGGTATTTATATTAATAGAATTATTGTGCTTAGAACAATGTTGAACACACAGTAAGACCTCAATGAATACAAGCACTTATTAGTTGTTTAGAAAAACCCAGGGAGAGGAAACATCAGCATCTCTCTTTAAGGATGAGGGAACGGGTGATCATAAACTTTAAGCTGTTTACCAAATGGACAGCAGGGCTGGAATTATATGTGACTCAGAAGTTCTTGTTCTTCCCACCATACCAACCTCTCTCCACCATGGCATTCAATTCTTCAACTAAATTGGACTCTACTATTCCTCCAAATACATCACAAGTTTCCCCAGCATTTTAACTTTGCTCATGCTTTTGATCTCTCCTGCACTGTCCCTGCCTTAAACCCTGTCTTCTTCAAGTAGAGGATCAGCTGGAAATAACTGTCCATTTCATAGTTTTTCCATCCCATGCGTTTGCCAAATGCCTGCACAATTTTTCCCAAGCACCTACACAATAAGTGCAGTGACTAAAGTTAGCCTGGCTTGTTTAATTTTTTTGGCATTTTGACCTTATTATTTCTGAATTTTTAAGGCAAGGAACAAACTCATATTTTAATTTATTTAAGTATGTTTCAACGAATAATTATTGAATTCCTACCATGTGTCAGAAAATGGATATATATCAGAGTATAACACGTACAGGATGGAGAAAAGAGACATATACCCACAGGACTGAATAAATACTTGTTGATGAATTGTTCTGTAAATATAGTTTTATAGAAAAGCAAGACCCTTCCCCCCAAATATATAGAACAAACCTGTTTAGATTTGAACCATCATTAGCTCTATGATAACTCAATTCTATTTCTAACACAACCCCATAGCATATTAGTCTCTCCAGTCATGTCCAACTCTTTGCAACCTCTTAGCTCAAATGATAACTCAATTCTATTTCTAATGTAACCCCTCATACACATCCTAACTGGGGAAAGCCACGTCCTTATATATTTTTGGATTGATTTTTTTGGATAACACTTGGGTCTTATTTTTCCTTATCTTTTATCCCACAGTACCATTCCTTGGGGAAGAAATACAAAAACATCTCAATCTTGGAGCCTTGCAAAGTAATCTTTTTAGACTTGATAATAAACTGCTCATACAAAGCCCATCAAACATGCTTATCCCAGAAAACACTGCTTCCTCAGAGACTAAGAGATTGAGCTGTTTATAAATTCCTGTTGGCATTCTTTCCTCACAAATGCTGATCATCCTCCCAGTTCCTCAAAGTCAAGTGACATCTGATTAATTGGAAACTTGTACTGCTACTTTATTAATGTTCCTCCCTAGTTCGCATTACTTTGTGTTTTATAGGAACAAGCCTTTTTTGCCACATAACTCATATTTTATCTCTATCACACTGTGCCATTTGGATTTACCTCGTTAACTAAAGACTATCTTCTTTTGGATGTTAAGTGTATTTGATTGCTTTCTGTGGCTCATTACAGTGTTTCATTTTAAAAGGAAATTGTTTAGCCATTTAATGCAAAGTGTTGAACGCCAGTTGAACCATTTGGGTTTATTTGGTGGGCTGTTTAAAAACTGGACATTTATTCCAAACGGCATTCAAATGATTAGGTGAAAGTTCCCTTAGAAAAATATGATCCCAGATTTTATAGTCACCCTGCTATGGTTCAAACTTGTGATAAGAGTTTATTAAGGCCTGGGTCAGATTCCTGCAACCTGTGAGTCAAGTGGGAATCTGCAGACAGTGCTAGCCTGGGACATGAGGCAGCTTTCCATTGGCTGTTTTGGCATCCCTTAAAGATGATGGTCTTCAATTATGCTGCCTTCAGCTTCTCCAAAGATTCCCTATTGCCGTGAGAGTGAAGTACAATCTCCCCACAACGGCTGAAGACCTTGTACCTTCAGGCCTCTGGGAACATCTCCAAACCCACCTCTCCATTTCCCTCTATAGTCACTCACCTTATTCCCGATCTTTGCCTCTGCTCCTATGTCAGAGTTGCTGAACTTCTCCTCCCACATCCTAGAATGTTCTTTTTCCAGATCTCACATGGCTGCCTCCTTCATATCCCTTTGGCCTTTGTTCTGATGAGATATCTTCAGAGAAGCCCTTGTTAACACTCTACAGCTAAAGGCTCTAAACCCATTCCTGTAGCTCTCTACCTTATCACCCAATTTTGTAGCAAAATGCTCCATTTCATAGCACATATCAATATCTTAAAATCCAACATTGAAGAAACTAAGATCATGGCATCCTGTCCCATCACTTCATGGCAAATAGGGAAAAAGTGGAAGCAGTGAAAGATTTTATTTCTTGGCCTCCAAAAATCACTGCAGACAGTGACCGCAGTCATGAAATTAAAAAACGCTTGCTCCTTAGAAGGGAAACTATGACAAACCTAGACAGCATATTAAGAAGCATAGACATCACTTTGTTGACAAAGGTACATATAATCAAAACTATGTTTTTTCCAGTAGTTATGTATGGATGTGAGAGTTGGGCCACAAAGAAGGCTGAGTGCCAAAGAACTGATGCCTTCAAATTGTGGTGCTGGAGAAGACTCTTGAGAGTCCCTTGGACAGCAAGGAGATCAAACCAGTCAATCCTAAAGGAAATAAACCCTAAATATTCATTGGAAGGACCGATGCTGAAGCTGAAACTCCAATACTTTGGCCACCTGATGCAAAGAGCTGACTCATTGGAAAAGACCCTGATGCTGGGAAAGACTGAAGGTAACAAGAGAAGAGGGCATCCGAGGATGAGATGGTTGCACAGCGTCACCAATTCAAGGGACATGAATCTAAGTAAACTCCAGGAGATAGTAAAGGACAGGGAAGCCTGGCATGCTGCAGTCCATGGGGTCACAAAGAGTCAGACACAGCTTAGCCACTGACAACAATAACAAATCAATACCTTAAATTGTACTGACTTTGTTTCACTTATAATTTGCCTCTCTCCACCAGAATATAGGCTCCACAAAAACAAAGACCTTTTCTCATCTGCAACTATATTCCCAGCACTTGGAATCCACCAAAGTTGGTGGTAAATAAATATTTGGTTAGTCATCAGATACAAACTTAATTATAAGAGGGACTAAGGATTACATGTGGTAAGATCAAAGGAAGAAGTCTGTTAATGGCAGCTGAGGCCTCCACCCCGCTGTCTGAATAATTAAGCAACGCCCTACTTGGGAATCCTCAGCGCTGTGGTTCACCTGGTCCACCCTCACTGCAAGATGGTTTGGTGCTATTGAGTCACGGAGGAGTCTCACTTTCTTCACCATCTCAGTGGCTTATCAACTGTTTCATCCCAATCACTTATAGAACTATCTCTGAAAGGACTTCTTATAGGTAATATTCTCCATACAAATATATTTCCACTGATGTTTTAAGGGCTCATATGTCTGTCCTATTGACCAATCTTCCCCCTGGTTTGGAAGACCTTGGGGAGGTCCACAGAGACTTAATAACTCCATCCTCTTCCCATAGTTTGGAGAATGCACATTCATTCATTCCATGTGTACATATGAAAGATGATACTGGAGATAAAATAGTAAAAAATAATGTTTTAAAAATTAAAAATCTCTGCTCTCCTAGAGAGAATGCTCTCACATTCTAGTAAAAGAATCAGACAATAAACAAAATAATTGGAAGTATATTACATAATATGCTCAATGTATTAAATGCTACTGAGAAAAATGTGGGGACTGAAAATGAATCAAGTAAAGGGGCATAATTTTAACAGAATGGTTACAGAAACTCCCACTAAGAAGTGGAAACTTAAGGAAAGACTTGAAGGAAATAAGGAAGCAAATCATGTGAGTATCAGGAGCAAAGGTAAATGTAAAGGATGAGCAAAAAGGTTGACATGGCCAGAGTAAGTGAGCAAGGTTGGAGGAGGTGGAGATATGAGAGGTAGTCAGAGAGGTCAAGGGGCCAGGTCACAGATGGTATGGACCATGGTGACCTCAGTTCTTACTCTGAGGGAGATGAGAGCCCTTCAGAGGTTTTGAGCAAAGAAGTGACTTGATCAGCCATATGTTTTAATAGGACCACTCTGACTTCTGATTGATAATAGACTGTAAGAGAGCAAGGGCAGGAGAAGGACAATGCAATAATTCAGAAAACAGATGATGGACCTTGGACGAGGGTGGTGATATGCTGTTAGTAAATGTCTGGATTCTGGATAATCAATGTTTGTTGACATACCACCTAGCTCTCATGAAAAGGAAAAGCAGTGGAACACAGTGGATAAGAGCACAATCTCTAACACTAGATGATTTGCGTAGAGCTCGTGACTCTGACATCTCCTTAACACTTGAATTTATACAAGTTACTTGTCCTCCCTAAACATCAACATATTCCTTTGTTAAAAGAGAGATGGTAGGGGTATTAGTTAAAGTAATGTTAGATATTCTAATAGATCCAAAGCTGAAAAATGGCTCTAACAGGACAGAAATTTATTTTGAATTGATGTAAAGTCTCATGACGGTATTTCTGATCAGTGAGGTCTCTCCCATAAAAAGTGATTCAGAGGCTCATGCTACTTCTATCTTATGGTGCTGCTGTTTTTCAACTTTTGGCTTCTGAGGTCTCCCTGGGTGTGGATTTGCAACCAGCAGATGGGACAAAACAGAAGTCTCATGTGTAGAAAAATGTTAATGGGCTGAGCCTGGAAGCAATACAATCATTTCTCCCCCCATTTCATTAACCAGTGAACTCACCCCTTGGTTCCACAGTCACTCCTGACTACAAGGGCCCTGGGATACTTGTTCTCCATGTGTGCCCAGGAAAAAGAAATGTTTGGTGAACAGCTTATCAATCTTCACTATCACTCTTCTCAGGGAACTATTGTGGGGTGAGGCAACAGTTGAGAAGTACTAACCTGAAGGCCTGCAAGAATGCAAGTGTGTGCTTGGTCACTCAGTTGTGTCTGACTCTTTGCAACCCTAAGGACTGTAGCCCTCCAGGCTCCTCTGTCCATGGGGACTCTCCAGGCAAGAATACTGGAGTGGGTTGCCATGCCCTTCTCCAGGGGATCTTCCCAAACCAGGGATTGAGCCCAAGTCTCCTGCACTGCAGGTGGATTCTTTATAGTCTGAGCCACCAGGGAAGCCCATTGCTAGAATACATAGTTGTTACTAACTCAGGAAATCACAGAGGAAGGAGAAAGCCATACCACAGGTGTTTTTTTTTAATCATCCGACTCAGGGTCCTTTCTGCCCATTTGGTTGGAGGAGAGCTGGTCTTAGAAGAGTTCCCCAGTTCTCTCCTTCTGTGGGTACAAACCCAGAGCCTTTCCACTCAGCTTCCTCAATGTTAATTAAGACAGAATACCAACATTGATGTGAGAGCAATGTTATTTCCTTTCACATACAATCTTAGATGTCATGCTTAGTAATATAAAAAGTAGGTATCAAAAATTCTCAGCCTTTAATAGACATAGTCACTGAGCTAAATAGGGGGACCCACAATTCATCCTCTTTGTTAAAAATAAATTTCTAAACAATATCTCTGAGTTATAATTTATATGCCTCACTTTAAGAGTACAGTTAAATTCTTTTTGGTAAATTTATACAATTTTACAACCATCACCACAATTCAATTTTTAAAACATTTCCATCATCCCTAAAAGTTTCCTCATGCCCATTTGTGGTCAGTCCCCTCCACAATACCTAGTCCCAGGCAACCATGAATCTACTTTCTGCCTCAATAGATTTGCCTTTGGGGGTACTTTACAGAAATGAAATCAGACAATACGTTGTCTTTTTGTATCTGGCTTCTTTCCCTTATCACAATTTTTTAGAGGTTCATCCATGTTGCAGTATGTATCAGTAGTTCATTCATTTAGGTTGTTTAATAACATTCTATTGTATTGATATGGCATATTTTGTTTATCCACTTACCAATCAACCAGCATTTGAACTGTTTCCGTATTTGGCTATTGTGGATAATTCTAGCAGGGTTCCCATCCTTGCAATGGTGGTCAGATGCCGTCCTCTTAGAGGCTTTGCCCAGGTGGCAGGGACATTTCAATAACAGAGTGGCATAGTGGAAAGACAATCAGAGTTGATAGAAAAGTGACTTGGACTTAGACCTTACTTCTTTTTTCTGAGCTATCTGGTAGGAGATAACCTCACACTTGATGGTATAAAGAGCCTACAGTGGTTTTTGAAACAGTAAATGCTCCACAAATGAAAATTCCCACTCTATTGCCCTCACTCCATTGTCTCACATTCTCTCCAAGAAAACTCAGAACCTCTTATCAGCAACCCCAGGTGCTGAGCCAAAATTGCTCCTATTTGCACGCCTTCTTTTATCAAGTCTGTGAGTAAAATAAGGTGCCTTCTGTGTGTGATGTGGAGGAAGCCATTTTTTCTCCCTCACTCTTTTTCTACTTGTCCATAAAATAAGAGCTCTGCCCTCTCAGAAGTGTTTATTAGAAGTGTTCACCTTTCTTCTAGATCTCATTGTTCCTCTCTACAGCAGAAGAGTGACTATTCTGTTTGACAGAGTCTGATAGTCGTTGATCCATATTTCTCCAGTTGTCATAGTTAACAGGGTCAGTCACTGCACCCACAAAGGAGACTTCTTGCTTGTGTCCCTGACTGGGCTTCCTGGCCCAATATGCTAAGAAATTGCTGGCTGGACAAGTTTTTGCTCTGGAGGCCTTACAGATCAAGTAAATCCAAATGAAATCTGAAAAAAAAAATTAGGAAGCCAGATGGACCACATTCAAGCTACATTTGCCAATCAAGCTTTACCTTCAGAAAAGCTGACAATATAATTTTCTGATTCCTCTGCTTAGTTCTCAATCAGTTGCCATTTTGAGGAGCAAAGGATCTGAATAATTCTCTCAAGCCCAACATATGGAGGCTGTTTGTCTCTTTTAGAAACAGAGCTGGGAATATATTTAGGCAGACTGATGGTTGTAGTCCTATTTTCCTTCCATGTATAGAAGACTCTTCTCAGCACTAACCACCCAGTAATGTAATATTAGTATCCTATCATTTAGCACAAGTTTATCCAATCCCTCTTGGGTTTCCCAAAAGAATTTGTTAGCCTTCTTTCTCTGAAGTAACAAATTATAGTCTGAGTCTGCCTCATATCCCACATCAATCACTTGTTCAGTCCCTGGGATTGCTAAATGGTTGACCCAATTGGGTAGCTTTAACTGTCCAATCATTTAGATTTGGGGTGTTAAAACAACTGAAGTGGTCTGACTACTTAGACTTAAAATGCCTGACAAACCATGATGGAGACCAAAACATCCAATTTAACTGGAAAACAAAGTTGAGGAATCTTTTAGATGTGTTCACATGTGTTCACAAGCACACAAAGTGTCTCTTAGGTTCTCATTCTCTTTTCCCTTCCTCCCCCTCCCTTCTCCTTTCCTTTTTCCCTCTTCTCTACCCTCTACTTTGTCTTTCTCATCTCTCATGTTTAGCAAATACTCATAATGATAAAATAGTCATTTTTCATTGGAAGTGCTTCCTTCTCATTTCACCCAACATCGGAATCCAAGAAAGACTTGTTTTCTTGACAAGTGAGCCAGTCAGTGAAATAGTTCATCCTACATAAGAAGAAACAATGTGATATTGGCAGAAGGAGGTGAGATACAAGGGACACCCCAGAGAATATAACAGGTCACAGAATATTACTAAGATACACCGAGCCTCCATGCAGCCCTTGGCACTATCGAAGTCTTTAGAATAACAACTTGAAAGTTGCCCTGTTTGTTCACAATCCAATGCTATCCTCTTGGCTGCCATCCTTACCCTTTGTCTCTCTTCACCTCTGAGTGCTTTTGGCCAAGTTCCTTAAAGAATGGTAAATCCCTAACTCTGAGGATCCAAGCCTCCAAGCCCAAAAATGATCACTGAAGGAAGATGAAAGCTGAACAGTTAGGAAGTGGCAGGAGACACATTAAACTTTTAGCAGAGGAAGATCATCACCTCTGGGCTTCAAGTTAACCTCTGATATCACAAGGTCATCCTTTTAAGACTGGGAAATTAAAGTTGCAAGTGCCCCTCATGTGGATTAATGCTGAAGACACAGCTGGGCACTCCCAAGGGGATCAATGCCTTGTTAATGATACAGCAACAAGCGATAGGAAAATCCTATGAGCAGCCCCCCACAGCTGGTTGTTGGCCATCGTGCAAAGTTTAAAATCCTCCTTTTGAAGACATCTCTCAAGGGCTCAGCTTTTGAGATTTTGGCTCATCAAAATAAGTTATTCTCAGTACTACTGAAATTAACCATATTCAAAAAACAACAGAGCCCTGTCTAAAAGAGAATGAAAGGACATAAAATTTTCTCTAATGTGTAAAGGGAAGAGCGCAAAATGTCTTAATTAAAAAAATGTGATGTTTGGAAAGTACTTTCTATTATGCAACAGATTACTTAGTACATCAAATGTTTGGGATTTTTTTCCTGAAAAATGGAAAAATTTAACCTTAATATCATTAATGCATTACAAATTGACTTTGGTTTCAGTTTCTTTTGATTTCTATTAAAATAAACTAACAATTGTCCTGCTGTCGAGACTCACCCTAACGTTAGTTCTAAATATTTAATTCTGGATTTCACTTAGACCTGAAAAACTAAATAGAGAGATGGGATTTTTTTTTTATTAATTGAATCATATTTATTTATTAGATTTGGACACTTCATTTTAATGATATCAACCTATCAAGTATAGGAGTCACGCACAGTGTTAAGAGAACTACATAGAAAATTTAACATCTTAAGGCACTCTACGAATGTGCAGTAATGATAATTGGTTCTCATATTTATTCACAATCTTTAAGGATTTCATACCCATAAATATCAAAATATTTGGGTTGATGTTATCATCCTCCATTATTCTACTGGAAACAATTTTAGTCATTACAATGAGGTCATTTAATTATCTTCATAATTTAACCTTGCCACAGAAATGCTCTTTTTGTTTAATAATTAAATATGAAAAATCATATGATGACCATAAGTTAAATAAACAACTATCCTGGGACCAGCATCTTCATTCTTTGTAATAAACTGACAAATCTCTGTAAATAATTTTCTTCCTAAGAAAGCTATCAGGGGAGGAAAATATTTTGGCTGCCTAGGATATAGTCTGTAAAAGTGTGTTGAAAAGTTGTCAGGCCAAGTAGAGCACTTCAGAGTTCACTTACAGATATAGGCTGTATAGTGTATATATATATATATATATATATATATATATATATAGGCTGCTAAGTCGCTTCAGTCGTGTCTGACTCTGTGTGACCCCATAGACGGCAGCCCACCAGGCTCCCCCGTCCCTGGGATTCTCCAGGCAAGAACACTGGAGTGGGTTGCCATTTCCTTCTCCAGTGCATGAAAGTGAAAAGTGAAAGGGAAGTCGCTCAGTCGTGTCCGACTCTTTGCGACCCTATGGACTGCAGCCCACCAGGCTCCTCCGTCCATGGGATTTTCCAGGCAAGAGTACTGGAGTGGGGTGCCATTGCCTTCTCCTATATATATATACACTATTAAAATGGAAAACTACAGATAAAAATAACAACACTCATGTATCTGCCATACACAGTTAACAAATATTAATATTTAAATATGCTTACTTCAGGCTTCCCTGGTGGCTCAGACAGTAAAGAACCTGCCTGTGATACGGGAGACCTGGATTCAATCCTTGGATCGGGAAGATCCCTGCAGAAGGAAATGGCTACCCACTCCAGTATTCTTGTCTGGGAAATCCCATGGACAGAGGAGCCTGGTGGCTACAGCCCATGGGGTTGCAAAGAGTCGGACATGACTAAGTGACTAACACTTATGTTTACTTCAACTCTGTTAATATAGAGCTTTCTTTTTTGTTCATTTGTTTCTTACTGGGAAATAACCCATTACTGATAAAGTTAAAATTGCCATTGTACACTTAACATTGTCATGTTTCCCTTCCTCTTTCCCCATATGCAATGTCTATCGTATGTTTAGTTTACACCTTCCTGTTCATATTTTTATTCTTTCTCTCTATGGAAATAGAAATGACTGAAACAGAGATAACGAGGTCCAATGCACAGGCTATTTCATCATAATATATATGGTCTTCTTACTGTTTTCTCATTAGGTTTTTTTGTTGTTTGTGTTCTGACAGTATCAATATATGTAGATATAGCTCTTTTAATTACAATAGTCTACTGGATTAACCAAAAAGTTTGTTCAGTTTTTTCCATACCATCTTACAGAAAATTGTTTAGTTTGCTAGAAAAATTTATTAAGGCAACACTTTGTAAAAGCATGGCATTAATATTAGGGAGAATATAGAAAATATCATACAAGTCCCTGCTGTGACCAAGTTGGTCTTCTGAGCAGCCCAAAATAACTTCAGGAAAAATAATATCAATAATAATAATGACTAAATTGTACTGAACTATTACTGAGCTTTTATTGTCGTATTTGAGCTGAGAACTAGTACTCTTTTCAGCATTTTACTCTCCTAACTCATTTAATCCTCACAATAAGGTAAGAAAGCTAAGTCGAAGTTAGTTTGCTTTTAAGCACACTGCTAGAAAGTAGCAGCACTTTTTAGTTTCTCTGAATGGAAAAATACGGACTATTAGTCTTTTGTTCTCAACTGCACATGCTTAACCATAATTCTGAATCAACAGGACATCCCTCTGTGTTCCTGACACTCCCTGGGTCTGTATTTTGATTTATACTGATCTTATCATAGTTGTGGTCTTCACTGTAAGCCATTGCAGCTAAAGATAAAAAATTTCTTTCCCCTTAAATCTGCACTATCTCAACATGCTCCTCCTATATATTAAAAAGCAGTCACAATTAAATTCACTTTTAAGCCTTTTAAAAATTTGATATGCTAGCTGATTCAAATTCATCTTAAATCATCCCTTTCTTTGAAAAGCTCATGAACACTTATTCACTTTTAAATGAAGAGTATATGTGATCTCATATGTTTATATTAATAAACAAAAGTCCCAGGAGACTATAGAAGTTTCACGGTTCAAAGTCTCATGGAGAGTCAAAGGCAGACTTGTACTTTCACAGGATTTCTAGCTTAGCTTCTTGTTTGGTCTTCCATAAAATGCGGATGGAGATCAAACACCTCAGAAACTGAAAATTAGCTTAAATAATGTTTAGCAAGTGATATAATATTATCCTGGAGAAGGTAATGGTTACCCAATCCAGTATTCTTGCCTGGAGAATTCCATGGACAGAGGAGCCTGGTGGGCTACAGTCCATGGGGTCACAAAGAGTCGGACACTACTGAGCAACTAGCACAGACAGATAGTAATATCATTTCTTTAAAAAGAAGTTAAAATAATATTGCCCCCCCTCCCTGCTGCCCTGGACATAATTTGATTCTCTATATATTAATAGCAATAGAGAACTTCAATTTCAGAATATGCATAAATCCAGTGAAATCGAACCTTAAATAAATTTAAAATTTTATCTCCTTAAAATTTATAATCTTAGTTGAAGTTTGATTTTGTTTCCATACATTTTCAAGGATTCTACTATCAAGCCTTGTTGTTGAAGAGCCCTAGCCATGTGACAAAAGTGCCCTTGTGGCTAGCTGAGCGCACGGGGCATAAGGACACTCCCCTCCAACCCCCGCTGGAATTCCAGGCCTCCACCTCTTTCTCTCTTCATCCAGGGATAAGGCTGCACTAAAGTAGTGGTTCTAAACCCACCGTTTCATCTAATCAGCTAAAATATCTACTTATCTAACTGCACAGCTTTTATTATAAGCCCATATAGTACAAGTCAGTTGTAAAGCAAGACTACAACCTGAGGTCAAATGTAAAAGGCTTGCCTCTCTGAAAGAAAACCACTTCTCAGACAGCACTGAATAAAGATTATGCAGTGCTGTATTTATTTATTTGATGCTTTACATAGAGTTTAGTGTCTTAAGAGCTGGACTGGAAACATCCTCTAAAAATACCCCAGAGTGCCCTAAAAAACTGGCGTAATTCATTCTGAGCTTTTAGTTATTCCTGGCCTCTTCAATTTACTTGGCTTTGGTCCTGGTACTTAGTGCTTGATTCTATTTCTGGCTGACACAACAATATATAAATAGCCATAAACGCAAAAGTTATTTTAAATCCACATCAGACCTGTAATTCAGTTCAACAAAAGCAGGAGTTTGTGACATTCTGCCTTTAGATGTCTTTGTTATGCTGCATGTTAGAAGTATTTAGCATTAATCTAAGATACGTGATAATGATGCTGAGGTCAAAATTAAACATAAGTTGTGGACATGAGCTCTGGAGTATGAATCTCTACTCCTCCACTTACTAGCTGTGAGACCCTGGGTAAGAGACTTAACATCTTTGTACCTCTGAGACAATAATGATACCTATTTCATACGCTGTAAGGATCAAATGCAAAAATACATGTCAACCACATGGAAACGCATCTATCCTGTACCTTGTA
The DNA here is from genome assembly GCF_029407905.1 of Bubalus kerabau. Classification (NCBI taxonomy): domain Eukaryota; kingdom Metazoa; phylum Chordata; class Mammalia; order Artiodactyla; family Bovidae; genus Bubalus; species Bubalus kerabau. The sequence continues at coordinate 27,583,387 of NC_073630.1, read as the reverse complement.
TATAGTAAGAACTCAATCAACATCAAGTTGTAATACATGATAAATATTACAAGCTGAACTATTTGTTGTTGTTTAGTCACTAAATCGTGTCCAACTCTTTGCGACCCCATGGGATTTCCTAGGCAAGAATACTGGAGTGGGTTGCCATCTCTCCAGGGGATCTTCCCAACTCAGGAATAGAACCTGCATCTCCTGCATTGGCAGGTGGATTCTTTACCACTGAGCCACAGGGAAGTCCAAAACTAGGCTCTGTAACACTTCTAACTTTTATAGCTTCTGTTTGCCAACAATGGAGCATGATTTGACTTGCAATACAACTAAATCTATGCCATAATGAGCCTTAGTTTGTACACACAAATGGCCTAGATTATCCAATTAATATCAAAAATTTTGATTTAAGAAATATTAATTAAAATCCATTAAAATTTCTATTTTTTTGAATTAACATTGTGTCAGTCTCTGGTTTTCAAAATCTCATAAAGTTACTTTTCCTCTATTGTTTTCTGGGACTCAACCTCCTCATTAGGCATTTTCTCATCTTCTAACATTAACAACATTTAAACCCCTCCTTTGTCATCAGTTTTGTTTCTTCTTCTATAGGTCATCTCTTATGTTAGAAACAATATTTTTTAAAAGTTTAAAATCTAGAAGAATAGGTATGCAGTTTGGCTATGCTCAGCTAGACTCTACTTAGCAGCAGAATATGGCATGTTTTGACTAGGCATCCCTGATACACTTGCCAATTCTTCATTTAGTTCTGGGGCTGTTGATTCCCTGCCTGCCTCATTATCATCTATCATCCTTGTTCCTGAGAGTGGACACATTTTGAGGAATCATGCCGCCTGAGAAAAAGTTCTCTCCCTCTTCTGTCAAGTGCCAAGAAAGGGTCTGTTGTGCAATGAGACTGCTAGAGAGAAAGGAGAAATATCTGTTGTGACTGTGAAATTATCAGAATGAAGCATGTATAAATGACATCTGGAGTTGGACTACTCAGAAGGAAACCATATTTATCAATTGACAGGTCAGATTGTTTGAATCACCATTAGTACTTGGTAGTTATAAAATAATTTGAGAGAAAACAGAACCATTTACACAAAAGACAACAAGACCAGAATGCTTGGTAAGTTGCTTGTCTCATGCCTGCTTTGATAGTGGCTTTGATAACCAGCTGGTCGCTTATATTCATAAATTTAACTTCACCTTCCATAAGGCTTTCTAGGCCCTCATCTTCCATGTGTTGGACATGTAGCTATTTAAAAGTGTGATGAGGTTTTCCTGTCCTCAATGAATATTGCCTCATAGATCTCAAAGATTGACAATTCAACATGTGCTTCTGTGACCCAGCTGAAATCATCTCTCTGAAATCGTATCACACAGAGGTGTAATTTTATCTATTTTAAAATCATATTGTGTACTTTTATAAGGAAGGAGGTTTATATAAATGAGTATGTCACCTCTAAAAGACCTGGTTTCTTAAAAACCTAAATTTGCTTTCCAAGTAAAATTTAAAAATAATACAAACACTTAAGGTTACATTACATCTGTTGCCTTAGAATAATTATAGTTCCCCCTTTCATCTTCAAATGATGGATTTCATCCACTTTGGTTGCTCAATTATATGGTCACTATATTTATATAACACTTGCTAGGTGTTATATGCAATTTACATGTATTAACTTGTTTAATCTTCATAACATCTCAATAAGGTAGGTGCTGTTATCCCAACAACAAATCACAGCACAGAGTGGTTAGGAAAATTGCCTAAGGACAACAGCAGGAATTTGAACCCAAGCAGTCTGTTTCCATACATCTATGATCCTACCCTCTATGCTACTGTAGACTATGTAAGTTTTGATACTTGTTTTTCTTCTCCCCGTTGTTTGTACTTTTAAATGACCCTTTGGTCATGAGGACAACTTCTGGGCATTCCCTAGAAACAAATCATATATGAACAAAAGGGGCCCAAATGCCTTGATACCTTGGGGTGTTCTGATCTAAACTTTCCAGAATTGGTTGTCTGAATAAGGACTCTGGAGGATGGGGATGAGGGAGAAGGAAGGCCTAAGCACTATCATCAGTTCCCTTTTAGGAAACCAAGCTTTTATTCTCCTGGGACCATGCTGTAAAAAATGAGTTGTAGAAATGAGAAGAGAGGGTGAGTTGACATTTGGAATTTAGAGATGACTTAACTGCACAACAAAGAGAAAGATAAATCTTCATGTTTATGTAAAATTATGACATCTGAGCTAAGACAGCATTCACTGCAAGAAGATGCTTTTAAAAGGGACTTAAAGGAGAAAGAGCTCAGTTCCCACTCCCAGAACTGGAAGCCAAGGCTGTTTTTTTCAGCCACTGCCAAGATCCACCCAAATGTAGCAGGTCTGAGATCTTCAGTCACTTAAACCTTGTAAAAAGATAGATTCACATCCAGGGACTTGTGTTAAGAGAACCTTTCAGTTTCTTCAAACTTGATCCAAGGAGAGAAGGCTGCAATTCTGTTTCACTGAAATCCTTATCTTAGCCATTCCAACTCACATTTCCAGGCAGCTTTGGAAGTTTCTCTGAGGATACTCAAAAATCCAAGAAGGGCATGTGGTCCTCTATTTTCATCAGCTTGAAGTGAAGTCACTCAGTCGTGTCTGACTCTTTGCTACCCCGTGGAGTATAGCCCACCAGGCTCCTCTGTCCATGGGATTTTCCAGGCAAGAATACTGGAATGGGTTGTCATTTCCTTCTCCAGGGGATCTTCCCAACCCAGGAATCGAACCCAGCTCTCCCACATGGCAGGCAGATGCTTTAACCTCTGAGCTACCAGGGAAGCCCATCATCTTATATCTTCCCTAATCTCAACATATTATTGGAATACAAAATGGTCCTCAGTATCAGCAAAATCACATCAATTTTGTCTTAAATATTTTTTAGACATACTTTATTCATGGGTCTATAGCTTTTAGTTTCATTTTAAACAATTTAATTTTTTAAAGTTTTTGAATAAATATTTTTCTGTATGATCTTTTTTTCTTCTGGGCCACATCCCCTACAATTACTGGTAATAATATGCAAGCATTTGGAAACTTATTTTGGAATTCACACTTAGTTCTAAGTTTTTTACTTCATACTTCAATATAATTATGAAGTCTCCAAGATCACCCCAAGGTTTGGTGATTTACTGGAAGGGCTCACAGAACTCAGCATATAGTCTTACAGTTAAGATTTATTACGATAAAAGGATACAAAGAAGAATCAGCAAAAGGAAAGGGCATATGGGGTAAAGTCCAGTGGAAACCAGGCACAAGCATCCAGAGTCATCTGCTGATGGAATCACAAGGATATGCCTAGTTTCCTCAGACATGAGTTAGAACAACGAACGTGAGATACCGTCTACCAGTAAAGCTTGTTAGAATCAGCATCAGGGTTTCCATTTGAGGCTAGTCATGTAGGCACTCTTTGCCTGGCATGCACACAAATTCCAGACTCCCAGAAAGAAAGCAGGTGTTCAGCATAAACCATATTATTTGTACAAGCCTTTATGGCATAGCCAGTCACTCCAGTGAGGGAATGGGGGGAACTCTCCTGAAACCCAAGTACCCAGATGCCAAAGGCAAACCTTGTAAGCAGGCCTTACTAATGATAGCAATCAAGCTTGCTCTTTTCTGCACATATTTCATAATCCGATTTTCCACAGATAAAAATAACTTAAAGAAATCATGTTATCTTCTCATAACCATGCGTTTCTAGTTGGGTCAATCCCCAGTTATTCCAACTCCCTATCCAATAGTTTTTCCAGTAGATTACACAGATGCTCAGAAAACCATCTGATATCCAAGCAATTGAAACTGATTTAAACAAATTGAAAGACGAATAATCAAGGATGCAGTTGTAGCTTTTTGTCATTCACATATGAACTAGAAATAATGATAGTCTCCAGATTAGCACTGAGAAGTCCATGAGAACTTTCAGCAAGAATGGAAATCTATAATATATTCTGTCTAGTTCAGTAGCCACTATTAACATGTATGCATTGGGCTCTTGAAATATGGTTAGAGTGACTAAATAAGCATCTAATTTTGTTTAATTTTTTAAATTATTAATTTATTTTAATTGGAGGATAATTACTTTACAATATTGTGGTGATTTTTGCCATACATCAACATGAATCAGCCATGGGTGCACATGTGTCCCCCCGTCCTGAATTGCCCTCCCACCTCCCTCCCCACCCCATCCCTCTGGGTTGTCCCAGAACACCCACTTTGAGTGCCATGCCTCATGCATTGAACTTGTACAGGTCATCCATTTTACATATGGTAATATACATGTTTCAATGCTATTCTCTCAAATCATCCCATCCCCGCCTTTTCCCACATGATCCAAAAGTCTGCTCTTTACATCTGTGTCTCTTTTGCTATCTTGCATGTAGGATTGTCATTAGCGTCTTTCTAAATTCCATATATATGTATTAATATACTATATAAGTGTTTTTCTTTCTGACTTACTTCACTCTATATAGCAGGCTCCAGTTTCATGCATCTCATTAGAACTGACTCAAATGCATTCCTTTTTACAGCTGAGTAATATTCCACTGTGTATATGTACCACAACTTCCTTATCCATTCATCTGTTTATGGACATCTAGGTTGCTCTTAATTTTAATCTTTTTTAATCTTATTTTAATTTTGTTTAATCTTACTTTAATTTTGTTTAATCTTATTTTAAACAGCCACATGTGGCTAGTAGCTACATACAGGAAACACAGTTCTACATAATTTAAGACTTACTTTATTAAAACAAACTACAGTAAGTTCACAGATTATATAGCCCCTAGAACACTAACGTTTCCTTCAGGTTTCTTGAGGGCCATACCAATACCACCATATGGTCTCTCAAAAGTCTTAATTTCTTGCGATCTTAATCCAAACCTAGGAGGTTTAACCAGAATAAAGAATATTCCAACACCACTGCATGGACTGTTTGTTTCTCTTGAGTCATTTAAAAAATAACCTACTGTCTAGAGATTGGTCATAGTTCATCTGCAGAAATGGCTCTGACTGATAGACCTCAGAAAAAGGAAAAGCAGGCATATACTCTGGTGCAAAATCAGTCCTCAATGTTTAATATCAGTTTATGTGTTTTTAGAGTTTACTAGTAACTATTTTAGAAAAGAGGGAAAGGAGAAAGCAAGCACAATACTTTTCCTTAAAAAGGTAACTAATGCAATAAATTATAAAATTTAACTTACTTCAAATATTATAATGTTTGGCATACAACCTTCATAATATTATATCCCAAAAATCCATTAGAAATTATTTTTGCATATGTATAAAACATAATAAAAATGAAAGCATATAAAGCAAGCAAGGTCAATTTTTAAATAAAGTGAAAGTTCTATTTTTGTTATCTGTGCCAGTATAAAAATCACAAGTTTTCATCAATGGGAACTAAAAACAAATGAGTGCCATCTTGTGGTGGCATCTACCACTCCTAGATGACACTGTAAATTGCTCCTACCTTCTAAAAAACGCTTCTTAGTCCCCATTTTCTAATGCTGGGACCTTAATCTCAGGCATTCCTTCAGACTTGGTCTCTGGATCAGTTTCATAATGTACAAAAGAAAAACAAAATTGAAGAAGTGTATGTAGAGGGAAGGGCCTGAGATTGTCTACCTGAAGAGAAGTAAATACCAGAGTGAAAAAGATTTCTATGAAAAATAAAGAAATATTGGGAGTAGAGAAAAAAAATTTTTAATTCATCAGGTGAAGCTGGCAGCCTAAGGAAAAAATAAAATTGTATATAATGCAAGGTCTTTTTAAGGGAGAAGAAGGAAAAACTACTATTAATAAATGTTACCGTACTGGTACTAAGGTTGCTGATAAATGAAGGGAGTAAGAATGGAAAGGGAATATATGACTAAATCTATTTTATTCTACCTGTTTTTAAAAGACTAAAAAACACTACCATGTGTAAAGTAGATAGCTAGTGGGAACCTGCTGTATAGCATAGGGAGCTCAGTTCACTGCTCTGTGATGACCTAGATGGATAGGATGGTAGAGGGAGGCTTGGGGGGTGAATATATGATACATATAGCTGACTCACTTCATTAGACAGCAGAAATTAACACAATATTATAAAGCAATATTACTAACATTATTAATATCACTAATATGAAAAGTGCTTTCTTACTAATAAATACAAAGTACCTTTCAGAATAGAAAATGGCATTTGAAACTAGGATGCTTGGCTGCAGTGGGAATCAAATGTGGGATTTGCCCATAGATGCATCAGAGTAGTTAATGGCACTAAAACACAGTGATCCATGACAAGTGTTAGGAAAGCTAAGATAAAAACCAAGGAGTTTCTTATGGCACGATTATTCAGAATCTTTAATATGTTCATATGCATTGTGAATACTCAAGACTCAGATTTAAGTTTCATCATTTTCTAAACTTTTATGGGTAAAAAACCATTTTCCCCCTTTGGAGTATATCCAAGTACTAATGTTCTACAAGAACATTTTGTAAAACATTGTTCTTATTCAATAGTTCCAAATCCTTGTCACTGAAGAAGACTTTCAGCATCCTTTCTCATTGCTCTACCTGAATACTACTACTACTAAGTCATTTCAGTCGTGTCCAACTCTGTGCGACCCCATAGACGGCAGCCTACCAGGCTCCCCCATCCCTGGGATTCTCCAGGCAAGAACACTGGAGTGGGTTGCCATTTCCTTCTCCAATGCATGAAAGTGAAAAGTGAAAGTGAAGTCGCTCAGTCGTGTCCGACTCTTTGCGACCCCATGGACTGCTGTCTACCAGGCTCCTCTGTCCATGGGATTTTCCAGGCAAGAGTACTGGAGTGGGGTGCCTTTGCCTTCTCCAGCTCTACCTGAATATGTTATCACAAAAGTAAAGTACACATACAACTAGGGAAGCTGCTGTAACCCTAAACGAGAGCCTGCCCTATTAAGTATGAGTTGGACATCACTTAATGTTACCAATGCAGCCAATGACTTCTTTTAAAACTTGTAGCAGCGGGCTAATAAACCCATTCATAGCCTCTAGGAGTACTGACAGTCTTTTGCCAAAACAACTGACAAAATTAAGGAATATGGCAATGACTGTTGATTACATGACCACTGGCAATATAGGCACACTATATAAAGAGGTCTTTGTGGGTAAAGAATTTGTATCACAGATTGCGTAACTGTTCACCAAATTATTTCACTTTTCTCCTAGCCATAAACTAATGTATGTTTTCTAGTTTTCTTTAGTTTTGAATGCTATCCTCTAATATCTTACCAGTGGGATGTGAATGAAATAATGTATAATAACTTCCAGGTTTGGCTCACAGACACCTTCTTTGTGGTCATATACTCTCTCTCTTTTCCTCAATTCTTCAGCAGGAATTAATGCCTAGAAAGACTTAGACACCATAGATTGAAAATGAGTCTTGTTCAGTGTATTCTCCTGAATAACTACATGGTGCAGAATCCACCCTCTACTACCACCATTTCTGATTGGACTTTGCGTAAACAAAAAAGAATGAACTGTTATCAGTTACCAAGATCTCAGGTTTTTCTGCTTATAGCATGTGTGTGTGTGTGTGTATGTTAGTCACTCAGTTGTGTCCACCTGTTTGAGACTCCATGGACTGTAGCCCACCAGGCTCCTCTGTTCACAGGCTTCTCCAGGCAAGAATACTGGAGTGGGTTGCCATTTGGTGGCAGATCTTCTGCCATCCAAAAGATCTTCCCGACCCAGGGATTGAACCCAGGTCTCCTGCCTTGCAGGTGGATTCTGTACTGTCTGAGCCACCAGCGAGCCCACTTATAGCGTGGGGTGCCATTGCCTTCTCCCAATTATTGAAGGAGGACATAGAATTGTTTGTAATCAAAGACTTTGAGAAATTTGGCTAAATTCTCTGTAAATTTTGTGGCAGTACTTTCTTTTTCATGAACTTCCATATCTTGCTTATTTATTTTTCATATATTTGGAAAACTAGTGAGAAAGAAACAATGCAAGTAGAATCAAAACGTAGCCTGCCTTTAATCTCAGCCACTTGCTAGTCATTGACTTTCAGTGTGTCACTTTTCCAGAACTGAATCGTCTTTGACCCTGTGATTCCCTTTTGTGATACGTTTAGCTAAGGCTCCTCCATCCATGGGATTTTCCAGGCAAGAGTACTGGAGTGGGGTGCCATTGCCTTCTTCTGTGTTTGGACTGCTGCTGCTGTTGCTAAGTTGCTTCAGTCGTGTCCGACTCTGTGCGACCCCATAGACGGCAGCCCATCAGGCTCCACTGTCCCTTTCACTTTTCACTTTCATGCATTGGAGAAGGAAATGGCAACCCACTCCAGTGTTCTTGCCTGGAGAATCCCAGGGACGGGGAGCCTGGTGGGCTGCTGTCTATGGGGTCGCACAGAGTCGGACACGACTGAAGTGACTTAGCAGCTTTCTCACCACCGCCATCCCCAAACACTCCCCTAATGCATCCCCTTTTGTGGTTTTGACCTAAGCTTGTCTCTTATTCTGTCTTTCTCTAGTGCAACTTTGTAGTTCTGAATTTTGGCAACACAGTTTCACTATGTAATCATGTTTACTTGCTTTCAGTTCAGTTCAGTTCAGTCCCTCAGTCGTGTCCAACTCTTTTCGACTCCATGAATCGCAGCACGCCAGGCCTCCCTGTCCATCACCAACTCCTGGAGTTCACTCAGACTCACATCCATCGAGTCAGTGATGCCATCCAGACATCTCATCCTCTGTTGTCCCCTTCTCCTCTTGCCCCCAATCCCTCCCAGCATCAGTCTTTTCCAAGGAGTCAGCTCTTTGCATGAGGTGGACAAAGTACTGGAGTTTCAGCTTTAGCATCATTCCTTCCAAAGAAATCCCAGGGCTGATCTCCTTCAGAAGGGACTGGTTGGATCTCCTTGCAGTCCAAGAGACTCTCAAGAGTCTTCTCCAACACCACAGTTCAAAAGCATCAATTCTTCGGTGCTCAGCTTTCTTCACAGTCCAACTCTCACATCCCTACATGACCACAGGAAAAACCATAGCCTTGACTAGACAGATGAAACTCCTCTATTGAAATTAACAAGCTGCAGGCCATGGGGTCACTAAGAGTCGGACATGGACACGACCGAGCGACTTCACTTTCACTTTTCACTTTCATGCATTGGAGAAAGAAACGGCAACCCATTCCAGTGTCCTTGCCTGGAAAATCCCAGGGACGGTGGAGCCTGATGGGCTGCCGTCTATGGGGTCGCACAGAGTCGGACATGACTGAAGCGACTTAGCAACAGCAGCAGCAGTCCAAACACAGAAGAAGGCAATGGCACCCCACTCCAGTACTCTTGCCTGGAAAATCCCATGGATGGAGGAGCCTGGAAGGCTGCAGTCCATGGGGTCTCTGAGGGTAGGACACGACTGACCAACTTCACTTTCATTTTCATGCATTGGAGAAGGAAATGGCAACCCACTCCAGTGTTCTTGCCTGGAGAATCCCAGGGACGGGGGAGCCTGGTAGGCTGCCGTCAGTGGGGTTGCACAGAGTCGGACACGACTGAAGCAACTAAGCAGCAGCAGCAGTCCAAACACATTTACTCTGTCTGGCTCCATGTCTGGTTCAGCCTCATCCAGGACAGGTCTCCTCACTAAGTTGTGACCATGTCCTTAGCATCCAATTAGGATACAACTTCAAGGTATGATGCCAGGACTCAAGGCCAGGCTTTCTGTTACTGAGAAAAACCATATACTGGGCAATAAAACAAACCACAACAAATTTTAAAATAATTTAAATAATACACAATATGTCCCTGACTATAATAGAATCAAACTAGAAATCAATAACTGCAGACCAACAGGAAAATCTCTGAACATGTGGAAATCAAGCAATACATCTAAATAATTCATAGGTCAAAGACAAAGTGTGACAAGAAAAAATTAAATGTGAAGTAAATGAAAATGAAAATACCACATATAAAATTATCTGGGCTACAGCCAAAGCTACAGCACCAGGAAAGATGTTTCTAGCAGTAAATGCTTACATTGCTGCTGCAGCTGCTGCTAAGTCGCTTCAGTCGTGTCTGACTCTGTGCGACCCCATAGACAGCAGCCCACCAGGCTCCCCCGTCTCTGGGATTCTCCAGGCAAGAACACTGGGGTGGGTTGCCATTTCCTTCTCCAATGCATGAAAGTGAAAAGTGAAAGTGAAGTCACTCAGTCGTGTCCAACTCTAGCGACCACATGGACTGCAGCCTACCAGGCTCCTCCATCCATGGGATTTTCCAGGCAAGAGTACTGGAGTGGGGTGCCATTGCCTTCTCCAAAATGCTTACGTTAGACATAAGCAAATATTGCAAGTCAATAATCTAAGTTCCCAACTCAAAAATCTAGAAAAGAAAGAGCTAAATAAAATGGAAATAAGCAGAAGGAAATATTAAAGAACAGAAATCAATGAAATTGAAAATAAGTAAAATGATCGATATATTCAATAAAACAAAATGCTACCTACCTTTATTTAATCAAGAAAATTGCTAAACCTCTAGCAAGACTGACAAAATAGAGAAAATATATAAATTACCAATATAAAAAATGAAATAGGAAATATCACAACAGAGCCTGAAGTTACCAAAAGGATAATAAGGGAATACTATGAAATACTTTGTGCTTGTAAATTTGACAATTTAGAAGAAATAAATCAATTCTTAAAAAAAACCAAAAACATGCTACCAAAATTCATCCAAGATAAAATATATAATCTGAATAGCTTTGTAACAAGTAGATAAATATACTTAATTTTAATTTAAAAGTTCTCAAGAAAGTAATCTCCAGCCCAGATGGTTTCACTGGAAAACTCTGTCAAACATTTCAAAAACAATTACACTAATTTCTCAGTCTCTCATTTAGAAAACAGAAGGAAGAAAACACTTTTCAACTTGTTTTATGAGAACAGTTTTACCATGATGCCAGAATCAAAACAAAACAAAAGTTAATGACCAATGTATATTATTAATTAAGACATAAACATTGTCAACAAACCATTAGCAAACCATTAGCATTCAATAATGCTGCTGCTGCTGCTAAGTCGCTTCAGTTGTGTCTGACTCTGTGCGACCCCATAGACGGCACCCACCAGGCTCCCTCATCCCTGGGATTCTCCAGGCAAGAACACTGGAGTGGGTTGCCATTTCTTTCTCCAACGCATGAAAGTGAAAAGTGAAAGTGAAGTCGCTCAGTCGTGTCCGATTCCCATGCGACCCCATGGACTGCATTCCACCAGGCTCCTCCGTCCATGGGATTTTCCAGGCAAGAGTACTGGAGTGGGTTGCCATTGCCTTCTCCTCAATAACACATAGAAAGAATTATATACCATGGAATTCATTCCAACTCTTCAAGACTGGGTTCAACAACAACAAAAAGACTGCTTCAACAATCAAAAGTTAATCAATAAAATCCATCATTACAACAAGCTAAATAAAAAAGTCATATGATCATATCAACTGATAAATTGATGCTAAAAAAAGCATTTGACAAAAACGAAAATCTATCCATCACAAAAACTCCCAGCAAATCAGGAATAAAGGAGAACTTCTTCAACTGACAAAGAATATCTTAAAAACCTCCAATGTGCTTTATGGTGAAAGACTGAATGCTTTCTGCTAAAATTGGGAAGACAGCGAGAATGCCTGTTTCACCACTTTTATTCAACATAATATTGAAAATTCAAGCCACTGAAGTTAGGAAACATGGACTGAAAAAGAAGAAACAAAATATCCCTATCTGCATTTGGCATGATCGCCTACATAGAAAATTCCAAAAATTGTCATACACACACAGAAAAAAACTCATTTAGCAAGGCTTCAGGTACAAAACCAACACAAACAAAAAGTATACACATTTTTTATACTGACAGTGAGCATGAATAAATAAAAGTTAAAAAACAGAACACAATTTACAATCACTTCAAAGAAAATGAAATATTAGGTATATATTTAATAAACATATAAGAACTACATGTTGAAAATGATAAAATATTGATAAAAGAAATAAAGAAATTAAAATAAATGCAGAGACATAGCATATTGAAAGATTCAACAGTTAAAGATGTCAGTTCTTGCAGGGAGAGATAGTTAGGGAGTTTGGGATGAACATGTCTACACTGCTGTATTTATTTATTTATTTTAGGTAATTAAGTGAACAAGTTGCTTTTATTTTTTATTTTTATTTTTTTTATTTTATTTTTAAACTTTACAATATTATATTGGTTTTGCCAAACATCGAAATGCTGTATTTAAAACAGATAATGAACAAGGATCTACTGTGTAACACAGGCAACTCTGCTTAATACAGTGTAACAACAACCTAAATGAGAAAAGAACTTGAAAAAAAAAGATACATGTATACCTATAACTGAATCACATTTCTGTACACCCGAAACTAACACAACATTGTTAATCAACTATACTACAATATAAAATAAAAAGTTTTAAAATGTCAATTCTTCACAAATTGATCTACAGATTTCATGAAATTTCCATCAAAATCTCAACAAAGTTTTTCATAGATGTAGTCAAGACTATTCTAAAATTTATATGAAAAGACACAGGCCTTAGAACAGCTAAAACAGTTTTGATGAAGAGTAAAGAGGGAGGGATCTATCTGACACTGAAGCTTACTACGCTGCAGTAATCATGACAGTGTGGTATGGGTGGAGGCATAAACACATGTAAACTAATGAAACAGAACAGATACCTCAGAAATAATCCCACACAAATATTTCTAGTCTTTTCTATTCTATTGGTGGGAATGTAAATAATCCAACTACTCTAAAAATGTTAGACAATTTCATATAAAGTGAAACATGCAATTACTATATGACCCAGCAATTCCACTCTTGAGCATTTATCCCACAGAAGTGAAAAATTATGTTCACATAAAAAACCTATATAAGATGTTTATAGCAGCTTTATTCATAATGACCAGAAAGTAGGAAAAAAAAACTTTATCATTTTATATGATGAATGGTCAAAGAAACTATAGTACTATGTATCTCACATACCATGTGCTACAAATACCGTATAAAACTACTCAGCAGGAAAAAGGGAAAACTATTAAAGTTGACAATGATTTGAATGAATCCTCAGAGTTTATGCTGAGTGAAAAAAAACATATCCCCCTAAATTACATGCTATATTATTCAAAATACAAACACATATATGTATGCATATATATATATATATACACACACATATTTGACATGCTAAAATTTTAGAAAAGTGGAACAGATTAGTGCTTTCTAAGGATTAGTGACAGGATGGAATAGGGTAGAGATGGAAAGGATAGAAGGGAGGTGCATGTGGTTACTAAAGGGCAACAAACCAGATGTATCCTAGTGGTGACGGAACAGTTCTGTATCTTGACTATGGTATGGGATACAAAACTTACACATGCATTAATTCACATAGAACTAAATACAGACACAGAAACATACACACACACACACAAAGTATAAGTAAAACTAGTGAAATCTGAATCAATGTTTTGTATTGATAGTAACGTCAGTATCAACATGTACTGATGTAACCTGTAAAGTCAGTATCAACATCCAGATTGTGACATAATTTTGCAAGATGTTACCACTGGGTAAAGGGTACATAAGATTGCTCTGTATTATTTCATACAACTACATGTAAATCTATAAAATTTCCAGTAGCATTTCAGTTAAAAATACACAGCCTTGCTACCAATAATTACTGTTCCTCCACCACCATCACCAGCAACACTTCAAGTGACCAACCACCCCAGTGTGCCCAGTACTGAGAAATTTCCTAGATGCAGTGCTTTCTGTTTTAAAACTCAAGACAGTCTCTCAGTAGAAAATCCTAAAAATTCCAAAACAAAACAAGACAAAACCTATAGAATTAATAAGCAAATTCAGCAAAGTTGCAGGATATAAAATCACTATATAAAAATCAGTTGCATTTCTATACACCAAAATGAACTAAGAAAGAAATTAAGAAAACAATTCCATTTACAAGAGCATAAAAACAATAATATACTCAGAAATAACTCTTAGCAAGAAAGTAAAACATTAGTACACTAGAAACTACAAAGTATTGCTGGAAGGTATTAAATAAGACACAAATACATGAAAAGAATTTTGGGTTAATGGATTGGAAAACAACATTATTAAGACATCCATTATACTCGAAGTCATCTACAAATCTAACACAATCTCTTTCCAAATTCCAAAAACATTTTTTGTAAAAATAGAAAGAAACATAAGGGGAAATCTTCTTGATATTGAACACAGCAACTATTTCTTGGATATGGCATCAAAAGCACAGGCAACAAAAGTAAAAGTAGACAAATAGGACTACATCTAACTTTAAACCTTTTTTGCAGCAAAGGATACAATTAACAGACTAAAAAGACAACCTATGTAATTAGTAGGAGAAAATACTTGCAAATCATATGTATCTAATAAGGAGTTAAGATCAAGAATATTGAAAGAACTACAACTCAAGAATAAAAAATCAATAACCCAATTAAAGAATCAGAAAAGAACTTGGCATTTCTTCAAAGATTACAGATGAATGACCAATAAACATATGAAAAGATGTTTAACATAGTAAAATATCAGAAAAATGAAAACTATTATACAACAAGATATCATTTTGTACCAGTTGGGAGGGAAGACTACATTCAAAAAAGCAAAACAATAAATAATAAAATGAGGATGAGGTAAAACTGAAACACTTATACATTGTTGGTGGAATTACAAAGCAGTGCAATTGCTCTGGAAAACAGTGTGGAGGACCTTAAGAATTAAAAATAGGACTACTATATGGTTCAGCAATCGCACTTTTGAATATATATTGAAAAGAATGAAAAGTCATAAAGAAATATTTACACAGATCCATGTTCATAGAACTATTCACAAGAGTGAAGAGGTAGAAGCAACCCAAATGTCCACTGAGGGATAAATGGATTAAACAAAATTTAAGATATACATACAATGGAATATTATTCAGCCAAAAATAAAATATAAATCCTATTTAATGCTAGAATACAGGTGAACTTTGAGGATATTATCCTAAGTGGAATAAACCAATTCAGTTCAGTTCAGTCGCTCAGTCGTGTCCAACTCTTTGCAACCCCCTGAATCGCAGTACACCTGGCCTCCCTGTCCACCACCAACTCCTGGAGTTTACCCAAACTCATGTCCATTGAGTCGGTGATGCCATCCAGCCATCTCATCCTCTGTCATCCCCTTCTCCTCCTGCCCCCAATCCCTCACAGCATCAGGGTCTTTTCCAATGAGTCAACTCTTCGCATGAGGTGGCCAAAGTATTGGAGTTTCAGCTGCAGATCAGTCCTTTCAATGAACACCCAGGACTGATCTCCTTCAGAATGGACTGGTTGGATCTCCTTGCAGTCCAAGGGACTCTCAAGAGTCTTCTCCAACACCACAGTTCAAAAGCATCAATTCTTCGGCACTCAGCTTTCTTCACAGTCCACTCTCACATCCATACATGACCACGGGAAAAACCATAGCCTTGACTAGATGGACCTTTGTTGGCAGAGTAATGTCTCTGCTTTTTAATATGCTGTTTAGGTTGGTCAAAACTTTTCTTCCAAGGAGTAAGTGTCTTTTAATTTCATGGCTGCAGTCACCATCTGCAGTGATTTTGGAGCCCAAAATAAAATCTGACACTGTTTCCACTGTTTCCCTGTCTATCCGCCATGAAGTGATGGGACCAGATGCCATGATCTTCATTTTCTGAATGTTGAGCTTTAAGCCAACTTTTTCACTCTCCTCTTTCACTTTCATCAAGAGGCTTTTGAGTTCCTCTTCACTTTCTGCCATAAGGGTGGTGTCATCTGCATATCTGAGGTTATTGAGATTTCTCCTGGGAATCTTGATTCCAGCTTGTGCTTCTTCCAGCCCAGCGTTTCTCATGACGTACTCTGCATATAAGTTAAATAAGCAGGGTGACAGTATACAGCCTTGACGTACTCCTTTTTCTGTATGGAACCAGTCTGTTGTTCCATGTCCAGTTCCAACTGTTGCTTCCTGACCTGCATACAAGTTTCTCAAGAGGCAGGTCAGGTGGTCTGGTATTCCCGTCTCTTTCAGAATTTTCCACAGTTCATTGTGATCCACACAGTCAAAGGCTTTGGCATGGTCAATATAACAGAAATAGATGTTTTTCTGGAACTCTCTTGCTTTTTCGATGATCCAGCGGATGTTGGCAATTTGATCTCTGGTTCCTCTGCCTTTTCTAAAACCAGCTTGAACATCTGTAAGTTCACAGTTCACGTATTGCTGAAGGTTGGGGAATTTTGAGCCTTTTCTAAAACCAGCTTGAACATCTGGAAGTTCACAGTTCACATATTGCTGAAGCTTGGGGAATTTTGAGCATTACTTTACTAGCGTGTGAGATGAGTGCAATTGTTCGGTAGTTGAGCATTCTTTGGCATTGCCGTTCTTTGGGACTGGAATGAAAACTGACCTTTTCCAGTCCTGTGGCCACTGCTGTTTTCGAAGTTTGCTGGCATGTTGAGTGCAGCACTTTTACAGCATCATCTTTCAGGATTTTAAATAGTTCAATTCGAATTCCATAACCTCCACTAGCTTTGTTCATAGTGATGCTTTCTAAGGCCCACTTGACTTCACATTCCAGGATGTCTGGCTCTAGGTGAGTGATCACACCATCGTGATTATCTGGATAGTGAAGATCCTTTTCGTAAGTTCTTCTGTGTATTCTTGCCATCTCTTCTTACAAAAGGACAAATACCACATGATTTCACTTATATGAGGTATCCAAACCAGTCAGACTGATAGAAACAGAAAGTAGAATGATGGTTACTAGGAGTTGTGGAGAGGAGGAAAAGGGGAGTTGTATAATGGATATAGAATCTGAAATATGCGAAATGAAAAGGTTCTGAAGATCTATTTCAAAACAATGTGAATATACTATATACTGATGAACTGTACACTTGAAAATGACTAAGATGGTAAAATCTATGTTATGTGCTTTCTATCACAATTTAACAAAATAAAACTGAGACAGTCCCAGGCAAACTGGAGCAAGTTGTTCACCCTAGTACCATCACTCAGCAAAAGGAACATTGTTGTAATGCCATATTAGGAATAATGAATTCTCCTGCTTCTTAGGCTCAAAGAAAACTGCTCTCCTGCAAACTTGAACATAGTAAATTTTCTTTATTCCTCCAGGACAGGTGGACACAAGATTAAGAAAGACTAAGGAAGACTTAAATGAAACTTAGAATCAAAAGATTGAGACTCTTACATTTAGATCTTTAATCCATTTTGAGTTTATTTTTGTGTATAGTATCAGAAAGTGTTCTAGTTTCATTCTTTTACAGGTGGTTGACCAGTTTCCCCAGTACCACTTGTTAAAGAGATTGTCTTTTCTCCATTGTATATTTTTTCCTCCTTTTTCAAAGATAAGGTGTCCATAGGTGCGTGGATTTATCTCTGGGCTTTCTGTTTTGTTCCACTGATGTATATTTCTGTCTTTGTGCCAGTACCATACTGTCTTGATGAATGTAGATTTGTAGCATAGTCTGAGGTCAGGCAGATTGATTCCTCCAGTTCAATTCTTCTTTCTCAAGATTGCTTTGGCTATTCAATTAATGATCTAAATGTAAGACCAGAAACTATAAAACTCATAGAGGAAAACACAGGCAAAACACTCTGTGACATAATTCACAGCAAGATCCTCTATGACACACCCCCTAGAGTAATGGAAATAAAAGCAAAAATAAACAAATGGGACACAATTATACTTAAAAGCTTTTGCACAATGAAGGAAACTTTGTCAAAAGTGAAAGACCAAGGTGAAAAGACTGCTTCAGAATGGGAGAAAAGTAACAGCAAACCAAGCAACTGACAAAGAATTACTCTCAAAAATATGCAAGCAGCTCATGCAGCTCAATACCAGAAAAATAAACGACCCAATCAAAAAATGGGCCATAGAACTAAACAGACATTCCAAAGAAGACAAACAGATGGCTAACAAACACATGAAAAGATGCTCAACATCACTCATTTTCAGAGAAATGCAAATCAAAACCACAAAGAGGTACCATCTCATGCTGGTCAGAATGGCTGCTATCAAAAATCTACAAGCAATAAATGATGGAGAGGGTGTGGAGAAAAGGGGACCCTCTTACACTGTTGGTGGGAATACAAACTAGTACAGCCACTATGGAGAACAGTGTGGAGATTCCTTAAAAGACTGGAAATGGGACTGCCATACGACCCAGCAATCCCACTTCTCGGCATACACAGCAAGGAGACCAGAATTGAAAAAGACATGTGTACCCCAGTGTTCATTGCAGCACTGTTTATAATAGCCAGGACATGGAAGCAACCTAGATTTCCATCAGCAAACGAATGGACAAGAAAGCTGTGGTACATATACACAATGGAGTATTACTCAGCTATTAAAAAGAATGTATTTGCTCCAGTTCTAATGAGGTGGATGAAACTGGAGACTATTATACAGAGTGAAGTAAGTCAGAAAGAAAAACACCAATACAGTATATTAATGCATATATATAGAATTTAGAAATATGGTAACGATGACCCTATATGCGAGACAGCAAAAGAGACAGAGATGTAAATAACAGACTTTTGGACTCTGTGGGATAAGGTGACAGTGGGATGGTTTGAGAGAATGGCATTGAAACATGTATATTACCATATGTGAAATAGATTGCCAGTCGAAGTGTGATGCTTGAAACAGGGCACTCAAAGCCGGTGCACTGGGACAACCCAGAGGGATGGGATGGGGAGGGAGGTGGGAGGGGAGTTCGGGTGGGGGACATGTGTACACCTGTGGTTGATTCATGTCAATGTATGGCAAAAACTACCATAATATTGTAAAGTAATTAGCCTCCAATTAAAATAAATAAATTGAAAAAAAAAAAAAGAAGATTGAGATTCTGCACATGCTGTCTCCCTGAAATACATAAGGATGGGACACCTGAAATGATCACCAAAGAGGGAGATGTCTGATGAGACTGTTTCATTTTTAATTGTTGGGCAGCGTCAGGGTTTGTCACTCAGTCATGAGACCCCACTGACTGTAGCACACCAGGCTCCTTTGTTCATGGGATTCTCCAGGCAAGAATACTGGATTGGGTAGCCATTTCCTTCTCCAGGGGCTCTTCCCAATCCAGGGATTGAACTCAGGTCTCCTGTGTTGCAGGTAGATTCTTTACTGCCTGAGCCCCCAAGCAGATAATTATGGGTCACGTCCTTATTTGAAAAGCCACTATCACCACATCTTTAGGAATGCCTTAATTGCTGCAGTCTGGTCTGCAGGGATGTGAGGAACTGAGAGTTAGCTGGCGTGTCCACACTTGGGTCTGGGGCTTAAAAAGAGAAAAGTGTTCTCTTCAAACCAGGGTTGAACAGCTGCCCAGTTTAAAGGTGAATGCTGGAGCCAAAACTGTGCAAGCAGCTACCCCTTCCCAGTTGCAGCTCTCACTCTACAGACTCTCTTGGAGCCTTAGTGATTAACGTTTCTGCCTTATGTACTTGACAAATATTTGCTTTAAGATATAGAAAGAATATATCTATATCTTGAAGACATTTTCTTCATAAAGGTTTCTTCGCATCTGCCTCTAGATAGAATGACTGTCCCTAAATTCTCCCTTGCAGCTTCCAACACAAATAAGAATAGTTTCCGTGGACCTCAGAGCACATTTTCCAAGACACATTGCATAGGTCACAGCAGAATGAACAAACTGGACTCCTCCCATTCCTTCCCTACCACATCCTATGACAAAAACTGCCCCATTGTGCCTTCTCTTTTGTCTACATTTTCCTTCCACATACCTTAAAATAATTGGACCATAGAATGAATTAATCACTTTCCAAATTTCCTGCTCTTAAAAAATTAAAAAGTATGGTTTTAATCAGAAAGAACAAAAGAAAAAACTTTCTCATTCTTTCAGAAGTTGAATATGACTTAAGAATTCCTTATGATCAAATTCTACATGCAGAAAAATTATTCCTTCAGGGTTTGTGTTCTGTATCCTCTGAATCAGGTTAGGATTAATGGCTAGTGTTTTTTTCTTAACCCTATGGAATCATTCTTTTGAAAATGAAATGCTATTAGAACACTACTAGCAAGATCCCAGGCAGGGACTTTTGAAATTTCATGCTCTTGATTTATTTATCTACTGTGATATTCCCACCACATTGATCTCTTTAGCAGTTCCTAAAGCAAACCATACTTATTAAAATATTCCTTTGTCTTTCACACATTGTTCTCTTTGCCTGAAATATCATTCCTCTTTCCTAATCTTCCCACCTTTCTCGTTCTAGCAAAAATCTTCCCTTATTTAAAGTAGCAGACTATTTTTGTTCAGTCACTAAGCTATGTCTCACTCTTTGCGACCCCAGGTCCTGCAGCATTCCAGGCTTCCCTGTCCTTCACTATGTCCCAGAATTTGCTCAAACTTATGTCTATTGAGTCGGTAATGCCATCCAACATTCTCATCTTCTGTTGCTCTCATTTCCTCATGCCCTCAATCCTTCCCAGCATCAGGGTCTTTTCCAATGAATCATTTCTTCCCATCAGAGGGCAAAGTATTGAAGCTTCAGCTTCAGCATCAGCATCAGTCCTTCCAATGAATATTTGGGGTTGATTTCTTTTAGGATGGACTGGTTTGATCTTCTGGAGAAGGCAATGGCACCCCACTCCAGTACTCTTGCCTGGAAAATCCCATGGATGGAGGAGCCTGGTAGGCTGCAGTCCATGGGGTCGCTAAGAGTCAGACACGACTGAGAGACTTCACTTACACTTTTCACTTTCATGCATTGGAGAAGGAAATGGCAACCCACTCCAGTGTTCTTGCCTGGAGAATCCCAGGGACAGGAGAGCCTGGTGGGCTGCCATCTATGTGGTCGCACAGAGTTGGACACGACTGAAGTGACATAGCAGCAGCAGCAGCAGCAGTTTGATCTTGCTATCCAAGAGTCTTCTTCAGCACCATAATTTGAAAGCATCAATTCTTCAGCATTCAGCCTTATTTATGATCCAGCTTTCACATCCATACATGATCACTAGAAAAACCACAGCTTTGACTATATGGACTTTTGCTGGTGAAGTAATATTTCTGCTTTTTAGTATGCTGTCTAGGTTTGTCATGGCTTTTATTCTAAGGAGCAAAGGTCTTTGAATTTCATGGCTGAAATCACCATTTGCAGTGATTTTGGAGCCCAAGAAAAGAAAATCTGTCACTGTTTCCACTTTTTCCCTATATATTTGCCATGAAGTGATGGGCCCAGGTGCCATAATCTTAGATTTTTCAATGTTGAATTTTAAGCCAGATTTTTCACTCTCCTCACACACCCTCAGAAGATTTTTAGTTCCTCTTCATTTTCTGTCATTAGAGTGGTATCATCTGCATATCTGAGGTTGTTGATATTTCTCCTGGCAATCTTGATTGTAGCTTGTGAGTACCGAGCCTGGCATTTTGCATAATGTCAGTTCAGTTCAGTTGCTCAGTTATGTCTGACTCTTTGCGATCCTATGGACTGCAGCACGCCAGGCTTCCCTGTCCATCACCAACTCCCAAAGCTTACTCAAACGTATGTCCATCGAGTCGGTGATGCCATCCAAACATCTCATCCTCTGTTGTAACCTTTTCCTCCTGCCTTCAATCCTTCCCAGCATCAGGGTCTTTTCCAAGGATTCAATTCTTTGCATTAGGTGGCCAAAGTATTGGAGTTTCAACTTCAGCATCAGTCCTTCCAATGAATATTTAGGGCTGATTTCCTTTAGGATGGACTGGTTGGATCTCCTTGCAGTCCAAGGGACTCTCAAGAGTCTTCTCCAACACCGCAGTTCAAAAGCATCAATTTTTCAGTGCTCAGCTTTCTTTATAGTCCAACCCTCACATCCATACATGACTCCTGGAAAAACCATAACTTTGACTAGATGGACGTTTGTTGGCAAAATAATGTCTCTGCTTTTTAATATGCTGTCTAGGTTGGTCATAACTTTTCTTCCAAGGAGCAAGCGTCTTTTAAATTCAAGGCTGCAATCACCATCTGGACTGATTTTGGAGCCCCCAAATTAAAGTCTCACACTGTTTCCATTGTTTCCCAATCTATTTGCCATGAAGTGATGGGACCGGATGCCATGATCTTCGTTTTCTGAATGTTTTCTGAATGTTGAACTTTAAGTCAACTGTTTCACTCTCCTCTTTCACTTTCATCAACAGGTTCTTTAGTTCTTCTTCGCTTTCTGCCATAAGGGTGGTGTCATCTGCATATATGCAGTTATTGATATTTCTCCCAGCAATCCTGATTCCAGCTTGTGCTTCATCCAGCCCCACATTTCACATGATGTACTCTGCATATAAGTTAAATAAGCAGGATGACAATATACAGCCCTGATGTAATCCTTTCCAATTTGAAATCAGTCTGTTGTTCCATGTTCAGTTCTAACTGTTGCTTCTTGATCTGCATGCAGATTTCTCAGGAGGCAGTTAAGATGGTCTGGTATTCCGTTCTCTTTAAGAATTTTCCACAGTTTATTGTGATCCACACAGTCAAAGGCTTTGCGTAGTCAATAAAGCAGAAGTAGATGTTTTTCTGGAACTCTCTTGCTTTTTTGATAATCCCACAGATGTTGGAAATTTGATCTCTGGTTCCTCTGCCTTTTCTAAATCCAGCTTGAACATGTGTAAGTTCATAGTTCACATACTGCTGAGGTCTGGCCTAGAGAATTTTGACCATTACTTTGCTAGCAATGTGAAGTTAGAGAACTGTTGGTAGTTTGAGCATTCTTTAGCATTGCCTTTCTTTGGGATTGAAATGAAAACTGACCTTTTCTAGTCCTGTGGTCACTGCTGAGTTTTCCAAATTTGCTGATATATTGAGTAGCAAAATCAGATTGATTGTATTCTTTGCAGCTGAAGATGGAGAAGCTCTATATAGTCAGCAAACATAAGACCTAGAGTTGACGATGGCTCAGACCATGAGATCCTTATTGAAAATTTTAGTCTTAAATTGAAGAAAGTAGGGAAGCCACTAGGCCATTCAGGTATGACCAATATAATCTTTTATTATTATACAGTGGAGGTGAGAAACAGGTGCAAAGGATTAGATCTGGTAGACAGAGTGCCTGAAGGGCTGTGGATGGAGGTTTGCAACACTGTATACAAGGTGGTGATCAAAACCATCCCAAAGAAAAAGAAATGAAAGAAGCAAATTGGTTGTCTGAAGAGGCCTTACAAATAGCTGAAAAGAAAAGAAGTGAAAGGCAAAGGAGAAAGGGAAAGGTATATCCAACTGAATGCAGAGTTCCAAAGAACAGCAAGGAAAGATAAGAAAGCTTTCCTAAGTGAACAATGCAAAGAAAGAGAGGAAAACAATAGAATGAAAAGGATTAAAGAGCTCTTCAAGAAAATTTGAGATATTATGGGAATATTTCTTGCAAAAATGAGCACAATAAAGGAGAGAAATGGAGGACCTCACAGAAACAGAAGAGATTAAGAAGAGGTCGCAAGAATACACAGAAGAACTATACAAAAAACGTCTTAATGACTCAGATAACCACAATGGTTCTAACTCAGATAACACCTAGAGCAAGACATCTGGAGTGTGAATTCAAGTGGGCCTTAGGAAGCATTACTACCAACAAAGCTAGGGGAGGTAATAGAATTCCAGCTGAGCTATTTAAAATCCTAAAAGTAGCACACTAGGTGATATTTAATCCCAGCCTCCTTTTCTGACAATACCCTTTATGATACCAAGTTGATTTGAATATCCACCTCAGTGCTTTCACTGCACCAGGTGCATAATCTATTGTAGAACAATTTCTCTGTAACATCTCTCAGTTCAGTTCAGTCATTCAGTCATGTCTAACCCTTTGCGACTCCATGGTCAGCAGCACGCCAGGCCTCCCTGTCCATCATCTACTCCCAGAGTCTACTCAAATTCATGTCCACTGAATCGGTGATGCCATCCAACCATCTTATCCCCTGTCATCCCCTTGTCCTCCTGCCTTCTGCCTCCTGCCTATTTCCAGGCATCAAAGTCTTTTCAAATGAGTCAGTTCTTCGCATGAGGTGGCCAAAGTATTGGAGTTTCAGCTTTAGCATCAGTCCTTCCAATGAATATTGAGGACTGTTTTCCTTTAGGATGGACTGGTTGGATCTCCTTGCAGTCCAAGGGACTCTCAAGAGTCTTCTCCAACACCACAGTTCAAAAGCATCAATTCTTCAGTGCTCAGCTTTCTTTATAGTCCATCTCTCATATTCATGATGACTACTGGAAAAACCATAGCTTTGACTAGATGGACCTTTGTTGACAAAGTAATGTCTCTGCTTTTTAATACATTGTCTAGGTTGATCATAACTTTTCTTTCAAGGAGCAAGCATCTTTTAATTTCATGGCTTCAGTCACCATCTGCAGTGATTTCAGAGCCCCAGAAAATAAAGTCTCTCACTGTTTCCATTGTTTCCCCATCTATTTGCCATGAAGTGATAGGACCAGATGCCATGATCTTCGTTTTCTGAATGTTGAGCTTTAAGCCAACTTTTTCACTCTCCTCTTTCACTTTCATCAAGAGGTTTTTTAGTTCCTCTTCACTTTTTGCCATAATGGTGGTGTCATCTGTATATCTGACGTTATTGATATTTTTCCTGGCAATCCTGATTCCAGTTTGTGCTGCATCCAGCCCAGCATTTCTCATGATATACTCTGTAAATAAATTAAATAAGCAGGGTGACAATATGCAGCCTTGATGTACTCCTTTTCCTATTTGGAACCAGTCTGTTGCTCCATGTCCAGTTCTAACTGTTGATTCCTGACCTACATACAGATTTCTCAAGAGGCAGGTCAGGTGGTCTGGTATTCCCATCTCTTCAAGAATTTTCCAGGGTTTGCTGTGATCCACACAGTCAAAGGATTTAGCGTATTCAATAAAGCAGAAATAGATGCTTTTTTCTTGCCTTTTTGATGATCCAGTGGATGCTGGCAATTTGATCTCTGGTTCCTCTGTCTTTTCTAAACCAGCTTGAACATCTGAAAGTTCACAGTTCACATATTGTTGAAGCCTGGCTTGGAGAATCTTGAGCGTTATTTTACTAGTGTGTGAAATGAGTGCAATTGTGTGGTAGTTTGAGCATTCTTTGGCATTGCCTTTCTTTGGGACTGGAATGAAATTGACCTTTTCCAGTCCTGTGGCCACTGCTGAGTTTTCCAAATTTGCTGGCATATTGAGTGCAGCACTTTCAAGGCATCATCTTTCAGGATTTGAAATAGCTCAGCTGGAATTCCATCACCTCCACTAGCTTTGTTCATAGTGATGCCTCCTAAGGCCCACATGACTTCACATTCCAGGATGTCAGGCTGTAGGTGAGTGATCACACCATCATGATTATCTGGGCCATGAAGATCTTTTTGTATAGTTCTTCTGTATATTTTTGCCACCTCTTCTTAATATCTTCTGTTTCTGTTAGGTCCATACACAGGGACAGGGGCTCTGGGCACAGTAGACTTGGGTATGACATAAGCCCTCTTGGAGGAGGTTGCCATTAACCCCACCATAGAGCTGCCAGACCTTACACGGGACTGGGAAATAGACTCTTGGAGTGCATAAACAGAACCTTGTGTGCATCAGGACCCAGGAGAAAGGAGCAGTGACCCCACAAGAGACTGACACAGACTCACCTGTGCATGTCTAGGAGTATCCAGTGGAGATGTGGGTTGGTGGTGGCCTGCTGTAGGGCTAGGGGCACTGAGTGTAGCAGTGCATGCATGGAGGTCGCCATTATCTTCACTACCTCCACCATAGTTTGCTCAAGGTAAATAGCAGGGAGGGAACACAGCTCCACCCATCAACAGAAAACTGGATTAGGGATTTACTGAGCTTGGCCCACATTGTACAGGAGACAGGGATCAAGACCATTTCCATGGAAAAGAAATGCAAAAAAGCAAAATGGCTGTCTGGGGAGGCCTTACCAAATAGCTGTGAAAGAAGAGAAGTGAAAAGCAAAGGAGAAAAGGAAAGATATAAGCATCTGAATGCAGAGTTCCAAAGAATAGCAAGGAGAGATAAGAAAGCCTTCCTCAGCAATCAATGCAAAGAAATAGAGGAAAACAACAGAATGGGAAAGACTAGAGATCTCTTCAAGAAAATTAGAGATACCAAGGGAACATTTCATGCAAGGAAGGGCTCGATAAAGGACAGAAATGGTATGGACCTAACAGAAGCAGAAGATATTTAGATATTAAGAAGAGGTGGCAAGAATACACAGAAGAACTGTACAAAAAAGATCTTCACGATCAAGATAATCACGATGGTGTGATCACTCACCTAGAGCCAGACATCATGGAATGTAAAGTCAAGTGGGCCTTAGAAAGCATCACAAAGCTAGTGGAGCTGATGGAATTCCAGTTGAGCTATTTCAAATCCTGAAAGATGATGCTGCACTCAACATGCCAGCAAATTTGGAAAACTCAGCAGTGGCCACAGGACTGGAAAAGGTCAGTTTTCATTCCAATCCCAAAGAAAGGCAATCCCAAAGAATGCTCAAATTACTGCACAATTGTACTCATCTCACATGCTAGTAAAGTAATGCTCAAAATTCCCCAAGCCAGGCTTCAGCAATATGTGAACCGTAAACTTTCAGATGTTCAAGCTGGTTTTAGAAAAGGCAGAGGAACCAGAGATCAAATTGCCAACATCTGCTGGATCATGGAAAAAGCAAGAGAGTTCCAAAAAAACATCTATTTCTGCTTTATTGACTATGCCTAAGCCTTTGACTGTGTGGATCACAATAAACTGTGGAAAATTCTGAAAGAGAGGGGAATACCAGACCACCTGACCTGCCTCCTGAGAAACCTATATGCAGGTCAGGAAGCAACAGTTAGAACTGGACATGGAACAACAGACTGGTTCCAAATTGGAAAAGGAGTATGTCAAGGCTGTATATTGTCACCCTGCTTATTATATGCAGAGTACATCATGAGAAATGCTAGGCTAGAAGAAGCACAAGCTGGAATCAAGATTGCAGGGAGAAACATCAATAACCTCAGATATGCAAATGACACCACCCTTATGGCAGAAAGTGAAGAGGAACTAAAGAGCCTCTTGATGAAAGTGAAAGAGGAGAGTGAAAAAGTTGGCTTAAAGCTCAACATTCAGAAAACAAAGATCATGGCATGTGGTCCCATCACTTCATGGGAAATAGATGAGGAAACAGCGGAAACAGTGTCAGACTTTATTTTCTGGGGCTCCAAAATCACTGCAGATGGATACTGAAGCCATGAAATTAAAAGACACTTATTCTTTCGAAGAAAAGTTATGACCAACCTAGACAGCATATTGAAAAGCAGAGACATTACTGTGCCAACAAAGATCCATCTAATCAAGGCTATGGTTTTTCCAGTGGTCATGTATGGATGTGAGAGTCAGACTGTGAAGAAAGCTGAGCACCGAAGAATTGATGCTTTTGAATTGTGGTGTTGGAGAAGACTCTTGAGAGTCCCTTGTGCTGCAAGGATATCCAACCAGTCCATTCTAAAGGAGATCAGTCCTGGGTGTTCTTTGGAAGGAATGATGCTAAAGCTGAAACTCTAGTACTTTGGCCACCTCATGAGAAGAGCTGACTCATTGGAAAAGACTCTGATGCTGGGAGGGATTAGGGGCAGGAGGAGAAGGGGACGTCAGAGGATGAGATGGCTGGCTGGCATCACCGAGTCGATGGACATGAGTCTGAGTGAACTCCGCAAGTTGGTGATGGACAGGGAGGCCTGGTGTGTTGCAATTCATGGGGTCGCAAAGAGTTGGACTCAAGTGAGGGACTGAACTGAACTGAACTGAGTTTGGCCCCACCCATCAGAACAAGACCCAGTTTCCCCCTCAGTCTCTCCCATCAGCAACTTTCCAAAAGCCTCTTATCCTTCTCCATCAGAGGGCAGACAGACTGAAAACCACAATCACTGAAAACTAACCAATCTAATCACATGGACCACAGCCTTCTCTAACTCAATGAAACTATGAGCCATGCACGTAGGGCCACCCAAGACGGTCGGGTCATGGTGGAGAGTTCTGACCAAATGTGGTCCACTGGAGAAGGGAATGGGAAACCACTTCAGTATTCTTGCCTTGAGAACCCCATGAACAGTATGAAAAGGCAAAAAGATAGGACAGTGAAAGATGAACTCCCCAGGATGTTAGGTGCCAATATGCTACTGGAGATCAGTGGAGAAATAACTCCAGAAACAATGAAGAGACAGAGCTAAAGTAAAAACAGCACCCAGTTGTGGATGTGACTGGTTATGGAAGCAAGGTCCAACACATAAAGAGCAATATTGCATAGGAACCTGGAATGTTAGGTCCATGAATCAAGGCAAATTGGAAGTGATCAAACAGGAGATGGCAAAAGTAAATGTTGACATTTTAGGCATCAGCAAACTAAAATGGACTGGAATGGGTGAATTTAACTCAGATGACCTGAGTTATATCTACTACTACTATTATATCTACTACTGTGGTTAAGAATCCCTTAGAAGAAATGGCGGAGAAGGCAATGGCAACCCACTCCAGTACTCTTGCCTGGAAAGCCCCATGGACGGAGGGGCCTTGTGGGCTGCAGTCCATGGGGTGGCTAAGAGTCAGGCATGACTGAGCGACCTCATTTTGACTTTTCACTTTCATGCATTGGAGAAGGAAATGGCAACCCACTCCAGTGTTCTTGCCTGGAGAATCCCAGGGACAGAGGAGCCTGGTGGGCTGCCGTCTATGGGGTCACACAGAGTCAGACATGACTGAAGTGACTTAGCAGCAGCAGCGGCAGAAAAAATGGAATAGCCATCATAGTAAACAAAAGAGTCTGAAATGCAACACTTGGATGCAATCTCAAAAATGACAGAATGATCTGTTTGTTTCCAAGAAAAACCATTCAATATCATGGTAATCCAAGTCTATGTCCCAACCAGTAATGCTGAAGAAGCAAAAGTTGAACAGTTCTATGAAGACCTACAAGACCTTCTAGAACTAATACCCAAAAAAGATGTCCTTTTCATTATAGGGGACTGGAATGCAAAAGTAGGAAGTCAAGAAACACCTGGAGTAACAGGCAAATTTCGCCCTGGAGTACAGAATGAAGCAGGGCAAAGGCTAATAGAGTTTTGCCAAGAGAACGCACTGGTCATAGCAAACACCCTCTTCCAACAACACAAGAGAAGACTCTACACATGGACATCACCAGATGGTCAACACCAAAATCAGATTGATTATATTCTTTGCAGCCAAAGATGGAGAAGCTCTATACAGTCAGCAAAAACCAGATGGGGAGCTGACTGTGGCTCAGAGAATAACTCCTTATTGCCAAATTCAGACTCAAATTGAAGAAAGTAGGGAAAACTACTAGACCATTCAGGTATGACCTAAACCAAATCCCTTATGATTATGCAGTATAAGTGAGAAAGATTTAAGAGACTAGATCTGATAGAGTGCCTGATGAACTATGGACAGAGGTTCATGACATTGTATAGGAGACAGGGATCAAGACCATCCCCAAGAAAAAGAAATACAAGAAAGCAAAATGGCTGTCTGACGAAGTCTTAGAAATAGCTGTGATAAGAAGAGAAGCTAAAAGCAAAGGAGAAAAGAAAAGATACCCATTTGAATGCAGAGTTCCAAAGAATAGCAAGGAGAGATAAGAAAGCTGGTAAGTTCCAAAGAATAGCAAGGAGAGATAAGAAAGCTGATAAGAAAACCTTCCTCAGTGATCAGTGCAAAGAAATAGAGGAAACCAATAGGACAGGAAAGACTAGAGCTCTCTTCAGGAAAATTAGAGATAGCAAGGGAGTATTTCATGCAAAGATGGGCTCAATAAAGGACAGAAATGGTAACATCACTATCTGCTTACTATTGTTTTCAATTGTTGATAAACGCCAGGGCAGATACAAAGGCACAGTCTTTCTTGTGACCTCAAGAGCTAGAATTCACTCAGTGGTTTCACATTGTAGTCTTTAAGAAATTTTTATTGAGTGACATGAAAGAGTACTAACAAACTACAAAACAAAAACAAGAACCTAAAGGAATTGAAGACAAACCATAGAAAAAAAGTTATAAAGAATTATTGTACTAGTTCAATAGCTTTTCCCTCCATAGAAGACTGTGATTGTTTTAATTTGCATACAAATTACATAATTATTTTTCACATCTTTTTCTTGGAGAAAAATTTCTCCAAGTTTAATTTAAAGCATAATTTCCTGGAATTCAACCACATAAACATGTTTTGAAAACTAAGACCCTCTTTCATATTTTATTTTGCCTCCATCATCAACTCTATCCTGGGCATTTTCTTCTGGCTTGAGCTGCTTCTACAGCCTTTTAATATATAAAATGTGACAGAAACAAGGATACACTTTTAACCATGGAACTCATACTTCTCATAAGAAGACATTTTAGTTTTCAGCCTCAACTGCAAAGTCTTTAGAAAGAACAGGCTTCTAGCATAAAACTAAAGCATAGG
This sequence comes from Bubalus kerabau, assembly GCF_029407905.1. Taxonomy (NCBI): domain Eukaryota; kingdom Metazoa; phylum Chordata; class Mammalia; order Artiodactyla; family Bovidae; genus Bubalus; species Bubalus kerabau. Next base: position 27,552,855 of record NC_073630.1, on the reverse strand, counting down.
AGTCATATGAGTCAATTATCATAGGTAATAATATGCCATCCTACCTTCTCTATACCTCCAGTGAATGAACTAGCTCTCTACATGTTAAGGATTCACATGGTAATATTTCTTAAATAGAGGATAGAGTGTGTGTTACTGTTGTTTATTCCTTTGTGGAAGGATTTATTTAAATTTCAATTTATCTATGTAAGCATGGAGAATTCTCTTTAGCTATTGTTAAAAGGGTTTTTATTGAGTGGTCCATTAATCTGACATTTAAAATGGCTACCAATAGAACCTACTTACTGCATGCAAGAACTCTGATCTAGGGCATATATAGCCATTATGATATCTCAGAAGATCTAGAAAAATTATTTCAGGAATGGGAATGAGAGTGTTGGTGGTGATGACGGTGCTGGTAGCGCTAGAAGTAGAAGGCTGATAGTGACAATGGGGATGATGTTATTGGTGGTTGAAGTTACAGCAATGACAGTGGTGATGGCAGCGGTGACAATGCTAATGGCCATTGCTGGTGGCCATGGTAACATGGGGGGACTAGTGGTTGCCTTGACAATGGTAACCATGGTAATGGTGATAGTGGAAATGCTGGTGATGGTTTTAGTGGCTGTTTTGAAGTGAAGTGAAGTGAAGTGAATGAAGTCGCTCAGTTGTGTCCGACTCTCTGCAACCCCATGAACTGTAGCCTACCAGGCTCCTCTGTCCATGGGATTTTCCAGGCAAGAGTACTGGAGTGGATTGCCATTTCCTTCTCAAGGGCATCTTCCCAACCCAGGGATCGAACCCGGGTCTCCTGCATTGTAGCCAGATGCTTTACCATCGGAGCCACCAGGGGAGTCAGTGGCTGTTTTAGATGATGATAATAACAGTGATGCTGGTGGTATTCACAGTAAACAGTGGTGGTGGTGATAGAGCAATGGTATTTGTGGTTGTTTTAGTGGTGATAGTAATGGTAGCAGTAGTGATGGTAGTGGGTTTCCCTGGTGGCTCAGATGGTAAAGAATCTGCCTGCAATGTGGAGACCTGGGTTCAATCCCTGGGTTGGGAAGATCCCCTGGAGAAGGGAATGGCTACCCACTCCAGTATCCTTGCCTGGAGAATTCCATGGACAGAGGAGCCTGGCGGGCTGCAGTCCATGGGGTCACAAAGAATCGGACAGGACGGGGGAGCCTGGTGGGCTGCCGTCTATGGGGTCGCACAGGGTCGGACACGACTGAAGTGACTTAGCAGCAGCAGCAGCAGAGCAACTTTCATTCACTCACACATTCAGTGGTAGTATAGTACTTTTTCTGTTTAGTATTTAGATACTCAGCACAGGACTAAGAAAGGTGACTTTTTAAAATCAAAATTCAGTATTTTAATTTATATTTAAATATTAGCTATGTAGTAGCTAAATATGTTCATATATGAAGATATTTATAGTATACATACTTTATTTTTATTGAAATATAGTTGCTGTAGAATATTATCTTATAGGTGTGCAATATAGTGATTCACAATTTTTAAAGGTTATATTCCATTTACAGTTGTTATAAAAATTGGCTATACTCCCTGTGTTGTATGAGATATCCTTGTAGTTTATTTCATAACTAATACTTTGTACCTCTTACTCCCCTACTTTGCATTGCCCCTCCCACCTTCCGTCTCCCCACTGGTAACCACTAGTTTGTTCTCTACATCTGTGAGTTTGTTTGAAGAGAGATAAACTTTTGAACAAGCTCCTGACAACTCTTCTCCATGAATATACAAGAGAAGATGAGTAATAGATTAATACTAGGAAAAAGTCTTCCATTTATATTTAAGTAATATCATGCTCAGAAGTTTGCCTCAGATTCTTTAAAATCATTTCTCCCTGAATGCCATCTGGCATCTGCCCCTCACTCCCAACCCTCAAGCCACACATTTCACACTTACATTCACCCCTTTCACTATTTATGCAGAGAACTCAAACCAAATGTCATTTCCTCTGAGAAACCTCCCCTGATACCAACCTCATCATAATTCCCGGGGCTTTCCACTCACCAAGTATTTATCACAGTTTTAAACTATTTACTTATCTATCTCTCCAGTAAATAAAAAAGATCCTTGAAGACAGGCAAAAACTATGCCTTTTCGTCTCTATATTCCCAACATCTAGCACAGTGTGAAATAAATGTTTGCTGAATGCCTAAAGAAAAAGAATGAATCTTTCCTATAAAATGGTGGATTTCTTAGAAGGAATGGATTTATGTCTTTTTCATCTTAGTAATTTTTTGCTGACTATCTCCCAATGTTTTCTACAGTTGGCTTTTTGTGATAAAGGAGGAAAAATAAATTTAAAAGAGAATTTTAATATTCATTTGATCCAGAAAATAACACTGAGGTAGAGACATTAGTTCACTAGGATCCCTTCCATTCCTAAGACTCAGCAGTGCTACGGTACTAGTGAGGTATAATTATACCTGAGAAGTTATACTGACAGCCACAACGTCTTACTTCAGTCACCCAAGATTTCAGAAGCAATGTGCAGATCGTGCCCAGACCTTGTTATTCCCTTTCTAGTTCTCCTTCACAAAGTCATATTACCTTATTCCTCACTTCTTTCTCTTCTAATGGGTCTTTTTCATACATTGTACTAAGTACTTACTAGAACAACCCTCTTCCAGTAAGCCATAGAATTAATAGTAGTCACACTACTTACGTTTCAAGAACACTACCTCCTCCCCAGTTAAAGAAAAACGAGTCACTTTAGAAAATAAGACCTGCAAAGATGTAAACAGCATTGATTTGGTCCAGATGGTAAGGTTTGGCAGTTGCCTAAAGATTCACATGACCAGAGCTTCAGGACAAATCAATTCCACCACACCTTTGCTTGGAGATGGGCTGAAAACAAAAACAGGGTCAATTCCCAGTGTCACTGCAGTTTCTTTGATGTAGAGTCTCCTTCATTAGGGACATCGTTCTGGCACCAGAGATCAAAACAACTGGGCTTTATTATCTTTTGCTTGTTCCCTCTGATGCTGCTTGCGCCAAGAAAAGGAGGTGAATGATTTCCAACTTGGGTTCGGCCCTCCTGAGAACTTTGCGGTTTCATGAGTCTGAAAACAGTACAGTCATCCCCAAGACTACTTTGTCCTGTAGTGTTCATAGGGTCCCCTGTTCCCAAAGCAGACCTCTAAAAGCCATTTCTTCCAGTTCAACCAGCAGCCAAAAGTCAGCCTTGATAAATACGATTTTAATAAGTGCTAGAAAATCAGGAAATTGCCGGCCCTTGGCTCTTGTGATTTTTATCATACCGAGTTCCCTACAGAGAGCTGAAGAAGATCCAGTAATGTGTTGTCCTTCCTATCAGAGTCCTGCTAAAAAAAAAAAGTTTGCGTTGAAGAGATATTTTCCTGTCAGGTACTACTGTATTTCAAATGTATTCCCTTCTAGGAGAAAAAAGATGAAATTAATTTGAAAACAAAGAGAAGAGTCTGTAGCAACACTGGCAGAGGACAGAGTTTATTAAGTCGGCCCAAGAGTACTCCAAATCTACCATAAGGGAAACATCTGACAAAGAAAAATGTGTGCTGGCAACTTGTTTGATTGTAATTTCAATGAAAAATTGAAACCATACTTCCATGGGATTAAGCTTCCCTCATTCAGCAGAAGGAGGTTCCTGTTAACAGATACAGTCCATGTTAGCATCCCCCACACTTCTCCTTTCAGGCTGCTTGCCCATAAGTATACATCGTGAGCTGGAGATGGAAGAAATTTCCTCAATGTGCTCAGAGGTGGTAGAGCTGGATTTTAATACGCTGAGGAAAGTGGCTGCAATGGTGGCAAAATGTAGACACATGCCTTGCAGATGCAGTATTAATTAAGGGAATAAATAAGGCCAAAGTGGTTCCCTTCCAGAGAGATAATAAGACTCTCTAGATAGTGTACAGAAGAGGCCCATAGTTTACCTATTATAGTGCAACAATGCTGAATAGAGGAAGATTCTTTATTTTTCCCATGGGTATGTATTTTCATTGTCATACACAGGAGAGTGGTATAAGGAAAATGGTCATGTTCACGATTTGCAAAAGAATAAATGTTTGGGAAGGGAAAACAATGCACTGGAACCCAAGGGTCCTTCACAGTATGGGTCTACGAAGAATCTCAGAGCTGTTTACAGTATGTAAATAACCTAAGGAGTTAGTCAAAGCAGTGATAATTAATGTGTTTAAAGAGTAATGAACTCAAGAACGGTATATGGAAAATACAGCTGAGAGTTGAGCAAAGGCAAAGGCTGGAAGAAGAAATTATTTTGTCTGCATTTTTACTTACTTATTTTAAATAAGACTGCTGCTTGTCTCGCATTATGGTCCCTACTTACTTCTTTCACAGTCCTCTGACCATCCACAGAAACACACAGATATTCACCTGAAAACAACAACAAAAAAAATCAATCCTGGGGACAGAAAAAGGATTCTCTACTCCAGTGAAGCTATTTCACTATACAAAGTATTGAATTATTTGGGAGTGTTTGTAAGAGAAATACACATCTGGTGGGAAGAAGGAGAATGCATCTGAAGGTTAATCCCTTATGAAAGGGTCTCAGCCAAAGAATCTTCTATAGAGTGTGTGATGAAATACAGTTTCCCCAGGTAGCCCTAATTATGTAGAAAAATGTCCAGTGTTGCCCTGCCATGTCTACATTTTGTGTAAGTTCCCAAAGGCAGGAGTTATGTCTTTTAAACATTGCCTCTATTATCTGGCATATGAGATTGATGCTCAATTAGTAGAGTCAAATAAAATACCCTTTATAGAAACTCTGCTTTTATACAATTCAAGATAAAGTATGTTAAAATCAGAAGCCAAGAATTTTTTCATTACAAAAATCAACAAGAGCTGCTATAACCAAAGAAAAAGCAGCTAGGTTTTCAGATATGATTAACTCCAGTCACACCAATATCAGCCCAAGCCTGATTTGTTTTATATATTTTGTGATGTGCATATGCTCAGTTGTATCCAACTCTCTGTGACCCCATGGACTGTAGCTCGCCAGGGTCCTCGGTCCATGGGATTTCCCAGGCAAGTATACTGGAGTAGGTTGCCATTTCCTATTCCAGGCAATCTTCCCAACCTAGGATCAAACCTACCTCTCTTGTATCTCTTGCATTGGCAGATAGATTCTTTTACCACTGTGCCACCTTGGAAGCCACTATACACTTCTTCCATTACTTTAATGGTCAGCCTAAAACTTGAAAGTATCCTAAGGCTTAATTGCTATGAGTGTGCAGCCAGGAGGAATCACTCCAGTAATTCCAACACCTTTCTGCCCACAAAGCAAGAAATGATGTAGTACTTACTTCAGAATGTACACAAGTAAAAATCACATGGGGCACTGAAGATACTATACATTTCTGATTATATGTGTGGATCTCAACAAACTGGGGAAAATTCCTAATGAGATGGTACCAGACCACCTAACCTGTTTTCTGAGAAACCTGTATTCAGGCCAAGAAGCAACAGTTAGAACTGAACATGGAACAATAGACTGGTTCAAAATTGGGGAAGGAGTACAACAGGCTGTATAGTATATTGTCACTCTACTTATTTAACTTATATTCAGAGTGTATCATGTGAAATGCCAGGCTAGATGAATTGAAAGCTGGAATCAAACTTGCTGGGAGGAATAACAACCTCAGATATGCAAATGATACCACTCTAATGGCAGAAAGTGAAGAGCCTCTTGATAAGGAGAGTGAAAAGGCTGGTTTAAAACTCAACATTAAAAGAAATAAAACTAAGATCATGGCATCAGGTCCCATCACTTCATGACAAGTGAAGGGAGAAAAGTGGGAACAATGACAGATTTTGGTCTCCAAAATCACTAAGGACAGTGACTGCAGTCATGAAATTAAAAGACGCTTGCTCCTTGGCCAGAAAGTTATGACAAACCTAGACAGCAGATTAAAAATCAGAGATATCACTTTGCTGACAAAAGTCCATATAGTCAAAGCTATGGTTTTTCCAGTAATCATGCCAAAGAATTGATGCTTCCAAACTGTAATGCTGGAGAAGACTCTTCAGAATCCCTTGGACTGCAAGAATATCAATCAGTCCTAAAGGAAATCAACCCTGAATACTCAATAGAAGGACTGATGCTGAAGCTGAAGCTCCAATATTTCGGCCACCTGATGTGAAGAGCCGACTCATTGGAAAAGATCCTGATGCTGGGAGAGATTGAAGGCAAAAGGAGAAGAAGGTGGCAGAGGATGAGATGGTTAGATAGCATCACTGACTCAATGGACATTTATTTGAGCAAATTCCAGGAGATAATGAAGGACCGGGAAGCCTGGTGTGCTACAGTCCATGAGGTTGCAAAGAGTTGGATACAACTCAGTGACTGAACACCACCACCGCCAGATTTTGTTTAGAAACTGTTCTTTAAGGAGTTGTTCTTCCGTGCCCTGGGTCCCAGAAGGCAGGCCACAGGTCTTGGTAGGAGGAAGTTTATATTATAAATGGCCTGAGGAGAATCTCTTTCCTCTGTGAATAGCTAGTACAGCTCTACCAGATCATGATGTTGCTTGCAGGTAAAAGGATGAATGAAAACTCTGTTGTCCTGGATAGTAGAAACAGAGAGAAAAAGAGTTGTTTTCCAAAGTTCTGTCTTTCCAATATACCAAAAGGCAAACTGAAGAAATGAAAATCACCAGAAACACAGGATACACCATCACAAAGATCAACTAGAAACAAAAGCACTTGTTAGATGGCAAAGATTTGAGAAAACAGCAAGAACTGAAAGATAGCACAGTACAGGTGATAGCTATAGACAGAGGACTACTATGCTATTTTAACACCGTAATCCTTAAGTATGCATTGCTCTTGATGTGTGAAACAGTGCTGTTGTTGCATTCAGTACTTCCTGAACTTCTGCTTTAATATTGAATAAGGTCCAAAGCTGTGGAGGTGAGCAGAAACATGACCTTTTTCCTATTTAAGGATCATATACAAATAGATACCAAGTGTTAGAAATAAAGTAAAAATCAAATAACCTGAAAGTCAACATGAAGAAAATTCAATAAAGATCTTTGTTCTTAACAGATTTTAGTTTAGTATTCAATAATCTCTCTCCACAGATGAATAGCTCTAAATTATAACAAAGAATTTTAGTTGAGTCGGGTTGTTAAGCAATAGAATGATTGACACAAATAAGGCACATAATCTTTTGTGTTTTGTTTTGAGATATTAAATGAATTCTTATCTCCTGGGATGGTTTTCTTAAGCAATCCAACTGAATGACAAAGATACATTATTTTCAAATTCATCTTTTTATCTCAGTTTACAATTTCATGAATACAATTTTCATAAAAAGATATATTTCCAAGCCCTATATAATTTTACAAACAGGTCTTTTCCTTCTGAAGAGAACTCAGGAAGCATTAGATGGGTGCTTAGGGATCAAGCATTTAAGAAACAATATGCTGAACTATATAATTTTAAATAGTTTTAATATCTTGACTGCATGAGAAGATTTAAGTCTTACCCTATTTCTTCCTACCTGTAGGTCTTGAGACAAGTCTCTTGATCTTTCCGAAACATATTCCTTATTTTTAATATGTGTATAATCATACCTGTCTTAAAGGTTATGAGCTTAAATGGAATAATGCATTATAAATGAAGTTTACTTTGGCATATGAACAAAAGATATGGCTTTTAAAATATAGAATATTCATATGCTTTAATATGCACCCTTTTAGAATCACTTAACATAATAATCTCTGAAGTGTTTATCACCAAGAGAGACAATATTTTGTGAGGAATCTTTAATTTTTATCAGTAAATTAAAATTTTCACTTTCTAATATAGTGGCACTCAGTTTCTTCTGAAACTTTTTTTTTGCATATTAAGTTTATTGGATTGAAATTGTCATTCTTAAGACTAGCCAAAAATGACCCTGATAAGCATTATCTTGGCTTGTGCTAACACAGGGAGCAACTGTAAAGGGAATCCTTTGTTTTCCTCATTCACTTTGCAAGTTATTGCCCAAAATAGAGATACTCAAAGAGCTGTTTTGTAATATCTCTGTCTTTCAAATATGTCAAAAGGCCATATGATGTAGCTGCAGGGAAAAAATAAGACATATGGGGAGCTGTAAACAGAACAGCAGCTTAAATGCTCAGGTGACCTGAACTACAGACAGATCACACAAGGATTTGCCAAACAAGAATGAAGTTCTTATGACAAACACAGCTGAGAAATGAGTTGATCTGATGAACTTTTACATGGTTCATAGTCAGAATATAATGAAATACAAGGAGACCTGAGAGATTCATTGAGATCCTATTAAACCTTTATCACTCTTTAGTCTCCAGAGAATCTAGTTATTCAAAAAATGTGACATATAATCTGGTTCATTCAACCTTTCAGCACTATTTCCACTTCCAGGAGGAACATTGCTCCTTGGCGCATTTTGCTGGTGGCAATATTTGATGAAATATTCTATTTGAGAGTGATGTGTGGGGGTGGGGAACTAATTCTCCTCAAATAACCTACCACTGCTATGAAATCCTGGCTTTGTAGTCTATGTTGCTGAATTTTACAGAGAAGGATTTTTTTTTTTTTTCTTTTTACATTGGGAGAAAATCCAAAATAAAGAGACTTGCGAAACAGGACGCACTTCACTCTGCAGGGACAACAAAGGAGCTTCATATGTGCTGAGAGTGTACTTTCTTAAGTAGTTACATATGGTTTGCATCTGTTCATCTCTTAAGCACCTTATATCGTTAGCATTTCTTTGTTTAGTGAAATTTCCATTAGCTTTAATTATATAATAAAAACATCTTTCCAAAATGGCACCCTTTTGAGTTGTAAGCCTTGTATCCTTTGCTAAGGTAAATAATTTTGTGGCTGTTTCAAATAGTAGGAATCTCCTGAGAAAAGTGCTAATAATTTGAACCCATTCATTTCAGTCAACAGATGTTTACTGAATGCATATTAGGCTAAATGCTGGATACTTCTTCTCAGTTCTTCCTCTAATTCTCACCATTTATTAAATGTGCACTCTATACACTGATGTTCCTTTGACTATTAATTGGAAATTTTCAAAAAGACCATCAATTTCTATTTAAAATAATACTATTTATTTATTACCCTACATGCAAATAAATTGGGATGAAGACTATGAATCCCAGGTTCTAGTTTGCATGGTCTTAAACAAGTCCCTTGACCTCTTTGGTCTTGTGTGTTCTCCTGAGTGAATTAGAAAATCACTAAAGTCCTTCTCATTCTAGGACTTGTGGGTTCTCCATGGAATAGTTCACTATCAAAATGTGATCTGAGGGACTTCCTTGGTGGTCCAGTGATCGAGAACTTGCCTGCCAATGCAGGGGACATGGGTTCAATACCTGGTCTGGGAGGATCCCACATGTCATTGGACAACTAAGCCCAAGCTCTGCAGCTGCGAGCCCACGTGTCACAACTACTCAAGCCCACACACCTAGAGCCCGTGCTCCACGGCAAGAGAAGCCATTGCAGTGAGAAGCCTTCATACCACAACTAGAGAGTAGCCGCTGCTCGTCCATCACAACTAGAAAAAGCCTGCGCAGTCATGAAGACCCAGCTCAGCTAAAAGTAAATAAAAACAAATTTTAAGTCCTGGTGATGGATGTGTCTAAAAAAAATAAAAATTATAATCTGAAATTTCTGTCTCCAAAGGCAATATGCTCCTGACAGTTCCTACACAATATTCTGTCTTCAGCATTCACTGACTGAGAGGAGGCACAGATCACTTGGGGTGAACACTATAGCCATCGACTCAGAAATATTTTTATCAAACACAATGATAACTACTTCCTCCACATTCAATGTCAAACTCAATCTCTAACCTAAAGGTTAACTGTGCTATGGTCTAATTGTCAGCTGCACACAGTCTGTCTGGTCAAACCTCTGATGACTGGCTCTGGCTGTCAGGCGAGAAGCCGGTTAGAAAATATTTGGATCCTGGACACTGACTCTAGGGCTTTCTGATCCAGAGGGAGGTATCAAATATTATGTGGATCAGGCACTAAGGCCCTTCTCAGCATAGTCAGGTTTCCGCTGTAATTGCAATGCTATAAACTGGATAGTAGCTGCCTCAGTGTGATGTGTCTCAGTCTAGAATGGTCTGAATGGTCCAGTGGGAGCAAACTTTTAAGGCCCTCCCAAACGTAGAGCTCGCAGCAGCCTCCAACCCCACCCAGGCTGCGCACAGCTGCTTGCAGCCTGCCTAACCTGTGCTGAACATTCCCTGACATATTTAAGTCAGCTGCCCTTGTATTTGTGGGGCCAGAGGGAAAAGAAGAGGACAGAAAGTGAGAGAGTGGGAAACAGGGGTCTTCATGTCCTGTATCCTCAAGGAGTTATCATCTGAATAAGTTTGAAAATTCTTTCATTGTACTGAGTCACTGTGTTTCTCCAGATGAGAGAGATGAACCTCAATATGTTTGACAACAATGTCTGAAGCATTTCTGAAATCAGGTCTGTTAATTTGATTAAACACCCAGAGAGCAGATTAATCAGTCTTCTTTCTGCCTTTCACAACTCCTTCACAAGCCCTACATCCCAGGACCCTTTTCCATTCCTCAGCCTCCCCCTCCACAAGCCCTCATCTCTCATTTCCCTCCTAACTCACAGTGTACATGTCCTTCTCTGAGTCTATCAATGGTTCCCTGCGTGTGTCTATGTGTGCCACTTTCTGTATGTCTTTGTCTCTTTCTGACTTAACTTCAGTCTCTCTTGGCCTATGACTATGTGAGTTCCTCTTTCTGTGTTTCTGTTTCTCCCTTCTTGACTCTTCCCCAAATTGCTCCTGATCAAGTAGAAAATAAAACAATGTAATGTTTCTAAATACACATCTACCACTGATATAACTGCCAATTCTTCTCTTAAAAGTTAGTGTCAATATAAATGTATATTGAGAAAGAAAATATAGAATTGCTGTCTTCTAGGTATTTCTCATAAAAAGGGGGTTGGGGAAGACCTGGAAATTCTCTTCTCAGGCTTGAGAATGAGGAGTCAGGAGGGCTCAGATGATGGCTACCAAGGATCCCAAATTAGGCCTCAGCACCTGCACTCCCTAGCAGTGACACTCAGCCCTGGGGTGATGGTATGTGGTATAGCTGCAGCCCATTCACCTCGCGGGGCCCTCGCTGTCTCCAGGGGCTGGTGCTCATCTCTGCTCTGGAACCCTTCCAGGAGGTGTTTTTTTTTTTAAGGTAGCAAAACAGATTTGTAGAGCACAGGCCTTTCTTTCCTTTTCTTTATATATGAAATGGAGATGACACTAATCTGCCTTAGGAGAGTTTTAAGGTTCTTGGGACAATGAAATGATAATGTGTAGTGTACGGGGAATTGATTTTCCTTTGGTTTGGTTTTCTGATTTATTAATTCTGAAGAGCAGTGGTCTCAACTGAGGCAGTTTTGACTCCAAGGGGGACATTTGGCAATGTCTGGAGACGGTTTTGGCTGTCACAAGAGCAGGGACATGACCAGAACTGACAGGGTAGAAGCCAAGGATGCTGCTGAATGTCCTGCGGTGCACAGAGCATTTCACCACACCAGAGAATCATCCAGTCCAAAACAGTGCCAATGGTGCAGAGGCTGAGAAACCCTGATTCAGAATGATAGACTTTTTAGAATGGTCTTATTTCTCTTATTATTGTATCATCATTTTACTTCCATTATTTTATTATTTTTAACATGCCTTTTCTATAAATGTATTTTATACATTTTGTCACCCTGGCACATCTATGATGGTACTCCATGCCTTAAGCTAAGGGAAGTTGGCCACCTTCTGCTTTTTGGCCATCCAGCTCCTAATATCTGTTCCTTTGATGAACCCCTGGGCAATTAATGTAACATGCTATATTAAGTATGGGCTTTCCTGGTGGCTCAGTGGTAAAGAATCTCCCTGCCAGTGCAGGAAATGCGGGTTTGATCCCTGAGTCAGGAAAATCGCTGGAGGAGGCAACCTACTCCAGTATTCTTGCCTGGGAAATCCCACGGACAGAAGAGCCTGGTGGGCTACAGTCCATGGGGTTGCAAAGAGTTGGACATGACTTAGCAACTAAATAAGAAAAGCAACAAAATATTTAGTTATACAAAGATTCACAAGTCCAAATGACAAATATAGTAATTACAAGTCCAGTGACACCATAGCTCAATTTATTCACTCAACCATTTGAAAAATGATAATTAATTTAGGTGAGACATTGTGATAAGTACTAGGAAACAGATTAAAATAAACCCAGATATGATCTCTACCACCAATTTACAGTTAAATCTTAATAAAAGTAAAAAATAAAAAATCACAGTTAAATTTTTAACTATAAACTACAGTAAAGCAATAAATATGCATTCTAAGAATGCAAATAACCAAAGGGATCTTATTTTAAAGGTGAGAAAGGGTTGAGAAGCATCAAGGAAGTTTTCTCTGATTGACAGCTGAGCTATGACTTGAGGGAAGGGTAGGAGTTAGTGAGGCTAGAAACCTTTCCAGAAAAGAAAACAACATGGCAAGACTCTAAGGTCAGAAAAAGCTTAGTCACTTAAACAGTTGAGATTTCAAATGTATTTGTCTCCTTGTCTTGAATCATCCAATTTCTTTGTGAAAACTGGTAACTGCATAAGGCTGCATTTCTAATTGTTTATAGTCTCATAAAATGATAAAGCTTTTTTGAGGGAAAAATACGTTAATATAATTAAGGCAAGTATATTAACGAAAGTGATATGATCATGAATCAGTTCAGTTCAGTCGCTCAGTTGTGTCCAACTCTTTGCTACCCCATGAACCACAGCGCACCAGGCCTCCCAGTCCATCACCAACTCCTGGAGTCCACCCAAACCCACGTCCATCGAGTCGGTGATGCCATCCAACCGTCTCATCCTCTGTTGTCCCCTTCTCCTCCTGCCCTCAATCTTTCCCAGCATCAGGGTCTTTTCAAATGAGTCAGCTCTTCGCATAAGGTGGCCAAAGTATTGGGGTTTCAGCTTCAACATCAGTCCTTCCAACACCCAGGACTGATCTCATTTAGGATGGACTGGTTGGATCTCCTTGCAGTCCAAGGGACTCTCAAGAGTCTTCTCCAACACCACAGTTCAAAAGCATAAATTATTCGGCACTCAGCTTTCTTTATAGTCCAACTCTCACATTCATACATGACCACTGGAAAAACCATAGCCTTGACTAGATGGAGCTTTGTTGGCAAAGTAATGTCTCTGCATTTTAATATGCTGTCTAGGTTGGTCATAACTTTCCTTCCAGGGAGTAAGCATCTTTTAATTTCATTGCTGCAATCATCATCTGCAGTGATTTTGGAGCCCAGAAAAATAGTCAGCCACTGTTTCCACTGTTTCCCCCTCTATTTGCCATGAAGTGATGGGACCGGATGCCATGATCTTAGTTTTCTGAATAAGCCCCAAATAAGGGAAGTTAAAGTTTATAAATACTGTCTATACGTAAGAGATGCCTAATTCCTTAATTTAATAATTGAAAACAAAGAAACTGGGTGGCCTCCATGAACATCACACCTCAAGTTATCTGTAGGACTAGGACTAGACCCAAGGTCTCCTGACTCTTGTCCTTATTTGGGATGTAGCACCCAAATATTGCAGTAGCATCATGAAATGTCACAGTTTTTCTATAAAATATCCCATGTTCCCAAAATCAAAGACAAACATTATTATATATTAACAACTAGCCTAATGTACTGTGGAAATTTTTTGGTCATTTCATTCGAAGATTAATAAATTAAGCAGATCTTCTTCAAATAAAATGATCAAAATATAGCAGATTAATAAAATTGAACTTTACTTTTTTAATAGACAAAATAATGTAGAGAAGAAAATATATTTAAAAATTTTTCTTATGTATGCTAGATAAATTTTGGTTGAACTTTCAGATTCACTCTTTACCCTTCTTAAACCTCGCTTATGCACAGGCTTGATGGGGGTGGAGGGTAGAGCTAGTGGCAGAGGCTTGATCTATATACACTGTATCAACACTGTATCTGGCTTTTGGTTGGGTTTGACCAGTTGGGTAGCACGGGCAGGAAGGAGGGAGGGAAGAGATTAGGATATTGATTAGCTCAGGGTGCCTCCATGCAGGGTGTCCATGGGATGGTTGCACCCCTTGATCACAGTCTCCTGTCAGGCATCCAACTCAAGAATGTTTCTTTCTCTCCCTCTCCCCCTCTTTTCCCACTCTTTTTCTCTCTCTCTGTTCCAATAACCACATCCCCCATCAGGTCTAGAGGCGATGGTAACAAAGCCCTATCTACTCACTAATTCCAGACTACCGTATCATCCTTTTGGTTTCCTTACATTCTTCCCACACCTTTGGAATAGTCGTTTTAAAAAAAGTCTCCTCAAATTAATTTAAATGTCCATCAGTTAGCTGTTTCCTCAATCTGCCATTCCCAATACTGAACAGGAAGAAGATACTGCCTATCATTAAACAACCTCCCTGTTAGCTAGTCACACATACATGAAAGTCACAGAGTACGCAGAGTTCTTTATTTCATATTTGAGTTGTATCTTTCAACCCCCAGAGATCTCGCAATGAGATGAGGCTTCAGTGCTGCCTTCTTTATTTATTTCGTGTCTGCTCAGTTGTGTCCGACTCTTTGCCACCCCATGGACTGAGGCCCACCAGGCTCCTCTGTCCATGGAATTCTCCAGGCAAGAATAATGGAGTGGGTAGCCATTCCCTTCTCCAAGGAATCTTCCCAACCCACAGATCGAACCTGCGTCTCCTGCATTGGCAGGCAGATCCTTTACCTCTTGAGCCACCTGGGAATCTCTCTTTATTCATGACGCATTCCTCAATGGGCCTGGATCTTTGACTATTTGAAGCCTCTACAGTGACTATTTCTCTTGGAACCATTTGAGATCAAACCCCTCTCTTTCGGACCCTGTTGTAGGTTGAAATGTATCCCCTCAAAAGATATTGAAGTCCTAAACCCCAATACCTATGAATGTGACATTTTATGGAAATAGAATCTCTGCAGACAAGTCAAAATGAGTTCATATTCAGTTAAAGTGGATTCTAATCCAGCATGACTGTTACCCTTATTTAAAAAAAAAAAAAAAAAAAAGGATGAGAGAGACAGACACAGGGAAAATACCATGTGACAATGCAAGCAGAGAATGGGTGATGTGTCTACAAGCCAAGAAGCACCAAGGATTGCCAGCAGCACTAGAAGCTAAGAACCTGCATGGAGCAACTTCTCCCCTAGACCCTTCAGAAAGAGCATATCCTTAATAACGTCTTAATTTCAGACTTCTGGCCTCCTGAATTGAGACAGTAAATTTCTGTTGTTTTAAGCTGTCCACGTTTGAAGCACTTTGTTACAGTAGCCCTAAGAAACTAATGAAGACCTTTTTCCTCTTTTTTTCCCTTTTGCAAGTCTCATCCATTCTTTTACCCTTTTCTTTCCATGCCCCACCCCTGAACTCTCACTTCACCTCTTCAGTCCTTTCCATGAGTAGCCATTTTAAGGACGCTCCAATTTCCTTCTGCATGAACTTAAGGCACTTAGATCCAATGTGTGGGCCGCCTCAAAATAATCAGACTTCAATATGACCAGATGGGCCTCTCAAATGTTTCCATTTCCAGAGGAAAATGTGTAGAGTGGAGATGAAGGAAAAAATGTTAAAAGGCAGCATACTAATTTTGTTAGACGTGATCTGACCTAGTGCGTCTCATCCAGGGGTGAATGTCTCTCACCCCAGGAGGCAGTGAGTGGAGACAACTGTAGGAGGCTGCTACTGGTACCTAGTGGGTAGCAACCAGTGACGCTGCTAAACATCTACACAGCACAGGACAGCCCCTCCCACAAAGGACTGTCCAGCCCCGAAAGTCCACAGCGCCAAGGTTGAGAAATCCTGCCCCAGCACATGCCTTAAATATGTTCACCTCCATCTTGTCTACTGAAAGAGAAAAATGTTTGACTAAGTAGCAATGAGAAATAATTCACCAAGCAGCATAAAAATAGCTGTTCCATTCTGTTCTGTTTCATTGTGATGAAGTTCTTTCAGAATCACTCTACTCTATATAAAATAGGTAACTAATAACCTATTGCATAGCATAGGGAACTCTACTCAATAGTCTGTCATGATCTATATGGGAAAAGAGTGAAGCTAAGACATGGGAAAAGAGCTTTAAAAAAGAGTAGATATATGTATCTGTATAACTGATTCACTTTGCTGTCCAGAAGAAACTAATATAACACTGTAGATAAACTATACTCCAATAAAAATTAATTTAAAAAAGAATCACTCTATGTATTTCAGAAAAAGAAAGATCGTCTTTCAGTCAGTGCTGCATTGCAAAATTCGACTTCCATGTCAATACACATTTAGACTCTTCAATCTGGAACTAAACTCAAAACATTTTGGCACAAGCAGTTTCCTTTCTTGGTGCCCTGTCCTCACTATGATATCTGCTCGCTTCTAAAGCTTACAGTACAGACATGTGTTTCAGTTCTTTTACCCTGTCTCCTCTTTTTCCTGTTTCTACTCTCTTTTTCCTGTCTCTACCCCGTCCAATTACTGGTTTTACTAAATTTTGCAAACTTGTGGACTTTTAAAAAGATTAGTCTGCCAAAATTCTGAAACATTTTAAGGAAACCATAGCTAACATAAAACATGTAGGAGTTTTTTTTTCTCCAGCCAAGACACAGGCTGAAACTCAGTCTAAATGAGTTTACTTTTACTGAATTTGAATGGAGTTAATAAATACTTCTTCCCAATAGTATTTTAAAGCTTCTTGCCATGCTGTCATTTTTATCTTTTAAGTCAGAAACTTGCTAAACAAAATGTCATCTCATCTGAGATTTCTTGATATATTTGAATTTCCAGTTTTGTTCTTCTGTAACCATTTGGCTTGATCTTCCTAAAAGATTAAAACTAACAGTGGGCATTGTAGTTCTTATGAGATCTACCTGATGTGAAAGGAAACCCTGATTTGTAAGTTTGATTGATGAGCTGCGAAGAAGTGAAAAAAAAAAAATTATGGTTACTGTTTTGTTCCTGGTTTGTTGTATACCTTTGAGAAGCCTAATTCACCTTTCAATGAAATTATTTATGTTCAAAATAGAGATGATACAAGTCCAAAAAATTATTTAGCCTTCCATTTGTTATAACTGAACTGTGAGTGTCCCCTTAATGCAGGTTGCTATGATTCATCTTCATCTCAGTTCCTAATGTTGAAGCATGAAAGAGCTGGTTTAGGGTAAAACATCTTTCCTCACACTTAGTCAAACCACATATGGACCCAACAGTCATAAAAGAATACGGTTAGAATGTAGAAAACAAGGAGTATCTCACCCTGCTTTACCATAAAGTTTGAAATATTGGTTTTAAAGTTGTCTGAGTAACTTCAAATGTTTCAAACTTATTGAGAAGATTGCTAACCCTTTTTGTCACATCATCACATTGTCAAATGCCAAAATAAGTTTTCTAGGAATCAACGATGGGAAATCTGTTTCTTTTTGGTGACAAGAATTAAATGATCTGGGTAAGGACTCAAGTGAGAAATTTTTTGAATAAATACGACAGATTTGGAAACCAAAATGCCATCCTCCATAATAATGATCTTATTTTAATAATCACAGGAGCGTTGCACTGTTGTGGGAAAGACTCTAGAACTTCAAACATGTCACAGTCTGTCCCAAGTTAAAACAATGTACAGTGTCAAAAAAAATGTGGCTTATGCAAATTAGAAAAACAAAAAATAGCCCAACAAATTTTTTTCAATATACAAATGTAAATGACAAGTTGTTGATCTACCAAATATGCAGTGATGACTGTATTTCATCAAATCAAAGACACTATCAATGGTAAGACAAATCATTATTTTAAGTACAACTAAGAAAGTTGAGCTATTTCAAATCCTGAAAGATGATGCTGTGAAAGTGCTGCACTCAATACGCCAGCAAATTTGGAAAACTCAGCAGTGGCCACAGGACTGGAAAAGGTCAGTGTTCATTGCCATCCCAAAGAAAGGCAATGCCAAAGAATGCTCAAACTACCGCACAACTGCACTCATCTCACACGCTAGTAAAGTAATGCTCAAAATTCTCCAAGCCAGGCTTCAGCAATACATGAACCGTGAACTTCCAGATGTTCAAGCTGGTTTTAGAAAAGGCAGAGGAACTAGAGATCAAATTGCCAACATCCGCTGGATCATGGAAAAAGCAAGAGAGTTCCAGAAAAACATCTATTTCTGCTTTATTGACTATGCCAAAGCCTTTGACTGTGTGGATCACAATAAAAACTGTGGAAAATTCTGAAAGAGATGGGAATACCAGACCACCTGATCTGCCTCTTGAGAAACCTGTATGCAGGTCACGAAGCAACAGTTAGAACTGGACATGGAACAACAGACTGGTTCCAAATAGGAAAAGGAGTATGTCAAGGCTGTATACTGTCACCCTGCTTATTTAACTTGTATGCAGAGTACATCATGAGAAACGCTGGGCTGGAAGAAGCACAAGCTGGAATCAAGATTCCCGGGAGAAATATCAATAACCTCAGATATACAGATGACACCACCCTTATGGCAGAAAGTGAAGAGGAACTCAAAAGCCTCTTGATGAAAGTGAAAGAAGAGAGTGAACAAGTTGGCTTAAAGCTCAACATTCAGAAAACGAAGATCATGGCATCTGGTCCCATCA
The DNA here is from genome assembly GCF_029407905.1 of Bubalus kerabau. Lineage (NCBI taxonomy): Eukaryota > Metazoa > Chordata > Mammalia > Artiodactyla > Bovidae > Bubalus > Bubalus kerabau. The sequence continues at coordinate 27,534,187 of NC_073630.1, read as the reverse complement.
CTTCATGGGAAATAGATGGAGAAACAATGGAAACAGTGTCAGACTTTATTTTTTTGGGCTCCAAAATCACTGCAGATGGTGATTGAAGCCATGAAATTAAAAGACAGTTACTCCTTGGAAGGAAAGATATGACCAACCTAGACAGCATATTAAAAAGCAGAGACATTACTTTGCCAACAAAGGTCTGTCTAGTCAAGGCTATGGTTTTTCCAGTGCTCATGTATGGATGTGAGAGTCGGACTGTGAAGAAAGCTGAGCGCCAAAGAATTGATGCTTTTGAACTGTGATGTTGAAGAAGACTCTTGAGAGTCCCTTGGACTGCAAGGAGATCCATCCAGTCCATTCTAAAGGAGATCAGTCCTGGGTGTTCATTGGAAGGACTGATGCTAAAGCTGAAACTCCAATACTTTGGCCACCTCATGTGAAGAGTTGACTCATTGGAAGAGACTCTGATGCTGGGAGGGATTGGGGGCAGGAGGAGAAGGGGGTGACAGAGGATGAGATGGCTGGAAGCCATCACCTTCTCGATGGACATGAGTTTGAGTAAACTCTGGGAGTTGGTGATGGACAGGGAGGTCTGGTGCGCTGCGATTCATGGGGTCACAAAGAGTCAGACACAACTGAGCAACTGAACTGAACTGAACTGAAGAAAGGAAAAAACAAACACTGTTAATTCATAGTAAGACCATTATTTTAAGTATAAGTAAAAAAGAAAAACTGGTGCCAAGTGAATTATGACATAAGGCTTTCTAACTACATTGAATATAAAAGAGGCATCTCAGTTTCAGTTATGCTAAAATGTGAAAAACAGGCAAGTTAGAAAAATGAAGTAAGAAGGTTTATCTCTTTCTTTGAGTTCTATTGCATGAAAAAATGTGTTGAGAAAGCTTTTTTCTTCCCTTACTAACCCCTTCTTGTGAGGCTTGGAATATTCTGAAACTTGAAAAACAAAAGGGGAATTTAATGGTATTCTTCAAGGTAAGAGGGCTTCCTTGGTGGTTCAGTGGTAAAGAATCGGCCTGCCAAAGCAGGAGACTCAGGTTTGATCCCTAGATTGGGAACATCTCCTAGAGAAGGAAATGGCAACCAACTCCAGTATTCTTGCCTGGGAAATCCCATGGACAGAGGAGCCTGGCAGATGACAGTCCATAGGGTTGCAAAGAGTTGGACATGACTGTGTAACTAACATTTACACTTTTTTTTTTTTTTTAAGGTAGAAGAAGAGACAACAGAAACTCCCTTGGTGTCATCCTGAATGGAATTTGTTTGTAAATGCTGGCTGGTGTCAGGGCCTTTTGACACCACCAAATGGCCTCCTGGTAGACGAGCAGGCCATTTGGGGAGGCAATATTTGTTAAAGTACTTACTGCCAAGCAGACTGCTTGCTATTACACTATCTGGCCAACTGTTTAACATTTTAACTTTTAAGATTTACCATTTCAACTAATCAAGAGGAAAATAAAATGTGAGAAAACAACTAGGTAGGTTTAGTCCAGCTGATATTTGATTAGACTACTCACAAGATGGACTATTTTAAGCAATGGAAAACGTAAAGTATTCAAAATGACTATCAGCTGCCACAGCCACCTGGTAACTGATCAGAACTGAGTCCAAAACTGCCTTTGGATGCTCTATACATCTCTCTCTAATCCGACACTCCTACCAGGTTACTACTGTCAAGATCACTGTATTAATGTGGGTTCTGTTATACCCAACTGACCTAACATCCTAACAGTTTAACGTAATAAAAGTTGCTTGTTCATGCAACAACTCAGAGCTGGCATTACTGGCCAGAAGTCCTGAATCTCTCCTCCAGAGACTCCCAAGAAACCTGCTATAGATCTTTAGAGCTCTCTTCACTCGTTTGGAAGATGGGGAAGTAGAATCATATGTGAGAGAATTCCACTGGATAGAGCTTATTTATGTGCCCATATATAACTGAAAGGGAAGTATACTTGTGTGTCTGCCAGCAAAAAGGAAATAAAGCAGTTCCTGCCACATTAGTAGTGCTTCCAGGTGGCTACATATATTTGTATTACTTGAACTCTCAACAGAATTCAAGGCAGTGACCATACACTTCTTATAGCATCATTACTTGGCCTCTGCGACACCACACTTGACTAGCTCTCCTGTCTCAGGACTCAGAACTGCTCAGTCTTCTTTGCTGACTCTTTCTGTGCCCAATAACCAAACACTACTGTGACCCAGGACTCATTAGACACCTTTTTGTTATATTTTATACATCCTTCCTAGGTGATTTCATTCAGTCCTGTAGCTCTAAATTCACATACAAATGACTCACAAAATTATATTTCTGGTCCTGAGTAATCACCTTGGGTGGGTATTATGTTCTAGGTTAAATAATTCAGAAACTCATATGCGTGTGCATGTGTGTGTGTGTCACAAAAGAGTTACTTTTGCCTGTAACTTATCAAAAAGACTCTATCATCCACCATTAAATTAATAAATGTAAAGATTTATACAGAAGATTTAGATTTTTAAAGAAGATTAGATTACATTTAAAAGAAGATTTTAAAGATTTATTTAGAAAATTTGGACTATAAGAGCAACATTGGAAAATATCAGAAGAACACAGAGAAGGAGCCAAGAGAACACAGAGAATAGCCAAGTAATTTAGAGATGTGATATTATTTAATGAGTACTATTAAAGACATATTTAATATGCTATTAATATATATATTAAAACCAACAAAGCTTACATTTAGGGTGTCACCCTAGTGAAGGCTGGAGGGCACAGTGTAGCAGTCTTGGCAGGTCTGCTAGAGCACCAGGCACTTTTTAACCTGCTGCCTTTGCACTTGCAGAGTAATTTACAGCGGAACTGGGACTGGAGTAAGTAAATTTGTGCATGTGCCCTTTAAAAGTAGGCTCTCCTTTTCCTATAGCCGTCTAGTTCTCTTGGTCATTAACCCTGCTAGTTTTCAAAACCAATTAAGATGTTCACTTCCTGGTGCTAGATTCCAGGACAGGGGTGCCTAAGACGGGGCTTGAAGCCTTGGGTCCTTAGGGAGGACGTCTGAGTTTGTGATATGCTCTTCCTCTTTTGGATCTCCCACTGAGGTGCGTGTGCTGACTAGATCATTTCTCTTACCCTCTTACCCATCTTGGTATGGTACTTTCCTTTATATTCTAGTTGTGGAAGAGTTATTTTGCTAGTATTCAGGTTGTTCTGAGAGAGGGAGTTGTTCTCTGTGTCACTGTAGTTTTGGTGTGTCATGGCAGGAGGTGAGCTCAGGGTCTTCTGCTCTGCCGTCTTGATCCCCTTTTCCCTGTAACTGCGTGCTTTGTGTTCCTTGGCTCATGGCCCTTTCCTCCATCTCTATAGCCAGTGTTATTGTGTATTTCTCTCTTGCTTTGCCTTCCTTAGTTTCTGTCACATGATCCTTTTCTCTACTGGGTCAAATCTTCCTTTGCCTTTTATAAGGACGCTTGTGGTTGCACTTAGATAATCCAGGATAATGTCTCCTCATCTCAAAATCTTTCATCACAACTGCAAAGCCTTTTTTGCATTAGGAGCTCACGTTCACAGGTTCCAGAGATTAGAACCTGGATATCTTCAGGGGCCACTAGTTAGCCAATTAAAAGAATATGCTTTTTGTATTTCATTCTGTTTCTACCTTTGTATAAGAATGTTTCTCTGCTTAACTTAACCATATTTCTGGAACAGCTATGTCAAGCTCTTCAATATCCTAAACCCTAAACCTGGCTTTGGTTAGTGCACAAATATGTGCAGGGCAGCAAGCCAAGTGAAGGGAAAAAGCTTTGTCAGCTAACCAAGAGTCTCTGGTGTTCTGGCTATCAGGGAAAACATGAACTATTAACAAAGGATATCCCATAATCTACTTTCTATTTTCCAGACTTATTTTTCACTCTTATGAGTGGTTTATTCATGATGCCCTAAAGTTACTTTTTAATTATCAGTCTAAGTTATTTAGGGGGTCTTGTTATTCTAGTCAATTTAAAATCCTATTCTGGACACAAGATTCAGATCTTGTGTCCCAGAATTTAAGTTGCTAGGGCACAGCAACAAAAGCTTCTGGTAAAGAATTTTAAAATATGGGATTTTTAGCACAATTTGAAATAGACTTTTCAAAAAAATAGAAATCCAATAGTAACAGTAAATAACACCATAATCACATGAGGGAAAAATAGATCTATGCTACTTAAACCTTTTCTCTTTTTATTCATTCAATACGGTTCCTATTAATTACAAGTTCTAAAATAATAGAGTATTTTTTCAACTAAAGTGAAAAAAACAGAAGCACTAGAAAGCAAGAGGATGGAAAATACAGAAGAGAGCACAGAAAGATATATGGAATAATTTTAAGTCTAACATATATATTTAAATGAAGCTTCAGGAAGGGAGATAAAGAATAGAATAGAATTAATATCTGAAAGATGATTGTCAAGAATTATCTAAAACTGATAAATGGATTATAAAATGTCTGTAAAACTGTCCATCTGAAGCAGAATAAACACACACATACAAAATCACAGGGCTTCCTGCATAGCTCAGTTGGTAAAGAATATATGCCTGCAATGCAGGAGACCCGGGTTCAATTCCTGGATCAGGAAGATCCCCTGGAGAAGGAAATGGCAACCCACTCCAGTATGCTTGGTTGGAGAATCCCATGGGCAGAGGAGCCTGGCAGGCTACAGCCCATGGGGTTGCAAGAGTCAGATACAACTTAGCAACTAAACCACCAAACACCACCACCATACAAAATCACAACTAGGTTCATTATAGAAAAGAAGTGTCTACAAACTAAAGACAAAGAGAAAAAAATCCTCAAATAAGAGGGAAAACAAAGATCTTTTTTTGGGTCTTGTAGGTCTCCAGGTATCAGTGTAAACTTGCGCCGTGTGACAGCAGCCTTTCCCCAACAAAAGAGCCATCATCTGCCTGGGGAGAGACAGCGAGCTGCTACCACAGTCACTTGTTTTAATGTCATAGGGCTCTTACTGTCTCTGAGACCTCTTTTCAGTCAGGGGCTCAGTTATAATACTTGGCCAAGATCAAGAAACAAGCAAGGGACTTTGATTTTTTTTTTTTTTTTTTTTTTTGGAGTGCTTCTTCTTAGCCTTATCCATCTTCAACTTCACTGACTGTATACATTGAGAGATGCCCTTGTTGACTGCCCATCTATCTTGCCCCTGGGAATGTATTATTCTATAAACCATCTCCACAGCTCCCTGTGGATCAGGTCCCCTGGCTGCTATTCTGACCTGGCTATCTTTTATAACTGTCCATACATTGCTTCTAGCAGTTAAATGCTGTCACGTGGGCCTCGCTAGTGCTAAGAACTGGGGTCTTGGGTGTCTGGGAGCCTAGTTCTGCAACAGCAGCTGTTAGCACTAGCCTTGGCCTACAGAGGATGGTTACTGCCTCACCAGCACAATCCTTGTGTGTCTATTAGTTGCTCAGTCATGTCCAATTCTTTGTGACCCTGTAGACTGTAACCCACCAGGCTCCTCTGTCCATGGGGTTCTCCAGCCAAGAATGCTGGAGTGGGTTGCCATTCCCTTCTCCAGGGGATCTTCCCAACACAGGGATTGAACCCTGGTCTCCTGCATTGCAGGCGGATTCTTTACTATCTGAGCTACCAGGGAAGCACATTACCACTTTGCCATATGAGAGACTTCCGGGCTCTCTCACAGAATATAGACAGGGTGGTGGATTTTCCAGTCTTAAGTAGTACATCCACTTCAACATTCTCACTTTCAATTCTCTCACTTTTCTGAGACTTTTAATCCTTTCTGTCATCTGCTGTGCCATTCTATTTCTACTTAACCTGGAGGACACCATAATTTTTTCCAAAAACCATTCTGACTGCATATTAACACAATCTCCTTGGACCCTAGCCAAGGTAATAAATATTTCATCATGTGAGAGTACTCCCATACCAATAAACTATCCCATGAAAAGAAAGTGAAAGTGAAATCGCTCAGTCGTGTCTGACTTGCAACCCCATGGACTGTAGCCTACCAGGCTCCTCCCTCCATGGGATTCTCCAGGCAAGAGCACTGGAGTGGGTTGCCATTTCCTTTTCCAGGGGATCTTCCAGGCAAGAGTACTGGAGTGGGTTGCCATTTCCTCCAGGGATCGAACCCCGGTCTCCCGCATTCCAGGCAGACGCTTTAACCTCTGAGCCACCAGGGAAGCCCATAGTCAACCTTGTATTCCACACCTCTTGATCCAACACTTCAGGATCTAGTACCATATATCTGCTCTACAGTGCATCTATTGCCCCAAATCTAGTACCACTCTTCCTTTCTCCTACCAATACATGTTGATTTGTCCTGACTGCCCTGAAGCTCATCCAGCGTGCAGTGCTCAGAACACCCCTTATAATGCCTAGCACATCAGTTATAACTTAATCCTGGCTATAGCTAAGAGGGGAAAGTAAAGTTAGATACTGAAGGGATCTGAGTGTGGCTTTGCTGACCAGGGTCAATTACCCCTGGCAAGATGGTGACTCCTCTTGTCACCTTTTAATCTCTGAATTTAAGCAATCCATAGTACCCTGGTGGGAGCCATAGCTTATAATTCAGAGAGACTCAAGCTGTTATAAAAGGATGTTATAGAAGGATGCAAACTCTTTATGGACCAGGATGTCTTCCCAGAGTTGCAGACAGAAAGCACAGAGTGCCCCAGTGGGTCACTGGGAATGATGATTAATGGGATCTCCCTGCTTCCACTGCTTTGGTCCTCAGATTCACATATTCTTATTGGGGAAAGAACATATAGAGATCTCTTGACTCCTCCTGTATGTCTACCTACCTTCCTTTTCTTAAGTCTAATCTTCCAGGCATTTTTCTTCTAGGTTCTGGGCCAGCTGGGCGGGTTTATTAGCCAAAGACCTCAGGACACTGCCCCTTTCACACAAAGTGAATGACCCTATGTACTACTCACAGTCTCACAAATCAAAAGGTTTCTTTCCACTGTCTTTCAGGGCTATCTTCCCTCCACTACCTCTGCTCCCTTGAATGTCGATGAAATGCAGCCATTATTTATTTTCAGCTGGCATCCATATATTGAACTGACTTATCCATTGACAAAGCTCAGGCCTCTTCCTCCAGTTAGTCATAGAAGAGTTTATAAAACGATGTGATCTGAAGGAAGAGCACTGGAGTCACTATAAGAAGTTTATTTATGTCAGAGTGTTTGGGGTCTGGACTACTTGCTTACGCGGTGTGCTTGATCTCTGGTCTTACTTTGACTTGATCCCAGATGTGCCATTTCTGTGTTACAATAAAATGCTGCTGGACACACTCAACTTTACGACTTTGTAGACCTGATACCACCCAGTTCCTAATGGATATCTCTGGACACAAAATCACTTGGCACTTACGATCAAGCATTCTATCTTTACCAGAGCCAAGTAACATTCCAGGAGCTATTTTCTTAAAAAGGCATTTAGTTTTTTTCTGTGTATGGATGACATGGCTTTGCCCTAGAATCCCAGTATCAGCACTGTGTATCTCCAACTGAGGTTTGCCGTAAACTCCACACTGCTTGTGTTTAGAGCATTAACACTTTCAACATCATGGAGTCCATCAGATCACACGTCCCAGGCAACAAGACTGACTGGATCATAGTCTAGACTACCGTGGATAGATTCCTGTACTGCTTCTCTCCCGGTCCCACTCAAAACTGGAGGCGTTCTCTGTCACCTTAAAAATGGTCCAAACAGTATTTATATGTGTGAAATATGTTTCCTCCAGAATGGAAAGTGGTTTGCTGGACATTTTCTTCTTTGTTGTAGGTGGTGCAGGACGCAGCACTTTGTCTGTTACTTTGGAGAGGAAACTGATATGGTCTTGACCTTTTGATACCTAAAATCTTCACTGAAGCAGCACGTTCACTCATCTTTTGGAATATATATCTTTCCAAGCCTCTAGTATACTATCCACCCCTTGCTCATCCTATCAATCATTGTGATATCATCAATGTAATAGATCAGTGTTCTGTGAGCTATCAGGGAGATCCAGATCCTTTTGAAGCATTTTATGACAATTTTTTTAAGGACACCATAAATAAACATTTTGTCAATTCCACATAAATGGATACTCTTTTGATCCTGCTTTGTCACTCTGCTTATTTAACTTATATGCAGAGTACATCAGGTAAAATGCCAGGCTGGATGAAGCACAAGCTGGAATCAAGATTGCCAGGAGAAATATCAATAAACTCAGACACCACACTTATGGCAGAAAGTGAAGAGGAACTAAAGAACCTGTTGATGAAAGTGAAAGTGGAGAGTGAAAAAGCTGGCTTAAAACTAAACATTCAAAAAATGAAGATCATGGCATCTGGTCCCATCACTTCATATCAAATAGATGGAGAAACAATGGAAACAATGACAGACTTTATTTTCTTGGGCTCCAAAATCACTGCAGGTGGTGACTACAGTCATGAAATTTAAAGACTCTTGCTCTTTGAAAAAGCTATAGCCAACCTAGACAGCATATTAAAAAGCAGAGACATTACTTTGCTAACAAAGATCTGTCTAGTCAAAGCTATGATTTTTCCAGTAGTCATGTATGGATGTGAGAGTTGGGCTATAAAGAAAGCTGAGCACTGAAGAATTGATGCTTTTGAACTGTGGTGTTGGAGAAGACTCTTGAGATTCCCTTGGACTGAAAGGAGATCAAATCAGTCAATCCTAAAGGAAATCAGCCCTAAATATTCATTGGAAGGACTGATGCTGAAGCTGAAACTCCAATAATTTGGCCACCTGATGCAAAGAACTGACTCCTTGGAAAAGACCCTGATGCTGGGAAATACTGAAGGCAGGAGAAGGGGAGGGCAGAGGATGAGATGGTTGGATGGCATCACTGACTCAATGGACATGAGTTTGAGCAAGCTCTGGGAGTTGGTGATGGACAGGAAAGCCTGGCATGCCACAGTTCACGTGGTCACAAAGAGTCAGACACAACTGAGAAACTGAACTGAACTCAACTGAATTTTTGATTCTGTATTCCAGTCAAAATAGAAAACAATGCATGTACCAAATCAATGGCTATAAACCATTGAAACCTTATTAATCTTCTCTAGCGTCTTATTATAGCACATTCAGTAAAACAGCTACAATCGTGCTATTACTTGAATGAGTTTGCAGAGTCCTCAGGGAGAAATGAAAAATATCTCTGTTTTTACACACTTAAGGAAAGAGGAATTAATTAAAGATACAAATGGAGAGGGCCAAGTGACTGAAATGTAGAAACTCACTCACTCTTTCATTCAGTATATGGAGGTAAGTGACATGGAAAAAATAAAGAAGGTAGGTAGAATAGAAATCAACAAAGTAGGGCTGCTCTATTATATATGCTGTCAATAAACTCACAACACTAATGTAACATTTGAGCAGAAACCTGAAGGAAGTGGGGAAATGAATCTATGGATATGTGTAGAAAAATACAACTGATGGAATGATTGACTGAGTATGTTTGAAGAAGAAGGCCGATGTGATTAAGCAGAATGAGCTAGCATAGGATGGGAAGAAATAAGGTAAAGAGAACAGGCTTGGGGGACAGAGGGCAAGGAATAGGGCAAGAATTGTAAACCATTGTAAGGTCTAAGTTTTTTGCTTTTGTTTTTTCTGGGTGAAGATAAATCCGTTTAAAAATTTTTACCAGAGGGATGCCGTGATGCATTTATGTTTTAACTTAATCCCTTCTATCTTGAAAATGCACCATAGGAGAGCAAGAGTGAAAGCAAGGAGACCAGTTTGGCAAGTATAGCAAAAACAGAAAGTAATATTTTCTAAGGCTCTGATAGAATCACCTTTGCATAGGGAGAGATTCTCATGTTCTAACAACTTGGGAGGCAAAGAAATTAAACAAATGGAAACAGAATGTGGCTGGGGAGAAATATGAAGGAAATTTCACTAGGTATTCTTTCCCCTATTAGGCAATGAAAATTTTATAGCCTACCATGTTTCCTTTTCATTTTGACTATTAGGAAGTTCAGAGACAATTTTAATGCTTAATGAACTCATTCATTAATGTAGTCATTCACTCACTTCTGTGTTCAATCAATAACCATCTATTTCATGGCTAACGTGCTTACACTGTGCAACAACACAGAGTCCCAGGGTCTTGAAGGTCTTGACAAAGACAAATGCATAAAAAGAAATTGCTGATTTTTTTTTTTTCATAAAATAGATACGTTAAATATTTTGTCTAATTTCTTAAAATTATACCACTAATGAGTATTAAGGAACAAATTAAAATTTTAAAAGAATGCTATGTATTATCTCATACAAAGAATGGTTAATCTAAAATAAATAACATAGAGTCAAAATTACTATTTCATAGAAATGACTAATTGATAAACTCTAATTTTCTTTTGAATTCATGAATTGTGAATAAGATGTTCGTTCGAATAACTTTTGAATAGTGGAAAAAAGTAGCATGCCCAAAGTATATAAAATCACTATTTTAGTAGAAACAGCTATCATAGTAATAATTTGTGGCAATGTTGCATAGAGAAAAACTATCTTGCTTACATAGTCTGACAAATTATACAATGAAACAGCAGTAATGAGAGCTGCAATGTTTGAAGTGCTCTATTTTTACCTCACCACATACCTTCAGTCTAGTTAATTTAGGAACTTTAATGGTAATCCATAAGCATTCTTTTTATCTAGGATATGGTAAAATAATCAGTGTTGTACCAATAAGCTAGGCAACTCAAGCATAATAAGATTAAGAGAGGAAAGAAAAAGAGTGATATTTATTTTAAAGCCTATTTTAAAAACCTGAAAATTATTGTGGAAATTCCAGTTTTTAGAATACAAAAAGCCAAATGGTATTAGGAAGAGTCATTTAATGAGAAGAATAATTTGGGGAGTTCAGATGTTACCCGACAGTGATTACTCAGAGAAAGAGAAAAAAGTGAAATTTCTCCACTTACTAAATTGACAATTCTAGCAAAAACTTAATGGGAAACAAAATTAAATCTGTTCCAAGTCACCATGAAAATATTTAATTATCTATGCATTTCATTTAGAGCCATTTTTCCAGTATTTGGGAATACACTGGCAGTTACCATGTTTATTTTCAAGCATTTTAGTAAGAGAAGATATTTACAATCCTGCACTAGAAACCTAATTATTGCTAGTGCAGTAATGTAACCAGAAAACATATAGTTTGGCTTTTTAAAATACTTTTTAACTATTTGATCTTTTGTGTTATGTATTTTTCAGTGATACTTGACTACAGAATTATTTTCTTGGTTTCTGATCAACCAAAATGTCTATGATTTCTCAACCTGTATGTGTTTTTACAAACCAAAATAAAAAGATAGTTCTTAATTGTTTTTTCTTTTGGCACATTTTGTTTAATTTGGTTTGAGTGAGGATATCATAATTAAGGGGGAAAAGTAGAAAATCTTTTCATGTTTTATTGAGCTAAATACTATTTGAAGACTTTGGTGTATAACAGTGCAGTGTGTGTTAGTCAACTCTGTCATGTTCGACTCTTTGCAACTCTATGGACTGTAACTGGCCAGGCTCCTTTGTCTATGGAATTCTCTGGGCAAGATTACTGGAGTGGGTTGTCATTCCCTTCTGCAGGGGATCTTCTCAACCCAGTAATTGAACCCAGCTCTCCAGCATTGCAGGTAGATTCTTTCCCATTGAGCTACCAGGAAAGCCCATAGTAATGCAAAATTCTCCATAAAAATTTCTCAGTGCTATCAATTACCTCTGTGATGTTTAATTTCATGTGTCAATTTGGATGGGTTTTGCACTCAGTTGTTTGGTAAACAACAGTTTTTATGAAAGTATTTGCTATGAAGATAATTTTAAAATGTGATTAAGTTTACATTAGCAGATTTTGAGTAGATTTCCCTCATTAATATGGGTGGACCCGGTGGACCTCGCCAGTGAATTGAATGTTTTAAGAGAAAAGAGTGAATTCCCCTGAGGAAGAATGAATTCTGCCTCTACACTGCCTTTGGACTCAACACTACAACATCAACTCTTTCCTGGGTCTATAGCCTGATGCAGATTTCAGGCTTACAAGTCCCCACGACCGTGGGAGCCAATTTTCTAAAATAAATCTCTCAGATAGATAGACAGAGATATATCCTATTGGTTCTTTTCTCTGGGGAATCCTGACAACCTCCATGATACTAAATCCAATTACAGATGCTCATCCTCTTTTTTCTCAGTCATATTTGACTTAGTTGATTATCCCTCTTCTTTAGTATACTTTCCTCACTTCAATTCTAAAATACCATTCTTTTGAATTTTCTCCTACATCATTTTCTCTCCTATTCAAATCCCCTTGATGGTTGTTCTCTTCTCTTGATTTCTAAATGTTGGAGTGGATTTGGGTTACTCTATGATTCCTTTCTCTTTTATATTTATACCTCTCCTTTGCTGATTTCACTCAGCTTCATAACTCTAAAAGCCATCAATTCTTGGGATTCCTCATAATATCAATAATTAAATAATAGAAACAAAAATGTTTAAAAATGGATTTTCTATATCAATATGACAGTTATACAAACCTTTTATTTTTCTAGTAATAAAAGAAATATATGTGGCATAAACCTCCCCCAGAAAATTTTGAGATAGATATCCAGGTTTCACAATACCCCAGAGTCACATATCAGCAGCACATTAAGAGAAATTGGGAAAAATATAATAAATACAAAAAAAAAAACAACAACAAAAAACCCACATGGAAAAGGAAAGGACTCAAGATTGCTCTTAACTTGAAATCAAGAAAATTCCAGTACCCATCCACTTTTTACCCCCTCACATTGTGCAGCTGTGGCATATTAGTTCCCCAACCAGAGATTGAACCTGGGCCCTTGGCAATGAGAGCACAGAGTCCTAACCACAGGACCACCATGGAATTCTCCAGTCCACTTTTAATATCTGGTCGATGAGTTGTCTAGATAATGTGCTACTAATCCACACCCTTATTGTGTTTGTAATTAAGCTCAGAGCAGCATGTAGTAAGAACGAGCATGGTAAACCTGCTTTAAAAAATGTAGTTCCTTTAAGTTTGTCAAAGCAATCTTGAAGTCATATGGTTTGAAATATACTTCTCAGTACTTAGTTCTTTTTGTAATTTACTGTGAAGAGAAAAAAGAATTTTATGATAACCTCTATTGCAGAAAATGCTCCATTTTGTAAAAGGGAGAGAAAAGACTACAATTGAGTTTTATGATTTCATGCATTGTCTATTTTAGTATGGTTACAGAACATTTGCTAAGCCAGGTTTTATTCCTTTAATAAATTCTTTCTCTCAAAACACAAAATTAAAATTAATAAGAGAAATACAACCTTAAATGAGAGCTTATATACTGCATTCCTTACAACAGCTGCTTCTATTTCATTTTAAATCAGCCAAGCTTTATGTAGTCTTTGGAGCTGATCTTACAGAACAAAATACTTTTAACCCTAAAGCACATGTTTCCGATATTGTGTGTCTAAGATAACATTTCTTACAAATTCAAGAACTAAAAACTGTATTGCACCTGAGAGGAAAAAAAAATCTGTGTAGTGTTTAAAATATCATAGAAATCAATATGAATGATACCACTGAGGGCACAAAGAACTGTAAACTTTATTTCAGTCTTACTTAATCCACTATTTCTACTTTCTAGAGAGCCCTTTCCCAAAAAGTAAAAACAGAACCCACATTTTGACATCTAAAATTAACAATGTAAGTATGATAAAAAGAAATATTCTCTTACATTTTTCTTCCCAGTGGAAATTTTGTTTATGTGTAACAACTTTCTTCTATGGAGCTTAAAAAAATCTTATGTACACTAATTGGTGAATTTCAACATCCTTAATAAATAGGCAGGAAATTCCTGCTCCTCAAGACAAGAATGAAGCCAAAGTTATGTTCTGTTGTTTACCATGGAAAAGGACATCTAATAAATTGTTGCAAAGAAACAATTAATTAGCTATTCTTCTCTGTTGAGAACCAAACAAAAGGAAATTGGTTTAAAATGTCCTTAAATTACAATAGGGGTAATATGGACATGAGTTTGAGCAAACTCTGGGAGAGAGTGAAGGACAGGGAATCCTGGCGTGTGCAGTCCATGGGCCTGCAAAGAGTTGGACATGACTTAGCAACTGAACAACAACAAAAGATAGCAATATAAGACCTTTTTAATGCAGAGTAAAAATGAGACTGAATGCAGCCCACAGCATGCACATTAACAGAGGAACACAAGATGATAGGAAAGGGTAGGGATCATGAGATGGGGTTTTGCACATCAATGTTCATTGTAGCATTACTTACAGTAGCTAAGACATGGAAACAATGTAAGTGACCAATGATAGAGGAATGGAAAAAGATGTGGTATACATATACACCTGAGTATCATTCAGTCATAAAAATAAATAAATAAATAAATGAAGTCTTGTCACTTGAAACAGCAGGACTGAATCTAGAAAGATTTGTGCTAAGTGAAATAAGTCAGAGAGGAAGATAAATACCATATGATCTCTTTTAAGTGCAATCTAAAAACAAACAAAACAAAATAAAAACAGACTCATAGGTCCAGAGAAAAAATGAGTAGTTGCCACAGGGGAGGGGGTTGTGGGTATGTTGAAGTAGGTATAAGGGATTAAGAAGCACAAACTTTGAGTTATAAATTAAATACACTATGAGGATGTACAACACAGCATAAGGAATGTGGTCAATAATATTATAGTAAATTTGTGTGGGGAAGATGGTTATTAGACTTATTGTGATGATTACATTCATAATGTATGCAAATGTCAAATCACAATGTAATACATCTGAAACTAATGATCTTTTCACATCAACTATATTTCAATAAACAAACAAATAAGTAAAAGAAGGGTTTCAGGCAGACTATAAATGAATGCTAAAATCAATGAGCAAAATTATGATGAAAACCAGGATATTTGCCATCTCAAAGTATATCTCCATTAGAAGAAAGACTCTTTCTATAGGGGAAAAAGAGAAATTTCACATTGGATAAAACTGACAGACACTATATTCAACAAGTAATCAAGATACACATCTTCAGTAATGAAGATATAGAACATTCTCTAACACCGTATGAAAAAATAGACTCAGAATGGATTCAAGACTTAAATGTAAATCTGGAGTCAAAGTTGTTTGAGAAGCAGTTACATCCCTAGATATTTGCCTACTTCCAGGCTACTAAGCAGCTACATGATTTTAAGGTACCCAATGTCTCAAAAAATTTACCATCCTACCTGAGAAAGCTATGATAAACCTAGACAGTATATTAAAAAGCAGGTATATCACTTTGCCAATAAAGGTCTGTGTAGTCAAAGCTATGGTTTTTCCAGCAGTCATGTACGGATGTGAGAGTTGGGCCATAAAGAAGGCTGAATGCCAAAGAATTGATGCTTTCAAATTGTGGTGCTGGAGAAGACTCTTGAGAGTCCCTTGAACAGCAAGGAAAGGAAATCAACCCTGAATATTCAATGGAAGGACTGATGCTGAAGCTGAAGCTGAAGCTCCAATGCTTTGGCCACCTGATGTGAAGAGCCAACTCATTGGAAAGGATCTTAGTGCCAGGAAAGATTAAAGGCAAAAGGAGTAAGGGGTGGCAGAGAATGAGGTGGTTGGATAGCATCACTGACTCAGTGGACATGAATTTGAGCAAATTCAAATACTGGAGGACAGGGAAGCTTGGAATGCTTCAGTCCATGGATTCACAAAGAGTCAGACACTACTTAGCAACTAAACAACCACCTGAAAAAGAGGTTACTGGAGAAACTGCTCATTAGGAGACCAGTAAAGAAAAAGCGTGGGATATAAAATATATGAAATGGAACCAGGAGAGAGATGAAGCAAAAAATAAATGAATGGGACCTAATTAAATTTAAAATTTTTGCACAACAAAGGAAACCATCAACAAAACAAAAAGATAGTCTACTGAGTGGGAGAAAATATTTGCAAATAATATGACTAATAAAGGGTTAATACCCAACAATTTAACAGCTCATACAACTTAACATCAAGAAAACAACTTGAGCAAAAAAATGGGCAGAGGAACTGAAAAGACATTTTTCCAAAGAGGGAATGCAGATGGCCAAAGGAGATCAGTTCTGGGTGTTCATTGGAAGGACTGATGTTGAAGCTGAAACTCCAATACTTTGGCCACCTGATCAGAAGAGCTGACTCATTTGAAAAGACCCTGATGTTGGGAAAGATTGAGGGCAGGAGGAGAAGCGGATGACAGAGGATGAGATGGTTGGATGGCATCACCGACTCAATGGACATGAGTTTGGGTAAACTCCAGGAGTTGGTGATGGACAAGGAGGCCTGGCATGCTACGGTTCATGGGGTTGCAGAGTCGGACATGACTGAGTGACTGAACTGAACTGAAGGCACATGAAAAGATGCTGAACATTGCTAATCATTAGGGAAATGCAAGTCAAAACCATAATGAGATATCACCTCACACTTATAAGAATGGTTATCATGAAAAAGATGACAAGTAACAAATGCTGGCGAGGATGCAGAGAAAAGAGAGCCTTATACGTTGTTGGTGGGGATGTAAAATGATGCAACCACCATGGAAACAGTTTCTGTTATAGAGTTTTCTCAAAAACACTACTACCATGTGACCCAGCAATCTCAATCCTGGGTATATATCCCCCCAAAATCTGCAAAGACTAATTCAAAAAGATACATGCACAGCAATGTTCATAACAGCCTTATTTATACTTGCCAAGATATGGAATCAACGTAAGTGTCCATCTACAGATGAATGGGTAAAGAAGATATGGTACACATATACAATGGAATACTACTCAGCCATATAATAGAATGAAATTTTGCCACTTGTGGCAACAAAGATAGACTTGGAAGGTGTTACGGTAAGTGAAATAAGTCAGACAGACAAAGACAAATACCATATCTTATCACTTATATATGGAATATAAAGAAAAAATACAACAAATTACAATATAAAAGACACAGATTCACAGATAAAGAGAACAAACTAGTGGTTACCAGTGGGGAAGTGGGGTGAGGCAATATGGGGTGGAGGAGTCTGAGGTACAAACTCTTGAGTGTAAGATAGACTCAAAGATGTATAGTACAACACAGAAAATATAACTGATATTTCATAACTGTAAATGGAAATTAACCTTTAAAAATTGCATAAATTAAAAAAATTTTTAAAGAACTAATAAAAATACAAAAAAAAGAAGATATATCAACAACAGATAACTACTGATATGAGGCACCGAGAAGGATGTATCACTTCTGTGGTATTGCAAAAAAAAAAAAAAAAGAACAATCTTAATGTAATATTGAGAAAACATTACGCAAACCTAAATACATTCTACAAAAATAACTAAACTAAATTACTCAAAAAGTGTCAGAGTCACAACAAACAAAGATGGACTTTTATGTGTATTTTGTTATAATAAAAAAAGTTAAAGAAAAAAGTTTTTCCTCAAGAATTCTGAACACCAAGAATTTTTCTAAAAGCCTTTCTATGATTAATTAGCCTGTGAATTTAGACAAGAATAAAAGTCAAACCACAATAAAGCCTGTATCACGTTAGTTTTCATATGAGGCTGTAGTAAAAGGAAATCTAGAGTCATTTAAAATAACTTCACATTAGATTATACTTGAGGTTAAAAGTCACATATTTATAGTATGCAAAACATAAATTGGCAACCTCATTATTTTTACATCCTTTAGAGAAAACATGGGGAACTAAGAAAAAAATGCAATCACATGTAAGTGATTTTTTTTCTGTGTGTTGTTTGGACTTTGGAAGCATAGTTTGTTTTAAAGCTGAGCCCAATCAAGAAAAGAAAAAGAGAACGCTCCATGAACCACAGCAAAAACTCAAACGAAACAAAACAAACAAACAATAAACTGAAAGTGAGAACACATACAGAAAACGGATTTTATAATTCTTCAGTATATGTTTTGCCTTTAAATATTCACATCACTCAACTAAGTAACTTCTAAAGTAGACTCAAAATAAAATCATTTGTGGAGCAAAACTTTCATGGAGACAGTGATTAAAATATAGGAAGAAGATAATGCTTCTGGGTCTTCTTACGTTTTTTTCTATTCCATCTCTATGCAAATGATTTTACAGGAAAAAAAAATCTCTCCTCAGAGCAAAGGGTTTTCTTTGGAGTGGGAAAATCAGTGAGCACACAGAAATCTGCCGTTTTCTCTCTCAGAAATTTTATCCCTGTGGGTTTTGAAATTCTTAGTTTTGGCTTCTTCAATTTCTAACTGGAAATTTCTTCCTATAAACTGTGTAAGTTTATCAGAATGGCATAAAGTTACTCATTGCATGCTCTCTGGAGAAAAGAAGGAATGGTCTTTCCCAATGAAGACAAGAGTGATAATGAAAATCGAATGTGAAGTAATCAAACTCATGGCAGTGCATTTTATAAGGAAAGATTTCATTATTTAAGTTGAGACATTAGCTAATGAGCTGTCAGGGTCATAATGTAACATGGAATTTAGTCTTGGATACACTTCAGGTAATAAAATATCTGAGTTTTTCACTCTTTTGCCTCTAAATCATTTTATTCATTCATTCATTTAAAAACCATTTATCAAGTGCCTCTATGTTGCCAAGTGCTACACTTCTCAGGCCTTCAAGAAGCTCAGGATTTTTTTTGAGAGTAAGCTGGACAAGAAAGTTAGTAGTAGCACAAAATAGTAAGTGCTTTGAGGGGTCTATGCCCAGAGTTTGACAGGTGCTCTTAGGAGAGGGATTTAATATGACTTGGAGTAAGGGCAAAAATTGCAAGAAAACTATTCTCAGTAGAGATTACTTGAAGGATAAGTGATTTTTATCAGACAGAGAAGAGAAAGGAAGGCTTTCAGCTGCAGGAAGAAGCATGGACAGATCTGAGAGAATTTAGAAGGTGCAATAGCAGGTGCTAATCAAATGTGGGAGTTGATGGGGAAAAAGGTCAAATAAAGAGAAACAAATCCATCTCGTTTCCCATATATGTGTAACTTCATCAGCACTTACTATCTACCAGGCCAAATATTACATAAGTCCTAAGGAGACTACGACTGTGAAAAATATATAGTCATTGTCCTTAAAAACTTCCAAGTTTAGTGTGGGGTCTATGGGAAGAAGTATAGGAAGACTCTAAAAGCAAGTGCAACTGCCATACTGTGATGTATAACAGGAAATATATAGTTGGTTTTCATTCTATTTCTGGCACAGAGCTCCTAAAACCCTTGTAATTTCTTAAGAGAGGAGAGAGATAACCAGGTACCTTTTGTTAAGTTAATGAGGTAACTTTTGGACCTTACCTAAGGGTGGGGGATGACTGCTACTGGAGCCAACCAGGTAATTAGAGACTTGAAGCTTTCTGTCCCACTCCCTGACCTCCAGGGAGGGGAGAGGGGCTGGAGGCTGAATTACTCACCAATGACCACTCACTCAATCAACCATGGCCATGTAATGGAAACCACCATAAAAACCTAAAGGACAAGCTTCTGAGAGCTTCTAACTTGGTGATCATATTGAGATTCTGGGAGAATGGCATGGTTGGAAGTTCCATGCCCTTTCCCCATGCTCTGTCCTTAGCATCTCTTCCATCCGTCTGTTCCCGAGTTACACGCTTTTATATTAAACCAAGGATCTAGTAAGTAAAATGTTCCTTTGAGTTTTGTGAGCTGCTCTAGCAAATTAATCAAATCTGAGAAGGGAGTACTGGGGAACCTCAGTTTTACAGCTGGTCAGTAAGCCGCCCAAGATCAGTGTCTTAAGGAAGGAAGGGAGGCAGTTTAATAGGACTTAGCTCTTAAACTGTAGGATCTGACACTTTCCCAGGTAGGTTGTGTCAGAAGTGAGTTGAATTGTAGGAGCCAGAGACTTGCTTGGTGCTGTGGGGACCCTGCCCCTACGTTGATACTGGGTCCCAGAATCTTTAGCAATGACATGTTGTGTGACTGAATTTGTTAACAGTATACAAGGAACTGCTAAGCTGCTGCTGCTAAGTCGCTTCAGTCGTGTCCGACTCTGTGTGACCCCATAGACGGCAGCTCACCAGGCTCCCCCGTCCCTGGGATTCTCCAGGCAAGAACACTGGAGTGGGTTGCCATTTCCTTCTCCAATGCGTGAAAGTGAAGTCGCTCAGTCGTATCAGACTCTTGGCGACCCCATGGACTGTAGCCCACCAAGCTCCTCCATCCATGGGATTTTCCAGGCAAGAGTACTGGAGTGGGGTGCCATTGCCTTCTCTGTACAAGGAGAGACAGGATCAATTATTTCTGGGTGTAAAGTAAGGACAGTAAAGTTCTTCATTCAAGACTCCAGCCCTCTCCTTTCACATGGTTAATCCAAAAAGATCACAGTATCCTCCCCCAAGCCCAAATTAACTTTTCAAACTGTACTCTAAGCACCCACAGACAACCAGAAATTGTACTCACCAGCTGCAAAACTTAAGGAAGAGAAAGAAACATGGCCACACATTGCAATACAGTTTTTAGTTCTTGAATTTTATAAGGCCACAAAACAAATAGGGAGAATCCCTGAGATAATGACTGAAATTGGTTCTCTCTCCTAACTGGAGGGGAGAGGACAGAGACCAGGCAGATCCTCAGGTGGAAAGGCTGACGGCTTTGGCCTATGCCAGCCCTCTGTACAGTGTGCCCTCTAGAAGGGAACTAGAAGGAGCTCCATGGCCCACATATATCTTTGATTCTACAGCAAAGACCAGGAACAGAGGGAGAAAAGAGAAAGAGAGAACCAGAAAAGGAGGTCACAGGAAAAGATTTATGCTACCTAAGTGGGGATAAGCTATGACCAACCTAGAGGGCATATTAAAAAGCAGAGACGTTACTTTGCCAACAAAGGTCCATCTAGTCAAAGCTATGGTTTTCCCAGTATGGATGTGAGAGTTGGAGTACAAAGAAAGCTGAGCACCGAAGAATTGATGCTTCTGAACTGTGGTGTTGAAGACTCTTGAGAGTCCCTTGGATAGCAAGGAAATCAAACCAGTCAATCCTAAATGAAATCAGTCCTGAATATTCATTGGAAGGACTGAGGCTGAAGCTGAAACTCCAATACTTTGGTCACCTGATGCAAAGAACTGATTCATTGGAAAAGACCCTGATGCTGGGAAAGATTGAAGGCAGGAGGAGAAGGGGATGACAGAGGATGAGATGGTTGGATGGCTTCACTGACTTGATGGACATCAGTTTGAGCAGGCTCTGGGAGTTGATGGACAGGGGAGCCCAGCATGCTGCAGTTCATGGGGTCACAAAGAGTCAGACACGACTGAGCGACTGAACTGAACTGAACTGAAGTGGGGATAACGGAGAGAGTAAATTACAGAGCTCTTATTATGAATGGCAGCAGTAACCAGTGAGACCTTATGGAGGAGGAATCCTAGGCTTTCTTGTTCCTCAATATAAAAACAATCCCAGTATAGCATTGGAAAAAGAATGGAATGCTCATCAATTATATTACAAATAGATTGACATTAAAAATGCAGCAATGTTTGCCAAAAGCAGATGGAAAACAGAAATTCAAAACAAGGTGAGGTCATTTGCAAAATTCCAGCCCTGCCACTAACTCCCAACAGCTGACAGGTCCTCTGCATCAGCATGGTGCTGATGGGTGGTGTGGGGAAGAGAGGAGGCCAAATGGCGGGGGTCGGGGTGGGGGGTGCCAAAAATAGTTATAGGTCCTTTCCTCCCCATAATTTTCCAATATGTAGAAAGGTATCTCCCTTTCCTCTTCTATTTAATAGGCATTGGTATCAATTTAAAGTCAGTAAATTGCTAAGTTACATCCTTGTGGGAATCAGGATTTCCTCCATTATATCGACTCTATGTACAAGCTAATTAATCTTAGACACTGCAGTTTAAAAACCAGCCAAACTCCTAATAATTTCTGAGCCTCAGTTTGGATGATAATTCTCTTTCAATAATATTGGAACTGTAATTCTAAAGCTTGAAATAATTTCATACAATCTAGTCTGTCTTACGTTCCCTATTGGGGAAAGTCAAATTCAGAAAAGTCTGCTGATTTGCCTTAGTTTACAGAGCATGTTAGCAGCAACACTAGGGCTAGAATCCAGGACTTCTGGCATCTGGTACTCTATAAAACTGAAGAAAATGAACACGTTGGCTTTGAATAATTAATTCAAGAGCAAGGCTTACAAGATTAGTTATTAAGTAGGGATGTAACTAAAATAGCAGGAATGATAAGCATACAGAAACATTAGTCATGATTCAAATACTTTTAGGACATAATTGTCCTAAAAAGCTTTATAAAAGCTTACAAATCTTTACAAAAATCCTCTAAGTACTCTTGCCATAATGAAGACTTATTTTGCTTAAAACAAACAACAGAGAGATGGGTGGCAAAAACTTTCCCACCTACTTCTAAAGGAATTAGAAAAAGTTAAAATGATGTGCAGAGATTGCAAAAGAAAGATCTTATTACTTTAATCATTATCATGAGGGAAATTTTTCTGACAATCACTGTCGTTTTGCACATTAAGTCACTATTCAATTATCTAAATTTGAAACAGAAAGTACTGTTTTCTTCTACAGAGGGATTAGAAATTAAGACATTACAAATTATGAGAAGTTGACTATAATCAGCCACTCTTGCATTTTCTTCTTTGCTTTGTGAATTCTTCAAATTAAGACATACAAAACACGGTTTCCAGAAAGGCATGTGGGTAGGTCTAGAAGCAGATAGAATACTTTTTCTCAAGATAAGGAAGTACTATTGAGTACTATAATTTTTAGAGTTGGAGAAAATAGTTAAATGATTTTAAATACTAGAATCCTCACTGGTTTTAAAGAAAAGCAGGCTTCTGAAGAGAGATAAAATTGACAGATATATGTAGAATGCCCGGCATGCTGCAGTTCATGGGTTCACAAAGAGCTGGACACGACTTAGCAACTGACGACAATAAAATATCTTCAATGCTTAAGCCACTGTTAGTTGAGTTTTCTGTTATTAGCATCGTTTTTTTTTTTTTAATTTTACCAATATGAGTCCCAAGAAAGCACTCAGTGCCACCACCTAACACTATCTTAAGAACAACAGAATATTGTATGAAAGTATTTGCCTTCTGACCCTTTTACTCTATCCTTCTCTGTTTGCCAAAAGACTGACCTTTATGAATTTCCTCCACTTCAGCCAGTGGAGTCACCAGTAAGAGAGAAGAGGGTGGGAAGAGAGTGAAGATGGGTTCTTACTTCCCTTCCTCTTTTCCTTGTGGGTCATGGTGATAGGCATTTTCTTCACCCTTTTTATGGAGGCCACAGTTCCTGTCAGGTAACCCCTACTCTCTCTGAGTTCTAAAGTTCTAAAGGCCACTTCCTTCCTTAACCCCTCTGGGCAGGTAATCTCACACTCACTCTCACCATAGGTTACCACTCCACCTTTGTTGGTTTTTCTTATCAGTGCCCACCTTATTAATATATTCCCCTTATTAATTCTCTTTTATTACCCTATTTTTGTTTGTCATCTGTTTCTGGCTACCATTCTGGCTTTATTAAGTAGAATGAGTATGGGATTTTGCAAGTAAACCAAAGATACAAATACATTAACTAAACTGACACCAAGTTAGCAAAGAGGGATAAACTTTTGCAAGTGGGACAATAACAGCTACTCCAATGGGTTATTGTGAAGATTCACCTGAACTGTCTTAACTGTGCATGGGACACAAAAGATGCTTAATAAATGCAAATTCCCATCCCCTCCACTCCAGCTCTTCCATGAATTACTGAATGAGAATCTGTAACTAGAATAAAATTTCAAAGGCACCAACTTTGTGTAGAAGACCTAAGGCCTACTGCTTAAGATAGAAAATAAACAGCTCAAGTACCCCTCCCCTCTCTTCATCACAGCCACTGCAAATACCAGCAACTGACTAAGGTACTTGTCCTCACTTAGCTCAAATGCGATCTCAGACTCCTTCTGAAAACATCCTTCTAAGATGTCTTTTCCTCTCGCCTTCCTCAGACATCTTGGTTTCTAATCATCCCAGAAACATAAAATTGCCAAATTTAAACTGTGTTGTTTAAAGTAACAGACAAGAGTCCACATTTTTAGAATTATCTCTGACATCCTACAGCAGCTAACAATTGGAATGTGCTTTGTGAGTGGTTGAACAATGAATTGTTTATTTAGCTCCTGGCATCATTCTATCATCTTGGGTGCAACTTGAAATAAATAAACAAGCTAATAAGGGAACAAAACAAGAAACGTGAGGAGTTGGTTTTTTTACAAACACCAGGATAGTATATTAATGGAGTTGTGCAATATCTCTACTATGTAATTTCAGAATATTTTCATCACACCAAAAGAAACTCTATGCCCATTAGTAGTCATTCCCCACTTGCCTATTCACCTGATGTCTGGGAAATTACTAACCTACTTTGTGTTTCTGTGAATTTGCTTATTCTGGACATGTCATGTAAAGGGAACCATACAATATGTGGCTTCTTTCAGTTGTTATTGTTGTTTAGATGCTAAGTTGTGTTTGAGTCTTTGTGACCCCATGAACTGCAGCATGCCAGGCTTCCCCATCCTTCACTATCTCCCAGAGTTTGCCAAAACTCATGTCCATTGAGTTGGTGATACCATCCAACCATCTCATCCTCTGTCATCCCCTTCTTCTGCATTCAATCTTTCCCAGCATCAGGGTCTTTTCCAATAGGCTCTTCCCATTAGGTGGCCAAAGTATTGGAGCTTCAGCTTCAGCCTCAGTCCCTCCAATGAATATTCAGGGTTGATTTCCTTTAGGATTGACTAGTTTGATCTCCTTGCAGTCCAAGGGACTTGCAAGAGTCTTCTCCAACACCACAGTTCAAAAGCATCAATTCTTCATTGCTCAGTTGTCTTTATGGTCCAACTCTCATATCCATACATGACTACTGGAAAAACCATAGCTGTGACTAGATGGACTTTTGTCAGCAAAGTGGTATCTCTGCTTTTTAATATGCTCTCTAGGTTTGTCACAACTTTTCTTCCAAGGAGCAAGTGTCTTTTAATTTCATGGCTGCAGTAACAGTCCATAGTGGTTTTGGAGCCCAAGAAAAGAAAATCTATCACCGTTTCCATTTTTTCCCCATTTGCCATGAAGTGATGGGACTAGATGCCATAATCTTCATTTTTTGAATGTTGAGCTTTAAGCTAGCTTTTCACTCTCCTGTTTCATCCTCATCAAGAGTTCTTTAGTTATTCTTTGCTTTCTGCCATTAAAGTGGTATCATCTGCATATCTGACATTGATATTTCTCCCAGCAATCTTAATTCCAGCTTGTGATTCATCCAGCATTTCTCATGATGTACTCTGTATATAGGTTAAATAAGCAGGGTGACAATATACAACCTGGACGTACTCCTTTCCCAATTTTGAACCAGTCCATTGTTTCATGTCCAGTTCTAACTGCTCCTTCTTTCAGTTAACATGATGTTTTAAAGGCTCACCCATGCTGTAGTATGTGTCAGTACTTCATGTGTTTTTATTGCCAAATAGTATTCCATCATATAAATCTACAACTCTTAACTTATCCATTAATTAGTTGACGGACATTTGGATTGCCTACACTTTTTGGTTGTTATGAAGCATGTTACTCTAGATAGCCATGTAAGTTTTTGTGTGGACATGTGTTTTCATTCCTCTTAAGTATGTATCTAGGAGTGGTGTTATGGGTCTGTCAAATTAACACTTAAGTGGAACACAAGGTGCCGGATGGTGAGTCAGAGTTCAACAACAGACCATAAGAGAATATGAAAGAGAGATTTGTTAGTCACAGTTCCTAAAAAAACTGCTCAGTACAGCTCGAGGAACCACACAGAAGGGTCAGGGCAGAGAGAGGCAGTACCTGGAGTACATGCTTTTACTAGGGTCTGTGGGAGATGTTTTGGGATTCTTAGGTTAAGGCCAGATTGGCCAATTAAAACCAAAAGAGTGGGATTTTGGCAAGTCCCACAGGGTTCTTACCTAAGGATGCCCAGGGAGAAGGCACTGGGAAGCAGAAGAGATGCAAGGACTGTTGGGAAAGTCATAGTAGGAACTTACAACTGCTTGTGACTCTGTGGGCTGTTATTAAGTACATATACTTGCATGAGGGGCTAGTGTCAGTCTGAGATCCCTGCAGGGCACTTGGCCAAACACAGTGAATGCTAAGGGAATAATATAATACCATGGATTAGCTTAGCTAAACTCCCAAGTGGAATTTCTGGTTTACATGGTGACTCTATGTATTTAACATTTTGAAAAGCTGCCAAAGTGACTACATCATCAGCCATGTAAGAGGGTTCTAGTTTTTCCATATCCTCAATAACGCTTGTTATTGTCTTTCTTTCTATTTTAGCTGTCCTAGTGGGTGTGAAGTGGTACCTCATGTTTGGATTTGATTTTCATTTTCTTAATGACTAATGGTGCCAAGCATATTTTATGTGTTTATTGGCATTGGTATAATCTTTGGAGAAATGTTTATTCAAATCCTATGCCCTTTGTTCAATTGGGCTGTCCTTTTATTATTGAGTTGCAGGAGGTTTTTTTTTTTAATGTATTCTGGATTGAAGTCCCGTATCAGATACATGAGCTGCAAATGTTTTCTCCCATTCCGTGGGTTGTCTTTTCATTTTTCTTGTTGTTCTGTAAAATGCTAAAGTTTTAAATTTTTATGATGTTAAATTCAACTATTTTTTTCCTTATCACATGCTTTGATGTCATATTTAAAAATAAAAACATTGCCTAAGTCAAAGTCATAAAAATTTACTTCTGTGTTTTCTTCTAAAAGTTATACAATATTAGTTAATTAATTTTGTCTATGATTCATTGAGTTAATTATTGTATGTGATATGAGGTAAGGATCCATTTTATTTTTCTATATATGGCTATCCAGTTGTCCCAGAACTATTTGTTGAAAATTCTATCTTTCCCCCTTTGAATTGTCTTAGCACGTTGTTGAAAATTACTTTACCATAAATGTAAGGATTTATTTCTGGATTCTCAATTCTATTCCATATTTTTATTTATTGATCCTATGCCAGAAATATCTTTTGAATCTTGAAAGATGAATGGGTTATCCAATGCCAGGTAGACAAAGGTTCAAGTGAAGTGAGAGTAGGGGGTAGAGGGCATTCCAGACAAGGAGTGGACTTTGGCAAAAGCATTAACTGTGGAGCACAGTATGGGTAGAGAGAAAGGTAAGAACTAGGACTAAGGAATTTGGCTTTTCCCATACAGAAATGTGGAGCTTGTGAGGATTTTTACACATGATCACATTTGACTCTGGAAAAGTCTTTCCAGCAGCACCATGCAGAGAAAACTGGAAGACTGAAAGGAAGGCAAAGACATCATTTTAGAAACTATCTCAGTATGACCAGTCAGTCAGTCAGAAGGGCCTGAAGTAAGACAGTACAGTGGGGCCAGAGAAGAGGTATGGATGCATTGGTCAGATGTTTATAGGGGGGAAAAATTAGTGATATTTCTTCAGCAGTTGTATGAGTTAGATTGAGATAAAGGGAAAAATTATTTCTACAGAAGAGTGCTAGAGAACACAAGAGAAGCATAGGGTTAACACAAATACAATCATTTCCATTTGGGACATGTGTCAGACACTACTATAGTATTTCATTTTATGAATATGCATTGTAAAAAGCAATCAATAAACAGAAATTTCAATTAAGTAGAGCTAGGACCAAAGTGGGGAGCTCTCATATCCTGCTACATAGAGGAGCCCAATAGGAAGAAGGAAAATCTCCTCTTCTTTCCCTCTTCTTTTTTTATTACTCAGACAATAAAAAATCAAGGACTCTTAGTATGCTATAGCCCTCTTCACTTCCTTTATCTATAGAAAAGCATTCTCTTTCCCTGGCTATGCAGTCACTTGCATGTGGTTTGCCATAATTACAGATCCCAAATTACAATTCTCTGATGATCTGGAATAAACCCATCTTAGCTGGAGAAATATCTGAAATATATTTATTTCAGATCATCAGCATTATGTCACTAGGTTTTTATAGATTCTGTCTTATAGAAAAGAAAACTAGACGCTGTAGGTTAACTCCTGAGCTCAGGTCTCCCTGTCCCACCCCACCCCACCCACCCCCAACCCCCCAAGAGATGAGCAATGCCCAAGATCCGGCCACAGTTGCTGGAGCTGGCACCCAAGTGAAGCTGAGGGGCTGGAGCCATCAAGGTGAGGGCGATGAGTCTTCCCATCTCCGCCGACACCAGGAGCTCCGGGCCTTCCTCCACCTTCTGGAGCACAGTTTCCTCCAGGATTTCCTCTCCAAAGATCCCTGTTTCCAGATTTCAGACAAGTATCTCCTGGCCATGGTGCTGGTCTACTTCCGGCGTGCCAACCTGCAGCTCAGCGAGGACACCCACAGCAATCTGTTCCTGGCACTGTACCTTGCAAATGACATGGAGAAAGACCTGGAGGACCCCAAAAGCTTGATTTTTCTGTGGGCCCTGGGCCAAGATTGGCATCATCAAGTGTCAGACTTCCTGCATCAGAGGGACAAGCTGTGGGCACGGATGGGCTTCAGGGCTGTTGTGAGACGCCAGAGCTGCGAGGAGGTCATGGCTGAGGAGCCGACCCACTGGGCCTGGACTCGGGAGCGGCACCCCCACCATGGCAGGGCTCAAAGGAGCTACCCAAAGGCCCAGATCCCTCTCCCCCGGGGTCCCGGCCTCTCGCCACCCCACTGTCCTCTCTGTGCCTTGCCCCCTCACCACAGCCTCTGCTGCTACCGCCCCCGCCCCTTACCTGTCTTATCCAAGTGCCTTTCCTACAACGCT
Source organism: Bubalus kerabau (assembly GCF_029407905.1). Taxonomy (NCBI): domain Eukaryota; kingdom Metazoa; phylum Chordata; class Mammalia; order Artiodactyla; family Bovidae; genus Bubalus; species Bubalus kerabau. The sequence goes on along the minus strand of NC_073630.1, from coordinate 27,505,395 downwards.
GAGTGGCACTGCCCTTCATCCCAAGCTTGGCCCTGGAGTAGGGGCTTCCTCATTGTCCTGCCCACCCAGCTGCTACTGGAGCCAGGCACCTACACCCTCTACATCTTCTCTAAGCTGCTGCTGTGCCCTCGGCGCTGATACTCGCAGGGTGAAGAACAGCCCGTCTGCTTGCCTGCTGGCCCAGTGCTCTACTGACTGGCCCCTCCAGCCTCCTGTCTTCTTGGCCTCAGGCTGGCAGGGCTGCCCATGCCTCCTGCCCCTTCCTCCCAACCTGCAACTTGTACCCACTCTGACCTGACTCCTCTAATAAATTCATGCCCACAGGACAAAAAAAAAAAAAAAAAAAAAGAAAAGAAAACTAGTCTGGAGGGAAGATAAAAAAACTTATCCATTTCATACAGCTTGTGAGTAGTAGAGCAGATATCAAACTCAGATCTATAGTTTTTAATAGCTTTACTATTTAAGGTGACTTTCATAACCACATTTCACCCTAGAAGGTCACTATAAACTATGTATAAGCACAAAACAGGAAATGTACCCAATTCTTTACACTTACAATTAATTACCTTTCATTTCGTGCACTGTCATATTTGTAGACACAAAAATAGTTTGGAATGAGGTGCAGACTGGAAGAGAACTGAATCTAAAATCTGCCTTATTATAAAGACAAACTCAAATTCAACTTATATTTATTAAGCATCTACTATAGTGAGAAATTTTGTGGAGTACATTTGTATAGAATATCTGTCTTAACCCCTACAATAACCACCTGAAGTAGATCATTATTTTTGTTTTGTAAAGAAGTGATCTACTCTTAAAGACTTTCTTGATTTTTAATCCATTTTTTTATGTTTTATTTCGTTTCTATTCTTTGGCATTCACATAAAGGTATTCATGGAGCAATCATTTTTCTGACTGACTACAACTATTCTTTTAGGTGCCAATAAGGAGAGAAACAAGGCAACTGAAACTTAATGATTTTATAACAATGATCTGGAGCCTAGGTATGTTCAGATCCCGAAAAGGTTTTACTTTTGAGTCTTTGAGCATCTCCTATGGTATGAAACACATGTGAGATTTAAAGAAATACACCAATAAATCTTGCATAATTTAAATTGCCATAATTATTTTATCCAAACTCTGATTCCTGGAAAATAAATGATGTACCTAGCATGCAACGGTCACTCAACAGTATGTTTTGAACTTACTAATTAATTAGTTATCTTTGGGTTCAATTTGAATATGCTTTTAGATCTTCTTTAATATTGACAGTGCTGACACATTTCCATGGCATTTTACTTTTAAAAATAAAATTCTTTCCCAAATAATTATCTTTATCTGAAACAATAGTGACATTTATTTCACTTATGTTTAATGCACAGGAGAAACAAGCTTGGGGAAAATATATATTTTCATACTATGTGTTGTAAATACCATTAATAATACCTATTGTCACACCAGATTGTGACACCATCTATGGATTTATTTTGTATAATATCTCCTCTAAATTTTTTTGTCCTTTTATTATAATATAAATTAGTGTACACCACAGAGTTTAGAAATTGCTTTTTAAGGAAATCAATGCTGAGTATTCATTGGAAGGACTGGTGCTAAAGCTGAAGCTCTAGAACTTTGGCCACCTGATGTGAAGAGCTGACTCATTGGAAAAGACCCTAAAGCTCGGAAAGATCGAGGGCAAGAGGATGAGGTGGTTGGATGGCATCACCGCCTCAATGGACATGAGTTTGAGCAAACCTTCGGAGATGGTGAAGGACAGGGAAGCCTGGCGTGCTACAGTCCATAGCCCATGGGGTCACAAACAGTCAGACACAACTTAGCAACTGAACAACAAAGAATATCTGACTTTAGCCCTTAAAACCAAGTATTACAGGGGACTTCCCTGGTTGTCTAGTGGCTAAGACTCTGTGTTCCCAATGCAGAGGGTCAGGGTTCAATCCCTGGTCAGGGAAATAGATTCTACATGCTGCAACCAGGATCTGGCACAGCCAAATAAAAATATGTAGATATTAAAAAAGAACAAGTATCATATAACATGGCTGAAAATAAAAAATTAGCATCACACAAAGGACCACCTCAGGCCATAAAGCTGTTTTGCCACTAATGTATGCAAACTACTTCTTGCCATTTGTTTTGCCAAATTAAGCTTACTATGTAAACATGATCTTTATTCTATTTGCAATATCCTGTATACCTTCTCAAATTGGCCAGAAGACCAAATTCAATCTTCCACCACATCTAAGCTTACAACAATATGTTTCAGATAAATGTCTCCAAATACTGTGGGTCTAGAATTTGCTTTTTAGCCTAGCAATTTTATAGCAATACTGTAAAGCAATGACTTCAATTTCTCATAATCATGCTTGGCACAGATAGTGGCTCTTATCCAGAACTATTTAATTTCACCTTTTAGGAATTATGTAAATATCATATGTCTCTTTTCAAAATTTACCACTACAGTGTTACATTACCGACCTCATCTCTCAAAGACCACACAACACATCAACCTCAGCATTTGTCTTTTTTGCACTTAGCTCATGTGGTTTGCACCTGAAAACCATTCTTAAAACTTACCACCCACTCTCTCGCCTGCTCTGCCTCTGACTTTTAAATCACGCTTGTTAATTTCTGTGTAGACCTGGTTGACAAGCAGGAGATGATGTACTGTGCAGGGCCATGTTCACAGAGGTACAATATGGGTCAGTATACAATTTTAACATTGTGGTTATTCATGATAATTATTGCGTATGACCAGAATTAAGTGAACATAAGCAAAGGACTTATGTGGAGCACTTAACATTTTCCTTTTTGCATTTATATCCATTTCATGGCATACGGAATAAGCATATGGTCTCTGGACTTGGGTAGGTCTTGGTTGGAGTTCTCCTCCTGCTACTTCTAAGCTGTATGACCTTGGGAGAACTCTTCTCCTGAGCCTCGGTTTCCTCACAAGGAAAATGACAATAATTGTGCCTATGTCACAGACTTGTTAGGAGAATTACAGGAAAAAATTCACATGAAACACTTAGAACCTGTGCGCCTCATAGCAACTGTCCACAAAGTACAGTTGTTATCACTATTGTTATTATTGCTGCTATTATTTTTGGGGGTTTAATTTTTGTGATTAAAATGGCCTGGATCAATAAGATTGGGCCCAAAACAGAAGCAAAGCACATTAGCCAAATTTCAACTAACTCTGGACAACCTTTACTTTTTTCTTAGAAAATCCATCACTTCTTGACTTTTATGTTTTAAATTTTTTCCGAAACCATTCTGGGGAAAATAAGCATAAAAATAAGGTACCAATTTATACATAGCCCCATATCCCTCTGCCTTCTTCCAGTGCACCTTTTCCCCTTCACACTCTGGCATACAAATCCCTACCATTCTGGCTAAGTGCTGCAGCTGAAATGAAAACAGTAACTAGTTGAGCAGATGTGTGTCAACAACTACACTCTTACAAGCAGAATCCCAATTCTGCCACTTACAAACTATACAATCATGGATATGCTATTTAACTTTTCTGTGCCTGAATGTCCTTTAACATGGGGTTACTAATCAACACTTCAGAGTGAGGGCAATATGAGTTAATATATTAAAGTGTCTAGAGCAGTGTCTGGCATGTGTGCTACATAGCTTTCCTTTACAGTATGCTGAACTCATATGGGGCATTGCATGGACACATACACAGAAACATGGGACTGACTTTTCCTTTTCTGCACCATTACTAACGACCTTATTTCTATGCTGTGTCCTTAGGTAATCTGCACTGCATAGAAATCCACAAAAGATGACAGTCATTTCACTCCCTTCTCAGTATCTCCATCACTCTTCAGTATTGTTAGGCATCTAGAGATCCCAATTTCCTATTTTAGCTCCTTTGCTTGCTGAAGTGACTTAGCATGCATGCACCATATAGTAAAGCTTTGTTATCCAATACTTTATCTCCTAAAAACACTCAAGACCTGAATTTAATGCTAATAAATATACCACTCATATAGCTAATAATTCTTTGATAAAAGCCTGATAAAAATGTCCTTTATCATGAATGATGCCTTTTGCACAGTTTAGTTGATGTTATAGTCCATCATTGGGTAAGTACATCACACCCACACCCTACCTAACTTCAATATGGAATGGAAAGATACTAAGGGAATATAGGATTTTCTGACCTTTCTACAGTAATTAGCAGTATCTTTCATTGGTCCCAGTGTTTCGGACACTGTGTTATCAGCAAATTTTAGTGACAGTGTCTGGGAAGTTAGCGCCATACCACAGCTATTGCTAGGAAGAAAAAAATTTCACATTTTCTTGGAAAGGAAAAACTAGCTATCCTAGAAATATTATAAGCATATTATACAAGTTACAGTTATTATTCAGGGTCTATTTTTCTTGGGTTCTCAGTTACTTTATTTTTTTTTAAGTATTTGGCATAAAACAGGAGATTTTGTAGCATCAAGCCAAAGAAAAATCAGGTGTAGCATCTGATATCCATGGCTACCACTTTATTTGTAACTATTATCCACGGCATTCATGACACTTCATATCATAATAAGTGAAGTTTCTAGTGTTTCCTAGGACATTACTAGAAGCATTTATAACATATAAATGTTTAAAATTGAATAATAATAAAGTCTTTAAGAAGTTGAAACTAGCCTAGTGTCTTGTCTCAAGGGCTAAGAGGTTAAAAACTTTATTAATTATTATAAGACCCTCTGTTTCTGTGCATTTGGCTAATAAAATATATTTATCTATACAGGCTGAATACATGTTATTTCCTGGGTAGGAAAAATAAAGCATATAAGATCTTTGACATAAAAATTATTTTTGTATGAATATATTTTCAATGACATTCTGTATTACACTATATTATCTTGTTTCTCAAGAGTAAATAAGAAGTCTTTTAGCAAAGAGGATCTAAATTAAGGTAAAGAATTTAGCAGAAATTTTTCAAGAATAAGGCTTGGGAATTTCGAGATGACTTGAATTCAGACTTTACTGATTGTTCTCTTGCTTTCAAAGTTGTATTCATTTCTCCAATAACGACATATATTTGTATAATGACTCACTACATTGTAATTGAAAATGAGTGTACTTGTGATTCTCAATTTTCAGCATAATTGGCTTGGAGCTGGTGATCAAACATTTAGTTGTTGTAAGCCAAATCATTCATTATATCCTAGAGGTATCAGGTTATAAATTTCATTTATCTTCATGGAAATCTACTTCAAACAATAAAAGTACAAAAGTCAAATGCATACACATACGTGCACAAATACATGCTCAAATGTGCATATATTTATTAAGTATATAAAATCAAACTCAATGAAAAGTCATTATAGAATAAGAAAAGGGCTCTAATGCTAGAAATGGAGATAATTATACATTAAAAAATGAAAATATGGGTAAAGTATGTTAATTATACAATGAATCACCAAAACTGACATAAGAAGAGTCAAATTACTATGGCAGTAATTTTTTTAAGTTGTTCTGAAATGACCTCCAGAAAATTGCTGGGCCTGGTTGTTTTGTGAAGGTTTCTTTGAACTTTCAAGGGATCTTAATTGCCAAGGTATCTAAATTATTGCAGAGCATCATAAAATAAACAAATTTTCCTAATTCATTTTAAGAGTTTAGCACATTCCTGATCAAATATAGGATAAAAATAGAAAGCTACAAACCAATCTCACATTAATAAAGTTGCTAAAATAATAAATATTAGAAAAGTGAGTGCAGTAAATATTAATAGGAAAAAAATACCATATTCTTATTAAGTAATTACCAACAATTACTCTGGCCTACATACACTTCACATGCTAAACAAAATCCCATTATTAATGCCTCTCATTACAGTAATGGATCTTAAAGATGAGAAGTAAATAGGGAGAACATGAGTTGGAAAAAGAAATGTATTTACTGTATCATTCTCCAAGAGAAGCCACTGGCCCATGGGTCCCAGGAAATAAAAGATTTTGAAATGATCCTACTTTTCTGTGTTCTTTTACCAATTTCCTGCTTTAAAATATACATATTTCATTTATAATCCTATAAAATTAATCATAAATATTCAAGGAAAACAAAAAATAAAAAAAGATTGATAGTAACATCAAACAAAAACCAAAACATCATAAACATTCTTTTGTGGGGATGAGATTGGTAGGGTCTTTAAAATATGAAACCAACCAAGTTTGGACTGAAACCTTCTCCTATTCCCAGCAATATTCCTGTCTAAATATGGACATTCTTCATTGTTCCAAGAACCTTCAAACTATATTCAAATTAGAACCATTTGTCCAGAAAACTTAAACTGATCAGTGTTCTCTAAAATTTTTGAAAGGTGCGAGTTGAGTCTTACTCTAAGACTAGCTCAGGTGTAATCAATCAAGTCACCACCATCTTTAGCCAGCTTGTCATTGTTTTCTTTGACTTAGAGCAGTGTTGGCCAAGGTTAAGATCATTTAGATATCATAAATACAGATTCTGGTTGTTACTCTAAGGGTCTTCTTTATTATGAAAAGACATAACACAAGCAAGAGGTTCACAGTTCAATTCAATGCAAACTGGAATTTGTCTAAATTTTGAGAGTACCTTTAAACCAAATTGCCATAAGTCAAGAACTACTTATACTAAATCAGTTTTATGGCGTATAGCGACATAATTTTACTGAGTATAGAGACATATAATTTACATAGTTATAATGTATACACATACAGACATTAATACATGAGTGTGTATGAAAATAAAATCTATATAATTACATATACATATCTGTGTGTATATACATACACACATACATACATACCAATTAATATTTGATATTAATGTGTGTGTGTTAAGGGCTGAATTATGTTTCCTTTCCTCCATTTTTATGTTAAAATCCAAACTCTCAGTACCTCAGAATGTGACTGTATTTGGAGATAAGACCTTTAAATAGGTAATTATGTTAAAATGAAGTCATTATGATGGGTCCTAATCAACTATGACTGGTATCCTTACAAAAAGAGGAAACCTGACCTGCTGAGGAAAGTCCACATGAAGACACAGGGAGAAGTCGGCCATTAGCAAGCCAAGAAGGGAGGCCTCAGGAGTAACCAATCCCATTGACACCTTGATCTCAAACTTACAGATTTCGAAACAATGAGAAAACTAATTTCTGTTGTTTAAACCACTCAGTGTATGGCACTTTGCTATGGCAGCCCTAGGAAACTAATACAGTGTGTGTGTGTGTGTGTGTGTGTGTATGATTTAAAATATAATTGTTACTATGTCAACTAGAGTCACCCTTACCACATAATATCTCATTTTATAGACTGGAAAATTCACGGTCCTCCCAAAGATTCCTGCAAGGACCGAGGGACTAGAGTCCTAGGTTCAACCTCCTCTCTCCTGATTCAGTTCAGATACCGTTTTACAGTCGCCAACTTTTGTGGTCCTTGTCCTGTGCTAACCTAGGGTGGACCTCAGGTCTTTCCATAAAAATAAAATAAAATCATGTAAAAGGTTAACAATAATTCAAAACAAAACAAAAATAAAAAGGTAATTGTGAACACAGCTGATTTTACAGCCCAGAAATGTAAAAGATTAAAGATGAACATTAGCTGTCTCTGCTCTAACATAGTCCCTTAGCCATTTCCACAGTGGGAAATTCAGCTTCCTTTTATGTTCTAATGTCATAGCTCTTATTTTCTCTTCCTTCTATACCCAGAACATCTTTATTCTCCACATCCCCATCTCCGCCCCGCCCCCATCACTTGCCTCATCTCCAGCAGTTTGACTCCCATTGTCAGCTAATTTGGCTCAAGCTCTCAGGAGCCCCTTTTCTACATCAAGTAGCTAATCAAATTATTTTCTCAAACAAGGACAGTTCCTGTCCTCAGAGAATTAACTCCTGAACCCACTATTAAAGTTATCCCTGCTATATTAAGTTTAACCAAGTTATTAAAAAGAGTGAAGGTAACATTTCAAGTTGTTTCTTTCACCTTGACTCAAAAAAAATGACCATCAATCATTAAAAATCATCAAACACCTACCAATATATTACCCTTTTATATGATCTCTAAATTGACACAGATCTAAAACTTCTGTTAAATCTGTTGCAAATTGTTGTTAAATTCTGCAGTCTTACTGAAACTTTTCACTACGCATATGAATTCTGAACTTTATTTTTTAAACCATCAACTGTTGCACTCAGCAAATGATTTAACTATGATTTCAAAGAGGACACTTTGAAAACTAAAGATCTTCTACACTTGCCATTTTATATAAGGGACATAAGAAAGAAGGCTTAGTTTTGCCTTTGCTCAAAAGATTTTCCACAAAATTAATACGTATTGATATAAATTGCCTAGTTGGAGAATGTCAGGTTACGCTTTGAGGAAGAAAATGAAAATAAATTCTGGTTCAAAATAACTTCTTAGGAGACAGGGTGCTACTGCCACCTGGGGGAGGCTCTTTCTGCTTCATTCAAAAGTTAAATGTGCTTCTCAGATGAATGAGTACAGTTTATGTTTTCTTTGTCATATCCACACAGGAAGATTTTCTGCCCTTATGAAGTCATAAGTCATTCCAGATGTCTCCAAGATTCCTGCATGCAGAAGTACATACTTCACAGACTTTTTGAGAGGTACAGGAGAAGATGAACCAGAATATAACAAAACTAAGGTTTCTACAACTTATACACTAACTATGTTGGTAAATGTGGCTTATATACTAAAAAGTGTAAAAATCAAATTTAAGCTTTTAATAATAAAATAAAAACCCAATTTTAAAGCAAAGTTTACATGGCTTTAAGTTGCAGCTAATTGTACTTTTCTGAAATATGCTATCATTAATTGATATGGAAACTGTATATGTTGATATAATCATGCTAGTGATCATATCAAAATAATAAATTTCAATTGCATGGAAATAGCAAGAGAGTTTTTTTAGAGAATTTTTAAATTTATGAACTAAATACTGTTATGAAGTCAATACTATTGTATGTATATTACATATCTGTTGAAAAATTTTCATGAATTAGTGATATGTCAATTACAAAGGACAAAATTGTGACCTTTGCTTTTAAATGTCTAGTTTCTATTTAACACTTGCCAATATTGCATTTCATTAGGCTATATGATAAATTGTTACCTATTAACAATTATCTTAAACAAATAAGTTAATCCTGGAAATAGAAATTTCAGGAAGTACCTACTGAAATTACATATCTCTCAAGTGACAAAAAAAAGTCAATGCTGATTAGAGGAGGACAGCTAATCATTTATAGAAAGTATTCTGGTAATAGATTAACTAAATAAAGTACATACAGTATCAGTCTCAGAGTGGTACAATGACACTGTCAGAAGGTTGAAGTTCATACCGAACAACCATAGCAGCTTGAGGGAAGTCTCTGGAACAAGCATTTTTAAGATTGGAAAAGGTACGTGACATAGATAAAACTGGTTGGGATTCCATAATTAATTAATTCTTTTTTTAAAAAATCACACATCTAATTCTGGAGTAAAAAGAAATCTGAGTGACTACGGTGCAGCTGCCACAGCTGAATGAGCTGGGTGAGGTGGGATGGGGTCATCTGCAGGGACTCCTGAGGTGAGTGTCTTTAGTACGAGGGTGTAAGTTTCCTTCAACATGTTCATATTAAGGTCTGGAGAGAGTAAGGTGCGAGGCATTAGAGGAAAGCAAAGAGAGGCACATAGAACTTTATAGTCGAAATACAAGTTATAAGCAAAAATAGTAAATATGCAATTTTCAATGTCTTTATTTCTGAATCAACAGATTGAGTACATCTGGTGATTGGCCAGTAGCTTTGCCTTATCGATATAATGAAAATGACGGATGACCTTAAAATACACAAAAATAACTACATTTTAGGGGTGTTGTAATGAAATAGATTCTCCCAAGGTTCTCCTCCTTCCTAATTGAACTGTACAATGTGCTGGTCTTTCCTTTCTTTGTTGAAGAGCCAATACTGAGCTATGGTGAACCACGGAAATGATTAATTATTTCATAACAGAAATTAAAGTAATCATTTTCATCAGAATGTTGCCCAGTTGTTAAAAAATTAGTAAACAGAAACAGAAGTCCTCCTTTAATATTATTCATGTTTCATAGGAGAGAAGCATTCAGGAAGTCAGGAAAGATGATTTTTTGCAGATGCCACTTGTATATTCGAGGGGTGGGGAGGCAGGAAGTGGGGAGAGGCAGAACACTGTTTAAAACGCAAGAAGGGCCGTTTCTTCCACTGTACTGTTTCCACTTCTCCACCAAGAGTGAATCATTTTCAAATATTGCTGCTATCTTTGTTCCTGAACTGAGGGATCTCAGCACCCATCATTAAACCAACTCACCTATCACATTGATAAGTTAACACGGTTCCCCTAAACATGGCTTACACCATCTTCATGTAATTCTTTTCCTCATTTTCCTACAATTATTGCTTCCTCCCCCTTGCATTATCTGTATTTGATTTCTCTCTCCTCTCTGAGTGTAAACTACTAATATTATTTCCACTTTCCCTCTGTCACTGGGGGGTCTCTGCTTCAGTGGTGTGCTCCTCCATGCTTTAGACACAAAGGAGGGGAGAGCAAATCCGAGGCAATACTTGCCTGACTGCTTACGCTGAGCTTTTGTTTACCCAGAGCCATGATGAACTCCAACAAGATGACCATCAACTTGGCCCTCTTTGGCATGACTCAAAGTGGAAAAAGTTCTGCTGGGAACATTATTCTGGGAAGCACTGACTTCCACAGCAGCTTTGCTCCATGCTCTGTGACCAGAGATTGTAGTCTGGGCCGCAGCTGTCAATTCCGCAGCTTCATGCGTCGAGGAGGGCAAGAGGTGACTCTGCAGGTCCAGGTGTTGGACACGCCAGGTTACCCGCACAGCAGGCTGAGCAAGAAGCATGTGAGACAGGAGGTCAGGGAGGCCCTGGCACATCACTTTGGGCAGGAGGGTCTGCACCTTGCACTGCTGGTCCAGAGAGCAGACGTGCCTCTCTGTGGACAGGAAGAACCTTCCCCAGTCCAAATGATCCAGGTAAAGAGCAGTCACACCAGTGACATTATTCCCATTTTGGATGGCATCACCTTAACAGGAATGAACTATGAAAAACTGGTTAAAAGAGGTATTTTAAACAAGTAGTTTAAAACAAGCGCTGGTCACATAGGAAAAAATTGGTAAAAATTACTTGATTCTCCCACCAAGAGTCATTTTTACAAATTCCTTTCGAGGAATTCCGTCAGTCATTTTATAACTGGGAAATGACTTCTCATTTTATAAAATAAAACAAAGCAAAAATGAGATACTGACCTTAGGTTAACTAAATCTCAAACTCCTAAGAACTGAGAATTTGATTGTCTATGTGGTCTCAGACTATCTGCCTCAGAATCAACTGAGCTGTTTGTTAAAAATGCAGATTCATCCAAGCCTTACTGAAACAGAATCTCAAGAGTAGAGCTTGCCTATCTGTATTTGCATAAACTTTCCATATATTTCTCTAAAACAGTCAAGTTTAGAACCACTGAACTAAAATACCAACTTGCATCCTTTCAACAAGGGACAACCTCTTACAGTTCGCCATAAATGGCAGGGGGTGGGGGCGGTGGTGGTCACTCTGATTCAGTCATTGAACACTGTATTGAGTACTAGCAGAGTTTAATGATCGGTGAGTGATAATATGAGCCCTGCCCTCAAAACACTCACAGTCTAGAAGAGACAAATAGATAAACACGTATATGACAACACATTAAGTGCCACAACAGTGCAATCTAGAACTCCTCAGTGGAGGAAGCATCACTGAGACCTACACCATGGCAAACATTCAGGGGAGATTTATACTTTATTTATAGGAAAGAAATCAGGAATTGTAGAAGCTTTGTTTGCCTCATCTGTAGGGTGAACAACTGCTCCATGCCAGCCATGAGATCACAGGGACCTCAGAGTGAATAAAAATAACATGCCACCTTTCCCTAATGGTTCAACTGTTTGTTCATTTATTTACTTTCTTGATTCTCCAGTCTGCTGCTGCTACTGCTGCTAAGTCGCTTCAGTCGTGTCCGACTCTGTGCGACCCCATAGACGGCAGCCCACCAGGCCCTGTCGTCCCTGGGATTCTCCAGGCAAGAACACTGGAGTGGGTTGCCATTTCCTTCTCCAATGCATGAAAGTGAAAAGTGAAAGTGAAGTCGCTCAGTCGTGTCCAACTCTAGTGACCCCATGGACTGCAGCCAGGCTCCTCTGTCCATGGGATCTTCCAGGCAAAAGTACTGGAGTGGGGTGCCATTGCCTTCTCCAGTCTAGGACCACCCAACTTTAACTGCTAAACTTGACTAGATTTACTCAGTAGCCTCATTAATTGACCTAACTCAGAGATCTCATCTCTACTAGAAGTTCCAAAGTAAACTACATGGAGAATAGAGAGTAGACATTTTCAAGCAAAATGAATTTGAATGAATGCTACTCTATTTCTGGTCCAATCTCTGATTATGTTGATGTAGAATTTGTTACACTTAGAAAGATAGTATACTTTGCTTTAAAGAAAGATAATTTCCTTTAACTAGTAAAGACACAAGATTGTTCTAAATGACAGACACACGTTTTCTTTTTCAGTAACTATAGCTGTTCCTAAAACAACAACAACAAAAGCATATGTGTAATCACAAAAAACTAGTGGAAAAAATTAGGGTGACAAGAGTATAAAAAATAATCCTCATCATCCAACTCCTGAAAAATCAAGAACATTCTGTACAAAAGCAAAGATGATTGCAATTAAGAAACAATGTGAAATATAAGAAAGCCCATGAACCTCCTCTAACCTATTAAAGCCAGCATTTCAAACAATATTTCTGGTAGAAATCAAAAGGGGGGCCCTGGAGCTATACTGTCAGTATAATTTTTAAGCAGCTTAAAAAATTCATTTAAAGCTGCTATTAAATAGACATTTAACTTAAGCTATAGATGGATGTAATCCAGTAAACTCTGTATTTCTCAAAAACTAACCTCTCTCCATATGTCTCCAGATTTTTCTTTCTGCTGATCCAAAAAGGACATTTTAAGAGACATACATTTTGAAAATAGATTTTTCCAGTTTTAGGATACAGAACTATATTGTAATCCCCTAATTTTTTTTTTTATACAAGTGAATTCATTTCATACATGTCTCTGATCCTTTTAAAAGGTATTTGGCATACATACAGCCTTCACTTCTTATGGCTGCCTTCCTTAAGTCAGTGTCCAATTCAGGAGTTGAAGGCAGAGAGAAGATGCGCGAGGGAAAGACTCAGATCCAGAAGAGAGATTTAGTAATCCTCAGCAGGGTCATGACCCCTGGAGGCACGGCAGTCCTATTCTGGGCTTCCACCTTGATCTCTGGGTGAAGACTGCCTAAGCACAGGCTGGCTGTTTATGACCTTCTTCCTGAAGGTGCCTCAGATACTAGTGGCAGCCATCTGGATGTGCTCACAGACCGGGAGCAGCTGCAGGATGTCTGAATATTCAACAGGACCCACAGCTGTTAGGAAGGAGCAAGGAGTGGTTAAGAGCCTCTGCTTCCAGACACACCCTGGATTTCTTTTTCTTCCTGGCTCACGCAAAATGAGGAACAGAACATCTGTCTTCACCTTTGCCTTTCCCCCTTTCTGGGGGCACTGATGCCCTCCATGGAAGGAGTCTTCAAGGCCAGTGCCAGAGAAGCGACCTCTTCTTTTCCTGCACCTCCCTGTTATCTCTTTAAATATCTCTCAATTTGTGCTCTAATATTTTATAGAGGGGTTATAAGCTGCCAGTTGTGACAACTGAAATGGTTCTTCAAATGATCCTTTTCTCTTTATGTCAGGCCTTCCTTACTCTACAGCAAAACAGTAGAGATGTTAGTGAGTTGTCTCCCCAAAATGGGGAAAAAAGGGAATGATTCATCTGAATCTTATACTTTGAATTAAAAAAAAAATCCCTAAATTATAGATCAGAGCATATATAACGGGCTCCTCTGGTGGCTCAGATGGTAAAGAATCCGCCTGCAATGCGGGAGACCTGGGTCTAATCCCTGGGTTGGGAAGATGCCCTGGAGGAGGGCATGGCAACCCACTCCAGTATTCTCGCCTGGGGAATCCCCATGGACAGAGAAGCCTGGCGGTCCACGGTCCATGGGGTCGCAAAGAGCTGGACACGACTGAGTGACCGAGCACACAGCATAAATAATAGTCTCCTTAAGGAAAGTGCTAGCATGCAAACTGCACTAGGAATTGAATTCAGGAATTGATTACATTCTTTCCACGATCATGGTATCATGTTTGTATTATTACTGTATACAATCAGGTTTCAAGCAAGTATTTTGATTTCGAATGAACAACTTGACTGCTGATGTTATAGATGGGTGTACACAGACAGGGTTCAGAAAGACCAATGCAAGACCTGCATATACTGAACAGAGATCATGGGCTTAGCTGTTCCACAGAATTCAGTTGAAATATGTCTATTACAGTTCTAGGTACATGACTATAGATGTTACTTAACAAAACTTTCTTGGCTTCAGTTCTTCATTTATAAAATGTGGATAATTTACCTATGTTAGAGAGTTCTGAAGGCTGTATTTAATAAATGTAATGTGCTTGGCATCATGCCTGAATTACAGCAGGTTCATAGTAGGTTTGCAGAAAATTGCCACTACTATTGTTCCGTCATCATCACTATCTAGACTGTGATGAGTAACTTATTCAAATGAACTACTAGATATAAGCAACACATTACAGAGGTTAAGAGCCTGGGTCCTGCAGTAAATTATCCCTGTGTTCAATTTCCTACTTAGTTACTTGCTTTGTTACCTTGGGCAAATAACTTCTCTAAACTTCAATCTTTCCAGTGATAAACTGGAAAAGATAATAGTTTTCTGGGTTACTTTTGGAATGAATGTCATATTAACATAATGGTAAATTAATTCAAACACTCCCACACGTCAAGTGCACAATAAACGTTACCTATGATCACTATAATATTTTTGCTAGTTTTGTACTCTAAAATTGGGACATATTATCTGTAGCCTTCTTTGAAATATTTTGACAGGTTTCATAAAAAGAGTGAAATCAAACTTACACAGCCCTGATATATAAGAACTTCCTTATTAATTTAGGGGGGAAAATGTAGGAAAAAAAGTTCACTGGGTTAGTAATGTTAAACTGAGAAGACTCAATTTAGTGGGAAGGCCAGGGGTCTGGCAGTCAGGGAACCTCTGTTACGGGCCCAAGTCTGCCAATAATCGGCAATGTGGTTTTGGCCAAGCCATTTAATATCACAAGGAAGGCCTTAATATCCTCATCTGTAAAATAAGGCAATTTTGACAGATGATCTCTAAGGTTGACTCTTCTCTAAATCTGATCTAACAAGGCTTATCATTCAGCTTTGGCTCTCTAAGAAGAAAATGTGGTGCTCTAAGTGGGAAGAGAATAAGGGAATAACATAAAGAATGGTCCTTATTGTCCTCCTGATCCATGATAATTTTTTTTTCTCAGTTGATGTAATAGTTGGCTTTTTTAAAAGTTTCCCCCTAAAAAGACCAGATGCTATGATTTCATCAACCACAAACAAATGGGGCAGGGCTGGTGAGGTCCTGGGAAAATGAACACAATTCCTGGAAAACAAAGTTTATATCCTAACTAGTTGTCCCAAAAGGACTAGATGAACTCATACCCATTAGCACTTTGAAATCAAACAATTTATGATTGATTATAAATTTTCCATCTAGCTTAGTATTATATTTAAATTGTTAACACCAGATAACTTACATTAACTTATCTTTCTTTTGGATTTTTATGTGAGCTATCAATCAACCGTGATTATTCTCTGGGTCTGTAGAGAACATGTTTGGCCACTAACATGATGACTATACACCAAGCGACACTACTTTCAAATATTCAACTATTTTCTGGCCAAAAATCAATTTAAAGAATATAAGCTAAATCAACCATTCTCTTCTATTTTTGGCGGTAATTCAAAAGTGCAATTTCTCTCACAGTTTAGGACATGAGCATCTTTTCATAAATAATTACCAACATGTAAAAACTTTCCAGTGGCTGAACACATGGACTCATAAGTGGTGTCAAGCTTACAAATCTATTATCCTTAGGTGCTTTAACTCATTTTTCCTGAATGATATTATGGTTTAAAGTACAGCAAACGTCTGGTGGAAAGAAAGGCAGGGAGGGCATGTTCATGTTACAATATAGAAAGCCAGGAACTAAAAACACACTGTGAAGGTTACACCATTTAATGCAATAAGTACTAACCGAGCAAGAGGACAGTTCTATGTTATAATATATAACTCAGGAGAGAACCACTCGAGCCAGTTTATTTAACATAAATTTGTATTATGGCGATGTTGTATAAATATTTAATAACAAATATAGCCCATGCATCAACCAATACCCAGAGAATAGTTCTGGCAGTAGCACTCAAGGGAGCTTAAGGGCAGTAGCTATTTATTAACTTATATTAAACATTTCAATATGAGCACATCAAAAATGCACTGGGGAATGTAAGGTCTGGCGCTAAATTTGAGAAACTTCTAGAGGCAAGAATGATGGAAGATCAATAGTTGTACTTGTTAAAAATAAAATCCCAATACTATACAATTCCCAGTAATGCTCAATCACTTTCTTTACTTGGTATGTCTTTATCGTCTGAGAAATTCCTTGCTAATTTCTATGCTCAAGGCATCATCACATGCCAGATACATTTTCTGATCCCTCCCTTTACCCCCACGTTACCTCCCCCACCCAAAATTAGACTAAATGTCTGCCTCTGTAGTGCCAATATATTTTCTATCACATTTGCAAGGACAACAAATTAAATGTACTATTTCCCTATGTGTCCCTCTTCCTTAGCCATAAGCTTAGTGAGTAAACAAGAATTTCCATCATATACAAGCAAGAAATGCATGTTTTGTACCATTCCTTGTCTCGGAACAAAGTAGATCCCTCAATAAGTATTTGCAGAAGGAATAAATCCCCCAGAGAGCTTTAAAAAATTTATATCCCCAGGTCCCATCCCTGAAGATTTTGATGCACTTTTAATAAGCACCCTAAGTGATTCAGGTGTAAATGGCCCAGAAATCTTATTCTCAGAACCTAAATCTGTTATATTTAGCATGTCATTGATTTTTCAACCATTCAGGTTAATTTTCTTGGGTTGCAATAAAAATACCACCTACTTCGTGGCTTAAGCAACAGAAATTTATTGCCTGTCAGTTCTGGAGGTTATGTCTGAAATAGATGTCAGCAGGTGAGTTTCTTCTGAGGGCTCAGAGTGAGGGATGTGTCCAAGGATTCTCTCCTTGGCTTATGAACGACTGAATTTATGCTTACCTGGTGTTCTCCCAGTATTCATGTTTTTGTCCAAAGTTCTGTTTTATGAAGACATATTGGATTAGAGTCCCAGCCTAGTGAATTTATCTTAATTAACTGCATCTGCAATAATCCTATTTCCAAATAGTCACTTTGGAGGGACTGGAGTTTAAGTCTTCAACATCAATTTGGAGAAAGGGGTTACAATTCAATCCACAGTATGGTTTATTTATTTTCCAGTTCTCTGACTTCTCTCCCACAAGAGATGTGTTAGAGTACACAGAATATACGGAAAACTCTGAGGTCTGCTAATTTTGCTATGTCACTATTAGCTAAAATGTGATGTTGACATTGCACATATACTTTGATTTACACAAGAGCTATGTTCTTTAAAGGTTGGGGTCAAGGTTGGCAATTTGTGTTTTAAAGGCACATAATTAAAGTCTCTCTCTGCAAAACTTTTTTTGTAAAGTTAGAATCTTCCCGTTAAAATAATTATTCTCTAATGTACTGACCTTGAAATGTCTTAGGATTTTCTTGAAGCAGGGCATTTTCAGAAGAACCAGAAGCATACAATTATTCTATGGTGTAGACAGACTGATATGAGGAAAATTTGGGGACCTATACCTTGAGAGAGTCTTCTGAATACAAAACAGAAAGTGCAGACTACAGGCAAATCTGTGATAATGAACTAGAATAGAAAAGAGAAGTTTCACAGGAAACTACAATTTTGTGTCCCAAAGATTAAACTTCAAAATTGAGGAACCAAAGTTCATAAATAAAACCCCGAATCTTCTATTTAAGATGATGGTGAGGGTCTAAATTCCAAATTAACCCAACATATTTATTGAGTGCACAATGTATTAGAGGCTTTGATTGATATAGGAAGACACAGACTTTCCAAGAAGTCACAGTCAAGTTATAGAGATGAATGTGAAAATAATAACTCTGATAAAAGTTAGACTGTATTAGGAGTTATAACTGGTAACTGTGGTCTTGAGATGCTTCTAATTTTTAGATATATTGTTCCACAGTTCTTATATTTTCATATTAGATTTACATATCCCAATTCTTCTTTCCTTCCTCACTTCCTTCCTTTTTGTTTCACCCGTTTCTTCATTTTTTTCAGTTGTTCAATATTATGACTCATACTTATTTAAAAGTTTCCCAAACTACCTTTCAATTTTTCAGTATTTTTATAAACTAGAGTTTGTATAAATCTAATACCTCTCTATAGGTTTGTACTCAACCTCTGTATATCAGTTTCTCCATACCATAATTATATCTCCCACAAATCATCACGTTGAACTTCAAAAGAGGTAAAGCTTTAGCATATCTGGCACTAAATATTAGTTGTTCTCCCTTCTTTTAATTTTAGAGGTTCTGGATATGTTATTAAATTATTCCTAAGCATTTTATATTTCTCTTGCTGTTATAGTAGCAGCTTTGGAAATATTTTTGTAATGGGAGTGTTTGGAATGGAGTGAACTTTACTGTTGCATTGTCATGATTTCATATAACTTTGCAAATATTCACAAAAGTTAAATGGTTACTTCTAGATGCCTTTCATACTGTGTTAATGATCTGCCACATGCTATTACTTCTGCTTTACATCAGCTTTTTACTATTCAAATAAGAATTTATTACATAACCAACTTCTATATATTACTAAACAAAGGAATACTAGTATTCAGTATTTTTCACCCACATTAGAGGAAGTCACCCAGTAAATTGGGTTTGATTCTACATATGTGAAGAGGATGTGAATCATAGTAATATTTTGTAGTTGTTCTAAATGACCAACTGTATTTTGATACCATTTGCATTACATGTCATCTAATTCATCAATAGATTGTAACCAGATTATGTAACTACAAATTCTCAGAAAATGCTTTTAGTAATGATAATACAATATTCCTACAGAAAAAGATATGACATTCTCCTGAGCAAGGTCCTCTGACTTAAAAGATTTCAGTGGTTCTAACAGATTCAGGGTGACAGGCAAGTATGTACGACTGCTGAATGTTGTAAAGGTAATTAAATCATGCAGCACGGATAATACACAGTTTTGAAGCTGTATTTACACAAATTACAACAAAATAAAATGGAGAACTTAGCTTTTTTTAAAAGAAAGCCCACCCATCTCTCTGCATTTGCTTACATTATTTGACTCCATCATCACTTCCCATTATATATTTCAGTTTTAGAAACATAATGAGGTACAGGTCTGTTTACTGTCTGTGTTAAACCATAACTCTTCTGCTCATCTTTGAGAAATACAGTCAAAGGCAAATAGCCACTTACCTCCTCTCTTTCAGGAACTTCTGGGCCACGCTTGGATGAATTACACGGCCATTCTTTTCACCCATGCAGAAAAAATAGAAGAGGCTGGGTTCAATGAAGATGAATACTTACGTGAGGCCTCCGAAACACTGCTAAAGCTACTAAATTCTATTCAGCATAGGTATATTTTCCAGTATAAAAAAGGAAACTCACTTAGTGAACAAAGACTAAAAATCTTGGAAAGAATCATAGAATTTGTAAAAGAAAATTGTTACCAAGTTCTTACCTTTAAGTAAGATTTGGGTGAAAGGAAAAGGGCTTTGGGTTTTAGAATGTGGACCATCAGAATTTCTGTATGCTGCCAGTGAGCATGTACATTGATATAACCACTTTGGAAAACTGTTCAGCAATTAAAAATAAGGTTCCTAAGGCAAACCCTATGACACAATAATTATATATGTCCAAAAGAAATGTATATATCTGTGCACTAAAAGACACGTGTGTACAAAAATGTTCATAGCAGTACTACTTATAATAGCTAAAAACTGGAAATTATCCAAATGTCCACTAATGGTAGAATGGATAAACAAATTGTGGTATATTCACACTATGAAATATTATGCAGTAAGGAGAATGAGCAAACTAAACTGCATGTAACAAGATCAATGAATTATCCAAACGTAACGCTGAAAGACAGAGAAGGCAATGGCACCCCACTCCAGTCCTCTTGCCTGGAAAATCCCATGCATAGAGGAGCCTGGTGGGCTGCAGTCCATGGGGTCGCTAAGAGTCAAACACGACTGAGCGACTTCACTTTCACGTTTCACTTTCATGCATTGGAGAAGGAAATGGCAACCCACTCCAGTGTTCTTGCTTAGAGAATCCCAGGGATGGCAGAGCCTGGCGGGCTGCTGTCTATGGGGTCGCACAGAGTCGGACACGACTGAAGCAACTTTAGCAGCAGCAGCAGCAACGTTGAAAGAAAGCAGCCAGACATGAAAGAGTATATACTCAATGATTCGATCTGTATAAATTTCAGAGTCAAAACTAATGTTAAATTAAACTATTTTGATGTGACAATCACAAGGAAGCCAAGTTACCCTTGTGGGGAGGAGGTAGAAGAGTGAGTGAAAGCAAGCACCAGGGTGGCTTCTGAGACTCCAGTAATGTTCAATTCTTGATCCGGAAGCTGGTTTCACAGAGTGTGTCCGCATTGTGAAAATCCAACAACAAGCACTTCTGACTTATGAACTCTATAACTACATATGCTATACTTAAATACAAGTTAGAGATGAATAATTATACAAATTTTCAAAACTTGCTCCACTGCTTACATGATGCTAAAAACTTACACTTGTGAAGGCCTATTCCTCATGTGAGATACCTACTTCATATTTACTATAATCATGAAACAACTTAGCACACAGTAGGTGCTCAATAAATGTTAACTTCCCTTTTCCACTTTCATATGATCCCTGGTTCCTGTTTAGGCTTGGAAATGCAGGTAAAAGCTCATAGCCAAATACTGCAGCACAAATAATGGAAATAACTGTTAACCAAATACAGATAAAGGTTTGACTGAAAAAGAGGCTTCCAGTCTGCCTTGGAAGGTTGGTCAATCTGGATAGGGAGAAAGCTCCAGGATAATCTCAAAGACAGCAGTAAAGATCAAAGGAAATTAATTTGAGTTAATCACAATAGCCAAGTCCATCAACAAGTCAAAATCAGATCACCCCCAAGTTTAACATTTGCATGAGTGTTATCATTTACAAGATTCTTTCCTAATATAGTCTCCAATTTACAGCTTGTTTGTATAAAGTTAATTTGTAAATGGCTTTTTTTAGTGTACATTATACTTTATTTTCCATTAAAAACAAGATTAAAGCTGGTGGTTATCCTCTCAGACTAGTCCTCAAAAATGTACTTAATGTTTAATATTATCTGAACTTCTAACACAAATCTATAAAGTACTTCTAGGGGAAAGAATAAATACAAGTTCCAACTTGAAACAACATCTCTATTTCTCTGCATGATCCCCTTCTATCGTTGTGGGTCCAGGATTGTGAAGTGGGAGCATCAACAATCAGG
Source organism: Bubalus kerabau (assembly GCF_029407905.1). Taxonomy (NCBI): domain Eukaryota; kingdom Metazoa; phylum Chordata; class Mammalia; order Artiodactyla; family Bovidae; genus Bubalus; species Bubalus kerabau. The sequence goes on along the minus strand of NC_073630.1, from coordinate 27,483,676 downwards.
CTGAGTTTGGAAGTTAAGCAAAAATCGACACTTCCCCAGGGCTTGGTGGCTCACTGACAAAGAAACAGATTTGAGGTCGAGAAGTTGAAACTGCGGTGACTCGTGAAGAACAGAGTGGAACGTTGATGTTCGAAGTCCTTCACACTCTTCATGCATGTGATGTCAGATAACTCTTCATAGAACACAAACACTTGTTAGCCTCAGGAGAGAGATGTGGTGCAGAATCATGAAGGATTCAAGATCTCTGAGGTGGGAGTAGTGCTGTGTCTTCTAGTTTCAAAGAGGAAGACCTCTGCGATGTTCTTCCCTGAATTAGCTTAATTTGTGTGTGTGTGTATATATATATATATATATATATATATATATACACACACACACACACACACACTTTACATAAATCCTTGAATATATTATATATTTGACTTTCCTTTAGTAATCTTATATTTTGCTTTTTTCAGTTAACTTTTACCTCTCCTCCTTTTCATGCAAATCAGCCATTACAGATAGGTTAACAAAAAGCATGGTATACACTGTATTTTCTGCATGGCCAAATAATCACATACATACAGAGTATACACATACACATAAACAAACACAGGGTTTTTTTTAATTTTCATAATATACTATTGCTTTTTTTTTTTTTAACATCACCTCATATAAATTCCTGCAACTCCAAAATGTAGCTTAAACTCAGTTTTTAAAGGCTGCATAGCAGGATGTACATTTCTGGGAGCATATGTAACAGATTTATGTAACTATTCCTCCATTTATATGCATTCCAGTTTTTTGCCATGCAAAGTCATGCTCCAACATGTTCCTGTACATATTCAATAATGATTTCTCTTCTGTAAGTTATATTCCTAAGAGTGAGATTTAGGCTGTAGTATATATACACTTTAATATATCTTTTTAAATATATCTTACGAAGTTTCTATTTATTTTTTATTTTTTTTTTTTTTCGAAGTTTCTATTTATAAATGTTGCAACAAACTTAATTTTCAAAAACAGCATTTGAGAACCCTTTTCCTATATTCAGGTCATCAGTGTTATTATCTTACACATGAGCTTGGTAAACAAAATCATACCTTGCTTATCATTTACCTTAATTTGCCTACTCCAGACTACTATCTAATTAGAGCATTTTTATAAGCAGGTTTGTCATTTACTCTTCTATGAACTGCCTCTTCACATTATTTGTCATTTTCTATTCGATCACTTTGCACAAAGTTTCTTTGCTTGACAAAAACTTTAGTCAGGCTCCTGAACTTTCTAGGCCCATCTGTGCCTAACTTAGTTTTGGTAAGAACCTTGCCAATAAGTCAGTTACCAAAATCTACCCACAATATCTGATCAGGTTCCTTGTCTAATCACCCTGGTCTGTCTTCAGCAAAGATCATGTTGGGTGGGTTTACCCAGACACACTCTGACACTTCCTTGTGTTCAGTATTTCCCTCTTGGTAATTTCCCAGCCTGTTCCTTGGCTATAAATTCCCACCTGCCCATGTTGTATTCAGAGTTGAGCCCAATCTTTTTCCCTCACAGTAAATTCCCATTCCAATAGTCCCTATACCTATCTTGATGATCCTTTCTTATCACCAAGTGTCACTGAATATGTTTTCTTTAACACTTCCTGCTTGGTAAGTAGGAAGAAATCTATACATATTACAGATATTGGCCCAATCTTTCATGTTGTAATTTTTTTCAATTCTGTCATTTGTCCTTCAGTTTTGGTTATGGTAACTTTAGCCAAAGTGAATTTTCTTTAGTCATACATTTCTATGTACATGCTACAAAACGGTTTTAGATTCATTTCCTTGTTGATGGGTTACCAATGGGTATATAGGTATATATCTTCTTTATTTCTAGATCTATTCTATATTAATTCTTTTCCATTATCTATTTGATATATATTACTATCAATACCATAATGATTTAATTCAAATGATTTTTATATCCTTCCTTGATATCTACGAGGGCAAGTTTCCCTTGTTCTTTTCTCAATGTATTTTCCGAGTATTTCCAGTCATTCGTTTATGTATATTATTTTAGATCTCCTTTTACTTAACTTCAAAAAACTTATTTTGAATTGTATTTATGACAAATGACATTTTGTAATATTAAAAATGACATTTTGTAATGATTGCTCCCATGCAAGCATACAAGATGTTTCTCCATCTTATGTTTATTATTTTTTTAATATTACTGAATTTCTTACATTTTTCTTTTCCTTAGTTTTGCCAATTTGATAAAGTTGCTATTCAGTTTTTCCTCTCAATACGAAGTTCTACTCTAATTTATACCCATTAAGAATTATTTGTCTCTGAATTCAGAATCAAGTACTTACTTCTCTACCATTGTTTAGTAACAAAGTAAGAACTGTTTCCCTAAGAACTTTATCCCCAATGCATTATCCCCTCACCTTATTTAAAGACGTTAAGAGCACTTCCCTCCAGTACTCTTGCCTGGAAAATCCCATGGACGGAGGAGCCTGGTAGGCTGCAGTCCATGGGATCGCTGAGTCAGACACGACTGACGTGACTTAGCAGCAGGAGCAGCAGCAGCAGAGCACTTCCATTTCTTCCCTATCCTTTTCTCTTAACCTCATTTTTCCTATGGAAGAAGTCTTAGAAATGTTTTTACTTTCCCCTTCTTGCTAGATTTTGCTCATTATTTAATTCAAGATTTCCCCTTACAGATCACCCCTTATATTTCAAAAGTCCTTTCTTGCCATTTACATAGAGCACTCATTTACATTATCTCTTTTACTCACTTAATATACAAATATTAGATGGTCCATTCCTTACCACTGTTTTCTTTTCTCATCTTCCCTCATCTTTCTAGTTAGTGCATTTTCCTAAAACACCTGCATTCTAGCATAGCATCTCAGAGGCATTAATTCCACATATGGTCTTCCATGAACCACTCAGCAACAGCAATTCTAGCTCTTCATGATAATCAACATAGTGGATGTAGGGAAATGATTGCTTAGTTGGTATTGGGGTTGTTAAAACATAAGAATAGCAAGACAGTGAAGCAAACACCTGGCTGCTGTGCCACCTAAAGCTGACTGGATTGTTCTGGATGAGAGCACATGTGTATCACTGAATAAACTTACCACTGTTTTTGTTGCTAAGTCTAAGTCATGTCCTACTTTTGCTATCCCATAGATTGTAGCCCACCAAGCTCCTCTGTTTATGGGATTTCCAGGCAAGAATACTGGAGTGGGTTTTCATTTCCTTCCCTAGGGGATCTTTCCTACCCAGGGATCAAATCCATATCTCCTGCATTGCCAGGTGGATTCTTTATTGCTGAGCCACTTGAGAAGCTGATAAACTTAACATTAAGGAGATAATTGCAATAAAACAACCATGTGATCAGAATTTGCTCCAGGTAAAATAAATGATGTTTAGAATAAAGTTCATCTTTAGTACGTTGCCACCTTTCCTATTAAAAGTCTATAATTTGTAATCTTTCCTCACATCTCTCCAGGTGGCCGTCTGCATGCTATTCTCACTTGGAAGACGAAATCTCTACTAAACTTTATATGCGGAAGTGCTTTGAACACTTTAGATTACTGGAGGATAATATACTTGACATTTTTGTGCACCTGGGGTTATAACCTCATTGGTACATACCATCCTAGGGAATTAGAAATTCACCTCTAATAACTCACCAGCTCCAACCCTTACTAGGTTTGTTCATCTAGATACCATTAACTCAATTATTAATTTCAGATTTCCTTTTTTAAGTTGTTTATCTACACTCTGCCTTTCTAAAAGATAACCTGCTTAGGTTTTCTCTTCTACTGATTTTCAGGCAGATCACAATTCTTTTACAAAAAGCTAATGCTTTAAGTGGCACTTCAATTTCCCAGATTCTCACTCAAACTTTAAGAAGTTTCCTTTCACAAGCATCTAAAATTTTTATTATCAATTCATATGCTTTAAGAAAAAATGTTATCCTTTTATATGGAAACTGAAGGTTATGGAAAGAATTATTTCTACCAAAATCATTCTTCTGCTAAACTTAGTAAAGGTGACTTTTGGTTTGCATTTTTCATTAATCTTTTTCAAAGAGAAATCAAATTGTGTTGTTGATTTTGGATGACTTCTGTACTGTTCTTTCCAAATTTCCCAGGTGTGAAAAGTTGAGTGGGTTTTAAATTAACAAGTATCAGCCAAGTATCTTAGAGCTGAAAACTTGAGTGTATGCATATATTGAGAGCCTATCTCTACTGGGATGTATGATACTCTAATGAGCACATTTACAGAAACAAATGTAAAACTTTGTCACAGCCTTGATATGAAGGCTCATCATGTCAATGTCACTGTAGAAATGAGCAGAAGTTAATAACTGGTACTTGAACAATTCTACATGCATTATGCCAATAGGAAAGTCAAGAGTAGTAGTCAGCCTTTTCATTTAAAAGGATTATTCTTTTTACCTGCAATTATTGAGCCCATGGCTTGGCTTGTTTCTGCTGCTGTTGCTAAGGACAATAGCCTGCCAGATAGGAAATGATGTTGATGAAGACATAAAATAACACTTACACACATATTTTACTCAAAAATCCAGAGAATTGGGAATAGGGTATGTTAGGAAGGAGGTGGGAGTAAGGAAAGGGAAGAAAAAAAAAAGGGGGGGGGAATACATAGGGTGAAAAAATAAAATATACAATAATATGCTGAAATTCCAGATGGCTCACTTTCAACTAGCAATTATTTCACTGTTTTGAGTCCTTTCTCTAATTTTTTCTTATACTCCTATGAATTATCTCTGCCAAAGCTCACAAAAAGTTAAAATCATAAGAAGTTCAATAAGTAACAATGTATATATAAATTACTAATTCTTTTCCATTTCAAAGAGTTGCTATCTGAAGAAGATCCAGTTTTACATACAGGCATATTAGCCATCAGCAACTATCTTTCATTATTATCGTAAAACTTTGGGTTATCATGCAGAAAGTACTGCAAGTGTGTACTGTTAACAGAAATGTTCCTGGTTTAAACACCTACTTTATCTAACCTACCTATCGCTCTAAACTGAGTGATGTCTTCACAGGCAGACTTCTGGGACAGATGTCATCACAGGACCACACCCTTGGTAGCAGCACGTTCACAGAATCAAGGCATGAAATGGTTCTTTAGAAAGGCAACAGCCGCCAACAGCAGCAGCCTAGTTTTACCAAGTGATTCTTCCTAATCACTTCCTCAGCAAAAAGAAAAAAAATATATGAATAAAACTGACAAGACATGTTGAAAGTACTTAAGTTAGCTATGAAGGATTAAATTTTTTACATATAATTCTCTAATAAAACCCATGACAGCAGACAGATATAGGCTTCCCCCGCGGGCTCAGCGGAAAAAAATCTGCCTGCATTGCAGGAGATCCAGATTCGATCCTTGGGTTGGGATGATCATCTGGAGAAGGAAATGACAACCAACTCAAGTACTCCTGCCTGGGAAATCCCAGACAGGCTACAGTCCATGGGGTCACAAGAGTCGGACACGACTTAGCAACTAAACCACCACCACCACCCCTCTCACTTTCATTAGAAAAGTAAATAGGTCTTCCTTAAGTAAAATTTTGGAAGGCAAGCTTTCTCTACAAAACAGCAATTAGCAATATTACTGTTAGATGAGTTAACATTAATTTGCTTCACTAGTTTATGTTCTGTATCTTGGCGATAGTTTTAGTTTACACACCATTGCACAGCACTTAGAACCAGGACTTGTGTCATAATTAAGTAGTCAAAGTACACAGCTAACACAGTACACTTTGATATTCTTATATATTTAAAGGTAAAACATATAACTTCCCTAGAAAATTCATTGAGTATACTCATGCCCATTTTAACACCCTTGTCATAAGCAACAGTGAGTTGCTCCTCCACCCACCAAGAACCTGAGAGGAAAACTGCTGTTATTTATGTTACACTAACACACAGTAGTTATTAACAGATGTACTGTCTTTCCAGTCTAAGAAAATTGCAAAACAATTTGAAACTTTATCAGTTACATTAAACCAGTGAAAAGGCATCAATGAACAGGGCTGACCAGTAGCAAAACACCTAAAACAGGGATTTCAGTGGGAATGCAGGGAGAGAAGAGAAAGTTTCCATAAAGAATATCTCTAGTAAGGGGGAGATACTACATCTGGTATAGAGGAACAATCAGGTCTGTTGAAAGACAAGGTCTGTCCATTTCATATATACAAAGTAATCTTCTGAACAAGAATTCAATCTCTCAGGAACTCTGATACCATGAAACAGGATAGAAGAGAGGGAACACTAGTTTCTGTGTAACGTAATATATATCCTCACAACTCAGTGAGGTAAGTACTATTATTACACCCATTTTACAGATGAGGAAAGTACGGGCTACAGAGGCTAAACAGTTGTTCAAGATCACACAGGCATTTAAGTTGTATAGTTGGAATCAAAACTAGGTAATCTGGTTTCAAAACCAATATTACTAAGATCTACAGAATTGTCAGCATCTCTAAGAGTCATAAATACAAGTCTAACTTGCTAATGTGCTTATTAAACTTCAGTGAGTTACTCTGAATATTTTGTAAATAGTATAAATGATAATTTACATGTTTTTTTAGAAAGCAACAACAAATTATGTTTGGTGGACACAGTGCTCTTGTATCCGCAGAGCACTTAGAGCTCTTCATAGAAGCAAGGTAGAAAAAATTTTCAATTTTATATTAACATGTCCTGAAAATGACTTATACGAATAATACATATGGAATTTCTACATATACAAAAAGTTAGTCCTGTCAATATTCACTATAAGATATACGGGGTCAACACTGCATGAGAAATTATCTTGGGGGGAAGTCAGCTTTTGTTTTCCTGGTTTAGTTTGCAATATATAAATATATAAATAGATGCCAAGAGGCACTAGCTGTTTAGTCTGTGACCTAATACCATTTCCTACTGTTGAAATTCTTAAAGGGCTGAATACCAGTCAGAGACCACAAGGGTTATTTTTTATTGATTCTCTAAGAGCTCTCATTCCAGCAACATAAGTAAAACAGAATTAAGTTTTCTATAAAAATAACAACTGAATGGGGTTAACTGGATAACTTGATTGAATAATGCTTTCATGTAACTTAAAAAATTGAGAATAAATATTTCAACTACCTGAATAGTTGAAATATTCTTTAAATTGTATTAGAATTATTTATAGAAATGTAATATAATTGGGAAAAATCAGAAAATATTCATGAAGTCTTTTTCCCAAAAGAATTTATCTTGAGTACAAAATAACTTTGGAAATTCATTTGTGTTTAGTTATCAACAAGTGTTAATGATTCTGTTAATATTCAGTTTTTCATGAAAAAGATAAAAATTTCTATGATGGTAACACGTCTTAGCTTACCAGAACTCCATGGACGTAAATGAATGATACTTTTTATAACTCAGCATGCAGGACTCTTTTAAACATTTTTGCTTTGTCTTTCCTTCTTATTGTAAGCTACAAACAGCAACAGTGCTAAAATACTGTGTGTGATTTTTCTTTTAAAGTAGATATTCCTACCTCCATAGATGCATCTCTTTTTTGGTAACTCAGTCATCATCTCAAGGTGGGTACCTGAAGTTCATAGTGCCTAAGTTAATTTTCCTTGTTCCTACAAAATCTGAAAGATGAGTGAAAATAGGCACTTGACATCTTAAACTTACACATGTTAAATTTTTGGCTACAATTTATTTTAATATATATTCTTGAAATATATTTCTTTTAATGTGTTAAGCATATATTTAGTATGATGGTACATGAAAAAATAAAATATATCAATCTTAAATGTTCTTCTAAAGATAAAAGCTATAAATCATCTTGTATTAGGTATCTAAAGAATCTTTGAAGTCACCTAGCATAAAAACTGGACTATTGTGTTTATGGTCAATTTAATGGAATCTACATTAGCAACACTTTACAATGTGTTTATTCTTTAGAGTTAGTCAAGATTTATTACTATTATTATTTATTATTTTGTTAGATGCAAAAAATAAGTTCACTACACAGTTGGAAGTATACAAATCTGGGTTACTCTGGCAAGCAATAACAACAATGTTCAAATGCCATGTCTCCTAGCTTTTATGCTGTTTGGCTCTTTAGAATCAACAGATGGTCATCTTCAATACCATTACAATATGACTAGTTAATAAGCCTGACAGAAATTTTAACTTGTCTTTTTAAAGAGAAGACATTTATAATAAAGATACTAAAAAGCCAAGGGCTTCAAATTGCATGCAAACATGTGCCTACAAATGAGAAACTAAATGTTAATCTGAAGTTTTCTAAATGTATAAAGAAAAAGCAATGTGCTAGCCAACACAATCACTGAACAATAAATCATCATGAAACACAGGCAAATTCCTCCTTGCAGGCTCAAAACCTACCAGTATAAATGTAGTGTTTCTCTAATCAATGGAAAATACATACCAGGTAAAAGACTACTCAAATCTAGAAGAGAAATAACCACAAAAATGAGCCAGTTGTATTTTAGCTATGAGTGACAAATGTTATTTCTTTTTATTGTTTTCTTTAATGTATTTCAGAAACTGAAGTGTTTTATTTTATTCCACTGTTGGCCATAGTTTGAGCCCTACACACTCCCTTCCCTTTCACCTCAAAGGGAGCGCCTTTGTATGTAGCCACGCATACATCATTAGTGTAAAGATCAGGCTGGATCTGCTCCCAAATCTTCTTCTTAGGATTCAGCTCCTTGTCGGGCTCTCCTGTTGGGAGAGGGAAAATAATACATAGCTAACATATCAATAAACTGTCATCAGAGATTTCTAGTGAATTGTCCTAGATACAATCTCTGATCTTTACACCTGATAAGAATCTAAATATTTACTTTTAACACTTACTTTATTTCTGTGACATCAGCACTTTTTAAATTCTTAATTGGTAAAACATATTGTCATTTCCTTACAAATGTTAAAGGTATTATTTTTTACTCTTTTAAGAAACAGCTGTACAGCTAATTTATTCCCCAAATGATCAGAAGGAAAACACAAGATACTCATTTTATCACTACATATAAAGAAAGATTTTGAACAGATGAGAGCATAATTTGATGTGCTGCATTTTTATACATGGCAGAAGCAGCTTATGCTTTACTGTATGTTTCAACAAAAAATGACTAAATTGCTGCTATAGTACTTAAAGATTTCCTACAGTACTGGAAATAACTTAAGTGTTAGGGTTATCTAGCTAAATATGATAACTACTCTGAATTTCATCTGCTGCCCATTCTACTTGGTGAGATTGAAAGAGAACCAGCTGAATGAGAGAAGAAGCTTGCAAACAATTTGGCTGATAAGGTGCTGCTGATATCTAAAATATATAAAAAACTCATACCACTCAATACCAAAAAAGCACCCCATTTTTAAAGAGTAATTGGGTCCAAAAGCTAAAGAGTCTTGCATTTATACATGCTTTGAGATTAACCATCAACTCAGATTTATTAATAAGACTCAAAATAGGAATAATCATGATCTCAGAAAAGTCTGAATGCAAATTTCCATTTATTATGAGACTAAATCCAGTGCATTCTCAAAAAAAAAAAAAAGGAAAAGAAAGAGGAGGGAGTGTCAATGTCTTTGTCTTCTTGCTGTAATATTGTGTTCAAGTTATTTTTGCTTGATACTTTAGGGACTAGATATTGAATTAATTTATGGCTTTACAGATTTAAGACTAAAAAAGGAGTGGGGAGGGGTTTTAGCCATTATTATAAATATATTATGTGGCATCTTCTAAACTTTATGGAAGCAATGGTTTTATAGTTGGAAAATCGTTATTCAAAGCCAATTAGCAATTCAAAGGTTTGAGCACCAAATGCAATTTCTATACCATACTTACTATAACATGAAATGTAAATCTCTAGACACTGAGCACATCAAATGAACATCAAAATGTACCAGCAGACACCCTAAGTTTTAAAATGTAAAACATATGCTGAAAAATAAAGTACGGATAAATCATGGCTCTCTCTGGGAAAAGAAAAAAAAAAATACAGTAAGACTAATGATCTGTTGCATGCTGCTGCTAAGTCACTTCAGTCGTGTCCGACTCTGTGTGACCCCATAGACGTCAGCCCACCAGGCTCCGCCGTCCCTGGGATTCTCCAGGCAAGAACACTGGAGTGGGTTGCCATTTCCTTCTCCAATGTATGAAAGTGAAAAAGTGAAAGTGTAGTCGCTCAGTCGTGTCCGACTCTTAGCGACCCCATGGACTGCAGCCCACCAGGGTCCTCCATCCATGGGATTTTCCAGGCAAGAGTACTGGAGTGGGGTGCCATTGCCTTCTCCGATCTGTTGCATACATAGTATTAACTGTTATTTCCTTTCAGATTTACTGCTACAGAAGCAGTAACTGATGTGCATAAGCAGGATGAGAATTAACCGACCTCACGTCCCCAAGTTTATCAATTATTTGATGCTGTTCAGCTTGGTTAAGCATTTAATAAATTATAAGAGTATAATTCAAACAATTGCATGGGCCACTTAAATGTTAGGTTTTTCCCTTTCACTTTAGAAAAAATTTTATATGTTATCTACATATTCATTTACTAAAGCACAAGGAGAAACTATGAATATGAAAGGAATTTTAGACTGCAATGATGTAGATATAAACACACACCAACAGCCAAACAGATTGAAAGATTAAAAAATATGGTAAAGGCAAGAAATCCACTCTGGGCTATTGGCATCTCTAATGCTAAGTCACTGAGTATCTTAAAAAAAACTCCACACCACTTAACAGTAATGTCCAGATAATAACAACTGATTCAAGTGCTGAAATATTTACCTGTTAATTCTAATTCTATATAAGGTAAGGGGAATGAAAGCTGTCATAGAAATAAAAGAACTATAAGCCTTCTCTGATGAAATAGTCCATATGAATTCATAGCAAGCCAATGATCCACCAACAAAAATGCTGGTAATATTTGAGAGGCAGGCACATCTATTTTTTGATCCTTCTACAAACCTTAAGTAGGTAGCTAAGTTCTATTGGGTCTCGGTTTCTAAATTTGTAAAATAGTGGGTTAAAATAAATGATTTCTTCCAGTTCTAAATATCTGACTTAACAATTTATATAGAGAAATAAAACTTAAAATGCACTCATCTTAAATATTTAAGTAAAAAGGAAAGCAAATGTTAATCTGAAAAGACAAACCAAGATTTTTTTTCCCTCAGTGTACGCTGAATCTTAAAAGAAAAAGTTCACTTTTATTTTCATTCCATTCCAGTTTAGAAAAATAGAATTTCAGGTTTGTCAGGTATAAACATGACATCCTAACCAAAAGCATAAGGTTTGGGGAGGTGTTTTGACTTCCCAGTAAGCGGTGGTGATTGTGACCAAAAGGCAATAGTGTCTTTTAATTTCTGTTTTTCCTCTTAAGAGGTCTTCCACTTTTATGAAAGAAATGTTTGTTCTACATCTGCCAAGCTTTCTTTACTGCTTCCAAAGACCTATTTGAAGAAACTTTCTCACATATTAGGAAGCTTCATCTGTCTCAGGAGCACTTTACTAGAGAGAAGAAACAATATGAAATGAACCTTCCTTTTAGATTATTAAAAAAATATGGATTTCAACTTAAAGATTTCCTCTAAATCCTAAAGGCTAGTAAAAGCATATGTAAGTATATTACTAGGTTGACTTTGAGAATTATACATTTTTGGCTCCCTGTCTGAACTTTTCATCTCTTCATCTTTCTATGTTGTATTCTGAGATAATCTTCACTTAAATGATTTTGTAGCACATTAACTGGTTCTCTATCCATATCACACTCTTCTGTTATGTAGGTATCAAAATTAGTATTTCACTTAGGGTACAATCTCTCTGGTGTTTTATGCAATTTGAGTGTTCATGGGGAAGGAATAATTATACAGTTGTGCTTAATGTACCATCTTATGTCAATCTCAATAAACAAAAATATCACTAACGATGGTCATTTAGTGTAAAGTCTTACAAGTCATATACAGGAGTGATTTTAAATTTAAACGTTCCAAACATAGCTTTCAGAACCATGATTCCCAAATTACAAACAGTAACTAATAAATACTTACCAGGGAAAGCATCAAAAGTAATTCTGTCCCCAGGAACAGATCCATTAGGAGGTGCCAAGATTTCCACTTTCTCTGGTGAACTTGCACACATCACCATTGCCTGAGATACTACTCCCCTCATCTTTGCAGGTTTCAGGTTACACAGTAAAACCACCATCCGATTTTGCATCTGTGTGAAATACACACTGATGATTAAAGATGTACAAAGATTTAGAATAATCTTATCTAGAATACATTAAGGTACATCTAATATGCTAAATATCAAATGTTCTATTTTTATGGCTGTTTTATCCTTATCTGTGTCCAAAATCTTTTATGTTGTTTAAGAAGACTTATATAACACACACACAAAAAAAATTCTACAAACTGACAATGCATTATAGATCAAACAGCAGAGGCAATAATATTTCACTTAAAAATAAATGAATGAGCGAAACAGATTTGGTTTAAAATTTCATTGCTAGTTCTCATGTACTAGCAATGAGACTCATAAAGTTGATCTCTCTGTTTCCTCACAAAATGAGGGAAATGATATAAAGACGCCACAAGGATTAAATCACAACATATATATATAAAGCATTTAGCTTAGAAACAGCACTAAAATAAATGCACATTTTTCCCCTACATGTTTGATCATTTTCAATACTATGCAAGATTCATTTCCTAAATTAAAAAGTACTGATCACTTAACAATTTAAGCTTTATGCACAGCACAACAAACAACGATAACTATTTCTATAATTTGTTACAGAAGTAAAGAGCAATTTCTTTAAACTTCAATAGTTGAAGTCTCAACTTTTTCATCAATGAGCAAAAATAAGGAACACAGTTGTTTAAATTCTTTCAGTAGGTTTAAAATAAAATAACATTCAAGAAGGGTCACTGCATGTGGAGACAAGACACATTTGGATGAAAGATGGTTTTATAAATAAATGTTATGTATAAATTTACCCCCACATTCTAAGATTTAAAAAAAAATGAACCTAAGGTTCAAATGGAAAAGGCCCCCTTTTTGGTGATCTTATGAATTCTTATTCTCTTCAGACATTAAATAACTTTAAGATGCCACATATATGGGAACTTAATAAAAAAAGTTACACCAAATATGTACAAAAAAATAACAGGTTTAGCTAGATGCAATCTGTTAAGAATCAGATGATAGCTGTAGATTTTTACCTTAGAAAAATAAACAAATGTAAAAAATGTGGTATACAGTTTTAGGGAGCTAAATGCAGTTACCTTATAGACTGCTGACTAGTACTGATTTGATGGTTAGATTCAGATATGTATATAAATCACTTTGCATATGGCTGTGAATGACAGCTTTTGGAAGAGAAGAACTAGTCTGTAACTTAGGAGAACAAAAAAGTTGAAGCCCCAGTGAGGAGGAGTTTTTCAAATTTGAGCTGGCTCAAGATCAACTGGTTCTTTCTCCAGGGCTCCTTGAGAACCTAACTTCATAAGTTGTTATGAGAGGGTCCTGGTCCTATACAAAATGAATGTTAAAAAGAAAAAGCACACACCAGTGTCGTCTATCATTTTTCATAGATAAGAGAAATTTCTTTACTGATCTCCTTAATTCCATCTTTCTTACCTCAACAAAGCAACCAGATGATAATATTAATATGTGAGACAGACCATATTATCCCTTAGCTCAAAAATCCTCCAGTGGCTTTCATCTCACTCAGAAAAAAAGCCAAAGTCTTTACAATGATCTCTAGGACCCTACAGCATTTGGCATCCTCATCTCTGACTTCATCTCCCATCACATTTCCCGTTAGTCTGCTACAATGACACTGGCTTCCTGCTGTTCTTTGAACATCCCAGGATAACATCTGATTCAGGGCTGCCTGAAAATGCTATCCCATAAGACAGCACAATTTGTTTTCTTCATTTTCTTAGACCTTTACTTAAATACCACTTTGCTCTTCCCTGGCCACTTTTTTCCCCTAGCTTCAATACTTTCTAGATTCTTTCCTTACTTTGATTTTTTCCCTGATATTAACACACTATCATGGAAGTTCTGATCCTCTCAGATATGAGCTTCACAAAGGCAGAGCGTTTTGTTTATTATTATTATTGGCAGTGATGGGCCTTTGCTGTGGCATGCAGGCTCTCAGCTGCAGCATGCTACCTTTAGAGCACACAGGTTTTGTAGCTGCTATACACAGAGTTCTTTCTAGTTGCCCCATGGATGTGGGATCTTAGATCCTCAACCAGGGATCAAACCTACACCCCCTGAATTTAAAGGCAGATTCTTAACTACTGGACCACCAGGGAAATCCCAGGGTTTTTTTTTTTAAACAAATCTATCATTCATCTATCTTTCTTTCTATTCACTTGCCTACAACAGTTCCTGGCACAGTGCAGATTCGTAGTAAATATCAGCATCTTGAAATTAGAATGAATTAACTAGGGACTTGTGCAAGTTCACAAAGTCAATCAGCAACAGAGTTGGGAAAGAACCAAGAGGCAGAACTATTTTAATGTGGAAGACTATGGTCTTTGCAGTATCTCTGAAGCACCATGGAGCAGAAGAAATAGGTGGATGATGCAAATTTCTATAGAAGATGTCTAGAGAGAGCAAGTTATAAATTATTAATGTCTGACATTGGAAATATAGATATATTTAAATATCTCAATAATAAAATTTTAAAACACGCTATTTTTAATGAATAAAGGAATACCATTAAAAAGTTCAAGTTCAATCTTCAAAATTCCCTCTCCTCTTTCTTCTTCCAGTATGAAAATACTTGAGTTATTAAGATATAAAGCTTGTTTTCTTAATTTTAGATTGGTACTTTCCGAGCTTATATAATGGTGATTTTAAAATTAAAATCAGGGAATAAAATTCCATGATAGAACAGTGATGATAAAATAACAAACTAAAAATACTTTTAAAAATTGAGAAAAAATAATACATCATTTCTTCTTTCTATGGTCATGACTTTGATCTTAATTTACAGATCTTTTGCAAGTTTTTGGTAGTTTTGTGCACTTTTTGGTGGATTTATCATATTTAAATAATCAACTGAATTA
The DNA here is from genome assembly GCF_029407905.1 of Bubalus kerabau. NCBI lineage: Eukaryota > Metazoa > Chordata > Mammalia > Artiodactyla > Bovidae > Bubalus > Bubalus kerabau. The sequence goes on along the minus strand of NC_073630.1, from coordinate 27,468,549 downwards.
ATCAATATTGACTCATGTTGTGTGGTTTGATATAAAATTACATGAAAAAACATGAAGAAAGAGGGACTGACACCAAAACGCATATGTAGAAATAATTTTAGCTACATAGATTACCTGTTCAAGAGGAACATGATTCACCAGGCCACTGACCACCGTTCTTGGGGCTGTTTCTCCAACATCTACTTCTTCTATATACAAAGAATCTGCATCAGGGTGTTTTCTGGCAGTGATGATACAACCAATTCGAAGATCCAGACAGGAAACATCAACAGGCTTAGAGTCAGCACTTCCTGCTACTGGTTGCTGTTTTTTCTCCTTTTTCTCTCCTAAAAAATAGTTACAAACGGTAAACTTCAGAAGTAAAACAAAAATGAAAATCTCCACAGTATTGATTCTGATGAGTTTAAAAGAAAAAAAAAAAATGAGTGTTCATCTTCTATCTTCATTTAAGTAACAAAGGAAAGAATTATCCATGTCACAACATCTTGAATCCCCTTTAAGCTATTTCTCTGTTGAACTGTCTATATCTCTAGTTAAAGACACAGACTAGATGTTGGTAATCTATGGCTCAAGGTCAAATCCAGCCTGCTGCCTATGAAATTGTTTTACTAGAACAAAATTACGTTCATTAACTTATATATTGTATATGCATGCTTTGGTACTCTGGCAGAGTGGAGCAATTGTAACAGAGACTTTATAGTCTGTAAATAACACTCTACAGAAAAAATTTCCCTTTCCCTGAAACAGGGAAAAAAATCCTTTAAGATTTACTGTGACTCTCCAAGAGTGAAAAATTCTTTAGAAAGAATATCATAAGTAGCCAAATGACAGCATGAACTACAATCAAATATAATTTCACTGATAAAATGTGTCTCTCACCACTTAAACATACCAGTAAGTATACAATGAATTTCTCCATTTCTTATACTCCTCTGAAGACTTCTTAGGACTTTAGATTTGCCTACAGAAACTATTTGAGTGGAAGAAAACATTTTATTCCAATTATGTTTTCAAAATTCTACTTTCATTTACATGCTGATAATATAATTCTTATAAGCATAAGATCACTTTAGCCATTAAGTCAAAATGCAACCTGAATATAGTTCAAATTCCTAAAGTTTACATTTATCTTCTCTGGCAGAAAAAAAAGTAAGACAAAACTACCTCCTAATCTGTAGGACATAAGCTGTTATGACTTGAAAGCATTGTTTCTTAACTACTTCTTTGTTTCATCTTTGGATAAATATTTACTGAGATTAAAGGCACTGAAAAAAATAAGATGAGTGGCCCACACTAGCCAGGCACCAAAAATCTCTTATAAGACAGACAGATGTGGGCTTCCCTGGTGGCTCAGTGGAAAAGGATCCACCTGCCAATGCAGGAGACGCGGGTTTGATCCCCACGATCCAGGAAGATGCTACATGTGGTGAAGCAACTAGGCCTGTATGCCACAACTATTGAGCCTGTGCTCTACTACCAAGCCTGTGCCCTGGAGCCGCAACTACTGAAGTCTTGAGTGTCCTAGGGCCTGTGCTCTGCAACAAGAGAAGCCACTTCAACGGGAAGCCAGTGCCCACTTGCCACAACAGAGAAAAGTCTGCACTGAAGACCCAGCATGGCCATAAATAATATTAAAGAAAAAAAAGATACACATAATGAACATGTGATAAACATTACAAATAAAAAGAAATACAGAAGCACAGGGAAGAGTTATTCTGGAGTGGGAACAGATGATTTTGCATAAAAGACATTCACAATTTTCACCAAGATTGCTTATAAAAGAGAAAGTAGAGCTAGTTCAAAATAAATGACAAATTTTTAGTCTCATTAGCAAATTTTTTAAAAATACCACTTTTCATGTAACGTATCAGCAAAGATTTTTAAAAATAGTTAAGAGCCCTAATGATAAAGATATATATGCTATGCTATGCTAAGTCACTTCAGTCGTGTCCGACTCTGTGCGACCCCATAGACGGCAGCCACCAGGTTCCCCCGTCCCTGGAATTCTCCAGGCAAGAACACTTGAGTGGGTTGCCATCTCCTTCTCCAGTGCATGAAAGTAAAAAGTGAAAGCGAAGTCACTCAGTCATGTTCAACTTTTAGCGACCCCATGGATTGCAGCCTACCAGGCTCCTCCATCCATGGGATTTTCCAGGCAAAAGTACTGGAGTGGGGTGCCACTGCCTTCTCCATATATATATATAATTCCTACAAAAATCTTAATAGTTATCTTTGAGTGATAAACTATGTATTTATTTTAAAACACTACATATGGCAACCCACTCCAGTATTCTTTCCTGAAGAACCCCACAGACAAGAGGAGCCTGCTGAGCTACAGTCCATGGGGTCACAGAGAGTTGGACACATGTAGCTGACTGAACAACAACAACATACATACTACTGTAACAATATGATGTAGCTATATTCATGAATTTTAAAACTTCAGGCATTTGAAATACCTTTTTCAGGGATCTACATTACACAGGTGATTGTAAATATGAAATTCCATACCAAGAACTTCATTAGTCATCATAAAGAGACTTTAGAAATGTTTCATTAACAAATGAGTGATGCTCACAAGTGTAGTACAGAAAGACTGTATGGGTGCCACAGCCCTTGCGAGAGCACAATTTTGTAACCTGGCAATCTTGGCAGTCAACATTGATTAAACAGCCCTCTATTCCAGCACTATCCAAGACAGTAGCTGCTGACTCCATATAGTTTTCAACATTTAAATTTAAAATAATTTAAAATTCAGTTCTTTAGTCACAGTAGACACGTTTTTAAACGTTTAACAGCCACACATGGCTATGTCTACTGTGTCGGACAACCCAGCTATACAAAACAGAAAGTTCTACTGAACACAGGTATTCAAGACCTAGATCTCCATTTGGTCTTGGATGCTCCCTCCTCGAAAGGAAGACTTTTGTTGTCTCATTTAACCACAAGGTTGACTAATCTTGCGGCCACAGTACTGTATCGTCTTTGAGGATGGACTTTTTACCAAACTTATAAGAACAGGTTGCATGAATGTTTTGTGCCTACTTAATAAAATTCATAAAACGAAAGAATCAGTCTGACTTGGTTTCATTGTAACCATACCACCTAGTGGTGAAGTGATGTAGAAGAGGATTCACAGCACCTAGAAGCTATTCATGCTTATCAAAAGGAATTGACAAGAGTTAGGTGCTAAAATGGCTTAGATCAGTTTACGAATCCCTCAGCCCTTTTATATTTTCCAAAAAAATTTAAAGAGTTTAAGTACCATGAGAGGCATGTGTAATGAATTATAAAAACCTATTTTTTGACATTTGGGAAAATGAAGTCCAGAAAGGAATAAAGGAAAGTTAATAAATAAGGAGTCAGATTTATGATTAGAAAAATAGCGTTAGCGGCCAGGTAAGGACACACTAGAAAACACGAGGCTTTAACATTAATTCAGATGGGATCATGAGAACCTGAACCACCTGGTGTCACAAAGTACTAAGTTGCTTCAGGTGTGCTGGACTCTTAGTGACCCATGGACTGTAACCCACCAGGCTCCTCTGTCCACGGGATTTTCCAGGCAAGAATACTAGAGTTGGCTGCCATTTCCTCCTCAAGGGATCTTCCCAACTCAGGGATCAAATCTGCATCTCCTCTGTCTCCTACTTGGCAGGTGAATTCTTTACCACTGAGCTATTGGGAAGCCTAAATTACCTGGTAGCACCTAACAAAATGCAGGCACAGAACTGGGCTCCAGATAGGTTTTGGTGGTAGGAATTACAGCCAAAGCTGATTTTATTGTGCTTCCCTTTATTGTGCTTTGCAGATAACTGCATTATTTACAAATGGAAGGTTTGTGGCAACTCTGCATCAAGCAACTTTCTTGACACCATTCTTTCAACAACATTTGTCACTTTGTGTCTTGGTGTCACATTTTGGTAATCCTCAAAATATTTCCAATTTTTTCATTATTATATTTGTTATGGTGATCTGTGGTCTGAGATCTTTGATGTCACTATTGTAAATGCTTTAGGGTACCACAAACCATGCCTATATAAAACGCTAAACTTAATAACTGTGTGTGTTCTGACTGTTCGACCATCAACCAACCTATTTGTCTCTCCCTTTCCTCTGGCTGAAATTAAGCCAATTAAGAACCCTACAATGAAAAAAGAGAATGCAAATATCTCATTTATAATTTCTATTATGGTTACATGTTCAAATAATATTTTCAATGTATTATCAAAATTAATTTCACTTGCTTTTTATATTAATGAGATTGCTCAAAAACGTTAAACTATATATATACTTCATGTTATATATCTATTGGACAGAACTCTCTTAGAACATTACTGTCCAATAATACAAAAAATGAGTTTAAATGTATATGTTTTTGTTGCATATAGATATGACCAGGACATCAATACAAGACTCTGAAGTATAAAAGCAACAACAAAACTTTAAAAATCTTTGTCATTAAAAAAAAAAGAACCCTACAATGGCCTTTAATAAGTGATCAAGTGAAAGGAAAAGTCACATATTCTTCACATTTAAACGCAAGGAATGATTACACTTAGTGAGGCAGGCATGTTGAAACCCAACACAGGCCCAAAGCTGGATCTTTTGTGCCAAAGAGCCAAGTTGTGAATGCAAAGAAAAAAGTTGTTGAGGAAAACAAAAAGTGCTACTCCAGAGAAGACATGAACAATAACAAAGCAAAACAGTCATGTTGATAATATGGAAAAAGCTTTAATGGCCTGGAGAGAAGAGGAAACCAGACATATTCCTTTAAGCCAAAGCCTAACCCAGAGCCAAGCCTTAACTCTCTTCAGTTGTGTGACGGCTGAGAGATAAGAAATCTGCAAAAACAAAAGGTTATAGCTAGCAGCGCTTGGTTCATGAGATTGAAGGAGAGAAGTTGTCTTCATAACATAAAAATTCAAGGTGAAGCAGCAAGTGATGTAAAAGCTGCAATTCAGAAGGTCTAGTTAAGATAATTAATGAAGGGGCTACACTGAACCACAGATTTTCAACGTAGATAAAAATTGTAAGCCTTCTATTATAAGAAGACACCACCTAGGACTTCCATAGTTAGGAGAAGTCAATGCCTGGCTTCAAAGGACAGGCTGACTCTCTTGTTAGGGGCTAATGCAGCTGGTGACCTAAAGTTGAAGCCAAGGCTCATTTACCATTCTGAAAAATCCTCTGGCCCTTAAGAATGACACTAAATCTATTCTGCTTGTGCTCTATAAGTTGAACAACAAAGCCTGGATGACAGTACTTCTGTTTACAACATGGTTTACAAAATATTTTAAGCCCACTGTTGAGAGACTTTCACCTCACAAGAATGACTTCTTTCAAAATGTTACTGCTCACTGGCAATCCACCTGGTCACCCAAGAGCTCTAATAAAGATGTGCAGTGAGATTAAGCTTGTTTTCATGTCTGTTAATACAACATCTATTCTACAGCCCATGGATCAAGAAATAAATTTGACTTTCAAGTCTTATTCTTAAGAAATACACTTTTTAAAGCTATAGCTGCCACATATAGTAATTTCTCTGACAGAATGATGCAAAGTAAACTGAAAACCTTCTGGAGATGATTCACCATTTGAGATGCCATTAAGAATTCATAGAAAGAGGTCAAATATCAACATTAACAGGAGTTGGGAAGAAGTCGATTCCCACCCTCAAGTAAAACTTTGAGGAGTTCTAGATTTCAGTGGAGGAAGAAACTGCAGATTTAGCAAGAGATCTAGAATTACAAGTGGAGCCTAAAGATATGACTAAATTGCTGCAATCTCATGATAAAATATTAGTGAATAAGGAATTGGTTCTAATGAATGAGCAAAGAAAGTCATTTCTTGACATGGAATCAATTCCTAGTGAAGAGGCTGTGAAGATTGTTGAAATGTAACAAAGGATTTAGGACATTACATAAATTTGGCTGATAAAGCAGTTGGCAGGGTTTGAGAAGACTGACTCCAATTTGAGGAAGTTCTACTGTGGGTAAAATGCTATCAAACAGAATTGTGTGCTACAGATAAACCGTTTGTGAGGAAGATTCAACCAATACAGCAAACTTCACTGTTGTCTTATTTTAAAAAACTGCCACAGCCAGTCAACCATCAGCAACCATAAGCTTGATCAGTCAGCAGCAATCAACACTGAAAAAAGACTCTCCCCCATCAAAAAGATTATGACTTGCTCAAGGTTCAGGTGATAGTCAGCATGTTTTAGCAATAAAGTATTTTTAATTAAGGTATGTACAGTTGTTTTTGTTTTTAGGTATACTGCTATTGACCACTTAATAGAGCACAGTACAGTGTAAGTATAACTTTCATATATACTGGGAAACCAAAAAATTCTTGTGACTTGCTTTCTTGTGCTATCTGCTTTATTTTGATGGTCTGGAAATGAATCTGCAATATCCCTGAGATATGACTATACAGGTTTTGGTAGTCAGTTAGATACAAAAATTGAGGGACAGTGACAAGTTAAGGTTAACTGCAAGATTTCTACTCTAGTTGTTTAAGTGGACAGTGATATACTTTCTACTTCAGTTCTTACAGATTCCTAAAACATTTAACACCCCAATGCTAATTCAGACACTCTACTTTGACTGGAATATTGTTTTCTTATCTTCATGACTGGTTCTAAGCTAACTTTCTACCTGTGATTTCTCTGAAACTGTTTCCTACAAATACATGCAAATTAAGTCACAGCAAACTGCATATGGTTCTCTACTTCCTGGTGTTAGTTATGCTAGTCCCTCTACTCAAGTCATGCTCTTGCCCTGTCAACCTGGTCAACCTTTACACACCCATGAGGGCCCACCTTTAATGTTCCATTACCCTACTGTTTTTAAATTTTATTCTATTTCATAAGTTTTAACTTTCTTTTTGACACCACTATAAAAAATGTTGACATTTGGTAAACTAGTCAAATGCAAAACAAATTTAACTGTTAAAAAATACCTTTCTTTTCAGCTTTCTCTTTCATCTTCTTTTCTTCTTCTCCTCCTCCTCCTTTTACTTGCTCTTTAGCACCAGAAGATATGGCTGTTATTGGTATAGACTGTATCTCATTTTCAGAAACTGTAGAATCAGTTTTTAGTGGAGTATCAGATGGAAATGGTATTTGTTTTACTGACAAAGAAAATGAAATAATGTCATTTATGTTAAACAAACAAACAGAAAACTATGAAACTGTGAATCATAAACTATTTTGAAACAAATACAGTTGATATACAATATGTTACAGGTAGTCAATATAATGATTAACAATTTTAAATGTTATACTGTATTTATAGTTATTATAAAACATTGCCTATATTCCCCATGATGTATAATATATCCTTGTAGCTTATCTAATACACAATTATTTGTACCTCTTAATCCCCAACTCCAATATTGCCCCCCTCTTTCCCTCTCCAGTGGTAACCACTGTTTTGTTCCCTATGAGTCAGCTTTTTATTGTATTCACTAGTTTGTTGTAATTTTAGATTCATCTATAAGTATTTGACTTTTTCTGACTTATTTCACTTGGCATAATACCCTGAGTCCACCCATGTTGCTACAAATGGCAAAATTTCATGCTTTTTTATGGCCAAATAGGACTGGAAAAAGTCAGTTTTCATTCCAATCCCAAAGAAAGGCAATCCCAAAGAATGCTCAAACTACCGCACAAATGCACTCATCTCACACGCTAGTAAAGTAATGCTCAAAATTCTCCAAGCCAGGCTTCAGCAATATGTGAACCGTGAAATTCCAGATGTTCAAGCTGGTTTTAGAAAAGGCAGAGGAACCAGAGATCAAATTGCCAACATCCCCTGGATCATCGAAAAAGCAAGAGAGTTCCAGAAAAACATCTATTTCTGCTTTATTGACTATGCCAGAGCCTTTGACTGTGTGGATCACAATAAACTGTGGAAAATTAGGAAAGAGATGGGAATACCAGACCACCTAACCTGCCTCGTGAGAAATCTGTACGCAGGTCAGGAAGCAACAGTTGGAACTGGACATGGAACAACAGACTGGTTCCAAATAGGAAAAGGAGTACGTCAAGGCTGTATATTGTCACCCTGCTTACTTAACTTCTATGCAGAGTACATCATGAGAAACGCTGGGCTTGGAAGAAGCACAAGCTGGAATCAAGATTGCCGGGAGAAATGTCAATAACCTCAGATATGCAGATGACACCATCCTTATGGCAGAAAGTGAAGAGGAACTCAAAAGCTTCTTGAGGAAAGTGAAAGAGGAGAGTGAAAAAGTTGGCTTAAAGCTCAACATTCAGAAAACTAAGATCATGGCATCTGGTCACATCGCTTCATGGGAAATAGATGGGGAAACAGTGGAAACAGTGTCAGACTGTTTTTTTGGGCTCCCAAATCACTACAGATGGTGACTGCAGCCATGAAATTAAAAGACGCTTACTCCTTGGAAGAAAAGTTATGACCAACCTAGATAGCATATTCAAAAGCAGAGACATTACTCTGCCAACAAAGGTCCATCTAGTCAAGGCTATGGTTTTTCCAGTGGTCATGTATGGATGTGAGAGTTGGACTGTGAAGAAAGCTGAGCGTGGAAGAATTGATGCTTTTGAACTGTGGTGTTGGAGAAGACTCTTGAGAGTCCCTTGGACTGCAAGGAGATCCAACCAGTCCATCCTAAAGGAGATCAGCCCTGGGTGTTCATTGGAAGGACTGATGCTGAAGCTGAAACCACCTCATGCGAAGAGTTGACTCATTGGAAAAGACCCTGATGCTGGGAGGGATTGCGGGCAGGAGGAGGAGGGGACAACAGAGGATGAGATGGCTGGATGGCATCACCAACTCGATGGACATGAGTTTGGGTCAACTCCAGGAGTTGGTGGTGGTGGCATGCTGTGATTCATGGGGTTGCAAAGACTCGGACACGACTGAGTGACTGAACTGAATAGAACTCAGACACTTTAAAATAATTCAATAAAAACTTTCATTTCATTTACAACATACCAGGTGAAATGATAATTATCTGCTGATATGGATAACTTAAAAAACAGTATCTGATTTCAGGCAAATTACATCTCTAAGCGTCAATGTATAAAACAAGAATATCTGTGTACATAAGATTTTAAGGATAAAATACATAACGTATATGAACCACTTGGTAGTGCCTGGCATACAGTAAAATTTAATAAATGTTAACTAAATACTATTATGGCTTATTTTCAACTCTACTCAATAGGGAATAGTGATGATCGAGTTTATTAGGGGATCAGTGATGATCACAATAGAGATTAAGAGTGCAGCTCTCTAAACTCCAATTTTGGCATTTTTTCATGATCTTAGGCAAGATCATCTATCTGCCTTTTCTAAGTCTGGTCGCATCGCTATTTTCTCTTCAAGGTAAGAGGAAAAAGGCATGAGAAGGGCAGTTGTGAGGATGAGACGAGTAATCAAGCGTAAAACCCAACTTAGTAAAGAATGTAATAATTATTGTTATGAATCAACCTATCATTTCTATAATTAATCACCTCCATTTTGAATTTCTGCCTTAATTAGCTCTTGTTTCAATCCTTCAATTTCCTTCTTCAATTTAGCATTTTCAACTCGAAGTTTCTTCTCTTCTCTCAAAGTTGCCTGCAAAACTGGGATCAAGAACCACCAGTTATGATATAGCTGGGTTTTCTAAAAGGTTCTTATGAATACTACTTGATAAAAGCATAGCCAGTATAAAAAAAGCTAGAACCAAATGTTTCACCAGTTCCTTTGTATCAATTTAATATTTATTAAACAACATGATATTTAAAAGAGAAAGGGAGAAAATCTTTGAAGTAAAAACAGAAGAGGTTTTGTTTATCAATTATTTTCCTAGCTTTTATAAAAATGCTATACAACAGTATAAGAACCTCGTTCAGTGTTACTAACAGGTTAACTGAGAGACAAATATCAGATATATTAAACTTTTTTCAAAGTCTAAGATCTAATAATGATACCAAACAATAAGAAATTGTTCTCATTTCTTCCTTTTTAATTAGTATCTTGTAAAGGGAAATGAAAACTCTTTAATTCCTAATGTCTCAAAAGTAGAGCTGGTCAAACATTAAACGAAATGATTTGCTCAACATAGTGTGTTTAAAGGTGAGCAATAGGGTACACAAAATATAAAAGACAAGGATTCTCAGTGGGGTTGGTACCGCTCTCTAGGTGGGACTTTGAAAATCTGTAAGGGAATTTTTGGGTGTCACTAATAATGGGAGTCAGTACTGGCATTTGGAGAGCAGAGGTCAGGGATTTCAGATGTTCTGCAATAGGTTAGATATTCCTGTGAAATGAAGAACTGCCTCATATCCTGCACGATTTTGCAGTGACATTGTACAGATGCACAGGTGAAATCCTGTTTATTATTTGAGCCTAGATTCTAGTTACTTTTTACATTCAAACATTTTTAAACATTTTCATTATACTCTGAATTTTCTAGGAATCAAGTACTATGCAAATCTGTAGTTTGTTTTGTTCAAGAGTTCTACCTAAAGAAACATCATTCATCATTTTGAGTAAATCAAAAACATGACTCAAAGCTGATTTTGGTATCTGGGTTGCCAACACAAAGGCACACTATTATATCAATCTGTACTATGCCTGCTGCATTTTTGCTGATTCCATGTATGCAAATCACATAGCATGTGATACTCTCATGTCAAGCAGTATAGTCCTGCCCGTGTATTTACTTACATATACGTATTTTTTACTACTACTCTCCATAAATTATTTCCTTTTTAATTCTCTTCTATATTACATACATCTCTATAATCTCTTCATCTTTCTAATGGGAAGAAGCATTAAAAAATTTTAAAAATAGTAAGAAAAATCCTTTTTAAATTTTAAGAAAAACAGTAAGAAAAGTATTTATAAAACATTATACAAATAATTAAAACAGTATTTAAAAAGAAGAAAAATTTGATAAAGGGAAAAATTTTTAGATACTAAATGTAGGATTCTTTAAGTCATTCAGTTTTATGTAGCTGAGAAGAGCATTTATTTAAATAAGTGATGGTAAAAGACTTTGGAATTTTCATAGTATTACTATTGGCTATTGAGAAATAAAATATACAAAAAATAACCTAAATTCTAGAAGCAGAAGATTTAATATTTTTGTGAATACATCATAGCAATTTTGAGGTAAAACATAAGCACTGGAAAAACTATAAAAATCATTTCAGAAAATACCCAAAAAGAGAGCAATATGAAAGTAAAGATTTTCTTTTATGTGAAATTAAAGGAGATATTTGAGTTTCTATTTGATTTTACCCAGCTTTCTTCATTTTTAGTCTCTAATTCTATACCAACTTATTTTAAATATTAATTTTTCTTTATTAGTCTTGAATTAACACATTGTTTTCTCTAAATATTACATGTTCACCATACACCAATTCTAATTTATCTTAATCCCAGAATATTTCTTCACTCATAATTGCAATATTAAAGGAATACAGAAGTCATCATCAAGACTGTGAAGTAATATAACATTGTCTGTGGTAAACACATTTTTTTTTTTTTTTTTTTTGCTGTCACTGTATGAATTCATTTTAAGTATCTCCCTAGAAAACTTAAATTTTCAAATTTTCTTACTTGCTTTCTCCTTAAGAAGAGCAACTTGCTGCTTAAGGTATTCAATAATTTGATCTGCTTCTGCACCCTTCTGCTCCAATCTCTTCAGAACAGCATCACCAGTTGCCATTTTTGCCAAGAAACGGCAGAAAATCCTAAGTGAAAAAATGAAAGTGAAACATTATACTGTAGAATGAGTAAGTTTATTGTACAGGACATCATGAACAAGCAGTCTGAAAGAAAAAACATTTTCTACTGCAATAGAACCATATATTAGAAAAACAAATCAATTAAGCGGCAGAAATGTTAATAGATTAATTCCTCACTCTGACTGGAAAAGAAATTAATTTTCTCCCAAAAGCAGAAAATATGATATTTAATCATATTTCAGGTTGCAAAATTTTCAAGAAAGCTTTAAATACTGCAGAATATTAGGACATAAGACAGGAACACTAAGAGACAGACTAATAACAACCTTAACTACGAGATAACTGAGTACTATACCTGAGTTCCAAAGTAAACACAATTATTGAATTTCTTCTTTATATGTTTCTTTTGTGTATTGGATATTTCTACTGTCTTATTTAATTATGTACAAACTTACATGTAAGGAAGAACATGTAAATTAGGAAAGACAATATTAAAGGAAAAAGATCAACAATTAGGAAAACATCAATTTAATCATATAGATACTGAGATATAATATTAGTGTATATATATTACATAGAGAGACAATTCTATAGAATTCTTTGTATATAGACATATATAGACACATATACAGAATTCTATACATATATAGACACACTGACATTATATATAGAATTCTATATATTATATAATTCTATATAATAGAATATACTGTAACATAATATGTATTATATATACATACACTGACATGACATATATAGAATTCTGTATATCATATAATTCTATTTCCTTTTGTGGAAGAAAATAGAATTTTAATTTTATAACTCATAGAAATTAGAAGACAGCCTATCAGTATGTAGATATTGCATATATAAGCAAAATTCTGGGATTAATTCATCATGTTCAAAAGTTCAAACTTTTGAAGCCAAATTCATGAGGTTTATACTGCCAAATATTAAGACAGTCACATGACAAAAGGTTAATCATTAACAATACTAAGAATTGCTTTTTACCTAATTTAGCATCAGTTTATACTTCAAAGCATGACACTAACATAGCTGAAACAGTTCTAATTTTAAATAAATGATACACCCTCAGAGGTGAAGTTTTTTATTAAAAAATTGGCTAACAGTGGACAAATAATAGATTGTTTTAAAATTTCAAATTATTAGGCAAAGAATACTGAGATGTTTACTTTTTTATAAAAAGAAAACCAACCCTCAAAAATCTTTATGCCAACAGTGACAATGTATGATATAGAAAAAGTTTTAAAAACCTTGTAAAAATAAAGTTGTTAGTAATCAAGAGAATATAAATGGGGCAAAGGTGGTTAATCTGGAAAAGCCACAGTAAACTACTCCATGGACTATTACTTAATAGCTTAGAAAAATAGAGGAAAAAAAATGTACAAGAGTGAAAATGAAGATATAACTTAAATTCTGCCAATTTTTTTTACCAAAAGTGAATACACAATAACCCTGCTGCTGCTGCTGCTGCTACTGCTAAGTCGCTTCAGTTGTGTCCGACTCTGTGAGACCCCATAGACGGCAGCCCACCAGGCTCCCCCGTCCATGGGATTCTCCAGGCAAGAACACTGGAGTGGGCTACATTTCCTTCTCCAATGCAGGAAAGTGAAAAGTGAAAGTGAAGTCACTCAGTCGTGTCCGACTCCTAGCGACCCCATGGACTGCAGCCCACCAGGCCCCTCCGTTCATGGGATTGTCCAGGCAAGAGTACTGGAGTGGGTTGACATTGCCTTCTCCAATAACCCTGCTATTGCTCCTCAAATGTTAAAGCCAGAATTTTAGAGAAAAATACATGGACATATGATGAAAATTTAAAGTAAAAAAGTTATGTTTTTTGAACTTTTAGTATTCCAGTTACAGCATTCTTTTAGTTTGACGTCTATTTCAGGTTAACATAAGTAATGACCAAATATTACATATTTCAATAGGTGAAATACAGCTATCGCTAACGGAAACAATGATTTGATTTGGCCTAAGTTATTTGGCGTAAGCTGTAACTTTTGCTTCCCTACCAATGAAATATTTGATGAGTGATACTAAGATGAATGTGAAATTAGTGATACACATTAGAAAAAACCCTAGTAAACTTCTCTTAACAGATATGAAATAGATTTAAGTCTAAAACAGGTCTCATAAATTGAACAGTAGGTCCACAAAGTCATCTCACAAATACATCAAGTTGCTTACAAAACCAAATATGAAACATATGCCCTAACTTACAAAACAGCTTCAAAACTAAGACTAAAAATAATTCACAAAATACAGGTAATAAATCCTAGTCTACAAGCAAAAAAGATCTGTAATTATACTGAAATAAATCTATTAACTACCTGGAAAATATAGTTATGAGTTAAGTAAAATATAACTTTTGTGATACATATTGAAGCACAGACTGTTTAGGAAGAGAGAATGCCATGTTTCAAAACACAGAAACACAAGTAAGTTAAACATATAAATACATGCACACATAAGAGGAAACAATGTGATAAAGGGAGATGACAGAATAATCCTCAAAATCTTTGTTATCTCATGGTGAAGGGTTAGGATATATAAAGTGAAAAGACTAGCCATTTCAGGGAACCAATATATTATTACCACAAACTGAAAACAGGAAAAAAATTACAGCTAGTTAAGACTAGTTAATAATTCATTTGGTAGAAAATGGTTTAAAAATCAGCTTTAAACATATAAGTAAACTTTATTTTATTTTATAAGTAAACTTTAAACATTTTTATAAGAAAGTTTTTTCTCAATAAAATGTATGTATCTTTCACTCAAATACAAACAGGTAAAACACCATCCAACTTTTCTTATACTTTAAATACTCCAGGACACTAATATACTATCCATATAAAGATAACTAATATATTTAATTATAATATGTTAATTTAGTTAATATATTTAATTATAATATATTAATTTACTTATTATTATAAAAATAAGCATAATTTATATCCTTAGCCATAAGTGTAAAAAATACTTGCTTAAATTAAGGTCTAGTTTTAAATTGGTAAAAACCAGGACCTAGAAATATGAGCTACCTGAAACATTCAGTAAAAATGAATTTTCTAACTACTAAGTGGATAAACAGGAGAAATAAGAAAGAAAAAAGAAACAGAATTAGTAACAGACAGAAATGTTACTGGAAAACACTTATATGAGCCATGAAATCTTAAAATACTGAGAATACAGAAGGATGCTATTCAACCATTCATACATAAAATAACTGTGGATGAAGCCATCTCGGTTCTCTTCAGGTACTGGTTAAAGAAGCGACTGGCTACCCACTCCAGTATTCTTGCCTGGAGAATGGACAGAGGAGTCTGGTGGGCTACAGTTCATGGGGTTGCAAAGAGTCAAACACCACTGAGTGACTAACACGTCCACTTTCCGCTTTCATGTTTAGGGCAACAATGCTAGCTTAAGGTCATTGCTTTAAGTTCAGACAAATGTTTATCATTCAACGCGGTGCTCATTTCACTGCTCTGTGCCGACTGCTGCACAGGGTTCAATTTTACATTGAGTATCCACTGGGTTTCAAATTTTTAGGCCTGCTTAGTCTCCTCAGAGCTTTTAATATGCTAATACATAGAGGATTTCTCAAGATGATAAAGTTAATAATAGGTAACTTCTGCAGAGCATTTATCGTGGGCTGGCTAAATGCTGTGCATAGATCAGCTACAAATACAGCAATTATCTACATTATGTATAGAAGAAAACTTGATTTAAAATTAACTTGGCTCAGGTCATGTGGCTAGTTAGTAAATGAGGATTAAAACTTAGGTCCGTCTGATTCTGGAGTTAGCTCTTTTAATGCCCAAGCTATAATTTCAATAAAGGATATGATTATGAAGCACTTCCCAAAGTACTTAGCTATGGAATACTAACCAACAAAAAGCTATTAAAATTCACTTGAACAAGAATTTTCTACAACAGTTTGGGAATGCTGACTTACTCTGCACCAAAATTAAAAAAAAAAAAAAAAGATTATGTGATTAAAATAGATATAACACTTAACTGCATGCACAGTAATTACAAATCTAAAACATTTACAAAGAAAACAGTATACCCAGTATGTTAACTGTATTTGGATAGTAAGAGTCAAAGCTTTTTTCCCCTTTTTCCTCTACTAAATTTTAAAAAATAAACATTTTTATGATAAAAAGCTTTGAAAAGTATTAGCTAAGTTACTCTGCCCTTTCACATTGTTTTTTTCAACATAACCACCATATTTCATCAAACCTAAAATGCTGCTGTAAGATGCCACTAATCATAAAGCCAGGTGAAGCTGATTTTATGAAATACATGAATTTGGACTGTATCTTAATCATTAAAACACATACATAAAAGATTGTTTCTGAGAAGCCTTAATTACTGTACCATCAAGGAAGTCCCTGAGAGCCCTATCATTTCTAAACGGCTTCCCTTTACTTCAGCAATCTCTTCAGTAGTCTTCCCGACTCTGATTTTAAATTGCCAGTATTTTAAAAATTAACAAATCTTCTACCTCAGTCTCTCAATGTTAGGAACCAAACAATCAAACAATTGCTTTGAAATGGCAGTTTTAACTGCAGATTTTCATTTTTACTTTATAGTATAGAGAACACCTCAAAAATTTGGAAGTGATTCTCTATTTCTCAAAATATCTGATTTTGTTGTTTCAGAATTGCAATTAGCTAAAAATTTATATTCTTCTTAGACACTCTAAGCATTGTGTGATGCCGTCAACTGTAAAACGGCTCTAGTAATTAAGGAAAAAACCATAGCTGATTTAAACTGATCTACTGCTCTCTTACATTTAGTCACATCCTGTATTATGTACTGAAATACCTGCTTTGAATTTACTGCTTTTTGCTTTCAAGTATGTGATCAGGGAATGAAGTCAAATTTCAACTCTGCCACTCACTCATTAGCTGTGACTTTACTACTGAAGCAGCTGATTTACAATGTCGTGTTAGTTGCAGATGCACAGCAAAGTAATTCAGATATATACATATACACACACACATAGTTTCTTATCCAGATTCTTTTCCATATAGGTTGTTACAAAATACTGAGCATAGTTCCCTCTGCTATACAGTAGGCCCATGTTACTTAACCCGTTTTATATAAAGTAGGAGAAGGCAGTGGCATCCCACTCCAGTACTCTTGCCTGGAGAATCCCATGGACGGAGGAGCCTGGTGGGCTGTAATCCATGGGGTCGCTAAGAGTTGGACACGACTGAGTGACTTCACTTTTACTTTTCACTTTCATGCATTGGAGAAGGAAATGGCAACCCACTCCAGTGTTCTTGCCTGGAGAATCCCAGGGACAGGGGAGCCAGGTGGGCTGCTGTCTATGGATTCGCGAAGAGTTGGACACGACTGAAGCGACTTAGCAGTAGCAGCTGTGAATGTTAAGTTACTCCCAAATTCCTAATTTACACCCCCCTGCCCCATCTTTCCCCTTTGGTAACTGTAAGTTTGCTTTCTACATCTGTAAGTCTGTTTCTGTTTGGCAAATAGTTCATTTTTCGATTTTACATGTCAGTGATATTGTATGATATTTGTCATTATCTCTGACTTAACTTCACTTAGTATGATAATCTCTAGGTTCATCCATTGTGCTACACGTGGCATTATTTCATTCTTTTTTACGGCTGAGTAGTATTTCATTGTGCATATATGTGTGTGCACACACGTGTGTGTATACACACCATATCTTCTTTATCCACTCATCTCTTTGATGGACATTTAAGTTGCTTCCACATCTTGGCTATAGTAAATAATGCTTAGGTAAACACTGGGGTGCGTGTATCTTTTCGAATTAGTTTTCTTCAGCTATCTTCCCAGGATTGGGATTGCAGGGTCGTATGGTAGGTCTAATTTTAGTTTTTTAAAGAATCTCCATACTGTTCTTCATAGTGGCTGCACCAATTTACATTCCCACCAACCGTGCAGGAGGGTTTCCTTTCCTCCACACCCTCTACAGCATTGATTATTCGTAGATTTTTTTGATGATGGCCATTCTGACTGATGTAAGGTGATAACTCACTATAGTTTTGATTTGCATTTCTCTAATAATTAGTGGTGCTGAGCATTTTTCATGTGCCTTTTGGCCATCTGTACGTCTGCTTTGGAGAAATGTCTATTAGATATTCTGCCCATTTTTTGATTGGGTTGCAAGGTGATCACCATAATAATCCAGTTAACATCCTTTACCATACATAGTTATAATTTTTTTTCTTATGATGAGAACCATCAAGATTCAGTCTATTTTCTAATATGCAAAACTATTATTAACCATAGTCACTATGGTGTACATTACATCCCTGTGACAATCATTTTACAACTGGAAATCTGTATTTATTCTTGATTGTTTTTCTTTACTCACCAGAGCCTTCTTCCCCTTTACCAATGAGGACACAGGGGATGCTGCAGGGCCTAAGGGATGGCTATGAGAGTATGGCTAAGAGAAGGCAGTCCATATATCTCAAACACTATGGCCATTAACACAGAAAAGCTTTCTGTCCAGTGACATATATATAAAATTTTAAAAGGGATATGTCTTGGTTTCCCAAGACCCTCTACCAAACAAGGTCATTTTTTAATATGGTCAAATTTTTCCCAATAGGATTTAACCAAACCTTTATCTTACAGGTGCACTCACCACTGTTTTTGTTTTTTTTTCCTTTTTTCCATTTCTAATCCAAGAACACAGTTAATAATAGTAGCCACTATTTTAATGGGCCTGGCATATTACATACACTGTCATTTAATCTTTACAACCTTGTGACACAATATTTTCAGTTTATAGATAAACTCAAGAGAAATTATGTGACCTGTCTAACACCATTCAAATATTAAATAGTAAAGCCATGATTTTAACTTGTGTTTGATACTCCTAACCTCACACTCGGAGAAGGCAATGGCACCCCACTCCAGTACTCTTGCCTGGAAAATCCCATGGACAGAGGAGCCTGGTGGGCTGCAGTCCATGGGGTCACTAGGAGTCGGACATGACTGAGCGACTTCACTTTCACTTTTCACTTTCATGCATTGGAGAAGGAAATGGCAACCCACTCCAGTGTTCTTGCCTGGAGAATCCCAGGGACGGGGGAGCCTGGTGGGCTGCCGTCTCTGGGGTCGCACAGAGTCAGACACGACTGAAGCGACTTAGCAGCAGCAACCTCACACTAGGAGTTATTTTAAAGTGTTCCCCAAACAAAATTAAAAAGATTAACTCATCATCCATTAAAATTCTTGCATAACTAAATTATGAGGACTGAAAGTCTCACTGGCCATTTCTTACCACCCCTATTTAAGCCACCACAGTAACTTCCCAGAATTTGTGCACAAGTCTCCTACCTGGTCTTTCACCCTATTCTCTCCAGTCTATTCTGGACAGCAGCCAGAGAGATCCTTTCAAAAAGGCAGTCAGGATATAACACTTCACTGCTAGTGAAGTGACCTAGATGCCCTTCAAGATCCTTCATGACCTGTTCCTGCTCTCTGATTCTTTCTCCTGCTCTAACTCCTTCACTCAACTCTGACCCACAGGCTTCCTTGCTGTTCAGGCCAGTTTCTGTCTGATGGCTTTTGCAGTGTTTGATCCCTCAGCCTGACTCCACTACCGCAAAACATGGTTGTTGTTCAGTCACTAAATCCCATCTGACTCTCTGTGACCCTATATGGACTGTAGCCCGTCAGGCTTCTCTGTCCATGGGGATTTTCAGGCAAGAATACCGGAATAGTTTCCCATTTCCTTTTCCCAGTGATATTTCTGGACCAGGAATTGAATCTGTGTACCCTTCATTGGCAGATGGATTTTTTACCACCGAACCACCAGGGAAGCCCCTCCCCAAATTACTCTTACAATTAACTCTGTTTCTGTCACCTCTACTTGAGTGACCTTTTCAGTGAGACCTTCAATGGCCACACTAAAATTTCAAGCCATATCCCCCTTCCTTGCTTTACTACTTTTCTTTTCAGCACTCGTTACGATCTAAGACACGATAATGTTTTAAACTTTGTTTAATATGTGTCTTCCTCAATAAAACATGAACTACGGGAGAAAGGAATTTTTATCTGTTTTACTCATTCCTTTTTTACCAACGCATAAAACGGTGCCTTGGAGAAGGCAATGGCACCCCACTCCAGTACTCTTGCCTGGAAAGTCCCATGGATAGAGGACCCTGGTAGGCTGCAGTCCATGGGGTCGCGAAGAGTCAGACACGATTGAGCGACTTCGCTTTCACTTTTCTCTTTCATGCATTGGAGAAGGAAATGGCAACCCGCTCCAGTATTCTTGCCTGGAGAATCCCAGGGACGGCGGAGCCTGGTAGGCTGCCGTCTATGGGGTCGCACAGAGTCGGACACGACTGAAGTGACTTAGCAGCAGCAGCAGCAGCAAAACGGTGCCTGGAACATGGTGGACGTCGAATAACTACCTACGCAAAGAGCGAATTCCTATCACTACACCCAGTGCTCTCTCACACGCACAAAAGTAATCGTGTTTGCGCGTATACTTTTCCCAGTAACATCCTTTCCCTCGGCCCCGCGTCCCATTTTTCAAACTTGGCTCCTTCAAGAGGTCCCAAGCTCTTGCATATTTCCTCAGGCCTAGATCCGCGCTGCTGTGCGCGGGCTTCCCACTAGTACCCGCAGGCCAGGTCCTAGCTCCTAAAGGCCAGTAAGGGAAAGGGGACTCCTACGATCGTAATCCGTCCTCCCCGGGACCCTCTGCGGACAACACTCACATGTATCGGTGGACAGAGGCACCTCAGCAGCCTCGGCCGGGAGCAGGTAAGGAGCGCCTCCGCCTCACGAAGGCAGTGAGAAAGGACCCAAAAAGGTGTCCTCGCTAAACGCCCGAGCGGTCTACAGAGTCCACTCCAAATTCTCTGTCCCCCGCTCTCCTGTGCGCAGCCACACCACATCCTCTGTCGTCCAGCCCCTCAGTAAATAACGCCAATCATCCTGCACCTCTTCCTCGGTCGCTACATTTTCTCGCCAGGTTGGGCAAGAGGCAAGATGCCAGATGCCGGGGTCTTTCTTTAGAATTCCGTCGCAGAAACTGTGATGTCAGAGGAAAGGGCCGAGCTGCGGGTAGCTGGGAGAGCTGGGAGCTGTCAACGGAGAGCGCCGGGCTCGCGCTCCTGGCCGGATTCCGAGCTGGCAACCCCCGCTGACTTCGCTCGCGGGCAGAGGGCAGTCTTGGAGCTCCCGGAGCTCCAGGAGCAGCCTGTTTTGTAGAAGTACCTGCAGTGCGCAGCCTGGTGCCCTAAGCAATAGCGACAACACCAGCCACAGCGACAGCTCTGGGGCCCTGTGTAGCAGCTGCATCCCCTTGTCTTTTGTCTGCCTGCGTCCCCAGACCCAGAGGCAGGTATTTGGGTTTCCCAGTTTTTAATGGGTGGGTGAGACGGGAGGTAGAGGCGGGTCAGATGCAGCGAGTGGCCCCGCACTTCCCACTGTGGTTGAAAGAGGTCACCGTGCTGCTTTTGGCTACTGATCACAGTTTCCAATCCCCACCTACAGCCCTCCTCCCTACTCACCTGAGTCCTTTGAGAACTGTAGGCATCTTTTTAAAAGGAACTGCTGCCTGGCTGTTCCAAAGGAAGGTTGAAAGAGGAGCTTAGAGAATGTGGATTCGGCTCTCTCCACTAGTCAACGTAGATTCGAACTCTTGCTTTAGTTTGTTTCTTGTTTTCAAAGGCTTAGTCAGTTATCGAGATGTGACATTTATTTGTGAAGTGAAAGAATTTAAGAGTTGTCAATGGTTGCTTTTCAAGGACTCTCGTCCCTGTTTGTGTTTGGGCTAGGAAGACAACTGAGGAAAAGTATATAAAGTAAATGGACTAGTGTTACTAACCCATTAAAAATGTGTAAACTTTTATTTATAATGAAATAAGCATCTTTTGCCCAATTTTTGACCTTTTCTGCCTATGACGCGTTTCCGCTTCAAGTTCTTTGAGGGCAAATATTGTCGTTTTTGTTCACTGGTGGGGCAGAAGCTGGAAAAGCGCCTGACTTATAATAGGAACTTCAGGATATTTGGTGAATGAATGAATGTTCAGATCCAGCTTCTTATATTGTTCTCTCTCTCTCTCTCAACTCTCTCATCTCAGCTGTTTTTTCCCCCCACTGACTTTCTTCCACTTAACAAGTGTGAGGAAATCTATGTGAGTGTATTTGTTGTATGTGAACCTTTTTATGTATACCCAACTTAAGATGTAGTTGAAGCAGAACTTTGATGAAATGGTTTGTGCTAACTAGTGTTTTATCGTTTTGAATTATTTGCATTTTATTTGGTGATTTGGTCTTTAGCTGTCTAAGTGATAGTTGTGTCTAATTGAAAACCAAAAGGCATAGTAATAATAAAATGCAGCAGCTTAGTGTCTTCCTTCCTGCCCTCAGTCCTGTTCCTTAGAAGATAACCACATTTAATCTTTTCTAATTTTAGGTATGTATGTTGAATAATATGTTAAACTGCCAATTCTTTTTTTTTTAATTGACTTCTTAAGATAGACCACACCATCCACAACCTCTCTTCTACAAATTTTTGAGTGGTTATCGCAATTTTTCGTTTTAATACTGGTTAATTTAATAATTCTAAATAATATGTAAACTTTATTTTTTCACATCAACTTTTGAAAATACATATTTTTGGCTCCTTATTTAGTAAAACAAGGAAAGTAGTGACTCTGCCTTTAGATGGCAGAAACCACATCCACTCCTGCCTTTCAGTAGATGGACTTTTCCTTATACATTGACAATGTTATTAATAATTACAGTGTAAGGACTTCCCTGGTGGCTTAGATGGTAAAGCGTCTGTCTACAATGCGGGAGATCTGGGTTCAATCCCTGGGTTGGGAAGATCCCCTGGAGAAGGAAATGGCAATCCACTCCAGTACTATTGCCTGGAAAATCCCATGGACAGAGGAGCCTGGTAGGCTACAGTCCATGGGGTCCCAAAGAGTCGGACACAACTGAGTGACTTCACTTTCACTATCTTTTCTTAACTCCAATTGTTTTTTGCTTTGTTTATGTGTATAAAAACCAGTAAAATGTTACAATATTATGGTTTTGTAAATAGACTTCAGTGCATAGCCAAGAAATATGCCATTATACATTTTCTTCCAACTGTTTAATTTCATAACCTATGTACCACACTAATGAGATTTGTAATATTAACGTCAAATGGGTTGTTCTTTCCTCCTCTGCAGTAACAAAAATTATGCCATAGTTAAGTGTGCTTAATTTTTTGGATTAAAAATCGGTTTTTAAAAACTAGTTTTTTATAGTTTTAAAAAAACTATACTAGTTATATAGTTTTTGACCCTCCTCACTTTCACAGAGGACTTTGTACTTTCTTCAAGGGAAAAGATTCATGTGCTTTATTCACCAAGTCCTCTTATTGTTTGTATGAGAACCTCCCTGCCATTTCTCTGCTTGAAGACATTCCCCTTGGAGCCCCATTACTTTCTGTTTGATTTGAACAGATTACTTTCTGGTCCTTTTGACAGCTTCTATACTGGATTATACTCATTGAAATCTTGAATAAGGTACAATGTTACAGTATTGTACAAAGGTACAATAAGGTACAATGTCTTTTCTACTTGGTCTTCTCCTCTGTTTTGGTAGAATACATCCTTAAAAAATTTATTCATAAAAATATGTGGGTAGTGATTTTATTTTTTAATGTTTGCATAGTGTAAATTATTATTTTACTATTATGATTGATACTTTGGCTGGGTATAGAAACTAAATTCAGAGAAGGCAATGGCAAGCCACTCCAGTACTCTTGCCTAGAAAATCCCATGGATGGAGGAGCCTGGTAGGCTGCAGTCCATGGGGTCGCTATGAGTCAGACAGGACTGAGCGACTCCACTTTCACTTTTCACTTTCACACAATGGAGAAGGCAATGGCAACCCACTCCAGTGTTCTTGCCTGGAGAATCCCAGGGACGGCAGAGCCTGGTGGGCTGCCGTCTATGGGGTCGCACAGAGTCAGACACGACTGAAGCGACTTAACAGCAGAAACTAAATTATGTTTCTTACAATTTTTCAAGGCGTCACCATCTTCTAGCTTCTGTTGATGCTCTTGAGGACATGAGAATGAGTGTTGGATCTTGATGTTTTGATGCCTAAACTATTTGTTTTCTCTCTGAAATGATTAACATTTTTAGTTGTACTTGAAGCTTTGAAAATCTATTATGAGATGTTTTGTTGTAAGTTTGTTCTCCTTGCAGTGAACTCATTCATTGAAGCCTGAATAAATATCTCTGGCCTCTTTAATTTCCCTTCAACTGTGGGGAATTTTCTCCTAGTCTTTTATAATTTTTTCCTCTTTATTTTTCTCTGTTCTCTTTTGTTGAAATTCCTGTAAGGTGGTTGTTGAATTCTTGGTTTGATTCACTGTTTGTAATCTTTTATGTTTTTATCTGTTTGTGCATTTGCTTCATGTTCTGAGTAGTAGTCTCAACTTTATTTTCCAACACTTCTATCTAGTTTGATAATCATATGTTTAATTTCCAAGCACTAATTTTTAAAATTATTTTTTCTCATATTCCCTTAATTTTGTTTCATTGTTCTTTTTTTAATGAGATAAAATTTACAAATATTAAAATGCACTGATTTTAAGTGACCAGTTTGGTGAGTTTTGATACATGTCAGCAAACATGTAACAGTCACCACCCTAATCAAGATGTGAAACATTTGTACTACTCCAGAAAGTTCCTGCCTTTCCCTTGCCAAGACTGTTCCCACAACCCTCCTCCCCACCCCAAGCACTACATTCTCATTCTTATCACTATAGTTTAAAACTGTAGTCCTGTAACATTTAAATGGAGCCATAGGATATAAACTCTCCTGTGTCTACTGCTTTCATCAACATAATATTTTTGAGATACATCCATATTTTGGCATATTTATTCCTTTTTTGTTGCTTTGAAATAGCGTTTCATTGGATGAATATACCACAACTTGCTTAGCAGTTCACTTGTGTGATGTTTACCTTGCTTCCAGTTTGGGGCTGTTATGAATCAAACTACTGTGAACATTCTCGTACAAGTATTTTTATGGACATTTTAGTTGTTATTGGGTTAATACCCAATAGGAATGGAATTTGAGTCCTAAGGGGTACTATTAACTTCAGTGCAGTTTTTCAAAGTCCTCGTGTCATTTTAGCACTACCGTGAGCAGCAGGGAATCAGCTCCAATTCCGCATTTTTCTCAACACTTAGTATTGCCAGTCACTCCAATTTTAGCCATTCTGGTAGTTGTAAAATGGTATGTTGTGGTTTTAATTTGCATTTTCCTGCTGATTAATTACATTGAGAACTTTTTCATGTGTTTATTGTCTATTTGTATTCCTCTTTTGTGAAAAATACACATTTCAGATTTTTACCTATTTTGTGTTGACTTGTCTTTCTTTTTATTATTAAGTCATAGGCATTCTTTATATATTCTGAATGTTAGTCTTTTACCAGGGAAGCCCTGTTATCATATATACAAACATGCATGCGCATATATATATATATATTTTATAAAAATGTCATAATGTATATATAGATATGTCATAATTAACTTTAGCTTGGATTTGTATTTTCTCAAATGTGGCTTTTGATATGCAATGTTTTTAATTTTGATGAAGCCCACTTTATAAAGTTCATCTTTTTAAAAAAATTCTCATTGTTTTGTTTTTAATCAGCTCCGATGAGATCTGTTCTCATTTTAATTTCCATTTGTTTGTTGCTAGGACAGAGAAACAATAGATTTTTTTAAATAAAGTATTTTTTTAAGATTTATTTATTTATGTTTGGTTGTGCTAGGTTTTCATTGCTGTGCACAGGCTTTCTCCAGTTGCCATGAGCGGGGCAACTCTGTTGTGGTGCTCAGGCTTCTTGTTGCAGTGGCTTCTCTTGTTGCAGATCACAGGCTCTAAGACTCATGGACTCAGTAGTTGTGGCTTGTGAGCTCTAGAGCTGGGGCTTGGTAGTTGGCGGAGCATGTGCTTAGTTGCTCTGTGTCATGTGGGATCTTCCACACCAGGAATCGAACCCATGTCCCCTGGTTGGTAGGTGGATTCTTAACCCCTGGACCACCAGGGAGGCCCCTAAAGTTCATTTTTTATGGCTTTTCTTATCCTGCTTGAGAAATCTTCGCCTATCCTAAGGTTGCAAAAATATCCTCTTTTTTTTTTTTTTCTTCTTGTGCAGAAGACTTACAGTTTTAGCTTTAACATTTAGGTCTATAATCCATATCAGACTTCTGTGGATGTGACACTAGGAATTGAGGTTAATCTTCTTCCTATATGAACGTCTTTTTGCATCACCATTTATTAAAAAGACTGTCATTTCCTGAACAATTCCTTGGCCTTTGTTGAAAATCAGTTCATTGTGTTTAAAAATGTTTTTCCATTTAAAATGAAAAAAGCTTTCATTTTTATGAAATATATTGTATATAGCACATATACATAGATAGGTGGAGATATAGAATGTGAAATTATGGAGAATAATATGAACACCCTTAACCCATCAATTAAGAACTAGGATATTACTTAGTATTTTTGAAGTTTCTTATGGATTCTTCCCTAATCTCATGACTGCTTTTCATACAATGGTGCAGTAGTAACCTTATCCTTGGATAGGAGGATAAATAACTTGCTAGTAATGGGGGTCTGGTGGCAAAGTTGAGTCTTCTATTCTTCAGCCTTTCAGATGCCCTGTTTCTCATTTCAAATATTCTTCTGACTGCTGTTGTTCACCGCTGTTCCCTCCTTCTCTGAATCTGAAGCCTCTGATCCGAAGAGGATGAGCACACCTCTTAACTATATCGTAGATTGTAACCTCCTTCTCTCTGTTTCTTGTGACCATGCTCTTACCTATTCAGAATGCTTTATAGGAATTTCTTGAAATCAGCTCACGGCCTCTTTCTGCCCTCTTCCTTGTTATGAGTTTACACCTTTTAAAACAGTTCTTTTTAATGTTTTAATGAAGTTTCTAGACAGATATATGAAAAGCAGCCTATTGTCTTGATTTAGAATTCCAGGTTTTATTGTGAAACCTGGAAGGGAAGAATGCAGTGCCTGACCAATCAATGTCTTTTTAGTGAGACACCTAGGTGAGAGAGATATTTTTTGTTGGGAAACCTTTTTTATTGTGGTTGCCATAATGTGATAACTGATTTTAAATTAATCTTCTTAATCTTCAGGCCACTTCATGATAAAATGCTGGACTCCATTTGTTTTGGAAACTATACTGCTAGACCCCTCAGGATCTTCAGGTAGAATATCTATTTCTAACCTGGAGGCAATAACATCTGTCAAGATCAGTGAGGGGAGTAAAACACCACTTGTAAGCACCTGGCTTTAAAACAAAAGTCGATTAGTTATTTAAGTAACATTATAAGGCTGTTTGTTATCTAGTTTAATTCTTTTTATTTTTTTATTTTTAAAAATTTATTTATTTTTAATTGAAGGATAATTGCTTGGCAATATTGTGTTGGTTTCTGCTATCAACATGAATCAGTCATAGACAGACATATGTCCCCTTCCTCTTGAACCTCCCTCCCGCACCATCCCACCCTTTAGATTGTTGAAGAGCCCCAGTTTGAGTTCCCTAAGTCATACAGCAAACTCCCCTTGACTATCTATTTTGCATATGGTAATATATATGTTTCCATGTTCTCTCTCCACTCATCCCACACCCTCTCCTTCCTCCCCACCCCACCAATATAAGTCTGTTCTCTCTGTCTGCATCTCCATTGCTGCCCTGAAAATCTGTTCATCAGTACCATATTTTTAGATTCCATATATATATATTAATACACATATGCATTAATAATGATATTTGTTATTTGATATTTATCTCTTTCTGACTTACTTCACTCTGTATAATAGGCTCTTGGTTCATCCACTTCATTAGACCTGACTCAAATATGTTTCTTTTTATGACTGAATAATATTCCATTGTATATATATGTCACAGCTCTTTATCCATTCGTCACTGGACATCTAGGTTGCTTCCATGTCTTAACTATTATAAATAGTGCTGCATTGAACATTGGGGTACATGTGTCTTTTTCAGTTTTGGTTTCCTCAGGGAATATGCCTATTAGTGGGATTGCTAGGTGATGTTAGTTTGAAACTTAATATAGTTAGTAGAGTCCTTGATTATTTAAAGTTCTGGTTGGTGTCCTTATTTCCTCTTTCTTAACTCCTTGCACTGTGAAAAAGAAAAGTACTTGTAGTCTGTGGTATATTCAAACTTTGGGTAAAGAGAAGAGCCTTATTAATGTGAAAGTAAAACTGTTAAAATTGTCAGGCATCCTTGCAGAGGGAGTGTTCTGTCTTTTCCTTTATATGCCATTGCAAATTTTTGATTTTGATTTAGAGCTACAATATAAATTCATAATTGGGTGGTTTTTCCTCTTTGATATTATCTTGCAATTTTCTCACATTGATAATTTTGCTGTAAAATGTACAGATTGACATTTCCCTCCAAATTACATATGGTTAATCATATTTAAGGTGAGAAAACACTGGCTTAATGTTTAGCTGATCTATCAAAAAATTCTCTCCTTTTCTAGATTACCTGGGAAGACTTAGGACACCAAGAATGTTTCCCTTGAAGGATGCCGAAATGGGTGCCTTTACCTTCTTTGCCTCTGCACTGCCCCATGATGTCTGTGGAAGCAATGGGCTTCCTCTCACACCAAATTCCATCAAGATTTTAGGGCGCTTTCAAATTCTCAAGACCATCATTCACCCCAGACTGTGCCAGTATGTGGATATTTCTAGGGGAAAGCACGGTGAGTTGTTGTTTTCTCATATTTTGTGTTCTGTACCCTGTTACCCTGATTGCTGCTACTGCTGCTGCTAAGTCACTTCAGTCGTGTCCGACTCTGTGACCCCACAGACGGCAGCCTACCAGGCTCCTCCATCCCTGGGATTCTCCAGGCAAGAACACTGGAGTGGGTTGCCATTTCCTTCTCCAATGCATGAGAGTGAAAAGTGAAAGTGAAGTCGCTCAGTCGTGTCTGACTCTTCACGACCCCATGGACTGCAGCCTACCAGGCTCCTCCATCCATGGGAGTTTCCAGGCAAGAGCACTGGAGTGGGTTGCCATTGCCTTCTCTGGTTACCCTGATTAGGTTATAATATACACAGTGCATCATTTTGGATGTGACAGTTGGACTATAAAGAAAGATGAGCACCAAAGAATTGATGCTTTTGAACTGTGGTATTGGAGAAGACTCTTGAGAGTCCCTTGGACTGCAAGGAGATCCAGCCAGTCCATCCTAAAGGAGATCAGTCCTGGATGTTCATTGGAAGGACTGATGTTGAAGCTAAAACTCCAATACTTTGGCCACCTGATGCAAAGAGCTGACTCATTTGCAAAGACCCTGATGCTGGGAAAGATTGAGGGCAGGAGGAGAAGGGGATGACAGAGGATGAAATGGTTGGATGGCATCGCCGACTCAATGGACATCAGTTTGGGTTGACTCCAAGAGTTGGTGATGGACAGGGAGGCCTGGCATGCTGCGGTTCATGGGGTCGCAAAGAGTCAGACATGACTGAGCAACTGAACTGATACACAGTAAGTGTTAATCACTCAGTCCTGTCTGACTCTTTGCAGCCAATGGACTGTAGCCCGCCAGCCTCCTCTGTCCAGGGGATTCTGCAGGCAAGAATACTGCAGTGGGTTGCCATTCCCTTCTCCGGGGGATCTTCCCAACCCAGGGATTGAACCTGGGTCTCCTGCATTGCAGGCAGATTCTTTACCATCTGAGCCACCAGGGAAGCCATTATAATAAATAGTAAACATAAAGTAATCAGAGTGTGTATGTTTGCTTGCTATCACTTTTCACTCCAGCCAAACTGAGTCATTTGAGTTTTCCTGACTGCATTGAATGATTCATATTTCTCAGATCTGAGAATCAGGATTTTTAATATTCTTTTTCAGGGAAGCCCCTGTCCTCAAGCATGTTTCTTCATCTCTCTAAAAAGGAAATGAAAAGTCTAATGTTAGAAACTTTGTGTTCTGTCGCTCGCCGTGTCTGACTCACTGTGACCCTGTGGGTGGTAGCCAACCAGGTTCCTCTGTCCGTGGAATTTTTCAGGCAAGAAGACTGAAGTGGTTTGCCATTTCCTTCTTCAGGGGATCTTCCTGACTCAGGGATCAAACATGCATCTCTTGCATCTCCTGCATTGGCAGGTGAATTCATTACCACTGAGCCACCTGAGAAGCCCAATAGAAACTTTAGAATTGTCTATTAGAATGTATTTTATGATTGAAAGTAATAATTTGGGCTAAGTTTTTTCCCATGAAAATAGGGTCACTAATGTTTTTGCCTCTTCGTAGCTGCATTAGTCTTTTTATATAGGATTTCATTTAGTAGTAAAGTAATGCTCAAAATTCTCCAAGCCAGGCTTCAGCAATATGTGAACCGTGAACTTCCTGATGTTCAAGCTGGTTTTAGAAAAGGCAGAGGAACCAGAGATCAAATTGCCAACATCCACTGGATCATGGAAAAAACAAGAGAGTTCCAGAAAAACATCTATTTCTGCTTTATTGACTATGCCAAAGCCTTTGACTGTGTGGATCAGAATAAACTGGAAAATTCTGAAAGAGATGGGAATACCAGACCACCTGATCTGCCTCTTGAGAAATTTGTATGCAGGTCAGGAAGCAACAGTTAGAACTGGACATGGAACAACAGAGTGGTTCCAAATAGGAAAAGGAGTATGTCAAGGCTGTATATTGTCACCCTGTTTATTTAACTTATATGCAGAGTACATCATGAGAAACGCTGAACTGGAAGAAGCATAAGCTGGAATCAAGATTGCTGGGAGAAATATCAATAACCTCAGATACGCAGATGACACCACCCTTATGGCAGAAAGTGAAGAGGAACTCAAAAGCCTCTTGATGAAAGTGAAAGTGGAGAGTGAAAAAGTTGGCTTAAAGCTCAACATTCAGAAAACTAAGTTCATGGCATCCGGTCCCATCACTTCATGGGAAATAGATGGGGAAAGAGTGGAAACAGTGTCAGACTTTATTTTTCTGGGCTCCAAAATCACTGCAGATGGTGACTGCAGCCATGAAATTAAAAGACGCTTACTCCTTGGAAGGAAAGTTATGACCAACCTAGATAGCATATTCAAAAGCAGAGACATTACTTTGCCAACAAAGGTTCGTCTAGTCAAGGCTATGGTTTTTCCTGTGGTCATGTATGGATGTGAGAGTTGGACTGTGAAGAAAGCTGAGCGCCGAAGAATTGATGCTTTTGAACTGTGGTGTTGGAGAAGACGCTTGAGAGTCTTTTGGACTGCAAGGAGATCCAACCAGTCCATTCTGAAGGAGATCAGCCCTGGGATTTCTTTGGAAGGAATGATGCTAAAGCTGAAACTCCAGTACTTTGGCTACCTCATGCGAAGAGTTGAGTCATTGGAAAAGACTCTGATGCTGGGAGGGATTGGGGGCAAGAGGAGAAGGGGACGACAGAGGATGAGATGACTGGATGGCATCACTGACTCGATGGACGTGAGTCTGAGTGAACTCCGGGAGTTGGTGATGGACAGGGAGGCCTGGCGTGCTGCGATTCATGGGGTCGCAAAGAGTCGGACACAACTGAGTGACTGATCTGATCTGATCTGATCTGATCATTTAGTAGAGTTGAATTCTATTGGTTAAAAAGTCAGTATTTCACCAGGATGAATTTACTGCCTTTTTGGTAGTGTAGTCAGGGCTTCCCAGGTAGCACTTGTGGTAAAGAACTTGGCTGCCAGTGCAGAAGATGTAATAGATGTAGGTTCAATCCTCTGGGGGAGGGCTTGGCAACCTACACTGTTATTCTTGCCTGGGGAATCCCATGGACGGAGGAGCCTGGCAGGCTATGGTCCCTAGAGTCACAAAGAGTTGTATATGACTGAAGTGATTTAGCATGCACGCATGCAGTCATAAAGTCTGGTTCTTCTATAACTTGTATCTTAGCCCATTCTCCTCGCTAAAATATGACACTATAAACCAAGTGGCTTATAAACAAGAAGAGTCTATTTCTCACAGTTCTGGTGGTTCGGATATCCAAGATTAAGGCAATAGCAGATGCTATGTCTGGTGAGGCCCACTTCTTCATTAACAGTCATCTTCTTCCTGTAACCCCACTTGGTGGGAGGGGAAAGGGAGTTTTCTCAGGCTTCTTTTACAAAAGAAGAGCACTGATCCTGTTTGTTAGGGCACTACCCTCATGGCTTCCCATGTGGGACTAGGGCCTGTCAATGCAGAAGATATAAGAGACTCGAGTTCAATCCCTGGATTAGGGAGATCCCCCAGAGAAGGCCATGCCAACCCACTTCAGTACTTGCCTGGAGAATCCCCATGGACAGAGAAGCCTGGTGGGCTACAGTCCATGGGGTTGCAAAGAATTGGACATGACTGAAACGACTTAGCATGGACACCCTCATGATCTAATCGCCCCCCAAAGCCCCACTGCTGGACACCATCACACTTGAGGATTAGGTGTCAACATATGGATTTGGGAGGTGGGGCACAAATGTTCAATCCATAGCACCCCTGAAGATGCTTATGGTGGCAATATTTTAATTATTTTAAAATTATTTTTGAAAGCTTAATTTCATGCTTAAAATTATTTTAAATGCATTTCAGTGAAATATATTTAATTTTTCTAACAAAATGAATTGTGAAAGTTAACCCCATATACTTACTGATATTGTACTGTTTTTATTCCCTTAAAAATCTCATTTTCAGATGTTTCAACCTAATATTACAGGTGCTGAAAAAAAATGCAAACTCTTATTTCCTTAGTTTTGCTGAAAAACAGGCTAAATGATACTTTCAAGTAGTCTAGGTTATGCCTCTTGAAAACAGTTTCTCTGAAAGTTTTATAAAATTTGAATGGAAAATGTTTTTTGTAATAAAGGTTATTAATGGCTAACATTTATTGAGTGTTTATTACTTATTAGGCAGTATTCTAAATGCTTTACATATTTTAGTTAACTTAATCCTTACAACATTACCATGAAGTAGGAACTCTTATTGTATTCACATTTTACAGATGAGGAAATTGAGGCACAGAGCTATTAAGTAGCAATTAAGGAACTTTTGGCAAGTTTGTTGTTTACAAACAAGCAAATTTAAAAAACCTTTTTGCTAAAGTTTTTGTTTGCTAAAGAGCTTCAAGACAATAA
The DNA here is from genome assembly GCF_029407905.1 of Bubalus kerabau. NCBI lineage: Eukaryota > Metazoa > Chordata > Mammalia > Artiodactyla > Bovidae > Bubalus > Bubalus kerabau. The sequence goes on along the minus strand of NC_073630.1, from coordinate 27,435,604 downwards.
CTAAATTGTAGATATCATTTGGGGCTTTTATATAACCAAATAGTTGATAAGATATTGTCAACCCCTGAATGCCTAAAATATCACCCCACCCCCATCCAATTACAAATTCTAAAGAATTTTGGCTTGTAGAATTGGCCTGGTTCCAAAATCACTCCAATATAGCTATATGGTAGATCATTATCATCTATAATGAGTAACCAAAATTTGCTGTTGTAGATCTGAAAATTTGGACTATGCTTATCTTCCCAAATTCTTGCCACTTTACTCAGTTCTTGGGACTTTTTCATTTCTTTTTTTTTTTTTTTTTTTTTTTAAGATCTATTTATTTGTTTTTGGCTGTGCTGGATCTTCACTGCTGCTCGGGTTTTTCTCTAGTTGCAGCAGTCGGGGGCTACTCTCTATTTGTGGTGCTCTGGTCTTCTCGTTGTGGTGGCTTCTCTTGTTGCAGAGCCTGGGCTCTAGGGCGCGCAGAGTTCAGTAGTTTCAGCGCCCAGGCTTTAAAGCACAGGCTCAACTGTTCTGGTGCATGGGCTTAATTTCTCCTTAGCATGTGGGATCTTCCTGGATCAGGGATGGAACCTGTGTCTCCTGCATTAGCAGGCTAATTCTTTACCACTGAGCCACCAGGGAAACCCAGGACTTCTTTATTCTTGTATCCTGAAATGCCCTTTTTAGTTTCCCACTGACTGGAAGCCTATTTGGAGCATCCCTTCAGATGACTGGGGTCTTGCCTCTGTCCAGGTTTCCCTAGGCTTTTTGGGATAATTGACTCAGTAGTCCTAGAGTCAAGAGTCTTGAGCTCCTTTTTTTCATCCCTCTACCTAAGTGAGCCTCTGTAAATACTGAACTAGGAAAAACCTTATGACATAATCTCTCTGGGGAATCCTACTGCTAACTGCACAGGAAACTTCTTTTTAGTTATAAATGTCAGGTAGGAAGTAATCCTCTTGGACACTGTTAAACTCTGTTGATGTTGAACCTGGCTCAACAATGTGGGTAGTCTCCTTGGGCCCAATAACCATATTCCTGGTTACTCTGTTTCCCCTGATTGTCCTGCTCCTAGGTCTCCATAGCCCTCTCTTCCAGGGACACACAGATTATGGATGTGTATAAAATTCATATATTTTAAGTTTGACTGCCTGGAATGAAAATATCTGTTATTGTCAAAAGGTTAGGGAATTCGATTACTCTTTTTTTTTTTTTTTTACTATTGGCAATGTTCATTGTCCTGAAAAGTCGTAAGCATAAGGAGTAACTAATGAAATTAGAGTAAGTGTTGTTGTGAAGGTCTGTTTGTTCCAACATCCCAGTCATTTCAGTTACATTTAGTTTGAAAAGTCAACAATCTCCTAAGTGAACAATGCATATTTCTAAATGATGTAATCATTTTGGTTTGGACTGTACTTGTCTCCTCAAACAATCTTAATTTTGGTTCCTTTAGTCTGTTCTTGCTACGCAGATATTTCTCATCTTGTCATTGTTAGTCCCACACTCTCCCCATTTTACTTGGAGTAATGTGTAACATGTGGTTCATTTTAGTAACATTATGTTTTCACATGTTAGGTTAGCTCCGAAGTCAAGCTTTCACTGTTTGCAACAGATCATTCAGAACTGATTCAAGAGGATATTAGTTTCTTGCTAACTCAGCAGGTTGATGTATTTAATCTCAAGAATAGTTTACATTCGAGTTTTTGAACTTGATTTATCAAAAGAGAAATTGAATAAAATATCTTTAAAAGAAAAAAGGTCAGTAAAGCATGAAAATACTTAAGTTAACAAACTTGAATCTTTTTCTTTTGAACTTGATATCTCAGCAGTTTTAGAAGCATAGAAAGGATTATAAATGGTAATATATTCCAATTGATTTGGTATTGATTACCCAAAAATCTTTTTTTATTGCTTGAAAATCAAGAACAAAATTATTTTAATTAATAGATTTGAAATTTAGATGGAGAATAGTTGAATTGTTAAGGGCCTATAAGATAATTCTGTATCTCTAGCTGCATATATATATTTCAACCTGAGTGTCTGTATCAGTTTAGAGTTCCATCAAATAAGCAGAACTAGTAGGAGATAGATGGCTAGATAGCCTGATAGCTATAGATTAATTGGTTGGAGTTGGTTTATGTGATTGTGGGGGCTGGGTAAGCTAGCCTGAAATCCATAGGGCAGATCATCAAGGACAAAGGCTAATTTTTATATAATAGCTAAAGTCATGGTCCCAAGAGTAGAGTTTCTTCTCCAGAGAAGACTGGATTCTGCTCTTGAGGAGTTAGTAACTCATTGAATCAGGACCACCAAGATTTCTAGGATAATCATCCTTACTCATATTAAACTAATTGTAGATTTTAATCAATTATTTAATGCCTTCACAGTAACACCTAGGCTAGTGTTTGAATAACTGAAGACTATATAGCCTAGCCTGTTGACTCATAAAACTGACCATCACAGTGACCTAGTAACAATACTGTTTCCTAAGCACAGAATTACCCTTTATCAGTTTGACTGTGTAAATATTTATTTAGGTATTTTATTTAAAAGGTGATGAGCTAGTCTCAGTTTTTACTGTGAATAAAGAAAGAATTGTGAAGGTGAAGTCGCTCAGTCGTGTCCAACTCTTTGCGACCCCGTAGACTGTAGCCTACCAGGCTTCTCCGTCCATGGGATTCTCCAGGCAAGAATACTGGAGTGGGTTACCATTTCCTTCTCCAGGGGATCTTCCCAAACCAGGGATCAAACCCGGGTCTCCCGCATTGGAGGCAGACGCTTTAACGTCTGAGCCATCAGGGAAGCCCAAAGAAAGAATGATGCATAACTATATTCTAATAAACTTTCATATTATCTTAACACATTCACAATTTACCTCTTTCTCTAAGTTAAAAGTTTTTTAAAATCTTTCATTTAGTCCCTCTTTTTACTCAACTACTTTATTATCTGTCTTGCTTAATTTTGTGCTCTCTTCCATTTCTTAGCATTGACTTACAACTTACAGTTCAAGCTGTATGTACACTACAGAGATACTTGGCACTCATCAAATATTTCATATAGGAAAGATTATTTCATGGTTCTTGTATGTTCCACTCTTTAAAGTTCATCTTGGTGTCACATTTGTTTTTTATAAATAATGCCACTATATTGCTGACTTATATTTGGCGTGTTATGATTCTCAAATATCTTTGTCATATTTTATTCTGTGAAACTATATTGTTTTATAACAAGCAGAAGTTATTTTCAAACAGTTGTTTAGAGTTTCAGGATGAAGTCTCTCTAATGATTTTTTGGAGAAAAACCTGGTTCATATTGGAAACATTGTCTTGGTATATATTCCATTACCTCTGGGAGAATCTTTGATATTCTGCCAGGATTATGGGTCTGCTATATTAAAGTAATATTTACTTTAAAGTTCCTTAGGATCCTGAAGCTTTGGCAAACTCTAGTTTATGGAGCTTTGAAGGAGTTTCCTGAAGAAACTTGATAATTTTTTTTTCTAAATCATTGTAAACCTGACAAATTTTATATTAATGCCAAACACTTTAGATATGGAGACTTGTGATTATTAATTTAAAATTATTAATTAATGGAGTATGCACATTTTAGCATATTCTGATGGTCTTTTATATTAAAATCAGTGCTATTGTGGTATTATTACACCTAGTTTACAGAGCAGGCATATACTTTTCTACACAGGACAGATTTCTATTTAGAAAATGACAGTCATTATATGAGACTTATTCATTTCTAATGGCCACATTGAGCCTTTGCTCAAGTTAACTAATTTAATAGGTATTTTTAAATTAGATGTATATGTTTGAGATACCATGTTAGACACTGGTGATGCATTTTGAACAAGATCAAAATCTTTCCTGCCATCAGGAAATGCATCTAGTATCTAGTAAAGAACAAAGATATTAGTTAAAAATGTATACACATCCTTAGGATTTCAAATAAGTGCTACAAAAGAAAAGTACACTGTGAAATAGATTATATTATAGAAGGAGCAAATTGATTTGGGGGACCAGGAAAGTATTTCTGGAGGAAATCACATTTAACTGTATAGTAATAATAATAGCTAACACTTAGTGATTCTTACATGCCAGGTCCTTATTTTATATTAACTCATTTCAACCTCACAACAGTTCTATGGGTTAGGTCCTTATTTTTCCCCCATTTTGCAGAAGCGGAAACCTTGGCATAGAGAGGTTAGCAAACTAATGAGTATTAAACCTAAAATTTGAGCCCAAACCAAATAGTCTGTGCTCTTAATCGCTGTGTTTCATGATAGGAGTTCACTGGGAGAAAAACAGGGATGATCATGTTAGGCAATGGGAATCCATGTAATAGTACTTTAAGGTAGGAAAGGTGAAGGAAGACCAGTTACCCAGTGTAACTGGAAGTTGGTGAGCAATACACAAAATAACAAAAAACAAGGCTAGACAGGGAGTTACATATTCACTTTTATTAATTATTATTTTAGCACTTAGATTTTAGTATGAAAATATGTTAGAAGGCAGTAACAATTAATCAGAGATGACTGGTTAAGAGATTGTTTTAGTAATCTAGTAAGAAATGATGTTGGCTTGGACCCAGATTGTGGCAGATGAAGCAAACTGCAGATTCTGTAGACATTTGAGAGATAGAAATAGCAGTGCCTTTTCTTTGGATTTGAGAAATGGAGATTACTCCTAACTTTGTAGCCTGAGCAGCTAGCAGGATAGTGGTACCATTTACTAGTACTAAAGGGAAAGGCTTAAGGAGCAAACTATAAATTCAGTTTGAGTTCTGTTGAGTTTGAGGTGACTTTTATATTAAAGTGAGAAATTGGCTATGGAATTTAAAAGAACTCTGGGCTTGACGTAAAATTTAGGAGTTTTTAAATAAGGAGAAAACACAGTTGAAGACCCAGAATCAAAGGTGGAGGAACTAGAAGTATTTAAATTTGGGTAGAAGAGTTACCAGTCTACCGAGGAGACTAAGGAAGGTAGCCAGTGAGATGTAAGGAAAACTGACAGAAATGCTGCTTCCCGTTTGGGTTTTCTGACAGTATTATTTGCTTTTTCCTTCTAGATCTTCATAGTTGTGCTAAATCACTTGGAATTCAACTTTGCATGCTCTTTTCTGTATTGAATTGAAGAACTAGACCTTTTATCTCACAGCTTTCTTTCCTATTCATTTTTTTTTCTCTTCATTTCATGGTCTTTCAAATTTAATTTTCTTTAGGTTCCTGTTCAGATCACCTGAAGCTCTCTTTTTTCTCCCTGAAAATGATGGTAGTCATTTGTAGTAGTTTAAATTTTGTGTTTCGGGTCATTCTATATAATGCCACACCTCAGTTTGAGCTTCCAAGAAGTGACCCATACAATACCCTGCCCTCACACTTCACATGGTTGCCTGTACACCATTGTCTGTCGTCTCTGCTCTCAGCAGGCCAGACCTTACTTACCTTGAACCAGTGATTACTGAGAGTTTTTCCTTTTACTGGATCTCCTCCTCTGAATTTTTTCCTGTCCTCTGCTCTCATTTTTCTACCTTTGCCATTTTTCATTTTCACTGAACCTCTATGTAGTCATCACTATTTCCAGTCCCGTTTACTTTACTTCTTTTTCTTGTCTGAGTTTGCCATCTGAGGAGGAAATGGCAACCCACTCCAATATTCTTGCCTGGAAAATCCCATGGACAGAGGAGCCTAGTGGGCTACAATCCACAGAATACAAAGAGCTGGACGTGACTTCGCGACCAAACCACCATCACCACCACCATTTTGTGTTTACTTTCTTCCTTATCTTAGAACTCATTCTGCATACATATACATAATACCCCAATTTCCTTTAAAAACTTACTCTCCCCTGAAATGACCGTATCAAATCCCCAGCCACTTGTGAGCCCAATTGCATCTTTCTGTGGTTCCTCTCACGTTGTTTCATTTAGAAAGAAAGAGTTTGTTGATCTGCTACTGTGTCAGACAATGTGTCAATCAATAATTATCTAATGATTACATTAAAAATATATGGACTGACCTTCAAAACTGTGCTGACTTAGACAGTTGATCTGTTGGAAAATAAAAATTCCATCATACTATATATTGTGCTCACGAAAATTTTATATTATTACTAATCTCAGCAGGCCCCATGATGTTACAAACAATCACAAGTTGATTTTCAGTTCTTTCTCCATAATCGTGATTCAGAACATTTCTACGTTTCTCCAGTTTCTGAATTCAGTTTCAGAGACCTTATGTTTGAGCCAGACTGTCAAGATAGTTTGTCCCTAGATCCCAGTTTCCCCTTCACTTCAAAATTTCTTTATATCTTCATCCAAGCTTTTCCTTCTGCTAGCCTGTGTCAGAAGAAGGATTACTTCTTTTTGCCAAAGGTAAACCTTTCCAGCTGTTTTTCCTAATGCACAGGGGAGAAATCATAGAGAAAAACACAAAATGAAGATTGTTATTTGATGTATTGTTTTCTAACACATTTATCTTGTTATTCTAGATATCTGATTTTTATGAAGTTAATATAGACTTTGAAAAGCTGTTTTCAAATATCGTTTGTACTATATGTTAATATCTTTAGTGGAGTATATTATTGTGTTACTAAAACATTGTATTAATCAAATATAACCTGCCTTTGTTTTTTTTCTTTCTTCTTCATTCAGAGAGATTGGTGGTGGTAGCTGAACACTGTGAACGGAGTCTAGAAGACTTGCTCCGTGAAGGGAAACCCGTGAGGTACTGTGTGTAATAGCAGGACAGTTAAATGCAAAGCAGAAAACTGGCAAACAAAAAGGCATTTTACCTAGAAACCGCAGGGTCTTAGTTCCTTCTGTTATTTGTTTAATGATAAAATCCGGTTGTAAATTTTCATTTTAGGAAAATTAATTCACAGGCCTCATAGAAATTCAGCATTGACATTATCCAGTGTTCAGCTTTTGTAGGCATTCTGCAAAGTACTTGACAAAAAGTTACCAAAGAGGATATAGGTGAAAACTTGAAATCTTTTTAGTACTAAGCTTTTCTTTAACATAGCTGAAGTTAAGAGTATTCTCCAGAGACGAGTACCTGGTAACTTCTCACAGGGGACTGGCATTCCTAGGAACGTGGTGAACTGTATAAACTAAGGCCACGTTGAAGAGTAGAGAGAAATACTCATCATGGCTTGGTGGAATCTAATCGTACAGTTTAAATTCAGCTATTTCAATGACATGAAATTTGCTTTCTATCTCAGGCATTTTTGGCAAGAAAAATGTGTGATCTAAACTTTATTGTAAATGTACTATTAAATGAGCTTCTTCACTGATTTTCTGAAATTATCTTAAAATTACAAAAAATATTTTTAATGAATAAAATTGTACTAAAGCAATGAAGATTGCTTGCCTTGAGCTTTTATATGATTGTAATTATCCATCCTACATTGAAGAAATATTCCTATTCTTGGTCAATACTTTTTAATCATTGCTATATTATAGATAATGGTACATCTTTTTCAAGGGAGGAAAAATGTGTGTCTTAATAAGTGGTAGTAATTTAATAGCAGCAAAAGAAGTAAGTTGAATAAAAGTACTTTCATTGCTACTTTAAATGGTTTGGTTTAAGTGGTATCTGGAATGCAAGATGCAGATATCAAATCCACTATTGCCTCACTTGCTTTTTTAGAAAAGTCTAATGTGACCATAGTAATAAAAGTGGCTTTTCTGTATTAAACATAACTTAGTAAATATGTTTTTATAAATATAATTTTGCATGTCACAAATCTTTGATTGTATTTGTTAAAGATCATATTGCTCTTTGCTCACCAATTTAAATTTATACTTTAATTTATAGGCCACCTATTCTAAAATAGAAAAGAAAAATCTTCATGAAAGTTCAGTTCAGTTGCTCAGTCAAGTCTGACTCTTTGCAACTCCATGGACTGCAGCATGCCAGGCCTCCCTGTCCTTCACCAACTGCTGGAGTTCACCCAAACTCATGTCCATTGAGTTGGTGATGCCATCCAACCATCTCATCTTCTGTAGTCCTCTTCTCCTCCCGCCTTCAATCTTTCCCAGCATCAGGGTCTGGCCAAAGTATTGGAGTTTCAGCTTCAACATCAGTCCTTCCAATGAACACCCAGGACTGATCTCCTTTAGGATGGACTGGTTTGATCTCCTTGCAGTCCAAGGGACTCTCAAGAGTCTTCTCCAACACCACAGTTCAAAAGCATCAATTCTTCGGCACTCAGCTTTCTTTATAGTCCAACTCTCACATCCATACATGACTACTGGAAAAACCATAGCTTTGACTAGATGGACCTTTGTTGGCAAAGTAATGTCTCTGCTTTTGAATATGCTGTCTAGGTTGGTCATAACTTTTCTTCCAAGGAGCAAGCATCTTTTAATTTCATGTGGAGCCCCCAAAAATAAAGTCTGACACTGTTTCCAGTTTCCCCTTCTATTTGCCATGAAGTGATGGGACCAAATGCTGTGATCTTAGTTTTCTGAGTATTGAGCTTTAAGCCAACTTTTTCACTCTCCTCTTTCACTTTCATCAAGAGGCTTTTTAGTTCCTCTTCACTTTCTGCCATAAGGGTGGTATCATCTGCATATCTGAGGTTATTGATATTTCTACTGGAAATCTTGATTCCTGCTTGTGCTTCTTCCAGCCCAGTGTTTCTCATGATGTTCTCTGTATATAAGTTAAATAAGCAGGGTGACAATATACAGCCTTGACATACTCCTTTTCCTATTTGGAACCAATCTGTTGTTCCATGTCCAGTTCTAACTGTTGCTTCTTGACCTGCATACACATTTCTCAAGAGGCAGTTCAGGTGGTCTGGTATTCCCATCTCTTGAAGAAGTTTCCACAGTTTGTGGTGATCTACACAGTCAAAGGCTTTGGCGTAGTCAATAAAGCAGAAATAGATGTTTTTCTGGAAGTCTCTTGCTATTTCTGTGATCCAGCGGATGTTGGCAATTTGATCTCTGGTTCCTCTTCCTTTTCTAAATCCACCTTGAACATCTGAAAGTTCACGGTTCATATATTGTTGAAGTCTAGCTTGGAGAATTTTAAGCATTACTTTGCTAGCATGTGAGATGACTGCAATTGTGCAGTGGTTTGAGCATTCTTTGGCATTGCCTTTCTTTGGGATTGGAATAAAAACTGACCTTTTACAGTCTTGTGGCCACTGTGTCTGTGTGGCACTGGAACGAGTGTCAGTGAGGAGATACCCCACGTCCAAGGTCAGAGAAAACCCAGTAAGACAGTAGGCGCTGGAGCAGCTGTGAGGAGATACCCCAGGCCCAAGGGCAAAGGAGAATCCCTAGCAAGATGGTAGGAGGGGCGAATTTGTGTTTAGAATCAAACCCTGTTCCCACCAGAGACACTCAGAGGGCTCAAACAAGCCTTGTGCTCACCAGGACCCAGAGACCCCACAGAGACTGAGACTCCTAGGTAGAGGAGCCCCTTAAATTTGTGCCCAAGAGGCATCTCATTTGCCTCCTTGTAGTCCCACCCTGCCTTGGTATTCGATCAAGAAAATGCATGTCCAACAAAATATTTGCACAAAACTGCTTCCAGAAACTTAGTAGCCCCAAACTGGGAAGAATTCAAATGTCCATCAATGGGAGGATAGGTAAGCAGATCGCAGTATGTTAATCAACAATAAAATGGAATCAACTACTGATATACACAACATGATGAACCTTGAAAATATTATGGTGAGCAAAAGAAAGCAGATACAAAAGTCATCTTCTTCTATTTACATGAAGTTTTAAAACAATTAAAACTCATCTACAATGGTAGATATGAAAACAGTGCTTGACCCTGGTTGGGCAGTGGGAATACAGGAACTGATTCCAAGTGGCCTTGAGGGAACTTGCTGGGGAATCGACATTTTTACATCTTGATTGGGGTTTTACTTATATAGTACATATACTTGCAAAACTCGTCAAAATTCACTGACATGTATGCGTTAAGAACATGCATTTCACCTATGTAAATTATACCTCAAAAACTTTTAAGAGCCTGTTGAGATATTTACTTAGCTTGGATTGTGAGTCTCTCATATAGCAACAATATTTGTTGTTAATGAAGATGCTTCATCCAGTGACATACTTTTGTATTTTTTTGTTTTTATAAGAAGAATTAGTATGAATTAGTTATTGTTGAGTAACAACCTACTTCAGCACTTAGCAGCTTAAAACAATAATAAGCATTTATCAATTTATATGATTTCCCTGGGTCAGGAATTCAGGACTGTTCAGCTGAGTGGTTTTTTAGCTCAGGGTCTCATGTCAGTGCGGTCAGTGTATCAGCTGGGGCTGTAGTCATCTGAAACCTCCATTAGGGATTCAAGATCTGTTTCTAAGTTAGCTCACTCATTTGGTGCCGGTTGTTGACAGGAGGTTTAATTTCCTCCCTGTCTTGAGGGCCTTTCTGCAGACCTCTTGGCTGAATTCTCACAGTATGGTGGTTGGCTTCTCCTAGAGTGAGTGAGTGAGCGGTCTAAGAGATGAGAGAAAACAAAGTGGAACCTGCAATGCCTTTTATGACCTCGCCTCAGGAGCCACACATCACTGTCTTATTGGATAGAAAGGTCGGCCATTAACTCTATTCATTTGGGAGAAGACAACACAAGAATGTGAATCCCAGGAATCCAGGGACATTGGGGGTCATCTTAGAGGCTGGCTATCACAGAAGTCTTGAAGATCTTACAAGTATTAAAAAATCTGGGAGCGGGGAATAGGAATGAAATACTAAATCAACATTAACACTAACTGAAAAATAAAGTTCTCCAAATTATTCAGTACTCATTTAGGGCACTTGGGATGGAAGAAAGGAAGATGTTTACACCAGGAAGAGGGGATAAACAATTAAGGGCATATCCAGAAGTACCAGAGGATATAGCTCTGCTACAACTGGAATTGCTTTACATCATCTAAATTGATGTTACCCAAGGTCTTATGCTCCCAGCCATTCCTGGGGACTCTGTAAACCACAAGCAGAGTAGTTCTCTGTCATCAGGATGGTAGTAACTGTAGGATGTTCCTTCTGATCTCCATGTTTCCTCTCTGCCCATATACTGATGCGTCCTTCTTTACTTACTAAAAGAACTGAAGGAGAGAGAAGCTGGTGACTCAGAAGACAAATTTCTGTTTTCATCATTTTATCTCAACTCTGTCCTTTTACTTTATTTACATTTGCTTTGTATAAGGACACGATTGCCATTGTTTTACCAATAAGATTAAATCCATTAGCTCATGAAAAGTTTTACTTTTCTGTTTCTGTCATTGTTTATCCTTGTTTTAGAGATAATAAATCTCATAACGTTAAATACCATTAGTCTCAACAGTGTACAGGTATAAAGAGGCCACCTTTCTTTAATGCCTTTGTATATATCTTCATGAGGATGAAATTTATAGGTGGATGCATATTCTTTGAGTAGTTAGTGGAACATCAATAGGATTAAATGCAAAGTTCATATTGTTTTTCATGCCATTTACATAGTCTTTCTCATTTATTTAAAAGAGAGTCTGTGATAGTCTTACAGGTCTTTGTAATTTCTTCAGGTAAGATATGTTTAAACATTTATGTAAAGTACTTTTAAAAATCATTTTGGCACTAGATTAAAATTCAGTATTTCCCTTGCTTGTTTTAGAATATAACATTCAGCACTTGCCACCTTTGAGTAAAAATGCTTCTGTCGGGTTCAGTTCCAAGTTGTTATCTGATCTATCCATCTAAATTATCTTTGTTGTAAACTATTTGACTTTCCACATATTTGGATTAATTTTGTCTCCAGTAACAGAGCCGTTTCATGTGCAGAGTTGATGTGCTACAATTTTAATTAATTCTATAACTTGTTTATGGAAAGTAAGAAGATGTTCTTATGGCTTATAAATCAGTTCTTTCCCTTAACTGCCAAAAGTAAGCATCCTGCACCTGTAAGAAAGGCTGATGAAAAGTAAACAGGAAATCTATTTAGATGGGTTTGCTATTTGAGACCCATGATTTTTACTTGTCCATCTGTCTCTGTTGCAAAACTGTAAGAGTCCACTTGTCTGGTAGCTCAGTTCAGTTCAGTTGCTCAGTCGTGTCTGACTCTTTGCGACCCCATGAATCACAGCACGCCAGGCCTCCCTGTCCATCACCAACTCCCGGAGTTCACTCAGACTCACGTCCATCGAGTCAGCGATGCCATCCAGCCATCTCATCCTCTGTCGTTCCCTTCTCCTCCTGCCCCCAGTCCCTCCCAGCATCAGAGTCTTTTCCAATGAGTCAACTCTTATCATGAGGTGGCCAAAGTGTTGGAGTTTCAGCTTCAGCATCAGTCCTTCCAATAACACCCATGACTGATCTCCTTTAGGATGGACTGGTTGGATCTCCTTGTAGTCCAAGCTATTTGCAGTTAATTATCCAAACTTAAGCATCATTTAAGGCATCGATCTTACTGGATTTATATTTTAAAGAAAATTTTGCATCTTCTGTAAAATCATTGGTTCAAGGAATAGACTAATGAAAACTAGAAACTTAGAGTAAGAGTCTGGTGTCAATTTACTCACTAATGTTTTTCACAATAAATTTAGTATCTTTAAAGCAATATGTGTACTAAAACATTATGATAGTAATTTGTACCACAATTGTATTGTAATTTAAGACTATCTGGAGTTTTCAGATCTCACTAGAAAATTGTGTTCTTTTTATAATTTTAATAGCCATAAAATGCTTTCAAGAATTCATGTTATCCAAACCAAAGATAATAATTTTGTACTATGACCTGGAGCTAATTAATGAGTCAGTCTTTTATGAATTAATGTTATTTGTGAGGTTAGTTTGCTAACTTGGCTTGAAAGAGGAGACTCACCATTTTCTTTAGAATCTATTCAAGCTTGAATCTAAGGAATTAATTTTTGGAGTTTGCTGCTCTCTTTTCAGTGGCTTTTATATGTTACTTGTGCCAGAGTTCTCTCTCGCCAGTATTCTCTCCAGTTTCAGTTAAATGATCAAAATTATTTTCTGGAAACATAGAAGCATGGAATTCAATTAAACTCCTATAACCAGTACATTTCAAGGAAAAAAAATAAATAGTGTTTGAAAGATTTGTTTGAAGTCATCTCATATCTGGTGCCTGTGAATCTATTTAATTGCTACCCTAAAGCCAGATTCAAGATACTGAAAAGTGGAAAATCTTAAACTGTATCTCATTTCTAAAATATTTTCCAGAGAATATTTAAAAAGAGATAACACCTTTGTCACTCCCATTAAAGTAAGCGTGAGGAAAATGGCTTAACTTTTAAGTCTAGGTGTTATTTGGAAAGTATTTCCTGATAGAGCATGTACTTTTTCTTAATCTATAAAAGTGCCAGCAAGTAGAGTTCATAGACAGATATTCAGCAGAGTTTTGGCACTGGAGGTAAAGTTCCTGCATTGTCCTCAAATTTGCAAGTGAAGGCGGGGTGAGTAGTGCAGGCATATTTCTTTAATAAAAGGTAGTTTGTCATATGTTTTTAGGGTTATGGTTTTGAAAATTTACCAGAGAAACATCAGCATTGCAGAGGTTATATGTGAAACTTTGATGGGAAGCAGGCTGTGTCTGCAGTTGTTCACTAGCTTGATGGAAAACATGATCTGACTTACTCGATGAGTAAGTTTTATTTGCCCCTATTAAAAGACTGCTCACTCACTGACTTAGATATTCCAAAGGTTTTTTGAACACATTCTAGAATATGTTCCACAGATGGATAACGAGCCACAGGTCACTGTCATCAGAAATAGGTAGTAGATACTCTTATTTTAGAACATAACCTGAGAGTAGAAGTTAAGACTTTTGTACACATTTTTTGCCTTCAAGGGCCCTAGTTTCAGAATGCATTAGAAATTACAGTAGAGTCAAGTAACTTAGAGATTTATGTAATTGATATTTATTTTTCTTCTAGGTTTACTTGTTTTGTTTAAAGACAAATTCTCCAGGCAAGATTACTGGAGTGGGTGGGTTGCCATACCCTCCTTCAGGGGATCTTCCCAACCCCTGAATCGAACCCAGGTCTCCTGCATTGCAGACAGATTCTTTACCGTCTGAGCCACCAGGGAAGCCCTAAAGGCAGAAAATAATGTCCCAAAAAGATGCTTTTCACTCAGGCATGGCATCTTGCAGCTATCTTTTACTTTCTCTCTCTTTTGTACTATTTACACTGTTTGTCACTGAGTATTGTTCATACACCCTTGGTGATATTTTGCTGTCCTCTACATTCTTTAGTTAGGCCTTAATTAACAAAGAGTTTGACCATTGTGTTGCAACATTGTCTTAACTGCTCATACTGCCTTTAGTTTTTCCACACTCCAGTTACTTCTACTTTCTACTGCTATAAGAGTATTGTTAAAGATCAGTGCATGCTAAGTTGCTTCAGTTGTGCCAACTCCTTGAGACCCTATGGACTTTTGCTTGCCAGGCTCCTCTGTCTATGGGATTCCCCAACAGGAATACGGGAGTGGATTGCCATTTGCATTCCTGCTAAAAACATCTAGTGGCTCTGTGTTTGTGTGTTTGTGTGTGTGTGAAGAAAATGCATTTTATAGCCATTGGATTTGCCTTCAAACTCTCTAAATTATTTCCAAAGAGTGTCTGAGTTTTTCAAGTAGTTTTTACTGTTGCCAATATGTGATTGAAGAGATTGAGTGCCACAGAATTTAAATGTACCAAGAATACCAAGCTGTCTTTTTGCCCAATGGTGTATCTCCAGTCTTTGGCACAATGTACATAACACTTCTTCAAGTAATTCATTTACCTCTGTCCCCTTCTATACCATATCACTGAACCAAAGCAAAAACTATGTTTTCTCCAAGTTCCTTCTTTACATTGTATCTCTAATTGTAAGGTACCTTTCCCCTTCTAGCTTATAATTATTTTCCTGCAGTTATTTAATTAAGGAAGGTATAGCTTCCTTTCCTTTAATTGACCGTACATTTTAACATGCATAGAGTATTTTTAAATTTTTCTGTCTTCCAAAGTTGTTAGCATAAGAGTTTATGTATAGTTAATGTGTTAAAAATTAACTGTTGAATGAACTAATTTTTTAGCTTAGTCAGGCAGTTGAATTCCAGTTCCCGATTATCTTCCTTTTAATCATGTGTCATAATTCTGTTTCCCAAACAAATGAGTTTTGGTGAAAGTATGATATAAATGTATCTTAGCAACTTATTCTTTTATTGGGAATACATTTATTTCCAAGATTTTTTGTTTGTTTGTTTTCTTTAAAAATGGAGGGCTTCCCAGGTGGTGCTACTGGTAAAGAATCTGCCTGCAGTGCAGGAGACATAAGAGATGCAAGTTTGATCCCTGGGTCAAGAAGATCTCCTGGAGAAGGGAACGACTACCACTACAGTATTCTTGCGTGGAGAATTCCATGGACAGAGGAGCCTGGCAGGCTACTGGGGTCATAAAGAGTCAGACACGACTGAGTGACTAAAATTTTTTTTTTTAATGGAATGATTAGAGGAGACAAACTGTCGATTTCCTTTCTCATGACTCTGGAGAATTCACTTCTAAGCTCATGCAGGTTGTTGGCAGAATTCAGTTCCTTGCAATTGTAGGACTGATTTCCCCCATTTTCCCTGATTACTATCAGTGAGGGGCTCTCTCAGCTTCTAAAAGTCATCTTCATTCCTTATCATGTGGCTGTCTCCATCTCCAATGCCAGCAATGGAGAATATCCTTCATATCACATCTTGCTCATTGCTGGCTTATTCCCATTGTTGGTAGAATTTGGTTCCACACACTTGTAGGACTGAGATCCCTGTTTCCTTGCTGGCTCTTGGCCTAAACAGCCATCTTAGCTTCTAGAGGCTGCTACCATTCCTATGTCTGTAACCTCTAGATCCAGATTTCAAGGGCTCCTGTGATGAGTTCAGCTACACCATAGAATATAACATGATCATTAAAGTAAAATCTATCCTATTCATCATCTTGGGGATTATGCCAGGTGGACATCAGAAAGTTTGCATTTGGGGAACCATGTTAGAATCCTGTCTACCACAATTTGGTTAGTAAAAATTTGAGAAAAAAAATTTAATTTTATAGCAAGTGTCATTGGGCATTCTCTTTTGTATTAGTAAGTCATTTTGGCTGAGATGGTGGGAACTGTGATGTGTCCAGGGTCACCAGTGCCCAGCTTCAGTGATTCAATAGAAGCACTCACAGAACTCAGGTGTTATTTTACTCATGGTTTCATTATACTCACTGCAGCAAAGCAGTACAAAGTGAAATCCAACAAAGAGAAAACGGCACGGCAAGATAATGGTGGAAACCAGGCCCAAAGCTTTCCCGAGTTTCTCTCCCAGGAGAGTTGTAGAAGATGTACGTAATTTCTCCAACAAAAAAATTGTGACAATATATGCAGACTATTGCCTATCAGAGACACTTTCTGAGCCTAGGAGGAATTTTATTGGTGGTTGGTCACAGAGGTACCTAACACCTGTGTGACTGATTGCAGTTAATGAAGCTCCAGACCCCCCCAGAAGGAAAGCAGGTGTTCAACATAAATCACATTGTTTACACAAGCTATTTAGACAAGCTTCAGTGATTCAAGGCCTCAAATGGGCAAAACTTATCAATTAAGTATTCCAAGAGCATAATTCCCCAAAGCCCTAGGAAAATAGGCATCTTTGGGAGAATGTGCAAGATTTGAGATTGATGAGAGATTCCTTTTTGAGGATGTATTAAAGTAGATTTTATAGCTACTCTAGTAATTCAGGAAATATGTTGTGACTACAGACCAATGGTTGCTGGTCTTGTTCAGTTAGGGTTGTGTAGACTCTTTTTTTCACCCATCAACAAAATATTAGCTCTCCTTTGCTACTGAAACATATTGCCACAAACGTAGCAGCTTAAAACAACACAAATTCATTACCTCATGGTTCTGTAGATCAAAAGTCTTTTGGGTTTGGGTGGATTCTCTGCCTCAGGTCTGGCAAAAGCAAAATCAAAGTGTTGACACGGGTATATTTCCTCTAGAGGCCCTAAGGAAGAATCCATTTCCAAGCTTATTCCCATTGTTGGTGGTATTTAGTTTCACACAGATGTAGGACTGAGATCCCTGTTTCATTTCTGGCTGTTGGCCAGAAGTTGCTTTTAGCTTCTAGAGGCTACCACCATGCCCTGGCTTGTGGCCCATTCCATCATTTTCAAAGCCAGTAGCAGCAGGCCCACTTCTTCTGAGGCTTTGAATCTCTGACCTCTTCAGCCACTCTCTCTGACTTTTCTGCTCTGCTTTTCTACTTTAAGGATTCATGTGATTACTGTGGCCCACCTGGAAAATTTGGGGTACTCTCCCTATATAAAATTAGCCGATTAGCAACATAATTCCATCTGCAAAGACCCTTTACAGCTGCATCTAGACTGGTGGTTGAATTAAAACCCTGGTGACAAGACTCTTGGGAGGATTCTGCATCCTACATTCTTTAAACAAGTAATTACCAAAGTTTTCCCGCCACATTCTGAAAAGATAAATGAGGGGATTCCATGGCAGTCCAGTAGTTAGAACTCTGTGCTTTCACTGCTGTGGGCCCAGGTTCTATCCCTGGTCAGGGAAGGAAGATCCCACAAGCTGTGTGGCATGGCTAAAAAATAAAATGATTAATTAGTTAATTAAGCAATAATCCTTTCAACAATTATAAGCATGTTTAACTTCTGTATTATTGTCAAAAGAATTTTTTTCTGAGTCATTCAAGTTGTCAGTTATCTTAAGGAAAAAAATCAACCTTTAATAAGGTTTAAATTCAAACTGTCTTATATGCCATTTTCCAGAATTATAGTCAAGAGTAAAGTAAACCCTTTGTTTGTTAATATAAAATTCCTTTTGTGGAGAGGGAGCTACTTCAGTGTCTATGTACAAAAAGACTGGCCAGAGACCATATAAATATGTTGATATTGAGTGCTGACCTGTTGTTTTCCATTCAGTTCAGTTCAGTTCAGTTCAGTCACTCAGTCGTGTCCGACTCTTTGTGACCCCATGAATCACAGCACACCAGGCCTCCCTGTCCATCACCAACTCCCGGAGTTCACTCAGACTCACGTCCATCGAGTCAGTGATGCCATCCAGCCATCTCATCCTCTGTCATCCCCTTTTCCTCCTGCCCCCAATCCCTCCCAGCATCAGAGTCTTTTCCAATGAGTCAGCTCTTCGCATGAGGTGGCCAAAGTACTGGAGTTTCAGCCTTAGCATCATTCCTTCCAAAGCACACCCAGGACTGATCTCCTTCAGAATGGACTGGTTGGATCTCCTTGCAGTCCAAGGGACTCTCAGGAGTCTTCTCCAACACCACAGTTCAAAAGCATCAATTCTTCAGTGCTCAGCTTTCTTCACAGTCCAACTCTCACATCCATACATGACCACTGGGAAAACCATAGCCTTGACTAGATGGACCTTTGTTGGCAAAGTAATGTCTCTGCTTTTGAATATGCTATCTAGGTTGGTCATAACTTTTCTTCCAAGAGTAAGCGTCTTTTAATTTCATGGCTGCAGTCACCATCTGCAATGATTTTGGACCCCAAAAAAATAAAGTCTGACACTGTTTCCCCATCTATTTGCCATGAAGTGATGGGACCAGATGCCATGATCTTCGTTTTCTGAAACATTTTTTTATTTTTTAGGCCAAATACATCTTCAATTGAAAGTTTTAGTGAAGTAATAGGTGCATGCTATTTTGATAGAAAGCATGAGTGAGTGCACAAGAGTAAGGAACTAGAGTAAGGAAGAAAGAGAAGACTGGATTTGGGATGGGGAATATTTGTAATAGAGATTATAAACTCATTTGAGGTTGCTGCTGCTGCTGCTAAGTCGCTTCAGTCATGTCCGACTCTGTGCGACCCCATAGACAGCAGCCCACCAGGCTCCCCCATCCCTGGGATTCTCCAGGCAAGAACACTGGAGTGGGTTGCCATTTCCTTCTCCAATGCATGAAAGTGAAAAGTGAAAGCGAAGTCGCTCAGTTGTGTCCGACTCCTAGCGACCCCATGGACTGCAACCTACCAAGCTCCTCTGCCCATGGGATTTGCCAGGCAAGAGTACTGGAGTGGGGTTAGGCAGGTAATTTAAGTGTGTAAAGTATACCGAACTGAAACTGGGTTAAACTGGGAAGCAGGTAACATTGAAAAGAGGCAGCTAATCTTCATTCGGGAGCTGCAGCCTCATGTTGCCTTGTGAGAATGTGTCCTGGTGTTACCGTCTCTTTCAGATTTTCTAAAGGACTTAGATTCTAGATTCTTACATGAGAGCCTCTGAATTTCTTAACATTTTCAACTAGTTAAAAAGTTTTAAAACACCGTGACCCAAGCAAAACAAAGTAATGAGCTAAATTTGGCCAATGGGCAGCCAGTTTACAATAGCTGGTCTAAGAATCTGAAGTTACCGCTGGCAGAAACTTTATGGTTTATCTGATTTAAATGAATGGGGGTCATGGTGAAAAGAAGGGAAAAGTACTGGTTTTTCTTTTTAACGTTTAAGAGTCATTCACTTATTTAACACATTGGAAAGAAAAGGTGAAATATCTGGCTTTTCTAATTTTACTAGTGTGGTGGGAATTATATACTTGTAAAAGATTGTTTTTTGTTTTAATAATAGAATGATCTGAGAATGATCGGACCCATCTGTGTTGGAAATTATTTTCACCTATGAAAACTTTATGCTTTAAAAAAATCTGTATAGCCTCAGTGGTCAACTGTCACAGCATTTTCTCCATTTACTGATTGTTTTGCCTCTTAGTAAGCAAATTAATTCCTTCAGTGAGTGAGGACATTTCAGTAAACTAACTCAGGAGATAGGAGTTACACTGACTTTAAGGGAACGCCTTGAATTTTATTCTGTGGTATTATCTATACCCATGAAAAGCAAAAGAAGGAGCAGATAGTAATGAAATTAACTAATCCAATTTCCTATTGGGAATGTTTGAAAAGCAGAAACTGCTGAGTTGATAAATTATAAGATGTCAACACATAAAAGAACACAAATAAGTACTTGCAATAAGTCTGTAAGAAGCTCAGAGGGTACTTTTTATTGTCTGATTTTTATCTTTTTTTTTTTTGCTATTTTTTTAAAATGACTGTGGTAGTGGTTATAATATACATCCTTAATTTATCATAGTCTTCCATGAATTAATATTATGCCAGTTCATATATAATGTCGGAATCTTATAACGATATACTTCTATTCACCATCCTCCTACCCTTTGGTATTGTTGTCATACATTTTACAGTCTATATTAAAGACCTTGAGAAATGAGGAAAAAAATTCTTTTGCATTTAACCACATGTTTACCATTTCCTGAACTCTTAATCCTTTCTTTTGATCCAGGTTTCCATCTGGTATCATTTTTCTTCAGTCTGAAAAACTTCCTTTAAAATTTCTTTTAGTTCGAGTCTGATATAGGCAAATTCTTACAGATTTCAGTCACCTGAAAATGTCTTTATCTATATATATATATGATATATATATCTTTGTCTATATATATCACCTTAAATTTTTTCCTGGTTAATATCTTATTATAAAAAATTTAAAACATAGCAAAGTTGAAAGAATTGTACAATATACCTATATCCTACAATTAACATTTTTCCATCTTTTTCCTTATCATATAACTGCCCATCACACTACCTGCTCATCAACTCATTCTGTTATTTTGATGTGTTTCAAAGTCGGTTGCACTATCAGTGAACTTTAACCCTAACTCTTTCAGCATATATATCATTGAGTATAATTCAGTATGTACTTATGATTTCTTTTTAGGTGAAATTTATGTTCAGTGAAGTATGAAAACTTGTGTATCGTTTGATGGATTTTGAACAATAAATGCATCTTTGTAGCCCCAATACACATCAAGATTAGGTCACTACCATCTCCCTAGAAATTTTCCTAGTGTCCCTTCCTGGTAAATCTTTGCAGTTCACCCTACCCTTACCTCCCAGAGGCAACCACTTTTCTGAATTTTTCCCCCTAAGATTAGTTTTGCTTATTTCAGCACTTATATAATTACAATTATACAGTATAGACTTTTTTCTGTAAAGATTCTTTCTTTTACCCAAATGTTTCTAAAGGGCGTCTAAATGGTTTCATGTACTTATCTCATTCCTTTTTTTATTGTTGTGATGCATTATATTTTATTAATATGCATTTAGCAATTATCCCTTTATGAAGTCCTGGGAAATTTCCAGGTTTTTGGCTATTATAACAAGTTGCTGTGAATGTTCTCATAAATCTTTTCTCTTTTTGTGGGCAAATGTTTTCATATCTCTGGGTATATATGTAGCAGTAGAATTGATGGCTTATATATGTATAAGCATATGTGTCTGTATATGTATTTATATAAGTATATAATTAATACTATTAGAAACCACCAGACCTTTTTCCAAAGTTTTGTACCTTTTACATTTCTGCTTACAGTGTATGAGGGCTCTAGTTCCTCCATATCCTTGTCATCGGTTAATGTTTCATTCTTTAGTCATTGTAGTGAGTATAAAGTGGTATCTCACTGTAAGTTTAATTTTGCATTTCCATGATGACTAAAGATGTCGAGTGCTTTTTTGTGTACTTATTTAGCAATCATATCATGACATACCTATCTGTTCAATTTGAGGGATCACATTTTTACGTGGGTTATTTGCCTTTTTATTACTGATTCATAGTCATTCTTTGTATATTCTCTATATTCTTCATAAACATGCTTTGCTAGATATTTTTTGCAGGTGTTTTCTGCCAGTATGACTTGCCTATTCTTAGGGTGTATCTTAATAAACAGAGTTATTATTTATAATGAAGTCTAGTGTATTGATTTTTCCTTTCATGGTTATTGTCTTTTGAGAAACCTTTACCTCTTCCCAAGTCATAAAGATATTCTCATATGTTTTCTCCTAGAAGCATTATAGTTTTAGATTTTATGGTGGATCTTTGATCTTTCTCAATTTAATATTTGTATATGGTGTTCAAGTTCACTTTTTGCCATATGGATGTACAGTTGTTCCAACTCTATTTGTTTAAAAGATTTTACTTGTCCCATTGGATTGCTTTAGTGTTTTTATTGAAAATTAAATGGCCGCATAATTGTAGGTCTGTTTCTGGCCTTCTGTTTTGTTTCATTTATCTATTTTTCTATCCTTATGCCAGTGCCATACTGTCTTAATTATGCTAACTTTATAGTAAATCTTGAGTCAGGAAATAAGAGTTTCCAAACTTTGTTCTTTTGTTTCAAGATTGCTTTAAATATCTTTGGTTGTTTGCATTTCCAGATATATTTTATAATAAGCGTCTCAGTTTCTGAAAATGTCTGTTGGTATTCTGATTGGGATTGCACTGCATCTACAGACCAATTTGGGAACAACTGACATCTTAACAATATCGTCTTCCAATAGATGAACATGTTGTTTCTCTCCAAATTTTTAAGTCTTCTTTAATTTTTCTGAGCAATATTTTATAGTTTATAATGTAGATTTCTTGTTCTTTTGTTAAATATATTCCACAGTATCTTAGGTTTTGTTGTGATTACATTTATTACAAAATTGTTTTATCTTCCTTGTTCTGCTGACTCGTGTGTAAAAATGCAAGCAGCATAGGAATAATATATAAAAATACAAACATGAAATAGGTCAAGAAAAACATAAGGCATGAAGATTATAAGAAAAATGAAGCAGAGGAAGGATAAAAAGGGAAGGAAAAGTTGGAAACATTTCTACTTAATGATGATATAGTTCTTAATGTGCAAATCCTAAGGAGTTAAAAAAAAAAAACTACTCTTTGAATTAACAAGGAGTTTAGTGAGGTCGTAGGAAAGAAAGCTGATATGAAGATGTCAGCAATAAGATATTCGAATATGTTGCTTGCTTAGCAATTACTTACCCAAACTGCTTAGCCTCTAACTTTTTTCTTAAGTGTTTTCAATTAAATCTTCCTTTTGGAAGATTAAGGAATCCAATGAGGTAGAAAGTGATTTTTTAATGTAGTCTTTGAATAATATTAAGGTCTAGGATAGATTCACCAGCTTATAGTCCCTAGAACTTCGGTGAAACTATTTTAGATAGATAGGGTGCCAGAAATCACCAAACTGGGCACTTGTGCTGCAGCAAAGACAAAATTGACATGCTAGTTTCTGTCTAGTGATCATCTGAGATGAGACAGTTGGAAAACTGAGATAGCCAGTGTGTTTGAAGATACTTTCTTAATGTTTTAAGAAAGGACAGTTATTTGTGACTGAATGGAGGGTGATCTTATCTCTTTGTGAATATGGGTTGCTATCATAATTGCTAGGAGGGTCAGAACTATTCTCAGAGAGCAAGCTGGGATCTGATCAATTTCTTGAATACACACTTGATTTGAGCCCCAGTGGACAGCAAAATAAAACATGGGAGAAATTATCTTTGTTTGAAAACAGATTTGAGAGTGGAAGCTGTCAAATGTCCTTCTCATAGAATAAGCCAAATGTGTCCCTCATAAAATTTTAAAATTTGAGCAAGTCTGCAAGGGTGATCTTGTCAAAATAACAAAACTATCCCCCAGATACCTAGAAGAGTTAACTTGTCGAAAGGCGTTCTTTAAAATTATTCATCTGGATGTCACCTAGACTCCAAAATGATTTCAGTTTTGGCGTAATTAAAGGTTAGAAGTTCTTTCAAACAATGATTGGCCAAAATTTCTTGAAGCTATTTCTGTATGGAGGGTCATGTCATCAGTATGTAAAAGGACCACTCTGTACAATGTCAGCAGGCATACATCTAGTTCACATAAAATCTGTTCAGGTTAAGAAGGGGAGGACTATCCCTCACTCTTTGTCTTTTTCTCTCAAAACAGATTTTTGCCCTGACAGAGTGGACTATTTTTGTTAATTCTTAATCTTATGAATATATTTGCTTAAAGGCTTTTTGAGAAATGTTGAAAGTCTTGAGGTAATGTTTATGTTGTATAGTTTAGCACAGAAGTGATGATCGTCTGTGTTGTCAAAAGCAGATGGTGTGTCGAAAAAATCAATCAAAAGATTTATTAACAGACACTGACTGATAGACAGTAATTATGATGATGGTCAGTGGTATGGTAGTTATAACGTTTCCTTTCCTCCCTTAAATGTTAGCCTGTAAAAATTATGTCTTTAATTTTTAATTAGTAGGCAAAAATTAATTAATAGGCAAATTATTAGGAGTCTAACTGAGCATTCTCTGCATTTCTATTAGGATATGTTAACGCTTAACACCTTAACCTTAACCTTTGATACATACTGAGGGAATGATATATATAAAGAGTTGAATGAGTTAATGTTGGCAGCACTTTTAAGAGCTTTAGGACATTCTTAAGTGGGACAATTTTAAATTTAAAACAATCATGTCATTCATAAACAAAAGAGATACAAAAAAGGAAGGGATACAGTATTTATTAAATATATACTAGATTCTAGTTATTTTGCTATATACTTTTTATAGGTAATTTTCAAGTTACTGGGGCTTTGCTGGTAACTCGGATAGATAAGAATCCATCTGCAATGCAGGAGACCCAGGTTTAATCCCTGGGTTGGTAAGATCCCTTGAGAAGGGAATGGCTACCCACTCCAGTATTCTTGCCTGAAGAATTCCATGGACAGAGGAGCCTGGTGGGCTACCGTCCGTGGAGTTATGAAGAGTCGGACACAACTGAGCGACTAACACATTTACTTTTCACTGTAAGGTTATTAGTCCTAGTTGGTGAGTAATCTAAGGTTTACAGAATATGAAATGTCTGCTGAAGTCACAGTGTAGCATAAATAGTGAACTGTGCTTCTAAAAGTCCTGTTCTTACTGTAGCCTTTCTTAGAGCAAGTAAGCCTTTCTTAATACTCCAGAATCTCTTTATGAGGGGTGCTGTTCAAAAAGCACAGTTTTTGAGAGAATGAGCGATTCTAAATTTCCAAGTTCAGTGAGTCCTGTCCATTAGTTATCAAACTATCTTGATGGCTCTGTGAGGATTTCTTTGTTTCCTGGCATTCTTATCAAACTGGAAACCAGAGAACCCTGTCTTTCCACTTAGTCACACAAAGCAGCAAGCAAAATTGGTTTCTTTGTGACAAAAATCTTTTGGTATAATTCATGTCAAAATGAGTTCTGTTGTAAGATAATTGCAGTGGGGAAATGAAAACTGCATATACTACAAAAGAATATATGTATAGAGTTTATGAGTTTTTAATTCCATCTTGGCCTCCTCAGTCACCTATTTTAATAATTTACAAATGCAAAGTTTAAATTAAATGATTTCTGTATCCTAAATTATTCAGGACCTCAGTGGGGCTGCTGCTGCTGCTGCTGCTGCTGCTGCTGCTGCTGCTGCTGCTGCCGCGTCGCTTCAGTCACGTCCGACTCTGTGGGACCCCATGGACGGCAGCCCACCAGGCTCCCCCGTCCCTGGGATTCTCCAGGCAAGAACACTGGAATGGGTTGCCATTTCCTTCTCCAGTGCATGAAAGTGAAAAGTGAAAGTGAAGTTGCTCAGTCGTGTCCGACTCTTAGCGACCCCATGGACTGCAGCCTACCAGGCTCCTCCATCCATGGGATTTTCCAGGCAAGAGTACTGGAGTGGGGTGCCATTGCCTTCTCCTCAGAGGGGCTGCTGCTGCTGCTAAGTTGTTTCAGTCATGTCCGACTTGTGTGACCCCATAGGGGCAGCTCACCAGGCTCCCCCAACCCTGGGATTCTCCAGGCAAGAACACTGGAGTGGGTTGCCATTTCCTTCTCCAATGCATGAAAGTGAAAAGTGAAAGTGAAGTCTCTCAGTCGTGTCCGACTCTTAGCAACCCCATGGACTGCAGCCTACCAGGCTCCTCCATCCATGGGATTTTCCAGGCAAAAGTACTGGGCAGGACTAGACAAAAATAATAATGGTGATGGCAACAACATTGCAATACTTTGTTCTAGACATTATCCTAAGCACTCTATAATGGTTGTCTTTTTCTTATAGGAGCTCTATGATATAGTTTACTAATATTACTTCCTTTTGATGTAGGAGGAAAGTTAGGCTCCTATGAGGGATCCTAGAAGTTAAGTAATTTTCCTTTGATCATAAAACTAATAAGTTGTAAGACTTCTAGATTCTCCCCTAATGATGGCAAAATGGTCATCTCTCTTAATTTCATATCCTCTCAGTCTTCTAGAAAGGAGCAAGCCATTGTTATTGGTTGCTATGTAAGACCTGAGATTTTCAATCAGAACAATTATTACAGCCAGAAGAAAACAATTGTCAAAGGCCTGATTCATGTTTCCTCTCCTAAAGGCAGAAATGTGAGCTGAGGAGTATAGGAGAGGGTTAGAAACTAAAACGAAAATCTTAAGTTAGCATTAGAAGAAACGGGCAGGTTACCAGGAAGGGAAACAACAAATGTCTACTGCATTTCAAGGATAAAGTACCTGCTCTTAACCTCAGTTATTATATCATTACCTGGAGCTCAAACTCTCTTTTGATTTCTCCATCCATGCTGTTAAACAGAGAAGCAATATAGTGTGGTGGTTAAGGACAGGGACTGTAAGATCAACCAGCTGGATCTGAGTCAGCTGTACCATTTACTCACTTCCTTGAGTGCCTCTGCTGCTGCTGCTAAGTCACTTCAGTCGTGTCCGACTCTGTGCGACCCCATAGACAGCAGCCCACCAGGCTCCGCCGTCCCTGGGATTCTCCAGGCAAGAACACTGGAGTGTGTTGCCATTGCCTTCTCCAATGCATGAAAGTGAAAAGTGAAAGTGAAGTCTCTCAGTCGTGTCCGACTCTTAGCGACCCCATGGACTGCAGCCTACCAGGCTCCTCCATCCATGGGATTTTCCAGGCAAGAGTACTGGAGTAGGGTGCCATTATGCTTTGATTTTCTTACCTTCTAGGACAGTGGGAAGAATTAATGAACAGATGTGAATTTTTTATAATAGCATTTGGTATAGTATATAGATATTGTACTTGATATAATACAAATTATCTAAGTGTTCCTATTAGTAGCAGTAGTGGTAATAGTGTTATTATTATAGCTACTGTGCATGCGTGCTTAATCGCCTTAGTTAGGTCTGACTCTCTGCGACCCCATGGACTGTAGGCCACCAGGCTCCTCTGTCCATGGGATTCTCCAGGCAAGAATACTGGAGTGGTTTGCCATTTCCTACTCCTGGGGATCTTCCAGAAACCTGTGTCTCTTACAACTCCTGCATTGGCAGGCAGTTTCCTTACCACTAGCACCATCTGTGAGGCTTATTGGATATTGTTATCAATAAGCCTTGCCTGTGGAGTATAGCCTTTCTATGATGACTCTTGCCTGGAAAATCCCATGGACTGAGGAGCCTGGTAGGCTGCAGTCCATGGGATTGCTGAGGGTCGGACATGACTGAGCAACTTCACTTTCACTTTTCACTTTCATGCATTGGAGGACATGGCAACCCACTCCAGTGTTCTTGCCTGGAGAATCCCAGGGACGAGGGAGCCTGGTGGGCTGCCGTCCATGGGGTCTCACAGAGTTGGACACGACTGAAGCGACTTAGCAGCAGCAGCAGCAGCATGATGACTAATTATGATGTAAATTATGATTAGTCTACTCAAGGATTATTCTATACTTCTTCATTAAGTACATATATGTTTCAGAGACTGGGGTAGGTGCTAGTGTGTCTGAGATGAAAATATAATTTCCTAGTCTTAAAAGATATTGCTAGTTAGTAAGCAGACAGAGTTGTAACAAACAATTACAAAATACCATTTTTTGAAAAGTACTTATGAGAGGTATATGCAAGTTTACTTGATAGGCAGAGTTCCTTGCAACCAGGAGAATCCAGAAAATTTTTACTAAGAAAATAATTCTTGTATTGAATTTTTAAGGATAGTTAAGTATTATCCAAGTGGGCCAACTAGAAGTGCAGAGAAAATACCATGTGCAAAAAGACATTGATATGAATCGCAAGCATATGAATAAAGTAGGGGCAGAGGGTCCTAGTGGCTAAGTACCCTAGTGGAGGGTCCATAAGAAAGCAATAAGAGTGTTCTCCTTATTTTCCTTTATAAAACAGTTTTGGAGGGTAGGAGTGGGCAGTCTTGTTTAAGATGATGAGTCTTAAATATTGGTGCTATATCAGATAGTGACTTAAGATGAAAAAGTAGTGATCATATGAAGAATGAAGGATTTCCTACTTATAAGCTCTTCCCACATTACCTAGAAGAGAGATTATGATTTTTCTCTGCTCTAGTCATCTAAATCAATGAGGGTTTTAGCTCTCTTCTATAGAATCCCAGGGACGGAGGAGCCTGGTGGGCTGCCGTCTATGGGGTCTCGCAGAGTCGGGCACGACTGAAGCGACTTAGCAGCAGCAGCAGCAGCATAGGCGGTCTAGTCAATGCATTTGATGTGAGCTTCCTATTAGTATCTAATCGTACTTTTTCTGTTCCTATATTAGTTTATTCACTAGCTAGTTATTTTGTCAGTTGTCGGTGTTGTTTGTCTTGGTGATAGGCCATAAAAAAAATTTCTGTTTTTTACACCATTTACCTCAGTTTCAAATGTAGATAAGTACTTCAAAATTGTCATGATAATGACAGAGCATCCCAAGTTCTAGCACATACATCTTAGGCAAACCCCACATCCTAGTTTTCATGTTCTGATATTCTTCCTTATTAGTTTATGCCCATAGATTTTAATTACTTCTCCCATAACAACAGCTTTAAGAATATGAGACTCCTCAGAAATCTGGGACTCCTTATTGTTCTTCATTTTCTTGTGAAATTTTATGTTTAATGTGTCTGCATTTTTCCTGGTAAAATACTGTATTATGCTGAGCTGTGAAAAGTCTGAAAGAGAAAATGTCCTTCAACAGATGAGTAGATAAACATGACATATGCACTCAAGTGAAGTACTGTTCATTAACACAAAGAAACAAACTGCTAATGCAGGAAACAACATGGGTAGATCTTAGGAGCATCATGTTGAGTAAAAAAAACAGGTTTGACACAAAATAATGCTGTGTCATTCCCTTTATTTGAAATTCTTGAAAAGACATACTTAATCTGTGATAATAGAAAGCAATTTGTTTTCAGCCAGGATTAGGATATGGGATTGGCTGGGAAGGGGAACAGGAGAACCTTTTGAGATGATGGAAATATTCGGTTTCTCGATTGTGGCAGTGCTTATGCTAGTATATGCGTTTGTCGAAACATACGTTTCTGATGGTACCTTTAAAATGAGTAAATTTTATTATACATAATTTGTATCTAAATAGGGGCTTCCCAGGTGGCTGAGTAGTAAAGAATCTACCTGCAATCCAGGAGACATGGGTTCGATCCCTAGTCGGGAAGATCCACTGGAGAAGGAAATGGCAACCCACTCCATTATTCTTGCCTGGGAAATCCCATGGACAGAGGAGCCTGGCAAGCTATAGTCCATGGGGTTGCAGAAGAGTCAGACATGACTTAGCAGCTAAACAACAACAAAGTTCATTTAAAGAAAAGTATCAAGCAGGAATTATCCTGTTATAATCATGCCATGATGGAGAAAAACAAGTCATCTTGATGTCTTGCACATCTTTCTAGCTAACTATGTTTGTTTCTATAACTGCTGCTACAAATTTCCAAAAATTGAGTGGCTTAAAACAACAGAAATGTATTATCTCACAGCTCTGAAGGTCACAAGTCAGGAATCAAAGCGTTGGCAGGGCCTACTTACTCCCTTTGGAGTTTCCTGGGAAGAAGCTCTCCTTGACTTTTCTAGTTTATGGTGTCAGTATTCCTTGGCTTCTTTTTGGCTTATGGTCACATCACTCCAGGCCCTGCCTCCATCTTTACATCTCCTTCTCCTCTCTGTGTCTCTCTGTTATAAGGACACTCAGCATTGGATTTTTGTAACGGGATAATCCATGATGATCTCCTCAAATGCAAAGACCCTTTTCCCAAATAAAGTAACATTCACAGTTTCCAGTAATTAGATTGTAGATAATTTTGGGGAAGGGGGAATACAATTTAGGCTACATCAACTAATATTATTATTCATTAATATAATGCTTCTCTGTGACTTGGTAAAAAAATATAACTGTTCTCCAATTTCTAAACAGTATTCTCGGGTCATTATGGGATTCCATGAGTGAAAGCTTTCTCTTATCTCTCTTCTAAAAAGATTGTTAAATGAATCTGATCTTTCTTGCATTATAGTAGCAAGACCTGCGACTAGTTGAAGGTTAGGAGAAACAGACAGAACTGACTTATTTAGGCAATCTGATTTAGGACAAAGGAGTTAATAAGTAAACGAAGCTCTGAAGAGTTCTGTTAATACATTAAGTTTGAGAACAAAGCCCTGACTATTAAAGTTATCTTGCTTTGTTCTGTCTTCTCTATGGATGAAGAACCTTACAAAGTTGATAAAAGTAGTTAAGAATAAAATTTGATTATTTTTGGATTCTTTGATTAAAATATGATTACTGTATCACTTCAACTTCTGATAAATAGAATAGGAAATTTTCAAAAGTCATATTTCTTATAATTGACCACCATAACATTGAACTAAACATTTCAGTTTGATAACTTTTTGTTTGCAGCAGATATTTTATTAAAGTGTATACAATGCAGGCCCTCTCCTGTTCACTGGTGTGATGGATTGGGGGTGGGGTGACAGATTGTCTAAAAAATGTGAAATGTTGATCCACTTGAAGAATGTGAATTGTTCTCAAATCAAAATTCTGAGCAGTAATAGTAATATATTCATTCTTTGTTCATACAGTTATATGTAAATAAATTGGAAATTTAATTAAAAAAAAAAAAGCCTTTGAAATGAACTAGGGTGTGTGTATCCATGCTAAATCACTTCAGTCATTTCCAGCTCTTTGCAAGCCTATGAACTATAGCCCGCCAGGCTTTTCTGTCCATGGGATTCCCTGGGCAAGAATACTGGAGTGGGTTGCCATGCCCTCCTCCAGGGGATCTTCCTGACCCAGGGATCAAACCTGCATCTCTTAGGTCTCTTGCATTAGCAGACAGGTTCTTTACCGCTAGCACCACCTGGGAAGTCTGAACTATGCTGCAGATCCAACCAAATATGAACCATCATTGGTTCTGTCTTAGAGAAAAGTTACATCTTTATATCATCCCAAATGCTGCTTGGGCTTAGCAAGTGGAACCTATTACCCCATGCCAGTATCAGTATACGCTGATGAAAAAAAATGGTTTTGAAGTTTTCCGTGTCAGGATAGTAAAGCTGCTCGGGAGAAGAAAACATTGATGGGGCAGAAATATACCCAGATCACCCTGGGTCCTCCAGTTCTGCTTATCAAATGGTGATTTTATTCCTACAGAGAAATTAGAAAATCTTTCTTCTGATTGTGCTGTGTTTTGGAAATAATTGATGAGGCCAGTTTGTAATATTTGTTAATTTATACAAATATGTACACAGATATTTTGTAACAAAATGGTATTATATAATTTATTATGAACACCCCAGGGGTACTTGCACTTTGTCTTGTTCTACTTTTAAGATGGTCAGCATTCTGTATAGAGCCAATAATAGCTCACTGATTGCCATTTAGCCCCTGTTTGGTGTTATATTTCCCACTTTATAAATTTGCAAACTGAGGCAGGATACAGTTGGAACACTCTTCAAGCATAGCAAATCAGTGACAGAGTCTCCTGGCTTTATGTCTGAACCTCAAACCACTAAACTATGCTTTCCATATGTATTTTGATCTTCTCAAAGTAATTTTCTGCTGAGAAAGGAAAGTTATCTAGTATTCAAGTTAGAAAGTTAATTTCTCAATTTATTCTATCCCATTGAGAATTAGTCACATTCCAGACTTAAAGCTTTCAACCTTGTTTTATTCTGGAGTGAGAATTGAATTATAAAGTATGCTTAGTCTCACAAGTTATGAATAACTTATGGACAGATGGACTTTTTTTTTTAGATCTATTACAAAATAATCTTTTGCTAAGCAGTTAATCAATGCAACTTCCTTTTCAAAACATCTGAATCTGAAGCAAATTAATTCTTAAATTTTATATCCTTTTAGGCTCAAACATGTGTGCCAGTAGTGAAATGAGTTATTTCCTTTTCAATTCCAAAAGCTTTCTTTTTTCTTTTTCCTTTAGAAGAAAAATTGCTGTTAAATGTTATGATTTTTTTAACAAAGTTTGAAAATTTAGTAATTGATAAAAGACAAGTTAAAAGCATCAAATATAGTAATTCATCACTGAAAATGCCCCTCTCCAAATTCTTAAATTACACACCAGTGAATCATTAAAAATTCTGTACTAGTTGATCTCTTTTACCTTGAAATTATAGGAGGAGAGTTTAGGTTAAAGATAACACAGAGTTATACAGTTGTTTTCTTATCTGAACATTAATCCCTAGTGTTTTATTTTTCCTTTCCATTTCTTAAATCACACAGTAGCTGACTATATTTCATCTGTGCTTCCTCTTTCTAAACATTTTTACCTCAGGCTGATACCTAGTAAAGAAAGCTTTAGACCAAAAGGAAAATTTCTGTGGGAATGATCAGATTTTATAAGGTGAAAGAACATCTTGAACTCATAGAATCCAGAAGTGTGTTTCCTCCTTTGGTTTGCTGACTGTATGGGTATTTTGGCTTATGGAGTGGCCCTTAAATATCATGGATTATGGATCTGAGGAAACAGCATGTGTGATTTTAGTTACCATCCATCTATGAATGACTTCCAAATCTTATGTCCGCGAGCCTAACCTCTCATTCTCTTTCTTGGCCTCTGTTTCTTGCAACCTGAATAACATCTCTTCTTGGAAGCTTTGCAAATACTGTAAAGAACTGATGGTTTGAAGCTGATAGGAATAGGACTCTCTCATTTTAATTTATTTTTAAACATTTTAATTGGGTTATAATTAATATACAGGAAAACTGTAAGTATTTTAATGTATATGTTTGGTGAGTTTGGATATATGCAGGCACCCGTAAAATCATCATGATGGCTCTAAAGAATCCACCTGCAGTGGAGGAGACACGGGTACACTCTTGGTGGGGAAGATCCTCTGGAGAAGGAACTGGCAACCCACTCCAGTATTCTTTTCCTGGAGAATCCCATGGACAGAGGAGCTGGTGGGCTACAGTTCTTAGGGTTGCAAAGAGTTGGACATGACTGAGCACGCACACACTCACAGCAGAAGTTTCCTTGAGTCTTATTTATTTGTGTGTGATCTCACTTAACATGAGATCTACCCTCTTAACAAATTTTTAAGAGGGCAGCACCGTATTGTTAACTATGGGCATGAAGTTGTATACCAGATCTCTAGAACCTAATGACATTGCATAACTGAAACTTTACACCAATTGAAGAACTCCCATTTTCTTCTCTCCCTATCCCCTGGTAGATCAGATCAGAGCAGTCGCTCAGTCGTGTCCGACTCTTTGCGACCCCATGAATCTCAGCATGCCAGGCCTCCCTGTCCATCACCAACTCCCGGACTTCACTCAAACTCACGTCCATCGAGTCAGTGATGCCATCCAGCCATCTCATCCTCTGTCGTCCCCTTCTCCTCCTGCCCCCAATCCCTCCCAGCATCAGAGTCTTTTCCAATGAGTCAACTCTTCGCGTGAGATGGCTATGAAATTAAAAGACGCTTACTCCTTGGAAGAAAAGTTATGACCAACCTAGATAGCATATTCAAAAGCAGAGACATTACTTTGCCAACAAAGGTTAGTCTAGTCAAGGCTATGGTTTTTCCTGTGGTCATGTATGGATGTGAGAGTTGGACTGTGAAGAAGGCTGAGCGCTGAAGAATTGATGCTTTTGAACTGTGGTGTTGGAGAAGACTCTTTGAGAGTCCCTTGGACTGCAAGGAGATCCAACCAGTCCCTTCTGAAGGAGATCAGCCCTGGGATTTCTTTGGAAGGAATGATGCTAAAGCTGAAACTCCAGTACTTTGGCCACCTCATGCGAAGAGTTGACTCATTGGAAAAGACCCTGATGCTGGGAGGGATTGGGGGCAGGAGGAGAAGGGGACGACAGAGGATGAGATGGCTGGATGGCAACTACTGTTCTATTCTCTGCTTCTGTAAGTTTGAGTATTTTTTTAGATACTTCATGTAAGTGGAATCATGCAGTATTTGTCCTTCTATGTCTGGCTTATTTCACATAGCATCATGTTCTCCAGGTTCATCTGTATTGTCAGAAATGGCAAGATTTTCTTTCTTTTCTTAAGGCTGAATAATGTTCCATCATATGTACGTACCACATTTTCTTTAACCATCTATTGATTTTCATTAGAGTTATAAAAGAATCTTCGTGTTATGTTTTAAATCTGATAGAATCGTCCCCCTCATTAATTTTTTTACCCTATGCTTTCTTACATATTTTTGAATATTCATTATTCTTATCATATACACAAAAAGGGAGACAAAGAAACTTTTGAAAGTAATGGATATATCTGTTACTTTGGTGATGGTTTCATGAATGTATCTATGTCCAAACCCATCAAATTGTATATGTGCAGTATTTGTATATCAATTACACCCCAATAAAATTGGTTTTTTTTAAATTAAAGTAATAAAACTCTGCAAGACACTGAAGTAGACTTGAACAAATATTAGGACTTCCTTTTTTCTTGGATAGAATAACTCAAATTCATAAAAATGTTGTCTCCCTTTGATATATACAGATTTAATGTGAATGCAACTCAAATACTAACAAGTATTTTTTTGAGCTAGAAAAATTGTAAGAATCTAACAACTTAGTCTAATATGGTCGCTCATTCTTTTTTCAATAAATGAAAGACTAGAGGGAGAGGTATATTTTTAACAAATTATTGATAGTACTTTTTGTGGATAAGCATTGTTTGAATTTAAGCAAGTCATGCTTTCTTGATTTACTGAGAAATTATATACTGTCTTATAAATGAAGTTTACACTGTTAACCCATTACTATTCTAACATACTTTTTTTTTTGAGTTGTTATTTCCTTAGTGGTGATAAACTTGATCTTATCTTCACCCTCTTGCATCATCATAAATGTCACTGTATACATTTATGGAACACCCATTATTTGATACACATTTATAGAGCACATTCCTTATAGACACTCTGATGGGCATAGGGATTCCAAGGTGAATAAGCTTCAATGTACTCAGGGTACCACTGTCTCAAGGTACAGTGAGAGAGACAAACATAAACAGAAATTATTACTATAGAATTAATAAACCTTGCAACTATGTATAGTTGCAGAATATAGAGATGTACAATTCTACCAGGGTTAGAGCCATTGAATGAGAAGCCATTAAGGATCCTGGCCAAAAAAAAAAAAAAAAAAAAAACCCATTGAAATTACAGAATAGATCTAGAATTAAGAAGAATGTTAAAAAAAAGAATGGTTGAGATAACAGTGGAGGCTTAGAGAAAAGGGACCTCAAGGTCTTAATGAGATTAGAGAGCAGGTCCTCAGGAAAGGGGAACAGAGAAATACAAGATTTTAGTTGAAAATCAAGATGTTTTGAGTAAGTAGCCAGTGAGCAATGTCTCTTGACAAACTATCTGTATTTCAGGATATTGGCTGGAGTTAGATGAAAATCTGTGGCTATACACATGTGAAGCTAACTAATCCTTATAGATTTTAAACGCCTGGTCTTGGCCTCACTATATTTTAACCAACTAAGCTAAACAGCTGCAGATAATTTACAGATGATTGTCTCAGAAGAGCACAGTATAAATTTCCTTTGAAATACATCTGGAAAGGGATAAACAAAACATACTTTGTATTGTACTAACTTAATAGATTTGAAATTCATTAAGCCATATTTAAAATCCAAATACACCCAAGTTGACTCATGCCTAGAAATTATCAACATTTGTTCTTGATGGTACTGGTGGTGATGGTAGTCATGTTTTTCTCTCTTTTAGTTTTTATTCTTACTTTCCCAAAATTTATGATTTTGTAGGTCATTTTGTTCTAACCAATGTAATAAATAAATTTTTTTTTTCTTTTCCTCTCAAGACCAAGGAAAAGGATGATTATCTTCTAACTTATCATTGAATTCCAACTGTATCAAAATTCTTTTGAATTGAACTATATTAAAATTGTCAGTTTTTAAATCTGTCTTTTCAGCTATACTGTGGGTTTTTTGATTGTGGAGATCAGATTTCATTCTTGGTGTTCATGGAGCCTAAAAATGCAGAGGCCTAAAATCATAATGCCAAGCAGTTAATAGCCACTTAGTTGATGTATTTGAATGTAAATTAAAGTATCTCAACGTGTCATCTTGCTTAGTCAGAAATTATCAATCATCATTTTAAAGCTATCTTTAGTCGTATCTTTGTGTTTATAACAACCAAGGATTCTTATGCTCATTAAACTTTTCAGATTTTCAGAGACAATGGTAACAAAGTAGATGTTGACCCTACCAGTCTCTGATAGTAGCTAGTAATTAATAATTTCAAAAGGAAGAGAATATTTTCTGACCTGATTTAATTTATGTTTTCCAGGTTAGTGATAGATTTCTTTATTAACAAGGTTCAAACTTAGAAATTGTGTAGAATAAAGTCCTGTTATCCCCTACATTTTTTTTTATTGTACAAGTCCCATTCTCTTTATCCTAACTCTCCTTCTGGAGTCCGTTTTCAATTAAACTGTAACATACTGTTATTGAATATATGATGTTTTGCCTTGTTGTTGCATTGTACTTCTACTGGCTACTTCAAAATAAGTTTTAAAAGGATTTCATAATTTAAGTTCTTGGCAGTGTTAAAAACAGCTTTAAAAACAAGTAAGTATACAAAATTCCACAAGTATTGATTTCTTCTTCCCACTATAGAAAATAGCATCAGCTTCTTATTCTCTTTTATACTTGTATTTTAAAATAAATTTAAAAATTAAATCATAAGAGTACAACAGGCAGAAAAGCAAATCTGATTTCCTGTCTGATTTAAATTGAAGAATACTGGTTCCATTAACCATAATTCATGTATAGTCTTTAGTAACAGCTAAGAAAAGATGTGTCATGAGCTTCAGCTTTATAATTCATATTTTTAAAAATTGTGTCAGTGTAAATACTTATCAGCTCAGTAATAGCATGAATGTGCTTCTTGACATGCAGGTGTTTTCCAGTTATATCTTAGAATCAGCTAACAAAAGCAGGTAGATTAAGTAGAAGATGTAGTCTTCTGTTTTCAGCTGTTTCAGAACTGGTTTAATAAAAAAGTTATTTTAAAGATTTGGTTTCAATCTCATGAGAAAGACATCTGTATTGAAATAGTGTGCCACTGAGGCCCCCTAGTGTCGCAGCTGAATATGGCATCCGCGTTTAAGATTTTGTGACGTGTTCTGTGTATATGTATGTGTGTGTGAGAGAGAGACAGAGACAGAGAGATACAGAAAGAACAAAGACGAGAGATTATTACCTGAAAGCTGGCTCAGAACAAATGATCACAGGAAACTGTGTTCTTATGTTTTATTTGTTAATCAACCTCAAGGAAAAGTTTCCTTTTTTTTAACAGGGGAGGGGGTTTGCATTCTTTCATGCGCACATTTTTATCAATATTACTGTAGTTGTTTTAAAGTTTGGAATCTTTTCGTTTACATAGTTGGTTTTTATTTTTGTTTTTTGCAGATGTTAATGAAAACTATTAATTCTAAATTGTTCTTGTGCCACAGATTCCTTATTTGCTTAGTACTGGCTGTTGTGGTGCTTTAATATGGGAGGAACTATTTGATAAATTAGTTTGTAGATCAGTTTAATAAGCATTCTTTATAAATAGTAAATTCTCTTGTTTTATTTTTTACATACTTCATGTAGAATATCAACTTATTGCTTTATTTTAAAATATGGCTGATAACCGGAACCTACCAGACATATGAGGGAAGAAATAGTTTGAGAGAAAGAGAGCCGAGGGACAAAAAAAAATTTTTTTAAACTTAGCCCAGAGGAAATGAAGATAAACACACTTTTTTGTTTCCTAAATTAAAAATAATTCTAATAATTATCCTCAGAGAGACTCAAAAGAATAATAAATTCATAGCCAAAGAATGGGATGTACTGGAAAGGAACAACTAGAGACCAGAAGAGAAATCTTGGAAATTAAATAATAGGCCATGCTTATAGGAAATAAAACATAAAGTTGATAGAATAAATCTAATTTTCATCTGCCCCCTAAGAGTTCTGACTAAAAGATACAGTAGAGGGAGAAAATAATCAGATACAACAAATCAACTTTTCCTTGTTAATGTTTTTGTCTTAATGGAACATGAACTTTTAGATTGAAAGGGCACACCTAATACTTACACACACAAATTCTCAAATGCTCACACACTGGACATATTGGACTAAAATTTTTATAGATCTAAGAATATGAAGTATAAAAGAATCCTGAAAGCTTCCAGAGAGGACTAACAAGGTATCTACAACAGAATTAAGATCAGACTGATATTTATTACATTTGTTACTATCAATAAAGAACATTTGAAGACAAGAAGAAATTCTATGTTTAAATATAACAGTAAGACGTTTTAAGACATGCCATGCTTTAAAATATCTACTCCTGCCACCCTTATGAAAAATTTTCTAATGAGTGTATTCTAGCTAAAGAAAAAAGAAACACAAAAATGAGGTATAAAAATGGTGGTAGCTGATGATAATCTTCATGAATACAGTTATAATTAAAAAATAAAATTATAATATAATTATAAAATTATATAAATTTATATAATTTTATATAATAATTTAATAAAATTATAGCATCTAGAGTTATAATTATAAAATTATAGTATCTATTAATCCTGATGATGGAGGTATCTCCTGAGAGCTAGGGGTTAAGTTGGCTTAAGTTTTTATTTCCTTCTCTGCTTAGTTCTGCGAATTTTTACTGTACGTAGTGTAGCGGCGTACCAGTTGCTTCCCATCTGTCTCAGAGTAAAAGCCAAAGACCTAAATGGCCTAAAGTGATCTCGCCCTCTGACCTTGCTTCCTCTCTGACCTCATCTCCTCTCAGCCCTACCCTTTGCTCACTCTGCTGCGTACACAGTAGCTTCTTTGTGTTTTTGATGTTTTTTTCTCTAATTGTTCCATTTGTTCTTTTCTCCTTTTATTCTACCTGCTTTTAGGTTAACTATTTTTAAAATTATTTCATTATGTCTCTGTTATTAGCTTGTTATTTATACCTTTTAAAAATTAATTTAGTAGTTACTCAGATATTAATTTGATTTTTTAAAGTATGATTTAAAATTAAAAAAATGAGACTAAAAGAAATCTATACCTTAATATTAGTGGTTTGTGGGATTGGGTTTGAACTAATCTCCCCTGCTTTTCTGTATATTCTTCCTAACTTCCCATATGAATAATGTTTTATTTAAAAAAAAAAAAGAGAGGGAGAAGGGAGGAGAGAGAGAAAGAGGAAGAAACTGGGCGTCCCTATGGAAGTTGGCTTAAGAGAGCATAGGATAAGAAAGAAATATTTGATAAATCATAAATTTTGGACATTACCTTGCAGACTGATATGGAAAGTAAGCTCATGTCTCTCTGCCATAAAATATAGCTGTTTTTCAGGGACATTGGTGTGTTGTCTTGAGCAGGATCCATGGTTTTCATTGATTTGGTTCTGCCATATATCTGAAATTTCCTGATAATTTGTTAAAGCCCAACCTGCAGAAGGTCATTTGCACCCCACCAATATTAATCCCCCTTTCTGGGGAACGGGACTGCAGTTGGAGTAGTTGTTACAAAGAACTGTAGGTTCTTTGTAAGATCAATTCTGCTGTAATTGTAAAATCAAACATGCCTGAGTAGATATTTTAGAAAATGTATAGAGTCTATTTTCTCTGAGTAGAGGTGGTACAATAAAAAGAAAACTCTTTGGGAAATTCCCTGGCAGTCCAGGGACTCCATATTTTCCCTCCTGAGGGCCTGCCCAGGGTGGGGAACGGGAACTAAAATCCCACAAACTTCATGGTCAAAAAAATAAAATAAAATAAAAAATATATATGTAGGTATGTATATAGGTAGATATTTGAATTTTATCACTGAACCTCATTTTATTTCTTAAAACAGGTTCTATATCTGCTTTGTAATTGATCTATTGATCTGTGACTTTTTGTTTTCTTTGTAGCTATTCAAAGGTTTTGTGCATAGCATTTGAGGTACTTCAGGGCTTGCAGTATATGAATAAACATGGTATAGTACACCGGGCACTGTCTCCTCATAATATCCTTTTGGATCAAAAGGTAATCCTCAATAGTACATTAAATATTTGCTTTTTTATTTCAGGTTGTAGCCTGCTGAAAGAATTAGAATGTCTTAAGAGTATTCATAATGAAAAGATTATATGAACATAATGTACTTGTGGTTTAAAAAGAAAGTATCTCTAATTATATAAATCCATGTGTCTTTTACATGCACTGTTCTTTTTTCCCTGTACTCATTTTCTGTCTTCATGTTTTATTTTTCCTTTCACTCATTTTGTGAAATACACATTGAGACTTCTCAGACCACTCTCTGTGAATTTGCTTTTATCTTAAAAAAGATTCTCTGACTATTTACATTTTTCTCACAGTACAGCTGAATTGTGTTTTCTCCATTTTATTTTTCTTTTCTACTTTCTTTTTTACTTTGTCAATTGTTTTCTTTGTTTACCAGCTGTTTGTACGTAGCTTATTTTTTAAATTGGAGTGCTGATTCTCTGCTTGGATTCTTATGGGGGATTAAATAAGAAGCTGCTGCTATTGCTGCTAAGTCGCTTCAGTCATGTCCGACTCTGTGCGACCCCATAGACGGCAGCCCACCAGGCTCCCCTGTCCCTGGGATTTTCCAGGCAAGAATACTGGAGTGGGTTGCCATTTCCTTCTCCAATGCATGAAAGTGAAAAGTGAAAGTGAAGTCGCTCAGTCCTGTCCGACTCTTAGCGACCCCATGGACTGCAGCCTACCAGGGTCCTCCATCCATGGGATTTTCCAGGCAAGAGTACTGGAGTGGGGTGCCATTGCCTTCTCCGAAATAAGAAACTAGTCCACCCCTATTATGGGTATTATGTGAATTATGGGTAGCAAGGTGATTTTTTCAAGAATTTTATTATTTTTTTCATAAGCATATAAAATAGTTTGAGGAAACTTTTTCTGGGGAATTATTTTTTGTATTAGTAGGATTTTTCTCTTTCTTCTAGACTTTCAGTATATGCTCTATGATATTAAAAATATAAATAAAATGG
Source organism: Bubalus kerabau (assembly GCF_029407905.1). Classification (NCBI taxonomy): domain Eukaryota; kingdom Metazoa; phylum Chordata; class Mammalia; order Artiodactyla; family Bovidae; genus Bubalus; species Bubalus kerabau. The sequence continues at coordinate 27,394,490 of NC_073630.1, read as the reverse complement.
TACTTATAATTTCATGGTTAAGATAATAGAGTAACTAATTGAAATTGTTTCTAAAATAATGCTTTGTAATTCTGGGAAATACAGCTCTTAAGAAAAAGAACTTCGAAACTGAAAAAAAAATTTAAGTTCTAAACATCTAAAAGGGGGAAAACAAGAGATTTATATAATGTGCATTTGCCTTTTAAGAATCTTTTGTGGTATTTATGATTATTCTAAAATAATATAAAAATTGTTGGGAATAAAGCAGATTCACTAATATCTTGATTTGTGAACATACCTTTTCAAGTTAAAAACTTCGATGTCAAGTTTAAATCATAACATTGTGAATGGACTTGAAATTCCTGAAAACAATTTATTTTGTGAAAATCAACACAAAATATTCTAAGCAAGGATTCAAGAAAATTAACAACATATTTTGTTTTTTAAAGGAGCTCAGAAAATATAAGCAGCAACAATTTTTAAATGTTATTTGTCATTTTGATATATATATAATATATATTGTGTTTGTATATGTTTGTAATGAATATAAAGCAGATGTCAAACACTGACAAATTTTTAAAAATAAATTTATGATAAAATATAATTTTTCTTAATGTATCTGACTATATGATAGTGTTACTTATAAAATGTATAATCATAATTTTCCCTGCCAATAGTATGAAAATATTTTATGTGATTTTTTTTCTTCCTTGGTCATTGTAGGGACATGTTAAATTGGCTAAATTTGGACTTTATCACATGACAGCATATGGTGACGATGTTGATTTCCCAATTGGGTAAGAATATGTTTTGGGGTTTTTTTTCCTTGAGTTCTATCTTAAACTTTCTAATCTTTTATTAAGGGTTTATTTGTTAATTTTTACATGAAACTACCTTTTTAAAGTTAAAAATATCTTTATTTTCCATATACTTTTAAGAGGAGACAATGAGTTTTTCCCAGCATACAAAAGTTCCCTGATACTGATTTTTCATTGAATTAGTAGTGAAGCTAACAGATTATTGAATTTCTTCACTATATATTACAAAAATTAACTTTATTTCATTCAGAATTAGGTAAATTTAAGGCAAAAAGGCTAACAAATGATAATGTGTGTTCCTGAAAAGACTGAGAAAAATCATTCTCATGTTATTTTCTAGTGTTTTTAATTTAAATCCCTCTTCTCTAAGATATAATTGGATATTAAGCCTCAAGTCAGGTCGCTGTAACTATCAGTAATGGGGTGGATTCTATAACTGAAAGTCTGTATTGTAAGTTTGGAGAGTTTCTTTATATGGAATTCCAGATTTATATTGGCCTCCAAAAAGAGAATGAAAGTTTATTTCATCCTGGACTCAATTAAAGCTTTTAATATAGATGTTTGTATTATATTTATTGTGTGGTTGCTTTTAAAATATGTCAATAATATAATACTTTTATAAGTGTTTAATTTTGACCTTATTTTAGGTACATAGAAGTTACAAAATAGTACAAAAATTTCCCATATTGCCTTTACTTAGAGTCCCCAAATGTTAACATTTCACAACTTTTGTTTTCTCTCTTTCATCTTATATGTATATGTGTTGTTGTGTATAATATAATTTTTCTGAATTATTTAAGAATTATTAGTGTTATAATGGCCTTTTACCCTTAAATATTTCAGTTTGTAATTTCTGAAGTAAGGAGTTTTCTTTCAGAACCACAAAATAATTATCAAAATCAGGAAATTAAAGTTGATTTAATACTATTCTTTAAAGACCTTGTGAATATTTTTTAATTGCTGTGTGATATGCTTAATGGTATGCATTTGTGTTTTGCTCTTTGGGTCCTCTAAAGTCAGTTTTTGTCACTCTATTATTGGAACTAGTGGTTTGGAGTAATGATGTATGTTTCTGCAGGAAAATATGTTTTAAATTTTTTTTTTTTAAATTGGAGTATACTTGCTTTACAATGTTGTGTTCATTTCTACTGTACAACTCTGTGAATCAGCTATATGTATACATATATCCTTTCCCTTTTGAGCTTCCCTCCCTCCCTCCAACCCACCCATCTAGGTCATCACAAAACACTGAACTGGCCTCCCAGTGCTGTAAAGTAGCTTCCCACTGGCTATCTGCTTTAGACATAATAGTGAATTGTATCAGTGCTACTCTCTCAATTTGTCCCACCCTTCCCTTCTCTCCCTGTGTCCACAAGCCCATTCATTCTCTATGTCTGCATCTCTATTCCTACCTTGCAAGTAGGTTCATAAAAATGATCTCATTTATAAATTTTTTTATCTCTATAAGTTAACTTCTAGGTTTCTTACTTAAAATTTTCATTTGTTTGAACATAGCTAATCTTAAATTGTTTAATCATTCCTTCCTTTATTTATTAAGAAAATATTTATTAAACACCTTTTCTTAAGGCTTCTGGATATACAAAAATGGATAAGATAGGTCCCCAACTTCAAGAAGCTCATTATTTAATGGAAAATTTTCTGTTTTGATGACTTACTTATTAATGTGCATGAATTCATAGTTTATAGTTTTGATTACCATGTGGCTGTAGGCAACAAATAGTTGTTCTCACAAGCACAAAAACAGTATTTTATAAAAACAGCCTATGCTTTATTTGTTAAAAGAAAACCTTTTCAAATAATAAAATTAAATTTATAGTAAGGCTCTGGTATCTTCATCATGTATGATAATTACCCTTTGAAATAGCTTTTAGGCAGCTGTAGTAAGCGTGATCCTTCATTTTGTCTAAATTTTTATGTGAGAACTCCAAAAACAATACAAGCAAAAATTACTTTAATTTTTATCTTTCACTTAAAGGTGCTTTAGGTTTTAGTGATGAATAGAAGAAAGGAAGTGATTTTTTTAAAGCATATCAAACATTTTGAAGAGTTACATTTGAATTTAAAATGCTTGGATAGAATTGGTCTCATGTGCCATTTGGTTTGGCTTACTTTGAAGTCTTGGACTCAAAAGTTCTGACCAGAAAGTATCAAAGAGCAAAATGTGAAACCTTAGCCAGGAAAAATAAAGTGATCAAACAGCTAAGTCATGAAAGAAAATATTTACACCAGACGAAGCTTGCAGTTGATTCAAAAGACAAATATTAAGGAACAAAAAAGTAAAACATTAACATCTGTTTCAAAATACTGTAATGAGTTAGAAATTGGACATTCATTTCAGTTGGCCAGTAGCTTAATACCTTGTTAAAACATCAGACAGATGGTGAAAACCACTTGTATTTATCTCACCAGTCATACTCATGGCAGAGTTCTAGTAATTTTCTCTGAGTGTTAAAATGCAGTGCTAAAGAAGAGGCACTTGTTGGAAGGAGATAATCTATATTAAAAAATAAGCCTAACATTTACTATTTTATTAATTAACTTAACATGTCCTTGATTAAAAAGGAAATTAGAATATTTGGAACATAAGTCACCTCTGTACTTCCGGAGATCATCAGTCAGAAGTTTTAGATATAGCAGTTTACCTGTAGTAATCCTTGACTTTTCACTACCCATTTTATTATTTTGGAGTTAGATGTGCTGGAAATCAGAATTAAAAATGAACAGTTTGCCTTCTGGATGTATCATGCTAATGATGACAGAAATAAAGCATTGCATTTGTGTCTGTTTTTTCATTTCTATAAAACTTCTTTATGTATTCATGAATATTTGTAACAGTTTTGTGAGAGAGAAATTATTGTTCCTGTTTTACAGAGTAAGAAACCCAAATCACATGTAAAAATATATGATAGGACTGGAATTAGAATACAGGCTTTATGATATCAAGGTCATTGCTTTTCCACTAGACTTCACTTATCTGAAGAGATTTCACACATTTATTTACAAGAGTAGTATGATCAACTAAGGGTAAAATGGCATCATCGTGCCAATGTTTGTCTATGAAAATGTACCTCAACCTTTTTAGTTATCAAGGAAATACAAATTAAACCTATTGTACAACGGTTTGTGAGTCTCACCCTCAGATGGCCAGACATTAGAAAGTCTGCCACTGCTGTCCAGCAAGTGCTGGAGAAGTAAGCAATAGAATCTGTTGTACACCGCTAGGAGGAGTATAAATTGGTACAACCCCTCTCAAGAAGCATTTGGTGTGGTGTTATAAAGTTGAAAGTGCACATGTCTTATGGCCTAGAAATTCAGTGCTAGGTTTATACTCCTGGGGAGACTTTTGCTAGAAGTGTTGCTACACAACAACATACTATGTGTAGAAACACATATGCTTTTTCTAGCAACATAGTTTATAGTACAAAGAGAAACGAAATAAATGCTCGTTGACATTTGAATGAATAATATATTCATAAAACAGACATAAAAATTAATGACTTAAATCTACATACAGCAATGTGAATGGCTCTTTTAAATAAATATTGTTGACTAAAAAAAGCAAATCACAAAGGAATAATGGCAGCATAACTCCAGTACTATAAAGTTCAGATATGTGCTTGACTAAACAATATATTAATATTTTTTAGGGTTACAAACCTGGTAAAAATGTAAATAAATGGAAGAGAATTATCAACACACAAATAGGGACTTTTAGTGATAATTTCATATTCATTATTTAAACTGGTTGGTAGGTACATGAGTGTTCTTTTAAGCTTTATTCTTTACACCTTATTCATATTTAATAGTCTGTATTTTATATTTACTAAAGCAATTTTTTTAAAAACTTATGTTGGTGAAGGTTAAGGAAAAGAGGCAGTCCTATATACTGCTTATAAGAATATAAATTGCCATAACTTGAAAGGGCAACTTGGAAACACATATAAAAGTTTAAAATTCATCTACCTTGTGACTTCGTAGTATCATGTCTAGGAATTTGTCTTTCATCTATATATTTATGGGAAATGGGATATCTGTAATATATCCATGTAAGCATTTTAAGTAGTAGTCAACTTCCAAATATCCTCCTTCAGAGTTGTATCACATAAATTAAGTGTATCAATGCAATGAAATTATTGGCAGTTTTCAAAAAGAATGAGACAAATCTATACTTATTTTATAAGAATGATCTCTAAAATATATTTTGAGTGAAAAAGAGTACAGAATAGTGCATATACTATACTTCCCTATAGGGCAATGATGACAAACTATTAACTTTATTTGTACATAAATAGTGTGAGTGACTGGAGTACAGAGATTGGAGTCTTACATTTCAATTTATATGTTTTTACAGATTTTGACATTCCTACTATTCAAAAGAATAAATACTATTTTCAAAGATAAAATTTAAATAAGAGTTAAGTATAAAGAGAAGATAGGCAGTAAGGAAGAAGGAAAAACACCTCGAAACCTGGAAGTCTGAAGGCAATGTGTTAATACAGAGGAAAACAAAGAAAAGAGCTAAAAGCGAGATAGGTTTAACAGTCCTTGAGACTCGTATATTTCCTCTTGATTCCTAGACATAAGACCTGTATTATGGTAGTTAAGAATTCTTCCTAGCAAGAGTTGTTCATTTAATCTCATTGAGCTTTTGTATGGATTATACTGTACTGATAGTAAAAACGTACCACTACGTACATATTTCCCCCTTTCTAGCTCATGGTAATAAATTCATTCTTAAATTATACCATTTTAGGTATCCATCATACTTGGCACCTGAGGTAATTGCGCAAGGAATTTTCAAAACCAGTGATCATGTGCCAAGTGAAAAACCATTGCCTTCTGGCCCCAAATCAGATGTCTGGTCTCTTGGAATCATTTTATTTGAGCTCTGTGTGGTATGTATAAAGACATATTAAACTAATAAAAATAGTGTGTTTATTAGAAAAATATTTTGGGGTAGGAAAGCTATTTAGTAATAGCATCTTTTTATCCTTTTTTGCAAATTGACTAGATATGAGGATAAAAGGCTGAAATCTCAATTTGATTTTTTAAAAAATCCCACTTGACAATTTACTTGAATATTATTTTGGTATACCTAGAACTATTTGCTGGAGAAGGCAGTGGCACCCCACTCCAGTACTCTTGCCTGGAAAATCCCATGGATGGAGGAGCCTGGTGGGCTGCAGTCCATGGGGTTGCGAAGAGTCGGACACGACTGAGCGTCTTCACTTTCCCTTTTCACTTTCATGCATTGGAGAAGGAAATGGCAACCCACTCCAGTGTTCTTGCCTGGAGAATCCCAGGGTCTGGGGAGCCTGGTGGGCTAATGTCAGTGGGGTCGCACAGAGTTGGACACGACTGAAGCGACTTAGCAGCAGCAGCAGAACTATTTGCACCTGTACTAAGTATTAAAAACTTACACTGTATTAAGTGTAAAAAGCATATTTAGAAACTTTACACTAAAACTGCTTACATATTTCAGTATATTCATGCTCTCTCTCCCATCTGTGGTATTCTTTCTTCCTTACATACCTTTTCCTCCCCTATTCTGTCTTCAATAAGACTCACTTATAAGAGTTGGCTTTTTATGAGGCCTTCCTGAAATATCCTCTATATTTATTTGTGTAATAAAGACTATACAGTTATTGTAAACAAAGGAATTAAAAATGCAGTAGCTTAGAGAGTTCCCTGGTGGTCCAGCTGGTTAAGACTTCAAGCTTCCAATGCAGGGGGCACAAGTTGCATCCCTGGTCAGGGAACAAAGATCCCACGTGCATGCAGCCAAAAAAATAAAATGCCAATATCATCATAATGAAGGTTTTTTTTAATGCAGTGCCCTGAAGAACACAGATGTTTTTCTCCCTCATGTAACAGTCTTCAGAAAGAGTGGGCTCTGTTCCACAATGTCATGCCAAAACTTTGGCTATCAGGGATCGCTCCAAAAGATGCTGCTTTATCCTCCTCTTTAGCCATAAGAAAAGGAGAGGAGTGAATTCTTGGTAACTGTCTTTAAGAAGATGATGTAAAATTTGCAGGCATCAACTCTGCTTTTCACTAGTGACAGTTTACTGATGTGGCCATAGAAAGGTGCCTGATAGACCAGGATAAATTTGGAGAGACAGCTAATATTTTGTTGATTCTGCCTCCAAATACCTGCCATGGTTAGTCTCCGTTTTCTTTATTCTCTTCTGTTTTAGCATTTGTTATATGTACCTACTTGGACAATGAGGTCTTTAGGGGCAGACAATTTTATTGTTTATCTGTTGTTCTGTTTTCCAATGGATTTTTAAAGTATTTTTGAAATATTAACTCATTGATCTTTACCATAGCTAAGGATTAGGATGATATTATTTTCATTTTGTGTGTTTTGTGTACAGAAAAGTAGTAGTAGTAGCAGAAGTAGTAAAGCATAATAGTTAAAAGACAGACTTTCATAGTCAGAGAGAACTTGGTTTGAAATCTTATGCAACAAAGTGTAGTTGTGTGACTTAAGGTAACTAATGTAACTAATATAGGGTGTTATATCACAGTACATAAATGTTAGCTTTTATTATTAACACTTAAATGTTAACAATTACATGGTAGCTTATACATTGGCATTGCTTTTTCTAAGGGAAAATGCCAGACTTTGCTATCCTTTGTCTAGACCATCTTCCTTTTCATTGGTATGAAAATATAGTAAATCTCATTTTTTGTTTAAAATCACAGCCTAATTGAAAATTTTTGTTGGAATGTAAAGTATGCTGCTGCTGCTGTTGCTAAGTCGCTTCAGTCGTGTCCGACTCTGTGCGATCCCAGAGATGGCAGCCCACCAGCCTCCCCCATCCCTGGGATTCTCCAGGCAAGAACACTGGAGGGGGTTGCCATTTCCTTCTCCAATGCATGAAAGAGAAAAGTGAAAGTGAAGTCGCTCAGTCTTGTCTGACTCTTAGCGACCCCATGGCCCGCAGCCTTCCAGGCTCCTCCATCCATGGGATTTTCCAGGCAAGAGTACTGGAGTGGGGTGCCATTGCCTTCTCCAATGTAAAGTATACATAAGTGTAAATATGACAAATGTAACTTTTCCTTTTTATTACCATTAATTATATTTAAACTACTTATGATCTGGGTATTTCTTATATGAGTAATTCAGTTCAACAAATGTTGATGAGTATTTACTGTGTGTATAATAATACAACAGGCATAAACTGGGATTAAAATGTATTGTCAAAGAGCCCATGCTGCTGCTGCTGCTGCTGCTAAGTCGCTTCAGTCGTGCCTGACTCTGTGCGACCCCATAGATGGCAGCCCACCAGGCCCTTCCGTCCATGGGATTCTCCAGGCAAGAACACTGGAGTGGGGTGCCATTGCCTTCTCCGAAAGAGCCTATAATGTAATGCAAATCCATAAACTTTGAAGATAAGCACAAAGAACTGTATGAATCATAAGAAAGGAAATATTAATTTCATAATAGGGGCTTCATGACATTTTAAGAGGTACTCAAAGTTTAGACAGTCCAGTTTTAGAATGGTTTGAATCTTCCTCATCAAACCTTTAGATTTCATACAAAATATTAAATATAAATTAATAAGTAAAATGGATAGGAGCCATATCCTAGGAGACTTTGAATGCCATATTGAGAGGATTATATTTATATAAGATAGGGGAGTCATTTAAAGTTTTTAAGCAAGCTGAAATCAAACCTGCAGTTTTAGAAGATTAATTTTTTTAAAGGTGGGTCTTTTTTAATTTAATTATTATTGGAGTATAGTGGCTTTACAATGTTGTATTAGTTTCAAGTGTACATCAAAGTGCATTAGTTATACATACACATACATCCACTCTTTTTTAGATACTTTTCCCATATAGATCATTACAGAGTATTGTATACCACTTCCTGTGTTATACAGTAGGTCCTTAATAGTTACCTATTTTAATGGCAACCCACTCCAGTGTTCTCACCTGGAGGATCCCAGGGACGGCGGAGCCTGGTGGGCTGCCATTTATGGGGTCGCACAGAGTCGGACACGACTGAAGTGACTTAGCAGCAGCAGCAGCAGTGTGTATAATATATGTCAACCCCAGTATCCCAATTTATCCCTCCCTCCCCTTACCCTCAGAAACCGTAAAATTGTTTTCTACATCTGTGACTCTATTTTGTAGATAAATTCATTTGTACCATTTTTTTTTTAGGTTCCACATGTAAGCAACATTATACAATATTTATGACTTATTTCACTCAGTATGACAATCTCTAGGTCCATCCATGATACTGCAGATGGCATTATTTCCTTCTTTTTCATGGCCGAATAATATTTCATTGTACATATTTTCTTTGTATTTCATTGTACCACATCTTCTTTATCCATTCCTCTTTCAGTGGATGTGTAGGTTGCTTCCATGTCCTGGCTATTGTAAATAATACTGCAATGGACTTTGGGGTGCATGTATCTTTTCAAATTATGGTTTTCCTGGGGTATATGCCCACTTAATCATATGGTAGTTCTATTTTTAGTTGTTTAAGGAACCTCCATACTATTCTCCATAAAGGCTGTACAAATTTACATTCTCACCAACAATGTAACACTGTTCTCTTTGCACCCTTTTCAGCATTTATTATTTGTAGATTTTTTGATGATGGCCATGCTGACCAGCGTAAGATGATACTTCATTGTAGCTTTGATTTACATTTCTCTAATAATTAATGATGTTTAGCATCTTTTCATGTGCTTTTTGGCCATCTGTGTGTCTTCTTTGGGGAAATTTCTATTTAGATCTTCCGCCCATTTTTTGATTGGGTTGGTTTTTTGTTATTGAGCTGCATGAGCTGTTTGTATATTTTGGAGATTAACCCCTTGTCAGTTGCTTCATTTGCAAATATTTTCTCCCGTTCTGTGGGTTTTTTCATTTTGCTTATGATTTCCTTTGCTGTGCAAAAGCTTTTAAGTTTAATTATGTCCCTTTTGTTTATTTTTGCTTCTCTTTTCATTACTCCAGGAGGTAGATCAAAAAAGATCTTGCTTCAGTTTATGTCAGAGAGTGTTCTGCTTGTGTTTTTCTATAAGAGTTTTATGGTATCTGGCCTTACATTTAGGTCTAGAAGATTAACATTGATAGTAGTGTAAGAGATTAAAAAGAGAGAGGAGGGGCAATTTATTTTCAATGATCTCTCCATCTGTAGTTCTAATTTCATAAAACTTTAAGAAAGTTTTTTCTTCTCTATTGAAAAAAAGAAAATCAGAGCCTCTTTCACTGCATAAAGACCAAGCTGTCTTCTTAAACCTTCTCCTTCTAAGTCTTTTTAAATGATCATACAAGTTTACTTTGTTTATAATAATAGAATAGCCAAAATTTATGAAGCATTTTTCTTTATGCAGAAAATGCTAAGCAGTTTTTTATACATCATATAACCTTCACTGCAACCTACATGGCATGTATAGTTAACATTCCAGTTTATAAATGAGGAAAGTGAGGTTTAAAGTGGTAAAGTAATTTACCCATAGTATATAACCCGTGGTGGAAAGTCCAGCTTGACACACAGTAGTTGCTCAACACATAATCATTGAAGTTGTGCTTGATTCAAGACTCTTTTTCAAGGAGCCCTCTGAAGCCAACTAATAAGGAATAAGGAAACAACTAAAATATAACATGTGTATCTTAAAATAAAGGGCTATACCAGCTACTATGGAAAACACAAAGATGGTTGTCTTAAGTAATTTTGAGAAGAGGAAGGAGTGTTGTGGGATGTTTCTTAGTGGCGACAACAGATCATCTGGGTCATGATATATAAGTGAGAATTAGCTGTGTGGATGAAAGGGTGAAAAGACATTTTGGTCTCTTAATCAAATAAAACTCCTGGAGTCTTAGACAACCAGATATATCTTAGACAACCAGATATATGTGGGTCTCAAAAATGAAGAATGCTTGAGATAAAACTAAAATGTAATGATTCTTGGATATACAAAATGTTTAAATGGTAAGCATTATGCAACATTAAAAAAATGTATGTCACCAATGATTTTTCTTTAGTGGAGCCAATTCAAAAAAAATCTGATATACACGTGTATACCTGTGGCGGAATCATATTGATTTATGGCAAACCAATACAATATTATAAAGTAATTAACCTCCAATTAAAATAAATAAATTTATATTAAAAAAAAAAACAAAAAATCTGATAAAACTTCTGAAGAGAAATAGAGATAATTGAAAAATCATTTTCAGCAATGAAAAATAAAACCTCCCTCCCTGGGAAGAATATGTAAATGTTAATAAGAATTGCTTTTATCTTTTATGTAGGGAAGAAAATTATTTCAGAGTTTGGATATTTCTGAAAGACTAAAATTTTTGCTTACACTGGGTAAGTGTCTCACAATTATCTTTCAGTTATAAATATAATCTTTAGTGAGAGTAATTATACACATAGAGAATATGTTCTTCAAAATACTAACTACACTGAAAAGGCTTCACTTTCTTCAGCTTTCCAGTGATCAGTGATAAGCATTAACAGGACAGTTTAAGCACCCTTGAGGTACTATAGGAGAGCTTTTCGTGATTCACTGTAAGGAATTATAATGTTCTTGGATATAATCTTAGCTTTATGATCTAGCCAACCAAACTAACTTTTGAATCAAAATATGAAATTATAAAATTGTACTTCTCTGTAGCAGTTACCTTCAACGTACTACAACTTTTGAGCTTTCCGTTTAGTGAATTATATGTAAGTAATGACTGACGACGGAGAAGGCAATGGCACCCCACTCCAGTACTCTTGCCTGGAAAATCCCATGGATGGAGGAGCCTGGTGGGCTACAGTCCATGGGGTCGCTGAGAGTCAGACACGACTGAGCGACTTCACTTTCACCTTTCACTCTTATGCATTGGAGAAGGAAATGGCAACCCACTCCAGTGTTCTTGCCTTGAGAATCCCAGGGACAGGGGAGCCTGGTGGGCTGCCGTCTCTGGGGTCGCACAGAGTCGGACACGACTGAAGCGACTTAGCAGCAATGACTGAGGAAGAATGTTTATTTTTCCTTCTAACAAGCTCATATGTTTCACATGTGTATAATCCAAATACTTGTAATTCACATTTATAAAAATTTGTGTAATCCACTTTGAAGTAGAATAAGTTAAGGATGTATGGTAAAAAAAAGGAGAGAAAAACAGTGATAGAGCGCTTTGTATAAAAGAGTGTCAGATCGGTGTCCAGGTTAATAGGGTCTACAAATATGGATGTGTATAGAATAATATTAGTGAATATTAAATAACAATGGATTGTAAATAAAATTGTATAAAATTTTATAATTTTATTACTTTAATTTCAAAGATTGGTAATATGGCTATTAAGGAATCTTAGAGATCTATAAATGGTGTCTATAGGCTAAACCTTATACTTTAAAGACCAGAAAAAATATGTGCACATTCTTCAATTGTATTTAATAAAAACAGTCTTATAAGCATAAAAATAAAGCCTTTTTTCATTTATTAAAACATATAAGGAAAAGTCTCAAGCTTTTTAATATTCCAAGTTCCAAAATTGCATTATACAATTTAAAATAATGTTATTAAAGTTTAACTCCCAGTCTGGAAAGTTGTAAAAGCAGCTTTAATTCATGTAATTTTCCTCTTTTATAGACTGTGTAGATGACACTATAATAGTTCTGGCTGAGGAGCATGGTTGTCTGGACATTATAAAGGTTTGTCATTACTCTGTTCTTGAACATTTATTTTGCATACTTGGCATCCAGTAGCATACTATTTTAAAGCAAAGGCTTTCCAAAAAAGTCAAAACTTCTTAAAGTAGAAAATGATGTAAGTAATATAAATTTTTAAGTGGATTGTTTAAAATAATTACTTTCTCTCTCTGTTTACCAGGAGCTTCCTGAAACTGTGATAGATCTTTTAAAGAAGTGCCTCACCTTCCACCCTTCCAAGAGGTTGATATCAAGAGTTTGGGATTATTACTGAGATCTTAACATATAAGTACTTAATTTTTTAATACTAATGGATTAAATAAGAATATTAACATATGTAGTAATGTATGATTGATATTAGTATCATAACTGTTAGTTTTGGCTTTAATGTATGGTCATAAGAGAAGAAAAAAAATAATTAAAACATGATCAGAAAGCTGACATATACCAAAATCAGCCACTAGTTCATTTCCTAACCTCCAATTTGAAAATTAGCTAAACTATGGAAGGTAGATATGCCTAGATACAATGATATGAGAAAAATGAGAACAAAAGTTTATTGGCAAATAAGTATTATAGAAAAAACTTACATAGTGAGCTAAGTTAATAATTGTTGATAATGTAAAAGGATTTCCTAGAAGTTTTATTACGTTCATTTGATGATGTCACTGTTACCCATTCATTTGTCACTAAACTCTGTAAGTATGTAATATTTGAAAATAATATATTATAATTTATCTTTATGAAAACGTCTTTATCAAGACATGTTCGAATGAGAGGAATGGTATTAAAAGCATAATTTTGGGTAAATATACCACATGAATTTATCTCAGATGACCATTACATCTACTACTGTGGGCACACACCCCTTAGAAGAAATGGAGTAGCCATCATTGTCAACAAAATATTCCAAAATGCAGTACTTGGATGCAGTCTCAAAAACGACAGAATGATCTCTGTTCATTTCCAAGGCAAACCATTCAATACCAGGGTAATCCAAGTCTATGCCCTAACTAGTAACGCTGAAGAAGCTGAAGTCGAACAGTTCTATGAAGACCTACAAGACCTTTTAGAACTAACACCCAAAAAAGATGTCCATATCATTATAGGGGACTGGAATACAAAAGTAAGAAGTCAAGAAACACCTGGAGTAACAGGCAAATTTGGCCTTGGAGTACAGCATGAAGTAGGGCAAAGGCTAATAGAGTTATGCCAAGAGAATGCACTGGTCATAGCAAACACCCTCTTCCAACAACACAAGAGAAGACTCTCCATGTGGACATCACCAGATGGCCAACACCGAAATCAGATAATTATGTTCTTTGCAGCCAAAGATGAAAAAGCTCTATACAGTCAGCAAAAACAAGACAGGTAGCTGACTGTGGCTCAGATCATGAACTCCTTACTGCCAAATTCAGACTTAAATTGAAGAAAGTGGGGAAAATCACTAAACGATTCAGGTATGACCTAAATCAAATACCTTATGATTATACAGTAGAAGTGAGAAATAGATTTAAGGGACTAGATCTGATAGAGTGCCTGATGGATGGAGGTTTGTGATATTGTACAGGAGACAGGGATCAAGACCATCCCCAAGAAAAAGAAATGCAAAAAGGCAAAATGGCTGTCTGAGGAGGCCTTACAAATAGCTGTGAAAAGAAGAGAAGTGAAAAGCAAAGGAGAAAAGGAAAGATATAAACATCTGAATGCAGAGTTCCAAAGAATATCAAGGAGAGATAAGAAAGCCTTCCTCAGTGATCAATGCAAAGAAATAGAGGAAAACAATAGAATGGAAAAGACTAGAGATCTCTTCAAGAAAATTAGAGATACCAAGGGAACATTTCATGTAAAGATGGGCTCGATAAAGGACAGAAATGGTATGGACCTAACAGAAGCAGAAGATATTAAGAAGAGGTGGCAAGAATACACAGCAGAACTGTACAAAAAAGATCGTCACTATCCAGGGAATCACGATGGTGTGATCCCTCACCTAGAGCCAGACATCCTGGAATATGAAGTCAAGTGGGCCTTAGAAAGCATCACTATGAACAAAGCTAGTGGAGATGATGGAATTCCAGTTGAGCTATATCAAATCCTAAAAGATGATGCTGTCAAAGTGCTGCATTCAATATGCCAGCAAATTTGGAAAACTCAGCAGTGGCCACAGGACTGGAAAAGGTCAGTTTTCATTCCAATTCCAAAGAAAGGCAATGCCAAAAGAATGCTCAAACTCCCACACAATTGTACTCATCTCACACGCTAGTAAAGTAATGCTCAAAATTCTCCAAGCCAGGCCTCAGCAATCATGAACCGTGAACTTCCAGATGTTCAAGCTGGTTTTAGAAAAGGCAGAGGAACCAGAGATCAAATTGCCAACATTCACTGGATCATCGAAAAAACAAGAGAGTTCCAGAAAAACATCTATTTCTGCTTTATTGACTATGCCAAAGCCTTTGACTGTGTGAACCACAACAAACTGTGGAAAATTCTTAAAGAGTTGGGAATACCAGACCACCTGACTTGCCTCTTGAGAAATCTGTATGCAGGTCAGGAAGCAACAGTTAGAACTGGACATGGGCCAACAGACTGGTTCCAAATAGGAAAAGGAGTACATCAAGGCTGTATATTGTCACCATGCTTCTTTAACTTCTATGCAGAGTACATCATGAGAAACGCTGGACTGGAAGAAACATAAGCTGGAATCAAGATTGCCAGGAGAAATATCAATAACCTCAGATATGCAGATGACACCACCCTTATGGCAGAAAGTGAAGAGGAACTCAAAAGCCTCTTGATGAAAGTGAAAGTGGAGAGTGAAAAAGTTGGCTTAAAGCTCAACATTCAGAAAACAAAGATCATGGCATCCGGTCCCATCACTTCATGGGAAATAGATGGGGAAACAGTGGAAACAGTGTCAGACTTTATTTTTGGGGGGGTTCCAAAATCACTGCAGATGGTAACTGTAGCCATGAAATTAAAAGACACTTACTCCTTGGAAGGAAAGTTATGACCAACCTAGATAGCATATTCAAAAACAGAGACATTACTTTGCCAACAAAGATTATTCTAGTCAAGGCTGTGATTTTTCCTGTGGTCATGTATGGATGTGAGAGTTGGACTGTGAAGAAGGCTGAGCGCCAAAGAAATGATGCTTTTGAACTGTGGTGTTGGAGAAGACTCTTGAGAGTCCCTTGGACTGCAAGGAGATCCAACCAGTCCATTCTGAAGGAGATCAGCCCTGGGATTTCTTTGGAAGGAATGATGCTAAAGCTGAAACTCCAGTACTTTGGCCACCTCATGCGAAGAGTTGACTCATTGGAAAAGACTCTGATGCTGGGAGGGATTGGGGGCAGGAGGAGAAGGGGACGACAGAGGATGAGATGGCTGGATGGCATCACTGACTCGATGGACGTTGAGTCTGAGTGAACTCCGGGAGTTGGTGATGGACAGGGAGGTCTGGCGTGCTGCGATTCGTGGGGTCGCAGAGAGTCGGACACGACTGAGTGACTGAACTGAACTGAACTGACCTGAAGATCATGGCATCCGGTCCCATCACTTCATGGCAAAAATGGGGAAACAGTGGAACCAGTGAGAGACTTTATATTTTGGGGCTCCAGAATCACTGCAGATGGTAATTGCAGCCATGTAATTAAAAGACACTTACTCCTTGGAAGAAAATTTATGACCAACCTAGACAGCATATTAAAAAGCAGAGACATTACTTTATCAACAAAGGTCCGTCTAGTCAAAGCTATGGTTTATCCAGTGGTCATGTATGGATGTGAGGGTTGCCCTATAAAGAAAGCTGAGTGCTGAAGAATTGATGCTTTTGAACTGTGGTGTTGGAGAAGACTCTTGAGAGTCCCTTGGACTGCAAGGGGATCCAGCCTGTCCATCCTAGAGCAAATCAGTAATGGGTGTTCATTGGAAGGACTGATGCTGAAGGTGAAACTCCAATACTTTGGCCACCTGATGTGAAGAACTGACTCATTTGAAAAGACCCTGATACTGGAAAAGATTGATGGCAGGAGGAGAAGGGGACAACAGAAGATGAGATGGTTGGATGTTATCACCAACTCAATGGACATGAGTTTGGGAGAACTTCTGGAGTTGGTGATAGACAGGGAGGCCTGGCATGCTGCAGTTCATGGGGTTGCAAAGAATCAGACATGACTGATCTACTGAACTGACTGAACTGATACCACATTAAGAGAGTAGGAAGAAAATCAGAAGATAGTATTGGTTTATAATTTTATTATTTAATGAAGATATTCAGCGAAGCAAGTTTATAATGGTCAAGCTGAAAGTAAAAAATGGAGATGCTCATATGTAATAATATTTGATAAGTCGTAAAGTACAAAAAGCACAAAAGAGAAAAAAAAGTCAGTATTTACTTATAATCATTTGATTCTTTTTTAAAGGTGTATATCTAGACTCTAATAAGGAGAGCTTCATTATTTTGTATGCCTATGAGGTGTTTATGACTTTTAATTATTTCCTTGTAGGTATGCCATTATTCTAGGAACATTTAATGACTTTAATTCCTGTGCTGTATTTTAAATGTGTTTCTTAAGGCCAACCCCAGATGAATTAATGCAGGACAATGTGTTCAGTGAAGTGTTACCCTTATACCCTCCCTTTATCAAACCTGCCAGCCTGTTTTCTTCTTCTCTGAGATGTGCTGATTTGACTCTGCCAGAGGATATCAGTCAGTTATGTAAAGGTAATGATAAAGAATACTAAGAATAAAGCCATGTTTTTAAAGGAAGTACCCTCATCCTAGTTTCAGTTTTAAATTTGTCAACAATATATATTTACATTAGTGAAACATTTTGGATACTTACCTGACAATTAAGAAGTAATTTTGAAAGTGGTTAAAATATAACCTAACATTTTAATCCTTTAAATTTAAATTACTTTGGAGCAAGGACTTTAAAAATCAAAGAAAGGAAGTAGTATCAAACAAAAAATTTTTTCTTATTATGTAAACCCAGGTCGTAATGCTATAATCAGATCTTCTGGTTTCCGGTGGAATTTCTGTTACCTCAATATTTATATAGATTTCATAAAATTTATTATAAATTATCTAAAAATCATATTATTGATAAGTCCATTATTATTAAATTCCATGTTTGTTAGAGAATACCACCTTTTCTCTTTTCATTCCTCTCTGAAAATTACAGCTCTCAAAATGTGTTTTTTAGGGACACCAGTAAATTATGTTTATATAAAAAATTATCATGACATAATCATGGTAGGAAATACTTACTAAACATTCATTTGGGCTAATACTTATTGAGTTTCTACTATGTTCTCTATACTGTATCTTCAAGCATCATTTGTACTGGGGATATAAATTTTCTTATAAATTATAAGAAAATTTATCTTCTTATAAATGAAGATCCAAGACTTTCTTGGCAGTCCAAGTGGTTAACATTCCGCACTTGCTATGTAGGGGGGATGGGTTCAATCCCTGGTCGGAGAACTAAGGTCCCACATGCTGTGTGGAGTGGCCAAAAAACTGAAGGTCAATATGAACATAGTACAATGGAAGCAAAGCCTCTGTGAGACATCAAGACTTTTAAAAGAGGCAGAAATTGTCTCAGGACAAAGGATGGGACAGGGTGTGCTGGTTGCCTACTCAAGTGCTTTTTTTTGCCCTTATTTCTTTCCTGCAGGGCTTGATATAGCTAGTGTGTGTGTGTGTATGTGTGTGTGTGTGTGTATCTCCCATATATATATAATATATATATATTATATATATATACACACTTATGTATATATATCTCTGGTATAGAGGATAAAAATCACACTTTTTTCTCAAAGACACTGATGCACAACCAGTATGCATATCTGCATTTAATCCTCTATGCATTTTGTAGTATGAATATTGTAAAGGAAATCTTACTGTGTTCTTCAGCTTTTACTTTTTTAAAATGTCAGCTATTATTTCTTGTTGCCTTTTAATAAAAACAGAAAGTGTGATAGCTATTTTTTTTAATTTTCCATTGATAGATATAAACAGTGATTACCTGGCAGAAAGATCTATTGAAGAAGTATATTACCTTTGGTGTTTAGCTGGAGGTGACTTGGAAAAAGAGCTTGTGAACAAGGAAATCATTCGATCCAAACCACCTATCTGCACACTCCCCAAGTAAGGAAAGAAAACATCTCTTGTAAATGAGAGAAATCTAGTAATAACTTTTTTTAATTTGATAGTTTTTTCTTTTGGTAGGTAGACATTGTAGCTAAGTGATTGTGAAAACAATTTGAAATCAATACCTTGCTTTCTTGGCAGGAGTTTTTGTTTGTTTGTTTGTTTGTTTTTCAGTTTTTCCATTTTTTTTTTAATTTTATTTTTTAATTGGTGGAAAATTGCTTTACAATTTAGTGTTGGTTTCTGCTGTACAACAACGCAAATCAGTCATAATTGTTGGCCACCTCATGCGAAGAGTTGACTCATTGGAAAAGACTCTGATGCTGGGAGGGATTGGGGGCAGGAGGAGGAGGGGACGACAGAGGATGAGATGGCTGGACGGCATCACTGACTCGATGGACGTGAGTTTGAGTGAAGTCTGGGAGTTGGTGATGGACAGGGAGCCCTGGCGTGCTGCAGTCCATGGTGTCACAAAGAGTCACACACAACTGAGAGACTGAACTGAACCCAACTCATCTTCCCCTGTGTCCACAAGTCTGTTGTCTACTAGTTTCATTATTACCATTTTTTTTTAGATTCCATATATATGCATTAATATACAATACTTGTTTTTCTTTTTCTGACATTTCACTCTGTATAAGAGGCTCTAGGTTCATCCACTTAACTACAACTGACTCAAATTTGTTCCTTTTTATGGCTGAGTAATATTCCATTGTATAAATGTACAACTTCTTTATCCATTTGTCTGTTGATGGACATCTAGGTTGCTTCCTTCCTGGCTATTGTAAATATTGCTGTAATGAACACTGGGGTACATGTGTCTTTTAGAATTCTGGTTTTCTCTGGATATATGCCCAAGAGTGAGATTGCTGGGTCATATGGTAGATTTATTCCTGTTTTTTTAAGGAATCTCCGTACTGTTTTCCATAATGCCTGTATCAATTTGCATTCCCACCAGCAGTGCAAGAGGTTGACCTTTTCTCCATGTCCTCTCCAGCATTTATTGTTTGTCGGTTTTTTGTTGATAGCCATTCTGACTGGTGTGAGGTGATACATTATTGTAGTTTTGATTTGCATTTCTCTAATAACGAGTGTGAGCAGCTTTTCATGTGTTTATTGGCCATCTGCGTGTCTTCTTTGGAGAAATGTTTGGTAGGAGTTTCTAATTGCAGAGTTCTTTCCAGTGCTTTTGTTATTTTTTAAACTACTATTTTTAATAAATTATTTGTTTTATGATCTATTTGAAGTAAAGGTATTATTATGGAACATCTCACAATAGTTGGTGATCAATAAAACAAATTGTACAAATAGAACAGTAATATTTAACAGAGTTAATATACTAGGCTAGTATGCCCATTATGAGGAACTTTTTTTTTTTTTACTTCTAATGATATTTTAAAATGTACTCAGTGACCTCATTGCTTGTCCTAGAGATCATCATGGTACTAAAGCGCTGTCGAAAAACTGCAGAGTTGTATAAGGTCTTAGACACCATCTTGTAAATTACTTAGCAGTTAAATGACAATACAATGCTAAGAGCCAAAACTGTTAATTGTTCTGTTGCTCATCATGTTCGTTCATAAAAATGAGAACCTACATCTCTTTCCGTTGGTGCTTTAAAGTTTTAATTTTAGGTTTTAGGACTAGATTTGATCTTTGTAGGTAACTATAGAAACCATCTGCTGATCATTTTTTTCTTTGTATGTAAATTTTAGGTTAATTGTTTGAATACAGCACTAATTCTGTACCTTTCCCCCCTCTTAAACTGATTCTTAAATATTAACTTCAGTTGTACTGTTCACATGATAAATTAAGTAGAAAAATCAAAAATAAGATGATGGCAATTCCAAGAGTAAATGGTTTGAAGGATATAAAAATAAATTCTCTAAAATTCTAAATATGTTTATTACTCAGTATTCATTCTCCTGAGAAGTTATCAGCATTAGCATTTTATTTTCTTCCTCCTTTTATCATTTTTTACCCATATGAATTTCCTCTGGAACATATTACGTACTGTCAGTGTAATTTTATCATTGCACCTGCATGAACAGTGTAAATCATATTCTTGTATCCCTAAAATGCTTTACATTTGTATGCTGTATTTATAGGGGCCTCCCAGGTGGCTCAGTGGTAAAGAATCTGTATGCAGGAGACTTGAGTTCAATCTCGGGAAGAACCCCTGAAGGAGGAAGTGGCAGTCCACTCCAGTATTCTTCCCTGTAGACATGGAAGGAGTTGCCTAGCAGACTGCAGTCCATGGGGTTGCAAAGAGTCGGACACAACTGAGTCACTGAGCACGCATGCACTGTGTTTATACAAACTCAACATATATTTAAAAATGAAGAGTTTTTGGAGAAATTTCAGCCACCAATTACAGATTTTATTCAGTCTAAAATTTCTTTCTTTTAATGAAGAGATTTATGATTTAGAGTAAATTTTATTTTCTAGAAGGTTTTTAAACAGTAAATTGGATTTTTATGCTCATTAAAATAACTTATTTTTTAAATCTCTTTTTAGTTTTCTCTTTGAAGATGGTGAAAGCTTTGGACAAGGTCGAGATAGAAGTTCACTATTAGATGACACCACTGTGACACTGTCATTATGCCAGCTAAGAAATGTAAGAATGGTATCTTGGCAAATTTGCTTCAGACCTTTTTCCTTCTTTCCTCCCTCCCTTCTTTCTTCCTTCCCTCCCTCCCTTAGTGGCTTCTTTTTTTTTTTTTTTAATAAAACCTTACTGATACACATGAAGCCTTAGATTACTTCCTGGTACCATAAAATATGTGAGCATTTCTTTAACATACATGCCCTCGAGTGGCATTGTTGGAAAATATATCTGCAGTCAGTCTAGTATCTATTGTTATATTTTCTGTTCACAGAAATCACCTTATCACTTTATCTCTTTACCCACATTGGATAAGGGTTCTCATTTCTCCATATATGTGGTAACATATGGTCTTACTGGAGAAGGCAATGGCACCCCACTCCAGTACTCTTGCCTGAAAAATCCCATGGACAGAGGAGCCTGGAAGGCTGCAGTCCATGGGGTCACTGAGGGTCAGACATGACTGAGTGACTTCACTTTCACTTCACTTTCATGCATTGGAGAAGGAAATGGCAACCCACTCCAGTGTTCTTGCCTGGAGAATCCCAGGGACGGGAGCCTGGTGGGCTGCCATCTATGGGGTCGCACAGAGTCGGACATGACTGAAGTGACTTAGCAGTAGTAGAAGTATGGTCTTATCAAATTCTTAAAAAATTATTATTCTAAAAGGTGCGAAATGGTATTTTTCTGTAATACTAATTTTCAATTTCCCAATTATTGTACAGTCATGAGCCCTTTTATATTTTTTGTTATTTGCTTACCTCTTCAGTATATTACTAGTTTTTATCTCTTGCCAGTTTTTTTGAATGATTTCTTATTGATTTGAGGATTTAAAAAATGTATTTATTTACATAGTCTTTGTTAGCTATACAGACATACCTCAATTATCTCACTTAGCTTTATGATGTTTCTTGCTCTAAAGTTAGTTTTGTTTGAAATTAATGTAGCTATCCTAGTTTTCTTTTAATTAGTGTTATTCATGGTATATCTTTATTCCTTTACTTTTAATGTATCTATGTCTTTATATTTAAAATGGGTTTCTTTTAGATAATGTAGAGTGTGTCTTTCTTACTACTTTTGAAGGAAAATTTTGTTGGGTACAAAATACTAGTTTGATTTTTTTTTTCTTTTATGCTTTAAACATTTCACCCCACTCTCTTGCTTGCATGGTTTCTGAAGAACTGTCTGATGTAATTCTTATCCTTTTCTTCTATAGGTAAAGTTCCTTTCACTTCTGTTTTAGTTTCTGTCAAGGTTTTCTATTTGTTATTTGAGTTTTTGCAGTTTAAATATGATATGCCCAGGTGTAGATTTTAAAAAAATTTTTTCTTGCTCTATGGTCTCTGAGCTTCTTGGAATTTTTCATTTGGTGTATGTCTGATTTTAAAATTTCTGTCATTACTTCAAATATCTCTTCCATTTCTTTCTCTCCCCTCTTGGATATTCCTGTCACACATAGGTTACATCCTTTGATTATTCCATAGTATTTTCATCTTTCTGCTTATATTACCTACCTCTTCTTGGATGTGGTTCATTTTTTTCCCTTATAACCTTTAGCATTTTAATCAGTTATGTTAAATTCCTGGTCTGATAATCCAAAATCTCTGCCATATGTGAATCTGGTTCTGACGAGTGCTTTGTCTCTGCAGAATGTTTTTTTTATACTTTTAGCATGCCTTACAATTTTGGGGGTGGGGAGAATGCAACATGATATATTGGTGAAAAGAACTGTAATAAATAGATCT
Source organism: Bubalus kerabau (assembly GCF_029407905.1). Classification (NCBI taxonomy): domain Eukaryota; kingdom Metazoa; phylum Chordata; class Mammalia; order Artiodactyla; family Bovidae; genus Bubalus; species Bubalus kerabau. The sequence continues at coordinate 27,371,493 of NC_073630.1, read as the reverse complement.
TCAGTGAAAGATTTCATGTTTATCTAGCTGTTTACTATTTGTGTAGCTTTTTTCTCAGAGTAAAATCCTCAAATGTCAATGTTCTTATCTTCCTTACTGTCTTTAGATTTCTCTGGACATAGAATCTGAGGCTTGCAGTTCTTTCAGCTGGAATTTCCTGTATCATACAGAAACTTTGTTGTTGCTCAGTCACTTAGTGTCCAACTCTTTGCAACCCCAGGGATTGCAGCTTGCCAGGCTTCCCTGTCCTTCACAGAAACTCTACATATGGAAATAAGATAGGGGAGGGAACGTAGATTGAAGGGCTAATTAGGTCTCAGTGTTTTAGTGAGCCTGTGTCTCTGGGCTGTGAAATTCTCAGCTTCCCTCCCTGTTGCTTCAGGTGAGACAGGAAGGCTAGAGAGAGCAGTAATTGGGTATTTCTCTTCCCCACATCAAAGACTAGAAGGACCTAGAATTTTGTATTTCCCTTACCGCAGGTCATTTAGGCTCTGGTAAAATAGTTTCCCTGAAGAGCAGGCCTTTACTTAAGACAACAGGATACCCTAGGAGTAGGTCAAAATGGTTATTTTGCCCCTTCTCGTGCAAGAGACAGGAGGGGATTTTTCTTAGACCTTCACCCTGAGAACATGCTGGGACTTATGGGGGTAAAACTCAAGGAAGTGTGAAGTTTCCCTTAGATCTGGGCCTCCACAAGTTTTTATCTCTCAAGCTCCTATTATCTCTCAAATTGCTAAATCTGCAGCAATCAGTTACCCTTCAAGTGTTTTACCAGGCTCCAGCAGTGGCTTCTGTTCCAGCTTAGTTGTGATTCTTTATATTTGTCATTGCTCCAGTTTTCTGGGTAACATTTTGCCCTGATTCTGATAGTTCTAAAAAGGATTGTTATTTTCAGTTTTTTCAGCTTTTATCTTGTTGTTAGGGCAGAAAGGATGACTTCCACACTGATGGAGTATTGGTCTGAAAACCAAAATTTCTAGCCTTTTTATTTTTAATGATCTATGTGCATCCTCAGTCGTGTCCAACTCTAAAGATAAAATAGGTGATTTCCCTAGTCTGTCTCTAGGCTAGCAGTTCAGCACCCTCTCCCCAGGCACGCACGCACACATACACCCGGAGTTCTTTACCTGGATGCAGCAGGGTCTCCCTCCAGTTTGACTGCCTGTTAATTAAGTGCCTGAGGCTTTGTCCTGTTGTACTCTAAAACCCTAGTCCACAGTTCTCAGTATCCTTTAGTACTAGCTTAGCTCTTTCTCTCTAAATACAGCTTTGTGTCTTCTGTTACTGCATTTTCATCACTCTTATAGGCTTTTCCTCTCATTTAATATTTTAAATGCTATGCAGTAGGAGGATGTTTAGAATCTCTTACCTACTTAAATGCCAGCAACAGAAAATTAAAATATATAATTATTACACTTGATATTCTAAACTTACCATCCCTTTGAGTGAAAGACTGTACAGTGGATAAAATAAGTAGCAATACAAGGTGGTAAAAAATAAAATATATCCAAAATACATGTTTCAACTACTTTTATTTAACTCTCAATTTGTTTCTTTAATTTAAATATGATACAAATGATATGAATACAAGTTAAATGAATGTAGACTTTAGTTTTATTTTCCCAATTCCCTTACAGTTCCACTTTTGAAATTTAAAATACTTTTTTCTATAATTATTAAGAATAAATTTTAATTTTGTTAATTTTAAAAATAATATGGAAATGAATAATAATTTTACCTTATACTTTTCTGTGCAAGATTTTTTGCCTTTTATAAACCCTTAATATGCTAATTTTTTAGCTAGAAAAAAAGCAGAAAACATATTAGCTATGTTTATGACTTTCAGGACAGTAAAACTTAAGCATAAAAAATGTAAGTTAATAATACAGTAAAATTTGTGAAAATTTTAGTTTTCAACTTAGAATTTTAATCCATGAAAGAAAACCTAAAGTCTTAAAAGCAAAATGGGAAATGCATGTTCAATTTTAAAGAAAAGCTAGGCATAAAGTCACTGTTTATCAGATTCTTAGTGCTGGGTGTTTTTTTGGCTTTTAAAAATTCTGGGAACAATGTCCATGGATGAATGCATAGATGCTAATCAACAGAAGATCAATGCTGGGTCTACACAGAGCTCCATCTTCTATGTTAGTCCCCAGAGAAGCATTCTCTGCCTTCCACTTGGAAGTTGAACTGAACAGCAGACAGGATGGCATTAGCTTTAATCACCCTGCTTACAGTGTATCTTAGATTTTACTTTACTCTGACAACCTTCTTCTGTTTTTAAAGAATATCTATAATTCTGGCAATATTATTATTTGGAGTAACATTTTTTATAATGACTTTGTGAAAAAAATAAAATAATTGCTTTTTGTTAGTTGATTTATCAGCTCTTTGAATCATTTATGTTCAACGTATGATGTGAGAAATTCTTTTGAATCCTTTTTATTATCCTCTTACTTTTGTCTTACTGTTTTATTAATGTCAAAACAAAAATCCGACTTTAAGGAATATATATTCAAAAGTACCTTTTAAAATAATCTTCATATAATTTTAAAATAGTTATCCATTTGTTAAAATTTATACTAACCTTAGTATTTCTGAATACTTTATTTAGTATTTATGTTTGGAAAACTTTTATAATAGGTATCTAATCTTTACAAAAGGTACCTAGAGGTAAGAAAAATCAAAAAAACAAAAACAAGTCTTCACAGATAAATTTAATCACTGGAGGCATGGCATATTTTCATATTTATGTTAGGCATGAATTTTAGACTCTATTTTATACTTTTCTTGTTACCTTTATAAATTCATAATTTTGTGTTATTTTTTCTTTTAAATATGGATCAGCATTTCTGTCACAGGTCCTAAACATCAAATATTTTCTCTCTCAATTCACAGAGATTAAAAGATGTTGGTGGAGAAGCATTTTACCCTCTACTTGAAGATGAGTGAGTATATCGTCTCCTTTTACATTTATTTTTCCTATCTGTTTATGTTATTCTGGTGAGAAGCTTGTACATTTTCTTTAGAAAAGAACACAAAACTGTGGTATTTGAATTTTTAAAAATTTTATACCTTTTGTCAATTTTTCTGCTTTTGTTTCTCTTTTACAGTCAGTCTAATTTACCTCATTCAAACAGCAATAATGAGCTCTCTGCAGCTGCCACTCTCCCTTTAATCATCCGAGAGAGGGACACAGAGTACCAACTAAACAGAATCATTCTCTTTGACAGGCTGCTAAAGGTAGAGATTCTAAAATCTAAAGTGTTACAAGTACCCGTATATAGTCCTTATCTTTTATTCATTCATGATTCTTAGGGAATCTTGATGTCATGAGAAGACTAATTCTTATGACTTATGTTTTCTTATTAATTTTAATTATAAATGATACCTGTTCATAGTATATAAAATTAAAAAGTAAACAAGATGCAGGAATCTATGCACAATCATATTAGATATTAACATCCTTACTATTTAAAGAACACCTAAAAACCAAAAGAAAAAAGCACTACTATCTAAACAGGGAAATAGATAAAGAACATAATAGAAATACAACTAGTCAGTAAATCTATTAGAGAATGTATCATTACTATTAATAGAAATGTAAAAAAGTAAAATAGCCTTTTCTTGCATACCAAATTAGCAGAGTAATTAAGATATATTAAGATTGGAACTGTCATTCTTTTGGAATAAGTGTAAGTTGATAGAAACATTTTATAAAACAATTGAAAGTATATATCAAGAGCATTAACAACATCCATACCCTTTATCCTAATATTTCTCTTCTAGAAGTTTCTCATGACATACAAATTTACAAATAGGCAAATTTGTATACAAAGATATAGGAGAAACTGTAATAATAACATATTTATTTAATACTTTCTGTATCATCAGCTATTTTACAAAGAGCCTTACTTATATTAGTTTACTAATACTAGTTTATATTAGTATGAAACTGATAATATTATCTTCAGAATGAGTCTTTTTCTTAATTCTCGCAGAGCACAAGATAGAGAGGGATGACTAAAAACAGTAGAATCAACTCCTCTCATTGACTGTGTAATATGAGATTTACAGAAGATAGAGAACTATTTCACTGCTAACTTTTATGTATTAATAACACCAAAGTAATTTCAGGTGCTTAAAAACATTATAATTCACCTTCAACTTTTTCACTGGTATATTGAGAACTGGCTAGACTAAAAAGGTGGCATTGGTAATTCAAGGTATTTTTCATATCTTTTTTTTTTTATCTGTAGGCTTATCCATATAAAAAAAATCAAATCTGGAAAGAGGCAAGAATCGACATTCCTCCTCTTATGAGAGGTTTAACCTGGGCTGCTCTTCTGGGAGTTGAGGTAAAAGAGAAAAGAGAAGGTTGAAAGCTGATTAATAGTATTAGGAAAAAAGAATGAAAGTGCCTTCTGAATGTTATGTAGTAAAATATTAGCATTAAGAATCTTTGGAAATTTTAAGTGAAAAGAATAGAGGAATAGACTAGATAGAGTAGAAAAATATAATTGAGAGGTTTTTTTATCCTAATATTGTATTTAATGAACTCAAATTATCTTGATTATTAATTTTAAAATCAGAATATTTTAAGAATATGTATGCATCATTGTAAGTCTATAGTCCTGCATATAAAGTATGTTCCTCTAGGAATAAGTTTGCCTATTTATAGGTAGTTCTGTCTAAGTTTGGAGAAGTCTTCCACTCTAATTTGAACCTTGTCAGAAATCATTAACATAATTTAGTGCCTTTTGACACATATGTCTTATCAGAAGCACACTGCTAAGAGAAGTAGCAACTTTATCTTGTACAATACCTTATCTGTGGCAGTGAGGAAAGGAAAGTTGTCACAAAATTATTAGGGTGACTTGCAGTGCTAACAGAGAACAGCAGTCATAATAATGAGCCAAATACTACCAGATTGTTCCCTTTTCTGTCAATTTCCTTGACATCTTACCTTCATCTGTTTTATTATAGATATCTTATGGCTGTCCATCACCTATTTTGTGTGTGTGAATTTTCTCAAATATTTTTAATCCTTTTCACTCTCTGTTGAAAGATTTCCTTTCTTCATTTTTGATTGCTTTGGTGAGAATCTCTGAACATTTTTGAGTTTGGTTGCTTCTTTTATAAGAATGTCTAATGTTCTATACCATACATCAGTAGTTAGAATTGTAATACTTTAAGCATATAAAATAACTTTAAGGATATAATATAGCTTTAAGCATATAATGTTCAAAAGTTCAAAAGGACTCCAAGGTCTAAATCTTTCATTAAATAGATGTGCCAGAGAAGTTGATGCAGCATATAATGTCAGAATTTGAACCCCAAATTCCTGGCTCTTTCTCTACCATTAACATTTACCAGACCAATAAGAATTGTTCCGTGCTTAGTCCTATAGACCATGACCAAAATTTTAAGTGGTTTATTCAATTGTTCTTTCTATAATGGTATAATTGAAAAATGTAAATGGTTCCTCTAGTCTCTTAATGATTTTATAACTACATGATATTCCACTCTGATTCATCCCAAACTTCTGCTTCCTTGTGCTAAACTACCACTCCTGAAAACAGTTTCATTTTATTTTTGCTTTCATTACCAACTTTTAACAGAAATATTTCTTGTGGGATGAACCCCACACCCTTCCCCTGAATTAAAAAAAAAATTTTCTCCTTGAAGTTTACTATGCATGAGATACAGTGAATAAAGAAGAGGAAAGCTGCATTTTGTGTCATTGTGGAGGCTGGGAGATTGGCTAAGCATATTCATTAGCCATGTGACTCATTCAACATGTATGTCTTACAATATGTATGATTCAAATGTCTGCCTCAGCAAAATAGTAAATTGTTTCAGACTTTTGTCACAAACTGTCAAAATGTAGAAAAGTTTTCTAAGGGTATACTTTGAGCTTGAGTGTGCCTGTCCATAATTGAGTGTGCTTTCAAAGACAGATGTTTTTAAGTAGATTTTGCCTAAATTTATAATTTATTAAGGGTATAAAGAAGTAATTTATCTTCTCTTTTTTTTATTTTGCAGGGGGCTATTCATGCCAAGTATGATGCAATTGATAAAGACACTCCAATTCCTACAGATAGACAGGTATGATATAGATTTTCTTAAACAACCTAGATAAGTTTGCCAAATCTTTCAATTTTAGAGAAGCATGAGGAATTTTCTTCCTTTCATCATGAATACTCAGCAGCCATTATATGCATATGATATTAGAGAAGCATAAGTCTTACCTCCATCCATAGTTCATCAGGCACTCTGTCTATCAGATCTAGTCCCTTAAATCTATTTCTCACTTCCACTGTATAATCATAAGGGGTTTGATTTAGTTCATACCTGAATGGTCTAGTGGTTTTCCCCACTTTCTTCAATTTCTGTCTGAATTTGGCAATAAGGAGTTCATGATCTGAGTAAAGTAATGCTCAAAATTCTCCACGCCAGGCTTCAGCAATACATGAACCATGAACTTCCAGATATTCAAGCTGGTTTTAGAAAAGGCAGAGGAACCAGAGATCAAATTGCCAACATCCGCTGGATCATCAAAAAAGCAAGAGAGTTCCAGAAAAACATCTATTTCTGCTTTATTGACTATGCCAAAGCCTTTGACTGTGTGCATCACAATAAAATGTGGAAAATTCTTAAAGAGATGGAAATACCAGACCACCCGACCTGCCTATTAAGAAACCTATGTGTGGGTCAGGAAGCAACAGTTAGAACTGGACATGGAACAACAGACTGGCTCCAAATAGGGAAAGGAATACATCAAGGCTGTATATTGTCACCCTGCTTATTTAACTTCTATGCAGCGTACATCATGAGAAACGCTGGGCTGGAAGAAGCACAAGCTGGAATCAAGATTGCCGGGAGAAATCTCAGTAACCTCAGATATGCAGATGACACCACCCTTATGGCAGAAAGTGAAGAGGAACTCAAAAGCCTCTTGATGAAAGTGAAAGTGGAGAGGGAAAAAGTTGGCTTAAAGCTCAATATTCAGAAAACGAAGATCATGGCATCTAGTCCCATCACTTCATGGCAAATAGATGGGGAAACAATGGAAACAGTGGCAGACTTTATTTTTTTGGGCTCCAAGATCACTGCAGATGGTGATTGCAGCCATGAAATTAAAAGATGCTTACTCCTTGGAAGGAAAGTTATGACCAACCTAGATAGCATATTCAAAAGCAGAGACATTACTTTGCCAACAAAGGTTCATCTAGTCAAAGCTATGGTTTTTCCAGTGGTCATGTATGGATGTGAGAGTTGGACTGTGAAGAAGGCTGAGCGCCGAAGAACTGATGCTTTTGAACTATGGTGTTGGAGAAGACTCTTGAGAGTCCCTTGGGCTGCAAGGAGATCCAACCAGTCCATTTTGAAGGTGATCAGTCCTGGGTGTTCATTAGAGGGACTGATGCTAAAGCTGAAGCTCCAATACTTTGGCCACCTCATGCGAAGAGTTGACTCATTGGAAAAGACTCTGATGCTGGGAAGGATTGGGGGCAGGAGAAGAAGGGGACGACAGAGGATGAGATGGCTGGATGGCATCACCGACTTGATGGACATGAGTTTGAGTAAACTCTAGGAGTTGGTGATGGACAGGGAGGCCTGGCGTGCTGCAATTCATGGGGTCACAAAGAGTAGGACACGACTGAGCGACTGAACTGAACTGAACTGAAGTCTTACCTCTCTCAGATATAGTCTAAAAACTCATTAGTGAGTCAGAACCTTTCCTTTAAGGAGTTTAAGCCAAGTAAGTTTTCCTAGTATGTACCTTTTTTGTCTGAAGAATTTGTGCTTTATTTAGACCAGATTTAAAGTAAGATTTTTTGAAAACTAAATTAATACATACTTTTTCAAAAGAAATGATCTGCTTTTCTTATTTAAATATACTTAAAAATTTTTAGTGTTCCTGAAGGATTAGTATAAAGTTCAAACACTTCAAAACACCAGGATTATGTAGGTGGCTATTCTTGAATTTGTAATACAATTTCTCCTCTTTCTTCTCTTGGGATTTATTGGTGATCTGTCTGTTATAGTTCTACCATATTGTTTTGCTGTTTTACAGATTGAAGTGGATATTCCTCGTTGTCATCAGTATGATGAGCTGTTATCCTCACCAGAAGGTCATGCAAAATTTCGGCGTGTCTTAAAAGCCTGGGTCGTGTCCCATCCTGACCTTGTGTATTGGCAAGGTAACTTTTTCCCCCAATTACTAAGACTTTTTGAAGTGTTAGCAACATGTTGCATGACTGATAATTTTTAAAATCAAAACAAACTATCAAATTATCTTTGGCTTTAAGAAAAGTCAGTACTAAGCTATGCTGCATTTTTTGAGATGTTTATATGAGAACTTTTTTTTAAAACTTTGTCTAAATGTCTAGTGAATATCATTTAAATGTATGACATTTAATGAAACAACTTGTCATCATGTTGATTAGCAAAGTATAAAGAATATTTTATTCTAGTGTAGTCTTTGTGAATACATTTTTAATCCTTGATGCAAATAATAAAATAAATTTGTACCATAAATAATTTGGGGATAGTTTATATTCTTGACATTTAATGATTTACAGCTTTTGCTTAACAGATTAGGATATTATTAGGTTATTAGGAATTGGGGAATATATATATCACCCTGAAGTTCTCATTTTTTCTCTTTTTAAAAAATATCTATAATGCCCCATCTCCTTGATTTTTACCTTTTCTCATTACTCTTTTTGCTGTCATTGATAAATTCATGAGTGAGAAATCCATTCCACCTAGTGTTATTTTTTAATTTGTTGTTATGAATAGTAATCTTTATATTTCAATTATATGTCTATTTCTGGCCAAACATGAAAATAAAGCTATTTTTTTTTTCTAGCTCTATTCATTTTAGAGTTCCATGTCTCCCTAACAGTTAATAGATAAATTTATATACATTCTTTTAGCATGACAACGTGTGAATAGCATTATTATCAATAAAAGAAATATCATATATTTATATTTTACTTCACAATTTTTTAAATAATTTTTTTTCATCTAATAAACATATAAGAAAAATTTTCATCTCCTTGACAAGGAAACCTCTTTGGAGTTAAGTGATTGCCAAGATCACACAGACAGAGACTGTATTCAACCCTTCTATCATTTGTACATTTTTCTGTTACTGTATTTCTCTCTTCAACTTATAATAACCTTAATGATAATAATGGTTGATTTATATTGTATATTTGCTATATGCTAGTTACCATCTGTTACTCCTCACAATAATCCATAACATATTTCTGGATCAAATGTATAATACTGAATCTATATGAAAGTAATGCAGAGATCTGAATAAGGTATGTATCTACAATTCTGCTGGATTATGTTTAATTTTTTCCTCAATCTCTCTCCATCAGGTCTTGACTCACTTTGTGCTCCGTTTCTATATTTAAATTTCAATAATGAAGGTAAGCCTATTTATCATTTAAATAATTATTGTGTTTATTGTTCTAAAATATTTTATTCAAACATGAAAGCTTGCTCTCTTCCTAGTAGAGCCTGTAAATTTCTGTGAAATAATCTGTTGTAACTCATTTTAGAGGATGTGAAGAATTAATTTATTTCTGGAAGTTTTTAGCTGTAAGTAGAGATTTAGAGCAGAGAAGGCAATGGCACCCCACTCCAGCACTCTTGCCTGGAAAATCCCATGGACGGAGGAGCCTGGTAGGCTGCAGTCCATGGGGTCACGAAGAGTCAGACATGGCTGAGCGACTTCACTTTTCACTTTCAACATTGGAGAAGGAAATGGCAACCCACTCCAGTGTTCTTGCCTGGAGAATCCCAGGGACGGGGGAGCCTGGTGGGCTGCCGTCTATGGGGTCGCACAGAGTCAGACAGGACTGAAGTGACTTAGCAGCAGCAGCAGAGATTTAGAGAGAACCTGATGTTTTATTCTAAATGCATTCATCTGCTTTGGTGACCATTTTTATGAAACTTTGGAGAAAATTCTTTCCTCCAAAGAAGACTGTTTTAGAGATTAGTTTTCATTTATATATACTTTGTAAATGATTTGTGAGGAAAACAGTATTGATCTTGCATCCTCCAGAGTCTTTTATTTCAACTACTACTTCCTTTTTTTAAAACCACTACTTCCTTAATGAAGACTTTTCTTAACCTCTTGCAATTTGTATTTCCAGAAATTTATCTTCTGTATGTTTCATATCACAGTTACTTATATACTAATATAAATATATAGTGAAGGACAGGGAAGCCTGGCATGCTTCATTCCATGGTGTCACAAGGAGTTGGACTCAACTTGGCAACTGGACAACAACAATATACTAATACAGTAACCCTTCTTTTGGTTAGTGGATTTTTTTTAATGACAAGGGTTTTTGTTTTGTTTTTTTCTGTCCCCTGATATAATTCCTTTTTTATAGTAGGTATTTAGAAGGCAATGGCACCCCACTCCAGTATTTTTGCCTGGAAAATCCCATGGACAGAGGAGCCTGGTAGGCTGCAGTCCATGGAGTCGCTAAGAGTCGGACATGACTGAGCAACTTCACTTTCACTTTTCACTTTCATGCATTGGAGAAGGAAATGGCAACCCACTGCAGTGTTCTTGCCTGGAGAATCCCAGGGACGGGGGAGCCTGGTGGGCTGCCGTCTATGGGGTCGCAGAGAGTCAGACACGACTGACGCAACTTAGCAGCAGCAGTAGATAAATATTTAAGCATTTATTATGAATATCCTGTAGCATGAATCCTTAGAAACCTTAATCTCAGAATCTCCATCTCTTCAAATTCTGTTTCATTTCAGAATGCATAGATTCCTGGAATTGAGTTCTTGTCGGACACGACTGAGCAACTTCACTTTCACTTTTCACTTTCATGCATTGGAGAAGGAAATGGCAACCCACTCCAATGTTCTTGCCTTGAGAATCCCAGGGACAGGGGAGCCTGGTGGGCTGCTGTATATGGGGTCGCACAGAGTCGGACACAACTGAAGCGACTTAGCAGCAGCAGTAGCAGCAGCAGTATAATCCCAGAGAACTAAAATTTCACTATTTGAATGCTTTTTAAAAATGCCTGTTCTCTAGTATTACTTTTTAATCTAGACAAGCGGCCTTGCTGTGTTTAGTTAAGCATAGTTCATTATGATACATATTGATTTAAGAATGGCATCTATGTTTGATCTATATTTTAAAGACCAATTACTACTATTGTTTTTAAATCCAATGTTCTCAGACTCTTTGCAACAGTAAAAATTATGGATATTGAAGTTTATGTAGCACAATAATGATTATTATGTTTAAGGATTTTAAAATGCATGAAGTTCTGATAATAAAGATTTTTATTCTTATAGGATAACAATTTCTGCAGTATATATATATTTTTTGTTTGTTTGTTTGGTGGTGGTTGTTTTTTCTTTTTGCTGCTGCAATAGTAGTTTGAAATTGAAAAGTTACTGGAGTGCTTATCTCTTGTTGTGCACAATATTTTCTGTAGGGGTTTTCCCCATATAATTTTGTGCTTCCATCAGTTATTAAGTAATTCTTGTTTAAAAATGGATTCACGGAATGTGTGCTGAGTGAGTGAATGACTGCTGATCTTTACCTCATTAACTAATTTGTTATATTTGCCATACTCTTTTTTAGCTCTGGCTTATGCCTGTATGTCTGCTTTTATCCCCAAATACCTGTACAACTTCTTCTTGAAAGACAACTCGCATGTAATACAAGGTAAGAAAATGTTTCTTTGCCTTTTTATAGGGAAAGTTATTATGTCAAAAGTGATCAATACTAGTTAAATTTATGGTTTTCACCCAACAAAATATGGTGACAGTTTATCACTAAAACACATGAAGAAATAATTAAGTTTAATCTTTTTTCCAAGTCCACAAAAAATTATGGTGTTTTCTAATAATTGTTTAATATCCAATCTGAGTTTGGTTCAAATTCAGGTATGCCAGTTTAAGAAAATAAAAGTCCAGCTGTTTGTCTCTGTCACAATTAACATTAATTACAAAAAGCTTTGCCATGGAGCAAGCCTACTAGGAATTAATAAAAATGTAGTGTGACCAATAATAATAAAATTTTCAAAGTATGTAATAAAAAAGCTATGCTGTAGGAGAGGAATAAGAATTTTAATATGATCTTATTAGAAGGGATAAAGAGTATTCATTTTATATTTCATTGCAAAAATTTTTGAAACTACAAAGCTTCGTTAAAACAGAAAATTTATATGAGACATGATTGTGTGGAAAAGAACACCATTAAACCTCACTTGAAATTTGAGTGGAAATTTCATAAATATCTTGATTTTTTTTTTTTTTAATGACATTTACCCCAGATGGTACAGTGTTAAAGAATCTGTCTGCCATTGCAGGAATATCAGGAGACATGGATTCAGTCCTTAGGTCAGGAAGATCCCATGGAGTAGGAAATGGCAATCTACTATAGTATTCTTGCCTGGAAAATTCCATGGACAAAGGAGCCTTGCAGGCTGCAGTTCGTGGGGTCACAAAGATTCAGATGCAACTCAATGACTGAACACACACACGCACACCTACGTAGGTCACCTATCAGAAAATACTATTTGGGGAGATATTTTATCTCTTGATGGGAATTTTCATTATTATAAACCAAAATTAGAGTGTTTTATGAACATTTAAAAGATTCAGTAGTAAATCCATGGAATCTGTTGTTTTAATTTTATTACTAGTTTGTTTTTCAGTAGCTTCTCTTAAATTCTCTTAGATTGGTTTACAGATCAAAAGACATATGCATTTCAATTTGTTTTGTTTGTCCTAAGGAACTGTTCAATGCATTTTTGAAATAACTTTAAATTTGACATAGTGCTGATATGACAGTGCTGGTATCATCAGTTCTGCCATATCTTTTCCTTTAAAGAAATGTTTCTGTATTTAACAAGCATACTGTATCTCATTCTAAAGCCTATCTGAGCAACCAAAACTTATGCCAGCCTTATAGTGTATATTTACATATATGAAATAATATATGGTATATAATAATATGCAAAATAATTACCTATTTTTGTGTATATTATATATACACATTTGTGTGTGTGTGTGTATTCTTTTTTTTGACATGAACTTGAGCAAACTCCAGGAGATGGTGAGGGACAGGGAAGCCTAGCGTGCTGTAGTTCATGGGGTCACGAAAAGTTGGACACAACTTGGCGACTGAACAACAGCAACATATGTGCAGTTATAATACATATATAAATCCAACCATCAGTGTTTGGCAGAACACAAGGAAAATGTTTTCATGATGGATTAGGTTTCTTCAGTAGATTCTTAATTAGCCATGTAATTCACCATAGTAGTTATCTTCTGTCAGGCTCAAATAAGAAAGACATTTAATAAACTGGACCATAGCTGTGGAGAATTGCCTGAGGTGTGACTTTCTGGTTTAAAATAAAGTGTGCGTGCATGCTTACTCGCTTCTGTCGTGTCTAACTCTCTGAGACCATATGGTCCATGGCCTGACAGGCTCCTCTGTCCATGGGATTCTCCAGGAAAAAATACTAGAGTGGGTTGTCATTCTTTCCTCATTTTATTAATAAAAGTTAATAATCATATGCTTTCATCAACATAAGTTGAATGCATATGATTGTTGATGTAGCATACCTCTGGCTTCTAGGTAAATTGGGACAATAAACATACCATCTGTAACTGGAAAGAGAAAAAATGAAGTTAAAAGTTAAATCCAGAAGTTCCCCTTTGGGATCTGTCCTGGATCTTCACTTTACTGAAACAAATTTCTATATCTGTATATGTAAATAAATTTGAGGTGTAATTATTCTATATGTGACAGTGTTATTCCTTATTTAAGTATCTGTTTACAGTTTCTGAAAAAATGATAAATGTGAGACAGGTTTAATATCACTAGAGAAAATAATTTGTTGAATTTAATAGGGAAAAAGTCATTCATCATTTGAATAATTTGTGATTCAGGAAATGAACTGACAGTTCTAAAGGTAGAAAATAAGTTGTGACATAGCTTTTAACAAAAAGCTTTTCTTGTTTAATAATTAGCCATAAGTGATTGAAGTAGTAACAAAACAGAAAATTATTTAATAAAGTGTGTTTTCTTCGTGGAGAAACTAAATCTAATTCAAAGTGTAAATAAAACTAATTTATGTGGATTTAATGTCTTTATTTGATGTACTATGTAAAAACAATGATTGTTTTAAACTTTATTGTCATTTCAGAGTATCTGACTGTGTTCTCTCAGATGATTGCATTTCATGATCCAGAGCTAAGCAATCATCTCAATGAGATTGGATTTATTCCAGATGTAAGTACTTGGTGCATTAATAAGAAATGATGTGGGGGAAAAAAAAAAAAAAGGGCAGAAATTGGCAACACAACAGAATAAAACTGTTTTTAAAGTTTTGTTGTCATAAGAAGTCCATCTATCTAAACAAGTTTCTGCTACTAACTATAGACTTTTATTATAAAGTTTATATGGTTACATTCCATGTCTTCACTTAGTAAAGGGAAGTATCTTGTTTTTCTTGATACTATCAAATTAATTTGAAAAACCTGTTAGTGGAGTGTTGCATTAAATTGTGCTGTCAGCAGTTTTCACTTGGATTTTATGATATTCAGGCTTGTTTTTGAAGAAGTAGGAAATTGGAACTTAGTTACTTCTTAAGTATTAATAGCTGCTTCTGTGTTTTGCTTGAGATATTACTTGGAAGCTTTGCCAGATTTGGGCTTACTTCATTAGCTTCTCAGGTTCCTTATCAAACCAGAAGTCAGAGCTGACTCTTGTTAGTCAGAGTGTAGCTTAGCCTGTTACTCACATGTAGCTTGTGGCTTGGAGTCAAACCTCTTTTAAAAGACCGAGTACAGTGTCATAGGTTTTTGTAAAACTAAAAAAAAATTCTTTTTGAGTTAGAAATCTCATTTTTTCATCTTAACCTTCTTTGTTTCCTGATCATACTGAAATGGGGAACTGAGTTCTGTTCACAGAGTCGAAGAATACCTTTCCTTTTAAGGCTTATATCCACAAAACAGTATGTTTATGGTAAGATTAGGAGTGAAAATGTTTATGTTAACACTGAAAATTCAGTTAAAGTGTTAACACTTAAACAGTATAAATACTTGCAGGGTGATTTGAAGTTTAAAACTACTTTCATAAACATTTCATTTGATATTCAAGTCAAATATGTAAGGTGTATGAAGCAAGTAATTTCATCATTTAATAGATAAGAAATTTAATGTTTGAGAAGGTAATAAAACTAAATCTCAGGACATAAAATTTTAACATATCATTGACAACTCTCTGTCTGGTTCATCTTTCAAGGGGAGAAAAAAGACAAAACATAAGTGTACTAATTCTAGTTCACTGCTCTGTGTGTTGTGCTGTAACTCTGTGGTGTGATCATCAGGCCTAAAGTAACCATCCTTAATATCCAGTGGAATTTGCTTCTAGGCCTGTGGAGAAATACCTTTTAGTGGAGTACATGGCTTATTCAATGAGGGCTCCAAAGTATATACACATCTTATAAAACAAACAAAATAAGATCAAACCCAAAATTATGTATGGAGATGAAAAATTATTTAAAAAATTAACCAATATAGATATATATTATCATATTAAGTATTTTTTTAATATAACTCTGCCTTTCTTGCTTCACATTATAAATGTGATATATATTACAAGACAGTTCAGTTCAGTTCAGTTGCTCAGTTGTGTCTGACTCTTTGCAACCCCATGAATCGCAGCACGCCAGGCTTCCCTGTCCATCACCATCTCCCCGAGTTCACTCAAACTCATGTCCATCATGTCGGTGATGGCATCCAGCCATCTCATCCTCTGTTGTCCCCTTCTCCTCCTGCCCCCAAACCCTCGCAGCATCAGAGTCTTCCAATGAGTCAACTCTTTGCATGAGGTGGCCAAAGTACTGGAGTTTCAGCTTTAGCATCATTCCTTCCAAAGAACACCCAGGACTGCTCTCCTTTAGAATGGACTGGTTGGATCTCCTTGCAGTCCAAGGGACTCTCAAGAGTCTCCAAAACCACAGTTCAAAAGCATCAATTCTTCGGCACTCAGCTTTCTTCACAGTCCAACTCTCGCATCCGTATATGACCACTGGAAAAACCATAGCAATACTAGATTAAATCTTATGGCTGGAATTGAAGAAATTACAGAGGAACTGATTGCCTAATTAGTAGTGGTGTTAGATTTTTGAGAGAAAAATACTAAGCTGTAGACGTCAAAAAAAGGATTTCTTTTCAAAATATTCCCTTGAAACCACCACTGACCACCTGTGACGAAAACAGAAAACTATATTAATTTAGTTATACAGGTGGCACTAGTGGTAAAGAATCCACCTGCCAGTGCAAGAGATATAAGAGACATCGGTTTGATCCCTGGTTGGGAAGATCCCCTGGAGGAGGGAATGGCCTGGGAAATCCCATGGACGAGGAGCCTGGCGAGCTACAGCCCATGCGACCACAAAGAGTTGGACACAACTGAGCAATATACAAAAATATGTATGAAATTATAAAGAGAGTCTTATAAAATGCTTAGATATATTCTTAAACATAGGTAGAATTTAAAAATCACATATGGAAAAATAGTTTATCTTAATCAGAATAATTAAACTCTGAAAGAATGTGGTATATGAGAAGAGGCAAGCAAAAACAGTATTATTAAAAAAATAATAATTTAAACATAATTTAACTGCTTACTGTGCACCAATTACTGCTCTGACCCTCTTTTAGCATGCATCTAATCTTCACAAGTTTGAAATCTAATTAAACAATGACTGTTAAATATTTATGCATAATATCGATTTGGGAAAGGCTAATAGCATGGCAGAAATAAAAGTCTAGATAATAACATGAAAGGTAAGAGTCATTGGGATTTCAACTTAAAAGTTTTCTAATGATTTTGCATCATGTGAGGGGAAATTTAATGTGCTCTTTATAATATAGACATCAAGTCAGGGATCCTTTCAGATCTTGGATTTGATTTTACCCTACTTAAATCTAATAAATGAGCCTCTAACTGTTTCATGGATACAGTAAGGAGAAAATCCAAGACTCCTTTGTCAGTGATAAAGGGCTTTCTCACTCACAGCACAGCAAGCAGTGTGAGCATTGGCATATTTCTCTTGATTTCCCTGGTGGCTCAGTGGTAAAAAATCTGCCCACAATGCAAGAGCCTCTGGAGACTTCTGTGGGTTCCATACCTGGGTCTGGAAGATCCCTGGAGGAGGGCATGGCAACCCACTCCAGTATTCTTGCCTGGAGAATCCCATGGACAGAGGAGCCTGGTGGGCTAAAATTCCATAGCCTTGCAGAGTTGGACAGTATTTAAACGACTAAGCACACAAGCATGCCCTTGATTTCCCTTGTGGCCAAGTCCCATAGAGATAACCCAGAAGATCCAGATGCTTCCTCCAGAAGCTGTGGATTGCACTACAGAGGGGAATCTTTATTACTAATTATTTAAAAATTCAGTAATTTTTATCAGTTCAGTTCAGTTTAGTCGCTCAGTTGTGGCCAGTTCTTTGCGACCCCCATGGACTATAGCATGCTAGGCTTCCCTGACCAACTCCCGGAGCTTGCTCAGACTCATTTCAATTGCGTCGGTGATGCCATCCAACCATCTCATCCTCTGTCATCCCCTTCTCCTCCTGCCTTCAGTCTTTCCCAGCATCAGGGTCTTTTCCAATGAGTCAGTTCTTTGCATCAGGTGGCCAAAGATTTGGAGCTTCAGCATCAGTCCTTCCAATGAATATTTAGGATTGATTTCCTTCAGGATTGACTGACTTGATCTCCTTGCAGTCCAAGGGACTCTCAAGAGTCTTCTCCAACACCACACTTCAAAAGCATCAATTCTTCTTCACTCAGCCTTCTTCACAGTCCAACTCTCACATCCATACATGACCACAGGAAAAACCATAGCCTTGACTAGATGAACCTTTGTTGGCAAAGTAATGTCTCTGCTTTTGAATATGCTATCTAGGTTGGTCATAACTTTCCTTCCAAGGAGTAAGCGTCTTTTAATTTCATGGCTGCAGTCACCATCTGCAGTGATTTTGAAGCCTAAGAAAATAAAGTCTGTCCCTGTTTCCATTGTTTCCCCATCTATTTGCCATGAAGTGATGCAACCAGATGCCATTATCTTTGTTTTTTGAATGTTTGAGTTTTAGGCCAGTTCTTTCAATCTTCTCTTTTACTTTCATCAAGAGGCTCTTTAGTTCCTCTTCACTTTCTGCCATAAGGGTGGTGTCATCTGCATATCTGAGGTTATTGATATTTCTCTCAGCAATCTTGATTCCAGTTTGTGCTTCATCCAGCCCAGCATTTCTCATGATTTACTCTACATATAAGTTAAATAAGCAGGGTGACAATATACAGTAATGACATACTCCTTTCCCAATTTGGAACCAGTCCGTTGTTCCCTGTCCAGTTCTAACTGTTGCTTCCTGACCTGCATACAGATTTCTCAGGAGGCAGGTCAGGTGGTCTGGTGTTCCTATCTCTTGAAGAATTTTCCACAGTTTATTGTGATCCACACAGTCAAAGGCTTTAGCATAGTCAATAAAGCAGATGTTTTTTCTGAAACTCTCTTGCTATTTCTGTGATCCTGTGGATGTTGGCAATTTGATCTCTGGTTCCTCTTCCTTTTCTAAATCCAGCTTGAACATCTGGAAGTTCTTGGTTCATGAATTGTTGAAGCCTGGCTTGGAGAATTTTGAGCAATACTTTGCTAGCGTGTGAGATGAGTGCAATTGTGCGGTAGTTTGAACATTGTTTGGCATTACCTTTCTTTGGGATTGGAATGAAAACTGACCTTTTCCAGTCCTGTGGTCACTGCTGAGTTTTCCAAATTTCCTGACATATTGAGTGCAGCACTTTCAAAGCATCATCTTTTAGGATTTTAAATAGCTCAACTGGAATTCCATCACCTCCACTAGCTTTGTTTATAGTGATGCTCTCTAACGCCCACTTGACTTCACTTTCCAGGATCTCTGGCTCTAGGTAAGTGATTGCACCATCATGGTTATCTGGTCATTAACATCTTTTTGTATAGTTCTGTATATTCTTGCCACCTCTTCTTAATATTTTCTGCTTCTGTTAGGTCCATACCATTTCTGTCCTTTATTGTGCCCATCTTTGCATGAAATATTCCCTTGATATCTCTAATTTTCTTGACAAGATCTCTAGTCTTTCCCATTCTATTGTTTTCTGCTATTTCTTTGCATTGATCACTGAGGAAGACCTTGTTATCTCTCCTTGCTATTCTTTGGAACTCTCATTCATATGAGTATATCTTTCCTTTATACTAAAGAAGCCTTTAGCTTCTCTTCTTTTCTCTGCTATTTGTAAGGCCTTGTCAGACAATCATTTTGCCTATTGCATTTCTTTTTCTTGGGGATGGTTTTGATCACTGCCTCTTGTACAGTGTCATGAACCTCTATCCATAGTTCTTCAGGCACTCTGTCTATCAGATCTAATCCCTTGAATCTATTTGTCACCTCGAATTACACGGACTATATAGTCCACGGGGTCGCAAAGAGTCGGACACGACTGAGTGACTTTCACTTAACTTCAAAACTGTGTAATTGTAAGGGAGTTGATTTAGGTCATACCTGAATGGCCTAGTGGTTTTCCCTACTTTCTTCAATTTAAGTCTGAGCTTGGCGATAAGGAGTTCATGATAAGAGCCACAATCAGCTCCCAGTCTTGTTTTTGCTTACTGTATACAGCGTCTCCATCTTCAGCTGCAAAGAATATAATCAGTCTGATTTTGGTATTGACCATCTGGTGATGTCCATGTGTAGAGTCATCTCTTTTTTTTTTTTTTTTTTAATTTTATTTTATTTTTAAACTTTACATAACTGTATTAGTTTTGCCAAATATCAAAATGAATCCACCACAGGTATACATGTGTTCCCCATCCTGAACCCTCCTCCCTCTTCCCTCCCCATTCCATCCCTCTGGGTCGTCCCAGTGCACCAGCCCCAAGTCATCTCTTTTGTTGTTGGAAGAGGGTGTTTGCTATGAACAGTGCGTTCTCTTGACAAAACTCTATTAGCCTTTGCCCTGCTCATTTTGTACTCCAAGGCCAAGCTTGCCTGTTACTCCAGGTATCTCTTGACTTCCTACTTTTGCATTCCAGTCCCCTATGATGAAAAGACATCTTTTTTTTGGTGTTAGTTCTAGGAAGTCTTGTAGGTCTTCATAGAAACATTCAAATTCAACTTCTGCATTAGTGGTTGGAGCATAGACTTGGATTACTCCGATACTGAATGGTTTGCCCTTGAAACGAGCAGAGATCATTCTGTCATTTTTGAGATTGCACCCAAGTACTGCATTTCAGACTCTTTTTTTTAACTATGAGGGCTACTCCATTCCTTCTAAGGGGTTCTTGCTCACAGTAGTTAGTAGATATAATAATTTTGACACAAAATCTTTATTTATGCTTCCCTCTCTATTATGACCCCCTCCTATAATTACTGGGGTATCTTTGTATAACATCTTGTAAAAGCTTTAATTCTAGTAATGTAAATTATTAGTTATATATATATATATATAATTAGTCTTATGAGAGATTCATTAGTCACCTTGGATGAGGACAATTCCTTGTGGGACGAGCATGTCCAGTATATGACAAATACTGAGCATCCCTAGCCCTTATCCACTGATTGCCTGCTAATATCCCCTAATCATTGTGACAATAAATTGCCTACATGTTATTTCTGAAAAATGGCTACACATATCTTCAAACATCCTCTAGGGAAAAGTCTGTCTCTCTCAAGAATCCTAAAGATAACAACAGAGAAGTGAAGGGAAAGGAAAAATATCTTAACCTGGAAAAAATTCCATTTTCTATGACTATTCTTCTGTCACAGAGAAAGGGCAAAATGAAAGATTTAACAAAGTTAAAATGTTAATAGGAAGGTTGGTTTTTGGTTTTTGAAATCTTGATTTGTTTTATTGTGTTTTGTTGGCCTAGTTTTCAGGTGTGTAGATAATATGAAAATGTTGAGACTATTTTTAAATTTAAGTTTGAAAACAGATTTTATATTTTTAATATAGAGATTATTAACAGTGAATAGTGGTGGGAGAGGTGTGATGAAATGGAGAATTTTTCTAACATTTTCATTATTCTGTTAAAAATCACATACTTTTAGCTGCATGTTATTAGTTTGTATGTGAAGTCTTTTTCCTCCCCCAGATCATAGCCTTCAGTGTTCTGTCTGTAAGATAATTGTTTAGGTGAATTTCTGTACCTCCAACAAAACTACAGGCTAGAATTCATCAAGGGCAAGGGTGGGCATTTTTGTAATGAGATCCCAAACTGAGTTTCCTGCTGAATAACTAATCTTATTAAAGCAAGCCCTCATTAATCTTCCATCATTAAAATGCAGACTCCTATTACAGAAAAGATTGTGATTTCTGGCTCCTTTCCATTTGCCGTGGGTCACAGAGCTCTGAATACTGAATATTGCTGTAGCTTGAAAAGTTGGGAATATTGTGCACTGATGTGTTGCATAGATTATATGTATCATGGTAGTTATGCAATTTACATATAAATAGGGTGAGTAATGTGTATTTGGCAAAATTGGGGCCGCAGTGATTTTTATCATTTCCGTCTTGCTATATGTTCCTGCTTCTGAAAATATATCCAGCCTTTTAATGAGAATAAGAAAGTACACTTCTTCATTCTTCAGTTCAGTTCAGTCCAGTCATTGAGTCGTCTCTTTGCAACCCCATGGAATGCAGCACACCAGGCCTCCCTATCCATCGCCAACTCCCAGAGTTTACTGAAACTCATGTCCATTGAGTTGGTGATGCCATCCAAGCATCTCATCCTCTGTCATCCCCTCCTCCTCCTGCCTTCAGTCTTTCCCAGCATCAGGGTCTTTTCCAGTGAGTCAGATCTTCAGTTTGAGCTTCAGCATCAGTCCTTCCAATGAGTATTCAGGACTGATCTCCTTTAGGATGGACTCGTTGGATCTCCTTGCATTCCAAAGGACTCTCAAGAGTCTTCTCCAACACCACAGTTCAAAAGCATCAATTCTTCAGCACTCAGCTTTCTTTATAGTACAACTCTCACATCCATACAGGACTACTGGAAAAACCATAGCTTTCACTAGATATACCTTCTTTGGCAAAGTAATGTCTCTGCTTTTTAATACGCTGTCTAGGTTGGTCATAACTTTTCTTCCAAGAGCAAACGTCTTTTACTTTGACGGCTGCAATCACCATCTGCAGTGATTTTTGAACCCCCCAAAAAATAGACTGCCACTGTTTCCCCATCTATTTGCCATGAAGTGATGGGATCAAATACTGTAATCTTAGTTTTCTTAATGTTGAGTTTTAAGCCAAACTTTTCACTCTCCTCTTTCACTTTCATCAAGAGGCTCTTTAGTTCTTCACTTTCTGCCATATGGGTGGTGTCATCTGCATATCTGAGGTTATTGAGATTTCTCCTGTAAATCTTGATTCCAGTTTGTGCATCATCCAGCCCAGCATTTCTCATGATATACTCTGCATAGAAGTTAAATAAGCAGGGTGACAATATACAGCCTTAACGTACTCCTTTTCCTATTTGGAACCAGTCTATTGTTCCATGTCCAGTTCTAACTGTTGCTTCCTGACCTGCATACAGGTTTCTCAAGAGGCAGGTCAGGTGGTCTGGTATTCCCATCTCTTTAAGAATTTTCCAGAGTTTGTTGTGGTCCACAAATTCAAAGGCATTGGCATAGTCAGTAAAGCAGAAGTAGATGTTTTTCTGGAACTCTCTTTCTTTTCTAGTGATCCAACAGATGTTGGATCTCTGGTTCCTCTGCCTTTTCTAAATCCAGCTTGAACATCTGGAAATTCACAGTTCACATACTGTTGAAGCATGGCTTGGAGAATTTTGAGCATTACTTCGCTAGCTTGTGAGATGAGTGCAATTGTGCGGTAGTTTGAGCATTCTTTGGCATTGCCTTTCTTTGGGATTGGAATGAAAACTGACCTTTTCCAGTCCTGTGGCCATTGCTGAGTTTTCCAAATTTGCTGGCATATTGAGTACAGCACTTTCACAGCATCATCTTTTAGGATTTTAGATAGCTCAACTGGAATTGCATCACCTCCACTAGCTTTGTTCATAGTGATGCTTCCTAAGGCCTACTTAACTTTGCTTTCCAGGATGTCTGGCTCTAGATTGGTGATCGCATCGTTTTGATTATCTGGGTCATGAAGATCTTTTTTGTATATTTCTTCTGTGTATTCTTGCCACCTCTTCTTAATATTTTCTGCTTCTGTTAGGTCCATACCATTTCTGTCTTTTATTGAGCCCATCTTTGCATGAACTGTTCCCTTGGTATCTCTAATTTTCTTGAAGAGATCCCCCATTCTATCGTTTTCCTCTATTTCTTCATTCTTAAAGAAACTTTTTCTGAAATGCAGTGAATAGCATTCAACCTGAAAATTATGATAAGTTATCAGGCGAACAGTAAGAAACATGACAAAGGCCGTATTCCAATACTATACACACCTCTTGAACCTACTGTCACTGTCAACAAATTCAGTGATAAGTATGCTGGCAAAACCATTGTCATTTAACTACAATCTTAATGGACGCTTATACCACTGCTGATTTTCTCCTTTCCTAAAAGTTTATTGCTGTCATTCTCCAAACTTCTATTTAGCTGAGTTTGTAGTAACTAAAAATATGAAAATATTTCTCAGAAATATTTGTATAATTTGGACTTCCCTGGTGGCTCAGACGGTAAAGCATCTGCCTACAATGCAGGAGACCTGGGTTCTATTCCTGGGTATTTGCTTGGTTTGTTCATTTGTTCCATCATTCATTCCTAGCCTTTATGTTGTTATTGTTGCCTAAAGAAATTTTAGATTTTAATCTACAGAGATTGGTGACAATGAATTTTTTAGAATTTTTTTTATTTTTAGATTTTTATCTAGTGTGGTTACAAGTGGAGAAGGAAATGGCAACCCACTCCAGCATTCTTGCCTGGAGAATCCCGTGGACAAAGGAGCCTGGTGGGCTGCTGTCCATGGGGTCGCACAGAGTCCGGCACGACTGAAGCAATTTAGCATGCATGCATGCATTGGAGAAGGAAATGGTAACCCACTCCAATATTCTTGCCTGGAGAATCCCAGGGACTGGGGAGCCTGGTGGGCTGCCGTCGCTGGGGTCACATAGAGTTGGACACGACTGAAGCAACTTAGCAGCAGCAGCAGCAGCAGTGGTTATAAGGTAAATTAGAAAATTGCACCTTATTTAGAATCTCCCATAATAGGAGTCCCCGCCAACCTGTCCTAGACCATCCTAGAGTGCTATGATGTATCCTTTGGCTGTTGTGTTTTCCTTGTTGTTGTTGTTTAGTAGCTAAATCATGACTGTTTACAGACCCATGGACTGCAGCACGCCAGGCTTTCCTGTCCTTCACTATCTCCCAGACTTGCTCAGATTCATGTCCATTGAGTCAGGGATGCTATCTAACCTCTCATCCGCTGCAGCCCCCTTCTCCTGCTGCCTTCAGTCTTTCCCAGCATCAAGGTCTTTTCCACTGAGTCAGCTCTTCACATCAGGTGGCCTAAGTGTTGGAGCTTCAGCTTCAGCATCAGTCCTTCTAATGAATATTCAGGGTTGATTTCCTTTAGTATTGACTGGTTTGATCTCCTTGCAACCCAAGGACTTTCAAGAGTCTTCCCCAGCACTACAGTTCAAAAGCATCAATTTTCCGGCACTCGGCCATTCTTTATCGTCCAGTCTCACATCTGTACTTGACGACTGGGAAACTACAGCTTCCCTGACTTGATTCCTTACCCGTTCTACCACCCTTGGATTCTTTAAAACCCTTGAATACAAAGGGCTTATTGAGCTCTCTTATAGGAGAGGTTAAATTACCTTTCAGAAAGCACTCATATCACAGAGCCCAAGACTTACTAATCCCATAGGCAATGACAAAGTAATGTTGGGTATCTTCTTGCTGAGAACATATACATAGAAGTTAAGTATCCACCAGGTTTCTCTTTTTCTTAAGTTCTTACTCTGCTTTCAAACTAATGTATCCTTATACTGATTGAGAGACAAGTAAAAGGAAGTATATGCTTAGTAAAATAAGTCAGACAAAGACAAATGCTGTATGATACCACTTATATATGGACTCTAAAAAGTAATATAAATGAATCTATGTACAAAACAGAAACAGACTCACAGACAAAAACAAATGTATGGTTACCAAAGGGGAGAGAAGGAGCAAGGGAGGGACAGATTTTAAAAGAGTATGAGATTAATGAAGGCTGATTACTCTACATAAAAGAGATAAGCAACAGAACTTACTGCATAGCACCGGGGATTATACCTAATATCTTATAATAGCGTATAATGGAATACACTCTACAGAAACAAAACAAACCTGAAACAGTACTCTGTACACCTGAAACAAGCACAATATTGTAAATCATCTAAACTTTCTTTTTTTTTTTAAGTGTATAATATGATGCAGTAGTTCTCAAACTTTTTGGTCGGTCTCAGGACCCCTTCACATTTTTAAAAATTAGCAAGTATCTCAAAGAGTTTATAGGTAGAGTTATATCTGTCAGTATTTACTGAGACATTTAAAAAATTATGTATTAATTTTTTAATGAAAATAGCAGAATCATTATATGTTAACAAAATAAAATTTTTCAGAAAAGTAATTGTTTTCCAAAACAAAATAATGAAAAAGTAATATTGTTTTATATTTTTGCAAGTTCTACTTAATAGAGGAAAGTTAGGTTCTCATATCTGCTTCTAAATTCATTCCTGTTGCAGTTCATTGTTCTGGTTGAAGTACATAAAGAAAATCTGTTGGCCCTACACAGACATAATTGCAAAAGGTAGTTTCTTAATGCTTAATTACAATATACAGTCTAAAACTATGTCAGTGAACTTTTCATATTCTTTTATATTCAAATCTATCAGTCTGTCTTACACTTTGAATGGCTCTTTTACCCATATGTGATTTTCTGATGTTGTAATTGGTCACTTAAAAAATATCAGTGCATTGAATTATTCAGATCTTTCAACTATGAAACATTTAGTTATATATATCAAAAAATCACATTCATTAATATCACCACTGATCTCATCCAGAAATTCATTAAGTATTGAGAAGCTGCCAAGCTCACACTGGCAGATACAATTTTCCAAAATTCTAATCTTCACCTGACAGCTAGAATTTTTTATTGAAGTGACAGGCTCACTTCATTTTCGAGAAATGTCCACCAAATATCCAAGCATGAAAAAAATTATTGTTTTTATTTTATTTTTCCAATATAACATTAAACTTGGCATTTCTTGAAAAAGTCACCTACAATGGCTCATAGCTCAAACCATTGCCCAAGTGCTTTTTCCTCCAGGCAACCTTTTTTTTTTTCTTTTTGGCTGAGCCACGTGGCATGTGGGATCTTAAGTTCCCCAACCAGGGATTGAACCTGAAACCCCTGCATTGGAAGTAGGTTTGCCACTGGACCATCAGGGAGGTTCTTTCAAGACAATGTTTTACTTCAGTACACAGTACAAGTGCTTTATACCTACTTCCCAGTTTGTCTCATGGAACATTTTAAAAAATATTTTGCAAAATGAATCATTTTTAGTTTTTAACCTTCACAAGATTATGACTTTTATACTTAGTGCCCCCACTTTGATTTGTGATATTGTGCCAGCAATTTTATCCACCAGTGGTTTTTGTACCATTAGCACAAGTGGAGAGGGTGGGGAGATTTGGGAGAATGGCATTGAAACATGTATAATATCATGTATGAAACGAGTCGCCAGTCCAAGTTCGATGCATGATACTGGATGCTTGGGGCTGGTGCACTGGTACGACCCAGAGGGAGGGTATGGGGAGGGAGGAGGGAGGAGGGTTCAGGATGGGGAGCACGGGTATACCTGTGGCGGATTCATTTCGATGTTTGGCAAAACTAATACAATATTGTAAAGTTTAAAAATAAAATAAAATTTAAAAAAAAAGAAAAAGGAGCAAAAACGTCTTAGTATTGTTACTGTTTTGAACTTTGGGGCCCTGGCTTTTAAAGATTCCCAGGAGTCTATGAACACAATTTGATAATAAGCACTCAGACACAGGTGTGAAATGGGACAGAGTTCTAATCCTGACTCTTCAACTTAGTAGCTAAACAGTTAAGTTAGTTTCTTTTATCCATAGAGCTCTTTAATGTTGATTATAATAAATCTTATGTCTTAAGATTATTGTGAAGATTAAATGAGATAATATGTATAAACAGTTCAACACAGTTCCAAGTACACAGTAAATTTTAAGGAGTTATCCATTATTAGTTTTCTTGTTTTATTTATTAGCGTTTGATCATGTTGCACTGTTTCTTTGTCATATTCATAGGATTTATATTTAGAAAAGCATTCTATTACAAACTATAATGGATATAGTATTTTACTGTCTCAGTTAGCAAACACTTTGCTGGAGTAAATAATGATACTAACAACAGCAAAGACTTTGTTTTTGAGTTGATAAGGTTGCCACTCCATTTTAGATTTTAACATTTTTTATTTGCTGAATTTTTAAGGTACTTTTCTATCTCCCAGAAAGTGCTGCATAGCATGTTTTGCAGTCTTTTACTTAAAATTAATTATTTGAAATTTTTGAAAGTTGTTTTTTTTTTTAAATACTCAGTGAGATAATTGAAACCTACTTTGGATATATAGCTAATCTTTTCCAAAAATGATAAATGTGGATTTCACAACCGTTAAATTGCCCAAGTGATTTTGTTATTGATTTCTATTTTGTAGTTTTTTGGCTCAGTATTATAAGTCAAGTAATAATTAATAGAGAAAGGTATATTTATGCAGTTATTTATTTTTTAGTATTATGGAAATCATTACTTGCAAAAAATATAACTAATATAACCTTTGGTATACAAGGGAAAACAAGTTAACCATTTAATATCTGGATCCAATGGATCTAATGAGAAATAGATGGGGAAACAGTGGAAACAGTGTCAGACTTTACTTTTTTGGGCTCCAAAATCACTGCAGATGGTGACTGCAGCCATGAAATTAAAAGACGCTTACTCCTTGGAAGGAAAGTTATGACCAACCTAGATAGCATATTCAAAAGCAGAGACATTACTTTGCCAACAAAGGTCCGTCTAGTCAAGGCTATGGTTTTTCCTGTGGTCATGTATGGATGTGAGAGTTGGACTGTGAAGAAAGCTGAGTGCCGAAGAATTGATGCTTTTGAACTGTGGTGTTGGAGAAGACTCTTGAGAGTCCCTTGGACTGCAAGGAGATCCAACCAGTCCATTCTAAAGGAGATCAGCCCTGGGATTTCTTTGGAAGGAATGATGCTAAAGCTGGAACTCCAGTACTTTGGCCACCTCATGTGAAGAGTTGACTCATTGGAAAAGACTCTGATGCTGGGACGGATTGGGGGCAGGAAGAGAAGGGGACGCCAGAGGATGAGATGGCTGGATGGCATCACCGATTCAATGGACGTGAGTCTGAGTGAACTCCAGGAGTTGGTGATGGACAAGGAGGCCTGGCGTGCTGCGATTCATGGGGTCGCAAAGAGTTGGACATGAGTGAGCGACTGAACTGAAGTTATTTTTTTGAATAATTTATAGAAGTAGCATAAAGATATAGTAAAAACAAAATTCTAAAAATTTTAGAAAGCATTTAAACATAGCAAACCCCAAATTTTATTCCATATATTGAAAGTGTATGTACGTGAAATGTATGGTGTCCTTTTCACTTACTCCTTGTCTGTCATGCATGAACCTGGAGCATATCTATCCTGTAAATATTTATTCTATATTTCAAATACACATCTTGCAGGCTCTAGCTTATTTCTGGTTCTTCTTGTACTTGCACAGTCTAGACACAATTAGAGCAAAACATTGACAGGACTCTTAACTTTGCTGAAGAACAACTAATCTACAGTTTAAATTTTTTACAGTACTGTATGTCAATTATATCTCAATAAAACTGGAAGAAAAATTAGAACAGACTGTAATGATGTCTCTATATATTTATTATATCTTCTTAAAAGATGATGTAACACTTTGGATGACATAGTACAAAAAATGAAAGATGGTAATAATAATGATGTATTTTAGTACTGTGAAGTGAAGTGAAGTGAAAGTCACTCAGTCGTGTCTGACTCTTTGTGACCCCGTGGACTCTATAGTCCATAGAATTCTGCAGGCCAGAATACTGGAGTGGGTAGCCTTTCCCTTCGCCAGGGGATCTTCCCAATCCAGGGATCAAACCCAGGTCTCCCACATTGCAGGAGGATTCTTTACCAACTGAGCCACAAAGGAAGCCCAAGAATACTGGAGTGGGTAGCCTGTGCATCCCTTCTGCAGTGGATCTTCCTGACCCCGGGATCAAACCAGGGTCTCTTGCATTGCAGGCAGATTCTTTACCAACTGAGCTATTTAGTATTGTACCACCCCTCTATGAAACTGCTTTATAAAAATGGTGATGTTGTAACATGTTGTTTAGTCACTAAGTCCTATCCAACTCTTTTATGACCCCATGAACTGTAGCCTATCAGACTCCTCTGTCCATGGGATTTCCCAGGCAAGAATACTTGAGTGGGTTGTCATTTTCTTCTCCCAGGGATCTTCCCAACCCAGGGATCAAACCCACATCTCCTGCATTGGCAAGTGGATTCTTTACCACTGAGGTACCAGGGAAGCCCTGATGTAACATGAGCACATGTTAAATAAAGAAAGAACAGTTAGATTCTCTAATAAGCTTCAAGTCTGAAACCAAATTACCAGGGTAATTTTTTAAAAGGGGTGGGGGCTTGCATCATCATTGGTGGGTCTACCATCAATAATCTGTCAGAGAATGCCAGGTGATTTAGATGTAGATCAAAAAATCAGGGCTTCCATCGTGGCTCAGATGGTAAAGAATCTACCTGCAATGCAGGAGACCTGGGTTCGATCCCTGGGTCGGAAAGATCCCTTGAAGAAGGGAATGGCAACCCACTCCAGTACTCTTGCCTAGAGAATTCCATGGACCGAGGGTCCTGGTAGGCTACAGTCAATGGGGTCACAAAAGTCAGAAGGACTGAGCAACTTGACTTTAAAAACTTAGATGTAGATAAAATTTATGATTGTAAGAAGAGAGGAAGCATATATCTTGGAAATTCAACTTCAATAAGCTTGACTTTAAACGCTAGCAAGAATCTTGATGGTGTTGATTCCCTACAGTTATTAATGTGCCAGGCACTGTGTTCCATACTGGTTTGTTTTATCTATAAGAATGGAGTATTTACTACTATGTGTAAGATAGATGACTAATGAGAGCCTACTGTATAGCATAGGGAGCTCTACACAGTGTTCTGTGGTGACCTAAATGAGAAGGAAATCAAAAAAAGAGTGGATATATGTGTATGTATAACTGATTCACTTTGCTGCACAGGAGAAACTAACACAACATTGTAAAGCAACTATGCTCTGATAAGAACTAGTTTTAAAAAAGAATGCAGTATTTATTGGCTGTTTATTAAGATAAAAAATAGAAACAAATTATCTTTTGCCTCAGAGTTACTGGCTCACCAAAATATCAGAAAATAATGTGTTTTTCTATTTAAAATATTCTAGAGAATTGCTTTGTATATCGCTGTTTTCATATAGATTTATAATTCTCACCTCCTGACTGTTGTCCCATTGTTGCTGGTTAGGACATGAAGGCATATTTTGTACTTAAGAATTTTTCCCCACGATGCTAAGAAGATAGAAGACCAAGAGTTCTGTTAAATAAGGAAGACTATTTATTACTGCTTTTACCTGTATTGGCCTTCCCTGATAGCTCAGTTGGTAAAGAATCTGCCTGCAATGTGGGAGACCTGGGTTTGATCCCTGGGTTGGGAAGATCCCCTGGAGAAGGGAAAGGCTACCCACTCCAGTATTCTAGCCCGGAGAATTCCATGGACTGTATAGTCCATGGGGTTGCCAAGAGTTGGACATAACTGAGCAACTTTCACTTACCTGTATTATGTGTTTTCAGAATTTATGTTCAACCCTTTCCCATTCCACCTAATTTATCCTGATTTAACATAACCCATCATGTTTGTTCATTTTTGAGAATGCTGATAGTCTTTTGAAAATGAAAAGCACTTTGGAACACTAAACTCTTTTATGGAACATATTCTTGATTTCAATAATTTTTCTTTGTTTCAACACATCTTCTGTATGTGGTTAAGAAGGCAATAGCAGCCAGGATACAGACAAAATAAAGTATCTTCTAGAATTTGGAAAGTTGAGGGAAAAGATTTTATGTAAGAATATTTAAAATTTTGTGACCTCAGAGTAGCTGACATGGGGTTGAGGAATATAGATTTTGAGAGCTGGCAGAACTGTAACTACTTTAGCATTCATTGTCTGCGCCTTGCTTCAACTGAGTCTGCCTCAACCTGTGAAACAAGTGTACAGTTCCCAGTGCCCAGGATTCTTTTCTCTTTACCTTCTGCTCCTGTCTCCTGGTTCCAGAACATATGTAGCTTTTGTTAGATGATTTCATGAGTTTGACTCAGAATTCTGCGTCAAAATACTTCAACAAAAGTATTTTGTTGAAATACTTTCCTATTGTAGAAGTTTCTGGGCTGTTATGAAAAAGAATAATTGTACTTCCTATACTGACATCTGAAATATGTCATATCTTCTGCCAGGTGTTTTAAAGCCTTTAACTAATCTTCACAACAATCCTGAAGGTTCAAAGAGATTTGTAGCTACCAGATCACAAAGTTCATAGTTTCAGGAAAATATATGGTCTACTCTGATGCTTTGAAAATCTGCTGTTTTTCAATGATCTTTTATTTGAATAGCTAGATGTACATTTCCCTATTACACAGAATCATTGCAAGATACTCAACTTGCATTTTACAGAGGTGGCTGACATTAACTTAGATATAAAAGTGCTTCTGACTTGAGGTAAAGATAAAATATGCTCATAAAAAGGTAAAAGTCAATTAGAAGGTACTCTCTTTTGTATTAATAATTTTTATTATTACTATATATGTATATATAGAGACAGATGAGAGAACACAGTATGTATGTAAATAAATCCATTTGACAAAAGATTCATCTAGAGTTTTAAGAAATGTTTTCTTTTTTAATCTTTTACGTTTTATACATTTATAAGTTTTTGAGCCATAGTTTATGCTCTTGAAAATCAAATTAATGAGCCCCTGCCTTTGTTTTTCCTATTGATGTTTCTAATACTACCAGACCATATAGAAAGATCTCATGAAATGGTAAATATTGCTATTCTTTCTTGGTATTGCTAGGGGGCAGTATTTACTCAGCTGACTCTTTTTAGCAGGCTAGCACTAGACCAAATCAACAAAATACAATTTTATGATCTGGAGAAAATAATTAAAGGATATATAATTTTTTTTATTGGGTTTGTTTCCAACTTTAAATCAGGAAAGATCTGGTAATATCTCCAACTTAATTAAGACTAATTATATATTTTTTTTAATATATTTTTTTATACTTGTAAGAAAATATTTCATTATTTGTTATTTTTTATTTTTTTCTTACTATTTTCTTTTTTTTAATTTAACCTCACTTTATTTTTTTAATTTTATTTTATTTTTAAACTTTACAATATTGTATTGGTTTTGCAAAGTATCGAAATGAATCCGCCACAGGTATACATGTGTTCCCCATCCTGAACCCTCCACCCTCCTCCTCCTCATACCATCTAAGCCTAAACCACCGTACTATTCTGTATGGTGTCTTTTTGTGTATTACATTGTATTATGAACATATACCAATATGCTAAGAAATTATTTAAGATGAAAATATCAGTTAAAATTTTAATAGGGAGAAATATAGAAGGAAAAAATAACAGGCATTCAATCTCACAGAGTATATCACCTATTTATTTTCTTGACTTCAGTTGGTAAGAGGTGACTGGTATTAATGAGCACCTAATAGTTGTTATGTATTATATTAAAGAAATGTATTCTGCTTGGATTATTACTCTTCAGTATCCATTAGAATGTGCTTCATTTTACTTCTAATTACTGTCTTCATAATTGTTGTCAAAGTTTAGGTATTAGTATTAGTTAAACAGTTCAAGTTTAATATTTTTTCAGTATTCACCACTATTTAATATGAAGGATAAATATATATATATGTGCACACACACACACACACACACCCAAGGAAGATTAACTGATTTTCTCATTATTACATATTTATTAAAAATTTCTTAAGATTATTTAATCTTGTGACTAATCTTTTAATCTGTCCCTTTTAGTTACCTTTATTATATATTTCGTTCTTTCTTCAACAAATATTTGATTGTACCAGGCATTTTCCTAGGCCCTACGTGCATTGATAGAAAAAGAAAACATAATTTCTACCCTCATTCAACTTACATTAGTGGGAGATAAAAAATAAAGATCAATATACTATGTGATATGTTAGTTAGGGGTAAGTACTAAAGAAAAAAAACAGCTTAAGCAGGGACATGAAGTTAAGTGGTCAGGAGAAGAAGGAATTGAATATTTAAGTAAAGTAAAGCCTCACAGGTTAATTTTTGAATAAATGTCTTAATGAATTGCTGTGTTATTACATTTACTAACCTTTTCTTCTGCAGTATCTGATCTGCTCTTATTCCTATTCATTGTATTTTTTGACTCAAATATTGTATTTTCCGTCTCTAGAAGAATTTTTTGGTTCTTTTTTTTTTTTTAATCTGCTCTTTCTCTACATAACTTATTCAGTCATTTCTTAGCTTTTTGAACATATGTAACAGATATAAAAAACATTTTGACATCTTTGCCTGGTAATACAAACATTTATTCTACTTCTTTGTCCATTTTGATTGAATGATTTTTCTCCTCGTTATGATCGTTTTTTCCTCTTGCTTTACTGATATTTTTTAATAGATTTCAGTCATTGTGAATTACTTTGTTGCATATTGGCTATTTTATGTCCTTGTAAATATTGTTGGGGATTCCCAGGTGGCCCAGTGGTGATGAATAAGCCTGCCAATGCAGAAGACATGGGTTCAGTTGCTGGGTTGGGAAGATCCCCTGGAGAAAGAAATACCAACCCATCCTTGCCTGGGAAATCCCATGGACAGAGGAGCCTGGCAGGCTGGGTTGCAAAAGAGTCAGACTTGACTTACCAACAAAACAACAATAACAAAATATTCATGAGCTTCATTTTGAGATGCAGCTAAGTAACACTGAAACAGTCTGATATTTTCAAGGCTGGCTTTTAAGGTTTGTTAAGTGAGACCAGGCAGCATAATTTGAGAGCATAATTTTGCCCCATTACTAAGGCAATATCCTTATGAGTACTCTACCTTATGCCTTGGTTATTATAGGTTTTTTTAAAATTCTGGCTGGTAGTAAGATGAACTATCCCTGGCTTTGTGTGAGCTTGGCATGTTTTTCCGCTAGGTTTTCAAGTGGTTCCTCCCCACTTTGTGTTTTTCCTCATATGCATGCCCCCTTCAATATGTGGGGAAAAGTGAAATTAAGTAACTCAGATAAGATTCGTAATGACAATTGGCTTTGATCAGAATAGAGGATAATATAATTTATGTTCTGTCCTTTAAAAAAAGAAGAGTTAAATAATAGTGATGAATTTATATCTACTCACTGTATGTTTAAACTGAAATTAGGCTGAAGAATTTAGATTTTGTTATAGTTTTACTGTTTTCTGCAATCCATTTGTTGTTCAGTTGCTCTATCATGTTTCACTCTTTGCAACCCCATGGCCTGCAGCATGCCAGGTTTCCCTGTCCTTTACCATCTCCCATAGCTTTCTCAAACTCATGTCCATTGAGTCAGTGATGCCATCCAACCAACTCATCCTCTGTCATCCCCTGCCTTCAGTCATTCCCAGCATCAGGGTCTTTTCCAATGAGTCAGTTCTTCACATCAGGTGGCCAAAGTATTGGAGCTTCAGCATCAGTCCTTCCAATGAATATTCAGGATTGATTTTCTTTATGATTGACTGGTTGGCTCTCCTTGCTGTCCAAGGGACTTTCAAGAGTCTTCTCCAACACCACTCTCACTCATATCCATACATGACTACTGGGAAAACCATAGCTTTGACTAGACAGACCTTTGTTGGCAAAGTAATGTCTCTGCTTTTTAATGTGCTGTCTAAGTTTGTCACAGCTTTTCTTCCAAGGAGCAACATCTTTTAATTTCATGGCTGCAGTCACCATCTGCAGTGATTTTGGAGCTCAAGAAAATAAAGTCTGTCACTGTTTCCATTGTTTCCCCATCTGTTTGCCATGAAGTGATGGGACCAGCTGCCATGATCTTCATTTTTTGAAAGTTGAGTTTTAAGCCAACTTTTTCACTCTCCCCTTTCTCCTTCAAGAGACTCTTTAGTTCGTCTTTGCTTTCTGCCATAAAGGTGGTGTCATCTGCATATCTGAGGTTATTGATATTTCTCCTGACAATCTTGATTCCAGCTTGTGATTCATCCAGCCTACCATTTCACATGATTTGTTCATGTGAAATGCATAGAAGTTAAATAAGCAGGGTGACAATATAGAACCTTGATATATTCCTTTCCCAATTTGGAACCAGTCTGTTGTTCCATGTCCAGTTCTACCTGTTGCTTCTTGACCTGCATACAGATTTCTCAGGAGGCAGGTAAGGTGGTCTGGTATTCCCATTTAACGAGGTACCCACTTTTAAGTTTCACACTTGATAGTAAAAGCAATAGATGATGACAATGAGTGGTGGCCAAGGTCACGAAGTGGTAGACTGTGGACTGCTTTGCTTCACAGGTATGTTTTGACTGACATAGCATTAAAAGTATAATCTGACATTTAAAAAAAAAAAAAAAGAATTTTTCACAGTTTGTTCCACAGTCAAAGTCTTTAGCCTAGTCAATGAAGCAGAAATAGATGTATTTCTGGAATTATCTTGCTTTTTCTATGATGCGATGGATGTTTGCATTTTGATCTCTGGTTCCTCTGCCTTTTCTAAATCCAGCTTGAACATCTTGAAGTTTTTGGTTCACATACTATTGAAGCCTAGCTTGGAGAGTTTTGAGCATTACTTTGCTAGTGTGTAAGATGAGTGCAATTGTGTGGTAGTTTGAGCATTCTTTGGCATTGCCTTTGGGTTGGAATGAACACTGACCTTTTCTAGTCCTGTGGCCACTGCTGAGTTTTCCAAACTTGCTGGCATATTGAGTGCAGCACTTTCACAGCATCATCTTTTAGGACTTGAAATAGCTCAACTGGAATTCCATCACCTCCACTAACTTTGTTTATGGTGATGCTTCTTAAGGCCCAATTGACTTCATACTTGCAATCCATACTCCATAGTGAAGTCCCGTACCTCTGTCCTCCTCCCTTTCCCCACTTGTAATGGCTGTGTCATTGTATGTAAATGATGATCTTGTGTAGAGCAGTGGGTTTATTTCATATACAATGCTTAGATTTTAATGTAGCTTGGTACACAACTGTACTTATGGTTCCTGACATTTAACAGTGTAAATACTCAACTGTGTACAATGCAAAGAAACATGGAACTTTAATCATAAATTCACAATTGATAGGTGCTGAAAAATCTATTCATTTAAAACCCCATAGGTAGCACAAAAATTTTTGTCTAATAGAAGCTGACATTGACATAAAATATAAAAGTAGAGCTTTTTCAGATTTTTCTATAAATTACTATGGGTTTTGATACTTGTTATTAACAAAGGAGATTTTACTCTACTTTTAGAAATTAAGAATGAGTTCTTACTTCAAAATCTCACATAATTAATTGGTGTGTGTGTTTCATTCCTAGATACTGTTAGGAAGATAAATTTGTCATCTGAAAAACCTTATTATTTCATTCCTAGGTCTCACAACTTTTAGTCTCTTATGAAGCTTTCTGTTAATTTAGAAAGTGGTAATAGAAGATACAAGCTTCATAAAAACTTTTTAATGAGACATTTTGGACATTTTTCAAATATCCTCTTGCTGCTGCTGCTGCTAAGTCGCTTCAGTCGTGTCCGACTCTGTGCGACCCCAGAGACGCCAGCCCACCAGGCTCCCCCGTCCCTGGGATTCTCCAGGCAAGAACACTGGAGTGGGTTGCCATTTCCTTCTCCAATGCATGAAAGTGAAAAGTGAAAGGGAAGTCGCTCAGTTGTATCCGACTCTTAGCGACCCCATGGACTGCAGCCTACCAGGCCCCTCTGTCCCTGGGATTTTCCAGGCAAGGGTACTGGAGTGGAGTGCCATTAAATATCATCTTATCATGTCTCAAAAAGTACTCAGTAAAGGTAACTCAACACTGATGAAGACTGTTTAAATCTCAGGAATATTTTGTTCCTAATAGCAAAAGTTCTCCTTTGAAAATTATGCCGTTGAAGTTAATGTGTTAATATTATGTTTGGAATAGGCATTGTCTTGAGTGTATTCCTCGATGAAATGAAAATACTCTGTGGAATAAGTCTTAGCAGAAGAGTCATCTGCAACATTTGTAATAGATGTCATTATGTAATAGAGTATTTGTGATAATAATTATAATTATATTTTCTGTTATATTTTTCATTTTTTTGAAATACAATTGATTTACAATGTTTGTTATGTTAGTTTCTTGCATATGTATATATATGTGAGAGGTATATATATAAATATTTTAGATTCTTTTCCATTATAGGTTATTATTCAATATTGTGTAAGTTCTCTGTGTTGTACAGTAGGTCCGTATTGGTTATGTATTTTATATATAGTAGTATGTCTGTGTTAATCCCAAACTCCTAATTTACCCTCCCTCCTTTCCCCTTTGGTAACTCTAAGTTTGTTTTCTGTGTCTATGAGTCTGTATCTGTTTTATAAACAAGTGCATTGTATCCTTTGTTTAGATTCCCCATCTAAGTGATATCATATGGTATTTGTCTTTGTCTAACTTGGTTCACTTAGTATGATCATCTCTAGGCCATCCATACTGTTGCACATGGCATTATTTCATTCTGTTTTATGACTGAGTAATATTCTGTTGTAGTATATATCACATCGTCTTTATCCATTCATCTGTCAGTGGACACTTGGGTTGCTTCTATGTCTTGGCTATTATAAATAGTGCTGCAGTGAGCATTGGTGGAGCATGCATCTTTTTGAATTAGAGTTTTCTCAGGATATATGCCCAAGAGTGAGATCACTGTGTTTTTAGTTTTTTAAGTGACCTTCATTGTTGTTGTTGTTTAGCCTCTAAGTCATGTGCAATTCTTTTATGACCCCATGGACTGTAGCCTATCAGACTCCTCTGACCATGGGATTTACCAGGCAAGAATACTTGAGTGGGTTGCCATTTCCTTCTCCAGGGGGATCTTCCCAACCTAGGGATCAAATGCACGTCTCCTGCATTGGCAGGAGGATTTTTTACCACTGAGCCACCTGGGAAGCCCAAGGAACCTTCATACTGTTCTCCATAGTGGCTATACCAATTTACATTCTCACCAATAGTGTAGGAAGTTTCTTTATCTCCACACCTCCTCCAGCATTTATTATTTGTAGACTTTTTGATGACTATTCTGACCAGTGTGTGGTGATACCTCATTGTAGTTTTGGTTTGTATTTCTCTAATAATTGGTGATTTCGAGCATCTTTTCATGTGCTATTTGGCCATTCATAGGTCTTCTTTAGAAAAATGTCTGTTTAGATCTTCTGCCCATTTTTTACTTTTTAATACTAAACTGTGTGAGCTGTTTGTATATTTTGGAAATTAATTCCTTGACAGTCACATCATTTGCAAATATTTTCTCTTGTTCCATCGTTTGTCTTTTAATTTTGTTGATGGTTTCCTTTGCTGTGCAAAAGCTTTCCATTTAATTAGGTCATGTTTGTTTATTTTTCTTTCTATTTTCATTACTCTAGGAGGTGGATAGAAAAAAATATTGCTGCAATCTACGTCAAAGAATGTTCTGCCTATTTTTCCTCTAGGATTTTTACAGTATCCAGTCTTACATTTATTATTATTTTTTAATTATTTAATTTATTTAAATTGGAGGATAAATTTACAGTATTATGATGGCTTTTGCCATACATCAGCATGAATCAGCCATAGGTATTCATGTGTCCCCCCCATTCGGAACCCTTCTCCCACCTCCCTCCCCACCTAGTCTTACATTTAGATCTTCAATCTAATTTGAGTTTATTTTTGTATATGGTGTTAAAGAATATTTTTAATCAGTGGAATAGATTAAAACATAGAACTTTTTTTTTTACGATTCAGTTTATTGGAAGTCATTCTAATTATCTCTTTTATTTCCTCTTTATCCATTCCCTGCATCCCTTTCTTTTTCCACTCATAGCTCTATGCCATCCCTTGGTTTCTCACCATGTTTACTCGTAAGTACCATTTTCCATTTTCTTTCAATATTGTATTGGGAAAAGAACAGGTTCATTCTTCCCCGGGATATTATCAGATTTAATTACATAAGCATCCTTATGTAATTATAAGGTAATATAGTTGGGTAGCAAATTTTTTCAATTGTTCTGACTAGGGGATATCAAAAAGAGTATTCTGTAGAATGAAAACCTATATGTCATAACATTGATAAAATCTCTGCCCTCTATTGAAACATAAGTTAATATTAACTATACTATTTACATAAAGTTTTAGAAGGAAACTTTTACAACCAAATCAGACTCAATTTTTAGAGACTATCTAATAACTAATACTTTTGTTATTTCCTAAAGTAGAATTCTTCTAGAAATAGAAAGTTTATGTGAATATGTAATACTTTAATCTATTACACATATTAATGCAGTAGATACCTAGATTAAATATGCACATATGATAAATGAAATACAATACTTGAAGTAGATCTGCATGCACTGGCCTGTAAAAGTGTTGAAAGTACTGATAAATGAAAAAAAGAAAGTTTCAGAAAATAGAAAACTGCTAATCAGATTTTTTATGGGAATTTCAAAAAGCAGTTCTTAGAGTGCATAATAGAAATATAATGATACAGAAATTATAACAGTACTAAAGGTCTTCTAAGTAAATGAATTTGTTAAAATAATATAACCAGAAAATTCTAGGAAGAAATTGA
Organism: Bubalus kerabau; assembly: GCF_029407905.1. NCBI lineage: Eukaryota > Metazoa > Chordata > Mammalia > Artiodactyla > Bovidae > Bubalus > Bubalus kerabau. Next base: position 27,331,434 of record NC_073630.1, on the reverse strand, counting down.
ACGTAAGAGCTATACCGAGATTGATAATGGAGGGTAGGAAATCTATTTGATCAATTAGATTATCAATTTTTTAAACCTATCAATTTTACTGCCTTGGGAAGCAGTAAACCTACAAAACCAAGTAAACATTTTATAAAAATAGTTTTCCAATATTTTTCCTTTAATAGTTTTGACCATAAGGGAATTATCATGACTAGTAAAGCGGCTTGTTGTTGATTTAATTTTTATTTTGTTTTAAATTTTTTTAATTGATTTATTTATATTTGTCACTTTACAGATGTATTTCCACTGCACAAAATTTTCCACCTCTGGGATACCTTACTGCTTGGGAATTCCTCCTTCCCATTCTGTATCGGAGTAGCAATTCTTCAGCAGCTGCGTGACCGACTTTTGGCTAATGGCTTTAATGAGTGCATTCTTCTCTTCTCGGACTTACCAGGTATAGAGATATAAAAATGGAATCACTAAGTGAAATTTAATTATGGGATAATGAGACATCCTTAAAACAATTTTCAAAAATAATCATCCAGATCTTCAGAATCTCTCCTGCTTGAGCCAAACTGTGTCCCTTATATACTACCTCTTTAGCCGGCCCAGCATTATAGATACAAAGCTGGGTCATACTAGCTCAGTCATTTATTTTCATGTCAGTGATGATGCCAAAAGGTGAAAGACAAGGGCAGGAGAAGGGGGAGAAGGGAGCATTGTGTGGCATATATGCCTTGCTTAGGATAGGCCTGTTTATCTTCAGCAGATAGATAGTAAATAAAGGCCACTTGGGAAGGTGTTCGAGAACCCAAGTTTTTACAAAGATGTAATTCACATGGAACGTTGGTCTCTCCTATCCATAGTTAACTTGCTAACTGTTTAATAGTTTAAAGACAGGAAACACTGTCCTCTTGAGAGAGCAAATCATACTCCAGGGGAGTTCTATGTTATGCTGGATAGTAAGTAAAGTTATATATTGTATTCATAAGTGAGGAACTTGTAAGTCTAGGAGTTGAATGGTTAATGTAGAAATATAGAATGCAAGTATAGTTTAAGCTTTTATGCTATAGCTGAAAAGATGGAAGTAATATGGTTGCATAGGATATAATTGTGGCAGGGAAAAAAAAAACTAAACTACATTTTTGCAGAAACAAAAGTATTTTTCAAGTAGAAAAATTCTATTTCAAATTGCATTTCCTTGGATCCAACCCATTTATGAGTTTATTGCTATTCTTAGTATTTGCAGGCAACCAAAGTGATTACTGAAAATAAACACACTTAAAATTATCCAAGAGATAAATTTTTCAAAAAATCAAAGAATAAAAAAAAGATATCTTAAGATTTTATATTTAATAAGTATTCTCAAGAGGTATAATAAACTGCTGCCTACCCCAGTTTTTATTTTTCGTGGCTGATCTATAGCTGGTATTTCAGCATTTTTCTGTTATTGAAAATCTTCATCCTTGTTGAGAAACTAATAAGAAACATTATGGGATTTGTTTAAAACTTCTCTTTCTACTTTCCTCCCAAACTAAAAGTATCACCATCAGCTTCCTAACTTATCAAACTTTAATTAAAGTTGAGATAGCTTCTTATATGAGCAAATAGTTAGTTTTTTTTTTTTTCTGGGAGATTCTTAATGTAAATCAAGTTATCTCTGGTTTTCCTATTGATGTTGAACAGTTACCCAAAAAAAAGCTAGTTTCACAAACTACAAATACTGTCTGTAACCGTGCAGATGTTTTCCTCTTGTTCCTAACTTGCCAAAGTGAACAGAGGATCATTGATTAGGATGAAAGGAATTTTTCTGGTCATGTCTAAAAAATACATGTTAGAAATGATGATTATGCATTTTTAAGTAAAGCAAATTTCTTTCCTTTCCAATTACATGCATAAATGTTCCGGCTATACACTGGTGAAGGAATCTATTTTCATATTGAACAGGCAGATTAGTGGTAACTCTGCTTATACATTAAAATAAAGTCATTATTTCTGAAATCAGAAAGTAAGAATATATGTTGATTAGCACTGACTCATTGAAAAGGAAAACACTACTTAGTTTTGAAAGTAAGATAGGATGCCTTCTATTGATGTGATTTGCATGGATCCTCAGTGCCATTATTCTGGCGCATCATTTACTTGGCCACTGTATATGATTCCAGTTGGGAAAGAAAAAGTTTATAAGAAAAAATGTGACTTAAAAAAAAAAAGGACAGAGGGGTTAAATGTAAACTTTGCCCTTAAGTACAGCTATGTTTCTTTTTACTTTTAATCACAGTGCACTTATTTGGGATGTCTTTCCTACTTAGATCTAAAAGATGTCTCTTTTCATCAAGTTGAGCCCCCTCACTATACCTGATGCTTGAAGAAACTCAGAAGTGGTCATGGGAAGGCCTAAAAAGTGAATCTGTTTTAATATACATACAAACACACTGAATATGCCTTTTCTAATCAGAATATTATGTGACATAAAGTTAGGACATATTTGAAAGAAAAAAAGCCATTTTTTTAAGACTGCAAAAAAAAGAGAAAGGATAGGTTAGCTCTATATTTTACCTTAATTCTTGAGATAGACTTTGTAGATAAAGACAGGTTAGAATTAAACATTAATTTGAACTCATTAAATATATTGTGCTTTACTGAAGTCCCCACTTAACTGTGTTTAAAAACATAAGTAAGCAATCAGAACAAATTTAGCTAAATTCTTTTCTGAAGCAGATTAGCAAATTCACTGTTCAAAACATCTGTTGACAGTAATGTAATGGAATCACCATCCAGTTGGTAACCTTGAAAACAAAATACCCTTGCATTTTTTTGTTGTTGTCCTATTCTAGTTGCTTTTTTCTACAAAGAGAGGTCCAAAAGCCCAGTGACTAAGAGCATGGAATGTAGAGCCAGATCACTTGGGTTTTAGATACTAGCTCTACCACTTTCATGTGTAACCTCAGGGACCTGACTCAGCCTCTTTGTATCTGTTTCCTTAGCCCTGATTTTATGTAAACAATCATTGTACCTACCGCACAGGATTGTTGTCCTAAGTAAATCAGTGCCAATGAATAACTTAGAGCAGTCCTTGCAAACAGCAAGAGCTATGTAAGTGATTATTATTATTAATGTTCTCATCATTATTATGATTTTCCTCACTTATTCCTTTCCATCGTGACTGCTTTCCTATTGGTAGAATAAATGAAGCAATCACCCTGTTTGGCTTTTTCTATAGATTATTGAGACTGATATCAATCATATAGATTTCCTTATTAGCAAAAGCAATTGAGGAATTACCTGAGAAGCCAAGTAAGCCTTCATTGTATATGTATGTATGCATATTATGACTAAGAAGAGTATCTCTTTTCATTGCTCAGAGACAACATAGTCTAGTGAATAGAAAGCACAGTCTTTGGAGTCAAGACATAAGAGTCTGAGTCCTAACTGTTCCACTCACTACCTGTGTGATCTTGGAAACTTTCAGTATGGTTCTCTTGCTGAGAAGAGTGATATGTAGAGTGAAATAGATGAGAGTTCATCCCCCAACTCGGGCATATATTAGCTGTGTGATCATGAACAAGTTGTTAATCTCTTTGGAAAGAGAATCCTATACATTAGGAAAGCTTTAGCAAAATGGAGCTAAAAATATCTGTTTTAGCGTTAAAATGAACACAGCAGATAATATGCATACTGCACTTGACACAAACCTGATACCAAATACTCATAACTATTTTTTAAAGTATGTGTAGCATTTAATACTTTTAACTTACAAAGAATGTATGATATTCAGTCTTTGTAAATTCCCTCTCTTTTCTTCCTCCTTTCCATAACTTTGTACTAACCTTTTAATTCTTGAAGAGAAAACACAGCAGAAAGGCATTATTATTTTTGCCAAAAACTGCTTCCAAATTCTGTCCCCTTTAGTAAATGATATAGTGTGATGTCACATTCCAAGGAGGTACAAGTGGTGCTAGAAAATTTTACTGGAAGTTCTTAACATGTATTGGTATGTGTGTCATTTAAGTACTAAAGGAAATAACCATGAGACCAGTATATTTGGCATTTTTTATACAATCTCAAAATAGTAGTAGGGTATTTTGGAAAAAATACTGGGTTTTTCATAGCACCATTCAGTACTGGATATTGGCCACTGGTGTTAAGAGTGTAGTTTCCAAAGTTACCACCGTTAAAGCCAACTACAGGATGAGATCTGTCAGCCTTCAGCCATATTATTCTGCTGTTGTGTCCATCTGGCTGACAAAATAATATTTTTGAGGATACATCTAAGCAGTTCCCAAGATGAATATAATAATCTGACTAAAACCAAAATGGTAATAATTTTAGAGTGGGTTTTTAATAGCTGAAATGTTTAATTGCTTTTTTGCTTTGTTGGTGTATATCCTTTTTACAGTTAAAAAATTAATTCAGCATATTTATGTGATTGTGGTTGAAATAAATTCCCAGAATGCATAACTTTGTACCTCTGAACATCTTCAAGCATAGGAATCTTTTAAAGTAAGAAAGAAGTTTTTCTTAGAGAATCTATAAAAGAAATTAGGAAATCTGTATGGAAGAACACTTCACTTACCCTCAGAGATTAAAATATTTACTTTACCTCTGAAAGGAAAAAATAAGTATGTATAAAGTATTTTGAAGGAAATACTGTGTATATTGAAGGAACTTGAACGTATGAAAAGTAAATCCTTTTTGCAGGAAGAAATCAGCAGTTGGTTGAAACATCTTAATTGTCTGATGTGTGTTTTATTACAGAAGTTTAATTAAAACATTTTAAATAAAACTTTAAGATGTTATCTCAGTATTACCTACATACTTTACAGTAGGATTCAACACATACATGAAAAATACTGGTAGTGTCTATCATGTAGCACTTCACTGGTTCCTCAAAAATATTGTAGCTCAGCAAAGGTATGTATCCCTTTTGACTTAAAGCAGTTTTGTAATGCAGTCTTTATTGTTATTTAGCATAGCATAGAATATGTCACGAAAATCACACGTATTTTGAGCAACACAGTTATGTACCAGGTTGTTTAAGATGTATGCTGAGAAATCCTAGCCATTTATTTCAAATAACATGCACATATTTTGAGACTTAGAGAAAAGTTATTAAAGTTATTAAAAACTAAGAAATAGAGCAAAGTACTAAAGTATGTAGACTCCTTAAAGCTGTGTGTTGTTATTTTCCTGTTTTTCCACAAGATGAAACTGAAAATCAATGATAATGAGAGTGAGGAGGAAATTCAATTTAGTTTATGAAATCATAGATTTAAGGTACTGGTGACAATCCCTGTGGTAGTAAAGTAGGAAAGAAGATCAATAAGAACTGATCTGGGTTTTCCTTTTTTTTTTTTTTGGATAGGGTTCAGTGAATAATTTCTTGCTTTCATTTAGGGATAAGTATAAATTAAATAGGGTTTTTATAGTATTTATGTATAATTTCCCAATTGTAAACAATGGCCCAGATTTTTTAAAACTCTACTTGTGACCCCTTTATTAAATAAATAGTTATAATGGTGATAAGTGCTACAGAAAGCAGTAGGAATTTATTACAGAACACTACCAAGTCTGAGGGAGGTAAAGAACCTTCTCTAAGAGAGTGATACTAAAGGTAATATCTGAAATTAATTGACTTTGGGAAGTAAGAAGTGGCGAGAGGGGAGCATCTTCTAGATAGAGGAAAGAAAGTGCTGCAAAAGCCCCAAACAACTCAAGGAACTGGAGTGGTATCCTTGGTGCAAGAAGGAAAGTGGTTAGAAAAGAGAGTGATCAAGCAGGATCTTAGGCCACATTAGGGATATTTTTCAAATATATCTGTAGAGGTATTTTCTTTCTTTTCACTGTTTTTAAAAGAATGAAAAGTATCCTTGAAAATATACTTTTCCTTCAATACGGCATTCCCAAAATAGAATGCTGTATTGATATTTGAAGTGCATTCTAGTCTCTGAACATTCCTTTCAAGAAGCTCTATAATGAGCAAAAGGCAAAGGATTCTTAACATGAGTATTCTCAGTAGGTATCCATAATTCCTTTTTTTCTGGCTTGTGGAGAGCTGATGAGATGAAAAAATAGAGCAATAATAGTACCCAGTTATTCAGTGAAGGTTTTGTATTGTCAGCCCTCTAAGATTTTATACTGTTTTACCTGAAGCTGAGAATCCATAATTGTTTACATTTTCTGCTTGTAGCTATGTAATGTTAATGCATGTCTATTTCTAAGCACATCTTCATGGAATTGCAAAAGGACAATCATATTGGAAATTAAATACGGAGATTTTACCCCCACCCATAGAAATTATGTGTTAACATTAAGATTTAGATGAAAGATTAAATTCTTCTGAATTTAAATTGGTTAAGGAGAGATGAAAGAGTAATATATTTTTATTGACATGATCACGTAGTCAGTGAAATGAAAATCATGAAAATGTATTTTCAAAATCTTGCTTAAGTTATCTCCTTGTTGGGAAGGGAATACTGTTTATTATTGTATGGAAAATGGGAAAATATGAAAGCAGATGTTAGAAAACATGACTTCCAAGCTGAAAATAAATGTCTATGAAAAAACACAAAGCCGGTAGAATAAATTGTGAATATTCAAATTGTAAGCTGTTTTTTGGAAGCTGGATAAATTCCTTTAACACTGAGCTAGTTGTTGCTCTTAGCACATCACTAATTTTGCAATACATAAATAGTTTATATGAAGAAGGCAATGGCAACTCACTCCAGTACTCTTGCCTGAGAAATCCCATGGACGGAGGAGCCTGGTGGGCTACAGTCCATGGGGTCATGAAGAGTCAGACATGACTGAGCCACTTCACTTTCACACGCTAGAGAAGCAAATGGCAACCCACTCCAGTATTCTTGCCTGGAGAATCCCAGGGACGGGAGCCTGGTGGGCTGCCATCTATGGGGTCGCACAGAGTTGGATACGACTGAAGTGACTTAGCAGCAGCAGCAAATAGTTTATAAAGTTAAAGGTTTCTTATGTATTCAGAAGTATAATGAAAAATAAAGTTAGGGTTAATCAGAATTTTCTACTTACCTTGAAAGTTGAGAGTAGATTAGAGTCCTGCTGCTGCTGCTGCTGCTGCTAAGTCACTTCAGTCGTGTCCGACTCTGTGTGACCCCATAGACGGCAGCCCATCAGGCTCCCCAGTCCCTGGGATTCTCCAGGCAAGAACACTGGAGTGGGTTGCCATTTCCTTCTCCAATGCATGAAAGTGAAAAGTCAAAGTGAAGTCGCTCAGTCGTGTCCGACTCTTCGCGACCCCGTGGACTGCAGCCAACCAGGCTCCTCCATCCATGGGATTTTCCAGGCAAGAGTACTGGAGTGGGGTGCCATTGCCTTCTCCAGATTAGAGTCCTAATACATCTTAAAGTTGGTCCCAAGGTTTCAAGGCTCTTTTCCATAGGAAGACTCTTCTCCATAGTAAAGCAGTCTTTTTTTATGATTGACAGGGATTCTGCGCTCTGAATTTTTTTGAGTAGTCCAAAAATTATCTTGCAGTCTCAATCAGGTATTAAACGTACTTTGTTTCAGGACCTCAATGATGGAATTTGTTTATTTTTGTTTTACTGTTGAGTATTTATGTGTGTGTTAGGTTTTGAAAGTATTTTTAAAATATACAGAACCATTTTACACTTCTGAAGTACCTTAAAAGTAGTCAACCTCAAAAATCTTTAAAAGTCAGAAGTTATGTTTAAAATTTCCCCCATATATACTGCTGATGGATAATGAAAATAATAATGTAAGGACCAAAATGAGTATATATATATATCATACCTAAAATGACTTTTAACATATACTGTTCTATATGTCATTGTTACTTTAAAATGTAATAATACTTTTGGGTTGCATTCTTTCCAGTCCTCTACCTAGCCTTTTGCATGCGTATGTGCTATCGCTTCAGTTGTATCCTGATCTTTGAGACCCCATAGACTGTAGCCCACCAGGCTCCTTTGTCCATGAGATTTTCCAGGCAAGAATACTGGAGTGGGTTCCCGTTTTCTTCCCCAGGGGATATTCCCTAGCCAGGGATCAAACCAGTGTCTGTTGCATCTCCTGCATTGGAAGGTGGGTTCTTTACCACTAGTGCCACCTGGGAGGCACCTAACCTTATATCACTATACAAAAATGAAAGTACAGTTAACCCTTGAACAACGCAGAGGTAGGGGTGCCTTTGCTTGCCACAGTTGAAAATCAAAATATAATTTACCATCAGTCCTTTATATACCAGTTCCTCTGTATCTGCTGTTCCTCCACATCCACTCTTCCTCAGTATCAACGGTTCTGCATCTACAGATTCAACCAACCGTGGATGGTGTAGTGCTGGCATATTTACTATTGAAAAATATCTATGTGTAAGTGGACCCATGCAATTCAAAACCTATGTCGTTCAAGGGTCCACTGTAATCTGATGTGTTCTTGTTGCCTTATCTTAAATGATGATCCTCAACAGAATGGAAAATAACTCCTTACTACGTATCCCCTCTAAGTGTGAGTGCGCTGAGTCAAACAGAAAACAAACCAATAAACAAGATCAGAGAAAATGAAGAGGAATAATATGCCATATGCTTATAGGCTACTTAGTAAATATTATATAGCATAGAGGAAATAACCAAAATTTTCATACTTTTATTTTAAAAATCTACGTTGGATTACCTTGAAAAATGTAAACCATTCAGTCCTTCAGTAAAAACATGTATCAGTCATATGAAAAAATGCTTACTGAGCTTGAATACAAGGTTCTATTGCCAAGAAAGAATCAGATTTCCAGTTTTGTTTTGGATTCAGTGTTACGTATAAAAGAAAAGGAGAAAACAATGGCTACTGCTGAGCTGGTGCTGGGTCTTCCAAGCTGCTGCATTGTTCTTTTTTTCTGAAGTGAGCTGTGTTCTATTAGCAACACCAGCTGCTTTGCATCATAATATGTATCTACTCAACTGCTAAATGATCAAGACAGTTATGTTAAGAATAGAAAACAGTTTAAGTATCTGTGTATCAGTAATGCTTATTGCATTTCCTATTTTATTTCTCACTTCATTGTAGGCGCTAAGCAGCAGAGATGATAAATGCTTAGCAAAATGTGCCAGTAAGCACATGCACACATATCAGGGATGCGAAAGTCTGAGAGAAGTAAAGTAGGAGCCCAGGAATGTATTGTACCATCATTTCCCCCTCAGACCGCATAACCAAGATTGTGCTTATAAAATGTGCTCTGTCCTTCATTCGACAAATATTTATGTGTGTGTGTATGTAATGTGTACATATATGTATGTGTATAATTAATCTTATTACTGGTTTATCATTCTTGTACTGGCCCAGAGCATTTTTGCCTAACTATTTAAAGGGGATTCAATGGTACCCTGTAACTATGACTAACACTTCTAATTTGAATTATATTAATTCCATGTAGTATTACTTCCTGGTTCCATTAAGTCACCTGACTAAGGAGGTGTTAAAAACGACAATATAAAATTAGGCTTTTAAAAGAATATTTAGAATGAGTGAGGAGATCACAACAAATTACAAAACAAAAATAGCATAATATTTTTATTCATTATATGTCTGACATATCTCTGTATTTGTCCTCCTCTTTTGCTTCTTATTCATTGATTCATATAACAGTAGTTGTGTATTATTTTCTATAGAAAACATGAATAATCAGTCTTTTCACAGGCTTAGTTGGTTGAGCTTTGTTTTTTAATATTGATAATAGTAATGCATAAAACATATCACTTACCCAAGGTGTGGCTTCTGTTTGTTTGCTGCAAGTTTGTTTCCTGTAAACACAGGAATGCTATTTTTTTGTGAAGTTCCTGTCAAAAAAAAAAGAAAAAAAAAGTTAATGGTGCACCTATAACTGTGTATATAGCATTATTGAAGTATATTTCTAGAAGGAAAAAATTTCTCTTTTGATCAGGCATCGAAGAGAACCTAATTCTCTGCTTACAGTTTCACATGTTTAATGTTTTGAATTTTTCAGTCTTATTTTTGGCTGTGTACATGTCAACTGTGTTTTTCCTGCACATAAACTTTTGGTTCTAGAACACATTCACATTGCTCCTATATAGTAGGCATTGGGGATATTCCAGGAAATCATTTCTAGAGTTAGCAATAACTTTACTATATTGTCAAAGATAAGCAATGCCAGACACTAATTAAAGTGGTAAGCACAGGTTTTAATCAGTATTACACTATTGCAATAATACCCCAGTGTGAAGTGAAAAACTGTAAAATATGTGAAGGAGGGCGTTGGGTCCACGTGAAGTACATCTGCATTTGCTAATAGACACCAAAGTTAGGCTCCTACCTTCCCACAGAGGTACCTATCTTAAGACAAGGACCCTATCTTCAGTCATTTCCTGGAACAAATAGTAAATTCTTCTGGCAGCCTTGGTTTTCTAAAGAAGGCATTCATAGGGTGTTAGGGTCATCTGAAGGATATGACCTTGACTTGCTATATATTATGTTGAGAGTCTTGTTCAGGCCAACTTTTTAGGCCAAGATTGAGACATAGTTGAGAAAAGGCTTAGAAGAGTCTAGCTAGACTTGATCAAGGAGGAAATCTATGTCAATACCCAAAAGTGACTTAACATAACAGAAAAATACCCATTAAACCATACTAAATATATCTCTAGTTTAGCTTAATTATATCAGAGTATTCACAGCCACTATGTTTTCCAACACAAGAGGAAGTGTAATGGAGTTGAAATTGGTATAAATAAAGACAAGTTTTCACTGATTGTGATTTAAATATTTTTACTTTTGCAAATTTTACAAAACATGACCATAGAAACAGTAAATTTGGAGGTACATTCTTTGGAGTAGCAGAATCGTAAAAGACTTAAAACTCAGAATCAGCAGCATAGCCAAGAGCCAGAGAGAGGAAATGTCTACAGTTACAATATCCAGTCTTCTCCATGGTCAGTTCCTAGAATACTGGCAAGGATTAGTTTAGACAGGTTAAAGAATAATTCTCTGGAGAAATGTAATGTTCCCCAAAAGAGCAATACCTTACTTTTGGGGATCTTCTAACAAATGACCATATCCCCAAGTTACCTATAGTGAATCCACCAGTAACAAAGCCTTGCCCACATATTCAGAACTTCCAATATAATATTTAGTGCTGTTCTTTTAAATACCACCAAACCTCTGGGGAAAGTCTCCAGCTAAAAAACACAGAATAGCACCTGCTGAATAAAGGAATATCCTCAGAAAAGCAATTATGAGAAGATAAAATAGCTATGAAAATCCAGGATTTTTTAAAGTATTAATATGACAAAAAAGACTTACTGGAAATTAAAAATGATGTGGAAATGCATTCAGCTTTATATGAAAGAGTTGGGTGATAAAGCTTAAGAAAGCCCTCAGAGAATACAAAAAAAATACAGATGGAAAGTAAGAGGAAAGGGCAAAATTATTAGAAAATCTATTCAGGATGTTCAGGACTCTTCTAATGAAAGAAGAGAGAAGGAAAAAAATGAGAAATTATTATAGATATTACACAATAACTTTTTCTGCAACTGAAGGATTATAATAAGACCATCATTATGAAATTTCAGAACACCAGAACTCCTAAAAGTTTACAGAAAAGAAGAAAATCACATATATGTGATCTTAAAATTGCATCAAATTCCTCAGAAGAAAGACAATATATAGAGCACTTGCCTTACATAACTCTGAAGAAAAATAAATCAATCCTAGAATCTTATGACTAGACCAACTATCAGTCAGAGGCAGAATAAATATATTAAAAACATGGACAATTCCAAAATAATTTGCTTTCTGTGCATCCTTTCTTAAAAATTACTGGGAAATGTGTTCCACCAAAATGATGCAGTAAATCAAAAGGGAGGAAATAATATCTTAGTGCCCAAATTAGGGATCAAATATAGAGGGAATTAGGTGATGGTAATGAGAAGTGCCATGTAAACAGCTGTTCACTCTATCTGAAAAGCAGTTCATACTCATTAAAGCAAAAGAATGGAGGGCTTCAGGAGAGAGATCTTTTCCACTTACCCTTGCCCAAATGTAACATGAGTTGCATTTTATAATTTTAAAAATAGTTTAGTATTTATGAGAGGGAACGATAGTAATGGATAAGATAGGTAAACTATGATTTACAAAAGTTATTTTTCTGAGTGTACCTCATGGAGCTTGGAATCAAACCTGGGAAAGCATAATCCAGGGTGCATACTTTTTCACAAATGCATTATATCAAAATGAGAATGCAAGGTAGAATGTAGTAGTGCTCTAGGATGAGAGGTTATTTTTAAAAGAATAATTGCATATTTTAATGTACAGTTTATAAAGTACTTTTCATAATATTTTGGTTATGATAAAGTACTTTGGAAGGATTTTGAGATGGAAGGATGACATGGGTCAAGAGAATGGAGAATGGGATATTTGCCAGTAGTAATAATCAGGCTCAAATTGGGGTGGATGCCAGTGAATTCTCACGATTCCCTGTAAACCTTTTATGGTATTGGTAGGGTGTTTTGGAAGCAGATATAAACGACTTTTCCATACCAGTGATTTAAGGACTGAACTACAACCTCTCATCTGCATCAGTAACTTGACCTCAAGCTTTTAATGGGTGACAGATGTATCAAACTGATTTGAGCACTACAGATGCAAAATTTATGGTCCAAAATTCTTTTCCTTTGGAAATTAAACAGTGTGAAGTAGATAAACTTTTTTTTAAGATGACAGAGTTTTCTCTCTTTAGCTGCAAGTTTTTAACTTAATGATATTAATTGGAAATGTTTTAAAATAAATTGAACATATCTCTTCTGTCTCAAGTGGAGTAGAGGAATGTATCTGAACTTTTATTTTTCTTCTCATTGGTGTTTGTATTCTTCTCTTTGTGGAATATTAAGTTGATGATGTTAAAGAGCTTTTTAGAAGAATACATTTCCTATTGACAATTTCTCAAATAAATGGGCCCGCGCTTCAAAACATGTTTAACTCTTGTTTTATAGATTTTGTGTTAGGAATATAAAGCATAGGTGTTAGGTTTGTGTTAGGAATATAAAGCATAGGTGGTGATGAAATCTGACCTCTTTGTGCAGCAATGGAAGTAACCAACTGTGAAGTTGGCAAGCATCACTAAGAGCAGATAAAGCAATGTTTAATTGAGTAACTGGTCTTTCTAGAGCTGCTGGCTATTGTTTCCCAAATCTAAATAAATTGGGAAGTGAAAGATGCCTTATAATCCTATAGTAACTTCAGAGATTCTACTGGTGGTAACAACAGTTAACACATTCAATCACTTAACTTCATTATGTGTTAATTTCTTCATCTTCAACAGAAATCAGGGGATTGCATTTCCTGTCTACCTGAACCACTAAATTAAATGAGCTTAGTGAAAGTATACAACACCTGTCACATAATAGATGTTCAATAAGTGTCCATTTCTCTGCCCTTCTCTAAGAGTTTTCCACCTTATAAAAGCAGACAGTTCTATAAAGGCATGACTCATGAACCATTCACAGAATCAATTTAAGTGCCTATTTCCTTTTTCCTTTATATGTAAGCACTTCATTCCAAAAAGGGAAATAGGGACCTTATCCCTCTGTAAGGGATTTGATGTATTTTTCTCCATTGCTTATCTGAATGGACACAATTGGACTTTTACAGAGGAAATGATGATAACTACCTTTTACTATATTAGGAATATAGAAAGGAAAAAGCTGGTCCATGCTAAACTCTTTCATCCTAGCCAAATTCTTCAATTTCTACTGCCTTTCTGTGATAACTCCATTTCCCCATAGAGTTACAGCTTTACTCTCCATCAGAAATGTTAATATTAATCTCCTCATGGGTTGCAGTCTTATTGACACACACACACAATAATTTAGCATTGTAATAAATTTCCTATGTATATTACCTCTGTATCAAAGGTGTTTAAATTTCTTTCAGATCAGAAAAAGAAAAGAAAATTTTCTTTGAAAAAATTTTCTATCATTTTTAATTGGGTGCATTTTATTTCTCTATATGTGATACCTCACTTAAACTTTTCTGCACTTAAATCAAGAAATTCTTTTTAAAAGGGGATAAATACTGAATTTAGATTTTGATTAATTTTTGTCCTGATTATTTTATATCTTCTGTAATAAGTGGAAGTGAAACTGTTAGTACACTTTACTTGAAATCATGGTATATTAACATCTGAATCTTTTGTTTGCCCACTCCCAAATTCCAACTTCTTTCTACTCAACCTTTATTTTTTAATTTGAGAAAGTAAAAATATTATTAAAGTTAAAGAAGCAGATTCTCTAACAAGAATGTATGATTAATATATTTAACTTTTTGAATAATGATATACTGAAATATATTCTATATATGTATCATGTGTCTACATAATAATACCAGATATCCTCTATCATTCTAATCATATGTTGATTAACATCCATATTACTTTTTACTGACCTCTTTTCTAATTAGTTTTCATTTTAGCCATATTTGTACATATGTATTTAGGACAACTTGTGTTTCTTACAGAAAGAGAGCAATAGCTTCCATATTTGCTTTTTTTAATATTTTTTTCTATCTAGAAATTGACATTGAACGCTGTGTGCGAGAATCAATCAACCTGTTTTGTTGGACTCCTAAAAGTGCTACTTATAGGCAGCATGCTCAACCTCCAAAGCCAACATCTGATAGCAGTGGAGTCAGAAGTTCAACACCTTATTTCCCCATTGAGTGTCCAGATCCTCCAAAAACAGATCTGGTATGTATTTGCTTGACTTAATTTATAAATTGTAAAAGAAGATGGATATTATATTAATACACTTTAGCATCTTTATTGTTCATAATACAATAATCACTTATGTTCTTTTAACATAGCTCTCTTCTAGGATGTTGTATTCATACAACTGGTTCAGGTCTTGAGGCCAACCAAAGGTGAGAGCTTAGTTAAGGCCTTCTCAGGTCTTTCCTATGCATGCAAACATCCTGTGTGTGCATAGATAGACTTCTAGATTCCCAGGATTCTGTTAGCACTTTCAAATTCCCCTGTGGACATTGAATTCCTCAGCTTTTAATTTTAGTGTTTTTATTTTTATTGTCAGCTTATTCTTTGCTCCTACTGTTATGGCTACTTCAGGCAGCCACAGTATTAAACAGTTGCTGCTGACTATTTTTGACAGATATCTTCAGAGAAGTGTCTCTTTGAACGGAGAGGGTTGTGAATCAGGTCAAATAAAGGCAAGCATTGTAAGGAGAGGTTTCTAGGAAACTGGAAGATAGGTCAAGTAATCATAACCTGCTGAAATGACACTTTTTGGGAGCTCTAAAACCATTCTGTCCAGTCCAGTGGTTGCTAGATTTCTGGTTTGTGAGACTGTTGGTTTTTAAGGTGACTGTGGAACTGAGGAGAGGGAAATGAGAGTAGGGAAAATTAAAACTCCACAAATCTTACATTCTTACTGAAATTCAGATGTTTCTTTTGACTACATACTCTATAGATTGCAGCAGACAGACCTTTGTTAAACTTCCAGAATTCTAAAAAGTTTATTTTGATAATCTGTGCCAGTATTCTCATTGTGTTTTGAAGGAGCGGCTTTTCTGAGATTCTTACTTTGCCATTCTCACTGGTGTCACTCATATTCTATGCTATTTGTCCACTACATTTTAATTCCTCAATGAAACAAAACGATTGAGAAATAGTTGATTTTAAAAGCTCAAAAAGGAAGAGTGACAGCTCAAGTAATGTGAAACTTCCATTTTGTGATTAAGTGAAATTTTACTAAGGAAAATTACTGTTTATTTTAAATTTGAATAAGTGGTTTTAAATCTTTGCTGTTACATTCTCATCTGACATGAGATTTTTGTTTAAAGTGTTTAATAGTTTGAATGTCACTAAACCCGAAGTCCCTTAATATGTTGCTAATTATGATAAGTGTCAGAGTACTGGGTCAATTTGCTAAAACTTTGTAATACAAAACTAACTTTTTTTGTATACTCATAAATCTGATATATTATTCCCAACACGATACTAAGAATGAAAGAGAAAAATGTATTATTTACATAAAATGTTGCTATCTGAAGAATATTCAAGTTTTGGTTCACTTTTGTTTAGAATTTATTTCATTCTTTTTATATTTCAACCATAAAGAAAAATATAATAAATAGTGTAAAAATGCATTGTTTTTCAACAATAGTCTGAATACATATTGTTAAACAGATGTCATTCAAGTTACTGAATTAAGAGTACCTACATTCAAAATTTGCATTTAGTGAAGGATATACCGACAGTAAGCAAAAAAAGTAAACATTTAGTGTGTTTTCTAGAGTCTACATATAAGTAAGATCATGTGGTATTTGTCTTTATCTGTCTAACTTATTTCACTTAGCATAATATCCTATGGATTATCCATGTTGTTACAAATGGCAGGATTTCTTTTTTAATGGTTGAGTAATATTCCATCATATACGTATACACGACACTTTCTTTATCCATCCATCTGTTGTCGAACATTTAGTGGCATTTAGGTGCCATTGTGGAAATTAAACAATAAGAAAAAAATAAATGGGACTGCATCAAACTGAAAAATTGTTATACAACAAAAAAAACTATCAATAAGATGGAAAGGCAGTCAGTCTTATGAATGGGAGAAGATATTTGCAAACTATATATTCAGTAAGGGGTTAACATCCAAATTACACTAAGAACTCATACAACTCAAAATCAAAGAACATACAACCCGATTAAGAAATGGGCAGAGGACCTGAATAGACATTTTCCAAAGCCATAAAGTATATGTTAGTTGCTTAGTCATGTCTGACTCTTTGCGACTCCATTGACTTTAGCCCATCAGCCTCCTCTATCCATGGAATACTCTAGGCAAGAATACTGGAATGTATTGCCATTCCCTTCTCCAGGGGATTTTCCTGACCCAGGGATTGAACCTGGGCCTCCCATACTGCAGGAAGATTCTTTATTGTCAGAGCTACCAGGGAAGCCCTTCCAAAGGCATACAGATGGCTAACAAATACATGATCAACATCACCAATCATCAGGGAACTGTAAATCAGAACCCCAATTTGATATGCACTCATACTGGCGACTTAGCAGCAGCAGCAGCATACTGTTAGAATTGCTATCGTCAAAAAGACAACAAATAATTAATTGGCAAAAATGTGGAGAAAGGGAACCTGTGTGCACTGTTGGTGAGATGTAAATTGGACCAGCCACTGTGGAAAACAACAGAAAGGTTCCTCAAAAAATTAAAAATAGAACGGCCATATGATCTATGGCAGTTTCACTTCTGGGTGTTTACCTGAAGAAAGCAAAATTAATTTGAAAAAAATATCTACACATCAGTGTTCATAGCGGCATTATTTATAGTAACCAAGATATGGAGGCAACCTAAGTGTCCATCAATAGATACATGGATAAAGATGTGGTATTTTCATACACACACAATGCAGTATTACTGAGACAAAAAATATTGAAATCTTGCCATTTGCAACAACATGGATGAAACTTGAGGGTATTTTGGTCAGTGAAATAAATCAGAGAAAGAAAAATATCATATTATCTCACTTATTTGTTGAATCTAAAAGACAAAAAAATAACAGAACAAAGTGAGACCGTACTTACAGATACAGAGAAGAAACAGGTAGTTGCCTGAGGGAGAAGGATGTGGCAGAGGGGTGTGTGTAAAATAGGTGAAGAAGATGAAAAGATAAAGACCTCCATTTATAAAATAAATAAACCATGGAGATATAATACACAGTATAAGGAATGTGGTCAATAATATTGTTATAACTTTGTATAGGGTTAGATGGCTAGTAGACTTATGGTCTTCCCTGATAGCTCAGTTGGTAAAGAATCCGCCTGCAAGGCAGGAGACCCTGGTTCAGTTCCTCAATCGGCAAGATCCCCTGCAGAAGGGTTAGGCTACCCACTCCAGTATTCTTGGATTCCCTTGTGGCTCAGCCGGTAAAGCAGGAGACCTAGGTTCCATCCCTGGGTTGGGAAGATCCCCTGGAGAAGGGAAAGGCTACCCACTCCAGTATTCTGGACTGGAGAATTCCGTGGATTGTATAGTCCTTGGGGTCACAAAGAGTTGGATATGACTGAACGAGTTTCAATTCACAGACTTATGGTACTGATCATTTCATAATGTCTACAAATGTCAAATCACTGTCTAGTACACCTTAATCCAATATAATATTGTATTCCAGCTATATTTCATTTTTTAAAAGGAGAAGAGGAAAAGGACAATGGAAAATGCCAAGAAGTGGGAGTCTGGAGAACATTAGAGAAGAGTTACCATTTTATGTGAGAGACTCAAAGAAAATCTCAGAGAAGGCAATGGCAACCCACTCCAGTACTCTTGCCTGGAAAGTCCCATAGACGGAGGAGCCTGGTAGGCTGCAGTCCATAGGGTCGTGAAGAGTCATACATGACTGAGCAACTTCCCTTTCACTTTTCACCTTCATGCATTGGAGAAGGAAATGGCAACCCCAACCCACTCCAGTGTTCTTGCCTCGAGAATCCCAGGGACGGGGGAGTCTGGTGGGCTGCCGTCTATGGGGTCGCACAGAGTCGGACACGACTGAAGCGACTTAGCAGCAGCAGTAACAGCAAAGAAAATCTATCTAATAAGGAGACATTTGGGAAGAGAACCTAAAAGAAGTGAGAGAGTGAGCTATATATATTTCCTGAGGAAAAATGTTCCATCTTGCAAGTGCAAGGTAGTAGCATTGCTTTGAATGTTAGAGGAACAGTAAGGATACTATACATAGAATGGAATGAGAAGAGTGTTGTTGTTTTTGTTGTTTAGTCACTCAGTGGTGTCTGACTCTTTTGCAAACCCATGGACTTTAGCTTACCAGGCTGTTCTGTCCTTTAAAGATATACAAACTTACTATTACAATAGTAAGTATTAATTTTTAAAGAAAAACCAACAGATATTGCTGACTCATGAATGTGAGGTACAAAAGAGAGAGTGTGTGAAAGAAAGTGTCAGTTGCTCAGTCATGTCTAACTCTGCAACCTCTGGACTGTAGCCTGCCAGGTTCCTCTGTCCATGGAATTCTCTAGCCATTCCCTCCTCCAGGGGATCTTCCTGACCCAGGCATTGAACCCGCATCTCCTGCATTGCAGGCAGTCTTTACCATCTGAGCCTCCTCGTGGTTATCCAGGTCATTAAGACCTTTTTTATATAGTTCTTCTGTGTATTCTTGCCACCTCTTGGGCTGGCAAAAAGTAATAGAAAAAAAATAAAATAAAAAAGAAAGTAATAGAAATAAAAACAGTTTTCTTACTATGTAGAAGTTAAAAATAAACCAAAAAATAAAATAAACAACTTCTTTTTTACTCTTCAAATAAAGAATACATTTCCAATAAAAATTCTAGAGTATCTAGAAAATAATCAGAACCTATTAGTACAGCACAAGTAGATATTTCTCTTAACCACTTACATGATCCCTTATGTATATTAGATATTGATTTATTGTCCCTATCAAGTCATTTTATTTCAGCTAGCTTTTGGAAGATTGATAGAGTTTATATAAGTAAAGAAGATAATTTCTTTTTTATCACCATGAGAAATCTCAACACCATTCTAAAGATTTATGGAAAATAAAAATAATGTTCCATATTCACCTAATTTTGCTTTACTTACTTTTTCCAAAGCATACTCTGCTTTGGTAAAGAGCAGGTTCACTGGAAGAGACCACATTTCCTCTGCTAAGGAGGGAACTTGCAACACTATGGAGTTCCACCATTAATGTTCTGAAGTGTTAGGTTATGCAGAGGCTAAAATTTTATAACACATGTATTGTGACTTTGTGAATATTAAGTATGTAAAGAGTTGAAAGAAACTGGGTCGTTGAAATTATTCACAGTAAAATAAAGGAGTTCTTAAATACACAGATTTGAAATTAAAATTTAAATTACTCATTACAGTTTTTCTGCTTATACATTTAATATCCTTTTAGTTTGAACATACCTTTCTTGAATTCTATAGTCTAAACCTACCAAAGATCATTTCTTCTTGTTAACTATTGATATCATGGTATTGTGTGTGTGCAAGTTGTATTTAATTGTTACATTTTATTTAAGTGAATTTAGTGCTCCCAAAAATTACTCTGTAGTAAACATCATGAGGAAAAATGTATGACTTCATATTTATAAATGCAGCTGTAAGTTGCTGAAGGAGGAAACGGGAAAAGTAAATCCAAAAGAAGTGGCAAAACCAGGGAAGCATATTCTTAAACTCTAAGTTGGTTTCATTAGTACTGTATTTTAATTAATTATGAGACTTTATACAGAGAAGAATTGTATTAGGGGAAGCTCAGAGTACTTGGCAAGAAATATCTTGGTTAGGTGAGAGGACAAAAACAATTTCAGCAAGACTTCTGAAGTCTCTCTAATGTTAAAAGGGGAATCTTGATAAGAACAGTCATTCCTAAACAGAGCCGATGCTCAGAGGGAGAATATCTTTGATCCCTCTCTAAGCTAAGTCAGACTTTTCCTTCTGTTAGTCAAAGAGAGAACTCCTCCAGATTGGATAGAGCTAATGAGAACTTGTTTCTGAGGTTAAGGAAGTGAACTTCTCATGAGTAGTCTGTCAGAGTCCGACACTTAGGACTGGCTGGATTAAAATTACATGGCAAAGCTATATCTATTAACATAATAAGGAAAATGAAGTGTAATAGGTAAAGGCTTCCTATTTTTGAAATCCATGGTATTTGTTTTTCTTTAGGGTTTATTAATATAGCTGATTGTTTTCTGTACCTATAATTTATCTTGTTAGTCATTTATAATAGCCTAACACTATATTTTAATCCATTTAGCATGATCATGAGGGTGCCAGATTATTCAGTCTCTATATGTGCCTATATTTCCTTTACTAAACTAAATTCGTGAAGAGTAAGAACTGCATCTTAATGATTTTTGTGTTCCCGTTGCTTAGTATAATGCTTGATGCATCGTAACCTCTTAAGAAATGAAATAATAAGATACATCTCTGATAATTTACGTGTGCGTTAAAGATCCCCAGGGCCCAGTTCAATGGCCAGGAAATAGTGTGCTCTCAATATACATGTATTTAGTTGAAGTAATTACCACAAATAAGGTTTTACTAGTGAACTCTCAGTTGAACAAAGCATTAATCCACAACTCATTATTCATCAGGCATGTTAACTGCATCTACTTATCCTTCATAGCATACATTTTACTGATCATTTTAGTGGTACATGTTTGCCATTGCTTTCTGTCATTGACCGTTCATATTTTTTCTCATTTTAAAACTCCATTTGCTTCACTGCAGCAGTCTAAAACTTGAAATATTTACATATTGAATATCTTCAACATTTACTGCTGCCCCTTTTTTGTGAAGTGTGAGAAATCAAAATTCCAGTTGCATATTAAAGATATATCTTCTTCTGAGTTATAGAAATCCCTGGGTCTTCTTTTGCTAAATCATTAAATTAGTAAATGCCACTTTTCTGACTGTAGATACTTCGGTGTTCACAGTCTGTTCTGAATGGAGCAGTGCCCTCTTAATTCAGTGAGTGAAACAAGGGCAGAAAAATGCCCAGAGCCAGACAAGAATCAAATAATGACTGAAGGAGCACTAGATTTCTCGAGTGTACTGTACCGAGGAAGGTTGGATTGTAGGGTTGGATCTTGGGAAGGAAAAGAGATGTTTACAAGTTTGGGATAGGAGGGTATTGAGGATGGAGTTTTTGATAGAAAACACAAAAGAAGAAAATAAATAAGAAGTCTTGTCATCTTTGGTGAAAATAACACTTGTCATGACTTAGGATAGAATATCCTGTTTAGAATAGGCCCAGGCCAGCAGCTGGACTGATCTGAGCCACGGCACACTTCCCCACAGACATCAAGGTGAGACTTTGACATGGCATTAGCATATCTACATTGCAGTTGACAGGAAGGTTATGCTGGTGACGGTTTTTGTTCCTTTGCAGTTTGATTTAGTTCAGTATGGATTTGAGACAGTTCCTAAAGCAGTTTTTTTTCACTAGTTAAGTCTATCGAATATATTTTCTTCATGAAGACTGTTGGGCACAGGTAGCACAATTCCAACTTGCTAATGAATATCTGGGTTCTTGCACTGAGATCTTTCTTATGCATACTCAAAGTCCAGGGATGTCATTTCATGTATCAGTGACATTCCATGGCATTTAAAGAGAAACGGATTCTGGCGCTATTCTACAGAAGGGCTAGCAACAAGAGACACATACAGGATTCTGTGAGTCTAATGATTTTCACAATCCCAGGGTTTAAATGTCTTGTTTTTTTTTCAGCTATCCTTCCAGGATATCCTATAAACTATGCAAAATAAATAAACAAGCCTTGTTATATGATATATACTACCAAAATTTCAGTTTGTTAAACCCAATTTGTATATGTGCTAACAAATAAAGGTGAATAATGAAAAAGAAAAGGCAGCTTTTATCTGAAATATTCTCATATCGCCTAGAGAATTAATGTTAAAGTTTATTTGTTTCTTCATTTCTCCCCAAAGCCAAAATGAGCAACTTAACTGGAATTATTCCAGATATGTCTATGTGAATTATAGGTTACTGCTCCTAAATCCGGAGAAGGCAATGGCAACCCACTCCAGTACTTTTGCCTGGAAAATCCCATGGACGGAGGGGCCTGGTAGGCTGCAGTCCATGGGGTCGCTAGGAGTCGGACACGACTGAGCAACTTCACTTTCACTTTTCACTTTCATGCAGGGAGAAGGAAATGGCAACCCACTCCAGTGTTCTTGCCTGGAGAATCCCAGGGACGGCAGAGCCTGGTGGGCTGCCATCTATGGGGTCGCACAGAGTCGGATACGACTGAAGCGACTTAGCAGCAGCAGCAGCAGCTCCTAAATCCTATAGAAATTAAGTAAAACAAACATTAGCAAAGAATAGATTAGAATCCTGACATACTTCGTTTAATTAATGCATTTTAAACTTTCATGCTTATTAAATAGATACTTGAAATAGTTTAAGATTAATGTTTGTTTTCTTGAATAAACTAAATGGTTCCCAGTGAATTCAAATAGCCCTCTTATGGAAAACTAGATTCCCACATGTACTTTTGCCCATTTCCAAATCCTATTTTCAGTTATATTCATCTGTTTCAGTTTCTTTCTTTCCCAGTACTAGTACCAAGAGATTATTAAAATTATAACTATATCATACGTTTGGCACTGTGTTTCTACATGAATTGTAGAATTGGCTTGTCGTTTTCCCTCCTCCCCTGGGAAAAATCTCATTTTGGTATTTATGTTGTGATTAAGTTTGTAAAAAGTAGAAAAAATTGATGTACAGTAATGAGTTTTATATTTTCCAAAATTAGGATATGCCTTTCTATGTATTCATGTCTTGTAGTTTCTCTATGGTGTTTTATTTCTTATGTGTTTCTTGTTTGGCTTATTACTATTTTAACCTTTCTCTTGCCATTATTATTAGGATATTTTATTTCATTGTATTTTCTAGCTGGCTATATATAAAGAAAGATGCTGGCTTTACAAACAGTTTAATGTAGTGGTAAACAGCTACATTGTTTAGAATAGATTAGAATTTCAAAACCCAGGTCTGCCATACCAACTGTATGACCTGTTTGCTTATCCATCAAACAGAGATTAATAATTTTACATGCTTCATCAGATTATTGGGAGTATTAAAATAGATGGTATATTCAGAACATTGCTGGCACATAGTAAACACTCTGTAAGTTTTCACTTTCATCCTCATTATCATTATCATTTATCTGCCATGTTAATGTTCTCTCATTATTTGTAAGTTTTTCCATTGATTTAAATTTTCCAGTTGTATATCATCTAAAAATTATAATTTTGCTTCTTTGCCAATTCTATCCATCTTATATCTATCTGTTGTTTAGTTAATTAACCTCAGTCTTCAGAACAGTGTTAAATAACAATGGTAATGATGGACAGAGCTTCCCAGATGGTATAGTAGTAAAGAATCCACCTGCCAGTGCAGGATATGCAAGAGACGCATTTGGATCCCTGGTTCAGGAAGATTCCCTGGAGTAGGAAACAGCAACCCACTACAGTATTCTTGACTGGAAGATTTCATGGACAGAGGAGCCTGGCAGGCTACAGTTCATGGGATCACAAAGAGTCGGACATGATTGAGCATGATGGTGGACATCTTTAGTTAACATTTAGAGTTAGTGGCAGTGTTTCTGGTGTTTTACTTGCTCAGTTTTGACTTCAAAGATAAATTTTATAGGTTATGAAAGAACCATGCATTCTGATTTCTTAAAGAGTTTTATCAAATATCTTTCAACATGTTTTTTGGATATTCAGAAGTAAATAAAGAGAAACAATAACTATTATTGGCTCCTGAGATTTTTATTGTTTCAGTTTTTGGAGCCAGCTGTAAATCTAGGCTCTGTCCTCATTTCTGTTTATATAGAGGGTATTGACAGTAAATACCACAAGCTCATTAGAGATCTCACCAGCCTTGTCTTTGGTACAGCAATCGCTAGACTTTCTCCCATAGATGTTTCTTGGCACTTCAACCAGAGAGCATTTCAGTCATTACTTGACTTTGGTTATATAATGAGGAGAGTGATGAGAGAATTTCCCAAGTGACAAGGAACACAGGAGCAAAAATTTCCTTCGATGTATAAGATGTTCAAGCTGGTTTTAGAAAAGGCAGAGGAACCAGAGATCAAATTGCCAGCATCCACTGGATCATGGAAAAAGCAAGAGAGTTCCAGAAAAACATCTATTTCTGCTTTATTGACTATGCCAAAGCCTTTGACTGTGTGGATCACAATAAACTGTGTAAAATTCTTCAAGAGATGGGATTACCAGACCACCTGACCTGCCTCTTGAGAAACCTATATGCAGGTCAGGAAGCAACAGTTAGAACTGGACATGGAACAACAGACTGGTTCCAAATAGGAAAAGGAGTACGTCAAGGCTGTATATTGTCACCCTGATTATTTAACTTATGTGCATGAGAAACACTGGGCTGGAGGAAGCACAAGCTGGAATCAAGATTGGCGGGAGAAATATCAATCACCTCAGATATGCAGATGACACCACCCTTATGGCAGAAAGTGAAGAGGAACTAAAGAGCCTCTTGATGAAAGTGAAAGAGGAGAGTGAAAAAGTTGGCTTAAAGCTCAACATTCAGAAAACTAAGATCATGGCATCTGGTCCCATCACTTCATGGGAAATAGATGGGGAAACAGTGGAAACAGTGTCAGACTTTGTTTTTCTGGGCTCCAAAATCATTGCAGATGGTGATTGCAGCCATGAAATTAAAAGACGCTTACTCCTTGGAAGGAAAGTTATGACCAACCTAGATAACATATTCAAAAGCAGAGATATTACTTTGCCAACAAAGGTCCATCTAGTCAAGGCTATGGTTTTTCCTGTGGTCATGTATGGATGTGAGAGTTGGACTGTGAAGAAAGCTGAGCACCGAAGAACTGATACTTTTGAACTGTGGTGTTGGACAAGACTCTTGAGACCCTTGGACTGCAAGGAGATCCAACCAGTCCATCCTAAAGGAGATCAGTCCTAGGTGTTCATTGGAAGGACTGATGCTGAAGCTGAAACTCCAATATTTTGGCCACCTGACGCAAAGAGCTGACTCATTTAAAAAAACCCTGATGCTGGGAAAGATTGAGGGCAGGAGGAGGAGGGGACGACAGAGGATGATATGGTTGGATGGCATCACCGACTCAATGGATATGGGTTGGGGTTGACTCTGGGAGTTGGTGATGGACAGGGAGGCCTGGCGTGCTGCGGTTCATGGGGTCACAAAGAGTCAGACACAACTGAGCGACTGAACTGAACTGATAAGAAAAAAAGTGAGAGAAAAGGGTAATGATGTCAGTAACCCAATTTAAGTAAAGGCTGTACCTTGGAAAGGTAGAGTTAGAGATGAAGATATCAATTTAACCAACTAAAACACCTCTTTGTCACCAGTTGGCTCTACTTCCTGAGTCTCTGCTGCTGTTGAAAGCTGACTATAAAGTTCTGTGTGAAGTAGCAGCTCTGTCACATTCCAGAAGGAAGCTATCATATGTTCTACCTTTAGGAGCTTAGCTGAGGGGAGCCACTCTCATGTTTAACATATTCATCTTCTTTATCTCATCCTAGGAAATTTATCAAGTTCTGGTTCTATTTTGAAATTATTTCCAGAAGCTTTTAGAAAATTACAGAGTGGCACCAGCACCACCGCTGCCCATATACATCACCACGTTGTCCATGTTTTTGATCCCTGGACCACTGTGAGAGTTCTCCACTTAACTGCCTCCATGTCTTCCGCCCTCACTTCAACCACTTTAAACTACAAAATATTTCCCAGTTACCTGTCTTTGAAATGCATAAGTTCTTAATTGATCTAAGTCTGTATGTATACTTTTTTTTTAATTTATCCATTTTAAACCTGTCTTTGAAATGCATAAGTTCTTAATTGATCTAAGTCTGTATGTATACTTTTTTTAAAATTTTATCTATTTTAATTGGGGGCTAATTACTTTACAGTACTATAGTGGTTTTTGCCATACATTGACATGAATCAGCCATGGGTGTACATGTGTTCCCCATCCTAAACCCGCCTCCCACCTCCCTCCCCTTCCCATCCCTCAGGGTCATCCCAGTGCACCAGCCCTGAGCACCCTGTCTCATGCATCGAACCTGGACTGGCGATCTGTTTCACATATGGTAATATACATGTTTCAATGTATGTATGCTTATACATATAAACAGTACTAAGCCTCATAATTAGAATCATTCCTGAATCTCTTTAAGTAGAAACTCCTCTGATGTCATTAAGTGTTATGTACACGTTTCTAACTTCTGTCCTAAGGGATAGGCAAGAAATTTTCTGACCTATTAACAGCTGAAAATCAATCAGAAAAAAATTGTCACAGAATTCTAGAGCTGAAAAAAATTGTCACAGAATTCTAGAGCTGAAAAAAACATAAGATGTCCGCTTCTGGCCCTTCATTTTATACGTGAAAAAGCTAAGACCCAGAGAGTTGAAATATCTCCAAAATATTGATATTGTATATCAAAGAGAAAATTACTTTCTTTACATAAATTAAGCTTACACACAATTTTTTAAGAGCACATCTGTGAAAATTTTAACATAAAATCCCTAATCACTGAAGAAGTTCTATCTCCATACGTTTCATATTCATGTACATTATCTCACTTATTTGAGGGAGAAAAATATTCTCTCTAGTATGAGAGCTATATTATGCAGCTTCCAGAGCATGACAGTTTTATTTCAGACTTCCATTTCAGATGCTAGGTTTCTGTATCTTAGAAATAGTAACCTTTTCTAGTCTCTCTATAAGCAAGAGGAATAAATGAAAATACTACAATGCCATTTAAACAATTTATTTTTAAAATATCTTTGCAAGTTGATAAAGATTTGAGGATTGTTTTTCTTTGTTAGTGTTCCTTTGAGAATGGTAGTTAATGGCACTGCCAGTCCCTCCTCATATATTAGCTAGAAATAGCTATTACTAAGAAAGCAGAGTCTGCTTGCTGTAGACATGTGGGAAAATAAGAATTACCAGATATTGCTCTAAAAACTCTCAGCTTTATGTATTCTAAGCCTTACTAATAGTTTACATAATGTAAGATTTACTCAGCAGTGTATGGATATACCTAACAAAAGTAACTTTTTTCTTTTCCCTTTTTCTTCAAACATTGTTTATTATTTCTTATGGTTTGAAGTTTTTATGCTGATAATTCAAAAAATATGATCCTGTAGCCATTGTTGTTTGTTGTTCTGTTGCCCATTCATGTCTAACTCTGTGATGCCATGGACTGCAGCATGCCAGGCCTCCCTGTCCCTCACCGTCTCCCAAAGTTTGCCCAAGTTCGTGTCCATTGCATTGGTGATAACATCCAGCCATGTCATCCTCTATCATCCCCTTCTCCTCCTGCCTTCATCATCTAGCCACATCTTCTCCCAAACACTAGTTTCTGTCTCCAGCCGCATCTCAACACTTCAACTTGGTAGAGAGACCCCGTGCATCCTATTTCACAAGTCTAAATCAGAACTTGTCTTCCCCTTGTCTACTGTCTGTCATTGTTACTGTCTTCTTTTCTCCCTTAACCACCCATGTCCAAAACATAAGCACCATCTTCGCTCATCCCTGTCCTTTATCTTTCATAAATTTTCCTACAGTGCCTCTCACGTATTCTTCCTTTACGTTTAATCAATACACCCAGTTTTACTGAACAGCTACTGAATTTCAGGCTCTCTGCTAGGTAGTGGAAATGTAAAAACAAGCCCTAGTCCCTGCTTTCAAGGAGCTCACGGTATATTTATTGAAAGAGACCAGTATCAGTATGGAACAGGGTCTGTAAAACTGAGACACTCTGGTTGGATACTTGTGAAATTAAAAAAAAAAAAATTCCTTCAAAATGAAAATAGCTTCCTGACAAATTCTGCCTTGTTCATGGCAGGATTAATTGAAACAAATGTGGAAAGGATTTTAAATGAGTTATTTATTCAGCATACCTCCTAGAGGTAGAACCAAAGCTTTAGAATCAAAACACCTTCCCAGTGTGTTTGATTAATTGCTTCACACAGAATATACATGTAAACCCCCACTTCTTTTCTTCACAAACTCCTATTCATCCTTTTAGGCTTTACTCATGTGTTACCTTTTTTAAAAAATGTTTCCAAATTTCCACTTGCTGCTGGGCAAATGAACCACTGCTTTTCCTGTATCAGGATGGAAACCAAATTTCAGTGAGTTCAGGAGTGAATGTAAAGAAAGTACATGTGAGAAGATAGATAGTAGCTAGAAAGTACTTGCCCCTTGGAGAGTAATTGTATTATTTAGTATTTATTTTTACATTTAGCTTTCACTATGGATGGGAGAGAATTGGATGTATTTGTAGGCCAAGGGAATGACTGAAGGAAAAAAAGATAATGAATAGAGCAAGGCTCTCAGTTTCCTGTGTCGTCACTTAATCTAGATCTTCATAAAATTCACTTTATTACAAGACTTTCTGCCTATTTTTTTCCCATCTCTAATTCATCCTGCAAAATATGGCCTAATTAATCTTCCTAAAATATTGCTGTTGACATGTGACACATTCCTCCAAAAATCCTAAAGTTCTTATCTATTTCTCATGTCCTTGAGCTTCTCTGTCTTCAGAGCGCTCATGGTCTGTCACCTACCTACTTATTCAGTACTATTTCTCTCTTTTTCTCAGGACAGATGTTCATTCAGTAAAACTAGTCTCTTCATTACCATTTTCATACCCATTGGCTCTAAGTTCTATGAGAACTAGTATCTTTGTTTTGTTCATAAATGTATCCCAAGCATATTGTATATACCTAGCGGGTGCTCAATAATTATTTATGGACTGATTCCTTACTCATTCACACCTTAGAACTCTTAGAATTACCTACTTATGCAACACTTCTCGTCCTCTTTTCTACTTTTCTAAACCTTACTGATTGTTTCCTGACTCAAGTCCCACTTCTTCCACCAATTTTTTGCTATTTCTCCCCTTTATTGTGTTTATTCCTTTCCCTGTATTCTCATAGTATGTAGCTGTGATTCCATACACTGAATCTTATGAGAGAAGCAGTGTAATAATGTGGTTAAGAGCTCAGACTCCAGAGCCAGACTAAAGTTGAATTCTGACTCTGTTACTTACTGATTATGTGGCCTTTGTTATTTAACCTTTCTCTATCCCAATTTCCTCATCTGTAACATGATCAAAATAATAAAATCTACCTCACAGAATTGTTGCAAGATTGAAATGAGCTCATATATGTCAAGTGCCTATCACAGTGACCAGCACATAGCAAGTACAATATAAATATTTTCTTTCATTATTGTATAGTTTTATTATTGCTTTTATGTTAGTATTTTCCAATCAGATTAGGGACTCTTTGAGGTGAAAATGGTGTTTTATCTCTATCGAGATGGCTTAGCCCAAAGCTGGTTGATTAAATATTTTTTAATTGATGATTTATTAAAAATTTAGACTATATTAAGACTACCATGAAATTCAAGCTGCTTCACTTGGAATGTGATTTTTAAAAACAACTTATTTCATATAAAGATATACAGTCTACCAAACACTTTTATCCTTATTATATCAATTGATCCTTAAATTGGTTTATTCTCACAGTACAGCTTAGAATTGTATGGTCAGAGAAGGTAAGCATCTAACACCCTGTTTCTCAGCACTACCATATTCCCTACTTCTTGCCTGCTCAGACAGGTACAGGACAGATTATTAAGTCTTCTGTATAAACAGACATTCTACTACAAAAGAGAATATCACTACCCCTTCTTTTAGGTATGCCCAGATCTCTACAAATGGCTGTCTTGGGCACGTCCCTTCACTTACCTTGTGAGAGAGCCAGGGGGAGTGATTAGAGTGTCCAGAAACACCTACTCCTCTATCCTGCAGGATGAGAAGGGAGGGGCATCTTATCTTGAACACTGTGCTCACCATGAAGTTGACCACACCACCTCCAACTAAAGCTCCTTATGTAATTTGGGAGGAGAGAGGACACTGGGATAATAATTGGAATTAGCAATTTCAGTCACTTCTCACCTAGCCCCGGGCAGGGGGGATGGAGAGGGGGCGGGCAGGGGAGAGTTGGTGACTTTTGCTGGCAGTTTCTGTTTCTCGTTAGCATGTTAAAGCCTCTTTGTTTCAACCCAGGAATAATATCATTCCGCATCCTGTTACACATGCATACATTCATTTACCAAACATTTCCTTCTCTGGGCAGAGCCCTCTCATCTCTTGCTATGAGAGATACAAAAGAAATCTAAGCAATTTAAGCTGTTGATCTGCCTGGCTCTTTGTTGTCATCAGCACGTTTGTATTGATCCTGTCTCTCTCCTCACAACATGATAGGTCACTTGAAGACTCTTTGGAGTAGAGTTTTCCTTAAGAAAGTGTATTAAAAAAAAAAAAAAAAGTATTTTCATTGTGTTGAAATACACATTATTTAATACATAAATAGCTGGCCCTGTGATGTTCCCTGTCTTATAAACATGCCTACTTTTGCTTTTCATGCTTTCTGATTTCCACCTTTCTTTTAGAAGTTTATCTTTAGTATTACAGTTGGTGTTCTAATTCTAAATGTTTTTGCTCAAAATAAGGCAAATCTCTATAGGAAATGTATACAATGTGTGCCACTTTCTGTGCTACCTCATTTTAGTTTCTTGAATTAGAAACTAGATATTTAATAAATTCTGCTTTGCTTCCAAAATGAAGAAAACTTAAATTGACTCAAAGAATCAGTACCATAGACATTCTAAGGTCATCCTATCCCAGAGAAAAACCCTCAGAAGCTCCAGGAAACTATCAATCTATCATGTATTTCCTGAACACCACTCCTGGCCTCATTTATACCCAGGTACCACTCAGCAACTAAACCACCATTGTAAATGTCATTTGAAATCCTTAATCTCCAAGTGGCTTTAGAGAGGCTAATATTTTATATTAAGATTTTATCTTTCTTTTTCACCCTCCCCCTAAACACAGAGCTACACAAAATAATATACGAAAACTGCTTCCTTACTTAGGGAAGGGTGTTTGTTATTTTTAACCTTCTAATATACATTATGAATATGATCACATAGGGAGTTGTTTCTGAGTGCAGAATCAAAATATATTACTCTTAAAGGAAATGCAATTCTTGCTAAGAAAAATAATAGCCAGTAAGCAGTAATCTACTAAATAATTTCTAATATCTTATGTTAAACTAGGAAAACCTGTGTAATTATTTAGTGATGGTAATGTAATTTACATTTATGTTGATAGAAGCTTAGAAAAGTTTATTAAATATTCTTCCAGGTAGCCAATAGGCCCTTTTCTCTTTGATGAACAGGTGGATAAAGATCAGTTTATTCAAATATCTTTCAATGCAGAAAACAAGGTAGTCCTTACCAATGAAACATGGCAGTAAACCTCAAACGTTTTTTCTCCAATTGTCTGTATTAACGTTTGTGTGTCTCCTTTCTGAATGCATGAAAGCCTGCCCTACTGGCTGATTTTTTTTTTTTTTATCATTTAAAAACTTCATCTGAATTTAAGCATAAGAATAATTTTATTGTTTTTCTTTAACATATTTTAGACATATTTCGCTACATATTTTCTAGTGCTAGATCTGGTTACCTACAATGGTGACCATAAGCCATGCACTCTCCTTTGTGAAGCCTTTTCATATTGCTGTAAATATTTGGTAAGAATTATCTTCAGACAGATTAGATTCATAGTTATGAAGTACTTAAGAGAAGTATATAATAGTGCTGGTTAAAAATAAATCATATTTTTATAAATGTTTAAATTTTCAAAAATAGCTCATGCTTAATGATTAAAACTTAAACACAGAAAAGCATCAAGATAAAAAGTTGTTAATTCCACTGACTCACAGACTTTTACAATTTCTATGCATCATTCTTATATCTATGAAATATATTTATATACACATGCATGTGTTTATGCACACACACACATATTCACTGTGATATATGTCACCAAACTGGTATTGTAGTGGATTTATTGGGGTTTTTTTTAATATTTATTTTATTTATCTACTCATTTATTTGTTTGGCTAGGTCGGGTCTTAGTTGTGGCACAGAATCTTCATTGTGTCATGTGGGATCATTCATTGTGGTGCACAAACTCTCTAGTTGTGGTGTGTGGGCTAGTTGCTGTGCAGCATGTGGGATCTTAGTTCCCCAACCAGGGATCAAACCCTCACCCCTTGCATTGCAAGACAGATTCCTTAACCACTGGACCACAAAGGAAGTTCCAAACTTATTGTTGTATAGGATCTTTTTCCCCTTGATAATACATCTTTATTGTTTCCTCTATTAAGAAATATTTTTCTAAAATGTGATTTTAATGGGTGAATGCTATTTCTTTACATGAATCTAGTGTTATTTATTTATCCTGTCACCTTTTATTATGTGTTTCCAGTATTCCAGTTTTTCATAATATAAGAAAAACAATATATTTAATAAATATTTTCCCATACTGCTTGGTACAATCTGTGATTTATCCATGGAACAGATTTCTAAAAAGAAATTTCTATTGCATTCATATTTGAAAGTTTCTTAATGCATATTATGATTTTTTCCTCCAGAAAGTCTATGTTGATTCACATATCTAAAGCATGTGTATTTTATTTATTTTTATGGAAGTATAGTTGATTTACAATGTTGTGTTAATTACTACTGTAATTAACAGTAATTAATAATAGCAAATTGATTCACTTATACATATTTACGCATTCTTTTTTAAATATTCTTTTCCATTATGGTTTATCATAGGATATTGAACATAGTTTTCTGAACTATACAGTGTGTGTGTGTGTGTGTGTTTCTGTGTGTTATGTCACTTCTGTTGTGTCCGACTCTTTGCGACCCTATGGACTGTAGCGCCACACACACCCCCCCAGGTTCCTCTGTCCATGGGATTCTTCAGGCGAGAATACTGGAGTGGGTTGCCATTTCCTCCTCCAGGAGATTTTCCCAACCCAGGGATTGAATCCTGGTCTCTTAGGTCTGCTACACTGGCAGGCAGGTTCTTGACGCTAGCACCCCCTGGGAAGCCCTGTGCTATACGGTAGGACCTTGTTGTTTATCCATTCTACACATGAAGGCTTGTGTAGAAGCTCCCACTCCATCCCTCTCCCAGGTCCCACCCCCTTGGCCACCACAAATGTGTTTTCTATCTCCAAGATTCTGTTTCTGTTTGACAGGTTCATTTCTGTTATATTTTAGATTCCACATATAAGTGATATCATATGGTATATGTCTTTCTCTATCTGACTTGCTTCACTTAGTATGATAATCTCTAGTTGAATCCATGTTGCTGCTGCAAATGGCATTACTTTGTTCTTTTTGTGCCTGAGTAGTATCCTATTGTATATGTGTACCACAGTGTCTTTATCCATTCATCTGTCAATGGATATTTATGTTGTTTCCATGTCTTGGCTATTGTGAATAATGCTGCCATGAACATAGGGGTGCAGGTATCTTGTTGAATTATAATTTTGTCCAGATATATGCCCAGGAGTGGGATTACTAGATCATATGGTAGCTCTAGTTTTAGTTTTTTGAGGAACCTCAATACTATTTCCACAGTGGCTGCACCAAGTTACATTCCCACCAACAGTGTACAAGGGTTCCCTTTTTTCCACACCCTCTCTGACATTTAATATTTGTAGATTTTTTAAGTGAGGGCCATTCTGACAAGTGTGAGGTGGTGCCTCATTGTAGTTTTGATTTGTATTTCTCTAATAATTACTGATGTTGAGCATCTTTTCATGTGCCTTAAAACATAATGTGTTTTTGAGTTCTTCCCTACATGCTTTCTGTCAGAGTTCAACCAACAGCAAAAGATTATACACTCACATTAGGATAATTCAAGAACGGTTTATTTAGAGAGATAATAGTTACAAAGATGATGGTGGAATGTTGGTGAAAATATGAGAAATAATGCAGTAAATTATGAAAATTAGCAATAGCACTGTTACCACCTAAAAGCCAAAGGGATAAGGAAGGAAGAAATGATCAGAACACAGGAAATGAGAAACAGGTTGAGAAAGCCATCTTGAGAGGAACAGTGACCTTTGGTCAACAAACATAGCTAAATCAAGGTGAATTTTCAAGTACAGAACCAAGGGATTATATTTCTTTGACCTACTCTCTCTATTGTCTGAACCACCTTGAAAGCCAGAGGACCTGGGGTCCCTCTTCTAGGTCCAAACAGAGGCCTCCCACCAATAGAGAACAGGCAGGAACCAATGGAGAGTGAATCTGGAGAGACAAGCAAAAGATATCTAGGACACTTACCTACTTTTTCTATGTCTTTGATTATACATGTTTTTTATATATCTGTGATTGAGGTAAAAACTTTTTCCTTACTTATTTGTGTTTATTTTGTCAAGTATATGTGTATATCTCCCCTCCCTTCATTTTAACTAAGCAGGCTGTTTTTTCTTATTGGTTTGCCTTATTGATTAAAAGAGTTCTTTATATATTAGGGGCATCTTAAATTTTTATTTTTCACATATATTTCTCTTATTTAAGAGTTCAGCTTTTGCTATATGCTTGAAATTAATTTAAGTCATCAATTCTTACTCTTTTGTGATTCTACTTTTTACATATAATTTTTGTTCAACTTACAAATCATTTTACTTTGTAGTATAGGATAGAAGCGTGATTTTATTCTATTCTAGGTAATAAATGATGCCTACATTATATCCTAAATAATACACTATTTTCTCCAGTGATTTGATATGGAATCCTATTCTTTTACAGCATTATTTCATTTATTGAGGTCTTTCTATACACCCCATTATGGCCTATTAGTCTCCTAGTCAATTCTAGTGCAATATCATGTGGTGATATTTTATACAGTTTTAGCATATGACAATGTATTTTATTATTTTTCATTGTTTTCTTGACATTCTCACCTATTTAGACAAATGAACTTTAGAGTTTTTGTTTCAAAATAAAAAAGAAATATCCTTTTAGAGTTTTGATTAAATTGTAATATATTAATACATTGTTTGAAGAGGAAATAAAGGTCTTCTAATACTGAATCTTTCTTTCCAGATAGCATTTTATGTGTCTCAGGTTTTTCTAATGCCCATCACAAAACTGTTTCATTTTCTTTAAATATTATTTTTATTTCTAAGTATTTTGTTCTGGAGGAATATTTTGACATTGCGATTGAAAGCTTATGTTCCTTGAGTTTTTTGACTGGCTTCTGCTGCTATTGAAAATAGCTAACAATTTTGTTTATATATATTGTGACTAAAACTTTACCAAATTCTTACCAGTTTTATTAGACTTTCCTCTGAGCAGTCTGGATTTTCTAAGACTATAGTATAGTCTGCCTGTATGGTTCATCATTAAGTAGAATGTCAAATATTTGAGATGAAGAACATCTGTCTTAATGAAATTTTTCATTGCTCAGATTAGCTTTCCTTCTGATATGTGTTTACCATGAGTTTTTCTTTTTCTAAAATTGGGAATAAATGTGAAGTTTTATCACGTATGGCTTTGTGTCACCTACAATGATGAATTACATACTTTGTCTCCTTTGACTAATTAAAGGTGATGAATTACTTTTCAAATTGTCCTTCTATTGAGCCATCCTTCATTCCTGGAATATCCCGTTTGGTCATAATATGCCATTCTTTTAAATTTCTACTGCATTCAATTCTCTAGTTTTGAGATTTTTTGAAAGAATCTATATTCATAAGGAATATTGAGGGTTGTGCATGCATTTATGTTTGATGCCATTTTTGTTAGATTTAAGTATTAGGTTAAGGACGCTTCATAAATGACCTTTCAATGTTTTCTTTGCCTTGGAATAGTTATAAGATAGAAGTGCTTGGGGGAAAACTGTTTGGCACCTCTCTTTAAAGCAATTGTTTAAAAACTTTAAAATCTGACCTGTTTTTACACAGTCTATTTAGTTGTATTTACAAAGTCTATTTAGATTTTGTAAATAGTCTGTTGTATTGTAAAGCGCACACACAGTTCATCATTCTCCTCAACTTTACCTTGGTCTATGAGTATATAGGTCTATTCAGATTTTCTGTTCTTTTGAAAATATTTGGAATCAATTATTCTTTCAAATATTTTACATGCTTATATTTTTCTCATTTATAGACAATTAGAAAGATATATAGAAAAGAGAGATATAAAGAAAATATAGAGAGAAGGAAAAAGAGAAGCATATTTACTTATATTTTTTTCATTTATTATCATGCACATGGTTCATATACAGCTTTTCCAGTTTTATTGATATTCCCCTAAGTTTCAGCTCTAGTATTTATCTATTTTTTCCTTCATTCATATTTTTTATTATCATTAAATTACCTACTTTACTAGGATAGTTTTGTTGTGTGTTTATTTTTTCCTTCTTTATATTCATCTAAGTCTTTCAATTAATTAGAGTATGTTTTGTAAGCTTATATGGTAGCAGCTGGCATCTTCAGTTTTTCAGTTGAGAAAAAGAGAGATGGCTGTGAGAAACTATTGAGGCAGACATGGGTTTCAGTATTCTTGATTAACCATCACAGAGCCCAGAGGCTAGAGAATCTGATGATTTGCCATTCCTGAAGAGTCTGTCTAGTGATCCAGACAAATAGCTTTGCTAATGTTATTTAATCACATTTTTATTCACTCATTCATTCATTAAATACCTATTAACAATTTTTGGTGCCAGACCTTGTGCTGTCTTTTGGAGATACAAATACGAAAAGATGTAGAACCTGTATTTAAGGATTTTGTAATTCAAGTGAAGAAACAGATAATCAATTACAAATATAGTAATTACTATGATACAGGTATGTACCTGTTTTGGGGAAACGTGTACATACCCCATAGCACAAAATTACTCAGGAAAAGTAATAGAAAATTTAGAAATACTATTTTATTCATTCGTATCCAACAAATATATTATGTGTCAGATAATATGCTGAAACCTGGGGAAATCATAGGGGTAAAAGTAACTTTCCTTGTCTTTGAGGAGCTGTTAGTCTGGTGGAAGTAAATAATCCTATTACAATAAAGACATGTACCAGATACCTGTGGGGACACAGGAAAGAAACTAAATGAGCCTGTCAGAGGTTAAGAAGACTTTCTTCACAGAGAGAGTAATGTTTGAACTGATACTTGTAAGGTGAGCAGGTATTTATTAAGTGGACAAGGTGTGGCATTCTAAGCAGAGGAAGCAACATGGGCAAAGGTGGCACAGTGGTATAAAAAGGCAGATAGTCTGCTAATGCCAAAGCACGAGGTACAAGGTGGTGAGGGGTGAGAAAAAAGGTGAAAGATACCAAGCTTTTATTAAACTCTGACAGTAAGTCAGACACTATTCTAAATGTTCTATATAGATTAACATTTAGTTCTTACAGCAGCCCAGGAGGATTTAGATAACTGCTGTTATCCCACTTTATAGATGAAGAAATTAGGCAGAGAGTTTAAGTGTCATGTCCAAAATCATACACTGTGAGTGGGCTGGCCAAAATTTGAGTCCTGGTAATCTGACCCCTGCCTACTATAGACAGATACCAATTCATAAAAGACTTTATATTCTATACCAAAGAATTTGGATTTCACTCCATCAGTGTCTAGAAACCAGTGAGGTGTTCTTAATTATAAAAATCTATGTGATCAGATTTTTAAGTGTATGTTAGCTGCTCAGTTGTGTCCGATTCTTTATGACCCCAGGGACTGCGACCTGCCAGGATCCTCTGTCCATGGAACTTCCCAGGGAAGAATATTGGAGTGGGTTGCCGTTCCTTTCTCCAGGGGATCTTCCTGACCCAGGGATCAAATCCAGGTCCCCTTCATTGCAGGCAGATTCTTTACTATCTGAGCCACCAAGGAAGCCTGATCAGGTTTTTATTTTAACTCAAGTGGCATTTGGAATATGGATTAGAAGGGAAGACTTAGAGGAAAAAAAGAAATAGCAAGAGGGGCAAACAGCTTCTCCAGTCCATTTGAGGGATGGTGGAAGCCCTGAAGTAGGGCAGTAAATCAGGGAACAGATTCAGATTCAAGAGTTATTTTGATGAAACTTGGGATTTGTTATATAGGAATGAGAAGTAAGGAAGGATGAAAAGTCTGCAGTGGTTTTCAGATTTCTGTCCGTGGTAACTAAGTTGAAGTTAGTGCCAGGACATGTGACAGAAAATATGGGGGGACTGTTCTAGACACTGGTTCTTTATTCTCATAGTTAATATTTCCAGGGATACAAGGATTTTTAAGTGTTTGCAAATCAGTAAGTGTGATGATCACATTAACAAATTAATAAAACCATATGATATTCTCAGAACATACAGAAAAGGCATTTGATATCATTCAACATCCATTTATGATTTTGAAAACAGCTCTCCAGAAGGTGGGCATAAAGGGAAATACCTCAACATAAAAAAGGCCGTATATGACAAACCCACAACTAACTCAACAATGAAAAGCTAAAACCATTTCCTCCAAGATCAGGAACAAGATAAGGATGCCCACTCTCACCACCTTTATTCAACATAGTATTGCAAGTCCTAACCATAGATATCAGACAAGAGAAAGAAATGAAAGGAATTAAAATTAGAAAGGAAGAAGTATCACTGTTTTAGCAGATGACATGATACTATAATAGAAAATCCTAAAGACACCGTCAGAAAACTACTAGAGCTCATGAATTTGGTAAAGTTGCAGGTACAAAATTAATACATAAAAATCTGTTACATTTCTATACGCTAACAATGAACTATCAAAATTAAGGAAACAATCCCATTTACCACTGAATCAAAAAGAATAAAATAATAAATAAGGAATAAACCTACCTAAGGAGGTAAAGGACTTCCCTGGTGGCTCAAACAGTAAAGCGTCTGCCTACAATGTGGGAGACCCAGGTTCAATCCCTGGGTTGGGAAGATCTCCTGGAGAAGGAAATGGCAACCCACTCCACTATTCTTTCCTGTAAAATCCCATGGATGAAGGAGCCTGGTAGGCTACAGTCCAGGGGGTCGCAAAGCATCTGACATGACTGAGCAACTTCACTTTCACTTTTCACTTTCTTTCAAGGAGGTAAAAGACCTGTACTTGAAAAACTATAAGACACTGATGAAAGAAATTGAAGATGTCACAAACAGATGAAAAGATATACCATGTTCTTGGATTGAAAGAACTAACATTGTTAAAACGATCATACTTCCCAAGGCAACCTACAGATTCAATCCCTATCTCAAAATACCAATGGCATTTTTCACAGAACTATAACAAATAATTTTAAAATATGTATAGAAACACAAAAGACCCCAAATAGTGAAAACAATCTTAGAAAAGAAAAACAGAGTAGGAGGAATCATGCTCCCTGACTTCAGAGTATACTGCAACACTACAGTAATCAAACCTGGTACTGGCACAAAAGCAGAGACATAGATCAATGGAACAGAATAGAGAACCCAGAAATATACCCAGGTACCTGTAGTCAATTAACCTACTACAAAAGTGACAAAAATAGAGACAATTTCTTCAATAAGTGGTACCGAGAAAACGGAATAGCTACATGTTAAAAAAAAAAAAAAAATCAGAACATTCTCTAACACCATATACCAAAAAAAAGTCAAGTCTGCCATTTCAGACTCTTAGGTACCATGACAGAGTGATTCTCCTAGTAGTTTAATGGACACAGGAAAATAACTGTCATGTTACCAGGTTTGGATTTTTGCTTGCTTGCTCAGCGTTATCACTAACACATTTAGATAGCCCTTTCAGAGAATTCACTCTACTGAAAGATAGTTTTTGTCAGTAACATTGCTAAATAAATTTTGACTCTAGTTTGGAAATGGAATATTATTTTTTTAAAGTCATTCTCATACCAATTGATTTCTGATATTTGGACATCTAAATTTAATGTGCATTGTATATACACATTCTTAGGCAGAAATGATAATAGAAATTTTCAGAGTTGTTCTGTAGTTATCATCAATTCTTGTCCATTGTCCATAAACAATGTTCTGTGAATTTGAAATCCTACTCACACAGGAAAATACCAATATCAATGATACTAAAGGTTTAAATTTTATAAAGGAAGTTTTACTTTTATGCCTCTAAGTGGAAATTGTACAGTGAATAGTGAAATTGTGTATAAAACTGTCTAATAAAAGAAAAACTAGGTTCTGGATTTTTTAGTATTATAATTATTTTCTTCATAAAGCAAAGTTGTATAATTTGTCCTAAGTATAATTTACTAATCTCCTAAATTTAATTTGTAGATGAACATGCTTGCAACATATTAAAGTTCTTTGATGATACACACTCAAATTTCAGAAAGTTATGAACTTGTCAGTGACTCCTATTTCCTACTTTTCTTACCATTTCATAAGGCAATCAGTCTTTTCTTTGAAGAAACTCCTCACAAATGATGCATTTGATTGGAACCAACGCCAAGGTCAAATCTCTTTCATCAATCAGTTCTTCATAGAGAATACTTTAGTCAAATTCTTTGTTTCATCAGTCAGGCACACCTTCCGTTCAGACAAAACGTCTTTTAGAAAAGCCCCATTCAGTACTGAATGACTGAAAGCAGAACTAGAGTAATCAAGAGTTCTTTATTTTATCTTCATAAATGTACAGCTTCAAAAAAAAAAAATGTACAGCTTCAGGTGAAGGCTGAGGAAAACACCTATAGAGCCTGCAATCTAATGAAAAAGAAGATAGAAGCATTGATTGTATGACTTGCTGATTTTAAAACTAATCTTTCTGAAGCAGTTTTAATTTCAGAATTTTTAAGTAGATTTAATTTCTAATACTAAAAAATTAAAATTCCTAATTCCTATTTTTGATTAAGTGCAATAAACTCATAAAACTTAGCAACTTCCATTTCTATTTAAAAGCTAATAAAGTGAGAGAACAAGTGCTTTACTCTTACTACTAAAGAATTTATAGCATGCATAGTCACAGAAACCCAAGGGATGAGGGCTGACATTCAAACTCCAAAAACAATTGAGAACAATTTTTTTTTTCAAAATAAGTCTTGTCTGTTATGTGATTCATAGGCTTTATTCTCTCCTGCCTAGAAAGTCTAAATTGGAAATTATATATGTGGAATCCCACTATGAAATTGAGGAAAGAGAAAATAAGCAAATGAGATAATAGACTCAATCTTGGAAGCATATTAAGCATATAAGTAAAAATTTTTTGAATCCCCATATTTTAAATCAAGTGAATTTTGAAAGTTCTTAAATTTTCAAATTACATTAAATAAGTTTTCAAGAGTGACTACTAGTGTTCAGCAAGTTTATGTTGAATTGAGATGTATTGCGTCACCTTTTGTGAAGGGTACAGGATCCTCCTGCCTACCAAATAACATGAATAATAATTGTGAATGGCCCTTAGTCTGAATTGGGCTTCCCTCCTGGCTCAGCTAGTAAAGAATCTGCCTGCAATGTGGGAGACCTGGGTTTGATCCTAGGTTGGGAAGATCTCCTGGAGAAAGTGAAAGTGAAGTCGCTCAGTTGTGTCCGACTCTTTGCGACCCCATGGACTGTAGCCTATCAGGCTTCTCTATCGATGGGATTTTCCAGGCAAGAATACTGGAGTGAGTTGCCGTTTCCTTCTCCAGGAGATCTTCCTGACCCAGGGACTGAACCCAGGTCTCCTGCATTGTAGGCAAAAGGGAAAGGCTACCCACTCCAGGATTCTGTCCTAGAAAATTCCATGGACTGTATAGTCCATGGGGTCTCAAAGAGTCAGACACAACTGAGTGATTTTTTTTTAAGTCTGAATCGGTATTATGACATATAACAAACATATACAGACAGGTTCGGTGGTCTGGAATCTGATTTTATCTCCTTTACAATTTAGATACATTGTCAATGTACTTGAATTATCTAAGAAATCATTATGTTGTTCTTCATTTCTGTGAATCTAATTTCCACCCAACCATTCAAAAGTAACATAAATCATGTTAGAGGAGTTCAATACTGAGTCACAAAACAATTTCTCATATTACCAGACTTTAACTAATGCAATTTACAACAACAGTAATTATACTTGAAAAATGAAATGTTCTTAAAAGAGCTGTTTTTAAAGATAAACAGTGCTCTCATAAGGAAAAGTCTACCTCATTTCTTTCCATCACATTTGAGCTCGGAAGTTGTAGTGAAGGAAAAGATGAATGGTTTCCTATGTGTACTTTCCCAGGTGGCTCAGTGGTAAAAAAAAAAAAAAATCTGCCTGGCAGTACAGGAGACACGAAAGACAAGAGTTCAATCCCTGGGTTGGGAAAATCCCCTGGAGAAGGAAATGGCAACCCACTCCAGTATTCAGTTCAGTTCAGTTCAGTTGCTCAGTTGTGTCCGACTCCCTGCGACCCCATGAACTGCAGCATGCCAGGCCTCCCTGTCCATCACCAACTCCCAGAGTTTACCCAAACTCACGTCCATTGAGTCAGTGATGCCATCCAACCATCTCATCCTCTTCTCCTCCTGCCCTCAATCTTTCCCAGCATCAGGGTCTTTTCAAATGAGTCAGCTCTTCGCATCAGGTGGCCAAAGTATTGGAGTTTCAGCTTCAACATCAGTCCTTCCAATGAACACCCAGGACTGATCTCCTTTAGAATGGACTGGTTGGATCTCCTTGCAGTCCAAGGAACTCTCAAGAGTCTTCTCCAGCACCACAGTTCAAAAGCATCAATTCTTTGGCGCTCAGCTTTCTTTATAGTTCAACTCTCACATCCATACATGACCACTGGAAAAACTTTAGCCTTGACTAGACGGACCTTTGTTGACAAAGTAATGTCTCTGCTTTTTAATATGCTGACTAGGTTGATCATAACTTTCCTTCCAAGGAGCAAGCGTCTTTTAATTTCATGGCTGCAATCACCATCTACAGTGATTTTGGAGCCCAAAAAAATGAAGTCAGCCACTGTTTCCCCATCTATTTGCCATGAAGTGACGAGACCGGATGCCATGATCTTAGTTTTCTGAATGTTGAGCTTTAAGCCAACCTTTTCACTCTCCTCTTTCACTTTCATCAAGAGGCTTTTTAGTTCTTCTTCACTTTCTGCCATAAGGGTGGTGTCATCTGCATATCTGAGGTTATTGATATTTCT
Organism: Bubalus kerabau; assembly: GCF_029407905.1. Classification (NCBI taxonomy): domain Eukaryota; kingdom Metazoa; phylum Chordata; class Mammalia; order Artiodactyla; family Bovidae; genus Bubalus; species Bubalus kerabau. The sequence goes on along the minus strand of NC_073630.1, from coordinate 27,287,824 downwards.
CCTGGCAATCTTGATTCCAGCTTGTGCTTCTTCCAGCCCAGTGTTTCTCATGTATTCAACATATAAGTTAAATAAGCAGGGTGACAATATACAGCCTTGACGTATTCCTTTTCCTATTTGGAGCCAGTCTGTTGTTCCATGTCCAGTTCTAACTGTTGCTTCCTGACCTGCATACAGGTTTCTTAAGAGGCAGGTCAGGTGGTCTGATATTCCCATCTGTTTCAGAATTTTCCACAGTTTATTGTGATCCACACAGTCAAAGGCTTTGGCATAGTCAATAAAGCAGAAAAGAATGTTTTGAGTGTTTTGAATGTTTTGAATGTTCTGAATGTTTTTCTTGCTTTTTCGATGATCCAGCGGATGTTGGCAATTTGATCTCTGGTTCCTCTGCCTTTTCTAAAACCAGCTTGAACATCTGCAAGTTCATGGTTCACATATTACTGAAGCCTGGTTTGGAGAATTTTGCACATTACTTTGCTTAGTGTGTGAGATGAGTGCAATTGTGTGGTAGTTTGAGCATTCTTTGGCATTGCCTTTCTTTGGGATTGGAATGAAAACTGACCTTTTCCAGTCCTGTGGCCACTGCTGAGTTTTCCAAATTTGCTGGCATATTGAGTGCAGCACGTTTACAGCATCATATTTTAGGATTTGAAATAGTTCAGCTGAAATTCTACCACCTCCACTAGCTTTGTTCATAGTGATGCTTTCTAAGGCCCACTTGACTTCACATTCCAGGGGATGTCTGTCTCTAGGTGAGTGATCACACCATCATGATTATCTGGGCCGTGAAGATCTTTTTTGTATAGCTCTTCTGTGTATTCTTGCCACCTCTTCTTAATATCTTCTGTTTCTGTTAGGTCCCTACCATTTCTGTCCTTTAATGAGCCCATCTTTGCATGAAATGTTTCCTTGATACCTCTAATTTTCTTGAAGAGATCTCTAGTCTTTCCCAGAAAACAATAATATGTGTGACTAATAAAAAAGTAAACATCAGTGATAGGAAATTACACAGTACACTGCTAAAATGAGATACAGTTTTCTGTATCTCATATTTCTATATTTCTCCCATATGCTATAGTGATTTATATAAAAAACTTGAAGATATTCTATACTGGCTATAGTTTGTCTCTCTATAATAGTCTCAATATTTGTATTGTTTGTTCATTTTTTTCAGTCAAGAGAATCCATTCCGTTAAATGACCTAAAGTCGGAAGTATCACCCCGGATTTCAGCAGAGGACCTGATTGACTTGTGTGAGCTGACAGTGACTGGCCACTTCAAAACACCCACCAAGAAGACAAAGTCCAGTAAACCAAAGCTCTTGGTAGTCGACATCCGGAATAGTGAAGAGTATCCTTTACACATTTGGTTTTAAAGGGTGGTACTGCTTTATTCACATTGCTTCCTTTTCATTTAAAGGGCATGTGGTAAAAACAATGAACATGTTTGGGATTCCTCTGAATTCAGATAGCTAAATCTCAAACTGGTGCCAGAACAGACTTGCATAATATTAATATAATGTTTCATAAGATAACATTACATACCAGAGACCTTAAATACTTTCCAAACAACACCAGAATAGTGGGCTGTTTTCTTGGTTTTTGTGTTTCTCTGGTGTATATTGGTGCTCCTGGGGGAATTTGAATCCTTCCTGGCGTAGATAAAACTTTGGCAGAGATGAAGAGTAAGTGTTTACCTGATCTACCTCATAGCCTAGAGAGGAAAGTTCACCAGATCTCAACTCTGAACTTTTATGTATTATAATATTCAAAATATTGGCTTATAGGGAACATGTTAAAGTATTTTCCACTGATATTTTACTATTAAATGTACCATAACTTCTGGTGGTTTTGCTTGGCATTAAAATATAAAAAGTTACAAAGTAGTAATAGTTTAGTTTTTCTCCTTATATTTTCATCTCTATCAGATTTTTGTAAAGCACGCCTTGATTCTCTATACTCTTAAATCTAGATAAATGATTTTCTGTGTTTTTTTTTTTTATTTTTTGAACCAGATAACTACCTCTTAAAATCTTTCTTAGAAACTCAATATATAAAATATAAATGAAATTTTTTACAATTAATTTTCTTTGTAAGTTAACGTTTATAGCATTTACTAACTATAAATAAGGGTTATATGTAGATGAGGATTGGCAAGTTGGTGGTTTCTTATATGCTGAAGCTGGCATATAAGTTTTCATGTGCATATTTTCAATCACAATTTTTGAAATGAAATTTTAAAATGAAATTCAAGTCATAGATTTCCAGAACTCCTGAAGCAATCCTTAGAATCTTAGATTACTGAAAATACTTTGAGAGCCTTCTACTTCAAATGATACCTCACCATCTTTCTGTGAAAAGTTTCTACTTTCCCTAGACTGTGAGACCCCAAGTTTGGGGAAAGTATAAATGTTCATGTTTCTGGTGTTAGGGCATTAGGGGTACTAAGAGTTCCTCAGCAGAGTAGAGTGGACTCCCAAAAGAAGCATTCAGTTCCAATTGACTGGTCAGGGACACCTGATGTACAAGTTCTTCTTATCCATGATTTCAAACGTTTTAAGTACTTTTAGTTTCTTAATGTTATAGTTTATGTTTCTTTTGGTTGAGCCTTTAGTTATTGGAGAAGGAAATGGCAACCCATTCCAGTATTCTTGCCTGGAAAACCCTATGGACAGAAGAACCTGGTACGCTATAGTCCATGGGGTCACAAAGAGGCAGACACAACTGAGCAACATTTACTTTACTTTTACTTTTAGTTACTGACTCATAAAACCATCCAAAAAAGCATAATTTTACAGTGATCTATCCTAATGTTAAGGACTATTACTAAAATAATTAAAACAGTTTATGTATACACCACACTCCTGATATTTCCTTTCAAGCTACTTAATTAACCACTTGAAATTTTTAAATACACACAGTATGAAAGGAACATTCAATCCAAGTTTTCCAAAGCTTGTAGTCTGACTTTAATTTTTATTAAAACTCTCCTTTATTTTCTGCAGAATAAATATAAATAGAACAGCAGAAAGCAGAGCAACTCACCTGAACATTGTTCTCTGATAAGTATAGGTGAGTTGCCCAACGTAGGAAGTGTCTTTATGTCATCCTACCACTCTTGGTTCAAGGTTGGAATTAGGCAGAGACCTGGTTTCAGTGACTTTATCTCCTCTGATTTCCTCTCTTACTGTACTTGCTGGTTTCTTGCCGGTCCAAAATGGCCAAGCATATTTATACATCAAGGCCTTTGCTCTCGCTCCTCCTGCCTAGAATATTTCTCCCCACATCTTTTATAGCCTGCCTCTACATCATTCAGCTCTGCTGAGATATCACCTTTTCTCAAAGGAGATAAAGTCACTGAAGCCAGAAGGTAGGGGGCAGTCAGAAATCTCTACAGTGTGAGTTTAGAGTTACTAACATACCTTTAATTACTCGACTACCTGTAATCACTATCCCAAAAAATCCACAATGAGAGATCTATGCTATTGGTTAAAGACTTTTCACTGTCCTGTTGAAGGTACATAAATGTACATGGTGGCAATATTATGCCTGACCTGTTTCTTTAAAATGAGAGACACTTCAGATCAGATCAGATCAATCGCTCAGTCGTGTCCGACTCTTTGTGACCCCATGAATCGCAGCACGCCAGGCCTCCCTGTCCATCACCAACTCCCGAAGTTCACTCAGACTCACGTCCATCTAGTCAGTGATGCCATCCAGCCATCTCATCCTCTGTTGTCCCCTTCTCCTCCTGCCCCCAATCCCTCCCAGCATCAGGGTCTTTTCCAATGAGTCAACTCTTCGCATGAGGTGGCCAAAGTACTGGAGTTTCAGCTTTAGCATCATTCCTTCCAAAGAAATCCCAGGACTGATCTTCAGAATGGACTGGTTGGATCTCCTTGCAGTCCAAGGGACTCTCAAGAGTCTTCTCCACCACCACAGTTCAAAAGCATCAATTCTTCGGCGCTCAGCCTTCTTCACAGTCCAACTGTCACATCCATACATGACCACAGGAAAAACCATAGCCTGGACTAGACGAACCTTTGTTGGCAAAGTAATGTCTCTGCTTTTGAATATGCTATCTAGGTTGGTCATAACTTTCCTTCCAAGGAGTAAGCGTCTTTTAATTTCATGGCTGCAGTCACCATCTGTAGTGATTTTGGAGCCCAGAAAAACAAAGTCTGACACTGTTTCCACTGTTTCCCCATCTCTTTCCCATGAAGTGGTGGGACCAGATGCCGTGATCTTCGTTTTCTGAATGTTGAGCTTTAAGCCAACTTTTTCACTCTCCACTTTCACTTTCATCAAGAGGCTTTTGAGTTCCTCTTCACTTTCTGCCATAAGGGTGGTGTCATCTGCATATCTGAGGTTATTGATATTTCTTCCGGCAATCTTGATTCCAACTTGTGCTTCTTCCAGCCCAGCACTTCTCATGATGTACTCTGCATGTAAGTTAAATAAACAGGGTGACAATATACAGCCTTGATGAACTCCTTTTCCTATTTGGAACCAGTCTGTTATTCCACGTCCAGTTCTAACTGTTGCTTCCTGACCTGCATACAAATTTCTCAAGAGGCAGATCAGGTGTTCTGGTATTCCCATCTCTTTCAGAATTTTCCACAGTTTATTGTGATCCACACAGTCAAAGGCTTTGGCATAGTCAATAAAGCAGAAATAGTTGTTTTTCTGGAACTCTCTTGCTTTTTCTTAGAATGAATAATTTATTAAGATTCAATAGATGTAAGTGAATTGACTTTCAATAACAGTGATCATTAAGCTCTCACAGTGTGCCAAGCGTGGCATAAAATAATATCTCTATTTTACTGATGAAGAAACTGAGGCTTAAAAAGACTGATCAACTTTCGCAAGGGCACATAGGCTAGCCTCATGTTCCAAGCTTTATTCTCCAAGCTTTATGCAGGTGGCTGTTGGGTCTTTTCATAGGACTGTTCAGCAAGCATAAACAAGATTGAGATATGTCACTTAATATTAATTAATGACTGAATGAGATGTGTATTGATTCCAAATTATGTGTTCATACACTGTATGTCCGTACATACTCAGTCGTATCTGACTCTTTGCAACCCCGTAGACTATAACCTGCAAGGCTCCTCTGTCCATTCAATTTTTCCAGGCAAGAATACTGGAATGGGTTGCCGTTTCCTACTCCAGGGAATCTTCCTGAGCCAGGGATCAAACTCACATCTCCTGCATCTCCTGCATTGGCAGGCAGACTCTTTACCACCGCACTGCCTGGCAAGTCCCATACGTGATATACATTCCTTCAGATCTTACACACAAACCGAACTGTAAAGATTCCAGTGCCTCTGTGTGTAGGGGGCTTAATCCCAATTAAATAAGATTAATAGTTATCTTTATACAGACACAGACACAGAATCAAAGAAAATGAGTTATTTTAAATATTGTAAAGAAAATTTGGAATGCTTTGAGAGAGGAAGTATGTTAGAAAGGTTCTTTCCTACTGTAGTAACTTAATTTATAAGATCTAATGCTTTCAAAGTATGTTTTATTAAAATTTTCCAAAACTATCACTAAGATGCTGTAATTTTAAAACTAACAAAGTAAGCCTGTTGAAATCTTCATATTTTTTGAAGGAATCATTTTTGTAGACTAACTTTTCAGTTAAACTCTGGGATTAACATGACTTTTCCTATCTGTTTAAGAAATGAATAAATATTTAACACTAGTATATTTTTAAAATACTTTTATTTCTCCAGTGCCTACAAATTATAGTCCTATACAGTACAGCAGGGAGGAAAAAAAACCAAACCAGAAACTCTGTAACATCTTTTTCTTCCCCTAAGAAAGTTATTTTTTTAAGTGTTGTGTATAATATTTAACTGTTTATAGTCTTCTTATGTCATTTTTATGCTTCCCAGTTGGCTCAGTGGTAATGAACCCACCTGCCAAAGCAGGAAACGTGGGAGACACAAATTGAGTCCCTGGGTCAGGAACATCTCCTGGTGTAGGAAATGGCAACCCACTCCAGTATGCTTGCCCGGAAAATTCCATGAACAGAGAAGACTGGCAGGCTACAGTCCATGGAGTAGCAAAGAGTCAGAGATGACTGAGCACACACACAATCATTTTTTATCCTCTGCTTTTATGGATCAGTTAAGCAGGAAAATTTGGCTAATACACTTCTTCATATAGGTGATACATCTTTATGTCGGTGAAAAATTTGTTTTCCTCATACATTTTACTCTCCTGAAAGCAATTTCAGGAGAGTAAATGTCTAGAATTAAATTTCATGTCGTCTTTCTTCACCTATGTAAAATAATTAAAATGATCATTTATGAAAAGGAAGAAGGCAGTGTTATCCTTCAGCAAGATAAACTACCAATGAATTCAAGGGACAGCCTTACCCCTCCCTAGAACTCTGCTATGCACATAGGGAAAGAAAAGTATCTTTTTCCTCTACTTTTCTAAGTTCTTTTCTATAGGGGCTCCTATAACAGAAGACAAATCCACAACAGAAAAGTATACAGATTTTATTTAATAAAAGTTTTATATGACATGGGAGCCTTCATAAGGAACACCTGAAGAATTGGCTAAACCTGAGTGTTTTTAAGCTAGGTCTGATGAAAAGTAGACAGCCATGGGAAAATGTGATAGAGCAAAAGGGGTTTGAGCTAAGCATTGTAAACTTTTGTAGTAAACCAAAGAAAACTTAGCAAGACCTGTCCATTCAGATTCCTCTTAGTGTTCCTCAGTCTTGAAGATAAGGATGTTCCTATCCTCTAAGTATTAATATAAGGAGCATGCACGTGAGCTAAGTCACTTCAATCGTGTCCAACTGTATGCAACCCTATGGACTACAGCTCTCCAGGCTCCTCTGTCTGTGAGATTCTCCAGGCAAGAGTACTGGAGTGGGTTGCCATGCCCTCCTCCAGGGGATCTTCCCGGCCCAGGGATCGAACTTGCATCTCTTATGTCTCCTGTATTGGCAGACAGGTTCTTTACCACTAGCGCCACCTGAGAAGCCCAATATAAGCAGGGCGTCTCTCAGTTGAAGGTTTTATGACCTGATGCATAAGGTCAGAAAGTCCTTCCTGCACATGACATTTCTCAAATTCCTTTGGCTTAAAATATTCAGTATGTCAAGATGCCGTAATTTGGGGTGGCATGTCCTGAACCCCATCACCTGAAGTTCTGTTAAAGCTTTCATCATTTACCTTATGATATAAACATTCCCAGTTAAAAATACCCTGCAAGAGATGATATTTTAATCTATTGTCAGTTTTTGTGATTGTAGGTGAGGAGAAGCATGTCAAAAATATGAGAACTGCCTCTAACCTTGGAGGAGACCAAGAGAGGAGGGGAATTTAGACAAGGAAAGCTGGAGGACATGAAGACAGTCTTCATACACTTGGAATAGAGATATAATCCCAGCTTTAGAATATGAAGGAACCCTAGAGATAATCTAGGTCATATTCTTAATAGTAGAGCTAAACGGCTTATATCAGGGAGGCTAAACAGCTAAGTTTTTGTTGAAATCTGATTTTATTTTTGTTTTTATAAGAAGGAAACATGAATTGTTAATCTAGGTAAAGGTTCAGGTCAGTTATTTTTGTCCTTCAGTACATAATGGAGATTTCAGAGCAAACCATAATTGAATATTTTAAAGAAGCAATAGAAAATGTTCCTCAGGTAGTACATAAATTTGATAAGTACTTAATAGTTTTAAAGATAATACACAAGTTAAACTGCTGTTTTCTTTAATATTTCTAAATATTTCATTTTAAATTTCCTAAATATTTCATTTCCAAATTTCAGAGTTCATATTTAGTGTCTTAGTCGTATAATGTGGGTCCAATTATTATCTATGAACAGAAATACTTTGAAGGTCTGTTCTCATTTGCTTGAAGTCAAGGTTGGTTTTGAAGCTTTATTTTTAAAACTCTTAACTTTTTTTAAATATCAGAAGCTATAAGAAAGACCTGAAGCTTACATTTTTTAATTTAAAAAGCACATAAATTCAGCTGTTTTCATTATTACACCATGTTATTCATCCTTAGTAAATGCTAGATTTGCTCTTGTCTCTCTGTCCTGAAGAATTAATTTCTAAAAAAGTCTTCAAAGTAATATTGAGGTACTTGTGTTCAGAGCAAAGTGATAATAAAGAGGCTTAGTAAGATTCTTGTTTGGATCTGGATTTAAGATACTTGAATTACAGTTTCTATTCATGTATATTACTACAGCTGAATGGACCTTGTATAATATGGGAGTACATGGTAGCCACTACTGAAGAATGTCTCCACTGTCTGGATTAATAGTTTTGAGAAGTACATCAATTGTTGTTCAGTTGCTTAATGGTGTCCAACTCTTTTGCAACCCCATGGACTCTAGCCTGCCAGACTCCTCTGTGCATGGGATTTCCCAGGCAAGAATACCGGAGTGGGTTGTCATTTCCATCTCCAGGGGATCTTCTTGACCCAGGGATCGAACCCACATCTCCTGCATTACAGTTGGATTCTTTACCATTGAGCTACCGGCACAGGAGAGCTCCTGGTTTCTCTGACACCTACCCATTGTCCCAGTTCGTGAGTTCCATCAACCTTATTTAAACAGCCAGTCAGTCCTGCCTGAGAACCTACTTTGCTTGGTTAAATCAGAGCCCCTGCCCAACAGGAACTCAGTCTTGTGGCTAAGGCAGACAAATGAGATAGATAATTGCCATACTGTGTGAAATGCTGTATGTCTGAGCCATACTCAGAAAGCCTTGGGAATATTAGGATGGTCATCTAAGCCAGATAATGCCTGAAACGGGTCTTAAAAGACAAGTGGAAGTCACCCGAGCAATGAAGAGAAAGAAGACACTTGAGACTGAAAAAACACGTAGTGCGTGGGTGCAAAGAATGTAAGGAAGACACAATAAGGGAATTACAAGTACTCTGGGTATGCTGCTGCTAAGTCACTTCAGTCGTGTCCGACTCTGTGTGACCCCATAGATGGAAGCCCACCAGGCTCCCCCATCCCTGGGATTCTCCAGGCAAGAACACTGGAGTGGGTTGCCATTGCCTTCTCCAATGCATGAAAGTGAAAAGTGAAAGTGAAGTCACTCAGTTGTGTCCGACTCTTAGCGACCTCATGGACTGCAACACACCAGGCTCCTCCGTCCATGGGATTTTCCAGGCAAGAGTACTGGAGTGGGGTGTCATTGCCTTCTCCACTCTGGGTATACTTGGCTGGAATATATGAGGTTAGAAAGTGAGACTAACGTAGGCAAAGGTAACTTACAGAGAATGTTGTATAATGTGCTAGGAAATCCAGGTTTTATTCCATAGGCTGTGAGAAACTGTTAAAGGATTTTAATCAGTTAAGTGGCATGCTCAGATTTGTCTTTCAGTGAGAAAAAGAATGACTGTGGAAGGAATGGTGCAGACAAGCCTGGAAGGATGGACTCACCCAGAGATTTGATGTACTTAAATATTCCTTCATATTTGCAGTCACAGAGTGAGATCTCTAGCTTTGCCCTAAAATAAACTAGTTTTACTGGGCCTTTTGGGTTGGTATCTATGCTGGAGAAAATCCAGGGAAATGACTCCTGTTGCTATTTCTTTGTCCTCATACTGTATTTTGACAAAAGATAATTATGTATCATGACACTAACAAGTATTGATAGGTAGTGGTGCCACAAGCTAGAAGGCCAGGAGGCATTTAGTGTATTTGCCCCTGATACTAGTTACTCTAGGTTTGGCACAATGCTGAAATCTGTTTACTCAGCAAATATGTTAGATGTATTCTAGACACTAAATTAAGCATTGTAAAAGTTTCATAGGTGAGATAAATACAGATCCTTTATATAAATCATTTATAGTCTTGATGAAAGTCAGGTACATTAGTATGTATTAATGGTTTTAGTCTCTAAGTCATGTCTGACTCTTGCGGTCCTCTGGACTGTAGCCTCCTAGGCTCCTCTGTCCATGGGATTTCCCAGGCAAGAATATTGGAGTGGATTGCCATGCACTTACCTAGGGGATCTTTCCAACTCAGGGATCGAACCCATGTCTTCTGCATTGACAGGCAGATTCTTTACCTTTGAGCCACCAGGAAAGCCAAATTAGTATGTGTTATAACAGACCAAATGGCTGTCATGAGAGATGTACAGAGACTGTAGGAAGGGAAACTTTCATGGAGGAATTCTCAAAAAATAGATAATATTTGAACACTCAAAAATATAGAGAAAAGCTATTTAGGTAGGGAAAACTACAGGAACTAGGCAGAACATACGCTGGAAACAGTATGTGATCCAGTGTGGTTGGAATTGAAGTAGTTTGGTTCTGTTCATAAGGGCTGAACTGAGAAATTTGGACTTTGTCCTGTAGGCAGCCATGGAAGTTTTCTCAGGATTGGTATGGTAATCAGAACTTCATTTTAAATATTTTAATATAACAATATTGTGAATAAAATGGATTTCCAAAGGAAAAGAGAATTGGAGAAAACAAAAAGCTATTGCTATAGTCTAAGCTCAAAGTAATGAGTGTCTGAAATAGGCAAGTGGTAATGGGATACAGATAGGACAGTAGGATTTATGAGTACAGTACAGTTGAATGTTGCCACTAATGAGATGACAAAAATGAGGTTTTAGAGTGACTTGGAGATGGTGATCCTATTCAAAGAAAGCAGCAATAGATTTAGCAAAGAAAAATGATGATATCTCAAGGGTATAATTTTTATATCAGTTAATACAGCTTAGTTATATAATAGAAAGCTTTTGGCTTTTGATATACTAAAGGTATAGCCTTTACTTTGAGCTCTTTAACACTAACTATAATTTACAAACTATAACATAGCAAACAAAGAAGCCAACATATAACTGAGCATACCTTCTTGGTCTGGTAAGATACAAGTATGCTTTGTGTATAGAAGTGTGATGTCACCAAGTGAGAAATGCTGTGCACTTTTAGAATTTAGAAACCTTAAGGTTATTTCTGTACTGAATTTTGAACCATCAATTATTTAAAGGAATTTTAAAATCTTTTAGTAAAGTAAATAATTTTTCTGGAATATGAAAATTTGCCTATGTAACTTACCTATATCATGTATCCATATTATTCTTAGAACTAATATTTTTTTCTGCATTCCTCATTAAAGTGTGATGCATCTTCTTGTACCGTCATATAGACTGACTTGTGACTGTAAGAAAGTCTTCGTATCTTAGAAATGTACAAGATAATACACATCATCCTTACCTGTTAATATTGTTCTAATAACCCAACTCCTTTATCATACACAAAAATATTTAAGGTACAAACTCACCTGAGGCAGTGACTGCTATAGTAATCAGATGCTTTTGTGTTTTTATAGCTACTGCTATTCCATAGAAGAGATTTCATTGCAATTTCTATCAACTTCTTTAATCGTGTCTTGTGTCTTTTAATTCCTTCAAATTCATCATTAAAAATCCAAATAGCAAAATGTCTTATAAACACTGAAAAGATAATAGCTAGTGTTTATATATGGCATTGTTTTTATTGTGTTTTTTTTTTTTGCCAAAACCAATCTTAAAATTATGGTGGACAGTGTTATAAGTACACTATCAAGATGTATATATGATTGAGGCTAATTACCACATAAATACTTGGGCTTCTATAGCCTTGGTCTCTAAACTGGATACGTGAAGCTGAAGCTTTTTAAGGTTATAGTTTGTAAAATAGTATAGTGTCCATCTGTTGGGTAGTACACCCACTATAGAACCTCTTTAAGTGTAGGCAGATTCTTTACTACCTGAGCCCCCAAGGGAAGCCCAAATGCAAAAGGCAAACGCAATGAATCCAAGCTTTTGTCTAGAATATGAGGTAAGCAATGAAGTAACAGTCACAATTCTAAAAAATATATTGTTGGATGTTCGTCTCTCAGTTCGGTTCAGTCGCTCAGTCGTGCCTGACTCTTTGCAACCCCATGGACTGCAGCAAGCCAGGCTTCCCTGTCCATCACCAACTCCCAGAGCTTGCTCAAACTCATGTCCATCGAGTCGATGATGCCATCCAGCCATCTCATCCTCTGTTGTCCCCTTCTCTTCCTACCTTCAATATTTGTCCTCTGCTGCTGCTGCTGCTAAGGCGGTTCAGTCGTGTCCGACTCTGTGCGACCCCAGAGACGGCAGCCCACCGTCCCTGGGATTCTCCAGGCAAGAACACTGGAATGGGTTGCCATTTCCTTCTCCTATTTGTCCTCTACTTCAGTTCAATGAAGTAAAACAAGTCTTTTGATCATGGAGAAAGTGCATATTGCAGTGTATTCTTATATCATTTTGCTCTCCTTGCCATGTTGTGCCCAGGATTAATCAGTCACTATATGTCAGAAATCGTCTTCTGTTTCATTGTACTTCAGTTCAGTCGCTCAGTCGTGTCCGACTCTTTGCAACCCCATGAATCGCAGCACGCCAGGCCTCCCTGTCCATCACCAACTGCCGGAGTTCACTCAGACTCAGGTCCATCAAGTCGGTGATGCCCTCCAGCCATCTCATCCTCTGTCGTCCCCTTCTCCTCCTACCCCCAATCCCTCCCAGCATCAGAGTCTTTTCCAATGAGTCAACTCTTCGCATGAGGTGGCCAAAGTACTAGAGTTTCAGCTTTAGCATCATTCCTTCCAAAGAAATCCCAGGGCTGATCACCTTTAGAATGGACTGGTTGGATCTCCTTGCAATTTGTCCTATTAACACAAAATATACAGAATCTGTTCTTTGTTCATTTTTCAAACACCTAATACTTTATTATGATTATGAAAGACTTAAGATTAAAAAAAACTTTGACTACCTGCCTTTACAATAGTCTGACAGCCTCTCATGTGTTTAGAAATTGCCTGAAAAAGTTCTACTTCATCATATGATGTTTGCGTCATATGAGAATTTCTGTTGTAGGCAGTGAAATGTAAATAATTACCAAGGAAACAAGATATTTAAATAACCAAAACTGTCTGCATTGTCCAACTTACTTAAGAAGAGAATGTTCATTGTAAATGTATTAATATGTAACTAGACCAGTCTCATTCTCCTCTGCTATTTGCCGGTCACACAGTTAATAGCTATTTAGAGGTTTGACCATTCTGTCTACAAATATCCGTGTTTACCCAATCTTATTTGCACTATAAGTTTTATGACAAGAGTGTTCTTGGATGAGTGCTTTTATATGTTTTCCAGGACTTTTTTGATTGAACTAAACTAAAAATGGGGCAAGTGTGGTTTAAGATTTTTTTTCTTTTGTGTCTTATTGTCCAAAGTGTTAAAATAGCTTTAAAAAGGTTTGAAATAGTTTTGTATTTTGGATTCTAACTTTTCTCTTACCCAAAGGACTCTGTTGCCATCATACTTTGTCAGCATTTTAACATTTAATCTAGTGAACTTTTTTTTAAACATCAAACCGTAAAACACAAAAGCAAATTCTAGAATGATAAATTTATGACATACTTGTAGTGACTAAAAGGCAATTTGGACTAAAATCTTCTTTAAAAGCATATAATAAATTGGTGATATTGAACCCAGAAACTCATCTAGATGCTTGTGTATGAATTTAGATACAGATATTAGATATTGGGTATTTGAATACAGGTGGGTACTTTTTTTAAACCAAATATAGAATTTATCTTGTAAAGTAAATAATTTTATTTAATTCTTTAATGTGTGGCCAAATAAATTATGTATAGAGAAGACACCCGCGTAAGTTTAACACAGTCTGAGCATTGCCTTTTACCTTTGATTTTGAAGGGAGAGGGTCTAATTGGCTCAGCCCGTGTCAGATATCCACCTTCACCCTCCTGCTCCCTACTGTCCTGTCAGTCTTGATTGTGGCGGGGTCGCCTGACTCAAACGTGACCGCCTGCGCTCTTCCTTTCATCAGGGTCAGTGGTTGAGGTCCTTTCAAACAAGAAGGCAGGGTTGGGGCAGGCAGTGCAAACATGTCTGCTAGAGCACTTAACTAGTATAGATTTGTATTGTTTTTGCTACTGAAAAAACACTAAAAAGGAAAAATGTCCATGGTTGACACTGGCTATTTGATAAGCATCCTCACTCTCTCTGGCAGTTGATTTAGGCTGGCAGATGTAGATTCCTTTGCTGAAAATAGCGGAGTTGTCATACTCACAGTTTGAGAAAAATCAAAAGTTTTAAGGTATATCCTTATTAAAGATTAAAGTGCTATTGTAGTAATTATATGCTGAGGACAAAGTCATTTCTGTTCATGAAAACTGAAGCCAATACTTTGAATACTGAGTCATTGTAAATGTTCAAAAAACTAGAGCTGATGAAATGTTCTAGAACATTCTAACTAAACAGTGTACCTGGAATGGTATCTATTCTATTTCTCATTTCATTTTCCAGAACTTTTTACATCCTTCCCCTCATTATTAGTGCCAAATGCTTCTCTTTAAAGAAAAATGAAGTAACAGCTGACTAGAAGTTTAAGATGTGTTCAACCTCCACCATCAATCTTGAGAGTAGGAGCCTCAAATTTCTCCTCTTGGTGTTAATGAGGGAAAAAGAGAGATTGACAGAAACAGAGAGAAGTAATATTCTAAAGATGAACCTACAAACTGGGGCAGTTGAGAAATTTTCATGTCAATAAATAATTATAATTTTATAATTATATTAATATAATATTAATTACATTATAATGTATAATTCTTCTACAGCAATGACTGATTAGTTTTTTTTGGCGGGGGGGAGCAGATATTCGTTGCTTGTGATATAACCTTTTAAAATGCTATGTCTTTTCCATTTTGTAAAGAACATATCTAAAGTGGAAGTTCAGGGGGAGTTGCTTCTATTGAACATAAACATCTCTTCATGATTATCATCAGTGATGGTTAAGGAGGAGACAAAATACAGCCTAGACAGACGTCTCACAAACTGACCTTCACATTCACTCTCCTCCTAGCCTTTCTCCAACTTGTTGCCCAGGTGCAAATGTGATCTGTTCTTATCTGCTTAAAATACTTCCTGATTTTCATTGCTCTAAGAGAAAGACCAGTTTTAACAACATGATCTGCAAGGCGCTGTATGATCTGGCCTCTGCATTCATTTCCAGGCTAGTCTTATGCTGTCTTTGCTCTCTGCGTTCCACTATACTGGCCTTCCTTCCTTTCTCATGATTAGTCATGCGCCTCCCCAATACACACCTCACATTTCTGCCTTAAATGTTTGTCCCTTCCACCACCCTATACCACCTGTATTCTATTCTGTTGCCTAACTTTTATTAATTATTCAAATTTACCTCAGCCATCACTTATTTCCTTAGTGGAAACCTTCCCTGTCCTCCTCAAATTGACATGTCCTATCAAAGCATCGTATACATCTCTTTCAGAGCAGTTTTTGTAGTTGTTAATTTATGCTTTTTAAAAAAGTGACTGATATAATAATATCTTTCTCTATAGACTCTATGGGAAGAATCATCTTTTTAATTGCACTCTTTTGTAATAGAGCTTTAAAATAATCACAGTATAGTAATAATAGTAATAATGAATTGAAAGCCATGAATGTTGTACAACCTATGTGATTGCCATTGATTGCTGCATTCTGATCACTTTCACAATATTTTGTTTAATCAAGAAAGTCTTGTTTACATCTTTGGCTAATCTTTTTCCTTTCTGTCAAAAGTTCAGGGGGACAAAAGAAGTAAAACTGATGAATAACTAAAGCAGTAATTAATAAAAGTTAATTAATAAAGTAGTAATTAATAAAACGTTTATTGTATACACACCAAAAGACAGTTTGCAAACCAGGAGCAGTTGAACCAAAACATGGAGTAAGGCTTAGAAGTATATGGTTAAAAAGCAGCAATGACTATTTTTCAGTGACTGGTTACAATATTAGAATCTTCTTAAATGAAAAGGAAATGGTTAGTAAACGGCAAATATCAATTTAGGGAGACAGTTTAAGTTTCACTTAAAATTTTCAGAGGCATAAACAAGAAGTGACCCAGGTCAAGTTAGCCTCGCTTGTCTTGCAAAATAAGCTAAATTAATCTTTGCTTGTATGACTAAACTGGTTTTGTCTGTTCAGGGGATTTTCAAGTCTTATCTCCATTTGTGTTTGATTTTAATGGTACTCTCTTCTGAGAATTAATTCCCTGTGAGCTTCTCTCACACATTCAAATCTGCACACAGATAAATGTTTCCCTTAACCTTTTTTCTCAGTTTTGTTCGGGGTCACATTTCAGGCAGCATCAACATTCCATTCAGCACTGCATTTACTGCTGAAGGGGAGCTTACCCAGGGACCTTACACTGCCATGCTCCAGAGCTTCAAAGGGAAGGTCATTGTCATCGTGGGGAATGTGGCAAAGCACACAGCAGAGGTAAGTGTACTCAGAAATGTCATATGGACCTCATGATGAGTTGTTTACCAGCCTACTGCAACAGGTTGTCTAAATGTCATTTCTTCAGGAGCTGGTTGCAAATCAAATGAGCTTTGAATATCTGTCTGTATTCTTACATCAAAGAGATTGTCTACCTTTTCCTTATAAAAGAATTCAAGCTTTTTTTCCTCACTGTACAGCATCAGGATCAATACTAAGCTTGCTGCTGCTGCTGCTAAGTCGCTTCAGTCGTGTCTGACTCTGGGCGACTCCATAGACGGCAGCCCACCAGGCTCCCCCGTCCCTGGGATTCTCCAGGCAAGAACACTGGATTGGGTTGCCATTTCCTTCTCCAATGCATGAAAGTGAAAAGTGAAAGTGAAGCTCAGTCGTGTCCAACTCTTAGCGACCCCATGGACTGCAGCCTACCAGGCTCCTCCGTCCATGGGATTTTCCAGGCAAGAGTACTAGAGTGGGGTGCCATTGCCTTCTCCAATACTAAGCTTAGGAAACTTCAAATGAAACTGTGTTTTGTTTTGGTTTTGATGTTTTGTTTTTTAACTGTTTTCTGAAATTACAAGAAGTAAATTCAGTTCCTTTCATTGGAGAAAAACAGTGGGACTTGATTGGTGGTTTTGAAAGTTGATCAGGATGGAATTTGCTGGATTTGTGGGTTTTCTTTCTTACAGGCTCAAAGCTTTATGGTAATAGAGAATTTGGGAAGGATATCAACTTTCAGGAACTGAGGAGTATATGAAACAGTAAAATGGCTTTTCTCTCTTCTGGCTATGTTCTTAAAATTTTTGAAACATGAAACAGAGTAGTTTCTGGAGGTCAAAAACTTCACCTTTTTTTTTTTAATTTATTTATTTTTAATTGAAGGATAATTGCTTCACAGTATTGTGTTGGTTTCTACCAAACATCAACCTTTACTTTTCATAAAAGACAAGTTAGAGGCTATATGGACTATGAGAGCCAAATGTACTTATTTACAGATCCCTCAGTCAAACATTAAAATGTACACTTTGAATATGTATAAGTTATTGTATGTCAATCAGAGCTCTATAAAGCGGCTTTTAAAATGACATATCTAGATGTAGGCAACAGCGAACCAGGACAGGCCCTTTTTCTAAAAGGACAGAAGAATCTGCTCCTGAAAAAGTAGCAGAGATAGTTTGCTCTCTGAAGATAGCTTATGCAAATAAGCTGAATAATCCAGAAAGGATATCTATGGAAATGTAGTCAAGTGAGAACTTTAAGACTGTTGTCATAGGCTGTTTTAAGCATCTAATAATCTTGTTTCAGAAGTATTAGCTTTTGACACTAAATTAAAGTCATCCTTGGTTAAAAAAAAAGCTTAATTGACAAAACTAAAGAAATATCTGAGTGGATATTAGCTATGTAAGTCTTAAATTACTCATCTCTCTTTTATGTCACTGTATGTAGCACCTGATAGGGAATCTAAATTTACCTATTTCAGAGAAAGTCAGTATAGTAAATGACTAATGGGCAATTTTAATAAGTAACTGAGAACATTTTAGACCTAAAGCCTTGGTATCTCAATTATTTTTATGTAAATCAGCTTTTATTATTACTATTATTACCACAATACTGCTGCTGTTACATTAATCTGTATTGCAATATCACTCCAATGAAAAATATCCATTTTCCATTACAATGCATATCAATACATCAACTCACAGAAATAGTATTCAGAATCACTTATTTCTGGGTGGCTCATAATACACAGACTTAGGAAGAATTGTTTTTTATTACTCCAAATGAGCTGGACTTTAAAAATTTTTTTTTATATTTTGACTGCACCATGAGGCATGCAGAATCTTAATTCCCTGACCAGGGGTATAACTCACACACCCTACAATGAAAGCATAGAGTCTTAACCACTGGATTGACAAGGAAACTGTCAGGAAGAAATGTTCACAGTGATAAATCATCCCAATTACTGACTGGTGATTGTGTGCTTGGCACTGTGACAAGTACTTCTATATGTTATCTCTTTTTATTCTTCATAACAATTCTATCAGTTCAGTTCAGTCGCTCAGTCGTGTCCGACTCTTTGAAACCCCATGAACCGCAGCACACCAGGCCTCCCTGTCCATCACCAACTCCTGAAGTCCACCCAAACCCATGACCACTGAGTTAGTGATGCCATCCAGCCATCTCATCCTCTGTTGTCCCCTTCTCCTCCTGCCCTCAATCTTTCCCAGCATCAGGGTCTTTTCAAATGAGTCAGCTCTTCACATCAGGTGGCCAAAATATTGGAGTTTCAGCTTCAACATCAGTCCTTCCAGTGAACACCCAGACTGATCTCCTTTAGAATGGACTGGTTGGATCTCCTTGCAGTCCAAGGGACTCTCAAGAGTCTTCTCCAACACCACAGTTTAAAAGCATCAATTCTTCGGCGCTCAGCTGTATAGTCCAACTCTCATATCTATACATGACCGCTGGAAAAACCATAGCCTTGACTAGACAGACCTTTCTTGGCAAAGTAATGTGTCTGCTTTTTAATATGCTGTCTAGGTTGGTCATAACTTTCCTTCCAAGGAGTAAGCATCTTTTGGTTTCATGGCTGCAATCACCATCTGCAGTGATTTTGGAGCCCAAAAAAATAAAGTCAGCTACTGTTTCCACTGTTTTGCCATCTATTTCCCATGAAGTGATGGGACCAGATGCCATGATCTTAGTTTTCTGAATGTTGAGCTTTAAGCCAACCTTTTCACTCTCCTCTTTCACTTTCATCAAGAGGCTTTTTATTTCTTCTTCACTTTCTGCCATAAGGTTGGTATCATCTGCATATCTGAAGTTATTGATATTTTTCCTGGCAATCTTGATTCCAGCTTGTGCTTCCTCCAGCCCAGCACTTCTCATGATGTACTCTGCATATAAGTTAAATAAGCAGGGTGACAATATACAGCCTTGCTGCTGCTAAGTCGCTTCAGTCGTGTCCAACTCTGGGCGACCCCATAGACGGCGGCCCACCAGGCTCCCCCGTCCCTGGGATTCTCCAGGAAAGAAACTAGAGTGGGTTGCCATTTCCTTCTCCAGTGCATGAAAGTGAAAAGTGAAAGTGAAGTCGCTCAGTGGTGTCTGACTCCTAACGACCCCATGGACTGCAGCCTACCAGGCTCCTCCATCCATGGGATTTTCCAGGCAAGAGTCCTGGGGTGGGGTGCCATTGCCTTCTCCGATATACAGCCTTGACGTACTCCTTTTCCTATTTGGAACCAGTCTGTTGTTCCATGTCCAGTTTTAACTGTTGCTTGCTGACCTGTATACAGGTTTCTCAAGAGGCAGGTCAGGTGGTCTGATATTCCCATCTCTTTCAGAATTTTCCACAGTTTATTGTGATCCACACAGTCAAAGGCTTTAGCATAGTCAATAAAGCAGAAATAGATGTTTTTCTGGAACTCTCTTGCTTTTTCGATGATCCAGCAGATGTTGGGAATTTGATCTCTGGTTCCTCTGCCTTTTCTAAAACCAGCTTGAACATCGGGAAGTTCACGGTTCATGTATTGCTAAAGCCTGGCTTGGAGAATTTTAAGCATTACTTTACTAGTGTGTGAGATGAGTGCAATTGTGTGGTAGTTTGAGCATTCTTTGGCATTGCGTTTCTTTGGGATTGGAATGAAAACTGACCTTTTCCAATCCTGTGGCTACTGCTGAGTTTTCCAAATTTGCTGGCATATTGAGTGCAGCACTTTCACAGCGTCATATTTCAGGATTTGAAATAGCTCAACTGGAATTCCATCACCTCCATTAGCTTTGTTCGTAGTGATGCTTCCTAAGGCCCACTTGACTTCACAGTCCAGGATGTCTGTCTCTAGGTGAGTGATCAACAATTCTATGAGGGAGGCATTATTTACACATTTTATGTACAAGGAAAACTTAGATTTGGAGTTTATCTAATTTGCTTGTGTCAGAGCCAGGACTGAGACATGGGTCTATATGACTCTAAGCCCATACTCTTAACTTAGTGAGCAAGTAAGGCTTTTGAGTCTGAATGCAGCCATTTATCCTGTTTTTTCAAAATAGACTTGTTCTGATTTTTCATGGATCACAATAGTTCCTCCCAATTATGCGCTAAGTGCTAACAAGCTTAAGGCTCTACTTTCAGAAAGCATTAACCATTTGAAAGATGGTATCAAGTGGACCTGAATAACTGAATCTTCTTAAATATGTCAAATGCATCCAAACACCCCACTCATTGTATTAATCTCTAGATTTATGTTTATTCTAAGTTTACTTTATCATAAAGGGCAAAACATATATACAAATAAGTGGGTAACTCGTTTCTTTCATTAAATAATAAACTATAGATCACATGTCATGTTGTGAAATGCATGTGTCACAACGCGAATAAATTTAAAAGTTCGACAAATGAAGAAATCTGGAAGCAAGACTATTTAGATGAAGTAATAAGAATATATGACAATAATGGTATATAAAGAGCCATCACATTCCTGACAAATCAGCCAGTGTCATCCTTATCAGAAACCAGATGCTATCATAGTAGTTCCTTCTTCCTCAGACTCTACATGATTATTCATACTTGCACGTAAGTGACTAAACAGATTGTATGCTTGGCTATTAATGCTTCAATCCAATGTCAGAAAGTAATTTTTGAGAAACAGTTTTAAATATTTGTATAGAGATGTGTCAACTAAAAAAATGCACAATCTAAAATTTGAGAATCATGTTTTATTCAGCAGACTTAGTGAGAACTTAAGCTGGAGATACAGCCTCTCAGCTCTTAGGGAATGTTCCAAAGAGGGAAGGGGAGGAGCCAGGATATAGCATTTTTGCTGAGGGGGGAAAAAAATATAGTCAAACATCAAAAGATTACTGCTGATCACAAAAACAGGCATCTCAGTGGTACTAATGATTTTAGTACCTTTCTATGTGTGGCAAGATGCAAGAGTCTGGGCTTATTGAAATTATTCCTTTGATATACATCTTAACTATCTAGGGCCAGTATCCTGTTTTTCTCCATCTGTAATTGCCTTCACCATACACCATCAGGGACTTCTACAGTGGCTGATGGTTTTATGGCTGCAACATCCTTTGTTTATTGAAATGGCTAATGACATTCTTTTGTCCACAGATATACTTTTAATAATTTTTCTCATCTTGGAGCTAAAGAGAACTTTTGATATTCTTTTGCTTGTGTTGTTCCATCATTTTTTTGTCTGCTGTACAGATCTGTATGACTTTACTAATGCTTCCTCTCCCCTCACCCTCCTCTAAGTTGGAGGCATCTCAACTTAAAGCATATTTGCTAGAATTCTACTATGTATCCATGGTACTAGATATCTTTTACTTATCCTACCTCCCATCATAGATCCATTCTCCACAGTTCTTCACGCTGCTCTCTGTGCAAGATGGCAGACTTCCATGTCTTCTGGCTTCCAGTTATTGAGCTAATGGGGACCTCTGACAAATTTTGGGAGGGAGCGAGGTCAGGATATTTATCCCCCTGGTTTCTCCTTTCAAAGTTGTCTCAGTTTTACAGTGTTCCTCTACTAAAGGTTAATGCTTCTTTACAATAAACCTTCTCTATACTCACTTTCCAGCCCCTGGTCCCATTAGCTTTAGGGGCGGCAACAGCTCTGCTTTTTGGTAGTTGCAGGGTTACTACATCATCCTATATGGTTCTCTTACATTCCATAACGTTGTAATTAATCTCACTGTGAGTTAAAATCCCTCAATTTATCCTGAGGGTTTGTTGGAACCCTGACTGTTATAAGGATGCTATTTAAATGTATGATTTTTTAGTCAGACTATATTAGCTGCTCTGTTCTCTTTCTTACTAGCTGTTAAACTATGCAGATGGTTTAACCTCCCAAGTCACCATTGATTCCTTTATAAGATGGGGAAAATAATACCTACCTCATGGCATTGTTGAAAAGATTGCAGATTAGGCAATAAGGGGTTCAGTACACAGCCTGATAATAGTAAGCACTCAATTAATTTCAGCTATTAATTTTATTTTCCAGTACTATATAATTTGCATATATGTGAATTTGGTAAGTACTATTTTATATATGATAATAGTATAAAAGTTCTAGAGTTTGCAAGTAACATCAGCAAAATGGCAGACTGAGCAGTGTTAATCTCCCATTCTTTCACAGAAACATTGAAAAAAAAGTAGATTCTATACTTTTTTTAATAGAATGGCAAGAGCAGGCATCCGTGTCTTCTTCCTGATCTTAGGGAAACAGCTTTCGGTCTTTGACCATTGAATATGATGTTAGTTGGATTTTTTTCATACGTCGCTTTTGTCACATTAAGGAGATTCTCTTCTGTTTAAGTTTGTTGAGTATTTTATCATTGAATGATATTGAATTTTAGTAAATGCTTTTTCTGCATCAGTGGAGATAATTGTAATTATGATTTTTCCCTTTCTTCAATGAATGTGGTATTGTTATGTTGATTGATATCCATATATTTAACTATCCTTGCATTCCTAGTGTAAATTCCATTTGGTCATGGTACATAATCCTTTCAGGAGCCTCCTGAATTCAGTTTGCCAGTATTTTGTTGAAGTTTTTACATCAGTAGTCATCAAGGGTTTTTGTCTGTACTTTTCTTTTCTTGCAATGATTTTGTTTGACTTTGACAGGAGAATGATGCTTATTTGTAGCATGAGTTAAGAAGGGTCCTCTCCTGTTCAGTTTGTTGGAAGGGTTTGAGAAGGATTTGTGTTAATTCTCACCAGAGCAATTAGGCAAGAAAAAGAAATAAAAGGTATCAAAAATTAACATACATTAGTTTCCTAGGACATTAAAAATAATAGAAACTGGGTGGCTTAATACAATTTGGTTCTAGATGCTCAGTTCAGTCGCTCAGTCGTGTCCAACTCTTTGCGACCCCATGAATCGCAGCACGCCAGGCATCCCTGTCCATCACCAACTCCCGGAGTTCACTGAGACTCACGTTCATCAAGTCAGTGATGCCATCCAGCCATCTCATCCTCTGTCATCCCCTTCTCCTCCTGCCCCCAATTCCTCCCAGCATCAGAGTCTTTTCCAATGAGTTAACTCTTCGCATGAGGTGGCCAAAGTACTGGAGTTTCAGCTTTAGCATCATTCCTTCCAAAGAAATCCCAGGGCTGATCTCCTTCAGAATGGACTGATTCGATCTCCTTGCAGTCCATGGGACTCTCAAGAGTCTTCTCCAACACCACAGTTCAAAAGCATCAATTCTTCGGCACTCAGCTTTCTTCACAGTCCAACTCTCACATCTGTACATGACCACTGGAAAAACCATAGCCTTGACTAGACGGACGTTTGTTGGCAAAGTAATATCTCTGCTTTTCAGTATGCTGCTGCTGCTGCTAAGTCGCTTCAGTCATGTCCAACTCTGTGCGACCCCATAGACGGCAGCCCACCAGGCTCCCCCATCCCTGGGATTCTCCAGGCAAGAATACTGGAGTGGGTTGCCATTTCCTTCTCCAATGCATGAAAGTGAAAAGTCAAAGTGAAATCGCTCAGTCGTGTCTGACTCTTAGCGACCTCATGGACTGAAGACTACCAGGCTCCTCCGTCCATGGGATTTTCCAGGCAAGAGTACTGAAATCAAGCTGTCAGCCATGTTCCCTCTGAGGCTGTGGGTTGAATCTTTCTTCACCTTTTCCTGCTTCTGACGGTGGCAACAATCCTTGCCACCCACAAAACAGGAGAAAGTATTTGTAAATTATGTATCTATAAAGGATTATTACTGGAATACAAAGTCAACCCACAAACATTAGTTATATTTCTGTTCACTAACAATTCCTACAACTCAACAAAAGAAAGGCAATCAAATTTTTAAGTTTACAAATTTTGGGACATTTTAGACATTTCTCTGGAGAAGATATACAAATGGCCATAAGCACATGAAAAGATACCTGACACCATTTGTCATCCAGTTCAGTTCACTCACTCAGTCATGTCCGACT
Organism: Bubalus kerabau; assembly: GCF_029407905.1. Taxonomy (NCBI): domain Eukaryota; kingdom Metazoa; phylum Chordata; class Mammalia; order Artiodactyla; family Bovidae; genus Bubalus; species Bubalus kerabau. The sequence continues at coordinate 27,263,553 of NC_073630.1, read as the reverse complement.
CTTTGTGACCCCATGAACCACAGCACACCAGGCCTCCCTGTCCATCACCAACTCCCGGAGTCTACCCAAACACATGTCCATTGATCAGTGATACCATCCAACCATCTCATCCTCTGTGTAGGGAAATGCAAATCAAAGACACAGTGAAATACCACTTTGTACCCAAATGTTGGCAAGAACTTGGAGAATTGGAACCCAGGTGCATGGCTTGGAGGGGCGGGGGGAATGTAGAGTAATGTAGCTTATGTAGAAAACAGTTTAATAGTTTGGCAGTTCCTTCAAAATGTAAACATAGAATGACCATATAATAAGCAATTCCACTCCTAGGTAAATACCCAAAAGAATGGAAAACATGGACTTAAACAGGATACTTGTATGCCAGTTTTCATAGCAGCATTATTTATGATGTCCAAAAGTAGAAACAACCCAAGTGTCCCTCAAGACATGAATGAATAAACAAAGTGTGGTATATACATATAATGTACTTTGGAATGAAGTTCTGATACACGTTACAACATGGATGAGCCTTCAGTTCAGTTCAGTCAGTCGTGTCCAACTCTTTGCAACCCCATGGGCTTCAGCACACCAGGCTTCCCTGTCCATCACCAACTCCCAGAGTTTACTCAAACTTATGTCCATCGCGTCAGTGATGCTATCCAACCATCTCATTCTCTGTCATCTTCTTCTCTTCCCACCTTCTATCTTTCCCAGCATCAGGGTCTTTTCCAGTGAGTCAGTTCTTCACATCAGATGCCCAAAGTATTGGGGTTTCAGCTTCAGCATCAGTCCTTCCAATGAATATTCAGGACTGATTTCCTTTAGGATTGACAGGTGGGATCTCCTTGCATTCCAAGGGACTCTCAAGGGTCTTCTCCAACACCACAATTCAAAAACATCAATTCTTTGGCACTCAGCTTTCTTTACAGTCCAACTCTCACATCCATACATGACTACTAGAAAAACCATAGCTTTGACTAGATGGACTTTTGGTGGCAAAGTAATGTCTCTGCTTTTTAATATGCTGTCTAGATTGGTCATAGCTTTTCTTCCAAGGAGCAAGCATCTTTTAATTTCATGGCTACAGTCACCATCTGCAGTGATTTTGGAGCCCCAAAAAATAAAGTCTCTCACTGTTTCCATTGTTTCCCCATCTATTTGCCATGAGCCTTCAAAACAGTGTAAAGAAGACAAACACATAAAAGATAATTTTATGTGTTTTATGGAATTTTATGATTCCAAAAAAAATAAAGTCTAACACTGTTTCCACTGTTTCCCCATCTATTTCCCATGAAGTGATGGGACCAAATGCAATGATCTTAGTTTTCTAAATGTTCAGCTTTAAGCCAACTTTTTCACTCTCCTCTTTCACTTTCATCAAGAGGCTTTTTAGTTCCTCTTCACTTTCTGCCATAAGGATCATGTCATCTGCATATCTGAGGTTATTGATATTTTTCCTGGCAATCTTGATTTCAGCTTGTGCTTCTTCCAGCCCAGTGTTTCTCATGATGTACTCTGCACAGAAGTTAAATAAGCAGAGTGACAATATACAGCCTTGACGTACTCCTTTTCCTATTTGGAACCAGTCTGTTGTTCCATGTCCAGTTCTAACTGTTGCTTCCTGACCTGCATATAGGTTTCTCAATGGGTACAGGGTTTCCCATTAATGATTTAAAAAAAAAAATGGAAATAACCAGTGGTCATGTTACTCAGTCCAAGCTTGCTCTGTTCACTGCACGAGAGGTCAGTGAATCCAAGAGAAGAAGTGTTAAGGCAAGGAATACTACTTTATTCAGAAAGCCAGCTGACCAAGTAGATGGCAGACTAATGTGTCAAAATAACTATCTTGTTGGGGTCTGGATGCCAGGTTCTTTTATGGATAAGAAATAGGAGGAGGTGAGAAAGCAAAGTAAAAAGGCCATTTAATCTTCTAAGTATCTCCTAAAATGGCAAGCCTCAGGCTGGGAGACGTGTTAATTTCTTCCTTCCTGCCATCTGCAGGTGGACAAGGTTCTGAACAAAGGCACTTCAGCTTAACAGTCAGGCAGAGGGGCAGGATTCTCTGAGGCAGGCCATTATGTGTGATTGTAATAACAAAAGCAGCCAAAGAAACAGATCTAGTGCGGAATAGTCAAAATAGACTCTTCCCTATTACAGTTATAGTTATACAACATTGTGAATATACTTAATACCACTGAATTGTACACCTAAAATGGTTAAGATGGAAAATTTTACGTTATAAATTTTTTATATTGATTTTAAGTTCTAGAGTTTGATATCTTCAGGATACCCCCCTGTGCCCTTTCGTATGAGCCCTACAATTTTTGGTCAAACAGTAGTGAGGATCTTTCATAAAAGCTGTTCTGATCAGGTCTAATATTTTTCCTCTGTGTGTATCAAAACCAAAACAGTGATTTCTAAACAAGAAGCAGCTTTTCTTCTAAGCTGAAATCAATGCACTGCAACTGGCACAGTCCTGTTTTGAAAAGATTAAGAAAGCCATAGTTGAATGCTGTGAAAAGAAAGCAGAGGTACCAATTCTAGTTAGTATGGTTACAAATTATCTTTGCAGATGTTTATGATTTTATGTCAAACACAAAATGTTTATGATTTGGACTTGGGAACTTTCTGTTTGCAAAACAGTAGGCACTGATATAATTTTTCTAGTTTTACATCTGCCGTTAAAACCTAGTAATAAAGTTAGACTGAAAATTCATCAAATGAAATCAAGTACAGTTCAGTGAAAGAAAAATCTCTCAATAGTGGATTTACAACTAGCAAAATATCATTGAACAACTGCAAGAGAAAATAAGTGAACCACTTATCTAGAATATGATAGTATTAAATCACTCATTTGACATAGCAATTAGGACTAGGGTATTTTTTGTAATACAGGTATGAAGGAAGTACTCTACAGTGACCAGATGTATTGAATGTATTGTCTAAAATCACATAGAAGACAGAAGAGATCTGAGAAATATCACTTATTCATGTACCTGGGAAACTATAATCAGAGATATATGATTCCATTTTAATTATGTATTCATGAACTGTTTCCTGTAATTACAACTGATTAGCGACTTTTTCTATGAGATAGCTTCTTTACAATTACCACTTCATAAGGCTTTTGTTTTTGACCTTGCTCCCACATTAAATACATCAAAAAACTTTTAGAATCTGACATTTCTACTCTAGATAAAACATTACTCTTCACCCCCACCCCCCTCAGAATAGGACAAAAAAGGAGGACTACAAAGAGCTTAGCTTAATTAGTATTCTATGTAGAGGTTTCTTCATACCAGAATTAAGTCCTATTAAATCTCACTTGTCAGTAATCTTTAATTCACCTTAACCTTCAGGTTCAATAAAGCAGTGAACCATGATAGAATCAAGCATTTCCAGCTATTTTGTGAACAAAGTTATGTCAGCATCAAGGAAATTCAGATAGTCTCCAGTGAGTGGAATCCCTCATCTCCAAAATGTATAGTACTGTTCAAGGGTGGGATCAGATTTTGTGCTGATCCTTGCTGCTGTATAGTCAGCAAGCATTTGACAAGCCAAGCGTTAACAGGCTGCATCTGTCGCTATGGGAGTAGGAAGACCCCTGTATGAAAAGAAGGGTAAAGTCAATTCAAGCTTTGTGTCACATTTAAATGAAAAACGTGGCAAGGTCTCACTCTTGTCTTCTTGCAGAAATAATCACGTCTTTGAAACTCACATGAGAAACTGCATCTTCGATTGTTAAACTAGAATTAGATTCCCTGGGCATACAAGGAAACATGCTGAATTAATCTCAGAGAGCAAGTATATAAATCTGAGAATTAAGGCAATAGCTTTTCAAATCAATAGGGAGAGGCAGAGATAGTCTACCATCCATATCCTGGATTAAATGAACTCAGGAAAGTTCATTGTTGTATCCTAGAGCGGATTACTCAATTTTAACAGAAATTTTTATTTTAAGCACTAATCAAATATTCAGTTCAGTTCAGTTCAGTCTCTCAAAGAATCGTGTCTGACTCTTTGTGACCCCATGAATCGCAGCATTCCAGGCCTCCCTGTCCATCACCATCTCCTGGAGTTCACTCAGACTCACGTCCATCAAGTCGGTGATGCCATCCAGCCATCTCATCCTCTGTCGTCCCCTTTTCCTCCTGTCCCCAATCCCTCCCAGCATCAGAGTCTTTTCCAATGAGTCAACTCTTCGCATGAGGTGGCCAAAGTACTAGAGTTTCAGCTTTAGCATCATTCCTTCATGGACAAATGTATGATTTGTTTTGATTCTCTTAGCAGTCATTACTCACACTGTCCTACCCCCAGCCTAAGGTCAAAGTCGTATACATCTTAGCTTGACAAAACATGGTGAATCCACTTCTTTCCTAGAAGTACATGATAATGTTTAGCAACAATGATGACTTAGCACAACAACATGCTTTAAAATGTTACTGGGTTTCCTTTTTTCCCTTGTGGGAAAATAATATAGTGGGATCCAACTCAAGCTAGTGATAGGTCTCAGACAGGAAAATGGCCAACAATACTGACCAGAGCAAAATGAAACTCCAGTCAGTGTTTACTTTCAGTGAGTCCTTTCAACAGTACATCATATTACTATGTTAGTCACTGAAACACATGAAACTCTAAAAATAATTACTCTTTGTCTAGGTTATATTTAGTGGTTATAAGACCACAAAGATTTCATCACTGCTAGTGTATCACATCAAAAAGTTATCTAAGAAAGAAATTGAAGGAATCTTTGTGTTTCACTTTGACTTGTCAACAACCCTTTGGATATCCTCTTGGCATGAAATCAGTGCTTTTCTTTTGTCATCAGAAGAAATATTCATCTGAGAACATAAGAGCCATCTTCAGTAATAAGCCATATGTGTTATTATTCTTTTCTTTAAAACCAAAACAAACACTTCTGAATAGCATTTGATTCAGAAGCCTAGACAAGAGATGATTTTTATGGCAATTCTATGACTAAACATTGTGTGTAGCTGATGTTTTCTATCCTTGGCATGTAAGGATTAAATTTAAAATATGGCATTTGTTTTCAAGTGAAAATAAGATTTATAATAAGCAAGGCATACTGTTGCAACTATTTTTAAAAATAAGATGATTCTCCAGTTGTGTTCATTTACAGTCCCCTGGAGGCCAAGGTTATTTGACCTTTCCATGTCGGATTGAAAGTTAATTTGTATTGCAGTAATAGGAGGCTCCTGCCCTCCAGTCCCACCCCATTACTTCCTGGATCCCTTAACCAAGCTAAACCAAGATTTGTGATACTTAGATAATCACTAGTAGCCCTTGCCTTTTCCATTTTTCTCTAGCTCCGTTTCCTTTCTTCCCTCTCTGCTCAAGCTCTTCCCTTAGCTTTTGGCCTCAGGCATTTGAGATTGTCCTCCTCCAAGTGTGTGTTCAAAGGGGACCAAACGATTCTGAAAACTCCTTAAACCAATTCAGCGTATGTGTTATCCATATAGTAAATTTCTCTAGCTCCTGATAGTATCTGTCTAGTTTGTCCAATTAATATAATACCTTTACTTTGTATGAAACCTTCTGTCAAAAAAAATATTAGGTCTCTTTATAATTGTACCTTAGGCATTTTGATAATAGGAAGTGAATCTCCTTTATAAGTTCCAAATATTGAAGGAATTCTTTCTTGGTCTTGTTAGAACTGTAAGCACTGGTTATGGTTGAACTTGGCTTTTCTCCTGACCTTTTCCTTGCCTTTTTGTCAGCAAATTTTTTGGTCTGTGGGTTTATATCAGATTATAAGGAAACAGTTTAGATATTAATGCAACTTGAAGACACTAGACATCATATGAGGCTTAAGAGTAACAATGAAAACTCTTCTATATAACTTTACATTTGTTAAGCAATGGAGGATAATTTACTTTTAAAAGCCCATAAACTAAAATAAAACCTGTCCTGAGAATCCCTGTTCTTATAACCTTTCAAAAATTGTGTGAATTGAAAAGCAATGTAGGAGTTGCAGTAACAGGAACCCTAAAACACCTAACCCAGACTTTGGTTTTGTAACATGTTTATTGGATGTATTATGTGTATAAGCAATTTTTTAAAAAACAGAGGGAGCTCGTTTACAGTTTCCAGAAAAAAACCTTCCAAGTCATTATCTGAATCTTGTGATCTCTGGCACTATATTCATGACCTGTCACTGAACAAAAGTTATTTTGTCTTAATATGTGTTATTGTGTATACCTAAACCTGCTCTCCATAGCCTGCCATTTAATTAATTATTCCTTACCACAGGAATGTTTGTGGCTGAATGAGAAAATAACCATACTCACCCTCCCTCTTGACCTACAAAGTTTGGGGTTTGGCCATGGTCCATCCATCACAGCCCTCGCTTTTGACTCTGAGTTTTTATTGTGTACATCCTTTTCAGAGCATGGTATACTGTGTGTAATATGACTGGTGCCTTGGACACAGTATGGGTTTACCTTTCTCCGTTGTCTAGTATAAACAGAAGTGGATAAATGATTGTTGCTGAAATTCTCGTCCTCAGTATTGCAGATCATAGGAAAATGTGCCACAGAACCCATTAGCGCTCCTGATACATTAATGGTATTAGATGATGGAATTTTATCAAAAGAGGCTTATCCTCTAATATGAGCCAGTATGCTTTTATGTCATAAAAACAAACTTTTATGTCATATCCAAAATGTTTTCTCCTATTTCTTTAATGTCAGCTTTTCAGAAAATTTCCACATAGCCATTCTTAAGAGAACTTATTTGAAAGTATAAGCTGTTTTTAAACACTAATCTGTAAATCTGTAGAAAGATCCCAGTTTGCCTTATGCATAAATACTAGGTCACTATTAACTATCATAATTTTTTTAATTAAATGAATTAATGTAAAGGAAAAATTTTAACCTAGAATTCATATGAGTTTTAGAAATTCTTTGAATTAATTAAAATTTTGTTCAAAGTGTTATATACGTATGTGCTATATGATATATTTTTTCAGAGAATAGGTTCATAAGCTTTCTTCTGACCCAGTAAACTATAAAAGTCACTAGTATAAATTACTGCTCCAACATAAACAGTTCACCATTTACACTGGAAGCCCTATATTACGTTCCATATGGGAAGAACTCTGGTCTTTTAAGTTTGAATCTGTTCAATTGCAGAATGTTGTAAATGGCTTTCCTATTAAAGGATCACTTGGGGAAAGGAAAGAGGAGAAAAGGAGGAAACTAGCTTTATACAAACTATTTAGTATGAATCAAACACTTACATATATAATATCGAATTTAAACCTCTCAACACTTTAAATACACTAGTAAAGTGTATTATTATTACAGATTTAACAGGTGAAGAAACTAAGGCCAAAAAGGCTAAGTGACTCACCTAAGATCCCACAGCTAACCAGTGGTATTAACAGAACCCTGATTCAAACTCTGTGCTGTCCAGCTACAAAGTTCCTACACCTTCCTCCATACCACCCAGCCTATTTGATTGAAATAGTGAATTTTCCCTCCTTCTTTGCTGGTGGAATAAACTTTATGGAAACTTACTATTTGTCTTATCATCCTGTTAAGTAGGTCTGAAATTCTCTCATATTCATTTCCAAACTGTCTTCACTGAGATCAATTTCTCATGCCTAACCTACCACAGGTTCCCACTGTCCTTACCTGCAAGCAACCTTCTTCCCCCAGCTCCACCCTGCAACCAATGAAATTTGTGAATGATACCTGATCATTGTCAGAATGCCTGTATGACTTCCCATTGCCATCAAAATTCAAACTCTAATCAGAGTTTATAAGGCCTTTCTTGAACTGGACTCTGTTTTCCAAGCTCACTCTCATTGCTCTTAGAGTCCAGACATAATTAAACTACTCATAGTTCCTTATATACTAACTGTCTCTTTGTACTTCTCTCTATTTGAAGCATTCTTATTTCTGTTCACCCTTTTGTCTTGAAAAGCTATTCATATAGCATTTCTTTATGGAATTCATTCTTAATTCCTCAAGTGTGGAACTAAGTAGCTTTTTCAAGTGCTCATAGAAAATATTTTACTTACTCTTACAGTGGCATTGAGACCACATACAGAATTCCTGTGTGCATTAGATAAATGTGTTCATTTAGGAACACAGCACCATGTAAGGCCACAAAACTTGGATTGGAGAGGATGGGGCTACATTTCATGCTTCACTTACCTCTTTTCCATGTTCACTCATGTCAGGCACAATTTGTACAACCTTAAATAATGGTTCTGTATAGCATTTATCAAAGGGCATCGTAGCCACCTGTCCACTTACCTGCATCTCCTCCTGAACTCCAGGCTCACTGAGGACAGGGATTACATTGTATTCATGGTCACACCCGCAGCCCCTAGCCTAGTGCCCTTCGGGTAGCAAGCACTCAATTCATATTTGATGGTTAAATTAGTGACTAAGTTAAGAATGAACATCTTAAAAATAATAGTTTGCAATAGACCGTGCACTTATAGAAATTGGTAAAAAGACGATAGAAAAAATGCTAATATCAACTACAAGTTTAGTTTAAGACAACAAACATTGAGTATCTACAGGATGGAAACTATTATGAGGAAGCAGAAATGAGAAAGGCAGGCTTTGGCCTTATAAAACTTGCAATCTAATTAAGATAAGACATGTATGAAGTGAAAAAATCTAATTAAAAAGATAAAACACATGTACAACTGATTAAAACTCAAAAGTGGAATATGCAATGTGCTATGAGATTTATAGTTAAAGTTGTAGAAAATCAGTGAGAAGGAAGGAATTTCTTCAAGTTAAGTGAAGGATTCCTCAAGTTTCATGGGGAAGGTGATAATAGACCTAGATCTTGAATTATCAGTAGGATTTCAGTAAGGTAAAGTGTTGAAAGGAGGGCGTAGTCAGGCAGGAACATTCCAGGCAAAGGAAATAACACAGGCTGATTAGAAAGCACAGGGCTTCTCTGAAGAGCATTTTAACTACAGATAAGGCTGGAAAGATAGGTGGGGTATTTGGTTATAGAAGGCCTTCAATGCTATGCTAGGGAGTTTACATTTTAGCAGTGGGAAGCTATTAAAGATTTTAAAGAAGGAAAGTAACATTCTCAGCTGTAGTTTAGAAAATCATTTGGAAAGTTATTTTTAAGTGTCTCCCCTCTCTTTTGCCCATGCTCCCAAAGAAATTGAAATTTTAAAACACCAAGAACTAGAGACCAGTTAAAGAATTTCACTCTTCCTATATTCCCAGTCTATTTCAGTGCCAGATTCTATCCAGATTCTACCTTTAGTTGACCTTCTGCCTTAAGCTTGCAGTCTCCCACTGTCTAAATAGTTTCTAAGCCCCCGGTGTCAGCAAAGCTCAAATGGCTGTTCAGAAAAGACAACAGAGGCGTTTCTCTGAGACTGACAGCCAAAGCTCTGCAACTTTCAAGAGATTTCAGGAAATGGCCCCCCTGCTATTACTATGTGACTCAAGGCATCTGGTAACATCCTGTCACTATCTTCTTTTACCTTATTTAAGATACTAAAGGACAACCTTCTCATTAACCTTTAACCTAAAGAATAAGCAAGTATAAGTCTAAAATGAATTTCTTTTGTCATTCTCAAAATTCAAAGAAACTTTAGACTTAATATTACCAAAATGAAACTTTGAATAAGAACTTTTAGGTACTACAGATTGCCCTTACTGACTATAAATAAGCAAGCTATTCCTTATAAGAAATCCACCGATCTTGCTGAAGGGCACTAGCCCTATGAAGGAACATATCTCTATACAACAGTTACTGGGGATTTCCTAAAGGTCCTCCATAATGTTACCATGTAGGTAGCAGGGTACTGCAGGGAAGGCAATGGCACCCCACTCCAGTACTCTTGCCTGGAGAATCCCATGGACGGAGGAGCCTGGTGGGCTGCAGTCCATGGGGTCGCGAAGAGTCGGACACGACTGAGTGACTTCACTTTCACTTTTCACTTTCATGCATTGGAGAAGGAAATGGCAACCCACTCCAGTGTTCTTGCCTGGAGAATCCCAGGGCTGGGGGAGCCTGGTGGGCTGCCATCTATGGGGTTGCACAGAGTTGGACATGACTGAAGTGACTTAGTAGCAGTAGCAGCAGCAGCAGCAGGGTACTGGGTAAAATGGAACAAGAAGAACTAAAAATGCAAGAACCACTGAGGGACTAATTCAAGAGTAATTGGGGTCTAAAATGAAGTATGAGCTGTGGAATGGAAAAGAGGGAATGGATCAAAGATAAATCACAGAACTAGCACAGTTTTGTGCCTAATCGAATATGGAGCCAAAGGAAGTTTTGATTTTTTTAAGTAAAATATCACCTTAAAGTTTTCAGGTTTGATTTTGGGGAGATTGCTGATACCTTTAACAGATAAGCAAGAGACAATAAAGTAGGTTTGGAAGGAATATAATGATGTTGGGATATCCTGAGTTTGAAGTGCTCATGGGATACCAGTTTAAAAAAATGTCAGTCAAGTATTTAGATGTTCAGACTGGAATTCAAAGGAGAGTGAAAACTACATGGGTATGTATAGAATCCTTCCAGTTATAAACACTTAATATTCTATAATACAAAACAAAAAGATGTAGGACTTTTCTTTGTGTGTGCTCACTCACTCAGTCGTGCCCAACTGTTTGCAACTCTGTGGACTGTAGCCTGCCAGGCTCCTCTATCCATGGAATTTCCCAGGCAAAAGTTGCCATTTCCTTCTCCAGGGGATCTTCCTAACCCTAGGATCAAACCCACATTCCCCTGCATTGCAGGCAGATTCATTACCACTGCGCCATTATAAATGTATTATTTTAGGAGAGGAGACAAAGTCCAGCTGATAGCCTGAAAGGAGATTGTCAAAAACCATTAAAAGATACAACTTGTATTTGTGTCAAGAAATTGTAAAAATCATTGTCTCTATTACAAAATATTAATATCTTATATATAAGAAAAATTTGCTTTAGTGCAAGTGATTGGATTTATTGTTTTTTAGTCGATCAGTCAAGTCCGACTCTTTGAGACTCCATGAACTACAGCACACCAGGCTTCCCTGTCCTTCACCAACTCTCGGAGCTTACTCACACTTATATCCATTGAGTCAGTGATGCCATCCAACCATCTCATCCTCTGTCATCCCCTTCTCCTCCTGCCTTCAGTCTCTCCCAGCATCAGGGTCTTTTCAAATGAGTCACATCTTCACATCAGATAGCCAAAGTATTGGAGCTTCAGTTTCAGCATCAGTCCTTCCAATGTATATATTCAGGATTAATTTCTTTTAGGATTGACTGTTTTGCTTTCCTTGCAGTCCAAGGGATACTCAAGAGTCTTCTCCAACACCACAGTTCAAAAGCATCAGTCCTTCGGCACTCAGCTTTCTTTATGGTCCAACTCTCACATCCATACATGACTACTGGAAAAAACATTGCTTTAACTAGAGAGACCTTTGTCAGCAGAGTAATGTCTCTCCTTTTAAATATGCTGTCTAGGTTAGCCATAGCTTTTCTTCCAAGGAGCAAATGTCCTTTAATTTCATGACTGCAGTCACCATCTGCAGTGATTTTGGAGCCCCCCAAAATAAAGTCTCTCACTGTTTCATTGTTTCCCCATCTATTTGCCATGAAGTCATGGGACTGGTTGTCATGATCTTCGTTTTTTGAATGTTGACTTTTAAGCCAGCTTTTTCACTCACCTCTTTCACTTTCATCGAGAGGCTCTTTAGTTCTTCTTTGCTTTATGCCATAAGGGTGGTGTCATCTGCATATCTGAGGTTATTGATGCTTCTCCTGGCAATCTGGATTCCAGCTTATGCTTCATCCATCCTGGCATTTCGCATGATATACTCTGCTTATAAGTTAAATAAGCAGGGTGACAATATACAGCCTTGACATACTCCTTTTCCTATTTGGAACCAGTCTGTTGTTCCATGTCCAGTTCTAACTGTTGCTTCTTGACCTCCATACACATTTCTCAGGAGGCAGGTAAGCTGGTCTGGTATTCCTTCCCATCTCTTTAAGAATTATCCAGTTTTTGTGATCCACACAGTCAAAGGCTTTGGCATAGTCAATAAAGCAGAAGCAGATATTTTCTGGAACTCTCTTGCTTTTTCTATTATACAATGGATATTGGCAATTTAATCTCTGGTTCCTCTGTCTTTTCTAAATCCAGCTTGAACATCTGGAAGTTCAAAGTTCATGTACTGTTGAAGCCTGGCTTGGAGAATTTTGAGCGTTACTTTCCTAGCATGGGAGATGAGTGCAGTTGTGTGGTAGTATGAACATTCTTTGGCATTGCCTTTCTTTGGGATTGGAATGAAAGTTGACCTTTTCCAGTCCTGTGGCCACTGCTGCATTTTCCAAATTTGCTGGCATATTGAATGCAGCACTTTCATAGCATCATCTTTTAGGATTTGAAATAGCTCAACTGGAATTCCATCACTTCCACTAGCTTTGTTCACAGAGGTGCTTCCTAAGGCCCACTTGACTTCACATTCCAGGATGTCTGGCTCTAGATGAGTGATCATACCATCATGGTTATCTGGGTCATTAAAATCTTTTTTGTATAGATATTTTGTGTATTCTTGCCACATCTTCTTAACCTCTTCTGCTTCTGTTACGTCCATACCATTTCTGTCCTTTATTGTGCCATCTTTGCATGAAGTGTTCCCTTGGTATCTCTAATTTTCTTGAAGAGATATCTAGTCTTTCCCATTCTATTGTTTTCCTCTATTTTTTTGCGTTGATCACTGAGGAAGGCGTTCTTATCTCTCCTTGCTATTCTTTGGAACGCTTCATTCAGATGGTTAAATTTTTCCTGTTCCCTTGCCTTTTGTTTCTCTTCTTTTTCAGCTATTTATAAGGCCTCCCCAGACAACCATTTTGGCTTTTTGCATTTCTTTTTCTTGGGGATGGTTTTGATTACCACCTCCTATACAATGTTACAAACTTCTGTCCATAGTTCTTCAGGCACTCTATCAGATCTAATCCCTTGAATCTATTTCTCACTTCCACTGTAAATTGTAAGGGATTTGATTTAGGTCATACCTGAATGGTCTAGTGGTTTTCCCTACTTTCTTCAATTTAAGTCTGAATTTGGCAGTAAGGAGTTCATGATCTGAGCCACAGTCAGCTCCTGGTCTTGTTTTTGCTGACTGTTTAGAGCTTCTCCATCTTCGGCTGCAAAGAATATAATCATTCTGATCTCAGTATCGACCATCTGGTGATGTCCATGTGTAGAGTCTTCTCTTGTGTTGTTGGAAGAGGGTGTTTGCTATGACCAGTGCATTCTCTTGGCAAAACTGTTAACCTTTGCCCTGCTTCATTTTGTACTCCAAGACCAAACTTGCCTGTTACTCCATGTATCTCTTGACTTCATACTTTTATATTTCAGTCCCCTATGATGAAAAGGACATCTTTTTTTCATATTAGTTCTAGAAGGTCTTTTATTTCTTCATAGAGCTCTTTGACTTCAGCTTCTTCAGCATTAGTGGTTGGGGCATAGACTTGGAATACTGTGATATTGAATGGTTTGCCTTTGAAATGAACAGAGATCATTCTGTCATTTTTAGATTGTACCCAAGTACTGCATTTCTGACTCTTCTGTTGACTATGAGGACTATTCCATTTCTTCTAAGGGATTCTTGCCTACAGTAGTAGATATAATAATGGTTATCTGAATTAAATTTACTGATTATAGTCCACTTTAGTTCATTGATTCCTAAAATGTCAATGTTCACTCTTGCTATCTCCTGTTTGACCACTTCTAATTTACCTCGATTCGTGGACCTAACATTCCAGGTTCCTATGCAGTATTGTTCTTTACAAACATTGGACTTAACTTTCATCAGAAGACACATCCACAACTGGGTGTTGTTTCTGCTTTGGCTTAGCCTCTTCAGTCTTTCTGGAGCTGTTTCTCCACTCTTGTCCAGTAGCATATTGGGCACCTACCTACCTGGGGAGTTCATCTTTAAATGTCATATCTTTTTGCCTTTTCATACCATTCATGGTGTTCTCATGGTAAGAATGCTGAAGTGGTTTGCCATTCTTTTCTCCAATGGACCACATTTTGTCAGAACTCTCCACCATGACTCATCCATCTTGGGTGTCCCTACACAGCATGGCTCATAGTTTCATTGAGTTAGACAAGGCTGTGATCCATATGATCAACAAGGGAAACAAAAATCAAAAGAAAATGGAAAAGGAAGAGAGGGAAAATATCATTTGGACATGTGAGAGAAAAAAAAAATCTGATATTGAGCTGTAAACAAAGCCAACAATGGAGCAGAAGTTGCCTTGACTTCTGTTGTGCTGACGTATATTGTGACTTTGGGAAATAATGTATTTTTCTTGTCATTTCTATTCAAAGTGTATACTTTAAAACATTAAAATTATTTTCCTTTCCTTTATTCCTCTGGGATTTTGTTAGAATCACATATGACAGTAAAACAGAAGAGACAAAGAAGAGAAATTTATCATTGTACATGAAAATATTAACATATCTTTCTTTTCATATACCCCTTGAGTGGCCCACATACCATTAAAAATGACCAAACCCATTGAGAGAAAAAGGACTAAGAATGGAGGCCAAGGGTAGAAATGAAACTTTCACTGTATCGTCTTCGTATTCATGCATCTGCTTTGGTTCCTTAACAGTGGAAATGACAGAGGACGTTGTCTTTCATCTGACTACTCTTTGGATTCTACATAAAAATTATCGCAAAAGTTTATTATTTCTATATAAACTTCATCATAATTACTGTTTTGTATAAATGTTTTTTATATTAATAACTTTTAAAGACATTTTAAAAAATCACCTTACCTCTTTCAACTTATGCAAAATTTGAAAGAATACCCTATCAGTAAAGGATAAAAGAAAATAACGTTTAACTCTTACCAGAACCAATTTCCTTGCTGCTTGCCCAAAAGTCCTTTCTACTTCCTTCATTGGCAGTCAGGCAGCTTAACCAGTACTTAGCATAATACCTGACACATAGTAGGTATTCAGAAAATAATTGTTGAATAAATGGATCTGTTATTCAGCAGATATTAGAGAAAATGCTATGGACTAGACACTGTTCTGGGACAAAGTCCTTACTTTTATGGAGCATACAGTATGTTGGGAGAGATGGATGAGTAGATAACATATATGAAGTAATTAGAAATTTGAACACTTACTGAATATTTAATTATATTAGGGATTATTGTTAATATATTATATGTGATAGTCATCCTATGGTTATATTTTTTAAGTCATTTTATTTCAGAGATACATATTTATGTGCTAAATGATATATGGAATTTATATCAAGATGATAATTGTGGTTGAGAGGCTTGAGTAGGAGGAATAAATGAAATAAATTGTCTATGAGTTATAATTGTTCAAGCTGGGTGTTGGATACCTACAGGCTGATTATACTCATGTATGTCTATTTTCATATTTTTAGATATTTTTCTTAATGAAAAGGTAAAGAGAAAGAGAATGGGAAGAGATGAAATGGAGATAGAAAACACTGGCACCAGAAAAGTAAAATAAGAAAACACGTTGAGTTAGTGCACTACGATTATTTATATGTCTTCTTACATAAAACAAAGCAATTTAAAATGGTTTTTAATATGAAATGTTTATACTATCACATTTCTTAATCCCCAAGGATTAATTCCAAGAATAGAAGACTAATATATACCATAGCATGGATTCTGAATATCCCAAACACCATTAGGATAGTTATCTCTAAAAAAAACATGGACCAGAAATCTTAGACCATATAATATCTGTTTTTGTAAATTCTCATTTTTTTCCTTAAAGCATAATTAACCATATTTCAGTATATAACATGCTAGACTAATACCCTGGAAGTACCTGTCCTGCTCCTTATTTGTCACAGGTACCTTTGATAAGGGTGTAAGATGATTACTGACCTTGTGTTCACCTTCTTGGTTTTGCCCTCCTGCTGATTTTGTTTCTGTGAGTGAAATAAGAAAGTAAAGTAGCCACTGCCTAATTGTTATTAGATGTTAATACTGTGAAAACTGGTTTCACACCTTATATAGCCCTCTTTTTTGTTTCAGTGTTAATAAGGTATAATTGACACAGAAGAATTGTATATATTAAACATGTACAACTTGATGTTTTGATATATATACTTTATTAAGTGATCACCAAAATCAAGCTAATTAACATATCTATCACTTCACATAGTTACCATTTTCTTTCGTAGCAAATTTCAAGTATACCATGCAGTACTGTTATACTTGCTGTATATAGTAACTGTAGTCACTATGATGTACATTAGATCTCCAGAATTTATTCATCTTGCACAGCTGAAACTTTGTACCCTTTGACCAACATCTGCCCATCTCCTCCCGCTGATCACCTCACTCCTGGCAACCACCGTTCTACCTCTGCTTCTGTGAGCTTGCCTGTTTTTAATTCCACATGTAAGTGAAATCATACAGTATTTCTACCTCTTTCCTACTAATACTTGTCACAACTCTTATGTTTCTAATTGGGATCACTGAGTTATACAATTAAAATGATCAGGACATTTATTAGTGACCAGAAATCTCAAGGGTCAGGAAAAGACCTTGAGTTATATTTGACCCAAGGCAACCCTATTCTCTAGATGGAGAAATCACCTATATTTTGTTCATATTAGATTTCTCAGTTTGACTTTCACCAGAAAGTTGGTCAATTGATGACCATTATCAAGTCCCCGCTATGAACTTAAAGCTCACAAGGCCAGACTTTCACATCAAGGAACTTAATTATCTGCAATGCGCTCCTTGCAGAATCTCGTAGAAGCCCAGTTTTCTTAAATTCCTGCTGCTATTATACGTTCTACTACAGAGTTTCCTGGGATACTCAGTGAGAAACAACATGATCCTGCTCTAGTCCCCTCACACCTTTTACCTGTTCTCAGCTGTGATTTCTTGGCCTTGGTTAACCTGCACTACTCTGTGGCAGATCAAAAATCCCTCTTCTCCACTCACTCTCCTCCTACAGTAGAACTTGATTTCCTTGGACAAACACGCCAGCCTCTTATTGCAAGCTAAGATGCAAGATAAAGAGAGAAAACAAGATGAGTGGCATGCACAAGAGCCTGCCATTTTCAGACTGGGCTGATTTGAAGTGTGCCTACCCTAGAAACGAATACCGCTGCCAGATCCCACTAACCAGAAGAATGATAAAAATGCAAGAGCTTTGCCTCTCCACACGGGAGTACATCCCACAAGAAATGCAGCTGCCACTGCTCTCGTAATTCCCAAAATTCTATCCCAGAAAATACTACATTCTGCCATCTCCACGTATGATGTTGTCTTCTTCTTATTGTTGTTCAGTCACTAAGTTATGTCCGACTCTATGTGACTTCATGGACTGCAGCACGCCAGGCTTCCCTGTCCTTCACTATCTCCTGGAGTTTGCTCAGACTCACGTCCCTTGAGTCAGTGATGCCGTCCAACTGTCTCATCCTCTGTCGCCCTGTTCTCCTGCCCTCAGTCTTTCCCAGCCTCAGGGTCTTTTCCAAGATCTACACTGATTGTGCAAGTTTGAGGAGCCCCATTGTCTCCACACAAGACTTGGTCTCGCAAATTCCAGCCCCACAACATGGCAGCCTCTTTTAGTACAAAGTGACTTGCTCTCCACACTGGACTGTACTTACAAGGATTAGTTTGAGGTCCCAAACAAACATGAACAGCAAATGAATCTCATTATCTAATAAAGCTGTCATCAATCTGGTTACACAATAAAATCACATTGGATTCTAGGTGAATAAAACAAAAAGGATACTGGAGCTTCATCCCGAGAAACTCTACTTCTTACTGATCTAGAGTGAGCCTGGGTATCACTGTTTACTAAAAGCACCTAGATGATTCTGATGGCTTCATAGCACTGGTCCAATATGATATATTGCCACTTCTACCAAGGATATTGTTCAGTAAGTCTAGGTTTGTGATTTCTGCTTGAAGTCAGGCGTCTCCCAGAGTTTCAGTTGCAGTCTACACCAGGCCCTTCACACCGAAGCCAGTGCCGGACAGAGAGCAGAAGATGGATGAAACCTGAACTCTGTACGCCTGGTTCTCCTCTGTTCCACCATGTGTCTTCTCCATAAGTGACGTGGCTGTCAGTGAATTAATTCATAGCCCTTTCTTTCCTCCCTAACCTGTCCAGCCATAGCCTCAACGCCTGTGGCCATCACACCTGGGTTCTCATTCCCTCCAGGTATCACTAATGAAAGAGGAGTGGGGAGAGGGCAACAGCTCCCCCTCCAAACCTCTGTTGAATACAGAAGTACCTTGAACTTCTGCTTGTATAATAGCAATACTGCTGAATATTGTTACTGTCTCCTCCACTGTAAGTGCTGCAAAAACTGCAACAGTGCCTGGTACTTCATGGGTGTTCAGTGAAATGTTTGATTGATACATAAATGAAGGAACGAATGAATAGATGGAGAAGAGCTGTTTCTATCACAGAAGTGGAAAGATGCTGTCATGGCTTCACTGTTAGGGCCCAGTATGTTACATGGATCATTGGAACAATAAGCAGAGGATTGGGGGAGCAGAACTCATAATCTTAACCTGAAAACTCAACACTTGCTCTTTTTCTTAAGCACAGGCTTGCCTCTTTTCAAGGCACCTATACGTGTGCCATCTCCTTGTTGCTCCATTTCTGCTTTTCTTCTTAGACCTCCCACATTGCAGCAGTCTGTTATAAAATGCTCAGTTCTGCTTGCTTCGCCTTTACCATTTTCCAGCTCAATAGTAACCAACTTGTTATGTCCCTCCTCTTAAAATAACAGTGGGGGCTTTCCAGCTCTACAGCAGAGTTTCAGAGAGATTAGTTAAATGTACAGTAAGTCCTGTCTTACTCATTTTCTGACTTCTACAGTGTTTTGAAAGTACTGAACGCTAAGACTGCTTATCCACAAGACCTTTTGAGTAATGGTATGTTTATTTTAGAATTTCGACCTAAATGGTAATTGTATCACTGTATGTGGGAGAATGAAGCCAAGGTGTTTCAGTAATCATATAGTACCAGGGGCTTGCTGCCTGCAACGACTCAGGGCAGATGAGTCTGGTGCCTCTGTTCTGAAGGACTGGGGTTCAAGGATAAATAAGCAGGAAGAACAGGATGAATATCAGCTCTCTTTGCACTCTAGCTCACATGATACCTTTTGGATCAAGGGGCACTGTTTCTCTTCAACTACTTAAATACTTAACTACTATTAAGGAGACCCTCAGTGGCTCTGGAAGAGTTTAGGGTTTGAAAGGTACATAGCCTTTGAATCTCTTATGGCTCTACAGAAATGGAAAAGATAAGTGGGGTCAGCAATACTGAGGTCCATTTCTGTGAGTTGTTCTGAAAATTGCTAAGATCCAAATCCAGCAACATCTGTTTTACCTACTTACCAATACCTTTATCGTTTGGGCTTAAGATAGTATTTTTGAAAATATTGTCCACAGACCTGCTTTAGAATGATCTAATGGTATTTGTTTAAAAATAACAACAACAACAACAAAAACACATTTCTGAGCCCCGAATCTATTGCTTATTAGCAGAATCTCTGAGTGAGGCCTTGAAGTTACCCTGACCAAACCACTCAGCTGATTGTCTTGAACCATAAAGTCAAGACTGCTGGCTTGAGATTCCACCAATATTAAGCTTCAGATAAGCTTCAAATACTCCCAAGAGACAATAACATTGTGAGCAAGTATTAGTCATTTTTCTTGAAGGATCTGAGATCAGCTTATAATAAAGTAATTGAGAAGAACGTGAGGACACAAACACCCAAGGAGGAGGAACAGGACACCACATATAGAGAGAGAATGCCAGAGAGCCCAAGAAAACCTTCTCTACTTCACTCTTTTTCCCTCAGTTATTTGTCCTGTATCATAGTTTAGTTCAGATCAATAGGCGTATATTGAGTCCCTGCCATGTCCAGGGCATTAGAGATAAAAATATACGGGGACTGGCGACTAGCCAGTCCAGGTTCGATGCACGATACTGGATGCTTGGGGCTGGTGCACTGGGACGACCCAGAGGGATGGTACGAGGAGGGAGGAGGGAAGAGGGTTCGGGATGGGGAACACGTGTATACCTGTGGCAGATTCATGTTGATATTTGGCAAAACCAATACAATATTGTAAAGTTAAAAAATAAAATAAAATTTAAAAATTAAAAAAAAAAAATACACGGGGAACTTCCCAGGCAGTCCAATGGTTAAGACTCTGCGCTTCCATGGCAGAGGGCACAGGTTCGATCCCTAGTCAGGGAACTAAGATTCTACATGCCATACAGTGTGGCCAAAAAAAATAAATAAACATAAACAACACTGTCAATGTCCTAGAGGAGTTTACAGTTTGCTAGAGAAGCAGACTCTTAAATAGGCAATTTACATTGATGTAAGCCAAAGATAAAGTCTTGCACAAAAAACCTGGGGGCTGAGAAGAGGGTCTCCTAATGCAAACTTGGCTCCTAGACAGGGAATTGCCTGAGTAGGGAAATAAGTAGAAATTAGACAGGTGGGAGGGGGTTTGTTTTGAGGAGAAACTAAAACCCAGGAGTTGGTGGGAGCTGGAGCCTGTTTCCAACAAACAGTGTACAACAAAAAAGACTCTTGAGTCCTAAAGTGATCCCTATCAGGGGACTGATTACAGTCCACAACTCAAGTACAAGGAGTAGAGAAAGACAATCAACGATCCTGGATACGTAGACATGGGCAAGCCAGGGAGTGTGTATGTCTTGATAATTTTTCAAAGCCCTGCTTTGTTAGGCATCTAGAAGACTTCTTAGAGCAGTCCTTCCTATTTATTCCAAGTTTATAGTCTCAAACTGTTCATTGCAGTTGTTCCAAAAACATGTTAGAACCAGTTCATGGGCCCTCCCTTCCCTGGTAGCTCAGCAGTAAAGAATCCACCTGCCAGTTAAGGAGACATGGGTTCTGTCCCTCATCCAGGAAGATCCCCTGGAGAAAGGAATTGCAATGCACTCCAGTATTCTTGCCTGGGAAATCCCATGGACAGAGAGCCTGGAGGGCTGTAGTCCATAGGGTCACAGAAGAGTCAGACATGACTTAGCAACTAAACAACATTGGCCCTCTCTGGGATATTGTGCACATAATTGCAATAACTAATATGTTGAAAATACTATAAAAATTGTTCAAAATATAGATGAGAACGTTTTGACAATCACTGGAAGGATATAGGAAAAATAGGAATGTTAATGATTTCTGGGGGTGGGGGACTAAGAAGAAATGTAAGAGGAGTTTAGGTCTCACTGCTTATTACCCTTTTATATTGTTAGAACTGTTTACCATGTATATTTACTGCCTATTCAAACAAGTTTAAAAGAGAACTAAAGAGACACATTTATACCATAGCATGAATACATTTGAAAGAGGGATTTAATTTATATTAAAAACTAAATTAATGATTTGTTGATAGAACAGTGACAGCAGTGATATCACCATTGTTTTGTCTGCTGCTGCTGCTGCTGCTAAGTCACTTCAGTCGTGGCCGACTCTGTGCGACCCCATAGACGGCAGCCCACCAGGCTCCCCCGTCCCTGGGATTCTCCAGGCAAGAACACTGGAGTGGGTTGCCATTTCCTTCTCCAATGCATGAAAGTGAAAAGTGAAAGTGAAGTTGCTCAGTCGTGTCCAACTCTTCGCGACCCCA
Source organism: Bubalus kerabau (assembly GCF_029407905.1). Classification (NCBI taxonomy): domain Eukaryota; kingdom Metazoa; phylum Chordata; class Mammalia; order Artiodactyla; family Bovidae; genus Bubalus; species Bubalus kerabau. The sequence continues at coordinate 27,241,900 of NC_073630.1, read as the reverse complement.
TGAACTGCAGCCCACCAGGCTCCTCCGTCCATGGGATTCTCCAGGCAAGAGTACTGGAGTGGGGCAGCTTGAGAAAAAAATGGGATTAGACAGATATCAATTTTGTGCATCCTTTATAAATTTGTCCTTTTTTTTTTTTTCAGTTTGCAGCTCATCTTGTGAAGATGAAATATCCAAGAATCTGTATTCTAGATGGTGGCATTAATAAAATCAAGCCCACAGGCCTCCTCACCGTTCCTTCTCCTCAAATATGAAGAACAAGAGCATCGCTGTTAAAAGGACAGAGTAGCCTCACCCCCCACAGCACACTGTCCACACCCTTGCCACTCTGACAGAGCCAGACTTCCAGATTGTTATGTCTTCATAAAGTTTTGTCATGAGACATTTATTTTTTAAAATGCATGACCCAAATGTTCAGCTATCCAGGAATCAAACTTGACTGTACATGTATTGCTGAAAGAATTTTCTTAATGGTGAAATCCAACCATGTATTTTTACCACATCAACACAAAGCCAGAAGAATTCAACTGACGAGGCAGGTTTAGCATTATCAAGAAATCTTGTTGCACTGGAAAGGCTGTCTTCCCACAACACTGAACAGACAGTCCTAACAGCGGTATTCTTTAGAAATATAGACTGAATGTGGGCTGAAATCATTCTCCCATGATAAAGAAAAGTGAAAAGCTATTCACCATACATTCCTTATAAGTACATGTTACATTTGGTAACTCATTTTTGGCCCAGACACGTGTGTGTGTGTGTGTTTAGAGGGAGCATTATTTAGCCCATTGGAGAAAGTAATAACAGTTCTAAAAAAATGACAGTCAGAAACTATTCATATTATATAGAATATTGTTCCCCTTCTGTAGCTGAGACACTAAAAATAAAAGTGACTTAGACAAAATAGAACTTTATTTTTCTCTCATGTAACACCCTACAGAGCCAATGTAGGGCTAGTGTATTGAATTCATAGTTATTAAGAACTCAGGTGTCTTTTTTCATTGATCTACCACCCTCAACACTGGGTTTCTATCTCATAGATCAAGGTGGCTGTTCAACTCCCACTATCACATCCGCAGTTTGGAAGGAAGGGAATCTCAGAGGAGGGAGGAGGAAAAAGAAGAGAAGGTAAAAATAGGAAGAAGAGAAGGGAGGGCATGTTCCTTCTCTTTAAGGGCACAAACCAGAAGTTGCACACGTTCCTTCTGCATACATACTATTAGCCAGAACTTAGGCATGTGGCCACAATTAGCTATCAAGAAAACATGAAATATAGTTTTGACTGGGCAGTCATTTACCCAGTTAAAGTTTTTATTACTGTTTAGGAAGAGGAGAACACATTGAAGGACAGCTGGCAGCCTCTGCCACATAATCCTAAAAATCAGACATTTCATTGAATCTAAGATATATCACAATTTTATGCACCATGAAGAAAGAAAAATACAGCCAAATAAACTGTGACACCCTATCAATTATAAGATTCATTTCCATTTCAGAAATGTGAAAAAATATGCATATTAGAATTATTAAAATATAGTATGTCTTTTTGACTATTTTCAATTTTGTTTTAACTAAAACATGTTCTTTTTTATCTTTAACTTGTATTCCTCTTTTCAGTATTAGGACTACGTAAGTAGAATATGTCAATAAGAACCTCAGTCCAACTTTCCAGACTATGGTTTTATCACTGCAGTTTATTTTGGGGTTTTTTGTCATCTATATTTTTTATTCAGATATAATTTATATACCTTAAAATTCACCCTTTTAGAATGTATAATTCACGTTTTTTAGTAGATTCACAAACCTGTGCAATAATCATGGTTGATTTCAGAACATTTTCAAAACCCAAAGAAGAAATCCTCTACCCATAAGCAGGCATTCCCCATTGACCCCCTCCCAAGATCTTTAATTTGATTTTTATGTATGGAGTGAGATAAGTAGCCAACTTCATTCTTGCACGTAGATGTCAAGTTCTCCCAGCAGCTGTGTTGGGTTTTTTTGCTCAATTAAATTATATTCAGTCATTCACCAAATAAAATACTACTCCTTGCAAGACACTGACATAATCAATGGTTGTATCATTCTGTGATCTCCTTAGAATATACAAAGAAAAATGTGAGAATTAATGAGAAAAGAAAATTTTACCATGATTCCTCTAACATCATTTACCATCATCTACCCTGGTTAGGAAAATAAGTCATCCTATCCATTCCTTCAGCCTTTGATGACTTATTTGACTGCGTGATCAGTGTAGCACTGATGATTGTTTGGGAGAAGTGCTTCTGAGTCTTAACTTTGCATTCCTGAAAAAGCAGAGAAAGATGGAGGAGCAGAGATGTGAACTGAATAGGGTGGTAGGTAGTGAGAGAGGGTGAAGACCTGAGTTGTGAGGGTGGCTGTGTGAGAACATAATAGTGGCCAGCCTCCGTTACAACTTTGCATTTGTTCTTTCTTAAAATGATACATTTAGGCTTATTTTGAAAAACTTGGAAGTTTTTTTAAAACATTCAAATTATGAATAATATTTAATATTCTCAACAGTAAAATAAGCAAGCATACAATCCCTGCCATATCTACATACAGGGTATGTTTTTCGATGGCAGATGGTTTCAACAAAGTTGACCCCACAACTGTTTGTTGAATTAAACCCTATATAACCCATGACTTGTAGAGGTCCTTTTTAATATATTTTTGACTCCTACACAGTCACTATCAGCAGTGTTTATTTTGGCATCAGCAGTCTCTTCCCTCTGCCTCAGTTCAGTTCAGTTCAGTTCAGTCGCTCAGTCATGTCCGACACTTTGCAACCCCATGAATCACAGCACGCCAGGCCTCCCTGTCCATCACCAACTCCTGGAGTTCACTCAGACTCACGTCCCTCTGCCTGGAATGTCCTTATTACCACCACCAGCTCCATAGACACACACACGCACACATACATTTACAGATTCTTCATAATCTAGCACCAGTAGCATGGTCTCGTTTTCTCTGACTTCTGTGTGCTGCATTGAGCCTCAAGTCTATCAAAGCATTCCATTCATACTTCTAGTAATAGACTTATTACATCATTTTGCAATTATCTGTTCACATTTGGAACCTTTATTTTTAAAATATGAGCTCCCTTTAAAGTCAGAGTCTATAAATGTATACCTTTTGTTATCTTCAGCAGCCCAGTACACTGGCGATACTTGCTGTATGTAGAATTGAATCTCTAGCTTAGAGATTTGATATGAATATAAGAAATCCGGGTAATTTTTTTCAAGTGCCAAACTCATCTGGTACCTGATGATATATAAATAAATTGAAAATTCAATTCATGGAGTAAAGATAGGATCTCTAATATTTTACCCAACTCTAAAATTCTATACAACAGGATACACTAAGCTAGTTGCATCCACTTTCCAAAACATAGAAATGCTAAATTTAGAAATGTTAATAAAAATATCTCATACTTAACCAAGACTGAAAGAATAAAACAAATTTCTGATGTCAGCTATGAAGAGGAGCTGGGATATCAGATATCAATATAGGCCCTAGGAGCTGAAGTTCATAGGATAGAGGCCTTGGGTCTTCGGGTAAGGAGTTGGTACTAAGACTCCTTTACAAAGTGACAGTTTCAGAGAACTCTTTGCTCCGTGAAGTGATTAGAAATGGCTTTCAGCCAAATCTGGGAAACTATAGGGAAGATGGTCATGGCCTGTTATTTTGAGGGAAGACATCTGTTATAAACAGATGGAGACATTCAATGGAAAGGCTGGATTAAGTCCCCAGACTAGGACAGGCTTTAGGGCATGTGTTTATCTGACTGTTTAAAAAGGAGAATAATGGACCTTCCCTGGTGGCTCAGTGGTAAAGAATCTGCCTGCCAATGCAAGAGACACAGGTTTGATCCCTGATCTGGGAAGATCCTAGATGCTGCAGGGAAGTGTGTGCTCCACAGCTACTGAACCTGTGCTCTAGAGCTCAGGAGCTGCAACTCCTGAAGCCCTCGCGCCCTAGAACCCGTTCTCTGCAACAAGAGAAGCCACCACAGTGAGAAGCCTGCATTCCACAACTAGACGGTGCTCTGGCTCACAGCAGCCATGGAAGAGCTCACATGGCAACAGAGACCCAGCACAGCCAAAAAATAATAAGTGAGAGCAATGAATTTATCAAACTTCTGGACTTCCGTAGTGGCTCAGATGGTAAAGCCTCTGCCTACAATGTGGGAGACCTGGGTTCGATCCCTGGGTCGGGAAGATCCTCTAGAGAAGGCAGTGGCAGCCCACTCCAGTATTCTTGCCTGGAAAATCCCATAGATGGAGGAACTTGGTAAGCTATAGTCCATGGGGTGGCAAAGAGTCGGACATGACTGAGTGACTTCACTTTCACTTTTCACTTCTGGAAAACATAGTACCAGATATTTGTTTGACTCCTTTGTTTCTTCCTCCAAATAGTTACCAAAAAATACTTCTTTAGAAATTAATAGCAGAAGTGTGGTATAGTCTTTCAAGAGGACCTCCGGCAGTAGTCTTATCTGGTGAAATCCACTACAAGGAGGGAAGTTGCTGCCTTGACACAGAGTGAAACACCCACTCTGTCAAAGTCATAATAGTCATCTCACTGGTATACTTGCTGGCTCTACATATGCCTATTTTTAACCAAATAATGCATTTTTCTTAATCATCCATTAAGCCAAAGAGTGGAAGCAAAATGATATTATAATAGATTTTTCCTTTTGAGTGTTCACTGTGTACTAGTTCTAATACAACTAGTACACATTGTAAATAAGCTATTTAAAAAGTTTGCCATGTTTTTTTTTTAAGTTACATGTATTTTTATCTTCTCTGAGTAATTTTCTTGTTAATATCTTATGATAGGTGCTTGTCACATGAAGACTAAACCTGGATCTTGGCAGATTCCATATTCTATAGATAGACTGTTATATTTGTAGCTGGTACTAGTGACTTTCAGGCTACTGTCTCCTCTTGGAATGATGATCTTTGATATCTTTTCCCCTCCCTTTGAGAGGACTCATTTTTAGTTTTCATTGTTTGCAGCATTTCAATACCGCTCTGTTCTAATGCTCACGGTGACCAATAAGCAGTGCCCAGGTGCCCAGGTACAGTATTGCCGGCGTTCCTTGATACCACGTACTAATCCTCAGGGTGATGGAGACGTAGACACTGTCCTGCCTTGGCTTAAGACTAATCTCAGAGCTATAGCAAATGCATGTAAAGCCTTAGATCAGATTCTAAATACGGCTTCTTGCCACACTGAGAGAGTCAACTTTTGAAACTATTATTGTCGTAATAGGTAGCTGTGACTTTTTGAAAAACATTACACGGCCTACCAATCTTTTAAAAAGCTGTTATAGTGTGATCATTTAAGTACTAAAAATTGAGACAGTTCATGCATTAATTTTCTCATTAATGCTGGAAACTCTTTTTTTTTTTTTACCATTATTAATTCCTTCTCAACTCTATTTGCATACTCTTCAGTCTTTTATGGTAGGCTAATTTACTGTTTTCAGGTTTATAGTTTGTTAGAACTCTTCCTAGTGGCTTGGAACTGCTAACTGTGCCCATTTCTTCCCAGTTCCACATTCAGTGACCTTGGTAGCTTAAAATTGGCCATGGCAGGAGTATTTAGAAATAGACATCATAAAACATGGCTTTCTTTTCACTCATTTTTATTTTTTTGAAAGCCAGTTAATAATATTTAGCAGAAAGTTACTGATTTTGACCATCCTATGCTCAGCATATTATCTGTAGATTATAAATCATGAAGATAAATTTAAAGATCATCCAATCCAAACATCATTACCCAAACAATAACAGTGAAATGATTCTGTGCAAATCACATAGTTAGTAAAAGATCCAAAATTACAATTCTGCTTTCCTGATTCTTAACACATTTCTCTGTCTACAACATACAAATGGAGAAGGTAAGAAACACCAATTTTGACCCATTAAACACTTATTACAGGACAAATTTAGGTCAGGCCTGTGTTATATTATGCATCAGATCAGATCAGTAGCTCAGTCGTGTCCGACTCTTTGTGACCCCATGAATCGCAGCACACCAGGCCTCTCTGTCCATCACCAACTCTCAGAGTTCACTCAGACTCATGTCCATCAAGTCAGTGATGCCATCCAGCCATCTCATCCTCTGTCGTCCCCTTCTCCTCTTGCCCCCAATCCCTCCCAGCATCAGAGTCTTTTCCAATGAGTCAACTCTTCGCATGAGGTGGCCAAAGTACTGGAGTTTCAGCTTTAGCATCATTCCTTCCAAAGAAATCCCAGGGCTGATCTCCTTTAAAATGGACTGGTTGGATCTCCTTGCAGTCCAAGGGACTCTCAAGAGTCCTCTCCAACACCACAATTCAAAAGCATCAATTCTTCGGTGCTCAGCCTTCTTCACAGTCCAACTCTCACATCCATACATGACCACAGGAAAAACCATAGCCTGGACTAGACGAACCTTTATTGGCAAAGTAATGTCTCTGCTTTTGAATATGCTATCTAGGTTGGTCATAACTTTCCTTCCAAGGAGTAAGCGTCTTTTAATTTCATGGCTGCAGTCACCATCTGTAGTGATTTTGGAGCCCAGAAAAATAAAGTCTGACACTGTTTCCACTGTTTCCCCATCTATTTCCCATGAAGTGATGGGACTGGATGCCATGATCTTCGTTTTCTGAATGTTGAGCTTTAAGCCAACTTTTTCACTCTCCACTCTCACTTTCATGAAGAGGCTTTTTAGTTCCTCTTCACTTTCTGCCATAAGGGTGGTGTCATCTGCATATCTGAGGTTATTGATATTTCTCCCGGCAATCTTGATTCCTATATTATGCATAGGATATGAAAATAAAGCACAAAAAAATGTTGACTAAGCTCACTGTTAACTTTATGATGTAGAAGTGTCACTTAGTATTAAGTCCTAGCAGATGCCTCTCTCACTGCCCCTTCCATATTCACTCACAAAACAGTAAAGATTTCCAAGAAAAGAAACACAATTAAGTATCTGCATTCCCCCAAACTGAGGGAAGAACCACTGTTCTCAGGAACTCCTGCTATATATTAAGTTACCTCTTCAACTCCAAGACAGGATTACCCAGAAAACACTTCTACAGTATTTCTATAAATAGTCAAGTCCTTGATATACCAGGTCAAAGTTGGCCTTTAACCTTTGCCTTCTATGTCTTTGCTAGGCACCAGGCTTGAAGAACTGGAGAAGTCCTTGTATCAGCCTCCCAGTAACATGTGGAAAGCCAAAGAGAGAGACTACAAGGAAAGAGGTTAGTTAGCTAGTTTCTAGGTCTATTATTCATAAAAGAGAAGAAATACACTTTAGTTAGATCAGAGATCAGTTAAGTCATATAGTCAGTTCGGTCATAGGTCAGACAGTTTGCTATCTTAAAAAAAATTTAATTTTATGCCTGAGGTAAACAATCTTGATAATTTATTACTTGTCAGATATTATATCTTTTCTAAAATTATCTTTAAGATCATTAATAATCTCATGTACCATGCATTCATTTCCATGAATTTCACATCAGGTAAATATTAAGGACCTGAAAGGCATGGGAGGAATATGATCACTGGATTGAGCCCAAATGACACAAAGAGTAATTTGCATACTAATGTACAACCAATAAAAGAGAATCTTTTATTTCAATATGTAATAAGGATTAAAAGCAATCTCTGTGCTCACACACCATCATTAATTATGTATAGCAATACAAGATTACAGGATAAAACATCTAATGCAGTGGTCAGTATGAACACTTGTTTTTATTCAGCCTCTAAGTCATGTCTGACTCTTTGTGACCCCATGGACTGCAGCACACCAGGCTCCTCTGTCCTCCACTATCTGCTGGAATTTGGACAAATTCATGTCCATTGAGTCAGTGATGCTATCTAACTATCCCATCCTCTGTTGCCCCCTTCTCCTACCATCAATCTTTCCCAGCATCAGGGTGTTTTCTGATGAGTAGGCTCTTTGTATCAGGTGGCCAAAGTTTTAGAGCTTCAGCTTGAGCATCAGTCCTTCCAATGAATATTCAGGGTTGATTTCCTTTAGGATTGACTGAGTTAATCTCCTAGCAGTCCAAGGGATTCTCAAGAGTCCTCCAGCACCACAATTTGAAAGCATCAATTCTTCAGCGCTCAGCTTTCTTTATGGTCCAACTCTCACATCTGTAGATGACTACTGGAAAACCCGTAACTTTTGACTAGATGGACCTTTGTTGACAAAGTGATGTCTCTCCTTTTTAATATGCTGTCTAGGTTTGTCATAGCTTTTCTTCCAAGGAGCAAGCATCTTTTAATTGCATGGCTACAGTCACCATCCGCAGTGATTTTGGAGCCCAAGAAAATACAATCTGTCACTGCTTCCACTTTTCCCCCTTCTATTTGCATGGAGCTGTCTGTGGCATACTTCATGAACCTCCTTATCGCAAAATTCAGGCTTAAATTGAAGGAAGTAGGGAAAACCCCTAGACCATTTAGGTGTGACCTAAATCAAGTCCCGTATGATTATACAGTGGAGGTGACAATTAGATTTAAGGGTTTAGATCTGGCAGACAGAGTATATGAGGAACTGTGGATGGAGGTTTGTAACACTGTGCAGGAGGCAGTGACCAAAACTCAGTTTGATCATATTAACTCCTTATTCTGAGCCTGATTCCTGTTTACAAAGGAGGTTCTTGTCCCAGAAGTGTTACACCTGTTCTCCACGTGCTCTGCAGAGGCCTTCCTGAGATATGGCCTGGCACGAAGGCCCCACCATGAGAAACTAGTAGAAACAGGAAGAATCAACTTCCAGTGATTTATCTATTTATCTCTGTGTAGAAAAAAAAAAAAAAGACATCAAAAAAGATTGATTCAGAGCTAGGAGGTTAGTTTGAGTTCTGTACTTTCTCAAATTAATCTGGTGGAGGCTGATCAGTGTTAAAAAGTTTTTCACCCCTACTTTGGGGCTACTACAGCAATGACTGGATAGTTGCCCTAAGTTGTGGTTTATCTACATTTAGTTTGTAACAAGAATTTTTTTCATATCAGCATGCCCTAATGTTGATACCAGGTAGTCTTGATTTATACGACCATTTGGTGCCTAAAAGGATGCCTGAGGTGAGTGTTTTCCTGGTACCAAGATAATTTTTAAAACTAGCCCTCCCACTTTTTAAATTAACTAATATGAATTCTATAGGGATTAAGTCTAACAGCATCCCAGGTAACAGAAAAGACCTAATTCAGAAGAACTAGCTCAGAAATAAATATACCTATAGTATTTATTTATCGGGCTGCTGGTTAACTAATACTTTATGAAATCTATTGAGCATGAAATGTGCAGATTAGGCATTTAAGTACATATTCCAAAACATGCTTATTTCTAAATCACATATTTTTTTAAAATTGCATATGTATAAGTGAATGAAATAAAGGAGATGATTTTAATAAATAATTTACGTCTTAACCAACTCATTTCACTGTAAGTTCTGGAAATGTAATTTTAACATGAATCTTATGCAACAATATAACAACTATTTTAAAATTGCAGCGGTGACTTTTATAACTTAACATAAAGCAAGATGTTACATACTTACACAGAAACTATCCCATAAGATGACAATAGCTCAAGTAGAAGCTGACTTTATTAAGTGTCTTATAAATAATTAATTCTTTAGTTATTATTAACATCCTGAAATGAATTTAAAACTGCCCCTTTTGATTAAGTGAAGTAATATAAAAATTCATATTGAAGTTCATTACTATCAGCTAAATTAATTCAATAAAATAAAAAACATAAATTAATGAGGAAATTATTGCAATTATTTAGCCCTTTCAATTACCTTGTCCTGCCTAGGACATTAACTGAGCCTTTTAAAAAGGTGCTAGGCATTTATTGTAAAGACTGATTCAAATTTTATTAGAGCATTATCACGTACCAGCTAGAACAAAAAGATGATTTCTAGGATATGAACAAAATGCTAAGTTAAATATCTGATACAAATTAGTTGTATAAAGATTACCAAAGGATCCCACGGGCAGCTCTAAAATCTGTCATTCCCAACATAGATGCTAAACCTGACACATCTTGGCCCCTGGTCATGTTTTTGTTGCCCCATGAGAGCACATGTGTGATTCAGCTATCAATATCTCAAGGGTAGGTGATATCTTAACTCCTCAATGACACCTTGCCCCTGACATGGCATGTATATTTTTGTTTACCCAGATCTTGGAAGGCTGGAATGAGGAAGAATTCTGGGCTGGGGTTTCAGATTGGCTGGCAATTGTTTAGAGGTTATGGTTGAGAGAGGGGTTGAACTTTCTCAAGGATCTTTCCTTTCACAACACTAAGTAGCCTAAGCCCCCCAGAATTCTGGTAAATCTCACTTCCTGCAGCACTATTTGGAAGCTCAACCTCCATCCCCTGTGGCTGTACTCAGAGCAGGGCCTCCAAACCTCCTATCAGAATTCAACCTCCAGACACCTCAACAATAAGAAATATTAATATGTTTCAAGATCCCAACACTATTGCATAAAGAATTGTCAGAAGACCATTCTGAGAGAAAGTGCAAGTTTATTCTAAAGAGGAAAAGAAAAGAGAGTTTTTCTCTCCCTTAAGAAACCACAGATTAGAGGGAGCATACAGGGAGACCAGGGCTTCCCAGGTGGCGCTAATGGTAAAGAACCCACCTGCCAATGCAGGAGACGTAAGAGACGCGGGTTCAACCCCTGGGTCAGGAAGAGTCCCTGGAGGAGGGCGTGGCAACCCACTCCACTACTCTTGCTGGGAGAAGTCGCATGGACAGAGGAGCTTGGTGGGCTACAGTCTGTGCGGTCACAAAGAGTTGGGCATGACTGAAGCAACAACACGCACAGGGAGACCAAGAGTAAGAAAATCTGGAATCTTCTGCCTCTCCACTGTGGCTGTCGGCATGTCCCTGTGCAGTTCACTTAGGCTCTCTAAGGCTCAAGTTCCTCATATATGAAACAGGAATAAGAGCTCTAATCCAGCCTGTCTCCCAGGCTTATGCTGGAGCTCATGAAAAAGCATTTTATAAAAGGAAAAGTGTTACTCAAATGTAACATGTTTACAATTTTTATAAAAGTCCTAACTGTTCTATAAAACCATCAAGCCAAATTTTTTATCTACCATGTTGTTTTTAAATAAGAAATTTGACACAATAACGATTACTCTTACAATCCATAAATATGGTCCTATTATACAATATACACAAGGGGAAAGCTGTATGAATGGTGATGCGATTGCACACTACACATTGGCTACTGTTTGGTGAAAAGCAACCATTTTTGCTAAGTCGATAAGTTTTATCCAAGATCTTTTCAGATTTCTCTTTGTTTTCTACACTCCCCTTCCCCTAACCCAGTTTTACCAACTTAAAATACCCTCTTTTAAGAATAATCTAAATTATTCTCTCTTGATAAAATCTGGCAGTTTCAGCTTTGCCAATAGTCATCTACACCTCGATGATAGAGATTCACTTCACTTCAAATCCACTCTTCCCTTCAGTTTTATCTCCTTCTTCCCTTGCAGCTCTCCCCTGGACTTCAAAGCAGCTTTGTGGTTTGCCTTGCAGAAAATCAATGGTTGAGAGATGAAAAGCAGCTCTTGTTTATCTCTATCCGCTGAAGGTCATTCTGCTCAGTAGCATCCGTGTGAGATCCACAGCCATTTTTCCTTACAGAGGAAAGAAGTAAATTGAATACATACCTGTAAGCCATTATAAGGAGAGAGTGGTGCCCATTTTAAATGAGTAGGATCACAACAGAACAAGAATATATTAGTATGAATAAGTAGTATAATGGAGTACTGGTGTTTGGAGTACAAATTTAGACTGTCACTGGATATGACCCTGATTTCAAAAAAAAAGCTATGTCTGGACTTAGTTATGAGGCATAAAATTATAGCAGATATGGCTAGAGTTGTTGGCCTTGCTTACCCAGGTTGTGTATCAGTCCCTTTTCAAACAGTGATGGCACATTCTAGCCCAACCCTGTCATATCTATTGCTTAGCTCTCGGTGTTCTTTTTGTTCCAAAGTCATTTCCTTGAGGGCAAGTTGAGTAGCCTTTTCATTCTATTTCCCACAGAAATTAGAACATCATCAGCACAGAAGTGGGCTTCAATGTGTGTCTATTGAACAAATGGAGAGTATCATTGTTTACAGCAAAAAGCACCAATCAACGATGATTAATTAAGTACCAGGTATGTGCCTGCATCCTAGGATAGGCAGTGAGTGATATTAAAGAGGTAGACGTGGTCCCTGTTAGAAGGGTTGGCACACACAAAGGAATTTGAAAAGAGACCACTGATATAACTTTGTGGCACAGGTTATACACTTGTTCTGTGTGCTCAGCAAAGCTGGGCCAGGCACTTACTTCCCTGTGAGCCAGGGCTCTCCATAATGAGACCACTTCTCAAGATTGGGGGTTGTGGGGCTCTAGTACTTTGGACTTCAACACTTTGCCACTTGCTGAAGGTGTGACCTTGAACAAGTTCTGTCTCAGCCTCAGTTTCCTAATCTGTTAAACAGTGTTAATCAGTGCCTGCTTTGTGGGCTGGCATGAGGAATAAAGGGAAAAATGATTGCAAGGCACACAGTGCTTAGCACCTAGAGCACGTAAAAATAGAAGTAGCTATTTTTATACCGTTTATTGTTAACCTGCCAGAGGAAAGCTTTTTACCTCATCATTAGCTCACCTTTAGAAGCACAGTTTCATGATGTCTCCATGCTTGAGGTCTTTTTCCACTCATTATGTAGGAATTAACTAGCCAAGACAGAAAAAAAATGTTAAGGCTTACAGTGAGCATGACCAGGGCCAGAGAAGAAGAAGGAAATAGGGTCCTTTCTTTTTGCAGCTGACCCTGAAACGAGGGCCATCAGGAAGCTGTGTGTGTTAAACAGCCATGCACTGGGCACCGTGGAATTCTGTGCAGTTCTTGCTGATCCTTGGGAAACAGCACCTGCTTCTAGAGTTATTTGCCAGGCGTCTTGAGAGCCATTGGGCAATTGCCTGCTAAAAAGAGACACCGCAGCGGCTAGCTGCTGCTGCTCCCGCACTGAACCCTTGTAGAACATCTGCCCTGAGACTGTGAGGAGCTGTGCAGTCCTGCCTCCAGAGCTAGCTTCCCCCTAGCTCTGACTTCTCAATTTCAGGGATCCTGTTTGGAGTCAGTTGTACTGAGGGGCAAGCTGAAATTCCCTTTTAGCCTATGCCTGTTGCCAACACTGTTTTGCCTTTGTCCTTAACATGCATCCATTTCCTAAAAGCACTGCAAGTTAATTCTGCTGCAGGTGGTGATGGCACGCCTTCCCGGGCACCTCAGCTCCTGCACAGATTAGTACAGAATTCTGACGCCACTGAGCATATAAGTGTCAGGATAAATCTTTCCTCTGCTGCTTAATTATTGATATCAGTAATAAGTTCTTATTACATTATTTCTAATAGTAGTAGTAAATTGGGACATCCAACTTATTACTGCCACCAATGCAGTGGTAAAGAACCCTCCTCCTAATGCAGGAGACGCGGGTTCGATTCCTGGGTCAGGGAATATCCCCTGGAGGAGGAGATGGCAACCCACTCCAGTATTCTTGCCTGGGAGATCCCATGGACAGAGGAGTCTGGTGGGCTACAGTTCATGGGGTCCCAAAGAGTCAGACACAACTTAGTGACTAAACAACAGTAACAAAGTAATAAGTTACTATTTTGAGTATCTAAGGATTCATAGGCTCTGGTAAGAAGGAAGAAATTTTAATTCACAACATTGTTACTCTGTTTCTGCTCTGGAAGCAGTCTAATTGCTTAATCTAAAAAAATATGTACACAGTGATTCCTTGAAACAAGTTTTCTATTGGGATGTTTAAGTTTAAAAACTACCTTAAATGTATCTCTTATTACAAACACATATTTCAGTTCAGTTCAGTTCAGTTGCTCAGTCGTGTCTGACTCTTTGCGACCCCATGAATCGCAGCATGCCAGGCCTCCCTGTCCATCACCAACTCCTGGAGTTCACTCAAACTCACGTCCATCGAGTCAGTGATACCATCCAGCCATCTCATCCTCTGCCGTCCCCTTCTCCTCCTGCCCCCAATCCCTCCCAGCATCAGAGTCTTTCCCAATGAGTCAACTCTTCTCATGAGCTGGCCAAAGTACTGGAGTTTCAGCTTCAGCATCATTCCTTCCAAAGAAATCCTAGGGCTGATCTCCTTCAGAATGGACTGGTTGGATCTCCTTGCAGTCCAAGGGACTCTCAGGAGTCTTCTCCAACACCCCAGTTCAAAAGCATCAATTCTTTGGCACTCAGCCTTCTTCACATAATAAACTGGAGCTAAATTTCAGCAGGTTAATTGTTTATTGTTGCTCTATATTATTTCCTTAAGAAAACATACTGGCAAATCATATAGGAATTTCTTCCCGAAGTATACCCGAATATGTTTAAACACATCTGTACTGGTTGGAGGAGTGACCGGACATTTCATGTAGACAGGATGCTCTGATGCAGTGCTCTGAACAGTAGGAGGTGCTTCAACAGAGTGTACATGAAGTCACTGGGTGGGAACCTGACTTTTCCTTTGCCGGCTGTGACCTGGGACATTTAACGTTGCTGAGCCTCGGTTTATGTCTCTGTCAAGCAGGTTTAATAATCATGTGTGTTTCACAGGGCTATAGTGAAGACAAATGTGACCACGTATGTAAAGCACTTATCAAAGTGCCTAGCACACAGGAAAGACTTGATTCAGGGCAGCTAATAATAATATAAGACACCATGTGCCCATCCTGGTGTGTGCTTTTCCTAAATTCTCGTGCTATTGAATGTAGGCAGTGGTGAAATGGCATAAGCAAGATGCATTTTTGGCTAAGAGAAGCAGCGTCCTTTGTTCACGGTGTCTATGGGCCCAGGAGGGGCTAGAAATACAAAGGAAAGGAGCAGCTGCCAGCAGTGCCTCTTGCTGCTGCTGCCAAGTCGCGTCAGTCGTGTCCAACTCTGTGCGACCCCATAGACAGCAGCCCACTAGGCTCCTCTGTCCCTGGGATTCTCCAGGCAAGAACACTGGAGTGGGTTGCCATTTCCTTCTCCAATGCACAAAAGTGAAAAGTGAAAGGGAAGTCACTCAGTTGTGCCCAACTCAGCGACCCCATGGACTGCAGCCCACCAGGCTCCTCTGTCCATGGGATTTTCCAGGCAAGAGTACTGGACTGGGGTGCCATTGCCTTCTCCGCCAGCAGTGTCTACAGAGGTGTTAGAAGATGGCCACAGGAGGCGGATCATTGTGGAGCAAGAAGGCAGAAAGAGGCCTGGCTTTGCCGAGGCGACAGGAGATCGTGTTGCTGAAACCTAGTGAGGGGTAGATGAGAGGGGCAGTGCTGGCAGAGGGAGAAGAATGCCCAGAGCTAGGAGAAGAGGGGAGAAATGGAGGATGTGTGAGGGGCAAACTGCCTGTGCTGAATACGTACTGGGCCTGTGTAAGGACACAGATGGAGGCCCTTCTGTACTGTTCTAAAGGGCACGGATCCAGTGGGGTCTCTTTAAGAACTATGTACATGATACAGTATCTCCCAAAGGGAATGCCACGGAGTGTTACTTCTACCAAATGCTGAGGGGAAACAAGAAGCTGTCTACCATATCCTCTCTTGGAGACTCACATATCTCATACTAAAGCTTAAGAAGACTCTACCAAAAAAGATACTCATTTAACTATTAAGGTAGCATTTGCTAAACTGAACTTACCTGGCACATGCTAGCTTCCTCAAGCCCTGGTGGGCCGCTGGGCACTGCAGGAGGCCAGCTTGAGGCAGCTCCACGGCTAAAGCCCCAAAACACTCAAGCCGTGTGGTTACTGACTCTCTAAATGTCAGTTTCTCATCTGCAGTGTAGAGGAATTAAACGAGATGACCTTGAAGATCCCGGGGGGCTCCTGACATTGGGGAGATTCAGCTTTCACACACGTCCTTTCCCAGAGCTCTGTGCCTGTCCTGTGCTGCCAAACTCCAAAGTTGGGACAAACCAGAAGAGCAGACTCCACACTAGATAAGCTGTCTCCAGGAGCCTCGCTTTTCCATCCTAACTTTCGCTTTGATCCATCGCAGGCCCAGCAGATGCCATAGTGATGAGCTCTATAATTCCATGGGAAAGACGTGGGAAACACAATCATAACAGCAATAATTCAACAGCCTAGCAAGTGCCAGATTTAATGTGTGCTTCTCCCATAGCATGACAGATGATAAATATATGAGAGCAGCAGAATGTTCATCTCTGACAAAAGAACTTCAACACATTTACTGAAATCTCTAATTTGCAGCAAGTTGAGTTCCAGTTTATAGGTAAGTTAGTTTGCATCTTCTCATAACACAGAAACATTTGACATGGTTTAGACTCCCAGGAATGCCCTTTGCACTAAGCCCATTTAATCCACGATGAAACAATAGCTCTGAGTGTATTCCTCAAAGACTGGACTTGTGAAGGCATCTATTTCATCCTCTTCCCCCCATTCCTCTCCCTGGCTTTACACCTTCTCTTATTTCATCATTCAGACCTCCCACACATCACTAACTTTACCAATTCACCAAGAGAAAAACATGGCTATCCCCCAAATTAATGCTGTCTGTAGCGAGAGGGAGGAGGCCACACAAATGGTTATCTTCAACATTTAAGCATGCCGCACCCACCCCACCCCCAGGATGGTGGTGTTAAACCATTCACGCATGGTGTTAGTTGTTGTCATGTCCAACTCTTTGTGACCCCATGGACTGCATTCCACCAGGCTCCTCTGTCCATGGCACTCTCCAGGCAAAAATACTGGAATGGGTTTCCATGCCCTCCTCCACGGGCTCTTCCCAACCCAGGGATTGAACCCAGATCTCCTACAATGCAGGCAAATTCTTTATTGCCTGAGCCACCAGGGAAGCCCCATTCGCACATAAATCACAAGTTTGAAATTCCTAAGTCAAATCCTAAATTGCCATAATCCAGGCAAGTAATGTTGCTTTAAAAGCAAAAATAGGAGGATCAGCATTTTCTCCTCTTCTTTGATGGTATTGGAGCTTGAACCTAAATTGGACCCTCTCCAAAGATCCACATATGTCCAGGCATATCCATCCTGTTGGTGGGCAGGAGCCATCAGCAAGACAGTGGGTGGGACAGGAGTCCTGGGTCAGCCCAGTGCTGATCTAGAACCGTGGTTCTCACAATGTGGTCTTCAGATCAGCAGCCTCAGCATCATCAGGGAATTCATTAGAAATGTAAATCTTGAGTCCCCCTCCAGACTTGCAAAATCAGAAAACTTGGGCTTAAAACCCAGAAGGGGTTCACGAAGCCTCCAGGTGATTCTAATAAATACTAATGTTTGAGAAGGCTGATCTGCCTGCCTAGCCTTCTGAATTCTTGTCTGCACTGCACGAAAAGGGAGGGCTACAGGCAGAAGCTGAAGGATACATCCTCATAAGGTGATGCGTGACCTGGCAGCTTGAGCATCACTACCTAGGAGGCAAAAGTGACAGAATGGGGGGGAGGTGGCATCACCCAGTGAGAACTTCGGGGAGTGCAGCCACTTCTCAGCCTCCTGCTGATTTGGGCCATGAGGAACTGGAGACCCTCGGTGGAATCTGGACTGTCGAGAACACGGAGCCGTGAAGAGGTGAGGAGAGGCTCAGCCACCCTCAGGTGGCTTCTCGGTCCCCAACCAGGGAACCCTGAACAGAAGACCATAAAAGAGTTGTTTCTGACGTCACAGGAGACCCCACTGGGGACTATCTGAAACTGGGTGATACTTCAGTGGGGGCCATGAAGCTGGCAGGGGAGGGGTGTAGGGGAGGAGTGGAAAGTGAAGGGAGTGGGGAGAAAGCCTGTGATGTTCAGGCTTTTGCCACAAATCTAATCCTGTTAGAGTGGGGAGGCCTGGGGAGGCTTGAGTTACAGGAAGAACAGAAATTCATCTTTAGCGTAGGCTTTAGTACAGAGAAAATTTTGATGCCTTCACCTCTCTCTGATGACTCTGTGGTATAAGCACCAAGCCAAGAAAATTCTTAGCTTGGTTTTAAAATCACAGAGGGGCCATCCCTTCCCCTACACCCTACCCCAGACACATGCACACAGGGGTCTTCATGCACATTGTGGGGGGAATTACCAAGGGCTTCCTGGATGACAGGGAAAGACTGCTTGCCCGAGCATCAGTCAGATCCATAGCTTTCCCTGATGATTACCCCATCAGCTTCAGCCCCTGATAAAACACATTAGCCCTTTCAAGTCTGCTGGAAGCTCCAGTCCCAAGCAGTGCCTCCTCGGATGCAGTGGTTTGGCAATTTGGGGTCTCCCTGGGCTCTCACGAAAAGGGTATCACATTTCTGACCGCTTTCCCTGTGGTTGGACTTATTCCTCCTCCTCTGAACCAGCATCTCCCTTTTCCTTCCTACTTGTTTACCCTCTTGTAACTTTGAAGGCAATGAAGTCCAAGTCACGGAAATAGTTCATCGCACCCTTCAGTTTGGTTGAACAGAAGAACTGGTGTGGACTTCGGCTGGGGCTGCCAGGAAGTTCAGGGCCTGTTTATTTGGCCTGGGGTGCCTGGAACCCACGCTAAACATCTTCTCAACTTATGGAGCTGCCTCCTTCCCGAGATGTCAGCTTAACACTCATATTGCTACTTTTTAAGCTACTGGGTATCTTGGGACATTCTCTCTCTCCAGAAGGTATTTTTTTTAGAAAATTAACATTGGCCAGAAGGGTGGGGGGTGTGTTCACGTGTCATATTTTTATTCATCCCAGACTCCCATCAGTTAGAAGTGCAGTCTCCAGGCATTAGTCAGCACTGGTTCCTAGTGAGTATATCACTTCCCCTAGGGCATCAAGACATGAGACAAGGACTCTAAAATTCCTCTCAGTGGCCCCATGCCCTCTACTTCTTGTCTCCCTGCCCCTGGCTCATGTAATACAAACCCCATCTTGCTTGCTATCTTTCCTTCCAAACTTGCAACTGGATTTCCTCCACCAAGTATTAGGCGAGTCAAAGAATACAAATGTTTCCCGGTGCCAAGATCCCAGTCTCCAGGGAACTCAGCCTCAAGTACCTTTCCAGCTGCTCAGCTGCCAGGGAATCCAAAGCAACAAAATCTTCCTGCCACCTGCCTCTCTGTCAATTTTGATGAGGGGGGCCTTAACACTGGAAAACTGACCACATAAAATGGAGCCGGGGGAGAGGATAAGTGGTCTGCCACATCACAAGCTCCACCATTTAGACATAGAGTTGTAGGAAGCAGTGGAGGCCACCCTGAGGGGTGCAGACGCACCATGTGTGATGGAGATTCACTGGAGCCCGTGTCCCAGCAGGGGCTGGCCCGGCATGTGTGATCTCCAGGCTCCCCTGGGTCAGGTTGGACTGCATAATTCTGCGGTGGAAATAAGCCTCTAAACTGAGATCACATCTCCTGTGGAGGCGAAAGCAGAGTTGGTAACAATGGCTTCTTTGGTGTCCTGGGAAGGGATGGCTGTTGGCACGGCTCACCCATCTCCCTTTGTGAGGTGCGTTGCTCCATCCTGCCTGTTTCCCTTCCTTCCTCCCCTCGTGCTGGGTGATAAACAGGCCAAACAGTATCATCCATTTCACCTGGAATGAGCTCTCTTATCCTCCTGTATCGATGTCACTGACATTTGATGCCAGGTACTGCAATAGATGATAAACAACTTTACCTTTTATCTTACAGAGGACCCAAGAAGAAAGGATAGTGAGAATAAGCAGGTTCATTGTTGACAGAGAATCAGGCTATTCACTAGGACAGTTTTCCTTCCTTAGAAATGGCCTCACTAATCTGGCAGAGCACAGTGATAGAGGTGGGGGGTAGAGGAGGTAGGGAGGTATCTTAGAGTTTGAGAGACTTATTTAAATTGGCTGTGTTGCCCCTAAGTTGAAAACTTTTCTGGTCTGATATCAGTAGTGGAATGTTAACTATTGGGCTGGGTTCCCATTCCATGTTTCTCTTCCTAATCAATCCTAATCATATTTTGCTCATTCATGATCTCATATAACCTAGTGGTGAGATACAACATCCTTCGTTTTCAGACTAGTAGTGGGAATAGTTATCAAGTAATGGATATTTCCAGTTACGGCTTCTATTGCCCATTTTGTGAAACCAATCTAGACCTTTCCCTTGGTCAGAAAGCTTTACCTCATAAATAAAGAAGTGAGCCTTGAGTCCAAAAATCATGATGATTCTTACTGTCTAAACTAGTTGACGGGGAAGCCTTGTAGGGTCATTGGAAGGACCTCACTCTAGAGTTAGCCAGACTGGGCTTCAATTCCCAACTCTACAACTTACTGATTCAGTGACATTGGGCAGGTCACTAGACCCTTTTGAAAGTCAGTTTTCCAATCCATAAAATAGAGGCAATAATACTCATCTTGTGAGGATTTAGTAAACTAATTTGGGATAAATTCCAGACACTTGCTCACCAACCATTGCATTTCCTAGAACTTAATTCCATTCTATTCTAAGCTCCATGAAGGCAAGGATATTTTGTTCAATCCTATGTCCTCAACACATATTAGATATTCAGTAAAAAATGTTTAAACAGATTATTTGGAGGACAAAATCTCTGGGATTTCTTTCTTCCTCATTCCATACACCTTTTTCTTACCCCATCCTGTACTTCCTCACCAGTCTTCTGCTTCTGGACAAAACAGAAAAACAGGGGCCATAAAATTAAAAGACGCTTACTCCTAGGAAGAAAAGTTATGACCAACCTAGATAGCATATTGAAAAGCAGAGACATTACTTTGCCAACAAAGGTCCATCTAGTCAAGGCTACGGTTTTTCCTGTGGTCATGTATGGATGTGAGAGTTGGACTGTGAAGAAGGCTGAGCACCGAAGAATTGATGCTTTTGAAGTGTTGTGTTGGAGAAGACACTTGAGAGTCCCTTGGACTGCAAGGAGATCCAACTAGTCCATTCTAAAGGAGATCAGCCCTGGGATTTCTTTGGAAGGAATGATGCTAAAGCTGAAACTCCAGTACTTTGGCCACCTCATGTGAAGAGTTGACTCATTGGAAAAGAGTCTGATGCTGGGAGGGATTGAGGGCAGGAGGAGAAGGGGACGATAGAGGATGAGATGGCTGGATGGCATCACTGACTCTATGGACATGAGTCTGAGTGAACTCTGGGACTTGATGATGGACAGGGAGGCCTGGCCTGCTGCGATTCATGGGATCGCAAAGAGTCAGACACGACTGAGCGACTGAACTGAACTGAGTCTACTCTTACATCTTGTAATAGGATGAATCATGTCCCCCCAAAGATATCAAGTCCTAATCCCCAGGCTAGTAAATGTTACCTTCCTTGAAAAAAAAAAAAAAGAAATGTTACCTTACTTTCAGATGTATAAATTGAGAATTTGAAGATGAGATTATGTAGGTGGGCCCTAAATGTCACAACTGTCTTTATTGAGAGAGAAACAAAGGGAGTTAGCACAGGCACACAGAGGAAAGGTGGTGTGAGGATGGAGGCAGAGATGGAGGTGATGCCAGAACGTTCTAGGAACACCAGGACAGCCCCCAGAAGCTGTAAGGGGAGTCTCCATTAGAACCTTCAGAAGGCATGTCCTTTGACACCTTGATTTCGTATTTCTGGCCTCCAGAATGACGGCAGAGTAAATTGTATAGTTTTCTGTTGTTTTCAGCCACCCAGTTTGTAAATTTTTACAGCAGTCCTAGGAAATGAATACACATCACAAACAACTGAAAAATTAGACAAAACACATAAAAAAAAAAAAAAGGATTTTCAGATATTGGTCAATGGACACTGCCAGACACTGACCACTGAGAGAAGGGTAACTCGGCCCCAGCTTACCTCCCAGAGCATTTCCAGGCTGCAACACAGCAAGGAGACCATGGCTCTCAGAATTTGGCGGTTTGGCTAGGCATGCATGTGGAAGGGCTGGGTTGCTTTCCCAACATTGGTCTGACAAGTTGTTTATTATATAATCTCCTGAAGCAATTCTTTTCTTTTCTTTCTTTGCTTGACTAGTTTTTTTTATTTTTTAAAAAGCCTTTAGTTGGCCTTTTCGCAGATTGTAAATCTCATTTAACTTTTGTGTTAAATTGGCAATTTTTAAAAAGAGAAGAGAAAGGGTTTCTTCCTGTTGGTTATGTTCTTGATTAACATGGTCGTAGAGATGTTCACTGATCTGTTCATTTAAGAGAAGGGAAAGAAATTTTAAATCTCTCATGTGAAATATGACTTGCCTTGGGGCACCAGAGTTCCCTCACCAGCGCTGTTTCCTTTCTTCTCCACTAAGGTATAAACTCCCTGAGGGCAGGATATGGTCTCATTCTCTGCCGTATCCCCAGAGTCTAGACTGATTCCTGCACACAGTGAGTTCTCAAGTCTGTTCACTGGATTAAGTGGTCAGCATCATTTAACTTAAGCAAATAAACCCTGTACAGTGCCTGGGACATGAACACCAAAAACAGAATGTGGAGGATGGTGGCTTCTTAAAGAGGATGGCACCGGGCATCAGTCTTCTCATGCTGCCATAAGGATACATTGCCAGCTGGCCACTCACACAACAGGAATTCATTTTCTCACAGTTCTGGAGAATCTAAGTCCAAGATCAGAGTTCCAAAAATATTCAGTTTCTGGGAACGCCTCTCTGCCTGGCTTGTAGATGGCTGCCTTCCCCTTATGTCCTCATGCATTCTCTCTGTGTGAGCACTCAGACAGAGAGAGCTCTGGCATCTCTTCTTTTTAAGGTGCCAGTCAGATTAGGACCCCACCCATATGATCTCATTTATTATTGTTGCTATTATTGACCGCCAAGTCAGGCGTGGAATCTTGGCTCCTGACCAGGGACTGAACCTGGGCTCCCTGAATTGGGAGCACAGGGTCTTAACCACTAGACCAGGGAAGTCTCTGGCTTCACTTAATTACCTCCTTACAGGCCCTGTCTCCCAGTGCAGTCATACTGGGTGTTCAAACTTCGACATATGAATTTGGGGGACACAATTCAGCCCATAACACACGGGTTTGTTTGTGTGTTCCGTTTTTTCCTGCTGCTGCTAAGTCGCTTCAGTCGTGTCCGACTCTGTGCGACCCCATAGATGGCAGCCCACCAGGCTCCCCCAGCCCTGGGATTCTCCAGGCAAGAACACTGGAGTGGGTTGCCATTTCCTCCTCCAATGCATGAAAGTGAAAAGTGAAAGTGAAGGCGCTCAGTTATGTCCAACTCTTAGCGACCCCATGGACTGCAGCCTACCAGGCTCCTCCGTCCATGGGATTTTCCAGGCAAGAGTACTGGAGTGGGGTGCCATTGCCTTCTCCCTAGTAAATATCTAAACCAATGTGAATCTGGTCACCTCTAGACCCCAGATGTTAGAGAAAGGGAACTATTTCTATACTACAAAATTAATAATAGTTGCTTAATATCATCAAATATCCAGGCAGTATTCAAATTTCCCCGATTCTCTTATTAGTTTCTTTAGTGTATGTTTAATCTTATTAATTGCATTTGGTTGATATACTCTAAAGTCTCTTAATTTTTTTTCTTTTTCTTACAGTTTGCTTATTGAGGAACATTAAGTTGTTTGCTCTCTAGTTTCCCTACATTCTAGATTTTGTTGATGGCTTTCCCATCAACATATGTTGAATATGGAAAAGCATATTTAAATCATTTCTGTAGTCTCCTTATTTCCTAAAAACTATTAACTTTGACTGGAGGCCTGAGGGAAATGGAACATTTAACTCCTAAAATAATTTATTCTAATTTAGTGTTCTCTTCATGAAGTGTTTATAAAGACAGTGAGGGTCAGAGATGATTCTCCAGGAGCCACAGTGGCTCTGAGATGGCAGAGGGCAACTGAGGGAGTGATTCTGGTATTTGAAAACCTATGCCTGAAAATTTCTAACCACTTAGAGTAACAAAGCCAGAAGCTCCTTCATGAGAGCAACAAAAATGCACAACACATTCATGTATTTCAGATTTTTATATTGCTTTGTTTAATAGATTTTGAATTGTAGGAGAGGGGGAAACTCAAGGCATATCTCCAATTTTATTCCTAATCTGTACAAGTAAGAAGCAAAAATATAATCTGTCAAGCGGCCCTCCCTGGAGGACTCTGGTTAATGTTTCCAGGTTCCTCTAGAAACAATTACCCTCATTTCAGAAACACACTGGTTTTCTAGTCCACACCAGATCCCACCAACTTGTTTTGTTCACAAGAAATAGGTTAGCAAACAGGGAAAATCTTCCCTCCAGCCCTCTAACCTGCTTGTCAGAGAATTGAGCCAAATTCGCTGATGTATCTGAAAAGAAGCCTTTCCTGGTTATAGCAAAACCAGTGGTGCTCAAAGGTCTTGAATTTAGAGATAAATGAAGCACTTAACAGAGGCTCTTGGACAAAGATTTTCTCTCTGGAAGTTCATTAGAGAATGATTTTATTAATGATTTGCTCGATAGGCCACCATTTGTTCAGAAGGTCATAGGATTTATTTTTCATTTTTTTATATACAGAAAAGTATGTAAAAAACATAAATGTACAATTAAAAATAATTATAAAATGAGCACTTACATTATGGCTAGATTCCAGAAATTTCCAGGGTGTCCATTCCCAATCATAGCATCCCCCCTCCCCACTCTCCTGACTTTTCTTATAATTACTTCCCTATGACCTTCTCCTGTGCATATACAATACTTCACTTGTTTCATATCTCTCTTAAGATGTTATCCCCAGAACTGAATATTGTCTTCCTCTAATAATCCAATGAGTGTACAGAATCAGATTCAGGGAGAAATTATTCTGAAGCATCATAAATATACATCAAGATGCAGGCTACTTACCCGGAGAGCAGAAGCAAAACCATGCACCCCTATAGGCTTTGTCTGTAGGGCAAACATGAGCAGACCACTTAACTATTATAAAATTCTATGCTTTCTCTTCCTGTCTGACGAACTGAAAATTAATGGAACCGTTGGTAAAGGGAGTCATGGATGTGTTTCTGCAACCTCAGCAAAAGGCCAGCCTTCTTTATCTTTACTTACTGAGGCTTTGTTCTCCCTGCCACTTATTTTCTGTGAGGAAGGGAAGAAGGGTGTCCTTTCCCCTGCTGCTTGAACACTTCAGAGGATGGCGTGATTTTTTAGGAGAACATCTAAAGTGATGCTTCTGAGAGTCAGAAAACCACTGCAGAGTTAATGGAGAACATTCATTCTGAAGCTAGAAATGTGAATAGAGAAATACATGTATTTCAAGTGTTATAAAATAAGGAAATTACCACAATTTAAAGTGCAGAGACAAATTGCTGATACTATATTAACCAATTCATATGCATTGTATTTTAGATTTTTATATTGCTTTGTTTAATAGTAATATTTTACTTTCCCAAATCTGAGACCCAAGTATTCTTTGCTATTTCCCTGTGCCAACTTCAACCTGGAGCCCTCCTGCTCATGTTTCAGTGCTTACCTGAAAAGCCCCTTCCTCAGGGAGCCACTCCTGACCCTCCAAGCCAAGGCTGAATCTAACGCCCAGGCAGTCCTCTGAACCATGAATTTCTCCATCTTAGAATTTCATGCTGTCTGCTTTTTTGTCTCTGTCTCTCTACTAGATTATAATTTCTAAGACTATTATCTGGAGAGTCAATATATAGAGAATAGTATAGAATCAACTCATTATAATCTCAGTTTATGGTCCAGAATGGAGGTCGAATATATATAGTGGATAATTATTTTCATTTCAGGGAGAAAGCAGGAAACTAAGGCAAGAATAGAATTGTGGTCAGCCTGAACTCCCAAGCCTGGGTTCCTAACTAGCACAGGACCATGTTTTCCAGTAAGTATAATACCTTTTTCTCTTTAACTGGCTATTTTTTAACCAGCTAGACTTAGTGCCGGGTGCTTTATGCACTGTAAAAGTCTCCATGTCTTGGAGATGGGTCTCCTCCACCGCCCCTATCTCAGATGATAAAACTGAGGCTCAAGAAATTTGATACCCTGCCTGAGAGCCAGAAGTTGAACTTCTTAGGCTGTATCCCTCCCTACTCACCTCTTTCCCCCTCCCACCCAGCATCTCCCTCTAAACAAATTAGATATATGGATTTTGGCCTTTTGCAGAGGAGACCAGAGTATATGAAGAAGAGAACGTGCTTTGAAAGTGTGGCTCAATACTTTCTTTTCACTTACTAATAAATCCTGGATAATATACATCAACTGAGCAATGCACATGTTTACCTAATTAAACGTGAGTGTGAATAGAACCACTGTTGAGAGGCTCAGATTGGGACTCCCAAGTCAACTAGTCTGCATTCAAGCTACACACGCACCTCTCCACAGCTGTGTAATGGGGGCGCGTTCCTAAACCTCCCCAGGCCGCCCTTCCCTGTACTCCAGCAGAGGCTGACAATGGTGTGTTTGTCATGGGGCTGTGTGAGGACTGAAAAGAGTAATACACGCAGCGCTGAGACACAGTGCCTGGCACACATGTGTGCTCATTAAGTGTGGGTGGGCTCATTAGGAGGCTTCTGTTGCCAATAATGGAAACTCTTGATTCTATGAGTTTAAACAACAACAGAAAGCACCATGTCAAATAACAAGGCCACAACTCAAGTGGCGCCACTGTTAATTCAGGGTTAATCCCTCAAGGGCTCCTGCCCACTCCAGCCTCCATCCTGACAGCACCCCCACTTCCTCACAGAGGTTAATCCCTTGGCCCCACACTCTGATTAATTCTGCACTTAGGTCCAGGGCTTGACTTTTCCAGCCTAAAGACATGGTTCCACTTACACCGACTTCACTAACACTTAACAGAAGCTCAGACCAGTTGCTGAGATGGTCTGTGGGTTCATCCAGTCCCTCAGGTCACACCCCCTCCCTCACCAAGAGCAGGTGCATCACTTTTCCTGCTTCCTTTTC